>NC_139406.1:72947666-75528916 GCF_905368555.1 Meleagris gallopavo | reverse complement strand
TAATATTATTTATTAACAATCAAGATACTAATTATGGACTTGAAAGTCTTCCTAAATAATTTCCATAATTATATCACGTAAAACATGATTTAAAAAAAAAAAAATCAAATTCCCCATTAAGATGCATAGTAAATAAAATAGACAGAAGTTTAAAAGCACATGGCGTATTTGTCAGGGAACGTCAACGTCCGAAGTAAATCAAAGTTTCCTGGATCTCAAATTGATACTCAACTTTGAAATATGTCACAAAGTTTCAGTCATTAGGCTGTTCCTGTGAGCTGAAAGCTGGGTTTGTACCAGTGCTGATTGTTTGTATTTATCAAGTGACAGATTGTAACAGGGAGTCTCTACAAAGCAGATGCTCAGCCAATACTATTCGGACTCTTTACAGCGACCCATCTCATTCAAGACGCTTATTTTCCTCTTTGCTAAGTCACTTCATCAATTCAATACATATCCCACGCGGAGTGGGCTATCAGAAAGCGTTCTGAAGTCAGAAATCAGCAAGGAGAACAGTGCTCAAAGAGCTCCTCCACATCCCATGACAGTTACTTTGAATGGGGTTCTGTAACGCAGATCACCAGTGAAAATACATCAGGTCAGCGCCACCGATTTTAGAACAAATAAATAAATTTACAGTGCCTCTTTCGGAACGCCTGAGACTTCCACCGAGTCCCGACCGCTACACTCGTTCGGCTGGAATAACTAAAGAAAAGTTCATAAAGTTGGGACTGCCGTGCGTCACAGGCGAGAAGTGAGCCACGAGCCCCGCCAGGCAGAGGATCTCTCAGCACGAGCCTCCAGCACGCACACACCTGTTCCTCGGCACGGACCCCCGAAGCAGTCCCGGAGCTGCGGGGCGCGCCCGGGGGGAACGCGGGCGGCGAGGCCACGGAGCGCGCGCGGGGCCCCGTACGGCGCGGCGCTGCCCGCGGGAACTTCCTCGCCTCCTTCGTTCCCCGCAAAGCACGCGGGAGCGGCGCGGGGCTGCGCGCACCGCACGCGCGCAAAGTTGCCGAGCGGCGCCGTGCCCGCCAAGCGCCGCTCGCTGCTCTGCCGGCGCTAAGCTCAACCTGGAGCGCAAACCGGGAGCGATCGCGCGCCCAAACTCGGAGTTCGAAGAGACGAGGGGGAGGCACCGGCGGCTCCAAAGGAGCGCAAAACGGGAGAGCGAGGGGTGGATGGCCCCGCGCCGAGCGGCTCCAGCCCTCCGCCCCTTCCCGGCTCCTCAGCTCCCGGCAAAGTTCGGGCGCTCCGGACCCAGCGCTCTCCGCAGCCAGCTCCGTGACGCCTCCCGAGCGCGAGGTAAACAGAAGTGCGTTGGAGGGAGCCCCCCTCCGGAAACTTACGTTTGATCTGCCGGGGTTTGCTCTGCTTCCTGCGGGACATGCTGCCGGCGGCCGCTCCTGCCTCGCCCCAGGTACGGAGCGGAGCGGGGAGGGACGGCTGAGGGCGGTGACAGATCAACAGACGGCGCTCATCGAGGGGCCGCGGCCGCCTCGAAACGAGTGAGACCGTGGAGGAGCGGGGAGAGGGGAAGAGCGCGTGTGGAGAAGGGAAGAGGAACGGGGAGAGCGAGAACGAGGAGGAGAGAGCGGCGGAGAGAGCGGAGGGAGGGGGGAAGGAGCGAGGGAGGGAGGGAGGAAGAGGAGGAAGGAAGGAAGGAGGGAGAGAGGGAGGGAGGGAAGAGCAGGCTCCTCGCTCTCTCTCTCCCTCTCTCGCCCGCTCTCTGCCGTTGCCGCGCCGCCTCCGCTCCCCGCGCCGCGCTCCGCTCCGACTGACGGGCGGCGGGAGGTGGCGGCGAGGGAGGGGGCGAGGGAGGGGCTTTCCGGGACGGGGGGGGGCGGAATGAGGGGGTTTGTCCGTCAGCCCTGACGGGCAGCGGCTGCTCCCGGAGACGGGTCCGCGTGCGGTTCGTCTCAAGCCTCCGGGCGCGCGAGGCTTCGGATGTCCCGGCGCTGTCGAGGTTGTGGGCTGTAACTTTCCGGAGAGGGAACGACGGAAGAAACTCCGTCGCAGCCGCGCAGCCCTCACGGGGCGTCCGCAGAGCCGGGTGCTTCGCGTCCCGCAGCGCTGCCCGTCGGAAGGGCAGATGCTTCCTCCTGCCTCGATCCTCCGGGCCGGCGCTGCGGAGGCCCGCAGGGTACGAGGCAGGGCGGAGAGAGCTGAGTTCTCCGCCATCCCGCGGCTCTACCACAGGACTCGAGTCCCGCCGCCGCCTCGCAGGTGTCGGCACCGCTGAGGGGAGCGCTACGGGCGGGCAGGGCGGGCTGCGCCTCAGCACCGGGTGCGGGGCCGCCGCCAGCGCAGTGCGCGGGGCGCCTACAGCGGTGTCCCCCGGTGGGAGGTCAGCTCCGTGACCTGCCCGCTCACCGCGGGTGCCTGCTGTGGAGCCTCGTGGCGCCAAGCGTTGGGTTCCCCCTGTGGTGGTTCGCTTTTTGTCTTTCGGATGAAGAATGGAGATAAAACAACTGCCGACCTGGTCTTCGATTTGTTTTGCCCTTCTGAACAGTGGTAGTAAAAACCAACGTCTGATACTCCTATCACTTATTAGGTGTCCTGACTATGTTTTTAGGACGAACTTTCCCTTAGCGACACTGCTTTAGTGACCTAGTTCACCCAATTCCCATGTATACATGTGTACAAACAGCCTATGCTTTCCTTACCTCACCATTCTGCTCAGCATTGCACACATTACCAGATCCTTGGTGTTGTTAAAAATTAACTTTGCAAACATCTTGGGAAAAAAATCAACCTGATTTCATTTCTGCCCGGGAAGGATGCTTGATATCAAACCATCTTTAATACCGTGTTTCCACAAATTTCAGGTCTGACACCTGAGTGTACTGTAGTGTTGTGTGCCTTACAACTTCACTGGCTGGAAACACTTTCCCTGCAGCTAAACTGTTAAAACATTTATTTAACTCATGCATCTGTGATCCGAATACTTGAACAGAAACAGCTTGATATTTCAGAACTTTCAGTGACTTTTTGACCAATATTGCAAAAGTCATCACATAAGCAACAGAAATTATAATACAGCAACATACTAAGGATTTTTAGTATATCGTTTTTTAGAAAATAATGTTTGTAAATCACAAGGGATTTTGCCAATACACTTTTTTTGTTAAAGAAGAAAACATGACAGAAACTGCAGTAGTAAACTGTAGTAAATACTTGTTTTTCAGATATTTTAAGGACTCCTGAGTGAATAATACATGGCCTTTTATTAGTTGAAATGAATACAGTGTGCTACATTTGTATTTCAATTTATTCTCCAGAGGTGTAAGCTCATGTTCTAACACCAAAGAAGCAGTGGTAGTGTTTTTAAGAAGGTATTCTATGGCAATTAGACAAACATACCAATCCACCAAATGAAATATTCTCATACAACTTTGCTGCAGAATTAGGGTAGAACAGGAGCCTGAGATACCCATCTTTCAAATTAGAGTTAATGTTATTTACAGGTGAAAGAATCTTTATCCATTTTGATCATTTCCTTGAATCTCAGCTCAGTTTCCTAATGAGAATATTAGCTGTCCTCTCCTTGAGATAGGTTGCTTGCTTTTGTTTCTGTTTTTTGCCTGCCTTCCACAGAGTGTTTTCAGATCAAACAGATAATTTGACATCTACCAACTTTGAGCCTACTGCTGCTTAAATGCAAAGGAGTAGAGTTGGGTAACCTGTTTCCAACATTTGGACTAACTGCAAGTTGTAAAACACTTTGGCCACTGTAGCTTAAAGAATAATAAACTTTACATGGTATAGAACAGTTATAAATAAGTGATAAATGCAGTGCAAAATGAGGCACTGCTAGAGTCTCTATCACAAATAACTGTTTATTCTTGTATACTGTTTAGAGTAAATTACATAAGAGCATCATTATTATGCTGACTCTTGCTTTCGTAAATATTTAAGCAGCAATGTAAGTTATATATTTTGTGTGTTCTGAGATATTAAAGCCATATTCTACTTTGTCAGCTCAAAAGAGGACATATAAAGATGTATTATTTCTTCTACTATTCAGAGAGATGTATTTGATCACTTAAAGGATTATTATACTTAGTCATTTCAGTGAGTTTTGGACTTGGTTAGCTGCAGGTTAAGAAGCTGTTTACGAAATTCTGGATAGAAACATACATATGCTTGCTGTTTTAAAATGCAATTAAGACTGTAAATTAATGAACAGTTTTTCCAAATTTTAACAGAGAAACTTGCAGTTAGTACATTAAAGTGCTGTGTGAAAATTACCCTTTTTTTTTTTTTAGCAGAATGAGTAGCAAATAATGTACCCCAGATGAAAACAAAGTTTTAATGTGTATAGTAGATGAGACTGATATACTATCATACTGACACAAGTCATGTGGTATATCTTTCTCTTAGAGAAATAGGCCCCTTAGAAGTGGTCATTCAACCTAGATTTTTATCTTAAGATTAACCTCTGCACACACACATCCTCCAGAAAGAACAGTGTCATTTTCACTGTACTGCTATCGCTTTCGTGATGTCCACACCAGGACTGCAGTACCTGTGCTTTTGTGGCTCTTGAAATTCACCTGCTTGATGCTGCCTGTTGCATCCGTAAAGTGCTCACAGAGTTTTTGCCTACTGAGCAGGGCCATGTGCAGCATCCAGTGTGGAAACTGGGGACGTAATGTCTCTAGTGCTCATCTGCCCGTAAACACAGTACAGACAGATTACTAGAAGGAGTGGAGTAAGAATAGATTAAAAATGTTGTGCTGTTTTATCCAAAATGATAATTTAGTGTGAGTACTGGTGGCATTTGCCCAGTTCAGAAGACATGCCAATTGCAATAACTCAAGAAGAAAACCTCCATAGAGCCTGCTTCTTAATCATCTCTAGCATCATTACTTCCAACTGTCTAAAAATTCTTTATGAAGATTCTGCTAAGATTTATAAAAAGCCTCTAACTGAATGGTTATCACAGTTTAAAACTTAAATTCCTGAAAGGCCAGTACTCTGGCAAAGAAACTAGGAAAACTGCAGCTTAAATTTCCATGATCTTCAAGTGTTAGTAATCCTACACATAGATAACTTGTATAGTTTTAAAAACAATGCCCACTATCACTGAGAAAGGGAAATACAGAAATACTAAAATTTTCTCTTGCCAGCAGAATTAACCTCTTGACCAGAAAGTATGGATTTCCTTTTTTTTTTTTTTTTTTTTTTTGAGAAAAGGAGTGTACAGCTAGCAAAATCATTCCAGACTTAGGAAGAATATGTGATATTAAAAATGTATGCTCTATTGTGTTCTTAGATTTTTATTTTCTTTTAAGGAGTTGGATTCTTCGATGACTTCAATCATTGTGTCTGATTTTCTCTAACTGAAAAAGAATAAATGATAGTACTTTCCCACATATTATCTGCTTACAGTGTTAGAAGCTGTATGTAGTGCAGTATTTTAAACTCTGTTCCCTTCAATAGGAAAGCAGTTGTCTAGGCTGAAAAAGAAATGATGATCATTAAAGCTGAGAATAGACATCCTTGCAGCATGAATATGGAACAGCTCACACCTTTTCCAGCTGTTCTTAAAAAAATCTACAAACAATTTGACTCTTATTTCATAATTTGGAAATTTTCTATGCTGTCATGACACACGCTAAAAAGAAAAAGTAAAGAAACTTGGATTAGATGGCAACAAGAAAATAGACTTAAAAATATCACCAAGCAGCTGACTGATCATATTGAGCCTTGAATTCAGAAGTTTCCTCTGGTTTTTTGAAATGAAGGAGAAAAACCTCTGCCAATTTGTATCTAGAAGACACAGGGAAAATGCTTCAAGGCAGATTCTCTACTATGTACAGGAACCTACAGAAGATCTGAGGATATCCAAAGAGAATGGGTGAGAGTGGTGGGTCTGTACTGTCCTCTCAACTAGTTCTGTAAACAAGTTAGAATGTTACATTTTTTGTGGATGTTTTACTCCCCTGTACTGATTACAACCTTACAGTGCAGTTCCTGGCCACAAGATTTCAGTGGATACAGCAGTGTGGGAAGCCAGACACACAGAGTGCTGGAATCAGTGCTGAGTCAGACTTCATGTTGATAGTCCAGACCTTTGCATCCATTCTGGGAGGTGTGCCAGTGGTTAGAGGCCAAATCCCATGTCCATTCCATATGGAGAAGGAAGAGTACTGTAGAAATAAATGGAGACCTTAGAAACTTTCTGGATTTATAAGCAGACTTTTTCTAAAAAGAGTATATTCTGGATTTGAGTTCATTTTTTTAGTTGGTGCATAGCTTACTGTTTTCTTGGTGTCAGTTTTCTGTATCTTTTTATGTATTTATTTACAGCAGCAATTGTTTCACTCTTTCAATAGTTCAGTTATGCAAGATACTTCTCATCTCACATTAAAATTTATATCTTATTTATTATCCAGAAATAGTGGCAAAGATTATTCTTCATTTCCTGACTGGGTGCTCCTTGATATTGCTTAGGTAATCTCATGGATGAACAAACTGTTAGCCTACCAAACTACTTAGACTTTTTAGGCAACTTAGAATCATAGAATAGCTGTTGTGATTTTCTTCATAATAATATCAAATGTCCTTTTTTGCTGCACAGGTTTGCATTAATACCTTGAAAAAATTTGCATTTACTTCTGAAAAATTATACAACAGTTCCTGATTTTGACTTCTCTATTTTCCTTTACAGAAAAAAATATATCTTAAGATCTACAAAATTCCACTGCAAAGATCATTTGCACAAGATAATATGCCTTCACTTGCAAATGAAAATTCACTAGCTGTGGCATAGCTAGAGAAAGCTTCGCAGTTGAAGAAAGCTAAAAAAACATCAGTGCATGTTCAGAACAAGATACTGTATCAACAAGTATGGCAGCATCTGCAGTGGGGAGTGGAAAGAACATTGTCCTATGAAGAAACACTTCTGGATTCCTCAGTTTAATGAAATGCAGCCCATTCACTCCCACTGTTTACAGATGGCCACTGAAAACTTAAAAATCTACTGAAATATCTATAATCCCACACTGCATTGTGAACTTCTGCCAGTAGCAAGACTGCACAGCCCAGAGCAGCAGTAACTTACTGTTTTGGCACGTGCATGGGCTTCAGAGGCCAGTTTTGCTACAAGTCACAGGACCCTGCATTCTGTGACCCTATTCTCCCCAGGAGCATGCTGCCCTTCACGGAGACTTAACGCTGTACAGTCTGGGCCTCTGACAGGCACCTTTCTCAGAGATGCAAACAATAATGTAGCAAGAGTTTTCTTTCTGCTTCTAAGCACAGAAATGGAGGAGTTGGGAAGAAAATAAAATAGAAAGGAGGAAAAAGACAAGGAATAGTTGAACAGGAGAAACAGATGGGGAAAAAAAAAGGATGAACAGATGGTTGTAGTGTCGTAAAATCTTTATTTCTATCTTTCTTTGATTTAAAATAAGCCAATAGCAGTATTTCATGTAGACATAGGATAACATAGAAAAGATAACATAAACATTGTCAAATTACTGTTTGTGGCTTCTGAGTGCAATACTCGTGAAGAAGTGACATGAGTATAAAGTGCAACTATGATCAGAGTTTGAACTAGAATAACATTTTCTCTTTTCCTTGTCCTTCCAGTCCACTGTAAATGTTATATTTCACCCCTTTTGGGAGCAATAATCAGTGTCTGCATCACTGCAAATAAACAAATTAGATACAGTGGGCATCTCCGCCCAGTTTTGGTGGGGGGAATATTACACGTGCACGGTAGCATCTCTATAACGTACACAGAAAAATTCTCAAGAATTTAAAAACATTAGAAGCCTCGAAACAGAAATAAAGATCCTCTCTATATGTACAACAGTACTTACATTGGTTTGCTGGTTTACCATTATGACCTTTTAATCACATTCATTAGCTTTTTAAGCTCAATTTTTCTTCTGCCATTTTCTGTCTAATGGATGGTCTTACACAAATGCGCAACAGTTGCTGGTAGCTTCTATGGCATAATCTGAACTTATGACTTATTTGCTTCATCACATTGTGCAAGTGATTCTCCCTTAGCTCAAAGCAGTAACAATAATCTCTTTCTGTTTATCGGAATTGTTATTGTTTACCAGATGAAGAAACATGACTGCGTCATCAGCATCATTAATAGCAGTAAATGATAGAATCTATTATTATAAAATTCTCACAGTCTGTGTCATCATAGCATTTCCTTTTCAAATTTAGTCTTAACAGGGATATAATTTGTTTATTAAGAGGGTGCTCAGAAACTATGCAGCTCTTCAATTTATATTTTTATAATTAAAATGAACCATGTTGGAAAGGAAATCTTGCCACTGAAATAGTCTTTCAAGACTTGGACCTGCAAAGGTTTTCTACTCTCAGAACCAGATGCTTTGTACAACAGTACAGTGATCAAAGAATAAAGACAAAATGTAAATGATACTAAAAGTTGGCTGACTTAAATGCATCATTGACTTTGCTGCTATTAACAACTTAATCTCTTTTATACTGCATCTGCTCAGAACAAAATTTAACTTAAATTGTCCTCTCCTTCAGTCCACTAGTAACATCCAAAAATTTGTACACTTTCTAAAAAAAAACTTTGATTTTTATCTTTTTTTTAATTGTTTACAATTTTATTGTCTCAGTAGCATTGAGTCCTTTCTTATTTTCCTTTTCAATCCCTCTTGAAAATGACATTCCAAGTTATACAAACAATATGATTTCAACAATGTTAAACTAGAGACAAACTTTTGAATAATACTGACAGTTCAGAAATAAAATAGTGTATAAGAAGCAACGAATTAATTTCATGATTGTTTTGCAGTCTCACTGATTTTGAAAGAACTTAGATGGAAGCTCTCCAAATAAAAATCCTGAAGAACCACTCCCTCACCATTTCCCATCAGGCACCCAAGGGACTGATTTGCCCTCAATTTCAGAAGATCATTTTCATCAGTACAAGTGAGTCTACAGCAATTTTGTAGTGTTCTCCAGTCATAAATTACTTAGCATTTGTTTCACTATGGTGTAAGCAACTGAATAAAGTAAATAATCTAACCTTTGTTTTCTGTCTATTATTCTTAAAGAAAAAATGTTGGCTAGCCTCATTCATATAAAATACTGATTAATTAATAGTAATTAATGAAATGTCTTTAAGTAATAAAGCATCTTATTAGGAACAGAATATAAAATGTTCTATCCCGTGTTCTAGGTTCTCTTTACTACACAACAAACAGCCATTCATACTTACGTAAATTAAAGTTACCCAAATATCAGATAACTAAAGTTAGCTTGTATTGATCCCACTGAACTAGTATTTTATCGACTTTTGAAAACTATATACGTTCACTATTTTACACTTCAGTGTAAGAAACTGAAGTTGTATGGGAATCAGACCAGAAGCGTATGCAATTCAAAAACCTGTGACAACGAGCAGTAAGAAATGAGCAGAGCTGCATTTATGAGAGAGCAATCATAGTGATGAGATGCAGTCTCACGACACAACAAGGAGAAATCACTGCTGTAAGGCAGTTTTACTGGCCACACAACATGCCACTAGGACAGTGCACAGAACAATGCACACCGGTCTCATCCCACTGTTGCTTACTTCAGGCAGTTTTGACAAACCAGCAAGTAGGCCATCACAATATCTTTGCTCTGGTCCATATACTCAGTAAATGTTAGAGACTCTTTAAATCCTGGAACACAATACTCATCTCTTGCTCTAATTAATTTACCTTCAATTTTTCTATGACAAATGTAATCTAATCCGTTAGTAGTATTTCTAGTACTGTCAATCAAAAATATCAGACCAAATTTGTTCTCTTTCAGCTTTGCAGACCTCAGTTACTTGCCGAGTGTAACAAAATCATGGAGTTTACTGTATTTGTTCTTTTAAATTTCTTTTGCATTAGATTTATCCACTTACTTCCAAATCCAGTTCACTAATTTCAGTATTGCCACTGGTAAACAAAAGATATCTTTCTGGGAGGTGGTCTTCTGAAAGATAAATTCATTTTCAGTGATTAAAAAATGTGGGTAGCTATTTTGCTTTCATATGTTGCAAACTATTTCAATAATTAACTGGGGTAAACATACAACAGTGAGAGCTCCAATGGTGACTCCATAGACTTTATTTTCCACTTGACAATGATGAGTTTATTTGTGTACATAGTCAATAAATTAGCTTCTTTCAGACAAATTTTCACTCTTTATGTGGTGATAGCTCTATAATAAACACCAAGCAGTCAAATTTATGGAACCCATATTCCTATTCCTATTTTCCCACTTTTTGGTCACCAATCAACAAAATCTAGACTTCTGAAATGTGACCTGTTCCCTAGAGGTTGTTGCCATGGTCACTCTCTGGCCATGAAATGGTAGATTTCGTGACTCAAATAGTCACAGACTAGCATATTTGTTCAATGACCTTTTGCACTTATTTTTAATTTGCTTTCACTTACTTACCCTGTAGGACTGGTTCAAATGAAAAAGTAAAAATTGTATAAGTGAAATTGTTGCTTCCTGGTAATTGATTCCCTGAGTTACTCACTGGAAATATTAATTAAAAGTTATTATCTTATTTTAACATTACATGTCGCATTATTATTTTTGTTAAATCATTAACAGTGCTATTTCCTTTGCTTTACCACCACTTTGCACCTAATCCTTAATCCATCATTTTAGACTGTTTGTCAATTGTATAAGATTCCATGCTGTTTCTGGACTGGAGGGATGGAGCACCTCTCCTATGGGGACAGGCTGAGAGTTTTGAGTCTCTTCAGCCTGAAGAAGAGAAGGCTCTGGAACGATCTTATACCGGCTTTCCAGTACCTGACAAGGGCCTACAGGAAAGCTGGAAAGAGACATTTTATAAGGGAGTATAGTGACAGGGCGAGGGGCAATGGCTTTAAACTGGAAGAGGGTAGATTTAGACGAGATATTAGGAAGAAATTCTTTACTGTGTGGGTGGTAAGACACTGGAACAGGTTATCCAGAGAGGCTATGGATGCCCCCTCCCTGGAAGCATTCAATGTCAGGCTGGATGGGGCTTTGAGCAACGTGGTTCCTGTCCCTGCCTATAGCAGGGGGATTGGCACTAGATAATCTTAAAGGTCCCTTCCAACCCAAACCATTCTATGATTCTATGAATTTTAGGATATCAGAATGGAAATTTTATTTCTCTGAAGCTAATGAATTAATCAACTCATGTTTCTACTTTTTCTTTCTTGTTATTATACTTCCATGATGTATGCTGTACTCCTGAGGACTGCATTTTCACTAGTGAGTGTCTCCACAATTGTAAAAGTGAAATTAAAACTAGATATTTGCTGTTAAGTATTTGGAGGATACAGCTCTCAGATTTTTTACTGCTGACGTGTCTCTGAAAATAGAAAATACTTAGCAGCATGTGGTTGAAAAACTGGAGTAACTATGAATTGGTTTAAAAATACAAGTGCTACCAGATAACTCCTTAGTTTAACTCAGATACAGCTGAGATCAGAAAACAACATCTCATTATCTTACCCAAAACCTGTATTGTGAACCTTTTTCTGTAGACATTTACTCTATCAAAGATTGACAGCCAATATTTATATGAAACCATCATTTCTGGTATTCTCACATGACAAAAAAATGTGTGACTTTCAACATTTTTTATCTCCAATGCATTCTTTCAGAAAAAATCTGGGCCTGCAGCATCCAATTCAACAGCCCGTATAGCAGTGTAGAAATTATCTTTGGCTTCCTTCCACATCATTTTTTCTGGGGTTTGGAATAAAGTCCTCTGGATGCAAGATACAAGATTTATGTGAAGATTGGTCAGTTTCTACCTCATCTAGAACAAAGAGAACAAAGCTTTTGATCATTTAGGGGGTAGAAAAATATGTACGTTGATGGCTATGCCTTATTTTATTTGTCACCACTTCATATATTACTTTCAATTCTCTTACTTCTGTGGTTCTCTCATCTACTTTTCATATTCTCATCAGTATTTGTTAATGTATCACCTTTGTTCTCTCTTGTTAAACTCTTTTGAATTTCTTCTTCTAAAGTGTTGACCTTGGTCTTGTGCACAGCAGTATGAAAATAAAGAAATTTCTGTAAATAAAAGATAATCTGACTAATGATTTTTGGATAAGATTGATGAGAACCAAACATGTTGTCGTACAAAGATATATGTAAGAAAGAATACAATTATTCAGTAAAAGATAATATATAAGAATTAATAGCATAGCCTTATAGAAAGGAAAGTTTAGGTTTCTAATCAAGAAAATACTTGCCATGATGAGGCTTTTTTGTAATGGAAGCTTAAAAAATAGTGAAACAATTAATATAATCAAACTCTAAATAGGAAAAGAAATGGAAAGTTTATTTTAGATTTTCTGTATTTGAACTACATGGTATTGTTGGAAAATCCTACTGAAGTATTTGAATTCAAGAGATTTCATTTATATAAAAGTAAACAGCTATAATCTGTTTAGTTTTTTTACTTTTAGTTTTTTTCATTTTGAAGTGTATACATTTTATTAAATATAATTTTTGTATTGAAAATAACATACTGAATTGTTTGAAAGAAAACATTTTTACTGAAAACGTAATTTCAACCAGTTTTTGTTTTTTAAATTTCAGAACAGTGCATTTATAGTGACTTTATCTTAGAATAAGCAAGCATTCATGCAATAAATGCACTAATTGAATATATATATTTATATATTGACTGACTGTTCATAATGAAACTCCTTGTTTTCTAAGAGTATTGTAGTTCCTGAAATCATCGCAACCACATAGCATCTGTTCTAAAATACATCTCATTTTCAACTCTATTTTATATTATCTGAATCTTAGACTGAGGTTATAAGCAATGGCCTCCAACAGTATCATTCTGTTTCTATTTCACCAGCTGACCTCCTGCAGGGTCTTCCATTTTCAAACTGCTTAAGAAAATCAAAGACCCTAGTTCTCCTCCTTGAAACTAATGATGTATCTCCCTTTAACTCCAGTGATAGCAGTAGAAGGTGTTGAAAATCAGTCCCTTATGTTAAAACTATGCAAACTTTCAAACTGGTAATCAAATACAGATCTTCATCCCAAATCAGGTCATGACATCAGCATATCCCAGTAGCAATAATGGTAAACTGTTACCAGAGATTCACAATATCACTGAAGCAAAGCACAACTGCTTTACGTTATCACTTACTGATGTTTAAATAGCTCATGCTTTAACATTATTTCCAAAATCTTCTTTAATTCTGACATAAAGCTAAATGACTGTAAGCAATATATTTCACTTTATGCATATGATGTATTGCTTTCTTGTTAACTTTCCTTACTTAAGATGACTTCTCTATCTTATAAGCATGACTAAATTTCCAGTTACAAAATGAATTTGATTAAATCCAACCACTTGACCTTGTCAGCTGAAGTCCCCAGACACCTCTTTACTGACTACCAGTTTCCATGGGTTTCTAAGCCGTGGAACAGTAATATTTATATCCTATCCTATGTTCTCTACCCTCAATAACTACATCTTTTCCCAAATTATTATTAAAATTAAAAATGATTTAGAAGGATGGAACTTCATTCCTTTCAGTCTTAGTTGTATTACTTAAAATGAATTCCCGTTTTCATTATATCTTGTCCAGATGTTACTTTGCCTTGCATATCTCTAAGACTACTATTCAGAATCTATACTAGCTTTTCTACAAATAAAACAAATTAAAAATAGTTCCAGGGGAAAATTACATTGCCTCAAAATGTTAACATTCTTATTTTAGATACAATTTAGCAGTCACTAAACAAATGTTTTTTAAAAGGTGCCTTTATGATATAGCGTCACTTTTCAAGGTGAATTTAGAAACTTCCCTGCCTTTAGAAACTAAATGTCCTTTAATTTCATCCAAGACAATCCATAATCCCACTCTTCTACAGTAGATCATCTCCAACTGTGAGCTTCAATAACAATTGGAAATCTACAGGAATACTGTTTCTTCACTTAGACCATAGTTTAACTGCATTTTCATACATCTCAGAGAGGTAAAGTATTGCAATTTCAATAAAGAATTGTATCATGCAAGAAAGTGAAGACTGTTAAAAATTTAATAACCTCAGTGCATTTGTGTTCCACAAAATATTGTTTTATTCAAGGGTTCTTTTACACATTATTGAGGTGTATATGTGCCAGTTCACATAGTCTGAGAAGGGCAAGCCAAGTGAAGGAACTCCAAAACAGTTGTCATATTTAAACGATTAAAAAAAAAAAAAAAAGAGTAAAAATGACTGGAGACTAAAATACTAAAATGAACTAAAATGAATTTACTAGTCATAACAGCCATAAGACCATAAGGTTTTGGAAGGACTTCCAACAAGTGTCTACAGGTAAGCTAAGCGAGGTTCAGATGAAACAAATGGTTTCAGAACAGGATCACACTGGATAGACCCTGCAGGGAATAGGGCATGATAACTTTTATTTGCTTTGGTTATATGCAAAATGTACGTCCTTGCATGTTCCAAAAGATTACTATAACATTTGTGGCAGACCAATTTATAATATTTAATTCAACATCAAAACCAAATGGAATAAGTTTCATCTGATGCAAAACATCTCTATCATTTGGTACATTAGATGTCATAAAATGCCAATATCCTGAAGGATACAAACTTATAAACTTTACCTGAAATGATTATATTATATTGGGTGTGTTCCCCTGCTCCACTGAAGTAAAGAGGGGAGATAAAGAGTCTTTTATGCCTCCACCAGATCAGCACCATCCTGGAGATAAGAACCCAAGCCAGCCTTCAACACAAAGCTGGAGAAATCACAGGGGTGCTCCATCTCCTGACAAGCAGAACAAAACACTCAGTACCCTCTGTCAGACAGCACTGAAAGAGCATTCCTTGCTGCACCCTTCCCTGCTACTCATTGCCTCTGGGCATCGCAGACTGTCTGCATGTATGTAAATGTATCCTATCCCAGAAGTTAACGCAAACTGAAGCTTTCTATAAAGATTGCTCAGATCTGTGAAAAGGAACCTTATGGCCATTTCACTTCCCTCTAGTAAAGGAAAATGGCATTACAGGACCTTAAAAGTTGCCCATTTTGTTTCCTACAGTGCAGAATTTTCTGTTTTAGTAAACACAAACATAAGCACAAAAACAAACTAAGTGTGAATATGTTTACATTTATATATTTGCACACACATATGCCCACAGATATGCATATGCAAATATATCACTTTAAAAAGAAGTCCAGAAAATATTTAATGATGTTGATTAAACTGTAAAGACAAAGAAGTACTCGTTAAAGTATTTTTGTATTATTTTCATAGTGAATCTCTCTTTTTGATTTTACAATGTCAGATTTGATCTTGGAAAGTTTAGGTGCAGCATGCTGTCTCTTTCTGTGAACTGTCTTCCTATCTGTTTCCTAAGCTGTTATTCCACACTTGTAATCATGTTCTTTGAGTGTCTTATATGTTCTAAAAATAACCATAATAGAAGTTGCATGTAAGTGCAAGGTGAGAAGTGATGAACAGGACAGCAACACAGCACAGCCAATCTTTCTGAGTGTAAATGGGAGACGAGACCACACTGTGCAGTAATAAATTATTATTGTTATTACTGCTTATAAAGAACCCTAGGGTAATGGAGGCACTTCAAACTAATCACAAAGAGACATATCCCCTCCCCTAAAAAGGTTGTAATCCAGATACTGTTTCATCTTCTCTCATAAAAGTAAAATAAAATGGAGAATGATGAGGTAAGCGCATTATATTGGATCATGCTTAAGTCTATCCTGCATCAACCATAAACAAAGTTTATTTAGTTACTTCCTGTATGCTGTATTTTTGCCACCAAAGAAGGAGCCGTATTGGCCGTCTGGGATTTGCTGAAACTCAGCGTGTAATATACCAGCTATTAAATTCTCTTGTGTAGACATAACTTGCAAATGATGCATGAATTTATTTTGCATGTTCATCACAACTTGAACCGAGTCAAACTTTCACTTCCTGGAGTCATCGTTTCCAAGGAAGACTTCACACAAAACTTTCATTTGGCCTCCAGCCAATTGTCAGCAATGCCTACAAGTGCGTCCTGCACTCCAGGCCCTCAAACAATGGAAGTTCAGAAGTTTCCGCAAACAAAACTAATCCATCGTTTCCACTCCAATAGAAAATACCCTTCATAAAAGGGACTGGTAAACAATTCCTGAAGAGGAGCATTCCCTTCCAACGAATTAGTTCATCAGTTCCTTTCAAAAACACATATATCCCTAATCAAATCCTCTCCTGCAGTGCCGACCCCAACATTATACAACACCACAGCTGCAAACAAGGTAAATGGCTGCAGGGGTGAACTGCACGGAAATTATAAAGAGACATCACACATCTGAAGGACTATAACGTGAGTACAAAGATGTGAATCTACTACATAATAACGATGAAGAATCTACTATCTCTTTCCTTGTTGGTACTTTCCTTTTTTTATGCTGTTAGTTAGATGCCAGGACAGACAGAAAAGAAAACCAGAAATTAAATCTGTTTTTTCAGAAGTTACAGTATCACTGCAATACAATTCAGTGGGATCAGGGACTCTCCTTAAACATTAACAATATAAAATTATTTCAGTGGAATTTCTCAAGAGTTAAAGTTCTATTTCAGTGTGAAGAAGGAAAGATAAATCTCACTTTTAATGTGAATGGGTTGTCTTCTAACCAAATATTTATATCAAATTGAAAAATATATAATCTCTTCTGGAGATTGAGTTGCAGTCTGATTATTTACTCCTCTGTATTTTTCTTTTTCATATCCTCCACAGAGGAAAAGGTGAAAAGGCAGCCACTGGCATACAGTGTTGAAAAACTAAAACAATTTCAAAAACATTTCCACCCTGAAATTGCAACTAACCTTTAAAATAAATATAACTGAATGAGATTAGAAAACAAATGAAAATGCTTGGTTCTCTTTGGTAATTTATTCTGTGTGTATAATAAACAAGGTCTTTAGTCATTTTTTACTTTTTCAGAGAAAATGAGCTTTATTTTCTCCAAGAAAATATAGAGCGATACTGTCATTCTCAGAGATTGATATGTTCATGTGCATGTTTACAATTAGAAAGCAGAAAGCTGTGATTATGACATATTTCAGCACATCCTCGACACTGAGGATACCACAGGTGAGTGTGGAAGGAAAATTAAAAATAATACTTCTCTTAGGTCATTTGATCCCCAATAGCTGGTGTAAAGTCTGATTTTCTCTGCATATATTTTTTTCCATTTCCTCTCAGTTTCAGCAGAATCCTGAAATTTCTGTTCAGAATCTAAGTAGAAGATCTCTATTTTTAATTCCATTCAAAAGAATATGGAAAATGCTGTGTGAAACCAAATGACAAACTAAGTTCTAAGGCTTTCAGCTTTTTATGTCTTCTCTTTCTTCTAGGTGCTCCAAAGCTGAAATGGAAAGTGAATCACCAGCCACTATGTCCTCTGTGCTCTAGAGCAGAGAAGCTGAATTTCCTAGTGTCACAACCTGTGCTAGACTTTCTAGTTAGCAAAGTAGTGGTGACCAGACTCTAACTCTGATTCAGGGAATATTAAAATACTCAGGGCTTCATGGTCATACATGGTGGGGTCTTTCTAGATCTCAAGGTTTAGGACACTGAGAAAAGCCCAGTTGTTCCTAGTTCCTAATTTTCACAGAAAGAGTAAACAAGGAATGAGGAGCTGGGGCCCAGGAACAGACAGCCAAGTAAGATGCCCCATGTGCTGCCACAAAGCTCTTCCCAGGTTTCATTGGAAATTTGGCCAAATTGAGGTGTCATCAGAAATTTTTCAGTTTTGTGAAATTACTCTTCTTTGTGAATAAAACCTGCCACTTCAAAAGAATCTTAAGCATCTCCAAAAGCCATAAGAGAAAAGAAGTGAAAGGGATGGATTTTGAAATACATCTTCAACTTCACTTTGTGTATACATGCGCAGTGTTTGAATGCCTAGCTAGGGAGCAGGAGGAGCTCAAAAATGCTGGGAAGTTCTCGTATTTTTCAGGTAATTATTATTTATAGGTATTTTTAAATCCGTAAAATGCTGTCAATTCACCTCAACTAGGAAAGGAACTGCGATACCAGAAAAATCTGTATACTCAAAGCAACCACTAGAGGGGAATTTACAATCACCCAGGTGAGGTAGCATCCAGGTTACAGCCTGGTTTGGCTGTTTTTCCAAGAGAGATTCTTCAGTAATTAGTGGAAATTTTTGCCTTTTTTTTTTTTTTAAATAGTATGTAGCAGTAGACTCAGTACTTCAAAATAAAATATATATTATTGTTTCTTGTTATAATAATAATAAAACGTGCATCTACTTTTCTTCCAAAATTTCTCATGTGGAAATTTACTTCTTATTCAGCCTAGCAGTAATGCAATACAGGATTTTATTAAAAGAATAAAATGTCACTGTCAACTGACACAATATTGATATTGGATATCCTCTAATGGAAAGTGGAAATAATACTAAGAAGGAAATGTCAATGTGGATTAATCTATGGGCCATGGATTTGAGCATTTATTAAATTGACTTTAGTTGTATAAATAATGTATATTAAAGTGAGTTAAATTCACAATTCACATTTCATTTTGTTAAATTGAATTGAGAATTCATGTTGTTGTTTTGTGTATTTATTTTTGATCTTTTCTTCCTAGAAAAGAAGTTTAATCAATGTAAGCCTACATAGCCAATAAAACCTGCTGTGAAAGCTTGGATCTTAAATACTGTACCATAAGCCATGCTATTGAGGTAGAAAATTTACTGCTGGACAGAAAAATAAAAACATCCTCTCTTCAAGATTATGGAGTATATTTTGTAAAGATCTCCAGCTGGTCTTCCAGTTAGCTGGTTTCAGAGAGACTGTCAGAAGTATAGAAAAGCATAATTGTGTGCACCAAAAACTGTGTACATATGAAAGATATATAATGTGCAAATCAAAGCTGTAATGCCTTTCTTTTATAAAATGTGTATATTAAATCTGGTGGCTTTCATCGTCTATAAGCTGCCCAGATGTGTAAGCACTACAGATGTGCATGCATTTCAAGGAAGCCTTTGACTTGACTTGGTAGAAAGCCTTTGAAAACATCTAATACAATCATTATTTTTAGTTGTGTTTTATATTTATGGAATATTTGTTTTTAAATTTACAGGCTACAGTATGTATTTTTTTTCTATCTTGTATATACAAGTTCAAGGTAATCCCAGATACGTATACAAACTGGGAAAAGAACTCCTTGAGAGTAGCCCTGCTGAGAAGGACTTAGAGGTCCTGGTTGATGAAAACCTTAACATGAGCCAGCAGTGTGCACTTGCAGCCTGGAATACCAGTGATATCCTGGGTTCCATTAGAAGAGGAGTGGTCAGCAGGATGAGGGAGGTGACTGTCCCCCTCTACTCTGCTCTTGTGTGGCCTCAGCTGGAGTACTGTGTTCAAGTCTGGGGCCCCCAGCACTTGTTGTGTCACAACACAAGAAAGATGTGGAACTTTTGGATAGAGTCTGGAGGAGGTCCGCAAAGATCTAAGGGCTGGAGTACCTCTCCTGTGTAGACAGGCTGAAGGAAGTGGGTTTATTCAGGCTGGAAAAGAGAAGGCTGCTGGGAGATAATGTTGCAGCTTTCTAATATTTAAAGGGAGTTTATAAACAGGAGGGAAATCAACTTTTTGGAAGGATAGACAGTGATAGAACAAAGGGAAATGGTTTTAAACTAAAGGAGGGGAAATTTAGGTTAGATATCAGGGAAAATTTTTTCATTGAGAGAGTGGTGAAGTGCTGGCAAAGGCTGCTCAGTGAGGTTGTGAATGCCCCTTTCCTGGGAGGTGTTTAAGGGCAGGTTGGATGGGGCCCCAGGCAGACTGATCTAGTACTTGATCTAGCAGCTGGCAATCCTGCCTGTGGCAAGGGGTCTGGAACTTGATGATGCTTGAGATCCCTTCCAACTCAAGCCATTCTACGATTATGGGTAATGCTGACATATTAAGTCACAGATGTTCACATCTCCCTTTAAAACATATAGTTTGATTTTACTACTTTATGTATCGATAATTATAAAATATTGAATGACCATAAATAGTGCTTGTGCAGAAATTACTTCCCATCAGTCAGCTTTGACGTAGTATTGTTGAAATAAAATGTTGGAGAAAATTACTGTGGAGAATCTTACTTATTCAAACTAACAAGAGCGTATTTAAGAAAAGAAAAAAGCATTACTATTCAGTTAACTCCGTGTTCATATTAATGGGGTTATTTACTATTGGAAAACAAGTGATTCTTGCAGTTATGCTTGTAATAAAGGAATTCCATTATGTCTCGATACAATTATTGGAGGAAACAGTTCTACATATACGTACCCAGAGAAAGATTCAGGCAGCAAATGAGGCCAAATGTTGTCCAACGATTTATTACAAATTCTAAGCTACTAAGAAATGTGGGGAAGATGGGGAAGATAGCAATAGTGAAGAGAGATAATCCTGGCAAAGGGTTTACAAAGCAGGGACAGTGACCACCAGGGATCCAGTGATGTGGATCTATAAGTAGACTTTGTAGTTTAACTGTGTATTTAAATTATTCTAAGAAAACTAGTGTTGCACCCATAGGTTAGAAGCATGGTTGCAGAAGGGAGTAACAGACAGCATAACTGTCGAATTGAATTCAATGCTCAGATAAATACCCAGATTAATGACATTTCTGTCTAGTTCTACTAATAAAACCAATACCTAGAATTTTGTTTTCAGTCAGTTTCTGTGAATCAATGGGTCAAGCCCAGTTAATTTTCTCAGTAACTAGGCAGGGAAAATCAGAAATACAGGGAACTCTCATGACTCTTCTGAAACTAAAAGAACCTTTGCTGCAGCCTATAGACTTTCTAGTATAAAGAGCTTATAGTCTTTCTAGCGATTGACACGCATCTCTTTCTATATTTTAAAGTACGGAAAGTCCTGAATATAATATTTCCAAGACAGAGAATGTGTGTCAGAATGGTGAACAGGAAAAATATAGGAAGGGGAAAAGATACACACAAAACTTCTCACATGAAGGTAAAAGAAAGTGTCCTAGTTTGGGGGAGGAGAAAGTGGATATATCTAGAAACTCTACAAGGAAGTAAGGGGCTGAAGGAGCTGCAAAGAGTTTGCAGAATACAGAGGAATGGGGAAGTTTGTAACCAGTGCACTTAGAGAACAAAAGCACTCCAGGGTGCTCTGTAGGCTTGATCTGTGTGACCCTCTTGTTGATGAAACAACAACAATAATAAAAGATTATTTTCTCTGACACTCAATAGCATGCCACATAGTACAGTCTTTGACAGTAAAATTAAATTAATATCTTGAAATTACAATACTTCTGAAAGAGCCTTTGATTCTATACATGACTCAAGTAAAAATTTTAAAGTAGATTTGTAAATCTGAATTTAAATAGACTATGTTAGAAAATCCACCTAACCATAGCCTCTAACATTTTGCTTTAGATGCATTCTAATACTACCTAGTCTTCATACAGTGTAAATATAGGTGGTGAAAAAATGCTTAAAACAAAGAAAATATGGAGACAAATTCAACTTCTTTTGAATTCTACTTTTTGCTCCTATGATTTTTCCTCCTATGATTCAGCAAGTTTGTTCATGATGGTAATGATAACATTCATAGTGATATATCTCCCTTTCTTATCTTTCTTATCTCTTTCTCCTAAACTGATATTTAAGTGGATCTTGAGAAAACTACAACTGGAAATTTCCATAGGTCTAAAACTTGGAAACATGAGTGATCTGCTTATGAATGGTCCTTCCCATTGCCCCACAGCTGTTATCTCAAGTGGGAAATGACAAATGCTGTGGGTTTTTTTGTATAAGTTAATTCTATTTGCTCTCTTCCCCTGGCATCCCTCAGGTATTTTTGTCTTGTTTTGTATATTTTTTTAATGTTTGTTTATTTGTTTTTCTGTTTTTCCATTGTTTTGCTTGTTCCATTGTATTTGCCTTTATTCATTTACACTTTTTTGTTCTCCAGGAATTTTGCTAGTGTCCTTTCAGAGATCAGGGAAAAACATTTTTCTTTTTTGCTGTTTGTTCTTTACTGTGAACACAGTTGAGAAGGGTCATAACTATAACTCATTTAGTGGGTATTAAGTCAGTTCATGAGGGGTAAAATATCTCTCTCCATTTTCTTACACATGAGCTGTTTTTACAAATCATCCAGCACAAAAAAATATTTTCTAATTGATGTCCATACCTGTTAGTACAAGAGGGGTAGAGTATGCACAGCAGTGCAACGCTTGGCAGTGATACTGCTTACTTCTGTGTTCATGCTCTTTTTTCTTTTTCTTTTTTTTTTTTTTTTTTGACTGATCTGCCTCTCAACTGGAAGTGATGTTTAAATCTGAGCAGCTTCCAGGTCCTATTTCATCTCAAGCCTATTTGGCACTGCCTTGAAACTTCAAGATTTTCCAAGCAAGTCTAGAGGGACTTGACTCCCTTAGTTTCACTACCTGGTAAACAACTTGTTGTAATTCCATTTTAAAATCAGTGTTGAAGAAATGCTGACATGCTAAGTATAACGTGTGACTAATCTGACTTGTCTGTATGTTTCCACATTCCACATTAATGTGTAAAATGTATCAGAACAGTATTTATAGCATTAATTTGTTCTTATATGTGTAAACTTATGCTTATAATTTAGAGGATGAAATCTATGAACTTTTAAAATATATACTTCTTACTATCTGCTTCTTTTGCTGGCATTTTAGGACATGAATTTCATTTGAGTTTCACTTATGATAGAATAACACCTCAAAACACAAACTGTTTTTACTATTAGTTGCAATAATTGTCAGCAATAAATTTACTATCCTCATTTCTAAAATGTCATGTATGACCACAGCTATTACCAGGATAAAATGAAAAATAACCTCAGAGAGGTTCTGTGACAGCGTTGCTTTTTATATGACTTTATTTATATATATTTTTGAAATAAAGATTATATAAATGATGAAAAAAGTAATTCATAGAATTAACAAAGCTGCAAACAAGATGAGCATGGAACAAGATAATGTTTACAATATTACTATAATACTTGATAAATTGCATGCATAATGATAGAACATAAGGAAGACGAATACCTGCCATAAAGAACAATGATTTGAAGAACTTTATACCAGTAAAGCAACTGTGCCCAACTTTCAGATTCACTGATTTATGTCTTAAATCTATGTATGTGTCATCTAAATATCCACTAGAAGCATCAGATTTCATTGCATGCTTTGGAAGCTTTGATTATACACAGAATTGGAAATACAGAGCTCAGTCTAGATTCCAAAACTTTAAATATATTTTCTAAGCGCTCAGACAACTTCTGCTGACTTGACTAAGATGAAACTAATTCCTCACTTGACACTTAAGCCTTGCTTAAACAAATTCAGGGTACAGTAATTTGGAAAGTACCTTTAGGGTAAACACATCCTTGCACACACAGGATAGAAGAGAAAAGGATCCATTGATTCCAAAGCTTATTATCTTCTGAAGAAACAATTAAATTTGGATACAAGAATAGAATTAACTCTTCACTGTATTTCACGAACATCTTAAGCATAGGATTTACAGCATGGATGAGAAGTAGCAGGCATTATCTCCAATTTAATCTTTCCAAACAGTGAGTAAATCCACTCAGATAGGATAAGTGTTTGTTACTAAACACTCCTGAACATAAAATACATGCTTTGGAAGCTATCAGTACATAGAAGAATACATCCAAAAGTCTCTTCCTCAACCTCTCTTTCATTTGCTTTCTCAGATAATCACTCTTTTGTTTCTATCTGAATTCTATCTGAAAATTTTAGACTTTCTATTTATGAAAAATCTGTTGATAGTATAATATATTTAAGCTATGAGGTCAGAGGATTGACTTCAATGAGAAGAGAGACCTAAGTTTCCTTGCTTGTTCATTTTTTGGTCTCTTTATGGATATGGACACATTAAGAAAAATCAAATAACGAACAGTTTGCATTATGTGCACAATTGTGCAATACTATACTATAACTGTACTAATCTCAAATTCAATTTTGAAGCACCGTACCATAATCTATATTATCGCAATACTTTTTTTCCTGTTTTTTTTTTTTTTTTTTTCAGTTCTAAGTGGAATAGTACCTTGAAATAAATGCAACATAGCAGATTTCCTCAATTTTTGTACTAATTTGCTCATTTACCCAACAGAATAATTCATCCAGACATAATGGTGAATATGTAGACAATTCTGAAAACACTGAATGAAAAAGAATTTGGTGCACTTAAAATGAAGATTTTGTTTTGCTTGTTCCATTACATTTGCCTTTATTTATTTATACTTTATAGAAGAAATGAAATGGAAAACAATCTTAACCTTTGCTTGCTGGCTAAATGCAGTAATGTCCCATTTCTTATGTGTGTGTTATCTAAGGGAAAAAAAAAATAGAGAGGCATTATTTAGAAAGCCTCATTAGAAGTGATTTATTTACCAGCCCACAAGTGTATAAATACTTTACCTGTATGTCTCAGCTGTACAAAGACTATTAGCTAAAAATGTGTGCTGAGAGGGAACATAAGTTTTTAAGAACTTGCACTCTTAAATAATGTATTTGCATAAGTGGAGTCCAGTTTACAAAACAACACACTCTAGTTCATGATTCTTGGATGTTTGGGATGGGTAATAAGTCAGGGGCTTATAATGTTTGAACAAAATATGCATTCTTCACAAAAATATTCCCTTTTCAAGAAGGTGTGGGTTGAAAACAGTCCCACATCCTTGGGAACAAAGGCATGTATATTTCATATACATTGTATGTATTTTCATATACTCTGAGGGGATGCTGGGAGGATTGGCTGACACAGCTGAAGGCTGTGCTGCCATTCAGCAAAACCTGGACAGGCTGGAGAGCTGGGCAGTAAGAAACCAGATGAGGTTCAACAAAAGCAAGTGTAGGATCTTACACCTAGGGAGGAATAATTGCATGCACCAATACAGACTGGGGGGGGATGAGCTGCTGGAGAGGAGCTCTGCAGAGAGGGACCTGGGTGTCTTGGTGGACGACAGGTTGGCCATGAGCCAGCAGTGTGCCCTCGTGGCCAAAAAGGCCAATGGCATTCTGGGGTGCATTAAAAAGAACGTGTCCAGCAGGTCGAGGGAGGTGATCCTCCCCCTCTACTCTGCCCTGGTAAGGCCTCATCTGGAGTACTGTGTCCAGTTCTGGGCTCCCCAGTACAAAAAAGACAGGGATCTCTTGGAAAGAGTCCAGCGGAGGGCCACAAAGATGGTGAAGGGCCTGGAGCATCTCCCCTATGAAGAAAGGCTGAGTGAACTGGGTCTGTTTAGCCTTGAGAAAAGAAGACTGAGAGGGCACCTGATACAGGTCTATAAATATCTAAAGTGTGGGGGGCAGAGTGGCGAGGCCGGACTGTTTTCAGAAGTGTGTGGAGACAGGGCAAGGGGGAACGACCAGAAACTGGAGCATAGGAAGTTCCGTACAAATGTGCGCAAGAACTTCTTTATGGTGAGGGTGACGGAGCACTGGAACAGGCTGCCCAGGGAGGTTGTGGAGTGTCCTTCTCTGGAGATATTCAAGACCTGCCTGGACACCTACTTGTGCTACCTGGTGTAGGGAAACCTGCTTTGGCAGGAGGGTTGGACTCGATGATCTCTGGAGGTCCCTTCCAACCCTACAATTCTGTGATTCTATGATACTAGTAGAAGTCTTCTATCAGGAGTCTTTGAAGAACCACTAAAAAGCAGGTGAAGATCAGTATTGATATAAATGAGATGGCAAACTATTTAATAAGACATAAATTTTAATATCAACTATAGAATTTAAAATGCAACAGTTTTGTTTTTTATCTGGTTATATGCTGGGCAGTTGGAGAACAGGATTAATTTAAGCCTCTACTTCATAATCTTAAATAAACCTGCACACATTATACATTTCTACATATGATCCATATATAGTTTACAGATATATTGATGTATATATTCCAACAGTATTCAGGGTACTCTAAGTGTATAATGATGCTCAACAACTATAAAAGCAGCTATAATAGCCAAGGCCTCAAAACACTGTGTTGCAGTACTGGGGCCTTAATGCCTGTATCCCTGCTGCTCTCTCTGAAGAGCGTAACTGACTTTTCTGTGATTTTCTGATGCCCAGCTCATTCTTGAAGTTTGCTCAGATGAAGCTCAGTGATTTTCAAAGTACTCCAGAGACAGACAATGGTTGAAATGCACTCCAAAGCTGTCTCCCTGAGCATCCCTGTTTGAGCAGGAGAGTTGGACCTGGTGACCTCCAGAGGTTCCTTCCAGCCTCAGCCATTCTATGATCCTGTGATTCTCCTTCCATTTACAAAAGTAGTGTCACTGAGCAGCAGCTCAGAATTGGGCTCACCATGAAAAGCCTCCTTTGCCTAACTGTAAAGGTAGGAATCAGCTGCAAATCTTCACTAAGTTCAAATTTACTTTGAGTTGTACTCATCTCTGAGGGTTCAGCTCTTAGGATTTGATGCTGCTTTATTTGCAGCATTTTGTCATTTATAATGCAAATTAAATACTACACTCCTGTACTGATATATTGTCAATGTAGTGCTTGGTATTTTAAAACTCAGCCATTTGGCTGTATAGCAATAATTCAAAAAGTAGGTATTTTCTTCAGCTGTTCATTTTCTAAAGATTTCAGATGTTGGAATCAGAGTACTTAATATTTCAGGTTGACAAGCTAGAGCATGAGTAGAATTTGTGTATCTTCAATTTTCTATTTAGAATGCTATACTCTTTGTTATTGTTTTTCATTTTGAGAGATATTAAATGTTGGACTTTAATGACATTTGAATATAACATTTGTGTTTCAAAAATTGCTCTTTTTTATAAATGCAGTGTAACAGAACTCTATGGCTGAATCCTCAGCTATTTTCAGTTGAATTATTTGAATGATCAAGGCAATCAAGACCTTTTCTATACAAAATGGAGTGTCTTTCATTCTGATGTTCTCTAAGGGCAGAAAAGCTGGAACAGTATTGAAGGTTTGTCTTGTTAAAAACATAATTTATTATTCCATCAGTGTTTCAGCAGAGGGCCTAACATTTTGTATTTGCCTCGTCAAGAAAGATGGAAAAGATAATTATGAAAAATCACTGCAGAGTAGAAACAATTAGACATCAATGTTTGAAAATAATTACTGATCAATTAGGACTAAAGGAACAAACAGGAAGAAAAGAGCAAGGGGAGAAATTATTTGAGGGTAGAAAAACATTTAAAAGAGAACTGAGGATACCTGATAAAACACTGTAGAGAAGCCCTGTTGCACAGCAGAAGTCACCACTTAGAAGCGTAAAAGCATGTTATATAGGTAGGAGTAAAGCTGCCTATAATAATATATTGGAATGAGATAAGAAGAAATTAAATATATAGAGCCATAGAAAGGTTCCACATATGTGAGAAATCTACAGTTGTCAGAAGAACTGCTTAGGTCAAAGGGAGTAAGAAGAAATAATGAAGTACAGACAGCAAAAAGGAGTCACTTAGTCTCTAAAAGCAAGAAGTGATTCTACATAATGGCCAGATTGCAGTCTGGACTGACACTGGGTAAAGGCAGCATTGAATAACACAAGCTTGGGAAAATTTGAGGAGGAGTTTTTCTTTAAGGAGAAAAAGGTAAAAGTCTGTGCAATATTTCTGAAGAGGTTCCCTTTAATTAACAAATTTAGGGAGATCACAGAAGCTTGAAAGGAGAAAAGATATGAGAGATGTAGGTATGGAAGAGGATATCAGCCTGGAGTCATGTTCGCAACTGAGAAAACTGTGAGATTGCAAGGGAGAAATAAATCTTTTCAACTACCCCCAGAAAACACTGGGAGGGAAGAATAGCCAGGCTGGTTAGAGGAGAGAGTTATTGATATGGAAATGGAGCAGTGGCCACAAGCATACATCAAAATGAGGAAGAAAAAGAAATTAGACTGAATTTGCAATGGTTAGGCATCCCTATGGAGTATCTGATGAGATTTACAATTCTCTTAACAGACTGAGATAGCCCTGGCAAGGAGATGAATACCTGAATGGGTTCAGTTTGTGCAGATATCCACTGACAGCAAAAGGCAACAGAAGCCCTGAGCCAGTACTGGGGATGTCACAATATTTGCTGAGTACCACTGTCACTTTTCAAACGGCAAAGTCATACTTGATGTCTTTGTTTCGGATGCTGAGCATTAACGAGAATGGCAGTTCTGTCTGAGGGGTCTCTTTGGCTAATGACCCAGCTCCAGGAAAAGGCAAGTGCAAAGAGTAGAGAGCCATAGCCTTCTCCAGCACAGCAATGCTGGGCACTCCAGGTTTGATAGGAAATGTGCAAAAATCAGCAACTTGAAATAAGTGTAAGGGACAGTAGAGAGCAAGGAGCAGCATGCCCAGACCATGCTGCTGCAGAACTACATATGACTCGCTGGAGGCCTCAGGACAGCATGCCCAGGGCTGGGCGAATTCACACTGCCTTCAGGAGGTGAGCTGAGGACTGTAAACAAGAAACTGTTTTTTACTACACTGAGTGTATGCTTAGGGCATCTTCTAAAGCTCTGAGAATTTCATTACTGTCTCCTCATCTATAAATTCTTGCAATGCTATCCATGATATCAAAAAAAAAGGATATCAGCAAGTGAAAATTCTAAATAAAAATAAAATGAAATAAAATATAAAATAAATTCTTACTAACACCAAAAGCATATGCATGCAAAAATGAAAACTATTCTGCGATACAGCCTGCTGTGGTGTGTGTACATTGGAAGTCCATGCATGCCAAAGTGGGCTGAAAGTATTGAAAAATTCATATGGGCTTTATGTGGAAAGTTGCAAACCAATTGATAGCTACAGTATGTGATATGGATGTGAATAAATTCTGATAGCAGACGTGTGTTTAAATGTAATCAGAACATGATGACAGTGCATGTGCAGAACACCCAGATCTTTTTTGTGTCAGAAATAACAAAACCGTAAGGACAATATGCCGCCAACAGGATGTTGCACATCATCAATGTGGGCACAAATATAGGTGAGGGACTTTGGAAATAAGGAAGCCCCATTTCCCATGAGAAATTCCATCAAAGAATTTGAATTTAGTCCCCCTTATAGCACCCCTGGCTGGTATCTTTGACAATACTTTTCAAGGAGGCATTTAGTTGATAGGGATAATTTTGATTCAGCTAACATATTTTACACTGAATAAATCTTTAAACAAAATAAGCACCAAGATGTGTAACAGTGCTTTTTTTTTCCATCATTTTGAGAGAATACTACTGTCCTATACTCACTCACATTTCCTTTTTACTGATCATGACATGATATATTGGAAAATTCAACAAGTTTCCAGAATGCTAAATGTGCTTTAAAGAGTTTGGAGTACATCAAAATAGCTTACATGTCTGCTTAGTAGATTTCATATTTATATTGTTAGAAGTTGAACATGAGTCTTTTGCAGGTAACAAGCATGCAAATTGTCAATTTTAGGAAAATATATATAGATAAACTAGAAAATTTATGTTTAACATATGTGTATTTATTTCTATATGAACACTGATTTGATGAATGAGCTTGATCCAAGCTGTATCTATTGGTACTTTTCAGTATTTTTAATTTTAATTCATTTATTCATAGTTATAACCTTTGTAAGAACATCAGTTATTTAAATGAGTAGAAGGTAAACCACATCAACAAAACTGCAGTGTTTAATGTTGAAGATAACTGACATGCATGAAGTCATTGTATTAAAATATTGTTTTTCCTATTGTTTAGCACAGATGGTGCTGGTAATTAATATTGTGCTATTATTTCATCAGGGGATTCCCTGATTGCAAAATTCACACAGTATGTAATAAACTGCTACATTACACCGCATGAATAAATGATTTATGATTTATATATTTATTAATGAGAAGTACATTATCCCAGGTGAAAATTATGCAACGTTTCAAAACTTAAGAGATATTTTTTAAAAATTAGGTATTTTTATGAAATCCATATTCTGTGAAATACTATATATTGTCAAACTGATCCTGTTAGCTTTACCTTTTTTAAAGGCTTTATACAAACGGTAATGATCACAAATAAACCAAGGTGCACTTTAGAAATTGCATATCTGATGCATATCTGATACTTCCTGCAGAAAATATTATAAGTACAACATTAAGAATATTTTTTTTCCTGCCCTTACAATGAGAAGATCAACATTATATTCTGTGCACCATCTCTATTTTGGGGAAATTGTTTGAAAAATAGCATACTTCTAAAACTCTCATTGATAATAAAGCAAGTCTTCTAGAAACTGGTTTCTGAACGGAATTGTAGAAGTGTGCTTCTGTCTGACCACCTAAAGTTACATCATCTTTGCTGTACATTTGTCAAAATTGTTTGGTAAAGTATATTTGTTAAAAGCTAGGGCTTTTTACACTGCTACAAAAATATTGGGGGGTAGTGTGAGCAACTACCAAGAAAACCTAGCTGTTGGTGATAGGGGCCACTTTGACAAACCTCCAGTCCACAGAATGCAGAGTTCTTCCTTCTGATGTAGACAACTTACTTAGCACTGCTTTTCTAAACCACTAACCATGTGAGATGGTAGCAGAACTATACCAGGCCACTTCTCAAACAGACACATTCCCTGTCCATCCACTGAAACTGCAAATAAAAGTTCAGGTGGTTGGAGTTTGCCCCCCTATTTAGAGGAGCTCCTGTGCCTCAGTATGCATGGTGAGCTCAGCAGCGATATGCAAGACATAAAAGATACTCAAAATCTCCTTTAATTACCCACATGTTGGAATTGCCAAGAGTAATTAGTCTAAAACTAATTCTAGTACTGGATCTGCATGTATTCCACCCTGAAGTGGGGTATTATCTGCTGCCTCTAACATCTGCTCCATTTACAAGTACAGCTCACTTGCACATACAGGCATATATATCATTCTCTGTAAGGGCCCTGACCTTCCTGAAGAAAGGTGGTTATCCTGTAGAATACTTTGAATTCTGTTTTTCTCAAAAGAAGGAGACTTTCCATCTGCAATTTTTCAGCATCTTTAACTTTATCTCCTGACCTGATTTGGAGTTAGTGAACATCTTGGTTATGCCAATTTGAGAACTGGAAAAAAAAAATGTTTTCCTATCTGCCTAAGAGACCACTACTGGGAAGCCTGAAGTGGGCCAAAACATGTGTTCCATAAGAATTACACTTTTGGAAATGTTCGTCTATCATCTATGAATCGTTGGGACTTTGGGCTGTATTTGAGCCTCAGTAAGTGTCCTACTCAATCATATGATGCACCTGTGGTTTTTCAAATCTTGAAAGAAGAAAAGTCTAGTCAGTCCTTTTCAGTAAAGTTCCCATGCTTCAGGGCTGTCCAGAATGTGTTGCATTTCGTTTACATGAAATTGAGGGCTGGCATTTTGAAGCAAAAGACCTAGATATTAAAAATGGGTTTTGAATAGGACAGAAAAGGGAATTTAATTGTCCATATCAAAGAAAATAGAATTTTCTATTCTAAGCCAGTGTGCCTAAGTCCTAAACAACAGCATCTACCAAGTACTTCATAGTACCAAAATCATATTTCTTAAACAGTTGATATTTTTCTGAGCTAATTCTTAACAATTTTTATTACAAAAATAAGTCATTTCTTGCATGCACTGAATTACAAAAGTAATCTATTAAAAATGTATATTTCAAAACCATAGTGGATAATTTCTATCTCTGCTTTTCATTCTCAGATACTAATGTACTTCTTTCTGAGATATATGTAGATGGCTATAAAACAGATGAATACCATAATTAATAATTGCTCTTAATCATTAATAGAAAAGCAATAGATAATTTAAATGTCCATCAATGCAATACTACATGTTGTCACCTTTAGAGTATAAATTTATTTTAAAAATCAATACCTTTTAGCAACTGCAAGTTTTATAATCACTTTAAATTACTTTGAGCAGTGCTGCACATTATTTATATTTTCATCGGGCATTTTACAGATTTCTTCCAAGCTTTCTGCATTGGAATACATTACTAACTTGGGGGACAAAATGATGTTATTATATTGTAATTTCTAAGTAAAAGCACGTTCAGTTTAAAAACGTGACATTATTTTCCCTTTCAAATCAATACTCTCTGTCATATGTTGTGTTTTACAATCTACAAATTTATTGTGACATTGTGAGTTTTAGGAATCTCTCTAGAAGTTTTTTTCCACACGGAAGCATAATATTTGTGTCTCTTTAGAGTTTCCTGTTTTGTTAAGCTACAACAGCATGAATTAGAACATGAGAATGCAGACTGTATATTTACACCATAAACTTCTTTAAGAGAAAAGCAGTATTTCAAAACACTACGACAATATATGGTATTTACATTTTGCTGTATGGAAAACAACAGGTTTTTAAAAGAAACATTTATCATTAAGCAATTAATTCTGCCTGTTAACTTTTTAATGGAAAGATGTTACAAGAAGTGTAATATCAGCTCCACTTGTAAACTATCTTGCAGTTCTCAGTTCTCCATTAAATATTACTGTAATGTAAAATCCGTGTGTTTCAGATTTGCAACAGAACAATTTAAGAAAGAGCTAATAATTCCTGCAAATAAAACAATAATAAAGCTCATACCAATCACTGAGACTCTTCTCCTAAAGTGGAAAATGAATTGCTTAGGATTTGAGCTTTTCACAGGATTTTTCTTTACTGTTTTCTGCAAGAAAATATTTGGTGAATTTGGGAGGTGAATGTAAACATCCAACTCTAAGCTCGTACAATAATCTTTCACCCAAATTCACATTCCAAAAATAAAAAGTTGAGTAGTTCATAAAGAATATTCCTCCAAATCATCAAGGATTTGTTCTTAAATTACGTGAATCAAATACAGTTGAGTACTTAATGACCTCGCATACAAAGGAAATTTTATTTTCCAATATGGTGGAAGAATTCAAAACAAATCTGTCTACTATGTTATTTTCTACTTTATGATTTCTGCTTTGACTAGTTAATTTAAATCTTTGTTACATGTATGACTCTTAGTTTAATCACTTTACGTGAACATACATGTTACTTGTTTTCACAAAGAAAAATTAAAGATGAAAGGAAACATCATGCAAACAGCTCTTTATAGAAAGTATGGAGTATTTTGGGGTCTTGCCACGGTAATCATTTCTCTTTCAAAATTCCCAATTGCGTTCTTTTACTGGCCATAAAGGTTTTAAAGAAGTCAAGATTATAACTCTCATTCAAACATACTGTGTTCTTTATGCTCAATTCCTTATAATTGTTTTAAACCAGCAAATTCCTCTGCCTTTTTGGAAAGGACTGTAAGATGGAGGTCACTACCTAATTTACAACACTGGATTTATTTGGTCTGCACTTAATCACCTATCCAGGCTGAAATCATTTGTAATGGCAATACATGTAAGCAAATGTGCATGTGCAAATGTAAATCAAATGCCAATATGTTTTAAAGACCTGTTTTAACTATTTTATTTATGAGGATATATTTTTGATACATGCAAGATAGTATTATATACATGTAGGAAATTGTACCCAATGAAATTTTGGATGCAGTAAGAAGATATTTGGATGTCAGGGGGAAATTCTTTACAGAGAGAGTGATGAGGTGCTGGAACAGGCTGCCCTGAGAGGTTGTGGATGCCTCGTCCCTAGAGGTGTTCAAGGCCAGATTGGATGGGGCCCTGGGCAGCCTGGTCTAATATTAAATGGGGAGATTGGTGGTGCTGCATGCGGCAGAGGGGTTGGAGGTTCATGATCCTTGAGGTCCCTTCCAACCCTGGCCATTCTCTGATTCTGTGTGATTCTGTGAAGACACTGTAGAATATTTGTTTTTGTTAAACGAATGTACACTTTTTATCGTTGATGGTCTTTATCTGAAAAATACATGGTAGAGAATGCAGTTCAAATAAAATAAAAGTTAATATTTTCTCTAGGACCAAGCAGAAGCCTGGAGCCTAAGGGTAAATGGCTTTTTGTACTTAAGGGAATCATATTTTTAGCATTATTATTATCCTTGGAATTGCATCATTAAAACTTACTACGTTGTATTTGAATTTTCTTTATGCTTCGTTCTTCCAAGTATCATACTGCAGGATCAATAAGTAGATCATAAACTCCATTTATTTCATTAAACAATTAGAAAAGTGATCTATGGAAGCTGAAAATCTGTTAGTAGGATGAAGGAGCCTTCTAAATCTCTGTAAGTGACATCCTCAAGGGAAAAAAAAAAAACAAAAACTACTTCTATTTCAAGTGAAGTTATGAGAGTGAAACAAATACAGTGAGTCAGAGTGATTTCCTACTTTGCTGTCTACAGCTGTCGTCCTTTACCTTTAGTGATATATTGCAGATATTCATTATTCTCCTTAAAGCATCTGCGAGTACAGAGCTCTGATCATATTTTAATCTGCACCCTGAACTTTTTACCCAGTACTTCAGCATTTGACAGTAACGGAAGCTATGCACGAGGATCTAGGATAGCATATGGCCTGAGGTCCAGCTGGATGTCTGAGTATGTCATTCCAGACGCGGGTTTGGATTGCTCAGTAATTAGCAACTGGCTGTTTAATATTGTTAACCAATTTTTTCTTTGCAATTCATGTCCTGCTTTTCAAAATTCTAAAAGCACAAATTGTGTGAGTGCCAGCAAAAAAATAATAGTAATGAGCTCATTTCCATAGCATTGGACCCATTTTCATGCTGACTGATGATGGTTTCCAAAACTGAGTTTTACTGGCAAACAGGGTCCTGCTAGCATTGTCCTTCCAAATGCCTGGAGGAAATAATCCTAGGTTTCAAATGGAAAAATAAAAAATATGCTCAGTTGTGAGCAGGTTTGCATTTTACTTTTGTTTTTAGCTGTAATGGACCATAGGACATGTATCTTTGGAAAAAAATGAATTTTTCTTTGTTAACAGTTCGAAGTCATTTCGTTCCTGCTCATTAGATGTCATAGATTCAGACAGTTGGACTCCCCTTGCTCTCTCTCAGTGAGGCAAAGAGACTCACTGTGATTTGTCAAATGTTGGCAACTCTACAGCTTTGCCTTCTCTATTCCCAGGCTACAATCTGCCTCAGAACAAATCTGCAGTAGAAAGTTTTTCCTCTAGTGACTCACGCTTCATTGTTAAGGCATTTATGTAAACAAGCAAGGGCAAAGTCATGCAGATGTGGCACCAGAGGGGAAATATTCTTGAGTTTCTTGCAAGCACAAAAACCAGTTACACCAAGAAGATCCATTGACCTTATTTTCCAGTAGACTGGAAACTTTCATTCGTTATTTCTGGATTTGCCATTTTAGTGCCCACATTCATTCTCCTAGTTTTGGAACAGTTGCCCCTGTTTGATTTGCCAAAGGCAATCTTCCATCTCCAAATCCTATCATCAAGTCCTGTTCTTGAAAGCCTGTCTGAATGAAGTAGGAATTTTGCACCACTTCATCTGTATATCACTGAGCGCTGAATTTCTGCATTGGGCTTACTCCATTCCGGTGTCTGAATCAAACTGCACCAGAGCCAGAGAGGATGGCTGAATCTGGTTCTGATTCTGACTCTGTACAGCTCTCAATGAATAACAAACTATCAAGGTGAGTACATAAAGGACACAATGGCATTCCTGGTTCCAGGAAATGATATGTATTTTTTTTTCTGTTGGCAACATTAGCCAAAGGTTGAGTGTCAGCTTTTCATGCAAATATCCCTTTGTGAATATACTATACTGAAAAAGTTACATTTTCATGTACTTTTTCCTGAGTAAAAAAATCTCATACTGTGCCTGCACTGTAACTTCTGCCCTAGAAAATTTGAGCTTAGATATCTCTCTAATACAGACAACTCCTTTGTAGCTCTCGTCCATGATCTCTGGAAAAAAATGAGTTGTATACCCCAAGTAAATTCAGCATTTTACCTATCATTTCCCACACTTCAAGAAAGATTTTGTCATTCACTGAAAGCTGTCTACAGTCCATTCACTTTGATTTCATAGAATTAAAAAGTTCATTGTCAAAAGTTCATATGCATTAGTCTTCTCCCCAGATACAGATGAAAACAAACGGGAGAAGGAAAGAAACGGGAGAAACCTTCCAGCATCTACAGCCATAAATTGCATCAATACCTTGTTGAACATACTGTAGCATCTGAATGTCTAAAATGATGCATGACAACATCTGACTTTACTACTACTTCTATTAGTACATCCTGAAGGATAGAGTTGAAGTTAAGGGTACATTTTTGAGTAGCATATAAAATGAAAATGCAAATTAAATTAAAATGGAGTTGATGTCTATCCAGCTTGTTTCATGATACTTAAACTATTTCTTCCTTTATAACTCCTTAGAACTGCCACATATTCATTGCACTATACTGTACATCCATGTCGTCTAGATGATCATCTCTTAGGCCAAAAATCATTTGAGGACATACATCAAAGGCTGTGTTTGATGTTTGATTAACTGTGGGGATGAGTTGAGATTTGTTATTACTCTTTACCTTCGCATATTTTCTATGTGCTGTGTTAAATTGCTAATATAGTAACAAAACAGTTGCTAAGCTCTCTTGATAGAACTTATGCAAGGACGTTTATGGTCAAATCACCAGACTCACTGATTCTTTAAGAGTTTGTCTACAGCGTTTTGTCTCCTTGCTTACCTAGGGTCTTTCTTCATGAGCTACTTACTGCAATCAATTTCTTAGGTGTCCAAGCTAAGATTTATACACCAAACACCTGGTAATACAACCACATTCATTGCCAGATTTCCAGCATACTGAGAACTTTGAGTTTACTTTTTGTGTCCTCAGGAAGTTGGAAGTGGGTAGGCATAAAGGCTTGTCAATGTTTCTAAATATCAATCAGCCTTTACATTGTAAGTGTTGCATACAAATCTGGACAAACATTAATACTCTTGTAGCCAGAAAGCAATCCAACAAATTCCTATGGCATTCTACTGAAGCCTGGTTTCTTGACCAATTCAGGTGTGTGTTCAGTTCCTCAGATTCTGCTGTAGCCTATATCACTTGGCCCACCATGCAGAGAGTGTACAGTATAGAAATGCACCCAGTATAGTTGCTTTAGAAGTTTTTCCTAGAAGCTTTCCCAGCTTCCTTGGTACAGGTCTCAGTATACTGCCTTGTGTCATGTAGCTGCCCAAGTATTCGATCCTCAGCATATTAAACAGAATTCATATACCACACAAAATCAGAATTTCTAAATTAAACAGAATATAATTTTTTTTAAAGAGGAAATTAATTTAAATAAAATTTACAAATCAATCGGTAATTTATTTAGAGCTGTTTCCAGTTATAAAATTGAGGATAGATTAATGCCAGACAGAGCAATGCGTGGATAAATTATAATCATTTCCTTTTTAACTGAGTCTAGGCTTCTAAACTAGGGTAAAATATGTAGTGTCTGCTGATCTCAGTTCCTTGGCTATGTGTTGATCTTCAATAAGGCTGAATCAATGCAGTGATTGATGAGAAGGAACCTGAGAAATCTTGTATTTATCGTTTGAAAAAAAATGCTGATATGACTAACAATTGTGTGCTGTGAACAGACCTTGTCCCCCATGCTGGGGCTGCTGGCACTCTTTTCAGATCTATTTGCCCCGCACTGCCATGTCAAGAAATCCTACAAAGTATTAGTGCAGAAATTTTGGTTTCTTTACCAGTCAGAAAAGAAAAATATTTTGACTTAATGCGTAAAAATGTATGTGTTTACGATAATGCAATCTTCAGTACAGTGTAAATATACATATAAAACAGCAGAGCAAAAGCTACCTACTTGTAGTTACTTAAATTATTATTGTCAGTTATTTACAATAGGATAAGAATAAAAAAATCAGGTTTCACAGTAGAGCTGCATATAGTGTATATATTTTTAATCTAATGCTATTATTTACTTCCATGTTTATAATGTTTTAAGTATTTTGTGTATGTGTCCAATGATGAAAATCCTTTAAGCTTGAAGTCTAGAGTCTTATGAGAGGAATCTTTTTGTTACAGAAGATCAACACTGACTGCAGTGTAAGCTTAATTAAATGTTATTTCACTAATAAAATTGCAGTAAAATGTGGAAGTTGCTAAAGACAATAAGGATTTTGCGACTGACATCAAAAGATTAGGGATTTCACTGTAACAGATGAGAAAGTTCTGTGATAATGTGCAGTTCATGTAATTTGTGGGTTTTTTTCTATCCAAATTGGGTGGAAATTAGTTATTTTTAATAGAAATGTCATACAGTTGGACATTTATATATCAAGCACTTTGAATATTGGCTATTAACTTACTTATTTAGGCTATAGATGTATGCAGAAAGGGCACAGACATTTCTTTCTTTAGAGATAGTGTTTATCTGTTAAGTAGAAAATTTCAGAAGTGATTTTTAATTTTTTTTTCTTTTAAATGTAGTTTCAACAGTTTAACTATGAACTAATAGACTTGAATATGAACATAACTGTTTTTTCTAAAAAGCATCTTTACACATTTTGATTTTGAAAAAACTGTAAACTGTAATATACCACAAATATCCTTAATTTCTGTTCTGCCTTAGAACTGTCAATCATTCTGAAGCAACTGGAAAAACCTTCTTTGTTCTCTTTCTGCTTTATAAAAACATATCCTAATATGATCACTAGTCATTCTTGCATGTTGCTTTTTATTGCCTGGATGTCTGAACTGGAACACTGACTGTTTATTTACTTACTAGTGACATGCATATCGTAACAGGTGCTAATTTTGTATGGTAAGATGGCCCCACCATGTATTAAGCTTATTGTTTTGCTCCCGAAGCAGATGTTGCTACAAATATCATTGTTTTCCTGTACGTCTTTCTTTTTTTTTTTCCCCTACTATATGCCTGCCAGTTCTATGGTTATTCTTTATTTTCTTTCCCGTCTATTTTTAAAATGAAAGAGATTGGTCTTATAAGGGCAAAGATTTGCTAACAGCTAAATCTCCATTTACAGTCAGTGTAGCAACTTTTCCCCCTCTGTTAACTGCAAGTGTCAACTTTACCTTCTACAACAGCACAAATTGCTGATTTCCAGCATATGGACATGGAATGCCAGATATGTTGTGGCTTAGCTGAGGCATTAAGGAAATCTCTCAGTGCTGCTGAGTGCTGCTGCTTTCTAGGGTCAAGGAAATGAAGGACGTGAATTTTGCTTTAAAGAAACAAAAGGAGAAGAGTATTGGGATTTCGGTAACATCCGAGGAAAAAAAGGGAGAAGAGGCGAAGTCCTAGCTCTCCACCAGCTCTCTGCAATACCACGCTGCCATGGAGCACAGCTGAGCCCTGTCAAAATGTAAGTACAGTCCACAGGAGCTGCATCGAAATAACAAACCACGTTACTGTAAAGGAGGTGAACACGGTGCCTGTGAAGGGGGTGTGAGGAAATGTAACTCTGTGAAAGATAGAAAAAGATAAAGTGTTTTCGGAGAAAGAATATCAGCACTTTAAAAACCCTTCATCCTAGACAAAGTCTAAATGTGCCCTACTAAGTTGGGATTGTATAACCATACTAAATAGGAGCCTACGATACTGAGTACATTGTTTAAAGACTACTTTAGGATGGTTAAGAAGAGGATGATATAATCTAAATATGTGATAAAAAGAGATTACTGGTACATATAATATTCCTCACTGGCAGGCATTCCTATCATGTCGTATCAAAGTCTAGCAAAATGTTGAAAGTTAGAAATGTTATCTAGCATTAGCAGGCATTTAAGGAACGTCTCTTGAATATTTCTAGCATAAAAAAGTATTTCATGTGATGTAAATGAATGGTAATTTTCTGACTTTAAAAGAGAACTGTGCCAGTACATTTCAGCATTCTGGACCCAATTCTGCAAACATGGAGATGCTTTCAATTTGCTCTGCCTGCCTTCCCGCCTTAGATGGCTGCGATTGCAGCGAAATTAATCCATTTAAAAATCTGCGGCTTAAACTTAAGGATTTTCAGTTTTTTTCCCTCTCTCTTTTTTTTTCTTAGAATATCAATAAGTTCCAATTGAAGAGCGGATTCTTTTGCAATTCAGGCATGTGCCGGCGATAACGGGCGAGTTGGCATGAAGAGAGGCAGAGATGGATTAATTATGCAGAGAACATGGAAATTCTGCTTATCATCGGCTAGCAAAGGAGCCCAGCTCACATAATCAGCAAACGAAGGGAGAGAAAAAAATAACAATGCAATGGCACCTTCCAGCCCATCATCAGGATTTTTTCTACCCCCTTGTAATTAAAAAATAACATACACTTATAGCCCTATCTCCTGTGCAGGCAAGGAGTGGATGTCCACAAAATAATTGCACTGGGATATTAGAGCTGGGAACAAGGGCTGTCCATTCCTACTATCCCTTACCCTCTCCCTCCCTCTCTCCTCCGGCCTCTCCTAGGCACTTTCTTTCTGTCTGCATTCTGAATCAGATGCGTGTCTCAGGTGACATCCTATCTCAGTGTCCATAAGTCCCAAACCTCACTCTTATCAAGATTCAAGCAACCATGTATATGATAAATATTTGAAGTGCTGAAGCTGTGGGGTTTTATCCTGATCACCTATGAGCTATCTACTGAAAATCATTTTGATGAAAACCTTTCCAAACTGTCTTTCTGAGTTACAAAATAGACTGATTACAAGGAGGTTTTGTTGCCGTTCCTATTTCACTTTTGCTCAGGGAAGATTATGTTACCTATAAAGTGTATTTTTTTCTTATTCATCTCATGCTTTTTTAAATACAAGGTAAAAAAATAAAGAAATGAAACGGATTTATTGGTTAGATGAAATTATGGTTGTTTAACAAGGTTCAGTAGCCATATATTTGAGGAGGGCTATGCAATAAAAAGAAGAAATCTGTTTCTTGTAAAAAAAATGAATTGATTCTGCATTTGTTATTGTTCATTTTTCTAATGGTATATCTCATGACTGCAAATGAAGATGCAGACAGTGTATTTTACAGTTTTGTTCCATGAGCAGACTGCTTCACAAACAAGTTTTGCAGCTTTTATACCCGTCCAATTTTTGCCCATTTCTCCATGCAAGTGATGCTCTCAGACCCCATGGGCCCGTGTCTCTCCCTCTGGACCCATTGGTCAGGAAGGGAAACGGAACAGAGAATGAGCCAGAACAGCGGCAATTATGCTAGTAGGAAGGGCGAGCAGTAGGCCAGGATTATAAAGCTGGCTGTCCCTGGAAATTTAATTTATTCATTGAGTTCCTCCAAAGCAGGGGACCAGTGTGGGGCGCAGTTTGCACACCAGTAAATGAGCTCCTGGGGACTTTGATGATAACTGATTCTCTACTAAGTTTGTAAAAAATTTTTAATCCCCATTTGGAAACAGCAATGAAGCTGGAAAAGAAAAATCTGATTCCATTGCAGAGTTACGCATGATAAATCAGTAATAAATTTTCATCAGTATCCTTAAGAAAAGAAAAGCATTTACAAAACTGGCATCTTAAAGACGAGATACTGTTCCAAACTCTGCTCTGAGGCTCCATAGTATAAATCCAGAATAAATCCATCGAGCTCATTACATTATATAATCAAAGCAGTGCTAATGTATACATGCACACAGAGTCACACACGGTTTCAGGAAAAGGATCGAGAGGGTGAGATTTATGCTATTTGCTACAGTTGAACAAGACTTTGTTTAAAATCCTGTATTAAAATTATCTCAATGAGGTTTCTTTGTTTGTTAGAAATTGGAGCAGAGCAGCTCTTTTAGGGGTGTAGCTGCAAAGCCAGTCCCCCTGCAATAGTTACCTCCAGCTGGGCAATTCCCTGGCCTGAATCTCATGCCTGTCATCCACTTCTCCCAGTGAAGATGGCAGCAAGGGCCATGAAAAGCTTTGTGATCCCATCTAGGCTCTCTGTAAATAGGGAATGGACTGAGACCTACAGTCATTCCCATCACATCATTTTGAGAGCTGATTGACTCTGGGATTCAATCCCATATTCCATTACCAGTCTTAGACTTGCTGTAGAGGAAGCACAGAGGACTCCAACCTGATGGAGCAAATGTAGTTCAGGTGAGACTGTAATTGGCAACAAAGGGAATATATATTAAAAAAAAAAAAAAAAAAAAAAAGAAGTGAGATGCTATATTCATAGCCACAGAGAGATACCAGAGGTGTGGTCACTAGAAGAAGAAAGTACTCTCCATATTCAGAATGAGTATTCAGCACAATAGATAGAAGCTGGCAGTCAGTACTGCCTGCACTGCAGAGGCTGCAATTGGTCACCTGGCTGGGTACCAGAAGGAATCATGGTCTGGATCTAAACTAACAGCCAGTACAGATCTGGAGCCTATAAACAGATCTACACTGCCAGGCATAGGCTCGTGTCGAGCTCCAGTTACTAGTTAATGTTGCGATCTTCATCCTCAGTGGTCCCTGATATTAAGCAGGTTTTTGTTGCTTGGCTATGGTAGAAACTTTGCAAAGAGAGCATACTTCTATAATCTTTCACATTTCCTGAAAACAAGTTTTAACATCTTTCACAATAGGAGGTAGATAATAGAATTCTCAGTAACCGTAACAGTAAATGGATTTGTAATCTATCCATGATTAAAATTATTTTCATCATGAAGCAGAATTCTCATTATTGTTGCCATTTTAATATTATCAACTATAAAGTGTCTCGGTGATTGATACTATAGACAGCAAAACCCTATATTATGGTAATTAAATCTAAAATGAATCAGCCATCCCTATATGTCTTAGGAGAGCACCTGATTATTTAAAAACAATTATATTCTGGTGCCACGTAATGGGACACACTACTTCATGGAAGGCACTGGTGTAAGAACTGCTCGGGGTCAAAAAGTTGAACCAAAGCAAAAGGGAAGAAAAAACAGATATTGGCACTTCTAAAGAAATACAGAGGGAAGAACTGTCCCCAATTTTAAATAAAGTGAGCTCCACAAAGAATTTCAGCCTAACATTTTCATAAATACTAAAACCTGTACAGATGTCTTACAGGAGAGAACAAGCACCCACCCAAAATACAGGCTTCTCTTCAGTCCTAGTATATGCATGAATGTGTGCACATAGGAAAAAAGTCACTTGCTTTTTATTTTGTCATTTCTATCCCTTAGGTAATTGTGGGAGCTAAAAACGGAACCGTTCCCTTTTCTAAAAAGGTAGACCTCCCCCAGCTCTCCCCAGACACCTCCACCTCCACTAACTTTAGTGTTGCTTTAAACTGGGGGCAGCTTGTGGATTAGGAGTTCTTCCAAGTAGATGCCAATATCTGGAAATGCTAAACTCGGCAAAAATATTTTACAAAAATATTTGTTCGCTGTCTCCATATAAGAAGATTTCAGAGGGACAGGAGCTTCTCAACCAGAAGAGCGTTTATACCTTTTATCCCCTTAATCTTCTGCTGTTTTCAGTACATTTCCTCAGTGTCTGCTATTACGAGATACTTTTTTCATTTTGGTGAAATTTTAGCACAAAAAATTCTTTAGTACCTCTGTTCATTTGCAGATTTCACCAGGCTTGCAGAAGCACACCTGTTGTGCTGTCTGGATTTCCTTTACTGATCATAGGCTTCTGACAAAGAGGGGGGAAAAGAAAGATTTTTATCAAACACTCTTCACTGGACAATGAATTTTCTTCACTATTTGAATGTATCTGTGGAATGCCTGAGTGATTCATTACAGCAGATTCTGAAGTATGACAATGGGCCGCAGAAATGACTGATGGTATCTTTTTCCTGATTTCATTTCCCTGATCCTCTTCATCCCTTGGCCTGTGTACCTCGATTAATTAGAAACCAGGGATTTTCACTCATCAGCTGATGGGTTTCATGCTCCACTCTGTCACAAATCTGCTGCTTGCACTATCTCTCTTACAGCTGGTGGCTGCTTTAAAAACTTTCTTTTTTCTTTTTTCTTTTTTTTCCCCTTTTTTGAAGCAGTGCTTTGTGACTACAGGTTTAGGCCTTTTTAAGATTCAGACATATTTTTAAAAAGAGATTAAAAATTAAAGTAAAGAAGATTCAAAATCTCTGATTAAGTTAATCCCTATCCAAATGATACTTGTCCAAAAATGAACTTTTTGAAGAGATAATAATGTAAATGTTTCATAGCTCTCAGCTTTCCAAGTTCTTTTTTCAAGATATAATAATTGAAGTATTATGCAAAGGATGAAAGTATATAAATATGATTTTTGTGAAAAAGGCCCATACGCTCAGTTCGCATGCATTTTAGTCCTACCTATGCTATATTGTTAAGCCAATTGCATTTCAGATTTCACTTGTGTGAGGCACCTTATAATAGGATCCTGCAATAAATCATTGAACCATTATTGTTTCTGGAGGAAATATTTCATAATTGAAAATATGCTGCCCCTTAGGGTATATACCAAATTAAAATCACATGGTGATATAATCCCTAAGGAAACAAACCATAATTAAATAGTATTTAAAATGCAGAATATTTTGCAATAAAATTCCCCCTCAGAAACTTAAAATAATGTGTGAATCACAGACAACAAACATATCAATTATGTCTACCACAGAAAATGTAACCACTGCTAGTTTACTTTCTTATCATTATATATACCCTTCCAGAATTGTTTCATTTAATTTCTTCATTTAATATATTGTCAGCATTAAAACAGGAGCCCTCTTTTTCTTTTTTTTTCCCTCCCCCTGCGTGAACACGGATCAGAAGCAGAGCAGTCCTTCTGGAATGTCAGGTGTGGCGGAGGCCACGTGTCACTGAAAGGGTGATGGTGAGCTGCAGACCTTCTGCTCTTTTGTTTCTGTGGATGAAAATATATCCAATCTACAACATGCTTAAATTTAATTATGATTCCTTGAGCCTCTGTATTATTGATTGATGGCTCAGGTATACAAGTACACACAGAGTATCCCATTGTGCTGTCTTCTGCCAGACAGGAATTGCTCAGGCAAAATATTTTGTGGTTATTTCTTTCTGTTTTTATTCTATCTCAAAATAAAAGGTGTGGCTGCTGTATAAGGACGCAAGAACAAACAGAAAATCAACAGTTCTGTGCAATTAAATTTTATTTTAAATGTTACGTGGATTATTTTAATCCATTAATTTTTATTCTCCTTTCTGTGCTAACTTACTGTGCTATTTTGTTCATCAAAAAAAGGATGCTTTTGCAAGGCAGCCTCGGTGAGCTACCTGGTGTGTAGAGGATCCTTGTTACTGCAGCAATACAAGCCCTGGCAGCATGCAGCAGAGGGCCAGTATACAGCTGTCGGGTATGCTCATGGCTCGCTGTATCTCAGGGACAGTTCCTGGCAAACCTTTATGAGATTTGCTTAGGTGCCTTCCCAGATCTACCTTTGTGATACAATGCTGCACACACACAAAAAAATAAGAAATAAGATGATTAGAATTCTCATCTTTGGGATTTGTATTTGTTCTTTGCTCTTGTTGTAAGAGTTAGGAAGAAAAGGACTAATAGGACTCTAAGTACTGTAGTCATCATGGGGCAAATTCAGCAATCAGACCCTTTCATGGCCCTTTGCCAGCTTAATGAGTGAAAGCATTGGAATTCACTTGTGTTTCATGGGAATTTGGCTATATACACCTACTGCTTTTTCTTGATGAGAAAAATAAAGTTTTGATTAGTCCTACATAACTGAAATCAACAGTCACACCTGTAATTGATATTCATCATGCAAGTCTTCCGCCATCTCCATTTTACCTTCTCACTTGTGTATTCCTCCTGATCATCAGCTTGGGCTCTTTTACCAAATCCCTTTGTTTGACCACATCACAATCAGGTTCTCAGTTCTTCTCCTGGAGATTTACCTCATTCTTCCCAGCTTTGCTGCACACACCAGCCAATGCCCATCACCCTGCAGCCCTCTCTGTTGGTGGTGGTGGAGGGGCAGCTACCCCCATTACCTCTCTGGCCTAGGTAACTCTCTCACAGGGCAGCTAGGAAGACTGCTTTTATCCATCCCTCTGTCACCATTGCTCAAAAAAGGCTCCACATCTAATTCAACATGATTATAATAATTCATACATTGAGTCCTTCCAGCTCCATTATCTTTTAAACTCCATCTTCAGTGTCAGCATGTTTGGACACCAATAAGAAATGAATTGTGTAACTGTAAATGGAAATGGAATGGAGACAATAAGAATGTGGATTTTCCTAATATTTAAAAAAGTGTTAATACATGCAATAAACAGAAGTCCTATGTTACAGGCCTCCAGAAACTATACTTTTCCTGTGTTTTAGGGCAAGATGCTTTCAGTCCATAGCTCTTAAACATGTAGGCACTATCAGCTGATGGCCTGCTGGATCTTAAGACTCACTTTGCTTTCTCTGTCCAGACACCCTATATTGAGTAAGCTATTAGCTTTTATGCTCCTTCAGAAACAAAAAAACTTTGAACATCTTTGCTTTGGGAAATATAAGTTCAAGTATTACATATAACATAGTCTACTTTAGGTAGCCATTTACGAAGTTACAGATACCTATATTTAGGATTCCAGCTTTCCTATATATGAAAAGGAAAAAGTTAGGAGCCTTCGGAAGGTGATTTAAAGCACTAAAAGCAGCTGTGTGAAGTCACAAAGAGTGAATATTCCTCCCTCTTGCTCCTGGTGATGAGCACAAAGATGTTCTGATCCTGATGGTGCCTTTCTGGGCCTGAGACAATGAGAGTATGAAGAAAAAAAAAGATAATTTTAACCGCAATTTGAGTCTTGAATAATTCTGCATGTTACAGAAGACCTTTAAGAAACAATCTGTGAAACTGAACATTTATTTTGTGGAATTGAACCCTGATGAACTGAAATCCTATTATCATTTCATTTGTTCCTTGAGATTCGTTTCTCTGCAGATTTCCAAAGAACAGCGCTAGATCAGTACATCTCTCAGCCCAAGCTTACCAGTCATCATCAACACTATCTTTGTGTTTGAAAATTAAAAAGTTAATTAAAAAAGCAGGGATGGATAAGAATTTGCATTTCTGATCAACAAAGTTTTAAAGTTTCTCTTGCTATCAGACTTAGTAAGAAAAAATATCTTGTCGAACAGTTTTACCTGCGTTATAAAATGGAAGGACTTCTCAGTGGTAGGCAGTACCGATTTTCATTTGCACAGCTAACACCCAGCACTTTTCTTTGAGCTCAGAAAGACATTAATAACTCCTTTTCCAGGTTGCCTAATTCTGAGATTATAGGTGAATAAAAATATGAACAAATGAGTTTTTTGCTCTGACGCAGCCAGCATTTTGAAAAGACTCCGAAAGGCAGAGAGGTCCCAAGTCAAAGGGTGCAATAGAAACATGGGAAAGCTACTGAGGGTAGCGCAGTAGGCTTCAAAGCTGGGGGACAAAAGGTGGTTTCCTAACCTGGTTTTTTAACTTAGTGCTTGATGAAGACACATGGCCTTAAATCATATGCTATCATACAGACTTCAGTGCTATGAACTTGAAAATGTCCTTGAAAACAACATCCTTCACTTCGTTAACAAACTCCCTCCAACTGAGCACGTTTGTGTATGCTTCTGTTTTGCTTGTCTAGTGTAAAGAGATTGGATCCAGCCTAGTTTCCCATCGGTAGGACCTGATGCTGTTAGACAGAGGGATTGGGCTCTGCCACATCTGTTGTTAGCCTACTGCCAAGAGGAAAGACTCGGTTCCTTTTGCCTTGTTAGATGCACAGCTGAAAGAGAGGCTACATCCAAACTACTTCCATTGACTTTTCTGCTCATCAGGGAGCTGATGAGCTGATAAAGCTGGTCTGTGTCACACTAATTCTAAGCAGAACAATTAAAAATAAGGCTGTTAAAATGCCTGCATGTAAAAATGGCATTGGTCAGATCAGAACTGGAGAGAATTAGGATTCATAGCCATGAAGAAAATGAAATTGTGCTCTAAATTCACCGTTTTTACAGAGATAAAAATTAACCATGTTTTGATTTCTTTTTCACAAATATGATGACCCAGCCCATTGTATGGGGAACAGCATAGCCTTATAAATTCAGGATTATTTTCCTCAGAAAAGACAAAACAAAACACGAATCACAAACATTAATATTTAGATCAATACTGGTTTGGTTAACATTGCTGACAGCAAATACTTGAAAAGGGATTATGAAAACAAGGCAAACCTTCCCTAGCTATAACATTCTTCATCCAGCAATGTAAGGCTTAAAGACTTTCTGAGTTGGAAGTTGAACCTCCTTCCTTGGGATTATTAATTTTAGGAGAATGTTCTTTTCTACTCAGGTGTCTGTCTGATTGTTTCTTTTGACCCATATTTGGTTCATATTTTTCCCCTTCTCTCTACATTTTCTATTATACCATTTCTCAGTTTGGACTACTAGAACTGCACGCACGTTTTAAGATATGAGGGTGTGATGTGTTCTTGCAGTTGTATGATATTTTCTGATTTGCTCTTTATTCCTTTCCTAATAATTTTTAGCATTTATTTTCCTTTTTGATTGATGTTTTCATATACTTGTTATAACTCCAAGATCTCTTTCCTGAATGCTAATGGCTTATTTATAGCCTATCACTTCCTACATATAGTCAGAGATAGTTTTTCTCATTTACATATCCTTGTGTTTGTCAGGATGAATTTCATCTGCCATTTTATTTCCCAGTAGTATTATGACGTTCGCTACAAGTCTTCTCAGTTTACATTTCAATGAAGTTGAGTGATTTTATACCATCCATTCAATACCAAACCCTTTTCCATTTCATTGATAGATACGTTAAATAATAACGGCCTCACCATAGGTCCTTGTGGAACTCCTTTGCATTGTAATTTTGCTACTTTTTTCATGTGTTGGAACATGTGAGAGCCTAGATTTTTTAAATCCTTTCTTGAACTTTTTTTTCTTTTTTTACACTTTGTGGAGTTCCCCATATGGTAAATGAACTTGCTTTTATGTACTTGCTCACTGAGTCCATTAAAGAACTCCTACAGTTTAGTGAGGCATCACTTCTCTCTGCACATTTCATGTTACAATTTCTACATTTTATCTAATAGCAATAGATTATCTTAATGGCATCTTAACAATACAGAGGTGTCTTAAGAATTTGTTAATTATAAAATGTGTCCATTCTTTACTATGTTTTCCATCAGATTGCTCAGTATGAATGACAGCAACTAGATTGCTATCTACTAGACTCTTCAAAGCCTTACATTTAAATGAGCATTGTGCCGAACAATTTTTTCCTCTGATGTAAGCAATGGGCTCTACACAATAACCAATCACTGATAATATGATAATACTAGTAAATTTCACATTTGAATCAGACAGGGGATTTTATGAAGAAAAGCTAAGTAACCTGAGCTTTTTCCTGCCCAATTGATACAGGATTTGAGTTATTCAAAAAACAAGCTACCTTCCTGGGCATTAGGAGATACTCCTGACTTGTTTGGTTCAATAAAAAGTTCAGGTTGTAAGTAGCACTTCACCTGAAAGAACTGTGATAAATTCTACAACATGTGATACCATGCACACTTGTAGTATATGAGTTGGGCTGGCATGTTGACTGATTACAAATCATAAAGACAGTGAGATCCCACTGGAAGTGTTTGTTAGGTAGAAAAAATGTAAATAATATACATAATGAACATAACATATGCAATGATGTTTAAGCTTAGAGACAGGAAAAGTTGATATGAAAAAGAGTGGAAAATGAATAGTGGAAAAATGTTACTCCTTATTCCTTTCTTGTTTCTTTTTGTGAGTAATATTATCTCATGTAAACTGATTTTTCTTCTGAGTGAAGCAGCTGGATAATACCCTAATTAGCTATCCTCAGCTCTCCTTCTCTGTCTCCTTAGACTCAAATAAAACATTCCATAAATGTGTGGTGGGAGGTTTGTACCCTATTCTATTTTAATTTTATCATTAATCCTATCTTATATTACTCTATGCATGTGTACATAGGTAACTCTGAAAGTAATGCTTCCTATTTATTTCCGTGGAAACTATAACAAATTGAAAGAGCACAATAAAGTTTGCGCTTTTGGCTACAAAACACTATTTTTCAACATGGTCACCACTGTTAGCTATGCATTTTTGACAGCAATAAACAAGAGTCTGCATGCTGCACTTGTGAAAATCTACATGGCCGTCTGGAACATGACTAGTCCATCATTTCACTGTCACCACTGCTGAAATGCAGCACCCACCACCTTCCTGTGCTCATATCCAGTGCTTGGTCTTCAGAAACATTCAGCAAGCATCGGCAAAGTCAGTGGGTACCATTTTTTCCACATGGGGGAGTTCAATTACACATCTTTTGTTGATACACACTTCCATTTCAGACACATCTTGTCAGATTGTCCCTCTGTCACAGAGCAACAAAATATAATGAAATATTGCCAGGAAGGTTCAACCACCAACATCATAAACTAGGAGGCATTACTTTCAGAGCAGTAGTGTCCTTTGGGGAAAAAAAAAAAAAATTACAAAGCTGAATAGCCATATTCCTGACAGAGAAGCCACGATTATTTTCCTGTCTGCTATTAGTATAAGCAAACCAGCACCATGGGTAATAACATCATAAACTTTCTAAACAACTTTTGATCTTTATGATTTATAATATGTAATTGTACCAAGAAATGTGCAGGTGCACTATACTGCAGAAAATGTAAACAACCCAACAATACAACAGTTGCTCTTGTTTGCATCAAGTATCATCCAATGTACCATGCTGAAAGCATTCATAGAATATGAAGTATCATTACTTCTCTTAATACTGCTTCTGCCATGACACAGTAGAAGAAAATTAGGCATAAAGGGCTTGTAACGTGTCTAGGGTAAACTCCTCTAAGCCATAGATATATTCTGAAGCAGGATAAAGGTTGACCATAACTTCTCCCTGATTTACATGGCATGATATTGCACAGATAAGGCACAATTTTCCTTCTGATTTCTTGGGTATGCTACCAAGGTAAGAGGTGCAAATGGTCCTGGGACAGGATTGGCAATGAAGCTGGGAACTAGTGGAATCCACAAAACTATACTGGGATTCCAGTCTTTCAACACAGGAAAAAAATATTGAAATTTGAAAACATACTATGTTTAGTTAGCTTTTTTTTTATCTTTACATTCCAGTTTTACATTGGCACGTGCTGTTATTGATGTTAAAACTGTTACAAATGATTTAGACTCATGGAAAAAATTATAAGAACACATGCAGACATAACTTCTGTTTAGCTGCAACATATTTTGTGAAATATAGGCCATGTGGTATGAAGGTAAATGTACTCAATTTTTTAAATCAATTTATTTCTAATAACACCCTATTTTATCCCTTAACTATTTTTTTTTAATCATTTTTTAACATCTGGGCTGTTTTATATCTGTTTCAGCATTCTAATAGCCTCAGTTTCAAAAGAAAAGAAATTTCTCTGAGATTCACTGGTAGATGACAGATGGATTCTCTCACATTGCCTGAGACATGGAATTGCAGGTGACACCTGATATGTGATAATAAAAGAGCACCCATCAAGCAATCAACCCTGGCCTTTAGTTTGGTGATGTCATGAGAACACAGGTGGCTTACCTCTGAATCCCAGTGCTTTAGAGTAAAATAGTGTGCATTGTTAGGGGCTCACTGAGAAGACGCTTATCTCCTTATCTATCTCTGTTGTGATAATTTTGGAGTGAAGCCATCTTCTCTATTCTTCTACTTGTCTGAAAGTTAGGAGCAAGTGGCTGTGAGGCTGTTTATCCTGCTCTGCTCTTGTGAAGACCATCATTTGCTGCTTGCAATTTTCAAAACTGGAACATGCCCTAGATGATGGTTCAGGGAATGTAATGGGAGAAAGTGAATTCTGCTGCACTGCTCAACACTTAAATACAGAACAAACCAGTTTTCAAAGTACTGTTTAAACAAGTCTAAGAATCACATGGTATACTGATTGCAGAATATTTTGGTAGTTTGAAGGAATGACTATTTAAATTTTAACACTCTGGAAGACAGTTTCAGAGCTATCATTTTAGCATTTTATATGAATTATTTCACTGATGTTGGAAATCTAGTTTATCCCAAGAATCAAGAAGATATGATGGGAGCAAAATATCTGCCCTGTAACATTCTTAAGAGTAAGATCTTTTTTGTGTTTTTCAGCCATGTTTTCAAACAGTCATAGGAAAACACAAAAGACAATCCAAATTCTAACTGAGTCTGCTTTAAAGCATGAGGCACCAAATTCATGACTGTCAGACATCTGCAGAACTTAAGTGGTTCTTGGTTACTTTCAAAGATTCAGTTGTTAATGAAACCATGTCACTGGATACTGCAGAGATTCACTGCTGTCCCAAATTTTCAAGACTGTGTTCCCAAAGTGTCCTCTTGCCTGAGACCATTTTATGAATAAGGCTCTAGTTGAAGAACAGCAACCCATTGTGCTGAACACAGCTAAGCCTCTCTCATCTCTGTGAAGGGATTAGTGGAATTGCTTTGATTTCTCAGACTGAAGAAAAGGTGGGACCATGATCAGGACTGCACTGCAAGTCCACCCTCCACAACACCTTCAAAGAAATTAGAATAGCATGTCTCTTACTAAATGCAAAGTACACAGTACTGCTATGATGGGCTAAAATAGCCTGTGTAAAATGACTTTTGCAGCCAGTATCAGTAAAGGTTCTTTTTTGATGAGATATGTGTTCTGTGAGATGAACCCTCTGTAACATGATGACGAGTAAAGAGCTCACAAAAGCAGCAGTAAACATCTGACAGCTGTGCAGATGGTATAGCCATGGTTAAATGAATCACCCTAGTGGCCTGTAGGGCAATGGTAGAATGTCTTTCTGGCAGTCGCAGTAAGAGCACGTTCTCCAGAATGCAACCTGCAGTAAGTCACAACCTCACTGCTGGCAATGGTGTGTTTCAGGAGCTGGAAAGGAGTCACTACGGAAAACATACTCACAGTGAAGATGCAGGAGACCATTGGTCCAAATAAAAGGAAACAGAAAACCTCCAGCTCTCTGTGAGTCAGTGCAGCAGATAGACATCATTTCTTTATCCAAAGAACAGACAGTTACTGTTCCTACATGGAATCCTGGAGCTCTTTGCAAAAGCTAAAATCTCCTTTGTTCCACCTTATTTCATTAGCAAGGACTTGGTAACTCTTTCCTTTCAAATTGACAATAGATGTGTGTTTCTGTTGGAATAGGATGCCATTTCTCCTTCAGCCCTCTTTTTGATTGTCACTGTGTTTTCAAATCACACTGACAGGCTTCAACTACATAAAATATACATTTGTGAGTGTTTATTTTCCATTTTGACCTCCTCCCTTAAGCTGAGTTTCAGTATGCTACAAAAGATCATTTGCTTCATTTGTTCAAACAACCTGATGTTGGTCATCACTTTTAATCACTGCCCACTTCTTTTTATATATCACTGAGATCAACCTTTTTCTCTTTCACAAAAGCAGAAATTTTATTTAAAGTTTCCCTTCTCCCATCTACATTCTGACAAGAGTTGGGATGAGCACTGTTTTCCCCACCACTGACGTCTTGATATTTAGACATTTTTTTATTTTAAACCCATGTCCCCTTAGAGAAGCCAGACAGCTCTTCATCCCTCTAAGAAAAGGCAGAGGACTGTGAGTTTTCCTGGGATTCAGAAGGAATTTGATTTTTTTACTCTGCCTTAGAGCTCAACTTCTGGCCTTATGCAGTGGAGAAGATAGCCACAGTCACCTTTTGCTTAACTGTGGTGAGAAAGGTGCTCAGCCAGAAATTTCCTTCTTTTCTGATATGCAAGTTTCCCTGAACACATTTTTGACTAATTAATTTCTCATGGAGAGAGAAAAATCAGGGGAAAAACTGTCCTTATTTGTTTAAATCCACATCTTATTTTCTATCCTTGAGGCACTCCAGCTTTGCTAGCTGGCAGACTGGATTTGGTCTGTATTAGATAACCCAAATCCTGCATGTAGCAGTCAACTGTGCTTTCCCAAGGAAAATTCTTTCTTGTCTTCCATCATAGTTTCCTTCTCCTTCCAGCAGCAAAGAGTCGCTGACCTCCTGCTCTTGCACTGTTCACAGAAAGCTCTGAATGCAGCCTCACTTGAGTAAGTTGCCATAGCCAACACTTAGAAAAGCCACAGTCCTGCTTTCTTTGTTGCTGCTACGGAAAGGGGAAAGGAGAAAGAAGAGTAAATGGGACAAGAATCTCAGTGATGTGAGCCAGCACGCAAAGAGTGAGGAGTCTGTCCGGTTATCCTCCTCCTTTCAGTAGCTTAATCCTTCTGGCTGTGGGAAGCCTTATTAAGGATATGTTCAGGAAATATATTTACAGTCTTTCTTGTAAAGAATTGGTCAGAAAAGGTTTTGCTTCCATAAGTGCATGCATGACTTTGAAAAGCACATTTTGGAGGTGTTAAATAAAAGAATGTCTTTTTATTGGAGCTGTTTTACATTTTCAGCTTGCTTTCATCTAAATATGCTTTATTGATTATGTCATTATAATCAGGTTTTGACCAATTCCCATTTTCAAAGTATTGAAATAGCAATATTTTCACCAAAAAAAATGCATCTATGGAAGGATTTACTTACGTTATTTCTCAGGTTCCCTGAAGAGTAAGACAAAATATTGTTTGTGTAAGTTCTAGCCCACTATAGCAAATACTACTCCTGTAAATACTTACACAAAATAAAAAATGATTTGGGGATGTTTTCATGCCTGTGTTTTTCTTCCCGTATACTTTTCTGAAGTATCTTTTTATTACCGTGAACATCTCATAAACCATATTTTAAGGTCGCATGCTCAACAATTGCAGGTATTTATTTTCTAGGAGCTTTCATAGCTGAAGCTCTGTATCTACAACCTCGCACATCCAACCAGAGAGTAAAAAACAATTGTATGAGCCTCCCGTGACCTACAGTATCTAAGCAATACAACTGAAGTGAAAATAGTGGAGAAACAAAAATTCACAGAATGAGCAATTTCAAACACAAATAGATTTAAGAAAAATTAAGGTATTTTCAACAAGCAGATAAAGAGGCAATATTTTCCCTGAAAAGCATTGATTATTTATTGAGAAATTTTTTTGTTTGCTTGTTTGTTTCTTTTTTTTGCACAATTGAAAATAAATAATAGATACGACTTTCAACAGTTTTTGGCTTAGAGAGCTCGTACTTGTCAATGCTAAACAATTTAATATGCCGTTTTGTATTAACTTTAATGGAATCGGATTCTTTATCAGGAAGTTCACATAAGCAAACTCAGATCCAGACCCTTGAAGGTATTTATACACATAACACAATGGATTTCTCCTGGACTTTGATTCCCTAGGATCCTCAACTGTCACAGTATTTGTGATGTCCATTTTCCTATTTGTTTCCGTCTGAAAGAGTAATCTCAGTTACTGTACTTTTCATTTAGGACCCAAGCTGTAAATAAGCAGATATGACATCTGCATCCCAACACAGGTGAATGCAAAGACTGCAGTGCGTGCATGAATTGCTTATGTGAAGCAGTTCTGGGAAACTGTTGTTTTATGTAAGAACTGAAACAAGGTCTTTACAAGTTTTACATTTAATGCAGCATTACATTATCAAATTGGCAGTGTGCTGTTTGAGCTTGGTTTATAAATTAAATGTCAACTTTTCTAATTTACTTTTATATACAGTATATTCAATTCTACATTCCCAGTCTTCTGAAGTTCCTGATGAACTGAATGAGGACTGTAGTAGGACAGAGAATTGTCCCTGGGAATGGAGTAAGCTGAAATCTTTTGAACTTTCAGAAGGCTGATGCTACAGAAGTCTTTCTCCAATTGCTCACATTCTGCCCAGTTACTGGAGGCAACATCAGAGCGAGCTGAGCTTTGGGTGGTGAGCGAGCTCTGAGGTGAGAAATGGTGGAAAACAATCTCCATGATTACCAGAAAATAATAATGCATATTCATGTACCTCAATTCTCTGTCTATGAAATGAGTGTGCCTAATTCTTCTCAGAAGACCAGTGTGAAAACATCAGTGTCATTTCTGGCTATGAAACTGCAGGACTGAGCACCATAGCAAAGCTGATAAAGAAATGCATAATTCTTCCTAAAAACCAGACCAGGGCCAAGGGAACAACAGACCAGAGAGCTGATCACCAAACGTAGTGGTAAAGCAGAAGATATGTAATCAAAATATCTATTAAGTAAAGACTTGAATTATGGTGAAAGAGGCAATGTTAACATCCTGGCAGTTGCTGATTGTGAAGGGTGTGAGTCTGACGCTTGAATACATTTGTATTAGCATTCACATGTAATTTACCCACAGAGCAAGATTACTCTGTGTGCTGACTATAGTTTCATATTAGATCTGCTTGGTTCTGTATTTACCTGTGAAACAAAGACCTATTCACTCCATTTGATCACCACTTTCCTCTTGAGACAGCAATAGAAAACACACTTCTTCCAGTTTGCGTTAGTTCTACTTGACTAATTCTCTCCATGACTACAGGCAATTTTGATTGTATTCCACATAAAAACTGCACAGTAGTTGATCTGATGCCACACTCCCACCCTGCAATAATCAGCTCTGATTCACTCACTGCTGCCCTTCACCCATTGAGCCAGAGAGCACTTCCTCTCCCCATTTTTAAACTGCAAACCAAAGTCTCATTTTCTAACAAATTCTTGCCTTTTCAAATTACTGGTTAATACTGTAGTAGCAAAGATAAACTTCATAAAATAGATTAAATACTAAAAATGTAATTATGTTTTAAATTAAATGTAAATGTTTAAAAATATAAAACTTTGTAAATGTGTTCTTGCATTTTATACTGAAAACTCCCATATATATGTATAGAGCAATTGACCACACATAAAACTGTCTCACAAATTTCAAAGTAATAGTTTGTGCAATTATATTGAATCAGAAGGGTCCTGTTACTTTGTTCATAGCTGGGGAAAAAAAGCTTATGTAATACTGAAATGAAATGTTATTACAGTCTCACTTACTCATTCCTGGAATTGGCTTAGTGATTACTTCAGCATCGACATCAGTGAAAAACATTTGACATCTGGCCTAGAAAATCAGACAGCAGACCACAGAGGCTTTGATTAAAAAACTTCATGTAATTTTCTCCAATCAGTAAGCTGCCCTATTCTTTTATTAGAATGAAGGTTTCTCTCATCACCTGCAAATTTCTAGGAAGACCTCAGAAAAGAAGAAAAAAAAGCCGTTCTCTCACTATTGTAGCAGATTCCTTTTCCAACAAGCAATTGCTCAGACTGAACAACGGTGTTGGTTCTTCTGTTTGCAAAGGGTCAAATATCTGGTTCCCAGAAATGTTTTGGCTATTTATTCCTTTAACAAAGTTTTTTGCATCCTCTGCATTTTGCATGAGATGCAAATAACTTTTAAGACAGAAAAATGCATAAGACTTTCCATGCATTCAGGCTAGAAACAACATAGCCACTTAGGCTGCATTTTTATAGGAGAGCTCCAGAGCACTCTCTCATGAAAAAGAACAAACCTTTAGCATGGTATTACAACTCACGTTCAGAAATGAACTGTACTGAAGCACTGCCAAGAATGAGAGTCTCAGCCTGAAGACCCAGATCACAGCATGGGAGTAAGGCACCAACAGAATCGTTCAAGAAATGTTGGAGTGACAGAACATCATGCTGCCTTTCCTGTTTGAAACAGATTTATAGGATAAAACTTGGTAATTAACTTATATTTTTTTAAAAACACAACGAATTTCAATGCCCATTTTCAGCTCTAAGAAGGTTGCTGTAACCATGTCAAATACCATATCCCATCTTCCTTTTCTATGATAAGAACAAAGTCCTTGCTAATATCATGCCATGGTACATTTGCTGTTCCCGTAAGAACAAGGTACGTTGTAAAATATGATAGTGCTATCAAAACATTCATAATAAAATCTTCATTAATTTTTTAAAAATGGACTTAAAAGAAACTGCTATATCTCCTTCAAATACATGTCACAGAGTAAGCATTACAAAAGCTAGTACGTAAAATAATCTTGACAGCACCATAGTGAAGAGAAATAATGCATTTTTTAGTTCCTCAAAAAAGAGAAGGAAAACTTTACTGTTGTAAACTAAGGATTATATTTAAGATGTATTTTAAAGGTGCCGACCAAAATCAGTCATGGATGGTTTCAAATGTTTCAGTGCAGATAATGTTCTATTCTGTCCACTGGGTTTTGTTAGAAGCAGCCATGTTGTTCCTCCCTCTTCATCGAGCCCTTCTACTGAACAAAATATTGATACCTCCAGACACTGCAATTAGAGTAACAGTTCCCTTTGAATATATGCCTTATAATCCAAACATAACACTTCAAAACATGTTTACAATATATCAATTAAGGCACGGACTTTGCTACCAGAGCACAGGTATAGATCACTGTGTCCTAGCTGTATTCTGCAATTCCTCCTTCAACTTCTCCTTCTAATTCTGAAATAGAGTCCCCACTTAAATATGAATTTCACAGTATAACTATACCAAACACATTTTTGTGATGAATATAACAAAAACGCATTAAGAGAGATACCGAATAGGATCTATTGTGCTCTTCCGAAAGCCTTGCCACGTGCTCTATGTTGATATTCACCAAATGGCTGGCATTCATGCCACAGCAAACATTTTATTAATAGTTAAAGTAGTGAAGTCCATCTGCCAGCATCTGGGTCACTTATTATTTGTGTAATTGTTGCAAGGGGGAATAAAATAAGAAAGCTGTATCCTCCTACCCACTGTAGGGAAAACAGGGAGACAACTGTACACAGGGGAGGTTTTTCTTATGTAGTGCGATGAACAAGTGGGGCATGATGAACAAGTACATTGCATTTCCTTTGTTCTGCATCCCTGCAACAGACTATTGCAGAATTGGACATTAATATCTTTACTCTCACTAATTGGTTATGGACTTTATAGTACTAATCAATAAACTAATTAAGCTGGGTCAGTTGGTCTCCTGAGCCCTTCTTACGAACAACAAATAGACAAGTGCCAACGCCACCGGTCAGAGGCATGGCAAGAAGCAGTGAGTTATGTACCAGGGCTGTGAGCAGCCCGAGGGCCGTGAGTGCGTGAGGGCAGCAGGGCTTGGGGGTAGCTGCCACTGAGGAAAGGTGAAGAAATGCAGGGATATACACCACCTGAAGCATGGGTGGCCATGAGGGAAAGTCAAGACAAAAAGCTTCTTGAGCAGAGCCTTTGCTGAAAAACCTCAGGAATTTATTTTCTTACATGTGCACAAAGATTAAAAAATATTTTTTTTGTTTGTTTGTTTTTAAATGTATAGAACAGCATTAAATATAAATATAAAAAATAAAGTCTGCAAAACAAAACAAGAAACCTCTGTCATTAACTTCACCTGCCAAACAGAATTGGCGTATAATATTTCATCAGCTAAGGCTTGGAGCAATGAACTTTTCCTTATAACATAGTAGATATTTGCACACAAACACATCAAGTTTTATTTTTATGTGTGGTATCATTCCTGCCTTCAAGAGCACTGAACATTATTAAAACTTCATTTGCTTCTATCCATAACTTCATTCACAGTAACAGGTTCTGGATTGTTTTTATTTATTTTTTGGAGGGAAGGTGGTTGGTTTTCCATTGTCGTTTGTGGGAATTTTTTTTAATGTGGTATTTTTTTTTCTTTTTGTTGTTTGTTTGCTTGTTTTTGAGAGAGAGTGAGAGTATATGATGGGCATTTACCTAACAGCATACTCTGAAAATATACAAGATGAAATGAGTCAGAGCTGCTCAATCCAATGAATGTATAAAAGGATGAAATAAAACGAATAATGTCATCAGATCATCTATGATCACAGCAAACCAAAGTGAGGCAGACTGCTCCTTTTAGGCCCATGCCTCTAGTAGCCTTCCTCAAGATATCCAAATACAAATTAAAAGACACCAAATGCATTTTGTCTTCAAAGTAACATCAGTTCTTACAGAGCTCCACCTGGCACTTGCCAAGGATGTAGCAATTCTTCATGTAACTGCAGTAAGTGCTTGGCACACTAACATTCCTATCTACACAAGAATATTAAGACCAGAGTAAGAGAAGATATTCTGTTCCATAATTCCACATGCCAGTATATGCTATCAAGTGACATGATATTTCTTTTCTCACTATAATTCTTTTTAAATAATTGCATCACCAGCAAGTGATATCTCATCACAAAAGGCTGGAGATTTCATTATTTGTCTCAGATGAATCATCAAGTGTGTCTAGCCTGAACATCTGTTGTTTTGCACTGACATGGGAGAAAAAAGCACTTCCTGTAAAATGTTATACGTTGCAGAAGCAGTTGATTTAACTGGTTTGTTCTAAACATTAAAGAAATCTAGCTGTATATTATTTAATTTCTCCCTCAGGTTAAGAATGCATATTTCTACTAACAAAAGTCTTCAACTTTATTTATATTAACAGAAACAAGTCAATGATTTTTTCACCTGTGACCATAACTAAAAGATAATTAAAAATTCATTTCAGATTAAACTGATTTTTTTTCTTCAATCAATTTTTAAGTTAATTTCATGTGAACTAAATTGTTTCTGCAATCTACTCCTTAAGCATTTCGTTCTGACTTTTTCAACCATATTCATTTGTATTAACACTTTATTCATACTAAAATTAAAATTTGAAATTCAATTCTGCTTTAGAACGAAAAATAATTTTAGAAACAATTACACTTTTAATTTAAAATGAATGTGTTATTTTTTTTAACTTTCTTCAAAATTCTAGATTTAATCCTTAAATTTCTCATTTCCTGATTGAATATCATTTCTGTATAAGTTCTATTTCCAGTCTTTAATTTGACAAAGGTAGTGCGTTAATACAGAGAAAATACCAGCGAGATTCTTTCTGCCTTTTTTTCATTTTCACCAATAAAACAGAATGGTGGACATTTACTATGGAACAATTTGCAAGTGATATACTAGCATATTTGCTAAGAATGGTTTTGATGCATATTTCTAATTCTGTGGATAGCATTTTATCACTACATTAATCTTTTTTGGAAGATTTATCTGTGACAATTTCATAGAATGTCACTTATGAGGTTGTGTATATTAATTATTTGTTTGAGGATCTTGTGACCATCCCAAACCTGTGATCCTGCAGAAGAATCCTGTCTAATTGTATGTTTACCAAGTTTGTGTTTGTTTCCATACTGTATGATTGCCAGAACATCTGAATTCAGTACTGTTCCTGCACATCTGAGATGATCTGTGCTATTTTCCATTCTGTAAAGATACTCCATGCTTTGCTGTTTCTAGAGAAACTTCTCTCAAACTCATTCTTTAAAGACCCTTACTGTAAGGTCCTTTCAAATATGCATTATAGTCTTTTCAAAAGCTTGAGATTCTCATAAGAATAAGAGAAGCCTCAACTCTGTATGACTCAGGTAACTATTAATTTCTTCTATGTAGTTGGATTTTTTAATGAGAGATATATTCTTGGAAAGTATTTTCCACATTAATTAACTTACAAGTACCCCCAGCTAATAATAATTACAGGAAAAATTCATATCATGAAATCACTGAATCATAGAATGGCTTGGGTTGGAAGGGACCTCAAGGATCATCAAGTTCCAACCCCCCTGCCACAGGCAGAGTTCCCAGCCACTCGATCAAGTACTAGATCAGATTGCCTGGAGCCCCATCTAAGCTGGCCCTATCTCCAGGGATGAGACATCCACAGCCTCTCTGGACAGCCTGTGCCAGCGCCTCACCACTCTCTGAGTGAAAAATTTCCCCCTTATATCTAACCTAAATTTCTTCCCCTATAGTTTAAAACCATTTCCCCTCGTCCAATCACTGTCTACCCTTCTAAAAAGTTGATATCCCTCCTGTTTATAAACTTCCTTTAAATATTGGAAGGTCACAGTGTGGTTTCCACACATAGTTTTTATCAATTAGGACACCTAAGTCCTCCTCAGGGCTACTCTCAAAGAGTTACTCTCCAGTCTGTATACATATCCGGGATTACCTTGACCCCAGTTCTAAACCTTGCACTTTGCTTTGTGGAACCTTGTTAGGTTCACAAGGGCCCACTTTTTGAGTTTATCAACATCTCTCTGGATAGTATCCCTTACTTCTATATCTCAGCTTCACCACTCAGCTTGGTATCATCTGCAATCTTGCTGAGGGTGCTCTCAATCCCATCATCTATTTCATTGGTAAAGATGTTAAAGAGTACCAGTCTATTTGCAGATGCAAAGTATTGTAGGGTTCGATTTCTTATTCCAGTGAAAATAATGAGGCAAAATAAGACAGAAAGAAAAATTCTGCAGTGGGCATTGAGTAAAATAATGGCAAAAGAAAATGAGAAATAAAGGGTTGTATTTTTGTGCAGAGAAGAGTTGACTTCTTTGCCCTTATTTATCACATCAGCCAAGTACATTAAAGCACCAACAGATCTCCTCCTACTATAATGCCAGCTACACCCCTATTTGACTTTGGCTGGCATTTAAATTTCATTTTACAGCGTAAACAATTTCATGAAATCCTAACACATCTTTCTATAGGAAAATTAATGTTATTTGTGTGAATTAGAAATAATTACAATTAACAGAGGAATTCTCAATTTCACCTCTTGCATCACTGTAAATTCTATTTACATACCAAAAATAATATCAGATAGTTTTGAACTGATGTGTTTTACTTCTTTTGTAATTTTTGTAAAAACTAGCTTCACTGCATAGCCCCTTTTAATTATCTCTTGAAATATTAACATTTAGAGTATAACTCTAGCACCCAGTTGGATGTTCATCCAATAACTAATGTCTGCGAGATCATGTTGTTGGTGTTTACATCAAGTTCTCCAAATTAGAATTATAATAGCTATTCATACATGCTTAATGATCAGCCACTTTTTTCTGGTTTGTATAATTATGGTATTTTTATGTACTAGCTTAGAAATGTTTATAACAGCACTGGTATAGGGCATTTATATTTAATCATATACCTAGGAATTTTTTAGCTGAAAGCAAAGCTCTCTATTAGCATTCTTATCCAGTAAATTTGTAGCAGTTAGAGGAAAGAATGCCACCTACTGAATTATCAATACCAATTCAGTTAACAACCCATATTTTTCTTACAGCTCTCTTATCTTAATGCTGATCAAATTCAATAGTAGATGACTTTGATACTTGGCAAGACCACAGCCTAAAGAAGTATGACTTCAAGACTCACGCAATGGGCAGATAAATTAGCAGATAGTCAAAATCAAATATTATATATATATTTATATATATATAGATATAGATTATATATATAAAGGAACTATTAGTACATTCTGTGATACACTGCATTTCCAGAAGAAGGATTTAGAAACTGAAATTTTGGGATTTTTATAGAACGGAAAATACTGTGAATTAAAGCAACACTAATGCAGATTTTTGAAGTTGAGAGAAGCCAATACTGATGGATCACAGACCACATATAATTTTTTAAAGCACATAGTAATCAGAGCAGTGACAGTGGAGCGAACTGCTTAGAGCTTTTATCTTCTCATAATTCTATCAAGACAAATGACTAGTGATAAAATTATTTTAACATGCCTTCTTACTGGGTGATGCAGCAGAGAGACAAGCCATGCTGTATCCCACCTCTGTTCCATATTGCTAACTAGGCTTTTTTCCAAAATCTTTGGCCGATAATTCAGACGAAAAGAATACATTTAAATCTATGAAACTTTTGGTTGGATGAAATTTATTTCAGATCTAACTTGTAAACTGAGCATGCTTGATCTTGAAATAACTATTGTAAATGAGTAAGCCATTGATATTTTATTTCAACTCAATTTGACTTAAATTGTGTATGCCAAGACAAAATATTGAGCCCTGCTAAGAGGGCATCAGTGATGCTCTTATGGCTTTTGTTCAGATATTATTTCTTACTTCTGATATTCCTATGTTCTATTGGGTCTTACCCAATAGTCGTATTACAGCCATTCACATTCATCTGTGTTGCTGTTTTGGTTTAGTTTGTTTCTTTATTTAATAAGAACTCATTATTCATTAGGTCAGGCCAGCATCTTGGGTGTAACTTTAAATGACCTTCGCTACACTTGATAGTATTTTTCATGTAGCAGTGACACTCAAAGGAAGAAACAGAGTGGAATTCAGTGCAGCTTTCAAATTAAGTAGATAATGGCATTAACATCTGCTGTGTAAAACAAGGAAAGCACAACTCCCAGTCTCAATTTTTTTGAAATTAGGTCACATCTTACGAGAATGGAAACTCTTTTCTAAATGATACATTTGAATGTAACCATCCTTTTTCACACCATACAGTCATTCAAGATAATTTAGAATAAGCAGGACTTTATTTGTCATTTAAATATGCACATTAGTACTGAATGGCACAAAGAAAGCAGTATTCACATTCCACTCAAGAGCAGAAATATTATCCTATAATTCATATGGAAATTTGTACCTGAAAAACAATACAAGAATCACCAAGTCCATGCCGTTGTTTTGTATGGCTGTGCATTAAGCATTTAAATAAAATTCCATTTGTCCACTTATGTTTTTCATAAACAACTCAACAGCAGTTGTCATTTTAAAATGAATTTATAAAAACGTCTAAATGCATTAAATAATACGAAACATGAATGCAAATAATAATGTGAAAATACCTTCTTTTCAAACAAAACTGGTATGCATTTCAAGGGTACTTAGAGCAATCAATCATCCAAATGAGAAGATGGCTCGGTAGGGTGCTGGACTCTCACAGGAAAGGGCACTGATCTGTTAAGCCACATATGATGATGTGTAAAACAGTAAAATCAACTGCGACCACTCACATACTGGTGGTGAAGAAATATTAGTTGCTGTGAGCAGGAGGAGATGGAGGGCCATGGAGCTTGCCTGAGCACCGCAGAGGTGCGGAGGACTCAAGGGGCAGCAGGATCACGCTCGGCTGCTGGTTGGCAGCTGGCAGGTGCAGGACCCTTCATCACTGCCAGTGAGGCTGCGATGACAGTCCAGCACCTTCAAAGCAGTAAGTACTTGATGATATGCTCAGAAAATAACTTAATGACTTCAAAAAAGTTGTAGAAATAATCCAGACTGAAGGAATGACTATGAGCAGAGAGCAAGTGCTACTAAGCATTGAAATTAATTGCCTAACGTAATAAAATTTACAAATGAGTCTGCAGGATTCCCTGTTAGGAGATGTGCAAACACAACTACAGAATTGTAGCGCGATTAACAGCTGCTTTTTTTTTTTTTTTTTGCTTTGAGTTGATGCACATTTTCACATTTGCCGAATAAGTTTTTGTCTGTTACTCAGTTCTCCACATCTAAACTGCTGTAAAAATAGCTGTGTTGCAGTGGTGTTGTGACCACATATGGTTAATTTATTTTTCCTGATTTGACAAAGCAGGCTTTGTTTATCTGCAGCAAGTCATTTGCAAACAGAGTTCGCACTTCACAAATGTATTCTCTGCTCATAATTGTTTAATGAGCAGCACTCACAAACAAAGACCAGTGCTGAGGTTGTTTGTGAGCAATTTCCTCTTCTCGAGGTTTCCACTGGGTTACTGGCCATTTTGGCCACACCATTTTGTTTCTGCTCTTTGTAACAACTCTAGTGATTTAAAGAGGAAATGCCACTTATGAAGTAATGACAGAGAGAAACAGGTATGCTTTTGCATATGCCAAATATTTTGTATCACACTGCATTTTTCAGATCCCTCTGATAACAGGCATAGGTCTGGATGTAGCACACTGGCTAGCACTGAGGGCTATCCCCCTGAGGGTGATCCCCCAAACCCACAATACTCCACAGGAATAGCAGGAAGCTAGCAGGAAGCTGCCAGAGCAGAATTGCTGCTTGGAATTTATGTAATATTTGTGAGCTTGGTTTTGTAGTATTTCCTGAACTCATACTGCTCCTGTGAGGATTAATAGAGCATGTAGGAGATGTATATTACCATTATCTTCGTAGTATATCTTGTTGCTTCTCTAAACCTCATGGTGCTCAATTCTTTTCCTAAGCATGTTTGTCACAACCTAAAAAATGCATTTAACGAGTACTATTAGTGTGGTCTTTCTATATGCCCTAGTGAAACCATGAGCACTGCTGTTTGATGATAACATATGATAACTCCCAGTATTTATTCAGAATTTAGTCACTACTACTAGGCCAATCTTTGTCTTTTCTTTTAATCTCCACCCCAAAGGAAACGTTTGGAAAGGTAGAAAATGAAAAAGAACCTTCAAACTTCCATCAAGCAAAAAGCAACAACCAAAAATCCCCTTCATCCTTTTCCGTTATGGTTTGTTGAGTCTTCCTTTGTCTTGTTGTATAATAGGAATAATGTTCATGGCACTGGAGTATAGACACAATAAATAGCTTCTGTGGTTATCAAACACCTCAGCTTCACTTCAGCATTTAATCACCCACAAAAGCCATTTCTTTGCCTTGTATACTTCTCTGCCACAAACATTATCCTGTAGCAAACATACACCCTGGAGTGCCAGACCTTCATTTTGCGCTCTGAAAGCCGAACTGGAAGAATGAAAAAAACCCAGCCTGCAATTTTTAAAATAATAGATTAAAAGTTAAAAAGAAGGTAATAGTAATCAAAATTCCAAAGCTCCTATTAATGTGGTAGAGAAAAGTCTGGTGTCACCACAATGAAAAATTTGGCTGTCTTCAGTGATCTTCCAAAATTACCTGCTGGAAAGACTTCAAGAACAAAAAAAGCACAGTTATGATAGACATGTGCTAGGAGATTATGATAATAACTGTGATCTGAGAGGAATTAACTTTGTCCCCATGTTAAAAACAACCCTAACAGAGTCAACAATGCTCTGAATAACACAACTTAGAGAAGTTTCTAACAACAAATATGAATAGTGTTTCAAGATGCTTTGACATACCCAAAATGTTAATGACTGGAAAGACATAAAGAAAGATAATACAAAGTTAGAAGACAGATCTGAAGAGTTCCTGACACCCTCAAAACTGGTGAATTTCTGTGAGTCCCAAGTTCTGTGTTGCCAGCTTCTGTGCTCCACAGTGCAGTGGTCCCCTTCACGTATGCTTTTATCTCATGTTTGTCTGATCAACAATATGTGGTCAGCTAAAATTACTCCAGTTTCTGAATGGATATTTGTGGCTTCTGACATTATCTAGTACAGAAATGTTCAAAATAAAGAAATGAGATTGAAAAGAGCCTTGTGGGAAAGGTAGAAAAAAATGAGTAAAACTTTCAGCACTGAAGTCAGAAAGGAAATATTCTGGGATAGTAATAAGACGAAGTATCTGAAGAGAAAGAAGGGAAAGCTGAAGGAAAGGTGGAAGCAGACAAAAGGAGAAAGGTAATGGAATATCTGCAGAGAAAAAGAAACAGAGTTTGGATAACCAGAGGAAACAATGGATCAGCAAAAGGAAGAAAGTTAATACTATAAAGAGAAAAATAGAACATGACAGAACTAAGCAAGCTGCACAGGGACTGGAAGTAGAACTGAAGGTTAGTAAGAAGGAGAGGTATTATAGCACTGGAAAGAGGGACAAAGAAGTGGAAATGAAAAGAGGAGGTCAAAAGAGAAAGCGGAGATGAAAGAAAAATGCTAGAGAGAAGAACAAAGCAACTAACTTTTGGCTGGTGGATATATTTATCTGTTCTTTGGCCACTAGAAATTATGAGAGTGAAAACCAGGAGACTATTGTATTACATATGTTGTTGTAGAAGATAGAGTTGGAAGAAACACCATGGACATAAAAGCAGAGAGTCCATACACTGGAACTTACCAGTTTTCCTACATCCTTTTGATTTATGCTGAATTTGCTAATGCAAGTTAACTGCAACAAGCATCCTGTTGGTACACATAAGAAACCTTTCCCTGATTTCTTAGAATGAGTTTGTAAAGAAGAGGTAGTGTCTTTTGCTTGCATGAAGAGATCTGCTCCAGATCCAAAAAACAGTGTAGGAGCTAATCACCCATACCCCAAAAGACAGCACACATCACTCTGCCTGTTTAGGACTGCCTCCTGAAATTTTTCTTCCACGAGGAATTCACATGTCACCACTCCATGGACTGCTGTTTTTACTCAGCTCGTGGTAGCAATAACATGTTTCGTTACCAGTAATGATGCAATCTAGGAAACTGTCACCTTTGGTCTGGTTTTGGTTCAATAGGTACTGACAAACTTGCATACAGTGTCTTTCTGATCTGTTTTCCATTTTAATTTCCTGTATAGGTGGTGTCAGTTTTGGTCTTAATGTGAGGCCCACAAAGATAGACTCATCACAGCAAAGAGGCTGTACATATACTGTGCCAGAAAATATGACACATTGCAGCTTTACCAGTCTCCTTTCAGAAAACTACAACCATGACAAATAGAGGGATTCGGGAATATGGCATTCAAATTCAGTGCATAAAAGTTGAATTAAATATATCAGCAGGTGGAGGGAAAGCTTTGCACCAGGTAGTTGCCCTGCCCCCTCTACCGCATAACATATGCCCAGTTACAGGAAAGAAGGAAGGAAGTCATCTCAAGAAGGAAGTGAACAGAGAGATTTATTTGCTGCTATGTTGAACTTTGTCATGCTCAAGTGTCATGCCATCTAATGGACTTTCCAGTCCTGATTCAGTTAGTTGTCAGAGGTTCCCTGTAGAGCGAACAGGAAGAGGTGAGTGGTAAGAACTGTATTCATGAAAGCAGAAAGTTGACCTATTAAGGAAAGGGACTTATCTATATTCATCACATTCAAGTGGCTTTAAAAAAAATATCACATTATGGAGTAATTTTCTTGTCTTTTTTCATTATTGGCCCAAATAAATATTTCATTATGTCATATAAGTTCACACGATAGACAGAGGAAGTCTTGAAACAAGTGATTGATAGCCTCAACATGAAGGGGAGTTTTAAAGCTGGTCCTTTTACTGTCTAAATTAAAAACAAACAAACAAACATACTATTTTTTAAGGTAAAAACATGAGCACAGTCACTCTCTCCTTCTCTCCTTCTGCATTATCTAAGCATATTAGATCCAGATCCAGGCAGAGGAACACTGAGCTGTGACTGTTAAGGCACAAAGAGTGAGTATGGATGCTTCAGCATCTCAGGATTTAGGCAGTTCTTGCTTCCTCAAGGTGTATCTAGGTACCTAGGTATCTAGGTACCTACAAGACTAGACAAGCTGACACCGTGTTATTAGATATCTGCAATACCTAAAAGTTGGATTTAGGTGCCTAACAAGGCATTAGGATCCTTAAGTTCTACTTGTAAATTGAGAACTATGCTTCTTCTCCAATAAAACTGTCTCCGTATTCAACATTATTCCTCTCACAAATATTCATTGTGGGTTTTTTTGCACTGTTATGTAGTCTGCTCTACATTCTTTGTTGCTTCTATAAACTTATAAAACTTAAGTTTCTACCAATATTAGCTTTATTCAATACACTCTGGATGAAACAGCTGTATAAGCTTCAACCCTTTATGCTGTGTTTATTATCCTGACTTATTTGACACATGAGCTGAAATAACTTCTCTGTTCTGAGCCATGCACTTCTGTGCTTCCGATGGAGCTGTAAAACACTAGAGTTGCTCAGCTTGCGTGGCTCATTGAATAGCTTTTGCTTTGCATTGACACAGGCTTTTCAGCACATTTTAAGAGGGACTGGAAACACTGCTTCTCATTTGAGGTTGCCAAACACTGCTTAAGCCAGGCTTTCCGCAAGAGGTCAATAACTGTATTTCATTCATTTTCTGGGACCTCGTTTTAGACTGAGTTGTTTGATTTGTGCAAATGGTAAACATTTATGTCTTATGCAAATGGAGGGGCTTTGCATGTGCACAGAGATGCAGCTGAGTCCTTCCAAAGACTAAAAAATAAAAAAAAAATAAAAATAAATTCTAGGTATACCTGATTGGGAATCCAATATCAAAACAAGCTTTTTATTTTCATCAGAATTTTTTTCAGCTTAAGCTTGAGGATAATGACAGCAATATTACTACCCACTTTAATGTCACTTACTGAGAATTCCCACATATGGACAAATAAAATGGTGAGGACTCGTGCACTGGTGCCAGAGCAAAGTAATGGGAGGCACTACATGGCATGCACTTGCAGGTGATAGACCACCACGTTAATGCCATGGCAGGAGCTGCATGGCTCTCCCTGTTCTGTTGTAAGAAGTAAGCACCAGAGATGAGACCAAAAATATCCGTCTCTGCCTTCAGGGGAGGGATAGAAATCAAGCTATAAATATTATCTCACAAAACAAGATGAGCAGCAAGGAGGGAGCAAAATACTGAACAGCATCTTGTTTAGTGGGAGTTGTCCATCAGGTACCACAAATGAGGTAGGGCCATGTATGAAATGAGAAACTAGCCATTAGTTAGGGGCTACACAGAAGTGGGTGCAAAAAATGAGCCAAATCATGGTTGCCCAAGCATCTTTTCTAGATTTTAAGTAGCTAATTCGGAAGACATTGCCAAAGTTCTTCTGAAGCCTTTCTCTGTGTGTGTATATGAAATTAAATTGTTCACTCAGTCATTTTTATAAGCTACTTTTGTTCCATACCTTTTACATGTTCTCGTTAATCTAGACTTCTTATTTAAAAGTAAATTAAAAAGTATCCTGATATCAATGATAATGTACCTTATCAGATAATATCTACTGAAGATGACACTTATTATTTATAGTGTCTGCATTCATTGTGGTGGCCCCGTAATACTGCAATTATTTGATATAATAAAAGGTATTATATCTCTGTGTAAATCTTACCACAATCCAAGTAGCCAATTTGGCTCATTGATTCTCCCTACCAGAAATATCCATCCACCAATGATTTCCTGTAAATCTAAACCATGGTAATAAGGAGACCAGGCCGCAGCCATTATTTGTTACCTTCATCAAAGGCAAAGTATAACATCAAGGATACATTTGACCTTATTATCTTTAACATTCCAGAGAATGTTAAAGTACAGCACATGACACCAGACCCAGATTAAAAGCATTAGTGGCAAAATCAACATATTGTTCATTTAATCTACAGAAACGTAAAAGACTTCAGGCTGTGGCAGAAAGCTTGTTGCAAAATGAGTCTAGAAGCAGAGGAGAGATTTTTTAAATGCCCAGAATAAAGCTAAACATTTATTAGGAAAATAAAGATGTGAAGTAAAGCTAGACTGTGTTCAAGCTGCAGCTATTGAAACGCTTGCTTCAAATAAGAAAGATAAGCAAGATTTGGTGCCACTGTTTATTGGGATTGTGTTGATTAATGCAAGAGGGGTTTTGGAAAACTCGTGTAAGATACTACATTTAAACAGGAAACAGATGGCCCTTAACTGGGTACGCAGGTGAGGAAACAGTGGCTTCCTAATTTCACTGAGCCAGCAAAACAAGAAGAAACATAATGCCTTGTTTGTTCCCTTCAGCTCAGTACGCACTGGAGTTTGTGTTACTTTTTCTCTGTTTTTTAAACGTATTTTAATTTTGTTACACACATTCATAACAAGACCAGAGTCTGACCAACGGCTCATTCCTGATGAGTATCCTTCCTAATCACATTTATGTCAGAAATGCAAACCATTCTCACTGAATTACACATGGAGTGGTATTAGAGCAAACAGCAGAAATCCATGCAAAGTTCAGTATTTGCAAGGCATGATGGGACTGAGAGAAACCACAATAATTTATAGAATGCATTAAAAGGAGATTGCAAAGAAATTTATGATAGGCAGCTACACAATAATAATAAAAAAATAAAACAACAAAGATTAATTAACATAAAAATTCTAGCTGTCATATTTCTCTAAGTAGAAATAATTGCAAAGCAATTTTATTTCACTGAATGATCCTCTGAATGGGTGCAGGGTAAAGTCAACATGAATATGAAAGTCACCTTTAGACCAGTAAAAAAATTTGCCACAAACTATCTGGGTGGACTGGTAGTAATATAGTTACTATGTAAAATGCAATTGTAATAGAGACAGTAGGAAATTAAGGAAGTAAGAAAAATATATATTTTTAAAAATCTGTTTTCCTTACAGTTTTGTAAAATTATGAAAAATGTGAAAATCTCAAAGGGCAGGCTTAGCACAAGTTAAATGAAGTGAATCAAGGAAATATAAATGGTATTTTTAAAATTATAATTACAAAGTATTTCTGTATGAAAAGTATTACAACTTGGATCTGTGTAATAGTGTGTGTGTATAAAGAAGTATTTTTTTACCTACACAAATACACAAAATCAAACACTGAAGTGCTTTCTCAGCCAGTGACCTTTCCCCAGAGGTTTGCTGTCTGTAACATTGCTGTGAATCAGGAGATACTGCACCAAAGTCGGACAAAACCCACCAGAGAGTCTGGAGAAGGGGAAAAATGAGTGTATTCCTCTGGCTGACTTGAAAAGTAAAACCACAGTAATTGTTTAAAAGCGACTTGGCATCTGCAGCCCATGACTACCAGTATATGCATGAAGTGGAATGTCCTAACAAATTTATTGGAGAAACTTCTGGTTTGACCTGTCCTGACAGCGGTAGCTGACAGCCACAGAGCAGAGCTTCCACCAGTTTGCTAGCACTGGGAAGCTGACCCATTTACCCTGCTTTCATCCTCTCTAATTAAACAGGAACAGATACATTCTTTGTCAAAATTGATAGCTGGTGGCAGATCCAAATGAATTTTCACATATTTCAGATGATGTACAATGCAGTCCTGTTGTTTATGTAGCATCATGCTGTACGCCAACATGATGCACCATACCATGAGAGTCTCTGGCAAAATTACAAAGGAGAGTGGGAACAAGTTTAATAGCTTTCTTTCAGATTGGCTGGTAGGCATCTGATCTAAATGTGAGGTGATTTCTCTTGAAGTGCATATCAGTAAAGGTTGATGATTTAAACATCTCCAAATACTTTTAATCTTCAGATGCTTTAGTGCCAGGTTATTTTCAGTGAATATAATGGCTTTCAATGTTGAGAACAGTGAAGAAGGTGGGGTTTTTCATATACATGCGACTGTAAGCATCTTTAATACCCTTGGAAATGTAGTAGAACAAAGCCGCTTTCTTCTTTGGTTTAGCAAAATTGAAGTGAGGGTTTATTTACACTGAACTCATTCAAAGATGTGGTTCTTCCCCTGCACTGTATCTAAATATTATATTTTAGTTAGAAAATCCAGATGGTCTTGCAGTCTACTTTGAACTCATTATATTAACTTTATCCTCAATTCTTATAATAAATATTATGATTGGATTGCAGCTCTTTCAATTTTCACTTAAAAATTGCACTTACATTTATATTTTCTACATTTCCTATTTTCTCCTTTAATTAAATGTGGTTAAAATGCAAATACTCAAAAACTTGGAGAAAAGGAACATGGTGCTGCGGCTAGACCACAAGGCCAAAAAGAGAAGTGCATGTGAAATAAACCTTCAGTCTTGTAACTTGTGGTTCCCCTTACGTATCTGTTCCGTTGGCATAGTTTCCCTGTCCTATCATGAACCTCCAGTTTACTTCTGGCTTCTTATCCTGTGAATAACACTTTCTTGGACTCCATTAACGTCATCTCTGTATTTGAATGGATCATCTCATGTTTCTCCTCTGCAATTTGGACTGCTAATCAGGATCCAAGATATTTACCCTTCTTACATCATGATTGGGTTCTTTCTTCAAGTTTTCTGGGCCTTAAAGATTACTGACTATCTCCTTCACCTGGCTGATGTGATATTTAAATCATTCGTTCTCATTATTAAAGTACATCCAGGAGCAGCCACGATGTCCCCTCACACCTTAGGGCGGCACCTTCAGACAGCAGATCTACACAAACCAATCTCTGACTCCTTGCATAGAATTAATGCAGCAAGGCACTGATCTCTGTGTGAAATGCCACATTTTCAAAATCACCTCACCAATCAGCACTTCCTAAAGTTTGGCCTCAATTACATGCACTGAGCTCTTTGTAGGGTCCATCCTGATTCCTGTTGAAAGTGCACATTAATCAAACACAGAGAACATGGCATGCTGACAATACTTTGTTCTGTAAAAATGTATCTGTGCCGATAATGCCTGAATTTGTTGTGCTCCGAACCAGCTGTGAACTCATACTGCTGGGTGTGAAGTAGGTATGAGATGATGCCAAATCAGAACAGTCATTCCTTGCACACCCACTCTTTACCCTCTGCAAGGATCAATAAAATGTTGTGCTCCAGGCAGACCAAATGCTGCACATGGTTGCTCATCTCGCATGTTTGCTGTGCAGAAGGACAAAGCATGGTGGGAGCTGCGCAGGGCTGTGCCTCCACTGCTCCTTGCAGGCAAGCTGCTGAACAAAGCCAGTCTGTTCTGAGGCAGGAGCAAGAGTGACTGCTTAACATGAAAAAAGATGGATATCGCAAACAGGTTACGTGGGGCAAGCTCCGGGTAGAGAGGAACAGCCATGTAAGTTGTAGTAAATAAAGGAAATGTCATTCCTGCATCTTAAAAATACAATACCATTAATAACTTCAGTAATAAATAAAATGTGCTGTGCTATCTGCAGTGATTACACACATTGAGACCATTCTTTTTGGTGACTAGTTGTAAAGACTCCAGTGCATTGTTGGAATAGAAGCATAAAGGGTCTGGGTGGTGATGAGGCTTTTGCTTCTCCAGGCTTCTTTTCACTGCCTATTGTTCAGCAATTTTTATAGACCTTGTTAAAATCGGAATTCCCTATCCTACTAATAGGACATTAACATGCAAAAAGGGTGACACAAAATTGAATATTTTTGTGAAACTGGCTGTATTCCTACAATCCTCAAAACAGAAATATTCCTTTATCATATCCACAACATGATTTTACCTTGTCTGACGTCAGATTTCTGATGTGGTAAAATGAACAAACTAAGGCAATAGTTTACTAAAGCTGTTGAAGTGTATGCAAATAAACTCAAACCGAAATTAGTTAATGGTGTATGGTATTTTACATTTTTAAAAAATTTTGCAATTTTTATTTGTTTTCAAAATACAATTCTAGACTTTAGAATCAGAAACAAGGGAAAATTGCAGAAAAAGATGCACTCAAACTGAATGCTGAACAGTATATTCAGTAAAATTTCATAGGGAAACAAACATTTTAAAGCTTGGTAGTGACTTGTAAATTGCAATGAGCAATTCAAGAAACATTTAAAATAGAAGCACCAGTGATATATGCAGTATTTGAACATCCCTGTCTTTTGTGACTGTGTCGTCAAAGTCCAATACAAACACAATATGCTGTACCTAGAGAATCGCTTGGTGCAAAAGCACCACATATTTTACAATCTAGATGTTCAGTTATGATGAATGTCAACAAAAGCAGCCACAAGAATGACCCTCCTGACTGCACTTCAAAATCTTGCCAAGAAATGTATTCCCTATACTGTCATAAACAATCTATTTGCCTTCATTGTCTACTGATAAACATTTCCTATCCATTCTTTTGAAGCACGTAATATTGACATACTACGAGATAACAATAAGTAGTCTAAAATAAAATCCATTTGGGTTAACTCTTATGTTCAAGGTCTACTTCCCTAATAAATAAAGCAATTTTTAATTGTCATAGGCGGTCATCAAACACCAGGAAAAGCTTTGAGTGTCACAACTTTGGAGACACAACTGTGTATTACAGCATTATCATTTTCAAATTGTGACACAGTGTTTTTGTATAGAGCTGATACTTTTTAATTGGCAGTATCGTCTGTCAAAAAAAAACAACAAAAAACTGTAAAAACACAAGAATGTTGTTTCATCAAGCAGCACTTATAAAGTGGCTTTTTCTTCTTTAGCTTAACTGTTATCAATCGAGTCAGAGCATTTTGCCAGTTATCAGTAAACAACTGATCCATAGTCTCTCAGAGACCTGTATCTCTAAACGTGTTTGTCAATCAATTTGTCTACTTTGTATTAGCAGCAGTACTGGTTGTGTTTACAATGTCAGGAATGTTTACTGAATTAAGCATAGTTGTCATGCTGATAATAGCATTAAACCATCGATATTAATATTGACTCGGTGTAGTTCTATGCCATACTTTTAATGCATAGTATCTTACCACGGATAAACAGAACACACTAAAAAAGTTATTTAAAATATGGAATAATCGTATTTTGGTACATTACACTCAAGCAGATGGGCTTTTTCAGGGGAAAAAAAAAAGAAATGAAAGAAAAAGACTGAGATACCATATATATTGACTCTTCATCTAAGGTTAGTGTTGAGTCAACAGCCATGGAACACTTTCAATGTTTCATTTTAAGACCATTTTTTGTGTTTTACATGAACACATACCACAGCTTGTTCAGCCTATAGGGAGAGAGTCAACTGTTACCACTTTCCTTTCACATCTAAAGAATTTTTTAAAATTGCATGTATTCATTAGTCACAATAACAAAGTGTGCAAGCTTTAAGATCATACACTGTGGCCAGCTACGTTCAGTAAGTCCAATAATATATGGAAATACAGTGGCAAGAAAAATGGTGATGAGATTAGTATTTTTCCAGACAGAGAAAGAAAGAAAGAAAAGATGAAAGAGAAGAACAAATTCTTTTTTTTTTCATCTGCAAATCAGAAATAAGAATTTCTGAAAAGAAATATTAATTTTGTCTGATACTCTGTGCAATATTCATTCTAAGATATTGTATTGCTGAGATGTCTATCTGAGTTACCAGTAGCTGAATTAAGCCATGCATCCCCTAATAAATACTGAGAGCCCAGCACCTGCTGCTTGAAGTCTGTAAGGAAATGCATTTGTAAGTAAGGTAAAAATATATTAGGAAAACTGGCAATATCTTCCAAGAATCTTCAAGATGTAGGAGAAAGTGTGTCATTTTCTCCCCAATAATCCACACTTTTATCTTCCATGAAACAATTTTTCACAAAAAAGTCTGCACTCCTTGTATTTGATAAAGAAAAAGAATTAGAAATAGGTCCAATTTCCTTTTGAAAAGCAGGCTTCTTCTGCTTTTGATTGGCCTTTTCCATGACCCTCTATACAAGAAGGCAGATAATAAATATAATGATTTGTACTGAAAAGAAAACTGTAAGGATAATGGCCCAAACAGTGTAGTCCTTTATAATGTTGCCATAGTAAATAATAGCAGCATGGTTCGCATGGTTATACTTATGGTTGTATCAGTGTTTCCATTATAAATCCTGTTTTTCCTAAGTTTACAATTTCATTTTAATAAATTTTCTCTTGGCTGAATTGCCACACAGAAAGATTCAACAAGGAACAGCGTTACTTTAATTTAAAAAATAGTAATTTTTTTGCCTAGTCACAAGCCATCTGTTAATCAAAAAGAACAATTTACTTGCTTATAACAATGTTTCGCACCATCTAACAGAAAAAAACACAAAGCTTCAAATGAAGTAATGAAACCAGACAATTGATTAACCTATAGCAAACTGCCATGAGTCTTGATTGTGAAACAAGTTCTTTTTCTCATCTGCTAAATGTACTTTTTGACTACACATACTAATACCTCCTCCGAGCCCCCATTCTACAGTTAAGCATATGCTTAAGCGCTCTCTTGAATCAGAATGCTTTCCAGAGCTCAGGCCCTAGAAATATATACATATTTAATTAGATGGTAGTGCTTGAAGATAATTCAATCCTCTCCAAACAGCATGTGGTTTTACTGACTTCTGCATGTCTAACAGCAGTGCAGTTTTGCATTTGTGTATTAATGATCAAGTATTGCTTTCTTCTCTCCACACTAGCGCTTTATCTCGATGGACGTTTTTGTTAATCAAGGAAAGGTGAGGGTACACCTGAATATCTGCTAAATCCTACGGTGCCTCTGCATACATTGCTCACTGATTTTACTATGCAATTTCATGTTGCACAGCCAGAGTGAAATTATATCTTGTTTACCATGTATTTTCTTGAGTGGTCTATGTGATAGCTCTGGAATTACTGAAATGTAGCAATGTGTGTTAATGGAGAATATTATTCATTAAACATAATGGCAGAATATCTATTTTACTATACTGTACTATTCCATAGTATTTCATAGTACTATGCTAGTTTATTTCAGTTTACATGGCTAGATATTAGCAGCATAATTCGTTGGAGACATAACAGAACAAGCTAAATTTAAAAATAGTTTTTCAATCATTCAATAACAATATACAAATATCAGGGGTGCATGGAACTGAAATATTGTAAGCAGTCAAACTTACGAATGTTCAGGTTGTTAGGTTTGGAAAAGATCTGTTCTGAGCACGAACAGTTTTGGGCAAATCTCAAAGAATCAAATGCCCCCACAAGATTGCTTCACAACAATGTTTCTTGTTGCTCCTTGACAGAAAGGGAGATGTTTTCTGACTTACTCAGACAGAAGCTGTGTACTGTGGCTGCCAGCAACATCCTGGCCTTCTGCAAGCATAGTTCTGCTCTATGAGGAGAGGGGATGACTCTGCCTGGCGGGGGGAATCAACACTCAAAGAGCATTGTGCTGTTCTTGTTCTCAGTGCATCATGAAGACTCTGTCTATGAATACCTTTCACATTCTGGGTTCTGCCTGAATTCTGATCTAGAAATAGGATGTAGCTTTATTCCTCCACCTTGAACAAGGACTGATTCATTCTTGGCCTTCATCCTGTGCTAGAGCTTCTGCATATTCTCATATTCAGCAGAGCTGTTGCTTCCCACTGCTTGAGGTCACTCCACGCCAAACAAATCCAGTTTCTGACAACTGCCTGTGCCATAACTGGGCTGTGGGGTGAGCAGGGGCAGTGCCAGGCTGCAAGATGGGACAGAAGACCCTGGGACAACTGCACACGTCCATGTGCCTCACTGAATTCTTCTCCTTGTGCCTTCATTTAGCATTGGGAATCCAGCAACTAGAGAGGGTGCCATACCAGGGCAACACAGCTAAAAGCAGAATACTAATAAAACCCAAGAGCCTCCATATTATCACTTGCCTGCATGATAAACAGCTCTACAAATGTTAATTTCTCCAGTGTTACTAGAAGTACAAACAGTACATATTGCTTCAATGTTGCTGCACACGGCTTGTGCATTTAGAGGGAATGTGTTTAGTTTTTATATTTATTTACCAGGGACACAAATTTTAACTACATGAAATATTTTGCTTGTATGGTATGAACACCAATAGTTTAACATAAACTATGGAAGGAATCCAGACTGTGTTGACATATTTTATGAATGTTTTGGGATGCCAGATTGGAGGTGTACATCTGTGTGGGTTGGCCAGTCATCCTGCTGCCGTCTGTGTATCTGTATGCTTAAATGAATTAGCTATTATAAAAACACTGCATAAACAAGTTTAATGCTGTACATTTCCCTTTTGCTGATAAAAAAAGTATCTGAATCGCAGTAAAGCAAGCAAACAATGATATTCAATTGCTCTTTCACTACTCTCATGTAAAGAGCTGGAAAGCTGAACACTTTAAACCATTTCATTTTCAGCACTGAGGATCCCTCTCTGACTCCATCTCTTTCCATGGCACTGGCAGCAACCTCCTTGCATCCCCTCATGGAGAGAAGTGCCACTGCATAATCCTGCAGAGGAAACTATTATTTGGTGACTGCCATCCACAAGGTCACTCAAGGTCGCTAAAATTCCTTCCAAGCAGCACAAGCCTGGAGAAATGGCTGCCAGAAAGTGGCAACAGATTGCCTTGTTACCAGTGCTAGGATGCCAGTATAGAACTCAGGAACTGTGAGATACCTTAGGGATTCCTCAGGAACTGTGAGATACCTAGGGATTCCTCCTACATGATGCTATCATGCTAGTTATCATGGCAGACTTGGAAATTGCAAGGAAACCATTTTCTTCCCATGTATCCAAAAATCCTGTTTCAGTAACTCTTTTTTGATCTCTTGTTTTTACACAGCACGTGGCATAAAAGCCTCGGGAACAACTATTGTAACCTTTACACTTATTGGAGTATAGACACAGAAACCCCAGTGATTAAGGACTGGTAAAAATTGGGACACTCAGCACTGAAAGGAATCAGAGGGGAGCACAGAAATCAAGCCATCTCTATTTCACTGGTTAAATAAATGTTTATTAGCTTGGCAGTACATATGTAGATCTGAATATGCTGGTCAGATGGAATAAAACATGGATTAGAAGAAAAGTTTGTGTGTTTACTTACAGAATTTGATCTTTGAGTTAAATTAGAAACAATAAAACATTCTGAACTTTTTTTTTCAGCTAACAGTTTGTAGGCTAATTTTGAATTTGAATTCATTCCAAGCACGATAGCTTAGATTTGCCCCAGATGGACTTTCAGTTCTGTTCAAATCGCTTGACAGCACCATAACAGCCATTTGTAACTAAGTCTGCAGAAATGGGCTGGCACTTGCAGCCTACTAGCGCTGCTGATCTTTTTGTATGGGAAAAGCACCCATAAATCACAGAGCGTTAAAAAGGCACACACATCCCAAGCAAACATCATGGAGAATCCATTGTCCTATAGATAAGTATACAAACAAGTGCAAAGCATCACTTAAGTTTTATATAAAACACATATTTTTTTGGAAGGCAACCAATGCAGTTTCACATGCTGTACTTTTTCTAATCTGACTGACTCACAGTCTTGTGATAGTGAGATAAGCTAGGTAGGCAAATTTTTACAGAGTTGCAATTACTGAAATTGTCATTACGCTGCTCACTGTAAAATAAATATAGATAGAAGTGAAATTATGCACAGGCTAGAAGTAGAAAGTGTTTTGCTTCTGTTTGCTAAATTAATCTCTTCCTAAATGGCTGCAGGCCAGGTAGGTTAGCATTTGTGGTTTCAAAGGTTTTCAGCGCTTGCAATGAGCCATGAAATTACTGCATGCTGCTGAAAATGGCAGCTGATGAAAGGAAAAGAGCGAATCCCAAAGGCAGAAAGACAGGAGGAAGCAAAATTACAGGCAGAAAGTCTGATTTTTGATGTTGCTCATTGTGAAATGTACACCCAAACTTTTAATAAAACATAAAACATTAATAAACCTGCTAACAATTCCTTACAATTTCTTTTGAAGTCTCAGTGTAATTTCTGAATACTTATTAAAACAGGCAATGATTCAATGGTGGCTGAGCAGTTTCTGTCTGTTGGATATGGTATATTGGGATACTAGTGACTTTTGAAATTAGATTTTTATTGATGTTTTTTAATTGAATTATCCAAAGGATTGATGTTTTCTGTTAATAATGTGACCCTAAACTCTTGAATTGTTGATCAAGTTTAACTAATATTAAATTAGATATTCAATGGTTAAACACACTGTGTGATTAATGTTGCTTCACGATTGCAAAACATCTAAACTTGATTGGGAAAAGGAAGCTGGCTTCAGATCATCATGTTGCTAACAGCCAGTTCATTGTATGACATGTATATGCCACAGCAATGTCAGCATTACCCCTGGAGAGGGATGAAACAATGCTCTCAAACACTACAAAAAGGAGAATACTAACAGAGGAGTTGTGTGCAGCAATAGTTCTGGTACTTCCTTCCATATATAACCCCTTCAGTTTTAAAGGAGCCTACAAATATCCAGTTCTTTTGAGTCTGTATCATGCCATCAATTTTTTTTGCCAAATTGCCTATCACTTTTGAAGACTCACAGTGTGGATCCTCTGTAATTACTTTATCATTATTAACACACAATTTGTCATACAATAATTTTTTGACAAAGAATAAAAATAATTTTCAAGAACAAAATATTAAGAAACTGACTTTCTATTCTAAGAATAACAAATACATTCATAAATTATCCTTGAATCTGGCTACATTCTTTGGGGCTTTATACAGGCAGATTAACTTGCTTATTGTGTTCAATCAAAATATAAAGGGTAGAAGTACTTCATTCAAGGGTAGAGTTACTTCATGGTAGAAGAAAGACTACACCTAACATTTTGGGGGACTGAGGAAGCTTAAAGTTTCCTATTATGATTGGGTCTGCAAAGTAATTTCTGCTTTTATAGGCCCTCCAAAATGGACAGATCTGAACTGAGCAAGGCAAGCAGCCAAGGATTGAATCCAATAGTATTACTAGAAGGAATCAGGCATGAAAAGTAGCATCACATCCTAAAATTTATTTAATAGAGGCAAATGGTTTTCAATGAACCTTTACCTTAACATGGCATTTTTGTTATGAATTGTCTCTCAGATATTCATCAGTAAGTACAATGACAAAGAAACAGCCTACAGTTAAATGCCACCAGTAAAAGCAAGGATGCAATGTGGGATATGGCGAGGGGAGAGCGCAGTGTAGTAAAGAAACCTGATCATAAGCATTTCTGGAGTGATAAATTCATCAGTGTCTGTGTTGGTAACAGAACAGAACAGAACAGAAAATTAGAATAGAATAGAATAGAATAGAATAGAATAGAATAGAATAGAATAGAATAGAATAGAATAGAATAGAATAGAAAATTAGCATAGCATAGCATAGCATAGCATAGCATAGCATAGCATAGCATAGAATAGAATAGAATAGAATAGAATAGTAGTTCAATTAGGACACACCTAAAAAGGTCATCTGGTCCAACAGCATGGCCATTTCAGAGCTAACCAAAAGTTAAAGTATATTAATAAGGACATTGTCCAAATGTCTTTTGAGCACAGAACACTGGCTTTTTAGGTATCATTCACCTAACAGAAAATTGCAAGGAATGCTATTATTTACCCAGGGAGGTCAACTGAATCGAGGCAATCACATTGTAATTTGAATAAACACTTAGAAAAATCACAGTCTTCCTGAAGATGTCCCCAACTGCATCCTGAACAGCAGAGCTGCAGTGGAGGATGTCAGACAAAAGCTCTTCCCAACAGGTGAATGCACAGGACAGGTAAAACTGCAGGAGTAATGCCACAGGTAAGAAGAAAATAATTGCTGAATTGAAATCACAGACATGTACATACACACACAAATTGGGATTTTGTGCATATAAGTTCAGTATGTGGGAATGTATGTGCAAAATGTCATGCCCTTATCTATTCAGTAGCTCATTCATACCACTCTAATCATGGTCTCAGCACCTAATTTTGAAGACTATAAATATTTTATTATCCACACAAAAATCAGAGGTGGTAACTGAGCTCAAGCTGTGCCCTGAGGAAAATAAAGCAAATTGTGTCACATAATAAAAGATAGATATAGAAAACCATTGCATGGACATAATTCATATTCATATTGAGAAACCCTATATTACATCTGGTGTAATCACATTATTCATGATATAGTACATGCTATAGAAATAGAAAGTGTTAAAAATATTACAGCTTAAGAAACATTTTTAATTACATTTTTATTAAAACTCTTAAAATAAGAAGCAAACATAGAACACATTTTCTTCTGAGCATGATAGGAAGAATTTATTTTTGCACTACAGAAAAAGATAGAGCAACACATGTTCAACATTTGAAAAGAAAATCATGTAGCCTCAGTCTATGTTCTTACTTACCAGACTGAAAGAATCATATATGCTTGTAAAAGAAGACAAACACTCGTGTACACAAAGTCACACACACAAAAATATTAACATTGAAGTTCATGGCAAAACACAGTGATTTTGAAGTTGGCTTATAAAATCTGAGATATTTCTGATTTTTAATCTTAATAACAAAAATATCCATAAGATGCTTAGAGCATCCCAGGGAATAAAAGTCCATTAAAAAAATACATGAGAAAAAAAATAGCCCAGAATAAGAAAATAAGCTCATGGTGTGAAGACACTTGAGTTTGAGGCTGAATTCTGCTGGAGTCCCCTCTTAAAAAAAATAGATCAGTGGTAGAAACAAAGTCGCAGAAATCTACAACTGAGGCAAACTAATCACTAGCTACATTGTTCATTGTTCCCTATTCATGAGAGAGGGAAGAATTCTTTGGATAAAAAGAAACTGCCACCTATGATAAGTAAAGAAACAGAGTTATGTATTTTTTGATGGATCATCCTCTAGTGGCTGGGGAATTCCTAGTTGGTTTTGGGTGGATAAATAAATATATTTTGTATGCAGAGTGCTCTAATTTGCTATATGTAGTTGAAACTCAGTGCATGCAGGATTTGTGAAGGATGTTGCAATTCACCTGCAGTTTCTATGAAGGACATCAAGCAGAGAAGACTCCTTAATCATTCACTTAGCAGACTATGTACCTTCTCTCTGACTAGAGAGAGGTTCCAGCCCTCCATACTAGCCCTCTGGGAAAGTATTAGGACAAGTCAGTCATTAAACGATGTGAGTTACAGTGCTCTTTCAGACCTGTGCCTGGATACATGTTGCGTGGATGAGTTGGAGAGTAGTTTAGCCTTGAGAGGTTTGCTATTAGAGGTTTAAGTTTGATAGCATACGTTTTTCACTAGTAGCACATATGGAATAAAATACAATGAACATAATGCACAGTATACATCATTACATTTACACAGAGTAAAAGCCAGTACGTCAGTACTAGTGTAAATCAAGGCATGCAACATGTTCTCCATGTGATAGGTAGAATTTTCCAATTAGATTGCAACTCCATGTTGCTGTATATTTCACACACTCCATCAGCAAGATTCGTTTTGAAGATGAAGAAGTTTGACTAAGTGCATAGATTAAAAGATTACATTAGAAGTGCTTAAAATCCCTTCTCTGTAGCAGTTTCACAGCAAATGACTTCATGGAAACATGGATTTGTCGCAATCCATTTGACCTCCTCTCTCTGATGTACTGGATTTGAAAGGAAAATGAACTGCCACATCCTGTATGGTTATACCTTAGCAGTAAGTCCATGAAAGCTCTGAGAGGTCCATTCTGCCTTTGCAGAGCTGCTATCCTTGAAAACTGTTCCATTCTTGCGGGAAGCAGATTTTACTCAACAATTTTCTTCAGCCGTCATCACTAATTCAACTCCATTTTTTTTTTAATTGCAGGTATTTTGGAAGATAAATTGTAATTAAAAGTAGGAACCTTGAGTGCTATAAATATAAAAGTTCAGAATTCTTTGACATTATTCAACTTGAAGCTGAAACTGAATGACATTTCTTACTCTGGCATAAGATTGCAGTTGCATGTGAAGATAGTTTCTTTGCCTACCTGTATATGTGAATATTCTCAAAAGTAAGGTGATGTAGACTTGGTGTAACTATTACTGGAACACTGAACATTGTCAAATTGCAAGGAGTTCAATAAAGAGCCAGAAGAATGGCTAAAGATGTAGAATTTGCCTTACTGGAGGAGAACTGTGCTTCTTTAGTTTGTCAAAGACAATGTGAAAGAAGAAACTTGGCCAGAGCCAGTAAGTAAGAAGCCAAAAGGCAGAAGATTTCAGCTTGCTCTTTCAATCTTCCTTCAAAGAATGGTCAAAAGTCATTTTATGAAAGTAAAAATGGTGTAATGTTCTCAGCAATAAAAATAGCTATCAGTAAGTTTTTATGTAAGGAAGTAATAGGCATTGCCTAGAATTCTACTCTTGATGTCTTTCTAAAGGCTACAAAACAGTGGATGAAATTATAGTTTCTATTTTATCCAAAAAGTCAAACTAAATTATCATCATATCCTTTCTAGTTTTAAAAACCTGCAAATTTAGAGGAAAACAAAAGAACAGGTGGCAATTGTAAGAACAGACAAATCAGAGAAGAAGTTAGGGAAGCCAAGCCAAACCTTTGCAAATTCCTCTGGTTGATTATTCAGGCCACATGTTCTCTTTTTAAAATTTGCCAAATCGTTTGTGCTCAGATAGGAGCCCATAATGCTCAAATAGATCACATTTTTCCACTCATAAAAATAGTGGCCTTTTGGACTGCTAAAGTAATATCTATTCAAAAGAAACAAAAAAGATAAAAGTATCACCTAAACAGTGAGTATGGCACCTCAGCTTCTGAGTGCAGCTGTATATAAGGGAAGAAGGCCACTAACAGCACATCCAGATGCTTTTGACTTTTAGCCCGAGGAGCTAGCTGTCTGTGTCCTAATGTGTCAAATGGAACCAGTCCTCAGCACAAGTGAGAAGCAAAACTTCAGCTCAAATTTCCACACACTTTAGCCTTTACACTGTTGTCCCAGTATGGCTGTACAGGGTAGGAGGGCTGAACCAAGGCTGGAAGTGTTTCAGTCTGCCATGCCATGAACAAGTATAGATTCATGAAAGGCAGGTCCTACTTGATCAATCTAATCTCCTTCTATGATTTCAGGACATCCTTTGTGGATGAGGGAAAGGCTGCTGATGTAGTCTACCTAGACTTCAGCAAAGCCTTTGTCACTATCTCCCACAGTATTCTCCTGCAGAAGCTGGAAGGTCATGGCTTGGAGAGGTACACTCCTTGCTGTGTAAAGAACTGGTTGGAGGGCCAGGCCCAGAAAGTGGTGGTGAATGGAGTTAAATCCAGCTAGTGAGCAGCCATTAGTGCTGTTCCCCAGTGATGTGTACTGGGACCTGTTTAATATCTTTATTGATGACCTGGATGAGAGCATTGAGTGCACCCTCAGTAAGTCTGCAGATGACGTCAAACTGGGAGTAAATGTCACTTTGGTTGAGGGTAGAAAGGCCCTACAGAGTGATCTGGATAGGCTGGATTGCTGTGCTGAGGCCAATAGGATGAAGTTCAACAAGACAAATCCCAGGCAATACTACAGCTTGGGGCAGAGTGACTGGAAGACAGTTTGGAAGAAATGGACCTGGAGGTGTTGGTTGATGCTTGACTAAACATGAGGTAGCAGCATGCCCAGGTGACAAAGAAGGTCAATGGCATCTTGGCTTGTATGAGAAATGGTGTTGCCAGCATGAACAGGGAAGTGGTCGTCCCTCTGTACTCAGCACTGATGAGGCTGCATCTCGAGAACTGTGTTTAGTTTTGGGCCCCTTGCTACAAGAAAGGCAGTGAGGCCCTGGAGTGCGTCCTGAGAAGGGCAGTGAACCTATGAGGGGTCTGAATCACAAGTCTTATGGGGAGCGTCTGAGGGAGCTGGGATTGTTCAGCCTGGAGAATGGGAGGCTCAGGGGTAGCCTTATAGTTCTCTACAACTGTCTGAAGGGAGACTGTGGTGAGGCAGGGATTGTCCTCTTCTCCTGTGTAACTAATGATAAGACTAGAGGGAATGGCCTCAAATTGTACCAGGGGAGGTTGAGGTTGGATGTTAGAAAAAATTTCTTCTCTGAAAGAGTGATTATTTGCTAGAATGGGCTACCCAGGAAGGCAGCTGAGCCACCATCTCTGAAGATAAGGTGCACAAGAAACTTTTAGGTGCTATACTAAGGGACATGGTTTAGTGGAGAAATATTGGTGGTAGGTGAACAGTTGGACTGGGTGATTTTAGGAGTCTTTTCGAATCTTGGTGATTCTATGATTCCATGATGGTGAAACATTTTTTCTATATGTAACCACTGCACACTGGAGTTCTGCTCTCAGTGAAGATTATTACCTGCTCTCACTGCCTCTGCTTGGCAAAGCTGCCAGGAAACTGAAGGCACAAATGGAAAACCATTGCTCAATGACAGCATGATCTAAAGATCCACTTTTGACTGGAAGCAAACATGAGGACATTCCGTAGATGCAGGAAACAAAATGGTATATGTTAAACATACGGATCCACTGAGAATGCACCCCTTGCCAAACACAGCAGTGGCAATATTATACCAAATAAAAAAAAAAAACAAATATTCTTTTATGAAAGCCTTCACCCCAAAACATGGATCTGTGAGCTACTCTCTGCACATGTCAGTGTGCAGGAGCAGAAAAGGTTAAAACATATCCTATTGGTCTCTGGCATGCAAGCAGGTTCTGCAGGGAAGGTGCAGAAACTGCTGCAGAGATGGTGAAGGAGAGCATATACTTGCCCATCTACTCAGAAATTTGTTCAGCACCAGGAGAGTGATGGTTTTGCTACCTTACTTGATTTGTGCTTGCAGAGATCCACTCCTACTAAACAGACTGTACTACTTTGCTGTATTTATTTCTTTTTGGTCATTTTACCAGCCTCTGTTACTGCATCTGCCTGTGTCATAGCCAGTAAATAAATGAGTGGAACGTGACAGACTGATGCACACAGTAAATGTAAGAGAAAAAAAGCAAAAATAAAGCTTAACTCAAAAAAAGGTGCATTCAAAAAGACATTTGCCCGTGGTGATTCATTTTTAGTTGAATGCAGCTGAAATCCGCGCTTATTTTTGTCAAGCTAAATAAAGAACTGTGTATTATAAATTCTGATCTACCTTTAGGATCTGATTCTGATTTCCCCAAAGTACCATGAGTACAATAATAACTGGGTTTTATATGTATACAGATAGATGTATATAAATCCTCAGTGTGTTTACCTTTCTACACATTGTGAAGTGTCCTGAGCCTACAGAGTGCAATAATGTATATCCAGCTAAATTACTGGTTGGACCCACATTGCATGTAATGACATAAAGATAATGCCTCTTTGCAAAAGATGTCACTATATCTGCTGTGAACTTCTATGTCTTTACTAATTTTCTGCCTTTAATTAATACTTTTTTTACAGAATGTTCAAGCTAAGAAAATATTAATAATTATGCGAAAATAGAAGATCTAAAGGAATAGAAGATATCAAAACTCTGGATCAGAGAGAATATCACCTTATCAATGGCCTCGGTACAGACTAATTTGCCAAAACCCAGGAAACACACCCAAGGTATTTAGAAAGACTATAAAGATGTTTTATGAAGATGACACAAGAAAAAAAAAGACCTCTCTCTTATGAGAAGGGAGTTCAACTTAGAATTTCAAATTATCTTATTGTATGATGCATTATTTAATAAATGTTAGCATTAATTTTTGAAGAGTTCAATTTGCATACTATTACTGGGCCAAATGGTTGATGAAGATCAAAATTAAAGAAAGATGCATCGTTCATCTTGCTAAAAAGGAAAAATCAAATGAAGCCAAACCTTCATCATTACACAGAATAAAGGTGGCCTATAACTGCCAAAAATATAGAGTTCTCTGTCAGTTATATTTAAAGTTCTGCTGACATTTAAATCAACCTTCTTGTAGTGTGACCCTATGCAAAAGCTCAGGATCCTCTCCTAACCTCAGTGAAAATATTTTAAAGACAACATCTTATAGCCTAGGAAATAGATCCAGTGTGAGAGAAGAAAATTAAAGTTTCTCTTAGAATGATATCTGAAATAAGTTTTCATCTCCTCATCTATGACTTACTTTCTGATTTTTTTATGAAAAATAAAAATGAAATATTTAGGCAAATGTATTAATGCTAACTTACCCGAACTGCTGTATATGTTATACCAAAGAATGTTACAGCTACAAGTAAACATAAGCATTTAGAAGAAATGAACCGTAAAAGATGGTAGCTCTTACAGATTCATGGATTATTATGCTGGAAGAGATGATTGTGACCCTGTAGTCTGGCCTCTTGCATAATGCAGGCCACAGAACTTCTCTGAATTAATTCCTGATTGAACCAGGGCATCTCCAATAGACTCAGAGTTCAAAGGCCCCCATCACCTACCCCAAGCAGCTGCCTTTTCCGTGATACACAGAGCTCTTCCATGCAAATCTGAGTTTACCAAGTTTACCACATGTCATCTTTGCTTTTGGATTCAGAGAAAAAGGCTAAATTAAATATTTAAAAAATAGATTTTGTACCCCTGAAAATCCTTTCCAGGGGGAAACAAAAGCCTCTAATAATTGAAAAATGTTGAGTTTTCAGATTCTCATTTGAAAGAGAAGAGAGAGAAAAGAAAAGAAAAGAAAAGAAAAGAAAAGAAAAGAAAAGAAAAGAAAAGAAAAGAAAAGAAAAGAAAAGAAAAGAAAAGAAAAGAAAAGAAAAGAAAAGAAAAGAAAAGAAAAGAAAAGAAAAGAAAGAAAAGAAAAGAAAAAACACATTTGGAGGGGAGGAGGAAGAGAGATCTTGCTGCAGATAATGGTTCAGTGAAAGACTTCAGCTATTCTCTTTTAACCTCAGCATGATACCCTTCATGGACACTAATCATAGTTTCTTTTCTGATGTACATTTTTAGACTGGTCCAAATCCTCAGCATCCTTGAACTGACTCCACTGCTAGGGGAAGGAAAGGAAACTTCACGTGGTGCTAAGAGATACCATTGTAGAGTACAATATTAATGTAGCATCTGCAATTCTAGCTTTGGTTGAGGTCTGCATCATGCCTGGGACTGCACAAAACAGGAAAAAAAAGAAAATCATTTAACATTAGAAACATTTAGGAGACAAAGGATAATACAGTAACTTCGGAGTGATCCAGTCATCCAATAAAGAAAAGAAAATTATTATTCTTTTTTGAATGTGCCTGGCTTCCTGGACCATCTGTTGTTTTTTGAAATACTATGCCATAATATATGAAACTGAGCCATGACTTGGTTATAACATCTAAAAATCTGGACAAAGATTATGTCCACACTAGTGGTGTGAATAGCAAGCAGAATGGTGCTGCTGTTTATAGCAATGGAGAAAACTCTTGGTGCAGAAAGGAGAGATTTCTCTTAGACATGTACCAGAGTTGAAAGTTGTATCCAGGAAATGACATAAACTTCAGCTTTTCAACCCAAAGACCTCTTTCAGGACAGAACCATACATATACATGTATATAATTCACCTGCAGAGAGATGGTAGCTGAAGTTGGGTTATTTGACTAAATTGCCCAGCTATCAGATGCTGAGAAAATGTTACAGCATTAATGTCTTCTAAGAGTGAAACTGACATACAGCATAACACTGGGAGGCCAATGTCCATGGAAGCCTTATCTGGTATTGAATGTTATGGTTCATTTTATCAGAATGGTACACTGTACTCATAGTCCATGATTTTTCCTGGCTACCCATCTATTGCCAGGTCAAAGTGTTGGTTATAATCTTTAAATCCCTACAAAGCTTTAGGGTTTGCAATTCTAGAGACTGCCTCTCTATTTTACGTTCTCATACAACAGTTAATCCTAGTCATGGCTATTTCAGGTAAATGGGAAAAAGAAGGAAAAATGTTGTTTAATTAAGCTGCAATTCAATCTAATTTATTTGGAAACTATTATCTGTACCATGAAGTCATTTGTAAATCATTCCCTTCTACCTGAAGAAGACTGGCACTAACTCCACACCACTGAGCTGCTCATTTTCTTAATAGATATTAGAAACTCATCTCTATCCTACTACATCTTTAGCAGACATCTTCCCCTAAGACCATTTTTGATGTGGATTCATGAGGATGTAGACTGAGTATCTTCACTAGAGAACACTCTAAGACAAACTTCAGTTAATACCTGTGACTGAATAGCCAGGGCAAAAAAAAAACATCCCCCATACTGGACAGCAAAATGATGAGTGGAATTTGTATTTAATGTATAAAATATCCATAGCTCACTGATCTTCGAGATAGGAATCAATAACTCAGGCATGTGAGGAGGATCAGACTTTGGAAAGACAACAGAGTTTTCTTTCTTCTCCATTTATGCATCTGTGTGCAGTAGTTAAAAGGAAACACAGGCGAGCAGATGGAGAGGTTATAGAACAACCTGTAGACAAGTTTTCCTTCTCATTCTATCTCAACATTAAAAACTAATTAAAAAGAAAGGCTTTCTATGGTCTGTGGGACCTCTCATAGTGATAATGTCTGAGTGTCAATTCACAATTTCTCTATACAGAGCCTTCTCATGAAATATGAATTCCACACTATGATCCACTGGACCAGATAGAAAATTTTCAATGGGCCAAAAAACAAAACAAAACAAAACAAAAACAAACAAACAACAACAAAAAAGTATTGACTGATCTTATTTTCAGTTAAAGTTTCTAAAAGTTGTTATAGTTTGACATTTCAGAAGAATACAATCTATTGTCAAAGACCACTCTATGACAGCACCAAATCTATCAATCTGATGAAATAGTCTCCTGGTATGATATGACTAGCAACATTTTTTTCTACAGTGTTTGCTATTCATGGAACAAGGAGTGTGAAAAGGTTCCTAATAAAAAGCTTTGATAACTATGAGCGCTGCTCCGAAAGTAATGCCTCCTATTTAATTATATTGGCTCACAATGTCAGAGGCAGATATTGGTAGCATGGAAGCAGAGGTTGAACGTTCCCACCAGTATTCTGCTAAATTTTGTTGCTGTTTGACAGATGGTAGTAGAGGGAGAGTTTGACCAAATGACGTCTGACGTGGAAGTGTGTATGAAGCAAAGATATGGAAAGAAATTCCTCCGTGGGAAAAAAAATTGCACCCACTGATACTCACTGATGTTTGCTGAATTTTCTGGAGACCAGACAGTGGATGTGAGCACAGTGAGACGGTGGGTGGTGCACTTCAGTAGTGACAACAGAGACAGTGGGTCATCTCCACTGGCACAGATTTCTGCGAGCTTAGCACTCAAGATCTTGTTCATCACTGGTGAAAATGCATAGCTAATGGTGGTGATTGTGCTGAAAAACAGTGTTTTGTTGCTGATAATTTTCTCTATCAAATAGTGTTATTGAGCTCTTTCTATCTGTCATTGTTTTCATGAGAATAAATAGGAGTCATTACATTCGGAGCAACCTATGTAGTTTGAAAAGTGCTATGTTGATATTAAGAATTTATGTTATTTTTATTTTGAATATACAAACTAAAGTAGTGATAATTTCACTTTCTGTTCTTGCAGACTGACTTGCAGTTACTATTCCAGCAAAATCTGTTATAGGTCTCATTTCCAGTGAAGAGAATACAGGAATGCATTTAGAAATTTTAGAGCATATTTAAGTAATATGTACTTGAAAGTGTATTTCACAGAATAAGAACAACTGTTTTATAGCAGATTATGCTAAAAAAGAATCCACATAAATATACCTCTGCTGAGCATCTTTTTCAAACTCAAATATCTTGGCTACTTAAAATATATGTGTAATGCCAAAGTAATTAAACCATATTATGAACTAATTCCTCGCCAAATTTTCCTGCTTACTCTGCAGAACTTTTGAAGTTACACAAATGTTAAAAAAATCCTCAGTAGAAAAACCCCAAACACCTGAACTATTATCGTTGAAACTTTATTTTAAAAACTCACATAATTTCCCAAACTAAATCCTTGAAGCTCTGGATGCCAACTTTCAAACTTGTGCATTTATTTTTTTACTGTTGAGCTATAAAAGCCAGAAACAAAAGTTCATAATGCAAAGTATTATGCAATTTAATTATTGTGGTGCTACTGGGTACCGCTATAGTTTACAATGACTTCTTAGACTGTGAATACAAATGTAACAAATAATAATAAATATAAAATAAAGAAACATGAAGGTAAATGTTATTTCAGGGACTATCTCATTGTGACAATGGAGCCGATTCTTATCTGTTGAACTGTTACTTTACTGATCCTGTATAGATCAGTTCTTTCAATAACCCTTGCTACTTACTGGAATATTATTTCATTTATTCACATTTCTTTCCTCAGGGAAAACCATTAAGACATAACTGCTCAGTGTGATCTAAGGCAATCTCAGTACACTTTTCTATACTAAATATATTACAGATATTCTGTTCATTTTAAGTTTTTGCTTTGTTAAATTTCTCCATCACTAGCAGAATAATGGCCAGTCTGATAGATGTTGCTAAATTGTTCTATATCTGTCCCTTGATACCATCTGAAGCGCTATTGCTCTTTACCTGAAGATCACTATTTGCAGAGAAAGTTCAGAGAGAAATATTATTTTGCATTTCCTGTTACAACAAAGTCTGGTGGAAGTCCCTAGTAACAAAAAATATCTGTTGAGAATAAAAATTCCAGACACTGTCAGCTGAAAGATGTCACTCATTAACATGGATTGCATTATCAGCAAAGTTTTAGAAGATTCTGGATCCAGCAGTCTTTCAAGACTAACTTCCCACAGCTGCAGTGTAGGGCATAAAAATATCATCTGAAAGTAAATTTGAATATCTCCAAGATTGTATTTTTATCATCTCAAGCGTATCTTGAAGCGTACATTGCTTATGTTGATACACTCTTTGTACTGATAGGTGAAGTATCAAGCGTTTAAAGCATGGGGTGGTATCAAAGCTTCGCTTCCTGTTTTGGAGAAGGTATTAAAACATAAGGCTACTTCTGTACACTCCATGAGGCGGTCCCAGACACCTGGCCAAACGGTTTTCTTCATAAGAGGTTTGCTTCATAAGAGGTAGGTCACCTCTTGGCTCTGAGGCCAAGATGTCCCAGAGCCCCACATGGCAGCCTGCTCTCCTACAATTTCTTCCATTATAGTGTTTTTCTAGTTGAAAGTGTTTGATACGTTGTGAGCTCTGCTACAGCCCAACAGAGTGATATTTTTAACAGCAAAATCCTAAAAGCATCTTTTGCATGCCTGGGTGCATAATTGAGGTTTCAAGGTAGTGGCAATATGGAGAAGAACTCTGCAGATATTCGGGTCATAAAAGTTCCTCCTTTTATCTCCTTTTAGATCTGACCTATGCTGTTTATCGGCATCATACAAACTCTGAACTCCCTTGGAAGGACTGAGAGAAAAATACTGTCTCGACTCAGATCAATGACAGCTCAGCCATTGCCAAAAGCCCTAGAGGATATCATCTTGTATCTCGATTTCCTGTGTGAATTGTACCATTCAGAAACCTAATAAACTAGGACAGAAACTAATTGGCAGATGAGATTTCATAGAAATATGTGAAACCAAAAGGGCAAGGTCACTAAACTGAATTCATAAACATGCTTTAATGTAATAGCTAAGAAAGTGAAACACTTTGGAGAAACAAACAGTTCTGTTCTACTGTTGCATTGCCAGACCCAGATTTGAGGAACAAATGACACATTTTCCAGGAATTTTGGTTCTTTGCCGTAAGGGAGGCAAGCAGTCCTTGAAAATTCAAGATTTGTATCCTAAGTGCTAGTATGTGACTTAAATGGATTTGAATGCCCATCTCTGCTATTATCATTCTGCATTATTGGTTTGATTGTATTCCATGACCTCAGTTCTGCCTTTCAATACCCTGTGCAAATCATTGCATATCTTAGAAAACCACCTCTGCGCATGTGTAGAAGGAACTTTTTACTTATGCTGAATGGTAGGGCAACAATTTGCATGGTAATAGGATTGCATGAGTGATGTCTGATATATTTTATTAAAGTTATTTGTATTTTAACGTAAAAAGAATGCAGTGAAAACTATTTATCAACATTTTCAGTGTATTTTCTTTATTTGAATGATTACTTAAAACATTTTAGCTACTTGTATTAAACCTTAGTAATTTCCTATAGAAATTAAAAACAGGAGTTATAAGTGAGAGATCAATTAACATAAGAATCAATTTAATGGTAATTTAAATAGCTAACTTATAATTTTTGCATAATGAAGTGGCCTGTGGGCTTGAAGTCCTAATCATGTCTAATTAATTTAAAGGATGTTACTTTTTATTATCATTGAAATGTCTGACAGGTGATAAAACATTTAGGGTTGCAGTCAAAAACTTTTTACATCAGCTATAATATAAGGCGACAGGTTATATAAACCCTTTATCTGAAAAATGAATATTTAAGGAAAATAATGTTAAGTGATTTGGATCGAATTCAGCCACGGTAGATGTGGGTGAGAGTTGCAGGGAGAAGTTACGTGTGCCAATCTTTCAGTATGAACTGAATTGTGAAATTGTGGCTTTGCAGAACAAATGGAGTCCTATTGAAATGAACGTGTGGGTCACACAAGGAAGTCACACCAGCGGAAGTTTAAACAGACCACTTTTATTTGTTCATATGAATTTGATGAAAAAGGTCATCTAACTCTACCCTAATACATGCTATCTTTTACAAAAAATAATTACTTGCGGTAAAGATAACCCTATTGCTCTGTCTCTATGCATGATTAATCATTATCTTCAGTATGTTTGTTGTCACATCAGTTACACAAGTGGACTTTAACATCATGATATTCTGGCATTCAGTGTCTGTTTGAGCCCTCATGTTCTTCACCTCCCATCAGATTCCTGGTCTTACGGTAGTGAGGATAAAAAATTCTGTATGCCCTTTAATATTCCATTTATACACATCCAGGTTATCGAAAGCTCTGAAAGTGGGAAAAGATGGCGAGTCATAGAGTAGATGAGAATAACACATCTCAGAGAATTATAATTAGCCTTGTGTAGATGATGCAGTGAGCCTTCACAGGCTCTTGAGGAGAACTGAAAGTCCTCTCTGTACAATTAGGGACTCTGAAAAGTCTGTCAGGGCAGCTTTGCCTAATTTGGTATCATGTCATGACGTCTACAGTAAAGGAATAAAGCTGTATAGAAACTGAGACTAGTCTACTTCTATAAAATACAGAATCTGTACTGTGCCACACTGTAAGGGGCACCTGTAATCTGATCAAGTAAATAATCAGTACATTTTCAAGATTTGTCAGCTCTCATACCCAGCCCACAGACCTTGGAGGCAGCTTTCAGGAGTTATGCAGTTGTTTTCCTCTGTTTTGCAAGGGGAAGAGAAACATTCAGTTTTGTCTCTGGGAAGAACAAGGCTAAAGGAGGAAAAATATTACCTGACTAATGTGACAAATACTAAACAGTGCCATGGAAATTAAGTGGGGGAAATTTCCATGAATTAAATAACTGAAAAAAATTTATGAGAAAGTGGAGCCTGACCACCAGAGTGAACTGGTATTGCCATTGTATACACACAATAGGAGCCTGGGCCCTCAGAGTGCTATTGAGTCCAATGTCCCAGTTTGATCCATCAGACTGTGGAGTTACAGAAAACCCACCATGTTTCATCTGGTTTGGGAAGATTCGAATAAATTCCATAAAATAAAATGTCATATATTCACCTGCAGTTAAGAGGGAGGATGTCAAACTCTTTTGCACTGACCTAAATGCAACTAAGACAAGGGAAGAATGCAAATGAAAAACACATTATAGAAAGATATGCAGCTAATCATGCTCAGTTATTATCATAGAAATTACATGTTTTCTGCTTTAGCTATATTCTGCTGCAGTTAATAATTAAAACACAAACACATGAAACACTAATTTAATGGCAGAGTTCGTAATTATACAAGTACCGTAAGTGTTTGTTTTGTAAACATGTGTGAAATTCTTTTGTACATTCTGTAATTAGGAGATCATAAAAATCAGAGACTATTTGAAAAGGAGAAACTTGCCTACTTTTTTCTGAAGCAACTGCAAGTGCATGAGAGCTACAGGTTTTTTCCAAAGTCTAAAGGTATCTAAGCATGGCAGCAGGTCAGTGCTAGTTTATTGCTGATTTTACAATTGATTTTTTACAGGAACTGTGTAGTCCTTTCTGTATGACTTACTGCAGTCACTGCAGTGGGGCAGTATCATGCCATTGGCTCAACCTCCTCCCAGATGTTGGAAGAAACCCTGCACCAAATCGGTGGCACTCATACACTCCCCAGAGAAAAGCAATGATGGCTCTCAGTGTAAAGGCCTTAAATTGAACAGTTGAAGATTTGGACATGCAACATGTGGTGAGTTTCCCAGTGAACAAATTCAGCTTTTGAAAATGCTTGTCTCCAAAGAGTTTGTCAGATTGCACATTTATGTTATGCACTTTTCTAAGCATCTCTTCTTCCTTGTCTATTTTGAGGTAAAAATTAACTGAGGAAATAAAGTCGAATGGAAAAAAGATCTAAAAAGATGGCAAGAAATGTATTTTAGAAAGTAAAGAGCTGTTCCAGAGGAGAACTGGACACAAGTTAAGGCTTTGAGACCAAAAAGGAGGGCAATCCACAAAGATGAGTTCTGAGAAGGCAAGGAAGGAGAAATAAATAGCAGAGGATTTGCAGTGGAATAGAAGGAACAGAAGATCATCAGCAAGGCAAGAAGAAAATGAAACAGGTTACCAGCTGCTCACCAAGTCCTCTTTGCATTGGTTGTTACAGTAATACTCAGTTTCCTGGTGAAAAGCTGTCAGTTTGCATGAAAAAATGAGCAACCCTTCACACAAACCAAAGCCTTCCATTTAAGCAACTACTTTTGTTTTCCTTTTGTAAGTCAGGTTCTGATAGTTTTATGAAAGAATTTTTATATTTTTTTATACTTTTATAATTTTATTTTAACAGAAGGATTTTATTTGACGACAATACTTTTCAAAAGAAAACATGAAGTGGGATTGTGCCTACAGAGAGCTGATTTTCCAGCCCCTGGACTCAATATAAACAGCTATTTTTGTCCAAAACTTTTCTGTATAAAAACTTACTATTGTCTGAAACTTTTCTACTTCTCACTTGCTCAGCATTTATTTTTCATCTGAGATTAAAATCACTGTAGAGTATAGGGTTTAGGCTGTTTTTTCTTGCTTGCCCATTACACATGTTCCCCGAGGATATCACTGCAAACCATTTCCCTGCAGAACTCTCCTGGCTCTAGAAACAACCTTCTCTGAACAAAGGAGGATTCCCACCTTAGTGCCCAGCATTCACCCATCACCCACCATAATTTTATTTGAATTAGCCTAGTTATATTAGCCTATTTTTCTGTACAGGAGTGAGTGTTTCAAAACTGTTCTTACAGATTATAAGTAAACCTTCTTTTTTAATGGCTATTTTTTTCTTCAGGTTATTTTACTTTAAACTAAAACCATCACCTCCCCTTCAAAGACTATTTGAAAGCCATCTTCTCAAATCAGCATCCAAACAACTAGACAAGCAGCATCTATTGACCTCTGCTGTTGTTTCAGCATGTCCTCATTCTGTATCTCATCTTTACCTGTTCTTGTAGTTATGTAGCCTCATTTCAATGTTTCCTTTGAAAGTTACTCAATCACTAGCAGCTGAAATGTTCTCTCAAATTCATCCATGCACTGTACATGTATCCTGGTGAGTGTGCTCATTGTGGCTTATCTCAACACTGCTTGCATCGTATGAGGTGTTTTACACCAAAACTGATCTGAAGGTATACATATGTACATATAAGTAGTCCTGCAAAGTGAAAAAATTCAAAAGGAAGCACTGCAAATACACCCATTCCTGAATCCCTAAGGTCCAGCCACAGCTATAGAGTATATGTTCAGATCTTCATAGATAAAAGGAGAACATCAAATGCACTTAAGTGCTCTATCTTTACTGAGATGAATGCATCAAAAGTAAGCACATAGAGTGCCTGGATTTACTTAATGGCAGAATTATATTTTTTGTTTGTGCCCTAGTCTCTTCCCTATGAGCTTATGATTCTGAACTTTCAATTATGTTTTCCTTTATTTGTTTGTTTGTTTGTTTGTTTTTAATAGCTACTGTGTTTTCTTAAGAACTACCTGTTACAGCACTGGAATTTCTTTACTGAGTAGTAACAGCTTGGAGCCCTATTCCATTTTTTCATTTAGGCTTGTTTTTCTTCAACTACATTACTCTGCATTTATTAACAGTGAATTTCATCTTCCATTTTACTGCCCAATTACTCAATACTGTGAGATTCTTCCACAGCTCTTCAGAGCCAGCTTTCAGTTTTACTACACTGAATAATTTATCAACATCAAGCTTTATCGGTCTCTACCACCTTTTCTAGATCCTGTATGAATATGCTGAATAGGACAAGCCTCAGCATAGAACTCTGTAGCACACACAGTTTTCCTCCTCTATTGACCATTTACTCCTCCCTTCTCTTTACTTTCTTTAAAGAAGACACTTGTTAGAGTGGGATCAAATGTACCCTCAGTAAGTTTGTGGATGATACCAAGCTGTGTGATGCAGTCAACTTGCCTGAAGGACGGGATGCCATCCAGAGAGACCTAGACAGGCTAAAGTAGTTGGCCCAGGAAAACCTCATGATATTCAACTAAGCCAAATGTAATGCCAAGTGCAAACTCCCTCTACCAATACAAGCTGGGGTATGAAGGAATAGAGCACAAACCTGCCGAAAAATCTTGGGGACTTGGAGGGTGGATGGCAGGCTGGACATGAGCCAGCAATGTGCCCTCGCACATCAGAAAACTAAGCATATCCTGGCTAAATCAAAAGACGCATGGCCAGCAGTTCAAGTGAGGTGATCCTGCCCCTCTACTTTGTGCTGGTGAGATCTCACCTGGAGTACTGCATCCAGGCTTGGGGCTTCCAACACAAGAAAGACGTGGAGCTGTTGGAGAGGACCCAGAGAAGGTCCACAAAGATTATCAGAGGGCTGGAGCACCTCTCCTGTGAAGAAAGGCTGAAGGAGCTGGGCTTGTTCAGCCTGGAGGAGAGAAGGCTCTGGGGAGACCTCATTATGTCTTTCTTGTACTTAAAAGGAGCTTATAATCAGGAGGGGGACCAACATTGTGCATGATCTGATAGTGAAGGAACAAGGAGGAATGCCTTTAATCTAAAGTAGGGAAGATTAAGGTTAGATGTTAGGCAGAAATTCTTTACACGGAGGAACATGGTCAAGTGGGTGGCAACCTTGCCCACAGCAGCAGTGTAGGAACTGGATGGCCTCTTTAAGGTCCCTTCCAGCCTAAGGTGTTCTATGATTCTACAACAGAGTCTAAAATTTCTTGATGCAGTGCAATTTTAACATGAATCTTCATGCCTATAATCCCAGCTGAAGATATTTTGTTATTCAAAATATCAAAAAATTCAAAAATCTCTTTTTCTGTCACTTTGGTTTCAGGCATACTCTAATACATTCTACATGAAAGTTTTAGCATTAAAGCCACGGTGAACACAACACAATTTCTTTATATTCCTTTTTCTTTGGCTGCTTCCTGAATCCTCTTGTCAGCTATTGGACCTCCAGATCATCAGAAAAGCCATTTGCTCCCGAAATACTGGAGAAAGTACTACTTTTTATAGATTTAGAAAATCTCTGCTTGCTGTTCTAGTATAACAGCCCTTCTTTGATCTCTTTAGCATGTTGCTATGTGCTGTGTGCCTCAGATGCAGTGTTCTTAATTAATCTGTGACACCTGCAAGCATTTCACTTTTTGATCATTTACGCAACATTATGACTGGAACCAAAGGCATCGGTGCCATCCAGATTAGTTGGTAGGTAAGAATGAATTGGAAAATCTCTCCTGGGAGGTTTTATGATCAAGTGGGTGACTCAGGCTGACCCATGGGTCTGTGTGCAGCAGGTCTTTCATGCTCACATGATGATCTGATTCCATGCTTGTCCCTTCTTCTTCCCTGCTTATCCCTTACTATCTGTTTTTTTGTTGTTGTTGTTTGCTTGTTTTTCAGTAGACATTTTTTTCCAGAAGAACCAATAAAGATAGAGGGCTTCTTCTGACACCAAGAAAACAGGAAGCAGAAAATTTTATCCTTCCAAAGTCGTAGAACATTGTAGCCCACTTTCAGACCCAGCTACCTCCGAATCATCAAACTCCATGTTATCAGCAGACTTCAGTTCTTACCTCTTTGTATATCCATTACTATGTTTCTTTAAATATGTACATGAGAAACTCCCTAAAGTCTTCATATCAGGCACTGCGGATAAACTTTAGTTTTCCTGCCCATTGTTTCCTGCATGTGTGTTTCCAGTGTGTGGTAAAATAGAAGCAAGTGTTGTACTTAAGTCTGACACAAGTAAGATCTGTGCCATCTTTTTGAGGAACTTTTGTTAGACTTTTACTGGAGAATGGGGTAAAAATATTATTAGAAAGGCCTATTTTGACAGTTCTTTTAATTCCTATCTTTTGCCCTGAAGAACATAGCGTAGCCTTGGATATAAAAAAGGAAACATAATAAGGGTTAGAAATACCTGCCAGCAGGAAAAGAAGGAAATGAAACAAAGAAAAACAATTGCCACCTGCATTGTCTGCCTTTGCCAAACAGAAAAAAGTCTTCCTCTGCGGAGCATATGAGGACAAATAGGCCAGTAAAATTTCAGCAAGTCAGTAAGGTTTAAGCTATTCAAAATAATGCAAGAATAGAAGAGAGTGTCTGCCTTTTCAATATCAGCTATATCACCTCTTTCTTTCACTGAGTCTGCTTAAGTCTTGTCTATAGTTTTCATACAATTTCTTTTCCTTCTGCTGTATACTGCCTTTCCTTTTCCAGATTCTCATAAACTGGACTCACTTTCCAACTTTCAAGGCATCGGTCACAAATTTCTCTTTCATTGAATATTTTCTTTCCTGTATCTTCAATCCATTTCTACACAAAAATAAATGGCTCAGCACTCTCATATTTTCAAAAGCATTGCCTTGTGGAATTGAAGTATTTCTTTTACAACCACACGACTTTTTAATCTGTGTTGTACTCATGAAATTTTTCATAGAAAAAGAAAAAGAAAAGAACAAAAAACAAAACAATAACAACAAACAGTAATCTTGAAAGAATACCTTTTTAACTTAACATGCCAAGCACCTCTACAGGGGATTTCTTTGGGAATCAGAGCCTTCTACAGCCCTTCATGTCAGATGATACTCAGCTAAGGTGCATTACATGAAACAGAGTTCAGTTTTTCTCTCATCAGCAACATACATAGTAATTGTTAACTCAGGCAGTTTGTGAATGTAATAGAGCCCCAAGAGCGATTGTAAGCTTGTATTCACTACATGAACATCTGCTGTTATTTCAAATGAAAGTTTTATTCACTTCTACATTTTAATCTGAGCTTTTCTACAAAGGTCACAATTAAATATTAACACTTTAACTTGTAAAAAAAATTAATCATTCCTTTTCTACAAATAATACTTGATCTTTGCTTCTGAACGTGTCATAAATATGATACAGAAAGTTGCTAGAGTGCAAGGGAGGTTTCGTCAGCAATCTGGTCAGTAAGATTAGAAAACTTATTTGTGTACAATTTCTCTCTCTCAAGAGAAGAGCAATTAGGATGTTTTGTGACAGGAAGAAAAATCATGATATTTTTATCTTTATGTGCATATTCATTTTTTTCCAAATACAGTGCAGGTCTCTTTCTGAATATATTATAAATTAGAATTATGTTGTTGGAAGTACTGAAGTTGACACATCCAGAAGTGATCCTCCTCAGCTCAAATGCAAAATAAAATAAACACTTAATGGTTTCTTTGGAATCAGAACTGAAGCATTGTTCACATCCAAAGTACTTATTAGCTAATATAGTTAAAAGCCTGCCTTGGAGTTCTTACCTAACAAGCTCTCTTATTCATCCCAGCAGGATATAGAGTTTGCAAAACATTTTCTCCATAAAAGTGTAGAGCAAATCACAACTTTTCTGTACATCCTGGTAACTATCTGGAAATTATTTTTGTCTTACTATTCCTATTTGAAATATACAATACACTATATACAATATTTAGGAATACAGTGTCCAAAACAAGGAACAAGAATCCCAAAAGAAGCACTAATAACTTTGAAGTTAAGAGTGTTGAGTGCCCAGTCTAAGCTTTGTTACACATGACATTACAACTTCTAAAACACCTCACTTGGGAATTTCTTGTACTTTATACTTCACTTTTCCAATAAGAAGCCTCAAGCTTATAAACAGATCTGATCTTCAAAATGTTGAGTTCAATATATTGTGAAATCATGGGATTTTTTGCTTCTTAAACTAAAATGCAAAACTAATATTCCTGAAACAAGTTCTGACTTGCAAAATGTAGAGTTACAGATTCTACAAGAAGAAGAGAAAATATTGAGCAAACTAAACAATGGGAGAGGCACCCCAACAAGTCTTGAATATCAGAAGATAATTTTATCAGCATAACTCATGTAGGAAAAACATGAGTAAAGGGCAGAATTTGCAGCAGTTATATCACCAGGAGGGTAATATCTCTCATACTTAAAGTCGCAGGTTTGCAGTATTAGCACATTGTTCAGTATTGAAGACAACAGCAAACTAACAAAAAAGAATACATAATCAGTCTCCCAAAGGCAGACCAAGTGAGAGAAATGAAAGTAGGTAATGCTGAGTGGGAAACATGAGTATTGCAGTGCATCTGAGGTTCACTACATAATACTTGGGACTGTGAAAAATGTTTGGAACCGTCTTAGTATTATCCTTATCAAAGAGAGCTGAGTTAAGCCAGTAAAGACTTTTTAAAAATCCATCTTCACATGCACGTCTTATTTTAAGAAAAAATAAATCTCCTAACCATCTTTGACACATTTAGAAAATGTGAAGCTGGTACTGAGAATTAAACAAAACCAAATGCAGCACAAAATATAGCATTGTGCAAGAGATATGCCTTGGTTTGGAAGTAAATTTAAAAAAAATATAATCCCCTAATGTTCATTTATACATGATACAGCATGCATATTACAGTCACCTGGACTGCAGGATACCATGATATACAGTGGAGAATTAGATCTAGTTAGCTGAATCCTGGTAAGGACCTGAAGGACACAGAAATGCACTGTAATTGCACATAGAGATTACTGTTTACAAAAACAGAATATTTTATACCAGTGCAAAGTCTACTAAAACCAATAATTTTCTTTGGGATGTTCTAATACTAATAAATTTTTTTTCTGAAATAAAAATATCTGATCGTGAAGGTTTTGTACTGTCCAAACAGTGAACATTTAATTCATTACTTCTTATTGCTCCATAACGGCTGGATCATGCTTCCAAGATATTCTTTTTCTGAAAAAGAAGTGAGCCACTTCGACATGCTGGGGAAAAGGAAAAAAAATCTGGTAAAGGAGTTTGTTCTTCCCTGCTTCTGAAAACACTCTATAGTTGTAGATCTTATTTTGCTTAGCAAGCAAAGAACAAAGCCAGAACAATGAATGGACTCACTAACCCTATTTCCTGAGTGTGAAGAGACTCCCCATTAGTTGTCAGCAGCAGTGTTTCTCAAATTGCACTGAAGGGCTGAGTCAGGATCCCCACACAGGATAGCCACAGCGCCCCTGTGGACCCCAGCTGTGTTGTCACCTGCTTTACCAGGGTAGTTCTCCAGTTAACCTGTCACTTACACAGTCACAGCACTGCCAAAATACTGGTTTTCTGCTTCAATTTCTGTTTCAGATGTCTCTATAGATGTGAAAGAGAGTTATCCTCTGCTCTTATGTTTCAAGGGACAGGAATAGTAAGACAAAAATAATTTCCAGATAGTTACCAGGATGTACAGAAAAGTTGTGATTTGCTCTACACTTTTATGGAGAAAATGTTTTGCAAACTCTATATCCTGCTGGGATGAATAAGAGAGCTTGTTAGGTAAGTACTCCAAGGCAGGTTTTTAGCCATTGCAATTGTATATTCAGCGAGACTTACAGAAAGCTAGATATGGCTGACAGCCATCCTTCTTACTAGGATTCCTATCAGCTCAAGTGGTTCTTCGCACTCACTAGAGAAATAGAGGCACTAGTGTCCTAAATGATCCTCTGGAAACATCTCGCCTTCTTCTAGGTCTTTACAGAGTGTCCTTCTCTGTCCTCAATCAGATGATCAGCTTTAGACAATTGAATGTGAATTAATATTTCAAGGTAACACAATGAGGTGGCAAATGTACTTAATAACAGTATGAAAAAAAATTACACAGAGTTTTACACAGAGTTAAATATAAGTACTTTTCTTTCTCTTTACAATACATAATTTCAGATAATATGGAGACGTGCTGTTCTTCTACACATAGCATCCTTAAGTAACGTATTCAAAACATCCCGCTGTTATCATTTAATATGCGCATCTCAAGTATACATATACATCACCATGTTTATGCATCACTAATGTTTGTTGGAACTTCCTGTTGTTTCAGGCCCATTGCCTCTTGTCCTGTCACCGGGCATCACAATAAATAGCACGGGCTCATCCTCTTGACTCTCACTCTTCAGATATTTATAAGCACTGATAAGATCCCCTCTGAGCCTTCCCTTCTCCAGGGCTATCAGCCTTTCTTCTTAAGGGAGTTGCTCTAGGGCCCTAATCCTTTTTGGAATCCTCTGCTGGACTGTCTCTAGAAGTTCCCTGTCTTTCTCAAAGCGAGGAACCCAGAACAGGGTGCAGTACTCCAGATGTGGCCTCACTGTTTTGGTCAGCTTTGTTTAACTCTAATTGTGGCCAGACCTTCTCTCCATCCCTGGTTACTATTTTTTTTCTAATTCCACTACTCTGGCACTTGTGTTTGCACAGTTGTTCAGAGAGCTGGGTACTTGTTGAGAATTAACCCAAGAACTTACCTGAGATGTGAGTCTTGATGTCCTGAGATTTCCTTTCAGGCATGGCACACATCTATGTCAGATGAAAGTGACAGTGTAACTGTAATCTCTGCAAACTTGCAATTCAGCTAAGCAATGCTTTAAAATGCCATTACACAATACAAGTGTTAGGGTATCCTGACAGAGCAAGAAAAGGAGCTTTAGAACCATTTAAACTCTTTCTATTCCTAATATTTTGCTTTCTTTCTTTTTTTTTTTTTAATTTGGAACACAACACCAATACTTTGAAAATTAAATATATAAATTGCACAAGGATCCATAATGTTTTTCAAATGGACTGTAGAATATTGACCTGGACTATTAAATAAAATTAACCTCTGTAGTCTCAAACAACTTTCACCAACATATGAGTATAAATATACAAAAGATTTAAAATACCACAAGGGTTTTCCTTTTGTTCATCACTCTCACTCCTACCTTCACAACACAGGCATGTATTTCCTCTACTGTTATGCATACAGCTCTCATTCTACTCCTGAATCAAGGATTTGAATGGTGCTGCCTTCTATAATTGGGATTTCCTTAAAAATATTGAACATTTTTACTATTAACTGCTATCTTCAAAATCCTAGGGCAACATTCCAAAAGCTTTGATTTGCCCCCACATGATTTGGTTCCCAGAATGTTTCAATTTCTGGATTTAGCAACTCTGAGCTGTGGTGCAGAAAAATATATTTTAAAAAATCTTTCAAGCTAAGTGCAGAGGAGAGCCCAGTAGCCAGCTTGAAATTGCAGCATGCTTTATTTTATTTTTTCCAGCATCAGGATTCCAGCCCAGCAGGCATACAAACATTCTGTGTGTGCCAAAAAACACAACGAATAAACTAGATATCAGGATTTAACTTTTTCTAATAATGAAAGGGCAGAGAAAATGTGTCCGCTGATGGTAGTTTGGTAATTATCAGCTTCCATATTATCTGCCTTTTTTTTCCTCATTGCTGATGGACACAGCCTACTGAACTCTACTTTCAAATTTATAGTCCTAGCCATAGGTAAAACTGTGTTAGTGTTATAAATGCCTAAATAAAGGTGTTGTGCTTTTTTTCTACTCCCATCTCCTCATCTTCAGCAAAGGGAGAAAACCCTTAAAATAACAGCAGCTGTGTACCAAGAATCTCAGTTTTCAAGCATTATTTTGCTAGTTTATATGCTGGCAAGAAACTCAAGGGGATGGGAGAGATTATACTTAGTCCTGGAGGAATCTGGATGACTGTCCAGGAAGTAAAGAGGTGATGTCGATTATTTTCTGAGAAGTCTTTCTGGGAAGAGAGAGAGAGTGACCACATAATAGAAATTGGAAGCACTATCTGGTGGATTTTCTAGGAAGGTGTTTTAGGTCTGGTCTTATTTAACATTTTCATTAATGAGTTGGAAGTGAAAGTAACTAGCCTGTAATTACATTTGCTGATACTAAATTGAAAGGAGTTTCAAACTTCACTGGGGACAGCGAAATAATGCCAGGGGACCTACAGTACAGATACAAGCAGAAAAATCACAAAATGAGTGGGAAGGATGGGAGTAAGGGAAAGAGGAAAGGAAATAGAATGCTGTGTTAATTATTTTTTTTAATTGTTTTGTGTTTATATCCATTAATTTGCTTAGTATCTTATACAGACAAACACCAGTTCGAGGTATTGAATGTCCAGTGAAATGCTATAATTAGATATTAGGCAGATGTCTAACAGGAATATGAAAGGAATACAAGCTGGAAATCAGGGGTCTGTAGTTGCAAGGGCAGTTGTGGGTTTGTTACATCTAGGAAGAACCTTCACAAGCAACAAGGGTGCTTCGTTCTTGATGTGTCTTGCCTAAAATTGAACTTCAGCCTTCAGGCAGAGGGATGATTTGGTCAAAGGTGTGTGAACTTGTACTGATAATGTAGGGACCAAGAAGAGACTGATAGCTCTTTACAGGGAGGTGAGCTCATGTTCTTCCTTTGATTGATTAAGGAACTGAAACAGAATTAATCCTTCACTGTGGCTTTTTTTTTCTTATTATACGACCCTTGTTCAGTGATGGCATGATCTTTTTTTTCTCTTATTTTTTAGTAATTTTGGACATTTTAAGTAACAGAAAAACATATGCCTACACTTGTACATTTTTCCATGAAGAAATAAACTTAACAATAATGGAAAAGAAAATAGGAGCTTTCAGCTGTTCACTGCAGAAAACCTTCACCATACAACTAATAAAGGCAAAAGATGTCAGAAGGCAGAGCAAGTACTGTATGTTAAAATATTAATGTTAGTAAACATTGATTTGTTTAGATTTAATATAGAGGATTAAGGAACTAGGAATGAAGAAATGGACATCAGATAGTGCCGCAAGGTAAAAACCAGCTTCGTAGTTATGAAAATTTAATTTGACTGCATTGGGAATAATTGCTCTTGTTTGGTAGCAGGCTTATGCCAGCAAGATAACAGTCTCTCAGACGGACATCATCGTGCATACTCTCTTAACCAGCTGCATAATATTCTCAACTGGAGAATGATGTTGTATCCAATTGTTACAGGAAAATCACGCAGCTGAAAAAGACAATCAGTCTGCATAAACCTCGGGTGCAGTATTTTTCTGTGATGAATTTTCCTTTCATTCTCATGTAAAATTCTGGTAAAATTCTGGTAAAAAGCCAGAACCTTTGTCTTCTCAGTGTTAAATCTGTTTCACTGTTTATAAATAAATAAATAAATAAATAGACTTTTGAGTCTTAATCTCACTGGGATTCCTCTATTCCTCTCCTTTCCCTCCTCTCTGCTCCTCTCCTCTCCTCTGTAATAATCTAAAAGCTCTTTAGAGATGCATTGAGTGTGTCTATACATTAAATAAAAATTCTCTTTACAATCAAGGTTGAATATATTTTATATTGCTAAGGAAGGATCGAAGGGTCTTGATTAAGCAAAAGAATTAAATTCTTATGCTTAATTTTAAATTTTCAAAATGTGCTGCTAGCCCCCAAAATGAAAAATAAAATTAAAAAAAAAAAAAAAAAAGTGGAAATAATATGATATTGCTTTCAGGTCACTCTGAAAAACAACCGAAAATAAGTTGGCATGCAACTATTGTCCAAGCTGAAGACTTATAGTAGTGAATACACTCATTCGTTGCTTGCATTTTCAATAGCACTTTTTCCATTCATCCTTTTCCTCTTCTGTTTTCCGCAACACTTCATGACTACTGAGAACACGTCATTAATAACTGATACAAAGAATCACGCATGTGCATATAGATAAACTGAGGATGACAAAATATCAACTTGCAGCTGCTCAATTGAATGCCCTATCTACACAATGGGTAATTACTTTTAATTTAATTAGGCACCCTGGTATTGTTTCTATCTCATAGATTACATTATAACATGTAATGTGTTAAAGCAGGAAGACAAACTGCAAGAAGACACAGAAAATATTACCTGTTTTGTCTAGAAATACCGTACTTTAATGCCTATGTAAGCACTCAGTGCTCACTGACAGTGATCAGCTCTTTCATCCTGCTCTTCTTTAGTAATTTTGTACATTCAATGCAATCAAATCAACAAGATTTGGAAAGACACATTTTAGCTTTGTAGAAGTAACACAAATTGATTTATATATGTATATTTGGCAAAAATTTCACAGATTTTATGCTTCAGAAAAATGGAAAATTTTAATATAAACTTCAATCAACTGCAGAGTATAACCAAGCTCAAAGAGCAAAATGTATGATTTATAGAAATCAGTTTCAAGACTAAAATAATTTTATGTTAAATACATTGGAGTCAATTTCCTATGGGTAAAAATGGAAATAGCTTCATCATCACCACTCACTCACACATCATAAGACATACTAGTTCTTAGGAGAGCAGTAAACAGAATGAAACAATAGCCCCTAAAACCTGAAAAAAATTTGAGCCATTCAGACAACTGGACAGGTTTTAGTGCAGTGACTCTTCGAGCCTATTATGATACTCAGGTATTTCTCTCATTTTAACATATAAAAGAGTCCGTTTTTTTCCCTCAATGTTCCCATTATGTGTACCTTTTCTCTAGCTTAATCAGCAAGTTAAAATGTCCATCCAGAAGGATAAATATTGGTTTTGTTTTCTTTTTATGTTGGATGAACTGATCTAATGAAATTATTCCTGAAGATACTGGCCCTTCTCTTTCTCTTCATCTCCTCTATACAGTATTTAACATCTTCCAAGGCTGTTTGATGAGAACAAACAGAGGGAAGATCCTATGATCATGGTAGATTACTATCCCAGATTAGTCTCCATCATATTTGAAATGGAAATCTCATTTATTTGTTTTTTTTAACTGTCTAATAATTGGTGACATTGGCTTTCAAAGTCCTTTTGTCTTTGTAGCAAATGTTACAAATGCCTTTCAGGCTGACTTGTTCCAAATACAAGCCTCAATTTTCCTTACTTTATGCAATCAAATAAAAGTAACCCTGATACTAGTGTTCCAAATGTACAATAATTAACAATAAACACATTTCCTATAATATGGTCAAATTCTGACCTTGAAAAATTATTTTTTGCATGCTTATGATTCAAATGAGAATGAGGGTAGCTTGTAATTTAGACTTGAAGAACCACAGCTAAACCACCAGGGTTTCATTGGTGGTTCACTTTGTAAATTGTTCTGTGTATTGAGCAAGTTCAGTTCTCCAAGGTAGGTGCATATGTCTGAACAGAAATATAAGCTCACAAAGTATGTACAGTAAGTATTACTTGTACTGTGAGTTTTAGAGGTAGCAAAACATCAGCCCTTTACACTGATGTCACCAACTAAATGCGCACTAAATTTCAGGAATAATGAGAACAAATATTTTGTTTCAAGACATGAATTTAAAATTGAAACATTTATAAACCCTCACATATCTCTTACTCTCCCCAAAAGAAAATCCCATATGAAACTACCAAGCAAACAGTAAAAATAACAAAATATACCAGCGGCTGTACGTCACATACTTTCTACTAAAAAGATTAATCATCTAAGAATAGCTTTGTGAACTTGCTCTGAAATTAAGTGAATGATTCATGCGTCCTGGCAATCCTGTCCTAAATCTGAAGTTTTGTTACTGGAGTCACTCATCACACTAGCTACGTAAAACTTTACAATATTCCTGGTAAAGGAGTGATATTTTTTCTAAGCTTGTGAAACTATGAAAGATTAATTCTTTTCATTCAGACACTTTAAAATAGCAGGACACTGAGGGATATGAATTCCAGAACATCCTGATGAAGAGTGCTATCCTTCCCTGAGATGAGTGTGTTGGAAGACTGATAAAGCCCTGCAAACAGGAGATAGTGATACTAACTGACAAACTTAGACCTTTCACAGCTGTGCTGGCATCACAAGACACCATAATTCTTCAGAGACTGAGACTAATTAACAGAAAGAGATGAAGACCCAGGAACCAGGTTTAATGTGAAGTTCAGAGGCACTTTGCTAAGTTTGAACCCAAATGTCATCAGTAAAAGTCTTGGAAGCTGGTCTTGGCAGGAATTATCACACACGGATTTCTGAGGCCATTTTCCTTCTCCTGTACTTTAATTCCTGTTTAAATCCTGACTGGCTGAAGTGCTCCAGAAGGTGGCAATAGGTCTGTCTGTTTAACCTAACTGTCTTTGCCTACTTAAAATCAAGGTTATCCTTAAAGGAAGCATTGAAATTTTAAACTGTTTTGCTTAAGAGGGATGAAAAGTGAACCAGGTTTGAAAGGGCTGATAGTGTTACCTCGTTGTAATCCTCTCAGTAATAAGTGTTTATATTTATATGTGGGGAGAACACCATATACATAACTGTACAAAATTTCATCTCAGTATGAATCTATGGAAATAGACTGAAACTACTTGCAAATTTAGTCACATTTATTAACTTTGTAGAAACTACATACTCTATTTTTGGGGAGTAGTCCATTCAGTTTGCAGAAGGTGCTCCTACACTCAGCTACCGCTTTAATTCTCTCAGACTCTGCTCCAGTCGTTGTGCCAACTAAAAACACTGTGGCCTGCTCCTGAGCATTCACCTCCCAGTTACTTCCTTTTGAGGTGAAACTCAAATGTCTTGTGTTGTTTGCTCTAGGATGAAAGAACCACAGCCTAAGTCCTGTAAACACCCTGCTTCATGTTTTGCCACTGTCCATGCACCAGCCTCAGCCTGTTGTTAACATTACGGTGTCATAGCCTCATCACATCCTAGTTACTTCAAACTGAAGTAGCATTATATTTCATGGTATATTTCAGAGGGACTGAAATTGCCTGAAAATTGCATTGAATGTCATGACTGGGTGACAGTTGGCCTAGACCAGTATGGACAATATTTTATACAACTTGGTATGTAGGTCAGAAATTGTTCCTACAACATTATAGATGCAGGCAAAAATTATGAAACACTAAAGAAAATTCATCTTGTCATTTACTTAATTAGTCCATGCTCCTTATTAATGAAAGTCATCTCAAAGGCAGCTATTGGTTTTGTCTACCCTGGCAGGTATCACTACACGAATGGATGCATGCAGCAAAACTGTTTACAGATACAGTCTTCATGTCATAGGTGTTTCATAGTGTGTTTTCTCCAGCCTTCCAACAGCCAGAACACCTTTCAGTAGCTAGGACGCACCAGGGTAGTGCTGAAGAGCCTGTTCTGGTTACTTTTCTCCAGAGGGTGTTTCAGTGTTTTTCCCTTAAATATGTTACCATGATGGTGCCACCAGCATGGCTGATGGGCTCATCTGGGCACTGTCGTGGGGTTGTTTGGGCCAGCTAGAACTGTCTGGAACTATCTGGAACCCGCTATGTTCAGCCTGTCCTCATGAAGGTCTCTCCTGCTGCCAAATCTAATACACCTAATACAACAAAATATTAGCTAGCACTAAAAATTCTGAAAATAATCATTACAGCTTTTACCTTTGGTCCTTGGCCAGACTCATTTTGAAAAGAAATGATGATCCTATTCCCAAGACATATAATTTCTCTTTATCCATATTTCAGATCTTTTCAGAGTGACTACTGAAATGAATGAGAAATAGACACATCTCTGACTGTAACGATAGCTAATCTTATAGCTGTGATCGAGCTATCACAAGCATTACTGATCAAAGCAGACATTAATGCTGTGTTTTTTATCAATTGTTTTTGCTCCGTGCATCACAAAGTTCTGAAGCTTCTCTTTCTGTGAATTAATGAATACTACACTGACTTTACCCCAACATCTCTTGATTGACTCCACAGATAACAACAGGTAATTGTTTATCATTCTCGAGGTTTTAATCTTTAAGCTTTCTTATTTAATTCCTGTGTAAAACAAGTGGAATGTCCAAACATTCATTCTGTGGATTATACACAAGTCTCATATTCAACTAGAGTTCAGATAATAGTATTTCTCTAGCTAAATATCTGAATGAGAATGGAAAAGAAAATAATACAAAAAGAAAATTGTCCAGACATAAGTTCAGGTAAGATTAAAATCACATTTGGAGAAGCAGAGAAAACCACCAACAGCAAAACACATCTTTTCATTGAATAAGGTCAGTCAATCACAGTCACAGAAACTGAATAGTTTTTTTCTGGTCATGCACATCCAAAAATATGCGGTGTCCCAAAACATTAGCATTGCTAAGCCTAGAAAAAATATATATTATCTTTTTATCTTTATCTGAATTTATTGTACACAGGTTATTGTTAAAATTTATTATTCATCCAACAGTGAGCAACTAAGCCATGACCTCCTTATCAGCTGGCTTAGAGATACAAAAATATCATAGAGGAGGCATCCAAACAGTAAGCCATTCAACTCTGAACAAAATAGTTTATGAGGAGAAATCTCTGGAAACAACTCCTTCCTTGAGCCTGTTAAGTTGTGTAACAAAATATTGAATAACCCTATTAAACAGAAAAAGTACTACCAGGTGGATTAAAGATACTGGGACAGAGTTTTAAAATCAAGCAAAAGTAAAATTAGCATGTGAAAAAGGTCAAGAGATCCCTTAAGAAAAATAAATAAATAAAAAATGGCAGAACCAGACGTTATCTGTAGTTCCTGACTTCAGTATTTGTATTTTTGCACCCAAAACTATCACAGAATTCTGGGCATTTCTCTCGATAGCAATCATGAAGATGCATGTCAAAATGGTGTTCATTATGGAAAATGAAAGCATGGGCCATCAAGTAGTTCCAGCTCCTTTACAATCACATCTCTCAACTATGCACAAACTGCTAACACTGATCTTGTCATAGCAAATCTACTACAGTATAATGCACATTTCATGTGGGAATGAAGAATCATGAGATGCAAAAGAAATACTAGGAATTTTGGGAATCAACTTCTGATTGACATGCTGGTTATGTGGACTGTCAGAGCCAGAAAATCTCAATACAGTATCTGAAGACTATAAAATTTTTGATTTATCCCTAATACTTTAATAAAATATTAAGAATATACAGCACTACATAATTCTTAAAAAATCAAATAAAACTATCTTGAAGACATATCTCACCCTCCAGGATTACAATTTACACATTGTCCACAATGCCTGAGAAAATTTCCTGGGGAATTTTTTAGCACTCCAATTTTTATAATTTGCATTTTGCCATTAGTCAGCCTTCAAAGGAAAACTGAATGGAAGTTCAATGCATCTTACAAAATAGTACTAATAACCACCCCATGTACAAATAATGTCAGATGATTACTAGGTCAGGTACACTTATTCTAACCACATGAAGATCAGCAATCATGTAGCTCAAGTTGCAAGAAATTATTTGTATTTAACACCTAAGGAAGCCAGTGAGCAGTTAACTCTCAGATAAAAATATCACCTTAAAAGCCAAATAGAAGAAATATCCTCTCCTCAGGTAAATAACTCCATGTCTTATCCTGACTGCATATTGCATGGACTTGCTTTAATAGAACAGAGGCAGCTGGAAGAATAATAAAAAAAAAGTGACTTACAATATAACGAGCTTCACATCCAATGCCAGATCTGAAAATATTAAATATATTCAGGAAAAAAGCTGGAAGATGTCTGAAAAAACTTGTGCTTAGAGCTACTTCTCTAATAAGCCTTGATGTTATTGGGTAAGGGAGTAATTGTGTAAGATGAATGAAAAAAAAATCCAAGTGAGAAAAATGTCAGTTTTAGAGGTAGTAGGCCCTGATACTGGGAATGAGTGAAGAGACATTAAAATGTCAATAAAGACTCTTCTGGGTAAGATAAAATCTTTCACTGCAGTCCAGGCTTTAGCTACACACTCTTTACATACAAAGGGAGGAGGGATATCACTCATGAAGGACTATAAAACATAATGCCATATTGCACTTGGCACAATGTGTAAACCACAGATAGCATCAGCATTGCCCTTCACTATGATCTGTGTGGCCAATATTCCCTCCTAGACATCACAAACAATGAGATCAGTAGCTTGATTTACTGACAAATGAAAGAAAAAGGGAAGAACCTTAGGGATCTTGTATCTGGATAAATCAATAAAAGGCAGAAAAACAGATTCCAGAGGTCCTCATCATCATTAACAACACCGTCTGTTTGTATGCTTAGTGTAAAACAGAAAAGAAAGTACAGTTCATATGCTTAAGCGCAACCACTGTGAATATAAGCCTTCAGGAGAGCACTAAAAAGTACATGAAGGGGAGCAATCAGAGGAGTGCTGATTTTTACATTTTCCAGTTCAGCCGAAAACCCCTACACAACCTGACCTGAGCAACGACTTGAACATTTCCAACAGTAACGCTTGCTCTGCCATTGCTAGAATGTATTGTTTACACAAGCAATGATTTCAACAGCACAAGCAGTGAATTCAACAGCACAGTGTATTTGTGATTGTGGCTACGCTTTCCTTCCCGAGCATCATTTTCAGGCAGTCTTTCCTGTTTATGACCTGAGAAGAAATTATTCCATCTAGAAGAAAATGATACAGTCGCACGTGATTCTCAGTGTCTTCCTACATGCGATTCACTTAAAGCAAATAGATTTGAAGCCACACATCTCCTGGCGCGTGTATACAGTGGATTAGCGCTGAATATGTCTGAGCTTGCTTTGAAAGGTATTCTCTGGTACGGTAGCATAGTACTGCAGAAGTAGTAGACCTCTTGACTGGGCCCAGTTTTGTGGAATCAAGAAGGATTCAATGTTTGCTGAGTCATTATTTTATGATTAATAAAACTTCTGGAACAGAATACAGTTGATTATTAATCACTGGTACATATGACCTGTAATTAACAAACTTTCTGTCATCTTTCTCAATTTAAGATTTAAAAGTGAAGTGCTCCAGTAAAGAATTGTTTATTGACTTTTTTATTTTTAGGACAAATTCCATGAAATGGTATAATAAATAATTAAAACAGAGCCAGGATCTAAAAAATAAAGGAAGCACCACATTATGAAATAGAATGTAATGGACTTCAAATTGTCTTTTTTTTTTTTTTTTTTTTTGTCTTTGCTTTTTCTACTGCCTCCCAAAACTCACTGAGTTGTAATAGTCTCCAAGGTCTGTAACATTTCTGCTATGTTCTTGTACACTAATTCTCTTTCCATTCAACAAATTTCACAGAAGATAGCACTTTGTAGTTAACACCATAGATACCTAGATGTGAGATTGATGTTATCTAACTTCAGTTGTCTGGAAAGTGATGTCTACTTTAAGAGCTTCCTCAAAGAATGAACATTTTAGAACTGAAATGCAGAAGCAAAGTCCATTTTGTATCTATGATAAGTATGTCCAAACTAGGGCAGAACAACTGATCCACACATGACTACTTCCAGCCACTCTGTCCTATATAAGGTTGAAAACAGCAGTGATTCAGGAGCTGATTTATGTGTGGATATTTTTTTCCTTGCAGACAGAAATATTTCTCAGACATTTGGGCAGATTGCTGGAAGGCTGTAAAAAACTCAACTATTAAATTTCCATTTTCTATCATATCTTTTTGAATCTTTTGCTTTTCACCTAGGTTCTGTTTGTAGACAATGAGATGAGATTCTTCATTACAGCATGATGACTCACTTGCTGGAGTTAACTATTTTTATTTACATCAACAACCAAAAAAATATGTATAACTACCTTAGACTATAATTCTGTATTTTAGATTGTTAAAGTAAAATGAATCCCAATGTAGGCACTTTATAATTGTCATCAGGTTGATCTTCTTCGATTTGATTTGTGACTTTTTCTTACCCTGTGCTCAATATCAACTATGCTTTAACTTGCAATTTTTATCATTTTAAAAGATTGCTAAACTTGATTTGGAACATAGAAAATTTGGAATGCTGGCTGCAATGCAAGTTTAATAGTTTTAATACACAGAATTCATTTAAAGTTCTGTGCCAATCAGGTTCTCTTTGCTTCACCTGAAACAAATATCAGTATAACTAAACAAAGAGTTAAGTTCTTGGTCCCCAAGCATGAAATACATTTTATAAAGGAAAAAGCAGAAAAGCAAGAGAATGAAGACATGCAATGGCACTTGCCTCTTGTTCCAGTTCTACTTTCTAAGTGGTACATTGCCTTGAACATAATTTTTGTTAAAAGTACTCAATCCTATATGTATAACACAAATATTGGGTGGATTTCTGCTTGCTGCTAAACACTAGATGAGCTTTTCTTAAATGCTTCTTTTTTTTTTTACCCTAAGGGAGGCTTTGATTTGAGGTTTTGTCAACTTTGAGGCTTCTGCCGTTATGACAGTACTGTAATTATTGGAGTGGAAAACATTCCTACTCTTAGATAGTGGCTAAAATATTGTCTTACTGGTAGACTAGCAGAAGCATTTGCCATTTGAGTGGCTGTGATTTTGCCGAGCCTCTACTTATTTTCTTTTTCTGGAGACAGATGTAAACTTTGGATTCAAAGGATCTCATAACCATCTTGGGTTTTCCCTGTTCTGGCATTTATTTAAGTGATTCCCTCTATTGCCATTTTATTAGTTTCAGGCATATGAAAATCGATCACACTTAAAAGTTGTAATAAAACACTGTCCTTAGCTCTTTTTCACTCCTAATTCTTTGCTCTCTTTTCTTTTTTCTCCCTGTAGTTTGACCTCCGGAAACACAAACATCTTTAAACTACGTAAGCAGACAGGTGCAGTTTCTCTTTGAATAATAACCAACAGCTCTCTTTGGTTTTGTCACATTTCTACCTGTTTGGTGGTTCCATCAGCGTCACAGCTCCTGTCCAACTTGCTCTTCACTGTAATCCTAATGGGCAATTTCAGGCTCATGATGAAGAGTAAGACAAACAGGCAAATGTCCGTAAGCACGCAAGCTTGAAGGGGTTTCATTGCCAGCTCATTATAGCTCCACTAATGAGATTTCCATCCAATTTGTGGGATAGCAGAGCTCAACTCAAAAAAAGGACAGAGCTACCAATACAGTGGGATTAGTATGCCTTATTAAAAAAAATAACCTTTGTTAAATCAGGATGCAGTGGTTAGGGCAGCGTCTTTATATCCTGGCACAATACAAAAACAATTGCTGGATTATTTACATTGTACTCATCAGCTTGGCATAATAGCTGAAGTGATGTAAAACTCATGCAATTCACTTAGGCAACAATAAATACATACTTTATGTATAATCTTTATGTAAAGTGCAGTTTGTAAGAATTTTGCAATTTAGTAAAAACCACTACTGTTTGCAAAAATGCTTTTAGAATGAGGATGAGGATGAATATAACAAGTAGCATAAATTCTGTGACACTGAAAGAGAAGCCTTTGAGGACACACAGAGGCATTTTCCAGTTCTGTGGTTATACATGAGAGACTGACATGTTGAAAAGGTGAACAGTTTTAAAAAAGTGCCACCTGCACTCCATGATTGCTGAACTCCAAATCTCAAGCAAAGTGGCATTTAGTATTGTTTAATGTATAATTATTTTGATTAATCCCATTTGTCTACGTAAATCCCCTTGAAATACAGACCTACAACTTCAAATCTTGAACTTAGTAAACAGCTATTATAAATTTCAGTAAATCTTTTATAAGCAGAGATCTAACAAGTAGTTTAACTGAAGGTAGCTATAATGTTTTTCATACCTACCAGGAGCAGATCTTAACTCCTTATACTATATTGCCTTTACATTCACCATGCAACATATGGCAGTACTCTGCATTGTGAGGGCCTTAGTCTACTGAACTTCTGAAAGTAACAACACTCAAACTGAGAAGAACTAAAATTTGTCCTCTCTGATCATTGCCCTGTCTCCATGGAGGCAGATATTTCTGTCTAAATCCACGTGATTTCATTTTAACTGCAAAGCACTGTAACAGGATTTTTTTTCACAGTAACAAAACCTCACTTCTGTAACCAAATGGAGTCAGCCTAGTTTAATCAGGCTATCAGTCACTCTGCAGAAACTAGAGAGGAGGCAAATATTATTTTCCATCACCCATAAAAGCACAGAATAAACCATCAAAATTTCTCAATATCGCTGTTGATTGAATTTGGCATGGGACTTCCACCAGAAGGTAGAACTGTCGGGCTCTGTTACTTCACCCATTGCAAATCATTTGTTAGCCATGATGGTAAAAAAGGCAGAGCTACATTTAAGGATCTTTTTAAAAAAAAAATAAATCATTGGACTCTGCTACTGGACTGCTAATCAATCAGCCATCAGAACAATATTTTTTGCAGCAGGGCAGCATCTCCAGGTCACTGCCAGTCTTATAAGGCAGGACCTGAAAGTGGCACACACATGCTCCAGTCTCCTCTTTTTCACTCATTGCACATCAGCAAGACCAGCTGGAGTGTCTCGACAAGGAATCACCCATGCTACTGACTCCTTTGGTGCCAGACAGCTGTGCAACTGGACACAAAGATCTGCTTTCCCATGTGCTAACCACGGACTTCTTTGTAATAAATTTGAGCTTCATCTTAAAAGATGCTCTAGAGATTTGGATGCCACCCAAGAAAGCTAGCAGCTCCCATAAAGAGCAGAAGTAGGAGACTTTATAATAATGTCAGTGTTCCCAAGTATTTTAGTGACTGAAACAATTCTAGATTGGTGTCTAAAATAAAATGGCTTAACTGCAGGCAAGTCTTGCAGGGAGCTCCTGTCTCATTAGAGTTCTCCTCAGGCAAACTGCTATCTGTCTTGTCATTTGACCCACAGATATGCCGGGAGATCTATTCAATACCATACTTTATGTATTTTAAAGCCTGAACAGTTCTAATTCTACCCTGGCCCCAGGGGTTTCCAGTTTGCCCAAGTCAGACATCACAATGTTCTGGCACAGTGATACTCAAAGGAAGCTGGAGAAACTGTGCTGTGAAGAGAATGACTCTTCAGGAGTCCGAAAGTAGCTCTAACACTTCTTGTGTGGATAAATTCAACAGTTTCAAAGTTTGATGAGGAAAGAAAGCACCACAATCTGCTTTGGCAGCATGTTTGCTGTGATTTCTTCAGTGTGTGAACACAGTGAGGAGAGTGACAGGTTGAGGGGATTTCTCAGCCAAGCAGCATAAATCAGAAATAAGTTCAATGCTGGTGAAAATTTTTCCTTGTCTTCAATTATAATTTCTGGGTGTATTCATAAAATCTATTGGCTATAGGGCATAGTGTTAACATATAAATTTTTTTTTCCCAAAAATTTGGTCTTTCTCACATGTTGGCTAATTTTTTCCATTTCAGCATAAAGGAGGTGAGAGCGTTGGCATGCTCCTTCTAGAACTGAAAGAGAGAAAAAAAATTAGAATGGTGATGTGTGCATGTACATTGTTTCAGAATTGCAGTCCAATGACTCTTGTGGTGAAAATATTCAGACATCAAAATCTTCCTTATTCTGCAGCATTATGTAATATTTCCCTAAAAATACTTACGCTGATAGATATTTCAGGGATTTCACTGAAAACTATCTTGAATCAATGTAAGTGTCAAACATCATTATTATGTTGTTGTTCAATACTATATCACTGAAGGATGCCATCCAGAAGTGTATAAGTGCAAATTAGCAAGAACTTCAAGGGGATCCCTGTTTTCCTCATTTGAAAAATTCCACTTCTCACAGAACTTTATGGTGGCAAACACAGCTTCAGCAGGCTAATATACAGTATCTTTAAAAAAAAAAATAAATTAATAAAGTCCAAAGAAAGAGGCTGTGTTAAGATACCCCTTAGTGAACATGTTATTGGTTCCTAACCTTTTCTTACCTGACAATTTTTTCATCTTTCCTTCGTCTCAGCAGTAAGATGCTGTGAAACTTTCTGCATTAATCCTCTTTGATTGTGTAAAGTATGGTTGTCACATTGCATGATTCATAAAAATGTAGCAGGCAAACATAACACTGGAAACTTTACCTGCCAAGGGTTTTCTACTTTGTTTTTCATACATTTTTTTCGTGAAGCAAGTCAATTTATCCAAAGAATGAACCAAAATATAGGAATTAAGTTTTAAAGCAATTATAATAAGCTAAGATTTTTTCAGTGACTACAAAATGAGGGACAAAAAGTTCTAGTTCACAGCCATGTGCTAAAATAAGCGCATAAACTGCTTGTCAACTTGTCAACAGAGAATGAAAAAACACCTTTAAAATAAGCATAGTTCCCTTCTTTTCACCTGCTTTGTGAACATTTTTTTTTACATCCAGATCTTGTAAATAAATACTTTATTTGTATTAGCACAGCTAGTTTCTTGAGTGATTTTGGTCAATGAGCTGCCAGTAAGGCCCCTATCTCTTTGGGTGTGAGAGCCCTTGAACCCAGGACAGGAAATCCCTCTTGCAGTGCCCAGAGTCTGGGACGGAGCAATGCAGGCCAGAGGAGGGCTGGGGGATGCAGCCAGTCTGGAGGCTTGGGGCTGGGCAGGGAAGGTGCCATGTCTGTGCTTGTGTGCAGATGATATGCTGAACTTCCAAGAGCTGTGCAGTTCCTTATAAAACCACAGGGTTCCTGTGTGACCACACTAACAATACTCATTTTTCCAGGAATGAGAACTGTTTTAAGGGTATGTCACGCTGCAGACACCATCATGTTACAGAGATAACAGGGCTAGCATTAAACAGGAAGGATAACTAGTGCCTAACATGCCATTAGCCTATGTTCTAAAATATCAGTACTGCTTCTGTTAGTCAGGCTAGCTCAGTTGTATTTGTGCTATTCTGAAGTTTGCACTGAAGTCCTGTCCTTTGTACAAGAACAGCTACTGCAGATAAATCTCAAACCAAGATGGGGCCAGCAGTTATGATCGTTGAATAATCACTGAAATATACAATGAAGGATTCTTGTGTGTCTGGCAGATCCTTATGTTTAGACAGCATTGCCTGTTTGACCAGTGACACCTCTGCTCATGGCAGAGTCACACTCCTCCTCACTAGTTTCAGTGATCTCACCGGTTTTGGGTTGACCTAATGCTCAGCACAGTTATGGTAATAACAGGTTGGCCAGTTCCAGGAAGCAGACAGAAACTTTTGTAAATGGAAATGAAATTTTTAATTCCTCACTGTTTTCTTCATTTGCTGTTGGGACATCTCCTTTATCTGACTCCCACCAGATATTTTCAGTGAGCTACAGATTTTGGGAGGTGTGCACGGAACTGCACAGTAGAAGTTGCCTTGGGGAGAGATAGGGAAAGATGAAAGAACAAGTTTTGAGAACTCTAAGGAAACAAGGACACAAACAAAAATGGAAGAGCACTGAAGTTGAACAACACTTACAGGAATATCCTTAACTTCATCAGCATTTAAATAGTTAACAGCTGTGGCACTTCTATTATCTTTAGGTTTCACAATGGACAATCCGACTGAATGAACCAGTTTGGTTGCATCTCTGTTACAGATAAAATTTCAGGCTCCCTGAAGATTCAGAAAACAGTATTTTTATCAGCTCCTACCTGGTGCATGTTTTAAGAGATCACAGTGATGAGCATATAGTTGCTGTTTTTATTTTTAAAACTTTTTTGATTCAACATCAAGGAGATGATTCTGCAGCCAATGATAATTATGCAGAGAAAATCCTGTGGTTTAGTTTTAAACATAAAACAGTGCAATAATCCCTATAAGCTCAGTGGTTGCAAAATCTAGGTTACTCAGACCCGCTCATCCCAACCAGTACTAATTCTGTGATCTCAGGTTGTAGGCTTTCATGGATTTGTTTTTCCAAAACCTGACAACATCTCTCTCTGCCTGAAGTTATCTCAAGTGGCTCAGTCCTTTCAAGTGAATGATAAGGACAGATCTTTACTTCTCTGTAGGAAGATGCCTAGAAATCATATATACCATGGTTGTATCACAGTTTAGTTGATCAGTTTCAAAACTGAATTTTAGGGAATTCTTTTTGTATCTGTCGTGGTTTCCATGGAAATAAATAGGAGGCAATACTTTTGGAGTAATGCACGTACTTAGAAAAATCATTCTATAAAACATTTAAAGAGGCCATGCCTTCTTGTAGATTGTACTGCAAATAAGTTTCTGATTCTTATGTAATATTTTAAGATATCAACTAATGTATGCTCAGGCTGAGTTAATCACTGGATGTCATTTTTTCAATATCTAAAATCTTAGCAGCTAATGTTTCCAAAAACATACTTCTCAATCACAATGAAATAGTACGATTCTTCCATGTTTAGAAGAATTGACCTAGCCAACATGATCAACCTTCATATCTTAGCCAGCCTGCCCATCTTTATAATCACTGGAAAATAACAGAAAAGAAGATCATCTAGTCTATAATAGTCATCTAAAATAGTCTTCTTAAGAAACCATTTTTTCCCTCTAAATATAAAGACATTCAATGTGGCAAAGTCAGATATGGAGTTATTTTTACTGTGCCCCCTTAATATAAGGAGTTAAGACGAAATAAAGGCGATGGAGTGACTTTATAAGCATTCGTTATGTGGAAAATAAAAATGTAGAGAAAATTAATGGGATAGTATTATTCTGGCAGTGGATTAAGATTGGAGTGCATAAAGGTTGTAAACCAGGACTGTTTCTTAATATATGTGAATGATGGGCAGAAAGAACAACAATGCAACAAAATGTTCAGATGACACAACAATATTCAGAGTAACCAGCATATACAAAGATACGTTTAGAGCACATACAAGTCTGCATGACAGGCATCGAATGAAATATAATTTCACTGTCAATTGTGGTCAAAGAAGAATGTGTAAGAGTGAGAAAAGAATGGGATAGACAATTACTCTAACAAATTATATCAGATCATTACCTACATAAATAGTAGTACATCCTCAACAGGAAGTGTTCAGCTGGTAGGTAAAGAAGAGGTTTGCTGACAGCTGATTACTATTATTAGAGTCAAGAGAGAACTGTTATAAAATGATTCTAAAAAAAGAAATGTGCCTGGTTGTACTAGAATAAGCAAAAATGAGTCAAATAAAAGAATATGGAATAATTGAGATGGTAATTTTTGCTATTTTTTTTATATCTCTTTTCAGAATCACAGAATCGTAGGGGTTGGAAGGGATGTCTGGACATCATTCAGTCCAACCCCCTGCTATAGCAGGTTGCCTATCCGGGTGGGTTTTGAATATCTCCAGAGAAGGAGACTCCACAGCCTCTCTGGACAGCCCATTCCAGTGCTCTATCACCCTCAAAGTAAAGTTTTTCCTCATGTTTATATGGGACTTCCTGTATTCCAGTTTGTCTTGTTGCCCCTTGTCCTGTCACTGGGGACCACAAAAAAAGAGTCTGGCCCCATACTCTCGCCTCCCACCCTTCAGATATTTATAAGCATTGATAAGATCTCCCTCAGTCTTATCTTCTCCAGGCTGCACAGCCCTAGGGCTCTCAGCCTTTCCTCTTAAGGGAGATGCTCCAGGCCTTTTATCATCCTTGTGGCCCTTTGCTGGACTCTCTCTAGAAGTTCCCTATCTTTCTGGAACTGAGAAGCCCAGAAATGCACACAGTAATCCAAATGTAGCATCATCAGGGCAGAGTAGAGGGATAGGATCATTTCTTTTCATTCTGTTAGCCATGCTTTTTAAAATGTTTCTAAGTAATAGATAAAAAAACATTAAGAATTTTTAAAAAAAAGGGCGGGGGGAGGTTTTAAGAGACCATCTAACTCTCCTCCTGCCCTGTCATGTCTAAACAGTACATAAATATTTAGTTTACCTGATATGAAAAAAAATAATAACTTGGATTGCACAGATACTTTCATTTCTGCGTTTCATTGCTTAGGAATCTCAGTCATAAGAGCACATCTAGCTTATAACCTAAATCTTCTTTACATAAAGTTGTTCCAATTATTTCTGAATCTATCTATATTGGACATGAAGAACAAATTCAGTCTTTTTGTAACAAACTGTTATATATTGAAAAACTGCTACCATGTCTCCCTCTCAGTCTCTTTTCTCCTAGACTAAACAAACCAAATTCTTTCAACCTTTCTTCATACTCCATGCTTTCTAAATTTCTAATCACTCTTGTCAGTCACTCCTGGACTCTCTCCAAGCTCAGATTTTCTTAAAGCATGGTGCCCAAAACTGGATAAAGTATTCCACAAGTAGTAGATAGATCAGAATAATTAACTCCCAAATCACCCATCCAACTATCATTTTTTCATATCTTGGATTGAGATTTTCTCTTTTCAAAATAACAGGTTTTTTCCTCATCTTGTCTGTGATGCTGAAGACATTTTCTGCAGTACAGTAGTCTTTCTAGTTACTGTCCATTTTGCACTTATGCATTTGATTTCTCTTTTCTGCGTGTATCACTTTTTACTTATTTTCCTTGAGTTTGATCTCATTAATTGCAGATTTTAATACTTTATTTTATTCTTCACATTGTCAGTAATCCTCCCACCCAGTTTTTATATTCACCAGTTTTGTAATTTAACTCTGTTTTCCAATTCTTAATCCAGGTCATAAAAAATATTGTGTGTGGTTAGAGAGCGCTATTGATATATTCTCTTCGAGCACTTTTTTTCAACCAGTTGTTCATCTACCATGTAATTATTTAATCTAGTTTGTATTCCACTGATTTTCCTGAGGAGGGTTATATATGACAGCACAAAAATCTTTACAAATGTCAAGATAAATCATCATTATCTTTTCAAGCTCATTTCAATTACTCTGTAAAAGAAAGAAAATAGATAAGGTTGAGATAATTTTGTTTGGACAGAGCCATATTTAACCTCCTGCTTATAGGTTATTGACTAATCATTAGATTCAACATAGTAAGTTAAGTCTACAGTTTACTACGTCCTATTGTGGCCTTTTTCATTTTTACAAATCAAGTGCTTTGTCTCCCATTTTGCAGCTTTGTGAATTCCTTCTATATTGCATGAGTTTTTAAATGTAATGACTTACTACAATGGTTTGACTGGTTTATCACAATCTAGGAAAATTCTCCACTCCTCTCCACTGTTCTTCTCTCCTTTCCTCTGAAAAGTCTCTTTTAGATATTGTCAACTCTTCTGAATTCATTTTTCTTCTCAGAATTCTTTCCCAAGGGAGTTGCCTACCAAAAGTTTACTATCTTGTTTTTTTTTCCAAAGGTTATTGTGAATGTGATTACCTTTTACATTTTCTTCCTTTCATTAAAATCAGAAGCTTTGCCATTTCATGAGCCTTCTGTTCTCAAATCTGTCATTGTTCCTCTGAAGTAAGTCAAATCTGTATTGGTTGCATCCAGTTTGTTCATCTTTCTTCCAAAATAAACATTCTTCTCCACTGAATATTCCAAAACAGCTAGAAGATGAACTCCGTGATCTTTTCCACCTTTTTTTTTTTTTTTTTTTTTATAGTACAATAGAAAGACACATAAATTAGTCATGTTGAAATTTGGTAAGTTTCAAGTTAAAATATATTTTTTTCACCCTATAATAAACAGTTTGTGGAGCTTGTTGCTCCTAGATATTGTAAAAGTGTGTAATCAAGTTCTCATAGTAGCTGGATTTTAATAATATTGCTGATATAAAATTTTATGCTTCTGGAAATATCCAGCCACTGTAATGTCTTAAAACAGGTTCTCAGAAAACATACTCTTTTTTTTTTAAAGTGAAATATCTGGGGTTAGCCACTGTCAAGATAAGAGAAGTAGACTCCTAATCTGATCCAGTTTTTCTACTTCCATGGATAATCTTGGCATTTAGCTTGTCTGCAAATTCTTTCTAGTCTAAATACCAATAATTTAAATGAAAAACCATAAATATAAAACCAACAGCAGGCCAGAAAAGGTTTTGAGGAACAACTTGCTAGCAACATAAAAACTGACAGTAAAGTCATTTTTAGACACATCAAGAAGCAAGTATGCCATAGAGTCTGAAGAGATGATAGATGAAGAAGGTGCGAAAGGGGATCTCCCTGAAAATAAAGTGGAAAATGTAAAACAAACTTCATCTGATGCAGACGTTGGGTACTCATTGCCCAACTTTGTTTCATTCTCAAAGGCATGAGAGGAAGCAAACGTAAATTTCCAAAAGGGGCTCCAGGGGAGATTGTAGGCACTGTGGATCATTAAGTCTCATTTCTGTACCAGAAAAGCTGGTAGGAAATGAGAAAGAGGTTAATCACCATGTACAACAAAGGGGAGGCTAAGACCTGTGATGCATTACAGTGGACGGAGCTTACAGGAAGATATCTGTGCATCTGTGATACAAATTAGTGTCAATGAAGCTAAAATAAGATACATTGAGAAAAAATCCTAAATGTAGAAGGCATAGCAGCAATATGATATCAGTTAACTACTACCCTTCAAAAAGAGATTCCAGAGATACAATAGATGTTTTTTCTGTAATCCTCAGGTCATTGCTTTTGTGCAGTAAGTCCGATAGCGAGTTAGGAAGGAGTAGTTAAACAGGCAGCCTCTGTCTCAGAAAATCTCCAGTCCATGCTAAGAGTGGCAGGATATGCCAGAAGAAGTGTTGTTCCCTCCTTACTTGTTATATTCTTTGCAGAAGTCTGCTACTGGCAACTACTGGACATTGGAACAGAGGACTAGATGAATGCTTTGTTGTCTCCAGTATAAACATACTAATGTTCACATGAGTTATCATTGGACTTACAGGGTGTACTTGAATTCATGCTGAAGAAGCAGCCACCAAATTCCCCAAATCATACAGTGATATATTTTGCTCTGGAAGCTTTTCTTTTTCTGGTTAAACATTTCTGAAGTTACCTGAGAATTTATGGTCAGATCCTTAAAACTGCACATAAACATATTTTTTTTAATCAGCTAGTACAGCAGATAAATCCACGTTTAGGCACCTAAAACTACAGATAAAAACATGCTTAGGTGCCTAAATACCTTTAAAATATGGTCCTATGCAACTTTGAAGATGACGCCAAGACTTCTGTAGACATCATTAACATAGGGCTGAACTTCAAACATATTTAGTATGATTCAGATAATGTACAGAGCCCATCTTGGCAAAAGCTTCTCTTAAAGGTCAAGAACTAAAAAAGGAAATTCTCCTACAAAGATGGAGTGTACAAAGAATCTTTTGGGAAATAGAATGACGGTGCTGGGCCCCCCTTTATCTTGATGAATAACATAAGGGTAATGAAAAACAAGGAGACACAGATAAGGAAACAGAGATAAGAAAATAGATAAGAAAAGCAAGCCAAGTTTTTTAATGTTAAATGTCATTAGAAAGCAATATGCCAACTGGGAAGTAAAAAGAATCTAAAAAGTTTTAAAGGAACCATTTAACATGACAGTAACACCTGAAGCATTCCTCACTTATATGAAAATACTTTAACCTACACAGGTTAGCCCCTACATAGAAAGCCCCTAGAGATGAAAATGCAGAAGTCTATCCCTTTCTAGTAAAACAAACAAACAAACAAACATACAAATAATAAAATAACACAAATCACAGAACACAAGGAATGTTTTCAGTAATTCCAATTTCAATTGGTATGCATTAAAAAAAAAAAAAGACGACCAAATTCTTTCCTATTTCTTTTAAGATACAGACTTCTTTTTAAAAGGGTTTCAATAATAAGCCATATTCACTTCATTAGCAGTGACCGTTAATTTATGATAGGAGAACAACCATTGTCTTCATGGGATGCAATTGCACTATATATTGTGAAAAGCGATTGCATCTCTTACTGCAGACTATAGTATTCTGGCACTAATTTCACTAATTAATCTCTGACTTTGGCCTTGGGCCAGAGTCGTTGGTTAGCAAATGACTTTTAGAAATTTTTTGACTCTCAACATATTGTTAAGAAATCATTCTGGCAGTTGTATATAGTATTCTAATCATTCCATGTCTGTGATCTTAATATCTATAGCAAATCTAGCTTTAAAAATTTCAGTAATAGCTTAATGCAGCTAATACCTATTTTTCCAGTGGTCTAAATCTGTTCTATCTATGACTATGCTTTTTCACTTTAAACTTGCACTTTTTGTTACCATTTATGTCTCTGTAAAACATATACTGTACTGTACTGAAATAGAAACATTCTTCATGTCAGCTGTGGAGATGTAAATTAATTCACACAGGCTTCAGCTAATAAAACATTGAGACTTATAGGTTGTTCAAGGGAATGGCTGTTTTTCTTAAGTTAACAGCAAACACACTTATCAAGAGAGCACTCTATAGATGGACAATATCCTGATAAAATAGAATAAAACAGCACTAGAAGGAACAAAGTTGGTAGCAACTCTGTAACTCATATTTTACTAATAAACTAAAATAATCTGAAGATTTGTACAAGTGAGGTGAAGAACAATCACAATATGGAGTGGTAGCTAATGTAGTCAAACATTTCCACAACTACACAGTTGCATGTATTTCATTGACTAAATGTAATCCTGCTACTATGACTTTTTTTTTTATATCCAAACTGTTTTTTAATTTAGTATTTTATTAGTGTTAAGGCAGCTCCTTAATTGCACTTAAACAATGATTATCAGTTCTATGGAATTACACTGAGCAAGATACATTATGATAATTATAATTGACTTTTGATGATATTTTGCTTATCTGTTACACCATTTTAGTAGTTTTCCATGTCTGTAAATATGACAGCAGTTGTTCTCTGGAAGTGTTAATTAAAGAAAAAAAAAAATGCTTTGAATGATATATATTCTCTTTAGCATATGCCGCAACAAATTCTGTGAACTATCTTTATTTCACATTTCTTTACATGATGAGAACCTTATTCATATATTCAAATAAAACTTAGGTAATGTTAATTTTAAATTTCTAAAAGACTTATTTCCTTTGTCTTTGTAAAATTAATTTTATTATCCTCAGTTTACAAAAAATGATTGTCCAACGGTCAGCAGCTATCAGAAGGTTATGTAAATGAGAAGCAAACACAATGTTTTCCAGACTGGAAAATAGTGCAGTATCTCAGAACCCATCACAGGTAAATGTTTTGCCTGAATTTCTCATTTTGTTATTTTTTTTTCCTAGTTGTGTTATCTAACGTAATTAAGAGGAGTGCTATAATTAAAATATAATGTTTACTTATAAAGACTGACTGGTCTCAGGAGAACATTTCAAAAGATTTGATACTTTAATACTTGGGCTCGATTCATTCCTGGATTAATTCTTGTTAGACACACACAGGAATGAATTTGGTCCTTTTATTTTGAAGAAATATATTATACAGATTTATTCCTTTTTTATTCAGTTTAGAATCTTCCAAGACTCAGAAAGATGTAGGAATATTATTGACTATCACTTTAAATCCCATTCCACTCAAAAATCCTTTGAGTAAAAGTAAGGCAACTAAATTTAAAGTTTAAAATAAGACAATCCTTGCAGTAAAAATCAGTCACTTATCAGTATACTTCCATGCAGCTCATTCGGAATTCAGAATTTGGAACACAAATTTAGAATATTGAACATGGCATTATTCATTACCTGGCACACACTCATTCAAGGCAGTTAGCCAACAAGCTATCTCTCTACTTACAGGTGAAACAACGTTTTTGAGAATCTTAAAAATTTGAAAACATTCATAAATCAAAATACAAGGGTTTCTAAGAGGGAATCTAAAATCATGCCAATTTTAAGTATACTGGATAGAAAAACAAGTCAGTAGTTTAAAAGGGTTTCCTGACAGGCACTTGCAGTTACTCAGACAATATCAATTAGTGTCTGTAGACCAGACTTACCAAAGATGATATTTCAATCAGTGCATTTTCCAAATGCAAAGAGACCATTTTTTTCCTCTTTGTTCTAGTCTACATCAAAAAGAGTAATTATTACTGAGGATATAGAAGACAATTGGGGTATAGAATAGGTGCTTAAATATTAGTTTTGAAAATCTGTCAGGTCCAGAAAGTTTCCACTGTGGCCATCATCACCATTTACAGTGATTTTCTCAACTTGCAGAGGATTTTTTGTTTTGCTTTTTCCTTGGATGTAGGCTGAGAATGTGATAGGCCTTCACTGGTGGGCCCAGGACATGTGGGAAGTGGTTCGGAAGACAGAAGGGTGGCTTCAGTCAGGAACAGGCAGCCTGCTGGTCTACATGCTGCACCCTAGCCGCTGCCCTCTGTCAAAACTTTGTTGCCCTTGTCTTTGCTCTTGCAGACCAAAAATCGTGTTTCCTGGGGTAGTGACTGGGAGCAAGAGCTTGTTGTGTCTCCAGGTCTCCCAGATGAGGTGCCACAGACTTGGGTCTTTCTCTCCATTACCAACTCAGTGCACCACAAGGTTTTAGTATAGAGTTCAACAGAGGAGTAATCAAAGGATTGGAGCATGTCTCCTACAAGGAGAACCTGAGAGAGTTGGGACTGCTCTGTCAGGAGAAAAGACTCGGTGAGGATCTCATCAATGTCCATAAATACTTGAACATATTTATCCTGAATATAAAATGGTAAAGAAGATGGAGCCAGGCTCTTCTCAGTGGTACTTAGTGCCCAAACTGGAGCACAGGAGCTCCCTCTGAGCACCAGGCAGCGTTGCTGTGCTGTGCGGTGCCGGAGCACTGGCACAGATTGCCCAGAGGCTGTGGGATCTCCTCCTTGGGGATGTTCAGAAGCCGCCTGGCCATGGGCCTGGTCCCCCTGCTCTGGGTGTCCCTGCTGGAGCAGAAGTGGGCAAAAGGGACCTAAAGGGCCCTGCCAGCCTGAACCACACTGATAAAAAGAAGGACTTGGGAGTTTGAGGTTAGCAATTAGTCTGTCAGATTTCTGCCTTCTGACAGAGATGAACAAAGCCCACATGTGAGACCCACAAGTAAACACACATTGTGATTTCCAAGATGGTCTTCTGCCCCTGCAGGCAAGGAGATCCAGAACTGAGTTTTCCTCTAAACCTGTAACCCATACTTAAGCTCCCTTAAACATCCACTGTGAAATCAAACAGAAGTAGGGGTAAATTAAAAACTTTTTCTACAAAAGAGTGATCAGGCACTGGAACAGAGTGCCGAAGGATGTGGTACTCACTGTCACAGGAGGTGTTCAAGAAACTTGTACATGTGGTGCATAAGGACATGGTTTAGTAGGCAATACTGGTGGTAGATGGACAGTTGGACCAGATGATCCTAGAGATCTTTTCCAACATTAATGATTTTATGATTCCACAGTTCTAATGGTTCTGAGGTATTCTGTTCTTACAGTGCGTGTGCTTACCTGTGTCTCCAAGACAGCAGCGTAGTCTGGCACTGAAGGGATTGCTCTGTGACAGCTTATAATATGGACAATTGCTGTGGTTGGAAGAATGAAAACGAAAAGCTCTGCCTGACTAGTTTTAAAAGAATAAGATCTTAACACTGTTAACCTCTTTATCTCTATCACTGTAGCTAACTAGGGTGTAGATTTTTACTGACAACCGCCTCTTCATTCATAGAAATGTCCACAATTCCCAAGACTCTGAATTATTTCAGCATGAATATTTATATTCTTAGAGTGCTATTCAGCACTCATCTTTCATCCCTTGATATTTGTTGATTTTTTTGAGAATAGGGGGCTTTAAAAAGAATCAGTCATTAATCAGGAACCAAAAGTAAAAGTATAAGCTTAGATAATCAGCCGCACCCTATAACAGTAGGTACTAAATATTATTGGCCACATCTATACTTCAAAATTATGCTGATTGCAGTAACTTTCTGAGAACAGGAAGGCAAGTACCTGCAGCTACCTACCTACTGTACCTACATTCATATTACGTTCAGTTTATGATACAGCAACAACATACAGGGAAAAGAAATGTCCTAAATTCATGGGAAACCCTATTCATAACAGAGAATTTACTCATATCTGCAAATATTATTCTCTCTGTTTGGAATCCTCGAGTTTCGGCTGTATTAGTTCTCCTTCACTTCCTGTCCTACACATTTGTTTTATGTTTATGTCTTCTGTTAAGCAGAAGGCCGCAATGGATGCCAGCATTTCAGTGATGCATGAAGAGTTTCACGTATATATTCTAGAAAATTAGGCTAAGATGTAAGGCTAGACTGATGGGCAAATATATTCATTAATAGAAGAGAGAAGGCAGTGTGTAAACCTGGGTTGGACTCACATCAGTGAAAATGGGTGTAGCTGCTGAAATTTCAGTAGAACTGAACCAATGTATACTCTTTTGTATATAGGACATGATATTTATGTAGGCCATTCAATTCAAAGGGATCGTAAAGTGCTTTGTGTTTTTGTAAAAATCACTTATCTGTATGTTAACTGGATGAAGAGTACTTAAGGAATATATTATCTGAGAAAATTTACCATTTTTCATCAAATAATGTGTTAAACAAATATTTTTATGAGGTGCTACAGCAATTCTATGTGTAGTTGAGTACTATATGTTTGAATATACAATAAACAATGGCAGTATTTATCAAAAAATGTGTTCAATTGTTTTATTCCTTTAAAAATATGGCCAGCATCAATTAGTTTTTATATTCAGAAATACTGACATATCTCCAATACTGATCACCTCAAAAACTTTGATCAACTTTTTCCTGGGAGAATAAAAGAGGTCTCTTTCTTCCATTTTGCAGACAGGAGACAGATGTGAATTACAGACCAAGACTCAGATTTTTTCATGAACACCTAGAGAGGATAAGTCCATCCTAGGAACAGTTTATAATTGCATATGAGTAAGATCTATATTTTAGACATCTCAGAAACACCAGTCAAGGGTGGGTACTTCAAGCACTATTGGCTCTTCTCTCACTCAGAGCTCTGCAGTGCCTTTGTCAATGCACAGCCTGGTTTTTCCTTTTCCTATAGCTCTTAGCACCATTTGTTTTAAACTACCATGGCCTTTACTGGTGCAATCTCTTATAAAAAAATATGGTGATTAGTCCCTTAAACAGGAAAATATCAGACTTCCTTCAATGCCCTGTTCCTTTCAGAAGATTTAAACGTGTTTCCTACTGGCCAGGATAGTCGTTAAGTTGGCTTGGGAAAGGTAGGGCTGAATTTTAGACAATGCCTTTCTGTATTTAAAATTAAGTAGATAAAATACAGAAATAAACCCTTCTTTGCTCTCTCGTTCTTGCTCCCTCACTCTCTATCTCGTCTGTTAAATTGTATTTTGTTCTTCTACACAGCATTGCATCTTCAAACAAGGATAGATCAAATCCAGACATATAGTTAGTCTACTAATTTCTGAATCGGGCTTCTTCCTCCCTGAAAGAGAGTGTGGCTACCAATAACAATGCACCACTAATGCAAATACACCTTTTTAAAATGGAAACAGTAATAATTAAATGAAGGAGAAGCAGAAAAAGGTTTATTAACCCCTCTGGGATCCTGCACAATGAAAGGTGCATTTTAAGTGGCTGTTACTGGTACTATGATTATAACAAAAGCCTCCATAATTTCTTATCCTGGACAGCCAAAAAGACAAGGACATATTCAGTATTTTAAAAATTGTGATCTATCATGATCTTACATAATTTTATCTTGTTGAAGCTCTTCTGCATACATTTAAATAATGATCAGATCTTCCTTCATCTTTATCTTTTCACAGTGCTCATGCAGCCAGAATGATATCAACATATTAAAATTCAAACCTTATTATTTTTAAAACCAATTTTTCTTTTTCTGTAAGTGTGTGGTTTAGTTCCATGTAAATTAATTTCACTTAGGAAAGTATTTTTTCACTTCAAGTATCTGTTAAATGCTCCTTTTTACACCTAACCTGCTGGCAAAAAATTAGAAAGCAAACAAATGAGATGATTTGCAGTAAAGAGATGGGATGCCAAAAGAGCACAGTATATAATTGGAAGAGCACAGGAAAATGTTTAAAATAAGTTCAAGAACAACGATAAGGCTAAAGATGATGTTATCTGTTGGACAGAAGATGCCATTAACATACACCAGAGTGTTTTCAATCACTTAATCAGAAAACCCTTTTCCTGAGCACTGTTTCTTGTCCATGTGCCATGAACAAACATAAATATTTTGGATTTCCTGCATCCTTCACTCTGATAATGGGCTCTTAACTGCAAGCCCTTCCCACCTCAAAGAAAGAGCTAAAAACAAATGATAAAACATGAACCACAGAGATGATTTCTAGACCAGATGAGTTATGGAATTCAACTGCCTGTTCAAAATGCCTTTTGCCCTGTACGATTAGTCCTAGCTTAATATGAATGTAATTTAAAATGAGAGAAGAGGAGAAAAAGGCTGTGGATGAGAATGAAACTGCTGCCAATGAGCTAAAATGACTAAATTGTCGCTGACTGCAGTAGTATACATTCAGCAACACAATAAAAAAAAGGGGCCTAACTGCTCTCTTTTTGCAAGAAATACCAAATTTGCATTTTCAGTGAAGTCACATTTGATTTCACAGAATCTAATAGAGACAGTCATTTTCTTTTTTTCCTCTCTTACACATTTTATATGGGGGGGAAAGGTTCAGGGGCTGAATCCCCTCAGATATATACTTATTCCAAAGGATATTTCTGAGATGTCTTGAAGATGCCATTGTTTGCTGGTGGAGTTTTTTGCATCAGTTTCTGACAATTCAAGGAACAAATCTAGGCAACACTGTCTTCTATAGAAACAACAACTGAATGATTTCTATGACTGTAGCTTTTCAAGTTATTCTTGCATGTGTGTGTGCATTTTTCATTACAGCTGAATGGAGGCCAAGTGTCCTTCCTTGTGTTTGCAGCATTGCAGCAATGCATCAAGATTTTCCATCAGGAAAACGTAGCGCAGCATGCGCTCCGTAATATCACGGTACACCATCGAAAACATCCAATTTAGGACAATACAGTATGGTTTCAAGAGCTGTTTTCAGATAATTCTGACACCATTGATGCAATGTTTTCCTTGGTTCAAATGAGCTGTATCAGTCATTTGAATAATAATGAACTAGAAACTGCACTATGTGTTTCGACAAATTAATCAAAGTGTAATACTTGGCTATCAGGTGAAACTTACCTTAAGTGATCATTACACAGAAAAACAAACAAACAAACAAAAAAAACAACATCCATTTTAGAATGGTTTTGTACTGCTTTAAATGACCAGGAGACAAATTTGTTGCGGTAACAATGTATAAAAGAAATCACATTCCACACAGTAGATTGATCGCTAGTCCAGATTTAACTTTCCAAGTTATATAAAAATAAATAGAGTGAAATAGTCAGCTGGTGTAAACAGCAACACTGCATTGAGCAATGCTAGTTTGTATTAGGTGAGAATCCAGCTGTTGCAGCTGGTAACATGCATGGTCTTAAGGGATGCATTTTGGGACAAAAGTTGTTTTAAATTATGAATTTATCTGAGTATTAAAAAATGTATGTAAATAACAAAAGAAAAGGATATTTGGGCACTGAAGTCACACAAAACAATTACTCAGTTCACTTAAAATATTTGGAAATATTGGACTTATGCAGAATACACCTTTCCCAGGCACATAATAATTATCAGTTTTATACTTCAGTTTGGTCAGTTGTGTGTGATTTTTTGTGATCGCAAAATGTATTTATCAGTTCACACTTATATTCCAAAGAAAAACAAAGAAAACATGCTTAAATACGCGTAGGATGAAATGAGCAGAATTGAATTGATTAAGTGGTTTTGCTGCATGTTCTCTTTGTATGTTTGAGCTAGTAATGAGAAAATGTATGCAACTCATTTATGACATTTTCCACTTGGTTTTCTTACAGGTGAGATGCACCTTTTATAATAAGAAGATAAAAAATACTTTTTTTTTTTTTTGGAGAACCTGCTAAGGAAATCTGATGTCTCATTAGAGAGACTGTTCTCTCATCATAAACATTTTCTCTCATTACTGAGAAAACTGCCACTAATCAAACGTATTTCTGAAGTACTACAAAAGGATTTGGCATTAAATTTCAAGATAATGGTTGTTAAGTGAGGTTTGTTTCATTCTTAGTCTTTATTTTTAGTCTGTTATTGCTTCTTTCTCTGTACAGTGGAAAATGTGCAGCATTTTCTGTTATGCAGTGCTGGATATAAATATGAATCATATCTGTTTACATATGATTTTGATTTTGGGGGGAGAAATTACTTCTCAGACAATCAGACTTAATAAGTGCCACAGAAATGAACAGAACGCAAAGTTCTTTTTTCTTTTTAAAAAATGTTGGTTGAATCACATCAAAATCTCAAGACAATTCCAAGATGAACTGACTCTGAGAGTAAATGACCTCTTCATCTCAGTGATAAAGTTCCAGCCAAAATATTCTCTCGGCCTGAGACGTGATTCATTAGAAATATGTGCATGGTGTGGAGCTCTACTCTCTATCTGGCAGAGTCCGGCCTGCAGACTGATAAGAAGCAAATGCAAATGTCCTGATAAGAACTGAATGCAAATATTTATGATATGATATTCCCTGGGAATTATGTGCAGATAAAACAAAGTGTATTATTTTCCCGCTTCTCTTTCAGGTTTGCCAAAATGCCCTTTTTCGCTTTCGGAATTTGCATTTCTTCAAAATTGATTCGGCTTGCGTATTATGTTAAGCTATTTGTTTGCTAAGGATGGTAATTAGTTACTGTAATTACAGCAATGACAGTTGCTAAATTGTTTTTAAAGCATTACAGTGAGCCTGTGCCAGAAGATTGCAGTATTTTTTTGGATTTAAGCAGAGGCTGGAAAAACTCCCACTCTAAGGCCAGCATGGGATTTTCAACTACAAAGCTGCTTTTCCTGATTGAAATATTTTTTTTAAGAAATCATTAATTTGCATTGATTGTAAGTACTAACTTTAAATTTTGGTTTATTCACAGATCACAGAAATATTAGTGATAGTGGGCCCTGTGGGAAAGGAGATACAAGGGGGACTCCCATCGTAAATAAAAGTGAAAGCTGATAGCGGAGGAAAAATGGTATAACTATTACTCTGAGCTGGTTAATTAAACTCTTTAGCTTGTTTTTAGATAAATTAAAAACAATTTTAAAATGCCTGATTGAAAGTCATTCCTGAACTTCTCTGAGGTGCTCAGAGCTAAGCATGGAACTCAGAAACAACTACATTCACCAAGCAACACACAACCTTACTGTGCAACACGCCCAGATTTGAGAGAGATCAGAAGGAAACAGCTCTTCCAAATAAACTCATGTAGTCACTTTCAAACAAAAGTTTAGCAATGCTGGCTTGAAAACATAGTCAGTGTTTTTCTATTCTTATTTGTACTGGACAGTTGCATCTGGAGTAAGTACAGGGTGTCCAGAATATTTGGTGATAGACCCAGACAGCTCCAAGTTCCATCTATTCCCCTTCCCTCTAGCGTTTCCTCCAAAGGAGGTACTGACACAGCAGGAAGAGTGCGCAGCTCAGCAGTGGAAGAGCCTCAGGCATCTTAGCATGAGCTCTTCCTCTTCCAAGACATGTGGTCTCGGGAGATTAGCTGGTGTGTGTGTGGGAACCCTAAGGCTTTCACCCATCTCTTCATTCTGTTCCTCCTTCCACTCCACCCCCGTATAATCTCATTCCCCACAGTTTATAGGAATAGACATAATCACTGCACTTTTCTTCCTTCAGAGAAAAGGCAGCCTCCTTTGAGGCTACAGTTTTGCTCTGTAACTAGGAAACAGAACACCTGCAACCCACCTTCCATCACCTGCATCCCTCTCTTGGATGCCAGTTCACATGGAGATTGAAACACTGGGATTTATCCCAAGATTTCTCCCATCTCCAAGACCAACCTTACTTGGCTGGTCCTAACTAACGGTTTTCCTTCATTTTCTTTCCAGTCCCATTTTACTTCTGGATCTCTCATGCCCATCTGCTGCAGATGTACAACAAGGCACACACCACTGCATTTGCACAATTTGCACACGTGTGGAGGAAGCTCTGCTACTCAGCGTGCTTTCATACTATTTCAATAGATAGCACTATATGAAAACAAAATTTGCATTATGGTCTGCAGGCCTCTCTTTTCATTTTGACATGGAGTCAGTCTTTTAAGGGTGCATTGTCCTTTGCAGTATCATTTATCTAGTCTCCAGTTAACAGACATTTCCAACTGATTAACTAAATGTCCAGTTCTTGCCTCTGAAAACCAGCCTGAATCAGCCATTGTCCTCATGCTTACATAAAATCCCATTATTCTGATGTTGTGAAAGTCTTACATTTGTTTTGTGGGGAAAAAAAAAAAAAAAGAAAAAAAAAGGATTCTGCGCTGTATTGTCTCCATGCAATAACTACATATCCAGAGGAATGCAAGTTCTGTGATATCACTGGATCATTCAACACAGGGGAATCTTGCTGTTTTTAATCACAAGGGAACAGCATTCTAACAGCTCATGAGAAACACATGGTGTGACATTCTGAGGTCACTTTTCTATCCCATGTATAAACTTACAATAGTGCATTTTGACTGAGCAGTATTGGATCAAAGAACAACTTCAGGAAACATAAGTTGAGATTCAAATATCAGCTAAGTGATTGCTTAGCTACAGAAAGAAAAACATCTCTCCTGAAGTGAGAGAGTTTTCTTGTCCTGAGTTTCAAAGGCTTATTCTCTACAAAGTTTATTAGCTTATATTTGGATTATATTCTTCACTTTGAAACTCCTACCAAGGATTTACTCCTAAGTCCCTACGATAGTTATGGAGACAATATATAAGAATATAATAGGTCCAATTGCCAGTGAGTAAATTTATATCTAATTTATAGTTGTATTTGACTGACTGTTACATCTTTAAGCATTATTTTAGATCAAACATTATATACACTTTCATTTTAAAATGGTAAAAAAAATTGATAGTGTAAGCATGAATGGTATGCCTTAGACAATCCCCAAAATCCCTATCACAGGATATGAAAACCACAATTATCCATTAGATTTTCCAACAACTCATAACTATTGATAAATCATTTATTAACAAATTTATTAAACATTTAGAAGCATTTATTGCCCATTTATAAATCAATATATAAAATCTAATCAAGTGAATGAAAATCACTCATATATTTTTGTGTTTAATACGGAATTTCTATTTACATGAGATTTCTGAAAGCAACAAAACTGCAGAATACATTTGTATTCAACTTACATAATAAAATAGTAAACATATTTGAGTTCTAATAGAGTGAGAATGACTTTAAAATGACATTCTAGCTCTCTAATGAGTTTTTTATGGAGAGGCTGGTTCAGGGGAGAGCCCTCAGCAACTGGGAGGGTCCTGGGAGGGCACTTGGAAAAACTGCTTCTGAAATCCACTTTGGGCAGGAATGGGAAATGAAGGAAGTCGCAGTGAGGAGATGGGAGACTGTAGCTCCAGTGGGACTGCTGGGATAGCAAGCAAGAGATGCATAGCCAGTCATCTGAAGTGGTGGGAAAAGAAAGGGATGGGAGGCTGCAAAGGAGCGTGCAAGGTGATGCAATGCCCCTGGTTTCAGTGTGGCCCGATCCAGTGGGGAAGCAGAAACAGACCTGGGAGGATTGTTATAGATACAAGAAAAGGGCTTCTTTTTTGTTACTTTCATGCGTTTTGACCTAATTACATTGTTTTTTTCAATGTTTAAGGATTTGTTAATTACCTTTGTTGAGATTAAAATAAAACCTGGCATTTTGAATAAAAAGTCTTTACTTCTTGGGCAGGGGCTATGAGTTGCAGCGTGTAAAATGTAGGCAGATACCTCTCAAAATCCTGAATAAATCAGAATTCTGTCACACTCTGTCACACTTCTTCATTTTGGGGGTTTTGTTTATTTGTTAGTTTGTTTTTCCTAAAACCTCAGCTTTGTGATCAAGAAATAACAGAAATGCGTTCATTAAGAAAGAATTCACAGATTACATGTAGGCTGAGGAAATCTTGAAATGCACACAACCAAAACAAGAAAGCCTAGGGAAAAAGAAAGGGTGGGGGGAGGGAGGGAAGAAATCAACTACATGATTTTTTAAACCTTACTACTTTTAGACCAGTCTCAGGCTTTTTGAAAACTTGGGGCTAGAAATTCCTCAAGGGTTTCACTTCTGTGCTATCAAGCAACTGCAAATACTGAGTATTGCAATACTGTAAGAAGGTGTTTTACACCCTCTAGAGAATAAAGCAAATGATTAGATTTCTCTGATGTGACACAATGTTTCAGGTGCTGCCTTCTTGTGTGCATCCTGGCAAGTGATAGGGATTAAAATCCTACACAACACTTAATTAACATCAGTTCTCTGGCTACAATGAAAAGTTGAGCAGATAGATAGTATATTTCAGAATGGGTGTTTATTTTCTGGATTGAAACACATGAAAAGGATTAAGTAAATAAATGATTACAATTCTCTAACTTGACCAAGGCCAACCGACCTTGATTTTTGTAACATCTGTTGGTTTTATTCTAAATCAAATACAGAAAAAGATTATATCAACTCTTAAGCGTGATGTGCTATGTTCTTATTACATTCTAACAAGGTGAAGTATGGATGCCTTGACTTTGCCTAGGTGTTTGGAGTCTGTTATGCTTTTATTAATAATCTCTCTTCTTGCATTTCTGTCACTGCATAGCACAGATTTGCTGGAACTGATGATCTATCAGGGAGGACTGAAGAAAATGAGTTATGAAGTGTGGGTTATTATCAGTGAACAACCCATCAACAGTCACGTGGGGAGTCAGTGACTGGAGGCAGCTGTGACGGGGACCAGGTGGGGAGCAGACAGCAGAGACACCACAGGATCATTTCCCCAGTAGAGCAGGTCATGCTAATGGGGGAGGGAGGAACACAGATCTCTTTGCACTTTCTCCTACACCTATGGAAAATCAACCACCGATTCTGTGAGTCACAGAATCATTACACTACTGTCTTGGGTGTTGTGTAAAATCTTTATTCTTGAAATCTGTAGCTTCATTCAGAAAAACTCTTGTTTTCTCTCCATTCTTCTGCATCAAAATTGAACTACAAACATTAGATTGGCAGGAATTTTCCCCTTGAAGTCTCTCTTATTCCTATACAGAGAATATTCCAAATGGTAAGACTGGATGTTTTTCTAACGTACCCCATGAAATCAAGTGCAACTCAAACATATGATTATATTGCTACTCTTTCATTATGGGACATGGAGCAATCACGCATTGCTGTAAGATGCTAAGAGTGACTTGCTACAGACTCTTAACCTAAAAAATTCCTCATATATATTTTTTTAACTTCAAAAGTTTTGCAGAAGTATGCAGAATTTGACAAGTTCTCATCATCATACAAGAATATCAGAGGACTGGAGTAGGCTATTAGAACACAGTCATCTGCAAGATTTAGTGACCCAGAGGCAATACTGCCATGGACTAGCTTGGCCACACGGACTGGAGAATCTCCAGGTTCTCTGCCAGCAGGCTGCAATTTTGAAATGCCTGTGCCATCTGTGTGCGATGAAGCTCTCCAGGTATCCTGGACCTTTCTCACAGCCAGGAGCCTGGTCACAGTGGAAGCTTTGCAGAACTTAGTTTGAATTTTAACTCTCTAGACTTTTAGCTTTCCATCCTTGAGACAAGAGTCTTCCCTGAGTCAAAAGGCTTCCCATAAGTCAGGTTTCACCAGTTAATTTTCATTTCTGAGAGACAGCTCTGTGTCCTTTTACTGGGGAGAGTGTGAATACTTCCTAGGAGCTGGAATAGCTGACTGCTCCATTTTTCTTAGAAAAACATTACAAAACATATCAATTTTAAAAAAAAAAAGAAAAAAAAGAAAAAGGTTTGGATCAGTTTCAGTGTGAAGTTAACACAGTGTATTTTAAGTGTCTACGTGGAAATCTGTGTGCTAGATATCTGATCTGAGTCAACGCAGTTAAGCACAGCTTTGGAGGCATTTGAGTCGCCCTAGAGTGTCCAACTGGTCCTCCTGCTGCTACTCCAGAAAGTGGTTGTTCTTCTTTAGGACCTGTAGCATATTCTAGGGCTCCTGAACACGTCTTAGATAAATTAATTTCATCCTAAATTACAGTGGTTAGCGGTCTAGGGGCTATAAAATTAAGTCCAGTAGAGTCAGCCATTCTTAGATATTCCTTTATGGATCACGTTCTTCTTTACTTAAGATGAGCTAAATCACTCATCTGGCTCTATTCATAATAACTTCATTAACTATAATAAAATTTTGGACTCTTTGTGTCCATGTGGGCATCTGCTTGCACAGCCTTGAATTCAGTTGCCTTAGCTTATAGCTGACCCCACATATATTTACCATTAGAACCCTTAGTGCAACACGTATTTCAAGTCATATAGAAGAGAATTGAGAGCTTAGCCCTCACTTTGCAGCTGTATATTAAAAATAATAATAATTTTTTTAAAATCCTGTCCATTTGGCTTATTTGCAAGATTTTCACATTACATAATAACACTATTTGTTATAGAATAGAGACATTTACTAGTAAATTGTCTAAAGAAACTTAATTGTAAAATATTTGATTAATGTATGGAAGTATAAGGAATACACTTTTATTTGAATTTATAACCCTTGAGTATATTTATGTTAATGTGTAAAGAGGAAATAGCTAAAGTGGATGATACCAACAAGATCAGATGGTAACACCATTTCAGCTATGGAATAACAGAGGTCAGAAATATTTACTATATTCTGTTTTTTCTACAGTCTCTTAGGTAGATACTTCTTTACAGTTTTATAATGACTTTTAATTAGAATAGTACTACAAATATACACACAATTTATATGTGTACAAACAAAGCAGAGTTTACCAGAGTAGATAACCTTTTTGATCAAATTGATAAAAAATGAGGCTAACCAGATCTCATTGGATAAAATCTGAAATATCCAAACAAATCAAGTGCTTGCTGGCACAAATCTGAAGATGGTTCTGTTGCATTACATTAAGAGGATGAATATGTCCTGATCATACCTCCTAAAAGAGTCTCAAACTCCATCAAAAGAAATTAATTCAGTCCAGGTGCACCCCATCCAATAAAGTTTTGATGGTAGATGATAGATGGTAAATATAAATTAGCTGTACTGGATCAAAGACCAGCTGTAATGATGGGGAGAGAAGAATGGCTGTATTCATCATATCATAAAGTGGAGAGAGACACAAAATGGTTCTTGTTAAGCCAGGCTGAGAATATGTAAAGGGAAGAAAAAGGAAAAGAAAACTATGGTGTAGAAGGGAAACTATGAGTCATCGTGCACAATCAGTATTCATATCTTTAAAAAAAGATTACAGAAATTTGAAAATGCTATTATATTTGAAAGGACTTTGCAGATCATTTAGGCTCATTTCATAATCTTACTGAAACCTCTAAAAATATTTTGAAAACGGTTTTGTATCCTATTTTGTTTTTGAAATGTTGCATGCTTTAATACTAGTTTTAATTTTTATCAAAATAAAACATCCAAATACAAGATATCAATATTGAAGATTTTGCTAAGAAATAAATTTTCCTATAAATGAAATCAAGGCAATAAGAAAAACACAAGCACTATGGAAATTTAGGCACATGAAAAGTATGAAAAGATTTGTGGAATCTTATACTTTTGAAATTTTTCTAACATGACTTCAGAATTTAGCACTGCAAAATAATCCCTTTCCCACAGAGTTCATCATATAAAGTCTCGAAGAAGAATTGTCCTGCTCTTCTCCTGTATTTTGTTCATTTTTTGTTATCAATGTACTTTTCATAAAAAAAAACTGTCATTTTAGGCATGGGCTTTAGTGCCTGTTGGGTAGGAATTAGGAGTTTGGGTAGGAATTGTTTGTGTTTGCATTGTCTAGCAAATAACTAAATAAATAAATAAAGGAAATGCATCAAATGTAATATACTTTATCTACAGTAAATACATATCAGGCATCATTGATTAATACAGAAAGTCGGCCTGTCCTTACTTGCTTTTCTTCATCCCTTGCTTGTGCTAAGGCTTGTGTGCTAACTGATGGAGAAGTGAGGGAGAGTTTATCTTGTGCTCTGTAAGCCTTTGGGACAGAGACCTGCTATATTTATACACCACTTACAGAAGTGGGCTGACTTCTCCTATAATTAGATGAAATAATTATGTTAGGAATAACAATCTGGATGGTAGTAACAACATCAGCCCATCAGGCTTACCTGACAGCTGCACGTTAGAATTCCTGATGATATTTTGATTGATGCTACAATCTTTGAAGCATTTGAAAGCTCCTCTGGTGTTATTCAGGATTTCTTTGGCCTTTCTTTAATAGCTATGCTGAATAAGGACACAATGGATCTAAAATGAATAGATAATTCATTTCCACACTTATGCAAAACAGTTTAACCTCAACAGACAGTGGAGTCATCGAAGGTTTTATTTGTAAATTTCTTTGTGATTTTGCCTTCACCGTGAAGTATCTATGCTGCTAACAAACCTGTAGTAAGAACAGAGTGGTTCTTCCCAGCACCTTGGGGCTGTCAGCTCCCTCCTGGATCACCATAGAAAAAATTTGTGTACAAAGCATTATGCACCTTAAAATGAACAAGTGATTACAAGATAAAGCTGGTCGTTACAAACACATTCTGACACTGGAGAAATACTTGAAAGTTTTTTCAACTTTGGATTACTTAGTATATAAATAAATGCTTTTGTCCTTCTGAGGGACTATTCAAGCCTATCTGGAAACAGCGCACAACTGCATTCATGGTTCAGCATGCTTCTGAGCTGACTGTGTTTTCCAGTTTATTAAATGTTTCTGTCATGCTGTAGACATTGTAAGACAGTAAGTTTCCTCTAAAATGGTAGTAGAACCTTTGTTGCAAGTCAAATATTTTGTTATAATGATATTGTTTATTGTAGTGTGGCTGAGGTAATAAAATATATAGCGGGTTTTTATAGCTGTAAATCATTTTTCAGTGCATAGATCCTCTATTATTAAACATACTCTGACACTGTACATGTAAAATTACCCGTATAATATGATATGAATTATTTTCCCTGTCAGGTGATTTTTGTTCACGTAAAATCAATAACAACATGCTGATCACTTTGACAGGGCAGAATCAGGCCCTAACTCAAATGAAAGAGTAACTGCACACTTAACTTCACACTACCTGCTGTGCTTTACACAAGCTGTAGGATGATTTCAGTAGTTCATGGCCCTCCTCTTCATAACATGAGCCAAGCTTTGCATGTACAGCTATTTTTAATTTCTTTTAATCATTGTCTTTGACAATAGTGATGATATTGCCTCTTTAGAAAATAAATGTTCAAAACTGCCTTGGCATATTGGTGTCCATTTTGCTGTTGTCATATTGCTCTAAAAATATAAATTGAAAGAGATTTGTGAATGACTCAAAGAGGAGGTGCACCTGAAAGCATGCCCATTTTTTTTCAGCTACACTAGATGGTCAAAAACAAAAACCAAAAAAACTACCTTTTCTTGCAAGCTTTGTCTACATATGCTAAAATGCCTTTATGTATGCCCAACGGATATTGAGTCTGATCCCTATTATCAATCTCTCAGAAATGCTAACTAAATTTTACCGTCTTCTTTCAGACTGACACAAGGTCTTATTCCTACATTGTCTTTTTCACAGCTTCTCCCATAGGAGTGTGGATGTGAAAAAGGTAGAAATTTTACTTTGTTTGGCAATGGTTCCTTATATGGAAGCATCTTGGAGCTCCAGATATTTGGATGCAATTTAGAGCAATTTTAAGGCTATCCTAAATTATGCTGTCAGGGCTCCCATAGGACCAGGAATGAGCTCTGGCAAAGAATTTTTCCCCTGCTCCTCTCCATATGGAACCTCAGTTCAGCATCTAGCTATAAGTTTAGACATATTCTAGAAGAACAATTAGAAAATGTAAGAAAACACTAAATCAAGTACATAAAAGTGAGAGCTTTGTTTTGTACCTAATAGCAGACTAAAGGGCTCAATGAATTTCACTTTGGGAAAAAAGATTGAAGATCATAATTTCTAGTCACAACCATTTAATTGGTAAAACAGGTAATTCTACAAAGTGAAATCCGCCTATATTTCTCATTTTCACACATTTTGCCAACATTTGCACAGCTGGCTTGTCAACAAGCTACTCTCTTTCTATTGAACAGAAAAGCACTGCTTGGGAAACACAAGTAATTCTTTTTTTACTGAGAAAAGCATCATTCTGTTGGTTAATAGTAATCAGAAGTCATTGAAGTGTTTACTAGATGGCTAAGCAGTGAGACTTACTAATAGCTCTTCCTTCAGAAAGGGTTATCAGCCACTGCTTCACTTTCATGTTTGGGGTCTTTTATCTGGAAAGCACTTTTGAGGCCTACGATTCATGACAAACATAATGAAGGTCCATACAGATTTCAGATTGCTAATCAACTCACTTAATTTGTCAATGAATGCCAACCTATCATATCTACTTAATGTATAGCATGCTTAAAATAAGCAGAACCACAGTGTATATTAACACAAGAGGAGTATTTCACTGCCAACAAAAGGCTGTTGTACACAAGTTTTTAACAATGTGTTACTGATTCCCAAATGGTGTGTTACTGATAGAAAGACTAGCCTTTAGAATCATTCCTAGAACTGTAAAGTACAGCACTCCTGCAGTTAGCTGTTTGTCTTTAAGAAAACAAAGAAATTCAGACCAGGATTCAAAATGTTTAGCAGCTAAAACCTAAGGTTGCTCAATCCTGTACCAAAAGATGCACAACTAAATGAAACATCACAGACCTCCTACTGCTGAAAAGTTTGTGCAGTTACCATAAATGAAGGTGAAGCTGTGCCATCTATATCAAGCAGATTTGGGACACACCTAGATGTCCTGCTTTTAGTCTGGAACTACCACATCTGCTGTTACTAAAAATCAAGTTTTAGCAATATTTATGAAGGATTCAAATCTTATCAGACTTAGTATATTTTTTAAATTTTCAGAATGCTTCTATTTGAGCTGCCACCTGAACCATCACATCAAATACAAAGTTAAAATTTTAAAATCAAAGCTGGACATTCATGTTATCTCTTTAAATAATTTTAAAATGAAGTGGTATTACTGCAGAGTTATCTTTGTAAAGGAAATATGACAAATGTTCGCATGGCGTTTTCAACACATTTTAAAAGTGAACACTGTTTAGGATAAATATAATTTTTGAAAATTATCATATAATTCTGCAGCAAGTCTGAATTTCTATGATACCATGCTGTATTAAAAAATCCACATATACACACATTCTATGTGTCTTGTCAGAAATACTGAAACAGTAATGTTATTAATTGGTTGCAGTTTAGCAAGTAAATATCACTATAATTACCTTGGCGGTCAGGGTTTGAAATACAAAATGTTGTAGAAATAATATTAACAATATGATATCAAATTTATTTAACAAGGTAATGCAAAATTCTTCATTCATTTAGGGAAATCTTTATTTTGTTAAGTGGTTGACTGATTTGAGATAGAGATGCTCATATAAGAAAACTATGAGTAAAGTTAGCAGAACTGATTGAGAGCACTGTGTTTAAGGAAAGGGCTTAAACAGGACTTTTAACTATTGACAATTTAGCCAAGGAGCTAGACTGTCCTCTTTTAAAGCATAGGAGCCACAAAATCCAAAAGGAACTGAAAGATCATGTCAGAACAAGGCTCTGTCTGAAGTCCACACATTTTAGCAAGAAATTCAGCTTTACTATTGGGTGTGACTTGGAATAAATTATAGAGCTCCTCAGTACCTGAGCTCTGTTTTCTGTAAATGGTAAAATAACTCCCTCTCTTCTGTGTGTGGAGATAAACAATGGTAATTCTCATAGAACAGAATGTTTTGCTAATGCTTATAGAATTGTGTGAGTCTTACACAAAAACTAATATAAAAGTACAATGTATTTCAAGGACAAGAAAACTTTCAATAAATTATTCAATAGAAATCTTATATTCAGACCACCCACCAACACACATAATTAATGTATTAATACTTATCATAACCACTCCTTTATCACATTTTAGCATCTTTACTGAGTTGAAAATGGAGTTGTTTAGGAAGCTATTTAAGCTAACCCACACGCTAAGACTGCTGGTCGCAGCACCTGCCCTCTTACAGTTTGTGTTCTTCTTCTGGCCAATTAAAAAAAAAAAGAACAAAAGATTGGAAAACTGGGAAAACTAACAGATATGCAAACAGAGAATATATTAAGCTGATATTAGAATTATCTTCAAAGCTTGCCTGTTGGTATTAATGGCCTTTAAGCATACATTTGCAAGTTACATAAAGGAAAAAAAAAAAAGAAAAGAATGTTCCAAAACCTAATTGTTGTAACTTATCCATGCATTCCAGCAAAAATTTTCAGTGCTCTTCAGAAATGTTTGTTCACTTGCTGCAAACCATGTCACAAATCTTCAGTGCAGCAGCTAATATTTTACAATTGATCAAATAAACGGGGATATGTATTCTAAATATGTGACTTAATGAAAACAACTTAAAGATTTATGCTCCATTTAATGTACTTAGCTGAAGTCTCATGGGATTGCCAAAGGAGATAAAAAACTGCAACGTGGGTTAATGCTTAGTTATCTTTTGGTTAACTTATATAGCTCAGTAATCAAAGGACATGAAAGGAAAACTTTTGATAAAAATTAGCCTATTTTAAAATTCCAGAAAAGACAGCTGCCTTTAAATATAATACAGTGTAAACTTTTATACTTACACACAAGAGCTCTTAGCTAAACTTTGTTTGCAATTTGTAGACAAGAACATTATTCTCAGTTGTTTGACATCCTATTAAAAATAAAAATAAGATTGGGGAAAAAAAAAAAAGAATGTGAAATGATAAATAATGTTGATATGTCTAAATCTTTTCTGTGAATCTTTTCCCTTTCCTGTCTTTCACTCTTCCTAGTTTTTTTTGATAAAACAGTGGAAAAGGAATCCTGTAATGTAGCATAGAACGTTACAAAAGAGAGAGAAATAAATGAATTATGAATTACAGTCATCTGTCAAATTCTCAACATCTTTCAAACTGAAATAGAAGGATAAAATTTATTGAATCAGTTCACTGAAAAACAGGGAATTTATTATTATTGATTTTATATTTAAACCCTTTTGTGGGTGAATATTCCTACCAACACACAATGGTCAAGAGGTAACAACACTGCTTTTAATTGTTACAATAAAACTTACTTCTGAAGTACATACCTTGTTTGGTTGTGTGCTTGAAACGGATTTACCAGTCTTCTCTGGATCAAAGGCAGACTATCTACTCCAAAACACATTTTAATTTTCTTAGATGCAGTGTTTGTGTTCAGATCAGCAATCAAAGTAGTGGTGAGAGAAAGACTATCTTCCTAAGATGAGTCTAGATCCTAAGCAACAGGGACTGGAATAATAAGAAAGACTTCACTTGATGCCATTATGCATAATACGCCTTGAATAAACAAAGAATGAAACTTCAGCTATATCTAGACCTATATATTTATGTTTTCCTGTGAAGTGTTATATTATAGAAAGAGAAGAAAAGACTTGGGTGAGACAAGATACATAAGATCAGAAAAAGAAGAGATAGTGTGTATTTCACATTTCCCTCTTTAAAAGTTTTTCATTTGCGTGAAGGGGAAGGAGGCTGAGGTTGACCTGGTGCTTCTGCGTGTATCTATTTGGTAAATGTTTCCTGCTTGTCCATGTATATCCATGCATCCTACCCCCATCTTCATTTTGGCAACTCACTTTCACAGAAATGGCTCCTCAATTTTCCTTACTGAGTATGAGGCTGAGCTTGCTGGTTATTAGTAATATGTTGGTTAATAGTAACCACTGGTGTCCAGCAGATGCTGTCAAATAACAGCATTCGTTGTTAAGAGATTCGTGAGATAAAATAGACCAAAAAAAAAAAGAATAAATAAATAAATAAATAAATAAATAAATAAATAAACAACTTAAGTAGAGCTGTAGGACTATATATCTCTCATTATATTCATTGTGAAAAGTAATTTTGATGTTCACGGTTGTAAAATGTTGGAATTGAGGAAAAAACCTCTTTCTGGCTGTCCAAGCAAACAAGGAAAGACAAGAGGGCATGCTGAGAGGCTGTATCAGTAACACTAGGTTTCCCCCTTGATGGCTTAATGTCAGCAGTGCTGGTTTTGTGAAAATTAATCCAGTCACAATAATGGCATAAAGGCATGCATTTACACCTCTATTGACTTTTCACGTTCACAGGATAATTGTTATAACATTTTCTTAAAGGCCAAAGACCTTTTGATGATAAATATATCTCATTACATGGAATTTTATATGTAATCATCACATGAATCTCAGTGTAATTCAGTGGATGTATTTACCATATGTTAATCCTAGCATAACAAGCCTTTAACCTATTTGACTTAATTAAAGGCATGTCATCAGATTTACTGTTGAAAAGGTTTTTTTTTTTCACATCTGCTTTAAGAAAATCTTTCAATTTTTAACTCTTTTGTGAATTACCTATCAAAGAGTCTATCTTCTCCACTCCTCAACTTGCTTGAATGAAAATTCTTGGGATTCCTGGTATCGCTATTTGCTCTGCTGATGTGAAGATAGGTAAATCCACAGAAGCTTCTTGAAGAGAGCTTTTGAGTTCCATTTAACTTTTTTTCTCAGTTTGGCATCAATTCTGATGAGATGTTTTCAGTTGACAGTGCTGATTATAATTTCATCATGTATGAAACTGGCATATATAATAATACTTAAGGTTTTTCTAAAATTTAAATAATAGCTATATTATCAATAAAATCCTAATGTCATCTACTCTCTTAGGAATCCAAAGATACAGAAGCTTAAAAGTGAACAATGTATATAAGGAAAATTTGAAGGAACTACATTTACTTAGACCAAAAGGACTTTCATTGAACAAGCTGGAATTGTAGATGCATATGAAAATATTCACGTTCTCCTTAACTTCTGAAACAAGAACAAGACAAAATTGCCATAATTTGCAGGGAGAAATACAGATTGATTATTGGCAAAAGCATTTAGTAATCAGAATTGTGAATGGGGCTATGGTGGAAAATACATAAGTAGAGATTTTCATAACTGGGTAGAAAACATCAGCTGGAGCTTGTCTAGTCCCCTGTGGTCTTCCTTCTGTTCAAGTGGTTATACTGCATGGCCTCTCAAGGTGTCTTTCAGCCTCATGGTCGAGTAATTCTATTACTCCGCTTTTCATAGTTTCACTGTCCTACTTCTTTTTATCAGTTTTAGAGCACTACCTTCACTTGAGCACAGACATACTCCTGGGAGCCAAAGCTTTTCTAAGCTAGTGTTTGCACCATATGGCCTTCTTAAAATGTAGGCAGATTTTAGGTATTCTTTTAAACAGATACTTCAACATGACATAAAATAAACTCCATAAATACAATACATCTTTCATGAAAATATGATAGCATCGGCAATATATTAGGAAGAAATCCAAAAAAAATCGTGATTAGATCAGGTTAAAGACTCAGTATTTACATATGTTGAATATACTTGAGTTTTCGGTGCCAAATGGTATTCAGCCGCCAGGTTGTAATGATCTGCATAAAGTTATCTCTGGACCATCAGTGTCCAAGTTTTTGTCAAGTATGGGGGTGGTTCCAGAAGACTAAGAAGGGCAAATATAGTAACTGGCTTTAAAAAGCAGAAGAATCTCTGTCCAGTTGGAAACAACACGAAAGATACTCCAAGAAATTGTTCAAACAATCCAGTTGAAAGCACCACAATGATAACAAGGTGAAAAGAAACAGCCAGCATACATTTGTCAATAACTAATCACATCAATCTAATTTCTTCCTTTGACAGAATGACTGGATAACAGCATAGCAGAAGGCAGAAGACTTGATAAATCTTGAGGTCATTATGGCTTTCAACACTGCTCTGCATACTGTTCTCATAAACAAGCAAGAGAAATGTGGTATGGATGATTTCATTAAAAGATGTGTGACCCACTGGTTGAAAATAGTTAGTACTGATTCTCCATCAGACTGAAGGGTGTTTCAAACAGGATCCTGCAGGAGCCTGTCCCAGTGCCTCTTTGTTCTAGAGTGATTTTCACTAATAATCTCAATGATGATCCGGATGGAGAAGAGTTTTTTCTTTTGTTACTTGAAATTTGTGTGTAACACGCTGGCAGTTCAGTCAGAATACAAACCGCTTTTCAAATCCTGGAGAAAGCATTCTAAATTATAAATGAAATATAATAGATGTACATATAAAATACTGGACTTTAAGAAGTCACTTTAGGAATAAATGTACTGCATTCACATTAAAAAAAAAAAAACAACTGAGAGAGATCATAGAGGGCCACAAACAAAGCTGTACCTTGCTATTGCAAGAAAGGCAGAAGCTCAAGTGGAACTCAGGGATGTGTACTATAAGCTGTTAGATGCAAAGTTCCATTCTCCTTGCACAGTGCTCAGATTTCGGCTGGAATAATGTTTTCCATTTTGTTAACCACATTTCAGGAAAGATACAGACAATGTGGAGTGAATCCAGAGGAGAGCAGCAAGAGAGATTTGGAAAACGTGACCTAAAAGGAAAGGTTGAAGGAGTTGAGTTTGTTTAGTCTGGGAAAGGGAAGACTGAGAGGAAATGTGATAATGTCTTCAAGTACATAGAGCTTGTAAGAAAGAGTATGGCAATCAATTATTCTCAGGGACTGAGTAGGTTTGTATGAGAAGAAAGCAGTATAATTTGCAGCAAAGGAGTTTCAGACTACAAGATTCTGAACTGAAAGGACAGTTAAGGGCTGGAATAGTTTGCTGAGGTTGGTTGCCTCTTTCACCAAAGGATTTTAAGAACAAGTGAGCTATGTCAGGTTTGTTTTATGTACAGTCAGGATAGGGAATGAATTAGCTTATGTCTGTAGATACTTTCCAGCCCAATATTTCTGTAATTCTTATAACAATAAAGCATTAATTCCACAGACACAAAAAAAGGATATTGTGGGATATATACATAGACTGCTTTTTGACAGCCATTTGTGTGACCGCATCATGGACTGTCCTTTGTGCTTCAGAAATTGAAGGGCTCAAATGTAACCAGTAAAGGTTTCTACTACTCTCGTTCTTTAAATAATTAATTATTATAATTAATGTAATGAGTAAGAAGATATTTTGTCATCTCTTAAGTGAAATGAAAACACTTCTCTTTGAAATACGAAAAATGAATGTGTTTTATTTTCAGAAGAAAAATTATTGCTTTTCTTACCATCACCCAATAAGAGGCTAAAAATAATACAAAAATAATGTCTATTGGTGTTGGTAGTAGCTTAACTCTTTAAAGTGAATTAAATGTCAATAAAGCTCAATGATTTTATAGCTGATAACAATCAACACATAAACTAAGACCAATATTATCATCTTTGATCAATGGCAAGAATTCATCACAGCATCTGAATTTTAGAGAAAACCTAACTGTTCTTCTTCCCATCTTCAGATATGTGTGCAAGTACAAACAAAGTCAAGATGATGTGAACCAGAATGTGAACTACATACTGCTTTGCTCTAAGTATGAGCAAGAGAAATTTTATTTTGTATTCTCACTTGAAATTTGTTAATAGTGATGGGACCCAAACTGTTCTCATGAGAACAGAAAAGGAAAATCTCAGAAAAGGAAAGGCCATCTTTAAGTTAATCTGTACACAGGCATGCCTGTTGCTATCTTACCAATACTAAGTGCACTCATGAGACAAGTCCCTACTAACTGTGAAACTGGCTTTAAAATATGGTTTTAAAGTGTTTTATAAGTTCAATGGATCTTTTTCATTTACTAATTTTAAGCCTACAGTGAGCACCCAGTTCATATTTTCATATTTTCCTCAACTATTAGTGACTCAGCCTTTTGCAGAAAGGGGTGGGGGGGAAGTAAGGAAAAAATAAATTTTTAAATGCAATCAAATCTTGAAATAGCTTAGTCCTCTTCCAGATGTGGGTGAACTGCTTTGCCTTAGTCTAGAGGGAGACAACCTCAGTTGAAGTGCCAACATCCAGGCAACTACACTGCTTCATGGTCCATACATTGCTTTAACAAAATTCTCATTCGTGCCATGTACTTTCTGTGACAACACATGTACAAAGCTTATGGGATGGTATATATCAAGCATCAGCCTCAGGACAAAACCGCTGTGTTTGAGGTAGGAGATTGGTGTAAGGAAAGAAAGCTCAGTTATTTGGAAACAAGCCAAGCTTTGCTGCTCACCTTCTGGGCCAGAGATGTGCCCTCTGCCCTACCCGGATAACAGTGCAGCTGCAGGCTGCACACTGCTTCAGAGTAGACTAAAACCATTTCCTCTTCTCTGCTTGTTGCCTTGCAAAGCTTCATCTTGCATTTTCAAAACAAAACTTGATGTTTTTTGTATGCCTTAAGAAATACCTATGACATTCATTTCTTGCAGAACTGTTTTTCTGGCAGAGTTCTCCATGGACTAGTTGTAAGAGGAAAAGCTGGAAAGTTTTACCTTCGTTGGCCTACTGAAGTCAAAAGCATACAATATGTGTGCATACTCAAATATAGCTAAGTGACCTTCACGCTTCAAAATCCTAATGCAGGATGTTTCACTTAAACTGAATGTAAATAAACAAGAAGGAAGTTCTACCACAATTAAAATCCCACTGGAAATATTTAACCTATGGATTTTCACACAAGGGTTTACTGAATGGGGCAACAGCTATCAGGGGAAGAGGAGAAGTTAATTCAAAAAAGGAAGGAAAATTCACCTTGCCTTCTCATATTCTACATTATAGTCTGTGATGGAAGACAGGGCAAGCCACAACCTTCACACAGAAAATAAAAAAGTACAATGAATAAATGCGAAGATTTATATATTGTGACTATATATAGAATATATATATATATAGAAAACTAATAAGTAAATATTATACATACAGACCTATATGTGCCACATTTGTATATATATTCACATACAGATATAGATACTCGCACACACACTCACAAATGGAATACATTTGTATTCCACAAACTCTTCCTTATCAACAAAGTACTTCTTGCAACAGCAGTACACTTATAGCCTTTCTTGAAACCTGTCTGAACTTTCCTCTTATTGCAAGGACACTAAATTAACTTTAAACTAACCTCTAATCTAGGTTTTCATTTCATACAAAGTTACTGCTGGCACATTAGAGAATGTGGCATCTCCACCAATACAGTGGGTGGGGAGAGGAAACTATTAACATGTCCATAACACTTTGCTGTATACACAACTACCCTGCTTTTAACTCCAGCCTTGGTCACTAAGGTCAGACTCGACATAGCTAACTAACAGTGTTGCTTTCCTACTGCCTTGGGGTGCACAGCCCATCCACAGCATGATAGCCCAAAGCTGGAGGGGTGCACAGCACCTAGCAGGGGGAGAGAAGAGTTAATTGACACTTTTCGTTAAATGGTAGATGTTTGGGAAGTAAGTGTTGTACTGTCATAGCTATAAAGCCATTGAAAAGTGGACTACTTAGCCATTCATGAAACACTGTTATGTGAACACAATAATGAACTGGACAAGGTCCCCTACTGTCAAGCAGGCAGTGGACTTTCACTGCTCATGAAGGCACCTGTGTGCCCAAATTGCTCTAACCAAGTGTAAAGAAGCTCACAAAAAATAACTGCCAGCCCATTATTTCAGGTTTAAAATAAAAGTATATGTGATGAAATGCTCCAACTGAAATTGAATCTTTAGAAGTTCCTGTTCATAAATGCATTCTCTGGGCTGCTCTATGCAGTGGCTTTAATATAAAGGTATAAACTAGTGAAGCATGAATAAATCATTCAATCATATCATTTTTGAATATGAAATCACATCAGATTATTTTTTTTTTCAGAAATTATTTTAAGCTTTCTTCATCACCGTGGCTTTATTTGTATCTGTCATTCAAAAGAGGAAAGGGCCACTCTCATAATAAGCCCTTCTCAAGAGACGTCCACTGCCCCACCAGCAAAGAACAGTGCAGAGGGAGGGCTGTGAGGAATGCCTGCCTCTTCCACTTTTCCCTAGCTTAACACCTTTCTTGCTCATTGCTTCCCTGTGGCTCCCTTCAGAGAACCTTCAGCAGGCAGGCAATGTGAAATTGCCACACAAAGATGGGTATTTTGGCATAGGAGCCAAATTGGAATTTTGTAACTGACTAAGATAGTAACTGGAAGACATGACTTAGAGACATCTGGATCAATATTAGCACTGCAGAAACAAACCCATCTCTTAACCTCAGGAAAACGCTCAGACCAAGAAGGGCCATCTGCCAGCAGAAGTGCTTGGCATCCTGAATCATTGAGGCAAAGAGCTTTTTCACCACTCTTCAACGGTAATTCAGATTTCAAGAATTGAAAGGTAAGCGGTGTTAATTTTATAGGTGATATTTCTTATTCATATTATTTAAAATCCTTTCAAGATTTCAAGCAATTCAAGATCCAATTTTCTCTTCCTAATACAGTTTTTTATCAAATACAGCATTGGGTCATTTCCATTCACAGAGATCTGAATACACCACCCTTAACTAATGGGATAGAACACTTTACGCTAAATGCACTTGATATAACTAAATTTGTTACTCATGCTTGTAATGTAATTATTGATGTAATGGATAAAAATAGCAAACACAAGAAATTTTGTAGAAATAAATCTGCCACTCCATTGACATTGCAAAATAGGAAATTTGATGCATATTTGCATAACATAAAGCAATCAATACAGAACTTCAATAATTTCTTTAATTAATGATTTTTACTGGAAACTGAAACAGATACATTTACTTAGGATATACACAGGATTACTTCTCTATTTTGTAGAGAAAGCTAAGGCATTAGAGTTCTAGAACCAATTTGCTTAAAACATGACAAACGCTTGTAAAATGCAGAGTAAAAAAAAGAAGTATTAATAGAACAGCTCTGAAGTAATCGACCAGATCCAAAATGTTTCTCTCAGGCATTCTTTCTGAAGAAAAAGATTTTTCTTCCCTTAGCAAAACTTTTGATATTTCATTTTCTTTACAAAAATTGCCATATAAAATAAAACTGAGAAAAAGATATTATCAGAATTTCAGAGGTGTCCTCAAGTGCCCTGTGCACAAAGTTGGCTGGACAACAACAGGATAGGGAGCTAAGACAGAATTCCTCCAATAAAACAGATATTTTCTTATGCAAAAGAGCAGGTAATTCTTCTAATGTATCACATGGAACAGATTTTATAGTTCTTTCCCCTTACAGTACTTTGGCATCTCACAAAAATTGGATGGATGTAACAACTTCAGTATTTGCTTAGGTATTGTTAACTACAAATATCATTTGAAAATCCTCCCTAGGCTTAAAACTGGGCAAAAATCTCCAATTTGTCCATAGCACTAGGTGGTTTGTTTTACTTTCTCTACTCAGATTCTGGATCAGATAGATATTTACAGAAGATGATATGCTGGGAAGCACTTACAGATTTAGTAAGGACTTCTATTCAAAGTATACTGAGAGTGTTGAAGTTTAGTGATAGGTCTATAACATTGCCTCCAGCTATGAGTTATCAGTGCAAGAAGGATATGGATAAACTGGAGCAAGATCAGCATAAGACCCCCAGCTGGTTTGGCTGGAGCACTTATGCTGTGAAAAGAGACTGAGGGAGCCAGGCTGCTCCACCTTCATGGGCCTAACAGCAGCCTGCCAGCCTGCCAGCCTGCTCCTCCTGGGAGATTCATCAGTCTCCATCATTTTTGTTTCTCAAAAACAGCCTGGATAGAGCCTACATGCTACTAACATGATCATACAGACAATGTCGTAATAAATGTTACCTTGACTATTGTTACTTATACTGCTGACCATACTTTGTTTTGGCCAAATCAGTAGGAATCTCAGGCATAAGTCTAAGAAAATTCAGTCTAAAATATTTGTCCCTGCTTCATTTGTAATCAGGAAGGAGCTACAGACTGCTACATCTGAGATAGATTCAGTAAAACACTCTTAGCCTTGGATTCCAAATTTCTTCCTTGAGGATGGAAGAGACTATAATAAGAACACCAATTTAATTGTTGAAACTGTCTTCTGTTAATCTCTGTCTCAATCCTTCTTCTGGATCTCAGCTTGGATGAGGAGAATTCAGAGTTAATGAACATTCTGTGACTTTCCCTTTTCTCTCACCAGTGTCATTCTAACAGCATTGTATGCAGATCCTTGGGAGCTCTCACTGCTTCAGCACAGTAGGACCCCCCTGTTACATGATTGAAGAGCTTGGAAGGTCCTGCATAATGTGTCCAGCTCTGCTATAAAAATAAAGCACTTACTTTTCCTTCATAGAGAGGAAGAATTGAATTAAGTCCAAAGCCTCCTATTACTTCTGTGAGTCAACTCTATATAATTCGATGAAGGAAGCTGGAGCTGCAGCCAAGAGGGATGAATCAGTACTCAGGTTTAAGGAACGTAAGAAGAATTTAATGATTTGTATAAATGTAGAAAAGTTAAATTTTAGTTCTCTTTGTGAACATTTAATTTGCAATCTTTCCTTCGATACATTTCAGAAATCCATTAATGGGAACAGTGTGTTAATTAATGGGAACTACAGAATTAGCACAATATACATCTGGATTCACTTAAGTGGAGCTGAAGAGAGACATGAAGATGAGTACCAAATCTGGCCTGTTTTCTTTTCTGTTAAGAATGCTCCTTAAGGAATGACACCATGGCCATCTTCATGACTTTAGGCTGAAGTGTTCCCTCACCTCCATGAGCTCAGTAAACATTATTTAATGAGTGTATCAGGCAACCTTATGGACAACAAAAGCATTACTTTGCACAGCACATCTGGGCTACTGTAGTGAAGTGCAGAAATACAAGCCAATTGCAGTAAGAAACACCTGGGCTTCCAACAGCTCCTCATCAGGGGATTTATCTTTCTAGTAAACATTGATCTGCACTCTTTAAATGTCACTTATCAAGATGGGAGAGCTGAAGGATGTTTTGTTCCTTCACAGTATTTCCAAAATAATGTAGATACTTGGTGAATCATTTCTGTACTGGAACACCTATTTTGAAAGCAATTCTTTATTTTTCATCACTGAATTTTACTTCCAGAAAAGCTATGTTTTTCTACCTAGAAGACTATTAGTAATGTGAAAAAGAAAACCATAAAGCAAGTACATTCTTTGAACACGCGAGTAACATAATAATCATTTTATTTTCCAGCCAGGAATAAAGTGAAGAATTTCTACCATATGGATAGAGTAGATGCTATTTTTTCAGTAAAAATATAGGTCCCTCTGTGAATTAACCAGACAAATACTTCTATTTTCACAAGGCTAAGCTGTCATGCACCTTAAATATTGCAAGCTGCATAAAAGAAAACAGTCGTTATAAACAGTGACAGAGAGTTCTCTGCACAAAAGTCTTCTAAAGGCTTCAGACACATTTCAAAGTAGTTTGTATCACCAATGCAACCTCACTTTGCTTCAGAAATGTGCAGGTACACATATGAATACATGTGCATTTGTGTGTGAATAGATATATGTAGGTAGAAAGTTTTTGGAGAGCCTTTTATGTCTTTGGGATCTTATGTCTTCCCTTCTCTCTCCTCTTGGGGCCAGGAATGGTGTGATTATAATGAGCCGTAAAGCATGATCCGAGATGAGAGGTAGATAAAAGACAGCAAATACTTCCTCCTGCGTATGCCTTCTTGTTTATTGTATATTCCTCTTCAAGTTCAACCTGCTTGGATCTTTGATCTCTTCTAAGGAACACCACATCTGATTTTCTGGTTGACAGGGCTTTGGGGCTCTTGAGCTCAGGAGGAAAATCTCTTACTGAATGAATAGCATAGACAGGACTGTGTTTATGGTTCAGGTCTCTCTCTTCACACCCTGCTTGTTGGGCCAACATGTTTTTCTTGACCTAGGTGTCAGTAAGCACAAAACTGGGACTTGTTTTACTGAGAAATAAGGATTAAAAGCAGGATCAGTGGAATTTGGGAACTTAACTGGAAGGCATGTAATGACATAATATATTATAATGAAAAAAGAAATCCCTTTTTCCTCATATCCCTTCTTTCACAATCTGCTGTGAGTCTCATAATAACCTTAGCCATATCATAGGCCATGGATCTCCAAAGTGCAAATATCCAAAGAAGATGAAAATTGGATAAGAAGGGTAAGGGAGAGATATCAGAAATCCAAAGTGTATAAGGAAGAGTTTTGGCACTGATGGTTTCCCCTGACTAGCTGAAATGTACAATAAAGGAGAGATATATGAGATAATCTACTGCCACATAGTCACACACATGTTAGTACAGTTATGACCAACCTACAGCATACCTGTCATGCCTTGTCCTTTCCTTTCTGCTTTTCACGATAATGTATTACAAGACGTGGTAATAGCTGAAAAAATAGAAAGCAATTTTCCAAACCATTATGATTTTGAATACCTTACAACATCTCAAACTTATTCCAACACCACTGTAAAATTAAGGGAAAAATAGAATTTTAACAGCACGTTGAATACAGGACTAGAAAAAAAATAAAAATAAAGCAGCTGAGCACTGTCATGAGTGTCACAGATGGAAGCTCTTCTTAATATTTGTTTTTCTAATTTGCACGCAATAAGTTGTGGCTTAAATTTCTTACTGAGGTACTCAGAGTAAATCAGTGAGAGTACTCACTTAGGCATTACTAAAAATACATATTGTAGATACAGAATTGCATCCTAGATTTTTCTAGAATGGCAGCAGACACTCCTTGGGCATGAGATTTAAAAAAAATAATTAGAGGAAATATGAATCTATGTCTTGAGAGTAGGCAAGGATATCATACAAAATATATGTGTGTTGGGATAAAAGGTCCTATTGAAATAGACTGCATTCTGGTATGGCAGTTCTGTGAAAAACTATTTTGGAAGTTGGTTTAGAAAATAATTAAATGTAAAGTCATTTTAATATACAAATGTCTGACAGGAACTTGAAGTCCAACCCTTAACCCTGAAAAAAAGATAAAATAAATTTAGATTAAAAAAGGATTTGAATTTCTCTAAAACCCACAGAAAATGTTACCATTTAGTAATGACATTCCCTCTCCATTTGACCCCAGCTTGACATGCTGAATTGCTCTGAACATCCGCCACCATGTACAGAAAGTCTTACTTCTTAACTCTTGCTATACTAATTTGCACACAAAAGTACATTAAAAGGGATGTTAAGGCTATGACATAAAATCATAAAAGCAGAAAATTCACAAGTAATTAGGAAACTATATACTATATAAAATGTTCTCCAGTGCAAAAGAGCTGTTAATAAGACAAGACAAGATAGAGGTATACAAAAACATTGTAGATTCCTGGTGCTTAAGACAATGTCCCCATTTTAGGGGGACAAATTTTAAAAAAAAAGAGTAAAAGAGTGCAGCCAGTAAACAGAGACTACCATAGTTCTTACTATGCGCTTACAAAATTTATGGGGAATTCAGTGAAGAGGGCAACAACATTAAATTGAAGTGTGGAAGACCTAAAACCTGCCTACAAAATACATTAGACCTCTATTCTCCTATGTAAACTATGTAAACTTCCTTTTTCCTCCCTCACAGGCAGATCAAAGTCCAGTTGAAATCAGATGAAGGGGAAAAACAGAAATCAAACAATTGATCAGAGGTGAGTGCCCTTTATTCTTCATGCATATGAATAATTGGCATACTTTAATCATGTGAACTGTACAAGAGTCTTCCAACAGGCTTTGGGCACCACTACAGGTAAGCATTAACATGTTGGCAGAACATGTGCCTCAGTAAGCACAGCGGAATTTGCTCTTGGCCCACTGATGTCAGTGAGACATAACGCCATGTCTTGTTTTTTCAGAAGATGCCATTGCATCTTTGGGAAACTGCTTTGAAGAAAGGGAGCACACATTTATTTGGATTAGTTTTTTACGTCTTTAAAACATCCAGCACAATTCTAAGAGCTACATAATTAATCTGCACTATTCAGGGACATATACATTTTCCCCAGGTAAAAATTAATAAATTGATGATGACATCGGCTACTTTTATTATCACCCCATCTATTTATAAAGAATACATGTGGTCTAATTTTCCCAATAATTGTAGGAAACTACAGGCAGTAATGTTTTGCTTATACCTCTAAGCCTCATTATACTAGCATCTTTTGCAGAAAAGACCAAGCTGATTGTGTTTCAGCACACTGTCCACCAACAGCTTAAGACTACCAAAGTCAGAGCTGACATACTGCCCCTCCAGCATCATCTATTCTACCCAATTCTCAACAGTGTCTTAGTAAAGGGAGTAGTAATATCACTGAAGACAAAACAACAATTATTTTTTAACAGATTAGTTCATCCCTTCAATCAGCACGTTTCAAGGCCAGGAATGCCTACATCGAAGCAACACCAGGAATAAGCAGTCAGGAGCTAGTGAAGGGAAGGCCAGATCCCACTAGGGTGGATTTAGACATTGCAGAACCGGGCTCTGAGTTTCTTCCTTTCTGGTCTTCCTATTCTTTCTTACTCTTGCACAAGATTTTCAGTAAATAAAAGCTAATCTTTGCTTACACTTCGCAAATATGTTTCAGTTAAAGATAAGCCTCTGTAGTTGGACGGCAGGCTGCTCTTTACATAAAGGAGTTAAATTTTTTCTTATGGACTGCATTCAGTGAAAGATGGTGGTTACATATCTCTGCATCAGAGGAATTTAATTGAGCCCAAAGTGCAATTGCCAGTATTTGTTAATACCACTTTGTTGTGAGCTTTTTTTTTCTTTCTTTCTTTCTTTTTCTGTGAATTGAGGAACAGTGAAAAACATATTCATTTTCCTAAATGAACAGATCATCCTTACTTTTATTCATAGTTCTGTCGTTCATTGCTTGCAAGTGTTCAGATGATCATCTAGTATCTGTGAAAGTGGTCCCAGAAATTATTGTGCAAGCAGCATTTATTTGGGAATTAATATCAGACCTGCATTATTTCCTATTCTTTATTTTTCACATATTTATATCTTTTATTTTTAAAAATAATTTCCTGTCAAAGAGCAGAAAAAGATCATATTAACTCAGATGAAAAATGCCAGTCCTTCTATCAGCTGGAAAAAAAAATCAGCATCCAGCTGAATCAAAGCCTGGTGAAGATTTGATAGTTTCAGTGGGACTTGGTGTCAGGGAGCAGCAAGGATGAGCCTGTTCCAAGGGAAAAGACAAGCTGGTAGTTGATGATGACCCCCAACATAGGTAGGAGCAATGCCCTCATCAATAAGATGCAGACAATATTCTGATGAGAATAATAAATGTAAGAGGAAAAAAAGAAAAGAAAAGAAAAGAAAAGAAAAGAAAAGAAAAGAAAAGAAAAGAAAAGAAAAGAAAAGAAAAGAAAAGAAAAGAAAAGAAAAGAAAAGAAAAGAAAAGAAAAGAAAAAGAAAAAGAAAAGAAAAGAAAAGAAAAGAAAAGAAAAAAAAAGAAAAGAAAAGAAAAGAAAAGAAAAGAAAAGAAAAGAAAAGAAAAGAAAAGAAAAGAAAAGAAAAGAAAAGAAAAGAAAAGAAAAGAAAAGAAAAGAAAAGAAAAGAAAAGAAAGCCTATTGAGCCAATTTTTTCCTCAATATTTAAATTTTAAAAAATAATGTTTTTAATGTTTTACCTTAGCTGATTGTGAATATCTAAGGCAGGCTACCTAAACTACTTATTGGCATTCTGACTTTACCCACCATTTAAATAGTAAGAATGACATTCACCCAGTATCATATGGAATTCATCTCATTAGCTTTTGGACTACATCCTTATAAATTAATACTTCTGGAGTTTTTCTGAAGCCCAAGTCCCATATGCCTAATTGCATCTCACTTATAATCATCGTGGGGCTACAAAGATGGTGAGGGTCCTGGATCTTACCAATACCAATAAATATCTGAAAGGTGTCCAGTGGATGCGGTCAGGCTCTTTTAGGTGGTGCCCAGTAACAGAGCAAAGGATAATGTGCACAAACTGGAACATAGAAAGTTCCATATGAACATGAGAAAGAAATTTTTGGGTGACAGAGCATTACAACAAGATCCTCAGACAGGTTGTGGAGTCTTCTTCTCTTGATATACTCAAAACCTGCCCAGATGCTTTCTTGTGCAACCTGTTGTAGGGAACTGCTACAGCAGGGAGTCAGACTGGATGACCTTCTCAGGTCTCTCCCACCCCCTACAGTTCTGTGATTCAGTGATCTCTTACATTATAACTGTGAAGTTTTAGTTTATATCACTCTGTTAACTCTTGTTCTTTCACTCTGAAGTCTTTTGTTCTCTCACCCTTGGTCAAGCAGGTTTCTCTAAGTTTCACCCACTTGAGTCTGCTGATGTCGGTTGTCTGTTGTGATCTGTTATTGCAAGTGCGAAACAGCTAGAAATTGTGGGATTTTCTTTAAAAAATGAAATCATGTTTTTATTTTCCTTGCCCATGATTCTAACCTCTCTATGATCTTCTGCATCATTTCTTGTTTCTTGAAATATCTCTCAGCTAGCTTACTATACAATAATATTGTTAACATGTTGGCCGCTGTTTCATCTCAAGATCATTAATTACTCTACTAAAGGCTGGAACTACTGTATAAGAGTACCACTGCCCTCCACAGGAGAGAATGGCAGATATACTCAAGTGTGTCCAAAATGCCATTTCTGTAATAGCCACATCTTACAGAGAGTTCTCTTTGCCTCAGTTGATAGAAATCTTTGATTGTCAGTGCAACGATTTGAAAGGTCAGAAATGTGTAGATAATGTGTTCCATATAGTGGTCAGATAGCCTAGGGAATAAAGCTGGACAGAAGCCCAAATGCCTATTCAACAGACAGTTGGCATTTCGATCTTTTACTTCTGGGTGAATCATAGAATCATAAAATGGCCTGGGTTGAAAAGGACCACAATGATCATCTAGTTTCAACCCCCCTGCTATGTGCAGGGTCACCAACCACCAGACCAGGCTCCCAGAGCCACATCCAGCCTGGCCTTGAATGTGTCCACGGATGGGGCATCCACAACCTCCTTGGGCAACCTGTTCCAGTGTGTCACCACCCTCTGTGTGAAAAACTCCCTCCTAATACCTAACCTAAATCTCTCCTATCTCAGTTTAAGACCATTCCCCCTTGTCCTATCACTATACACTCTTGTAAACTGCCATTCCCCTTCCTGTTTATATGCTCCCTTCAAGAACTGGAAGGCCACAGTGAGGCCTCCCCGGGAATGTTATGAATGAATAAACCCTCCTTTGCTGCTTGACCAACAGTAGAAGGGAAAACCAATCTTTTGGTCTTCTAGTGAAAGCCTGTTTCATGCTTCTTACTAGTTGCCTCCCTTTCTCTGCTATGTCTTCAAGAGCAAACATTCCTTGTACTTATGCTTTGGTTTTGGCACTTCTTGCCTGAAGAAATACCTCATTGCCGGGTCAGAAACACTTGAGTCTTAAATCTAATGAAATGATTCAGTGGATGATTTCTCCACTGCAGTAATTATCCTACACTGGGATATCTACACCTTCTCAGCTTTGTATTTGCTAAAGAAACGCTGAATCACCCAAGACTGATGTGAAACTTCCATTTGCATAGGGTCATTAGCTGCTATTGAACTGGATCAAAGAGAAGAAAGCCCTCAGTCTTCCTCAATGCCACTTAGTCTGCTGAATTACATCCCTAGTTTGCTGTTATGTGGTCCTGACTCAACATTACTGAAAGTGAAGTGTAGCTAATGCTGAATAACTGTATTTGAAAATAGGATGTATTTTTCACAAGGAAACATTTCTTTGGGCACATTAATATTTTTCTCTTTATCTAGAAACTACTGATTAACTGCATTACAAAAGATCAATTCCCAACACAAAGAATTAGGAATGGCCACATCACTCTCATCAACATTAACAGACATGCTCATCTATAAAGTCAGTCCTTCCTTACCTTTACAAGTAGTGAAGTATTCTGAGATAAGACCATCACAGAAGGAAAGTGAGTAATACTCACTGTTTCTTTTCTGGTTTACCCAGGAGTGACTCCACCAACATCAGCAATGATCAGTTTCTTTTTTTGTCTCCCATAAATAAACAACAGAGTGGCCAGTTTTGCTTCTCATCATTTACAAACAACAATGTGAAGTGTTATCTCAGATGGAAATTTTAGTAGTGAAGTTACATATCCTTTACAAGAAGGATTTATAATGGAAACATAGAGAAAGAGGCTATAGCCTTGGTATTGTAATTAAGCTTTTAAAATATATGATCATACAGTGTTATTTGTTTTTCCTTTCTTTGATGAACTGATAAATGTCACTTAATATTTGCATGAGTACTCAGCAGAAAAGCTGGTTTTCCTCAAAAGAAAATGCAGGCACACTTATTCCTCTTATATGTGTATAAGTACCAAATAGTACCTTGGCAGAATTATGAAATAAAAATGAATGCTTTTAAAGGCATTTGTGGAGTCTGGGGAATAAATGATAGAATTTTCTTATATTTCTCATATATGCAGATAACAGATACATTTAATGCAAGAATGAAATAGAATTTTAATAGAATTTTTAACTAAAGATCTTGAAACAAAACTAGACATACATTTTAATTGAATTTCTGGCTCAAATTACAGCAAACCATTATAAATCATTAGGAATCAGTTTTAAAACTGCTTTCACTTTTACCCGTATTACAAACACAGAGGTAAGCTTTTACAGCTACAGATAAGTGTTAATAAATTACCCGAATTTCAAAATTAATGGCTGCCCGGCTGCTTTGGGGAGATATCATTGTGTTTCATGAATATTTTGATTTTGTGATTAGATCAAAATGCACTGAATTCCTAAACAGTCATAACTAAGGTCTGCTGATCATAAACTGTTCTTTTTTAATAAATTATATTCCTCACAAATCTGCTGATATGGAATAATTAGAAATTGGTTGCTTGCATTTACTGTAATATTTGCATGACTTTAGATCTCCACCTACTGATCTAGTGGCTGGCAGGAAATGTACATTTTGTACATTTCTAAATATACCTTGCCTGCAGAGATAATGGTTTATATTGTGATGTTAAGAAGGTTTTTATTTGCAAAAAACAAAGAGGTGTCACTTGCCAGTTCTGGAAGACATTGATTAGGCTGTTTATGTCATTCCTATTCAGAACTTATTATTTACAGCTTTCCTGTTTCCTTTCCTTTGTAGGAGATAATGATCTGTCTCTTGTAAACTGCTTAAAGTATGCCTATTTTCTCTTTTTTAGAGCGTCTTGAAATGCATTTTATAGAAGGCAAGCATATTGAAATGGAATGTAAACGGTCTAAAATGCAGCATATTAATCGAAAATGATATCTGTCAATATAATCTTTAAATTAAGTGGTATACGAATATTTATAGTTAGCAAAAATGAAAATTGCAAACCCATTTCTCATTGTGGAAGGCACATGTATCTGAATGCGATCCTGTAAGACATACATACTCTGTAATTATATGCACTTACATTTTGGGAACTATTCATTGTAACAGTACTGTATAGGTGCATATCTGGGTTTTGCTACAGATCTTCTCTGAGGGAAGGGAGAGTGCATTGCTGCCTGGCATTCAGTTCTCAGGATGGCCTACGCGCACGGTGTCCCTATACATTCCTTGCAACCAGATACTTTTAGAATATCAGAAGGTCCCTTCACTTTTCTGGCATACCTGGTAAAGATTTACCATATCTTTTAATGTTTACCCTTTTTCAAAGAGGGAGGCTACAGGCTACTGTAAAACACTTAGATGACAGCAGAACCACAGTATTAGGAATACTCACTAGCTAAAATTTGAATAATCCTACATTTCAATAAAAGAAATTAGAAATTGTTACCATCACCATAGATCTATAATGAGAATGATAGATCAAGGAGAAAATACTGATGGAAGGCAAAATCCTCAGCTTTCTTTATTAAGAAAAGTTATCCCTTCTGCCTGTTTTCTCTTCAGAACTTCTAGAGCTGCTTCTGCAGCCCAGTGAATAGCTTCTTACTCCCAGACTGGACAACTGATCCTATCAAGTAGGAGATATGCAAAGGGATCAAGGACAAAGCTGTTAATTGCTCACAATAATGCTCTTTTGACATTTCAGACAAGTCTTCTTGCTGTTTATTTTATGGATATTTTTTTATTTTTCTCCCTGGCAGTGTGACCTACTTTCACTAAAAATTAATACTGAGTTTCTTCAGACACAAATCATATACTAATTTTAACTCTCCCACAAATTAAATCCATTTTCCTTTTTAAGTTAAAGAAAATCAGTGGCGTAGAACAACTCCAGTGCCGGCGCTTGTTCACAAGTGACTTTTCAAATGAATCGCCATTAGCCCTCAAAACTGCCACAGAAATGTTCATCTGTGTTTAGAGTGCTTCTTCACCTGAACAAATCTAACAATTTGACCAAGCACAGAATACATGTGATTATGAAAGAGGAAATTATAATCTTCTATTCTTTCCACTGGCCACATAAGAGTCCAGTCTCCCTGGTGAGGGCCTAGCCTGGCCTACAGGTTGCTAGGCCGTGATTTGGTGCCTGATGCTGTGCTGACCATACTTCAGCACACCATTTCTAGCCCACCAGTACCATCTGGCCAGACACAAACCCAAATAATATGGTACATGTAGGGGTTTTCTCATTCTGCATTTGTAGGGCAAGGTGCATCTTTAGGTGCTAGAACTGGAACGCTGCCCTGTCTTTGGTTCTAACAAAAGATTCTTCAGCAAATGTTTCAGGCTGGAAGTTAGCTTCTGCAACATAAACTTTCCTCAAGAGGAGACACTCTCTTCATTAGCTATATTGGAAGCGGAGGAAGACAAGTTTCCCAACTTAGGAATGTAAATTACTCTCCTAAAGTTTGCCAGGGAATACCAATGGGACAGGGAGGTGATTATCCCCCTCTACTCTGCTCTTGTGAGGCCCCATCTGGAGTACTGTTTCCAGGTCTGGAGCCCCCAGTACAAGAAAGACAGGGAGCTGTTGGAGAGGGTCCAGAGGAGAGCCACAAAGATGATCAGCGGACTGCAGCACCTCCCCTATGAGGACAGGCTGAGGGACCTGGGCTTGTTCAGTCTGGAGAAAAGGCGGCTGGCAGGGTGACCTCATTGCAGCCTTTCAATACCTAAAGGGAGCCTACAAACAGGAGGGGAATCAACTCTTTGAAAGGGTAGATAACAGCAGGACAAGGGGAAATCTTTTCAAGTTAAGGGAGGGAAGATTTAGGTTGGATGTCAGGGGGAATTTCTTTACAGAGAGAGTGGTGAGATGTTGGAACAGGCTGCCCAGAGAGGTTGTGGATGCCCCATCCCTAGAGGTGTTCAAGGCCAGATTGGATGGGACCTTGGGCAGCCTGGTCTAGTATTAAATGCGGAGGTTGGTGGCCCTGCATGTGGCAGGGGGGTTGGACAGTCATGATCTTTGAGGTCCTTTCCAACCCTGGCTATTCTGTGATTCTGTGATTCTGCAATTATGCAAATAACTAGTAACCCTACAAAGACTGTACTCAACACAATTCATTAGTAATTGAATTGATTTTTTTCTAAACTGCTAATTTGAATCTACCTCTGGAAGGCTGAGAAATAATCTGAAAAACACAACTGGAACAAGGACACATAAATAAACAGCCTGATATGTCCTCCACAACTCCTGACATCCAGGTTTGTGCTCTGTAGAGCAGAGACCTATAGATAGAGAAAGCACATGGCCTAGATTGAGAAAAGAAATGTTTTACTTTCAAAGCTGTGTTTGACCAAGATATCCTTTAGAAGTACTATGTCGGACATGAGAGCTGCTGCAGTTACACCAGGGAAGATTGTCTTATTTGAACCTAAAGATTTCTTTGAGAATCCTAATTCTACCCTGAGCAGATATTGCTAACTCTCATTGATGTTAGTTCTTCATGGGACAAAGTTTGGGCCTGAGGATTGTTAACTGCTATAATTCTTATGAAAAGAGAATATACATTTCTTCTTGCAAAGAAATAACAAGGGATAATCTGAAGTGCTCTAAGCCACCATCAGGAGGGAGAATTATTATCTTTTCTATTCATGAGAGAAAAAGAACTTACATTTACGCTAATATTGACAGATCTTTGCAGACCAGAAGAGAAACAATCCTGCAGCCTAAGCAAAGCAAAGAGATCAGTCTCTGACACCCATTCAGAGAGCAGCTGCTGGTGAAAGAGAACAGAAGAGCCGAGCGCCAGAGCCACAGACATGTGCAGGGCCCGTTCAGGCCCACTAAGCAGGCACAGCTATTTAGCAGATTTTGTAAAGCACCTTTTGTGTGGAGAATAAATAGAGGAAGATATGATCCCAAAATCTTCGGAATCATACACAGCGTTAAGAAAGTTGGTTAGAATCAGTGTTCTGCTGCTGAATTATTTGTACCTGTGCATGTTTGCATTAACGCTGGTGACTTCAAAGCTCCGTGATGACAGTGATTCTGTATAATGCCAAACAGCCACGCATGTTCCAACAAGGGGCAGGATTACATTTTGAGCAGTTCTGGTGCTATTTGCTTTGTTCAAATGCATAATTGTATGCTTAAATGACTGCAGACATGATCTGTTAGAGCTTAGTTTTTCAAGGGTACCTCAGGGAGTCAGCGTCCACCTCCCCTTGACATGCAGCATGATTTGGGCAGGGAGCTCCCTGAGGTCCGTGTGAATATCCCAGCCCTATTGTGTTTTCCTGTGCAAACATGTGACGATCATTGTCCTGATCGGGGTGAGTTAATTAGTTAATATTTATATTGTGTTCTGTAGACTGTAAAGTAGGAGAGAAGTGCTAATGGCTCCTATTATTACGTACTGAATTACAACCTGACAAACCATGGGAAGCCTCTCCTCTCCTGCACTCCCAGTATGTCAGCAATGAGCCAGAACCCCATCTCCATGGGTGATGGAGGGAAGAGATGTTAAAATACTGAGCCCCAAGAACAGCCTGAAGAATTTTTGAACATTCTATATCTAAAGGTTGATTGTTGCAGTCCTACTGACATGGGGAATCACACATGTGAGGTGAAAAGGGAGCAGTATTCCTTACTCCCCGGGAAACAAAAGCCAAATACCCTTGCTGGAATCACATAGAAATACTGTGTCAAGGACCCAGGGCCCTTATCTGCACTACTACCCTGTGGTTCTGAACTGCAGGACTATATTAGTGCACAGTCAAAAACAGTGTTTAGTTTGTGTCATTCAGACTTCCGAGATTTGGGGCTTTACTTATAACTTTACTTATAAGTCCTTCCTCAAAAAGCAGATTAAATCTCTTGATGCCCTCCATTTCTACTTCAGCATGCAGAGACTTTCTTCAATTCCCAACCTGACTCACATCTGCAGAGCTGAGCTTCTAGGATATGGTGGTTGTGACGATTCAGTACAGAGACTGGGAAGATTGTTTGCCTATTATGGGTCCATTTGGCAAGGATCTAAACGTAAAGATACATAAGAATTAAATAGATAGGAAAATAATGTTAGAAGGAGACATGGAAATACTGATCATGTTTCTACTGTGATTTTAGACCCCTGTGGATGAACGTAAGAGTCCAGTCACCAGAAGTAACTAAGACATGGAGCTGGTAACATTTGGCTTATGAAGTCTCTCTTCATTTGCCTCTGTTTCATCAGACTAGAGGATGGAAGGGTTCAGAAATGTGCTATTTCACTGGGACGGGATGAAAAAAGTCAATTTCTACCTATCGGTTATGTGATAAAAAAACCTTCGAGCTTCTCACTGGAACCAATTTACCGCCTGATGTGTGCAGGAACATTTCTATCATTATCGAGTTGAAATAGTATGCCTTCTGTTCAAATCCATCCTTGTGCCTGATTTTGTGGAGAGTCTGTTGAATAAGGTGAGTATTATCTATGAGTATTTATATGTATGTGTGATAAATTTCATCAAACTCCACTTTGGAACACAAAAGCACCATAGTTCATCCCTGGAGTTCATCCCTGTAGATCTCAGTGGAAGTTCCCAGTTGCCAAGTGGGTTCAGTGTAAGTTATTTTACAGAGTTGTGCAGATGTCTATTAAGATCCAGTGGATATTGCGGGAGCAAGCGCAATCCCATTAATCGTTGATTTTGTTCCTGCACTATCCCATGGAGTTTTCTGCCTGCTGTATGGGTGTAGGATCTGTCCTCCCCTCTGGCAGGACTCCTCTCTTTGATTAACTGCTTAGCCTGTTTTGTGGCAAGCTCCTTAGGCCAACATTTTCAATTTAAGCACATCAACTAGATACTTTAACCTATGCTAGGAACTTCAAAGAGTGGCTGGATTCCTCATTGTATAAGAGCTATAGTTGTCACCAGATTTATTTGGAGGTATTTGTGCTCAGCAGCTCTAAAAACTAGGTCATTTTTATTTAGAGTCCTAAAAACAAATTCAAGTACTTAGCTTTAGGCAACTTCATTCTGAACCTTGGTCCTAATCTCTTTTTTAATTCTCTGCTAAGTAAATGGATGTAAATAGTTACTGTGTACATGAATCATTGTTTCAAAGATTAGTTAGGACTTGTAAAATGTTATACAGTATGTTAAAACATATAATTTTTTACTTTGTACAGACATTTAAAATAACATATAATCATCTTTAACCTTCTGATCATCCACAACATGATATTATTCAAGTTGTACATTAAAATCACGCTGATCACAATGGATTGACCTTCTCTAGAGTAAGAATAGAATTGTTGTGAGATTGTTACTTTGGCTTGGATTTGTTTTGTTGTAAATACACAAATTTCTTTGGGTCTTTATTAGATTATTCAATGAGTAAAAAAAATTTGAAAAAAAAAAAAATTCATGATGTTGATATGAGGAAGATCAAGAAAACATTTGCTCATCCAGAGTAATGTTGGCATTCTACTTCATGAGTAAGTGATATGAAGGCCAAATAAAATAATAGTAAGCATTTTATTTGCAGCTATATTCAAACAAATTATTATAGAATCACAGAATTATAGAATGGTTTGAGTTGAAAGAGACTTTAAAGATCATCTAGTTCCAAGCCAGTTAACACTAGACCCCATTGCTCAAAGCTACATCCAGCCTGGCCTTGAAGGCGGAATATACAACCTCCTGTCTCTACCTGCCCTTCTAAAAAGTCCCTCTTCAGCTTTCCTTAGGCTCCCTTCAGGTATTGTAAGGCTGCTATAAGGTCCCCCCAGAAGCTTCTTTTCTCCAGGCTGAAAAGCTCCAGCTCTTTCAGTCTGTCCCCGTAGGGGAGCTGCTCTATCCCTCTGATCATCTCTCTGGCCTTCCTCTGGGCCTGCTCCAACATATATTGTTTTGTATATACTGAAAAGATTGATTGGATTCAAAGCACCGCGTATTGTAATGGAAATACCATAGAGCAATAATTATTGACTGAAAAAAAAAATCATTTTCCAAGTAAATTAAGTATTGGAATCTTTTCAGCAACCGTCTACATCTAAGAAGTTATTTTAATTTCTTGGTTACTTCATGCATTCCTGAGCTGCAATGCTAGAAAAAATTATTTTGGTAATATCATCTGACGTCTCATATGAAGCAAGTATGAGGAAATAAGTTTTCTTTATAAATAAGCAGGATTGTAATAAAGAATGATCAAAATCTGTACTTATTTTTTCTTCATTTAAACATACTGCCAGACTTCTAGTTTAGGGCAAAGATGGAGGAGATGGTAAGAAATATTTTTTATGCCATACCATGAAGATAATCAGCAGAAATTCCCTGTAATTAGACAATTCTGGTGGTAGTCATTTCTGCCAGAGTATTAAAGGATTACTAAATGAAATACCTGCTTTAAAGATCATTCCACGCACCTGAAGAGTTTATATCAAGCAATCTTTCCAGCTCTTTAAAAAATATTTCAGCATTGCTATAAAAGCAATCCCTACCTCTGTTCCTCTATTAGACTAGGGCTTAGAGATCTGGCTTTTCAGGTTGCATATCAAGATGTATCAGGGTATCAAACATGGAATAGAAAATAATGGTGAGACTAGGTGATCTTGAAGATCTTCAACTTAAATGGTTCTGATAAGAACATCACATCTGTGCTCCCTACCTGTCATCATTCCCTCCTTGCCTCAACAAGCACCCTTGGGGTAGGACTGAAAAGAAATCATAAATCAACCTTAAATTTCTCTACTGCAGAGAAATCCCCAGTGATACTACTACGGCAGTGTCAAAGAACTCGATATTTACTGCTTGAAATACGGACATGGCTGATTGGTGACAAATTGGATTCTTGAGTCCTCTGAAAAAAGTAGGAGCTCCAGTCTTGAGAATATATTAAAATTGAATAAATTTTTGAGGCAATGATTTTTTTTATTTAAGACAGAATTGGTCATAAGCAATATGAAAAAATTTCCTATGTGAAATGCTAATTTGACTAAAAACATCTGATGAAAAAGTTGTTGAAAAATGCTTTAAATTGTTTAAAAATCCTTTTTTGAGTTTTCATTATGAATGTTCTGGTTTTTAGAAATGTATTTATATATGTACCTTCATTTCAAAATATAAATATTCTTTAAAAAGTACCTAAACAGTTATTGAAATTCAAATTTATTGACAGAAAGGATTAAGGTGGTCGTAAAAAAAAATTTAGAAAATGATAATCTCTGAATTTTTTTCTTTCACTTTTAAAAATTAAATACTGCATTTTGTACCTAAACCAAAAATAACATTTTCATTTTGTACAAAATCTATTCTTCAATAGCTCTAATTTTGGACATCATCTCTAAGGACATGTATATCAGAGTAACATTGGCCTTAGTTTTTGTATATTGCATGGAAGTTTCTTCTTTTCTGGTTGAATTTGTCTGAAAATATCATTTTGCTGAAGTAATTGATTATGCAGTGGTGGATCACTACTTAAACAGAGAAATGTCATCTGAAATATCAAAAAAGGCAATCCTCTGTCAGATTAAGGACAAGTGTTTTTTTCTCAAATGTTGGGTTTCTCCAAGACCTGGTTTTGTATATATGAACTCCTTCGTGTTCCTCTGGACTTAGCTCTGCAACTTTCCTTATAACAGCACTTTTCCATAAGATGACTGCTTTGTTCCCCTATAGCACGTAAACACTATCCTCTCTTCCTTGAAACCAGTGATTAGTGCCTGCAGGTAGAAGAACAAAGCAAGTAATCAATATTCAATGATGTTTTCTGAGGGACTGAAGGTGAATGATGTGTTCTAGATGTTTTGTTTTTCTTTCTCTATATTCACTATGAACCTTTCTTTGAGTGCAATCTGTTTTCGTGTGTTTTCCTGTTCCAAACCTATTGCAGCATCATCATTCTCCTGCAGTCCTGACCTGATCTCCTCAGGACCTTCTGCCTCATGCAGAATTGCTCGTATTAAAAGCCAACTAGAGTGCATAGAATAAGCTTTAAATAGGGGAAAAAAAAAAAAAAAATCTCAATACAGAACTAGGAATCTACATTTTCTGAATACTTAAAATTATTCCTCTGCCTTCACCAAGTGAGTCTCTGCCCCTTAGAAAATTTTGGAAGGATAAACTGTCTTCAGAACATGACATATTCAAGGTTTATCAAAGAACTTACTGAATATTATATAAAAAAATGGATGATGCCAAAGCTAGCAGCTATCTGTTTGAAATCGAAGTCATTTAAGCAGAATAAAAAGGAAATGATGACGTTTGTGAGATGCCAACAACAAATACAAGCAAGAAATGGGGTTGATTGACAACCCATTTTACCATGTCACATCCTGACATCACCCTGACTTCAAAAGTTGCCCGGAAAGTTATAAAGCAATATCTGTTTTGTAGCACATTATAGTCAGTTGTTCTCCAGTGTTAACAGCTCTCCACAATGGAAGCTTCAGTGCAAAACAGCATATGTCAAATGATGAGTCTTAAAAAAATTCTGCGGCTCCGAAGCTCGTCACAAATATGCTTTTTAAAATACATATCTTACGGGCAGCACAAAAACATTTTAATGAATGCTAACATGTTTGTAAACACAATGAAAATGGCATTCCCTACTGAGCACTATAAGATCATTTAAATAAAATATCTGCCTTTGGACATCATACACTGCTGGTGATCCCAATAGGATTTGTGTTTCTTTTTCCTGTTGGAAAACATAGCACATGTGGACATGTTTTATGAGAACTGATAAAAAAAGAAATCTCTAACCCATGACATCTGTACATATTTCTCCTTTTTAAATCTATGCATCTTAATAGACTTCCAAAACTCATCCCTGGAAATGTGTTGGCTTGTTCTAAATGCCTCATGCTAAGAGGCAAATATCAGTATGAGAATTCATTATTTTAATAGAACTAAAGTTTGACAGAGGTAGGAGAGCAGAATGCAAATGTCAACATTGCTGGAGGTACCAGCAAACTGATAAAGCCCATTTATTTATACAGCTATATTTTCAGTACAACAGTGTCACTTGAATATCTTCAGTCACTTCATGTTTATTCCAGTTTCTTTATAACTTCCATCTAAGACCTGAACCTACTATCTCAGTAAATAGTGAGTTCCCACTCGAGGAAATACTTGGGCTAAAACCTGAAAGCAATTAAAACTGAATATAGACAGGTTTGCAAGTTGCTGAAGTCAGAACACTTCACTTTATGTGAGAGTGGTCACATAAGGTGCCCACAGAATGTCCAGGGTTTGGGTTCCTGGGTTTAGGTTTTGCTGGGCAGCGGACTCCAGCTGCCTGCAGCCACAGGGGTTTTCCTCCAACTGCCTGTCTTGGACTGCTTCTTCTATATGATTTCTCCCCTGACCCTGTTCACAGACATTAGTCATATATCTCCTCAATGTTGTAGACAGAACAAACCAAGCTTTTTCTCTTCCACAACAATTTATTTTCCTCACACCCTACTGGTAGTCATTTTACACATCTTTGTTCGGGTATATTTTCTTTAAACACCAATGCCAAAAAATTTTGTACAGATCAACAAATGAGATCTCATTTCTGTAGCATTCAGTGGCTTTTCATCTTTACAGTGTTCTCCTGTGTGTGTCTTCTCCATGGCCACAGCATCCTGGCAGCCTGCAGCCATCCTGGGACAATATGCTTCACCATGCCTTCCTCTGCTACAGACACTTCCGTCTGGTGAACTTCTCACCTCTCAGGAGGGCTTTCTGATAGCATTTTTCCTAATAAAAGCAAGGCTGAAGCCAGTGCCTCACAAACAGTCCTGTGGGACATGAATTTGCAGTAGCAATCGAGTAGTAATGCCTCACACAGCTTTACTTTCATGTGTTATAAATGGCTCAATCTGTTCACCTCATTATGTATATTAATTTCCCATGCTTAAAGAAAACTGATTTATTTATTTTTTAGTTTACAAGCATTGTTTTCCTGTCCTATTGAGAATAGGATAAACACTTCTTAAATGCATGTACCCACGGCAATCATATCTACCACTGCTTGTATAAGCCATTACTGATGCTAATGAAGGAATATTCACTTTAATTTCAGTGATGTATATTCAGTAGCATAATTTATGACATTTGCAATGCTGGATGGTTACCGACTAGGAAATTCTAGTTATGTGAGATACAGCACTGAAAAAAATCTAAGGGAACACATTTTTAAATGCAAGGTCTGAGTGCTGATTGACATGCTTTGTACGATAGTAAAATCTGGCAGGTGCATTAACTTGCATTCCTCTGATCTGTACACATCCACACTTGTCTTCTTAGGGTACTTGGTAATAAGCTTCTTTAAAGATCCCTGAGTAAGCACTGAAGATAATATCTGGAGTATGTAGCACTCAGTCCTTTTAGAATGGCTTTTTCCTGCTCCTTTCGTTTTCTTAAGAAAATGTCAGTTTAATCATATCTTAATGCTTTGATAATGCGTTTCTTTACATAGCTGTAGAACACTCACTTCAGTGTTTTAAAAGAATTAATGTAGATGTAAAAATGCAAGTTAAATGAGATTTCTTCCAACAGGCTAACAAAACTTGCAAGACATTTGCACAGCAACACAAACGTGCCATAATAGAGACCAGTCTTCACGTAATACTGCAGAAGATAGTTGTGTCTCCATTTAGCAGCTTCAGAGAACCTACATATAAATTTATCTTTTGTCAAATGCTGCAGATTGTTTAGTTTTCTTCTGATATCTGCCCAGCAGTCCAAAAATATTGCCGTTTCCAGGAACACATACCAGTTCCAGAACTGGTCCAGTTCAAAACAGAGTACCCTTCTGCTGCTGAATGAAATGAGGAATTGTACTATGATTTCATTGCCTAGACCTATATCAGTAAGTATGTTATTAAACAAGAACGTGTTGTCTTGGAAGACAACATAATGAAGCTCCAGTCTATGCTGACTGCAGCTAAAGAGCAGGTGCACCACTAAGCAGTCTGACAGAAGAGCCTTCAGAGGCAGGAGTCTGTTCCTCAGCTGAGTTCTGCTTGGTGTTTGTGTGTGTTGTCAAAATTAGTTATCATTTATACGTGCTAAAACACAGGAACAAATATTTTTAATCACTTTAACTATAAAATTAAATATTATAGTGTGTTACAATGGCATAATAAGAAAACCAGAGCATTATTATCTACATATCTATGGCAAAGTGGCCCACGGAAAACAAAACAAAACAAAACAAACAAAAAAAAAAACTTTCCCAGCCCATTTAATTTAAGTTTGTTTAAAATTCAACTTCTGGAATCTGGATACGTCAAAGATTTTACAAAATTCCTTCTTCACACCATTATCTTTGACCGTCACTAGAAATCTACTTTTTATTACCAATTTGTAGATTCAGCTCCTCTTGTAGATCATGTTTGAAAGATTTTGTGATTCTTGTATGCCAGTTTCTTAGATTAAAAGACACCAGTCCTTTCTTACTTTCCTTTCAGAAAAGCATAATTTACACAGGACTGCAATATACATTGCATGGGATAAACTGACGACATGCATGTCTTCAGCTTTCACTTTCTATAAGTAGAAAATATGATTCTAATTCCCTGTGTGTCTTGTAAAAAGTAAATATCTCCTCTGAAATCCAAATGCATTTTGGCAGGATACAACACTAAGATGATTCTATCTCCAGTGTTTTTCTTGAAATATCACCCAAGATTCTCCAATGTTTCAGTAGGCACTGAACAAAACCAAGTAAAATCCTCATCCACACCTACATGAATTTAATGAAACTAATTTGATGAATGAATGAATACATGGATCTGGAATATCTGTGATCTGATATCATTTTTTAAATACTCTTACTGTTAATTGTTTTCATATGAATAAATGTTTGGAGGACGTGTCCTTCTTTTTATGCCCTATGTCAGAAGCAGCATGATCAAGGCTGCAATTGTAATGGAAATAATGAAGCACAATGATCCAGAGAGTTCTTCTTTCATTTATGCCTTTATCTAAAGCCTGTGGAAGTTAATCAAAATTATTTCAGTGATACAGTAGTCTTTGGATGAAGCCTTTACACTGGCATGAATAAAAAAACGAACAGTCATGAAATCCACAAATTTACAACAATTGCATCGCAAGTGAAAAGAGATTCAAGCCTTCATTAGCTGTTGAAGAAACATCGTTCATGGAGGGACCAGAAGGTTTTAAACAAAGTTATGTATTACACAAAAAACATATTTAATATTTTTGTTTCAAATGCATTCTGTGAAGCAGTGATTATATCCTTGTATACTGAAGACGTATTTTAGGAGAAAATATAAGTAGATTTAAGCAAAGGACATTCTTTTTTTTCCTCCAAGAGGCTGGTTTATTCCTGTATTGATGAAATCTTCTTGGTGAATACTAGGTGGGTTACTGCAAAAACTATTTTAAGGACTAATAATTGGACATCTTAAGTAGTAGGTCAAGTTACACATATCCTTTTGAAAATGAGAACTGGTAACAGTATTTCAGCATTCAGAATAGAAAGGAGAGCAGTGGTGCCTCTGTCCTTGAACTCCAACTTCTGACAAAAATTCTTTACTTGGAGAAGACATGCTTTATTGGAATAATCAGAAATGCAGTTTCACTAAGGTGAGAGAGACAAAGCTTGTACGCCTAATGTACGTGTAGAAAGGAAATATAAAGAACTGCTACTGCTGAAACAAAGTAAAGTACAGATTTTGACATGGAGTTAGAGTAGTTAGAGTATGCAGAATAATTAAATTACAGATGCTCTTTCTTTCAGTTATTTTTTATCTGTTTTCCCGCACTTCTTAACATCTTTAAAACTCGATAGGAGTGAGATTGTGGTTGTGCTGTGCATGGATGAGGGAAAAAATATGAGCCCAAAGATGTCTAGATTTACAGTTGTTGTTTTTCTCTGTATCCAACTGTGATATTTGATTCTGATCTTAACAGCAAGATAATTCAAGACTGTCAACTTAAAAAACATATCTTGGTATACCTGCAGGATGTAGGATACTTGAAAGTAAACTTTGAATTTTCTTCTCCTGATGATCTAGGACTATATTTGGTAGTTTGTGTCAGGTCTAAATAAATGTCTTCAAAACACATAATAGGAAATACTTTACCCAGTTGTCTCACATAACTAATTTGTCACAGTTTTGATGATGAACTGGAAGAGGAATCTCTTTTTCACCTTTGCATATTGTATTGAACATAATGAATGGCTAGTTTATAGGTCAGGGATATCTACCGTATTTGGATAGTGTGTTCTTCTAAGAAAATCCAGTCCTGTCTGGACTTGAGCACTTTACCATTGCAAACATCAAGCAGTCTTAAAAACTCAGTAAATTCATATGGATGTTATTCAATCTGATTAGCCAAGATTATCTCCAACTGCTTTAGTTTGTACTATTTCTTGCTGCATAAAGATGTAGTCATATTTGGATTCTGGGTGTAGATTTGTTACTATAAAACTACTAGGAAGGAATAAACACACCAGACTGTTCAATTAAATCAGTTTTGCTCTGTTTCAACTGGAGGTTCTAAGTACTCCAAGGAAAATTTCATAAGCGCTCCACAAATGAGATGTTTTCCACCGTGAAAATTAGGGGAAAATACCTACTACTGATATTTTTTTGTTAGGGAAAGGCAGACTGCCAGAAGCATTCAAGCATGTGTTTATTTGGTCCTTCCTCAATAAATCCTCTCTTGACATTAATTTTCTTGCCAACTATTGTCTGATTGCTAAACCTCCCATTTCTGGGCAAGATTATTGAAGAGATGATAGATAGCAAATAGTCTAGCAGCATCTGCCCTTAATTTTTAGACACCAATCAGTCAGTCTTCAGACTTTGATATGGCATCTGAAGGGCATCAGTTTCAGTGACTGAAAATCTCCCTGGGGCAGTGGGACAAGTTTGGTGTGCCTACTAATAACTCTAGGTCCTGGTGACCTTTGGTCTTTGATTTCAGAGGCTGTCAGGAGCTCTTAATTTGACTGTGGAACCTGACAAGGACTAAAGGAAATGATTTTATCCTTTTTTTTTTTTTTTTTTTTTTTTTTTTTTTTTTTTTAAGCTGGAGAAGATCCTGAAGGGGTTATGATCCTTTGCTTTTACTCCGAAGGGGTTTTTCTAGAGTTGCCTCTGCAGCAGATCCTGGCAGCCTTAAACCCTTCTCTCTGTGCACAGAAGGATGGGCTAGCAAAGAGCAAATCAAAGGGTAAATTTACAAATACAAATCTGACGATATTCCACTTGGTTTCCTGTTTTTCTTTTGCCTGGGCTACTCCAAAACATGTCTCACATAAGCCCTGACATGAAAACTTAATGGCATTCAAATACAAAGCTTAACAGTCAAACCCTTCATTCTCTATTCCAAGTTCACCCAACTCCTGCTTTGCTGAGTGGAGCCAACCAAAGAAGAGTGGTTTGGGCAGTTCGGAGAACTTGTTCTTTCATAATCTTGAACATAAATCAAAGTCCAAAAGTCCAGGATGCAGTGAAGTAAATGTATGAACAAAGGCGTTGTGTCCAGGTGTTCGCAGGGGGAGTTTTGATCTGGTTTTGATATTTCACTCTGGTTTTGATATTTCCTCCCTCCCTGCCCAGGGGAACACAGACCTATCTGTGCCTTCTGCTGGGAAACGGTTGCTTGTTTACTCAGATGCAGCAGTAATGGATGTCTTAATTCGAAAAAAATAAAAAATAACAAACAGAAAGAAGAGTTAATGTCAACCAATGAGATCAGCATTAGGAGCCACAAATTTAAAACTATAATGAGAAAAACAGGTTCTCAAGCAATCTCTGAAAAGCCTTGTTTATGTTGAGGGAAGCATCCAAACAATAGTTTGCAACTGTCTCCAGAAGGTATTTTATGGACATTTAGCATTTAGTTAGTACTGTGAACCCTTAATCTCGGAATAACCTTTCATTTCCTTCCCCCTTACCCTGCGTGTGTCCTGTATGGGATGTTATGTGTAACATGCTCGCTCACCAGTCCTAGGCAAAGTCTCACCTCTTAACATCTGGGACAAATTAGACTTTTGAAAATCTAAATCCCACTGGAATCAGTGAACATGCAGTATTCTCTTTCCAGCCTCATGGATTCACATCTTTACAGGAGACAGTTTATATGTAATCACAGGAAGATCTTATATTGTGTGTTTCAAGTCTTGTAGCCACAAAGCAATTCCAATACATCTTTCAGAGTCTATATAAAGCATTTCTTGCAGTACATTGGTGGCTGCAGTGCAGTACCCTGAGAGATTTAAGTCATGTAGTATAACCAGAAGTGAGCAGGGGAGTAAGCAAATTTGTAAATAAATAAGGAACACATACATTGCATGCAGAGTTATAGGTATTGAAACAATATGAATTCTGAGCAACATAAACCAAATTTTAGTGAATTTGTATCTTGCTTTCCTCTTTTACTTTACTATTTGCATTATATCCCAAAATGCTCAGGAATTTACTGTAAGAAAAATGTAAAAACCTGAAGGGCACAGAAAAACAGCTGATACCATAGGGATACACAAACCCGCAAAATCACACAAGACATTTGCACCCATAATTCTTCCTGAACCAAATCTTAAATTCATCTCCAGCCAGCATACGGTATAAATATTCTTCTCCAATATCTTGTCCAAAATTTTATTTTGCAGACATGTATTCCCAGTACAAAATTGTTTTAAAATGATTGGAAATATATGTGCCAGTAAGAATAATTATGGGAAGCTAGCGTAACTACCAGGAAATATCGATAGTATATATTTTTTCCAGCAGAATGAGAGACTCTTACAAATAAAAGATTATACATCACTTTTATAGAATTCACATAAAAAGCTAAACATAACCAGAATGTTATGAAAAATACTGAGCAGTGGTGTGTGTTGTATTTCCCAGTGCTCTCTGAAGGTATACATAGGAAGCCCCATTACTTCAGGCTCTTAAGACTGGATTAAGAAAAACACAAACACACTTAGGAAGGATAAAATTGCAACTGGTACAGATGGAAAACTAAACATTTCTAGCAACAGATTTTCTTTGCCTCCAGTTCTTTCTATTTTATTAATATGAGAAATACAAAGATGCAGAGCTATGCAACACAGCATAATATTCCTGTACTGTACAGGAAAAAACTGAAGCACTAAGAAACGAAGCAGAAAACCCAAACAGTAGAAACCATATTTTCAGTCTGATTATACAGTTCTGTACAGTTGTGAGAAATTAAGTAAGGATTTGTCTATTGAAAGTCCTTGATTATAGCAAGCAACTGCAGTGTCACAGCTCCATTTAGCTGTTTCTCTTACAAAAATTGTTGAGTTTTGAACTGCTAATATTAACCAGTACTTTTTTGCCTCCTGCAACAATTAATCAGTATTCCTGTTGTGCAGAATGTGTAACAAGCACCTCAATAACCTGAAAAACTATAGTTTCTAGCTGGTACGGCTCAATCATAACCCTTTTATTCTAAATATAATTGTATGTAAGCTTGTCAGATGCGGGTCTCTTTTAACAACTCAAGCTACTGATAAAAAATATTTTATATGATGCTTCACTGCAGAATCTTTTTTCTTTACCGTCACTGTTGTTAATTGTTTAAAAAATAAAAATTAAAAAAAATCAATCCTAATGGTCAAACTGTAACTCGAATATGTATCTTTATTCACAAATCCAATATTTAATAATCTTCTGTACCGAAGAAATCAAGTAATCACGTCTCACTTCATTCCCTTACAAAATGGGTGCTGTCCCCTACACTGCGTCACACAGCTCAGCTTCCAGCTTCAGCCTTAATTAGTTAGAGGCAGCTGAGGGGTTTAAAATTCCCAGATAAAATATGTAGAGACAAACTGAAATCATTCTTGCCTTTACAGGTCTCTTCAGTTTCCCTATATAGACAGAAACACTTATTTTTTTCATATTCTTTTTTATTATTTCCTGATTCCGACAAGGATTTTTCCTTCTGCTATTATAATATCTCAGGTTTAGGACTGGGAGAATAAGAAGCCCCTGTGCAGACATTTGGTGTAACTGTGGGTGTTACAGTGTGCAACAGCAGCTGAGATACCGCGAAACAAAGCCAGAGTCAAAGAAACACACTTAGAGAAATAAAGAGGTGCTGCCAGGGAAAGTCAGTGAAAACCTTCACTCGTCTTTCCTTGAAAATAATAAGAAAGGTATCAAAAGATTTCAACATTTCAGCATTTCAAAATAGTTAGAATTCATAAGTCTTAAGGAAAAGGACTTTGCTAAAGTGAAGTTCAGTCTTTGCAATGTAATTCAAATTGCGCTTGTAATTCAGGTCCTGGAATTAACCCACTGAAGCAAAGCTTGAAAAGATTTAGATTTACTCAGGCTACCAACAATACAATAATGTCTTACAATTTCCCAACTCCCTGTCTGTTGGTGATACTGCCAAAATGCAGTAATCTGTCATGCTGAAGCTCAGGGTTGCTAATTGTTAAAGAACGAATCAGGACATCATTTCTGAGTTTCTCTGGCTGAAAACTTATACAGACACAAGCAGTTGCTAATCAGGATCAGATAGCAACTGAAACACCCCTGGAATGATTTTGCTATGTATGTAAGCCCCTTTTTAGCTGTGGGGAGATATGTTCAGGACACATGCAGAATTCCTGCATTTCCAGGCATTGCCTGGGATGAAGGTATTATCTGAGGTACACTTCGGGTCACTGAGCCACCACTTTCTTTTCCTTTGGGTGTGGAATGCAGAGGAGAGCAAGGGACAGGAGAAAGAGAGGTTGGGGGGAGGAAGGTGCTAGCTGAGGGACTTGGCACAGCTGAGCAAGGCAGCGTTCCTTTTGCTGAACTATTTGCAAGCTTTCCATCCAGTTCAGGCAAACACTGTTGTTACATCTTCATCAAATTTGGCAACAGTTTGCCTGCCCACTACAAAATAGCACTACAAAATAAGCAACACTATTGTGATGGACCTTAAAATTTCAACTAGAAATCCATCTTTTTTCAGAAGTGTTCTTGTTATTTAGAAGCCCATTTGAAACTCCGGGGGACACTGACACCAGCTCTTTCGTGGTCTTAACCTCTATTCCTGACCACGGGTCAGCTTCAGCTAATGGGATCCTTCCAGTGATTTCAATGAGCTTTGGATCTGGCACTCTCAGAAGAAGAGAGCTACAGTAATGTACCAAAATTGGTGCTGCATAAACAGCTGAAATAATAGGAAAACATAATGAGTTCAAAATCACACAGAAATAATAAACAAAATGCTTTGTGCAGATGCTGTCCCCACATGAAAAAAAAAAAAAAAAAAAAAAAAAAGAGATTACCAAGAGTAGTACAGGGAAAGTACTGTTGGTGAAATCAGAGTTCTTTCCAGTGTTTTACATGATATCCCTACAGAGGTGATATTTGTTATCACTAAACGTGTATCCTTTTTCTCTCATAAATAAGACATAAATTAGTATTAGAATATTGTATTTTCTGCTAAAAACACCCGGTGCAAAGCTGCGCAGTTTTACATATATTTAGCTTCCTGCTTGCTTTCTTTTAAAACATTTATTAACCAGAAAGACCTCACTGACATGTAAATTTCATTTTCTATGCCTAGCAGATTAAAATACATCTGTTTCAGACATCATTCAGTAAAGAAATAATTTGAATAGTTCATTTTATTAGAAAAAGATTTATGTCAGCATTCAACTATGACAAGAGAGGGGATAGTGGCATGTGCACAATACTGGAAACAGATTTTCCATGAAAAGTATCTATATTGAACAGAATTGTGCCAGAAACAACATAGGCTTTCTATGAATACGTTAGCCTAGCAGGTCGTGGGCAACACTGGTTTTTCCAGGTAGAGAAACACTCCATCCTGGGCAGTTCCTTCAGGCAGCTGCATTAGTTGCTGGCTGAATCAATGTACATGAGGTGCACGTGAGGTGAGAGTGGATGACGAGGTAGGAGGAAGTCAGTGCTGGCAGCCGGATGGAGCTCCATGTGTGCAGCAGGGGCATTTTGTTCCCTTGGGGGTTTGATTGTACTGTCTCATAAAAAAGTCCCTTTGATTTGATTTTTATTTTTTTCTACAGTTTGCAATAAAATCAATAGGTTAGACATTTCATTTATAAAGACAGAGTAAGTAGAAAGCATAATAATACAGAAGTAACATGTTAGTCTGCAGTGTCCTGTGCTGTAGGATGTAGCAGCATATTATAACATACTGGGATAGAAAAGGTGATAAAGTGCCATGCATGACTAGATACTTTAGGGAGTGATAATAGAATACAGATCCCGTCTTATCTAGGTCACTAGTCTGAAAGCCACCATTTCTTTGTGACTGGAAGTCATTGATATCCAATGGATTTTTAGTACTCTACATGGGTTGAGATGATAACCTCATATTTTTAAGAGAAAGTATTTCCATTAACATCAGCTGAATTCTAGTTTCTTCCAGGGCTGGACAAAATCAACTACTGTATTTGAAAGTATTTGATTCTTTTACATGTCATGACAGTTATGTATCCCGTCTTGCATTCATAATGTAAATACTAAAGAATTATTCATTTCCTGGGAATATTTACACCAAATTCAGGGGAAAAAAATGTGTAAGCTTGTTAAAGAGTGTTTTTCAGAACCTTTCTAAACACAAGATGGGAAGCTTTCTTGACATGAAGCTCACTGAGAAGAGACAATGTGGGAGAAAAGATATATCCATTAAACAACTTTGCTGGAAAGAAAAATAAGGACAAATAACAGGGACCTCAAAAATCACAGTATTCCATGAACCACTGGAAGGACAACTTCAAAATCTCAGATTCAAAACGCAAAATAAAAATATATAACACTGGCTGAGCATATTGGAGGACTGCAATGTGTTCCTCTTCAGTGTTCAGGTATTTGATAATACTGAATGGTCAATGCATACTGATATAGAAAAACAAACTTCACCACAGCCATCATTAAAGCACAAAGGCAATTGCGCATAAGTTGCAAATCCCTATTTATTGAACAGATATTTTAAAACATACAACTATAACATACTTGCTTTTCATATCAACAAGATTCATGAAATACATTTCAAGATATTAAATATATGTATATATCAGGGTGAGAAACTGAACCAATAAAAGGTAGAATAGAAACAAATGTGAGGGAGACTGGTAAGGGCTTTTTAAATGCTAGCTATGGTATTAAGAACCTTTGGAAATCATAATTTATGTTATTTAAAGCCAAAGAACTGTATGAATTTGCCAATGGAGTCTGAAAAGATCTAAGACTCTGCATTGCTCTGGTTCCACTCTACAATGACAACCAGTAAGAAACTGAGGGGGAAAATCTGATTTGCTTCAAAACCCTCAGAATCAGCTTTGAATTTGGCTAACTATAAAAACAGATTTAGAAAACAGTACTTCACATGCAAAATACTGATAGAAGTGTGAAGGAAATCTTGATTTTGTACAACAAATAATACCTAAATGCATTGAAATTTTTTTAAATATCCGTTACAGTGTTCTTTAAATATGCATTTCCCATATGTATCAGTATTTAAGTCTATGTAATCATGTTCAGTATTTATATAATCTACTCTGAATGTGTAGCTTGTGTTTATATATATCTTATGTTCTATGTAAGTATACACACAAATACAGATCAGTTAGTTTTATAGACTGAGATTAATTATACCGCAATTTTATGCTCATCTTTGGAAGCCATCACAGTATGTTACTAAGGCGTAAAAATATTTCCCTATTTTCACATTATAAAAATTAGAGTAACAAATGAGCATATGACCAAACTTTCCTGCCTGCAGAGTATGGAGAAACATGTGATTAGGGAGCTCCTGAAGAGGACATTTATGATAAGAAGGTTCTATATGTCTCCATTTAGAGGTCATTTTCTGGTTAAATAAGCAAAATTAAACTGGCCATAGGAAAATAGCAAATGGAAAAATCTTCTGCCTGATGCCAGATATCTCCATTCTTCCTTTTGTCATGGATGTGAGTGCCAACACTTTGCACCTTCTGAAGGATTTACAGTAAATGAGAGGTAGAGAAGATGAAAAGGGAAAAAAGGGTGCAGAAACATATTGTTTGCTACCATAATGTTTTTCTTTTTAAAAGACAGAAATGTGGGCAGCCACCATTGCATGGAGGTCAGATGGAGAAGCCCAACTCCGAGCTGGGAGCAGCGGGTGAGCAATGTGGATGCGGGGCTGAGCTCATGGAATGGAGCGGGCGTGCTGCTGCTAGCAGAGCTGCACAGATAACTTGCTAGCAGTGGTTTTGTCTCCCACATTCCAGTTAAATATCATTCAATTTTTAAGGCCCATAAAAGTCAGAGAGCCTGAAAGGAAGAAGAGATCTTGGGAAGATCTGAGGGAAAAATGGTATTTTTAATTAGTATAAAGATTATTTAACTTTGGAGCTCTACTAATGATAATTTCTGTGACCAAAAATGTCCCCTTATGATTAATCAATTATGCAAACCATCCCCATTTCAAGGCTAGTAAAGACTTATTTAATGACATTTTTCATGCATCTCATGTCTTTAATATATTATTTTTTCCTTTGCTCTGACAGAGCAATCTGCTCTGCAGAAGAAGTACAGTGTGCTGCCAAATAAGATCATTCCCCATATTGGGAAACAATTGTTTATATATAATACATTCTAAAAATTGATCCTTTTAAAATAACTGATTCAGTGTTCAGCTTGCTTCTTTGCAGCATGTCTTATCCCTCCACAGGAATGTTTTAGTGCAGATTGTTCCCACATTAGTGGCATAAGAAACAGAACAGCAGGTCCACTACAATTTTGGGTCTTTTTTACTGTCTGCATGCACCGGCCTGAAGATTGATCCCACCTCACCTTGGGTATACACTGTACCTGTGTATGCCATGAGAAGTAACACAGTCCTTTCACTGATTCATTTTTGGGCATCTTCTGGGAGAGACTGGAAGTAAATCCCCAACTGCACACATTGTGATATGCACCTCTGTGTCCCTATGAAATGAGCTGAGACAGCCAAACTCATTGCACCTAAGGCCAGTCTGTAGCAGCATCCAAAGGCCTGATGTCAGTGCATTTTATGCTGCTCTGCAATATAATTTGCAAAAGTCCAGATTACTGAAAGGAAAAAAGATAATCCATCATGAAAGGAAGTATTTAAGAGAATGGCTCAATATGTGATTCCCATTTTATGGCTGAGTTTGCTGTAGCATGAAAGAAAGGTGTACTTATGAAACAAACAACAATATGTTAACAGGAGGGGTTCATTTATTACCATGTGCACACGTCATATGGAGATTGAGGGAAAATTGAAAGAAAGCAGCATTCGCAGCTGTACTGCTCAGGTTTAGTTAGCACACAAGGATTGCATTTATGCAAACAACAATGCTTGGGTCATTAGTAGTGCTGCAACTGAATGGCTCCACTGTCTTTTTCCTTGTCATAATCTGTGCTACGTGCTAGTAAGACAACCGTCAGTGTAAACCACATCCTGCACTGAAAAGTGAGAAAACAATTGTAATATGCCATTGGAATTAAACAAATAATTAGTATGAAGAAAAGCATGCGTTCTGCAACTCCAGATGCATTCCCTTCTCTTTTGGAAGATGCAGTGTAACCTTAATTAAACTTGTATGTTTAAAAGTAAATATTTATTTACTTTAGATTACCTTTTCACTGTTAAAAAAAAAAAACCCTACTAAAAACATAAATGCCATAAATGAAGAGTAAACTTGCACTGCATGTACTCTGTCCATGATAAAACAGATTAAAATAAAGAAAAGCAGGATAAAGGAGCCTCTTGCATGGCTGACTCAAGATCTCCATCTAGTGTCCATATGAAGATTAACAGAACTGTTTAAAAATTAGTGCTTTAAATTTAAATTTAAATATATATGTATTTTCCCGAGGTTTTATGTTTCTTCATTTTATGGCACATCATAACATAGAAGTGGCCAGATTATTATTTTTTTTATGACCTCTGGTTTGTTTTCCATCACTTTGCTTCTATTCTTTTTCTATTCTACCTTGCTGTATTCATGTCCTTACACTGCCATACTCACCACTGCTTTACAAGAATTTTTAAGGAATTCAATTAGTGCTGGGACTAACACATGCCATGTACTTTTCTCCTAACTTCTTTTTGGTAGGAATTTGTATTTAGTAAGGTGTTTAATTAGGATATATTGAAGTGGCTTGCATGTCCAGCTAAGCTCCTGCTAACGTCTTTCTGTAGCTGTCACTGCATATGCAGAGAATGATCTGAATTTTTGTCATAAAAGTTTTTGTCAGAGAACAGTGTGGTGTGCTCGGGGCAGCAGGTAGATGGGCTTGGAGAAGTTGCTGCTTTATAGCACTACCACGAGGACCTGCGACATTCCCCTCTCATAGAAATCAGTAGCCTAACACAAGGTGCAATGGTCATGGGGTGCTCCACATCAGAGCCTACGATGGGCAGCAACACGTTAACAAAACTCAGTCAAATTAAAAAAAAAAAAAAAAAGAAAAAAAAGTAATATTTAATCCAAACTTATAATATATGTATAATACATGCTGAAAAACCTTTATGACTATTTGAAGTTGGAGGAGAGATTTTTTTCCTTCTTCCCTTTTTACAGATCTATGCTTCTACGGGTCCCATAGTTTATGTAGAAAAGAGGATGATTTTTAAAACAGCTTTCACCATCTGTACATGTTTATGCACCAAATACCTCTCAGCTAGCTTCCTCTAGCTAGCAACACAGGAAGGAATAGTATTGTAGGCTTTCATTTGGCTATACAAGGGAAAGAGATGCTTGTGCCTCTGTTACTCATGCCCAGAAATAGCTCAGCTAAACCCAGAAGTGCTACTCCACACCTGACTGCAGTGTAGGCACCTATAAAGGGTTTAGTTGTCAAAGGGCACAGAGGGTTGTTGCCCATCCATTTGGGCCTTGACAAACATGTAACTGAGTGTCTCTCTCGGTGTGAGACTCTGTGTGCATCCCCGTGCTGGCCAGCAGGACTAGGAAATGAGTTACAGGAACTCATGTACATAAAAATAAACCTGAAAAGTCTGAGCTGCTGAGAAAGGCTGTTTTTGATATTGTTTTCAACAGATAAGGGATGAGTAGACAAAGCTTCATAAGACGATCGCTTATTTGAGATATCCTCAAGACTTTGGATTTCATCAGTTTGGATGGAGAGAGCCTGCAGATGCCCGGAGCTCATACCCCTGCACTTCATGTGAACTAGAACACTTGAGCACCTTTATAAATCGACCCTGGTTCTCATAACTTCCCAGATGGGCTTACAGTTTTTTTTGCTTGTTTTTTTTTTTGTTTGTTTGTTTGTTTGTTTGGTTTGGTTTGGGGTTTTTTCCTTTTCTTTTTTTTTTTTTTCCTTTTTTTTTTTTTTCCTTTTTCTTTTCTTTTTTTTTCCCTTTTCTTTTCTTTTCCTTTCTTTTCTTTTCTTGTTGTTTTGTTTTGTTTTGAAATTCCTTACATTCACAGTGAAGAATCCTGCTAGAATTGGTAATATTTCTGAAAATGGAATCAATTTTTCAAGAGCAGGGCTGTAACTAAGCGCATTACATCCCTGCTGAACTCAGCGAATGAACAAGACTCTTGAGCTGACTTCTAAATCCACGTGGATATTCTGTAAGGGAAGGATAAAGTGCTCTGTCTTTACCACACTTAAACTTTAAGATCAGGACTGGGTTTTCTTAACATACAAAGACCATGTACCCCAGGTGTAGTATGTAGTCTGTGTAAGGGAACATCCTTCAGCTCTAGGAACAGGGTAGGAGAAAGAAAAGAAAGACAGGAAGGAAGAAGGAAGGAAGGAAGGAAGGAAGGAAGGAAGGAAGGAAGGAAGGAAGGAAGGAAGGAAGGAAGGAAGGAAGGAAGGAAGGAAGGAATACATCTGACAAAAGGTAAAATTAGGCAGTCACAGCTGGCAGTCACAGAGTGGATGGAGGTAAGAATCAAACATGTCAAGGTGTGGAAGAGTGAATGAAGGGAGAAAAACGCAGGAACCAAAGGTGGTGAGAGGAGGTATAGGCCTTAAGTCACTGTAGCCGACACACTTAACAGGACAAAGCAGTGCCTTTCCTCCAGATGGTATCACCAAAATACTAAGGGCTGAGGATCAGATGCGTGCTTTTATGCATTACTAATACTTTTATTTCTTTCTAAGAATAAGAATGAATTGCACCTTTTAAAAGGTAATAGAAAAAATGGAAAGTTCATATGTATTTATGTTCTTTACTCTTGAGTATTTAGAAGCATAAATAGCTCCAGAACCTTTGTGTATCTTTAATTTTTAAACAAAATCTGATTGCTTTTCCCATTGGCCTTTCTCGGGTAAAGTACTGTATTACATATAAATTCATACTCTTTGTTCCCTTAATTCACGAATTCTTAATTTTTGTTTGTCTGCACTTTTAGACATTGTTAAATACTATGGTTAACATAAATGATGGGAAAATGGCAAACTGACAGAATAAATGAATATCAACCAAATCTTTGTAATCTTGTATGTACCAGTGAAATAATCACTTTCTGTCTGGACACTATATCCATATATGTAGACACAGATACATCTTTTCCACCCGTATTCCTAAAGCCTTGTCATCCAGGATCCTGGTTCTTTGAAGAAGAGCCTTGATATCCAAATTTCTTCCATTTTCAGATTCATTCTGGAATTCCTTCTCCACATTTTGCTTTCCTCATTTCCTATGATTCCGTCTTCAGTGAAAAGGCTCTCCCTCAGGTTTCCCACACCCTGAAGGTTAGTGAGAGGGTCTGGGGAATGGGAGACTTCCCTTTAGTCAGGAAAGAGGACGTGCGTGAGCGCCTAGGCAGTACTAAGGTCCACAAGTCCATGGGACCTGATGGGGTGCATCCACGTGTGCTGAGGGAGCTGGCAGAGGTCATTGCCGAACCGCTCTCCATCATTTTTGAGAGGTCTTGGATAACAGGGGAGGTCCCTGAAGACTGGAGGATAGCCAATGTCACTCCAGTCTTCAAAAAGGGCAAGAAGGAAGATTCGGGTAATTATAGGCCTGTCAGCCTCACCTCTGTCCCTGGAAAGGTGATGGAACAGCTTGTGCTGGATACCATCTCCAGACAACTGGGAGAAAAGGAGGTTATCAGGAGTAGTCAGCATGGGTTCACCAAGGGGAGGTCGTGCTCGACCAACCTGGTGGCCTTCTATGATGCTGTCACATGCTGGGTGGATGGGGGAAGAGCAGTAGATGTAGTCTACCTTGATTTTAGAAAGGCATTTGATACTGTTTCCCACGACATCCTTATAACAAAGCTGAGGAAGTGTGGGATAGACGAGTGGACAGTGAGGTGGGTTGAGAACTGGCTGACTGGCAGAGCGCAGAGGGTCGACGTTGGTGGTGCAGAGTCTGGCTGGAGACCTGTAACCAGTGGTGTCCCCCAGGGGTCTGTGCTGGGTCCGGTCTTGTTCAACATCTTCATCAGTGACCTTGATGAGGGGATAGTGGCCACCCTCAGCAAGTTTGCTGATGATACGAAGTTGGGAGGATTGGCTGACACGCCTGAAGGCTGTGCTGCATCTCCCCTATGAAGAAAGGCTAAGTGAACTGGGTCTATTTAGCCTTGAGAAAAGACGACTGAGAGGGGACCTGATCCAGGTTTATAAATATCTGAGGTGTGGCGGCCATAGCGGTGAGGCCAGTCTCTTTTCAGTGGTACGTGGAGACAGGACGAGGGGAAACAGACATAAGCTGCAGCATAGGAAGTTTCGCACGAATGTGCGTAAGAACTTCTTCACGGTGAGGGTGACGGAGCACTGGAACAGGCTGCCCAGGGAGGTTGTGGAGTCTCCTTCTCTGGAGATATTCAAGTCTCGCCTGGACGCCTACCTGTGCGACCTGGTGTAGGGAACCTGCTTTGGCAGGGGGGTTGGTCTCGATGATCTCTAGAGGTCCCTTCCTACCCCTACAATTCTGTGATTCTGTGATGATTGCCCAAATCAGGTCTCATAGCTTCCAGTCCAATGCAGTTCCAGTTTGCATACTTGTAAACATCTCCCCATTAGTAGTTCAGGCAGGATACATTTTGTAGAACTATGAGGTGCTGTTTGATAAGATAGCAGAAAAGAAGCTATTTTCTGATTTGAGAGATAATGTATCTCTCTTGACAGTTTGTGTGGCAGTTAAAAAGTTCTAAAAGTATTTGGATTCCCATTATTCCTCTGATGGCAGGACACAGATAAAATGACAAATTTTATCAATGTGCAAAAATTTCCTCTGTTCTTAAAGTGTAAACCTGGCCCTATTATATCAAGTATTAGTTCCTTAGGTAAACCAAAAGTCACAGAAATGCAGTGACCTCTACAGTTGAAGAAACTGAATAAAAGGCATAGACAAATTCTGTCCGTTTTGGTCTCATGTGCAAAGCTTTCATTCAAGAAATGGCTGGCAAAAGCAGCATGAGATTGCTGTCATCAACATGGTGGACATTTTGCAGGGATTTGTTGGTGAAGGAGAAGCTTTCAGTTATGAGAACTGACAGGTTTTATAGCTATAAATTGATTCTGCAATACCTTCTGACTACTGAGGCCTAAGCCTAGCTCAGGCTTTCACATGGGACATATTTTGAGGGATTTCCTATCAGCAGTCATTTTCCAGAGCTGTAAGTTTGACACCCACAAGAGGTATTGCTTTTCTACTGAAATTCATTGTTCTTATAAATAATTACATCTCTGAAGTGGTGTGGTATACTTTTCAAAGTATCTCTGGAGTTGAGGGGCCACTTTGCATTGCATTTGTGGGAATGGGTTTGGTATTTGAGATAATACGGTCTCACTGAGTGCCCTCTGTCTTGAGCATGATTTAACAATATTTAATGGGAGGTTGATAACCTTTTCTGAGGCTAGCTACGCAGATTACAAGTATGCTTTACTGTTTGCAAGCCTACCTATAATACTTTTCTCAGAGTCCTCCAACCAGTCATAATCTGGTGACTTGGTATTATCATGCTGCTCCAGAAGTATTGACTCCTTTTCTATTATATTTGGCCATGATGTCAGAGGCGGATGTTGGTGGTATGGCAGTAGAGGTAGAACCTTCCCACCAATATTCCTTTACATGTTGTTGCAGTGTGACAGATGGCAGCAGATGGACAATCTGACAAAATGGCATCTGAAATGGAAATGTATATGGAGTGAAGGTGTGGAACTGAATTTCTCCACGCAGAAAAAGTGGCACCCACTTACAAATTCACTGACATTTGCTTAACGTTTCTGGAGACCAAACAGTGGATGTGAACACAGGGAGGTGGTGGGTGGTGTGTTTCAGCAGTGATGACAGCAACAGTGGCACCCCTCCACTGATGCAGATGTTTACAAGTTGGCATGCAGGCTCTTGTTCATCGCTGGCAAAAATATGTAGCTAATGATGGTGACTGTGTTGAAAAATAGTGTTTTGCAGCTGAGGCTTTGCTATATCAAAGGCTGTTATTGTGTATTTGTATCTGCTGTAGTTTCCACGGAAAAAAATAGGAGGCATTAATTTCAGAGTGACCTATTTATATGGCTCTGGAACCGTCTGTTATCACTTGGTGCCAAGAAAGGAAAAATGGAGGGAAAAAGCTGTCTCAGACTGAATAAAGACAGAGCAGAAGCCTGCCTTGCTTGCCACAGTGCTTGTTTAAAATTAGCTGGGGTTTAGCCACAGAAGCTGTATTGTCAGTTTTGGGATGGTAAACTACCCCAGTGCTCTTACACTGGGGAAATCTTTGCTCATCTCCAGCTACAAATAGTCAGAAACTGAACTACAGTTATATTTAAACCAGACATTGTTTATTCAAGACAGAGAGAGAGAGACAGAAAGCACTGACAAAGCCAAAAAAATAAAATGAAAGCCTGACAAGAGCTTTCCTAGAGGAATCCAAACATCACTGTGAAACAGTGGTAGCAGTAACCTTCCACAGCTCTGACTCCCTCCCTGATATCAGCAGTTCCTGACAGGCTGCCCAGAAGGGAGACTGTTTTTCTTCACCTTCCAAAGCATTTGGTAGTTGCTTCCAAGAAGAGACTGTGGCAACACCCTTGGGCTCCAGCAGGATAGTAACTCTGAACTGTGCTCATCTCAGTTCAACCACACAGTGGACACTGCTTGAGAACTGCTTTAAATCAACACATTACCAGATGCTCAGCCCTGCCAGCTTTGGCAGCTGTGCCATCTGTCTCAGTACCAATGATGGAGTAGACTTCATGGACTGTATGCAACTCCCAAGGGTTCCTGTGCACAGAGCACACAATGCCAGGACGTGCTACCTGCCATTAAAACATGAGGAATTAATCCATCTGAATGGCCCACAGCAACAATGGCAGTGATATCTGTTAAAAATATCCCTCAATCTGCATCCCAGAAGGAGTAATCTTTATTTTCACGTAGAACTCCCATGTTCAGAAGAGATGACAGGCCAGGATTTAAATCTACAAAGGCTTTTTAAAGTTCTACCTTCTTTCTTGTATCTTTTCGCTGAAGTCTAGAGAAATTGTTATCACTTGCCCTTGGAATGCAATGCTTCTCTCTTTCCAGGCTGCCTGGAGGATCTTCTCCTTATCTCTCATTTCCACTAAAGTCACGAGCACTGTGTTCTTGGAAGGAGTACCCTTGAGTTGGTTGTGGGTGAGCATTTCAGAGCATCAATCAATGCAGGAAACAGCCTCATTTTCTGGCAACTCCCAAATAGTAGATTGTCATTTTTCTAGGAAACTGCTAGATCCTTTCAGTCACTTCCAGCAGAAGATACTGAGAGTTATTCACACTGAGGGGCTGGTTGAAATACTAGCTTGTTTCTGGGAAATTTAGCTCTCTGAACGTGGGTTATATGGCACATTTCAACAGATCTTTATTTAGCCTGCATACAGAAGCCCTCTATGTGCCTGACCCATTGATCTGTACAGTCGATGTGATTTTCCCACACACCATACAGAACAGGAATACTCCTCAGCTTTGCTGGAAGCCAGACATTATCCAAGAGACAAATCCAAGGTCTGCATAAATAATCAGGATCTAAAGAAAGAATCCTACTGTTGCCTTCTCATTCTTTTCCTCTTCCTCACTTTTGAAATCAGAGAGTCATGTGCAGAGATGTGGGACTGAGAGAAGGGGAAGGAAAGGGTTGGCACAGAAGATAATTTATGATACGTCATTTAACAGAATTGATTCCATGTTTTTTCCGTTTTTGTTTCTCCTTCTAATTCTATTAATTAGCTGAGATTGCAAAGATTTAGTAAAAACGTTTATATTAAAATCAACCTTCCCTCACTGAGTACTGGACAGATGAAATTACATGTTATTACATACTGGATGTATTACAGTAGTAACATCTTCTCTGCAAAGTTTAAAGACCTCACTGGATTTATTGAAGAGACGGAGAGCAAAGAAATCCACAGATTCCTGTCCTGTGACCCTTCAGTGTTCACATTTGATTAAGCTGAAACAAGGGCAAACAACTCAAAATAAAATGAGAAAGAACAAATTCTGCTGTGCCACATTCATAACATATTGGGATTAATCTCACTGAGAGTGCAGAGATGCAGCAATCCAGCCCATGGTGGAAATACTCTCATGTCTTCCTACCAGCCAGAATTTCTTTGCAGACACTTCAAGCAGTGGCACTTCCTGCACAACCCATCTCTTACATTTTAGCACCTTGTTGCAGACAAGATCTTCATCGGGAATAAATCAGTTTAGCTTTACTGATGGCTGTGAAATCATATCAGCGTAAACCAATTTAGCGAGCGATACAATCTTGAAACTAATCAAAGTGCGCTTCATTAGGAAACTTTCAAGATTCTAAACTCATTAAAATTAGGAGATTATTATTTGAAAAAAAAAAATGGTAAGGAACACATATATGTCAATTTTCGACTTTTCTCATCTACAGATTAACCAGAAATGAGTTACAGATTTGTCAAATATACATATTATTTGAAGTCAGTGGAAATTTTATGAATAATTTAATCCTCAAATTGTGTATCTTCAGGACTTATTAAGAATTTTTTACCCACAGTCTGAGATATTTATTTTTGTTTTGACTGAACATACAGATCAGTGATGGATTTCTGCTCATTAGTATGAATTTTATGTTGTTGCACGTAAGATTTACTATCCCATAAATAATATCAGCAAACTCATTTGTTAGCATAGCCTGACAAAATGAACACAAAAAGACTAAGCACAGCTGAATATAATGTAGTTAGAAACTGGATCTTCACAGAATTCGACCTTTTCAAAGCCTCTTAGTATGAATCTACTTTTAGTATGCTGAGATGTAGTCAAGTCTTTAATATATTTAGGGGAAAATGTGAATTTATTGCTTTTTACACCTTTTTACATAGTCTCAAAGTGAATTGAAAGCATATGCTGATGAGATGCTGCAATAGCAACAGCTGTGGAAGAGGTAGAGACAAAGAGCTGGGCAGAAGACTCTTGGCACACAATGAGAAAATAGTAAAGTAAATTCAAGCTGTAAATAGACTGCACAGCAGAGGAGGCAGCACCTGTTCTGAGATCTCTTTGATATGAAGTAAGCCAGGGTCAAAATAACCACAACTGGTTCAAGAGATGGTCAGAGATGTTGGTGGTATAGAGAGGTTGTGAGATTAACTTCACACCCAAACTCTGCTCGTTTTGTGACATAGCTCTCTTTTCTTGCAGGAATTTGTAGCAGTCATGGTGTCTTCCTGAGTTTTTTCAGAGCTGAAGCAATCTGGGATGCCACCAGGTTCGAGCCTGGTCCAAGGTCTCAAGAGGATGGCCTGAGCCTCCCGAGGGATACTGCAGGGCATGGTGGTTCTCTGCAGGAAGCCAGTGCTAGAGTCCAGAGAATGCTATTTTCCAGTCTTCATGAGTCAGTTTGCTTCATGTAATGCCTGTTCCGTTTATTTCTGAAATAACCTCCTGCAGCGAAGTCTCTATTTGCTCCCATTTGATAGTAGTTTTCTCTAACAGTGACAGTTTGGTAACGCATTGCCCTCGTATTCTGAGAAGTATTATGGCTATCATCTTGAAACCAGTCACTTTCTGTCCACATAGTTTCAGGCTTTCCTGGGAGCCCACCTCCACAGGCTTCTTGTGAAAGTACAGCAAGATGTAGAAGATTTAAACGGCCAATTTCTTTCTACACCCAACTATGAAACTTCATGTTGATATCAAGGGTTTAATAATTCTGGTCTAATAAAGCACCGGGAAGCCCAATGTAACAATTTTACACTGCTAAGTGTGGGTCTTGAGGAAGCTCATGACCGGGCGTTCAACTTTCAGGGTTCCTACTCCTTCTTCAGTCCTCCACACTGTCTATTTTCTTAGAGTGTATTGACTGAAAGATAAGAAAAACGTAAAGCCCCAGCTTGCAAAGCATTTACAATCTCAGCTGAGAAATGAGTCACATCATCATGGAAAGTTCCCAGTAATGCTATAAGATTTGTGTATGTAATCTGTAGTCATCACTTGTAGGATAGAAGAGAAAATAATTGTAAGCATATGATGTTTTTTATGGAAGAAGGAAAGACAGGAACACTGTCAAAGGAAGAAATGAAAAAGAAAAAAGAAAAAAAAAAGAGGAGATGAGGTTGTCCTGGACAAAAATATGTGTACTGTTGGACTGAGTTTTTGTTAGGAATTCCTTTGAGATGAGGCTGTTTGTGTAGCCCATCATCGATAAACAAAACATTCACAAACTAGGTCAAGATTAGAGCAATGAGACACTAAAAAAACTTGATGATGAGCAGTTCTTTTATGCTGAATAAATATGCCAAGATTCATGAGCTGAAACCGTTAAAATCTGCTCATTATTAACTTTGGATGTCCAGGGGAAAAATGAGAGCATAAGAAAGAAACCTATGGAATAATTCTGAGTATCTGAGTACTGCTGCTCAATTTTGGCTGAAGTTCTTCAGCTTCAGGACATTTGAACTTTGAACAATCTTTTGTAAGTGCAAGCATAGTCAGCCTTTACTGTGGAAGTAAAATTGACAATGAAATAGAAAATGATTCAAAAAATTGTGTTTATCATATCACTACTCAACATGCAAGAGAGTGTATACAGGGCACAGGAGTGTTGGGAACAGCTTGTCAGAACTATGAGGTACAAAAAGAGGTTACTGCCAGCCAATCTGTGATGGGCAAAGCAGATATCAGAACACCGAAGCCATGTCACTGAATAAAGCCTATCTCAGGCCATGCTCCTGGGTTGCGCCAACACTTACTGCCATGTTTCAAGACACAAGGGGCAGCAATCTTTGCACAGCTTCTATTCCTGAGTCTGAGATCTGCAGCAGTGCATTGAAGTCGTTTTCCAAGAAAGTGTTAGCAAATGAAGGATCTCTCATACCAGGTGAGGAGACATCACAAATGGGACGGCTGGCTGGGATAAAACTTAAGTTTTTGTCTGAATCTAGATCCAGACTGTGGGTCTGCTGTGGGATTGTTAAAGCGATTCAGTTAAACATGGGGGGTTATTACTGTTCCTTTTGTCATTCTACAGCCTGTGTGACTCTGGTCTAAGTCTCCCATGCTACTCACTCTTGGATTTCAGTTTGTTTACATTCTTAAGGACAAAAATCATGCTTATTTAGAGATTATTCAGTCTCCAGCATGAAGCAATCCTATTCCCAGATCAAGTGCTGCTGACTGTGCTAATACATGTGACCAAACTAGCGTGTTCATAAAACATATCTCAAGGGTTTGACCCAGGAATGGCCAGTCCAGGCATCATCACTGTGACTGATGGTGTAGGTTTGCTGTGGAGTTACCTGCTACCTGAAGCATCTACTTCCAAGAGGTACTCCCAAAGAGCCAGTTTGGTAGTTTGGGTTGCTTTAACAGGCATAATTATTTACTGAATAGCTGTAAATAGCTGTAAATAGCTGTAAATACTGTAGATGATGAAAGCAAAGTGTTAAAGGCATGGGATCCAGAGATCTACACATACCCAGGAGAGCAGACTCTGAATTTGGTCAGATAAACGCAAGCCCTGTGGAAGAGAAAACATAGTTTCATATCTTCTTTGACTTCTGGCAGAACACATTTTACTGTTTATCTGTTCATTCACTGATGAATGTGGAAGTACCTATTTGGCATTAGTGAAGGGACACTAATCTGAGACAGGAGATAAATCCTGCTTGCAAATTGGCAGCTGACTGCCTGTGCTATGTTCTGCAAGCTGTCTCACTCCTGCAGTTGCCTCTTTTCCTCCAACAGTGAACTACCCCAGCAGAATCTGGATGGGTCTGGGTGGGGAGCACTGCGGTACTGGTGCTGACTTGGTGTTACCTGGTGCTGTAAGGTTAGTTAGCCGTGTGCTGACATGACTTACTTGAATAGGACTGCTGGATTTGGACTAACACTGTGAGACTTTAGAGCTGATTAAGACAAGTGTCTTACCAAAGAATCTGGATTGGTAAATAGGCATTCTGACCGACACCAATTCACTTCAGCTTGTTTTAAAAGCTGCCTCATTCAGCAAGCAGTGATAGTCACGTTACAACTGGTGGCCGAGGGTAATTTTTCAACAGCAGATTTTAACGTACACTTCCTGAAAACAAACTCGGGGAGGGGGCTGTGACAGATCTCACGCCTTCCTCTCCCCGAAGGAGGACCTCAGCAGCTCCAGGCGCCGGTGCCGGAGCGCGCTGCGCTCAGGCCGCTAGGGGCTGCTCTCCGGCCGGCGCTGAGGGCGCGGGCCCGGCTGTGCGCGGGCAGGGCGCGGCGGGGGGCGAAGCCTGGCGGGCAAACAGCTTCTGTCAGCGCGGTGCCGTGCCCACCCAGTTCTCGTGTAAAACAATTCTAGCTAGGTGTGTTATCTGCGCTATTCTATTTTTATGGCACAGTGAACAGAGGGAAACCGTGCCGCAATATTATGTACATAACACAGGTCTTGCAATTCTATTATTACTTTTCCTCCCGTGCTGCAACCCATGAATCAGTGAGTCAGATTATATACACACAGTTTGGCTGATAGATATTTGCATGTGGACATTATATTTTGGACAAGTGGTGTAGATCACCCAGAGCTAGGTTTCTCTGTCCTTTGGTGCATAGGGGCCCAGCTGGCTGTTCTTGTGCTCAGAAACCTACAGCTGTTCCATAAGCAAACAAACACAAATAGACAAGCAAACAAAATACAGTTCTCTATTATACGAACCTAGGCACTTCTATGGCAGGGAGCTGATTGTCCCTCTCTGCTCTCATGAGGTCTCACCTGGAGTGCTGCATCAGGCACTCAGGAAGGACATGGAGCTTTTGGACAGGATCCAGAGGAGATCCATGAGGATGATCAGAGGGCTGGAGCGCCTCTCCTATGAAGACAGCTTGAGGTAACAGGGCTTGTTCAGTAAGGAGAAGAGAAAGCTCCAGTGAGACCTCATTAAGCCTTCTGATTTTTAAGGAAGCTTATAAGCAGGAGATAATCTATTTTTTTACATGGGTAGATAGTGATAGGACAAGAAGGAGTGGTTTTAAACTAAAGGAAAGGAGCAAGTTTTTCACAGAGGGAGGTGAGGCACTGGCTGCCCAGAGAAGCTGTGGATGCCTCATCCTTGGAGATGCTCAGCGTCTGGTTGGAAGGGGCTCTGGGCAATCTGATCTAGTCCTTGATCTAGCGGTTGGCAACCCTGCCTGTGGCAGGGGGTTGGATGCAGATGATCTTTGAGGTCCCTTCCAGCCCAAGCCATCCTATGATTCTGTATTCATATGATTATTAAAACTGATTTTCAAATCAAAATTCTCTCTGCATAGTTTTCTAAATTGTTTACAATGAATTCTAAACAAAAGCATCTGCAGCAGTGCTCCACAATTACATTCTAACAAGAAAGCCAATTTAAACCCTTTTTTCTCTTAGTTTATTGCATAACAAATGATATGTTATTTTTGTGAAACCATATATATATATATTTAAATCTGTTCATTTCAGTGATTTTCCTTTGCATTGACACAAGCCTCTTCAGTAAACAGAAGTGTGGGTCAGGATCTTGGCAAGGGAAATGGTAGAAAAGAATCATGTATAAGCCACTTCATCCAATTTTGAGCCATTTTTTAGCTGCTGATCCTCCCGTTTCTTTCAGGGGTCAGGCAGTGGCCACAATACTGTTTGCACATTGAATTATTTTCTGCTGCTGATGATGTACATTCCTTTCTTCTGAAGTTATTTGTGTCTTTCAATTTGCTGAAAACCTGTGGCTGTAATTTCAGTAACATCCTTGTAAGGCAGCTTCAACTTCATAATTTATAAACTATTGTTGCTAACTGTCTACATGCCAGATAGAATCCCTAGTCCTTTGTTGCCATTTGGAGTTACAAGTATCTTTTACTTTTTTAAATATCACTAATGATAATTTAAAAAGCTAACAAATCTTAAATTACAGTTTAAAAACAAACAAACAAACAAACAAAAAATCTCCAAAGTACTCCAGGTTGCTGTATTCTTTGTCTGCTACTGCAGCCTAGCTTCTAGAAAGGAGACCAAATGAGCAGATGCACACTGTCATTTGGCTTTATAGTCCATAAGTTCCCTCACCTATGAAGCTTCTATAACTAAACCCAGAATGCCCTGTTTAATATCTGTCACTGTCTGTCTCATCTATTACACTGACTGATTTCTACTGCCATGTAGCAGACAAAGCTTTGTCTGTGCTTTGTTCTACACTCATTCCAACCAGAAGGAGCTGCTCTCTTCTTTCTTTCCAAGTTACAGATAGTACTGAGGTATTTTTGCATTTTATTTTTAGCTCTTTTATAAATGTTGTGACTTTTAGTTTGCATACAGATCTTAAATGGTTTTTGAAACTAAGCAGAGAAAATGAATCTGTGACACAAAAAGGCTCATCATCACGGACAGAGGGTCTTCAAGGGAGCAAAAGCAGCATCCACTCTTTTCAAGAAGCTCTCTCTGTTCCAGATGATGTGGAGTGAAGTAAAAGGAGAGTAGTGCTCTGCAGGAGGTTAGTGCTGGTCTTGTCATGTGCATGGAGCCCAACGGTCCATCTGCAAAACCACAGGGAATGCCATGGTGAGATAGAGTGGGAGCACAACAGGAAAGTTGCTGACTTCTTGACTCTGAACTGCCAACTTCAAACCATTGCCAAGATAGAGAACGCTGGATGTATATGGAATAAAAAAAATGTCATTTCAAGTTTCAGCCTTCAACTGAAGGTAATTTTGAGAAATGTTCTGATTTTTATTTAATTTGAAATCAGTTTTGAAAATATCAAAATAAAATAGAGATGGAATTAAGAAAAATTCATAAATATACTTTCTCCTTGCCTCAAACAAGCAGAATTGTTTTGATAACTTTTTCTTTCAGCTTTCTAATGGGATGAGGTAACTCACCCAAAACAAATGCATATGTTTTGCTTACATCAGCTAGTTTCCAAAATCCCAGTGTGCATGAAGCATGTAGTCAGGGGACTCTGTGCAGCTGATGGAGTGGTGAAATCTCGGAGGCAGACAACATAGGAGGTCCAAAAGGAGAGTGGTGTACAGCTCTGCCATCAGGCAGAAAGCAGACTGGGGATGTGACACTTGTCACAGAGAGTTTGAATTTAAAACATTGAAAAATGACTGAATCACAAGTTATTCTGCAGAATTTCTATAGAATTGGGTTTCTAAACTACATTAGGCAGCCAATGGTCTCTTATCTGTCTTATTTTTTAATAATAGACCTTGATGATAAAACTACCTGCTCTTGCAGTATGACGTTTCAACATATAGCCTCTGATGTCTAACTGAAGAAAATCCCAGATCCTAATAAATCCTGGTTTAGGTAGATATAGCCACAGCTTGCATATGAAGATGTCATTGCAGTTTCAAAAAAGGTCTTTCCAGCGTGATCATTCAATGCTTCTTACTTCCATTGCTGTGTACTCTTGGCCTGCTTTTCTGACTGAAGAATATGAATCCTCCCGGTAACAAATTAAGTGAACTCACATCTTTCTCTCATCCCGTCATGGTAGAAAAATATTTATCTATCTTGTTGATTCGTGCAGTTATAAAAGTTAAACAGCAGCATCTTCAAAACCAGAGCAAAGACCAAGCTATTGCAGGCATTCAATTGTCTTCCTGTTACAACAGCATAGGACAAGAGTCAAGATGTATATAAGCAGAATTTTGGTGCTCAATTTCTGTACTGCTGTAAAATAGGACAGAAAAAAGCCTACAGAAAAATAAAGATGAAGGATATATGCAGAAAGAAAGATTCATTAAACTGTTTTAGAAACAGTGTTAAAAAGAGTTACCGTGTATGCTCCCAGTTATCCTGGGGTGTCCCAGCAGAATAACTAGGGAACATTGTGTTTCTTGGCTGTTCCTCTGCTATTTGCCCTACTTAGTACAGGGAAAAAGGACAGGCTGCTGACCTGAATGGTTAGGTAGTGACAGCAGTTCTAAAAAATGCAAATGGAAGCACAGTGTCCAACTAAGAATGATTTTTAGGAGAAACTATGGCTTTCCTCTCAGCTAAACTATAGTTTAATTCTTGTGTTAATCAAGATTTCACTTGGGATCCCATTTAGCAAGATGTATCTCAGATACATGTTAGCTAGCCTGTTCTTCCTACCCTGTGGGCAAGCTGTGGATCTCCCAGCAGAGCACTGCATTGGAGCTCCCTGAGATCATAACTCTGTCTGAAATGGTGCTGGTAGCTAGAGAGGACACAGAAGCTTCAGGGTTGTTTTTTTTTTTTTTGCTCCCACTTACACTGAGATGGGTATTTTCTATTGAAGCTGAGACCTGTGCCTTAGGGATGTTCAAGGAGCTCTCAGCCCAGACCTTGGAAGGTCCCACAAAGTACCACATGCATGGAATAAAATTAAGTTTTGGGTAAAAGTTTTACCCTTCTACTGCTGCAGAACTGCGTGTGTGGATTATGCAAACAAAAACCATGAGGTCAAAATGAGTGTGCACAAGAGAGCGAGTCTGTAAAATAATGACATAAATTGTCTATGCATTTTATATTAAACATTCATTAAGTTAAAAGAATAGAAATAATCCAGGGAAGATCTCCCAATAAGGGAAATTTCCCATAAAGGAAATTCATATCACTGATGATGCTTATTTTGGATTTTGACAGACCAAAAAACCCATGTTCTTTGACGTGGAAAAGTTCAAGCGAGAGAAGTTGTTATAGAAAACTTTAATGGCCATAAAATGTGCAGTCTCTCAAATTTGGCTGATAGAATCACTTCAGCTGATAGCTTCCACTGGTTTGGATGCAGCAGGTTTAAAAAGAGAAAGGAGGTAAATAGAAGCTCACTACAAATTAAAACGATCCAGCATATTCTGTGGCAAACAGTAGTAACTTCTGCAGGACTCCTCCTGGAAAACTTTCTATATTTTTCTTGGGTCGTATCCCAAATTTCTCCCTTAGCTTAGCTGAGGTATATTTTATGTCACTTTTTTCCTTTCCCCTTTACTTTTACTTTAAAAACTGCTCACTGCTCACTCACCCCTGTAGCTGTGGAACCAGAGGAACAGGACACAGGGCAGCGGGACAAGACAACAGGCAGACCCGATCCAGAAGCAGCATGCAGCCTGGCTAGATGAGCTCTGGCTCTGCTCCCCTTGGGGCCTGGGGAGCAGCAGGTGGGTAGAAGGTGTGCCGGCAGCAGCTGCATGGATTCACATGGAGGGATATGAGCTCCCCTGGCTCCACCTTTCTGTCTTTCACCACTGGAACTGGCTCTGTGGTACCATTCACCATTACCAAATTTGAAGCTGCTATTGCAGACAGCCAAATGCATTCCGGGTGGCTTTGCTGAAAGTGGCACTTCACTGCGCTGAGTGAACGCTGATGGATGTTCTTTAATTAAAGTGCTATAATAAAAAATATAGAACATCTGTGCCAAGGTGCTAAGTAATCTGTCTAAACAGATATCTAATTTTAAACTCAGTTATTTTACAGAAATATTACATAAAATTTTCAAATAGGAAATAGAGTTCTACTTTTCCCATGTGCATAGTATTTCTCTTTATTCGATAAAAATCTTCTCAGCTTGCATTTGCTTTTATTTGAAGTTAAGTGAGCTGTTCTCCTCCTTTGGGCTTCCAGTTAAACAGCTGACATTCTCTGCTGGTACATAGAAAACTAAAGAAATTTCACTTTTATTGTGATTTAATGTCCTAGTATCTACTGCATCTACACTACTGGAAACAAATATACGTACAGATATGAACTTTTATGATAAACTTACTTTGCAGAAAACACTTGGGATTGCTTGCATTACAAGCATGCTTACTTTGTTAACCAGCCCTGCGGTGCACTACTACTTCTCTCTTTTTAGTAGGGAGCCTGTGGGTTCTACCATAGCCTCACCACTGACAGTGAGTGTGCCAAATTGCAACACAATTCTGAGATACCAGCCTCACCAATACCAACAGGTATCTTCTGCAAAAGACAGCAAGATCTGATCCTAAAAGAAAATAGGCTGCAGCACTACCACCAACAAAAAAGAATGCTTATTTTTAGGCATCATCGAGCTGGTACTCATGAACCATATTTTTGATATCCATTTAATGCCATCCTTTTGCTCTGTTTATTTTATATCCAGTTCTTCAGAAAGGAAGTTACAGGCTGGTATTCCTGGTGCTTCTCCTGCAACCCAAACCTTCCCAGCTCTTACCAATCAGTAAAAATATGATAATAACATCCACATTTAGATACAAGCTGCTGCTTCTTTCTTTTAAGGCTCTCCCCTGTTTAGCTTTACCATCGATATCAAAACACATTTTGGGGCAAAACATCAACTCCTTGAGCTTCTTCGGAAAGTTTTGAGTTCTGGGAACAGCCGCAGGGAGTGTGGGATGCCTGGGGCAGCAAGGAGCTCTGGTACAATTTCAGTACAAAGTCTGTGGGATAAAAACCTCTGCTGAAAATAGCTTTGCTTATGTTTTGTCACATTCTACCACAACTCTCCAGAAACCCAGAGAAATAAAAATATGTTTTGATTGTTCTTCCTGATGGCTGAAGCTTACCCTGGCTAAAGCTTGTCACTCATTGCCCTTCAGGGAAAGCAACATGAAGAACACTGTTAAAAGCAAAAACCACACACACAAAGGAAACAAGGAAAGGGAGGACATTCTCTGAGCAGGGAAGTGTGAGCCTCGCTTGCAATCCAAAACTATAATGGGAGCCAGGGGCGCCAAAAGACCTTTAGCCTGCCAGTTTTTCAGTGAGACGGGTAGCTTTTTCCACAGGAAGGTGGAAATGACCCTGAAACTCAACCAAGGCAGTGGCCACTGGAGCAGAAGAAAAAATAAAGGGGTAAAAAATAAAGCTGATTACATTCTGCAGGAAAAGTGATTTGAGAGGGAAGGAGGAGGAGGCTGTATGCAGTGGAAAATTCAGAAAACATTCTGTTTCCACAAAGAAAATAAATGGTGTGTAGGAATGACCACAGGGAGGGGATGGAGGAGCTGCAGGGAGCATGGGCAGGACTTTTGTAGGTCAGGAGGGTAAGAAACACAGATGTGGGGAAGAAGAGAAATGAAGGCAGTGAGGAATGAATCCCAGGGAAAAGTGGGGGTGGGAGAGGTTGGTGGGATCCGGAAATATAGACAGAATTGAAATCAAAGAATCATAGAATTGGGTTGGAAGGGATCTTAAAACTCATCTAGTTGACACTCACTAGATCAGGCTGCCCACAGCCTTGAACACCACCAGGGATGGGGAATCCACAACTCTAGACAACTTTTGCCAGCACCTTATCACCCTCTGAGTAAAAGGTTTCCCTCTAACATCTAAACTAAATCTCCACGCTTTTAGTGTAAAACTGTTCCCCTTTGTCCTGTATCAGACTGTGTGAAAAGCCTGTCTCCCTCCTCACTTGTAAGCTCCCTTTAAGTACTGGAAGGCTGAGGTCTCTCTGGAACTTTCACTTCTCCAAGCTGAACAAGCCCAGCTGCCTCAGCCTTTTTTCGTAGGAAAAGTACTCCAGCCATCTGAGTTCTGAGCACATTTGTGGCCTCCTTTGGACCCACTCCAACAGCTCCACATCTTGCTTGTACTGGGGACCCCAGACCTGGACACAGTACTGCAAGATGGGGCCTCATGAGGGCAGAGTAGAAGGGAACAATTGCTTCCCTCTCCCTGCTGGCCACCTCTCTTTTGATGCAGCCCAGAATGCAGCTGGCCTTCCAGGCCACAAGCACATGCTCACTTTAAGTTTTTCATCCACCAGGACCCCCAAATTCTTCTTCAGAGGACTGATTTTAATGATTTCTTCTTGTAGTGTGTATACATACCTGACATTGCCACAGCCCAAGTGCAACACACTGCACTTGGCCTTGTTGAATCTCTTTCCTTAGGTTCATGATGGCCCACTTCTCAAGCTTCTCTCTAGTTCCCTCTGACATATCAACTTCACTACTCAGTTTGGTGTCGTCTGCAAACTTGCTGAGGGTGCACTCAATCCCACTACCTAAGTCATTGATAAAGATATTGAAGAGCATCAGTCCCAAGACACATCCCTCGAAGATACCACTCATGACTGGCCTCCACCAGGACAGTGGTGGACAGAGCTGTTGACCACAATCCTCTGACTAAGACTATCCAACCAACTCTCTATTCACCAAATAATCCTCTCTTTAAATCCGTATCTCTCTAATTTAGGGATAAGGATATGGTGTGGAACCATGTCAAAGGTCTTAAAGAAGTCCAGGTAGACAACATGAGTTGCCCTGTCTTTGCCCAGGAATGCATAGAAGGCCATCAGATTGGGCAGGCATTACCTGCCCTTGGTGAAGCCATGCTGGCTGTCTCAGGTTATCTCCTTGTCTCACATGTGCCTTAACATTGCTTCCAGTAGCATCCACAGCATGATCTTCCCAGGCACAAGAGGTACAGCTCACCAGCTTGTAGTTTCCCAGATCTTCCTTTCTCTCTTTCTTAAATACGGCAGTGTTCTTTCCCTTTTTTCAGTCACTACAGACTTTGTCTGACTTTTCAAAAATGAAGGCGAGTGACTCTTCCTTTCCCTCATCCCTCTGTATAAGCTGTCTTCTGGACCACAGCTACTGTACATTCAGGTTACCTCGGACACATACCCCTCCTGCCTGAAAATCTTTACCAGATCAGATTTTAATTTTTTCTTCTGCTGGTAGCACCCTGCTTAGAGTAATTGCTTCAGGTATTTGTGCATGAGCTGTGTGTCCCTCAGTTCTGAGGAAGTCCAATATGGAATGGCTGCCAGCTGGGTCAGGAAGCAGCTGTTATGTACCTTCACTGTTCTGCATGTACAGGACACCCGGGTCCCAGGCCTGCCTGTATTTGTGATCTGTGAGCAGGTTGATCAGTGTGAAGTTACTCTCGAGGCACAGTCTCTATGAGGCAGTCAGTGCAGAAGGGACTTCAACGGAGGCTGGATTTGCTTGCTTTAATAAGATATGCCAAGATTTTTTGTTGAGAGTTGTGAAATTAACTCATGCCTCTTGTTGTCCACCATGTAGATCCACATCTCTCCTGGAAATACACTGCTGAGGTATTCAGCAAAAAGCAGAGCATTCTTCTCTCCTCTGAATGTACCTGTTCTCTCATGCTGCCTAAACATGAGCATTGGTGATGCCCATGCCCCATTTCATGCACACCATATTGTCATGTTTTGTGGCTCTCTGCATGAGGTAGCAATGAAGGAGAAGAAGAAGGGGCAGGATGGGAGGGTTCAGCCTTGCCATCAGTGAGGTGGGATGTCTGGAGGCTACCTGGCCTGGTGTCCTGGCTGGGCTGAGAGAGCCATGAAGCAAGATCGGAGCATAAGAGCTGCCTCTGATTTATGTCTGCAGTAGCAAAGAGTTGGGCAGCAAGGAACAAATATCTCTGTATAAATGGTTTCTATAAGGCAAATCGCTTGATGGAGTGAGAGGAGGGGAGATGAGCTAGAAAAACTGCCACTGCATTTTATTGTGCATTGATCCTGCCAAGGTGTGCGAGCAGAGAACCTGATGTATCACGTTATGGCTCTGCAGAGAGCAGCTGGAGCTTTCCACAGTACTCCCGGTCCATCCAAGCATAAATGCAGACCCGGTTCCCTTGGTGTGCAGTTACAAGCAACTGTGCGAATGGGTAACTGCCTGTCCCCTTTTGTACCCTTGCTGCATGTTTATGGGCCTTACGCATGAATGGATCTTAGAACTGTGCATGTCTGTCATCAAGTCTTCAAGCTATAACAGCTTTTGTCACTTGAAGTGTAGTACCCTTCTCATCGTAAATTTGTGGTAATTACATGCAATTCCACCAAATGCAATTCTGCTTTTTCTATGTTCTCCATAGACATTCATACAACCTTACTAAAATCTACCTCCACTGTGGCTCCCTGCTGCTTGCTTACAGCTGCTTTGCTAGTGAAATGAGGCTAGCCCTTGTACACAAAGACCAAAGCAAGGGAAGGCACAGCAAATGTCTATTCTATCTATTGCATTTGTGTTTTGCAACTTAGCCTACACAGTCCTCAGAACATGAAGCTTTCTAGACCAAGGATTTTCTTTTCATCTTTGTTTGTATAGTTTCTAACACAACGGAGTCCTAATCCTTGTTGTATGTTGCATTATAAACCAACAAATTATTGGTCCTTTTTAGTAGTAAAGAGAACAAACTAGACAGGAAGGAGATTAAGCTTTATTTCTAAGGGCAGTACAGAGGAAATGACTTAGATGAACATTTTGTGGTCTAATGCACCTAAGTTTGCAGGTACTATAAATGATCTCTTATAGGCTTCTTTGTCTTAAAGGATCACAGCGTATCCAAGAAAAAAAAAGCATAGGCTTAGATTAAGACATGGACAGCATAAAGAAAGGAAAGGTCTCTTATTTCAGAAAGAATAATCTTTGGAGAGCTGCAAAAATTTGTGCCCAGATCACTGCTATTTCTAACATACGTGAATTAATCTAGACAAATTTAATGGCGTTAACTGGTTAAAATGTTAAGGCTGAAGTTTTTAGAGAGCAGAAGCAGCTCCATAGGTTGCTGCTGCAGTGTTCACCACTGTTAGCTACACATTTTTACCAGCAATGAACAAGAGTTTCTGCGTTTGTAAAAATCTGTATGGCCATCTGATTGTCTTTCACACTGTTGTCACCACTACTGAAATGCACCACCCACAGCCTCCCTGTGCTCACATCCACTGTTTGGTCTTCAGAAATGTTCAGTAGGTGTTGATGAATATCAGTGGGTGCCATTTTTTTCACATGGAGAAATTCCATTCCACACCTTTGTTTCCTACATGCTTCCATGTCAGACATCATTTTCTCATGCTGTTCCTCAACTACCATACGCTGCACAGCAACAAAATGTAATGGAATACTGGCAGGAAGGTTCAACGTCTGCTGCCATACCACCAACATCCACCTCTGATATCATGGGCCAACATAATAAAATAGGAGGCATTACTTTCAGAGCAGCCTTCATATATGTGTATTAGCTGGAGAAGCTATCTGAAACAAATGAATTTTCATTAGACATTTCTGACAATACGATGTAATAGATAGCAGGGAGGAGGTTGGTACCTTATTTAATCAGACTGCCTTTGTCTCTACTATTATTTGTTTAATTCCCTCCCTTTTTACCTTACAATCTAATGCAGGAATTAACTACAATGTGAGGAAAAAGTGACATTCATGGAAAAAAAAAAACAAAAAAAAAAAAACAAATGCTGGTCATATTTGGTCAAATGTGTGGGCACAATTTTATGCACAAATGTGTTGATCGGTTTGAGGCAGCTCTGCTTTTCATCTTGTCTATTAAGAACTTACAATTTAAGCGGGGAAAAAGCATGTGACTAGTTATATCCAATTCTGTTCTTTTTATTGTATGCGAAGGCGATTCACCATGTGGTTCATGTTTTGTAAGAATGCAGTAGCATTCTTCTGTAGCTCAAAGACTTTCCTGTTAGCTGAAAGCCATGTTTGTGTAACTTACAAGTCATAACATGTTCATTTCTGGGTTCTGAGGATGTTTAAACAATGGTGCAGTCTGAACAAGTCTAGAAAACTAGTTTTCTTAATTAATAACTTTATATCGAAAAAATGGAGATATGTCAAGGCAACATGAGTAGAAGACTGAGTTATATGGCTGGAATACTTTCCTATTTCATTCTACTTTGAAATATAAATGATATTTTTCAATAAAAGTAGTAGAAATAATAAATGTTTTCCAGCTGCTATCATGTCATTCATAATAAATAACCTTCTTGATCTGCGTTTCTGTTTGTAAGCTATTTACAGAGTACTTTTATGCTTTAGTTATGTTTGTTTGAGGACACGCAGCATGTACATCAGCCCAAGGCTTCTTCTCCTATTTTAACTGTTTGTTCCTCACCATTGGTAATACAGCCTTTGTCAAGTCCTGCCAAATGGGACTGCTTCTGGTTTCTAGTGAAGTGAAATGTAATAAGGAATAGGAAATCTGAATTAAAGATAGCTGAGTAAGCAGGATGAACTCAAATGTATTTTTAAAGTTCAGGAGGTTAGCTACCCACATGCCTCTGTTACCAAATTTTGTGCATCATCCTTTCTGCCATCATTCATGAGTGGTTCTACACACAATACGACAACAATCAGTTTCTTGTGAAGTGACTTTAGAAAACAAATACAGTTATGAGTGAGCAAATTTCTGGAAATTGAATTTGATAATTGATGTGACAACATAAAACGCCCTCAAATCATCTAAATGTATTTATTTTCCTTGCTGTAACATTCATACTGCATTTACTGCTACCAATACTTCCTTTTTTATATAAAATGTACACCTGAGCAGTGTATGCTGAATTATGTCCTTGCCATTACGTTACTTAAGCATTCAATTTGCCCTGACTTCATCCTGCAGTGACTTCTGTTGCTCCCATCCACTAGGTACACACCCACACTGTGCATTTGCTTTGTGACTGACAGGTCGAATACGTTCCTGTTCAATCTCACTTGCTCCAGCCACCTACGTGCACCACAATACAAATAATTACAGCTACACTTCTCTATCATGTGTAATTTGTTTGAAAATAAAAATTGTCATAGATCTGTGAATTCCAAATGAGTTTTGTGTGTTTGAACCATGTAGCAATTTATAACAACTGAACATCTGCCTTAATACTGGAAACAAGTCTTTTGTTAGGAAGCAAATTGAGAATCCGTCTATATTGAGTATGTATGTCTGCCTTTTTCTATTGTGCTCATGCATGCATGATTGGAAGAACATTACTTTGTGCATTCAAAAGGTGATACCAGGCAATAATTTCAGGAGTAGGAATTTGTCTGCCATGGGGACATCTTGATAATCAAACATCATCAGCAGGAGCAGAGTTGGTGTCTGCTTTTAAGACTCCAGCAGCTAAAGGCCATGAAATGGCTTTGTCCTTTCTGCTTGCATTGCCTGTGGCAGAACTGAGAAAGGCAGAATTAGAAACAGCTGCTGCATGAGGATGAGTGTGCAGAGGCAGCCCATGGCAGCCCAGCCAGAGTACCCGTTCCTCCTCTCCAACATCAGCAAGAGCAGCAAACCTTGGACTTTTACCAGCTTTCCATGCTGGTTCTGCTCTTTGCATACCTGAAGTGGCAAAATTCAATTCTACCAATGCACCTGAGAAGCCTTAAGCTTTCTCTGTATAATACAATTCCACACTTTATTATTAAAATCTCTTTTTTATCCTTCTCCAACAAAGAGCATTCATTTCTGATGACCTCACAAGATTTCCTGTGTGGCTTCATTGGCTTGGAAAGCAGCACTTTAGGGATTACAGAACTGCAACATGTTCAGACTTTATCCACCATTAGAACTGATTAAAAAACAAACAAACAAACAAAAAAAACCAATGTTGCTTTAACATTAAAAATCCAGCTTTTGATGAATGTGAACAGCTAGGTAGAATACACTTTGAACTGTGTAATGTAACCACTATAAATGCAAACATTGGACTTGATCTGAAAATAAGAATTAACCTACATCTGATTAGACCAATATAATTATTTTACCACATTTTACAAGTTTGGTCAGTTTACTTTCCTAAAGACAATGTAAGACTGCATATGCATTCATCTTTTCACTTGCCTGTTAAGGCTAGAAAGGCAATTAACTCCTACCTTGTCGATGACTGAGCAATTTTGGTCTGTTATTAATAGAGACAGAATTGATAAAATCCAAACTGTAGATCTGGACAAAGAGGTAAACTCCTTAAACCTCCCTCTTTACTCAGAGCAAACTCTGAGATTAAACAACTTTCTAATTCTGTCTCAAAGACCAAGTACAAAACGTAAATATGCTCATCTTCAACATTTTGTGCTCTAAGAGAACACATGCAATAATTCACAATAAGTTTTCAAATTTCTGAATTCTCAGTAGATAAATGGCCTTTTCATAGAATCACAGAATCACAGAATCACCAAGGTTGGAAAAGACCCACAGGATCACCCAGTCCAACCATCACCAATCACCAATAGCTCTCACTAAACCATGTCCCTCAACACAATGTCCAAACGTTCCTTGAACACCTCCAGGATTGGTGACTCCACCACCTCCCTGGGCAGCCCGTTCCAGTGCCTGACCACTCTTTCAGAAAAGTAGTATTTCGTAACGTCCAGCCTGAATCTCCCCTGGCACAGCTTGAAGCCATTCCCTCTAGTTCTATCATCAGTTACACGAGAGAAGAGGCCGACCCCCAGCTCACTACAACCTCCCTTCAGGTAGTTACAGAGAGCAATATGGTCTCCTCTGAGCCTCCTCTTCTCCAGACTGAACAATCCCAGTTCCTTCAGCCGCTCCTTATAAGGCCTGTGCTCCAGACCCCTCACCAGCTTTATCGCCCTTCTCTGAACATGCTCCAGGGCCTCAATGTCTTTCTTGCAGCGAGGGGTCCAAAACTGAGTACTTGGCTGTGGTCTCACCAGAGTTGAATACAGGACAATCACTTCCCTGTTCCTGCTGGTAACACTGTTTCTGATGCAAGCCAGGACGCCATTGGCCTTCTTGGCTACCTGGGCATACTGCTGGCTCACGTTCAGCCAAGTATCAGTCAATACCCCGAGGTCCATTTCCTCTACATTTTGATTACTGCCAACAAAAGAGGCCCATAAAATAGCTAATGTAATAACATTTTATCCTACAGCTTTGGAAAACATTTGCACAATTGAATAGTTAAGAGCAATACAGATGCCTCATGTGGCCCTGCAAAAGTGTATGCAAACAGCTCTCCATAATTAATAGAGGGCTTAAACATCTGCATAAATGTAATCTGGTTCTTGTAAGGTTCAGAGTTGATAACAGAATAAAAATCTGATTGTGCTGTGTCTCTTTGGATCCTTGTCTGACTTACATGTAAAGAGTTTTCCTATATCTATTTAGAAGATAATGACAAACTCCTGATTTTAGGGAAGCAAGTTTTCACTCAGTGATGTGGCTGCTGCTGGCAGGGCCGTGTCATTCATCCAGAACAACCCAGCACATTGGGATTGTTGATGACTCCTCAGTAAGAAGACCATTAAAGTGCCTTTGAAAGATCTGGGAATTTTATTGTTGCTGTTTTTAACTGGGTCTCAGTTAAACCAGTAATCAATTAAATTATATCAAGCTTTTAAAACCCATCTGGAGGAAAGACCTGTAAATGGAAAAGAGGAAAACACATTAAGCTTTAAAAGTTTAGCCAACTACAATCAATGCTGCATCTCATCTTCTTTATGGCTTTGCAGCCTACAAAGGAATAGTAATAGATGCTCGACTTCAGTTATATGTATTTTGAATGTAATTACCTTGGTTTTTTAAGCCAACCAGGCTTAAAAATATTTTAAATAGCAGAACATGGAATGGAGTACAGTTATTTTCCATGACAATTGTAAATATTTGCTCTCTACTGTAACTACTCTTGCTCTTTGAATGTACAGTTTTGTAGGAGTTATCCAAGTGTATCTGGGATTTGTTAACTGAGGAAGGAGGATAGTGAGAGGATACAGGAAGCTATAAATAACACAGCGCAAGCCCTGACGGTGTGATCACACGCCTAAAAACTTTTGGCTGCACAACTTCTTCTAACTGTTTTTCTGTGTTCCACAGTTCAGCACATCCTACCTGTACCTGCTGTAGGATGGAAGCAATTAAAATCTGGTAATGACATGCTGAGGCAGCCCTGGAAGAAGCGGACACACAAAATGGCACACATCCATGTGGGGGAATCTTGGCTTTGAATGTGTACAGCCAGGTGGCTCTCCCCAGAGGAGGAGGGGGACAGAACTGGCAATGGGAAATTTGGGAGAGCCCGGGTGAGTGGCTGATGAGGCCTTGACAGATTTCTTCTGTTTTGTTTGCAGGGCTGAGGAAGGCAGACAAGAGCTGGGAGGACCAGACACACAGGACATAGCTGGAATGCCATACAGATGTCTCAAGGCTATGTTCTTCCCCTTGTTAAATTAGGGTTTAGAATAGGATCTGGGTACCATACTTTAATCAGTCATTCACACTGAGATTTCTGGGTTTTGCTCACTTCAGAATGACAGAGAAACAGCTAAGGGCTGAACTGTTTCCCAGCTATGATCAGAAATTGATAAATGAGGGGTTTTCAGTGTGTAGTGGATGAAGATGTGACTGGTAGCCTGTAATTCATGCTTGACAAAATTCAGTCTGGAATCTGAATGTATTGCTTAATTTGCTTTATCTTTTTTTTTTTTTTTTTTTTTTCCTTCAACAGTGAGGGAAAATAATTAATCAGTGAATGTTTGAGGCTCTTCACCATGCTTAAGATATTTTTCTAATTTTATATTTAAACCATTTTAATATATCTATAGGCTTTTAACTAGTCACTTATTCAAGGATATTGGATAGTCTCGTCGATAAGGACAAGAAAAGATATTATTACAGAGATTCATCCTAGTCCTGGAAGGTTCTGTAACTGCACAAAAGCAAAATTAATATGTATGAAACAAGAATGTAATTTCCCACAGTGCCCACTCTTAGACTGCTGGGAAGTAGGACAGACAGGGAAAAGACAAACAAATACCATATGAACTAAAAATAGGATGTGCATAATGATTTTCAACTGGTAGGGAAGGAGGTTGACGAATTCCCACAGAATTGGGAATCAGCATGCATCCCCCATTCTGAGTAGAGATCACGAGACATGGGGCGTTTCATCCTCACTCCCTTCTGAAATCCACTCAAGGAAACAAAGCATGAGAAAACAAACAATCAAACAAAATCCACAGAATTCAGTGACACTTTGTAAGATTTGAAGTCATTTTCAGCTCTTGAACACTCTACTACACAGCTGCTCCTTTCTCCTTTCTGTGACTAGGGAGGTGCAAATCACAGAATCAGAGAATCAAAATCATAGATTCTGGAAGGGACCCACGGGGATCATCAAGTCCAACTCCTATTCAAAGAGACAATCCAAACACAGTCAAGTTAAGCATTGTTCTGGTATCTTTAAAACCGATGTGGTACCTCTTCTCTGGCTCCAAAACTTCTTTGTACCTCACTCTGTGATCTTAAATTTAGTCTCTCGCAAAGCCGGCTCATTTTCATTTTGCATACCCTACCTATCATACAACAATTCTTTTTCGAAATCTTAAAGCCTGTATGAATATTTCTGCAGGGGTCTTACTGCTTGCTGCCATAGTGCCTAATCTTCAGTCACACCAGGATGCTGTTGTGTAGCAACAGCACAGAATCACAGGGAGGAAGAGTCCTTCTCCAACATATTAGCTGCTTAAGTAGCAAAGTGTTTTCCTTTCATCTGACAAATGCTGAGTTATGGCACAGAAACATGAAGTGAATTGGTAAATACAAGAATTGAGTCTGGGTTTTCTAATCGTAACACAAGTCCTTAATCACGTGGCAAGACAGCTTTCAGTTGTTCTTTGTTTAACAGAAAGCCTTTTCTTTATTATTTCCTTTTTAATTTTTTAAGCAGGGATTTCCTGCAGTGGTTGCTGCAGAGACCCTAAAAGATAACACTTCCTTGAAAGCGATGGATTGATTTACTGTCATTCCCCTGGTGAGACTGTTTAGAGAAAGGATGATTTTAAAAAGCTTAATAATGATGAACATATGCATAACAACATTGTAATAAAACAAAAACTATTTTAGTCTCATTTTTTTTTAAAGTATACACAGGATAAATTTTTTTTAAAATCAGCACTGTTGATGTAATGACACATTAACTTAAAGTTACTCTGATACAAAAGATTAATTGATACTTCTCGTGTAGGAAGAGTGCTAATGTTCTTATTACCAATTATATAAAAAGAACACTTAGCGTAGTTATAAACTATTGCTTTGTAGGATTTAAAAGCAGTTTGCAACTCTTAAGGACCATAGTATATAGCTAATCTTTTTCTGTATGACTAGAAAATGTGCTCCTATTGAAATGTATGTAAATTTGACACATCAGGTCAGTTCTAAAAAAGTAAAGAAAAAAGATTAGCAGTAACTAAATTGAATGAATTATGTACTTACCGGCAAAGAACAGTGGTATTTCCTAATCCCTTCTAAGACTTTTTCTCTGTGTGTAAGATTACAGATACTTTTACTGAATATAATAGCATGTTTTCATGGGTCCCTAGAGACTGACACCTGAATCTTCTCATCTTTTTAGGATAAAGAATTATTTCTTAAAATTATGGGGCGTTATTAGCACATTTAAACTGGTTCAGAAAGAGATTAGAAAGTTATTCCCTGCCAGGGGAGAGTCAACATTTCTCAGAACAAAGCCTGCTTCCAAAGAAATCCAAGATTTTGTGTGGACTTGGTGTTTTTGTAGGTAACCCCAGAATGGGCTTAAGTTGCCGACATTTTTGCTGGCAATCACAGCTAACTGAAACTCTTTCTACAGAAACTTACTTCTACAGATACTTTACATTTGCTTTTGTACAAATCAAACAGCGAAGAACCTGCTTTTTTTCAAAGCTCAGTAATGCTGTTATCAAAGGTAGACGAATTGGTGCTGTTACTCCAAACTTCAGCTAAACTCTGGATGTCATACCAGCAAGGCATGGAAATCTCCAGCATGTTCTTCACTGAGTACAAGTTTCTTGCTTATTAAATACATTGATTCCTAGAAGGTTTCAATAAGAATGGTTTTCTGATCCAAGCAGTAAAGCATTCTTCAGGAGCACACTGAAATGACTCAATAAGGCAGAATTGCTTCAATTTAATTTTTATAATTTTAACTTCAGACAGTAACTCTTCCATAAATTTACTTCAGTGCATTCAAAATGGTTTTATTTTTTGACATATTTTGGGTTGGGGGAAATTTTAATATTTATTTAAACTTAATATTTATTTAAACTTATACAGTTCTTCCAAAGAAAAGACAATTCCAAACTTTGATGAGCCCATCTTTGAGCTTTAGTCAAAATATCATCATTTATCTCTTGTTTATTTCTGACGGACAACATATGAGTAGGTTAGAATGCAGGGCTCTCATTGCAGGAAATGTTAGAGACTTAAAGAGAGCGCTGTTTCTTCTAAGAGGTTTCTTTTAATTTTTTTCCATTTCATTAGTAATTTAATTCTGTTTCAATAATAAGTAATTTTCCACACAGACTTCTTTGAAATGAACAATCAAAACTTTATAAGCTTTTAGTGTAAGCCATTTTGACCCATCTTAAAATATTTTTTTAAAGAGTAATGTTTTTTTCCTTTAAAACAAAATATTATTTTACTAATAACAGACCCTCTCAATTAGCCTCATACTTGTAGGCAGAAAGTGCTATGGAAATTTCAAATATGGTTAAATTGCCAGCACCAGAAAAAGACTGTCATAAAGAAAATGAAACTTCCTATTGCTATAAAATACTCTCCGTGGCCTGATTGTGCAGACAGTTTGTTTCCTACTCACAAATTTTTGAGTCCAATAAAGGAAGAAATGAATCAGGCCAGCGGGAAGCCTGAATTCTGCTGCGTACTTTTCATCTCTTGGGCATCATAAAATAATGCTAGTTTCAGGATACGTTATTTCAGTAAATCTTATGTCACCATAAATATTTTTATAATTAAAGCAACAGATAATGTAATATGCATTGATAATTCTCATAATAATATGCAAACTAGTCAGTAATTTAATATGCGTACTAGTAGATAATTATCTATTTCCCAAAACACCATGTCATCAGTAAAACAGAGTTATTCATTTCAAGAGCCACGATTAACCTCTGGGTTCCCACCCGCTCCGTAGTTTGGCAGCGCAGTGAGACACAAAGCATTTACAGGCCCATGTGCAACAGTTTGCGGGTTCAGGAAGTTCAGGAAAAGATCCTTCTCTTCAGGAGGCAAGATTACGCTTGTCCAGGAATGTGTGTATATTGTGTAGACGATCATGTTTCAGCTTCATATCCTGAAGATTATATCTTGTTGTTATTCCTAGGAGCTGCAAGGATCTTTAATTCAGTATTTTGTGAGTGTGAATAGCTCAGACAGTTTCCTTCCAGTGCAGCGGGGAGAGCAGGCAGGCAGGCAGGCAGGCAGGCAGCGGCCTGGGCTTGGTGCTGCTCCGATGGGAGCTGGCTGGCTGTGGGGAGCCCCGCTCATTTGGATTTACAGCCCTCTGCTTCCTGGCAATTTCAGCGGCTCTAGCGCAGCGCTGTTGGTTAAGTTCAGCCTTTAGTTGCCCATGTGATTTATTTTCCAGATGTGACTGAGCAAATAGGAAACATAGCAATCTCTCTCCTTTCAAGCCTCCCTGGGCCGGGCCTCCCAGCCTCCTGTGCCGCCCGTACTGCCCCACATCCCGCGCTGCCCCTTCTGTCCCCCCTGCTCTCCTGGACACCTCCAACCACCCAGATACTTGTGTATACCCTCCGCAGCAGCAGCACTCCCCTTCCCCTCCTGCCTCCCAGTCATACAACTGAGGTCCTCCTTGGAAATAAATAAGTATCAGCAGCTAACTCTGCACTGGCATCCAGGCCACTGACAGCTGCAGGTGTGCTGGAAGCCACGGCTGCACTGGATGCACGCTCTAAACATGTCTCTGAATAACAGAAATGAGCAGAAGTGGCACTCATCATGTGGTACAGTCAGAAAAAATGTTACTGGATTGCATACAAGAATTTTCAACTTTACCCTGGACTGCCCTAAGTAATAATTTCCATCATTGCCATTTATTGCCTCAGTTAAACATAAATAGTCAGAGTCGCCTTTGGTCTTTTGAAGCATCATGAGCTACCAAAGCTGGGAAATCAGGTAACTGGGAAATGTGTTGTAGTTTTTCAGTGAACCTGAGAATTGTTGAGTCAAAATAAGCCTCATGCGCAGAGAATCTTGACACCTCTACTCAGGTGTAGGCTCTTGTGACCTCTCAGGGTAAATAGAGAAGTTTTGGTTTGGTCTTGCTGCCATGTGCAGCCAAGGCAGAGTGGGATTTACAGGCAAACCTGTTTGGAAACCTTCCTTCCAGCCATGTGGATGTATGGGTTGCCTGTTAGCAAGTGCTGTTCCCAGGATCGTATTTCTGTGCATAGTGGAGAAATAGCCAAAGCAGCATTTCTCCTCAAAGCCATGACTTTTCAAATGAAACTGTTTCATTTTTTAAGGAACCTAAAAATGACTTTGCCTTGAATACATCTGATCTAAATTAAAATCTTTTGAACTGCACTAAAACTTTTTATATGAAGTCATTTCAACCTCCATATGTTACAGATGATTTCAAGGATTTGTGCAAACATTGTGTGGCATGGTGTTCCTCTACTCTGTGATTTGAGCTTCACGCGCGTCTTGCTCATGAAGCAGCATGGCACATTGGCATGGCAATCCTGTGCTGTGTGAAAGGCTGCCCAAGGCTTAGACAGGAAGAGAAGCTCTAAAACATCAGGTCTCACAAGGCACTCCAGCATCATGACAACTGCAATATCATGTGGTTTGCAATAAAATATTTTCATTTCATTTCAATGCAGGAAAATGAAATATGTCAACATAGAAATGCTGAAATTTTTCATTCTGGTTTGAGGGGAAAAGAAAGACATTCTCTATTTCTCCACAATATTTTAAACAATTTCTCAAAATGTTTTGGAATTTAGTCTGCTCGTGGAACAAAACTAAGATCAAAATATTGGAGTTTAGGAAATCTGAATGAACAGTCATGGTCTCTGTACATCCTAAAAGGAAGATAAGATGCTCTTGAAGACAAAGAAAGAAAAAGAAATCCCCAAAAGACAGTGACAGCACTGTCAATGTTGGAAATGTTGGGTACATAAGCTAGATCAGGCTTTTATATGAATGGCAGAGAACTGCTTGTCGTGTATAGTGCAGTTGATAGGACTGAATGATTCAAATAATTTATTCTCATTATTTTGTCTACAGTGTGCTACTACATCTTTCCTCAATGTTTAGGTACCTGCATAAATTCTCCTCATAACATGTTATTGAGTTGCATTTCTTGAAAAAATATGTTTAAAATTTTGTATCGGCTAACAAAGCAGTTGAAATTAGCTGGCTATTGTTTCTCTCAGATTTGACTGTAGTAAATTGCGTTGATGGACCAGTATCTAAAAATTCCCTTGTTTGTTGGTGTGTCATGGAAATGAAATTATATTGCCTTGGAGCAATCATATACAGATGTGAACTCCCTTCTTAATCACTTTTGAGTTTGCTGTCCTTGAGGAAATCAGCCCTCAGAGATAATTATGTTCTGTGAGCACAGACGACTGAACAGAGGAAGGAGATTCTGTATGTGCCCTCAGGAAAAGATTCCAGGTTCTGAACCTGGATTAAAGACCTGACAGAGAAAAGTCTCCATGAAAACTTTTTGTTCTTGAAATCTTTCAAAGCTTCCAGACAATTTCTGGTTGGAAAGTGTCAATGGAAGAAAAGTAACCCAAAATCCACACTGATTATAATTAAACTACTTTACTCTGTCACATAGCTGTCTCAATACATGACTAAGGGATGCTCTGGTCTGTGTTTATGCCACAGCCCTGTGTCTGGAAGAAGACTGCTGCAGAAAGAAGAGCCGATATTGGACAGCACCTGGTTTATGAACACTACATAGTCCTCTCTGTTTTGACATCTTGCTGTCAAGAAGTTCTGAGGAAAAAGAAACTGTTAGAATTTCTAGGTCAGACTGGTACTAAATAGAAATAAATGAATATTCTCACATTTCATAAAGTATGGAGTTCATACGCCGTGGCATTTTGATTTAAAACATTATTTTGTTTCAAGAATGAAGATATTTTACTGTATTTTTTAAAAGACTAAGGAGGGAAAGTTCCAGAAGGACCAAAATCCATTCTTTAGGAACAATGTTATGCCATAAAACCAGTGCTAATTAAATGTGCATATTCTGCAAAGAGAACTGAAATAACAATTTGCTAAGCAATGAGTGTTGCTTAATCAAATGTCACTGACTTGGTGTATATGTTCAGCAGAAATCTTTAGCATGAAGACCTCTTTATAAAAGTCCCACCTCATCTAACATCTGGGGAAAAATGAAATCAGCCTAGATATGTGTGAGATCAGTAGAGATGTGTTATTATATGAGTCTGGAGACTATTGACATTGAAAGCTGGTCTCCATATACAAAGTTAACAAAGAAAATGCTAAATTTGTGAGAAAGTCCAAATCGAAGTCTGAGTGCCGTAGCTTGAATGTAATGTCTAAACTTCTCCTCCCATAACTGGCACTGTCTTAGATTTATCTCTATTACGCTGCTGTCAGTGCTCATTGATTTTGCATGCTTCAGCTTGATGGACCATTTAATTAACATTAATCTGTTTTGAATATCCAGACTACATAGGTGAGTAAGATACATACACTGTAGTAGCCAGTGTCTTGTTATGTACTATCTTTATATAATTAACTACTGATAGCCTATACTGCATTGCCAAGTAGCCTCCTTATAAATTCCCTGTAGTATTGGCAATTCTTATTTTAACTTATTTTTAATGGAAGGTCATTGGCAAAGTTATAGGTGTAATTCTTGCTGAAAAAGCTGACTTGTAACACCAGTCTGGTAACTGGACTATACAGCTGGTTCTTGAATATAGACCTTTGAATCATTTGCCATCTGGTTACTTGGAAGTTTATGTAAAATGAATTTGGTGTCATTCCCCAGATGTCCATACTCTTTTGCCATTTATGTTAATTTACTCAGCTTGCTGGCCAGTTCCAAAGAAGGCACAAAAAATGGATAGGCTGTAGAGATCAAATTTCTGTTTCATAGAAATGACTGAAAGGTTGGCAGGATGAAACAGGAGAGCTGGCACTCTCATATTTTATTTTGCAAAAGCATTTCTTCTTGCGGTAGTCAAGGAAGGAAGGAATTTGTAAAAAACCTGAATGAGAATTTTTGTCTTACTTAAAAAGAAGCTGCAATTCCCAGAGATATGGTGTCTGTTGAAGCAGTGGAAATGTACACTCAAGGTGAGCAACCAACATTAGCCAAGCTGAAAATTATTATAATGGGTCACAGAGTAGTAGCTCCTTAGCTGGTTATATTTCATTCTTTCTTTCTTTCTTTTTTTAATGTCTTATGATCAAGGTCAGATGGGAAGAACTAAAGATTTATTCCAAGTTGTTCATGTATGTCTTGAATAAATTGTTATGATGGAAGAACAAGGGTTGTCTACCTTCTTAATGCAGGCATCAAACCATACTATCTAGTTTGAGTCATTCTTTATGAAGAGGTGAATATAATGACTCAGACTTATGGAAGGTGAAGTTATTGACTGTAAAGAACATTAATATTAGAAATATGAAAGGATTTGTGGTATGCCTGCCTATATGAAATCTAATCACTCAAATCACTGGGGTAAAAAACGATGCCAAGTTTGTGATTTCTAGCTCTTTGATTAAAAGATTAAACAGGGACCAAAAAATTTGCCAAGAGGGCAATTTCAAGTGTGGGAACTGCAATATTTCTGAGATACTTACAACACAGGCCTATGCAAACTATACCTTTACAGCAGTAATCGAATGAGGCGCGTGCACTCTGAGGAGTCAATACAGGAAGAAAAACCTGAGTACCTACCATGTCAAAGTATGAGAAGTACATCATTAGCTTTGCCTCAGGAGCAGATTTCTGTTTTGGGGGCATTTTTTGTTTTTTTTTTGTTTTAAAGGATTTACTATTAAGAACCTGTGATTCACATCTTAATCACGGCTTCTTAGGAGGATTGATTATTAAATGCAGACCTATGATCCACATGGTAATCTCTTCAAAATTCTGGGTTCTCTTCAAGGCAAAAGGTCTAATGTCATCTCTAGATCTTAAATCTCTTGATATTTCACTGTCATTTTGTGCTTCATACTGGCAAAGACTCCAACAATAGATGAAGTTAAAAACAGAAGAAAAAAAAAAAAGGAAACAATGAAACAGCTCAGTGCTCCATGACTCTGTTCTGGGAATTGGTAGCAGCCATGTCAGCAAAAATACTGTTTTGCTGGAGTAAGCGAGGCTGTGGGCAGCCATCCTTATCCAGCTGGGCTGCACTCACTGGAGGTATTATTGTCCCAAGCTGCTCATCATTTTCCTGTCCTGCTCCACAGCTTTGCAGGTGACAAGAACCATCCTCCAGCTCTGCTTCAGCTGGATATTTTGAAATGTAGCCGAGGGGGACTGAATCTACTGCCCAGACTGGGAGCAAGCAGGGAAGGGGAGGATCCCTGGATTTTTCTACCTTTAGAATGGGGATGGTGCCAGCTCGCAGAAAGAGCAAGAAAGAGCTGGGAGAATGACAGCATGTTCAAACTGCTGGGGTGATTTGCAAAATGTCTATTGCTTATTTTAGGGTGGTTATTCCTATGTAACAGGGAGGTTTTTCTAGTGAAAACAGGTTTAAAATATTCCATAGGCAATTGTATGAAAGTAAGTGTTCAAAAAAGCCTGCACGTAATGAATATGCAAGAGGTTGTGCAGACACATTTAACTTGGGCTGTTTTTGCCTCTATGCTTTCTGAAGATAGCTTTTATATGGAATATATATTTATAATGTATTTAAAATAATCCAGTGTTTTTCTATATGAAAATGCATAAAATATCTTTACTTGCTCTGATGAAAAATGGAAAAATAAATCTTAAAACTAATGTATTTAAATTGACTGATATAAAATTGAAGGTTTATTCTAAAGGCTCTGAACATTTTCAGCAGCTCAGACACTTTAATTCATGCTCTGTGCTTAACTAATGGCAGCTGTATTCTCCAAAATTGTACACTTGGTCCTGTCCTCCCACACTCTCTCGCAGCTAACCAACAAAAGCTCTCAAGGTTTTAAAAATAATCTCACTGAGCTGAGGGCACAGGAGGCTTTTACACTGATGATTTGCTATATGCCTTTTGTAAATCACTTTATTAAACCTAAGACAAAGCCAATGCAGAGATAAAATTTCAACTCTAATTGTGCACGTGGTAATTATTAATAGAAGAGTAAACTGATGGACAGTAGCCTACTGCATATGAAGTACTGAGTAATACGTACCTCACTTCAAAACTAATGCCTCCTATTTATTATTCATTTCCATGGAAACTACAACAGATACAAAGAGTACAATATTACTGTTTTACAAAGCAAATTCTCAGCTACAAAACACTATTTTTCAATGTAGTCACCACCATTATCTATGCATTTTTACCAATGATGAACAACAGCCTGCAGGCAGCACCCAAAAATCTGCACCAGCTGAGGTGACCCACTGTCACCACTGCGGAAACACATAACCCACCACCTCGCTGTGCTCACATCCAGTATTTGGTCTCCATCAACATTCAGCAAGCATCAGTGAATGTCAATGGGTACAATTTTTTTCATATGGAGGAATTCAATGACAGACTTTTCCTTCATGCACACTTCCACGTCAGACACCATTTTGTCAGACTGTCCCTCTGCTGTTGTCTGTCATGTGGCAACAACATGTAACAAAATACTGCTGGGAAGGTTCATCCTCTATTGCCAAATGCCACCAACATTTGCCTGTGAAGTCATGGACTGACATGATGAAATAGGGAGCGTTACTTTCAGAGCAGCCCCCACAGTTCTGCAAATGTCTCTTCTACATTGCTTTTAGCATTCAGAAATAAAAGCATTGAAACAACCATAGGCATTTTTAATTAGTGACAAATCTGGATGATTTTGATGGAACTGCCATCTGATACTTACCATCATCACTGATGCTAATTGACTAAGGCTAGTAAGAAGTTGCACTGAACTCAATCTAATTTGTACAATTAAATTTAAGTAGCTGGGCTTGAAAACTGAATACTTAATTGAAACTAAAAGTGTAAATAGATTTAGATTAGATATAAGGAAGAAATTCGTCACTTTGAGAGCCCAGAGACAGGCTGCCCAGAGAAGCTGTGGACGTTCCATCCCTGGAGGCATTCAAGGCCAGGTTGGGCAGCCTGATCTGCTGGGTGGCAGCCCTGCCTACGGCATGGGGCTTGGAACTGAGTGGTCTTTAACGTCCTTTCCAATGCAGATCATTCTGTAATCCTATGAATTTAAATGACATTTTTGACAGTGTCATGTCTAGCACAAAATACTGATCAAAAGAAATACATTGTTTTAAATGTTGTAACTGCTGGTGCAAATGATCATAGTCAAAGGGGAGGACAAAAGTCACACTTTTTTCCAGAAGATTCATTTATGTAGAAATTATATTTATCCGCAGTTCCTATTATGTTCTATATTGACACATTTTGCTTTACAATGATTGTACTGAAAATTCTGAGCAACGTTTGCAACACAACCAGAAAAAAAAGAAAAAAAAAAAAAAAAGCTGGTGGTAAAAAAACAATCATCACATCATAGAATCACCAAGGTTGGAAAAGGCTTCCAAGATCATCCACTCCAACTGCCCACCTACCATCAATATTTCCTCACTAAACCATGTCCCTCAGTACAACATCTAAATGTTTCTTGAACACTGCTAGGGACGGTGACTCCAACACCTCCCTGAGCAGCTCAGTCCAGTGCCTGACTGCTCTTCTGGAAAATATTTTTTTCCTACATCTTTATGTATTTTGCTGACTATATTTAAAGTTTTTCAAGGATTTTGCCCTTGGTCCTCAGCTTTGTATCTGCCCCTCATCACTCTGCAACCCTTGGTTGCAGGTAGAGCTTGCCACTGAGCCGCAGGCAGACTCCTTTGGGCAGTTGTCTCAACTTACCCTAATGTTCATATATGTGCTGTGACTGTGCAGGCATGCAAAGTGGTTTTAATGCTTTTATTTTGGGGACCATCGAGCATGTTGACCAATCTTTATTGATCTGCATTTAGCTTCATTTACCACTGAATGGCTTCAATGTGCCAGAAATTCACCAAGAAATATCTTTTGCGCTGGAAAAGAACACAAGCTGGGCAAAACCCAGACATTTGTTAGCCCTGCTCACAGTGAAGGGTGCCCTGATTTACTCACTGACTCTAATTCAGTGCTGCAGCTTGAGATGTGTTCTGGAAAAGGTTTGGCACAGTCAGTAAGTGAAGTCAGTTGCTCTTTCTGCCTCATGGTGCTGTTCATGTCCTCCCTGCTGCAAGCAGTATCTTTCCTTCTTCTTGCACCTTGGCCCAATACGCTGGAGATATCACTGAGAAAGGAGACATCTCCACATGTGTATAGGCATGATGCAGGGCTGATTCACTATTTCATCTCCCTTTGTGCCTTACTGAATCTGTGATTTTCACCTTTGTAAATGTAGGATTCCAATTCCCTTCCCTGCTTGTGCTGATGTTTTAGCATTGTGCTAATGAAATGCTGCTGACTGCTGAAATGAAAGGAGCTGCACTGTAGTCAGTGGCAAATCCAACATATGGATTTTAACTCTAAGCAATCAGTAGAACTGTGCTGATAAAAAGGGACTTGGAACTAAGCAAGGGAATAGGGGAAGTAGATAAAAAATAACAGGAAGGAAGTTAGAAAAATCAGGAGAAAGGAAAGAGTCGGGGAGAATTAGGAAGAAAGATGATGGAAACAGAAGAATCATGTTGGGCAAGAAGGACATATCAAAAGTGAATTAATGGGCAGCACAGTGGAAGATGTGGAACACAGAAAAGAAGGAAATGAATAATCTGTTGCTCCATTTGCACTTCAGTTTTAAAATGGATTTTGGAGTTATAACTGTAATCTTAAAATTTTCCAACTGAATTGGAATCAAGCTCTCACTTCACTCTTCACATCCTATTAGGCAGTTCTTAGATCATTACTTATTTATAGGTGCTCCTAATCTCCTATCCTGACTGTGTTAGTGTTACTACAGCTTGAGCTTCTTGAGCTTTATATGTATTCCCTCTGGCACGAGCTAAACACAGCCACCTCTACATCCATCTGAAGCTGGCCTTCCTCTTCATCATGTCATTTTGAGTTTTCTTTTCCCTTCCAGAACATTCCAAACAGATTCTGTTTGCCTTATCTCATTTTGCATCACGCTATCAATTGTGTTACAAGGCAGATTCCATCTATAGTGCGCCCCCCTACTGTAGTCACATCTTACATTGCTTTGCCCTCTCCTCCTGAATCTCTTCTGAATCCTCCCTTGTCCACTGAAGCCATGAAGATCCAAACTGGTATCCTTAAAGTGTGTTTTATGGAGTGGAAGCTACATTTTTGAGGGACATGGACCTGTTGGAGAGTATCCAGAGGAGGACTGCAAAAATGATGGAACACCTCTCCTATGAGGACAGGCTGAGGGAGCTGTGGCTGTTCAGTCTGAAGAAGAGAAGGCTCTGAGGTGACCTGAAAGCAGCCTTTCAGTATTTAAAGGGGAGCTACAGGAAAGAAGGGGACAGACTCTTCAGCAAGCTCTGCTGTGATAGAACAAGGGGAAATGGCTTCAAGCTCAAAGAGGGTAGATTTAGGTTGGATATACTGAAAAAACTTTTTTACAGTGAGGATGGTGAGGCACTGGAACAGGTTGCCCAGAGATGTGGTTGATGCCCCATCCCTGAAGACTTTCAAGGTGAGGTTGGAAAAGGGCGTGGGCAACCTGATCTTGCTGTGGTGTCCCTGTTCATTGCAGGGGAGTTGTACTAAATGACCTTTAAAGGTCCCTTCCTTTATGGATTCCATGACTTTAACAGAAGAATTATTTTCCATCAATCACTAAGCTGCATCCTTTCAAGTACAGTTTGTACATTTTCTGCTCTTAGGGCCAGTTCTGCATTCTCTTCCATGGATGGAAAATACCTACCCACAGGGGTACAAGAAAACCATCTCAGACAGTGCTGAAAGCCTTCCTGAGAAATGGACCCAATAAACAAGTCTTGACTTGTAATCTGGCTCTTCAAGTTTTTGCTTTAGGACATTGGGTTCTCTGAATCTCTGCAAGAAAAGGAACTGGCAAAGGAACACAAAGGTGATTTGGTTTATGACTGAAAAGGGTTTGATGCTAAGAAGAAGTGGCTCAACTGCCCAGCTGTTGGGCAATTTTTGCCCACCTTTGGCCCTTCCACTGCCCTTACCTATCCAGCAGAGAGGGATTTTACTTGTTGCACATTTAATTATCTCATAGCTTGAGGTAGAGAGATTAAGGCTTTGCTGTCTTCTACATCTGCTTTACAATGAAAGGAATTAAGAACAGGCAGTCTTGATGATGTGTCCTCAGTAATGCTGGAAAAAGGACCATCAGTGCTATAATTCACTGTTTTTGTAATTAGCCAATTACGCTCCCCTAATATCTTTGATGAACCAAAGCAGTCATCACCAGAAAAAAAACTGCCCCACCAACCCTACATCTGGTAGTTGAGCAAATGACAGGTTCTGTCTATCACACTCCCCACCAAGAGAGGAAGAGCTGATCACATTTAATGAGAAATTGAATTACAGTCACAGCAGAAACTCATTTGTAGCTTCATTTGTTTCTGAATGTGTTCTTAAAATTATTTTGTTGTTTATTTAAAAGTTACTATTTCACTTCAGTGATCTAGCAGCCCAACGTGTTTAAAATAGACATTTCAAAAATGATAATAAGATGGAATAACATCGTAAATATGATTAAGGAATTATATCAGCCTTCAATACAGAAAAATACAGGCATTGACAATGTATCTGTATGTCATCAAATCAAGTTTCACTGCTTTTAGCATAATCAACATTATTTTTAAGCTTGCTAGAATAATGTATCTCCCATCTCATAAGCTGGTAGAGTTTGGGATTTTCAGAAAACTGAAACTGTTTGTCCTTATAGTATTCTGACAGGAACAGAGTTGTTTAAAAGCAGAATATCTGCAAGCAATTAAATGCTTATTTTGCGCCAGAAAAGTTTGAATCCCAGTGAAATTACTTATTGTATCTGTGGAAATACAAACCAGCTTGCTAAAGCCTGCTAACATACTCAGTTTGTGGTTTTTTTTATGTGTACGATGAAACAATTGCATGTGCATCTTGGGGGGCAGATGCTATCTAATATTTGCCCACAATCTAGAAGCCTTGTAGAAATTTGTATTCAGGCATTAATCAAATTAAACATTCATTACTTTTGGGAGACAGTAGGACTGCTGAGTACACAGCCTGAAACACAAGTACATCAGTGCTTGCTACGTGTCGTGGTAACACCAATTCTCCAGGCTGACCCTGTGGTGAGTTGGTCTCTGGCACCTCATTGTTTTGTGCTCATATCAGCTGGGATATGAGCAGTCTGACCCTTCAGGATGGCCCGTCACCAGATGGCTCAGAGCCAGCATGACCATGCTGCCTCATGCTCCCGTGGCTGATAGTCAGTCACTTCAGACTTGCGTCTGGAAGGCCATACAATGCCTATTCCCCGCTCACCTACATTTACCTTTTCTCCAACATCGAAAGAAATTAACGTTGATTGTGGCACCTGCCAGCCTTTTTCTGCCCAGTATATATGTGTCCACAGCTCTGGAGAGCCATTACCAGGCAGAAGTGCCACTGGGTGATGAGATACCACCAGCTGCTGCTAGGACCATGTACTCTGCCACACACTCCTACACATCAGGCACAACCACCACTATTTATTATTATATTTTATTTATTTTTGTGTGACTACACAAGTAGCAAAGCTGAGTGTGTTCCCTTAGAATTTTACAGAATGCCCTCCTCTCTGCATACAAATGTTAACACCTATATCTCTTTTTTGTTATTGCTACAGCTTTATTGGTCACTTAGCTCATGCAGCAAATGGACAAGCAATTTGTCACCTTATCTTGATGTTATTTGACTTTGGAGCAGTCCCAAGGTATTTTACAGGTTTGCAAGCACTTTAGAGTTTGCAAAGTATTTGGCCAAAGTCTCCAGACAAAGATGGGCCAGTGTCTCATTTACTTATGGCAGCTTTAGAATAAGGAAACCAGAATGCAGTGGTGAGACTACTTGTCCCGCCACTTCTGACACAGCCCATAGTGTCCACAAAACCTCAAGAGGAGGAAAAAGTCCTCTCTTCTTTCTGCCAGGAGATAACTCCTACAAAAAAAAACAAAGCAGATGCTTTCAGACCTCTGTTCCTCTAACAGAATGCATGCTGCACCCTGGGAGATGAAGAGGTTGAGACAGGCCATGATCTGAGCTGAAATGCTAACAGGAAAAGCCTGCCTGTTGTGAGATCAGTCTTTAGTCTCAGCTAAGCAAAACAAGGCAAGTCTGTTTGATTAGTGGTAGAAGAAAAATCTCAGGCTTTTATGTCACATAGAAAATTCATCCATCCCACTGAGGGACACACAGGAATGTGTGCTTTTTAATTGTTCTTTTTGAGGTATTTGTACCCCAAAGGCAAAAATCTCATCCTTCTCTCTCCTTCTTGTCCTGAAAATCCTTTAAAATTTCACTCTGGGAACCAGGTCCTTGATTTTCAGACCATATACTTAGTGGGGCCCGTTGCTCACTCAGATCTCAAGAAGACCCAGCTTCTCTGCTTCACCCCATCCTTTGGATGTGAACTCTCCCTTAGGAGGCTGCAGTGGGCATGTGTCACGGAGTTAACGAGATCAATTTACGCCCATGACAGGGGGCAGTAAGCCCCTGCCCTCCCCTCCCCAGCCCACAAAATGGGAAGGAAGGGAGGAAAACAAAAACAGCGGCAACAATCTATGGAGGAAAACTTATTTTACTAACTATGATATCGGAATGCAAGATAACACAATATAATACAATCTGATTGAAATTGAGACTAATAAGTCAAATAAAATAGGAAAGAGAGAGTTCCCGAGACCGATTCAAACCTGAAAAGCTTGGAACGGCCAGGAAAGCACCCTCCAGCACCCACTGCCAGGGAGTAAGAGACCGTCCCACCCGGAAGGGCCAGATCCCATGACTTCTGTAATGTGTAGGGATAGGTGCCTGGAATTGGAGCATTAACACTTTAACTCCCAGTACACTATATGATGTTTTGATGTGGAATACTGAGAACCAAAAACAAACAACAAAACCATGACAGCATGGTTCTGCTGGGGGCTGCAGAAACCATGAACATGCAGAAATTTGTCTTTTCTGATTACGGGCAGGTTAGCAGGAGTAAGCAAAAATCAGCCACAGAAACTTGGCATAGATGTTCACATTTCAGATGTCTCATATTTCATGGCTTTTTCTTGCCATATGAACTCCATATGGCATTGCCACCACTCAGCCTTCAGCTGAAGGGCATCTTAGCTTTGATTTGCTAAGATGTAGAGGGAAGCTGTCCCAGCAGTGGCCACAGACAAGGAAAGGACGGTCACCCCTTGAGTCTTCTGAACTGGTTTTGGCAGGGTGGGTCATCTGGCTTAGTGACAGTCTCTTTGATAAGGACTTGTCCAGCTTGTGTTAGGAAGGGTAAACCTGCAGAACTGCTCCAGACTGATAATCCTTTTCAATGGAATGAACACATTTCACATGGAAGTTTCATGTTCTGATGAAATGGTTTTCTGATCTGTGCATGTGAACATAGGACAGATCCGCTGCATCTGAACCACAGCACTAGTAGGAACACAGAGCTCACCTTCAACACCTCCTCTGAAGTTACAAGGGATGTGAAGAGGGGACAGCTGCTCCATGATACACAGCACTGAGCACAGGCACGGGGGGGGGCACCGGGTACCTCAGAGGGCTGGTCTGCAAACTGGAATCCAGCAAGGTGCTGTGAAACTGCTTGCCTCCTTGCAGACACAACATCTGGGCAGTACGGGTGAGCAGAGACTAGGACTCCTGCAAGAAATTCAGTCCAACAGCACAAGCACACCCACTCAGTGCATAATGCCACTGTCAGTGTTAAGAGAATTAAATTCATCTTTTGTTTTCAGGAGTAAGGTGGTAGACAGCTCTAATTAGGACTTGGCCATAAAGCACCAGGATGTTATCAACAAGATCACATGCAAAGGTACTGTAGTTCCAACGTATGTTTCTTTATATCCCAAACATTGCAAGTTTTCTCTCTGTCTTGCATGAAGTATTGTGAGCAGAATCTTTGCTGAAAGGAATTCCAACTGTTTTTCTATCAAAGACACACAGTGCCAGCACATATGTTCCTGCCTGAATTGTGAAACGGAAAAAAATGAAATGGGAGACAGCTGTGACTACATTAATAGTAAATTAGCATTTTTTCTATTGGAGTGTGAAGAAGGAGGTGAGAAGCATTGTTAATTCTCAATCTCCCTAAAGAGTCTTAATAAAACTAGTCAGTTATCTTGCAACTTAACATTTTGCAGTGCTGCTTAACATTCAGCTACAGTAAGTGAAAACCAGCACTGGCTACTGTGCTGTACTTATTAAAGCTAGCAGAGCATTACAGAAGAAGATTTATGGTTACTTGCAGGGATGGAGGGAATGTTCCCAGCAAGAGGAAAAAGAAAATAATTCACAGTGCAAACGTTACTTTTACTTACTTTGAGTATATGCTATCTATCATATCCTAGTGTCCCAAACTTAAAATATAGTTGTTTTTAAAGAACCCTTTCAGTAATTAAATATACTTTCATGTAAGAATTGAACATACAGTGCAAATAAAGTTTTATATTTTTGACCAATTCTACCAATACTGAAGACACATCCATTGACTGAAACACTTGAGAACATAAACTGCCCTAAGTAGTGGGGACTAATCTCCCTATGACTGGTAAAGTTACACAGTGCTCACATCTGTAGAGTGAGATCTTTTCTCCTGTTAAATCCCCATGCGTTCAGGTGATAATGTACTCTTTTGACTGTGGCATGATAGGCTGTTTAATCTTGGAATAAAGCACAAAGAAACATGGGCTTATTGAATAATAATATTCCTTTAGCAATGTACAGGGCTTTATCATAAAGCAAAAACATGGCATCCTGTAAGTTCCCCAGGCTAATTGTGTATGAGGTATTACAGAAGCGTTATGCTTTAGCATGCTGTCAGTAGGTTTGGAGGGACAATTTGGTGGGTTGAGAGCTGAAGGAAGCAAGCTGATAAGGAGCCCAGCAGTTAGTTGGGATCTGCCCTGATTCTTCACTCTTCTACCTTCCCAAATGCAACCCCTTTAAAAACAACCAATGCCAGTATATGACTTCCATACTGATGCAAGTATAAATAAGCCTTATTAAGAGATAGCTGTTCCTTGGGTGCCTCCTCCCACTTCTTTGCAATCAATTTCCTGTTTTTTAGGGTTGGTTTTCCCACATTATCTGCAGTTGGACTTTGCTCTGAAACCTGACAGGCATGAAAGGCAGCTATCTCGTGTTTATGCCTTTCACATACTTGCAATAAGAAAGGAACCTCTGAGAACAGTGGCAGCGAATGTTGGGACTAAGGCTGGAGAAGAAGTCAGTTTTGTAATGTTCCAGAATAGGCTTGAAAAGATTCTTTTAGTAACATTTGTACCAGGCTCAAAGCTTTATCTTGTTGCTTTCTGACTCGAGAGCTCAGCTGGTATTCAGAGCTGCGCCCAATTACTCTGCTGGGAGGGGAAATGGAGTTTTACAATAAGGCCTCTCTTTAGGAAAATTCAGTTTATTTAGGGAGAAATCCACACAGCATCCTGCTTGTGCAGACAGCCTGTGACCACATGGCAGCCTACAGCCTACTTCCTCATATTTCCTAAGCCATCGTTCCCAGCAAGTTTCCCCTTGGGAGCTCAGCCTGCTCCTTGCCCACAGCCACATCCTCATCACCCACTGCCCTGCCCGTGTGCCCCTAGCAGCAGCTGCAGCACATCTCTGCCAGCCCCTCATTCCTGGGGATTCAGCCTTGCTCCACCCCTGGCCTTCAGCTGCAGATTTAATTAATTTAATTGCTCCTTCCCTTGCCCCTTGACAAAGGATGCTGGCCTGCTTCTGGAGCTCTCTAGGTGTTCTGCAAATGACAGACACAGGCTTCTTCCAACACGCTAGCACAAATACCTTCTTCCTAAAACTCCATAGCTTCAACAGAGAATATTTCTTTGTTTTTTCATGTGTATGCTGTCATACTTTTAGCGCCAGCAGAAAGCATAAGTATGATCCTAACTGTTCCAACTGATGTGTTTGCTGAATTTGTGAACATTTATTTATATTCACATTATGCAGTGTATCCCCTCAAAATGAAAAGAGTACTCCTTTTCACAGGTGGATTAAGAAAGAAATATGAACAGCAAGTCTGGGAAGAAATGTGGCTGTCCCAGCTCAGAGGCAGAGCTGTGGCATGGACCGCTGCTGCTCACGTATCAAAAGTATCCATGGCACAAAAAGCAGGAGCATGAGCTATCTGATTTTATGCGAAAGTCCTTTAGATTCCAATTTCCAAAAGTGCAATCGGATCACTTACTGCCACAAAGTTTAAAGTAGGTGTGAGTGTGAATGTTCCTTAGAGAAGGAAGGAGACCTCAGTTGAACACAACACAGGAAAACATCAAAAGGAGAATTGAAGCAAATGTCTTACTTGGTAATAATACTGATGAACTACATTTAAAAACATTTTTTAATTATTATTTGTAGGCTGGAAGCATATAACCTATTACTGTTTATAGAAGGAAGTTTTCATATTCTGTGACAGAATTTAAATTAAAATCCTCGCTATGGTGTCATTCTGATAATATTTTAATTCTGGGACTGTTGCCATCGTGTATTTATAACGCGGAAATTTTTGCAACTGGAAGAGCTATCCATAGTAGTCAACAGACTGAGTTACGCCTGTGATACTGCAGTTATCTGTTACTTTAATATGCTAACTAGGATTTCACTGTAGCTGCTAGTATGGAAAATCTTGACTTTTAAAACACAGTGTATTAACAAATTGGAGGGAACAATCCTGCTTGTTCTTTTACACTGAATATTTTCATGGTTTGACTTTAGATATTCCCCTGCTAAGAAAACTGCTGTTGTTTACACAATACTGAACTTGGGATGCCCTGCAGGGAGTTCATGACACAGAAGCCAAATGTTTTAATAATTGTAACAACTAAATATGATGGCGTTTAATAGTTAATGAAGCTCTGTTGACTATTTAGTCTGTTAATTCTTTTCTAAAATGTTGTCTGCCACAGTGGAACAAAAATACACCTACTTTCTTTGTATTAAAATCAATGAAAAACAGCATTTAAGGAGAGTCTACATCAGACCTATTAACAGCACTCTACAAATTTGCAAAATATAAGATGATGGATCTGTTATTTTGGTGCTGTATAGAACCAACAAGATAATCTCTAAGTTCAACATTTAAACAATAAGTACAATAAAAGCACTGAGAGATTTTCATTTGCATGCCTTTAGAGTCTATAGAAATTAAGAAACTGGCATCCATTGAAATTCAGAAACTGGCATTTTTTTCAATTTATTTTATTTATATTCATACATATGTATTATTATTTTCTCTATGTGTATTTGCTATATTTCATTCTATAACATCTAATTGCTGAAATTCTATCTTCTGCATTACATCAGTGAGCAGCTACAGCAGTACTTTGGGTTCTGTTGTTGTTCTGTTGTTCATTTTTTTATTATGACAGCAGATGAATTGGTAAATTGGTTATCTAACAGCTGGTTTACATTTTCAATTTACCTGTCTTTGATGATGTCTTGTTTTGAAGGTATTTTCCTGACTAAGACACTGTACGACCCCTCTGTATTTCTGTAACATGTAACTCAACTTTTTAATTTATTGGTAATTACTCTTAAATGACTGTTTGCTGAGCTAGCTAAAGAAATGTAAGAAGTCATTCCACCTGTGGCAAAACTCAGAGCTCCTGTAGTATAATCAGTACCAGCTACGGAGCTGAATTAAAAATGTTCAGAGGGATATTCTCACAAGTTAAGCTACTTTGGAGAGGATGAAATATAGGTCAGATAACCTGGCAGCATAAGACTGACAGTGTAATACTATGAAAGTGAAATGTGATTGTAAATTCCCTTTTCGTCGCAGCTGCTGGTTGCTAGTACAGCCCACACCAGGATTTAAGTGCATGCACAGTCACTCTGGTGAGGAGGTGGACGGGTATGGGCTCAGACATTTTCCTTGCCAGCCCACTGGCATAACTGTACAGCTCCCTGCAGTGGCCAAATCCAGACGGTTGCCACATGATATGTGTGCCTGATTCCAGCTACACTTCATCTCCTGCATTCACATGCATTGCAGTGTTGTGGTAAAGAACCAATCAAGTTATCTGGCAGGATATTCCCATTTCACTTCCAGAACAAAGCATGCCACCTGGTACAAATGAACACCTGCCCCAGGAGAGCAGCTGAGCGACCACATGTGGTGGGAGCTGTGTCCCTAATCCCTTACAACATACCTAGAGACCATGGCAGTAGATGCAATATAAAAATACTAAAAAAACATGTTGAATAAAATTGCTTGAAATACTGTCCGCTCCCCAAGGAGTTCATGGGTATTTTGTTATTGACTTCAAATTCATCTAGAATTCTGCCCATGCTGTTTCAAAGTAATTGGAAAGTTTTCTTGAATGTGTATATCAAAATTGGACCGAAGTCTTTTTCTTCTTTTTCTTTTAAATGAAGGCTTTTGCTGTATTTAACTACATAATTGTACCTGTTACCACTGTAGTATCAAACTGAAGAAGGAAACTCATGTTGCTGCTGAGTACAGAACTTGTCACCTCTCCAAGGCTTTTAAGTCCTATGAAATTTTATAGCTGTATCTACAATTTACTTGATCAAAATCTGCACTAAAATATTCAAGTATCATACGTTTCTGCATCTGCGTCCATAGACTTATTTTTAGTCCTCACCAGTGTAGGTACATGTGGATTTTCTTATTTATTACCTTAATTAAGTTTATTATAGCTCAAGATATGTTTAGCAAATTGTAATTACCAGTATTTCTTTATATATAACAATAGTTTTCATCAATCCATCTTTTCATTCCCAATTCCTCAGACATGTTTCTGGCACTCCCTTAGAGTACAAAATATAATTACAAGTCATTCAGTAATTGTATTAGTTAATTCTCAGAAGACTATGGGATCCATATCTTCTAGACTTGTTCATCTTTATATATTCTGTTTCTTAGTGTATTCCCTTACCTGCCAGATCACCAGATATAGTGACATAATCTTCATTACTTAATTATAATCATTAGTCAAGGGGTTTCTACTCTGCACATACAGCTTCCAAACAAAATGTCTTGAACAGATAAGCAACAGGTTTAAAAAATAAACCATTTGACACTAGGAATATTTTGTGCTGCCCATCTAAGAGCAGTAAGAGAATAAATAGTCATTTGTTATCTGGAGAATGCTGCACAATGAACGACAGAATAAAGGCTGTAGGTGAATCTGTTGCTGAATTATATTCATTTTTGAATGCACTGCAATTCAAACTACTTTTTTTTCCTTCATAGGTATATGCATGCATCATTTATATGTATATAAAAAATAAAAAATGTTTATATGTTACTTTTGTGGGCTGGGGGGTTTTCTTGGAGAGGAAAAAATGAAGGCAAACAGGGAGGGGGGAAGCTTGAAGTTCCAGTGAAACCTAATTCGCAAACAATTTGCACTAGCAGCTGTAAATTTCACTCCAGAGATTTCCAGGTGCTTGGTGCAAGTTTATACATGGAGAGCATTTCCCAGGAGATGAAGCTTGATGGCTGCATTAAAATGAATCAGAGGCCTTATCTCAATGCAGGGTATTTGCATATCTCCTCTTCATGAATCCTTACTTCATGGATGTGTCTTTTGCTTTTGTGCTGCCCTCAGTTTTTTTTTGTTTTTTTTTTTTTTAAGAATGCAGATGAATAGGCTTTCTATTAATGAGTTGCAACAAGTTGCAATGAATTTCTTGACATCCATTTCATGACTGTACTTGTCTTTTATGGACACAGTTCTTTAATTGAGTTTACCATACATTTTATGATATTCTTGAAATCAGAGTCCTTGAGCTACTGGCACCATGCTGTGAGATGTCCTTGAGCTACTGGCACCATGTGAGTGAGATGCTGTGCATCATCCACATCTTCTCAGTTTACATGGAAAAAATGAGTGCTATCCTATTCTTTACCTTGGAAACTAGACTCAATAAGATTTTGGTTGTTTTTTGTTTTTTGTTTTGTTTTTTTTTTTTTGTTTTTTCTCAGAACACTGAGACTAACTGTGGCATAGTCATAATGCTATCTCTCAATATAGTCGAACAAGATCGGTTTGTGCCAGCTTCTGGAGAAGTCCTGTCAACAGCACTCCAATTTTGAATTATTCTTGACCTCCCTTTCCTATTTCCTTCTGTCGAAGTCTAAATGCTACAGATTGTCAAAGGTCTTACAGGCAGAATGGACCGCCTGTGCAGAGCTGTCTGTACTCAGTGAGAATTTCACCTGGGTTTTTTTAATGGGTCACTGCAGTTGGCTGCAAAACAGAAACTGTGTGATACGTTTCACTTCTCTGTGGTGCTGGTTGGAAGAGCAGAAAATAAGTAACTAATGAGCAGAACTCTAGAGCTCACTGGAAAGTTGCCGCAATACGTGGAGATTTTAATGGCCTTTCCTTTGTCAGGGACACCTTACTTCTCCGAGCAAGAGGTGCTGGGCTGTGCCAAGCCCAGGGGAAGCCAGCAAAGTCCCTGCAAGCAGCAGCAAAGCTGAAAGCTGTCTTGGTAGGTCTCTCGACGTCCCACATTGCTGGAATGAAGTTTCATAGTTCTGCTCCTATTTTCAGCAGGTTTTATCTCTTCCCACAGGAGGAAATTGCTAGACCGAGACAGGGATTTGTTCCTGCTTTATGTTCATGTTCAGCCTGGGAAGCTGAAGTCTTCCAAGGTAGCAACCAAGTGAGTTTTATCTTCTTCTCGGTGTCTACAGCAGCTTCTCTAGAAAGCATTATCTGTTTAGGGGATTTAGAGATTAACAGCATGGCCAGAGTGTATACTGTCTCAGGACACACAGATTAAGTGTGAGGAAATATTGGCTTCCTCTCAGTTTTATCCTTCCAGCTCTAGATCCACAGTGAATGGAGAGGGTGGCACTGGGGAATGAAATGAGAGACTGGTGTTCACTGTCAGCTAGCTGGGTTTCTGTGACATGGAGCAGCCATCCGGGACAGGATTGCAGATAATGATGAAGGCTTTGTTATTGACAGAGCCTTTGTCTTTATCCTTTTGCCCCGGACAGTCGTGAATAAACAAGTAAAATGTGAACGCTGTGAAAAATAACCACGCTTTCCTGAATTTTAAGAGCCTCACATGCTAGTTCAGAAGGCAATGATCCCAGCTGCCAGAATTTCCATGAGTCCTAGATATCTCCTGCAGTGCAATTATGCAGGCTCAGTAGAAAAATATTCTGCACATTTGGAGCTAAAGGACAATATAATAAATGACTGCAGTGAGCTACATTGCTATTGCATCAGATTACATTTGAATCCACTACGAGTGGATTTTCTGGTGTTGGAAATCTGCCCTTCAGGATCTCATTGTCCTCTTGTTTGTTTGTTCACGTCCTCCTTGATACTGTAATACTAGAGGAAATCCAAGGTAGATTAGAGGCAGCTGTTTTGAAACAAACAAACAGAACCTTTTGTCTATTAGTGGTAATCATTTTTTTCCAGAGAGTAAAAGCCAGCTGTCTGTTTGCAGAGAAGCAAAATTTCAACAAATGGTTGAACTTTTCACAAATGGAAAATTTGGAACTAAATCCAAGCATGGTTTCAGGAAACTCTGATATTAGTAGAGCTTCGTTTCATTCAGGGAACAATACTAATTCCTGCACTTCATCATACAGCCTCTATCTCTAAAATCTCTGAATACTGCCACAAACAACATTACACTACTCACTTGGGGTGTGTCAAAGATTTCTACAAGCCAGACAATAATATATTGAAAACATCATTTACAATAAATAAGCAATGTTACATTGTAGGACTAAAGCTTGAAAGGGAAAAGTGAAGCGCAAAACTGTCTGGCACAGTGAAAACTACAGTATAAATCAACTCCTGCTCTCACTTATAATGGATCTCCTGCTTTCACTTAAAGCAGGCTACAGAAAGATGTAAATGGGATGCAAACATTTAGGCTTATTTTACTCCTGTAGCTCCACTGACCAGATGTAAAATGTACTGTAGATATCTTCTCTGAAGAGCAGGTTACAAAATCTGGATGTCATAATCTTAGCCTTCTCTTCATGTTTTCTTGTGTTTTTAATAGTCCTGAAATGCAATTTCTGTATCTCCTCTGCAGTTTCATACTGGTCTAAATATACAAATAAAGGTACGTTTATATCGTGGATTTAAATTAAAGTTAGTTTGGTCAGGGTAGACTAGTAGGATCCAAAAAATGCTTTTGCAAATGGAAACAAACTAAAAAGCAACCAACCAAACATAAAAAACACCTGCCTTTAGTTCTACTCTACGTGTTTGTTTTGCACACACTTCATAGCTAAGACGTTCACATTCGTCCTGGGGACTTGCAGACCTTTACAGATCCCTGGCACTCTTAACATATTACCACAAGGTGTTTGACTTAGCTAAAATAGGAGAGTGTGTGATGGCATTGCCAATTGTCATGAGTCAAGTCATACACAGTCTTACTGAGAATCTCATGATTTTTAAATAAGCATGGGATTTGGAGAGGAGACCCAAGACCCAGAACGACTCCTAGACTGTTTGGAATTGGCACTATTATATTAAGGTGCCCAGATATGAAATGACGTGTATTATAATGTAAATTATAAATTTCTGAATATGAATATGGCACATATTTATATACATGTTTGTCTGTGCCTACTATCATTTGGACCTTTGACATAATAATTCATGCTCAGAAGTTTAAGTGGAAACATGTAATACTCATTCAAAGGCTTTTGCTCAAACCAGTAGCTGTCAATTACTGTGTCTGTAGTAAGCAACCGAGAGTATCTTGGAAGCCCTCTCTCCTTATCTTTGGCTAACCTGTGGTTTATTTCAGGGGCTACAGTTAGGTAATGTGACTGACAGCTCTCACTTACCCTCACCTAAGAAGTATCATCTCTTTAGGAATTAAGAATAGGCTTAGTCCTGCCAAATCAATTTCACTTGTGTTATGACCCAAGTTACGATTCTTAATATTGGTTCTTACTGAACGGAAAAGTGGAAAAGAAGAGTAACAACAAAGTAATGTAATCCCTCTCTGAATGCCTGGTCCCTGCTGGGGAACCTCCTTCCTCTGAAACTACCAGCTATTCTGCAGAGCAGTCACAACCAGCACCCTCTAAAACCATGCACTGTCTGTTATTCCCCAAATTGTAACTCCTGTCTGTGAGAAGGCATTAGGTACGGCTAAGTCAAGCAAAATTTGTTAAGAATATTAAAAGAGCAATCCAGCTACTGTGAAAGAAAAACAACATTTTGGTTCTGGAGAACTGTAGAAATCACATATATTGGATATTGGCGCATATTGGAATTGGAGTATGACTACACTCTGAAGTGCAATAAAGCAACACAGAGCTCCTCTGTCTGAGGTTCTGCACTCTAACTTGAAGTCCTTCACCGGGGTGTCAAGGGTGTGCACAACAAAGGGATGATCTGGAACTGTGGCTAAAGATTAACTAGACTCAACAAAAGATAAAAAAAAAATCTCTTTGAGCAAAATATTAACACATCAGATTGGCTGCATTTTCTTCCAGAACTGTCTGCCTGTAGAGCATAGTTACCAATATAAAACTAGAGTTTACTTTGCTTTTTTTTTTTTTTTCTTGGATTATATTAAAAGTAGATCACTATTTCAGACTTCATCTCTCTGTCTTAATGAGCAGTGGGGCATGATGTATGTGCAGGTTCTAATTTAACCTAATTAAAAATAAGACTATTACCAGTGTCAGTATGCGGCTTGAAAAAATAATTGCTTCAAAAATTGTGTGTAAGAAAAAAGAAATTGAATTTAGAAAATAAAATGCAACACAAAAAGATGTATGCTTTCTAATAGCTCCTTTTACAGTAGCTAATTAGCCTCTTAGGTTTTGAAAGCTGTTTATGAAATGTTCTGTCTGTATCAAGGAGATTTTTTATGTTCTTTTTAATCATTAAAGTCTTGGCTTTTTCTCTCCTTTGGAATATTCAGTTCTTCTTTCTTCCTTTTTCCCTTGGTCCTCAGGTTTGTCTGCTCTAAAATTGAAATAGCAAGAACAGTTTGGTTCTTCATTCTGTCTATGAATTCTGTGAATCTGATGAAAAGTTGCACACTTTCTATGACTAGTTAATTACTCCAAATTACTTGACTGTTATATAAACAGTTTTGCCTATAAATTGTTTTACCTTGTGTCTAGACCTTAAACTCAGGTGCTTTTTTTTTCACGCGCGTGTGTGTGCGTGCGTCTTTTTGATATTTTCTAGAGTATACATGTGTATACATGTTAAAACAACAGCAACAGCAACAACAAAATGGGTTTTTATAAGAGATTTTAGTGACAGAATACTGACAGAAGCTTTTTTCAGGTATCAGCAAGCAGATTCTGTTCCTTTTCCTGAGAAACTAAATCCAATGAAAGACAAGATTTTCTTCTCAGATGTGGTATGACTATAGGCTCTGCTATTTTTTTATGTTGTTCCACCAGTTTAGATAATCACAGCTGCTTATTTAGTACACAGGTAATCCTGTAGCAAAATAATGTTAATATAGTCATTCTTATGCCACTTCTGGGTCTGGTATTAAGGATACCAACAGAGGAATGAGGGTATCCCCATGCTTCTTGTTCTTTGCCTGCCACTGAGCTCCACAGTGCCACAAGAGTTCAGCTGCCCTAAGTGACAATAAGGAAGGAAGTTTTACTGCAGGTTGTAGGTAATCATTTAAGCGCTATGCTGTGTGCTATAACTGCAGGCTGCATTAGGTCACGCTTTGTCACAAGGCTTATTCCTAACCGAAGTCACTTCCATTGGACTGTCCTTGCAGCAGCAATGCAAATGAACAAGCTTGGGCAGCTTTGCCAGAAATGTCTAAAACTAAATAATTACTCAACAGCCATTCATGCAGCATATGACAGAAGTGCTATTATTGTCAGGGAGAGTACGGAGCCTGTGACTACAACTCACCACTCAATCTGAACAGTTAGCTGAACATAACACATTTGTAATAATATTTAAAGCATAATATCTGATATGTGTATGAGAGTCTAAATTCATATGACATACAAGATAAAACAACGACTGTTACATTAGAGACATTAATTCCTTTTAAGTTAGCTAAGAAAATTGGCAGGTAGTTCTTAAAGCTTGTTTGTATACAAGTTGCATACAGCAGCAATGTTCAAACTTTAGGCAAAAGAGCTCACAGGTTGCCTACAGACTGTAGTCCTCAGGTGATAAAGCAGGGGGAAAGAGCCCTCACTTATTCCAAGTGCTCTGCAACATTTTGAAAAAAAATAATGTGAATCCTAGGGACAAGGGGGCACAGTGCTGATACTAATATGCCCTACAGAATTAGTTTGGGTGCAAGGCCATGATGATGCAGCTACACTGCCAGGGATTCCAGACATACTTCCTTTGCAGTTAGCTGAGACAGTTAGCTGGACTGTTTTCCACTGCCCAATGTACAAAATGCCCAATGTTTATACAGTCCTTAGCAAAATAGGACCTTATTCTTGATTGGCCTCAAAACAGCACAGTGATTCTAATTATAAATACCAGGGGAGTAAATGATCACAGAAGGCATTTGATGTATTTTTTCCAGCATGCAACAGCAATACCAATACGTACAAGAGCACAACACAATCAGAATCTGATGTGTGCAGTATATTTTTAACACAATGGACTTGATCCAGACATTTCTGGCACCTTCTTCTATTGTCTTTCATCACTTTGCAGTGAAGTCATGTAGGGTACTCCAGACTTGAGGTGGCTGTGGTCTAGTGCTAAAATTAATGTTGAATAAAAATCAAGTTAGTTAGTACAATTTAAATAACTGTTAGGCAAACAAATATTTGTTTGTGTAAAGAAACAATTGCTGAATAGATGAAGTAAGTCATTTTTGTCCCTGTCTTCATACTGTGTACTGCAAAATAAATGCAGATCTGAGAGAGAGAGACCCACTTCTTCTGCTGCCCACTCTCTTATCTACTTTAATATTGTAAATAAATGATTTGGAAAAAAATAATATCATAAAATAATAATATTTAGAATTCCAGTGATGTCCCTTTTATGATAGTATATTCGAGTTGTTCTTCAAAAATCAGATGAAGAAACACGATAGAGGTCTTAACCAAAATTAAAATCTTGTACTGAAAATATCAGCATTTCTTATGAGCTCACCTGAAGAGAGATTATTGGCAAAAAGTAATGAGACAGGTAAAGGAAAGCTACTCTTACTTCATTTGGCCAAGATCTACTCAATATCTTGGATTGTCCCCATTTTTATTGTGTATTAAAATGGTGGTAAATGAGCCCAAACAGGACTTGGTGTTATAGATATGCTGTGAGATTGTCTCCTGCCATTTCACAGTCAGAGGAGGAGTAGGGAGAAAGGAATGAACTGGGGAGAACTTTTACAATACTCATAAAACTGATGTTAGATCTGTGGGTGGCATTTGCTAACAGCATAGTCTGAAGGGACAAACAAACAAAAGGCAGAACTGTTGAGGAAGAGATATGAAAAGAAAAAAAAGAGCAAGGATGGAAAGAAGACAGGCAATAAGTAAAGGTGAAGTGGCTGTGAAAAGCTAATCACTGAAAAGAAAACAATGTTGAAAGTAGAACTACATGGGAAAAAGCAGCACAGAATCAGTGAGTTGCTGGTAGTTCTTAGTCAAGCTGCTTTGGTTGCTTCACATGCCAACCTTGAGCTTCAGGCAGAAGAACAATTGACTGTTACGACAGTCTGGGTTTAGTTCAAGGTGAATCATGTGTGCAATTTCAGGATAATTTATCTTCACCTGCCTTAAAATCCAAAGGAAAGACACTGCCAATTTTTGTGCTAGCTTAAAAATTAATTCTATTGATAAAATTTTATTACTCATCTTCAGATTAGAGTAAAAAAAAATCCATGCAGCCATAATTAGAATTCTCTGTATATAGATACGATTTACTAGGCACTTTTCTGACATAGGGAAAATTATACCATTCCCTCTAAACATCAAAGAGATAAAGACAGACAGCTCTTGGCAGAGGCCTACAGAAAGAGCAGCAAAGTAGCAGGAAGATTTTTTTCACAGATAACTGTGCCAGGAAGGAAATCTTTCAGTGTTAAAGTTCATAGATTTGGTGAGCTTGCAAAGGGGGCTACATGGGAAGGTGTTGTTTGACATCATAAGCCTCTTGTCTGGACCTACTAACACATTCTCCTCCCTGGAGTTGAAAAATCCAGGTCACCTTGTAAGCAGGCAAACTGCTGCTGCAGAAGTTTCTCCTTAGCTCATTACATCAGTATTGCACCTTTTGCTTGCCAAGCTTGTTTAGTACTGCGCCAGGAGTCTTTTGAAAGAAATTGCTGTGCATTTTTGAGGACAATGTTAAAATTAAGCAAATTATTCCAGAGGTTTGTGTTTTGCTCTCTGCTGCCATGAATGATCAACGTGGGTATATGATAAAAGGTAACCACTTATTTGTGTGAGTGACTGAAAGCAATTTTGCCAAACAGGGATCTTTGGAACATCATTTAATCTGAAAAGATAATTAACGTTTTCTTTGTTGTGCAACAGAAGTCTACGAAATCATATCGCATCACATCTCTCAGTAACACACAACTGGGTGGCTGAAATTGGTTTTAACTGGGCAGACAAAAATAACTTCGGGAGGAGCAGAGAAAGGTTATGGGTCATGTGATGCTGATTTGTTTGTTTAAAGTTGACCTATCCCTGCAGCGGAGAGTTTAATGAGTTCCAGTAAGGACTTGCACCCAGCATGCAGAGCTGCAATTACTGTGGGAGGGTTCGAGGTCTGCATGTGTGCGTGGGGTCTGGGTCATGTCTGTTCGTGGGGGCAGCAGTAGCTTTCTCACAGACTACAGATCAGACTTCCTGAGCATCCTTCCATTGCCTTGTGGTTGACAACAAAAAGAAGCCCAGGATACACTGGGTGGAAAACAAGACATCTGAGATTTCACTGAAGAAGTTGTTCAAACTTGCAAGTAGAAAAAGAAAAGGAGTTGTTGGCAAAGATATTGTGAATACTTTACTCATTTGTATAAACCTGTAAATAAAGGTTATGTTTCCTTTAAAGTGCTATTTTTTATTTTTTTTTTTATGGCTTCTGAGAGGCGAACAGGCACACTGCTCACTCGATGAATTTACCAAAGCCCATTCCACTGAGGGCCATTAAACTTGATGATATCATCTCTAATTCGGGGAGTTCCTGAGGCACAGCTTCCCAGTGTCAGGCAGCGTTCAGGCTTGTCCAGTTTGTCTTCCTTCTTTGATGACTATTACTGACACTTCATCTTCTTCAAGATGCTCATCCTTAAAGCTACCTATTTCCTGTCCCCCAGAAAGACACTCCTCCCAGTGTACTTCCTTCCAAAATAACGTAGGGGTTGAGAAGTAAACATGGGAGAAATCAGAGAAGAGTGAATGAAGAATGGAATAAGGAAAAATAGTATAAAGCACTCCCCACAGCCATCACCTTCTGTGGAGCAAGAGCTCTGCTCTGACACCAGACATCTGTTCTCAACACATACAGATGGAGCCCTACTTGTATCAGTGGTTTTTGTTCTTGTCAGGAATGGTAATTTCTTACTTTTCAAATGAATCAGTTCACACAGTAGAACTGAGAAGACGTCAGGCAATGAACGCTTCTCTAAGTCTGCAACACACACTACAGAGTTCAAGATAAATATAGAAATCGCACTGTGAATCCCACTTTGTTTTCGATACTCAGCTATCTGAGAGCACCAGGTAACTGTGGAACAGGAAAATAATGTCATCAGTGGGTGCAGGGTGGGTAACCACATACAGACAGACATTTACAGTGTCGTGACGCTCTGTCTGGGGGTCGGCAGTGTCGGATGCTGTGCATTTACAGCAGTTACGTTTCAGCTCGCACACCAGCTCCAGGTCTCGCTCATAAACGCACTTTGCAGCTGAGCAGTAGCAGCTGCCCGGCGTCCCCGCGCCTCAGCTCTGCTCTGTCACAGGCCCGCTCCGGAGACGCAGCTCCAGCTAGGCGGCGGCGGCCGCGACTCCGAGACAGCCGAGAGCGGACCGAAACCCGGCGGCGGCTGTAGGAGGAGAGAGAGGCGGGGCGAGGCGAGGCGAGGCGAGGCGAGGCGAGGCGGGGCGGGGCGGGGGCAAGACGCCCGCCCCCCCTCCGCCGTCTGGGGCCGCCGCTCCGCCCGCCCGGCCCGCGGCTGCCGGGAGCGACTGCATGCGCTCGGGCCGCCAGTGCGCAGCCGCGGCGGAGCGCAGCCGGGGAGGAGGAAGCGGCGCGGCGCGGGGGAAGGAGGCCGGGGCCGGCGGCGGCTCATGGCTCCGCGGGCGGGCGGGAGGCAGAGGCGCGCGGGCCGCTAGCGCTCCCCAGGCGGCAGCTCCGGCGGGCGCGGGACGGGGCTCTGCCCGGCCCCTCTCGCGGCGGCGGCGGCTCCGGCTGCGTGTGGGGGGCGGCGGCGGGTCGTGCTCTCGTCGCTCTGCCGCGGGCTGGTGGCATGGCCCCGCGGGGGAGCGCAGAACGCTTCCCGGCTTGGAGGTCTGCGCAGCTCGTGCTCCTCGTCGTCTCCTGCTGCGGTACGTACCGGCGTGACGCCACCCCTCCGCCCCCGGCTCCGGGCCGCCCGCCGCGGGCAGGGCGAACAAAGCGGCCTTTCTGCCCGCGGCCCGGTCCCGGCGCTCGGCCCGGAGCGCTTCCCCGCCCCCTCCTCCAACCCCCCTCTCTATCCGCCGCCGTTCCGCCGCTCGCGGCTTTATTTCTTCATTCCGGTGGGGGTGGTAATCTCCTCAGGGAGGTCCTGCGAGCGGACGCTGGGACGTGTCCCGGCCGCCCCAGTCTTTATCTTCCGCAGATGTAAGTGGCCGGGAACTCCGGAGTTGGTGCGCGACGGCACGAACGCGCGCACCCTCGCAGTGCCGAGGGGCGGTGGGCTCCGGGAAGCGGCCGGGCCGCCGCGCTGTGGCACCCTGCGCCAGGCCTCGCCGCACGGCCGGGGATCTCCCGGGAGCTTTTGTTCAGCGCCTTCTCGCTTGGCGCACGTAGAGCCGTTTTGGCACGATCGCAAACCCCTCTTTAAACAAAGCTGCTAGTGAAAAACACTTAATAAACGCGCCCGTGAATGTGCTTATGTTGTGTTTTGCAATACGTAAGTAGCACGGTGACATAATAGGTCAAGCGCCAGATGCTGCGCGGAGGAGCTGCCCGTGGGCCCTCCTGGAGCTCGTTGTGTTATGAAGTTGAGCGCAGGCGGTGCCGCTGGGCCCCGGGTGAGCAGCAGCACGGAGCAGGCACTGCCCTGTGTGCACAGCTCGGGCAGCGGCCCGTCCCTCAGTAGCGCCTCTGCTTCCAGCGTGGGCTGAACGGGTTCAGTTGGAGTCATTTTGCTGCTTAGGAATGCGGACCTACGGGCTGAGACGCTTGGTTTTGTCTTTGTATAAGGCCTTGTCCAGCACGTGTCTGTGCTATGAGTGGGATTGTGAGCTCCTGAGTATGGATGCACAGCATAGACTTGTAAGAATGTTACTGTTTCACTGATGAATGCGTGTGTAAGTGAGCAGAAGTGAGTTGGGTTCTTGATGTAGAGCTGCACTTACTGCAGTACCTGTTCCTAAAGTGGTGACACCGGTATGGTTTAACTTTGAGTGAGTACACATGGATGAGCCAGGCAAGGTGCTTACCCATCCTGTGAATACACAGGTGGGCAAGAAGGGGAGCGTTAGTATCTATGTGGGCTGTTAAAAAGTCACACATCTAAGGCTAAAGTGAAAGTGCAGCTGGAAAAGGTTTGGCTATGGCGAGCAGGAAACAGTAGGGAAAGTCTCAGCTCTGAGCATGTTCCTTAGGTTTGTGTGCGTGAGAAATGTAACTTCTCTGTAGTGGCTTTTAATAAACTGCAAATTCTTTTGTTGTTTTCGCTACAACCAAAAGAAAAAGTCAGTTACTGTGATAAACTTCACCGGCTTGACTTTTGTAGCTGGATTCAGCTTCTGATTCTTTGGGCTGTTGTCAGCATTTCCACTATAACACTTAAACAGTAAGCACAGCCTTTTGTTAAAGGTGATAGTTGTGGGGTTTTGCTTGTTTTACTAAAAAGCTCAACCAGGTACAAATTGTGCTGAGTAACATCTTCAGTGAACCTTCAATTCAAGGTTTCCAAAGTTTAACCAAGAACAAGGGCTGCATAATTTCTTTTGCCTTGCCATTCATAATAACCTTTGCTGGAAAAGAAAGATAGAGCCTGCTTTCAGCCAGTGTGCTGCCTCTTTTCCTGAAGTTTAGTTTCTCCCTACAATTTCTTGTTACAAATGTTCTAACCCATTTCACTGCTTGAAGGAAAGGAACTTTCTTGTCCCCAAGCTGAGCATCCAAGAGGAATGCAAGAGTTGGCTGCATAGCAAGGTCAATCTCTAGTTGTCTCTTCAGTTTGTCCTGTTCGTTTCTTTGAGGAGAGGGAGGTGGGAGTGGGAAGTATTCCCTGCTAAAGCGTATCGCCTTCTTGTAGAACTGCTTTTAGCTTTCCCAAACTAAACTTAACACCAACATGAATTTAATCAGGGAGCTACTGGCAGTAGAGCTCTGGACAGAGATGTTGATCCTGAGCAGAGCCTTGCAGATATCATAATGTTACTGCATGTGAAGGTGTTGAATCCAGGAGGCAGCGTTCAGGGTAAACACTGTGCTTGGAAGAACAGTAGTGCATCACTTTGGTGACTTTCATTGTGTGATTGCACAGCTACAATGCCTAGAATTTTCCACTAATTAATATATGAAATTCACGGAGGTTGATATGTGGGCCTTGAGCTCTCTGGAGAATGTTTCTCTGTTTCCCTGTAGCTAGTGAAATTTTTTCAAACCTTCCTTCTGAGGATGACTGTAATTATAAAAATTTGAGAAGGAGGAATACTGATGTGTAAAATATTGGAATAGAACTGACTAACAAGAACTGTAGCTTGGTAGGCTATTGGGCCATGGGCTATTTATTTCTTGTTATAATGGGCCTTCCTGTTGACTCGGGAATTATATATCCAATAAATATGGTACTGTGCATTTCTCTTTGTAACTCTGGCATGGCTTTTGCTGGGACAAATATGAAGACATTTCTGTGTATCTCAAAGGCCCTGGCAGTTGCTTGCTTTCAAAACAAGACTGTATGTGGCATGAAGTGGTTTCTTTAGGGGAAAAATATTGTTTGAGAAATTGTTCTCTTGAGGGCAGTGTTTTTCAGAACAGAGTCTTATGATTGATTAGCTGGAAATCAAATGAATTTTGTTTTCTTGTTAAAACATCAGCTTGGATTAGAGAACTGAATTCCTGTGTTGTTTGATTTTTATTTAACCCTTGGCAGAATGGCAGTTTATATTTTACAGGTACCATTAACACAGTGTTTTCAGGAGCATTTTGAGGACCAGTCAGGGAGAGATTGGTTTGAGAGCAGAGGCTGTGTTATGAAAAGTCTTTCAAGTGACACAGTGCAAAAGCTGGGATGTCTTTGTTTGGACTGTGGGTTGGAGGTGTGGATGTTCACCTCCGCTTTGCTACAAGTCAGGTTTTTCATTGTCTTAACTGTAGCTGTTATCCCACTGTGTTTACGTCAATTTCTGTCCCACTCGACAGAAGACCACAGCAGGCTTTTTGTCGTGTTTTGTAGTGCTAGTAGTGATCAACACTGTTGTACAGTCAGTAAATTTCCCACTGCTTCTGGCTTTAGCAGATGTGATAAGAATAAAAGTGCAGCAATAGGAACGTATGTCTGAAACAACTCCAAGGTAGGAATTGGTGGCATGATAGCTCAATCTTAATTCTCCATATCTACAGGATGGGTTAGGCTTTACTTGGAGCACTGCTGACTGAGAATCATTAGAAGTCAGAAAATGACTGTTCACAGAATTTGTAATTGAAACAATGTTTTATGTTACTGAGGTTGCAGTGCTATTGATGTTATTTTGACCTATGGAGGAAAAAAAAAAAAGAGAACATGCTATTATTATATAAGCTTTAAAATGCTTTGTTCTGGATTAGTACCATTCTGGGTTTCTGTAGTACAGACATTGCTTGACATTATAATGAGATCATGTATATAATGTGTTGTTTATTTGGTTTTAAGACCAGGCTGGTTAAATTATCATAAAAGTTCACTGATCCGGACCCAAATTTAAGTTACATGTCAGTTTGCTCATGATGACGTGAGGAAGAATAAGACATTTCTCAGGTTCGTTCACCTTGTTTGAAAGAATAGTTTGAATCATGTAAGCCTGCCAGCCCGTTTATTTAATTTTCTGAAGAAGTTGCACTGTGAAGCTGGAACATGCTGTCCTAAAGGAATGACTTGGCTTCATAAATTATTGTACCTTAAATTCTTGAATGTCACTTTTTAGTGATACATCTGTGATATGCTGGACAAATACATTTTGCTAAGCTGTAAATCATATTATTGGCAAAACTGCTGCGTTTAACATATTAGAATGGTTTCGTAGTCTTTGAAGGGAAAATGTCCTAAATTTAATGGCATAGAAATTTCTATTGTCTGATAAGTTTATCATCAGTCAAGTTGTGCAAATCATTCAGCTGGCTGCTCGGCGCCAGTTAAGTCTGTAGTCTGTATCTGTGAGAATCACAGAATGGCCCAGGTTGGAAGGAACCTCAAGGATCATGAAGCTCCAATCCACCAACCTCCCCATTTAATACTAGACCAGGCTGCCCAAGGCCCCATCCAACCTGGCCTTGATCACTCCAGGGACGGGGCATCCACAGCCTCTCTGGGCAAAAGAAGTTTTATGGACAGTATTTAAAGTAACATTAGTTGGAAAGGAGAAGAAGAAAACAGAACCTCTTATCAAAAAGAATTTCTGAATTTAATCTAATTGGTGTGATTGTAAGTATGCCCTGAATGAGAACATCTTCAGCCGGAGGAAGAAGCACCTGTAACTGGAATCAGGACAGAAGCCACCTGACTCCATTACTGTCATCAGAGCAAAACATATAATTAGCTTGGCTTCTCCAGCTTCTTTCTGTCATTGCTGGGAGAGGAAGTGCTCTGCTGGGTTAGAGCTGGATGGGCCCTGCAGGTGATTCTGTTGGACTCCTTTGTTTCGCCCAATCACCTTTCACTGTCAAGTAGCTGTACTGTATGTACTATCTGCATTATTTTCAACTAAGCAATAAATATATTTTTTTATTTGACCCAGCTAAGACTTGCAATTATGATCAGTCTTCTGTTTCATGAACAGATCTCACACAGAGCCACAGAATATCAGGGACTGCAGGGGAGCTCAAAAGATCATCTAGTTCAATCTCAAGTTCTTCGAATTTGTATTGTTAATATGTTAGGTACTGCACACATTTGCCTCTTATTGTAGTTTCTCAAACTGCAGGAAGGATTTTTTTTCGTATTTGTTTAACGTGAAACTCTTTCCCATAGGTATTTTTTTTGTTCATGACTATAATCTGTACAGCATGTATAGTATGTTTTTACTTTTCTAGACATGCCTGCATTTTCCAGCATCGCTGTTCCATTTATATTGGCCCAGACAGTTAATAGTGATGCTGATTGCTGGCACAGCTGAGATAGCCAGTGAGGCATTAATGAGAGTGTGATTTGTTAACAAGCTTGAATTTTTTTTTGGTGTTTCACAGTTCATACAGTAGTGCTTGTATTCAGCTGAGAATTACCAGCTATAATATTTTACAGCACCAGTTATTACTGAGGTGTCTGCCTGTTGGTAAGATTCATCCTACTTAGTTGACATGGTTGTAAAAAAACAAACAAGCAAACTTGGGTACCAATGTATTTAATATCATAGAGGATGATGTAGATCTGAGTTCCTGTGTTCATCCTGCCAGCAGAAGTAAAGCTTCCAGTGGTTTATACTGCAGACTGTGTGATAGTGCACTCTGAAAAACTGTGTAGTTCTGGCTTTGAGGGTTTTCTGCACTTGAGTTGTTACCATTGTTGTTGCATTACGAATGTTTTATTACACTGAAGTTGATAGTTGCATTGAAATACACAGTACTGGTTCTTGTGAATACCTGTGCTTAAATACTCAATTAGTGTAGCGTGTGGGTGGAGACAAATACTTCCACAGGCCTTACTCGGGATTTTGATCCTGACTTGTTTCTCTGCTTTACGTTTGGATATACTGTAACTTTTGTTGCATGTTAATCCGTTGATGAAAGTCTTTTTAGCAAGGCAAATATATCTAGAACTGATCCATGAGATTTTTTTTCCCCTGTCTCAACAGTCTGAATTTTAGGTTATAAGAGAACTGCTGATAACTTTCTCACTGGTGTTGTGAAGACCAACTTTCTGTAAGCAATCGGGAGAAAAAAAGAGAGGGTTATTTAATTTATCCTTACTTGATTCTGGATCGAAAGTGAGTTAGAAAACAATAATTAAAGCCAAAAATAAATTAAACAATCTAAAGGTTAACTTGTTTTGCAGAGGGGGGGGGAAATGTCGCACAGAAACACTTGGTTTCGTAGCTTGAGTTGTCATAGGATGATCTGACTTTCCACTTAAGCGTCTTGTGACTTACCAGGTACTTCCCCAGATACCTCTAGTTGGGAGTGGAAATTTGTTTGATGTGAGAGAGCTGAACTTTCTCACCCTTACTTTGTGCAACAAACTTTCAGCAAAGCAAAGAAAGTGAATTAGCTGCATTTCTGCATGTGGCCACAGTAAGTGTAAGCTTTGCTTTTAGGCTCTGAGTTGCATATTTTCACCCTCTTGATGCATGTCTGTAATGTTTCCTCCAAAAAGGGGAAGTCCCCAGACTTTGTGCAATGGTTCAGAGCAGAATTTTTAATTCAGTTGCAACCAGCAGATAAGAAAGTGATTCTCTAACAAGCAGTGTGAGCATACTCCGCTGAAGTGGGAGTCTAATAAAGTTGCTTGTTGAAAATTTAGGGAAAAAAAAAAAAACCTCTATTAGAAGTTCCTGTAACTTAGTTTTAGTACTCCAGCTCTGTGTCACAGGTCCCTCTGAAAGCACAATTTGCGAGAATAGTTTTCTCATGAGAAATATTTTCTTCCGTCTACTCTGTACTGTCATACTTGTAATAAGTTTTTTCTACTTTGTGCATCTTTCTAGCGATCCTGCTCATTAGGGAATTCTTCCTTTCAGAAGCAGTTTTTAGTAACTGGAGTAAGCAATTGAGAACAGAAAATTGAAATTTTGTTGATAGGTTTTGGAGAGAGGAAAGCACATGTTCATATGTTGGCTCCTAGGTTTCAGCTGTGTATGAAGTTTCATTAGAGTTTTGTTAGCATCTTTTTCTACACCTTGTGAAGCATATTGGAATTTAAGAATGAGTTTGTTTATCCTTACAGGGTGTTTTAGTTCCGTAAGATTACATTCTGAGTATTTCAGGTATAAAAGAAAATGAAAAATTAAGCAGGAGTACTGTAGTACCTGAGACTGAAAATGCTGATGATTAGGGTCGCATCGTGTGCTAAATAAATCCTATATGTGAAAATGTTCCTCTTGTTGCACAGCATTCGGTGGAGGCCTTAGCCGCTATCCCAGTTTTCATGCAGATGTAGCTAAAGGAAGTCCTTTTCAAAGAGAATGATTCTAGAATTCTAATTAACATGCTGTTTTATTTGTTGCATTCTTGTGTTTACCGCACTCTGCTCTTCACACTACTAAGCAATTACAGTTTTCCATTTGCTCTCTTCTAAAGAACTGCTCAGAGAGATTGTGCAGGGGTTTAATTCAAAGGTGTAAACTGTAAGGGAATATTTGTAACTGAACTGGGGAGTCTTCATATTTCCTTTTTTTTCTCCAGCTGATGGTTATTTGTAAATGTGAAGATGTAACATTTCTCCCGTGATGCAAACACCAATTTAAATTTTCCCAACTAATGCCCGTTGGCATGTCAGGAAAATGAATAGTAAAATTGTTGGTCATGAGTGTGTTGATCTCACCAACATGCAGCTGTATGTAATGTTTGGGATTGATTTTGATAGCTGGTGATCAGTAGGAATGGCTTCCCTCATCAGAACTCCTTTCCATATATTTCTTATCCAGCGATGCAACTAGAACAACCAGTTCCATGGTTAGAGATTGTTCATGAAGGTTGGAAAGCGAGGATGGCAAGGGAAAGAAAGACTGGAAAGTCATTGCAGAATGGCCCAGGTTGGAAGGCACCTCAAGGATCATGAACTTCAACCCCCCAGCCACAGTCAGAGCTGCCAACCTCCCCATTTAATACTAGACCAGGCTGCCCAGGGCCCCATCCAACCTGGCCTTGAACACCTCCAGGGTGTTTTTGGTACTGTGTTTTTTTTTACTGTAAGGTGTGCTATATGACTGAATGAACATCTGATTAGTGTAAGTTGTTATTCCTAGGAATTACCAGCAGTAGAGAAAAGGGGTTGGAATTCAGGAGAACCTGGGGTATCCTGAGGTCCAGCTCTCAGGTTCTGAGAGTTCACTCAGGCAAGGGGATGTCACAGAAACTTTAACATCCTGATTGTTACCAGTGCTTTAGAAGAGATAAGTGAATGAACGAAGATCTTACAGGGTTGCAGTAACTCAACATATGGCTTTTATCAGCATTTTGAAACATCGTCTTTTTGTGACCCTGGCACATACTCTCTTTCTCTCTGGTGCTGGCATTAAGGCATTTTGTGCTCTTCAGCTTCTGTAGTGCTGATGAGCCTCAGCGCTGCCTGCTCCACCAGTCCAGCTGCTGCCAGCCTCCCTGGTGGTGCCCGTCCAGCCCCGGTGCTGCTCAGCTGTTTCCTTCCCATCCCGGATGTGTGGTTATCCGGTGTGCCTGTCATCTGTGTGCACTGTAAGAAAGCATCATTGGTATTGTAATTGTAATGTAAATGGCAAGCCACCATGCCAAAACCGAGCTCTGATGCTCTTGCTAAGTTCACACTTGTAACTTTCTGCTTTTCTTCTTCTGTTATGGAAGTTCTGGGGTGTTACTGCTGCTAGCAGAGCCTTTATGCTGTATATGGATAAGGCTTGGAAAAAGGAGTCCATTCTTCTCTTGCTGTAGAGGAGGAGCATGGTCAGCCTTTCCTACAGACTCCTGGATGCCTAAGCTGTTGCAGTGCCACTGGGACTGTGAGGAGTTCTCCAGAACCAGGAGGTCCTGTATTCAGGATATGCAGACTTGAAGGAGCAGCAGTTCTGCAAGCTGCTCTGTGTGGTGACATCCCCATGGATGAGTCCATCTGGAGCCAGAACTGCCAGAGTATTAGGTTAGGCTCATGCATGGGGAGCTGACACATCCCTGTCTGCGCTCCCAGCTAACAAAAAGTCCTCTTAGTGCTGGACACTGACTTTTTAGAATCAGTATTGTGTGATTCAGCTGTATGTCTGTCTTGAAACATCAATTAAAAGAGTGGAGACCAGGAATACATACATGAATCAAGTGAATAAACATGCATTTGAATCCCTCTCACCGAGTTTCTGGAACTCTCCCTAGCTTGTGGTTTTGCAAAGGAGATGGACCTGAATTCTGGGTAGCTATTTTGAGCCTTAGGTAAGAAAGAATTCACCATAAAATGCAATAGCTTTTAGATATGATTAATGAAGTAAATCTGAATTTAATTTTTAATCTGAGATGCTACTTGCTGACCATACTGCACACTTGGGAGTCAGTAAATTGCTCAAAGCACTTAATTTGAAATAAACACCATGTGTGAGAAACTGAGGATGTGTTATTTAAGTAAAATGACTGCATCAAATGCTTATTTTTTTCCAAGGGAGATGGCGTGTTCAGATGGGAAGGAGAGCTGGAATAGCTTTAAAGTTGAGAATTGTTGCACACAATTTGTAAATTATTGCTATATATGTAAGGATCATGGCATCAGATCCAAGTGTCTGTAGACTTTTAATTTATTTAGACATATAATGGGGTTTGTATGCAGTTCATGGAGTTGCATTGTTCTTGACCTACTTTTCTCCCTATATCTGGAAATCTGCTATCAAAGAGAGAGGATGTGTACTTAAATGAGCTATATGCTTTATTACTACATAAAAGCAGGTAAATAGAAATTTGAACATGTAGGCATTATGTCTGACATTGATCTTCTACTTGTCACCATGCTATGTCATATTTCTTGCTATTTTAACACTCTGTTTTTCTTTAAAAGGGTGTAGGAGCAAGTGTTGAATTTTTTTTATCAGGTTGCCTTTTAATAGAGTGAAATGTCTACCCATATATGTAATTTTTAACTGTTTATTTCACAGCAGAGTTACTGCTTTGAAACCTAATTTTTACACATTTTTCTTTTCAAGCTATATTCTTTAGAAAGGAAATCCATAGCTATTTAAGCTGGGGAACAATTCTGTAGAAATACAGAGTGAAATGTTCCCTGTTGTAGCATGGCTGAGGTTTATTTTTTTAGTAGTGCTGTATTCTTCAGAGTTAAACTTCTCAAGGGATGGGCAGTCCTTGTGCAGAGCAGGCTAAGAACTTCTGTCATTATTGCACCAACTTGGTTTCCTAAGCCAACCCTACCTTCTTTATGTGTAAGGCAGCAGTATGGCTCCTGTTCCTTTGGTTGATTGTTTCCTTACCCTGCCTTAGCAAAGTTAGTCACTGGCTCACCTGTCATTTTGCTTTGGTGGCAAGTTGACAAAATCAAGGTAAGCCTTTGTTTTTCTGACACTTATGTGACTATGTAAATACTAATAAGTCTTGTGATTGTTTTGAACACAGACAAACACACGTGTTTGTGTGTGTGTGTGTATATATAAATAGTAAGCAGGGAAATAAATTAGACCTTAGAAATTTTTATTGGCATGCTTATTAATTCAAAATTGCGTTTGTAAAATGCTGCATTTGAAAACTTTGCCCATGATTACTGTAGGCTATTCATCTTTGTTTTAGGTGGTCCAGCTGGGAAAGCTGTACAGGTTGGTTTGGTTTCTTGTTACTTTTCTCTTTGAGAGAAGGAAGGCTGACAGGAATGTCTTGTACCATCACTTTCAGCTGCAGCAAGCTTAACAGTTGTCTTTCTAGGGACTGAACCAGGTAGAATACTACAGAAGTGGGTACAGATCTCTTGAGAAAGCACATTGTCTTGGTGTCCCCAAGCTGACAATGGCAGAATCCACATACAGGTCAGTATTTAGCATCTGTGAGTGTCTGTAGATGATCCAGAAAGAAAAAATCAAGCAAATAGTCAAGTGGGTAACAATCAGCGGTGAAGTATAAACAGTGCAAAAATTTTCAAGTATTCTGTCTTCACAGCATCCACTTCATTGCAAATAAGCTGCACTCTTCAGTTTTGCAATCTTTATAAACTTCAGAGTACTTCCTAATTTTAGAAAGCAGTATTTGTACGTGCTATCAATACAAGATGAAGAATGGAAAACTCCTATTATGAAATATTCCAGGCTTCCTTTATACTTACTTCCCAGAAGTGTACCTCTTGCAGTGATATCCTCTTCCATTTTGTCAGTAGCGAATACAGGGCGAAACCAATGTTCTTAAATTGTGGCTTATTATTATTCATTGGGCAGAGTTGCCAGTAAGGAATTGTAAACAGTGTAATCTGCTTTCATCAATGCACAAGTGTAACAATGCTTTTCATGCAAATTGAAAAGGAGCTACATCTGAGAGAATACAACTGCCTGTAAAATGTGGTAAACGGTATTAACATAAAATACTAGTATCTTTGTACATAGCTGTTTTCCAAAGCATTTTTCATCCCATTCTTCACATGACAGTTTGTTTCACTCATACACTGGATGGATTTGAGTGTCCCAACAAATAGCTGCTATTTGAGGTTTGGTTGACTGTTACGTCACACGTGGCACCTCTTTCTAAGAGGGTACTTGTGTGTCATGCAGCGACTTCCTGGTGCTAAACTTTCTTAAAAGTAGGCCTAGACTTGAAGGATCCTGTTAACCTGACTCACACTTAAATTTATGTTGCTCTTCTGATAGGATGTGCTTGGAAACAAACCTTCAAAGAATACTTTTTTTTTTCAAAATACTGTGTGTAATTGCCTAAAAGCTCTTTGTTATCTGAGGATTAAGTATTAAGATAGACTAATAACCCCTCACTCTAATAATATTCCTGTGAAGTGTTCTTGTTTACAGGGTAGAAATTGAAGCACAGAAAATTAATAGCTGCTCCGTAATTGTTCATGAATAGTGTTTGTTACTTCCCATTTTTCTCATTGCTTCTGATTTTGTGTGTAGTGGAGAGAATGGACTTGGCTAAGGCAGAGTCAGCGTGGGGGAAAAGGCAAGCTTATTAAAGGAATGAGAGGCAACTGGAACGTGGCTTACTGATCTGAACCTGCTTTCAGTGTAGGCAGACTAGTTTGTTCGCTGAAATGCCTGCAGCTCCATTGTGTGCATGTCTTCAGGTGTGCCCAGCACGTGTATCCTGGAGGCAGGCTTTGTATCAGGAAAATTACCACTCAGAGGAGGAAAGATCAGGATGAAGAGTGGTCCTAAGGTGTTTAAGTATGAACGGCACCCTTTGGGGAAAGACGCAGTTGCTGAATTTTTGTTGTGGAGCTGAAGGGAGGCTACTTGAGAACAGCTGTTCCTGCTATTACTGTATTTAAAACTTCAGCTCCTATCCCTGTCTGGTTTTACAGATGTAACTACCATCTGATTTCTCTCATTTCCAAAACTCCAGTCGCCTTCTGCTCGTATTAAATACAGCCCATTGTGTATTTAAGCTATTCCTTCTTAAGTGAATGCATGCAGATTTCTTTAAAAAGCTTAGTGGGGGATCTGCTGCTGCTTAGAGACCTTCAGACCACTTGAAGGAAACATCTCATTGGAAGCAGAAACGTATAACATTTTTTCTCAATTCTTATATTCTATGTGGAATCTCATTTAATAGTGGTAATTTTTCCAGGAAGCATTTGTCAGAATGCAAGTAAAAATGTATGAATTATTATGAAATTAAAACTAGATTTTGGGGACTGTTACTCTTCTCCCAAATGCATTAGAAATAAGCCCAAAGTACTAGGAGTTAATGGGAATGTACAGACGCATACATTTGCTCTTAGGCTGTGATGCACTGGGAGCTGGTCTCACAGTGATGCTCAGCCAGGTTACACAGGGAGTGAGTAAAGTGAACAACTCAGGTGGCTTTTGGAGTACTGATTTGTGAGCTGGGCGGACAGCAGGGTTGGGCAGCGATTACCCAACATGTAGGACTGACCTTCAGCCATGCAGAGTCCCTTCCTGTAGTGCTGGCAGATGATTTCTGGAGGGCGAGCAGGAACGCATTTAGATTTCCCACACATTTAAGTTTTTTTGTTTTGTTTTTTTAAGATATTATAATTGGACTGCAAGAAAAAAAGTCTCAAATTGGTAAAACTTTTAGCAGAAAGGAACTTTGTCTTTTGTAAGTCAAACGTGAGAATGTTTTTTTGGCCAAGATAGGGGGAAATGAGAAGAACTGGAAAGAGGCTGTTTTGAGGTAAAAATGGAGATAGGGTGAGTAAGGTGTAGGGGATAGCATGCTGGAAGATAATTGTAAATAGCAATGTCAGAGTAAATGGTGATAAGGATTTTGGAAATACTTGTTAGAGCACATTCTGCTCTCCGAGGCATTCATTCCTCTCATTATGTTGAAGCCTCTCTTCCTGTTGTTGTGTCATAAGAGCTCCATCCTAGAGCATGTGTGGCTGTATTTTCACTCCTGTCTCTGCCTTTCCCTCCCAATGGGGGAGAGATCTTTGGTAAACCCCTGCGATCTGAGACTCGTTCTGGTTTCTTTCTGAGTATCGCAGGGTTCTCAGGGATTGGGGAGCACCGTGTGTGAATGAACTCCTATTCCAGAGTCTGGCAATGGAGCTGGGTGTGCATCGGCCTGAGAACACCACAGTTTGCCAACCTGCACAGTGGTGGAGCTGAGGGGATTGCAGAGCCTCGGGTATGGCTGCATTCATGAGATCTGTTTCCCTTAACAGAGGCAGCTTATGTTTTGGCCATTCGTCTCTTAAGGGCTTTTTCACAGAATCACAGAATGGCCAGGGTTGGAAGGGACTTCAGGGATCATCAATCTCCATCCCCCCTGCCACCGGCAGGGCCACCAACCTCCCTATTTAATAGTAGACCAGGCTGCCCAGGGCCCCATCCCATCTGGCCTTGAACACCTCCAGGGACGGGGCATCCACAACCTCTCTGGGCAGCCTGTTCCAGCACCTCACTGCTCCCATAGTAAAGAGCTTCTCCCTGACATCCAACCTAAATCTCCCCTCCTTCAACTTAATTCCATTTCCCCTTGTCCTGCAGTTGTCAACCCTTTCAAAGAGTTGATTCCCCTCCTGTTTGTAGGCTCCCTTTAGGTACTGAAAGGCTGCAATGAGGTCACCCTGCAGCCTTCTTTTCTCCAGACTGAACAAGCCCAGGTCCCTCAGCCTGTCCTTGTAGGGGAGGTGCTCCGGCCTCCTGATCGTCTTCGTGGCTCTCCTCTGGACCCTCTCCAGCAGCTCCCTGTCTTTTTTGTGCTGGGGGCTTCAGACCTGGACCCAGTACTCCAGCTGGGGCCTCACAAGAGCAGAATAGAGGGGAACAATCACCTCCTTGACCTTGCTGGCCACTCTTCTGTTGGAGCCCAGGATAACATTTGCTTTCTGAGTTGCAAGGGCACACTGCTGGCACATGTTAAGCTTTTCCTCTATCAAGCCCCCAGGTCCTTCTCTGCAGGACTTTTTCATTAAAAAGGTAATGTTAGGTGGATGTGAAAGACCCAGCTCACTCGTCTGTAAATGGGCCTGTATTGAGGTCATATCTATAACTTTATTGAGATCTGTTTGCTTGTTCAAATTGCTGTGAACTTACATTTAAGACGTGAAGGTTCAGAGAGCTACCGCACCAAATTTGGATTTATTTGTCCCTGAGGTAAATAATGCCAATCTCATCAATTGTACTAATACTTCCAGTTTCTTGTGAAGTGCTCTGATTCAAATTGTGATTGTGCTGTACTGGGGTACATGCATGTGGCTCAACAGAGGAGCATCTGCACACATTTGAAGGGCTTGGAAAGGATTTAGTTCAAATTCTGAATTAAGAACAGTAATATAAAACTGAAAGATGTAAGACTCCTCTTCCAGGCTTAAGGTTAATGTAATGAAATAAAACTTGAGATATTGTGACCTACACGATACTCTCTTCTTAATGGCTCTATTGAGAGTAAGTACAGAAAGTGCATTTAGAGTCCTACAATCTTCATTGTACACTGGGGTACCTACAATTCATTGTGATCGTTTAATTTCTATAAGAAATAAGTCTTTAAAAAAAAAAAAAACAAGTTTACCAGTGCTGATTTCTTTATCTTGGGGATGTATTCTCATAGCAGGGAAATGATACACTGGAGCATTTTGAAACAAACTTTGTCCTCTTGACAAAGTTCCATGCATCAGGACTGCCTTGAAAGCTTGCTGTGCTCTGCTGAATTGCAGCTGCTTACACTCACTGTCAAGTCAAATGCTTATTCAACTCTACAGAAGGGATTTCTTTGCTTTGTTTTGCTGTTGTGGAGCCATAATACTGTCCAACAGACTTTTGTTGTAGGTAGTGATAGCAGAAGATTGTTTATCTTTTTTAATTACCTTGAATCCCCATGGCAAGAGGATCCAGCACCCTGCAGTACTTTGCAATCTCAAAAGCATTCTGGTTGTCGTGTGCATTTTTTTCATTGCATATAGGGGTGACAGTATTAACTGTCTCTCTTTATATTGCAGCTACTTTCTTACAATTGTTTTCACATGAGCTATCTGCCTGTTTCTATAGCTACCTCCAAAACAACATAATTCAGACTATCCTGAATGCCTCCCAGGATTACCAAGGGACCAGACCTTTACCTTTGGCGTGCAGGAGTTTGGACTTTGGGTAATCTGGGGCAAAGAGGGAAGCAAGCAGGAAAGAAGGATGTTAGCTCTGAGCAGCTGTTTTTTTCTTTCACCTGGTTTTGCTGTCCTATTGATCTGCAGTGGGTCTTTATTGATAGCTTTCTTCTCACTTACTAATGCTGCTGTAGTCTGTTCTTTCTTTTGTGCTTGACACTGCCTGGGTAGCTCTTTCTTTGGGACGCACAAAGCTGTCATAGGTGTTTTCCTCAAATGTTACTGCCTTTGCTGTGGTTCCTAGAAATCAGGAACCAGGTTTGGCACCTCATGGGCTGAGATTTCCAATTGTTTTCTGTATTGTGCTTTTTATAATTGTCTATTCTTTAGTAAAAATGTAACGTCCACAGTTTCCACAAGGTAGTGAACTCTAAGGAGCAATACTTGCTTTTCTTGTTTTTACTGTTCCTGACACAATAAAGCTATAACAGTGATAAATGGTTATTTGTGCTGTTAGGAAAAAGATCAGTAGTACGTCACTGTGTTTTACAGATACTGAGCTAAGTGAAGGAGAATATAAACTTTTTTCAAATCCATTTTTTGTAGATCTTGTGTTAGATACTGCATGCTGTCTGAAGTCAAAGATGCCAAACTCTGTCGTGTAATGTGTGAGGTACAGCACCAGTGTCTTGTAGGACAAGAATCACAAGATTAACAGCAGATAACGTGAAAAGAGAAAAAGATCTGCTTTCCAGAGAGAGGGAAATAAGTGCTGGTTTGAATCTTGGAGATTTATATTTGATTCTGTTGTGTTTTTTTTTTTTTTTAAAGTAGGTGTAGACTGCAAACTTACGAAAATATTTGTGGAGCTTCTCAGATTTATTGCAGTAGAATCAGATTTGTGTCATAGCTGTAACGTTTTGTAGTGGAAGTGCATATGGGTCTTGCATGTGAAAATAAGTTTTACAGTTTATAATCTTTACTGGATGTTTCCCTTATCAGTTGTTTGCTTTAATCAAACTAACATGTTTTCAACAGAAGAAAGTATAAAGGCTGCTACGTGCAGAGCTCTCACACAGGTGTTGTGCCTGCTTGGGAAGTGTGCATACGTGTTCATACCAGGAGTTTGCCTCGGCTACTTAAAATACTAAGAAAATCAATTTTATGTCTTACTGGCCATCTATCTATCTACCTAAGCACTGTAATGATTGCCTTCTTGAATAGAAGCCATTTGCAGTGCATTTTGAGGAATGCAACATGTTATGACTGACAAGCTCTGCACGTTCAGCCCTCATTCTTCCTAAGTCCTGAGGATATTTAATAAACAGCGTAGTTCAGACAAGTCTAGAAAATGGTAGTAGTCAATTAAGATCTTTTTCTATCATAGTGATTAAGATTTTGAAGCTGACAACTGTAGAGAAACAAATACGTGGATGGAATGTCGTCTTATTGGTGAGAATGGTTTCATCTACGTGTTGTTGTTCACTCGAAACTCAGTGACATCTCCATTTCTATCTGCTATAACTAGAGCAGATCAAATTATTCATAGTATACAATGGAATGAATTTTGCATGTGGGTGTTTGCACAAAATTAACCAAAGGCCTTATTTTGCAGAAGTTGAAGGAAGAGGCAAGGACTGTGTTCCCTTAGTTCTTCCTTGCTTGTGTTTTTTTCCATGTTGTTAAAATCTGTGTGAACAGTGATGTGCTGAGCTGTGCTATGCAGGGTTACTCCTGCTCCCTAAGTGCTTTGGTGAAGCCTTAATAAGGGGCAGAGGCTCTGTCCTGTGAATAGTAAGGTAGCTGGGCAGACTGTGTGCCATTTTTTGTAAGCTCAGTTTCAGTCTGAATAGGTGCTAGAGCTCCAGTTGGCAGACTTTGCATAGACAAGTCAGCACAAGTATTTGCAAGGTCTGTAGTTTCTGTGAACTTTTTTTTTTCTTTTCAAATTAAAGAAAACCATTCTTGGGAACTCTGCAGTGCTTTTTATTTATATCAAAAAGAAAACTAAACACATGAAGTCTTAAAGGTTGTTGAAGGTTTATTTCTAGCAATAAGTAGCAGGAAGGGAAGAAAACTGTTTTAGTTTTTATGTGAGACTATTTTCCTAGATGCAATAAACATACTGTATCTTATGATTTTTGTACATGCTGTATTGTATGATTTAGTGTATGTGCATGTAGATACGATGTTCCTTTTCCATCTTTTCTAGCGAACACTTTGCACTCAGTTCAGTAACATAATTACGGTGGATGCAGCTGGAATGTTTTGCAGCTAATTCTTATTTATTGTTGTTACCTTTGTGAAGGCAGAGTTGAAGGTAAGTGGGTATATATTCTTTAATTCTGTTATTCCCTGGTCGGCTCAGGCTGATGTTCCATTAGCAACGCAGTTAATCCAGAAATTACAGTTAGGTCTGTCAGTCCTCTGGCTTTGTATATGCCAGATGTATAGAATTTCTTCCTTGATTTGTGCCTGAGTTGTAATATCTTAGCCCATCTGTTGCATAAGGGCTTAAAAACAATTTTTGCAATTGGTTTGATTGTGTGAAGCCAACAGGCTTAATGCTTTCTGGATTTGGAGACCATTATTGTCAGGACATATCCTAGGCTGCTACTATTACTATTATTATTATTATTACTTTATTTTTTAGAATCATGACTCGTATTTTTATCTTCTGTTTTGAGCTGTTGGTCACATGAGATGTAGGCCTTATAATAAAGAAATGGCAGTGGAGCTGTGTTTTCCATCTCTTTAAAATCCTCGTGATTCTCCTTGTCCCCTTCCCTCCCCCAGCAGAAAGTACTCCTACACTACTTAAGGCTCTTTTGGAAAAAAATCAGTCGTAAATCTGAGTCATGCTGTCACCTGGAACTAGAAGTTTAGATGTTTTGAGGGTTCCTGGTAGGGATTCTTGGGGTAATGGCAGATAATGCTTTCATTCCTGCAGGCTTATGTTAGATTTATGATGGCTGCTGTATTAGTTTTTGAATAATGATTTCATTTCTTCTGTTGGTACTTCTTCAAAACAGAACAGAGTCAAGTCTTCAAAAGAGGACGAGATACCTGGCAGTACTATATCTTAAGAATATATGACTTGAAGCTCTGCTTTTACCATCTTATGTCTGAAATCTTCTGCTTGACTGTTGATGCTTTTTGGATTTATTCTTTTTACATTTGTAATATACCGGCTGTACGTGTAGGCAGACAGTTGCCTGCTACCATTTGTTCCTACTGTTACAAGGAATTTAGAAGGGAAATCAATCTAAACCTGCATGGAGCAAAAGCTAAGCCAGGTATTTTACTGCTGCAACAATATAAAGAAACTATAGTAGATAAAAGTGTGAAGCATGTGGAGAGCATGAATCAAATCTGAAATGCTTTTTCCCCCTACTGTATACACACTGTGCAGCCCACACTTCAAAATTTTCTCTAGTCTAGCACTTCTCAATTGAGAAATACTTTTAGTTTCTGAAGTGGGATTTCAGAGGGGGAGAACAGTTACTGCAGTTGAACGTGTATAAATGCTCTGAACCTTTGCTAAAATAATTGAGCTTTATTATTTTTAAACATAGCTGTTTAAAATACAGAGGCTCTGGCTTTTCAAGGCTTGTAAGTAATACAGCAGTGGTATGTTTTCAGATAGGAGGGCATGTTGTTAGATGTGCATTTATCATAGGGTGTAATCAGTTAACAGTAGGTGCTGAAGTCCGTGTTAAAGCCTTACCAAGAAGATAATTTAGTTAAGAGACCATACTGCCTGCCTATCTTTTTTTTTTTTTTACGCCTAGTTTGTTGTCTTCTGCCTTTCCTCTCCTTTATGTTATTTGAGATTTAGCTATAATGTTATGCTTTGAACAATTTCATTGTTTTTAGGATTGTATTTTTTTCTCCAGCTCTCAACATGGCTAATCCAAAGTGCTGTGCCAGATTACCACCCCGAGGGAGGGCACGTAGGGCTCACAGGCAGCGATGTCAGTCAAGGGACTTACTTCATACCTGGCTGAGCAGAAGTATGGGGTTTGACGTGAATAGAACTACTTATGTGCTTAAAATCAGGAATCTTGTTGAAGCTGAGCCAGCGTCTCTGCTAGATTTCCAATTTCCACTGCTGGCTGCCAAGTATATTGGAGCTATCTATAAATAGTTTGTGGAATTTTTGAGTGAGGGAAGAAAAAAACCACCCAGGTTCTCTTCTGTCGTCTCCCCCCCCCCTTCTTCTAACTACAGCTGAAAAGCTTAAACTGCTTTTTGCTGAAACCTTCACACAAATGTCCTCACAAATTAAAAACTAAAACACTCTGAGTTAAAAATGTTTTAATGACAGTGTACTCAAATATTGTATAGTGGAATTCACTGGTATTTTTGTACACAGTGTTACATAAAAGGCACAAAATGGTATTTTTTCCACCTGTAGCATTAAATCAGAGTTGCTATAGCTACTGCTTGGGTTCTTCTTAGGACCTATTCCAAAGGAACCTTGAGTTATCTTGGTAATTGTGCGAAGCTCTTTCCAAAGTGTTTCCTGCTCTGCCTCTTGTGCAAGTCCCTCCTGCTGGCACAGTCAGAGCATAGGGCTGTGCTGCACCAAAACGGCATTCTGCTGAACTGCTGGTTGTTTGCATAGTTGATTGACAGCAACGGGGAGCTGCTGCTTCCAGAAGGACAGAGAAAGGATGGAAGGTGGCAGAGAAGCCAAGCCATACTTATACAGCAGGAATGCATGAGCTTGCTCTGTAGCCTGCAGCATCTTCCAGATGTTCACTCACTGCAGCCTAGTGGAGCTCACAGCGGTACTGAGATGCTCCAGCATCATCTGGCTGGCAAAGACTGGCGTGAAGAGCAATAGTGGTAAAGGACTCTGGGCCTCTGCACTCATTTATGGTTTATATGGAATTTTGTAAATGCTTTATTTTGTCTCATGACACTATTCACAGTTGGGATTGTGTATGCTGTGTCTAGTGAGTCCAAAAAAAGAGCTTGTCTTCCTCATACTGACTGACTGTGGGGAATTAGAAGGGCATGCCTGGCATTGAGATGGAGCCTCACTGATAGAGCTGAAGCTGCCAGGGCCGATCACACTTCTTGTGGTAAATAGTATGATGAGGGACTGTGATGACAGGTCCTGCAGCCTCGCAGGAGCGGCTTTGTGGAGCAAAATAAGTTACGCTGAAGATTTAATGCTAATGTCATATACATTTCTGAAGAGCTTTCTTTGGACTGGCTCAAGTGTGGCCCATGGGACTGCGTACACATAAGTAGTAGGAATGTCTTGTGAATTAGTGTCTTCTAGAAGAAAGTCAGATAGTGGTTGCTGTAAAAAGTTAAATATGTGTATATATATGTAGGTATATATAAATTGCCTGTAATTTCACTGCAGAGTAGATTCTCTAGTTCTTGTGTTAGTTTCCTAAATAAACTACATCAGTTAGCCTAAAATAAAAATAGTACATCGTAAAGTAACAGCATTATTATAAACAAATGCCTTGCATTACTGTTTTTACAGTGACATTTTATGTGCTTGTTTTGTGCTTTTGTCATAACCACATTTAAATATGCCACTATTTCAGTATAGTTTAATCTGTTAGTCATTTTTATTATTTCCTTAATTAAGAAATTAATTATGCTATTGTGGCATTGGATTATACAAAACTTTCTCATTTCACAAGACCATTTGCTTTCACCATTTGAAATTTAAAATATATATTCACTGTATCTTCTTTGTAGCAGATGTTCTGTTATAGGGATTTGAAATAAATCTTGTCACTCTGCTCAATTTGCTTTTAGTAGATTTCAGCTGATGTCTGCACAGCAATAAGGCTTTGTCTCAATGCTTCTGTCATGCTGCTTGCGTAATTTCATATTGTAACAAATGGTTATTTAATTCTTCTCTTACCTGGAAGGGTAATTAACACCTTATTGCAAGCTTAATGATATTTTACAAAATGACCAGCTGAAATTTCTGTCCTCGAGTAGGAAATACGACAGAGCACTGCAGGTAACTAATTAATAGCAAACTGTTGATCAATAACTCTTCCAAAAGTTCTTCAACTAAACTGGGGTTATTAATCATTTAACACCTAGAAGTGGGTCATTATTTCTCATGATGCTTTTTTAGTTGCCTTTTGTCATAAAATGTATAAGCTTACGCTAAAATGCCCTTTTTTAGAGAAGCTGTGGTTGAGTATCTGACGAAATTTTTAGTCAGGGATGCAAAGTGCTACACAAAAAGCAGTAATAGGGACTGTTGGCAGGAAGTGACTATGGTTCGCTAATCTTACCTTGATTAGTTAATTGAAGTAGCTTACTGGTGCCCCAGTGTATTGATTCCATCTCTAGTTGATGATGTGGCTTCAGAAGGCAGGAAGTGGTGTCACCTGTAAGGGTGGTGACTGGTTTCTGTAGGAATCTGAAAATGCCGTTGCTTTGCTGTGTTACTGGGTGTAAGGACGCAGCGAATGTTGCCTGTCTCCAGTGGACTGTGTGCTCTCAGCTCAGCCACACCTCAGTTTGAAGCATTCCCTGTAGCAATAACACTATTCATTTCATGAACTGTTCTGGGAGGGTAAGTTTCAAATACTTCGGCTATTTGATCAACTTTAATTTCTTTATGATGTTGAAGTTTCACACATAGCTCTGATCCTGTCTTCTGAGGAAGGCAAATTCTGAATTTCTATAATAGAGTTCTTCAGTGGTAGGAGGACATGTTTTGCGTAGGGGGGAAAAAAGAAGAGGAGAAGCCAGAAATATTCTCAGAAACTTTTATAGATTATAAAGGGTGAAATAGCAACTTGAAACTCTCTTGTGCCCTCACATCCATTTCAGATTATGGAAAATACTGTCTGTCTCACATAATCAGAATTTGCTTTGTGCTGTGCAGCCGTATTCCTGTGGACGTGTAACTCTGCTGTTGTAATTGTGAATATTGATCACAGAATGATTTGGATTGGAAGGCATTTCAACTCATCCAGTTCCATCGCTGTGCCATGAGCAGGGCTGCTACCCTCCAGCTCAGGCTGTCCAGGGCCCCATCTAGTATGGCCTCAAACAGCTACAGGGATGGGGCACACACAGCTTTCTGGGCAACCTCTGGCAGTGCATTACCACCCTCTGAGTAAAGAATTTCTGCCTAATATTTGATCTAATCTCCCCTCGTGTAGTTTAAAACTGTTCCCCTTGTCCTATCACTATCAGACCATGTAAATAGTCACTCTCCCTTCTGTTTATGAACTTCAAAGTACTGGAAGGCCACAGTAAGGTCTCCCTGGAGCCTTTTTACCAGACTGAACAACCCCAATGCCCTCAGCCTTCCTTCACAGGAGAGGTGCTCCAGCCCTCTGATCATCTTTTTGACCTCCTCTGGGGACCCACTCCAACAGCTCCATGTCCTTCTAGAGCTGGGGACCCCAGATCTGGACACAGTGCTGCAGGTGGGGCCTCATAAGAGTAGAGCAGAGGGGGACAATCCCTTCTATCTTGCCTGCTGCCACCCTCTGTTGATGCACCCCAGGATACTCTTGCCCTTCTGGGCTGCAAGCACACACTGCTGGCTCATGGCCAGTTTTTCATTGACTTGGAACCCCCAAGTCCTTCTCTGCAGGGCTGCTTTCAATGAATTCTCCCAGTCTGGGATTTCCCTGGTGCAGGTAAATTCCTGCATCAGAAGCGTTAATTCTAAATGTAGAGCAGTTTAACAAATGCAAGTGCAGAGTGTTCAAAAGACGAGAAGTTGTAGATGAGCGGAAAGACTCAGGCGAATCTTGTATAATTTTCTTCTCACATACATTCCATGTGAGGTGGATGTAAAGTAATTCAATGTAGTATTTTTGGTTACACGCTGAATACATGTTTTATCTGGAGGAGGGAAGTAGTACTCGCTTCTCCCTTGGTCTCCCCCATGCTGTGCTGTGAGATATTACATCTTCCCTTTAGATTCAGCACAGGTATGCCCTCGGCTGTGTGACAGCCAGGCAGGCAGCCTTTGCTCTTCTACCAAAGATTTGGCAGAGCTGCAGTTCAGCCTCAGTGCTGTCTGGTACAGTTCACTGTGCAAAACAGTCCATGGGTATCTGCGGGAGGTGGGGGTGGGATGGCTGCTGCCTGTCATTGGCACAAAACGTGCTGGCAGCTAGGGTCACTTACAGGAAGTTTGCTGTAATTCTGTGGGGACGTGGATGTTTCCAGTTCCCATAACACTGGAAGGGTATTGCCATTTTTGGACTACTGTACTATTGGGCCTTTGTTAAAGGCCTTTTTAGTGGTGAGATATGTAGGACACCAACAGTTTATTTATGGAAGTGTATTGTAAGATTTGTGTTCTGTTGTTATTGTTCACATTTGGTCAGTTAGAACTCCGAATTGGTGCAGATTAGTACAGCTGGCAAGTCTGTAAATAAGTCGAGCTTGTTCTTTCTGATATAGAACAGGATGGGAATCTTGGAAGTAGGATGAAGAAAGGAAGTTTGATGGAAGTTGAAAGGAAGTGTATTGTCTGATTTAAAGCAAGCTGAATATGTGCCATAAGGAAAAGTATTTGGAAGTACATGATATAAAGAAGTGGATTTGATAAAGTCTCCCTGATAAATGTAGTTCAAGAGAAATACCAAGCCCAGCCTACTTACGTGGAATCTGTTAAGCACTGCATGATGCTTTAATGTATGGTAGTTTAGGAAGAGATCTCTCCCCTCAGTCATTTGGTTATTGCAGCTCCTCAGCTTACACAATTCCAGTTATAGGTGGCTGTAATTGGGCTGTAAAAGCTAATGTCAGAGGCTTAATCCTGACACAGGAGAATTTAGCATCAGTGCAGATATGATGGTGTGATTCTTCTGTTGCTAAATCAGTGAGTTATTTGTCCACAGAAATAACTTTGGTGTGTTGTTTTCTACTGTGAATTTCCCCCCCACACACACCATTTTTTCATTTCAACAGTGAAGTTAATTTCTTTGTAAAACACTGTTTTAATTTAATTCAGTCCCAAAATAAATATTCCTCTTACAAATGAGGAATTAAATAAACAAAATTAAATTTCACTATCACAGCGAACATATCCACACGTAGCAGATTTTTAGGGTGCACTTTTCCAGTACTCATCAGTTAACCATGCATTCATTTTACTACTTTCAGTCAAACTGAAATTGAAACAAGGTTTTAGTTAGAGTGATTATTTGATAAGTGAGCGCCATCGGGCAGGAGGCTCGCAGGGGTCAGACCTGGAAGGAAAGCCGCAGCGCTATGGCTGGGCTCTGTGTTAGTCCAAGCATTGCATGGCAGTGTGGCTGTCAAGTATACAGGACCCTACAGCTATGTTTTTCAATCATAGCATGCTTTTCAAGCATTAAATCTTCGGTTTGTTTTTTTTTTTTCTTCAAATTTTCTGCAATTTGTTGGTGTCGGATGTAGGTGTACTGCTGTGATGTTTTTCTTGTTTCCTGCCTCATCTTCCAGCATCTATTTATTTTCCTGTTTGTGCTGAAATTCAAATGATATTAACGAGTCAAATATCTTCCAGGACTGGTTCTTATCTTCTGTGTAGTTTGATTTCCTCTCCAGATTCCATGCAGAAGAAAAGGTTCATGTTTGTTTTTTTTTTCTTTTGACGCTTGCTGAACAGTAATGGAAACCAAACATTGGATATGAGCACAGTGAGGCAGTGGGTGGTGCATTTCTGCAGTGGCAGCAGTGACTGTGGGTCACCTCTGTTGGTGCAGTTTTTTTTGAGCACAGCATGCGGATTCTTGTTCATTGCTGGTGAAAATGCACAGTTAATAGTGGTGACTGAAAAAAAAAAAGTGATTTGTAGCTGAGAACTTGCTCTCTCAAATAGTATTATTGTGCTCTCTGTATCTGTTGTAGTTTCCATGGAAATAAATATGAGGCACTACTTCTGGAGTGACCTGTGTAAACTAGGATTTTCTGGAGGAGTCCATCCCAATCAGTAGTTGGTCTGTACTTAGACTGTAGCCATACTTGGAACATGTAAAGAACTTTTAAAGTTATTTGAGACAGAAAAGTATCTCAAATGAAGACGTTTCCAGATTACAGATGTACCCTATAAACAGTCAAACGCCTGTAGTAATGAGTTGGCTAACTTTTGATTATAGTCAAGTGATCTTTTAGGTCTGCTGTCAGCAGCGGTAACAACAAACCTGCACCACATTAGAAAGCTCTTAGACGTATTTTCTGTGCTTTTATTAAACCTGTTAACTGTAGTTTAAGAAGTCTCATAGCCTATTTTACAAAGATTGTGTTTTGGTTTAAAAATGAGCAAACAAACAAAGAACCCTGTAGGGAACGCTTGTTTTTATCTTGAGCCCCATTCATTTGAATTTTCTTACTTAAATGCGGTTGCTACCCTTATCTTAAGCTACAGGAGTAAATTTGTCTTTCCTTTATTGTCTTAAGCTTCAGTGACATTAAATAGCTCTTGTCCATTTGTCTTATGTATTTAATAAGGAGATGATACCATCCTGTTTATACTAATGATTTTTTTAAAAGAATCATCAGGAGAGAAAAAAAAAAAAGTTAGGTTTTGAAAACAAGAGTTGATTTCTCCCAGGCAGAGTAGTTCAGTATGTGAGCTGTGCTGTGCTTCCTCCTGCCCCATGTGCACCCTATGTCTGCAGCCAGGCATAGCCAGCCTTTGCATCACTTCTGCTGGAGGTGCCCGTTGAAGTTTCAAAGTTCACTTTCAAAAGGAGCAAACTGCTTGAAAACCATCAAGAAATATGAAAGCACATTGGTGACATAAGAAATTTTTTAATATACTCATATTCTGCTGTATTAAGTAGATAGACCAAAAGGAATTTCAAAAATAATAACATTACCGTATTTCAATGAAAATTACTGTTCTGTTATCTAGTATATTGATGTTCTAGAGCACTCGGTTTATATGGAACTGTGTAACATAATTATCATGGAATCATAGAATCACTAAGCTTGGAAAAAACCTGCAAGATCATCCAGTCCAACTGTTCATTGCCCTACTCTGGACATACTCCAGGGCCTCAATGTCTTTCTTGTTGGGAGGGGACAATACTGAACACTGTCCTCAAGGTGTGGCCCCACCAGTGCTGAGTACAGAATTCTTGAGATCTTGTAAGGATCATTGTCTAGGGATTTTATAAAGGTGCCAGCAGTTAATGTTTATATAGCATCTGAACACAGTATTTCAGGGAGTTTCGAATGAAGAAGGACGAAATCATAATTTGAGAACTTCCTAAGCTTCATCTATTCTTTAATGAAGGGTGATGGGGAATGAAATGAAAAAGGTTCCTTTGGCGTTATAGTATTTGGATCTACGTTGTCTTTGTCATCACACATCAGTGCTTCTGACTAAAAGACATAAAACTAAAGATCTTGAAGCATGGTAACTTTTTTATGTTGATTGCAATAATAGGAAACAATACAATTGGAAATTTGCTCATGTGGAATCTGTTATAAATAAAACTCCTTTGTATCAAAGATGGTGTTATTTTGTCAATGTAGAGCTAAATGTTACTGAAGATGTGAAATCAGTAAGAAGCATTCCTTGGTATGTAAAGTTATGTGCAAAATAGAGGAAGTATTTGTAGAATACAATTTGTGGTTGAACTTGGTGATCGTTAAGGTCTTTTCCAACCTGAGTAATTCTATGATTCTAATAGATTTTTTTAAAAATTACAGATACACATGATTTTTACACATGATTTTAAAATACTTTAATGAATAATAGTTGCTCTCTGATACGGTACTTGAAGTCATTTTTGTGGTTTTCTGCCTTTTGAACTTACAGGGGAATCACAGTGGGAACTTTTTTTTTTAACAACTTGGTATGTAAATATCTGTAATGAAATTAGCATGTAAAATATGGGGAAAAGAAAAACTTCCCATTTAAGAGCCCAAATTTGGATTGGAAAATAAAAGAAAAAAGTAGACTTAATATTATCCTATAAATTCTGATAGTAATCTTCTAATTGTTTTCATTCTTTGGGAAGTGAAAAATTGGCTTTTTGTATTTAGTGTCAACCTTGGAAGGAATTTCTGAAGCATTTTATTTGTAAGCACTGCAACTGAGGGGTGTTGAGATGCTTGCATAGATCTGCGTTCCAAGTCAACTGAGTCAGCAGTCTTGTAAGCTTGGTGTAAGAGGAATTTTGTTTTTTGTATGTGCTTAAGGATCTTGTTACTCCCAAGGTCTTGCAGGTATGTTGCACTGGTGTAGAACAGTGATTTTTGCCTATTCAAAAAGAGGTGTGATGTAGCACATCTACAACAGAACAAGACTCGAAGTATGACTGATGGGTTTAAAATTTTTCTCATTGATACATATCAAATTTTAGATTGACCACCTGTGTTCAGAGCAGCTTATTTATGAAAGTAGCTCTCTCCTCCTGAAATGCCTGGGAGATTTGGTTTTAAAAACATAGAGGTTAAGAGAAAAGATGCAGTGAACTTTGGTGGGGTAGCTAGTTCTTGGATTTATCTGGAACGTCTTTCTGGGAAAGAATATAGGCCACATTCAGTGTGAAATGGATGCTTGTTTTGCTAGGAGTGTCTGTATTTCCATAGCATTTACTTCTATCCAGGAGGAGATGGGGAAGGTGTATTGAAATTGAAACAACATAACAGTTTCCTGGAAACAACATAACAGTTGATGGAGAATAATTCTAAATCTTCCATCTAAAATATCTGAAGTTTCTCAGAATTTTGCTACTATCCTCATTTTCTTAACTTTCTATTGTATGTGATTTTTCTTAATTCATTAATGGTGGTTGTTTTTATTTCTGTTGTATAATAACTTTTTCCTCTAGTTTTTCTCTAACTTCTATCATAAAACGAGCCTGGGCCCTGTAACACTTAATATTAATTAAAATACTTTGGTTTTGTTCTTTCTCTTCTGTAAAAGGATATCTGAAGAATTTTTACAAATTTTATCTTGGAAATTAGCTTATTCATTATGTTTAATTTTAGGAAATGGTGCTCTTGCAGAACATTCTGAAAATGTGCATATTTCAGGAGTGTCAACGGGTAAGTCATTTTTTGTAATGTTTAAATTTCATGCATGACTTAAATAGTAAATATTGAAAGCCACCTGGTATCTTATGAAGAGATATTTGGCTATAAAAATTATTACTGCCTTTTGCAGCATGTAATAAGGAATGAAGCAACTGGAACATGGAAAAATTCTCATAAGATAAAATTGATACCTGCATGCTCATGAACAGATTATGCCTTTCTTAGTGGACTGCTTAATTATTTTTCCATACAAACATTGAACTAAGAGAAAAGTTGGTTTAAGTTGAATTGATATTTTCTTTCCACAGTAAAGTTTTTTTTTTTGTGAAATGAAATTTATTGAAATGTAATTTTGAACACTGCTACTATCAAATAATATAAATCCAGGAGCTATGCGTTTCACCTGATTAGATTGAAGCCTGTAACTGAAACTACAGTACACTTGAGTGCACAGTTTATTTCATACAAGAAAAGAAAGAATTTTAGGACTCATGAAACTGAGAAACTGAGATGTTGGGAAAGTATGGGGCAAAATAGCAGCAAATGTTGCTTCGTTCTCTTCCAGTTGCTCTGTCCTGGGCCGCCTCAGGGCAGCAGCTACAGCTGCCCCTGTTAGGTGTTGGTGGTGTGAGCATACGTCCAGTAAGGCAGTAGTTGATAGCAGTGTATGTGCTTTGTTCTTCAGTGTCAGCAGAGCTGCTGGTCACACTTTACATTTCTGTGATACAGACATTCAGAATATGGGTAGAAGAATAGAAGCCTGATTATGTTTATAGAGAGCTGCTGTTAAACCATGGAAATCAAAGTGATTTTGACACTTTTCTCTTAAAGTCAAAATGCTAATTCCTTTTTGACTGCAGCCTGCACACTGTGCTGCAAGTATTCTTGCAGTGTGGGTTCAAGCATTACATTAGTGTTTGTGTACACAGTTCAATTTTTAGATAAATGTGCTGTCAGCAAATGGTCTCTGTTACACCATGCAACCTTCTTTTCACCTTCCATTGTTTGCCACACAAAGACTGTCAAAAGGCTAATTACAGGAGATCTTTGCTATCCTTTCTGGTGCTGCGTCATCTAGAATGTTGTTTTTTCAACAATAATAACGCACCGAGTATTGTGTGTAGTTTATGGTACACTTAAGTAACAGCACAGGCACTTGCTGCTGTTGGAGCAATTGCTGCTGTATTGTATGAGATATCCTGAAAGCTGCATAGGTTTTAACAATGCTTCACCCTTTTATTTACTGCAGCAGGCATGTCACAAGTCACAGTACAAGCAGAAAAGCATCTGCTGGGCAAGAAGTGAATGATTTTTTGACTGCTTTCAGTCCTTTGGCCAGCAGGCACAAACTGGCTGTGCCAAGAAAAGGACAGCACCTCACATCTCAATGTGAGATAACAACAACTGGTAGAGGGGACTTTACCTCCTCAGAAGAAAGATCCAGTGAGAGATTTCATTTAAAGTAAAACAAGAATTTTTTTATTTTATTATTTTATATTTATAATTATATATTTTATATATATTATAAAAATAATGTTATTTTATATATATTATTATATAACAAATATATATATATAATTTTTATTTTAAGAAATAGTTCTGACAGTGCTGTATTCTAAAAAATATATTTTTTCCCCAGCTAGAAAACTATACTGTACATTAAGATAGATAAATTAAGAGTAACTTGAAAAAATGTGAGATAACATAGGGGGTTCTGTTAATGAAAACATGAAGAAAACACATTAACAGACACAGTGGCATTTTCCTTATGGTCATGTGCATACACATGTGATACACATCTTACAACTTCAGTGCATAGGCCAGGAATGAAAGAGGATGGACTCGCATGATTTTTTGGGTTCCTTTGAAACAATTTGGGTTTCCCAAAGGTGTTTGAACTTGGAGAGTATATATTTCATCAGGCATACTTGGTCAGCTTTACATTTATCAAATCAATTTTAAGCAAAGGGTTTCTGTAAAATAGAATCAAAGACAGCTGGCCTTTAATCTTTTTGAAATCCAACTTTAACTTGATTTTGAAACCAAGCAGGAGATTTTTGTGGACAGTTGCTACTGGGAAGGAGTTTAAAATGAAATTATTGTCTTGATGGTAGATTTCCTGTCATGCTGCTGCTCTAAAACTACATGACCTACCTCACTAAATTATGTTTTAATAGCAGAGACTACTGTGATCTTCAGTATTTATGCTTCTGCTGTATATTATATCTGCCAAGTTGTAGGTACACCTCTAATATATGGGCATGCTTCTTCTACCAACAGCAATAATGGTATGTTGTCTCTTGTGTATAAGCTATTACTACTGAACAAGTGTTAATGTCTTTAAAATCTGAAAAGTTGAGAAATATTTTCAGGTTTGACTTTGGAGTGTGTAGCACCATAATTGTCATAACTGCAAAATTGTATTCCTTTTACCTCCATTTGAAAGGTTTTCTGTATTGGAGAAAAAACTTCTTCACAACAATAAATAAAAAAAATATGTAGTGATTTTACTTCTTCTGTTAGGTCCCTGGGTTGCAAAGGGCATTCTAAATTAAAGGTTTTTCAGCCTTACCTTGAGGCAAGGATTCCTATGCCTTCTTCCCCTGTAGTTCTCCAAATAAGACTTTCAATGGCTCCTGAGAGTTACAAATGCAATAATTATCCTCCCTATTCATGGTTTAGACTTTATCATAACATTATTCCCTTTTTACTCTAAGCTGTTTTAAACACCTTCAGATCACTTATCCAGCTGCATTCATGTCCTTACCATGTCCAATATAATGCATGCCTTATCATCTTGTGGTTCACATTGAAAGCTAATTCTTTTATCTTTTCAACTAATCTCCTGGCATTACTGTGAAGATAAATCCCTAATCTCCCTCTCCCTGCTTTTCTGAAGTGACTTTTTTTCTTTGACGTGTTGTTCACTGTTCCTACAGGTACTTTACCTCTCTAGATCTTACTACAGAATTTTTGAATAACTTTCTTAATTATTTTCTTGTTAGAATTTGAGATTGGAATTTTGCACCATGAAAATCTCATTGACTCTCATTTACCAGCCAACAACCATACGTAACTTGCAGTCACGTTCTGTAATGTGGGGCAGTGGACAAATTTCAGGAAGGAGGGAGTAAGGAAACCTTTTGTGAAATTGATTGTTTTTAAAATCTACCAGAAAATCTACATGCAGCAGAAAACCACATGCACAGCTTATCTTCTCAGCAGTATTTTTTGCACTTTAGCATGTGAAACATCCAGTCGTAATAAAATTACTGCAATCTACTGAACAGACAGAGTAACAAACAGAATTGCATATTGTCAATAAAATAAAAAAGAAAATGTGAAACAGGATGCACATGAGCAGAACCGCAGCAAAAATACAGTGATGTAGGGGGAACAAAGAGGATTGCAGGCAGAGACAATACCCACACAAACGTAGTGTGCAGGAAGAGTTGGTCTCACCTCTTAAGTCTGGTAGCCACCTGCATGAGGAAAGCTGAGGACATCTTGGACTTGTGCTGCTTTTCATCTTCAGTACAAATCTTCACAGTTTAATTTGGGTTTCTGTCTTTGTTACATCTTCATTTCCTTTTTCCTGATTCTGATTAACATTCTGTTTTTGTTCTTTTTTAAGTATTTTAAGTGCTTTTTTTTTTTTTGTATATGAATCCAAAGCTACTCTGTTTTCCAGTAGTTTCCAAATACCTAAGGTCACTGGCAATTGAAATTACAAGTGCAAAATCTCCTCAGTTTAGTGAGAAAATGTTTAACTTCATATGCTGTCAACTGAATTGTGTTTTGGTTCCATGGATACCTGGGTGTGCCTTGTATTCTTTAGGTTTACAAACAGATGAATAAAATATGATAGATCATCTATTTGTCAAGAGCTTTAGAAGAAATATCCTAGTTAGGCAAAGGAATAGAAGTTATTATAAAGGCTTGATATTACCTTAATAAAGCAGGTGCCCTTTACAACTGTTTTATTTCAGAAGGTTGCACTTGATTTTTAAAATCATTCTGAGAAATTACTCTCTCAAAAAGACAGCACTCCTGAATTGTAGCTTCCACACAATCTTAACTTTTTAAAATTTTTTGAACAAATGAGAGGTTTCTTTTGTCTCATTATTTGGAAGAAAAAGGATATGCATTTATGTACTGAGACAAGTATGCAGGTACACTGGGATCATGTAGATAACCTTCAGTCATATTTTGTCCCTAGCTCCTTAGTGTCAGCTTTGGTGGAAACAAAGAGACTGAAGTTGTAAGTGAAGGTATAGAAAACATAGGGAGAAAGTGAGACAGCTGGTACTGCAGCTCCTCCTTTCCCCCTCCTCCAGCTCTCCCAAATGAAAAAAAAGGGAGGAGTCATGAACAAAAGAATCTTGACTACTAGTAAAATGCAAATTTTCAGTGTTCTGAAAATACCAAGCTGATTATACAGGTGTTTTCCTTGTGGAATTTCTTCCAAAGTTGCTCAACAAGTAAAAGTTGCTGCTGGTACTACTGCAGGGACTGGTTTGAGAAATTACAGCTGTCAAAGAGCCAACATTGGAAGTTTGCAGAGTTAATTGCATGTTAATTTACAGTTGCTAGCTGCATTTGGAGCTTTCTGTTCAACAGATACAGGCTATACATACATATATATTTAAAGTCTTTGGAGGTGAATTTTTTAAATCAGAGTGAACATTTGCTGAATCGATTGTTTTGAGTCATTAGGATGAGGTTGCCTATTGCAGTTTGTTGTCAGGCAAATTTAAAAGCTTCCTCAGAGGTTCTCAGACAAAATCAAGTATGTCAGTTTGTAAATATCCAAAATCAATGTTCAAATAGCATACATCACCTGAAGGTTATGTATTTTAAGCTGATCTCTATTTCAGTAGCAGCCAAGTAGCATGTGGAATTGCTTACCAGCATCTGTGAGCTTGGTACAAAATGTTTTACACACGCTTAACTTCTTTGTGTGTGTTTTACTCTCATACCTATCAAAAATGATTTTTTATTTCAACTTGTATTGTATTTTTCTTGCCAGTCCTTTCATTTATTGTTTAAAGATATGCAAGCTGTGTATCCAGATTGCTCATGCAAGAGTAATGTTCCAAAATATCGTGGTGTTCGAGCACCACCTATAGGGTCTCCTGGAAATTAAAATAAAAGAAGCTTCTGAATAGTGAGCTGTTCAAATACAGCTATTTGTCTGCATTTTGAGATTTTTTTCTTTTCAGCATACTTCAGTGGCAGGCAGCTGAATTAAAGCCACTGCAGAAAACTGCTCCTATAATTATAAAATAAGTAAGAATACAAATTGTTTGGTTATTGTGATAGCATATAATTTGTCTTATAAGCTTCCCAGTCCATAATGAAAAAGGTAGGTTTGCAAGTTCTTCTTAAAAATAATCTCTTGTAAAACTGACTTCCAATGTTTATAGATGAAGTATGCTGCAATAAGTGTTTTGCCTTCCAAGCTCTGGGAACCATTTGCATGAAGATCATCTCCATGCTAGGGCTGGAAGGGGGTATTTAAACAGTGGCCAGACACTGCCTTTCTACCCAGTACAAGAATTTTCAACTACTCGATTATTGTGCTTTAATTTACTTCTAGCTTTCTAATGTGTCTGTATAAGGCATAAATTTATAGTTAAATTGAATGGAATCTCTTTGACAGCTAAAAGTTAAATTTGGGAAACAGTATTTTACTGGATAAAGATGTCAAATTCAGTTTATATTAGTTTGTGGGGTTTTTTAAAATGTGGTATGCTAACTGATGTTACTATAAACTTCTGCAATTAAAACAGTGGAAATCATCTTCCAGCTGACATATTATGCCCTGCGTCCACTATAAGCTACTGTAGACATTTGGTTTTTATTAGTATCTCATCTGATTGTGTGATTTTTATTTTTTTTTTTGTGATAAGTACTGATGATCAATTATATTATTAAAAAGCATTTGGAAAAAATCGATCTAATTATTTTCTGTATGTTTTCAATATATGTATTTTTCAGCTTGTGGAGATATTCCGGAACAAATTCGATCACCGAGTGGGACAATCACAAGTCCAGGGTGGCCCTCTGAGTATCCTGCCCGAATCAACTGTAGTTGGTACATCCATGCAAACCCAGGGGAGATCATTACCATAAGGTAACAGTGGTCCTGTTATTAACCACGTGGACTGATGTACTGAGTAGACATTTTAACTGCCAATTGTATGCACTAATTTCCTTTATCCTTCTTGTAAATGTGAGACTTGTGATTTGTCTTTTTTTTTTTTTACCTTTCATTTTACTTAATTTACACTTACACAGCCATGTAGCATCTGTTGTCTGAACTTTGTGTTTCTATGTATATGAAAAAAATATATTTTCCTTTCAAACTAGGACAATACACAAGTTCTGCTGAGAATAGTAAGAAATATTAGCTAATGGAAACAGCATCCATTTCCATTCAGTAGTGCAGAAGCAAGAGCTAACCTTCTGAAGAATAGTAACAAATACAAGAAAAGTAAACAAATACAAGCGTTTCTAAAAATACTTTCCTAAATTTGTGTAAGTTAATGAGAGTGTCATGCTGGCTTTTTAGATTTTTTTTTTTGTCTTAACTTTCTAATAAGAGATTTTAATAAGGTTAGGAGGTTATAAACAAAATGCTAATATATATTATGTGATATATTGTAATGGTGTCAGTATTAAATCGTATGTTGTAAAGCTGAAGTGGATCATTTCCATGCCCATTCCCTCCATCCCAAGTATACTTTCAGAACTGTAGAGACTAGAATAACTTTGTAGATGCTCGTTTATTTGATCTCTTTTTAATTTCTCTGAAATATGAGAGTCTTGCATTCAAAAAGTATATAGGAAATTCTCTGATGCTTCATTACTGTGAAGTCTCATGCTGTGCTAAAAGTGACAGGAAATAAATAGTAAAGCAATTAAGGTAGCTGTGGTTTTTTGGAAATGCTGACTTCCCTCATGGTTTTAGGTACATTGTAACATTTGGAAAGAAGAAGAAAGTTGTTCATTCCCCTTACTGCCATGAGAGAAATCGGGGCTTCTTTTGCCAATAATGTACAAACTAATACTGCTTCATAGGCAATCCATACTCCCAATTATGAAGCTGCATTAACTGCAGACATACTTCAGTTTCTAGTACAGACCAGCCGACCTAGGAAACAGCTCTTCATTATGAAGTATCTACTTTAACATCAGTTATTCCTTCAGTTACTCCTTTATAGTACTCCTTTTTAATTCAGAGTCTTCCTACTAAAAACTTAACTCGTGTAAACACAATGCAAAGTACATAGAACTGTTCATCTATTAGAATGCTTTTTAAAATTTTTCATTTATTTTTAATAAAACTTCTTTTTTTCTCCCACATTGTTTTCTTCCGCTCATCTTCCTAGCATACATTTCACATTACATTTGTGGTTTACTGCTCTGTTGTCTGTGCTGACCTGCTTTGCCTGGGCTATCTCCCCTTCGCACTTCATTACCATGGCAGCATGTCTTTATATAGCAGTAGTCAAAGCTCGGGTAATATCTTCCATGACATACCCATTGGGTAACTAAGTAGTGCAACTAAGGGCAACTCTTATCTTAAAGTATAGCTTTGAACAGTTTAACTGGACTTGCAATGTCAAGTCATGTCATTGGAAAAGTGTAGCATTAGCTAAAGTTCTGCTGAAATTGAGTTTATATAAAATCATTTAGTAATACACTAATATCATCAAATGAGACTCAAAAATACAGTTTCAAGAAGATAATTATTTAAAATCTTGTGTTAAAATGAAATATTTATTTATTCATTGTGTTAGTGAAACAGCTTTATCGGTAGTGGATGGAATGCAGAGATTGACAGAATGGATTCTTGCAGTCCTCCATAGCCTTCAAGGTTGAATTGTATTCTTACTGGGGTCAAAAGCCATTCTTTTTATTTCAGATCAGAAAAGTGCTTTCATCTTATTTCCATTCTTATATCTAGTAATTCATTATTTTGGTTGTGTAATATCCACTTCAGTGGTGATTTTGACCTCTCTTTTCCTTCAGCTTTCAAGATTTTGATGTTCAGGGATCACGCCGATGCAGCTCAGATTGGTTAACAATTGGAAGCTACAAGAATATTGAAGGCTATAGAGCATGTGGTTCCTCCATTCCTTCACCATACATCTCTTCACAGGATCATGTTTGGATCAGATTTCATTCAGATGACAGCATCTCCAGAAAAGGCTTCAGATTAGCCTATTTTGCTGGTATGTTTCAAATGATACCTAATACAATTTCACGGTTTCATTTTTTTTTTTCTGAAATAAGAACTATTTCCTTATAGTAGAATATAGTATATGCATTTTGTAGAGAGAGTTCAGGGTTATTGAAATCAGGAAAAATTCATATTTTGAAAAGTATTTTAATCCCATACGTAGCTTTGAATGCTTCGAATATTCAAAGAATTCAAAGAATTACAACATTCACAATAATAAGCAGAATGAATGATTTTGGAGAAATAAATCAATTAATACTAGACAACTGGAAGAGGTCTTGGTTGTTATTTTTTAACACAGCTTACATTTTGAATTTTTTCATTAGAATAAAAGTAGTTTGTTAAATCTTTGACTAGACTTCTGAGTAGCATGTCAAGAGAGGGAAGAAATTGTGTGGTTATTTGGTTTGTTGTTTTTTTTTTTTTTAATAATTTCTGATGGAAGTTTATCATATTTTCCCCATCTTTAGAAAGTATACTCTCTTTAAGAACAATAAAATCCTATTCATATGATAGACTACTTTAACCAAGTACAGCTGTGGTTTTGCATGCATGACTTTTTCTTGGATAATTCAAGTTCAGATAGTCTACTTAACAATGGTAGTAGTTTGAGAGTGTTCAGAGAGAAATTTTTTCTGTGATAACTGTTGCCCATAGAGAAAGTGAGAAGCCAGTCATGGGTTAAGACTATTTCAAGCCTTTCTTCTGACCTTAGGGGGAAGTAGGATTTTACTTAATAGCATGATCATGGTGTTCCAAGTCCTCCTGATTAAAAAAACTGGATTAGATTCTTCTTTGTTTTTTTTAATGCTTTTATGTTCTCTTGCTCATGCATGTTTATACTTCATTTTCTGACTGCTTCAAATCTCTGCATACATACATTCAATTCCTCTCCCATGTAGAACAATTCATACTCTTATACCTATCCATTGCTGTTCAAGTTCAAGAGTATTCCACCAAGCTTCAACAAAGGTGCTTGTGTCCTAGTGTAACCCAGGTTTTTCCCAGTTTTGTATTCTGCAGGTTTTCTAATGGTTTTCTTTGCCCTGTCAGAGCTCCTTCACAAATCTTCAAGTTTCCAGGAGGGCCTATCCTTCTCTGTCACCCAGAGCCTGTGATAAAGTACCCTCTATGCTTCAGCTTTTTGTAGTTTTGGGAGTAGTGCAGGCATGTCTTTGATGCTGGCTCAGTTCTCAGGGCAATGTTCCACCTGAGTTTTGCTTACAATCTCCTGAAAAAACATGACAGAAAGAAAAAGTTACTGCCTAATGAGTAATCCTTCACTAACTGCTCCCTGCCCACAGACATGCTGTGATTCCATGGGAGACATTGGCTTCTGCTCTGCTTATCTCCAGTACTCAGTGGCTCAGAGAAAAGGCAATATGCCTGCCATGGAGGGGGCTTTGAAAAGAGGAATATTTTGGATATGGGTGGGGATTGGGTGGGGAGGCAGGCCACAAGCTTAGTAGAGTACTTGAAAATCCTTTCTTATCTTTTTCTACACTATGCTTTTTCTTTTGTTAAGTTACTTGATTTTTTTTCTTGCTAGCATCATTCAGTATTACTCAACACCTCAATAGAGATGTTTAATCTCTAATGTTTCTGAAGGTCTTTTTGAAAGTGTATGTGTTTTTAAAAATGCCATATGAAACTGTAGTTTGATCTTGGTCTATATGGTTGATAAGATACTTGAGAAATATTTCATATTTGAGATGGTAGTATTATGTTTCAGAGATGAATAATCTTCTGTTTGTTTCTCATTTCCAGTATGAAGACTCTGGCAGTGCTAACCAAGGTTTTGATGTACACTTAGGTTTTTGATTTTTCCTCACTAGTGTTCATGCAGTGAATAGCATTGCGAGAGGGCATCCACTACTGTCTGGGCAGTGTGTTCCAGTGCTTTGCTATCCTTATAACGGAAAACTTTTTTCTTATAACCAATCTGAATATCCCCTCCTTTAGTTTTAAACCACTTCCCCTTGTTCTGTCACGAGACACTGCTAAAGAGTCTGTCTCCTTTCTTATAACCCCTCTTTAGATACTGAAAGGCTGCTATCAGATCTCCTCTGAGCTTTCCCTTCCCCAGGCTGAACTGCCCCAGCTCTCTCAACATGTCTTCATAGGGAAGGCATTCCATATTCTCGGTCATTTTTGTAGCCCTCCTCTGGACAAGCTCCAGTGGGTCCATATATTTCCTGTACAGAGGACTCCACATCTGGACACAGTACTCCAGGTGACATCTCACCTGCGCAGAGTAAATGGGCAGGATCACCTTCCTCTCGCTGCTAGCTGCACTTCTTTTATGCAGCCCAGGATACAGTTGATTTTTCTGGGCTGCAAGGGCACATTGCTGGCTCATGTCCAGCCTGCCATCCGCCAGTACCCTCAGATCCTTTTCAGCAGGGCTGCGCTCATCCTTTCATCGCCCTGTTTGAATTGATAGTGGGATTGCCATGAGCCAGGTGCAAGACCTTGTATTTGGATTTGTTGAACCTCATGAGGTTCACCTGGGCCCACTGCTCAAGCCTGTCTAGCTCTCTGGACAGCATATCCCATCCCTCAGATGTGTCGACTGCACCCCACAGCTTGATGTTGTCAGCAAACTTGCTGAGGGTGCACTTGGCCTGCACTTGAGGCTCAAGTGCACTTGACCACTGTCTATGTCACTGATAAAGATATTAAAGAGCATTGGTCCCAGCACTGACCCCTGGAGGACACCCCTTGTCACTGATATCCATCCAGACATCGAGTCATTGATTAGAATTCTCTGGACTTGATCCTGCATCCATTTCTTCATCCATTAAACAGTCACCCATCAGATCATACCTTTCCATTTTGGAGAGAATGATGTTGTGGGGTACCATGTCAAAGGCCCTACTGAAGTCCAGATAGATGACATCAGGGGGCTCTTTCTTTGTCCATTAGTCCTGCTGGATTGCCTACAGCTCACCATGCTACTTCTCCAGCAGATATCTGGGTGGTTGAAGTCCCCCAGCAGAATAAGCGCTTGTGATTGTGATACCTCCTGCAGCTGCAGGTGGAAGGCCTCATAGACAGGCTCTGACTGATCTGGTGGCATGTTGTAGACATTGATCACAACATTCCCTTTGCTGCCTCAGACTCTAACTGTCCACCCATAGACTTTCAACTTGCTCGTGACAATTTTGTAAGGCCAACTATTCATGTTCTGTTCCTTTCCTGAGGTAGATAGCAACACCTCCACCCTTCCTTCCTTACCTATCCTTTCTGAACAGCTTGTAGCCATCGATTACCAAACTCTAGTCATAGGAATCATCTCACAAGGTTTTAGATATGGCAACTGTATTGTGGTTTTCTAGTAGCACAGTGGTTTCCAGCTCCTCCTATTTTGCTTTCCGAGCTGTTTGCATTTGTGCAGAGGCACTTCAGCTGGGCAGCTGGTCTTGTCACTTCCTTAAAAGATGTAATTCCTTTTAAGCATTTCTGTTGATTTTCCCCATTGCCTTCTCCTGTTGCCCCCACAACTACTGCCTCATCATCATAGGATGATGACGGACTTTCAGTTCCCTGTAAGGAGGAATCACCTACAACTAATACCCATTTCTTCTTCAACAATGTAGTCTTAATGTTGGGTAAATGCTTTTCCTGGTTTAATTTTGTTAATTTATGTTGTCTGTGTGGCCTGTTATCACCCACGGATGAGCCTTCCACATCTAAGGCCTTCTTGTAGAGAGGCACCTTGGCAGTGGAGCAGACAAAGACGATTTTCCTTTGCAGTTTTGAGCAAGATTTGCCTTTGCGTTCTTGCTTCTAGCCTTGCAATTTTATTCCTTAACCTGATGGGATACAGACTGCCTTGGGTTTTGTATGAAGTATTAATACTATTTTTGTATTAAGTATTAATACTTAGTATTTAATTCATATGAATGCTTTTTTGATGGAATGACTTTAGGATCATTGATTAAAAATGCTAAATCAGTCAAGTAGGCAGTTCTTTTCTGGGAAGTTTGAAAGCCTATAGAAAGAAGAGCTTTGGTTGAATTTGTCTCCTGTTTCATTACTACAGTATTGCCATGAATATTTACATTTCCATATTTTATCTTTCTACTCAATGTTTTTCTAGGTTCTTCAGCAGTGAGTTAGTGCTAATCAGTGCTAAGTTCACCAATTCTTAAGCATGTGATACTGTAACTCCTTTCACCTATGCCCCCCAGTCATAGAACTGTTAGGATGAATCTAGGAATTCACATGTGCAAGTTTCAAATTCACAACCCAAGTTCATCCTAAGTATTTCTCGTGTTAATACTGTGTATATTGTGTGTGCTTGAGTCAGGGCAAGATGGTCATATCACAGAATTGCAGGGGTTGGAAAAAACTTCGAGAGATCACAATGAGTCCAACTCCTCATCATTTAGAGTAGATCTGTTACTGTGTTTTAATGAGTTAAGCGTTTTAAAATACTTAATCACTGGCAGCGCGTATTTTGCTTTTACTCTTCTCTCATATTATCAGTTAATTTGTTGTTAACTTGAACACTCCTGAGTAGTGGTCATAACAACTTGTCATCTTATTCATTCCATTTTTTCCCATATTCTTTATTTTAAAAACCCTTAGCACTTGTGAGATCTTTTGGATGCTGATGTTGCATGTTTTTTTTTTTAATTGACTTTCAGGATAGCATATTTGTTTTTAGTGTTTTCCAAGATACTGAAATAGTGAAAAAAGAACAGAGATGTGATGTGACTTTAGCTATCAGAGCATATTAGTTGCAGCAAGGAAAATCAGAACTAGATATGAGGATTCTTATCATTTTGTATGGTTCAGCATTAAAACTTTGAAAATACTTGATTGGACAAGGCCCTGAACCACCCAATCAAACTTCTGTGAACCTTGTTACAGGCAGGTGATACCCAGAAATCTCTTCCAATATGAACTGTTTTGTGGTAAAGCAACGTGGAACCTGCTTCTCCTAGGGAAGTCTGCTTTACATTAAGTTTGTAACGCTCCCTTTCCTGATTCTTTTTTTAAAAAACATAAGAGTACTGTTATTTAGATTTAGAATGTATTTGTCCAAATCACTTCTTGACTTACTGCTTTGTAGAGCCATCTGCATGGCAGATGTTTTTTAGATGTTTTTGTGGAAGATTGACAATGGCAGTTTGTGTTTCAGCCAGTTTTACAGACTGTACAGTAATTTTTAGATGCTGAAGTGATTTTAAATGATTTAGGGATATTTCACTCAGGTAAGTTGTTACAAAGCTAAAATAAATTGAGGTATGCTTGAGTGTTCAAATATGGATGGAGTCTTCATAAATGACTCCTGAAGAAAAAAATCTTGTTTCTAAGTCTGGTAGTGGCCAGTATACCATATTTTCATAAATCAAGGTGTCCCTTGACTTTTTTTTTGAATTTTTTTTTTGAAGCATGTTTGTTGTACCATTACTTGCATCCTTAACTTTTAAAGTATAGTTTTGTGCTTAGGCACATTGCTGAAAGAGAGGCAAGAAAGGGAAGAGAGTAACAGGAGAGATAGGGTGGTGATAATAGGTGATCCTTCAACTGTTACGACCTATGGCAAGAGATGTCTTTGTGCAAGGTACAAAGTAGGAACCTTGAAAACAGGAGAGAGGACTAACTGCTTTTACAGGGAAGGTTACAAGGCAATTGATACTGCAGGACAAAATGTTTCTGTATTCGGAGTGAAGGAGGAAACAATCTTTTCCTAACTTTTTCTTTCCTGTTGTAGAAGCCAAGTTTTTCAGTCAGTATAAAAGAGCATTGTTTTCCTGTACAGGTTAAAGCTATTTGACTGTGAAAGTAGCTAAAAATGAGGCTCATGCTGATTGAACTCAGACTTAAAAGATGTTTTATCCTAAAGCATATTGAAAATTGTAATGATTTACGGAGATTTAAAGTAGTTGTTTTGCTATTCCGAAATACCTGATGTAACCATAAAGTAATAGAAAGTACTAAAGAGAATACTTCTATAACTTATTCTTTCTTTGCCCCAGGAAAATCTGATGAACCAAATTGTGATTGTGACCAGTTTCATTGCGCTAATGGGAAGTGTATTCCAGAATCTTGGAAGTGTAATAATATGGATGAATGCGGAGACAACTCTGATGAAGAAATCTGTGCCAAAGCTAATCCTCCAACAGTTTCTTCCTTTCAACCTTGTGCTAGCAATCAGTTCCAGTGTCTTTCTCGCTTCACCAAGCTTTACACTTGCCTTCCAGAATCTTTAAAATGTGATGGTAACATCGATTGTCTTGACCTTGGAGATGAAATAGACTGTGAAGTGCCAACATGTGGGCAGTGGTTGAAATATTTTTATGGTACTTTCAGTTCTCCCAATTATCCTGACTTCTATCCACCTGGAAGCAACTGCACCTGGCTGATAGACACTGGTGATCATCGCAAAGTAATTTTGCGATTCACTGATTTTAAACTTGATGGTACGGGTTTTGGAGACTATGTCAAAATATATGATGGGTTAGAGGAGAATCCACGGAAGCTGTTGCGTGTGCTAACAGCATTTGACTCCCATGCTCCCCTCACAGTTGTTTCATCTTCAGGACAAATAAGAGTGCATTTTTGTGCTGACAAAGTGAATGCTGCAAGAGGTTTCAATGCCACCTATCAAGTAGATGGCTTCTGTTTGCCCTGGGAAATTCCTTGTGGTGGAAATTGGGGTTGCTACACAGAGCAACAACGCTGCGATGGCTACTGGCACTGTCCAAATGGAAGGGATGAAACCAACTGCACCATGTGCCAAAGAGACGAGTTTCCATGTTCTCGAAATGGTGTTTGCTACCCTCGTTCAGATCGCTGCAACTACCAGAATCATTGCCCTAACGGTTCAGATGAAAAAAATTGTTTTTTCTGTCAGCCAGGAAATTTTCATTGTAAAAATAATCGCTGTGTTTTTGAGAGCTGGGTTTGCGATTCTCAAGATGACTGTGGTGATGGCAGTGATGAAGAAAATTGCCCAGTCATTGTGCCTACTAGAGTAATAACTGCAGCTGTCATTGGGAGCCTTATTTGCGGACTGCTGCTTGTCATTGCACTGGGATGTACCTGTAAATTGTATTCACTCAGGATGTTTGAGAGAAGGTGAGTAGAACAGCTGGACTCAAGTACTTAGATTTTTAAATTATTTTCTATCGTTTATTGTTATACTTGAAATATTTTTCTTGACGTACAGTTATTGTTAAAGGTATTGTTCTCTTTGACTGTAAGAGGTTAGTTGAAAGGGGACAGAAATATTCTTATGAATGATTACTTAACTGTTAAGCTTTCAGATGATGTTACCCAAAGGGAAGTATAGAGAAGCTGCATTTCTGGAATCAAATTAATGTTTCAGTTTGTGTTTAACAGCATGTTTCTTTTATTGTAGATTCTGTCATGCCAGAATTATGCACTCCTCAATTTTTTTTAAAGTAATGTATAGTAATGTAAGCATGGTGCCTGTTATATTTAACCAAAGCTTTTGAGGAATTTATTGTTGCACAGTTTTGTTCTTTTATGAGCTGGACAGGCCCATAGGAATGACTGCAAGGACTTGCTGTATTTTGAACAAATTAAATAGACATTTTGTCAATTAAGGCTCAATTAAACTAATAAGAAATAATAAAACTACATCTTCTGAAGGTTATTATTTTGGATTATAACAGGCAGATGTAGTTTTACTATTAAATATTCATCACAGTCTTATGTATTAAGAAATTTCTTTTCTCTTTGAAAGATCATTTGAAACTCATTTGTCAAGGGTTGAGGCTGAACTGTTAAGAAGAGAAGCTCCTCCATCTTATGGACAGTTAATTGCCCAGGGTTTAATTCCACCAGTTGAAGACTTTCCAGTCTGTTCACCAAACCAGGTACGATTTCAAAAAGCAGGCAGACTCATTAAAATTTAACAACACAAAAATCACACTGTTTTAACTTCCATGTGCTTTTGTTTTGTTTCATATTTCCTTTTTTTTTGCTTTCACACTGATACTGTTCTATTAAAGATTAGCTATTGGACAAAATCATAGTACGGCAGCACCACATGGTTTACTTTGCAGGCATTTCTAAATTTCTATTGAAACAACTCTCTCCTTTAATATATATTTTTTTAAAAAACTGGCTTTTGGTTAAAATAGGCTGTTGTAAATACTCCTATAATGCTCTACTTGAGTTGGTTTTGTGTTACGTGTTGCATTTAATAAAGTTTACTGTTGGCTCATGTTGGTGAGCATGTAAGAATCATTACTACACCGTAAATGGAGGATTTTTTTCCATTTTGAATGGAACTGATTTCATTACACTTTGCCATAGATTTCAAGTATTCTTTCATGCATTCGTGTTCACAAGTAGAAGAATGTTTGAAACCAAATAGTCTTACAGGGATTACTGGTGGTGGTACAGAGCTGAAGAAACACCACTTACGATGTCTTCATCATGTACTGTGTTCTTTGTGAACCACGTGCTGTTCTATGTGCCTTTTGTCAGCTTTGGGCTGAGAATGATCATTATCTTTTGCCTCCTTACCCTGTCCTCTGTTTTTGCATCACGACTGACTTTTTTTGTCTTCTATTACAGTTATACATTGTACTATTTTGTAATTAATTCTTTTCATGATGTAGGTATCTTGAGAAGCTGTGTCATAGTTTTACTGAATTCCCATTCATGAAGACATATTCTCTTTGCTTTTCTACTCTTATCTTCATTTTACACATACATTTCTCTTCTTACTCCATCTATATGATCTGAATATTTTTATTCAAAATTTCTTCAAAGCTAGATTGCATTACCATACAGCACATTTGCTATTACTCCACTGTTTGGGTGGATGGTACAAACTGGGGATTATAATTTATCACAAGTGATTTTGTAGAGTAGTAGTCTTTCATAATAACACATGTCAACACATAGTAGTTTCTTAGTCCTTCAATGTTACCATAGTTTCATCCGCCATAAAAATACCGATGCATGTAGAATAGTTTTGAACGATGAAAGAAGGTTAGTAAATTCCCAGTATGAAAACCAGTATTTCAGAGGAGACTTGTGGCCTTGAAAACATAAGTAGCTATACTGGGAAACCAGCTTAAAAATAAGCATTGGTAGGGAACAGGCTGTTACCTTCAAAAATAACGAAAAATTCATTGTAAAGTAATGATGTTTCCATTAAGATTTTTACTCTATTTAAATAAATGTAACAGCATTGTTTAAAGAAGTTCGTTCTTAAGAAGAGAGAATATCAGTAAGAATAAAAACTTAAGAGGCATTGTAAATTGAATTCTCTGATTTACAAAGGTCGAATGAAATTTCTAATGTGATTAAGTGTTGGGATGGAGTCAGCCATTAGATCAGGATGTGTTCAGCTTTCTTTGTTTTTCAGCAGTATATCTTAAGGTTATGAATCTGTGTGGAACTGAAAATGCCTATTGAAGATTTACCACAACTTAGTAGTCTTAAGCTAGGGAAGCCTTGGTTGTTCTGAGTCATAAATAATGCTTTGTGCTTTCAGAGCTGGATTTTTTTAGGAGTTTGTAGCACTCCCTCCTGTATCTTTTGAAATTAATGTTTCTAAGCATAGCTACGTAGCTTGTTCCAAAAGTCATGCCTCCTATTTAGTTCTATGGAATAACTGCGAAGAGCACAATAGCACACATTCTCAGCTACAAAACACTATTTTTCAACATAATCACTGCCATTAGCTATGCAGTCTCATCAGCAATGAACTAGAACCTGCATGCCACGACCATAAAAATCTGCACAGCTACCTGGAATATAGCTCATTTTTCACACTGTTGTCAGCACTCCTGAAACTCACCACCCACAGCCTCCATGTGCTTACATCCCCAGGTTGGTCTTCATTGTGTCAGTGAGTGTCAGTAGGTACAATTTTTTCTGCATGGAGAAATTCAGTTTCCTACACCTTTGCTTCATACACACTTCCATGTCAGGCACTATTTTGTCATAGTGCCTTTCTGATGCCATCTGTCACACTGCAACAACAACATATAGTCAAATATTGCTGGGAAGGTTCAACTTCTACTGCCATACCATCAATGTTTGTCTGATACCATGTGGGCCAACATAATAAAATAGGAGGCATCACTTTTGGAGCAGCTCTCATATTTGTGTGCTTGAATTGAAATATCATTCCATGAATCACTGGAAGGGAAGAAATAGGTCATAAAGTATTATTTGGATAGTTCTGTCTGAACCCTGTGACATCTAAAGGACTATGAAAAGGATTTGAAGATTATAGTGTCAGATAAGTGAAGTTCATTGTTTGTAAAACAGATTGAAATGCATACTTAAAGGTATGAAATACATTCTTATCTGGGGCACTATTCTGTCTAATTTTGAGTGAAGATGTTGACTCAAGTCAAAGGTGTTAGTATGATTATTTTACCTTACAGTTTGAAAGTTACAGAAAATTTTAAGCTGAAAAGTTCTGAAGCTGATTGACTAGAAAATTTATTACTAAAATTGGGAAACTTGTGATTTAAAACACAAAACATAAATAAACAGAAGCATTTAAAATATTTTGAAACTGGATTTATCTAATTGTGCATGAATAGGGAAGAAAGAGCTAGCTACAAGTATCTCTGGAGGTGATATTTAATTTAATCTCTACATTAAGGAACCCTGTGTTAGACAGTAACAAATAGTCACCTGTGTTAAATCTTAGGGAGTTATTGGGAAATTTCTTCTTTAAATCCCAAACTTTTTGAGGCACATTACAATGAATTGTACTCTGAAAGCTACAGTGATTACCTTACCTTCTTGTGAGATTGTGTGTAAGAGGTGTAAGTTCTGCACTGAATCTGAGGTTCTACTTTTCTGTAATCAGCGTTCCATATGAAAGTTACAGTGTATCTTTCACTTTTTTTTTTTTAGAGGTCCTTGATTTGGGCAAAAATGAACCTTATATACTTCATTGCTTTTTTTATTCCCCTTTTTCTTCTGAACATATCTCCTTTTTATTTCCCTGGTCCTAGTGTTTTTTCCTCAAGAGAGTCCAGGCATCTTTCAAACCTGCTTTGTTTCAAATAGCCTTTTGCTACACACACCAGATCTTTAATAGTAAAGACTCAATATTGAAGACTTTACCCTTGACCTTGCTGATAATATATAGCTTGGCACAATAGCTGTCATCATCATTCTTTTGTTGGATCAGTGCCAGAATACTGTCGAACACTTCATTGTTGTTTGTCTTTTCATTTAGGCTTCAGTTCTGGAAAACCTGAGACTGGCAGTGCGATCTCAACTTGGATTTACTTCCATCAGACTTCCTATTGCTGGCAGATCAAGTAACATTTGGAATCGAATTTTTAATTTTGCAAGGTCACGTCATTCAGGATCACTGGCATTGGTCTCAGCAGATGGAGATGATGTTGCCAGCCAAAGTACTAGTAGAGAAGCTGAAAGGAGTAATACTCACAGAAGCCTATTTTCAGTTGAATCTGATGATACGGATACAGAAAATGAGAGAAGAGACACAGCAGGAGCAGTTGGCGGCATTGCTGCTACCTTGCCTCAGAAAGTCCCACCTGCAACAGCAATAGAAGCAACAGTGGGAGCATGTGGGAGTTCCTCTGCTCAGAGCGGCAGTGGTGGTAACACAGATAGCGGAAGAGAAGTGACGAGCATAGAGCCCCCAGGCACGAGTCCTGCACGCCACCAGCTCACTAGTGCGCTAAGTCGCATGACTCAAGGCTTACGCTGGGTACGCTTTACGTTAGGGAGATCGAGCTCAGTGAATCAGAACCAAAGTCCTTTGAGACAGCTTGATAATGGGGTAAGTGGAAGAGAAGAGGATGATGATGTTGAAATGTTAATTCCAGTCTCTGATGTAGCATCAGACTTTGACATGAATGACTGTTCAAGACCTCTGCTTGATCTCAGCTCAGATCAAGAACCGGGGCTTAGACAGCCTTACAGTGCAACACATCATGGTGTGAGGTCATGCAACCGAGATGGCCCCTGTGAGAGCTGTGGCATCGTACACACTGCCCAGATACCTGACACTTGCTTAGAAGCAACAGTGAAAAATGAAACTAGTGACGATGAGGCATTATTACTCTGCTAGGTACGGGTTGTTTAGGAAAGATTGCGTACAAGTTGGAGCAATATCTGTCATTGTTTTGTACTTCACAGTTAAAACTAGTTTTTAGTTTTAAAAAGTCCAGGACAACATTATGTTAAAACTATTTTAGCCTGTGTGGTTGATTAAACATTTCTTATACTGGATGACTTTATGGAACTATTAGAGTGAACGTTTTAATGGCTCTGAATACACGGTGTGTGTATCCAGTATAACCTGAGATTACTCTTTAAACTGAAGTTATCCCGGTTAGTTTCAAATTTAGTCTATTCCTGGTACTGTAGTTCAGAACAGAAACGTGGCTGCTCACGACTTATTTGGCTGCCTGTTTAACCCCATATTAACAGGTGAATTTGTACAGAATTGTTTTCCTTTAGGAATTGACTCTGTTGTATTATTGCCAACTTACTTGTAACTTAATATACTAAATGCTGGTAAGGATTGTTAATGCAAAATATGTACTTTGAGTTTATACAACATTTTGTCTAAATATTCTTGGATTTCATTTTAATGTGAACTTATTTAAAGGGAGGAGAAGATTTCTCCAGGAGCATTCTTTTTCTTTCAGAAGAACAACATGCAACGATTCATGAATTTTAGATAGATATAATAGATAAACTGACGGCAAAAGCTTTTATAGCACTGACTTTCCCAAACGGCAATCTAATATGATACAGCCAGATAGTATGTAAAGCCCCCAGTCATTAGTCTTTCCAATTTGAAGTGAAAAAGGGCCGAAGATATTATTGTGTGTTAGTTTTTTAAAATATCCAATATGTACAAATACACTACAGAGTAAGTTCCAACTGGTAATAGATCTTTCCCTAATACTGTAGGGTATAAAGCTTGTTTGGACTCAAGGGATTTGCACTAAAATCATATTAAGGTCTCTAAATGAGCTTAGTGCACAAGCACTATCACTTTAAGTACTATTATTGTCTAATATTGCAATGGCTATATATTTCCATGGCTCTTTTCTTGGGGTGTTGCATTTTTATTGCAATTGAATTTGCTTTACTAATTCCCTATTTATTCATTGTATTTAAAAACTGGTTTACTTGGTTGCAGACTGGTTGTTTAAAAAAAAAAAAAATCCCTTTCTGTGTATTTTTTTTAATGATACTTCATGTTGGAGCAAAACAGATTAGTGGAAAAAAGCTCACAACTTCCAATTTTGTGATAAGCAGGTTAATATGTGGTTACTGGCTTGACAACAAGAATCTACACATTTTAAAAACAAAAATGTCAACTACTGTTTTATTTATTCTTTGCCAGTCTGTTTTTAGTAGGCTTAAAGATCCAGTATGAAATGTATTTGTGTGTGATTGTATGCTATTTATTAAATTTTAAATACTTTGTTGAATGTCATTTTAAAGCATGTTTAAAGTCTTGTGCATTTCTGTCGTGTTATGCTGTCGGGCAGAACTGACTAAAATGTTTTAATATGTATCAAAATTAAATTGAATTTTTGTTATGTTTTTGAGGTACTTTTAAAGATAAATCCATGTCTGGCTTTTTATTTTACTTTTTAAAAATCTCATCTCTGAAGTACAAATCACATGCAGAAAAAAAAAAACAACAATTGAATGGCTTCAAAAGTGTATATTTCTGTCGTCTCCCTCTTCTCTTCATTTACAGATACAGGGATGAGAAAAATAAACAGTTTTACCATCTGGTGGATTTAATTCACAAGACTAGTAGTAAATTCTGAGTTCAGGACACGGTTATGTAGATTTGTGCTTTTGAGGAACTTATGTGCAATACAGTCGTAAACAATTTTACTATAAAAACCCACGCGGTTTCAAGTTTCAGAACAGATCACATCACACTGGTACCAGTTCAGGTACAGATTGGCCCATAGTTACACATACCTGAGTAAAAGTCATCGATGGCCATTTTTATTCACATTGAATAATATCTAAATCTGTGGGTAATCTTTAGTATGATTTCAGTGGCGTTGCTTATAGAGCAGGCAGTTTTGCAATATGAATACGATAACACACTCTGAAATATATGTGAACAGTGTGTCCTGGTATAAAATACTGGGTTTTTAAAGCTTCCTAATTATCATTAGAAAGTGGTTATGGAAATGTTTGTCACTGAGGCAGGTACATTTTGAAGAAAAAGTCTTCATAGAATATCTTAGTTATATACACACACAAAGTGATCTAAAGTGGTTCCATGAAATGCCCCAGCTAGCATGTACCTATGGTTTCCATAATGCAGATGTAAAGTAGAATACAATGTTTAATTTGTTTTAAAGAATAAATGCTACACATTAAACTGAAAAGTTGGATTTGATTGAGAATTTGGAAATTTGTAAATAAAATTAATATTTGTATGAGGCTCATTTGTTGCAGTGATTTTTTTCTTAGTGATTTTAATGGGAGTGATAATTCTGATTGGATTTACTTTTTAACTGATAATTTTTGAAGTCATGTTAATTTTATTTTGGAGCTGCTTAAATTATCATTTTGTTTAAATGACTTCTGAAGAAAATTCAGCATGAATAAACTGCAAAGTTATTTTCTGTTGTAAATCACTTTTAGCTGAAAGCTTTGAGAAATGTAAGTTACTGTGAAATGATTTTTCTCCTCATGTAGAGCCTTCTAAGTAAGGAAGGAGTCTGTCATTGTTTCTTTTGACATATCACACTTTTCTTTGGTGATGTGATTTGCACTAAAATATTAAGAGGACTGACTGAGCCTCCGGTGTTACCAAAGCCGAGTCCATTTTCAGTATGGTGCAACAAGTATTGCCGATAGATCTTCTTTCAAAATAATTTCCAGGAGAAAATACTGGCATGAGTTGCTATGCTGTGTTCTATTACCCATCCAAAAGCCAAAGCAGGAACTTGGGTTCAGTCCAGGTGAATCACAGTTCAGATTTGGAGCACGTACTTTTCAGTGAACCTTTATGTTACATGCTGCAGATGAAAGTTAATACCAAGTTTTCCTGTTAAGATCAGTTTTTGCTTCATTTGCAAAATGTGGGTGTTTTCTGGCCTGTTTCGTTCCCCTGGTGCTGTGAAACTGCTGCAGTCATCTTCTGGAAGTGCTGTACATTTTCCATAAATCTGTTCTAAGTCAACAGCATTAATCTCATGTAGTTGTGATGAGTGAGGTTTGGAAACTGTTTGATCTGGCTGTCTCTCTTTTTTTCTTCCTCTCCTGTGAGTTTCTGAAACTGAGTAGTTGGTAACTGAGGACTTCCAGGGTGTCACCTACAGTTTAATTGCCAAAAGTGGGGGTGTGTTCTGAAAGAAAGGGGGAGAAATCTTGTCACTTTGCCAAGTCACTGGAAGTTGGAATACGTAAGCAGACTGATACTTAAAACTCTTCTCCTTTTCCTTTCTTTTCCTGTTTAGTGTCTGGTTAACTAACTACTGTTGATAACTTTTCTATATGTAAGTAAATTGAGTTCTAACTCATTTTCTGACTTCGTAAGTTTATAGCACAACATTCCTTTCTTGTTGGTATATTTGCCCAGTTTAGACTTTCCTTTGCTTCCAGTCGCACACTGATGGGGGATGAGAATGTATTCATTAAAATAAAGTAGTATCTAACAAGTTAGGTATGCACAAAACATTGTCCACAACTGATAGGGGTTAACAAGAGAAGAAGCTCTATAAGCAGTTTAGTTTAGTGATTGCTGTTAACACTTTGAAAAAGGGCATTTAGGGACAGACGAACAAAACATAGCTGAATTTTGTAAATACACTGGCACAGATTGTTGTTTCTAATGTTTTTCTACCATGAAATCTAGCAGAATAACTTAGCTCTCTCTTAGCAGTAGTTCCTCCCCGTGACCAAGATGCATCGCATTGTCAAAGTCAACAGAAAAGGTACAATCTGAAAGAATGTTGCTTGCAATGTTTGAATTCTTTGTTATGATCACGTGCACTGCTTCTGTTGGACAATAAGGGGTGGAAGAGTGGAGGCAAGAAAATATTATGAAAAGGTAAGTCACTGTATTTTGATTTTTGAATGACTGGAGGATCTAAAGGAATAATTGTAATCTGTAATACTATGCAAAGTATCTGTATTTGGAGATTAGCGATGGCAGGAAACAATCCTAGCCCAAAACACATCTAAATAAATGTTCTGGTTCTTAGCAAGTTATACAAAATGCAAAGGACAAGTCAATAAGCTTGTTTTAAAAAGGAAAAGATCCACAAAATAGGGGTTTGTTGTAGATGTTGCCTAGCAAGGTTGGGTATCTCAGTTTGAAGCGGAATTCTCAGATTTTGTCACAGCTGTCGCAGCAAGTCACAGTTGACTTGCAGTGTCACGGAGCAGTACAGTTCCATTTGTACCTTTGTAACCAATTATCTTTGTTTCTTAAAATATGTCAACAGAAATAGAGAAATAATCTTTTGGTGTTTCTCAAGGTATAGAAAATTCATTGAGAACAGTTGGTAAAATTCACTGAAAATCAGTGGTACCCTTTTTGTTAATTTTCTTGCATTGAAAACCTGGTTCATGATCCAGTCTTCCTTCAATTGAGGAAAGCTGTTAAAAATGGAGAATACAGTTAATACAGTTAATAATACATGAGCTGTTCTTCCTCTCCATTGCTCAATGTCAGTCTCTAGTTTCCTTCTCAAAGCACAAAATCACAGAATGGGCAGGGTTGGAAGGGACCTCAAGGGTCATCAATCTCCATCCCCCCTGCTACAGGCAGGGCCACCAACCTCCACATTCAACACTAGACCAGGCTGCCCAGGGCCCCATCCAACCTGGCCTTGAATACCTCAGGGGACGGGGCATCCACAACCTCTCTGGGCAGCCTGTTCCAGCACCTCACCACTCTCTCTGTAAAGAACTTCCCCCTGACATCCAACCTAAATCTTCCCTCCCTCAACTTAAAGCCATTTCCCCTTGTCCTGCAGTTGTCAACCCTTTCAAAGAGTTGATTCCCCTCCTGTTTATAGGCTCCCTTTAGGTACTAAAAGGCTGCAATGAGGTCACCCCACAGCCTTTTGTTCTCCAGACTGAACAAGCCCAGGTCCCTCAGCCTGTCTTCATAGGGGAGGTGCTCCTGCCTCCTGATCATCTTGGCTCTCCTCTGGACCCTCTCCAACAGCTCCCTGTCTTTCTTCTGCTGGAGGCTCCAGACCTGGACCCAGTACTCCAGCTGGGGCCTCACAAGAGCAGAGTAGAGGGGGACAATGACCTCCCTGTCCCTGCTGGCCACCCCTCTTCTGATGGAGCCCAGGATAACAGTTGCCTTCTGAGCTGCAAGGGCACACTGCTGGCTCATGTTAACCTTTTCATCAGTCAGGACTCCCAGGTCCTTCTCTGCAGGGCTGCTGTCAAGGACTGCTTCTTGCAGTTTGTATTCCAGTTTGTATTGTATTTGAGATTCCATCTGCTGTATTTTGACATACATCTTTCCATCACCTTTTTTTTTTTTTTTTTTTTTTTTTTTTTAAGCTCAATGCCAGCAAGAATCTTTGGGTTAAGAAAGTGCTGAAGAGTGTGTATGTCTCAGAAGACTTTGAATTCATTATGTCATCATAGTGACTTGTAGAAGATATCTTCAAGGTCTTCTGAAAGTTCCAAACCTCAGTTATCTGTTTCTTGCAAACCTATTCCTTAATTTGCTGAATTATTTTCTTTTGGTAGATAATAGACATGGACTGGTTTTTTTTTGTTTGTTTGTTTTTGTTTTTTTTTTGTTTGTTTGTTTTAATCACATTAATTCCTAGGTTACTTAGAAGGCTCTTTGAAAAAACTTCTATGATAGTCACTTGAAATGAGACATTTCCATGTATATACATTTCCAGGATTATTTACTTTGCTGCAGATCACAAAAGCATTAGCATAAGATGCAATTCAACGTTGCAATTAATGGCTTTCTTCAATGTCTCTTATATGACTAACCTACCATGTAGTATTTTAGGGTGAGTAAACATTACTTAACAGAAAACTCTCTGCATAGTGCAGAGACATCCACTGATTATAGAATAAATATTTGTTTAAAACTGTGCAAAGAGAAGGGCAGAAAGAGTAACATATTTTGTGGCTCAGTGAAGGTTACAGTGTCAATCAGGAACCCGGGTCCTTGTTGAGCATCAAGTTCTCAGCAGTAACTAAGAATATGGGGCCAGTTGTCTTCCTGCAGTATTACAGGAATTATTTCTATCTCACAAGTGATATTTGAAACCATTCTGCCTAGGGACAGATGAGCTCTCAAATATTTAATATTTACCAAATTTCCATAAATGCCGTTGATGTGAGATTATCTTGTTTGTCCAAATGGACTAACTAAAAGAACTGCTTAGACAGAATGTCATTATCTATTTAATGTGCTTAAAACGACCTGTGGGATAGATCCAGTTTTTTCTTACGCACAACAGTATTAAGGCCTTCACTCTCAATTACCTTGCCAGTTTGTGGGATGATCTGCAGCTCTAAGCTGGGCTCGAAGTTACAGATTTAGATACTGAAGAGCGTGATCCACAAAGCCTGAACAAGCCAGGAAGAAATCTCAGGAGGGGAAGTGGAGCTCAAAACTGATGCCTTTCAGAAAAAGAGAAAAGTAGGCTTTGGATCCATGCTACTCCATGCCTTTAGGTGTCTTAACTTATGTCAGCTAATTCCTGCATGAGGCACACAAAAAAAGGAAACCGAATGTCCTGAAGCTTACCACAGAGCGATGTGATGTGGTGGGCCTGACTTCAAATCTCCCTTGGCTCCAATTGGAATAAGGATTTGAGCAAAGCAGAGATAGCACCACTATCACTAGCCCCAGAGCAATGAAGATGATTATCCAGGTCTGTCATGTGGAAACTCATTTTCTAGAAATCACTAAATATTCATTGGCAAAGGAGAAATAGAAAGTGAATATTTTCCGTTGGTGATTTGGGCACTGAGTTGGGACATTCAGGATGAAGTTATGCCAATAAATACTTAACTTGTTGACATAGTCATTCAATATTCATTGGGCCGTACATGTGAGTTTGACCGCTGCAACCTACCAGCATGCAAGCAGTGAACCTCTTGCCTTTGCAACCCTCTCTCCTTGCACAACAAATGTCACTTTGTTTACGCAACGCAAGACTTTTGTAACTGAGAGGCATCCACCTCAGGCCCCTTGCAGCCCAGTTATTTAGTTGCCCATCTGTGTGAGGGAAAAATGGATTTGCTGTTTCAGCAGCAGCAGAGATCCAAAGTGCATCCCTGTTACCCCATTTCAGTGCCTGTCTGGGCTTCTTTTCTATTGTCACTCTCTAACATTAACAGCTCCTGCCTTAAAGTACCATAATTCAATCTCCTCCAGGGTCTTTCTTTCCCCTTCTTCATCTGGCTAATCATACAGCAGAACCCTGTGCTGAGGACAGGAGGGGTGCCAGCTGGACCAAAGAGCACAGAATGCTCCAGTGGTGTGAGGCAGCACCTGTCTGCACAAAGCAGGAGATGGAAAGCAAAACAGATTATAAAGTAGTCACAGTATTTATAAGTAACTACACTGTGATTCTCCCCTTTTATTTTAGTCCAAGTTTTCAGATCGTTTTCTAGCCCCCTTGCTGTTACCTTCCCATCTCTCTCTCCAGGCCGAGTCCGCCCTTCCCAGAGGGCTCCCGACAGCTCTTTTCCCAAACCCTCCCCCAGCTCCCCCGCCTCCCGTCCCCGCGGCTCTCCCCGCAGCCGGGCCAGGCCGATGAGCGCCGCCTCGGCCGCTGCTGCCCGGGGGGCCGGGCCGGGCCGGGTGGGGCTCCTCGGCCGTTGTGCGGGAACAGAGCGCGTTGAGGGCGCGGGGCAGCGGGCGGGGGCAGCGCAGCGCAGGAGGCAGGGCAGCGGGCATGATGATGGCGCAGGGCAACAGCTGCCGGAAGATCGTTTTCATGTGGTCCTTTGACTATGGCCAGACGCCTCCGCCGCCTGAGGTGAGAGGAGGCCTCGGCAGCGCCCAGAAAAGCCCGAAGGGTATCCTGCCCCAGCCAACGGCCGCTCTGTTCCTCTGAGTAGTGGTATCTGGGGGAAGGGGATGGTGCCCAGGACCTGAGGTAGCGCACTTTTCCCCAAAGTGTCTTCCAGGATGCAGGCTGGGAAAGACCGCTGATTGCCTGTGCCCCCTGGAGGGCATTTGGGGTTTGCACCTGTGAGCACAAAGCTTGGTCCCTCAGAGCACCCACAGGCTCCCCAACTGACATCGTGGAGAGATCATGGCACCCTTGGCTTCCTCAGTGCCACTGCAGAGCTCAGGTCAGCTTTGGGCATCCAGACCCGTGAACAGCCAGATTTCCAAAGCTGCCCAGCGTGTTATAAACTCTACAGTGCAAAGGGACTGGAGTGAGCACCATGAGAACACAGCTGGACTGCCCCGAAAGCCTGTTCCCATCTCTAGGCAAAGAAGAAGAAACACAGAAATGCCCAGAAGCAGCCTCCTGGCCAGAGGCAGGCTTTGTGCTTCGGCTCACTGCACTCCCTCGGTCATTGGTGCTTCCCCAAAGGCTGTGGGTGGAGCTGCCGAAGGCCACAGGCTCAATTCCTGTTTAAATATCCCCATGTTGTGTGTGTTTAGGGCCATTTGCAGATAACACAAGGAGGGTAAGCTGAGCAATAAGCAATTTTCTGAGCCGAGTCCTCATTCCCTGTCTTCCAGCCTCCCATGCCAAAGCAGAGGCTTCTGATCAAGGGCGGAAGAGTTGTGAACGATGACCAATCTGTGGAGGCTGATGTATATGTGGAAGAAGGAGTGGTGCAGGAAGTGGGACCAAACCTAAATCCCAAGCCTCCCAGTGGTCTCACCGTGCTGGATGCGACCAACAAGCTGGTGATCCCTGGGGGCATTGATACACACACGCACTTCCAGTTCCCTTTCATGGGTACCACATCAAAAGATGACTTCTATACAGGAACAAAGGTGGGTGCATGTGACCACATCTGTGCACATATGCTTTTCTTTCTATGCATCTGGGCTTTCTCAGACAGAAATGTGTCAGCTGATTATGCAATATTAATGCTAACGGAGAGAAAATAGCATTCCTCAAGTAAAGGCAATTGTGCTGTTTCTTGGTTCAGCCACTGTAATAAGCAGCCAGGATACCCAAAGGTACATTCCGCCAGTATGTTATTTGGGTTGCTTCAAAGATTTTGCTGGCTGCCAGTGGCAAGTGTTAAGAATGGTCATTTACCCTGGCTGTTGCCATGCCAAGTGCAACTCACCTTGGAGTATGGACTTCATGCTTTTCAGAACAAAGGTTAACTAAAGCAACAGTGCAACTCCCCCAGTGTGCTGGGAGCGCTTCTGTGGTAACCTGATCTTTCTCCTCTGTTAGCATGAATGCAAGTTTTTCATGTCATTCACTTCTGTCCAGACTGTCTCAGTGAGAGTTCAAATACCAGTTCAAATGCACTTTCTTAAAAATACTTTCTAAAAAATCTTAAAAATCGTTTCTCCCATTTATGTACTTGGAGTTCTTCTTTCAGATCCGATCTCATTGTATTACTTGCATTAGCAGTTATCAGTTATTAGTAACAGCAATGCATCATGTCTATAGAGAAAAATACTCATACAGAGCTCCCTGAAATTCGTAACCTACTTAGTGCTTTGCTGTACAAGTTGAAGTCCTTTGCCCACGGAAGAGATGACATCGCCCTGTGAAGTGGCTGGTCTGTTAGGCAGCATCCTCAGAGAGCCTGCTACATCCTGTCCATGAGAGATGGCTTAACTGTCGTTTGCCAAAAAGAGGAAAGCAACAGTGAAACCTTTCTAAAGAAGTGGATTTCACTGATCATTTATTCTAATGTGGAAAATACTAGTTTGCCTCTTTAAGATAGCTGAAATAAGTTAAATTAACTCATTTTAACAAATGGTAGGATGCAGTAAGCACACAGCTGTTAAGAGCCTTTAAGGTTTGCAGTCCTGCTTAGTCCGATCCTCTTCTTTAGCAGGAAATTTCATTTCTTTCTTGCTCCGTGATGCCACTGACAGAAGAACTACAAATGAGCTGTTATCCTTAAATTACTATCATGTTTCTTTCAACAGCACTGTAACTACTCCCAACTCCAGACACATTTGTTTCCAGTGCTGCTGTTATTCAGAATGGAAATATTTTACATGCAGCTTTAAGCACAGTAACTGTTCTTCTCTGTGCGCTTGGAAATTACGGTGCCTTATTAAATAGGTTCTAATTATTATGCACAAGCTTGACAAAAATTATTTTGCCCATCACAGCAGATAATTTCTGGTAGAAATGGGGGAATCTCTTATTATATGGGCCTCAAAATGCATTTTAGTTATCAAAATGGCTTCCACAAGCAGTTTTTGGTCATTATGTTACTTTTTGTGATAAACTGATAGAAACACAGATCTCACAAAGCAGGTTTCCTCCGAATGCATTACAGGATTAGATTTCTGGAATACTCAGTTCGTATAATTTACAGTATTCAAATATATACTTTAATATTTTGGGATTTTAAACTACTTTTGCAACAATCCCTTATTTCTCTCTGAAGACCATTTTTTTGAAGGTGTTTCCAGTTACACTGAAGAGATCCAAAGATTCAGTTTAATTCAAATGTAGATGCCTACACTATGAAATCCCAAATTAGAAAAGGTTAAAATAAAAAATAAATAAATAAATAAAAAAGAATGATTTGAATTAGCATTTAAGTTTATTTATTAATAATTATTTGTACTGGAGGCAGTGGACACAGGAGCTCCAAAACACAAGCTGCGTATAGAGAACAAGATGTCCAAATAGCACAGATTGCATACACAGAACAGGAGAGTGTCTTCGGTGGCCAGCAGGAGGCTTTAGCTCCAGTCCAATGATCAAAGGTCACAAAGTTAGATATTGTGGACCAACTTGACCCAGGTCAAAGTGTGGAAAGTGTTCAGAGCTGTTTACCCAGGATCATCATCTAACATTCGTCTTGGCAGGAGAATTGTAGAGGCAAAATTGTGTTCCAAATACTGTAATAATAAGCTAAGATTTATCCGTTCAGTTGAATAAAAGAAGGCATTTACAAATGTTTTGGGAAGAAAAGTCTTTGGTTGGAATTGTAGAACCTGTGGCATTTCTTTACCTTCAAACTTACAAATATTCTTTAGTTTTAATTCTCAATTAACAGTTAAGAAGCTAGGACATTTCTTTTGGAACAACAACAACAACAACAACAACAAAACCTGATAGTTTGAACAACTTTTCCTTAGTTAGTGTTCATCACTGATTCAAAAATGTGTCACTCTCCAAACTTCTTTTTATTTGCAAAATATACTGACATATTTGCAGTTTTAATTCTGATTGCTAAATGAAGGCAGTGATTTGAAGAGAACACAGCAACCCATTACAAAAAAAAAATAAAATTCTTAACCTGCATGGGGGCAAGCCAAATATTTTTCCCTAATTGAAAGAAATATTAGAACTTTGTTGAGAAGGATCTGTGAGCTTTAGTAAGGCAAAGTCGGGTTGGGTTTATTATTTATTAATGGGTTTATTTAGAAATGGAGTAATACAGCATGAACTGTGTTTACTTTGATCTGAATAGCTCGTCGCTGTTATACAGAGAGATGTTGTTCAGAGCAATAGAGAGAATTTCTCGGCTAGTTTGGAATAGACCAGAAATTGCAGCAAATAAATGATCTTACTGGCAATTTCCAGTAGTCTAGGATTTGGTTTCTGACAGTGACTACTGACTCTTAGTTAAAAAGCACTTTGAATCTTCTCAGCATATATAAAATATTTATTTAATAGCAGATAACTTGTAAACAATCTTTTTGGGAATCTACTATGCAGTTTTTCTAAATTATACCCCTCCAGTAACAACAACAAACATTTTAAAATACTTTTTAAATCATTTTGGTGTTAGACAAGAGTTTGGTGATTTTCACAGTAGACTTTTAAACAAAATGTTATGGTATTTATTCCATTGTGTCTCTATCCCTTAGTGCTTTTTTGTCATACAGGCTTGTTTTTTCAACCAAATAGACTCTGAGGAGGCATATCTCAAGTTGACTGGGGTCTGATGCTGCTCATCTTTCTCTGTGAACTCATCCACTGCACAAGGAATCAGAGAACATAGGAGGCACTGTATTACTTTCTCACTGATTGCGAACTATTAATTTTTTGTTTTCAGGCTGCTGTAGCAGGAGGGACCACAATGATCATCGACTTCGCCATTCCTCAGAAAGGCTGCTCTCTTATTGAAGCTTTTAATAAATGGAAAGGCTGGGCAGACCCTAAGGTTTGCTGTGATTATGCATTGCATGTAGCTGTTACCTGGTGGAGCGACAAGGTACACGCAACAGGCATTTTTCAGTTCCATGAATTTGTGCCACACCTGCCTGGAATTAGTCCTCAGGAGGAAAATGAATGCTAATATGTTTTTGTATAAAGTGGAATAGTCCACACCTTTATAAAATATATATGTTTGGGGGAAAAAAAAAAAAGTCTGCAGATAACTTACATGTTTGGATAATATTGCATGAATTTGATGGAAAGGGAAGCAGGCTGTGCAATGCCAAGGCCAGCCAGACCAGAGGGACAGGAGGTGTTTACATAAATTTTGCCTTTTCTGTCTGAACACTCAGTAATCTGTGTTCCTGTTAAATCTTGGGGTAAGGTTTGTGGTGGTGTATTAATAAGGGCATATATGAAAAATATGGCGATTAGCTTTATTTGCAAAGGAAGAATTTTGATCCTGAGTAACTGCACTTATATCACCTTAAAGAAAAGCGGAGTTGGAGCCAAGAATTTCTAAAACATGAGATTACCTAGAAAAACTTTTTGGAGTCTAAGTATGGAAGGATCATCATTGTTGTACAAAAATTTGCTAACTGCCTAAAAGCTTTACCAAGGAAATGAATGTTTCAGATGCTTGACATTTATCTGAACATGACCTATACTATATAAGACCACTTTGGATCCTTAGAGAATTTTCATCAGTAGCTGGATATACTAATTAAATTTCATTTCAAAATATGAAGTATGAGTACTTCTTCTAATTTTCATCTTTCAGAGTGCATAAGCCATGCCCTTCTCATTTGCTATCTACTCCTGAAGATTTAAAGTCTTGATTAAAGTTATACATTCTTTGGAATTCCTTCCCTTAGTGGTAAAAGTTAGTGGAAAAGAAAATAAAAGAAAAAGGAATGTTAGCTTTTTTCTTTCATATTTGTGCCAGATTAGGGTCCTGTGTCAGACATTTATTTGTTTGATAATTCCAGTAAAGATAATGCTCCAACACAGAAGTCTTTCTTTGATTTTTTATTAATCTTTCACTTTTCTTGGACAGATCCAAGCAGATTATTAGAGAGAAGGTGAACTATAATGTTTTAATTTTTTTAAAGAAGCCCATGGAAACTGTAATAGCATCACAAATACGCAAGAAATACTGTCACCATCATTTTACTGGGAAGGGAGAGCTCAAGTTCTAGTGGTTGGTGACCCTCCCTGTGGCAGGGGGGTTGAAACAGGATGATCTTTATGGTCCTTTTCAACCCAGGCCATTCTATGATTCTAAGTTAGTTAATGGGTAAGTGTTACAAGTTGAATACATAGATTTTGGTATTAGAGTATTTTCAACATAAGGTTTTCAGTGGAATAAAATTTTATTTCACTGTCTTAAAAAAAAAAAAAATCCCTTCCAGTATCTGCACTGCAGTGGGATTCATTTGTGTACTTTGAGAAGCAATTTCATGCAAGAGTAATAGTAATCAGCCTATACATATGTAACTTGGGCTGTTTGAACTGAACATATTTTTGATGAGTGAGTAAAGCCTGGTTGTTGGTTCATCCAATTTCTTTGTCAGAAGTTAATAGGTAAAATTTTATATTGTTGTTTTGTGAGAGTTGCTAACTGTCTTTCAGGTGAAGGAAGAAATGAAAAGTCTTGTTCAAGACAAAGGTGTCAATTCCTTCAAGATGTTTATGGCCTATAAAGATTTATACATGCTTAGTGATGATGAATTGTATGGAGCTTTGTCCTGCTGTAAGGAACTTGGAACAATTGCTCAAGTTCATGCGGAGAATGGGGAGCTAATAGCACAGGTGGGCATTCGATATTTTGTCCATCGAAATCAGAAATATAACTCGTCCTCTTATCTAAACACTTTAGAGAAAAGCTTTTTTCCCCTATTTAAACTCCAAGGAACTGAAGACTAGATCCCAAAGGATGTTTGTGATGGGCATAGATATTTTAACCTGGAATACTGGTTTTGATACAGGCAGGAAGCAAACGGTTCTGTCACAATTAGAGTTATACTTGCCATATAACACATGTACTTGCAATGTATACTTGGCTGATAAAGAAAGCATCAGGCAAAGCATCATGAGCTCGGTTGAAGGGGAAGTTCTTGGTCAAATATTTGCATGTCAGGTGTATGATGCCTGACCCTATATAGCACAATAATAAATTATCTGAGAAAGAAAGCATTGTAACTAACTCATTCCTTCGCAAACTTACTGCAGTTTTCTGGTTTAGGATCCATTTGGCAGACTGTATGTGCACAATACCGTGGTTTCACTTTAACTGACTCTTAAATGTTTTTATCTCCAGAACACGAAGAAGTTGCTGGCAATGGGGATAACTGGTCCTGAGGGTCATGCTTTGTCACATAATGAAGATGTGGAAGCTGAAGCTACGCATAGAGCAATTACCATAGCAAATACCATAAACTGCCCCCTTTATGTAGTCCATGTGATGAGTAAGTCTTCAGCAAGGATGATAACCAATGCACGAAATGAAGGTAAAAGTCCTAATTACTTTATGCTTGGTCATAGCATCGAAGGAAGTGTCATCAGTGTCTCAGTCTGCAGGGCTGCCTTAACCCTAAAAGCATGGGTGAACTCCTTGGAATGGGATCTTTAAACTGTGTGCGTGGAGCTAAGAACTGTGGCAGGACAGTTACTGAGGTTGAGACTTTCCCTTCTCCCCAGAATAGCCTTTTTCTCCTTCATGCTACATCTTCACAGTTGAAGTGGTAGCCAGAACAGCACTGCATTAAAAATGATGTGATGTTACAAATATAATTATACTTTTAACTCATAAGAGAGAAACAGCAATATATTTATTGATGTAAAACAGTGATATCAAAGTTTAATTGTAAATAAGACAGTGGCTTAACAAGATTCAAGATGGCAAAGTATGCTTGATTATTCATTGCACAGTGGATAGGATTAAACAGATTTGTCCAGGAGACCCTCCTGGACCCTACTCTTGAGTTATGAGGCTCAGAGAAGAACCCTTTGCTTTCTAAACAACTTGAACCAAAGAAGTAAAGAGCTCAGATGCAACTGAATCTCCTCATTGTCCTAGACATGTCACTAATTTACGTCTAAAGAACGATATGTGCACAGTCAATCTAAGATACAATCATCTGAGTGAAGCTTACATAGCCTACAGGCTATAAGTCACTTACTGAAGATATGTCGAGGCAAGGAATCTCTTGGCCTCCAGGCATAAGGGATCTCTGCTGCAAGCATAATCTTAAGAGGTGTCACTGCTCAAAGGGAGATACTGTTGTGCAGCCAGCTACTGTGCAAGAGGGCTCAATGGGCTGCTCACTATCTATGGGATAAGATGATTAACTGATAGACCTGTTTGTATACCAACTATAGATATCAGTGACTTCCAAATTTGGCTTGAGTCAAGACACTGACCAGCACTGTGGTTAGGTGGGTGCACTGTGCAAATTAACCCTTTGCTATATTGTGTTATGTTTCCCACACCACTTCGAGCTGGATGATGGAACCATTGCATCCATCATGACTGTGTAATTTCTGGTCATCTACTTAAGCTGGATACAACTATCACAACTGCCACTGGTGGTTATCACTTGACCAGGGCTTTTGGGAATAGAGTCAGGTTGAGGGGTTGGGGGAGCATACTGTGACCAGCCTGAGGCAATGGATATGTTGCTATTCTCCTCCATTGAGTTACAGTCAGCAGCTGGCTGAACATGAGCCACCTGTGTGCCCGGTGACCAAGAAGGCCAATAGCATGCTGGCTTGTATCAGAAATAGTTCAGTCAGCGGTAGCAGGGAGGTGATCATGCCTGTACTCAGCCCTAGTGAGGCCACATCTTGAGTACTATGTTCAGTTTTGGGCCCATCACTACAAGAAAAACACTGGGGCTGTAGGGTATGTCCAAAGAATGTCACTGAAGCTGATGAAGGAGCACGGATCTTATGAGGAACAACTGAGGGAGCTGGGATTGTTTAATCTGGAGAAGAGGAGGCTCAGGGGAGACTTTATTGTACTGCAACTACCTGAAGGAGGTTGTAGAAAGGTGGGGGTCGACCTCTTCTCCCAGGTGACTAGCGATAGGATGAGGTATAGTAGACTTAAGTTGTGCCAGGGGACGGTTCAGGTTGGATATTAGGAAAAAATTATTCTCAGAAGAGTGATAAGACATTGGAATAGGCTGCCCAGAGCAATGGTGGAGTCACTGAGTCACCGTCCATGGAGCATTTTCAAGAAAAGGGTAGATGCAGCACTTAGGGACATGGTTTAGTGAGCATAGTGGTGGTGGATTGAGGATTGGACTAGATGATCTAGGATTCTATAATTTTCAAGCCTATATCATCTATTTAGGTGAGAAATTGTGCAATAGTGACAATGCCATGTTTGTACAGACAGTGGCATCACATGATGAGGACATGTATTTACTGGGCACTTAGAAGTCAGGCTGATGTTGACAGTGTCCAAAAGTTTAAATTCCCTCCAGAGAAGGATTTCTTAGTTCATGCACTACAAGGTTCATAATCAGTTCTGGCCAGTCAGGGTAGTCTGATGCTCTTGGCCATCTGTTGGGTAGACTAAAAGCTGCCTGCAGGTTGTAGGGATTAGTTGTTGCATATGTTTTTCTGTAAGTGCCTGTGGAAGCACAGCACTGAGGGGACATTATGTCAGTAGAAGGGATAAGACGGAAGCCCATGATTTGAAGGGCCTGAATTCTTATGGGTTATCTGTCCTTGTTATCTTTTCATCTCACCTAATGTGAAATGCATGCAGATTTGTTTCCTCATTTCCTGACTTTAGACTTTACACTAGTGGCATGTATTATTAATATCAAAATGCACAGTTTGAGATCTTGGACAAAAATACAACCAAAATCAGCCTGACATCAGAGTGCTAAAATAAATTGGAATGTTTATGTGGAATATGTATTGATTATGACTTTCTAGTAAGACTTTTCTATAATTCAGGTTTATAAAAGAATCTTACCAACATATTTTTTAGTAGCATGTTTTTTGTACTATGCTATATTAAATTTCTCCACTAGATGACAGTGCTGCTAGTGATGTGAATTCTATCCATCAGTGTGCTGTTATTTGCGCATTCACAGGCATAAGCATAACACTGACATTCGTGTCAAAGTTAAGCTGTACAGCTGTACAGCTACAAAAAGCTGTAACAACAGTTAAAATACTCAGATTAAAGACAAAACACTGGCTGTGAATGTAAAAGACCTGAAGAAGAGATGTTGTTTGTAACACACTAATCATGTTGTTAGTAAATTCTGTAAAATATTGTCTGACATATGTTGTAAGAATAGACTGCAGTGCCAGTAAGATAAATGGCTTTATCGCAGTATGCTGCTCCAGAGTGTAAAAAGAATAAATTGGTATTACTTATGCTTATTGTTGTGCAAATTGCTTTTTGTAGCTTCCTGTGTTCATAATTGTCAAAACGCTTGTCTTTATGCATCACAATATAAAACATCTTTTCATAATTAATTTCTGCTTTCATTTAAGTATGTATCTTAGGAGAAAGAAATCTAGCATTGATTAAGAAATTACTGAAGAGGACTAATGTACTACAAAGATTGGTACAACAGCTACAAGTTTTAGAGAGACTGGTCTGTATAAATTCTGGCAATTAGAAATCTGTTGTTGTTAATTCCAGTATTATTTTTCATTCCTCAACTAAAAGTGATCTTGCAAAATGAAGAGTTCCAGACAAAATACTTAAATTTGTGAAGCATTGTATAAATGATGTAAATAAAACTGGTGAAGAATTGTCAGAAGGTGGAGGGCGATGATTCCCCTCTGCTATGCACTTAAGAGACCGTATCTGGAGAAATGAATCCAATTCTGGACCCCTCAGTATGAGACATTTGGACATACTGGAGAGAGAGTCCACCAGAGGGCCACCAAGGTGCTGAAGGGTCTGGAGCACCTACTCTGTGGGGAGAAGCTGAGAGATCTGGGCCTGCTCAACTTGGAGCAACTGATTCCCTCTGAGATCTCATCAATATCTATATATAGGGGGATCTCATCAATATCTATAAATACCTGAAATACCTGAAGAGAGGATGCAGTGCGAAGGTGGAACTAGGATCCTTTCTGTGGTGTACAGTACCAGAACAAGATGCAGTGGGCAGAAACTGGAAGACAGGAGGCTCCTTCTGTGCACCAGGCAGCTCTGCTGTGATGTGTGGGTGCTGGAGCACTGGCGCAGGTTGCCTAGAGGCTATGGAGTTTTCTCCTGGACATAGGCCTGGGCTCCCTGCTCTGGGTGTCCCTGGTTGAACGGGGTGGGACTTGATGGCTCGAAGGGTTCATTCCAGCCTCAGCCACTCTGTGATTCTGTAAAAAGCCAAATATTTGAAGTATATTCAACCTGGAGAAGTTAAAACCATTCTAATATGAAAGCTGAGAAAACCCTTATACACAGGGAGACTCTATGGCATTGAAAATATTTACTTTAACACAGTTTATTCACCTTTTCAAGATGATTTCTCCATCCTCTGATACTAGCTTTCTGGTTCTTACAGTTGTGAAATTTTTCATGTTTCTTACTAAGTACTTAGCGTGAAGTACTGTGTGTGAGTGCATATTCCTCTCAGCCTATACTGGAGGAATATTGACATCCTTTGCTGTTCCATCACACACCTGAAAAAGGGATAGATTTTTCTTCAGTGAGAAAAATGTGTATTTTGGGTGATGGTGTGATGTCAGTGTGGTATCATTGCTTTTCAGATTCTAAGGGATGGTGATTTTTCTGGTCAAAAGTGTAAGAGCCCAGTTCATGTTTGTCTATCCTTTAGACGAACATTGTTTTTAGAGCTAGAAACTGAAGGCCTGATCGAATTTTCTGAAGAAAGAAAGCATAATTCCGTTGATTTAAGGCTTAAGCCTTAAAGGCTAAAACCATCCAGGCTGTAAAGGAATACTAAGAATACTCTAATACATGAGAATAACAAATTTCAGGGAAATTTTATGAGTGACAGTTTCTCTCTCTCCTTCCCTCCATGCTGAAGTCTACTGTATGCTCTCATCTCCAGCCATACCTGATACCAAGGGAAGTCTCCAGACTATAGTAGCTTGTTTTCATGTACACCAGCAATAGCTATAGTGCTGCTGAATTCAACAGAAAATCCAAGATTTCTACATATTTTGACTGTGTTGGAGAGGGAGAACTCAAATTACCATCTTATACTTTTTTAGTCCCCACCAACTTATTTATCAGAAGCAATCGTTCACTGGTTCTCAATTTGAGAGAGTCAAAGGCAGCATCTCTTTTTGAGAACTGTACTCATCTCAGTGGGCTGTTCGAGAATATATACTTATTCAAATTACAAGAAGCATGCTTAGATTTAAAAAAATCCCATACTTCACACCATCAGCTACAGACTAGCCAGATCTTACTGAAAGGAAGGATTTGTTTGTGAGTGTACAGACTCTGAAGCTGATGCTGAGCGCAAGTGTGCAATTGAAAATACAAACTTTTTAGATAGCTCATGCAGGACAGCTCAGGCCCAGACTGTAGATAGATTTACTAATGCAATGATGTGCCTGCGCCATTAAGCCCTGCCTTGCATTCCTACCTCTGCCAGATTGTAGCTGATCAAGTGAGTACCTTTGCCCATGTGACCTTATCTTCAGTGCTTCTGAAAATTTTACTGAAGTAAACACACAAGGATCAGTTTTACAAGCCTTTAAATGTTAGTAGTTGTTTCTGAAGATTATAGCTCTTTTTGAATTCTGAAGGGTGGTAGAAGAAATTACAATTGTGTGTTTTTCTTTGTTTGAAACTAATTTATGTGAATGTAGCTCTTTCTAGTGAGTTTTATGTCTAACAAAGAAGTCACCAAATCTACACGTATTTCCCAGCTATTTCAGAGTGTCAGAAAGACCAAACGGCAGAACACTATCTGCTTACTATTTTTACTGAATGCAGGAAAACATAACAAGAGGAAGGACCCAATTTATTACTGCATTACTCCAATTTTAAGTCTATAGACAGAAGCCAGTTGGGCTAAAAGAGCCTTAATGTGGAATTCCCTTGCTATTTGGGTTTTGCTTTAGCAAAATCGTTGCATTATTGCACCCATCAGTCTGACTAATTATAGTTCAAATGAAATGCAGGAAATTGTCAGTCGAGTGTCCAGATACAGACTGTTGAAGCTGCAGTGTTCATACTCAAAAGTCACTTGCAGAAATTGCTTCTACTCCTTCTGTCTCACGATAACAAGGGTAGATGTTCAAATTCTGACTGCAGAAATATTGTTATCAGCTCTGGTACATGAGTTTGAGGATGTAATTTCATTTGGATATCATGGAAATAATGTAAGAAATTATTTATGGAAGCTGAACATATATTCCCTTTCTACTGTTATAATTTTCGACACTTATAGCTATGATCTAATGTTGTTTAGTTCAGGATTGCTTTGTATGAAAGTTTCTTTATCTTGTTGCAGTTAGGAGAGATCACAGACACAGACACATGCTGCTTTCCATCGATTTTTCTGTCAAAAGTCTACTAGGTTAATATAGAAATATTGTTATAGAATCATCGTAGCCTTTGGGTTGGAAGGGGCCCTTAAAGGTCATCTAGTACAATTTTCCTGCAATGAGAAGGGATTGGTGTTGGGACCAATGTTATTTAACATCTTTGTATACAACGTGGACAGTGAGATTCAGTGCACCCTCAGCAAGCTTGCAGACAACACCAAGCTGAGTAGTGCAATTGACACGCTGGAGGGAAGGGATGGTATCCAGAGGGACCTGGACAGGCTTGAGAGGTGGGCCCATGCCAGTCTCACAAGGCCAAGTACAAGGTTCTGCACCTGAGTCGGGGCAATTCCAAACACAGATACAGGTTGGGCAGAGAAGGCTTGAGAGCATCCCTGAGGACAAGGATTTGGGGGTGTGAATTGATGAAAGACTCAACATATACTGGAAGTGTGCGCTTGCAGCCCAGAAGGCCAACCGTATCCTGGGTTGCAACAAGAGAAGTGTGACGGAGGTCGAGGGAGGTGATTCTGCCTCTTTACTCTGCTCCTGTGAGACCCCATCTGGAGTACTGTGTCCAGTTCTGGAGCCCCCAGCATAAGAAGGACATGGAGTTGTTGGAGCAGGTGAAGAAGAGGGCCTGCTGTTCAAGCCTGTCTAGGTCTCTGTGGATGGCATCCCATCCCTCAAGCACATTGACTACACCACACTGCTTGCTGTCAGCCACAAACTTGCTGAGCATGCACTCAGTCCCACTGTTCATATCATTGACGAAGATATTAAAGAGCACTGGTCCCAGTACTGGCTCCTGGGAGACACCACTCTTCACAGATCTCCATCCAGAGAGTCATTGACGACCACTCTCTGGTTATGATCTCGTAACCAGTTTCTCTTTCATTGAACAGTCCACCCATAAAATCCGTATCTTTCCAATTTGGAGAGAAGGAAACTATGGGGGATCATATAAAAGACCTTGCTGAAGTCTAGATAGATTACATCTGTGGTTTTTCCCTCGTCCACTGGTAAAGTTACACCATCAGAAAAAACAACAAAGTTGGTCAGGCAGAACCTGTACTTGGTGAAGCCATGCTGGTTATCTCATATCACATCCCTCTCTTCCATATGCCTTATCACAGCTTCCAGGAGGATCTACTCCATGATCTTCCCTGGCACTGAGATAAGACTGACAGGTCGGTAGTTCCCTGAGTCATCCTTTCTACCCATCTTGTACCCATTAAAAATATATGTGACGTTGCCTTTTTTCCAGTCACCAGGGACTTCACCTGACCACCGTGACTTTTCAAATATCATTGTGAGTGGCTTGAGAGCTACGATCGCCAATTCCCTCTGGATTCTGGAGTGCATTTCATCAAGACCCATAGACTTACAGACATTCAGGCTCCACAAATGGTTGCAAACCTGATTTTTGCTTACAGCAGGAGCCTGTTCTCTACTTATAGCAGAACTGGCTCCCCCAGTTCCCACCATTTGAACCATCTGTTCAAGGATTGCATGTAGAGCAGTCATTAGTGAAGACAAAAAGGTTATTATCTCAGTCTTCTCCTTGTTGATTGTTATTAGCCCGCCTGTATTGCTCACTGGGTGAGGAACACCTTCTTTCTGATTGATGTACCTATAGAAGTCTTTCTTATCCTTCTTTGTGCCCCTTGCCAAGTCCAGTTCCAGTTGGGCCTTGGCCTTCCTGACCTCGTCACTACACAGCACTTCTATACTCCTCCCAGGTTACCTGTCCCTGCTTCCACTGCCTGTGCATTTTGTTTTTGCTCTCCAGTTTGAGCAGCAGGTTCCAGTTCAGCCACATCGGTCTCTAGCCTTCCTCTCCTGACTTCCTATACCTCAGGGTGGAGAGTTAAGGAAAGCTTCCTTAAAGATCTACCAGCTCTGATCTGCTCCCTTTTCCTTCAGGACAGATTTCCAGAGGGTTTTGTTGATGAACTCTTTGAAAAGCTGGAAGTTGGCTTTCCTAAAATTAAGATTCCTAGTTTTACTCTTTCTTTACCTGTCTGATATCCTTCAAGAGTGTGAACATCACTGTTGCATCGTCCTGCATTGTGTATATATGCAGGACTTTTTCAGTATATATCTATACTGTGATACCCTGTCCTCAAATACTGTGTTCAGAATTGCCCAAAGAAAAGCCAAGATCTCCCTCACTCCTGCTTGCAGCTCTGAATTAGAAAAATACAAATCCAACTCAAACCTCCTCATTCACTGGGTGTCCATATTGCATAAGTGAATAGCCTCAAATTCAATGCTTTTCGTTTTGAAAATAAGGTTTTTAAAAACTACTGTTTAAATCATCATTTTTAGTCCAAAAAACTTGTGGTGATGCAAATAAATGGGACTGGAAGCTTAGAATGCTCCAAGCCAAGGCATCAGAATGTCAGTTCAGCATGTCAGAGCATGATGAGGTAGATACAGCAAATTAATAATGCTCACAGGAAGTATCTAGGTCATGGCAGAAGCTGTACTATTGTAGTTTTGGAATAAATGTACAATATGGTAATGCCAGCGCAGGTCTTGAAACCCTGTAGAAGTAACTGTAGAACTGTAGGTTTTAATACAGACTTCAAAAATGGCATTTGACTTTTTTGCAAGTCTAGCACAGAAAGTTCAAGAAATGGCACTACTGCAGTAGGAAGCATTCTGACAAGAACTAAGCTCCTCAGAAGCTACCTGTGCAAGCGTAGCAGCTTACAGAAGTACCAGAACTTAATGCACGGAGTGAAATTGGCAATGGTTTGCTTTGTTGTTTTCCAGTAGTAGAGGTGAATGCCTCAGTTACACTCAGAACACCAGAAAAAAAAATTACTATCTAGTAAAAGAACAATGGCCATCTGAACTCTTGCTGAGATAACGTAGTTTTAACAAAAATTGCCCCTAGTCACTAGAGTGACATATAGGGTCCACAGAAAGGCAACAGTTGTCTGTGAAGAGCAGGGGCAGCAGAAAACTCCTGCCAGGATCTGGCAAAGGATGTCTTTAACAAACACCAAGCAGCCTATGAGTGGGTGCATGAGGCCCCAGATTGCTCTGATGTTTTGGAAACCATAATGGTTAGTGGCATTATCTGCTGTGCCCACAGAACAGTAACATGGCTGGATCAACTGCTAAAAGAGGAAAACACCTTGTTTCAGCTCCCTTCTCCTAATGAGTTTCAAGTCCATGTTTCCTAGGAGGAAAAAATACTTTAACTATATTAGCTCTATCCAAAGGCTAACAGCTTGTTTAGATTGGGGTCCTCATATGAGAAATCTAGAATACTATGCCACACACAAATAAAGTTTGGAAAATAACTTATAAAATTAAAGTATTTATGGTTTTTAATTTGGAAATGTTTTTATATTTTTAAAATTTATACCTGGTGCTCTATTGTTCTTCCTAGTCGGCATGCCTGCATTTATAGCCTGAAAGTTAAAAATAACATCTTGCAAGGTCTGTTTGCGGTATATGTTAAATTACATTGTTACATAGTCAATAATTTCAGAACATCAAACAGAAAGAAATATATGGATCTTGAACATAATTAATGCAACCCAGGATTGTGTTCCTTTTGAAATCTCAATCAAATGCCTAGAAACCAGTGTGTAAAACCCATTATAATATATCTGTCAACAATTTAATTAAAAAGCTTTCCAAAGCAATGTTCTTATGAGAAAATATATTGGGAAATCACCAGCAGAATACTCAGAAGAGAGATGCTGTGTTATAGCTTAGTTAATCTTAGTTTATTATGTTCTGCCATGTATTGATGTTTAATTTGAAATATTCATTCAAATTCAAATATATTACCACCAAAAATTTCTGAAACAGGGGAAATACAAGAATTTTGTTTTTATGTAAGTTGGTGATTATATTATTGCTTTACGTGCTTTTAGGAAAGGTGGTTTATGGGGAGCCTATTGCTGCTGGTCTTGGCACTGATGGTACCAACTACTGGAATGAAGACTGGGCTCATGCTGCAGCACATGTGATGTCACCTCCACTGAGTCCAGATCCTTCTACTCCAGATTTCCTCATGAACTTACTGGCCAAGTAAGCAGATGAACAAACACTGCCAGCTGTTGCACAAATACTCAGCAAATTCTGTCTGATTCCCTGGAGATCTTTTAGGTACAGAATTGTCCGGAAGGTGAAATGGAAGGTGAAACCGTAGATTAAAAAAAAAAGATTAAAAAAAAAAATTGTTACAGAAATTAGAAACTGCTCAAATTTTGTTTCTCTTTTGTTGTGACCTTCTGTCCTCACTTGATTTTAGTCAATAAGCCTTGTCTTGCTAGTACTGAAGCAAAAAGTAAAACAGGAGGACAGCAAGGCTGTATGTTGTGAAAAGATATCACAATTAGAGGTTCTGGGCATTGCTATCAACTCAATGTTTCACTTGAAATTTGGATACTACATGAAAACTAAGCCCACTGTTTCCTGAAAGCAGATATATATATTCCACTTCATTACATCTGCTTCAGAAGGAATTAGGAACAGAAGCCTAAAGAGGTGGTGGATGCCCTATCCCAAAAGACATTCAAGGTCAGACTGGATGGGTCTCTGAGCAACCTGATCTAGCTGTAGATATCCCTGTTCATTGCAGGGGAGTTGGACTAGATGAGCTTTGAAGGTCCCTTCCAACTCAAATTCTTCTATGATCCTTCTGATACTGGCAGTTAACAAAATGTGACTGATGCTTGTGCAAATCTGGGGTAACTTAGAAAGAACAACATGGATCTGTGTCAGGAGAGGTTTAGGGTGAGGATTAGGATAAGGTTCTTCACCAAGAGGGTTGTCAGGCACTGGAACAGACCCTCCACAACAGTAGTCATGGCACTAAACTTTCCAGAGTTCAAAAAACACTTAGACAATGCTGTTAGACATAGGGTTTGAATTTTGAATGGCTCTGTGTGGAACCAGAAGTTGGGCTTGATGATCTTTTTGAGTCTTTTCCAAGTCAGGATACTCTATGATTCACGAGATATGTGGAATGACAGTCCAAAATTGTTCTAAGTGGGGATGGAATCAAGTTTTGCTCTGGGCAAAAAAAGATAGTAAGATACACCTATGGCATATTCAAATATCCATATATCCATAACTTAGAGTGTTTATTCTTGGTATTATCTGAGGACTTTCTGAAGAGAAACTGGCAGTCACTGTGAAGATACTCTTGGAGGATAGGGTTAAAGACAGGCTGACAGGATGTTTTCAGTTTCTCTTTGCAGGAAGGATGGTTGGATGTGTCTACCCAGCCTTGCAATAGATTTTCCTATGCAACACTGACACATGCTCCTATTCATAATTAACTTTGTTTCCCCACAGTGATGATCTGTCTGTGGTAGGGACTGACAACTGCACTTTCGACACATGCCAGAAAGCTCTGGGAAAGGATGATTTCACCAAAATCCCTAATGGACTGAATGGAGTAGAAGACAGAATGTCAGTAGTGTGGGAAAAAGGCGTTGTAAGTAAATCAAGGTGTCTGAACATGGAAGTAATTTGTGTCTCCAACAAAATACACTGTCTCAGTATAAATAGCTTCTCAGATTTATCAAATGTGTTTATCACAGGATATCTGTTAACACAGTTTTCAGAAAACAAGATACCTGAGAGATGTTCTGTCTCCTGAGGAAACTGCTCAGCAGAACTACAGATTCAGAAGCCAGCTAAGAAATTTGATTCCAGTTGACTATGAACTATGACCATAGCTTTAAATTTGTCTTTTTTTCCCTTTTGTTATGAGGTAAACTGACACAGTCATCATATTCCATATTTGGTAAAAGTGCCTTTTAATGTGTGCACCAGTGACAAATAGTTATTTTTATATCTTTTAAACTCATCAGTAAATTGATGTGCTGCTGTGATTGTTGTAAAGATCAACCTTTTCATCAACACAAATATTTTTTACATTCCTTGTTTAAAAAAACAATGAGTTTACTTTTGTGTACTCTCCTTCAGTACAGCGGAAAAATGGACGAAAACAGATTTGTAGCTGTTACTAGCACAAATGCAGCAAAGATCTTTAACCTTTACCCGAAGAAGGGAAGAATTGCTGTGGGTTCTGATGCAGATATTGTAATTTGGGATCCCGAAGCTACAAGGTATGTAGGGGAAGTTGTTTCCTTCCATCCAGCTCCTCTGCAGGAAAAATACACCTCAATCCATTTGTGTAGCAATAAACCTCTGGGGAGAGATTATGGTGTTTTTTCAACTGAACTTTGTGTGAATTATTTACAAGTTATTTACTTGACTCCTACAGTAGTGTATATAAGCAGAGATCCTTGATCTCTAGATGGCCTTAAAAAAATCTCCCAAATTGCTGACCAAGCACAAAAATAACAAGGATCATTATACAAGTACATTATACTACCAGGGCATTGTATCCTAAGAGTAAAAATAACCACTTTAGGATCTTAGAGTAACTGTTAAGTGCTTGACTATGTTTAGCTCCCTTCCACTACAAAAAGCAGGGAGAAAAGCCTGTGTTCCTGCAGGGTGATCCATCACAAGCTTGTGTTTTGAGCTTACAGCTATTTTAAACATATTCAGAGGTGGTCAGAATCATTAATACGGGATCCTGACCTGATAATGTCTCTTTCCTAGCTAGCAGAACAAGTACAGTGGTAAAGCCATAAGTGAGCTTAGTTCTGAAGCTCAAGTTGTATATGCTTATACTTAAGGAGTTTTCTGACTTTGTGCCCAGTAAGTCTGCTTAAGTAGAATTTGTCACAACACAAGCACAAAAGATATGCCCATCTCTTGCCCTGTATGGCCTGATGCCATGGTACATTCATGCTTCAAAAGATATCCACTGTCTTTCTAAGAGCCTCAACTCACACAGCACAGTCTGTGCAATAGAGCTGACTCCTGTCTTCAGATTCACTCCAAGAGCCAAATCCATAATCAGGCCACTGTAAGTATCTCAAGTATCTCTTGAGTGTTTCACTTGGCTCTTACACCCAACCTTGATATAAGAGCAGTCTAAACTGCATGAAAATGGTGTGGAAGCAAGCTGTCAGAGGCAGCTTGCTTTTGGAAGTTAGTAATATCTGCTGAGATGCCTATGGGCTGTGTGAGTGCACCTCCACTGTCTGACCTCCAAGCAGGTCACCTCAAATCTGCTGGCATTAAGCAGTTGAGTACAGAGTCTGACCACATTCAGCCATTGTACATACCAGCAGCTGATCAGGATGTATGCCAGGCAGGTGCTCTGGTGTCAGGCTTAGCTTCAGTAAGCAGCATGAGCATACACACTGATCCTTCATTGAGTTGAAATTCCTTCACTGATGTCAATCTAAACAGTGAGTAAATCCATATAAGAAAGCAATCACAAATCCTAGCTGAGCTTTGTGGGGTGCTGAACATGATAACAGCATTGCAAGTTTTCATCAAGAGATCATAGTGTTTGGTGTTCCTAAAACTTGAGCTGTTTTAACCCAGAAATCACAATAGATTTTCAGCCTTTGTTTTTAAAAAACAGAGTTGAAGACTTCTCTGATTGTAAAACAAACTTTGGAAACATAAGTAGATAAATCTGAGGCTTAGAAAGCAAATGGAGGTAAAAAGCCCTAAGCCTAGATTTACCTTACATATACACAATTCTTTAGACTTATCTTCTGGTTTTTGAATTTCAGGCATTTCAATATACTCTTGAATCGCAAAACCATACAGAGTGACAGGGAAAAGCAATCTGTGTTTCAAGCTGCAAAGCTTGAGGACGTGGAACTAGCTACTCAAAAGTCCCACAGAAAGCTGTAAATACCAGCAGAAGTTTTAAGAGTGTCAAACAACACAGAGTCCTGCCCTATGCTGGATCAGAGAGATTTTGCTGTTGGGTATTAAATAGCTCGTGTGCATTGTGCCTTCAGGCATGTTGAGCAAGCATATTTTGGATCCTAGCAATGAGCTTTTTCAGGAAAGTGGAGCTATAAACTCTGATTAAAACAAAAAAAAAAAAAAAAAAAAAAAACCAAAAACCTGAAGGTTTATTTTAGAGTTCACTCTGCCTGGGGACAAATGGGACTAGAAGTAGAGTTATGACATTGTTCTCAAGGTGCTTTGTCAGCTCCTAAAATTACTTATCTTTTGCTTCCCAGATGTTCCTTCTGCCTCCCTTCACTGTCCTGATAGTTCTCTTATAACTTTTGCCCATTGCAGCTTTGAAGGTACAGTTTTTCTTCAAATAGTTTTTCAGAAATTAAACTGTATTTTCTTACTGAGCAAGCTGATTTTAAGTTGAATCAACCTTTTTGTTTTTATTCATCCTCCTGATCTGTACATTTCCCATTGTTTATCCCCTTGGCTTTGCTGAGAACAAGCCACTGTGCAAGTACAATTGTGTGAACTCCATGAGTAAGTATAAATAAATCTTGCGCTCGCCTATTCATTTCTCTATAAATCCTGAAGAGGGCACAAACAGCCAGACAGAAAAAAAAGGATCTAGCTAACCGACTTAAACCATTTGAGATATTACACAACCTGCAGTCTCATATGCTTTTGTTGCATTTGGATATTAGGTTTTGATTTCACAATAGGCTTGTTCCTCTTTCCAGCAAACTCCTTCCTGTTTTGATGATAACCATTTTTCACATCTGTAGATCTAAATCTTTTAAGATAGGAAAATGTAATTTTACAGATCTGGCTTGATGCTGTATTGCTGTAGTCTTAAAATGCTGGCTGATAATAGTTCAGATAGTTAGGCAATTGCTGAAGCATTGCTGTGAAGAACTGGTATGGTGTTACCACAGTCTGGCAGAGGATTCTGAAGTCATTTTGTAAGAGTGAAGCTTTTCAAAAAGTAAAATCTTAAATTCCTGCAAAATCAGCTGCCTTTTGCCTTCCACATCATTGCACAATAGCAAGATGATGGGTACTATCTGGGCATTCAGGACATTCCTTTTCTAGGTTGCAAAACCTGATGAATTCAGTATGACAGCTTTGCAAGCTGGAAGCAGTTGCAATTCACAGTTCTACTTCCAGCACTCTGCTGCTTTTGCTGAGACTATTTACAGGGATCATACAGTGACTGGCCTATTTCTGCAGGATTTGCTGGTAATTTCTGCAGAAAATGTATGAACAATTACCAGATTTGTTGGTGTATTTCAAGGTTTTCAAATACTGGTTTTAGAGGGTCAACATGAAAGCAAGTAGAATTGGAAAGAAACACTTGAAATGTACAAATTCATTAGCAACTGCATTAGAAAAGATGGGTTGTGAGCTCTTAGCTTCTTATACTCGTGTCATATTTAGAACAAATTCTGAAGGGAACAACTGGTTTACTGCAGCTATGTGCTACCAAACATCAGTCACCTTGTGGGCATCAGCACCCTCAGCATCCCAAGTACAGCCTGTGCACACAGGAATTTTTTTGCGAGAACTGCTGGAGAAACCTGTCAGTAAGCCAGTGTCTTCTATAGCTGATACCTTTGCAATTTGGAAGCAAGCAAGAATACAAAATCTCTAGGGCTTGTGTCAGAAGTGCTCAGCAATGAATCTAAATACTGAGTACCCAATTCAGACTGTGAAAAGAGCTGAGCATCTCCTCTAAAGAAGGTGCTAAATCTTGGAAGAGATATTCAGCTCCTGGATGCAAGTAGGGCTGGATAAACTAACTGCAGCCTGTCAGAGCCTTGCAAATAGACCCCGGGTCAGGCCCTGCAGGCAAGATCAGAACAAAATTTGAAAACATCCACAGGTAGAAAAAAATCTCATATGGGATTTAACTGAGTCCAGTTAAATTATCAAGCCACTTTGTTATAACAGCATGCTGTCTGGGAAGCTTTCCTCACCATTGATTTCCCACTTAGCTAGTACAGCCTAAAAGTTGGGTTACTTTTGAATGTAGAGGTAGAGGGTTATGCAGGGAGTAGTCTCTCAACTCATTCTCCTTGTCTCTGGAGTGGCCCTCAGGCATGCCCAGCATGTGCCAAGCCCAGCAGTGACAGCTGCAGCCCTAGATGCACAGCAGCTGGAGAGGATGCCCAGGTAATACGGAATGTAGAAGGTAGAGAGAGAGGGAGGAAAAGAAGTTGTTAGTTTTGTAACCTACCAGCTATGGCATAACTAGAGGTTTCTAACCCCCATTTCCAGTGTTTGTTAATGCATTCTGCAGGAAACAGTCACTGGCTGCAAATCAGCAAGAAATCATAGTGGCCCAGTCTTCTGGCATTTTTTCCCCCTTTGCTTGTGTATAGTTATGTTCATGGATAAATATTTTGCATTTGTTAGAACCAATATCTGCAGCTTATGTCTGTCCCATTTGTAGTCAAAGTCTTCAGCCTCAGAGTTAAGTGGGGACAAGTAACAACATTTAAGGACTCTATACCAAACTACTGCCTGTAATTTTTCATGCAATGCAAGAGGAAAAGACAACAATGTTCATTGATGATTAGAATAAATAATGCTGTGTCTCTCTTATTCTTTTGATGAATAATCATAATATTGAATACTGAGCAAATGGATAATCTCATCTAGACTGAATTAGGCAAAATGAATTAATATAGCATACAAATACGTATGCATAGGACAAGCATGTTCCAGCACTTTCAATAGCTCCATATTCTTTTGCACAAGTACAAGCCTGCACATACCTGAATGTATGCTACTTCCCTAGAATCTCAGACTTCCTGTCAAAGCCTGTGATCTCCAATCTAGGGAGCATGGAGAAAGAATGTATAGGTACAAAGCAGATCAGATTGTTTGCCAATAGAGATTTTGAAGTCCACATCCTTTGAGATACTCAAAGCCTATCTGGGCACAGCCCTGAGCATCCTGCTGTGGCTGACCCTGCCCAGTGCATGGAATAGGATGATCTCTGGAGATGTTTTCCAACTGTGGTGACTCTGGGGTTCTATGAACTGTAACAAAATAAACCTCTATGAGAGAGCAAGAGGTATGTTTCCCTAGTAACTTGCTGTCTCACCAAATGTCAACTGCTCTTTTTAGTGAACTGAATCTTAGCAATGTTACCAAGAAACAAAAGATTATTTCTCATTTTTCCTCATATGAGCTTGTCATTTTCTCTCCAGGAATTATGCCCAGATCTTCTTTAGTCATTGAATAGACTCATTTCTATTCTCCTCTCTATCCTTTCCAGCAAGCTTAATTTCTCATCATTGTTTCCCTCCTGCCCATCATACAGTTTGACAGTTTCCACGTGGAGTGATTGATAGGAGCAGACTGATGGTATTGTTGACAAATTAGTTGCTTACCGTAATCAGAAAAATCATTTTGTTGTCATTCTCTGCCCATCTTAAAATGGTGCATATTAGGAGATAAGAGTGCATAAAATAAAGATCCCATCACTCAGATAAGCCACTGTGACAAAGAGCTCCTAATCATTTACTTCCTATTCATTCTAGCAACTCTATTTTATCCACAGATCCTCTCACTTCCTACAACTACTCAAAGACTGCTTATTTAGGCACATTTGTAAGCAGCTTGGGATGCATTTTGTATGTGCAGTTATAACAACTACTTAGTACAAAATAGATTCTCAGCTCTTTAATCCACATAGATCTCTCAGTTTTCTGCTGTTTACTTCTTGACTTTTCTTTGTAGTAAAACTCTCTCTTTGACAAAGTCCAGTTTACTTATCTTTATAAATGAACAGTGCCTCAGGACAGCGCAGGAAGATGAACCAGAAATGCATTTTTTACTAGATTTTAGGAAAGGAAGTTAACAATATAGCAATATGAAGGTAGCTGAAGTAATGTGAAGGAGCAAATTGCAGAGGCTGATGTTACCCTCAGCAAACTGGCCTCAGCTCTGAAAAGTTTAAAGAAATTTCATTGTAAGCACTGAGAGAAGTTGCTTACGTCTCAAATACTTCCTTTAACGTAAGTTGGTTTTCTATAGGAGTTGTCAGCAAAGTAGTTTTCAGAACTGGACTCAGATCATTTTAGCTGCCTTTATTACTATAACTTAAGTTTTCACTTAAGTAATTATAAAATCCGTGTCCCTCCATTCTGATGAGGTGTTCCACAGCTGTTCTTGCCTAAGGGCTGTTGGCTACAGAATCCCTTTATATTCCTGTGCCTGGAGTATTTAAAGAAAATTATGTGAGGTCTGCATCCAGTTTCCACTGAAAGTAATTACGTTCTTCAGTTTCTTATGCCCCCTCTTGAAAACTACACAGATAAAATCCTTACGTCAGTCAAAGTTTAGGTCCTAGAACTCACTCTCTAATGGATCCACCTTCACTGAACCAATGTAGCTTCATTTCCTATGTATTATGAGGTGATGTGGGCTAAGACATGTTTGTGATGCTCCTGGATTGTGTCTGACTTACCATCTAGTAACTCCAACTTTTTACAAAGCTTCAGTCTTAGGAAGTGCATAGCTTTTGGGTTGACTGCCTGTACTCTCTTGAATATTGCACTACAGCTTTACAACCTTTCACACTGGAACATTAGTCTTACCTGATGCTCTTTTCTAAGTTTCAAACTTCTGTTTCTGGTTGATTGAGATATTATATTCTAAGAATGGCTGTAAAGCCCTTCCTCACATAGAACATAAATAAGTACAAGGTTACTACATGCTGAATTGCCTTGCAAAGTCAGTAAATGGCTATAGAAGAATTGCTTTTTGACTATAAATTGGTTGGATAGATCCACTGGATTGAAAATAAAGGACAAGTAAGTCTTCGTCTTCGGTTCTTGGGGAATATCATTTTTTTAATTGATTACCTGAAATCTGTTTGCAAGGCAGCTGAAGTGAATTACATAAAAACACAAGTAGGAAAGAAAACAGAGCCTGATGTTTTTGCAATACCCTCTTCATAAAGAATATTATTTAAAATCCTGAAGTAATCATTCTGATCTCTGTCTCCATTTGAGGAAAGGTTATTTGCAACAAGAACCTTTGTAATTTATAGCAAGAACTAGAGAATTTTATGAAATTGATAAAAAAAATTGCCATTCAAATTTTTGAAGCCTAGACTCAGAATCTGCTTTCTCACATTGAATGACATCTTTTGTCAGACACCACTTGGGATGTTGGAGGAAATCATTACATTCTACTTCACTATGATGTCAATCTACTTTTTCAGATTATTAATTATTTCAGATGTTCTTGCCATTAACTGGGGAACAATAGCATTCATTTTCAGAACAAATACTGGAATTTCACCAAGCTTTCTAGCAAGCTGCTTGTTACTGAGATGGCTGATACAGCATTGAACAGTGTGTTGCATAAGGTGTTTGAGATGTGAGCTTTTGAGAACGTTTAAACAGCTTGTTTGCTGAACTGAAGGACCTTGTTTATTTTTCTGACCATTTGCTCGAAGTATTTTTTCCATTTTTCTTCTTATGTCCCAGCACTTGCCTTCAAATAGATATGAGGTATGCCCAGAGAATGCTAAAGATAATTGTATTATAGTAGTTCTTACTTACTGTTCTATCAATTGGACCCATAAGAGGAAGATGTTCACCAGCTCTTTGCAGGGCTGTTCTGACACCCACCGATAAACTTGTTCAACAGGCATTCATAGGATTGGTGAATACAAGGGACATCTGACTTCATGTCTGAGATAGTAATAGTACTACATGTTCACTTGGTGTGGCGGCCATAGTGGTGAGGCCAGTCTCCTTTCAGTGGTACGTGGAAACAGGACAAGGGGAAATGGACATAAGCTGCAGCATAGGAGGTTTCGCACAAATGTGTGTAAGAACTTCTTTACGGTGAGGGTGACGGAGCACTGGAACAGGCTGCCCAGGGAGGTTGTGGAGTCTCCTTCTCTGGAGATATTCAAGTCTCGCCTGGACGCCTACCTGTGCGACCTGGTGTAGGGAACCTGCTTTGGCAGGGGGGGTGGTCTCGATGATCTCTAGAGCTCCCTTCCAACCCCTACAATTCTGTGATTCTGTGATTCACAACGGGTTTTTTTACTACATACCCACTCATTATGGAAAATTCTGACTGATCAACAAAAAACATCCGTCCTTTCAGAAATTACAGATAGCAACTAAAATATAAACTTTCTAAATTAAAAAAATAAATAAAAATGAATCTTAAGATTGGAAATAGATATTAAATTTCAAAATCTTGTGACCCATTTTAGACAGTAGATAATAAGTAGCTTAGTAGATAAAATAGATAGTAAAGTATAGAAAGTATATACAACCTGCACTTCCAAATACAATGTCATCTCAAGCATTGAGTCTGACTTTCATGAAGCCAGTTAGGGTTAGAGAAATTTGCTAGAAAAAGTGTGAAGATAAAGAATGTAGTCTATGCATTAACAAAGCAATAATACTGTAGCTCAGATTGATATAGTTGAGATCTAATGTTATATTTGCTTACTGCCTTTGGAGAAAAGGTACGTAGGAGTGTGATTATTATTTGACAGCATAGAGATATTTAGGCTGTGTGTCACTGGACCAAACCAATTCACATTAGGAGTTACCAAAATTCATTACCATATACTGAATTTCCAGTTAAATAGTCTTTGCCTTATTTGTGAGTCTCAGTCTTTGAAACACTGCAGCCATATCTTTCAAACTTTAAATTGCAAGTCATTCCAGCTAAGAGGTCAGAGCTTTTTCTGACCTTATTGTGCATAGATATTTCCTTGATAAGGCAGAATTCAATCATGTTATCCAAATAAAATATTACAACCTGTTGGCTGTCTTTTTCTTTTTTTTTTTTTTCTTCTTTTCTGCTAATCTCTTTCCAGTGGAAAATTTTGTGTTTCAGGGTTGCAAAGTTCTGTCCTTTTGACTCCCTCTTTATTCTTTTGAAATGCAATTACTGTTCAATGAAATGTTAATGCTCTATTCTATTTTTACAGCTATTCCATGATGTACTCTCCAATGTCATAGCTTAATAGTGCTGCTAAATCTTCCTCTATCAATTCCTTACAATTTCATAATGCAAGGGTCATAGTAATTTTTGTGGTTGTTTTGTTTTTGTAAATCCAGGACAATATCTGCAAAGACACATCACCAGGCCAACAACTTCAATGTGTTTGAAGGAATGGTCTGTCATGGAGTCCCTGTTGCAACAATTTCAAGAGGCAAAGTGGTTTATCATGATGGAGTTTTCAATGTCACAGCAGGACAAGGCAAATACGTCTCTCGTCCACCATTTCCTCCATATGTCTATGAACGAGTCAAGCAGCGGGAGGAGGTTAATTAAAATAATAAATCTCTGTAATGCTTTCTAGAACATGAGGATAACAAGCTCTTGGGAACAGAGGTTTGGGGATTCAATGACAATTTCGCTTACTAATCAAAATCCATCGAGGTGGGAGGAAATTAAACTAAGGAATCAATTTTTATTGTTCTTCATATTACAGAGAAATATCATAGATTAGTTCTTGCTCTCACGATAGTCTATATAGCTTGTAGACAAAGTCTAGGTACTTTTTAAAATAAGTTCCACCTGCAATAAAATTGGCCAAAATATTTTGCAAATAGGTGGTCTGACTACCTGCTGGATTTCACCACTATTTTCACTGAAAATCACAAAGTCTCAGCATTTTACTCAGGAATAAAACCTATACTGGAGGAAGAGATTGGATATTTAGAGTTAAGCCCTGTAGAATATTGAATACTTAGCTCTGTTCCAGCAAGAATATGTTAAAAGCTGCACATGTGCAAAACACACTGCTGGACCAAGCTTATTGTTCAAGCTCTTCTTCTGTCTTTTTTTTTAAAGAAAAAAAAAATGCAGATTGAATTTGCAGTGTCTATTTGCCATGCAAGCATTCATGAAGAATGTTTTTGACGCCTTAGTGTTGCTTATCATGGGTAGGATTTTCAAAAGCACCCAGACTAAGCATGATTGAAAATCACAAGCTGAATCATTAGAATTCACTGCAGGATCTAAAAGTTAAATTAGACAAGCATCAATGTCTCTGATGATCTGACTGTTAGAAATGCTTCCAAGATGATTCTATACATTACATCCCACTGCTGTCTTGCTGGACTGTGAAAGGCGCATGAAAATCATTGAGGTTTTCCTTTGATCATCACACTCTCCCAGGAGCTGGTGATCTGTCTGCTAGCTAATAGGCGTAATGCCCTTCTGGGGATAGGCAGAGCACCCCTTTCATGAGCACACAGTTTTTCTCTGGAAACTAGAAATGGTAAATAAGTGATGCATGTTTTGGTTTTCTGAGCACCCTTTGGATATGTATCATACACAAATTTCTATGTGCCTCTGAGTCTGTTTAATCCACTGGACACTGAAGATGTTCGATATTTTGTTAATGAGAGCTGCTTGTGATTACTGCACTTTCTTTGTTGTGCAGTGTTAGTTCCTTTAGCTTTCAGTGCAATATAAATGCCATATAATGGTTATAGAAGCTAGCTACTGAAACCAGATTTGTACTGGCATTACAATAAAAAAGACTTAGGGCATTCCTTTTCAAGTAATAGAACTAAATGATAATTAAGTTCTTCCTCCAGCATAACTGACTATTAGTGAACACAGACCCTAGCATCGCTAGTAAAATTTTATATCCCATGTGAAAGGAAGATCAGTATCAAAACTAAATTAAAATTTATGAGAAATTTGGCAATCACAGAATTCTAAGACTTCAGTGAATTTTGTGGTTTCTATTTCCCATCAAAGCTTGGGAGAATTTTTACTTAACTATAGCAGTGCTTTTATTAAGGAAATTACTTCAGAAGTAATTTTTCTACCAGCTCAACATTCTGTGTAATCAGCACCTGAGGTGGTGTATGGTAGAAAGCCACACAGGGCAGGAGTGGCTTTGTCTCCTTGATGTTCGCTTTACTCTTGTATGTATTAAGAGCATCACTGGGAAATGTGAACATAGCAATGAGGAACAAGTTTATACTGTGAATGGGCAATGAGTCAGCTCTTCTGGAGAGCTGTACATCTTCTCTTCTGAGATATCCTGAAGTAGATGAAAAAATATTAAATGTATATACAGAAACAACCAAATACTGCAGATAGCTGATTTATGATCATGTTTTAGTGTGTCTTGATTATTTATATGCCACAATCTCTGGGATTTTTCCATTCTGAGATCTGGTTAGATTAAGGAAGGGAGAAGCATAAATAAATTGAGGAGGAACATGGTCAGTTTCTTGTTAGAAAAATGGTTTTAGCGTTGCTTTGTTAGAGTCCTGAACAGATTGAACTACCTCCTGATGAAAGCTGAGAGCTGAACAGTTTAATTTCAGAATAAGGCACTTTTTTAAGATAGAAGTTTGATGAAATCATTGCGTAACATGACATACAAAGCTGGGCTATCTCACGATTGCTATTCTCATTATGTAGAGTTAGCTATTGCAAGGAGAAGAAAAATAATATTTTAAAGTTTGAAATGCTTTATTTCAGGTCTGTCAGCCAATTCCTGTTAAGAGAGAACCATATGCAGGCGTGGTCTCGGCAACTCCTGTCACACCAACATAATAGCTGCATTCCTCAGGTTTGCTTCCTGCAAGTAACTGTCTATCTTCATTAGTGAAAACTGTTTTACTTAATTCTTCCCTGCAATTCCAAGAAAAATGCAGCTGGCCTTCTGGCATGAGACAGGCTTGTCTGAAATGAGCCCTCTTGGAAGGGGAGCTGCTGTGGTATCTTTGAATTTGATGAAAATGAGTGGCAACTAATGTATGGAGGTCCCTTCTGATTGGAGCATAATTTTAAAACTTCTTATGAGAGAAGAGAATGGAGTTTGATCATTAAATTGAGGTATGAATTTCAAGTCCCGTAGAAAAGCCGAGCTCAGGTAGGACATCCCTTTTCAAGCACCAGGAGTACAAAGTATAAATGTTAGGCTTGCAATTTTACAGGAAACACAGGAGGAGCTTGATGTGAAAAATAAAATTTTCTAATGTTTCTTTCATACACACAATAAATGTCCATCAGTTGAGCTGTTTGAATGAAGCTGAGAAGTCTGTATTGAAATGACAATATCTGTAAAAGTGCTGCAGCCAAAGACAGCTGTGGTCTGATGGATGGCTGAGCTGCTATTAAGCTCAGTGCTGCTAACAGGATATGTACTAATGCCCAGCACTCTCCCTCTTTACCAGTGTCCACAGTACACAGCTTGGTTATTGACATTCCTTGAATTATGTGAGCTCTGGTGCTTGGTATATCTTTTTGTGAGTTGATTTTCTTGCTAAGCCAATAGAAAACAATTAGCTTCATTTTTCTGGACTAGTTTTCAAATGGCTTAGTTGAACTGTCTCTTAGAAGAACATAGCAAGGATCAGGGCTATGCTGCATATGGATGGGATAAGGCAGCTAGCAAGAAAGACTAGGCAACAGCATCTCAGTCTTTAACCATTTACAAGTTGCAGAAATGCTTCAGAATATAATAAAATAACTTCAGACAGCATAGCTGGAACATGATGATTCCATACACCAAGTGCAGTTGAAATGTTTGTCTGCTACAGTAGGGGGTTGCTTAATATGGGTCAGGGGTATAGTGAGTGGCAGTAAGCATGACAAAATCCAGGGTGAGTATTTGGGTAAGTATAAGTACCAACACTGAGGTAGCTACCACGAGAAATGATTTGCCAATAGATGGATGTAAAGCCCCAGTTCTCACATCACATAAAATGTGCTTGCTCTTGGTGCTAATTAATGTGAGGGCAGGAACAAACCCACTGTGGTGGGAGGGCTAAATTAGTTTTTCCACATTTTATTGTATTATTATTTTAAACTTCCCTCAGAGGGAGGTTTGTATAGGAGATCAGGGGAGGCAAGAGAGTGCAGCATGCTATTTGTTAACTCTGTCATAAGGGAGAAAGCTTTTGTAATAGAGATGAGTAAAGGCTAAAGCTGCAATAGAGTGAGGGAGAAATAATCATTTTTTTTCTAGCTCCTAGCACTCATTCTCCATTATTGCCTTTCTGAGAGACAAATTACAAAGCAGAGATTTTCTTTTGAAAGATTACATCATATTGTCTTTTTCTTCTCTGTAGATAAAAGCAGATGAAAATGACCCTGATGTCTCCACTGAAGAAGTGCACATTCAGTTCAAAATCAGCTTCACAAGAGCCAATGTGAAACAACAGTAACCAATAAACATTACACTGCGCTTCCTGCATGAACATTGTCTTGCAATCTCTCTTAAAAGAAACTTTATTCGTAGAGCTTGAAAACATTTTTTAGAAAATGACATAATATTAAAATATTAATTGCAATTATAATATGGCAGTAGGTCTGTAGATTCTTAAATGTGGGTAAATTTGGGGGCAGTATTTCTTAATATTTATCTTTAAAGGGAGTCTGTTAACCTACAAAGTAAAAGCAATGAACAGTAGCCTTTAAACACATGGCCTGCATTATCCAGTCACAGCATATGAACCCTAATTCTCTAATCAATGTATTAGAAAGATCTCTGTATTTAGGGGCACGAGGAATTCTCATACCAGGTACTGGAGCTGATTCTTCTCTTTTCCTCTTCTCTATTCCTGAAAAGGATCAGGTACAGAAAAGTACTGACTCAGAAGAACTGTCACTATTTTAGAGCTGCTGTTACATCTCCCTGCTCCTGTGTTTAATGTGGATTTCAATCCTGCCAGTCACACAGCCAAGTGTTTATTGGCATGGTCAAGTTATTTCCTATTATAATCTACAGAAATCTATGCTAATTGTGCTGCTGAACTCATCTACTGTACTGATTCTGGCTTTATAGAGGGACATAGACCTTCTAACTTAAAGGGTTATGAATCAAGGTTATTAGGACCAGAACTTTTGAAATTTTTTTTTACAGAAAATTTAAAGTTTCCCTTAATATAAATGATACAAACTGTGGGTTTTGTGTTCATTTGTTTTCTAGGATAGGATTCTTGAATTTAAAAATATATATTCTCACTTTTTAAATGTGTTTGATTTCCCCTCTGAGAAGTAACTGTATTCTAAGAAGCATGAACCTGTTTCCCCATCTAGGCATGTTTTGCTTCAGAAACCTAGAATTAGGTTTAAATTTAAATTTTTACATTCACTAGCCCTCTATTTTTAAGCAGCAGAAATATTTAAGAGAGAAATTAGGCCAACAGAACACCACCTGTATGGAGATTTTTGTGTCCCATATTTAGAAGCACTATAACCTGTTCTGTGCAAGCCATAAGCCACACAAGAACATGGGGTCATTCATCTTTGTAAGACAGACACAGAAAGCATATGATAATTACTGTTCTTTTAAATTTGACAGTAGAAGACATGCTACATTCATTGGTGTATGATGATGTATGAGCCTGTAGCAGAAACAAACTCTAATACATTGGTAGTTCTTCTGTCTCTAAATAGCAAAGGAGACTCTTCTTTGTAAGGTGATGGAGGTTAATTGTGCGTGTTTAGGAAGAGCTAGCACAGGCTCCCAGCCCTCAAGCTCTCTTTGACGGAATGGCAGAACCAGGTATCCAGTACTATCACAATCACTGTTACAAGGTAGTAGAATTCACCATTCTGTGTAGGCTTCTAGATCTGTAGATGTTTAGATCTGTGTCTGAGTTTATGTCTTGTCTCTTTGTAAACAACAAAGAGAATGAAGTCCTTCACTATTCATTTCCACAGCAGGATCTTAAACAGGCTAGATAAACTTGTCCAGATCTGTTCTCCCTTGGGATGAGATGGATAGTTTTCTTGCAGTGCCATCCTATTTATAACAGACATGCAGTATGCCTGATTTGGGTGCAGATGTCTACCTTGCAGCTACCTTCCACCCAGCCCATCTTTCCCTTTCAGAACTACAACTTTCTGCTAAGATGGATGCCTGTCTTGTTTCTTGTCTCACCAAGAGTAAGAGTACATGGCCATTCTTTTAAATTAATCTTCTGCATAAATTTGAGAAGAATAGGGGAAAAAAGCAGGGACTAGAGAAGATGTATTTATACTTTTAATGATAATTTGAATTTGCATGGAGCCTTTAATATGAGTGTTTGACAATTATTAGAGCCTTGCAATCACATGATATACCTGGGAGACTAATAAATATAATGACTGCACACTCATGAGATCTATAAATTCTCAAAGCTCTTAAGTGTTTGAGTATGTATAGCTGACTGATGTTTAACATCCAGCGTTGGCTTAAATGTGTTGCTCAAGGCCACAGTGACTCAGTTATTACAGAAATGAAACCCAGGAGAAAAAGGCTACCAGCCCTTTGGGTACTGTGGAAGTAGGTGTCCAGGTCTTCCAAATGCCTTTTTCCTCTTGGGACCCTTACTAAGATCAAAGTGGTATAAAACACAACCCAAAGGAACTATGTTAGTCATTTTTCTGACACCAGATGCTTTCACAGTAAGATAACAGCAAGTAGTTTTATGAGTTATATAAACACCCATCATGTAAACTGAGCTTTTTAAGCCATGAAAGTATATTAACCATGGAAAAATGTATTTTTTTTCTGTTTCCTACACATTTTTGTTAGATTAGAAATAAGGGAGCTTCTCCCGGAGCCATTAGCAAATAGTTCTTCATCCCTATAATGGTGTTTTCTGCTCTCTGTCATGGCTTATACTCCTTATGGGGGAATCTTTAGGATTTTGTTCTTAACAAATGCATACTATCCAATTGCAATGACATTTAAATATTGTGCAGATGTGAAAAAAATTACCTGCATACTGTGAATTGGAATTTCCACCAAAGCATCTGTTTAATCTCTACATCCTTGAGGCCTATCAGATTGAAATTCAGAGTATTTATTTTGCCATGGCTCATGCTGTCCCCAGGATATGAACCCTGAGAATCAGTATGATGCCAAAATTTTGTCAGCTGCACTATCCAGACACTACTACTCCAGAAGTTGAGACTGTCATGGTCCAAATCCCTACATTTTTATTTTTCTTTTCCTACTTAAGATGGGTGCACTGTAATGGTGGGATCTTCCCTGGGATATAATTTTGGAGCTCCCCAGGTCCTTGTTCCAGAACACCAGTAATGACTGATAGCAGAACCAAATACGGTAGAACTGCTAATATTTAATTTAGGAAGAAAAGTGATTTTAAAACACATTTACTTCAGCACAGTTCCTCAACTGGAGCACTGGAAGGAGGGCTGAATGGTCTCCCAGTCCTGCCTTGGTCTCCAGACCTTACAAGACTTGTGAGTTTGTCCTACAGCCTCATCCTATCTACAGCCTGCAATTAATATTTGCACAAAGTTTGCTGGGCCTGTGCTCTCCTAAGTCAACAGTTGCACCACAGTGCCTTGGAAGGCTGGATTAGAGATGAGTTCTGCAGCCCACATAGTTTCCTTGGGCCTTTCCCAGGGAAGTAAAACAATTGGTTTCCTGCAGGTGTTTGAATCCTGCCCCATTCAGGCATATTCTCCAGCCTCTACTGAGAAAAACATTGGATTTCATTGACTCCTCTTTCTGTCCTTTGGCCACTTGGGCAAAACGCACTGTATCTTGATTGTTTTGAGTGCTGGCATTGCTGCCTTAAACCCTTTTTTATTTTCATTTTTTTTTCTGAAGCAGTAGATCTCAGCATGGAGCAGTTGAGGATCTGCTTTACCAGGGCTGAAGCACAGAACAGCCTCATCCCTGCTTAGCACTTCTCACTGGGAACCTGCAGGGTTCCCTCTGTTCTTGTAAAGAAAGGTTAAGATTCAATTAAATAAGAAAAGAAAAAAAGTAATGATATTTTTGTCACTCTCTCCATCCCGACAGAAATTTGGGATTTCTAGAACCCCATTCTCTGGTAATAAGAATTATGAGAGCAGGAACAGCAGTTTGGGAGATGCTGGCACACTTGGTGTTTCTTTCATCCTCATAATCTGTGGCCATAGTAGATTTATTGCCCAGCTGCCTCTGAAGAGCTGAGGGGCCCTAACTGCTTCTCTCCTTCTGTAGCACCCAGAGCTGAGTCCAGCTGCATCGCCGGGTGTGCAGCTCTGCAGGGCCGCTGGAGGGCAGGGCTGGCATGGCACACAGGCTGGAAGCTGTTCCCGTGCTCAGGAGCAGCACAGTCCCATATTTTGAAGCCTGTGCTCACTAAGTCGACAGTAACATCTTCATTCGTAGGTTTTATTTCATCAGCAGTGAGTAGTGATCCTTTGACTCTCACTTTCTTCATTTGCAGTGTAAAACAGAACTAAAAGAACGACTTTGCCTACTCCTTTGTTATTTATTTTAAAACATCTGAGCCATTTAGACTGTGATAAAAACCAAAGGAGTCTGTGTCACTATGCTGACAGAGCAGGGATGAATCAGGGAGGGTGTAAGCAGCTCCAAACCCAGCACCGTCTGCCTCAGCAAACCCAGGTGCCCGCATGAAATGAGAACTGGAAAAGCAGCCCAAAAAACACCCTTCCTCTTAGCTGTGAAGGTAAGCCAAATCCAGGGCCTGGTGCTAATGAGGACAGTTCCATAAACACAGTTGTTGGTAGGAAATGGCCTTATTTGTGCTGTGTGTCAGGGTCAGGAGACCCAGTGTGTCTGTCCGAATTATCTTCACAAAACAATCAGGGCAGCCTTTCATTAATTTTGCAAACCGGATTTGATCCAATTGGGAGATTTTTCACAGTAAATCAGACAGCTCCTACACTGGTGAAGGGTGCTTAAAAAGAAAGTTGAGCTCTGCGGTGAGCTGGGGGAAGGAAAGGGATGAAGGGGCCAAAAGTCAAATCCAGACCTCTCCTCAGGCTTTTCTGAGCACGAAGGGTGTGTGACGCATTTCTGTCAGCCCCTAGAGAGGCAGCTAGAGACAATGGCCACTATGAGGAAAGAGGTTTAAAACTTCCATTGAGCCAATAAATGAATAAATAAAACCCTTAATTTCAAACACAGTTCATTTTTACTCAACAGAAAAAAAAATATATATATATGGTTTTTATCCATGGGGAAGTATGATCTACTGGAGCAGAAGAGAACAAAAGGGGCAAAAGGGGCACAAGGGGAAAGGGGACTCTGAATGATGAGGACAGGGGAACAGAGCCAAAATAAAATTCAGGAAATAAGAGGGTAGGAAAGAAGAGAAACAGAAATAATTGGGATGGAATACTGTCTTTTTAATGTAACTTGTAGACTCTTTTATTTATTTATTTATTTGTTTGTTTATTTTAAGGAGAAGAAGAAAAAAAATGTAATCATGTGGTTCAGGTCTATGATAAACAGGCAGTGGAAGGAACTGAACAACACGCAGAGGGGGCAGCTGAAGGTCAACAAACCCCCCAAACTTCTCCAGCTCACAGGACAGAAACAAATGGGAGCCCTTGTAAGGGCTGCAGAGAATGAGGAGTATGTCTCTGCAATGCCAGGAGGGGCAGACCCACCCTTACAGCTGCACAACATAAGGACCTCAGTTAGTGGGTGTTTACCTCTCCGCCACTGGGCCCGGAAGGAGCAGACCTCGTACTGTGCCTCAGGACAGAAGTTGTTCTGCCATTGGGATGAACCCTAATGTATTTGAGACCCTGAAGAGGAATTTGTTTTAGAATTCAAAATAATCTGTAGAATGTGCCATTTTTCCTGGTCTCTTATCTGTAGGGAGGCAGGGAAGAGCAAATGTTTCCTCTGACTGTAGTTCTGCTCTCCTTAAGCACGCAGGTATGTGTGTATGCAGTCACTGAGGAGAGCAGGGCCTTAGTCTGCTTGAGTGCATGACACCAGGATGGCTGTTTGGCAGTGTTTGTGTGATGTCACACTTGTGTTGGCACAATGCATTCACAAAGGAACACAAGTTTCTGCTGTGCATGCCTTAGGTTTTCTGCAGAGGTTTCTGTGACAGACAGGGAGTCACAGAGTGGCTGGGGCTGGCAGCCATCTCTGGGGTTGTTGCATTCTGATTCCACTGCTCCGAATTGCCCAGGACTGTTCCAATTGTGTTCTGAGCGTCTCCAAGGCTGGAGGCTCCATAGCCTCACCATTTGACCACTCTCAAAGTAAAAAAGTTTTTATTATGCTCAGGAGATGTCCCAGTTACCTGCCTGATTTTTGTCTTTGGAAATGGATTCCAGGGTCCATTACCTCCCAAGGGTCTGAGGTGGGACTGAAGAACCAGTTATTTCACAGGTTCTCCTTCCTGTCCATCTTGAAGACTGAAGTGAAATTTACTTTCTTCCAGTATTCAGGAGTCTCTCCCAGCATCCATGACCTTGCAAAGACAATTGGGAATGGCCTCATGATGGCACAGCCAGCTCCATCAGCACCCATGGGTGCATCCCATCACATCCCAATTTGTTGAAGTGTTCTCTCATGTGGTCATCTTCCACAGAGACAGAGTCATCTTTGCCCCATACTTGATGTTTTTCAGTTTTTCAGGTGGAAAACAACTTCTGACATTTGCTACTGGAAAGTTTTAAGTATTTATTCATTCAGATAACAAAAGCATATGCCCATCCATATCCAAAGTTTCACTTGGTCTTGTTCACACCATGTTGTCATTTAATGCAGCCTTGTCTTTCTTCCATACAGTTTCTCTTGTCCTAAGTATTGGGAACCAAAAATTGACCTGAAAATAAAGAAATATGATTTTTAGGTCATAGTATTTCTGAGTTACAGTTCACTCAGACACTATAGTCAGTACTGAAAGCTATTAAAAACAAATAAAAGAAAAAATATGGCCACGTCTGCAGCAATATGTAAGTACTTGCCTTAAATATTTGCATGTGTATTTTTCTATTTCTATATATGTATGTATAGATATGGAATTAATGTTTTTACAATTGAAAATTTCTATTTCCTAATGATATTTGCAATTCCAACATCATTGTGCTTTTAAAACAGAAATATATTACCTTCTGTTTTCCCAAACAACAACATGTTGTACAGCATTAAAGGTCTGATATTTGCCATCTGCATTGCAGAAATACGCTTTGTACTGCAGGTGCTTATCAGACATTTGTGAAAACAAGTTTCTCCTCAAGTTGGACTCAGTGATCTCTTGAGGTCTCTTCTGCAATTCTGCAATTCTGTGATTCTGCTAGAGCTCAAAGTCTTTGCAGCACATACCCATTGGGGTGTATCCATTTTGTGCCTGATGCATAAGAATTGAGGGGCAGAAAAACACAGTTTTGTAATCTAATCTTAGCAATAGGCAAGTTGTCTCTGGCCCTTGTGTGGGCAAGCACTGCGAAAAGTCTGTTAGCACATACTTGAAATTAAGAAGTGTTTAGGTATTTCCTGGATAGGAGTCTGCCTACAATGCTGAGAGAGGGAGATTTTTTCCATTGTGGTAATGGCTTACCGTTCTAGCAAATACATTCTTGACAGCTTTCTGTTGTATCTTTGCTCTTTCCTTGAGTAATTTTGCATGTAAATATTGTATCCGCTTTGTCTCCACGTCAGGATAAAATGAATTTGACACGAGTATTTTAAGCTGGGTCAAGAAGCCAGAAGATAACCCAAAAATGATTAAGAAGAAGATGATTATTCCAAGCTGGAGCCATGTAGTGGAGAGGTGGAGTTCTGGCTGAGGGATGCAGTTATTCTTAAACAAAGAGATCTTCAAAAGATCATTCTTTGCAATATGCTCATTCATGACAATGATAAGACTATTCTTCTGCACAAGAAAAAGGGGAAAAGAGAGTTGAAGATAGTACTGGTTCTCTCCTTTATAATATTTTTCCTATTGGATATTCACATTTCTCAAGGTCCAATAATTGTCTAATCCACCCAGTGCCTATGAATAACAATATATTTATTAGCTATTTTAAAAATATTTCAAACTGCATTTTCCCCATTTCTCCTGGGGCAATGTCCTACAATTACATTCTTGGTAGCTCTGCCAGAAGAATGTTTAACTGCTCTGGCTGCAGTGGTTTAATTTATTCCCACCCCCATGAATCTGCTCAGATCTTCCGTTGGGGAGATATTCGTTGTGAGTAATGCCATGGAGCAGAGCATGCCCATTCCCTTGGCTCAGTATTTGATGAGCAGTGCTTCTGCATCCACCTATATATGTAGCTGTAATGGCAATGGTCCTCTTTCAAACAAAGGTATGAATTACAATGCCATGAAGGAACCGTCAGCTTATTGGCTGTGCTTTTGCTCCTGCAGCTGCTGAAAAGGAAGGGAAAGTTTTCAACACTAAGTTAAAATGAGAAATATAAAGTACAGATAAGTACTTACTTGCTGAGAGAGTCTGAATCGAATCTCCAGATCTGGTAATTCTTGAAGATGTTTATTCACATAAATAATTAGCCAATAAAACAAATAATCTACTGCAGCAAACAGAAGCCAGACACAAAGATGAATAAATACAGGGAGAAAAAAATGCTGCATCTGTTTTCTCTCCTTCCTTGTGAAGCTGAAAGATGGGATTGTCACGTAATTCTTTCTTTCCTTTTTGTTAAGTGGCAGAAGGCATGGCCTTTGCTGTTGCTTTTGATGCTCATCAAATGTGATGAACCGTTTTGTAATATAAGTATTCTTAAACTTGGCATTATGAGAGCCCACAAAATGTTTGATAAAAAGGACAGTTCCAAAACAAACTAAAAGAATCCCCACTATGGGCAGTACTTTCTGGCCTATACAGGGCAATATATTCAGCATAAAAGATATCTGGTTAGCAACTCTCTGGATTTCTTGTTTTGTGTCATTCAGCTCTTGTTTCAGTGTATTATCCAAAATTGAGTACGATGGTGTAAACTTATGCTTTATTGTCACAGAAAGCAGGTTGGTAGGAAGATTGGCCATCTCGTAAATCCATTTTACAGCCTCAATGTAATATTTTATCAAATCAAATTTCTCATACTCTAAATGGCAGGTTATGCTGTCCGTCAGGACCTTTAGGTTGTGGAAAATACTTTGGATGTTGCCAGCTACCACAACACCTGTACCAGCAGTAAGGAGAGAATTCCTTCCCTCCCGCAGCCCACAGGAGAGAAGGAATAGGGCACTGAAGCAGCGCAGGTGCTTGGAGAAGCAAAGAGCAATGGAGAGTGAGACCCAGACTAGGCCACAAAGCAGCAAGAGACCCATGGACTGCTGCTCCAGGGAGACATGGATGCTAAGGAGGAGGAGAATGCTTAAGAGGAAGCCTACTGCAGAGCAAATGGCAAAAAGCTGTATCAGGTACTTCCAGCCAAGCCTCCTTTCTGACACAAACACTCTCCAGGCTTTCTGGGCTGCCAAGGCAAATACTCCCATTTTCTTCTGATTGCTGTTGACACTGAATAGGCTCAAACTAAAAGAAAGGAAAACAAAAATGCTGTTAGATACAGGGTCACAGCACTGACAACAAGGTGTATTTAACTGACAGCTTTACATCACGAAAAATACAGATCCAACTCACATGGCAGCTGAACTGCCCCAGTGAGACCCAAATCTGAGTCTCAGTATAGATAGAATCATAGAATCATAGAACAGTTAGAGTTGGAAGGTATCCTTAAAGGTCGTCTAGTCCAACTCCCCTGCAATGAGCAGGGACACCTACAGCTAGAGCAGGATGCTCAGAGCCCTGTCCAGCCTGGCCTTGAATGTCTCTGGGGATGGGCATTCAACCTCCTCTCTGGACAACATGTTCCACATATACAAATGTGTAAGGGATGATTATGGGGAGCAGCGAGATGGGGAGAAGAGAGATGGGGAGCAGTGAGATGGGGAACAGTGAGAGATAAGGAAGGAGGATGGAGGGCTTCTCCTTCAGCTGGAGGTAGGTCAGTACAGACTGAATCTCAGAGGCATTATTCCTTCTCTGGCTCTCTCCTGGGATAGCATATTGGCCCACATACATGGTTAACTCTAATTGCTCATTCTTTTCACCTTCTTCTCTGCCTACAGCATGCCCACACTGTAAATTAATTCAATCTGATGGGAGACTGTATTTGCTCCATATTCACATCTTTCCTTCTTTGTAATACATTTTTAGTGCCTTTTTTTCCTAATTTATATGCTTATTAGCCTTTTAACATACTAGAACAAATAAGATACTAATTAAATAAAATAAACTGTTTCAATTTTGCCCTGTAATAAGGAACAGTTGCCTTCACAAATACATCCTGAAGATATTACTTTGTCTTTTGTTTAGCTTGAACACAGCAGGTAGCCAGGAACCAAACAATTATTTTATAGACATGCTGTATTTTTCTGGCATTTGACTTTATGAATTCTGCCAGCATTTACTGTGCCATTTTCCCCTTCCTCTCCTTATTACTGTTTACCGGTTTTGTTGTTCTGTTGCCGTTGGCTGTGAATGCAACAGGAGCAGAGGATGAGCAGAGCAGGCAGATCCTCACCAGTGCTGAAGGATACCCTGAGAAATGCTGAAGACTCTGGGTGCTTCCCAACCCCTGCAAATATGGCAGGTGGGCAGCAACAAAGTGGGCTCAGTCCCTGGCACCAGGCTTGGGAAGGCTGCTTCCTTCCAGGGCCTCAGCTGTAAGTAAGAGCACATAGTAGCTCTTTCACAGGAGAGAAATTAGTTAATGACTATCCAGGAAGTGTCCAGCAGATGAATGTAGAAGTCCCTATGTGTTTGGGAAAGGTGTACAAGCAATGTGGGGGGAGGAGGCAGCACACAGCAAACCAGGCTCCAGCTTTTCAGGATCTTTAAGCACTCCTGCACATTCTTGTACATCGAAGAGAGGTAACCTTTGGCAGTGAACAGACCTGGAGTTCTGGTCTTGATTTTAGAAGTCATAAAAAATCAACTGCAAACACTTTTCACATGTATGTAACATTATGCAAAGATACTGAGCATATCTTGAGTTTTCTTTTACAGCATTGCTGTTCTCAATCATAGTCTTGTGTGTTTGTATATATGGTTGTTGTTCATTCTTGTCAGTGATAAATAGGCTTTAGGTAAATAGCATAGGAGCCATTGGTTTTTGGAGCCTGTGGCAAACACTCAGGTGTCCGCCTGATGGCTGGAGGTTGGAAAACTTGCACACATTCCTGACTCCTACAGAGCCTGTCCCTAATCTCAGCAGTGCCAGGGCAGAGCCCTGGCTCAGCATCACAGCTAGGCACTCAATTTCCCCCAGAGGACATCAGCAGCAGAAGTAAACATTGAGCGCAGGAGGAGCACACAAAAGATGAAAACTGGAGGCCTAAAAAATTATGGAGGCCAACAATTCTTACACAGCTGTGAGTGCTTCAGAAGGGGAAATAACCTCCTGGCTCAGAGTTAGAAATAAATCAGGGAGCTCAGTGCCTCCGTGAAAGAGGCTAGTCCCGTGCTCAAAGAAAGAGAAACCTTGAGAGCTTTCTGGACTGTTTTCTTTTGAAAACATAAACCACAAAAACTCTCCTAAAGCTGCTGGGTGCAGATAGGAAGTCTACCAGGAGGGTGACAGGAACAAAACCTTCATTTCAATTGCAGTCTGAAGCAAAGAAGTTTTTTCTTCTGTCCCATATCATGTACCGATGTAGCACTGCTACCTTTATTAATGTAGCATAAGGAAAGAATGTGTCTGGAAAAGCAGTTTCTTGCTGTTAAGAGCCAAAGTCTGTCCACCATAGTTTTCCTGTGGCATGCACCATAGAGGGGAGCTGGAAACTGCCTTTGAACCTGGGTTTCCTGCAGAACCCAAGGGGAACCCCTCTATGCCTTACTTCCTTTGCTGGGAAGTGCTTACTCAGATCTGGAAGTATGATGTTCATCCACCATATGGCATGCTGGCAGGAGTAATTATGAGAATAAATTCTTTCCAGCAATGAGTTTGGTCCATGCAAGACTTGTAACGTACTGAGATTAATGCAATATAGTTAAGAAGTATTTAATTTCATGCTTATGATATTTCAGATATTGCCTACAGATTCGAAATAAGAAGAAAAATAAGTGCATAGCATCGAGCATCCCTAGAAGATGTTTTTCTGGCTCAGCCACAAGCTTTCAGCTAAAGCTGTGTCCTTGTAGTATAGTGCCTGTTCACACCGTGTATGATTTGTTTCCCTGCCTACTGTGGATATTTTGTGGTCACTGTCCAAGCAGTATGGTCATCTTCACTGTTGATTTGACCCTGCCCCAGTCCCTTACTCTGATGAGCAACCAGAGCTCAATTTCCACTATATGGATTAGCACCAGGTTTGTCTGAGTTACGTCTGTGCCAGAACAGGAAGAATGCTTAAAGATGTGACGGTGTTTGTCACGCTTTGCTAAGTAAGGTTTGTCCCTGCTGTCTGTCTTCTTCTATAACTTATATCAACCACCCAAAATATTTCATGAAAGCTATTAAATTACTAAGTCCCATTACAAATTGCTGTCACACTGCAACAATTAGGCTGCAGGGTGACCTCATTGCAGCCTTTCAGTACCTAAAGGGAGCCTATAAACAGGAGGAGAGTCAACTCTTTGAAAGGGTAGATAACAGCAGGACAAGGGGAAATGGTTTTAAGTTGAAGGAGGGAAGATTTAGGTTGGATGTCAGGGGGAAGTTCCTTACAGAGAGAGTGGTGAGGTGCTGGAACAGGCTGCCCAGAGGGGTTGTGGATGCCCCATCCCTGGAGGTGTTCAAGGTCAGATTGGATGGGGCCCTGGGCAGCCTGGTCTAGGATTAAATGGGGAGATTGGTGGCCCTGCATGTGGCAAGGGGGTTGGAGCTTCATGATCCTTGAGGTGCCTTGCAACCCAGGCTATTCTGTGATTCTGTGATTCTTTTTCTCACTATAAATTTCTAGGAAATAGTAGCTTCTTCCATTATATTAAGTAAAGAGTTTGCATGGGTGACTCACCCATACATTGGAAATTTAGGCCTGGTTGTAATTCCTAAGCAAGCAGTAGCCTGGGTAGAAGCAGTTTCAGAAATACTCTCTTGCAAATACGAGGAGCACCCATGTAACTATAGCAATCATCAGAGCAAGTTGCTATGGCAGACCAAATCCTTGAAGACACTGAAAGTGAGGCTGGACAGGGCTCTGACCAAACCAATGGAGCTGTAGGTGTCCCTGTTCACTGTACGGGAATTGGACTAGATGACCTCTAAATGTCCCTTCCAAATCAAACAATTCTACGATTCTATGGTTGGCAGTGAAGACACTGCTCTCCACAGGACAGCTTTATTTGAAAGGGTTCAGTAGGAGCGTGGCTGTGCAACCAGCCCATGCCCATGCTGTGCCCCGATCTCAGAGCACAAGTCACCACAAAAGGGAGGGATCAGGTGGAATGGGAGACTTACACCTCCTTGATGGTAAAGCGTCAGCTACACAGTGCTCTTTGCCTCATAAATCTGATTTGGATTTTACACGGGAATTAGGAAAAAGCACACAATAAGAACATAAAAACGAATATTTCCTTTTTTGGCAGTTTCAGCAGCCTGCTTTCCCAGCCTGGATGGGCTGGGAAATTCTCTTGCACTGAAATGTAAGAGAATTACTTCCCTTTTTTGGATACCATCAGAAAAATACAATGATAAACTACTCTTAGCAAGAGACAAAAATACAAGAGTTCATCTCACATTACTTCCCTCGGTTAATGCGGGGCATTCAGCAAAGAAATAGAAGTCCAATCAAAAATCCATTAAGATGGATGGAACTACCTCAGGGCTTCCTTAGTAGCCTGCCATTTCTTGTGTTCATATTCTTAGCTTCTAACTGCAAGAGGAAGGAGAATAAATCATATTAAACACAACAAACACAGGTGAGAATTGAAATACATTTGAAATATCAAATGTGTACACTTAGGAACTTGAAAGAATAAAAAACACAGCCACAGAAATACAACAATGTACAAAAAAACACCACCATCAAAAACCATAACTACACAAGTAAAAAATCTTAACTGATCAAGATCTCTTTCTTTTTTTTAAACACACTGGATCAGGAAAATTATGAACTTCGTGAGATATTATCGGGTCTTTAAGATGCTACAGGTTGGTTAAATGTGATCTAATACCAGTTGTCAAAACTGCAATATTCACATCTGAGCTACCTGTCTCAATGTCAGTGAGAAGCGGAGCTTCCCAGAGCCAAACTTGAGACCTGATTTAGAAGCCCATGCTTGTGTGACATGAATTGCATCCTATGAGAGCTTCTTCCCCATATTTACTACAGAAAGACTCCAGATTGCTCAGAGACAACTATTCAAAGTCAGGTGTATCAAATATTCTATGTTTCTCCTTTGTAAGCATGGGTACTTGTTGGCTGAGCTGAGTGCTCAGAACAGGATACAGTATTGTGAACAGCTGTAGAATCTGGGCAGCTACAGAAAGAACAACAAACTCGAAGTCATGCTTTCTCAAGGATGCTGCTGTGGACAGTTTGGAGGACTTGATGCAGCAGACCCACAGGCGTGCTTCACTTAAAGCAAAGGCAGGAATGCCTTTGGCACAGTTTCAGAAAATAAAACGGTAGTTTTCCTATTGAAAAAAAAAACAACTCTAGAACATAGAAAATACCACTGTCAAGGAGGGCTACACAGTCCCTTCTCCTGTATTTTACATCACTGTATTACAGGCAGAGCCTAGGTCTATACTGTTTACAAACCTTAGGAATAGACTATCCAATCAGTAAGGTGGAAACAACTAACTTAAAGCAAGTTCTTTTACCTTAGAAGAACTAACTCCCTCCATCTTTACTATCCACCATTACTTGATATTATTCTAAAGTATTACTTACAGATCTTCCTGTAAAGCTCATGAAGGATCTTCTAGGTGCCGTGCTTCTTGCTTTTGGTGAGGAACTGGGATGGGTTCTAACAAAAAATAACATGAGTAATTTCTTTTCCATACCCTCCCTCGATGAGTCAAGCATACCACAATTTTGAAACTACTCTACTTTTGACTAAGATTCATAAGGAAGTAACTTATGCACAAGAACAAATATAGTATATAATTTGCAAGTGCCAGTTTCCACCTTTTTTTTTCTGGCCAGAGTAATAGATAGCAGCAAATGAATTCTGGTCCCAGATTTCAATGTCTTACAATTATGTCAAATAGTGCCTTAGGTCTGGAACATCTTGGCTATTTTGGTGCTTCTCATTGAAACTTGCAGCAATTCAGTGCCCAGAGAACTTTGAAGCTCTAAGTATTTTTGCTCTAGAAATGTTCATATAGAGACCTTTATAAATATTGTGCCCCCAGCACAAGAAGGATATGGAGCTGTTGGAGCAGATCCAGAGGCAGCCATGAAGATGAACAGAGGGCTGGAGCAGCTTTCCTCTGCAGACAAGTTGAGGGAGCTGAGGTTGTTCATCCTGGAGAAGAGAATGCTCCAGTGAGACCTCATTGAGGCTTTCCAGTACTTGAAGAGAGTAATAAACAGGAGGGATTTTTTTACAGGGTCTGAAACTGACAGGACAAGAGTGAATGGTTTTAAACTAAAAGAGGAGAGATTTAGGTTAAATATTACAGGGGAGCTTTGCACTCAGAGGGAGCACAAGCTGACCAGAGAAGCTGTGAATGCCCCATCTCTGGAAGCTTTCAAGGCCAGATTGGATGGGGTCCTGGGCAGCTTGATCCAGTAGGTGGCAATCAACCCATGGTAGGGGGTTGGAACCAGATGGTCTTTAAGGTCCCTCTCAACCTAAACCATTCTATGATCTGATATGATTGGTATGATATGATATGATATGGGAACACAACACACAGCAAAGACTTCTATTAACTCTGGATTTATTCATTAGTTAAATAAGATTATATTTCTTAAAACTTTATGGAAAATCTATAAAAATTTTGTTTTGCTTTAATCAAGCCTTTGGCAACTCTAAATTTTACTTTAAATGAACTACTGTTTTTCTGCGAACACTATGGTTTTGTGTGTATATTTGTGTGTAATGGAGGAAGAATTCTTTGACACCCATCCTCTCCTCTTGAAATGAGTCACACGTCCTATCAGTTCTTAGGTGGATCCATTGAACCAGGTAATCCTTTCTTTCAGTTTCCATCAGAACTATCTGATAAAAGAAGAAGACTACAGACTTATTTGAAAGGAAATCAAGGGCTGATCATACCTTTTAAAATGGATAATAACAGTAACAGTAGCAAGAGGATCCTTATCCACAATCTACTCAGTAAATGCTATGATACCTTTCCAATAATATCTTCTTTGGACTGTCTTTTACACACTTTCAGAACTGACTTGCGTTTACAGCTTCATTGTTTCTGTTTAAACTTCCAGAACCTTTTTTGGAATAAAATATGCCCGGTGCTTTTATCAGAAATCTCACAGGTGGTTAGGTCCATTGCAGAAGTGTTATTTGCTAGACCTAAGGAATTCTAAACTGGAGATTAGTTTTCATTTATACTCTGAATTCAGAGATCCAGGGTTGTACATAGGTTCAGTCCTCAGTCTATTTGTGAACCGTAGATTCCAACTGGCAACCGCAGAAGTGCTGGCATGAACAATATCTAATGCCCTTGGTAGAAATGGCTCTGCGTGTAATTTTACAAATAACTGACTTTCCAGCAGGCATTGTTCACTGTATGACCAAGCTCCCCCTCCACAGAATAGCCATACCCCTGCTACTTCAAGAGCAGCTACTGCACAAGTTCATCAAGTCCTCAGGCAGCAAGATGAAAATAGAATAATACTTATAGCATCTAAATTATGCATAATGTAGAGATATAATTAGATATAGTGGACCATCCATAACTTGACAAAGTTTCTAAAGTCTCATTATAGAAGGAATTAATTAAATTATCCTTTGAGCAGAGCATATTGATCATAGTGTCATATAAGAGAAAATTCTGTAAAGTGATCCAAGTAAGGGCATAGTAAGGCAGACAAAGACTCTATCTAACCCAACTTATTAGCTTCAATTCAGCATGTAGCAGATGTTTAGAGATTCATAGAATGGTGACCCTGCTTGAGGAGGAGAGCACTGGATCAGATGTACTCCAGAGAATCTTTCCAGCAAAGAATAGAATAAAACAGTGGTTTGAGTTGGAATAGACCTTAAAGACCACCTAGTTCCAATCCCCTGCCATGGTTAGCCATCAGGTTAGCCAACAACCAGATCAGGCTGCCCAGGGCTTCATCCAGCTTAGACTTTAGCAATTCCAGGGATGGGGCATCCACAATTTCTCTGGGCAGCCTGTGCCAGGTGGCAACCCTGCCCAAGGCATGGGGCTGGAACTAGATAGTCTTTAAGACCCCTTCCAACTTAAGCCATTATATGATTCTATTTTATGATTTTAACCTAAATCTTCAGATAGTTTAAAACCATTTTCCCTTGTCCCATCACTGTTAAAGAGTACCTCTTTGTCTTTCCTATAAATGCCCCCTTTATTATAGTAAGGAAGACTGCTATAAGGTATGCCCAGAGGCTCCAAACTAAATAACCCCCAACTCTTTCAGCTCTTTCAGCCAATCATCCTAGGAGGGGTGCTCCAGCCCTGCAACCATCCTCATGGACCTCCTCTGAACTCACTCCGACAGGTCCGTGTCCTTCTTATGTTAGAACCCTGAAAGCTGAAAGCAGTACTTCTGGTGGGGTCTCACAAAAGTGGAGTAAATGGATAGGAGCATCTCCCTCAACCTGCTGGTCACACTTCATTTGATGCAGCCCAGATATAGTTGGCTTTCTGGGCTGCAAGTGTAGATTGCTGGCTCACAGTCAGATTTTTTGCCCAGTTGTACCCCAAAGTCCTTCTCCGCAGGGTTGTTCTTAATCTACTCATCTCCCAACCTGTATCCATGTTTGGGATTGCTCTGATCCAGCTGCAGCACCTTGACCATGGCCTTGTTGAGCTGCATGACGTTCACACAGACCCATCTCTGTCCGAGTCCCTTTCTTCATCCGTTATTGTTTCAAGAACATGGAATTGTGGGCATAATACATGTTCAAATGACTCCTGGAAGTGAAGAATGTGAGTGCTCAGAGCCTTTCTTGGTCTTTCACAATCAGTATGCTGCAACTCTCAGATCACCTCTTGAGTGCGCTGGTATCACTGATTTTGGGGCAGTTCCTTTACAGCAGAATATTTCAGTGACCCTCAAAAACTGTGGTACCAGTACAGCTGTGAACCACATCCTCTTGGACCTGCCAGCCTACAGTTCCCGCATCCAACAGGTCACAAACTACAGCAGCAGCCTCCGCTGCAACATCATTTTGTCTTGCTAACAGCTGCTAGGGCTGCCTGATTCCTGGACTTCCCTGCTAATATTTTCCAGTACTGAGCACCATGAAATGGGAAGAACTTACATTCTGCTAATTTGGATAACTGTACTATAAAGGCTGTGGTTTCTTTCTTCCCCTCAATCTGCTGGTGCAGTATGAATCTCACTGCCTGCATTAAAAAAGTGAGGTTGGTTTCAGAATTTTCTCATTTGTTTTCTTAATCCCTGCAAAATGACTAACAAAATTTGCCTCCACATAAAAAGTATTAAAAATGGCACTGCTGAAGATCCTACTACTCTAGCAGTTCCTGAATGCTTTTCAGCTGATAACAATGCTGCTATTAACACAGTTTTGGTAACTCAGGATTTTCTCACTGTTTTAATATGCAAGCACAAAGTGTATTTCTTTGAGCTTTTCTTTAGGACTCTGAACATTACTTTCTTCCTTGACATATCCATGTGCTGCAAGAACAAAGCAAGTTCGGAACTGAGAACACCGTGTCACATTTAAACCATTTGTTATTCTGTTCTGCCTGCTTCTCCTTAAGGAAGACCAGCTAATAATGCTAGTCCTCCCTTGTGACTGGCTTCCAGAGGGCCAGGAAAGAAACAAGGATCAGTATTCGTAACTATTTGTGGTCTTGTTTTTACTCCTGGTTTTAATTACTGTTTCTGTTTTACTGCTACAGCAGAAATGTAGATTAAAATAAGGCAATTACATTTTCTTTTCTAAACATCAGAGGAAATGAAATAATGACAGTGCATCATTGCTCGCACTGTGCGGATCTCCACCGGATGAGCAGTATGTCTGGAGCCAGCCATGTAATGGCCAGGAGTAAGTGGTTCCCATAGTGAACCAGGATTACAGAAACTCACTTCTGATGGGGCCCACTGAAAAAACTGATTCAAATACTGTTGAGTTTGATTAAAGTTTCATTTGATGTTGGTAGCTGAAGTTGACTTTGTATGATATAATGTCTTTGAGTTGCTATGAAAAGGAACCTGGTGTTTGCTATAAAGAAACATCCCTGTAGAGTGAGATGGGGAAGAGCTAAATGCAAGATTCTTAACAGTCTGTAGGAAAGCAGGAAGTTTTCACCAGGATATACACTACTGATTTCCACAAAAACAGTCCTGGCTTGATCACAGGATAATCCTGATACCTCCCCATGGATTACTAATTGAGTGTTCAGGAGATATCATGGAGTGACTGTCCTCAGCACAGATTTGTCACATCCTTCTTTTAATGAAAGCTGGAAGTACCTCTTTTCGCTACTGTAAGTTACTTTATATGTTTATGTTTTGTTATTTTCTGTGATGGAGATGCCACTCAACAAATTATGCAGACAGCAATATCTAGTATCTCCAACTGCAGACGGAAGAAATATTTTTAATGAATAATAAAATTAATATTTAAAATAATATAGTATTTCATGGATAAAATGAAAATCTGTACCTACCTAACTAGCTCTGCTGAAAAAGAGGATGCAAGCTTTATGAGAGATCCTGGATTAAGGGGTCTATGATAAAAATATTATTGAGAGATACATTCTTACAGGGATCGTGGGTTCCTGTGCGATTCTTGCCCTTCACGCTAAAGCCTGACTTTTCGGCTTTTGGGGTAATTCCTCTGGTGCATTCACACCAGACACTTTGTTTTGGACAGAGACTCTGGCCTGAGCGTTCTCAGCTACCTTATTTGCAGCCCAAATACTCATGTATTTTCACAGAATCACAGAATCAGAGAATGGCCATGGTTGGAAGGGACCTCAAGGGTCATCAGTCTCCAACCCCCCTGCCACATGCAGGGCCACCAACCTCCCCAGTTAATACTAGACCAGGCTGCCCAGGGCCCCATCCAACCTGGCCTTGAACTCCTCAGGGGACAGGGTATCCACAGCCTCTCTGGGCAGCCTGTTCCAGCACCTCACCACTCTCTCTGTAAGGAACTTCCCCCTGATATCCAACCTAAATCTTCCCTTCAACTTAATACCATTTTCACTTTAACCCATTTCACAATAACGTTGCTTAAAAAAAAGCCTGCTATTTAAAAGCCTTTAAAATAAGCTGTGTCACTTCTACTAGCTAAAAATTGCACAAGAGGTTATTCCAGAAAATCTGAGAGGGGAAGTAATCTCCACTGAGCCCTATTATTGGGGATGGTCTGAGGGTAGCTAGGCAAGTTCCCAGCTCAGTGGCAGGCTAGATGTGCAGTGCAAACTCCTGCTTTAGCTGGGAGACAACTGGGATACTCAAAGTACATTCTCCAGGTATATATTCCAAATCATTTTCATCAGCTTAAATTCAACCCCAATGTGTTTGTGCATTGATAACTTCATTATCTTTCTGATTTTTCATTCAGTTTTCTGCTTTCCCTTTATTGTTCAATTAATACCTCATTATATTCTTCACCTAAGCAAAAGGTATTCCAAACAAAATAACTGACTCTTAAATGACTCTAAGGAAATGAAGAACAAATAGGATGCACGACAAGTTTTGCCTCAAACAGTCATGTAATGAGATACAAAACTATTCCATATTTTTTTTTGCGTAGTATACACTATTTCAGATAGATGAAACTATTAATGCACCAGTGAAAACCTCCTCACAAGACTGCCAAAGTGATAAAGAAAAAAGTTTATGTGAAAAAAAAAAAAAAAGAAAATGTAATAAAAACATTTGTTGGACCATATCTTACCAGGAAATCTGATACATTACTAATAAATTCCTTACTGAATGCTATGAAAAGAACCTGTGAGATAAGGAAAGAAATAAAGTATCCAAAGAATAAAAAGTGGATAGTAATCTTTGTTTAGAATAAAGTAAGTAGAATTTACAGTAGATTTATCAAAGCATCTGACAGCATTGTCATAAAATAGGTCTGATATTTCCATCCTTACCCCTCAATTACTTTGAAGGGTTTTGTAACTTTGCTAACTTGCTTCAAACTTGCAAGAAAGTACTATTTTTCAGTCTTGGATGTTTGGGTTTTGTTAGTGACTAATAAGAAAGTTCTTTCTTAAACATAAAAAACCAAGGCAGCCTAAGGCTTACAAGACAATACTCATCACTGTTCTCAAAGTCTTTCCTTGTGTTCTGTATTTCTGGCTAAAGATTGAATTCTCTGTCTGTTGTTTTCTGACTCTCACACAGCTTAGCTGAAGAAGAGCTTTAAATTAAGGTACTGGGGTGAAGTGGTTGATACAATGAAGTTAGTTGTAGTATGTGATGATTGTATGATACTACAGGCAGCATTGAAATAGTGTTTTGAGGAGAAAGAACAGCTTTGCTGTCAAAGGGAAAGGCACAGAATGAAACCCACAAAGCAAACCTCAACAAACACAAGTCTGCAGAACTATAGAAATAGGTAGAATAGAATTTCACTAGATCTTAATATCTAGTGTTCCAGGTTCTTATCTATCCTGAATCTTTACAGAACAGGACGTCTTCCCCTGAATTCAAAGCCTCTAACAACTCCAAAAATATTAACATTCTAGCCATTAAAATACAGCATAGTTCAGCTTCTCAAAACCAAAGATATGAGATGAAAGCATCTAGGAGCTGAGAGTGAGCATTACTCAGCAGTTCCCCCAGCAAATTAGGGCAAAAAACTACAGTGTAGGGCTGCCAAATAGATGTGGAAAAGGGTAGTGGTCCTTTTATTTTTAGTAAGAAGTAAGTGGGAGAAAACAAGAAAGGGATTGATTACATCCTAAATGCAGCCTTCCTGTAAAAATCCTCCTCTGCATGTAGGCTCTGGGAAACTTCTGCAAGAAGGGGGACTTGCAAAACGGAAACATCACTAAAAAGATGTTCCTGTTTCTGCTTCATCGGGAGCCCTGATTTGCAGGACATCCAAGGACACAGAGAGGATACAAATGCAAACAGAGCTATCCTGCAAAAGAGCTGCACTAAGAATGATGACAAAGCTAGATGAGAAAGATTTGTATTGGGCTATTATAGTTTCTGTAATGGATTTTTTTAGTTTATTTGGTTTGTCCAACTAGAGTCAGTTAAATTATTCTTTAAGGAAACAAAGAAAAAGGGAAGGTACACATTCTGCATAGATGAGTTGCAACTCATGACAATTCTAGTCAGAAAGAGGAAGATAAAAACCTAGAAGCTAAATGCATATTTATTAATAATGTTACAATACCAGGAAAAAGTGAGCTTCCAGTGACATAAACTCAAAAATATGACAGCACCTTCTCTTCTGACATACCCAGAAATTTGTGACACCAGATTCATTATTAAAGTCAGAGGATTAACCATGTGACACTTACAGAGAAATCTGACGTGTGGAAGAAAATTTTTTTCTTATTGGTGACGATAAACAAAGGATAGTGCTGCTAGCTGGATACAAAGAGGAGAGAATGGAAGAAATTTCCAATAGTTACAGCAATTTTTGGTATCATAAGCCAATTCTTTGCCTGTTTTGAAAGAGTTTGATAGAATAATTGCAGCAATTAATTTTTTAAGATTTTATAGGTAGGCATTCTGAGCATACATCTAATAAAGGAAAAAACAAAAGCACATCACACCACTAGATGTTAAAATACATGATTTCAAATAAAAGCAGTTTCTGTTCTAGCAGATTTAGTTCCTTCTGCTGAAGGAAACATTCAGATTCCTAGTGTATTAACCTTTCTTCAGTAATCACAACAACTTCTACTAGCATTCATCAACATGCATACTTTATTAGAAGAAAACAACTAATCAACCGCTTACTTTCCTGCAATCAGTCAAAGCTAGCATTCAAGATTAGATGAATTACAAAACATTCTGTGCATATTGGAAATGTGAAGGAAACATACATTTTTTGATCAGCCAAGAAGTTGCAGCATGAAAGATTTCACAGGTAATAGAATAATAGAATCTCAGGCTGGAAAAGATCTTAAAGATCATTGAGTCCAACCACAACTTAACCATACTACCCTAACTAACAACCCTCTGCTAAATTATGTCCCTGAGCACCACATCCAAATGGTTTTTAAACACATTTAGGGATGGTGACTCAACCACCTCCCTGGGGAGCCTATTCCAGTGCTTAACAACCCTTTCTGTAAAGAAGTTTTTTCCTCATATCCAACCTAAACTTATCCTGGTGCAACTTAAGGCCATTTCCTGTCATCTGTCACCAGTGAGAAGAGACCAACCCCGCTCTCACCGTAAGCACCTTTCAGGTAATGGAAGAGAGCAATAAGGTCTCCCCCTCAGCCTCCTCTTCCCCACACTAAACATTCCCAGTTATATAGTGCTCTATATAATAGAGCATTTGGCATAAAAGAGTAGTGTGAGGAATGTCTGACAATGAGTCTTTGAAGAAGACAGCTATCCACCTGAAGTTGAGTTTTTCTCTAAGTGCTCAGGCAGTACAGTTCATATACCAGTAGCAGTTTAAAAATGAACTTAGCAGGCAGATTTATAGATAAGTCAGTTATCTTGAAGACATATTGTTTTGAGCAGTAATTACCAATAGGTTGAATTACACTGTGCTGAAAGATCATGGAAATAGTCGTGATAGATAAGGATTTTTTGGAAACACCATCCTCATCTTCTAGAAGCAGCACAGAGGTCAGTGCTGGTTCTTTGCCTAATGAGGACCAAATCTGAAACATAGGTTATATCAGGCATGTCCAACCTGCTGCCCATGAGCCGTATGTGGCACAGCACAGCTCACAGTGTGGCCCCCCCCTCCCACACCGTAAGAACGGTGACTGTTCCCCATGGAGCAGCCCTGGGCACACACCCATCACTCAGCAATAGTCAAACCATTGGTGCACTATCAGCTCTGTGTCAACTGTAGACACGGCATGAGGAGGGCAGTGCTGTGCAGTGCTGACTCCAGTGATGGCACATAACTGTACACATGCTGATACACTGGCTAAACATGTGGCTCTGAGCAGTGAAGAATACGCAGCTGTGCTTTCCGTTTTGATACAGGAATTTGAAAATAGCATCATAGAATCATAGAATCCTTAGAATTGGAAGGGACCTTTAAAGGTCATCTAGTTCAACTCCCCTGCAACGAACAGGGACACCACAGTTAGATGAGGGTGCTCAGAGCCTGATCCAGCCTGACCTTGGATGTCTCAAGGGACAGGGCATCAATCACATCACAAGGCAACTTGTTCCAGTGCCTCACCACCCTCATTGTAAACAACTTCTTCCTTGTATCAAGTCTAAATATCTCTTCTTTAAGTTTGAAACCATTTCACCCTGTCCAATCACAACAGACCCTACTAAAGAGTGTCCCCTTCTTTCCTGTAGCTCCCCTTTAGATACTGAAAGGCTGCTGTCAGGTCACCTTGGAGCCTTCTCTTCTCCAGGCTGAACAGCCACAGCTCTCTCAGCTTACCCTCGTGGGAGAAGTGTTTCATCCCTTGGATCATTTTTGTGGCCCTCCTCTGGACACGTTCCAACAGGTCCGTGTCTATCCTGTTCTGAGGACTCCACATCTGGATGCAGTACTCCAGGTGAGGCCCCACCAGCACAGAGCAGAGGGGCAGGATCACCTCCCTTGTCCTGCTGGCGATGTTTTTTTGGTAGAGCCCAGCATACAGTTGGCTTTCTGGGCTGCAAGTGCACACTGCTGGCTCATATCCAGCTTGTCATTCTCTGGTACTCCCACTGGTACTTTTTGTCAGGACTGTGCTCAGACTTTTCATCCTCCAGCTTGCACTGGTAGCAGGGGTTGCCTTGATCCAGGTGCAAGACCTTGCACTTGCCTTTGTTGAGACTCATGAGGTTTACCTGGGTGCACTGTCCAAACCTGTCTAGGTTTCTCTGGATGATATTCTGTTCCTTGAGCATGTCACCCGCACATCACATCTTGGGATTTCAAGATTGAATAAATAAATAAACAAATAAACAAATAAATAAATAAATAAAACCAGCAATTTATATTTGTGAGATCATTTACAGTTGATATAAATAAATGACCTGCAAATTTTCAAATTGAATGTATGGAGTTGCAATCAGATGTTCAACTCAAGAATCGAATCATGTCTCTTTTCTGGATTTTCATTATCCCTATTTTAGCAGAGAAGAATATCCTTCACTTCATGATCAGACCTTATCACTTCATCGTTTTTTGGCAGTACACATATTTTTAACAATTATTGTCAAGGATAAAGTACAGAAAGAGTAAAATTTCATCAAAATTCTCTTATGAATACCTTGAGACCTCACTAAGAATTGCAGCCATTGTCATCAAACCAGACTCCTGTGTCAGATTCACAAAAACAAGGTCAATTAACCTACTCATTTTATATTTTTGTTCCACTCTCTTTTTTTTTAATGTTTTAAGAAAAATATTTTAAATTAAAATGTTTTGTTACTTATACATTAACAATATTGTGTATTTTCCAAGAACCGCTCTGAAAGTAATGCCTTCTGTTCTATTATGTTGGCCCATGACACCAGAGGTGGATACTGGTGATATGGCAGTAGAAGGTGAACCTTTCCACCAATATTCCATTACATATTGTTGCAGTGTGACAGGTGGCAACAAAGAGGGAGTCTGACAAAATGGCATCTGACACGGAAGTGCCTGTGAAAAAAAGGTGTGATACTGAATTCCTCCATGTGGAAAAACTTCTCCCATCAACATTCACCTGTGCTTTCTTAGTTGTTATCAAGACCAAACAGTGAAAGTGAGCACAGTGAGGTGGTGGGTGGTGTGTTTCAGCAGTGGTGGCACTAGAACAGATTGCTATGAGTGCAACAAATAGGCTCTTATTCATCACTGGCAAAAATGCACAACTAATGGTGGTGACTATGTTGAAAAATTGTGTTTTGTAGTTGAGAATTTGTTCTGTCAAATTGTGCTATTATGCTCTTCGGATCTACTGTCATTTTCACTGAAAGGAGTGGAATGCATTACTTTTGGAGCAACCTACGTATATGCAGTCCAAGACAATTTCTAGTCACTAAATGTGGCCCTGGAAAGCCAAGAGGCTGGGCAGTCATGGGTTACATTATAATTTAAAAGTTCTGTCCTATTTTAATTCAAATCAATAGCTGCTGCTTGAAAACTTGATCCTAGCTGACAAATGCACTATTATGTACTTTTCAACAATTCCAGAGAAAATATCAATGCTGTGACACAATTACAGATTTTCTTTGCTTCTGGCTTGCTGTAAATATTGAAGTCAATTGGATGGGAATAATAAAATACTTAATACACTGTAATTACTTTTCCTTTCACTAATCTACCAGCTGTTGATGGATCTTTCCCCTTCATTGGAATTATACTGAGAACTATCATTCTCCTTTCTTTATCCTTTCTGTTATCTATTCTGTTAGAATATTATTAGAATATTATTGGATGAAATGTCTCTCAGAGGAAATGCAACCAAGTCTTCTCAGCAAAAGTAGGTGAATATGTTCCTTGTTTCACTTAAGTTTCACAAGAAGATTTATATCTTAGCTACTAAACTAATAGGTAGACGATAAAGATCAGAGTAGGAAAGAAAAAACCTTGTCAGATTGATTTGCTACCATTTATGTAGAATACCAACAACACGGAGAGTTTAATATGGCTCCAGTATAATGAACATTGTAACTACTGAAGTCTGAATTGATTAAATATTCATTTCTTGTAGCTTGTATGCTCATTCTCTTAAGAAAATTAGTTCCTTTCACATTTATAACTGAGAGACTTTTTTGTTTGTTTTGTTTCTTTAAGTGCCACAGCATAGTATGTCCCTAATGAAAGTAAAGGCCAAAATCTTTTCATCAGTGGAATTTACCTGGGAGATAACTTGGTTTTCAGCCACACTGTCCTATTCTGGGCAAACCTTTAGAGCAGTTGGAACTGCAGACCTTTATTCTAGCAGAAAGTCTAGCTTTCAATTATACGTTCAGACACATGATGTCTCACAACCACACTATGTTTAACCTTTCCAGTAAATTAATTATGTTTTTCTTGATGCATTCCAAACAAATCATACATCTAGACAAAACAATAAAATACACCCTCCCATGCCTCCACTCTTCTCCAGTCCTGAACCATTTCATGGTTTTATCTTTTTTTCAGAGACCCCTTATCAAGCACAGGGCATTTCCTTCAAATCATGGGGCCACTCTGATTTTTCTCCCTTTTTAAAACAGCCAAACTTTCTGTCCTGAATACTCTGTCCTGTGTATGAGGATGAAGCCATGAGCACAGAATCACAGAATCACAGAATGGCCAGGGTTGGAAGAGACCTCAAGGATCATCAATCTCCAACTCCCCTGCCACATGCAGGGCCACCAACCTCCACATTCAACACTAGACCAGGCTGCCCAGGGCCCCATCCAATCTGGCCTTGAACACCGTTCCAGCACCTCACCACTCTCTCTGTAAAGAATTTCCTCCTGACATCCAACCTAAATCTCCCCTCCCTCAACTTAATACCATTTCCCCTTGTTCTGCAGTCATCAACCCTTTCAAAGAGTTGATTACCCTCCTGTTTGTAGGCTCTCTTTTGGTACTGAAAGGCTGCAATGAGGTCACCCTGCAGCCTTCTTTTCTCCAGGCTGAACAAGCCCAGCTCCCTCAGCCTGTCCTCGTAGGGGAGGTGCTCCAGTCCCCTGATCATCTTCGTGGCTCTCCTCTGGACCCTCTCCAAGAACTCCCTGTCTTTCTTGTACTGGGAGCTCCAGACCTGGACCCAGTACTCCAGATGAGGCCTCACAAGAGCAGAGTAGAGGGGGATAATGACCTCCCTGTCCCTGCTGGCCACCCCTCTTTTGATGGAGCCCAGGATACCATTTGCCTTCCAAGTCGTAAGGGCACACTGCTGGCTCATGTTAAGTTTTTCATCTATCAAGATCCCCGGGTCCTTCTCCACAGGGCTGCTCTCAAGGACTTCTCCTTCCAGTCTGTATGAATGCCTGGGATTCCTTCAGCCCAAGTGCAAAACTCCGTACTTTGCTCTGTTGAACCTTATCAGGTTCACCCGGGCCCACCTTTCTGGCCTGTCGAGGTCCCTCTGAATGGCATCCCTTCCTTCTACTGTGTCAGCTGCACCACTCAGCTTGGTGTCGTCAGCAAACTTGCTGAGGGTGCACTCGATTCCGTCATCGATGTTATTGATAAAGATGTTAAAGAGCACCTGTCCCAAGACAGACCCCTGGGGGATGCCATTCCTTACTGGCCTCCATCTGGACATAGAGCCATTAATGACCACCCTCTGTCTGCGGCCTTTCAACCAGTTTCTTATACATTGAGTGGTCCACCCGTCAAATCCAATTTGGAGATAAGGATGTGGCGGGGTACCATGTCAAAGGCCTTGTTCAGGTCCAGGTAAATGACATCAGTCGCCTTCCCCTTGTCCACCAATGCCATCACTCCATCATAGAAGGCCACCAGATTGGTCAAGCATGACCTTGCCCTGGTGAAGCCATGCTGGCTGTCTTGGATCACACTCTCACTCCTCATGTGATCAAGCATGTCATCCAGGATGATCTGTTCCATGATCTTCCCAGGCACAGAGGTGAGACTCACTGGCCTGTAGTTCCCGGGGTCCTCCTTGCTCCCTTTTTTGTAAATGGGAGTGACATGACCCTTCCTCCAGTCATCCAGGACCTCACCTGACAGCCACGACTTTTCAAATATGATGGAGAGCAGCTCGGCAACCACCTCAGTCAGCTCCTTCAGAACCCTGGGATGCACGCCATCCAGCCCCATAGACTTGTACACATTCAGTCTCATGAGGCGGTCTCAGACCTGCTCTATCCTCACAGTGGGGGAGAATTTATCACCCCGGTCCCCACCTAGAGGTTTAGCAATGCAGGGCTCAGGGATGTGAGAAGTACTGGAATCCTGGCCGCCAGTGAAGACTGAAGCAAAGTATTCATTCAGTACCTCAGCCTTCTCTTCGTCCATTGAAGCCAGTTCTCCTTTTACATTTACCAAAGGAAGTACACTCGCTATGACCCGTCTCTTCTGGCCAATGTATGTGTAGAAAGTCTTCCTATTGTATTGTATTGTGGTCCTGACGCCACTCTTTATCAGTCCCACATCCCTCAAGATCATGAATTCAACCAGGCGTGATCACTACAGCCCAGGCTGCCTCCAAACTTAACACCTTTAATGATTTTGTCCGCATTGGTGAGCAGCAGGTCCAGCAACGCTTCACCTCTGGTCAGTCTTGTCCAATACCTGGACCAGAAAGTTATCGTCAACGCATTCCAGGAGACTCCTGGACCTCTTCCAGCTCACCGTGAGGTTTTCCAAGAGATATCCAGATGGTTCAAGTTCCCCATCAGGACAAGAGCCCATGAGCATGAAGCCTCCCACATCTGAAGCAAGAAAGCCTCATCAGCAGTCTCCCCTTGATCAGGTGACCTGTAGTATACTCCTATCACCAGCTAGCCTTTGTTAGACCCATCCCTAATTCTAACCCGCAGGCTCTCAACCTGTTCCTGACCGTTTCTCAGAAGGAGCTCCTCACAGTCTACACACTCTTTGACATAGAGGGCAACTCCCCCACCCTTCCTTCCTTGCCTATCTCTTCTAAAGAGCCGATATCCCTCAGTGGTGGTCTTCCAATTATGGGAGTCATCCCACCATGTTTCTGTGATAGCAACAAGGTCATAACTTTCCAAGCGCATCACAGTTTCCAACTCGTCCTGCTTATTTCCCAGGCTGTGTGCATTGGTATAAAGGCATTTCAGCTGAGCAAAAATGATGTCAAGTTGTTGTTACCTTCCCCATTAAATAATGGCTTTCAATATAGTGCAAAGCTGTAATATTTGCAGAACCTCATTATTTCAGTTATCCAAATGTTAAGCATGCTTTTGCTGACTTCAATATTTTTGAACTGCTAATCAATGCTTGGAAGACTACAGAAAGCGGCCCATGGATTTTTTCCCTTAAAATTTAAGAAATTCTTTATTTTAAAATGTTTGAGAGAAATTATTTTAGTGATACAAAAGCATCATGTTAATAACAGTTATTAACCTTTATGACCAAAAAGAATGGCACTTGTTTCTCTTTCCAAAACTCAAAACTTTTGTGTGCATTTTATTTTGTTTTTGTTTTTAATTAAAACTCCAGAACAGCATCTTCTGTGTTTCTGGTAATTATTCTGAACTTTGTATCCCAATGGAGAAACATGTAAATATACATTTTTGTGTCTATTTGTTCTTGCCATTAGCTCAGGAAATGTGTTTTCCTCACTCTGCATTTAGCTTAGACAGCTGGTGACGAAAGTAGTCATTTGTGTTAACACAAGCAGAGCAGAGTTAAGCAACAGAACAGACTACAAGTCTTGGTAACAAAATATGACCATCCAAGGAAACAACAATTGCACAGAATGTTTTGTCTTAAGTGTATTCTACTGCTTCCAGGCCTGGGGCCCCCAGTACAGGAAGGACGTGGAGCTCTTGGAGTGGGTCCAGATGAGGGCCACTGAGATGATCAAAGGGCTGGAGCACCTCTCCTATGAGCACTTCCTATGAGGAAAAGTTGAGGGAACTGGGATTGTTTAGCTTGGAGGAGATTCTGGGGAGACCTCATTGTGGCCTTCCAGTACTTGAAGGGAGCTTATAAACAGGAGGGGGAATGGCTGTTTACAAGGGTGGATGGTGACAGGACAAGGGGAAATGGTTTTAAACTGAGACAGGGGAGGTTTACGTTAGATGTAAGGAGGAAGTTTTTCACACAGAAGGTGGTGACACACTGGAACAGGTTGCCCAAGGAGGTTGTGGATGCCCCATCCCTGGAGGAGTTCAAAGCCAGGCTGGATGTGGCTCTGGGCAGCCTGGTCTGGTGGTTGGTGACCCTGCACATAGCAGGGGGGTTAAAACTAGATGATCATTGTGGTCCTTTTCAACCCAGGCCATCCTATGATTCTATGATTCTATGATAAGACTGGAACACAACGTTGTTTGCTCTTGGAGAATGTTTTACAAATCATTGCCAGTTGCCACTAATGAAGAAGTTTCTTCATTTTGAGAACTTTTCAATATTTCCTGCTGTCTTTGAAGTCACTGAGAAGGCTACTCCCGACTTACACCACAGTGGAGCAAAGGGACTTAGGTTCTATTCAAACATATATTGTGCTGCCTGCTTAGGATTTGAAGGAACTCTACAAATGCTGCCTGGAAGGGTTGGTGTGACTCTGACTTGAGCCAGCAATGTGAAGCCTGCAGGAAGCACTCTCCTTCTTATTGGGGCCCAGGTGTAGTGTGGCCTATTAACAACTGCCCTCTGAACCTGGCCACCCATTTTTTTACTCATCTAGTTGTCCATCCATCCAGACTGTTATTTAATTTTGATACTTGAAAGACTTAATGTTTGGAAGATAGATAGCACATGCTCCTCCAGCACTTATTTCTTGAGCATCCTAAGAACTGCCATGTGAGTCTTTTTATTCTTTTTATGTCAGCTCTAGAGCTGTTAAGAACTTGTCCTTTCCTTCTTGATTGTGGCTCAAATATGTCTAGCAGTGTAAAATAACACGATCACAGAAACATGTTACATTGTAAATACCTTAAACAAAGACTATTTCCTTGATTATTTTGTATGACACTGTAGATGATAGCTGGGAGTTTTCTCTTGTCTGACCGCTAGTGTTATATGAAATGTTTCCATATTCTGAAATGATTTGGGAATATGTGAATGTTAGGATCTAGAGCTACTCAATCCCTCAAAAAATACCGACCTTCCTAACTGTGTGCTAAAAAAAATGAGGTATGTGTGTACGAAAGACAAGTGAGGTTCTGGCAATATAAGTATGGTTTTGCTCCGACTGCTTTGGTCTGTTCTGAATCTGCCCTTAAAAGTTGAAAAAATTTGAATGATTTTACCACTAAACTCTGTAACAGGAAAACATGAAAAATAGCAAGGGATGTTTCTCAGTGTTTACTTAGAACTCTTGCTAAATTTTAGTGCCCAAAGATAGTTCTAGAAAAACACGTATTAAAATACAGATAAAGCTGTTCATCAGCAAGAGATGGTGAAAATATACAGAGCATTCTATACAGCCTAGAAAATATAGAATTATTCTAACCTTTGGAAGAGAACCATGTTGTATTTTACTGCTGTGTCACTGAGTCATTCAGATAAGCTTACTGCTTCCCAGCAACTACAATTTGAAGGAAAAATATTTAAAAAAGAAATCTTTAGAAAGTCACAGAATCAAAGAGAACTTGAGGTTGACAGATTCCTTTGGATAGCATCTAGTCCAGCCCCTTGTTCGTGTAGAGCCAGCACAGCAGGTTGCTCAGTGCCACATGCAGTCAGGGTTTAATTATCTCTAGGGATGGAGACTCCACAGCCTCTGTTTATTTTGTGCCACTGTTGGACCACCCGAGCAGGTGGGCCTCAGCAGGGCTGAAGAGGGGGAAAAGACCTTGACCTGACGGCAATATCCTGCCTAATGCAGCCTGGGATACATTGGCTTCCTTGCTGCACATTGCTGGCTCATATTCAACCCTTGTCCATACGCCCAGGACATTCTCCCCAGCCAGTTGGTTCCCAGCCTATGCTTGTGAATGAAATATTTTTCATATACTCTGGGGCTCAAAATTAAGGGCAAGCATTCAAAAGGGCAATGGCACCTTGGAGCCATTAGTTGGACATTATATATGTGCAGTTCCAGAAGTCCTTCCAGTACTCACTTCAGGTCCTGAGAGGCAATAGGAGCAGGACACTACATATCTGCCTTTGCATCTTTGCATTTGAGCTTGCCACTCAGTTCAATTTATGGACAATATACACATGTGCATATACATATGGGCAATAATGACTTGCACTAAGAAATATGTTATGCAAGACAGCGGCTTGCGTCCTCCGTCTGCTGTAAAGGGAACCTAAGCGAATACGTGAGTCAGATGAATCTGTCCCTTGGTCTCTATGCATTCATAGCAAAATACAGAACACTGGATGATTATCTGCATAATTTTTATTACTTCCACACCTCACTGCCATGTGAGGACATCACAGTTGAGAGTCCAGTTAATGAATGGAACTGACCTGGGCAGAGCTACAAGAAGCTGCAGCTAAGTAGAGGTTAAACACACCCCTACAGAGTCTGCAGGGAGGCCTGCTTTTGGGGGTACCATGATTATTTGGCACAACAACAGCAACAACAACAAATCCTGTAGTTAGGATGCTACCTCTTTCTGCCTTGGCAGTAATGGTCAGGCCTCAGGGCATCTAGCTTCTCCTCTGCCCCTCAGCTTTTTCCCAAGTAATCCTCTGCAGAAGAAGAAGTACTTTAAATTGCTTAGATAGTGCAAGAACTGAAACAAAGCATCTTTCTACTCAACCATAGGCAAAGCAAACTCATAATGGCTTCTTTCTTGCTCATTTTTTATAGAAACTGAAGTAAGCCAATCAATCCCATCCAAATGACACGACTGGGAGGAACACAGTCCCACAGAACAGCCACAGGGCTGCAGGTGCCCAGGAAAGACAGAAAGATTTAAAAACCATGTTACTTCATAGTCACAGTTTCTTGATCTCTCCTTTTTCCTCCCTTCCTTGATGTGCTTGATGTGCTCACTCCAACACTCTGTCATAACAACCTATGACTCGCATTTCATCCCTGCAGGAAAGAGGTAAGGATTCTTCCATAAATACATATTCTGTATTATTACTGAGAAAAAAAAATCTTCAAATTCTGACTGTTCCTGTGATACAGCACTAATTTTGCTGAAGCTGTATATACCTGAATGACTAAACCAAGGGCAGAGAGTTGAAGATTTTATGCCTGGAATGTGTATGAGCCACTGAGTATTGTGAAATCTCATGGTCAGGCTAAGGCTGTGGCATTCCCCTTCAGTTCTTTGCGCACACACAAACAAAACAGTAATGACAGGCTGAGGAATGTGCAACGACTGCAGATGATAACAGCAGCCAGTTGTAAATGACCCAAAAGTGACTTCTAAGCCACCAAGGGTAGCAAGTTGTGTCTGCTGTGATGTCACATCAGAGCCAGATTTGATGTGTGTTGTTTCTGTTTCAGGTCATGTCTGAGAGAGGGCAAAATTCATGGTATGCAATTGACATACTGGCTGAGGATTGTAATGGGTTTTTAATTTCTTTGACCCCGAGCACAGAACACATCACTCTCTATCAGAGCAAATATCAACCAGATCAGTGGATCTTGCACAACTGTTTCTAAATTCAGTTTCAGAATTTCTTTTTCACTGTACCTAATCCTAAGTCTTTTGTAATCAACAAATTTCCCATGAGGACTCAGTATAGAAGACAATGATATTAATGTTAGGCTTAACTTTTAGCAGAGCTCACTAACGTGCCTAGATGCATGTTTCTTATGTGCGAGGCACAGCAGATCAGCATAAATCAGTAACACATAAGTGAAGTTGCTAATAGTAACAAACCACTCCTTGAGAACGTTGTCCTCTTCACATACAGGCAAATCATAAAATTATAGAATCTCAGAATGGCTTGGGTTAGAAGGGACCTTAAAGCCTATCCAATTCCAACCCTCTGCCAGATCAGGCTTTCCTACTCTGCAGCTCAGAGTTTCCTTGTCAGCCTCTGCCTACTAAGGTACCCCTCTTGAACAGGCACAGTTTAGCTCAGGAAGATGGATGAAAACAGAATACTTAGTGATGCAGGTGGGCACCATCTGCTCTCTAGACTTTGCTCTCAGCCATAGGATCTACAGATGTGTATGTATATGTTACTACAAAGCACAGAATAAGCAATTGTGTGTGCTTTGAGGCTGAAGCTGTGAATGGGAATGATTAAGTAAGTAGAGAGGCTGCAGTAACTCTAGGATTTGTCAAAGTAGTGCTTCAAGCATACATCTCCACAACTGTGTAGCAGTGCCCTGAGCTGATGCTTCTCTCGGGCCAATGAGTATCTGATTGTTACATGCAGAACAATGGAGACACAACAAAATGGGTAGTATATTCTGAAAATGCTTCCTGGTTCATGCCCTTCTGGCAATGTATACAGAGTATAACATTGTGGATTCAGGTAGGGCTTAGGCAGCAGTGAGTATAGCTTAGTTATACCTGAATATTAGTTATATTCAGATACCAGTGCAACTTTACTCACTGAAACATGACTGACCACCTGTGATCAGTCAAGATAACTGTCAGAATTTGCAAAATGGAGGATTTGATGTCTGTAGATGCAGTTAACAGAATCTAAGGGTGGGTCTGCACCAAGGCTCTATTGTAAAAAAGACACATAAGAGCTGTTGCAGCCAAGCACTGTATAGTGGGTATAAATGATTGTTCCAAAGGGTCACACGATGAGTGTGTGAAGAGGAAGTCTGAATATGGAGATTCATCTTTTCCTGATACCAAAATATACATAAGGGAATAGGCAAATTGTTCATCTGAGTTCTTTTTGCCATTTCTTTCCTCAACTCTCAGCTCAGATGTTTATTAAAACCTCTTCTGAGCTGTTTTTCCACTCTTTAACTTGTAAGGCAGACTTAGCTCTAACTTAAAGGGAACTCAGTAAGGTCTGTATAGCATTGTTCTTCACGTAAACATAAAAATACTGTGGTAAAAGTTGAAGTAAGTTCAGAGCACGACTTTGAGTGGCATTTATCTGTTAATGATCCCTTAATTGTTATGTCTGACAAATAACACAATTAGAGGAACTAAAAAAAATGCCTCTGCTGATAGCTATGACTACTCTGGTGGAAGATACAGATCAGCCTAGGATGAGTCAAAGACAGGGTATGAGAAATATTACAGTGGCAGGGACTTGGTTTCAGATAGTCTGTGGAGAAACACCAGTTATGGAAGTGTTACATTTCATCTGACCCTGGCATTGCAGGACAAGAAGCTTTCAAAGACTGGGGAGAAATTATAAATCTTGATCTCCTCGCTTAAAAATACAATAGCTGGCTCAGAGAGGCAATCTGAACATTTTTGGTCTGCCTGCAGAACATGTTCAGCTACACTACATAACTGTGGTTTTCCTTCCTATTAAAATCAGGATATCATGCATTCAGCTGCTAAATTCCTTTATTTTTGTTATGTAAATGCACAATACTCTGTATAGAGAGCTTCGTGCTACACATAAATCTCCCCAGCAGCATGATGGAGAGCTCTCAGCCTTGCCACCTCACAGAGCCTTCTGCATTCTAGCAGCCATCTGCCACCATCACAGAGCCAGCCCTGGGGAAGCTGCTAACAGGCTTTCCCTCTGCCAGACACATGTTACACGAGATGTGGATGTGGGAGATAAACCATGGCTTTAGGCTTTTCAGAGCTATGGTTTGGAGGAACTGTTTTCCTAATCTTTCTCCAGTTCGCCTTATGGCATTTTTTGTTTTCATGGCTGGTCCCCACTTACAGAAAAAGAAAGCTGTTATCCCTCCCTGCTGGCACAGTGTTTTGGTTCCTTCACTGAATGTCTGTGCATTCCGACTTACTACTAATTTTATTAATATTATAAAAGATATTTATGGTAATAAGAAAGCAAGCAGGCAATATTTTAAATGGCTGCTGTACAGCATCCAGAAATCTCATGTTTCATATCTTAGCCTTAAAAACTCATGAATACATCAAATTCCTTCTTTTTGTCCCAGTAGCCACAAACAGTCCTACTGATTTCCATTGTATTTCCATTGTGAGGTCTGGAGCCAAGGTTTTAGTGCAAAGCTGCCTGAGATGTTTTCTGGAAATATGGCAAGTGGTTTTACAGTCTAGCAGCATCCAGAGACAGTGTGGAGATGCTTTCATTAGTACTGCTTCAGTGGATAAAGGGAAGACTTTACTGCCCAAGGCAATAGAGCCAGCCCTAATTTTGTATCTGGGAAATTCAGTTCACTGTTTTCTGAGGGAGCTTGCTAAGAAAAGGTTCTGAAATCAGTTTTAGTCATATAAACAAGATGAGGAAGGGACAAAACCCTCTACACAATCAGAAAATACTTGTTTGTTGAAATTTTCAGTGTTGAAAGTCACAACTTGGCATTCGCCTTCTGACCAAAGCTTTGAGGCAATTAAGGTCAGCAGCCACTGATGTTACAGCCTGGATTGTTACCAGTCTGAAAAACGTTTAAACTTTCATGAACTGAATGTCCATACCATCACTGGATTTCTCAGGTTTTTGATCCCTAGACCTATTGGAAGTTAAGACCAGAGTTGAAATCCCCTCCAGCACTGGATGTGTACATAATCACTCCTGCCTCATAGATTCACAGAGACATCACTGAGAAATTAAATTGATTGCTGCAATTAGCAGGAGTCAATATTGTGAAATGACAGCACCATCTTAAACATCAGTGATTTGTAGGCATGTTAGGATTTATCTTTCTGTGTTAGCAAGATGAACCACTGAACAGAACCTTCAAATATGTTGTGATCTGCAGTGGAATAAATTAATCCTTTGGTATTAATCTTGTTTCTGTAAGGATGAGAAAGAGAACCTAAACAAATTCTCCATGGGCAAGGAAGAGCCCTCAGATCTAATTAACAGGGAACAAACTGTGCTGAAAACTCTTTCTTTTCCCTTTCCTGGGCCATGGAAAGCAAAAAACGTTCAGTAAGCAATAAAAATGGAAATTTATTGTAGGAACCAAACCTTTTAACACAGGCAATGGAGGGCTTTAGAAGAGATATAACCTTTTACATTTTGGTTTCTTGTCCCCTTTTGGTGCACAGGGTGGCAAACCCAAGCCTGTTATCTCCCGTCTGTTTCTGAGGCTCCAGAGGTCCCTGGATGACCCAGAGCTCATACCCTATGGCACAGATATCCTTCCTGTCTCCCACCCTCAGTGACTGCTGCTGTGGTGGCCTTGTCTCCAGCCAGCTGCCCCTTTCAGTGCAACACTTTATTTACCTTCATTAAATTCTAGAGAAATCCACTGTTTTCTCATACGTAATATATTACACTCAACAGTTGTTGTCAACACTGCTTTAATAGCAGGTAGTAAAACTTTTATGGAAGTATTTTACAGCGTTTTGCCCTAACCAAAAGCACATGTAAATAAAGGCTGCTCTTTGAACTCTGGATCGGAGCCAGCAATGGGATGTTACACCATTGCTGAGTCTGGCGCATCCTCTGTTCATCCAGACTGTGTGCTGAGCCCTGCTTGCCTTTCTCTGTTAAAAAGTGAAGATAAGCTTTAACGGAAATGAATTTTACTAAAGGGAAAGCATTCAAGAAACTGTCTTTCTGTGTTGTTCATAGACAGTCACTAAAATTAAAAAAGACTCCGAAGTTCTGCATATTTCTTTTCCATTCATAAGTGACAAATCCTTAAAAGTCAACAGAAATCCACAGGAAAAAGTTTTAGTTGCATCAGTCAACAGGAATTTTGATGACTTTGATGATATAAAGAGACCCAAGACCGTCATCTCCAGGGTGGTCTCCTCAGGTTGAAACAACAAATTGCTTTCAAAAAGACAGTGTAGATCCTGGGTTGTTGTTTTCTTTGTGTGTGTATTTGTGCTGAAACCATGGAGGCTAACTTGCAAGTTCCAGTTTTTTCCTTACACAACATCTTTTCTATAAACTGTGATTCAAGATAAGTTACAAGTTAAGTAATAGTTCAACTGAAGGCTAATAGCAGCGCCAGAAGAGGGCCAGATAAGAAGCACAGGTAGAAACCAAATGGCATAGTCTCTAAAGCTGCTGAAATTAAGCTGAATAAGTAATAGTACAAACACATCTGCACAAATCCACTCTCCAAGGCAACAGTATGTTGTTCACCAACGTATCTGCACAAACAGCTTGGATGCTATGACCACTTCCTCTTCCTCTGAGTACAAAGGAAAATAAATGAATGCGAAAAGACATTGGTGTACCTATGCCACAGAACCTCCATATGAGATTCCTGTATAAAGCCACAGATCTCCTCTCACACTGGAGCATATATTCTTGTACAGCATCCAGACTTGAAAAGGCTCCCAGTGACATTGAAAGCACCATGTCTGTGGGTTAGTTGCATCACTGATAATCTGTCAATGTTTGAGATATGAAGTGTGCAATTTCATCATCAGAAAGTGTCAAAAGCCCTAGCATTTTGCCTTTGATCTTGCCAAGCCCTTGCTGTGGGGCTGGAGACCTTCCTACTAGCAGAAGTTTTGTTCCTGAGTAGACCAGCTCTGTAAATTTGAAAGGGAAACCCAAGACCTGTTGGGACCACATGTAAAATGTTTTGGAAACAGACGTAATTTTAACCTTCAGTGTGTTCCATACTTTTTTTCTTTCAGTGCCTATTCAGTTGCATGTCTCTGGAGCAACCTCAGGAGGAACAGCTTCTTCTCTAACCTGTTCTGCATGGTAGTGTAGTGTTGTCACTTCTTTGATCTTGGCTGGCCTCTTGTTGTCATAGAACTCAAAGAAAGCTTTCTGATGTGTTCACATTTTTCTTAAATGATGGCATGCACACTGTTTTAGGCTAGAGTTTGTGTTACAAACTGTCTCAGCCTGCCGGGGTAGCAGTGATTGCTGCAGTTCTTATATAATCAGACCTCCTTTAGCACAGCATGCTGTACAACTCCATATCTTCCTAGCACCAGATGTGCCATTTTAACCTGTATCCACATCTTTCACACGTGGACATCCTACTGGTATTGCTGGAACTGACTTAAAAAAGTAAAGATCTTAGCTACAATGACATTCTTTTCTTCATCATATCTCTGGGTTGGGTGAGACTTTGAAGTTTTGCCTCATTTTCAAGTGTCCCCCATGTTTATTGATTGCATTGGGTATTTTCTTCCAAATTGGAAGCCCATCAGACATTCATGTCAAAATAAAACTAGGTTAGAAAGTTAATTCACCACTGCTTTACTTCCACCTTCCAACTCTTCTCAGAAGTGCTTTTCTTCTGAAGGAGAAGTGCTCATCTTCTCAATCTCACACTTTGGAAAAGAGGAAGGGCCTTTCTGAACAGATGGTTGAATAGTAACTATCACTGAGACAGAAAGTTACTAACAAATTTCCATGATGAACACATTTTTTTCCAACCAGAGTGAGCATCTATCAGAAGAATAAAACTGTATGATTTTAGGACTAAAATAATAGTTGATAGAAAACAACAACAACAAAAAGAATTAGAAGATTGAATTGCAGATTAAAGAAGAGGTTTCATTTCAGACAACAGGTATAGGCTGTTTATGTGTGAAGGCTACATCACTCTTGTAGAAAGCAAGGTGGAAACACTGGGGTTTAACTGGTGTCAAAGGAAAGGAGGCCTGTTACTGTACTGCGGGTGAGGGGGTCAGTGAGAAGTAGACAGGGTTGTTGGTGTATATTTATTCAGGGTCTAAATTCAGAATCCAGGGAGGTTCCACAGATCCAGAACCCAGCCATGCCTTATCCATCATCTCCCTCAGTGTTCCCACATGTCCATTGATCTCTGCCATGGCTGTGAGTCCCTTTTCCATCACATACCTCAGAGCTGGCTTTGGGATCCCTTTACTGCTAGATTAGAGATTTGGTTGTGAAATCTCTTTGGAACTCAGCCTTTCCCACAGCTGGGGCTCATGCCTCTGGGCACACTTTTAAAAAGCAACTTGAGAAAGAATTAACTACCTGAGAGAAAGGCTGCAGCTATCTCTTTTTGAAGGAGAGCCCTCACCCAGCACCTTGCCCATCACAAACCTCTGCTATTTCACACATATCCAGGCTTGTCTCTGCTTTCTCTGATGGTCATCTCCTGCCCCGTTATTTTGCCTGCCATCCTGCAGCAACTATCCTGCACAGCTAAAGCTGTGTTTTTTCTGTACTGGAGCCACACAGGAGGCCTCAAAGTCCATTTGAGTCAATAGAAAAACTAACTTATTGGGATTCAGCTGATTAAATGTGCATCTGAGCTATTCCCTTTATAGACAGCTACAAGAATAGATACAGCTAAGCTATGATCTGTTCCCATTTTAAAGGACACATCTAAAATATCAGGTAGACTGAGTTCTAAAAGTACAATTTCCACTGTCTTTAAGGGGAAAGCAGAATACTCAGGTACACGTCTACCTGGCAGATACTGAAATTAGGTGAGATGAGTCTGACCCCTAGAGAAAGCATCTTCAAGCTTCAGGAGAAAGAAGATAACTGAGGTGAAGGCAAAGAAACAGTGCAGGGAGCTAGAGGTGGTGGTAAATTTGCTGTTGTAGCATACGGAGGATGGATAATCCTATATTAGGTATTTATGTAACTGATGCAGTGGTGAATTGAGCCTTGTGTTAGGGCAAGAGGAGAGCCACAAAATCTGTCCAGTGTAAGACCTGAAACAACTCTTCTTGCAGGAACACGCATCATAGGGATATATTGTATAATGTGCCTCTGTATTTGTGGGATACCAATGGGTAGCTTATTTTCTCTCCCTGTGGAGTCCCAGTCTTTCAGGGGAGTGGAACATCTGGCAGAGGGCTCTTCTCAGATACTGCACCAAAATGGCTGCATTGACTATAACATAGTCTGTGATGATGGAAAATAATTAGAGAACAGGTCTTGTCCTACAGCTTCTGGTGTCTTTATAACAGTCAAGAGCTTAAGAGTCCTTCCAGCTCCTCCTCACTGTCAATTCATTATTCACTTTTGATGCCTTCATTTTAATGTTCTCTGAGACAAGAAAAACACTGATAACAAACTCAGCCCTGGCTACATGCTGATCACCATCTAACTCAACCATGCCTGTCATCTGTGGAGATCTTGAGTTTCACATTCCCAGTAAGCCTCCTGGAGATGAAATCTACCAATAAAAGAAAGTTCCAGCAAAGGCATAGTGGGAGATGTCTGCATCACAGCTTCCTCCAGCTTGCTTCTCCCCCCTGCAGAGCTTTGGGTAATAGCTTGTCCTAAAACACATTCAGTTCTGTTCATTTCCAGGGGAGATGATGTATGGGATTTTGCTTAATTTGACAATGGCCCATTGTGAGGCCTTGCAAGGAAGGCATTAGTCCCTGAGTTTTCTTTTCTGCATGAACTGAGAGCTGTTTCCTCCCAGTTTGCCTTTTTCTTCTTGGCCTCTACCCAAAACAACACTGCATATACATATATTTTATTGCATTTTGCAGAGAAGAATTCATCCTGAACAACTCAAGCTGCATGAATAGTAACATGTAGTCAGTAAATAATAGGATAGATAAAAAATCAAACAAATAAACAAACAAAAAGAAAACCAGCAATACATTAGGGTTTAAGGGAACTGGAGAAAGAAAGAAAGTGGAGAAAGAAAGAGAGTGTCCATTACAGACTCATAAACATGATCTTTACAAAATGTCACTGTTATTTGGCATCCTTATAGACTGAAGACTTGCAGTAAAATTAAGGCTAGCCTGGGGCACCATGGGAGTCACTGTGTTGGATCACAGCCTCTCATTCCACCTGGGTTTGAGTGTACTCTTGCTAGATGCTTCAAATGAAGGGATATGATATCTCTTGGAAGAACAGAGCAGGATAATCCAATTTGCCAGAAGAGCGTATGCTTGTGTCTGATGCTTGGAGATCCGTTTCAGCCCTGAAACACAGGTAATTGCACCCATTCCATAAATTACTTAGGGGCAGTTATTTTATCTAGGTCAGTGAAAGCTCTTAACTGGAAAACAAAGCAAAACAAACACATAAAAATAAAACAACCAAAGAACACTTGCATGTTAATTTATTCATTTTAACTATTGAAATGTTTATGGAAAAAAATGACAGGTGCTCAACTAGACTAGACAACACCTAGTCAAGGGATGGAGATATATGAACTAAGTCACTTAGTAGGGCTTTTTTGTTTCTTTCTTTTAATTATGATTTTAATTTAGGCTTTGATTACTTTGCTTGGTTCATTCATGTAATTCTTGTGATTAATCAGTTTTGAGTCTTTTCTCTTTTTATGAACTCATACAAGAAAGACCAATTTAAGCAAGATAAATATTTGGCCAGAACAGCAGACTTCTGGGAAAGCTAAAAATGGTCATGATCCTATTGCTTGTTGCCCCTGAAGCAGCTCCTCAGCAAGCTGGTTGGTTCTTATCCCTCTGGTAGATGGCTGTGTGTGTGCACGTGTGTAGGATACATGCTGTTGTCCCTTCTAGAACCTCCTCCAGCACCTACACCTCCCATCTCTTCTGTGCTGGCAGCAAGCACTGTGGCTCTTCAACATCCCCCCAGTATTTAATTTAACTCCATGTAATGCCTAGGTTCTTCGTGGGAAGGCAAGAAATGGCCCTCTTATGTTAAGGGCCAAAATCTCAGTTTTGCTCGCAGTGCTGAGGAACCTAGCTGTGTTTCAGCAGCTTTTTGTTCCTGAAGTCTTGTCGAATTCAACCTTTATTCCTTAACAGTTCCTGCATTTATTTAAGGCCACGTGGATTAAAAGAACAGGTTTAAATACCTGGCAACATATTGCCAATGAGAGTTGAAACTAGACGATCTTTGAGATCCTTTTCAATCCAGCCCATTCTATGATTCTGAGGTTTGCATGAGAGGGTGATGGAGCACTTGGTGGAAGAAGTAGCATCAGAGGGTAACTTTTTCCCTTCTTTATCTTTTTGCCATTACTGCATTTAAATTGTCATTCAGGTCTTGGAAGAGAGATTTTCCCAGATGATTTCTGAGAGCAGTCAGTTCAGAATGAAATAATCACTGATTCTTCTTCCTTTATGTCTTATCCAAAGGGCAGCATTTCAGGAACTATTTGCATGGCCTGCCTTGGTAGCTGAATTGCCTTGGGCCTCCTATGTGTCTGATGGTGAAAGGTGCTCAAAATGACTTTCCAGAGGATCTCAAATTAGAAATTCCTGGAGGGCCTGCTGTCTCTTTCCACCAAATACAATTAAATAGACTCTTAATTTTGGCCCTCTGAGTTTCACCTAAATTAGATGCCTAAAGACAGCCTGAGTATCCATCTGAGGCTGTATGTGTGGCTAGCTGAACTGCATTGACACCCAGCTGTCAAAATTATGTTTGTTAATCAACACTGATTAGGAACGCAAAGCTGCTGAGGGAGGAAGAGAGAAAGCTACATGCCAGATTATTCTGAATCTGTTACCGAAGGCATCTACTCACATTTTAAGTATAAATCAGACATGGATTAAATGTGGAAAGGTCATGCTGAGGCAGATTGGCCTTGCTCTCAGTTTGTGGATCATCCTGACGAGGGCAAAGAAGGAAAACTTTGCCTAAGCAGGTTAAAAAAAAAAAAAAAATTCTACACAAAAATAAGTTTTTAATTACCCAATTGCTTTACAGATACTGTGAATTTTACTGATACCTCAGTATGTAAATTCAGAACAAGAGGTCCTGTGTTAGAAATGGACGTATATATCTCACAGAAATTAGTAGTCTTAAATGGGGATTGTATGGGAACTGCTGAATCATGGCCTGAACCTCTGATTGAACACCTGAAGCGAGAAATGAGTCAGCCAGGGGAGCACAGGTGAAGGCAATTCACCAGTGCTGCTGGAAGGGGTGGAGCCTGGCTCTACCTCTCCTAGACCCATTTAAGAGCTGACTACCAGTGGGGAAGGATCTCTTCTGGAGATCCCTCCTCTGGAGTTTCATAGCAGCCCAGCATGCTGGTAAGCATTCTATCTATTCTACTTTGGTATAATAACTGTTTAGCTAAACTCTCTGGTATATTTCATAATTATAACATCTATATGTTCATTGATTATACAGGGGTTATTGTGTTCATTTTCATAGAATCATCATAGTCATAGAATGGCCTGGGTTGAAAAGGACCTCAAAGATCATCTAGTTTCTTCCCCCCCTACTATGTGCAGGGTCACCAACCACCAGACCAGGCTGTCCAGAGCCACATCCAGCCTGGCTTTGAACCCCTCCAGGGATGGGGCATCCACAACCTCCTTGGGTAACCTGTTCCAGTGTGTTACCACCTTCTGTGTGGAAAAACTTTCTCCTAATATCTAACCTATACCTCCCCTGTCTCAGTTTAAAACCACTTCCCCTTGTCCTGTCACCATCCACCCTTGTAAACAGCCATTCCCCCTCCTGTTTATAAGCTCACTTCAAGTACTGGAAGGCCACAGTGAAGTCTCCCCAAAATCTTTTCTTTTCCAAGCTAAATAAACCTAGTTCCCTCAACCTTTCTTCATAGGAAAGATGCTCTAACCCTCTGACCATCTTTCTTTTTACGTCCTACTGAAACTTTCAGAGCTGAGAGCTGTGCCAACAGGGCTTTTACTGGTCTGAATTTCCTGGCAGGAACATGTCACCTCTATATCTTCATTCAGCATGTCCATCCCTAGCACCTGGCTTGTGTTTTGGGAACTGATTAGAGTCATGGTTTTCAGCTGATGGTGGCTTGGCCTTCAGTAACCCAAACTTTTTTTGGCTTATGCTGAGATCTGCTTTTCCTAACTCCAGTTGTGTTCCAACAGCCAAACTGCATCAGTACATATATGAAAACATCTTTTATCCAGATTTTGCCTTTGCCAACGAGGAGTAAGGTTAACTATGTAGTAGTGCCATAGTACTCCAGGGCCACTCCAAGAGAGCCAGAGCTGCTGCCCTTTAGGCAGTTGTGCCTGGACAGCTGAAGCACTGTGGAGGACAGGGCTCATTTGTGCAATGGCCCTGTAAATATCTGCATTGATGCCTGAGGTAGGTGGCTGCCAACACTTCTGCAAGCCCAAGTTTGCAGATCTGAGAGTAAGCAGGTCTTAAAGCCAAAATGTCAAAACAGAAAATTACGTCTCAGAAGCTGGTATGGAATCAGAATACAGACTGAAAAATTCTTACATAAAGAAAATCTTTGTCATTGACAGTGTGTGATAGGCCTTAAGAAAAAACTCGAAATGTCACCAGCTTATTTATGCAGTTGCTTCCCATGCAGCAGCACTCTCAGTGCTCTGGTCCCTGGGGGGGTGGGGCCTGTGATAACTGACTCTTCCCCATCTTTAGGGCAGCTGCCTGCCACTATTCAGAAGTCCTGCAGCTGAATGCTAATTAACCAGACACAACCCAGGGGATCAATAAAATATCTTTCCCATTGTTATACTGATAATTTCACAATCCTACTTTATCCTTCACTCTTCCCTAAATCTGCTTTTTATTCTCTTCAAGAGGGTAGTAATTTTGGTATCTATTCTTACTCAAACTGGGTTGACATTCACTGGCAAGCATAATACTGGCCTTTTTCTTTATGCATTGGATGCTCTATTCACATAGCAGGAAGGTTTGTTGAGTTTTGACCTAGTAAGCGTTGGCGTTTTGTTTGGTTTTCACTTCAGTGAGTGCTGTTACTTCAAGATGAAGATCATCTCTAAACCGCTAATTGTTCTCTAACCACAACTGCAGTTAGAGAGGACTGACTAACACCTCTCACACCAGCCGCTCTAACAACTGCTTGGAGAAACAGTCCATCCCAGAGAAACAGCCTACTAATGCCAATCCCACTTCCACTGCTGAGATATCCTGAACATCTACGTATATAAATCTAATAGCATCCAGCACCATCTATCCATTTTGTTTTTGTGCTAACACCAGTTAAATATTTGATGAACACAGTGCGTTTTGGATGGTACTTAAACTGTTATTGGTTGCAGGAATGGTCACAGAGGGCAGGCACTTGAGATGGTGTTTTCCTCTGTCCTGTGTCATGCACTTTCTGCTGAGTTATAATACTCTTTTGTTTCTGTATATCATGTCAAATACAGAATTTCTCAGGTTGGAAAAGGCCTTCAAGATCATAAAGTCCAACTGCAATATATTTTGGGTGTTCATGCGCTATGGTTCTATGATTTCATTACTCAGCGTGGCTCCTCTTCCTCGCTGGGGCTGGGCTGAGCAGTGACCTGGCAGTGCAGTGCATCAGTTCCAAAAAATTGATTCCCAACCTTTTCCTCCCTCATCCGTCGTCGGCTGCCTGCTGCCCTCAGACATGATAATTCCATAGGCAGTTCAGGTAGAGCTTGCTAATGAAGGACTACTGAGTTTTTTGGTCTTATTTCTGGCTGTCAAGACTAGTCTTCTTTTCTCCTAAGTCCAACTGCTGCAAAATTAGTCATTCAGCTCAGGGAAGTCATTGTTCTTTCAGCCTGTGTAAGTCAATGGGAAGAGAGGGAGAGAAACTGATCTCCCCAGAGCCGTTCATTCCATTCTAAATGAGACATCTAAAATAGTCAGGTATTAAGCCAATAATTCGAGAAAGCTGATTTATCTTTGGTCTTAGTAGCACAAAGCTTTATTTTATTTTTTGCCAGCTAGAGCCAGCTTCCATGAACCTGTGCTGAAAGTGGGCCATTCTTGTCATGGAAAATGTACATCTTCTTTATCCCATTGCAGTTAATTTTTGATTAAGGCTCATTGTAGATGCTTATTAAGGAGGGAACAGAGAGGTTAGGCACACTTAGAAGACTGATCTGAGACCTTTAACTCTCTGTCTGCCTTTTGCTGCCTGAGTGACAGCGAGGGAAGCCTTAATCTGAGGTTGGAGCTGAAGGAACAAGTGTGAACTGCTCCAGCCTTCCCCATCTAACTTTGTGAGGAACCTGTGAAAACCAATACTTTACTAACTTTTGTGTCATGATTAAACTTTGGTAGACAACTTTATATAGAAAAATGTTTATACTTTAATTTTACACAGTTATGAATATCTGATAGCAGTAGGCAGCCTTGGGAACTGTGTAGGCGTGTTGGTCAGCATGTGGTGGCCCCACATGCCTTGTGAGCCTTGAAGACCTGCAGTGAAGGCATGGAAGCAGAAAAGTGCTACACTCCTATGGTGTCAGTGTTTTACTACACTTTTCACTAGTACAAGAACTTCTGAGAAAAACAGCACAGATCCATCATCTGACTCAACCTTTGGAAGTCATGAGCAAAACCCCTCACAGGACTGCAAAGAAGAAAAAGATCTATAGCTTTGCTGTGTTTGCAGTGGTGATAGGGGTGGATTCTTTTTAGTGGCGAGCAAGAATAGAAAGGGCAACAGACAGGAATATGGGGAGTTCGATACTAACACCAGGAAGAACTTCACTTTCAGAGTGATGGAGAACTGGAACAGGCTGTCCAGAGAGACTGTGGAGTCTCCTTCTCTGGAGATATTCAAGACTTGTCTGGTCACCTTCCCATGTTAGCTGCTGCAGGGAACTGCTGTAGTAGGGGTTGGACTCCATGATTTCTAGAGGTACCCTTTACCACTACAATTCTGTGATTCTTTGAAATTAAGTGGAGGAGTTGATGAGGGAAGCAGCAAGCTGCATCAAGGAATTGTCTCAAAGAAGAAAAGGACCTCTTAGAAGGAAGAAAAAAAATAGTATACTGCAGAAGGTTTTGGCCTGTACGTTCCCAAGAGTTTTTAAGGCACGTGTCCCTAACTTAAAGGCCGTGCTTGAGTCCCAGCAGACACTGCCCATGCTGAGACTGCCTTTGAGGCAGACAGAGAGAAAAACCACCACTCCCACCATCCCCACCTCCATCCTGGCCAGACTAGAGCCACCCACACACAGCAGCCAACTTGCCTAGCTGTAGATGTGATTACAGCATCCCAAGTGGCTTCCTGGATTGCAACCACCCCACCTCCAGGCTGGAAATGACTTGCATGGTGCAGCCTGCACTATGGGACCACAAATGGGACAGTCCCAGCCTTTAGCATTCTGGTCACACCAAAATCTGAGCACGGCCTTGCAGCCAAGGTCTGATAGCTTATGGGGTCTGTTAGCTTATGGCTGTCGCAGTGAGAAAAGAACCAAAGCGCTGCACACAAGTTCTGTAAAGAAAATGTTTTATTTAAAGTGTTAAATACCATCACCAGAATGAGTTCGATTTACATTAGTTGGTGTTCATTACAGGCCCTAATCTGCCTTTTTTTTTTTTTCCCCCAACTGTAATTCCTTTTAACTTTTTAAAACATAGTATGTACAAGACAGCAGTGATCACTGGAATAGTGCTATTTACATGACTAAACCATAAGTAGAGTTGCAGACGTGTGAAAATTAAAAAAAATACATTAATTTTTTTTAAAATAAATACTGCATAATGACAAGTATGTACAAACCTTCCATGCATTGTGTCCTTGATTTTAAAATTGGAAATAATTTGTATAGGACAATGAACACAGCAATGTGTGCGCACATCTCACAGTATCAGGAAAATGGTTATGTATTTTTCTTTTACCCTAGGGAATATTGTAGACTGCATGTTGATAGCATTTATTTGCTGCTGGTAGACAGGTGTCTAAATTATTTCAATAAATATAATTTTACCAGTCTGTTCATTAACTTAATAGTGATCCATTATATAAACTCTGAAGACAAGACACAGTCTCAACTTATATGATATTGCACAAAGTAAAAGGCAATTTAAGTATACTATTATTACTTTTGCCCTCTAATGAGGCATGTACAATTTCTCAATGGGAAACATGAATAGATTTTCAAATAAAATCAGAATAATTCTGTGTGGCCTGAAAGGTAAATGCAATGTGTATTTCAAAAATTATTGCAAGGTTTCAATATTAAACCTTAAGTAGGTAATAAAGGCATACAAAGACCCAGAAAAAAAAGGGACATTTTATTATTAAATGTTAGCCAGTTACATTCCCTTTAAATCATGTAATTTAATGAGAAGCTTGAACTCGCAGCACCACCCAATGGCAGTTACTGTCTGCTACAAAAACCAGGATTTTGGAGATGTGTTGACTGCAATGAGAGTTCTGGTAATGGTGTCAAATAACTGCCTGAGAGGTACCCATAAGCTTTCTTTAAGGCTATTTATGAACCAAAGATTGACATTTTCAGACTGATATTACCTAGTTATCTCTTTGCCAACACAAATGTAGTTTATGAAAACTGAACTTTACAACAGAACTGTAAGAATTAGTAATCTTTGCTGCTTTTATAATCTCAAGATTGTAGCAATTAATTTGGTTTAGTGCAAATAAAACTGTTTAAATTTATCTCCTAAAAATCAATGATTTACTTCAATTTTCCTCTTTCCAAAACCTTCAAGAAATGATACTTCAACCCTTGAATGAATGATGCTGGTGCTGAAAAGAAATTTATTGAAGACATCTTACAATGGCCACATGAATCCAGTATTTTGCTGTAGAATTCAATTTGAAGGTGAGAAAAAATGAAAATAAGTTACCATGCACTGTACAATAAATTGCAAAAAGTTCAAATATCTTTTTTTTTTTATCAAATACATGCTGAATTACATTAATGTACTCCCAAGCCATGTTGCAAAATCCTTTTCAACATGCTTGAAAAGAAAAAAAAAAAGTTCTTAAACAATATTTTTCTCAAATAATTCAGAAATGCAGAACAATCTGCAATCCTCAAACCAAATATGGGGCGTAAGAGAGTAATAAGTCAAAAGGTAGCCATTTTAGAATATGATGATCATCATGGGAAATGGAGGGGAAAAAGAGCGAAAGGAAGAAGGGAGCCTGGAAGGAGAGAAAGGAGGAGGTAAAAGAAGTGTACAATTTGCACATTATGTTGAACTTTACAAGGCTTGTACCTTTTACATTTAAATAAATTTAATATATTACACTTATTTCTTGTCACATAAACAGAATTTTAAATATTTGCTAGAAATTATTTTTTATTTTTAATATACGTCTGCAAAAATACAGACCATGACTGGTTTAAAGAATGATAAACGTGGTGTGTCTTTGTATCACCCTGTTGCATTCTCTTCCCTTTAAAACCATGCACTAGTGAAATTTATTTTTAAAAATAATATAAACTGTTGAAAATGGCTGATTTATTCTTTTGTTTTTTTTGCAAGTTGCAGCCCCAAGAAAATAATTTAAGTGTTCAGCTAAATCTGTGTCCATGCAAAAAAGTTTCTTTAATTTCATACAGTACGGTATATCCACAGAATTTTATTTTTCAGAGTCCGTCATATCTGGGGTTTTACTGTATCTATAACTGGATGTTTGAAGCCCACCACTTTAAGTCTTGAACCTTTCTGGTGTGAAGAGTTTTCAGATCTCAAGTAACTGTTTCAAATGACAGCTGACTTTTCCAGCATCCTTTATATTCTTCTTTTCTTCTAATGTCTTCAATTTCACCAACTTGTAACATGGCTTCACGGGAGGGTAACTCCATTTCTGTGGCATAACCAAGCTTTAGGAGGGGAGGGCAGATAAAGAAACAGGAGCAACAAAATAGATATGCCATTGAAAAGGACTTTTGTTGCATGAAACAGATTGATTCTTTTAGTTTAGTCCATGGCTTCAGATTGGACCAAAACTGAGTGTCCCTGAACTCCAAACCTATCAGTTCTTCATGACTTCAGTCCTTCACCTGAGGGCCTTTTGTAGGGCACAATGTGTGCAACTTCCTTGAGAACACAGGATCGCGTTGTAGCCCTAGAAACAGGCTCAGAAGACACAACATTAAGCATGCAGTGTTACCAGGGTTTGCGACCTGTAATTTATTTTTTTTTGTAACGCTGGTTGCTATGACAACAGTTTCACAGCTGCTATGAGCGAGCATACGAAGGTCCTGTTGAACTTTCAAGAGATGACTGGGAAGCTCTTCTGGTGAGAGGAGCTAAAGTTGGGTCTACTAGGGAAGAAGGAGGGAAGAGTTTGAACCACCCAATCACCATGTTGGACAGGTCCAGTTCATCTAAAAGTATCTGTGCCACTCCCATAAAGGATTTGTGATCCATACGTCCATAGTCTCCCCAAACAATTATCTGTTAGCAAAGGAAATACACAAAACCAGAAATAAATCAGTAACAATGACAAGAACTTATCTGATTCTTCAAATGCCTCCATGAGCATATATTGCCAAGATATAGAGCAGAAATGAGCTGGGAAGTAACTGAGTAGCTATATGTAATACCAAAGAAAGCCTTGTGAGGTAAGAAGCACAGATAGTATAGGCAAAATAATCTATAGCTAACTTTTGCCTAGTACTTTCTACTCGCTAATCATCAGTAGGTGTTACTCTGGTATTTCTGTACTCAACAAGGCTTTGAAATAGTAAAACTTGCCAAATGAAGCATGAAAGATTTTTGTAAATGTCTCAGTGAGAACTGAACGAGAGATGTTCTCAGTTTAAGAATAGCAATGAAAATTACCTGTAAAACTTTTCCTTGGGGACTTTCTTCAAATGATAGAAGTTGCTGATAAAGCGGTTCCAGCGTTTTTCTTGCTACCTTTGTTTTCTTTTTGGCTATGCAGACTCCATTTTCTAATAGATACACCTTTACATATGGTGCTGAGAAAGAAAGAAAAATAAGTCCAGATTTTTGCATAATAGATGCAATATTCTATCCCTGTATGCTAAATTTTGCCTTTTACTGAATACGTAACTTGTTTGAACAAATCTCCACGGGCAATAGTAAAATTTATTAACATGCAAAGAATCTCTGCATTTTCTTTATTTTTTCCCTTGTATAATTTTTTTTCTTCACTTCTTTTCACGTGTCATTTTTTGCAACAAAACAATTCAGATTTTGATCTGGAAAAATCAGATATTCATAGAATCATAGTCTTAGAATAATTTAGGGTGGAAGGGACCTTTAAGATCACCTAGTTCCAACCCCCTGCTATAGGCAGGGACATCTCCCTCTAGACCAGTTTGCTCAAAGCCCCATCCAGCCTGGCCTTGAATGCATCCAAGGAGAGGGCATCCACAACCCCTTGGGCAACCTGTATTCCTATATATGACTGTACAGTGTGCAAAATAGGCCTGTTAAGTAAATGAATGACTTGCATTGACTTTGGTGAAATTTGGATCAATGCTCCAAATTGTTAATAATTTAAATAATCCACAAAGTGAAAATTAGTGAAGAAAAGACTCTGACACAATTTCTATTTTGGCAGAAAACGTCACTAAAAATATCAGCCTACTGTCCTTTTCACAGAATGTCATAGAACATAAGATTATAAAATAAGGAGTAAGTATCACATAGTGGTCTACTTTTCAGAGTAGGTACTATTCCACACATCTTGTTGATTCCCCCTTTACCTCTAAGATTGTTATATCACCTCTTCAGTGTACACCCTACTTCCGAAGAACCACAGAATGGTTTGGTTGGAAAAGGCCTTAAACAACACCTAGTTTCAACCCCTCTGCCATAGGCAGGAACAGCTTCCATCAAATCAGGTTGCTCAAAGCCCCAGTCCAACCTGACCTAGAAAACTTCCAGGGAGGGGGCATCCAGATCTCTGGGCAATCTATGCCAGTGCCTCACCATTCTCATAATAAAAAATTTCTTCCCTATATCTAATCTAAAAAGAGGACACTCTTTCAGTTTACAATCATTACTCCTTATCCTGTCACTACACACACTGAAAAAGAGTCTCATTCCAGATGTCTTGTAGGTCCCCTTTAGTTACTGGAATTCTATCTAATTCCCAAGAGTGCATTTGCAATTACTCAAATATTTTGTGTCTTCTGGTAGCAGAGAACAGCCTATTTTTTCTTCTCCTAAAGTACTGTTGAAAATTATTTTTGTATGCATTCCATGCTTTTATACCATTTCAGTACATTTCTCTATTTCAGTGAACAGTATTGTAATTTGCTGACACAAGAGTTTGCTAAAAAAAGTCACCAAAGTTGAATTGTAAAGCCACAGAAGTTGGAAAGTTTTTTTGAATTCTTTTTTTTTCAGTAGAACTCTATTCATGGTGCCAAGATTTTTCTTCCTTACCTGGCAGTGTCTTTGAACCTGGTTTTACAACAAGGCCACGGGCTCGGATAATTTCTACTTCCAACTGTCCTTTCTTGTCCATCATTCCTACCTGGATATCTCCTAGAAAACAAACAAACAAACAAATTCTAGAATGAATATTTGACAACTTCTCTGTTCTGAATTCCAGCAGTAAGTACAATCCAGATTTGAATACTACTTGTTAATTTAATGCCTATTCTCTTCACTGCTACTTTTGTAATAAAACAATGAAAGAGCCCTGCAGTAACCTCTCACCTCCCTTTTCCATTGCTCTTACTACTTCAAATTACATTCTTTTCTAAGAATTTCAGAGACATAAAGGCAGCAAGGGTATTAGTACAAAGCAGCTCTGTAAAACTGCGTAGAACCATTTCACTCTTGCTCTAGTTTATAAAAAGGTATGAAAAGGTACTTCTGAATGTATAGAATCTGTGGGCATGACAGTAACAACTACTTTGCACCTAAATCCCTATTTTTGTTCAATACTACCCAAGTAATTCAGAGAAAGAATAGGTCTCATAGCCACATTTCAAAAATGGAATACTGAAGAAGAAGAGATAAAGGATTGAATTTTTCAAGGCATCTTTCTACTTTTGAATATCCTTACGAAAATCCACAACTATGTTCAACTTTGGCTCAGGATACAGTTCTTAACTATAGATCAAGTTGTTCAAAATCACACGGAAAATCCTTGTATAAAGAATTAGAATCTACTTAATTTCTATGTTCTAATTACCAGACTCAGTATATTACTTTTATAGGACACAAATGCTTACCCATTGATGGTGTTGCCAATGTCTGTCGTCCTACAAGCTGGGCAGGACCAAGCCCATCCAGAAAATCACTAAACTGGCTGTCTGCAGCCAACCTCACACCAGGGAAAATCAAACTGAAAAAAATATTGAAAAAAAAAAAAACAGTAAATACTCTTGAACTTGCCTTTTGTTTTGGTTAGCTTTCTAGATTTTTGTCTTTATCATTTATATTTTTGGTAAAACTGCTTACAATCTGATCAGCAACTGCTTGAGAAAATAGTAATTTTCTACATGACCAATTAAAAGAAAAATACAAAAGACTAGTGAGATTTGTAATGACCAATCATAAATGTAAGTCCATCTCAAGTGCATACAGTGCAGCAACTCAAACCAGTACCAGTTTAACAATATACCAGTAAAGGTCTGTTGTTCCGTGCTGTGAATACCACTAAAAAAATCTATCCACAATAAGACTGTTCTGGGCAGAGCCTTGGACCTGCTATTCAGTGGTCTTTAACTTGGCCTTTTATGAAAAGCATGACATGGGACATTAAAATATATGACAGTCTCATACGTCTGCTCACATCCATTTTTCAGGATTAATTAGCAGAATCTTTGAGAAATTCTTTATTCCAGTGAATGGAATTTGGAAATGCTTGCTCTAGAAATTCTTGGCTTTGCAAAACAGAGGAGGCAGTCTTGAAAGCAGAGGCTTTCAGAAGAGAAATCAATTTTCCTGTGTTTAACCCACAGCACTGCACACAAACTGTACTGTGTGTCTCTGACCCACCAAGTGTCTTTGATGGAGCTGCAGAAACGTTCCTCACACTGCCCTTATGAATCACGGAAGGCTCTCTTGGTCACGGGAAGAAACTTAGGCTTGGTCTCCATGCAGCCCATCAATGACACAAGCCTGTGGGAAAGATTCTGACTCAACAGGACCTACAGCATTCACCTCACTTTCATCTATCGGTATTGCAGAGAAATGCCAGGTGACCACAGCAATGGCTGCAGCTTACTTTCCCTCGGAGCTGTAGCTGTTCATGCTCCCATCTGTCGACTCCCGGCTGGCCTGGCGGGTCATCCAGTTTCTCATCTCCACAGCCAGCCCTGTCTCAGTGCTCCTCTGGACGGTGCTCCGCAGCTTCTTACCCCCCGCCTCTGCAGAGACAAAAGAGACATCTCCATCACACAGTGGCCATCTGCAGATCTCTGCTATGGCCAGGGAACAGCCACTCCACGCTGCAGAAACAGTGGATGCCAGATTGCTGACCTGCACCAAATCTTCCACTTAAAAAACATCAGTATTTTAGTAACAGGCAAGCAGTCAGAACACTCAGCGTAAATGCCTTTTAAAGTACCTTTGTTGTCACCACCAGCTTTTCAAGGCAGACAGCATACACAAAATCCAGATCTGGCTGAGGAGCTAACCAGATTTACAGTAGCCATAATCTAGTCACTTTAGGGTATGTTTTCTCTTAGTGATTCAATTAGAATGCTGCCATTATGTCAAAACATGCAGTGTCTGAGGAACATTCTAATCCAGCTGAATTATTTTATTTAAAAGCATTGGTCATTATCTGCTTTATCAAATTACAGACATCCATTAGTAAGGACAGTAAACAACAAATCAAGGATCCTTCCCATTCTTTATTATGTATTCCCAATCTTCTCCTTCCACTTGTTGCTTTAATTTAGCATCAAAAAAGACAGTAGCATAGTCTGAACCACCTCCAAGTGTCACATTTGCATCTGCTTGCACAGCTTTATCTTAGTTGTAAACCCAGCACACTGACTGATAGCTCGCATCCTCAGGAGGAGTTCTGAACACAGGAGCTGGCTTAGTTAAGAGGACATACTGCAAGAGGAAAGGGCTGTAGACTTCAGCAGTCCCACTTGGTGTCATTCGTTCCTACAGACTGCAGTATGGGTTGAGGTATTCAACAACCGTATCCCAGTCCCTCCAGTAAGGAGGGATACAGACTGGATAAAGAACATGGGAATTGCAGTGAGATGGGAAACAGATACCCCAAACATCTTGAAAACCCACTGCCCCTTGTCAAAAAATGGGACACACTTCAATATTTATCAATAATGAAACATTACTATATAAGTATTGTGAAAGGCTCATTCATGCCTTGTAGTCATATTGCTTATTAAAAGACTTCTACACATTCCTTAAAATGCTGGGACCCCTGGTACAAAAAAGATGCAGAGCTCTTGGAACGAGTCCAGAGGAGGGAGCACCTCTGCTATGATAAAAGGATGAGGGAACTGCCCTTGTTTAGCTTGGAGAAGACTCCAGGGAGACCTCATTGTGGCCTTCCAATTCTTGAAGGGAGTGTATTAACAGGAGGGGGAATGGCTGTTTACAATGGTGGATAGCGACAGGACAAGAGGGAATGGTTTTAAACTGAGACAGGGGAGATTTAGGTTAGATATTAGAGGGAAGCTTTTCACAGAGGGTGACGACACACTGGAACAGGTTGCCTAAGGAGGTTGTGGATGCCCCATCTCTGGAGGCATTCAAAACAAAGCTGGGATGTGGCTCTGCCACATAGTAGGGGGGTTGAAACTAGATGATCATTGTGGTCCTTTTCAACCCAGGCCATTCTATGATTCTGTGATTCTATGATGACTTTTAATCAGTACATGTATATAGCAGCAAAAACTCTAATTTTACTCTAGATCTTCAGCTACCTAACAGAGTGAAATCATTTTTATTTCTTTTACTATGTCACAACTACTTCTGAAAATGCCATTCTCTAAAACAATGAATACAAATAAAAAGACACAAAGCTAACATGGCATATGGAATATGAAGGGCAGAAATCAACAATTGGGTTGTAGTGTTCCAAGAGTCTGCTGCTCCAATTTTTGTATTAAACTAATGAGAGCTGACAGCTGACTTCCAACACTGTTCCAGTGTTGGTCTAAAATTCAATCATTCAGGTAAAAGAAACACTGCCACAAACTGCCTGAAAAAACATTTACCATTGTCTTGTAGAGAAGGTACATAAAATTACAATTATGTGAAAGAGACACAGTTCCTGGAGCCCCATGCTTTTTTCATTAAAGTATTGTCACAGGATGTTACCCTTCCATCGTAGGATGGCTTAGCATTCATTTTTGTTCGGTCCTGTTAAACAGTGGCCATTTTCATTTCATCATGGTAGATGTGAATTATACAAATTTAATGGAATGATCCATCTTATATGATTCGTCAAGTTTTCCTATCATCTTTCACAGATTTGGGCGTTTGGGATCAATATGAATTGGACGTACACAGCAGCCTTCACTAATTAGCAAGGCAGAATTTTTTCTCTGAATTTGAATGCAAATTTTGCATGCCTTCACCCTAGCAAAATATTCACAGAAAAAAATCAACACAAACGTTGCGTATCAATTTACTGAGAAATTAGGGCACAACTACTGCAATTCAAGTCACAGCGACACGTGTTTCACCAGCTGTTGTTAGCATCCCTCTGATCCAGTGTTCCTTTCCCACACTATTTTAACTGAAATAAGGACTCTGGTTCACAGAAAGGCAAGCCAGCAGCCAAGAAGCACAACTTGTTTACAGCCTGCAATTGAATATGCACTGTAGACCCAAATTTAGTATAAATGCAGATGGTAAACAGGAATTATTTCAACTCTAATACTGAACCAATATAAAACTATGTGACTATTTTCAAGCTTTCAGCAGAAAAAGGCACAGCTCTCTGATAGTGTCAAAAGAGAAAGATCTGACCTTTCAGCAGTAACACTCCTAATCATGATGTTGATGTTTCTTGAAATCAGAACTGAAGATTTTAACAGCAAAATGGCAATTGGGAACAGAAGTACAGAAGACAGACAGTACATTTAAAAGTTGTTCTTTCTCTTCTAATACAGATTATTTCACAAAACCAGTTCTGAAAACAAACGTATGGTTCAGTGAGCCCTACTGAGGTGATACCATTCTCTAGCTAGATCAGTAACATGGGAATGCATCTGCCACTGACAAAGAAGTAAACATGCAACTGGTGCCACTGTAAGGTGGCAGTCTGGATTTGTAAACATGAAGTATTTATACATACACATTCACTTCACACACTGTTTTTAACACTTCCCCACCTCCTAAATGAAAGGATGCAGAAATGAGAGAATCAGTAGAGTACTTTGTTGCTAAGTATGTTGCTGACCACCTACACTGAAAATAACTTTTCTCACAATTTACTCAATTCTAATGAATTGATGAAATGAAGAACACTGGAAACGTTCTCCAAATTAGTATAATCTAATCACCCTAGAAAGAAGAAATTTCTCTTAAGACCTCATCAGCAAATGTGGAATATATTATCGGAAAAACATTAGCTCAGAATCTTATGGCCATATTGCAAGGAGTGGAATAAATTATGAGAAATAATTGCCCTGGCATTTATGAAAGCACATTCATTCCTATAGTTAATCACACTGGTAATTTAACTAATGTGGTTACTGCAAATAGACTCCACAGGCCACATTTTCTAAATGACATGTGGAATTATTCGCTCCCACAACTTGGAGTGCAAATCATTTGCAAATTAGGGATGTGACTCTCCTGAAATGATCTTCCACATCAAATGAGGGCAAGTTGCAATCTGCAGTGAGCAGAACGGATCACCTTCTGTGAGTAGGGATCTAGCCAGATGAAAAAGATGAAAACTGTTGTCAGTGGGGGAAAGCACAAAGCCTCAGCTCGCTCTCAGCAAGCGCTGGATGCAGAGCGCTGGGAGAGGACACTGCTGGCCCTGGCTGATCCCAACTGGCAGTGTTGGTCTCCATCAGGTATGAGATCTCCTTGCAGGACTTGCAGGGAGTATGGGGCAGCTTTGGATTCAGAAACACTCCAGTGCTTGGGGGGCCACTTCCCACTGTGGCAAGAAGGCTGGATGAAATTAGTTCAGTATTTTCAGTTAAAGTCAGAAGGAAGACTGAAGTGACCATTTTTGACCATTTTTCAAGAGTGAAAGTATCCAGAAAACTGCTCTGGGCATGTTAGGAACAAGTTAAAAAAATCTATTTAAGAACACTTGATCCTGCCCAAGACTAGGGGACAGGGTAGCTGTTGAGTCCCCTTCCACACACAGTTCTTGATCTGGCACAGCCCCAGTCTTGGCTGCACTGAAGCAGGCATTTAGCTCTTGTTTAAGCACCACAGGGAACCACAGCTGAGTGGTTTCTTTGCTTGCATCACCCACAGACCCCAAATAGACAACATGGAATTAGGATCTACTAATTTAAGCAGGATATGGGAAACCCAGATTCCACCATCACCTTGATTTAAGTATTTGAGCCCATCTTACTGCTTCTCAAAAGCAGTGCTAACCACCAGCTTGTTCCGTTACAGTCATCCCAATGAAGTTTCTCCCTGGTGTATGATGCAAGCAGCTCTGAAGCCCAAAGAAAAGTGCCAGGAGTAACCATAACCAGAGGGCTTTTCTTTTGCACTTGTAAGAAGGGAGGATTTGTGCTCCTTCTTCCCGTGCATATCTGATTCTAAAACGCTGAGAAATTCAGACTGGGATGGCAATGGCCTGCTGTAGGAACCAAAAGCAGTGCTGCCCTCAGTATGGATGCACTTCAGAGTGGAAGCAGCCAGTTGGGCAAAGTCTGACAGAGACTAGACTTAAACAGCCTCAGACTGCTGGAACATAATGTTCCCAAAGTACTATAGAAAATCCTGTCCTACAGGATGGGAGGAAGTAACTGCTAAAAGACAAAGCCTTGCAACCTCTGATCAGAAAAGACTTTTAAATTTCTTGGGAACTATTGTTAATTTTTCATTTTTAGTCAAAAAATGCTTTTTCACTCTTGTCCTGTGCCTTTCTGTTTCCTCCTCTTGGCTCTGGTCACAATGGAAGCATGGGTAATTAAGATTAAGGTTAATCAAGACAGTATCTAAGAAAAAGTGAAAGAAAGAGAGAACTGAATGAAATAATCAGCTGTAAAACTGCTGCTTGAGCTTCTGGTCAGTACTGGATGTAGAAGGTTCTGGATTCCACTCCTGATGAATTCCCATATTCGGGACTCAAGAAGCAGCCACCATGAATCTCAGCTGTTTATGGGGTAAAAAGCTTAGACCAGGTTGCAGCATCCTTTGCCAGTATTTTACTTCCCTTTCACAGCAAGATTGGTCACATTTTCAGTGTGGAACAGGTCAGATCCCCCTGGCTTGCTGTGGCCACATAAAGTGAAGTCAGTTCATCACACTCGACTCCAAAGCAGGGCAGGCACCTACTCTTTATTTTCTCCCATATTTTAATGTTCAAAGTCATATTCTGCCACTTAAATTTTCCTGCTCTGTTCATGGTCGTTCTCCTGCTAGTCCTAAGTGACCCTTCAGCAAATGTTTTAGAGCATCAGAAAATAAAAACTGCTTTTGCCTGCATGGGGCATCAGCTTAAGCTTTTCAACACTTACGATCCCAAAAGCTTTTGAAATATTTTTACAAGACTGAGGTGTTAACAAGAGCCATATTTGCCACGTAGTGATAATTACCTTAACGTTCCTAAAATTCCTGTATCCCCTGTATTATTATACAGAATCAGTGGTGAACATGCTACATATAAAATGACCAAACTGCCTCTGGCAGCTCTCAGCTTGTTTCCAATACCTGTGCTGGGTACTCCTCCTCAAGATCCTGGCTGTGCATGTACAGAACCACAGCAGGGGGGTTTGCTGTTCAGCCATTCCCTTACCCAGGAATTACCCCTGATAAGAGATACCACACGCTGAGAGCCATCTCAGGGAGCCGGCTGCGTGGAGGCACTGCTGGTGCTCCTGCCACTCTCAGGCACCTCCATTCCTCTACTGGTTACTTGGCCTTAGCTTTATAACAGCAAACCAACTGTGTGCAGACTCTTGGTTGGCTCCTCTGGTTTATAGATGCTGAGTACAGACTTTGACTGCAACCTTAACATGGCAGGAGATGTTTTTAAGTATAATGTAAAGCAATATATTTTACAGTACAAATTGAAGCAGCAAATTCCTGTTTCCACACATTCCAACTTTACTTAGTATTTCAGAAAAGATAGCTTTATCCTCTGTTTCTTTTTGCCCTGCATATCCCTTGTACTGACATCAGAAACTGCACTCTCTAGTGCAAAAATCTTTGGCTTTATCTTTTTACCTTCTAACTCACTCCTTACAGCTTTCCAACTGAATTAATGACGCATCAATGCATCTCATTAAAAGATATAACAATTCAACTTTTGTGTGATGGATATTTACCTAAGTACATTTGAAATGGAACAGTCAGAACACTAAGCTTGCCCTTTTGAAATGATAACAATATAACCTTCTGATTTTATGTGCAAATAAAAGAAAATACTTCTAACATTTTTTTAATTGCTTATTTGGCTCATAGGGAGGTCAGGACAGCTCTATTAAGGTTATATTGTGGTTGTTTTTTTACTTCATGGCCAAGAAGGACAACAAACACAACTGTACATGACCACTTAGGCCTGTCCAGCACTGTTGCAGAAGTTTCTGCCTCTGTTTCTGATAGGACCACAGCTTTTCCAAGTGTATCAGAGGACCCACGAGCCAACAGCCCTTTACAACTGCTGGAAGAGCAAACACAAAGATATGACAATGGAAAACTCGGATGCCCCAAGTACCAAGTGACCTGAATGAACAGTATTTTAGGTACCCTCACTTAGGCAGGTGATATGAGTGTTCTAGCAATTCAAACCTACCAGGTCTGACTTTGTGTGTGTTCTGGAAGTGTCAAATCAGAATGGTAGCATTTTATATCCGCTCTGTAAATCTTGTCCAGTAATGTACACGACTACAAAAAGTGCAAAGCAGTGGGAAATCAACCTCATCCCTAAGCTATTAAAATTCTGAATAAATAGACCAAGCAATGTTGTAGTATTACATTCTAATTTTACATAACGTTTACATTAGGAATCGCTACATAGGTATACGACTTCACCACAAGAAATCATTAAACCCAGCCTTTGATTTTGCCAGTGACAAAGGATGAGTAAAAATAAACCATCAAAACTGCAGTTCTGAGTTACAACATCATTATGTTTACATGCACATGCAGTTTCCTGGATGATGAACATTCTTGGGCGCTCACTGCGAACAGTTACTCCATGTAGTGCCAAGAGCAGATTACAACTTCTGAAACAGTGTTTCTATAATGAGAAGCTTAGAAAAGCTTCTTAATTTTTATTTTATATGAATTCAGAGATATTTTCTAAATATGTAGTAATACTAGTAATGCCATTCTTTAACTCAATCCTATTTATTCTTAGTATAGCAAGAGTCATTACATCCATTATCAGAAGGATCTGTGCAGCATTTTTGAATGATGTACCAAGCGTGCTGAAACAATTCAACATGTTCTATTAGGACTTAATGAGATAGATGATGCCAAGTAGTTGGATGGCTACTGAGATTACACAAATTGGAAACAGATCTTTCTCCTAGCTTTGTCTAAGATGGGCAATGGTACCATGCAAATATCATTATTTAAATAACCAGAGTTCCCAGAACTCTGACATTTCACACTGTAATGACCCATTTCCAAACTACTGCTGTTAAACATTTAGCTCCAGAATTGAAAAGGTGGCAACCCAGCGTGGCACTGCTCTGACTGCGCTGTTGATCTTGCCACTGAGAAATGGCAATTACAGCATGTAGATGCAATCAGAAGGCTTTTTCAGGTTGATGGAAGTACCACCAGGGATGAGACCTGCTGTACACTGTAGTTTTGTGGCTGCTGCTGCAGCCATGCCTGAGCCATCTGTCAGCTGTTCAGGTAGATGCTGTTGAGTAACCAAAGCTCGGAAGAGAAACGCAACAAATGTAGAAGAAATACAGCATTAAAATTCTGCTGGACATATCCATCATATGGTCAGGTTGTACTTCAAACATTAATCCTTCTGCAATCTATTCTAGTTTTCTCTGTAGTTTTTCCAACCAGTTCCCAGATTCCATGTGTTTTTTTCCAGCCACTTTCTTTACTTTGCTCACAACAATATATATATTTCTATGCTTCTTATTTAAAAGGTCTTATCCACCTCAGTATTTACATCATTCATCAGCACAGTACCTGGTAAAACCACCTTGGTCTGAAAAAAGGCTAACAGAAATTGCTGGAAATGACTTCTGTGCTGCCTCTGCCCTAGAGTCAGCCAGAATAGTGGGACGGATGGGAGACCCCAGTCCCACAGCATGGATGGAGAGGCAGACCTGGTGCAGTGCTCGAGCAGCAAACATGAAAAAAACTACCGGACATAAACTTTGATGTCATACCGATTTATCCTCCAAATGAGCCAGGAGATAGGCAGTAAACAGTCTCTGGTCTGTTAGCATCAATCAAGCCTACGGTCCTTAAAGCTCTGCCTTTTACAGCCCCTCTGTAAGGCAGTGCACCTTTCCTTCATCTTCCACTTTCAATCTGCCTATGCACACTGCATATAAACAAGGTTATCTTTACCAGCAAGGCCAAAAAGTAGGCCAATTCCCCCAAGAAGATGCAGTTATTCTCATTTTCGTCACTGCCTGATATTCTTGCTACTACTTTATTCCTTCTAAGAGGATAATTTTAAAGCATAACTACTTCATGTGCAGGATTCTCTTCACTTTAATAATTACCACGTTAATGAATTTATTGTTACTACTTCCCCCATTTTCTATTTCTGGTTAAATTATTGTCTGCTTGTTATTGTCTACTGGGACCTCCGGAGGGACAGTGTGGCCTAACCACAGAACAGAACCCAGGAACTGCACAGCTTTATTCCAGCTCTACAAGTGAGCAGATGATTAATCTGCGAGTCATGCCACTGAAACCAATAACAGTGCTCAACCACACAGTTAAGTGTACATTTAAAGAAGTCTTGATCATTCACTAACCAGCATCAATGGCAACATTCCTGCTTGCATCTACGTGGGATTGAACAGTTCAAGCAAGTTGAATTCTAGCAAGTTTTCCAGATAGTTGCCAGCTGGAAACAACAGCATATAATGTGTTTCAGTTCCCACTGAACCCCTCTAGCAACATTCATGTTATCTCTTATAGTAGACATCATTATGCAGAACAGCAATGTATCTTCTCCTCAGCTAACACAACTCATTCTTGCTATTTTTGGCATGACTGTCTTGGGCTGAAGAACATTCTGTGGCTTTTTTTCTCAATTGCCTTTTGTTTTTCTAACATATTGGGATACCAAAATTCTTTCCAGTTTTTTTTTTTCTGAATTAATTTGTGTTTTAAATTATTGTAAATTATCTCTTGAATTGTCTTCAACACCTGCAAAACATTTGACTTTCCCCTTGAATCTCACAGCTCCAATACCACTCAAAAACACAGTGCTTTGGCAAAAATATGAAATTGAAATATAATCCCTCTTGGAGGGGTGTATTTCTACACACAGGTCTTGCTATGAGCAGCTGTTCCATACCTGCACTCCTGACAACCTGCCATTTAACAGCATACTCCATCACCCCAGAGTAAATGCCAGGCAGAAGTGAATGTAAATAGAGTACAAAAAGGAAACTGCGGCACAAATTTATTACAGCAAACAATAGACGTGGTGTAATGTGAGGAAGTACCAAGTTAGCAGTCCCACTCATAAAAACAGACACAGGCTTTCTACTGACCACACGCAAACAGAGCCTTTGCTTTTGTTTCTCCGTGTAGGATACCTGTCTTTCTTACCCAAAAGAATTCACTTGCTCAAGCACATTATCCAATCAAGCATAGGAAAGTTTGGTAAGCTCAAATCCACTGCTTTCCAACTTGTTATGTGCATAAAACTTGGCACTACATCTACATGGACATCTAAAAGGATGTCACAAACATTACAGTAGAAACTCCCAAGTTATTTACTGACAATTTCCTTTAATCTCAACAGAGCAGGGATTGAGAGACCAAATGTGACGCTCAAGATGCTTCAAGAGCTGCTTTGGAATTTGCCCTCTGCACCCAACACCTCCCTTCACCACATCCCATATGTAAATCCTTTCCAAGCACCACTGGATGCCAATTCTTATTCTGCAATACAGGCTGTACCCTTTATCACAAATGAAGCTACCAAGGCATGCAAGTGACATGCTGTGTACACCTTGACACTTTGGTAAAAGACTAAATTTGCACTGGTACCATATGAAGCAATAATTCTGGGTGTGCACAAGCAGAAGTAAATCAATGATGAAGATTTTTTCGATGCTGTTTGCTACACACAGGTAAGAATAATAAACTCATTTAGAAATTTTAAAAAAACAGGGACAAACTTGAAGGACTCATGTTACCGATCATCAGGTTGGAAATGCAGAGTTTCAGCTCCCTAGACTGTAAGCCTGGCTGACTCATGGCAAGTTGGTGCCCATCTCAGGGCTGGAGAACTACAGCTTTGCCACAGCTTCTTCAGCACAGTGCAACTGGGATGCCAAGGCTTCTTTAATCAGCTGACACTCAAATGTACCTTCTTGTTCACGGTGTTCTAAAAATGGCTTCTAAATTTCTTCCTATTAATACCTCTGTTGAGTTTCAGTGACTTCCAAATTTGAAATTACGCATTTCCTTCCATGCCCAAACTTATGCCCATGGGCCAGTGTGCTCATTTCAGCAGTCAATGAACAGTAGTCTTTAAGGGAGTACCACAAATAAGAGCCCCAAAAGATATGATTCTCTATTTGTATTAGAAGTGTGATCGAGTAGAAAATGTAAAAGCACTCCCACTGCAGGTTGCCTTTTTTAACCTATCCATCATACATGGAAATAACTACTTCTTGAGGGTCATTCACAGAAATAACTAGTTCTTGAGGTTGTGTAACTTATGAAGTGGGTTTAACACTTTGCTTCTGCAGATCAAACTGTAAAAGAGCATTAAGTGCATGAACACGTGAGTGCACGTACCACTCCAATTAATGGACAGAGGCACAGACATACAATTGCATAAAAGCACTCTGAAGAAAAAAAATCCAACTTGAGGGCAGGGGTGACTTGCAATAAAACAATCCCATGGCATTTTTTTCTCGATAGTCTCAGAGAGGCACTAGGAAAAGAAGCTCAGCTGCTGTGCCTGCCATGCCTCTGTTACCTGGATGTCTGAAGAAATTCAACTGCATAGGAATAACACAGTACTTGTGTCTCTAGTTTTCATTTGCATTACACAAATTCCTTTTTGAAGCGTACCCAACAGCCGTATAGGATCATATAACATAGATCAACATAACATGTAAAAAAATCAGTATGTAAACTCTTGTCACTTGCTTAAAAAACTTGCCAGCACTAACTAAAAAAGAAATGCAGTTGAATTATCATTAAATTATCAGATATTCCCTACTGATTTTCATTAAGTTCAAATTTCTTCAGACCAGTGAACAGTTTAAGACTGCAACAATCTCAATTGAGCAATAAAGTCTTTTTCTAGAGAAGTAAAGAAAACAGGCCGGAACAAAATAAATCAGTACTGTGAGTCTGCACAGGACTGATGCAATTATTGTACAATCGGGACTGAAAAGACAACAATTCTGGAATGGACAGAAGAATATCTTGAAAGAACACCTAAGTATGTTTAGTATCATTTATGATACTATCAGTCCTTTAAATATGTGTGTTTTGAGCTGCAGAGTTTATTAGCACGTCAGAAGATCAAGCAAAATGCCCTCCGCATCCTTTCCTGCAGCCTAATGACAATTTTTTGCAGTCTGCTTCCCTGTTTACAGCAGAGAATAGATGAAGCACAGAAGGACGTTTTGCCCCAGGGAGCAGCTCCCTCTTTCTACAGAAGGAGCCAACCTGACATGTCCTGAGCAGCAGCTCAGAGACAGGCAAGGGATCGACTTCAGCATCTGCATCAGGAGAGAGAGATGCTCTGTGATGAGAATGTGGGGGCTGCTGCAATGGAAAGATCAGTGGAGACACGAGAAGTGTGGGGACAAAGCTTTGCCACTGCTTGGCCACAAATGTGGAAGGTGACACAATGCTGTGCGGGTGTCTGAAATACAGTCATACACCCATACCTGATGGATGCCTAGTAGCATCACACAAATACAGTATCTTAATTTGATATTGCTAAACCTAACCAAGGTGCAATGTATACAATTATTCTTAATGGAATTAAAAAATCTTGAATTATTTCTGACAAACACTAGGAAGACTCTTGCTTCTACATGTAGCTACCTGACCCACCACGTGGTTTTCTTTACAAAACACAAGTTGAGTCCCAGGGAGAGTTTGGTGTTACTCCTCAGTACAGATACATCTCTGTTACAACGTTCCTAACGGTAACTTGTAACCCTACAGGTTTCCGAATGGCTCGGACTCCCCCCCGGCCCCCGGTTACACACAGAACCCATCCCATTTCTCCTCCTTGTTCTGTGAAGTCCTGGTCCCACAGCAAACCCCCGGGACGGGAGCAGCGCTCCACTGAAGGACTTGGCTTTACGGAGAGAGGATTCGTGTGAGCTGCACGGTGTGCAGCCACCGCCAAGGAGCACTTACACGGCCAGTGTACTTTGACAGGGGACGCCCGAACGAGCCCACACAGTCCCAGAGAACTGCCCGTGAGGACAGCGCCGTTTCTTTTCACCACGAAAAAAACGCAAACTACACGAGCCCTCTTCCCCCTTTCTATGTAACTAGCGCCTGGTCAGTAACTTCATGCCCAAGCTGATGCTCGGCACCCCCCGCGCTCCTTTTCCCCTCTCCAGCCGCCGGCACGGTGACCGTCCGGAGCCCACCGGCCCCGCGCGCCCCGGAGCTCCCCTCACCTCCGTCCTCCTCCTCCAGCGAGTTCATGCAGGGGAAGTACACCGCCAGCGCCTCGAAGGAGGCGGAGAGGCTGCTCCGGCTCTGCGACCGCTGCATGCTGCGCCCGCCGGCCGCCGTCTGCCGGCCCATCTTGGCCGAGCGGCACCCGCCCTTGGCGCGGTACAAGAAGCGCGGCGTCTTGGCGGCGGGCGGGCGGCGGCGGGGCCGCGCCTGGGAGCGCTGGGCGGGCTGCGCGCCGCGGAGCTCCGCTCTGCCCCGCCGCCTCCGCGGCTGTCGGGCAGCGGGGCCGCCGCTCGGCGTGAGTAGGCGGGGGCGGGCCGGCGGCCGTGGCGTGAGGGCGGCCGGCGGGAGCAACGCCCGGCGCGCCTCAGGCAGCGGCGGAGCGCGGTGCCCGGCGGGCGGGAGGCAGCGAGAGCGGCGTCCCGCAGGCACCGCCCGCAAACTTTGTTTCTCCCCGCCCCAGCCCCAACCCCGGCCCCGACTCCAGCCCTAGCTGCGCCGAGTCGGAGAGGGAAGGGAGGGAGAGAGCGGCGGGGGCCGGCCGAGCGCTGAAGGGGCCGCTGGGCGCTGGCACACCTGCTGCAGGTGGCCTGCTCCGCCGCCGGCTCTGTGAGCTGGGAGGGGATCAGTCACGGAGAGGCGGAGGCTGGCCATCCTACGTCCGCCTGAGCCTGTGCCCCTCTGGCCCACCCCTGCTCCAGCAGGCACCCGTGGCCAGGCGGCTTCTGAAAATCCCCAAGGAGGAGATCCTAGAGCCTCCGGGAAACCTGTGCCGGTGCTCCGGCACCGCACGGCACAGCAGTGCTGCCTGGTGCTCATTGCCTCCTGTCTTGCAAATGGCCCAGCAGCCCGTGGCCATCAGCTCTGTGAGCCACAGCCAGGTCCCACTGCTCCTCCACTTCTAACATTTCTTTATTAATACAGGGATATATTTTCTGCATTCACAGAATTTGCTCATAGCTACAAAGCAGTAAGAAACTAAAGCACTGGATATCATGAAAAACAGCTCTAGTCTTCGGCAGCATCAGTAACTTCTTCCCCCCTCTAGTTCATGACAGTGCAAAAGCAGGACCAAACCCTGCACATGGCTGTTTTGTTACTGATGTTACAAGTGGTAATAAACACATTTTTTTTCCCCACAGTTTTCTTATAAAAAAGCTTTAACTCCCCCCAGGTAACAGTAAAGGATATTCAGTTTGATCTAACAAACTGCACAATTTGATGCCGATTGGAACTCTTCACAAATAAAATAAATGCAGTCACACCTGCAGAATACTTCACTGAATTGTGCTTGAAGAACACCACTTGTGCCTGGATAATAACAAAAGAGCATGGACAATCCTCAGATTGTTCCTGTGCTCTGCTAGGGAACAAAAACTGATCAGAAGTTCAGCACTCAGTAATAGAACTCACGACCACTCAATCTACAGGAGAAAAATGAGTTTTTTGTGAACAGCAGTAACAGCTATTTTTACAACACATGCAATATTTTCATGTCAAGAAAACTGGAATCAAGTATTCCTAACACAAAGTGTTTCAAGCACTTATTTGGGGATAAGATGAATCCTCTCTTCCTCTCCAGTAGCAACAAATTTGGCCAGGGCAAACTGCCTGGGCTAGATGTTTCACTCAGGCGTATTCTGAATGGAACATTTAATTGGTGACCCTACATAAGTTGGTGAGTTACTAAAATACTGTGAAGCAAACATCTCTAAATTAGATAATGATTATGATGATAATGATAATAACAATGATCTCTAATATACAGTTATCACATAATTGGCAAAAATAATAAAACACGTAGAAGTAATTACAAAAGATATTTTTAAAGTCTTGACTGTAAAGTCAAGAAAATCTATGAAAACAAGAAAGTCAAGAAAATCTATGAAATCAAGAAAGAAAATCTATGAAAACAACAGCAGACAACTTCCTTCAACACCTTCATCCCTGTCAGACATGGCAGAAAAGTCAGTTCTTGTGGTTTGATACATCTGAACAACCATTCCTGACTTCATTTGAGGAAGGGATGCACACTGCTTCCAGGCTGCTCCGTTGGCAGTGAGTGGTCTCAGTGGGAATTCAAATGTGGCCTCAAGGCCATGCATAGAACTAGGAGAGCCCATGTTCCCTTGCCATGTGTAATAAAATGTGTAATATTTTATATATTTATATAGTGTTATAATATATAAATCATTTTCTACCAAGACAATCGCTTTAAATGTTCCAGAATCATTTTAACTGCTACTTACTGTTTTCTGTCACCAGTTACAAATGAATAAGAGCCCCCTTAAAGGAACTGCATCCAAACTCTAGCAATTTAAGTGCTAGATATCATGACAAAGCATGAGATTTCCAGGTATTTTTTAAAATTTCCGATAATTTGTTGAAAGAACAGTGAATCCAGGTCAAGCAGAACAAGGTCAAGCATCTGCTATAAATGTACGTACTATCCTGAAGCAATTCTATTTGTAGGCTTTGACATACCATCAACTATTTTGGTTTCTAATCTACAGAACCAGGAAAGCAATTGCTTAGTAGTTGTATTCCCTGAAAATTACTAAAAAAAAAATCACATAACATGAATTTGTGGCTCTAGATCTTCAGGGCCTGGTCTAAAAACATACAACCAATCAGGAAAAATAATAATGGAAACAATATATTCTTCACCTTTTCCAGTATTTAGACTGTCACTGGGTTTATTTCAGCAAATGTGCTCCAATTAAACACAAATTATTAGACTTTAAATGGAGACACTTAGGAAAAACAATGATTTGACGATTCCTTCATGAAAACACTTTTTTGCTCAAAAAAAAAAAAAAAGTTTTTTGTTTTTTTTTCCCCCCATTGCTACTTCTATGTATTGATCCCGGATGTTATAATTTTCTAGATGTGAGAAATACAACATTATTTGTGTGAAAGATCTTTTATTATTGCCTACTCTGGCTCCCAAATGCAAGAAAAAAAGAATACATATGGTGTCATAAAGTCCTGTGCACATTTTTAAGAGAATTCCCTGCTTCTGACACTATGAAAAAGTGACGAAAAGTTTCTTACCATCTCCTTAAACCTGCAGTTAAGAAGGTGTTCTGAGAATGGGACTGGGAATGAGTTTTTGCCCCTTTCTTCATACCATGTCAATCACTGACCGCTGACTTGTTTGCTTTAATCATAGTTGTCTTCAGAAAAGACAGTGCAGCTGCCTACCCTTCTGTATATCTTAATCATCTTTAACTTGCACTGTGCCCATCAGCTGTTAGGTATAAGATATTACATTCATAATTGAAAAGCTTTAATCTCTTTCCAAAGACATCAACAATTGCAAAAACTTGTTGTATAACATGTCATCTAAAAGAAGGGTGAGCGGCTACTCCTTAAAATGTAAGGGACAGCCCCCACACGTCCCTGTGAGATGCAATCAGAGCCAAGTTTTATGTAAGTGAGTTTTGGTCTATCTTCACATCCTCCAGCCTTCATGGAGCAGAGACAGCCAATGCATTTCAGAAAGGCAAAACTGATATATATCATCACTGGGCTCCAAAAAAGAGTTAGTTGAATTATCTTCCCCTCCAAAAGGAAAAAAAAAATGTTGAAAACACAGCCTTTATCTAATTCTAGGAATAAATAAATAAATAAATGGAAAAATTAGTACTGGTATTAACTTGGAGGATTCACAGTTCTCCAGATTTTTTATTTAAGCAATACTTCAAGATCATTATAAGCGCTGCCCAGTCAGAGTATAACAGTGTTATCGGATGTACTAACAAGTTGTTTCTCACTGTAATTTGATAAATGTGAGAACTGTACAGACATCCTCATGCCCACAGAGGGGAATGTGGCAGGTCCAGCCATGCACAAGAACAAGGTAGGCTCTAGGAAGCTACAGGTCCTTGACAAGATAATGGCAGTTTTTACTGCTTCCCAAAATACAAAAATTGCTGGGTTTGCCTTAGCATTTTCTTGATCGTAACTAATACGATCATGAAAGCCATTCTAATCCCTGTGTATTCCCAGGCCTCAGTTCCCTGTCCACGGGCCGACTCCTGCAGCATGGACCACTGGTGGTCTCCTATTCTACTAGACATTTCATGATAGCATGGCCACTCTTACATCATATCCTCAGCAATCAAAATACAAGTCAAAATTGCATTTTTAAAAAGTCAATACATTTTGCATTTTCTTAGTGTTCCATATCAAGCAGCCACATTTTTCCCTCTGCTGAAGCGGTAAAGGCAAATTTTTCCATTCTGCTTCTTCTGGCATTTGCTACTGGAAGGTCAACTCCACCCTAAGTATCAAGCTAGGTCCACAGTACAGATTTCTACCAAAATAGCTTTGCTGACTGACACAGCTGTTCTGGGAGAATTCCCTAGTTGTTACTGCAAGTGTGGTTATATCAGCAAAACAGTGTTCTATTAGTGCTGCTTGTTTTGTGTACCCACTTCTGGACTCATTTGCTGGTACCCAGTGCCAGAAAAGTGCTCCTACTGTTCCCTCTGCCTGAACAGTGGACTTCCACAGTGCCAGTAGAAGTCTACCTGTAAGTAATTCGGCCCTAGAAAGGATCATTTGAAAGCCTTGCACGTTTTCAGATCACATACAGATGTGAAGAGCTGAAAGAAACAGCTTTCATGTCTCTTCCAAAACACAGATTTCAATTTCTGAGAATAAAATCTAGTAATTTTAACAAGGTGAAAGGAGAAGTAGTAACATTTTTTTTTTCCCTAGAAACAGGATGCTTTCATGGAGATATCAGTTTTCATTTCTTAAACAGTGAAGTAGGATTGCTTGTCCTGCAGTTGGACAATTCTGTATTGTGCCTTAATGAGCATAAATGGAATCAGGAAAACTAAATCTCTCTCTTGCTTTAATACTAATATTAGTTATGCTTGAAAGCTGACTGTGCTTATTTAAATAACATTTTTAGGTTTCCCCTCTGATGTTTACCATAAGACCCCCAAAACAAAATAAATCAGACTTTTTCTAAATTGCAGAGGGAGCTGCTAATGGCCCAGCATGCAGTAACGCGGCACAGCGAGCTCACAGGTAGCTGGAAGGTCAGCAGTGGAGTAGAAAGCCTTTACACAGCTAAGTATTTCTATTTTGACTGAAGTAATTTCACACCTTCCTGATCACAAGGCAACCTACAAACCACAAGGTGTTTGAGTACTCAGGAAAACACTTTATGATACTTCATCAGAGTGAGAAATAAAGAGTGTGGAAATAAAAATGTACATGCTCTTTTAAGGTTTTTTTTAAAAAAAGTTTGTTTTCCCATTTTTTTGAGAAAGAACCCCACAGAAAACAATATTAAGCTGTTAAAAAAAATCATGATAAATCATGCATAGAGGCTATCTGCTCTTTACTTAGATCTCAATCCACCTTTTTTTTTCTCTGAGACAGAAAATCCGCACAGAATAACCCTCTTTATAATGAAACCCACCAGCTTAGAAACAAGCTGCAGATATTCACATAAACTCTCAAATATTATTTCCACTGCCTATGTACTCCACAGAAGGTTCTCAAAATGTCCTACATGAGGTCAGTGTAATTTATTTCTGAAACTGGAACTTCATGAAACATGATTTGTTTCTGTCTGTAATTCAGCCTTCAGCACCTAAGTAACCAAAGCAGTGCGGAAAAGCTGTGCTTGAACAGTTTGGGAGCACAGTGTACTGCAACAAGGAACGTGCAGAGGTAATGAATGCACTGTGTTGATGCAGCAATCTGCTGGCATTACCTAACAAGAGATACTGTAGAAAAGCACCCTGTTATCTCTGTGCTTTTGTTTTTTCCAGGACAAAATAAAATTACTGAGATTAAATGTGTTTTGCCAATGATAGGTGAAAATGAAAAAAGAAAACGGGGGGAAAGCAAGGTATATATCTGCCACCCACTGACCCCTGTCTCTGCAACATCTAGAGCTGAGACTGCTGCTAAAATGCAGGTCTGGTCAGATGTCTGCCATGAGACTATTACATTATCATTGAGTGGTAAAAGCTTTGCTGAGTCTAAATGTCAGCAGTGGAAGGGGACATTTATCTTGCAAAGTCAGTAAACTAATTTTGGTAGAACCTATAAAAGGTTAATGTACATTAAGCAGGGATTATTTTGCAAAGTTCTGTACCTATATGTTACCTGTTTTTCTTGACACTGCAGCCAAAACCTGTTGGAAATATCCCACCCCACATCCCTCTGCATTACTACAATGCAGAACAGACACACAGCTGTGCTGCGTAAAGCCCTGCAGGGACACACTACATCCACCTGCAAAGCACACTCCTTCCAAACGCCTGCACGTCTCCTGGTGTTCAATTCACTAAGAAAAAACACCTTAATTGGAACCCAAAGACAGTGCTGGAAGCTGAGCCGGTTTTCTGCACCATCCAGCAAGAACAATGAAAATGGCACTCCTATCAGACCTAAAAGAGCAGATAAATATATATTTTTTATCTACTGATGTCATGTTTAACTGAAAAAAATCACAAATTTTAGCTTTATTTTATAATACTTCACACTGTTTGTCTTTTCTGCTGGGGAACGTGTGCTGTTGTCATTACACTGCTCTCATTTCCATGGTGTTTGAGTCAGAGCAGTGTCTCTTCAGCCATGATCATATAGTCACATGAATCCCAAAATCCCACTGCTGATGAAAAACACTTTTTTTTTCTTTCACTTGTTATTGTTCTGGTAATCTACAGCTGGATCTGCGTGAGTAAGTGCTGTACCGAGGCACAATGTGAGGCACTGGCACTTGATCACTTACTGCTACACTGTAAGAAGTCTCTCACAAGGTATCAGCCTGAACTACCGATGCTCTTCCAATAAAGCCCTGGTTCAGTAGTTACACTGGGCAGAAATCACTTCCAAAATGGTGTTCTGGATGGTGAGAGAGTTGCACAGTATGGCTTTGCATAATTTGGTGCCAGCTGCACTGAATGCCAGTGAGCAAGCCCATGTGCTTTAATGCTGCTCAGAGGAAACTTATTTCTCTCAGATATGACACTACTGGAGATGTCAAACCACTAGGCACAAATTTGACTGCAGGTACGAAATACAATGGTTACTTGCCAAACAACTTATTTGGCTTGCAATCACTCTGTTACAGATAACTTAGAAAAGAAGTAAGCTGTCTGAAAGCTGCAAATTAGCCACGTTATTATTGTATTAATGAGTTCAAATATGATTCAAAAGACTGTACATAAAGTTTTCATTGCTGTGAGTAACCTGAAACTCTCAGAAACCTTTCACACTTTGCAGATCATCCTGTGTCAAGCCTCCACCACTTCTTGGGTGTGTGTGTGGCTGGTGGTACGTATGGTCTGGCCAGATGCAGGCACTGGCAGCATGCTCCTGCCTTGCCAAACCACCCTGCATGCAGAGCTCTCTTACTCCACAGTTGGCTCTGTCAAAAACATCACTGCAGCCTTCCAAGGAATTACTAACACACTCTACCTTCTAGATGTACATATAACCTAAGAAAACTTCCGAGGTCCATGGTTTCCCCACTTTGAAGCCATGGGCCAATTCACAGACATCCAACAGGCAGCTTGCCTTCTGTACTCAGCCCAGGCTAACTGCCCACCAAGCTGGAATTGCTCTTATATGCACGTGTGTCTGCCTCTGTGAACATACATGTGTATGTACGTGAATATATAAATACATGCACACAGACATGCATAAGAAATGTTATTTCATGATTATCTGCACACACTTGCGTCTGTACCACGCTAACAGTTTTATATCATAGAAAGTATAGGAATAGATGAAGTGAAAAAAGCAATCAAGACAACAGCCCATCTGTTTAACATAATTCAACAGTAACAAAATAATCTTATTATATATAAACTTAAAAATAATCAATGTAAATCAGTTTTCATTAAAAAATATAAGATCATTAAACTATGTTCCCATAAACTTCAGCTAAGTAGTACGTAAGCTGTTTTACAGAGATGAGAAACTCTCCCTCCCACTTAGAGATCTGTCAGGAACTCTGGGTTCTCAGAACCCTGTAAGTCAAGCCAATAATTCTTTGATTATTTCTCCCCCCTCTGCCCCATTCCTTTTGTTTCAGAAACAAAATAAAATAGATACACATTTTGTTAATTAAAATTCCTTTTTTTTTTTTTTTCTGTATGAATACTGGTTATTGTTACTTTCTAAAATAATCTTTTGTGGATTTAACAAATGTCAGATTTCCATCAGAATTCTGCACCAGCATTCTTGTTTAGAAAGCTCTACAAAATTCAGTTAGAATAGAAGCAACCCACTAATGCAAATGAGTTATTTGAATACAGCTTTTCTACATCTGACTGTTATGTAGTGCGTCAAAGATAGCTTACTCTTTTCCTAATTTTACAATTGTGGGCCTTAAGGTAATGTTTTAATATAGTTTGATGAATAAACATCTCCTATTTTTCTCTACACACTATTCTAAGTCACTCCATGTTTAATAATTTTAATATTTGTGGTCAGTTTGGGGAATATCTTTAGATTCAGGGTCATTTAATATATATGTGGCTTCAATCCTGCATGCACGAAGAGGGAAAAGAAAGAGCTCTCTAAACACAAATGTGACAAGAAATTATGTTTTAAACTGGCATTTAAATCTTATTCTGCTCTGCAATGCAATATGTGATAGAAAGCACATATACTGCACAGTTAAACTGCTGTTAAAGTCATGGTGGTGTCTGTTAAAGTCATGAGGCCACATCTTGGCTTTGCTTTCACCTGCATAATAGAGGGAAACTCTCTGACTTCATCTAGGTTAACTTTATATTCGTGGTTTCATAGAAGTCTATAAGATAAACACAGAAATCAGCTGAATTATGCCTTTTTTCTTTTATAAAATCTTTCATAATTAAGCTAACAATATGGCTAGAATATTGGTCTTAGGAAGAGGTAAGTATTCTTAAATAGGACTAAAGAGAAATATCTTAATACAGTGTTAAGCTGATAAACTTGAATAATGAAAAACAGCCTTAACATGAGTTACTCACACTCTTGCCAAAAGCCAAATAAAACTTATGGATAACCTGTCAGAGTAAGGAAAAGAGAGATGTTCCTCCGCAGTACTGAATGCTGTTCTGAATAAACCATACATAAACTTCAGGTTTTTGACATCCACAGGGGCCGTTGGCCATCAGCCTCCTGTTTTTATGTGCCAGACCGAACAGGGAACCAGAGACAAATACGGACAACACAGAGAATGAAAACGGCCATAACAAGACAAACCGAAGGCCCAATTATTCAATATCCTGTCTATCAGCATGGCTAATACCAATGCCTGAGAACTGCACATGAGAGAGAAATGAAAGAACAACAACAAAACAACAAAAATATTCATAGTAAGGAACCCCTCTATTTCACCAACCTCTGCTCTACAAAATCCTGTTAGAGGATTTTGTACTTCTTGCCATGGCTAGATCCAAACCTCATTTTGCTTTTTCTCTCTTTGAGCCAATACATACTTTTGGCTCAGAAAATAATCCACAGAACAGGTCCTGCAGTTTAATTTTGTGCTATGAGGAATACTTTCTCTTGGCTTTTTTTTTTTTTTTTTCTGGCATTTGCATGCAGTCATTCTGTCACTTGTATTACAAGAACCGAATAAATAATTCTGTAGTCACCTGTAGCCATCAATCATCTCCTTCAGTCATTTTTTTCTTAGCTAAAAAATTCCATCTATGTCTTTCATCACCCTTGTTGCATTCCTCCATACCTGCTCTGGCTCCGTGCCCTTTCTAAAGCTGAGGACCATCAGAGAGGTACAAGACAGAATAATGGCACTTACTTTCTGCTCAGCTTTGTTTTATTCTTTTCCTAATAACTGTAACTTCCTATTTGGGAAAAATAAAAAATGAAAAACAACATAGGAGCTTAACTATGGCATTAAAACAAGAGGCAGATAAACATTAAATCACACTTTCCATTCCAGATGACTTTACAAGAAATAAACTTTTGCATTTTCTGAACAATTTCTGATCTTTAAAAAATGATTAAAATATCTTGGTTTGGTTTTGTAGCACTGAAAAAATTTGTGTTCAGACAGTGGTCTGAGAAAGCAGCAATCAGCTGTGGGTGCTGAAACTCAGGGATTCTCTTAGTATACAAATTTTGACTCAGGCTCTGTGCTTGCTTTCTGTTGCATCCTGCAGGACAGAAATAAATCAGATAGACCAATTTGAAGTTAATTTATGATTAACGGAGATTACGAAGAAGGATCATAATTTTCCCTTTGTTCCGTATAAAGAAAAATGAAAAGCTTCTTCAGATTTCCTAAGTAGGAAAATCCTATAAGTAAAATTTTGTGACAAAATTAAGGAACAACAGTGTCTAACATTTTGTCAAACAAAGAATGAGATTCATCAGAGGAAGCCAGCACACAGCAGATAAAACTGGAATGTTAAATGAATGCGATAAATAAATAAATGCCAAAATAAGATCAATTGGTTCTTGGGCACACACCAACAAATGATAAAAGTCAAAGATATAAATGTTAAAGTAGGAAATACCTTACTCTGGGATTTGATGTGAATTGTGCAAGGAATTTTTTTATATGGGAGTAGGAGAAACCACTGAGCATCACTTCCAATTTTCAAGGGAAAAATCCTCCCTTTCATCTTGTTTGGGCTTCCCCAATGAGGCTGTAGAAGACCAAAAAAACCCATTTTCTGATGTTCTCGGGTGTGTTTGGTATATCTCAAACACAAATCTGGTCACCTCCTCCCTCCCCTTACAGGAGGAATATGACAGAGACTGAACTAGAAGGACAACTGTAAAATTACTAGCTCATCATGTAAAGGAACTTGTAGACACAAACCCTAATGCCTGTGGAGTGTTGGTGACACTAATTAAAGTTTGCAGCGACATAAATGCTCCTGGATGGCCATTTGCAAAATCACCACTCTAAGAAAAAACGACTGGGGCTTTTTAGTGTGGGGAAGAGGAGCTGAGAGGAGACCTTATTGCTCTCTTTCAGTACCTGGAAGGTGCTTAGAGTGAGAGTGGGGTTGATCTCTTCTCACTGGTGACAGGTGACAGGATGAGGGGAAATGGCCTCAAGTTGCACCAGGATAAGTTCAGGCTGGATATCAGGAAAAACTTCTTTACAGAAAGGGTTGTTAAGCACTGGAACAGGCTCCCCAGGGAGGTGGTTGAGTCACCATGAATCTGGTTAAAAACCATTTGGATGTGGTGCTCAGGGACATGATTTAGCGGAGGGTTGTTAGACTTAGCGTAGTATGGTTAGGTCATGGCTGGACTTGATGATCTTTAAGGTCTTTTCCAATCTGAGCAATTCTATGATTCTATGATTCTATTTTTGAGATATGCAGGTAAACAAACAGGCCAGCTGGAAGACTAATAAAAAGTGCAGTAGTTTCCCTTTTGAATTTAGTATGAAAGATGGGCTTTCTTATAGAAAATAAAAGATTTGAAGCATGACAAACTTGTCATGAAGGGGAACTTTAGTCAGCACATGAAAATACTGCCTGTGATGAAATCTGCAAGATATACGGGAAGGGGAAGTAAAGATGATAGACTGTGGAAGTAGCAGCAGATCACGCTGTGAGGGTTGTCTCTTGAGTCCTGTTGAACCACTGTTCAGCTGGGGGGCGATTGAATTTATTCCTTTGGATTGGGTGAAACTGTTAACAGAGAAATATATCAGTTTCTGTTAAAGTGATTCCATTACATAGGCCACAGAGGCTTTGGTTATATTCCTGTTTGCCCCTGAATGCTCAGGTAACACAAAACTCGAGTTACAGGAAATGTGGCTTGGTTGCCAGCTGACTAAAGCGTCAAGTAAGGCAGCCATTGCTTTTCCCAGTTCCCTGAGTCCCTTCCAAGCAAGACCTAAGGAAACAGGACCCTGCAGGAGTGACAGTCCTGGACAGTGGCCATGTGGCTGCACTGCAAGGCCTGCCCTACAGCAGCTTCAGGGCAACCAAAGGGCACACAGAGCCTCTGCTCAACACCTCACTATCTGGCTCTCAAATTAATAGTTATCAGAGGTGCTTCTGAGCTTTCAGACTTTTATTTTCTTTTGTTGGCTTGTGCTTTCTCACTGTTGTCCTAAACCTTGTTAACTGCATCTAGGGTTACATACTGTAAGTGACCTTCACTTCAAGGCTGTTTTTTGCTTTGTAAGAGGCCATTCTATCTTTGATACTTTTTTTCTTTCTTTTTTTTTTTTCCTCTAAACACACAATTTAAAGAGACACTTTCAAATTATTAGAATTATGTGTTTTATGTCACGACTACCTTGAAAACGGCTTCTATTTTTTGGCAATTACTCCGCTACCAAATATCAGTTGTACCTATTCTATCAAACAGTAAAGCCATAAGAGCATTTTTAGAGAAGGATCTTTCACATTCAAATGTTCAAGTTTTTACTGAGAGCCAACAGAGTCACAATGTGCTATCTGTTAACTTATTCAGTGAACTTTTCTTTCTTTCTTATGATTTTGAAGAGAAAGAAAACATAGGAGGAAAAAATTGTATTTTTTAATCCCAATACACTCTCAGTAAAAATTAAATATAGGATATTTGAAATTTAAAAACCGAGTTATTTATTTTTTAAAAGCTTTACTATATTGAGATACCGTTTATTTCCATAGAAATGGAAAGAAATTTGCTGAGAATCATAGTACTAAATACAGTTTGTTGAGGTATGCAAATAATACCAGATTGGCAGTATTTAGGATGCAACTATTTCTACACTGAAAATTTAGCCTCAATTTATTTCACGTCATGGAATCATAGAATGGCTTGGGTTGGAAGGGATTCCAAGGATCATCAAGTTCCAACCCCCTCTACCAACCTCCAGATCCAGTACTAGACCAGGCTGCCCAGGGACCATCTAACCTGGTCTTACACACCTCCAGGGACGGGGCATCCACAACCTTTCTGGGCAGCCTGTTCCAGCACCTCACCACTCTCTCTGTAAAGAACTTCCTCTTGATGTCCAATCTAAACCTTCCCTTCTTGAGCTTAGGTTCAGCTACTGCAATTTAAATCCAAAACCTGACTGAGCACTTTGACCAAGGATAGGGAGGGACAGTCTTTTGGACAGCAACATGTGGCTGGAAGGGGTCTCTTAAGCTGTTGAGGCTAGTCCCTTCCTTTGGGACTTTTGAATCCACCAAGCTTGAACAGACTCAGTATTTACTGATATTTTTTCCAGTCACTCATTAAGTGGCATTAGACCCTTTGTAACAACTGTCCTGTTTCACTGTATGTCTACAAGAATCAGGAAGGCTGAGTTAGCCTCAGCATCTAATTATTTGCAACAATCCTGTTTGAGAAGATCAGCTAATGAGATTCTTGGGTCTGACTGCAGAACAGTCAGAAAGGTGGTGGGAGGAAGCAGTTAAAAACAGATTAATTGTACTAGGAAATAATTATGCCGATGCAAAATAATATGAATGTTATGTATCAGTGCTGAATATGACGAATCTGGGTAAATGGTGATATGAAGATCAGTTAACAGGTTTCTTAAAGAGTTTTGGAGGTAAGTAGCAAGGAACACATCTGTGCTTTGCATTCCTCGTGACTGAGATACTTCTGGTGACCTTTTCTTCAAAAAAGCTGCACTCCCAAGACTACACATTTATTATTTAACATTACATTAAATACCTCTGCAAAATCAGAAGACAATGTTCATGCTCAGAATCTCATCATGCTCAAATGATGAATTTGAGAATGGAATGAAGCTGCATTCCTGTTCCTTTTATGGTTCTCAAATGTCTGTCTCCACTGGCAATTTATTTTCAGTACAAATACAAGTAATATTGTAATCGTTCCTCTATGCTAACAGTTTTTTATTATATTAAAATGTTTTAAAAGGAACACATGGCCTTCACTGGCACAAAGACTTGTATTGTGAGATGCTCCACTCTGTTTTTGCCTTCTTCTTTGCCGATACAATTTTTTGTAAGTATGCATATCCTGTATTTCTATTACTGCAAATAACCACTTTTGTGAACAAATACAGTACTGTTTGCCTTCACAAGATAAAAAGAAACACAGTAGTCCTTCTCTAAGTTATTAAAACCATATTATGGAATTACTTGCAACAGAATTGTTAATTCTGAGCACTTTCTATGACCAGATGAAGTCAAATGCAGTAACATTCATAAAGATACCCACATACCTCCTGCTAATAGCTAATATGAAAGTAAAATGTTATTTTTTGGTACTGTGATACCAAATAGGCTATGCAGATATATATGTTCACTGGCAAAAAGTCAATGCATGGCAGTTGTTTGCTACAACTGAATAACAGCTAACCTGAGTCTGAAGGCCTACAATTGTAAAAGAGAGACCATCTAACAAGATTGACAGTGTGCAAGACTGTATATTTTGTAATGAAGCAAAGGAATTGACTAATAAATGCTCTCTAAATAGATAATGATAACACATTCCTTGCTTCTGTCTACCCCAACTGTAAAAAAATTTTTATTCAGCCTAAATATTATCTGTACATCTAGCTTTGTCAGAAAGAAGCAAAACTAAGCAAAAGAGAAAGAAGGTTATAAGAGTTCAGGACACTGGCAATGATAAAAAAGGAGAGAAAGGTGATCAGGGAAGCGATTAAGGAAGATTATTTTAACTGCTGAGTACTGAGGGTCTGCCAACATACAGGAGAAACTAGCATAACCAGAGATGCAGGAAAGAAACGTGTGCAGATGGTAGAACATAAGGACTGGACCTGTCTATTTCTGGAGAAGGGGCTTATTATAAGATATTGTTTAACTTACAACCATGATGTTTGCAGTTTGTTTTAACTACAGGCCAAGACTTGTCTGCTTTTTTCCAGAGAGCAGCAATATCAGTTATCATCAAGTCATAATCCTATCCAGTGAAAGTAAGTACTCTGTGTTTAGAGTCTGATGCCACAGCAGGAACTTTGGCTTTTTTGACCATGGGACAGTTTACTCAGCACCTGGTCTGATGGCTGCTGATGGAGTCCACCACAGAGGGAAAAGAATTCTGGCCCAGGAGCTGTCTGGGTTCATTTACAGGACTTTAAACTGGATTTGAAGGGGGAAGGGAATGATAGTGAGCTTGCCCATGATAAGGCACAGGATAGCATAGCTAAGTAAGAGGGACAAGATGCTATCAGGGGCCCTCAAACTGCTGTATCTCATGATGATGAAGGCTACAGGGAGTCTAGAGGCAAATACTTCAAAGGAATTAAGAAGCTATCCTCCAAGAAAGTGACCAGACCAGATAACCAGCTGAAGTGCCTCTATACCAAGAAATGCAGCTTGGGAAACAGACAGGAGGACTCAGAAGCCATCATGCTAGTGGAAATCCACAGTATAGTTGCCATGACTGAAACCTGGTGGGATGATTCCAATGACTGGAATGTGGCTATTGATGGCTACAAGCTGTTCAGAAGAGACAAGCAAGGTCAGAGGGGAGGAGATACTGCTCTCTCTCAAAGAAGGAATAGAGTGTGAAGAGCTGTCCCTGAAGAATGGCCATGGGCAAGTTGGAAGCCTATGGGTGAGAGACAGAGACAACAAAGGGAGCCTTATGGTTGGTGTCTAATACAGGGCACCCGATCAAGCAGAGCCTGTTGCTGAAGCCTTGCTCCTCCAGCTATAGGAGGTGTGTGATTACAGGTTCTCACCCAGCCGGAGGACTTCAACTACCCAGACATCTGCTGGAAAAGTAGCACGGCAAACTGGAGGTGATCCAGGAGACTCCTGGAATGTACTGAGGAGAACTTCCTGAGCCAACTGATGAGCTCCGCAAAGGGTTGCAGTGCTGGACCTGTTGCTCAGTGAACTATATCAGTGAACTAACTGGTGACACCAGGATTGGAAGCTGCCTAGGCTGTAGTGACTGTGCTATGGTGAAGTTCACACACTTGAAGGACATCAGACAGGCAAAGAGAAAAATCAGGAAGCTTTACTTTAAGAAAGCCAATTTCTAGCTCTTCAGAGGGTTAGTCAACCAAACCTCCAGAGAATGTCCTCAAGGACAAGTGAGCAGATCAGAGCTGGCAGATCTTTAAGGAATCATTCCTTAGGGCAGAAGAGCCCTCCATCCCCAGGAGAAGCAAGTCAGAAAGGGAAGAGAAAATATTGTCATGGCTGAACTGGGACCTGCTGGTTAAACTGGAGAGCAAGAAAATGCAAAGGCAATGGAAGCAGGGACAGGTAATCTGGGAAGAGTGTAGGGATGCTGGTAGACTGTATAAGGGATGGGGTCAAGAAAGCCAAGGCCCAAGTGGAAATTGTCAAGGGGCGTCAAGAAGGATAAGAAAGGCTTTTATAGATACAGCAATCAGAAAAGAGTTCCAGAAGGGTGTACCTCTCCTAGTGAGCAACACAAAAAGGCTATTAACAGTGGACAAGGAGAAGGCTGAGATATTCAACAACATTTTTGCCAGAGTCTTCACTAAAAATTGTTAGCCCTGGAGTATTGCATCCTCAGTGCAGGAGGGATGTGGGCCTGTTAGAGTGCATCCAGAGGAGGGCCACAAAACGATCCAAAGGATGGAACACCTCTCCTTCGAGGACAGGCTGAGAGAGCTGAGGCTCTTCAGTCTGGAGAAGAGAAGACTCCAGGGAGATCTGATAGCAGTCTTTAAGTATCTAAAGGGGGGCTATAAAAAGGAAGAGGACAGACTCTTTAGCAGGGTCTGTGGTGATAGGATATGAGGAAAAGGTTTCAAAGTAAAAGAGGAAAGATTTAGACTGGACATAAGGAAGAAGCTTTTTGCAATAAGGGTGACGAGACACCGGCACAGGTTGCCCAGAGAAGTGGTGAATGCCCCATCCTTGGAGACATTCAAGGTCAGGCTGGACAGGGCTCTAAGCAACTTGGTTTATGTGTAAGTATCCCTGTTCATTGTAGGGGAGTTGGACTAGATGTCCTCTAAAGGTCCCTTCCAACTAAAAAGATTCTATGATTCTATTTATTACACCAAGAAACTGTAAAAAACAGCTCCAGAAATAATCAGCAGTGAAATCTTTCATTTCATTTCATTTCATTTCATTCATGCTTTCATTTATTTTCTTCCTGATTAGCTCTCAAGTCTTTGTATAATAAAGCTTTAGTGCATTTCCAATGCAACAAGGATTGTGTGGGAGTAACTGTCATCACTAAAAAATCATTTGCACACCTGCACGTAAATCTCACCCTTCTTTCTTGGAGCAGTTCTATGGCCTTCCCCAGTCATGCCTGGAATACAGCCAATTTTGTACATGATCTGCATACAAAGAAGGAACTGTAGATTGTCTATGAAGCTGTCTCTTGAGATATCAGAAGAAAACAGTCCCACACCCTCTTTACTGCAGAATCCTTACAAAAGAACCCAAAGAGCTCACAGAGTATGTAATGGTTTTCATGGACATGTTGCAGAAACCAAGCTGTCACTTGGCTACCAGGGAAAGGACCAGCATGGACACTGCTACCCGATGCCCTTCTCTCTGTTCTCACCTTGGTAGATAGGAATGAAGCAGTTAGAGTAGAATACAATCTATCATATATATATAAACTATCAGATTTCACCAGAATTGCAGAAATTAGATACAGAGAAATCTGTTAATCCAGGTTTAGTTCTGTATATTCCATGAATTGATTTTTTTTTTCATTACATGTACAAGATGCCATTAATTGGTAGGAAGTAATTCTTCTAGCTTCACTTGGTGAGATTTAGCTTTCAGTTTAACTAGGAGCTTGCTTGATTCACAAGATAACCCCCCAAAAGACACCACAACAGACTTCACAACCAAGCCACTTCGCATATCCAGCTGGCAACACTGTGCTTATCTAGGCTGAGAAGCGAAGACGAGAAAAGCTTCATGTCAGAGCTTAAACAAACTATCAATATTCATTATCCAGCCCGGAGGCACTGAGAGCACAACAATCCCCAGTGCTGCGACCTGACAAAGTACTGCAGCTGGTTACAAAAGCTGAAAATGCCATTTCTATACATCCCCCAAGGAAAAAGCTCTTCTATGGTTGTGCCATATAATAAAAAACTATCCCATGTGGATATTTTTTTCTCCTTGCTAACTTGTGAACCTATTAAACAACTGCAGTTCCAATATCGTTAGAGACCTTAAAAGACATTAGTTTCCTACAAGCCTAATAAAAATAAATGGCTGCAAAGAGCTTCAAAACTCAGAAGCCTGAGCTTAGGCTGGACTGTGCCAATCACCATTCACAGAGTTTGTGTCCCAGTTAGCAGGAGAAGTGTGAAAGGGATAAGAGAGCTCCTTAGGCAATTTCAGTATGCTGAGTAAAAGAGGTGAAATCATTGCACCATTGAGAGGAGAGGTGCAGTCTGCAACACCACTGGTATCTGCAGAACAATTTAAGAGAAAAATAAAAAAATATATACAAATGTAATATGTACACCTGTATTTTATATACAGATATATATATGTATCAGAAATGTGTACACCTCAAATTTATATGCATATTTACATCAGGCTTGCTTTCTTTGAGGCTGCTAAATCTGTTTGAAAGAGTTGCCTGTTTTCTCTCCATGATTTTCAGTACAAAATTAAATGGCAGAAAGGCACCTCAAAAGGCAGCTTTTATCTGGACAGATAAAAATTCAGACAAACTTTTGATTCCAAATAAATAGAATTTTTAACAAAGCTACCTTTTTGTTGTTGCTGTTTATTGCATTGGGGGTGGGTCTGTGAAACTGATTTCCTGTCCCAACAAAGCAGTGGTTTTCAATTTCTGCCTTCATTTATTAGTAGTTTTTAGAAACTACACCTCTATAGCTGTTTTATATTTAAAAAAAAAAAACAACAACACAAAATAAGAGGTGATGCACTAACCATAAATAATTACTGAGCTCAAACAGTAACAAAATATCAATTAGAAGGAGGGTGAGAAGAAAGCATGACACTAGACAAAAAGGCATTTCTATTGGAGCTCCTCACATACTCTGCTATATCGAGATTTTCCTAATCACTCCAAGCAGTCCTACACAGTTCTCACTCACAAAAGCTTTTCTCCCTAACTGTATTATTCCCCAGCTGCTGTTCTCCCTCTAATTCCCTCCTTTCCAATTCCCACATCCTACCAACAGCCATAGTGACACCAAGTCCTCTCCTTACTTCTTTCACTGGTATAATTGTTGAATTTCTCCATACTCCACTTCCTTCACCTCTTGACTCCTTCAATCACATTAAAGCCTGCCTTGCTGCCTCCTGCTGTAGTTCATCCTCACCAATCACTTCTGCTTTCACTCTGTGGTTCATCTTTGATGAAAATCTTCTCAGCAGGCTGTCTGCTACCGGCCACAGATGTGGATACCTTCATCCTGGAGCTGTACGTTTTTACCAGTAACATAAACCTTGGTAACTTCCTTTGATATTGATAACACTCAATGCTATTAGTACCTCCCTTTCATACTGTGCTAAGGTCAGTGCTTATAGGTCTCAGTTTTCATGAGAATTGATAGAACAGTTTCTTCTTAATATTTTTAATTATTAAGGTTTTTTTTCTAGAATTTGAACATTGCCAGGAGTTAACTGTATTGATGTTTCCTTCTCATCTGCTTTCATGTCAGGTCTACTTACTTTCGGTGAGATCCAAACTCTCTCTTTGCTGAAGACAAAAAAGCAATGAAATGTATTCACTTCTCTTTAGACACTGGACAGATGTTCCACAGCTCAAAGGTGAGAGGTGAAGAAAAGACAGGAAGAAGTGGGCTGAAGGTGAAACTGGAAAATGCAGTTAATTCTCTTATAGGGAAGAATGACAATTAACCCAAACTGGATAAGGAGTTCCCTAAAAAGTATTTTTGGATGAGATCAGAATTTTTGGAGGCAAGCCAAAGAGCTAATGGAAACTAAGTTCAAGGACTTTCAAACATTTTACCTGTGTGATCACTGACTGTGATTTCAGTTGGTTGTGTCCTGACTACATCTCTATATAAAAGGAAAGAAAAGCAATTATGGAATACAAAACTATAAAGCTTAGAGTAACTGACATGGAGATAGAGGCTGCAGTAAAATTTACGCGGAAGTATTACAAGCACGTTCCTCTGCCATCTGCCTTATCCTCCTGATTTAATTATCTCTGTGGTCTGTTCATTCAAATGTAGATGAAATTATCTGAGGCGTATGAAACTACAAGGTGTTATGGAGGGTATGCACAGGCTAATAAATCCTCTATAGACACATTCATAAAGGGATGACTGTATGAATCCAATTTTCTTAAGCTACATTTATAGTAGTGAAGGCTAAAGGGGCAGGACACTCACCCGTAACCACCCTGATTACTTCTTAGCCAGCTCCCTGTCAGTGATTTCACTCAAGCTATCTGACCTTTCTCCAGAAGTGTGCTGCTCAGAAAACAGCATGGGCATGGGAGGAGTCCAATAGATTTTAGGATGAGGAGATCCCGCTCTGAAGAAAGCTTAAGATATGTTAGCCATCTGGTTATCTGCCCAGGACCAGAGATGATCTTTTTTTGTACCTTTAAGTGACCATAAGACATAAGAGGTCACCAGTGGGAAACTTGCAGATTGCTTTCCATATATACTGCATATCTCTGAACCCCACATAAGTACAGGTTGGCACTGAGGTAAAATCAGACGATAGCAAGTTTCTTTCTCAGTCCAGGAAAGCTGAGAATATGCTACATGGATAGAACTGGCACGTTTAAATTCATCTCCCCATGGAGAGACAAGCATGGTGGCAAAAGCCAGGCACCAACTTGGGCCATCTGAGAAGACTCATTTCAAAATTACAAAGAATCCTTTTCCCAGTGGGGTTCTGTTCAACAATTCCTATAATCTGCCAACAAGCTGCTTGGAAGCAGTTGCTTAAATGGAAGAGTAAAAGGCATGCAAGCAAATGACTTCTACTGAGCACTTACAGACATTTCTGTCAGGAAGCTGCTGAACTGACTGATGTGTTCATTTTCACGCTGCTTGACCTCTAATGTGGACCTGCTGCTGGCACCTGGCTTCTTTCAGTACACTAATTGATTACAATGAGTCCAGCTTGTGAGCTAGCTGAGAAGCGCTGCCTTTAAAGGTAACTCCTACAGCAGCAAAGTCCTCAGCTGCTGAGTAACTGATGGAACAGCTCAGATAATCATTCCTGTTGCTTGGCAAAATATAACTCTCTGGAATACTATGTATTTTACCCATTTAATTGCAAGTGATTTTCCTATCTGGTATACCTATACTGGTATTCCTATCCCCCTTATACTTGAAAAATGTGACTTTGACAAGAGGGAGACGTTAAAACTCAAAGTTTAGTAACTGCTATGAGAAGGTATTTTGCAGCAAGACGGCTGAAGGGTTCCTCCAGATCACATCTTTTAGAGGTCATAGCAAACAAAGAGGTCTGAGGCAGAAAACAGGATTGTTTCTGTGGCAGGAGCTTAATAGCAAGCACACGTACTCATTTGTTTATTTCCAACATTTGTAACCAATTTTTTTTATTTCCTAGAATACTTAGCATACATACTCTTGAGAAAGAAGAGACTGTTTTAACTGAATTTGAATCTTATCAGGATTAGAGAAAATTCCATCACTTTTTAAAGCAGTAATCAAAATGCACTACTAGAACCGGTATTGACATTAAAGAAAAATCTTTTAGAAATTCCTCAATTGTATCCTAATAAAAAGTAAAAACCTGTAGCAAAAAAAAAACAAAAACAGTTCAGCACTGTCCTTCTTGAAGTGGATTCTCAAGTTTGCACTACATTTAGATGCACTTGTGATGACTTCAGAACTCTCAGTACTCACTTTCAAAGCATTTGGTAACTGGTAGGTATAAGGATGTGCTTTATGTTTTACTTCAATTTCATTAGATAGAAAAAGAATGCCTTTTACCTGGTGTTGTCGAGTAAGACAGTTAAAAAGCAGGATGCACCCAGAAAGATAAAAAAAAAAAACTTCAAAAAATCCTGTTTTTGATGTGTTTCTAAAGCATGGTGTAGGGACTACGTAAGTCTAAGCTTGAATGCTGGCCCTCCATTGACATCTGCTAGTCCTTGGGGAACTTCTCAGTGCTGTTCCTCTTTTATCATTCCTGGTCATTGTCTCACTTCTCTATACAGACTGAAAAGTTCAGATATGAATAAAAAAATGGTTAAAATTGGGGTTCCAGTGTATAAAATATTAAAAATTTGGCAACTCATTCCAAAGAAATAAATGTGAAAATTCTGCAATTCTGAACTTCAGCATGCATAGATTTCCAATAAACCAGCTTTCTATTATAATTTTCCCTCTAATTTTGATTCTATGCATGTTGAGAATTGACTGACTCTTGCCAACATGAAGACAGCAGGGACTGAGCCTACACAGCAGCATTCAGAAAATGCGAGCTCTGCATATTCTGCCTCAGGGACAGATCTGCTAAGATTTACATACTGCAGTTAAAGAATTGTGCTGAAGAAATACAGTGCTGGCCACTGCTTTCCTTTGTTACATCTCTAGAGAAGCAGAAAGTTTTGTGTTACAAGCAAGAGGGTGTTCCCATGATGGAGGATGATCTGGGTACAGAGCCCAACTCCTGCTATTGAAGGCGATATACCTCCTGCCTTCTTGGTGACTACTTGGCACATACCATCTGACATAGGCCTGACTCACACTACCTTGCAAATAACTGAATTTGCCAGCACCCAAAAAAGGCCAAATAAAGCACTGACAAGGGACCCATGTCTGTAGGCCAGTGGTTAGGGTAATTAGATGGCTCAGCACCCTTATCAAATGGTTGCTGGGAAATAACAGTGGTGCTTTTAGCTAATTATAAATTACTCTCTTGCTAATATAATTTATCCAATACTAGTTTTCTGTTAGTGGTGCATACAAGTTTTGTGTGACAACATCATCACACTTTGTTCATGACAGAAAAAGCCAAGCAAAATGGAGATGCCTAAGAAGCATATACCAGTTCATGACAAGGGAAATCATCACAAGGAATCCAGTCCACACAACTGTATTCTCAATATCTGAATAATTTCCCATGAGAAAAGTATGTTTTCCAGTGCTTGAAAAGTATTAGAACTTCTACTCTATGGAGAGCACAGATTTGAGTTTTTACTTATCATAGAGGCATACGACAGCCTGCAGAAATGGGCAATATGAGACTGCAGTAAAACTAGACTTTTTAAATACTACAGCATCCACATAAGTTACATACCTATGCACACAGTTTGAGCAACAAGCAGGAAGAGTTGGAAGCGATTGTGAGTCAGGCTAATTATGACCTTTTTGCTGTTACTGAAACATGGTGGGACCACTCCCACGACTGGAGTGCTGTGATAGATGGCTACAAGCTCTTCAGAAGGGATAGACGAGGAAAGAAGGGTGGTGGTGTGGCCCTTTAATTAAAGACTGTTTTGATGTTGAAGAGCTTGGGGTTGGGAATGACAGAGTTGAGTGTCTATGGGTAAGGCCTGTAGGGGCGACATCTTGGTGGGGGTCTGTTATAGACCGCCTAATCAGGATGAAGAGTTGGACGAGGCATTCTATGAGCAGCTCGCAGAAGTCAAGCAATCACCAGCACTTGTTCTCATGGGCGTCTTCAACTTCCCTGATATATGCTGGAAATATAATAAGCACAGAGGAAGCAGTCCAGGAGGTTTCTACACTGCGTGGAAGATAGCTTGCTTATGCAACTGGTAGGAGAGCCTACCAGGGGTGGTGCCCTGCTAACAGAGAAGGACTGGTGGTAGATGTGAAGGTTGGGGACCGCCTTGGGCAGAGCCACCATGGAATTGTAGAATTCTCTATTCTTGGAGATGTCAAAAGAGTGACCAGCAAAACTACTTTCTTGAACTTCCAGAGGGCGGACTTTGATCTGTTCAGGGCACTTGTAGCACGGGTCCCTTGGGAGTCACTTCCTAAGGGTAAAGGAGTCCAGGAAGCCTGGACACTCCTCAAGATGGAGATCTTAAAGGCGCAAGAACAGGCTGTCCCTGAGTGCCGTAAGGTGAGCCGTAGGGGAAGACGACTGGTGTGGATAAGCTGGGAACTACTATCGAGACTCCAGGAGAAAAAGAGAGTCTATGTCCTCTGGAAGAAGGGACAGGCTACTTGGGGAGATTACAAGGAAGTAGCTAAGGTATGCAGGGAGGAATTTAGGAAAGAAAAGCCCAACTTGAACTCAGACTGGCCACTGCAGTAAAAGAGAATAAAAAATCCTTTTATAAATATATCAACGATAAAAGAAGAACCAAGGATAATTTTCATCCTATACTTGATGCAGAGAATGTGGCCACATAAGGAGAAGACTGAGGTCCTCAACGCCTTCTTTACATCTGCCTTTAATAGCCAGACCAGTTATCCTCCGAGCATTTTACGCCCTGATCTGGAAGTCTGGGATGCTACTCAGAATATACTCCCAGCGATTCAGATGGAGACAGTTAGAGAGCTCCTCCTCCATCTGGACTGTCACAAGTCCATGGCACCGGACGGGCTACACCCTTGGGTGCTGAGGGAGCTGGCGGGAGTGATTGCCGAGCCATCACAGCGGCATCTATTGGCCATCTATCAGCGCTCCCGGTTAACTGGAGAGGTTCCAGAGGATTGAAGGCTTGCTGATGTAACTCCTATCTTCAAGAAGGGCAGTAAGGAGGATCTGGGAAACTACACGCCTGTCAGCCTGACCTCAGTACTGGGAAAAGTCATGGAGCAAATCATCTTGGGTGAGATCACACAGCACGTGAGTGGTGTCCAGGGGATCAGGCTCAGCCAGCATGGGTTCATGAAAGGCAGGTCGTGCTTGACCAACCTCATCTCCTTCTATGATTGGATGACCAGACTGGTAGATGAGGGAAAGGCTGTTGTTGTAGTCTACCTAGACTTCAACAAAGCCTTTGACACAGTCTCTCACAGGATTCTTCTGGAGAAACTGTCTGCCCGTGGTCTGGACAGGTATACACTTCTTTGGGTAAGAAACTGGCTAGAGGGCTGTGCCCAATGGGTAGTGATTAATGGATTTAAATCTGGCTGGCGACCCATTTCAAGTGGTGTCCCTCAGGGGTTGGTACTGGGGCCTATCTTGTTTAATATCTCTATTGATGACCTAGATGAGGGAATTGAGTGTATTCAGTAAGTTTGCAGATGACACCAAGTTGGGTGGTGGTGTTGATCTGCCTGAGGATAGGGTGGCCCTTCAGAGGGATGTAGATAAGCTGGATCGCTGGGCTGAGGTGAATGGTATGAGGTTCAACAAGGCCAAGTACCAGGTCCTGCACTTTGGCCACAATAACCCCATGCAGTGCTATAGGCTTGGGGATGAGTGGCTGGATGACTGTGAAGAGGACAGGGACCTGGGGCGTTGGTTAATGCTCGGCTGAACATGAGCCAACAGTGTGCCCAGGTGGCCAAGAGGGCCAACGGCATCCTGGCCTGCATTAGAAATAGTGTGGCCAGCAGGAGCAGGGACGTCATCATCCCCCTGTACTCATCACTGGTGAGGCCGCACCTCAAGTATTGTGTTCAGTTTTAGGGCCCCTCACTACAAGAAAGACATTGAGGCCCTGGAGCGTGTCCAGAGATGGGCAACGAAACTGGTGAGGGGTCTGGAGCACAAGTCTTATGAGGAGCAACTGAGGGAGCTGGGATTGATTAGTCTGGAGAAGAGAAGGCTCAGAGGAGACCACATTGCACTCTACAACTTCCTGAAGGGAGGTTGTGATGAGGAGGGGTTTGGCCTCTTCTCCCAGACAACGAACAGGACCCAGGGAAATGGCAGCAAGTGGTACCAGAGGAGGTTTAGGTTAGACATGAGGAAAAACAACTTCTCTCAGAGAGTGGTCAGGCACTGGAATGGCATGCCCAGAGAGGTTGTGGAGTCGCCGTCCCTGGCAGAGTTCAATAGGCGCTGGATGATTGGATGAGGAGCTATGAGATATGGTTTAGTTTGTGGTAGCAACGGTAATAAGAAGACTAGATGATCTTACAGGTCACTTCCAACCTTGTGATTCTATGATTCTATGATATCAGTTGAAGCCAGAGAACTGTTCAAAATTAGTCTGGAAAGCATGACTGTAATACCAGCTTTACCTTCGGGGACAGTTTTGTGATTTTTTTGATGTGGAGATAATTATTTTAGGAAATGTCTTCTATCCTTAGAAATAAACTTGCATTATCAAAAGAGTACTAATATTGTTGCTCATTGCATGGGCATTGTTAGACACATAAATTCAACTGAGCTACGACTTGCTATAGGACCTTTAATATTTCCTTGCATTCAAGTACACCAAATAAAATCCTATATTATTATGAAATGTTAAAACTAAAAAGATGCAGCAGTAATGAACCTATAAATACAAATGTTGTATTTATCCTTGGTGCTAGAATCATGGTTCTGAGACCTGTCCCAGAGCAAGGTATGAAAGCTCTCTTCGTTCTTCCTGATCTCAATAAATCAGCCTCCAGGACACAGTGCTGTTTAAGGAAGGTGCTTCATGGAGCAACATGTGGATGAGTATTATCTTTCTAGAATAATATAAGCATATAGTCATTGAGATGGCTATGTAAAAAAATTGGCTATTCTAGAAATTTTAATTTAACTCAAAATAACTTATTCTCTAAAATATAAACCATAGAGATACATGGAACTGCAAGTAGGTGAGTATCTTGGACATTTCAGGCTAGCTGAGATGTGAATAATTGCCCACAGAGAAGTACAAAATTGCCTATGAAGTTCTTTTCTAGTTTCTATGAGTGCAGAGCCCTTTTACACAGAGTATCCAACAAAAAATTCATACATACAGGTTAACTAAAGGATTATGAAGTTACAAAAGTATTCCTCAAACAAAAATTTATGGAAAGCTTTAATTATTCTGTTGAATATCTCTCCTATAGAGTAAAATAGAAATGCTTTCCAGATTAAATTAATTCAAGAGGAAGCATAATGGGTTTTGCTTATGCAACAACAGAAAGAACAAATCTTGTTTACTCTGAATACAGAAATAAAACAGCTTTAAAGTTTTTTTTTTTTTTCTCCTAACGAGATATGTATTTTTTTAAGCGGGAATCTTATGAGAATTCTGCTCTGAATAAGAACAGATAACTTAGCAGTATTTTTACCAAGAAAGATCATCCTACATTTCTCTATTTTTACCTCTAATTATGAAAGATGTGAAAATCTTGTAGAAGGTCAAACTAAATGTTCTGATCTCACTTAGAGCTTGCTGCTTTTTTTCCTTTGTTAATGAGACCAAGTGGTAATATAAGTAAGTGGCCTTTTTAAGGAAAGGGTTGGCAACACAGAAAATTATTTTTAGAAATATAAGTCATTTTTTATCATGCAAATGTCTACAACCAGGGAATTTGTTTTACTTCTACCACAGTCAATTGGAAAGCTCATGGGTATCTATTTATTTGTCACATACTCTCCAGAGTTTATTTAGTAAAAGCTGATTAATGTTCATGCTAATGCGTTCATTATAATGGCACTTTCTCCTTGGTAAAGGACTCAGGTCATGAGTCTCAACTAATCAGTAGAACAAATTGGCCTTAATCTCTTGTCAACTACTAATCCTATATTTCTATCGAAGTAATATGAGCTTATTTTGAAATTAAACCAGATTATACATCAGGAAAACTGATACATGTATGATACTACATATTAAAGCTATTTGTTAACAATGCTAATCTGCTTCTGGAATAAGAGAGAAAATAAAATACCACACGTTAGACTAGATTCAAATTACCTGAATTACATGATTTCTTTTTAAAAAAAAATAAAAAATAAAAATAAAAAATAATGCATAATCATTTCAGCTGCAGTTTTGGCTATATCAGCTAATTACAGAGATAGAAAACAGTAATACATGCTGTGAAAACAAACACAATTCTAGTTTGGAAAGTTGTTTGCTCATCCTATTTTATCTCATTTTAGACAACGAAATGCAATTGATGAAGTTTCTCCTTCAATCTCCACTGTTGGAAGTTATTAATCATACTCTTTTTAATAGGAAACACGTATCACGTGTGGTAGAAAACTGTTCTTTATAAAAATTCAAACTTTGAACTGAAACATGTGAAAAGACTAACGTTCCCAACAGATTCTTTTCAGTCATACCAGTAATTGAGGAAATGAGTTTATAGGCTATATGGTTGGTTCACAACAGACCTAAGACATTCTACATATGGAATATAGCACTTCAGACCCTAGTTTCAACACTCTATAAACTACACAGAATCCATAATTTTAAGAGACACGCAGAAAATAAAATCCCACTCAATACATATGGTCACACCTCTCTGCAGGCATTACTGCACTAGTACATATCAAGTCATGACATTACATGCGTTCTCTTTTATCGTGTATTTTAATAGATGTCAGCTATTGCATATACCTAACTATGTCATGGCAATCTCAAATGCTGAGAATGTACAGCATGTGTACAGTACATGTGACTGAATGTGTACGCAGGAAATGTTTTCATATGTATAGGTCACAGTGTGGTCTAGCAGCTAAAAAATCTTTTGAAAACATAAACTGTTTAGGCTTTTAGGTAGAGTCAGCATATAAGCACAGTGGGTCTTAGCTAATTAAAGAAGGCAAAACATTTGTCAGGAGATACATGTCAGCTAAATAAGGTATCCGCCTATCTGATTGGCAGAGAGGGTAGGTTTGAGTTAGAAGCAAGATAGGATAATCAGAAGAGGACAAAGATTTCACCCATGATCTAAACTGAATGGAAGGCTACAGGTTTGCACCTGTATGCAAGTCTGGACATCAGTTCTCTTGGGGCTGTCTAGCAGGAAAAGTACTGAATTCCAGATATGAGCAGCTGAGCAAACACCACTGAAATGCAGTTGGGAACTGCGTTTTGTCTTTTATTTACCTAAAGGAAGCCAGCTTTTCCACCAGGAGAAATGCCTGTGGAATTAAAACCTAAAGGTCATAACATAAACTCCTCCTAACCTGCAAGCCTTCTAGGAATGATATCTTGAATCAAGTGTGGGGATTATTCCTTCAGTGATTTTTCGTAGCATTGAAAACATACTGAAATCAGAACTCAAGTCAAGTCTGATTCACCTTGCCAAATCTATTCTATAGTATCCTATATTTTACTAAGCCTTATCTTAAGTAAAACTTAAGTACAATTACTTTTTGTGTCAGCCAACCATTAACTTAATTTCAAGGATAAATAAATTACAGAGATTTACAGGCCTTGTTTTTTAATTGCTTTGAAATAAGTCACAAAATATAGATCCTGTATATTCTCACACCTAATTTTTTAGTAAGTCAAATAATATAAAAGAACAACTAGCATTGCTACTGCTACAAATTTTAACGAGGAAAGCTAATATGAAATTAAAAATAAACAAACAAACAAATAAATAAATTGCAATGCTTCCTTAAACAAAAATGGAAAGCAGAAAATTAGTCTTGTCTATCTTGATTTATTGTTTTCTGTATTCCTGTGGTGTTAACACCAGCAGTTTTTTCTATTATCTCTTTTTCCTTAAGGAGAGTGATTCACAGGGCACCATTTAAGATCTTTTCATGTAATGGATTTGAGAACATTTCACCCATATATACTGGATACTTGGATTCTCTTGGCAAGATCAACAAAAAAGATCAGTTCTTAGTGCCTGTGTCAATGAAATCAGGTCAGCCCAACTTCCTAAATTATTATTCTACTGTCATAAATAACCTTTGATGAACTTGTTCAGTAGAGTTAATTGATTATCAATTTTCTAGGCATTTTAAGGCTGTATTATTATACCTCTGAGGAGAATACAGCATTGCTTCTACTGCTTATTCAAGTTTTTTGTCATATTTCAAATGTATTCAACCCGCTCCTTAGAGGCCTTCCCACACAAAACATTAATCATAACTGAATGAAATCAAAATGCTTTTGACGGATAAGAAATTATATAATTATTAATATTAATACTGCTACTCCTTTTCATCCCACCAATAACAACAAAAAAACATGCCCTTTATTCAAAAAAACAAAAGAGTTCCTCCTGGAATGCACTAGAAATACAGACCAGAATAAAAAATACTTTTGGTTGAATGTATTTCAATGTGTCGATATATAATACTATGCCATATAACAATAATAACATTGAATTGAAATGACTGTAAAAATTATTTTTTAAGGCATTGTATGCCTGATTCACATGTATGACAGCAGCTATAATGACCCATTTTCAAAAATTTCTGGCATAGATTTAGTTATAAAATATGAATGAAGAAAACCATTGAAACACAATTACGTCTAACAAGACACTAGAAGGAAATTTCAGAGATGCCACTATGCACTTACTGACTTCAGTATGAGAAAAAAAAAATTATAATAAAAGTTACTGTAATATGATCACAACTTTCTGTATAAGTATAGTTATCTCAGGATATTGACGTGCTAAGTAAGGAGACACATAGCTGACTAATCAAATAGTATAATATCTTCATAAGCTACTCAAGAACCCTTTATAATTTGACCAGTTTGTATACAGTAACAGTGCCTTGCAAGTGGAGTACCCTCTGCCTTGCAGTTCTAGAAAATTTACTCACAGAAAGTTTACAGCACATTCTGTATTTCAGTACCAGGCCTTGTATTAGTGCCTGTGCCAACACGATTCCTTGTTCAGGCACTTACCATGAGAAAATAGGAACAGGATGAGATAAATTAGGCAATATTTATGAATTCATTACATGCAGTAATTGCAAGCTTTAAACCTCTGGCATTCTTGTATAACACATGTCCACTATTCTCCTTAAGATTTCTTGATGGATGCTGAAGACATGCAGGACAAAACTTCCTGATATGACCTGCCCCTCACCTACCCAACAGACCACTGCCTTGTCTCAACTGCAGACATAGTGTTAGAGGTTCTCCTGACATGTGGCCACCAGCTTACTTACTGTATCACCAACATGCTTGTATGACCCAACTATTTCAATGATGCATGTTTCTGTCCTGTGAGGTGTAGCCTCATGGCCACCAGACAGGCCACTTCAGGTCCCAGGACAGAGACAGCCTGGGTGCACCCCAGGAACTGGTGTGCGGTAACAGCTGTACAAAGCAGCCTATACCCAGTCTACACACAAGGGGCCTTTTTAGAAGGGGCAGCAGGAGCTGCTCTGGCTGTAGAACCCTGGTGGGCCAAGTGCAGGCCTGAGTGCAGATCTCTCTCAGGGAGCAGCTGAGGGAGAAGGACTGCCAGCCAGAACTATGTGGGCTTTGGGGTTTCTGCTGCAGGAGACATACAGCACTGACATGCAGCTCAGTAGTCACAAGTTTTTCAGACTATCCTCTTGCACTCAATGGGTCAAGAGACCTTTAGAAGTTTTGAGAATTACATTTCGCCATTTTTCCCTAGCTTGAGTACCTACTGGTTGTTGGGTAATTGATTAGAGAGAAACTTCAAATTAAAAGTACTATCCAAAAAACTAAATCAGCATGGTATTTAAATCAAATCTAAGCAAGCTATATAGAGCTACTGATTCGCTTTAGTGCTGAGATTTATAATTTAACAACACACAGAGAGCTGAGAGCTTTCATTTAGTATTTTTTAGAGTAAACGATGAACACAGATTAGAAGTAGTAATGTAGAGCACTATGTATGACTTGATATCCACATACATTAATACAGTTATACACTGATTTACTATCCACACAATATTTAACAGATCTGTGTAAAGATTACTTCAATTTTCCCATTCAAGCTAAGAGAAAACAGAATACATATATGGAACTGTCATTTCAATAACCTCCAAAAAAGTTGTTAAAGCAGGAGACTGCTGCAAAGACTTGCCTACTATGGATTCATCAGTGTCTACATGATTTTCAGAACATTCCACATGCGTGTTCTTTACCCTCTGCTTCTTATTCCTTCCTGACTCTTTCCATATTCAGTAAGATGTAAGTTTCTCTGCTCTCTTTTCTGTAGTATTGTCCCTCTTTCAAATTCTTACTTCCTGAATCCCCTCTTAAGTTCTGCTATTTCCATGTACAAAAACTTACTTACAAAATATGACACAATTTCTGACATTGCAAGACGTCAATTTGCTCCATGTACTTGGATTTTGAAACTCTTAAAACAAATGCAAACTTTGCAAAGAACTAAAAAATCTCTTATAAATATTGATACGGTGCTTAGAACAGACACCTCCTGATGGGATTACACATGGCTGAATGCTATTTGTGAACTCAGATTGAACCATATGACAATGCTACAATGATTTTGCTTAGATACTGAACATATAATAAAAGTCATGTATATAACTTGAAATATACAAATATATGTATGTGCATTTAACATGCATAACTGCATTTATATATATGTATATATAATATGAGTATGTATTCAATTATAAGTAATAATTTTCCATATAAAATACACTTGTCCTATATAGATTCCTTAATTGTCAATGAGAGCTTTTCAGAGTGCATTATATGGATTTTCCCTGGAATAGAAGAAATAAAAAAAATTGTATAAGATTTTATCTTTAGGTATCAGACAGAAAAAACTCTCCACTTTTCCTAGATAAAATATTTCAGTATTGAATTTTAACTGACATAAACAAAAATGAGGAAAATATTTACCGATAGTGAATATGCCTGTAGGATGAAAAGAAAGGTATTAAAAATAATAAAACGACTCTACTGACGCACTAAAATACAACAAAACATTTGGTTCATGGAAATCGTTTTGTTTCAAGATAAGGGTGCATGTTCAAATGTGAGAAAAGAACGTGCTGAAATAAACAGGCTCTGTATGTTACAAAAGAGAAGGAATTTTGCAACTGCATTTCAGCGACCATACACAAACTCCCATTCAGAGTTCCCACAAATATAAGAACAGCATCTCAAGTTGGCTCCTGGGAAGCAAAGGAATTGTTAAGTAGGGTCCAGCAAGCAGGAAATACAAGCCTCAGTCCAACCTGAAAAGGATTTTTGCTAAAAACCAAGTTTAGTGAATATCCAGTTAAAAAGAAATGCTTGAGCATTTTCTTCTTTCACTAGAATACTGTTGATCAGGCAACTTCAACAGGACAGCCAAATGAACAAACCACAATAAATGCATATTATGCACATTTAAATGATGACGCCAGAGGGGAAAAAAAGATCCAGTTCCTACCAGTTTGGCTGAGTTGCGATGTGCTACGGCTTTTCCTCGAGAGACCCACGATGGCCACCATCTTGGCGCCGATGCTGGAGCGTCTCTTCTTGCTGCCTCCGCCAACGGTGCCCACTGCCGTGTCCGACTGGCTACCGTCGTTCTTCTCCAGCGTGTACATGTCCCCACCGATGCTGGTGCTCTTAGTCATGTTCTTTCCTGAGGCGCCCATCTGTCTGCTTTGCATTTTGGATGTAAAGACACTATCAGCCAGTGGATGGATAAACAGCGCAGACACAGAAGAGTAAAAAGGGGAAAACAGAAAAGGACAGGTTTCAGAAGGAAAGTTTTGGGAGACTGGAGGGTAACAGCAGCTAATTCACACAGGTAGGGGCTGGTTTTTTAGAGGTAAAAAACAGCTTTAATGCTAGGGTCCTGTTTGATCAGAAGATGAAATTGATCAAACACTGTGACTGATCAAAATTTTGTTTTAGATAACACATTCTTACTTACTGGTCTTCTTAAAACACATTACCAGCACAAGCATATCAAAGAATTAATGTATCAGTATACCACTGTTTACATTTTTTAGAAACTATGCAAGAATAGAAATATATTCATACACTCAGAGCACTGCTCTCCACATTTGATAAATCAGATCATGAATACTCGATCATCTAGTTTATCAGCTAAGAAGCTTCTGAAAATGGCTTGAGTAGGGATTACCTGGACACAGGAAGAGACACAAGGAAAATAAAATACAGGAACTGTCATTTATAGTTCATACTTCAACTAGAATTATAATTTTCTATAATAGTAAATAGTCACTAGCTAGAATCAGAAGTGTTGTCCACAGTTGAGCAAAGGGTCTTCAAGACCCATCGGTAAGTTACAGAAAAGCCACTGCCTGGCTCTCCTGTACTATTCTTATGGTTTTCCTCTAGCATCACTTGACCTGAAAAAAGGGTTAAAAAAAAAAGGCTGGGTGAAACTAAGCTTGCTTCAAAATAATGCTTTTCTAATTGATTATTCCCTTCCTTACAGATCTCTTTTGTACATTTGTTTAGCTTTATCTATGGCAGTGGTAAGTTGTTATGTGCCTGTACTTTTGCCTCCTGAGGTGAGATAGCAGCATATTGATGTTGGGCATTTGCTGTCCCTCTATTAGTGTCTTTATCACCAAATAACTAAAGTATAAAGACATAAACAGTCAAAAACCTGAAGTGGTTCCATTTCTTTACTAATGTCCCAATTTTTAGCTCTTACAGCAAAATAATTATTTAATGGTAAATTCTCAGGTTATCTGATCTCACATTATTGAAGCATTTTATTTTTCTATTTCTCTCTAAATTCTCTATTCTAATTTCTGCACAGAAATTCACCAGTGGGGATGCTGCAGCTCAGAAGGTACACAGTGAAAAAGAGTTTTCAGTCTGCCAGACAGAAGGTTGAAGTGTGTCTAGACCCAGACAAAGACCCCCTAATGCTGCTTGGGAAATTGATGTTCTGTAGACCCCCTAAGTGTTCTGCCTCTCCTCACATACAGATACACAACCTGTATTCCTCAGGGAAGCAGATACTTGATTCATGAACAAACTAAATGAAAGTCTGAAGTCTTAGCTTCCATTTTTAAACATCCAGACATTTCTTAGATTTTTTAGTAATCCAGTTTAGTTCAATTATCCTATGATTTTGATAAAATTACACAGTGATGAACCAATTTTGATTTTTTTATTCCCTTCCTGGCAGCAAATGCATGTATTATATGCATATGTTATAAAACACTTGGACACTATATGACTCAGATCATATTTACCTATAAAATGGAATTTTATTATAAAACACATTTGTTCTTAATCACAGACTGTTCTTTCAGGCTATAAGCAGCTTGCATCTGCATTACATCCTGCAGCATGCCAGAGCACACTCCAATGGGACCTGTCCTCTCAGTGCTCCAGGTTAAGGGACAAGATGATTTCTTTTGCATGGAAATGACGATCTGCAGTGATGATAGCACTACATATCCAAATCTTGCCCTGACAAATATCCAGACCAGGGAACTCTTGAGCAAATGTGGGACTGATAATATATATGTAGAATATTTCTATTTCAGTGAAGTTCTTGCACAGAACCTAGCACTTTGTTCACTGCATCTCACTAATAAGTTTATAGTAGATACAGTGTTAGGTAATCTGTAGAGAAAAAACAATAGAATAATTTTGAAAATAGGAAATTGTTCTCTTTGTGTGTATGTGCATAAAAACACCACTATATAAATGCTAACAAAGATTATTTTTGCTTTCCAAATGCATTTTCAAAAACATACGTAGGCTATTCCTGGAACTTCGCCTCTCAGCAAATGGCTTTAGAGTGGATTTTTCTGGATTTAGCCACGGTCTTCCTCTTACCTAATCTAAAGCTATTTCAAAAACATACATTTATATTGCTTATTTAGCTCCTAACTCGATTTATAGAATCACAGAATCACCAAGGGTGGAAAAGACCTTTAAGATCATCCAGTCCAACCATCCACCTACCACCAATATTTCCCCACTAAACCATGTTCCTTAGTAGCACATCTACACATTTCTTGTCCTCCAGGGACAGTGACTCCACTACCTCCCTGGGAGCCCATTCCAGTGCCTGAGCACACTTTCAGGGAAGAAGTTTTTCCTAATACCCAACCTGAACATACACTGGCACAAGTTGAGGCCATTCCCTGTCATAATATCCCTATTACCCAGGAGATGAGGCTAACTCCCTCCTTACCAGCATCTACTTTCAGTAGTTAGAGAGGGCAATAAGGTCTCCCCTGTAAAAACTTAACTATAGAATTAATGCGGTGGCTTCAAAAGCAAAATTGCATCTCTTTGCACTGATTTAAGGGGAAATGGGATGAAGCATCACATTTGGAACGAGGATGCAATTATTTAAGATATTTGAGAGTTTCCCAGAAAGCTTTTTGGTCTTTAATTGACAGCTGCATTTACATGAAGGCACAAAATGCCTCAAGTTGAGCCACAACACAGGAAAACACAACTGCTAGTTTATAGAATTGTCTTTGTAATCTAGTCCAAAAGTAATGGGTGTGCTTCCTAAGGAAGTTATGAAGAAAAATATGAATGAGAGTTCAGTTCAATAGATATACAGGCACAAAACAGAATTGAGAGTGACTTTGACAGGACAGCTAATAACAAAAGATCAGAACACAGAGAGCCTGAATGTATATTCTTGCATCCTTTTTTAACTCTTCTTTTTAGTACACATTGACACACACTGGAAAATTTGAAGTGGATTAGAATATATAAGAGTATAAAGGAAGGTGGGGAAATGAAAAAAATTGGACCTGCATTCCTGGGGCTTTTTAACACTATGATAACTGATTTGTAAAATGATAACATCACATGATGTATTTTCTTTCAAACTAACAGCTTTAGAGTTTGCATTCTCAGGAAGGAGATACCACAAGAACTAATTCTCAGTTTCAATGCTATCACACGTTTAAAAAATATCAGAAAGATCTAGAAGAGACAGTGCTGGGAAGAGCTAGAATCTTCAGCTTTATATTATGCTATATTCTTCTAAGAATCAGAAATTAAGACCCTTACCCAGGAACGCTATTTTTAACCCAAGTTTTCTAAGGAAACATGATTAATTTCACAGTGTTTTTGGCAAAGGAGTAGAAAACAAAAGCTACTTAGTTACTAAAACAGATCTCTGGGGAGAGACTTTATCAATGCTCTTTTGGAGACAGACAGTAGTATTGAATCGCTTATTTCATGTGCGAGCTTGTTCCCACAGATTGATAGGAGGATGAGTATTTTTATTGCCTGAAGGAAAACTTCTTCCAATGATATAATTTTCAAGAATCACTGAATCACTGAATATCCTTAGTTGGAAAGGACCACAAAGATTACTGAGCCCAGCTTGTGGCTCCATAAAGGAGCACTCACAGTTCAAACCCCATTTGTGAGATTCATTGTCCAAACTGAGAGGACAGGTCTCCCTGGAGTGTACTCTGGCATCAGGAAGTAATTCAGATACAAGCTGCTCCTTGAACTGTGGCAGCTTGTGGCCATGAGCACTGCCCTCTGGATACTTTTTCCAGGGCCAGCCACCTCCTCAGTGAAAACCTTTTCCTAACACACAACATGAGCCTCCCCTGCCACAGCTTCATGCTGTTTCCTCCCTATCCACAAAGTCAGTGAGCTGCTGTTATATTTTATAATAGAAAATAGTAATTATGCCATTGCTTTATAAGTGATATTAACACTGAAGGCACGTCTTATGTCAGAGCAGTGATAACAGAAATATTCTTTTTCTCATAAAACAGTGGGAAGAAAGTTCCCATTTCCTGTGTCTAATGTGCATTTACCATATTGAGGTGCTTCATGTGTCATATCCTAAAATGTACAATTCTATTAAAATGCAAAAGTTTGCAACAATTGCCAATATTAAAGAAATTGATGTGCCTAAAATGGCTGGCATGCAGACAAAGTTGCTATAATTTCACTAGGCAGTAAGCTATAAAAGCACTATGCATTATAAAAACAGGCTCTTTGGCTTCTGTCTACGGGTTCTGTATCACAGAATCAAGTTTTGCTGTATACACCTGTGGTGGACTTCGTTTAATCAGGTTCTTTATATCAGTTAAGAAAGAGAAAGGGAAGAAGATTCAGGTAAGGAAAAAAGAGATTTAAATTTAGTATCGAGTGGATGTTCCAAATACTCATACAAATGGCGAATACCGATGTTCATTCACCGAACTCAATTTGCTCCCTCCGAGTACAATTGTAAAAATACTTGCTCTAATTCAACTTTTTGAGTTTTTTTCCTTCATAAAAGCAGAAGGAGATACATCTTTTTTATGCTCCTAGTTTGCAAACAGCTCCCGAAGAAAGCTATTGCATAGTAGTGGCTTTGTTTATTTTTTCAGTTCTTTCTAAAAAACACTGTGGGAAGTGAGTACTAGGAGAGGTCTGAAAAGTTGACTGCGTTTCATAGTAAATCTGCAGTGTTCAGGAGCAAGTCTGCTCCTTCATCCATACTCTGAACTCTTTTTGGCCATTCAAGCCTTTGCTCGCTGATTACTGATAAATGCTTGGTATCCTCACCACTGAAGTTATCCACTTGGGCTGCCTTTTGACAGTGCCAGAAATGGACTTTTTCCTAAAAGAACAGGGTGTTGTATGTCAGGTCATGGTCCATTCTAAGATAACAGGACTGTCAAAGAGATGTCTTAGTTAATAACTCCTATAAACTTTTCTCTTAACAGAAAACAGAAATGACTTATCTATGAAGTTTTCTTTCTATGTACATACACACAGACACACATGTTCTGTTAGACATATTCAACAACATCTTAAATTTATGAGAGGATATGAAACAAGAAATAGAAGTGCACTAAAAAATCAGTTTTCAAGATACCTGATAAGGTATTCAACTTAAGAAAATCCTCTACAACAAGAATATACAGCCACAAGGGGAAAACAATAAACCCACAAAATTACACAAACAAACTGTGCTAGGCCAGCCATGTGCATGATGGTACAGTAATCACCCTCACGAGAATCCAAACAAGAATCACCTCATCACACCACTCCAGCTGCAGGCAGCCCCTGCCCAAAAGCAACCAGGGAGAATGTGACAGCCAGGCCACTCACTGCCCTTGGCTTGTGGGGACCAACCAGACAACCAGAGCAGGGTGACGGCAAAGCTCACATGGGAACATTGCTTACTGCACTGCCCTACATTCAGGAAACCACTTGAGGACACTGAAAAACACTGTCAGATCTTTGTGTGGGTAGGCCAGAAACTTGTTTTAGATGCTTCAGTTTTCCAATGAACAAAGAAAAATGTCCTCAAGTGTGACATGGGTCAGGTGGGATCTCTGACCTCTCTGACCATGAAAGCCTGCGTGCACACAGCTGACTTGCATGCTTTCCAAAGCGTGTTTTTCTCAGGTTTCCTAGAGGAAACAGCTCCTGACCCACACTGTCCCTTGAGTTGTGCCTGCACTGCCCTGGGGGCATGTCATTGGTGTGTCTGGCACAAAGACAATGCAATTTACACAGTTTGAGTGACCATGGAACAGTGCTTAAGGCCATGCTTGCCCTGTCTTGTTTACTGATATGGACGGTCTTGAACTTGACTATATAACAAATCTCAGACTGTTGTTAAATTCAAGCCCATAACGTTTTTCTGAATGCTTTTGGAAAACAAAAAACAACAAACAAACAAACAAAAAAAACAAAACCATTAAGCCAGTATGAAGCTGCTATTTGTACAAAGCCTTCTAGAAAATGCATTATTATGTTTTTTGATTTCTTGAAGGCAAGAATCTTTGGGATTTCTTTGTCAAAAATCCACTCGTTTTCAAAATAGAGAGTGCAATTTTCTCTGGAATCAGATCTGCTATAAAGGTTTTCCAGACTCCTAACATAGCAGGTAATCAGACACACCTGTGTTTTTCTCCCCCATTTTGCAAGTATCTGTGATGAACCAATGAAAGATCAAAAAACACTGGCAGAGAAACTATCTCAAAATATAGTGCCTATGACCTGCTGCTTGGAAAGCTATCTCTTTGGAGTTGACACATAGCCAGAAGGGAGTGCTCCCCTAGGAAATTTTCAGAGAAGGGAGGTAGGGAAACAGGTTTCACAAGATCTTTGGTTCAGTCTTGGTATCTTATGTTTCAGACAATCCATTTCTTTGATACCTGATCAAGAAGAAAGGCAACAGTTTATGAGGTTTCAGTTAAGATGGGAAATTTCGAGTGCAACAGGATCCTAAACTGAACACTATGATTCTCCCAAGTTACTGCAAAAAATAAAAAAAAAATAAAAAAAAATGCAAAATCCCAAAAATCCCAGAGATAAAAGAACCTTGATAAGACTTTTTCAGGCATCCTCTATTGTTTAATAGTGCAGCACTGCCCATACTTTCTGTATACTAAACAATCCAATGGGCAGCAGTGACTGAAACAAGGAAAAAAGCTGAACTAGGAAAATACACAGACCTTCTCCACAAAAAAAAAAGATATACAAATAGCCAACAGACCCAAGCCCAAAACAGAGTACTTTCAGTTTGGAAGCAGACAAATGTCTTATGTAGTTGCTGTCCAGTTAAAATGTTTCAAACTTGATTTTTATACAACCTCTAAGAAAAATGCTCTCTTCAGACACCACAGTCAAAAAATACTGATCATATCCATCTTTTGCCACCGTCTCATTTTACACTCCTAGACTTAAAAATGCTATTCTGTCCATTCCTGTGTATGACTGATAGACTAAAATTATTCACAATCTTGATTTTTTTTTTTATTTTTCACTCACTAAAAAAATACCCTTTACTAAAGCAATATTATTGAGCACAGCATTTTTCAACTCCACAGCACAGCAATACCATCCACTGCATGGGTATCATTAGTAGGATTTCTAAGGACTTTTGTTTTCAATCTTCATTACAGCTGAATTGGAAATGAAAATATTTCATCTTGTTCCTCAGCCAGAATTATATGAATCAGGGAACCAGACTTATGCTGAGGTCAATTGGCAGATCTTGCAGGTATCTTTTTTTTCCAATGAAAAGTCAGTACTCCTACTGCCCTGCCCTGCCCTTAGTTCTCTGGCAATTATGCCTAAAGAAAATAAAGCATCTGCTAATGTAAAACTACACTTAGCTGAGTGAGGAGCACAGCCATGTACTGTCATGCTGTAGGGAAAGGATTTTAACAATTCTTCAATTGCTGATATTCTCTCGTACACATCTTTTACGAGACTGGACAACCACTGAAGATTCCTTTTACAGATTTTTACAAGCAGGATAGAATTATAATGCCATTCTTAATAGAACTCTTTCCTCATTTGTAGACGTTTTCATTTCATTAATTTCCTGGAGATATTTAACAAAAACAGAATTATGGGGACAGCTGTGATGCAGGAAATAATATTTCCATGGGAACAGTGCTTGTAGCCAATGCACGTCAATTCACATCAAAGAAAAACACTACAGGTTTGCAATTATACTGACTTAGTCTCCTGAAGATCACTGCTGAAAATTATCCTATTAACTCATTTGTGATGTAATTCTCTAATACCTACCGGACTGACTAAATTAATAGGTTTATTTTATGTAAATTATAACAGGGAAATTTGTGGAAAACAATTTTGGAATTGAACTTTTTAAATGGCTTGGGCTGAACATGGAAAATATATCTTCTTACGATTAATTAGTGAATAAAACAGTGATTATAATGTACGTTGTTATGTATACTTTTCAAAGAAAACTTGTGTGCACATCTGAAAATAAAAATAACTCCATATTTCACCAGTTGTTTCATATGAAGCAGCTGAACAACAGACTTTCCAAACTAAAACTGACAATGGGCAACGTGGCTTAATTGAGTGTCTCCTAGAAAAACGCAACTTGCATCTACTTAATCTACAAGTTGAATAGTATGTGCTTATTTGGACTATTACAGAATTACAGTTTTCCAGCTGAGATGGAAAAGAGATGGAAGAGAGGGATCGTTTTCTTTTCAGCATTAACAGTGCTTACTAAGTCTTTAAATACAGCTGTGCCACAAACTTGCTTAAAACAACTCCGATTTATTTCTTGAAGAAATGAAAAGAGCTCGCTGAAATTAAAAACAAGCAGTAAATTGATAAACCTAATTTTAAGTTCACTGTGAATGCATAACCCAAAATAATCTGAGAAATATTGTAAAATTAAATCCTAAAGGGAGAAAAAATCAAATTTCAAAGTAGAAATTTTCAAAAATACATAGAGATAAAAGACATCCTCGGGATGGAACCATGATTTAGCATCTTTACTCACTAAACTGAAATTGTCTATAAGGACAATTTCCTCTTTGGGAAAAACACATTAACAGCTGGAAAACTTTGGAAGAAAGTAGTATAAGAATTGGATTGGATGTGCTACTGAGAGTATATCAGGAGAAGATCACAAAATGCACAGGGAAGAAATAGCTGTCCTGAAAAGCCATTATTCAAATCAATGGCTGTAGGCAAACATGGATTTGACTAAAGCTGCCTCTATACTTGACTCATGGAAGACAAAAAAGCTTTGATCAGCGCTGTAGAACCTGGCTATGCTTCACTCCTCATCACTTTACACTGCTCATGTGTATGGTGGGGGGAATCTAAACAATAAAGCAGCTCTGACATTTATGTCTTCCCCTGCAAATTCAGGTTGCTTGAGGACTCCAGAAAATCAGGGTCAGAATAGACACTGCTAACATTTCTCATACCTATAGCATCTCTCTGAATTGATCTTCTGGGACCGAGAGCTAAATGGACACGAGCAAGAGATCTGAAGCCATAATTACCTCAGCCGAAGAGACATTATCTGGGACATCATGATCTTGCCTGTCTGACTTCTGTCACTTTGACAAAATGACTTTGAGTCACTTTGGGCCTCTGGGGAAAACTGGAAAGCCATACAGAAAACTTAAGAGCATCAGAAAAAGAAAAGGTAGTGAGGAAACTTGCCATGCATCTTTCTGAACCCAGGTCTGCAAGTTTCCTACCTATGGAGCACAGGCCCATGGCCAGAGCTCCTTGCTGAGGGACTATGTACACTTACATGCTATGTATGTTTGGAGAAAATGCTTGTTTAGGTAGCACTTTATGGACTTCATAGGCTGAATATGACTATTACGCAGGTACAGTGAGAGTATTGAACCAAAATGTTCAGATGTTTAGTCAGGCAACCTAAACATCAGATAAGCCTGGGAACCCCAGTATAGGAAGAATGTGGAACTGTTGGAGCAGGTCCACAGGAGAGTCACAGAGATGATCAGAGGGCTGGAGCATCTCTCCTATGAAGAAAGGTTGAGGGAGTTGGACTTGCTAAGCTTGGAGAAGAGAAGGCTTTGTGGAGACCTCACTGGGGCCTTCCAGTACTTGAAGGGAGCTTACAAGCAGGAGGGGGACCAATTTTTTTACAGTCTGATAGGACAAGCAGGAATGACTTTAAACTAAAAAAGGGGAGATTTAGGTTAGATTTTAAAAAGAAATTATTACCCAGAGGGTGGTAAGGTGCTGGCACAGGCTGCCGAGAGAAGTTGTAAATGCCCCATCCCTGGCAGCATCCAAGGCCAGGTTGGATGGGATCCTGGGCAGCACGATCTGGTGGGTGGCAACCATACCCATGGGCAGGGAGGTTAGATCTAGGTGATCTTTAAGTCCCCCTCCAACCTGAGCCATTCTTTGATTATGTGATTTTGATTTGTTTCAAATCCTCAGTTTATTTCTTTTGATTATCTCTACTTCTTGCATGTCTCTAGGGCTTTTCATCTGCACTTCTATATTTTAAAGCCTACTGATGCACTGTTTTTGAGTGACCTTAAGTGACATAAGTATATCAGTGCTTTCTGAATCATAAGTTGGAGCTGATGCACCATGGAGGCTGAACTGCAGGTTGTGTTTCATGGAGATGGAAGCATTCTCAACAATACTGCACTGTTGTCAAACACAAAAAGTCTGAACTGTAGTCCATTTCAAATGAAGTATTTTCACTCTTTGCCTGTTAATAATGTGTACTTCCAAATTCATTTTTTTAGTATTTCCCAGCAGATAAAACTAAGTCTACCATCTGTAGAGAAATCTGTAAGTATTTTGTACCTTTTCCAGGAAACCAGGTCTCTAAAGTTTTGATAGGTAGTGATGACTAACTCAAAAACAGGTGACATTGCTAGATTTCTTAAATGACTTATATTCTGCTCTCAGTACAGATGTCACTAATAATATATGAACTAATACAATTCCTTTCTGAACCACTGATATTGTGTCCTTTTCAATAATTTCTACAGAAGCCAAAGATAATTTTCTTCTATACATCATCTGCCAAAGTTTAAAACGTGAAACAGTCAAATTATTGCGTCCCTTGCTACAGATGCAGTTGCTGTATGGATTTTTATCTCTTGAAAGTAGAATACTAAATTAAGTTTTAAAATTTACATCAAAAAACAATGGGTTTGAATCCTTATTTGAAATACGGTCATTTGTCATTAACTGCTACCAAACTCTGTATAGCCCAATAATTCTAATCTTACTGGAAAATAGAAAATAGGGACTTTGATTTCAGAGACACAGACCAGCTGTATTTAAGCAGCCATCTGGTTATCTAATGAGAAGCATACAGAAGAGTTACATTAGAAGAACAAAGATTTTAAGTTGCTGCTTTTTGTTTCAGGTCTCTGTCCATTATACGTGCGCCAGCCTCTCAAATTAACAAAGCATTCTGAATTTGAAAAGAGTTAGTGAATGTTAGAATCATAGAATCACAGAATATCCTAAGTTGGAAGGGACCCACAAGGATCAAGTCCAACTCCTGGCTCAACACAAGATCACTCAAAAATAAGAGCAAATGTCTGAGACTTCGTCCAGACACTTCTTGAACTCTGGAAACTTAGCACCATGACCACTGCACTGTGTAGCCTGTTCCAGTGCCTGATCACTCTCCAATGAATAACTTTTTCCTGATATCCAACTTAAACCTCCCTTGATGTTGTATGGCAGCTTGCCAGTCTGATCCCAGGAATGGCAAGAACACTTTTTGCGATGGTTAAGAAACTCCTTGGGCTAAGAGCTACAGCAAAGTCAAGAAGTCCCCCTCATCCCATACCAGGATCAGGGCTGGTCTCACAGCAGGAAGGGGTTGGGGGAGGCTGGTGGCCTCATACCTCATCCTGACTGCAGCCCCATTTGGCAGGGCCCAAGCTCATTACTCTTGAGAGGAAGCATGCTTCTGATCACACTTTTTCCCTCTGTAACGAGGCCATGACCTAGGCTTTACCACCTTGCAAACCCTGTTTTGTGCTTCAAGAAGGGTCTGACCTACTAAAAGGGTATGGTTTAGCTGACTAACAGAAGCACAGATCGTTTTTTTTTCTAGGAAACCATTGCTATTGGGTACAGATTTCATACACTGCAACTTAGCTAAAGTATTATGCAGTTTCAAAAGGGTCTCAGGCTGCAGCTTTCACAGCCATTGCAAGCATGTGGCCTGTTTGGCAAGAAAGGTTGGGCACAATTAATACATTTCATCCATTAGTTTAGTTGGTTGGGCAGAATTAACTTCCTTCATCCATTAGTTTAGTTGGAACAATCACTACAAATTTTCTGAAACGTTTTGAGAAATCAAACAACGCAAATATACTGAAAATAGATTTTTGATGCTTTTTGGCTTTTGCACAACTTTTGATATTTTTACCAGAATATAGATTTTCAAAAAGCATTACTAGTTTCCACCTCTATGGAGCAGCTAGCAGAGACTACAAAACACTGCATTTAACTGATAATAGCTGCAATCGCAGTAGAAGTCACATAAAAACTGAAATACAAAGATTACAATACAATGAAAAACCAAGGAACAAATACTCATCAGGCACCAGTTTTAAAACCTACATAATTAAATTCTTTGAAGATTTTTTTTTTTTTGACTGAATGACACAAAAGATACTAGAAATTGAATTTGAGATGAAATTGCATCCCACAAAGGAAAGGTCAAAGAGAGCATGAAGAACTATTAGGAAGAGAAAGTTTTTTGTATGAACAATCCCATTACTTAAAACTACATACTGCACTGTTTCTTGTATCTTTGATTAATTCTGCAAAATTACAATCCAGCTGACTTTCTCCACTGTAAACTTTCATTCTTTACTTGTGTCGCCTTCCTATATATATACGTATATATATATATATCACCGCTGTCTTTTTCCCCAAATTGTAGAAGCATGCTTTAACATATCCCTTTAGAAAGTAGAACAAACCTCTGGTCTTGCTCTCATCAGTTCTACAAGTACAGTCATATCCCCTTTCTCCTTTTCACCCGTGTTAATTGAAAGAAAAAATATTCGCATTGTTTAAAATAACTCTGTTGAGCTCCTGTTTTCCACTCCCATTTCAAACACTTTCTAAACAAACAAATTTTACTGCTTGTGTTTGTTCAGTTGAAACTGCACCTGGCAAGGTCTTTAATGACATCTTAAGATTTCAGAACTGTATTAGTCACTGCTTTGCTTTGCTATACCATGTCTCAAATTTTCCTCTCTCTAATCTTCCATTTAACATCTGCTTGAGTAGACTTAAATTTTCTGCTCGGCCAGATGGCTGTGATGGTCTCAGGGCAGTATTTACTGTCCCCTATATTGCTGTTCCTAAATCAACATTTGCTTACCAACAGTACATCAAAATATTGCTTCTGCAATTAAAACTGCCTCCCTTCTCCCCTGCCTCCTTCTGCCTACACTAACATCTCTCTGTCTGGTAGCTCCTCACGAGCAGCCTTGTGGAGAAGGACCTGAGGGTCTTGATAGATGAAAAACTTAACATGAGCCAGCAGTGTGCCCTTGCAACTCAGAAGGCAAATGTAATCCTGGGCTCCATCAAAAGAGGGGTGGCCAGCAGGGACAGGGAGGTCATTGTCCCCCTCTACTCTGCCCTTGTTAGGCCCCATCTAGAGTACTGGGTCCAGGTCTGGAGCTCCCAGTACAAGAAGGACAGGGAGCTGTTGGAGAGGGTCCAGAGGAGAGCCACAAAGATGATCAGGGAGCTGGAGCACCTCCCCTGTGAGGACAGGCTGAGGGAGCTGGGCTTGTTCAGCCTGGAGAAAAGAAGGCTGTGGGGTGACCTCATTGCAGCCTTTCAATATCTAAAGGGAGCCTACAACCAGGAGGGGAAACAACTCTTTGATAGGGTTGACAACTGCAGGACAAGGGGAAATGGCTTTAAGTTGAGGGAGGGAAGATTTAGGTTGGATATCAGGGGGAAATTCTTTACAGAGAGAGTGGTGAGGTGCTGGAACAGGCTGCCCAGAGAGGCTGTGGATGCCCCGTCCCCTGAGGTGTTCAAAGTCAGATTGGATGAGGCTCTGGGCAGCCTGGTCTAGTATTAAATGGGAAGGTTGGTGGCCCTGCATGTGGCAGGGGAGTTGGAGATTGATGATCCTTGAGGTCCCTTCCAACACTGGCCATTCTGTGATTCTGTGATTCTGTGAATCATGAATCTCAACTCAGTATCAGTAAATTCAGTATTTCCCTTCAAGACCTCTCTGCTCCTTTTCCCAGTCACATGGACAGTGCATGTCAGTTAGACTTTGCTCTTTGGACAGCACTTTGAATTCTAATTTCATATTAGGTCCACATTTTTGTGACTTGCAGATACTTGCAATTTCACATCTCTGCCCTTTCTGTTCGTTCACATATTGAATCCACTCTCACATTTCATATGCCAGTTATTGCAGGAGGGAGTTGAAATAAGAATAATGTCAGATAAGAATACATAAGGAGTCTTCAAAAACTGCAGCAGGGAAGCTTGATCCATGCTTTCTGTTTACTAGCATGCATTGCCAAGAAGGAGCATAGTTATGATTTTTCTATACATCAACCATATGCCAATTTGTAGTTCCAAGAGGTTTAGCGGAGGCAAAATCTGACTTTGCAGCTATTGCTGCCAAAAAGATTGATTGACTTATTGTATTCCAGTGCTCCAAGAGCGAATGCAGTTTATTGCACTGAGTGACTCTATGAAACAAGCAAGGGATGCAGTCATGATGGATATCTGTCTTCATGGTCATTTAAGCTACTTTGAACCCACCTATCATCTCAGCAGACTGCAACCATTAGTGTGACTATTAGCATTACTCACAAAATGTATAAGCATGGTGACTTTGAAATGTACAATATTGAGGCATAATGTGCCTTTAAAGAACTCACTTTTGATGATGGAGAGAGCAGCCCCTTTGTCTCCCAGCTCCCCAGAGGAAAGGTGACTGCTGCTCAACGCCCGTGAATACAAATTCCCATCTCCTCTACAGCTTTTTTTGATGCCCAAAATCTCAGGATCTAGGAGGTAATTGTCTACTGTTCTTTGCTGGATGAGATGGCTGCTTCAGTTCTGTTGGGTACTGTAAATACCTATTGATATGGTTAATTATTAAATGATGCTTTGTTGACTGTTCAACACTGGTGTTGAGTATTTTTGGAAGTTGTTAAGAGCAGCTGCAGAGATGCCTTGTTTCATACCAAGAAGGGATCCTGACTTCTCTGCCTTCCTGGAGGTTGAGAGCAGCCACCAGGCAGAGGGATGAGCTGGCACGGAGAAAAAGAAACTCCTTCTCAAAGAAGACTTTATTTTCTGTGAGGGGCAGCATTTTTGGCTGAAGGGTAACCTGAATGAAAGTTGTAAACTGGGAATAGAGACCTGCTTTGTAAAAGGCTGGACTTTATGGTCCCCCTAAAATGGAAACTTAATGAGATTCAGGAGAGAAAAAGGTTCCTTAAAGTATTCTTTCCCATACTACCAAAAGATTTGCTTAGCAGTCCTTGGAGCAAGCATGCTAAGGCAGTCTTAAAGACAGCTGTTTCTAAACAGATGTTTTTGCTGAGATTTAGAAGGTGTTCACACGAGTGAAGGAATGATGGCAACACATACAGTGAGTGGCAGTATTGCCCCATACCACCCCAGATGGAACACTACACGTTTTGATTTTTTTTTTTTATGACTTTTGCTCCATTCTACCACAGGCGACTTAGTTCATTCATCTCCACTTGGAAGAGTCTATCAGAACACTTTATGTGAGTAATTATTTGTTTGAAATAAAAGAAGTGACTGTGTGTGTCTGCATGTGTGAGTATGTACAGGCATGTACATGTGGATATATGCAGCAATGGAAATGGAATGCAGCAGAGCGCTTTAACATGTATTAGAACAGCTTGTCAAGCTTAAGCTATCTATAGGCATTTACTGGGAAAAGTATTTTTTTTTCCTGAGAGTTTCTGATGTGTTTCAGCAAAACTCAAAGTCATTTTTTTACAAATGAAGAAGGAAAGAACATTGTATTTCTCATAATGCAAATTACATGGATTTTGCAATATAAAATGTCACTGATTTGCATTAGAAGTCATGGTTCAAAGGAATTGTGGTACAGTGTGTAAATCTAAAATGCTGTCTGATAAAATGAGAGCCAATTGTGCTGAAATACTTCTGGACACAATACAGCAGCAGAGCTGCATGACCCCTTCATAGTGCAGCAACCCACAACAGCTATTCATATAGAGTGGAAGAAAAGGAAAAACTCTGCTTATCCACGTCAATTATCCATCAATATGCACATTTATCAGCCCATGTGAAAAGGAAAAATATTCAAATTCTTTTCTTTACTACTGCCACATACACACACACACACACAAAAAAAAAAAAAAAAAAAAAAAAGTAAAGATGGTTTTGATATTGATAACTCAAGAAAGGATTTGTCCATGACCAATAATTCAAGCAGGTAATATAAAGAGGCATCTTACAATTTCTATTGTTTATTATAGTCAAACTCAAGCTCTAGTCTAAAACAATCTAAAAAATAATATGCTGCAGCTGCATATGAAATGATGCATTGAGTTAGTGTGCTGCATCATTTGCTAGCAGAACAAGTTCACTGAAGCTGAGACTAAAACTTGTTTCAACATGAAATCATCACAGCTGAAAGCAAAAGAAGCGACAGAAACCATAGACAATAAACTAAGGAAAGGAAAGGAAAAGAAAAGGAAGGCAGGGAGGGTTCAGGTACAGCAGGAAGCAGGTCAGTAGGTCTTCAGAACTAGAAATGTTTTACCTGTCATCCTCTTTCCCTTCCTCAGCTTGGTCCTCTTGAGCTTTTTCATCTTGCCCTGAGCCCTTGGTTTCTTCCTGATCACCATTCTCTGCCACCTCTTGCCCTTGCTCTTTTTCATCAGTTTCTTGCTCCTTTGCTTTTTCCTCCTCCTCCTCTTTTTCCTCCTCCTCAGGAAATATTTCATCTTGTTCATCCCCTTCCAACCCTCCCTCTTTTTTTTCCTCTAAATTCCTTGTCCTTCTGAAGTCAACAAAAAAATTGAGCAAGGCATGCAAAAGGAAAAAAGAAAAGGATAAAATAAAGTTAGGGCCACAGAGAAGAGCATGCATGGACTCAAAAGAAAGGAAACATAGAAGGAATGAAACAAAAACTGAAAGATGGAAGTAGCCACAAATTAAGTCATGCTGGCTAACCCTCCAGCCTGCACCAGAAAAGCTTTACACTGGGATGTTTTCTTAGGACAGCCTCTAAGGCCCTCTTTCAATAGAAGCTGCATAGCAATAGATCTCCTTTATAAAAGGAAGTATAACCATTGGACAGAAACAATATCCTAACATTGCCCATAGAAACTGATGTTGAAAATATCTTATGAAGTGCATTACTTCTCTCCAGGGGACAGATCTTTGGCACTGAATTTTGCTGACAGATGTGGGTGGGTTACACCTGCTGAGAAAAATTATTTTCTGTTCGTTCTGCAGTCAAAGCTCCACCGACAGTGCAGGAGGGGCATGCAAAGGAGATGCTTTGCTCACAGACGCTGAGCACACCTTGCTGACGACTGAATGGTGTTATGCCTTCTGTTGAGCTGGACCAGGGTCTGTAGTATTAACACAGACTTCTGTAACAGTTAGCAGCTCTAGTTTAAAAAGTGCATTAACATGTCTCTGGCATTGTCAGTAATTTGATCTTAAGCTTTCTTTTCAGCTATCTTGACTATTTTACAACAACTGTTACCAGGAAGCATGTCTAAGCATGCTTGCTGATAGCATACATTTGTTGCTAAACATATGCTATCGTAAGTCAAAATGACAAAACTTTGCTAAAAACAAATACCACAATAAATTCAAAAAGCATGAGATGAAAAGGATATTTAAAGCGGTATTGTGCATATTTCCTGCCAACTCCAACTTCAGCAATACATTCTTCTCAATCACAAATACTGAAGTGCCCATTTACTGAAACCCCACAGCTATGGCTGCCCCAGAGCTCCCTGTGCTCACCTTATTTTCTTGTTTCCCCGAGGCCGCTCTGACTGGACGGACATGTAGCTCGTGCTGCTGAAACGAGAAGCGCTGCTCGTCCGAGACACTGCCGAGACATCGCTGACATCGCTGTCTGAGGACTTATTGGAAACGTTGTCTGAGCCTCGCTGAGCATCCCGCCCTGACCGATACTGCAAGAGGAAAGGGACAGAGATGTTGTCAGTGGCACTTCCACAGATCAGCTATGGCGATGGTCCCTGATGGCATCTAAACTGCCTGTGTCACCAGACTGCCTGAACCTTTAAAGTGAAGTTTTTAACTAGTAGAGAATACAAAAAATGTCTTGCTTCATATTAATTTTATTCTGCTTTGATATCCAATTCAAGTGATTAGCTCTGCGGTTTCATCCATAAGTTAACTTGTACAAACATCCAGCTCTCCAAGGGTTTCACCAACCCGAGCAAAGACGTCTGCCCCATCGCACAGTGCTCTCACCACAGCTGTTTCACCAGTGCACAACAGCACAGCGGGGACGGTGACGCACCTGCGGCTGCTGGGCTCATGAAAGATTGACCAGGAAGCAGATGAGCTTCACACTGCCTACAAAAAGCGTGTCTCTTCTGGGGCCTAGCCTATTTACCAGAACTTCTGGTTGACAAATGATAGCACTTTTCTTTTTTTATAGGGATAGATGAGATTATCCAAGTTAAAGACATCATGATGTAGCTCTGCAAACAATCAAAGCCCATGGCCTTCTGCATTGGGAAGTCCGAATGGATGTGAGACTAAAGAAATGGGACTAGAGAGCTAGAGATTATTTGCGCTAATAATGTACAGATGCCTCAAATGTTCTCACTTGTGTCCGTATGCTGTCACCAGAAAACCAGCAGGTGACTGGCCATCAGCAGAGGCGTATGTTCTATTAAGCAGAGTTGTGCAGAGGTATCTGGGTTTGATTTGACCAAAATATGAGTATTTGTTCTTGATACACCAGTAAACTCTAAAGAAATGCTAAGTCTTTGGCACTCTGCACTGCACCTCGTGCATATAAAATAAATAGAGATTTTTCCTCTTCCTCTTCATGAGCAGACATTTCTGTGTACACAGCAATGCAGTGGTTTGCTATTCATAATCTTTTCAGGAAAACAGTTCTGCAGGACAAACTGCCAATGAGCACCAAGCTGACAGTGAATGAGGACAGCATGAAAGTATGTAAAGTACAGCACCAGCAGGATTTAAAGAAAAAAAAGGGAAAAAAAACCTCGAACTCCTGGGGAGTAGCAATCCCCAAAAGTAGAGGACTCAGATCCTCTTTACAGTTTTTGAAAAACCATACTATGTGCAGTCCACAGATCATTTGTTTCTGTCCCTTAGAAGTGGTAAGGAACACTGGGAACTAATCAGGAAGACTGCAGCATTTCAGAATAGCATTTGAGTACCTGCTAGAAATGGATATTGCACCTGGAAATAATGAGTTATCTTGCCTGTTTTAAAACAGATAAATGAACCAAAGACAAGAAGAAGTGCTTGAGCAGGTTACAGTGCACACCTGCTGCAGGCAATGACCGAGCACAACCTGGGCTGCATGTTTGTCTAAAATTGTTGCCAATACTGCAGCTGCCTCCCTGACCCATCCTGATTTCCAGTATTTGGGTTCATTTACAGACCTGTCACCACTCTCTTCTTCAGCCCTAAGGTGTGGGAGAGCACTCAGCCAGCCCTAAATTCACAGAGGATTTTTCTGATTACATCATTTAAAGGGTATAACATGTATTGAAGGTTTTTTTTTTTGACACTATTAATATTTTTGTTTCATGAAGATGGTATGTATTTTTACTGATTTGGGAATGTAAAAACAATAATTTAACAACTGTTCTGACCATCAAAGATGGAGGAACATTAAACCTCTCTTGCAGTAATTCTTTTCAAACAGCAACTCAGATTTTTGGAGAAGACAAAACAGAGTGCCTTCTGGAACCTGTCTGTACTCACAAAATAATAGAACATCCCAAGGTGGAAGGGATCCACAAGGTGATCCAGTCCAACTCCCGGCTCTACACAGGACCACCCAAAATTCAGACTCTGTGTCTGAGAGTGCTGTCCAAACAGTCCTTGAACTCTGGCAGCTCGAGGCCTTGCCCATCAGCCTCTAATGAAGAACCTGTTCCTAATACCCACCCACCAGTGGGAACCAATGGGGCCCCCTCAGCCTCACCATTGCTAGTGACCCTGTGAAGCACACTGTTAGCCCTACAATTCTGATGTGGCTGTCCTTAGGGAAAATGAGCACACTATCAGATGTAAATCATTCATGGAATTGTTAACTGCATCCCAATTAAGGGACAAATAATTACTTGTGGTCACCACAGAATGACAGATCTCGACCCACCAGATCCCTTGCTGAGCTCCCCACACAGTCAGTGGAAATGAGCCTTTCCAAATTAAATACTTATAAGCAACAAATGCTATCAGCACTGCACAGAGCCATTCTGCAGCATGCTCACAGGTTCTAAAACCTGTGGTTATGGTTTTGTCTGCTCTACTTCTACACCTGGAAAAATAATTTTCCAGTTCTTAAAGATATTTTTTTTTGGTAGAAATGTACTGTACATAACAAATCAGACATTTTCATAAATAAAACAATCTAATTGTACTTTTATTCTTTAAGAAGCCAGCAAGTAACAATAACCTAGTGATAGACATTTAAGAATTGCTATGACAACAAAAGCAAATTAAAAGCAAGTAATTCTGGAAATATAAGGGGAAAAATTATTACCAGGTTATTATCATGCCTCTTTTTTCTCTGTTGCATGTAAGAGTATCTCTCAGAAAGTATTTTAGATTGAGCCAGAGGACACAGAAATATTATTTGGCCCTTACTATTTCTGGATGTTTTAGAATTGAAATTAACTTCATCTTTTCATATTCGCGTCTTAATGTAAAATATTTATTTTTGAAAGCCCTGTGAAATACTTACACATTCTCTTAGTTACAGTCTCACAACTGTTAATATTCTGCACAGCAAAATCTAGAAAATGAAACTAAATTGTGTACCTTGCCAGATACCTCAATAAAACAAATCTCTCCAACTCATCCATCGAGTCTATGTCAAATTGTTTTGCTGGTTTCTAACCCCAACAGTGTACTTTTGACCTTATATATAACTTGATTTAGATAAAATCCAGATTATAATTTTTAGTGTATTGCATGTTAGAGTTTCAGTACCTGCAGCACAAAAGGCAAAAGGAAATACTGCTTGTCTGATAGAAGCTATTATGGTATTTCAGTTTTACATCTGTTTCTGAAACTGCAATTCCATATAAGGTAGTTTCCATACTGCTGCCCTGCTCTCCACCTCAAAAGTAAAATGGCATTTACATTGTGCGAATATTGATTTTAATGAACTGTCCACTTCACTGACTGTAAAATGCAACTTTTTTTGCACAATTTTACACAATCCTTTCTTCAGTTATTTTGTCTAAAGTTGCCCAAAGGCATTAGAACTTCAGACATTTCATTTGTTTCCTTGGTCTCATTCCACTGAGTTTCAACTTATTTTTTTATGCCAAAAGTCACCTACTGTATGAGACCAACTGTTAGACTGAAAAGGTCATTCATTATTAATCAAGTACCATCCACTCACTGAGACACAGCTGGCACGTCTCCTCCTGCTGCCCTGCTTTCCCTGCATCTTGCTGCAGCAGCCAGCAAGTTGGGAGCACCCAGAAGGGCCACCCTGTCCCCATAGAATCACCGAATCATTAAGATTGGAAAAGATCACTAAGATCATCTAGTCCAGCCATCAACTCATGACCACTGTGCCCACTAACCCATGTCCTCATGGCTAGTTGTTACAGCAGGACCCAGGCTGGATCCTCAGACCCAGCAACTCCCCTCCATTTGGTTTCCATCAGTAGAAAGCACAGACATGGAGACAGCAAGGGAATCATAGAATGGCTTGGGTTGGAAGGGACTTCAAGGATCATCAAGCTCCAACCCCCCCTGCTACATGTAGGACCACCAACCTCTACATTTAATACTAGAACCTCACGTGCTCCCCCCTCTTTGGATCATCATAAGGCCTACTCTGTAGAGAAGCACACCTCCCTACTGTGCAATAATAATCATTATTATTATTGTTATTATTATCATTATCATTATGTTAATAACAGCTACTGCAAGAGGAAAATTATGTCCCAACTTTCCCTTTGCTGGAAATGTACGTCTATCTTACTTCAACTGAGACTCACATAATGCAGACCAGACACCAGACTTTATGACCCATAGTGCAATAAAACTTCCCCGCCTGCAGATATTTCAATAGCGGGCAGTGTGCTGCAAGCAGAGGGCTTGATGAAAATGCACTCTGGCATTTTTAATAGTAAGATGATCTTGTCTTATTTTGTTGTGCTGAAGAAAAGAATAAACTTCATGGTTACAGAATCTAGCAAATAAGTTTGAGAGTTACTTAAAATCCTTTCCTCTATAGTATTAAAATCATCAGTTGGAATCAGTAACAAAAAGACATGCTTGGTGTTTGCACCAATACTTTGGGACTGCAATAAATTATTTTCCTGCAGTGATGAATTCAAGATTGTTAAAGTTGAGAAACAAATACCTATTCTGCCTCCTAATGCAATAGCCCCTGCAGAGCTCCCAACCTCTTGCTCTGTGGCTGCAGGTCACATCGAGCTACAACTGCTCTCACACTGTTTCTTGAAAGAAACTGCCTTGGAACTTCTAATTCAAAGGGAGTTTATATGTTTCCCATTACTTTAATCTACTGTTACCAGTCTTTCACTCTGGACTATATACTCATGCAGTTTCCAGGCAATTGAAATTGTTGGTCATTTCCTCCAATCTTTCTATTTTATAATTCTTTTTTCTTCTTTTTTACAGTCTACTCATCAGCTTTTATTTGCTAGCACCTACATAGGAACATACAAATCTGCTCAGTGCTTTTACTAATCAAAATGTTGGGAAGACATTTCAGACAATTGTCTATTGTGCTACAAGAAGATGAAAGGACTGCTCTGGATTGTTTCAATAGCTCTTTGCCTTGATGAGAAAAGTTTTTGAGAAGCCTGAGCAAAGCAACTGTGTGAAATGTTCCACAATTTTTACTGGAGCTACTGGTTCAAGCTCACAGCCATGAAAGGCACTGCAAATTTTAGTTACCATAGATCATTTGAAGGAATGCTATTAGATTGTTTTAAAATCCTTTGCTGATCGCTGTTCAATGAAGCGTGCCATTTATAATGAAATGGAACACTTACTTCTAAATTTAACAGTACATTTATATAAAGTAAAAGATTCTAAGTAATTTTTGCAAAGTGCTGGATACAAACAAGTATGTAGCATGAACATGTATTTCTGTGTGTCTGGCACACACGTACAGCCAAGAGGAAGGTTGTGCTGAAGGCACACGCCTGACAGCAAGCAAGTGCTCACACCTGACAGCACTGCCAGGCCTTGGGCAGCAGGCAGTGTGCAGCCTCCACCAGCCCCACTGGAGCTGTGCTGCACGCAGCAGCCCTTGGGCCCTCTGCAGAGTTAAAGACTAACCTGGGATTGCAATTCCTGCACTGCTCTGATATTAAGTATATAGTAAGCCTCAGCAGCTGTCTTGGGCTCCACCATAAGGAGCTGCAACCAATTCTAGCTCAGACCCATTCCTTGCTGCCTCCTTCTCCTAGAGCCCAGCCTTCCCCCTCTTTTTATTCCTAATTCTTGGATCTTGCTATCCCAGCCCTGTGTTTCTGGCACCATTTCAACCCTGCTTCCCTGTCAGTTCTTGCCTTGCAGTAGGGTCCTTTCAGTCCCCTTGCTCTGGCTCAGCTGTGTCTCTTCACATTCTTGCAGTACCAAAAAAGAGAGACCAGAGTCATACAAGGTGTCACCATTCTGGAGCAGTATACTGCTGAGCCAGCAAGCCCAGCTGGATGCACAGGAGTGCCCTGGGGAGGCACTGATCTACAGTCCTCTCTGCTCACATTCCTCAGCTAACATCACTGGGATTGAGTGCGCCCTCAGCAAGTTTGTGGATGACACCAAGCTGTGTGGTGCAAACAACATGCCTGAGGGATAGGATGCCATCCAGAAAGACCCATACAGGCTCAAGCAGTCTGCCCAGGAGAACCTCATGAGGTTCAACAAAGCCAAGTGCAAGGTCTTGCATCTGGGCAGTCAGTATCAGCTGCGGAACGTAAAGATGGAGCTCTGCTGAAAGGGATCTGGGAGTACTGCTGGATAGTAAACTGAACAAAAGCCAGAAGTGTGCCCTCACAGCTGAGAACACCAACCGTATCATGGGCTGCACCAAAAGAAGTGTGGCCAGCATGGCAAGGAAAGTGATCCTGCCCCTCTACTCTACGCTGGTGGGGCCTCACCTGGAATACTGCATCCAGATGTGGAGTCCTCAGTACAGGAGAGACACGGACCTGTTGGAGCACATCCAGAGGAGGGCCACACAAATGATCCAAGGGATGGAACACCTCTCCTACAAGGACAGGCTGAGGGAGCTGTGGCTGTTCAGCCTGGAGGAGAGAAGGCTCAGAAGAGATCTGATAGCGGCCTTTCAGTATTTAAAGAGGGGCTATAAGAAAGTAGGGGACAGACACTGTAGCAGGGTCTGTGGTGACAGAATAATCTATTGTTACAAGTCTTCCACCCTGGACTATACACTCATGCAGTTTCTAGGCAATTGAAACTGTCAGTCACTGTTCATTGCAGGGGAGTTGAACTAGATGACTTTCAATGGTCCCTTCCAACTCTAACAATTCTATTTTTTTCTTCATTTTTCATAACATTTCAGTGTACTCCTTCCTTTAATCAGAGGAACTGACTATAACCTGGTCTGCAAAATTCACCTCTTAAACCAGCTTAATCTCTTTCCCATAAAGTTAGGCCACTAATTGCAATGAAGTGTTAAAAAGCAGTGTCTATATTTCTAGCTAACAAATGGAAAACTAGCATTTCAAAAGTTCTCATGACTCTCCCTTACTGACTTGGTGTCCCCTATTTAATTATTTCACTAACCCATGCTCATTTATTACACTCTTAAAAAGGAGGTCTATAACCTACATACCTAAGAATGAATCTTGAGAACCTGATTTCACTAAGAGGGTAAGCTATGTTGCAAACAACATCCTTCTGCCAAATTAGTAATTGAAAACTGGACAATGAAAAAGATAAAAGTTGAGAGGTGGGCCACTGCAGAAAACAAAGTAGCCTAGGTTGTATAAACTGGAGCATAATCAGCAGATCAAGGGTAGTGTCGTTCACTCAGCACTCATTAGACCACGCCTAGAACATTACATCTACTACTGAGATGCCATTTACAAGACATGGATAACTGTCTCAAATTGAACAGAAGAGAATGGACACTGGGAAAAATTACTTCAAGGAAAAGTTAATCAAGCACTGGAATGGGCTTCCCAGGGAAGTAGTGGGGACCCTGTCCAAGGAGATGTGTGGACTTGGCACAAAGGGACATGCTTTTGTGATGGGACTCAGTAGGTCAACCTTATGGCTGGACATTTCTTGAGGTTCCCTCCAACTCAAGTGACTTTGTCATCCTTGGGGCTAAGGGGATCCTGAAGCTGAAGAAGAAACTGCAGGGGCAGCAGCAACACAGAAAACCACCGGTGGATCACTGCTTAAGAAAAACTGAAACTCTAGATGGAGGTAACCTGGAAGTAAGACAAAAGCAAAAAAAATTGCCTACTTCATGTGGTGCATTTTTTTAAAAGAAATTCCTCAGCGTACAATATAAAATAAATACAGTAGAACAATAGAAAATGTTCAGGGATTACATCAAAGAGTACTTACAGGACCTGCAAATATTTGTAAGTTTAAAAGCAGTAAGGCTTAAGAAGTATTTGAGTCCTTCAGTGAGCTTAAGAATTAACTTGCCTACAAAACTTAAACTGCTTTTCTGCCTTCAAAGATCTGTTCCTGCAGACAGTTAGAAAAATTAAGCAGTGTCTCATTCTTACATTATTTTTTACGCACTATGGTGTTAGGAAGATCAAGACAAATTCTAATCTTAGCTGCAGCGATAACTGCTCTGAAATTAAGAACATCTTGATCTCTACTGATACAGAGATAATTCACAAAGACAGCTGCATCCAGTCTAGGCAATTAAGTGTTCTTAAAGTTACTTTAAGTCAGGATGACATTTTATTAATTTTGAAAGGAGAAGGTACTGAAAACTTTCTGCTGGGATGTATGAAGTTACCATATTTTAAAAATACCATCTTGACAATGAAAAATACAATGAGTTAAAATACTTTTTTTAGGGTAAAAATAAGTAAAGGAACCTTGAACAATTTTAAGCATCATCTTTAAAAACTCAAAAAGCAATTCTAGATAATTTATCCACTGTCATGAAAATCAAAGGCTTATAATAGTAAAGCAGGTATATCATATTTAATAGAATCATTAAGGTTTGAAAAGACCCCAGAGATCATTTAGTCTACCTACCACCAATATTGCCCACCAACCATGTTCCTAAAGGACCTGTTCAGGCTCCTGCTGCTCCAGGCCCCCTACACATGGGGCATTACAGGGGTAACAAAAGACCTACAGCTTGCTCCAAAGCTGTCCCAGCTCTGTGCAGGGGTCAAAGCTCGCACAGTGATAGGAAGCAATGGGACAGGGAGCAGCATCCCTTCTTCACAGCCCAAATGCCAGCTCTTACACCTCCTTATAAAGCTTCATATCCTATTTTCCTTTCCCATTACCCACTGTAATTCCTCCAAAGTTCAATCCAGAACTACCTTAGTGTGGCTGTGCTCTTATTACTTGGCAGCACTTGCCCACCATGGCATTTTATTGCCCAAAAGCCCACTGCAAAGTGCTTTACATGGGTTGTTTCCATCTGTACTTTGCTGTGGTTCTCCTCAGTGGGGGAGAATTGAGTTTCCCACTGCTTTCTGTTTGTTTGGTTTTACCAGGCTCTTTCACAACTCTCCTATTTCTTGCTGCAAATATTCTGCTTCACTTGAACACAGTAAAAGATCCTAAAAAGAGGAACCTCATCAAAAACTACTTTGAAGTTACAATTCACAGAGAGCTTCAACTTCAAATCATCAAGCTATCGGAACATGACTCAGTGATATATCAAGCCATAATAACAAGAGGTTATTTAGCAATGGTCAGCATCCTTGGGCAGTACGCCCGACATACTCTATATAGATAAATACATACTAAGTAAGACAACTAATTTATATTATTTATCAAGAAAGACAACTGAGATTTTTATGAAGAATTTTCAAACACTGGGTATTAATGTAAGATGACCTCTTCCATGTTCCTAGCTGATTCTGACAGATTATACCTGCCTTGACAAGGCAAACCAAAGAATGCTTTCACATAGCCAGAATATTTCCAAATATTTTTGAAGAAAAGCAAAGATCTTGAATAAACGAGTCTACCTAATATGAAAGTAAATAAATAAAAGCTTCAGAAAAGAATCCTTTAATTAGAATTAAGAGTGAAAGGATGTGCAACAATCAGTCATCCTTTTCTGACATGAAAAAATTCAGAAAAGCAAGAAAAATGGGAAGTAAAACAAGCATATTTCTAAGATTTACTTGAAATTCAAATTGCCTTTCATATTTCTAACTTCCTGATTTTTTGACTGCTGCTTAAAACAGCGTAGAGTCAGTCACCAAGTTTCACTTTAGAGGAAAAGGCTCACAGTTTGGCTTTGTGAGTGTGGGTAATCAACTTTTGATGTAATGCTTTGTCTCAAAGTTCCCAGCATGTTTTTAATTGCTACATGTTAATTTTTGGACCATCTTATACAGAGGAAGAAAATTATTTTTAATGGAGATCATCAATTCTTCAGTATTCCATACCACTGGGCCAAGATGCACCATCATGGACATTGTCAACTGTCAAAAAATTAAGTTGTTCCACTTGTGGTCATTACACAAAAGTAGGGATAGACAGAATCAAAATATACTTCAGCTTCTCCAAGATGTTCCTGTGCAAACTCAAGTAATGAAGTCAAACAATATGCATTTTAAAGAGTTCTCACTTAACATTTCCGTTATTTACTTTCAGTCATTTTACTTTCAGGTGCCTCTTATAAAAAAAAACAAGCAAATAAAGAAGATGGAGAGGCAACCATTTTTTCTTATTTTATCCCAGAAGTCTGCTAAGTATTTCAACAAACCTCATGGTTTGAGAACAAGAGTATAGTGTTGTGCCTTTAACAGAACATTCTCTATGTAACATTGAAATATGACTTTCACCAAATTTGTCCTGGGACACAGCACCATCGAAGGAATTCATGCTGAAGACAACAGCTGGATTGACACATGGGCCATCTGGTGAGTGCTTATTCCTGTAAGCAGAAGTGCCTAAGGACCATGAGTTACACAAGAATAGGATATAAATGTACCTTTGTATAACTTGCCTTTATAAGTCCTTAAATAAACAGAAACCAAAGAGAATAGCCTCAAAAATCATGTATGATTTGAGGGAAGATCCAGTATCTTTTTATTAACCTTTCATTTTCACTGATCCTCAGAATACATCTGAAAAAGTCAAGTACAGAAATAAATGCATAAGCTCAGCCAATCATTTGTCTACATTTTAGGTTTTTTGTTTGTTAGTTTTTTGTTTTTAAATTAATATCTAGTTAAAAGAGAAACAAATCTATAGGATGTAGATAGCACTATCTCCTTATCTCCCTGTCAACAAGTTAAACTTCTTAGAAAACATTACTTTTCTCTAAAATGTATTTCCTCAGCACCTCTATCCCTGTTATTTTGAGAGACTGGGAATAAAAGGGAGATCACGAACATGCAGACTGCTCCTGGAAAATAAAAAACCTCGGCTCTCTTTTTTCTTCTTGATTCATTATACTTCAGTTCATGAAGATAAAGTAATTAAAACATATATATCACTAATTTATGTCACATAACTTCCTAAATTTTATAATTATTTAGCTCTTTGCTTGCTTGCAAAGCCAATTTGAATTGACTTTCACAGAAAATATTCAACCTCTACCACCATTGACTACAACGTCAGCTTTACCTCATAAAACTCTTTAGCAGCAGGATACTCATACGGAACACTTCCAGAAAAGAAAGAAAAAATAATTCAAGTGAAACTGCACAGGGAATGTAAATCCTTTCACAAAACAGTTACCTATGTGGGAACTATTCTTGGGGTCAGTAACTTCTTGTAAACATTTCTGAAGATCTCTGATATGAATGAATTTTAATAACCCTGAAAGTTCTTTTGATTTTACAGATGCTTTTTTTAGCATAGCATTAGCATTTCTGAATACATATGACTGCAAACCAGTTTAGAAGTGGAAAAGCAAACATTTCTATCATTGTCTCATAAAAAACACCCAAGCTACTTCTTTAGAATTCTCGAAACTAAAACTCAGCCTGTTTACCAGAAATGAATTGACGTTATCTTCTCTTACACATAGAAAATCTTGTCAGTGTTTTCAGTTTTGTTTTTAGAAAATCATATGCAAGCTAAGTAATGCGCAGATACTAATAATTAGCTACTTGCTTCAGATTAAACTGCAGAAGTACGCAGATCACTGGAATTGTTTTTCACCTGATGTCATTTGTCATTCTAGGAAGAAAAAAAACAGGGTGATGCATCCTTTTTTTTTTTTTGTAAAATTTAATAGATTCCAGATACTGTATGTAAGGAAGCTAATAGAAATTCTTTTAAAGATTTGACATAGTTTGAAGGCAGAAGATACACCAAAAGATATACATGACAAAACTGTTGCCTATATGATAGATGACATTTTTTCTCAGGATATGCTGGCTCTGGAGGAAACACGATTTCCAAATGGCTTTTCACATATGATACTCAAGCTAATTAAATGAAAATATACATATTCAAGGCAAAGATTTAGGAAAAATATTTATCTAGGGGAAAAGATGAGGTTCTGTTTATGTAGATCTTATTTTAACTTTATTTGATAATTTTATCTTAAGTTTAATGTTATACTTTCTCAAAATACTACTAGTAAAATAAGTTTGCTGCAATAATGTAACTATTTTACAGTCTACTTTATACTGCAATAAAAAGAGAATGGGGTACATCATTACTTTGTTCAAAAGTAGGGCTTGAATTTTCAGAATGGCTTTTTTTTTTCTTTTTTTTTTTTTCTTTACTTCCTTGTTATTATTCACCTATTCCAGACTGCCCCTGAAATCACTGGTAAAGCAACGACTTCCACCTGTAGGAGCAGGATAATATTACTTCTTATTTATCACTATGGACAATATTCTATTTGCTAACACTAAATCAATACTAATGCCTGTAAGCTTAGACTTTACTTCCAAATGAAAGAACCAACAAAATTTAGAATGGCCTCAGAGGTAGTTCTGTTCTTTAGTAACATTTTCACCAAAAGTGAAAGTTACTGAAGGCATGAAGTCTTTATGAAGGAAATAATTCCCAATTCTTAGCCTCACAGTGCTGACCCTACTTTGATTAACCCCCTTGTCTGCTTTTACAGAAAAACATTAGTGTGCTTCATATACGTCTAAATTCTTCACCTGTACTACCTGCAATACAAATGCTTGCAGCCACAAAGCTGCTAAAACAAACTGCAAGAGATTATGTATTTAAGATACTTCAGAAAAAGAACTAAAAAACTGCAATGCCTTGGGCAAATCCCATAGAGACACAAAGCATTTTTCTTGCATGATGATAGATGGCAAAAAATCTTCAAATCCAAAAATCTGAACTGCAGGCTTGGGGGACAACCCAAGTGCGGGCAGTGGCTGTGGTCTCTGAACCACCCCTGTGAGGCAGGTCCTGCTTTTTTCTCATTTCCAATCCTGGGTAGTTAAGCAGGCTCCGTGCCAGCACTGCACTGGGACTCCAGGTCCATCCATTCCAACTGAACAAAATGCTTTCCTTGGTTCTTCAAGATCAATAACCCAGCAGTGGATTTAGCAAACATGTTTCTGGCTGAGCTGGAACAATGGCTCTGCCATGTCATCTTCCAAATGTGAATCACCGACTACTTTGCCTGGCACAGACTTAAGGAGCATAAACTGTTGCTAGATGTATGCATATTATCATGGACTATTATTCTAATTCTTGGGGGCTTCCTGCCTATTGCAGCAATTCAATTAACTTCCCGTATCCCTCATTTTTGAATGTTACTACAGCATTTAGAATATATTTCCCAGTTAATTTTCTTTCTTGTTTTCTCTGAGTCTTCTCATTATTATCTGCATAACATCAGTTCCAGTACATTTTAGAGAATTAACTCAAAACACAGTCACACTACTTGGTACATGAATTGTTATTCAGTTCAATTGCATCTTGGAACTTTACTGCTTAAATTGAGGGGAAAAAAAAAAAAACATAAACAGAAATAATTGAGTTTACTATGAAAAGATAACTGCTCAGAACCCAAAGAGATGCTCAGTTTAGCAATTCATGGACCTATATCAAACAGTTCTCTGAGGAAAACATGTTCTATTACAAAAAGGATAAAAAGATTCAAGATAAAATGCAGTGATTACTCTCATTGGAAATCGGTCAGGACAGCATTCAAGCGATTTTTAAATGTGATTTTTAATGGAATAGCTACAACTACTTTATTGAAGCTGGCTTTTAGAGGAAATCTGTTGATACATATTTTGATAAATACTTCATATATGTTTGATATAATTAAACTGAATATTTTATTTTTTATTTTCAGGACTCATTTTTTTTTCTCTTTGAGATTCATCCTAACATTACAGCATACATTATGTACATTTTATTATGTATTTAACGTCTGCTATCCAGATATACAAAAAGCTTACACAAAAACTTAGAAAATGGCTGACAGCACAAAGCAACAGCAGACAGCTCGAGGCAGCCAGTAGTGGTCCACTTAATCTGTTTATATTTCAGCCATCACCATGATAACCGAATGCAATATTTGTCTTGACCATGGTATAATATGTCAGACTACTCTAAACTTCTGCTAGAGACACAGATACTCAAGATGCAAAAATAAATTAGAAAAGCATCCAAATTAAAGTAGATTAAAAGGGAGCTTGAACTAAATGAAGGAGAAAAATGGCAGCTTGGCACCACTATACAAGACAGAAAGATTCTCGTTTAGTAGAAATCCTCACACATCGCAAAAGAGCACAAACTATCAGTCGGGTAACCTGACTGCCACAGCCACTCACTGCACTTTTTGGAGGAAAAAGGCAGCATCTGGACAATTGTGCACATTGCGACCAGCCTGGGAGCAAAGGAGACCTGCTTCAGACTTGACCGTTTCCCCTGCCAGACTGCTGATCCTGCTTTTTGCACATTCCCACACCCAGGCAGTCCATGAGGATGGTCCATCCCATCCCATGGCCATCTCCTTTGCTTTTCCTCAGATCTTTCTCCATAAACTTTATTTATTCTCCTTTCCTGTGGATGTAAGGATGGCCATCTAAGTGGCCCAGGCTGCACAATTGCAACACTTCGGCATCTGCATGCTCCAAGGGTATTTTGGCTGTGTCTGTACTCGTCAAATGAAGAGAACACATGCTTAAGCCTTCTTTGTCACAGGTTAATTTATCTTGGTCTTGCTAAGGCTCGAGAAGATCACAAAGGAGCATTCTGCCCTGTCATGTACTACTCTCCTACATTAGACAAAGAATTATGCTTACATATTTATGATGTACAGTATCTGCAATTCTAGATCTTGAAACATGATTTTTGATTAAAAGGTACTACAGCATTACAGGCAGCTCACGATGTAGAAGTTTCAGTCTTATCATCAATATGAATCATTAAAGCTGAAGTTGAAAATTTCTCCTTGGTGTTTTCTATTACTCCTTGTTTGGTGTTCTCTTTTCTATATTTGGCTAAATATACTCTTAACCTGCATGCTAAAAATTCAGATTTTATCTTGTCTTTTACTGTTTATACCCCAATTTTGTTTCTTGTTGCTTTAGTATATTAAATCCTTAATTGATATACTAATTACTGTGTTATATAACTGGATTTCTCTATGACTATTTTGTAGGTCATTGTGTTCTCCGAGTAAAACAAATAAAACTAGCCTCATACTTTTATATTTAAATCTGTCATCTAGTTGCCAGTCTCTGTTTTACATTTCATACTAAAGAAAACAACCACATTTCATTATTATATTCTAACTCCTTTATAAACATCCACCTTTAGTCTGACATGCAATATTTTTAATTACTGATATCCCTTGGGGAGGCTAATAGGGCTTCAGTTGATGGAGGTCTCACTTCATCTACACCGAGTTCATATTGATTGTAGACTATCTTCTCACTTTTTGCTCAGTAACAACAAAGTCCTTCAGCTTTCCCCAGTCAATCCACTGATCATATTCTACTCATGGCGGCAAGGAGACAGGGACACTATGACTCCTTCCACCTTTTTCTTTCCATCTGTTAGCAGGGATTCATGAACCCAAGCAGCGATGGGAATGGCCAGGGGCAGGAGTTACCAACTATAGCACCGTCAATCAATCTGCTTGCCAGGAGAGCTAATGGAAGCAGCACCAAGCAAAAAGAAAGACAGGGAAGTTGTAAGAGGTAGTTTGGGAATCAGCTTCAAAAGCCAGCTAAACCAAAGATGACCAAAGCAAACCCAGCATACTGCTGGCTCAGCCTCTCTAGATGCTGATCTCGGCTCTTCCCTCTACTCAGCATTTCATCTTGCTGGAACACATAAGAACTAGGAAGCCTAGTTTTTATGCAGAAGAATAAACAAGCGTAGAAATATTCTTGAAGAAAATTACATATATCAGGCTAATGTTGCACAATCATAGTGTAGCATACAGCTCTACTTTTCCCTATTAGAAAGCTCTCATGCTCCTATGTTTTTTTCTGTGTCACCAGAACCCAGTTTTTCCTGCCTGTCAACTTTAACCAGCTCTAAAATTCAGACATTAGCATCTATTCCTGTACAACTCTACTAGTACTCAATGCTCAGAATAACCATTTGTTCTAATACCAAAAATACTTTTCTGTTATCACAGAATCATAGAATGACCTGGGTTGAAAAGGACCACAGTGATCATCTGGTTTCAACCCCCCTGCTATGTGCAGGGTCGCCAACCACCAGACCAGGCTGCCCAGAGCCACATCCAGCCTGGCCTTGAATGTCTCCACGGATGGGGCATCCACAACCTCCTTGGGCAACCTGTTCCAGTGTGTCACCACCCTCTGAGTGAAAAACTTCCTCCTAATATCTAACCTAAACCTCCCCTGTCTCAGTTTAAAACCTCCCCTGTCTCAGTTTAAAACCATTCCCCCTTGTCCGATCACTATCCACCCTTGTAAACAGTCATACCCTTTCCTGTTTATACTCTCCCTTCAAATTATTGGAAGGCCACAATGAGGTCTCTCCGAAGCCTTCTCTTCTCCAAGCTAAGCAAGCCCAGTTTCCTCAGCCTTTCTTCACAGAAAAATCATATCCTTTATACACCTATTATTTTTCCTCTCATAACTCCCTAGTAGTAAATATGTTTACATGAAAATCAAATATGTATTTTTATTTCCTTAATTCCGTCCCAAAATCATACCAAAGCAACTTTTCCATGTAAGAAAAGAACTCTTACACAATGTACGTATGACCTGCTAAACTCATGCACTCAAAACACTATGGAAGCAAAATACTTAGTTTTAAAAAAACTGGTGAGCCATGTATGCCAATAATAAAAATACAATCTGCAATTACATCAGCCACAAAAAAAGAAAAAACACAAAGGAAGATCAGTTTCTTATTTTAACTGCTTCTAAGAACACACATCAGAATAAACTTTTCTCACCAGCTTCTTAATGTATGAATGTGCATCACACCAGCACATGAAGATTCCTGTACTACCTTCCAGAGGCAGAACAAAGCCAGATAATTATTTTAATATTGTCCTAATTCTGCTACTAGATCTTTTGCTTTCTCAGCAAGGAGGGGTATTTCTTTCTTAATGTAATTATTAGGGACAATCAGTTGCTGTTTATTTCCATTTAAAGAAAGACATAAAACAAAAATATAAAATAAAATTGTATTTGCTAGCTGTCCTGAATGTCACCTAACGCTTAGTTATTGACATTTTTCTCAGGCATGACACACTTGACAACCTGCTGTGCCAGCTGACAGTACAAAAAAGTCAAAGTCACTGTATAGTGTATTGAACATGAGATTTCACTCAGCATTTTTACATATGTGCTTTAGTTCAAGATTCCAGGAGAATTTTTGTAGACATTAGGTAGATAAATTGTACTTACTCATTTTATGTCTCTAAATGATATAAACGCTCAATTAAGGAAATTGAAGCAGTGGTACTGAAAAAATGAAGACAGATCTCTCATACAGCAAATGAGAGTTATGGTTCTGATACAGCTTAAAAACTAGAATTTTAAGAATACCTTTTGAATTAATACATATAGGTGAATAATCCGTGTTCCATGAGTTCAGAGATAGAATAAATAACTCATTTCCAAATACTGAAACTACACTTTGGCAGAAGAGTAAATTAATTGTTTATTTCTGGAGACAAATTGTTCGATGTGTGCGATCAATAAACCACCATTTTCATAAAAGAAGTCCATTTGAATTTTCCTCTTTAATACATTCCAATAATATTGTAGGTAAATTTTTAATAAAAAATGGTAGAAAATGTATAGTGAGACTCAATAGTATGATGTGGGTGAAATGATAAAATAAGGTAGGAAATATTCCATTAAGTAATTATATTCTATTCAGCTTCCTCACATCAGAGCCCATTTATTCTCTGTACTCCATACCAATTCTCCTTCTGACTCAAATTTCAGTCAAGCAATGAGGGAGCAGGGAAATTAGCAGAGTAAGTCTGATTATACATACAATACACAAATTCATATTTTTACGGTACATACAATCATAACACTCACAAGGTCTGCTCGCAGTACCTCGCTCACCTGGAAGAAGTAACACTTTTCAAAGCAGACAATATAGACACATGAAAATAATTTTGTCATGTCAACACAAAGCAAGCATCTAGACATGTCAGTATTCCAAGCCTCTCCTATGTATTAATCAAAAATCCTGTTGTCAGTACTAAAAACTGAAGGGAAAATATGCAAAAAATCAAGCAGCACATCTATAGAGTTAAAATGTTTCAGAGGTGGTTTTTTGTTTTGCTTTGTCAATTCTATTTATGTTAATAGTTTTTTTCCATTTTGTTAAGGCTTTTGAAAAAAACTTGCTCTATTTTTCCAAAAATGAATCACATTTTTTCAAAAGGAATTATCTCGAGTAAATGAGTCTACATTATTGCGGAACAAATAATACTTAACAGATTTAATGATATTTTGCCTTCAAATATTAAAAAGCTTGCTTTAAAATCACTGCTGATCTTTTAAGGAAAGGAATGATATCCTGGAAATAAAGACTAAAAGAGTTTTCTTCAAACAGCTTTTGTAGGTCAGAAGTCTCGTGTTTCTCACTTATAATCTGACCTTAATTAATGAAATCTTTTACAGGACACTAAATTATTTTTGTATAATAGAATTTAAATTGAAAATATCTTGATTATCTTAATTAACACAATGTATATGACATGACCCCGTTCCAGATAGCAGGAAATTTTAGATAATATATTTGGGGCTATGCTACGACATAACAATTCAGAGTTCTGGCACATTGCCACAGTCGGTGTACAAGACTGCTTTGACGTACAGAGCACCTTTGCAGTAGCTGAACTGCCCTTATTAAATGAAGTAACACTATAACTTCCCATTTTCAATAGACCAAGATAACCTTGTGTGCACCTATTTGAATGCCATGGACAGGTTTCAATAACTCTCACTACATGTACCACTTAATAAACCTCTTCCTTCCTTCTCTTTGAGCTTTTAAATCATGACCCAACTGTTCATTCAAATAAGTAATTACACTGCCATTTTTATTTGATTTAACTAATCTTTCTTAAATTTTAACAATCAAGAACATTCTGCATTAAGAGTTTTGCTGCACTCTTGCCATAATTTTATTACAGACAGGAAAGAATCTTCTACTGAAGAAATTACCTCCCATTCATCTATTACTTTCTAAAAGGGATATTTAACATATTTTGTTGCTTTTCAAAACAAAACTCCCTTGCCTTAGAATGATAATCTTGTTCCAGCCTGGAATCTGATCCTGCTACCTGTTTGTACTTGCTCATTTTCATTTGTCGGTTTCTCTCTTCTATATCCATCGAACCTGTTAAGTTAAAAAAAAAAAAAAAAAAAAAAAAAGAAGAAAATAAATACAGTAGTCTTCAATTCCAAGATCAACATTATTCTCATAAAATTATTAAAAGAGATGAAATCTGATTTATTTAAATTACGACATAAATAATTTTACTTTCTGAATTACAGTTTTGAAGAAAACCAGAAAGTTGTGAGAGAAGAAAAACTGTATCTGAGTAAGTACTTCAGCAGAGACTTATTAAGCACTGGATTATCTGCACAATTCAAATAAACCCAACATTGTAGAAGAAATGGATGTAAATGGAATAGAATGTTTCCACAGAACAGAATTTTACTACAAAAATATTCAAGAGAAATTAAGTCTTCCATTAAAACCAAAAAAGGAATGCAACATCACTGTGTTTATTTTGGGGGGATGTCTTAGTTCTGTATTTTTTGTGTGTGATACAAGCATTTTTGTACTGAATTACTAATCAAATAACAACCATGGCTTGGCAGAGCTTCTGTTTACCATGTAAGTATACACTTATTTTGCTCAAAATATTTTAAAGTGGTATAAAGGGATGATAAAGAGCCATCCAGTGGTATCACTGTATTACACTCTAATGACACAAAACTTCAAGAATGATTTCAGGATTAACTATTCTTGGACCAAATACACGATTAATCTCAGTAGAGACGGTTACTTAAAATACGACTCAGGCACCAACTGTTTTCTGCCAACTGGTACAGCATAGTTTACTAAGCAAAATAATAAGGAAGTAAGTGCCAAAGCTGAAGTGGAAGTGTGAGAAACAGAAACAGAAAAATGAGAGAAAGAGAGCAGCTCAGAATTAAAAAAAAAAAAATTAAAAAAAAATAGTTGAACTAAACATAGTTATCTACTATACATATAGACGCTTGATTCTCTTTAACATGCTATAATGCCAGAATAATGCCCCAAATTCTAAAAAGGACTTATTCATTTAAATTTTTTTGGACTGGCACTTATCTTAAACTTGCTGTATTTTTAACCCAAAGGTTGCTTACGATTAGATTTTCAGAATCCCATTAGTCAAAAATGGTAGCTTTTATACATTATATTCATTTAACAAACTTTACTTTCATCTGTGGAACTAGGACTGGAATATTAGATACCTGTGTTTTCTCTATAAATAGAAGTTAAAATCTAAACCTTTAAGTCATAATCTAATAGTAAAATGGGACTTTCCATGGGGCCTTTGCAGTGCCTCTCAGCTTTGTATTTTCCTTCTGTGCAATGGTAACAACAGTAGCACGTATCAGGAGAAAGGCCTTGCAGATACATCTTGCAATACCCCATGGAAAATCCAGAAGGGAGAGGGCAAACAGAAGATTAAACTGTGTTGTTATCTGTAAACTCTTCAGCTTCTGAATTTTGTATTCCAGCTCTCCCTTTGTACTCCTTACAGACAAAGTGAGTGAAAAGAGTTCAGATAAATCTTTGAGAGATATGAATCAATAAAAATGAATGAAAAAGAAGGAACGGTGTTTCATAGGGAGAGATGTAACAAAAAATACAACTGCAGGTGAAAATTCCTAAAATAAAACATAGCTGGTTTCTCCTATTTCTATTTACCTCAACCATTAAATGTGCCTCATCAATACCTGCCAAGTTATCTTTAAGCTGCAGCTATTTTTCTAAGGATTTGGCTTTAAAAACACTATAAGGATATTTTCTCTTTAAAACAGAAACTCTGAGCCGATACTTCTCTTCAGCAAACAGAAATATTTTTGAAGTAAAATAATCTAACTTCTTTTGTATAAAGAAATAAATCATTCTTTACTGAAATTATGCTAAAAGTCCACTTGTTATTCCTCAGTAATGTAACGAAGGAAATGCTTTTCAACACAAAGTTAGTCCTGTGAATTTTTCTTATGAATTTTTTGTATGAAATTATCACATTCTCTGTCCACAGACATCCTGCTAATCTTCAGTAAACGACAAGGAGTGGTGGAATAACACCTCCTGATTACACACTAAAACTTTCACAATTACTTGTGCAAACACTCCTTCTTTTCTATGATCTATGGATAGGTGAAAGACAGGTTTCCACAAATTCAACTGCATGTGTTCTGCAAAATCAACTGTTCCAAAATATGATTGAAAGCAGGATCCTCTGTAGCACAACAGGCAAAGATGGTTGTTCAGTTTGGTCTCAAGAGAAAAAAATAACAAAATAATTTAGGGAAAAAAAAAAAAGCCATTCAATGCCCATAAAAGCTTGTTAAAATCGAACTTGCTCTCTATTGTTACAACTGCCTTTAACAAATAGATGAATTAAGTTATATGCAAAAAGAGGGAATTCTGAGGGCAGTGGAAATTCATAATGTAGAAGTTCAGCTATGCTTCTGCTGTGAACAGAGCTGACATGAAGGAAGACTGCACAGCAATGCTGCCAGAGGACAATCTCCATGTAATTAATGCCAGATGCAGCTGTGAGCTGCATGGGAGTAAGAAAGTTTGGGAGAATCTCATGGCCACAGCCCGTGAACATTGTCCAGTGCACACACGCTGCTGCACTATGCAATGCAAATGCAGGCTATAGCCATCTCTGGTTCTGCTGACAAGTCTATACTTCACTGAAACTTAGGCAGGGGATTTAGCGTGAGCAGCAACTACTGCCATAGAGTCCAGTAAATGGTGTATTAAGAAGCTTCCACTCCTAACATGATGAAGATAACCAAGCCTGAACATCAGCCGCATACTAAGGACCTTCCTGTAATCAGGAATTGTGTAGGAAGTGTATGTAGATGACCCAGAACTATTTGTTATCAATATTTGTGAACATGTAGGATCATTAGCTGGTAGCAAAAGGCTGACAGAGCGCTCGAGTTATTCAAGCTGTTAGCTAGAACTCAGCACAGCCCACTTCCAGGGCTACATAAAGACTGACATTAGAAACATGAAAGCTAGTTCTGGTATGCTTTCACATACTTATGTCTTAAAAGATGTAAAACCAAATTTTGTCCAGGCAGAAGTGACCCTTAGTACACTTCATCTGCCTTAGCTTCCTTCCAAAATTTTGCTTCTAGACAATAGTTGTGCCTCCAACAGAAACAGCCCATGAGACACACCAACTTCAGCCATAAAAATACCAAAAATTAAAGGTGGACTGATGGAAGGACAAAGTCTGATGCTGCTCACCTAGCACAGCTGATATCATTGCACTGCAGGTAACACCTCAGAGTTCTGCCTGTTTAAACAACTCTCTAATGCAAAAAATAAAACAGGGCCTGAAAGTTAGTTCCATGGGGCTGTCACCAGCATGGAGAAATTGCTATCTGATGGAGAGTTTATCGCTGATTCAGTACCAGACATTCTCCATAATGTTAGAAGAGAATATCCCAAGGGAAAATAGCAACGTGACAATGCAAAAGTGATCCCAAAATGCCAGGAGCCACCAAGTATGCCAGAATAAGGCCAAGAGTAAGGCCAACTATGGCAGCAAACCTGTAACCTGTCACGAGCTGTCTGCAAGCACTAGAACCATTCCCCCAACTTCAAATGCAACCCATTATTTTAATGTTTTAAATTGAAATCTTATACTATTCAGCTAATTGAGCATAAAGGTTTTCATTAAAACTGAAAAAAAATTTTTTTTTTTGGTGCTAAAAAATGTAAGGGGGTGTTACCAACAATGTGGCTAACATCTAGCTTTTCCTGACCTCAATACAGTCACATTTTTACAAGGAAATAAGCAATCACTCATCTCAGCCTGGAGTTAGAGGTTGCTCTTGGATGTTCAAGTCAAGAGGGTAAGACTCTTCAGTTGACAGCCCTTAGTCCACATCTAGAGGCAAAAGTGCCTACAAAGTGGCCCTCTCATCCAGTTTAGCCTAAGAAAAACTTGTTAAAAAAGTGAAAACAGAAAGAAATGGAACTATGTTCACTGTTTCTTTCATCACCTGCTCCAGTGAGAAATATTAAATTCTTCTAGCTATTATAGACACAGATGATAGTGACACATTTGGAGAAGATGCCTGTAAAGGACTGTGCAATAGGGCATTTGAGACATAGAGAATAAAAGGGAAATCTGGGGTATATAAATAAAATGGAGTTCTTAAAATATTATGATGGATTTACTTTTGGATGGGCATGGAGAAGACACATACAAAATCAACTGCATTTCCTACCCAGAGCAATGGCTTCAGCAAAGGGACAAGAACTAGAGATGACTACAGAAACAGTGAGATTTTGGAGGTCAGAAACTTGCTCCAGAGAGGAAAGAGGCAGTGTGCAGGTGTGCACTTTCTATGCCTGGACTGGGGAGGAGAAAATAGGTCGTAAAGTGTAAGAGAGCTTTCTTGAGTTGATTCTGGTTTCATCCCATTTTTCCCTCTAAATTGGCTCCCTTAAGAAAGCAAAGGAGTTACATTTTTGAATGTCCTTTCTTATTTTTCATTTCCTAATATGCACTTTGAAATTGCAAAAATAAATCAACATTTTGATCCAGCTTCAGGATACACATTCACTTAAGCACAGTAGATCAAAGGACTTAAGGGCAAAAGTACAAAAATGTTTTGAATAAGTCACCCTACCTGTATCCCCATTCTCTGGATCTGCTTTCTTTTCTTCTAAAAACAAATGAAAGCAATATGTAAAACAAAAAAAAGAAAAACAAACCAAAACAAAAAAACAACAACAACAACAACAAAAAAAAGAGAGAGGAAATGCATAAATAATAATAAAAGTAATAACAATGAAGCATGCATTGGAAAGGAAAAATGAATAAAGACCATCAAATTAATCTAAATTGATGAGTTTAGTCAACCAACCAAATATGGTGCTCTACATCCAGAGGCATATTCACTGCATGCTGCTGGATACATTTGTGCCCACTTATCATGGACTGGAGGCAACTCATGGGTATTTTGTGCGCTTCCAGAATCATTAATGCACTCAGTACAAAAGACAGCAAGGCAGGTGTCAGACGTAGTTACTTTACAGTTTCATTCGATAGGATGACAACAAAAAAGTAAAAAAATTCCTAGCGGTTTATGTTTTATGCAGCACACAGACGATGTGCAGTCTAATGGTTCAAGCATAAAAATTGGATGTGTCAGAATGGTTTTCAGTAATTGCTTTAAATCTTCCTTGGTTTAATCAATTCTCATAGCTTCCACAGGTTAAAAGGTTTAGTAATGATATTATTGTAGCTTATCTTAGAGCTAAAACATGATGAAGTGCAAAAGGCTCTAACATCAATACTCAGAACTCAGCTCATGCACGTAAATCCAAGTAACTGATGCTAACAAATATTCTGAATACATACTGAAGGTTGTATATGGCTCAGGGCATTCCTCTCTCACAGAGAAATGAAAATACGTTGGATCCCTATCAAATAGTTTTGCAGCACATAAGTACTGCAAGTTGAAATCCAAGTTTGGTAATTAATTGAAAGAAGTTTAAGTCAAATGAAATTTACTTTAATTAGAAACACATTAACTTTTAGCACACTGCTTCTTTTTCTTACTTTAAGCCAAAATTATATTAATTTCAATTACCAGGATCTCATGAATATGGAGCAATCTTGCCCCCTGCCACAAAATAAAATACTATGTACTATTAAAATTAAGTATTTTTCCAGAATTACAGGTTATTGAAAGTAGCTCACAAAATTACTTTACACTTTGCAATACACAAGCTGTTACCAGTTGAAGAAGGAAACAGGATGGTTACCTGCTGGCAACTCCTAGTGCAACTGCTAGACAAATTAATGGGAGGAGGGTATGGCAAGTCATAACCCTACATTTCTGAAAATCAGTAAACACCCAGTGAGTTCTTGAGACCTCATCCATTCCCTATCCTTTTCTGCCCCATTTTGTGAGCAATATAAATAAGGCCCTTTACATTCATTTGCTATGGCCTTTGGGTAGTCTGGCCAATACTGTCTGTGGAGGCTGTGGTAATTGCTATGAAAACAGCAGAAACAGAGAGTTGTGTTTGCTTTTCTTTTTTTTTTTTTTTTTCAATTACTGTCGATACAAAAGCTATGAATACAATGCTGTCTTCTACTGCCTGGTTACTTTTTAAGGCAGAAAGCTATTTGATAGCAATACCAACAATTCAATGTAATGTAAAATAGATGAAAAGTAAGTCATAGCCATTAAAATACCCTCCAGTTTGAACACAGACAGGATGATAAAACTTCCAAGTTATTTCATATTTAAGTTGAAAATAAATCTTTGGCTGTAGCATCATCATACAGAAATATAATACTACATAGCATAATTCATTTTATAAGAATGCTTATTAGTCCATTTTTCTATTGGACTGGGCCACAGGACTTTTCAACCATGACTTTTAAAATGAAGACATTGTCAAAATATGGTAAACTTGAAACCCACTCAAGATTCACTTGTTCTTGTCTCCTATTTAAAAGTATCTATATAAAAAAATATTTACACATTGACTTACAGAAAAGAATACCATAGGTTCATCAAGCATGACATTCTATTAGATTTTTGAATTACAAAAGTGTAATTGAAGTGTTGTGACATTTTTTACAAATCTCTATAACAAATAAATTGTTTAGACTTTTATGGGAAAGGTCAGCAAGAGTGGATCCCACTCTTGAAATTGAGGTTTCAGTTGATTTGTAAACAGGTGTCTAAAGAAGTACTAGGAAGAACAGAAAATTGAATTGAGAAAGATCTCAATTCAAAGTGGGAAACAGCAAAACTGAACTGTACCAGTATTTTCTACTGAGCAAATAAGACAATACTAACTTTTCAGCAGCAAAAACCTTCACAGCAACTCTGGGCTTAATCACCCCCTCTTAAATGAATTCAAAGCACATTCAGAACAATGAAACTACAGTAAACAATGATTTAGGTTCCCCTGGTTACAATGTGCTCAAATACAAAATAAACAATCAAACAAAAAACACCCGCAAAAATGACTTGAAAATGCTGAAAAATATCCAATGAGATGATTTAGAAATGTCTCAAGGTGAATGATATAAGATGAAAAAGGCAACAGTCACTCCTAAGTCTTTTTAGTTCCCATTTAGATGTTTTCTTCAATATCACTATCATCAGTCAGTGGTTTTCTTCATCACCTGAATTAAATTTAGTTTACAAAGCAAGTACATATGCTCTATCTGGAAGATAAAATAAAGGAAAGAGAATGCAAAGAGAAGATAATAGTAGGCAAGAGACTTATAGAAGAGTGGTTTTAATGAGAACTAGAACTGATCTAAAATGGCTGTGACCAGCTATATTAACTTGTATATGCCTTAACATGGTGAGATCTAAGGATCTGATGGGCACCTGAAGGTGCCACAGCCAGAGCACCCCAGCACACTTTGTCACCCTCACCCCAAGAAGTCCCTTGGATCAGGGACTCCAATGCCCTTGAACAAAATGTCATCATCTCTACAACTGTCTGAAAAGAATAACAGTTCTACAGAAAAAGTGGGACAGCACACTTCTCCCTAACCATGCTTACTGATGACAGCATTCAGCAATTGCTTTAGAAGTCAGGAGCTTTCTCTCTTCTTTGGGAAAGTTGAGGGTGAGGCTCACTGTAGCCATAAGGCCACCAGGAGTTGCTGAATTGAACAGATTTTCTCCAGGGCTTCTTTCTTCTCTCATAATTGGCAGCCCAAAACTCAAGGTTAGAGTCTGGTTCTACCTTGAACTGTCTCTCCTGCAATGACTTTTAGGTGTACAGGGATCACTTTAACAGATTGATCCACAATGATTCTTTTACCTGGGATCCAGAACAGAGAGATTTCCATTAGCTAGGGCTGGGTTCTGAAATAAACTCAGACTTCTCTGCTTTGAATGAAAGTAATTGCAACCTCCAGCACTGAAAGATGTTCATCTTATTAGAACAGAACTGCTTCAGGAAGAAGCAGAACTCCTTGTTTGTCTTTAATTTTAGACATAAGATAGGACAACGACAACAACAATTTTGAAATGTCTTATGTTTCTGCTTCTCTTTTTTGCTGACTCAAGATGAAATCTGCAATTATTTTTAAAGACCTGATAAATTCATTAGTTCTGTGATGAAAAACTTAATCTGATTTTTCAAAATGGTAGGAATTAATAAATTATATTTTATTTAGGAAATATCAAATGTATATGTAGGACCCTAACTTTACGTAAGTATTTTTAGAAATGGCAGTCAAATTTCTTACTAGCATGACTTCTTTGCATAGTTGGTAGAAAAGATTTCTCTTGAAAAGTTTTGTGTGAAACTACAGGAAAAGCAATCTTATACCATTCTTAAAACAGTATTTTTATCAGAGCATGTAAAGGAAACAAGGCTGTTTCCTAGAAGCAAAAACAGAATTTATTCGCTTTGAACATAAAAAAATAGTCAATTAAAGGCCTTGTAATCAAAGAATTACATTGCCTCGTTTACAGAGCAATTCAATTCCAGTTCTACCTCTAAGAAATTAGCCCTGAATTTAGTCATTTTGGTTGCCTAACCTGTGAAAAATACAACTATCCAATGGCTAAAGAATGTTTGATGTGAGGGTTTCCTGAGCCTCGCTCCAGGTCTTTATGTCCAAGGTGTGGCAAATGTACAGAAGCTATTGATGCAACAAACAAGGCCTCTCCAAAAAGTCTGTGATACACTCCACAATTTGAATGAAAAGAACATGACTGAAAACTATAGAAATGCGGAAGATGTGCTTTATATGAGCTTGAAGTGTCAATTACCATCCTTACAAGGGAATGCTAGGAGGAAGACAATTCACTTAGTCAGATTCCAAGTGGGGGAACATGCCTTTGCATTCCTGTTTTCTATTTGGGAATTGCTTGATGGTTTTGTTGTTTTTAAAAAATTCATAGCTTCAAACTTGGCATCACTAAACACAGACTGAGAGTTGCTAACAATGCTAACAATGTTATTATTTGCACAATGCATGGTGCTGCTTAGTAATAGGGTTGAATAAGATGGTGGGGTGATCAAGGCTAGAAAGTGAAAGAATCTCTAGAACCATGGGATCATAAATTGACAGGGTCAGCTAAGGTCTTCATCACCGGGGGTTAAACCAGTGCAGCTGATAAGGGACAAAGCAACTCAAGAAGTCCTATTCTGCATGTTTATTAAGCAATAATTAGGGTTATTATGAATACTTTAATAGCATGTTTACCCATGGATCCTTTTCCAAGATGATTTTTGCAAGATACTCTGTGAGTCTGTCTTTGCTGCCTCACAAAAAGTACATACATTTTTGTGGCCTTTGAAAAATACTGAGATCCCACATGGAAATAGGTGCTACTAAAGCAGAAGCAGCAAGACGAACATCAGCTAAAGCACTATGTTTCAATTCCACCAATAACTGTGGCAAAACCTTTCTTTGTAAAGGATATGAGATAGGATTCTGAGAATGTAGAAGAAAAATTCCTGTGGGGTTAGTGGGCTCCTATATTCTGTTCTCACAAATTTCCATTCAGCTCAGCCATGCTATTAGCTCTGCATCATCATCATGAAAAGCCCTAGTCCAGTGTCACTGTTCTTTTTTTGCCAAGCATGCAAGCACCTCAGAGTTCCTACCACCAACCATGCTCCACAGTATAACCACAGAATATTTCACATTCTGACAGAGCCATTTCAATACATAGGCACAAACACTTGAAGATAACTATGCTTGATTTCAGAAAAGCAAAAAACTATTAATAGAGATTCTTCAGCCATCCTAAGAATGCAAGAAATCTTCATTAGTGTCTCAACAGACAAAAATATGGTTAAAGATTTAAGCTAAGCCATGAAAACAACACTGGTGTGTTCACCTTCATGCAAGACAAGAGAATTACAAACAGCTCTCAAAGTTTTACTGGTACTGTCTTTGGCACTATTATACTCTCACTTTTAATTCTATAAACTGATATTTTGACTATTTTCTTTGCTGGTCTGAAATCCAGCCTTTTTTTTCCTAGTCTAGTACAGATGGCTATTTCAGGGTTTGAAGCCTTCACAGTTTCTGGTGTTAATTCTAAGAATTAAAAATAAGAACAAAGAGTCTCCCAGCTATCCAACGCAATACATCTGTTAGTATAATAAATACCTTTAATCTGAATTTGATGTTGAACTATCCCTTTGGATTCTGCTGTTCAAATAGAGAGTTGTAACTGAGACATTTAAAGTGTCCAATCTAAGATATGAGATTTTAAACAAACTCATGAGATTAAATATCACAGAGCCCTTCAGAGATGCACAAGTTATCTAACCACATTTGAACTAAAATGTTATAAATTCCTTCCAGGAATTCCTTTTCAACATGTGAGAGATGGAAATAGAACAAAGCTCTATCCTGGTCTTCAAGGGGAAGTGTGTCACTGAATAGTGACTACAACTCAAAAATAGAGGAGTGTCACATTTTGTTTATAAAGTATACAAGAGTAGGCTCACTCTTGAAAGTGAGCACATATAAGAACAAACACAAATAAGAGTCCTTCTCTTCCATTGTATTTAGTCTCTTAAACTATCTCAATCATACACATTTTTTGCATTTGCTTCCTCAGTTTATTTTCTAGGCTCTTCTCTGTTTGGCTCTCCACTGCCCTGGGCTGCCAGCTCTGATTTGGTCACACAACTTAGAGTTTTCAACTTTCCTAAGTTTTGCCCCAAGCTGTCAAGTTACTGTAAAACAAATCTTACATAAAAATGACAAAACAGAAAACAAATAGACTTCATCTACTTGAATTTCATTTTCAAAGGTTAGCAAAAAGTGAGATCAGTCCTTCTTATGCCCCTTTTATGAGAAAGAGAGTTCTGCTCCAAAGATTGTAAAGAAGAACCAGAATTTTTATTTCCTGACTTTTCTCATCTATCAAGAGCCAGAGCTGTCTCCAGTACCCCATCTCCTGACTTCCATCCACTGCCTCAAAAAAACAGCAATGACTGGGCATCGCCTTTGAGAACATGGAGTAAACCTAGCATCGATTGATAGTGGTAGTTATGCTACGTCTACACTTACTGCCCTTAGCCTGTCATGGCTCAGCCTCTCCTCAGTCTTGGTGACCAGCTTGGGCTATCATTACTCGAGTTAGCTCTCATTTAGAGGTTCATTTCATGAACGTTTTCTGTATGCTTAAAGATCACAATAAGCATCATTGCATTTTGCTGATGCATCAGCATCTTGTTCCTCAGAAACGCTGACGAAAAGAAAACTCCCTGGTTTATTACTAAAATTCTTTCATTCTTCATTGGCAAAATCCAATTTTAGAAACAAATTGTGAAAACTCTGCATTATGAAGCTCCTCATTCAGCAAAGGAAAACACTGTTTGATCATTAAGGATGATATCAACATGTACTGTTTTCATATAATACAATTTGTATAAGAATGTTTTGCTTTTTTATCAATTTGAAATTGCCTTTGTCCTTGAAATACAGAGCATAAACTTTACATGCACTCTTACAGGACATTCCCACTAAAAAATTCTAGATATTTTTCAAGAAATATTTTTTTCTCATTTTTGCAGTGAAAGATGATAATGTCCATCAAAACGTAATATTTTTATTTCAGTACAGTATTCACATATTCAGGTACTCAACTTTTTCAACATTTATAGCTCAAGTAACACCTTAAATCAATAGTTAATCCTTTGATCCATCTCAGTGTTTAGTAACTTTGGTACTGTGAAAACCATTTACAGAAGAAAACCTGCAAGTGGGTAATTCTAGTTTAACACTTCTAAAAGTGAATTCTAACCCAAAGGGGAAACATCTCCTTCTGAAGGTATGTCTTTGACATGACACCCATGTCTGCAGCTATGTGCACAGTTGCACAAAGTGCCTTAGCGAAATCTATAGCTATGATGTTATTGAGGTGAAGCATGGAAGTTCATCAGGGAACCATTCCTAAATGTACATCTGAAAATAGGTTCCTATGCACAAAGCAAGGTAATTGCTTTAAGCTTAAGGGCAGTAAGTTTTGCAACTCTGCCTTTGACCATGCTTCTGAATTTCTCAGCTAAAGAATTAACTTTACGAGAGTTTAAGGTATTTGCTTAAATCTGTCAAAGAGCAAAACACTGCTTTGCAGAAATTTATCTCAAGTGGAATGTCCAGAAGAGTTAACAACACACGTTTTGTCTTCCCAAATCTGTTCAAGAAAGATATGTCATAAAAATACATGTTTTCCTGAGACACCAGGTATCATTTCTAGGTCTTGTTTGTACTGCAAGAATCATCTAGGATTCATAAGTCAGAAGAGGATTCCTGAATAAAAGCATCCACAACTTTCCTCTTCCTTTATTATGAACAAGAGGACCGAGTGACTCATTTTCTAACTTTTATTTTTATTTCTTTATTTCTTTATTTTTTTATTGGTAATGAAAGAGATTCAGAATAACCTCATAGAAATGGATCTTTAGCGTGCGACAAGTAAACCCAGTCTTTCTACAGTATGAATTTATTAATTTCCAGTAGTGATGATTTACAGAAAATAGACTTTGATCACTTAATTCTCAATAGCACTTGCTCTCTTTATCCACTGTCAACCCCTGCTTTGCAGTTTAAATTATTTCTATCTTGAGATTTGTTATGTTTGAAGACCACAGTAACTAACTTCTGAGAGGCAGCATAGAGAAACTCTAGGAGCTTATGAAAAGTGATAGCAAATGTAAAAGTGAGTTCTGAAGGAGCCAGCCACAACAGAGGAAGGATAACAAATATTTGACTAAATCCTACCTAAACTTAATGGACCAGTCACGTAAATTCTTTCAGATTTTAGAAGCTAAAGAGCATCAGAGTGGCTTCTTTTATTCATCGGGATAACAGCAGGGAAAAAATTGAGAGCTTTGATGGAATAAGTGTAAAATTTAAATTTCATATGTCAATTTGATCCACTAAAAAATGGAGAATTTCCTTGTTCTTACATAGTATGACTGAACAAGCAGAACAAGAGTATATATATAATATAATGCACTACATGGAAAATTCAATAAATGGCAGTTTAATATTTGATATGAAAGATAAAACTTGATAAAATAAATAATGCACATTATGAAAGAAAAGCCACAACCAGTACAGCTATATGAGATTTCCTTTAATGTTTTGATTTCTTGCTAACCCTTCTGTTTTACACTTTTTGCCATAAGAGAACAGCTTTTGATCACTAATAATTTCTAACAAAAATGGGTGTTGTTCAGTGAAGCTAAGTTTGAGATTTCAGTGCATGAAATGTAACTTTTTGAGATTATTCAGTTCTTCTCCTGGGAATGTTATGTCTGAGTTTTCTATTTTCTATAGAAGTTTCCAAATGTGAGGATAAAACAAATTAGATTGTTTTTGTGTGCTAGCTGGAAGCTTATAGGCTTAACATATAGATACTGGAGATGGGAAACAAACACTGAGATAAATTTAATCAGTTCACAATCTTAAGGTATGCATATGTGCCATCAATTGCCTTTTGAATTTTTTTGTAGAGTACATATTTCATGGGTAATACAAATTACATAAATATCTTGATTTAAGTTAAACTTCTACAGTTTGCTAATGTTTAAATATATTAAGAGGGGAAGAGAGTGAAAAGTAAATGAGGTGAGCTAGGATAGAATCTATAAGAAAGGTAAAATGAAATATAGCACAGAAAAAAGCAGTAGAAGAGACAGACCTGAGTTTCTTCTCCTTGATGATTCCGCTTCTTCTGTGATCACATCGTGTAATGGACAGACATAGACAAAGGAGATGGGCGTGAGAGGATGTATTCAGAAGGTTAAAACTGACACTGAGGGAAAGGGCCAAAAATTGTTTTAGAGAGAAGTCTGCAGAGCAGAGTTAGAAAATGGGGGAAAAAAAAAAACAAAAGACACTAGAAGAAGAAAGCAAGCTGAGAAAGAAGTGGTTAAACTACAGTTGTTGAAAAAGAAGAGTAAAGACAGAGTTAGTATAGGAGCTGAGGAAATAATAAATGTTATCATTGAGAGCAAAGTCAATCCTTGCAATGAAGCTGAAAAGAAACCTGGATAGTTAAAGGTGCGTTAACGAGTAGAAACAGTTCTGTTCACACCTGTTCAACTTTTTGGAATGTAAGCTACTTGAATGCAAATATTTTTTTTTCAAGTACTGAAATTCAGTTTGAAATCCGGAATAGGAAGTGCATTATTAGATAATTCGACTATTAAATAGTTTTAATTTACACTAAATCAAAGTTCACATATCGAAAATGGAAAACAAAACAGAAACAGATTGTTTGGAAAAGGGCATACAAGCTGAAGAAATTTCAGAATCCACATAACACACTCTGGAAAGGACCACCTTATTGTAGCTCTCTGCCAATGGCGTATCATAAAGAACAAAATATTGAACATGAAAAAAAAAAGAACATATAGGTATTAACTCTCACGTATCAAGCAGATAGTCTTTCAAAACCAAGTATTACTCATCTCACAGCAGTCTAAGTTACTGGAAATGCATGCAAATTAAATGCCAAAACAACTCTCTCATTACTTACTGTATTACTTCATATTCAAAACACACTGCCATTTCAGACACGGAGAAAATCTGAGGGACAGTGTCATTTTCTGTACTGAACATCTATTTATAGTAAAAGAATGGAAGGAATTCTTGAAAAATAATAATTGTTAAAAAGAACTATGAAGCCACCATGACTTACAAAACAAATGCATTCTTACAAAAAGCATGAGAATTAAAAATACTATATGTATCCATATAAGCCCTAATCTAAATTCAGCTTGCAGTTTGCTGAGCTACTAAACATTGTTTACAATATAGTAACACTGGAGATATTAGATTAATAATTTCAGAAAAGTTCAGACATCACTAAAAATATGCTGTATATACTTTTATCCACATCTTACAGTCAATATCAAGACACCACTGAAAATATGCAAAATTAGAATAAGCAATATAAATTCATAAAATGAAATGAAAGACAACACTAATTTTCATCTGATAACCCTCACGTTCCATGGTTACATCATTTTATTCTACAGCTAGCAGATTATCATTTTCATCCATCAAACACCAAGACTATACCAAAAATTTGTTGTAAAAACAAGCAGACTGTAGCATATATTTAGAATGCATTTTTAGGCAATTAAATTTTCTTACTAGATGATCACGTATAAGTGTTGTATGTGAGATATATCTTGTGAAAGCATAGCAGCTGACAGTTTTGACAAAGGATGCTATGTCATCTATTGTTTAAAAAAAAAAGTATCAGGGTATAACTATATTTTTATCTGTGCAAGTGCAATAAATCTGTAGTGTGAAAATACATATAAATATAAATGAATAAATAAAATATAAATAAATAAAAAGATCTACTTGTCCTTGGTGTTACACAGCCTGTATTGATACAGTGTGGTTATAATTTCTATACCATTTAAAGAAATAAATCTTTATTTCCATCACCAAAAAGTCATCTAAAAATTAAAACTTACTTTTTTTTCAGAAAATGTTTTCTCACATTTATATGTATTTTATATTATCTATAGCCTTGAAGCATAAATTCCTCTTATGTCAAATACTGCCATTATAAAGTCTCTGACACTATTACATTTCATGTGTGTTTTTTAGCATCTCTAGGAATGTATATCTCGGAGAAATACATTACATTAAGAGAAATCTAAAAAACTTCAGAAGTTTTCAAAGTTGCTTGGAACCACATTATTCCAGATCAGGAATACATACTGATATGTTGATATAAGACATTCTAGTAACATCAGTAAATTTTAGTGTTGACACAAATGAAAAGCAGTAAAACTCCTTCTGAAGATTTCAGAACCAACTAATTAGTATTTGGCTGCATATCAGGCACACATGTCAATATATTTTTAAAACTGCATACTGAAAATCCCCCGTGTTTGATAGGAGCATAATGTTTATGTACCAAAATGCCAAACAAACAAAAATATTTACAAATATATTTTCAGTTTTTTTTATTGATCGCATGTGTAAGAAGTATAATTCTATAGAAGCCAGAAAGGAAAATCAAAGACAATATGTAATTTGACCATGAATTGTTGTAAATATTAATTAATTTGAAGGATTTGTAGTATGGTAATGCGCAAACATCTTTCCATTAATGATGTCAAGAAGAAAGTACTAATAGATGTATTAGTTTAGACACAATGACACTTCTGCGTATCAGTCTCCTTCTGATTCAGAAGGTGTTTCAAAAATCCCAAGCAACAGTTTGAAAACTTTCTGGTTCTGTAGCTTTTAATCCACTACATTAGATTTTTGTTGATTAAAAAAAAAAAAAAAAAGTATTAAAATCTGCCAACAAAATCATGGAATAAAATACTATTAAATTTACATAATGTCAATAGTCAGTCTTCAGGTGCATTGTTATTGCTTTGCTATGGAGGTAGCATTTTTTTGGATCAATTGTTCAACCTCATGGACAAGTGTGATATGTGTAAGGGTATTATATACAGATTTAGAAACAAAACTCTCAATAACTAAACTTCTAAAATAAATGAAAGCCACTTGTACTGGAAATCCGAGAAAACAAGAGAAATGCCAACTATTTTATCATGCTTGATGCAGAACTTTTCATTTTAAGAAATGGCAGTTACTGAAAACTATTCCTAAGTATTTAGGAACTTATTTTTAAAAAGTAGTGTTTGAAACTTTTCATAGCAAACACACCCATTTGAAATTACAGAAGTAGAACGGGACCAACAGATATAAGCTAATTACTTTTCTGTTTTTGTTTTTTTTTTCCTGCTCCTTAAAAGCAACAATCTTCCACTGCATTAATGACCTCACAAACAGCCATGTCTTGCAGATTCAGAAAGTCTCATTTGTGGATGCTCTTTACACAGTAAAATGCTAAGGATACAAGAAAAAGAGGAGGAATAGACAGCAGAATTATTAAGAGTATAAATTATTGCCAAATGGCTATGTGACTACATTAGAGTTAATAAAATAACTTTTCTATAATATTATTTAATACCATTAAATTATATTTTCCTGTAATCCTTCCTATAGAACTCATTTCATACTCCTGATTTTTTTTTCATGAAGGGACCAGCTACCAGTTAAAGACTGGTACTTCATCTTAAAGCGCAAATTCACGCACACAAGACCACAGCTACACACTGGACAGATACCAATATTTTTCTTCAAAAATATAAGCAGAGGACTAAGTAAGATGAAGAAAATAGTAGGAAGATGGAAGACATTTAATTTGGCAACTACCTACTGTAAGCTAGGTTTAACACATGGTATATATAATACATGGAATGGCAAACACTAAGAACAAGGAAGCTGTGAGTTCCTTCCAGGAGTTAAGAATAACAGCAAAGAAGGCAGAAAGCAATATCTTAGAAGAAATCTTAAATATTCTCAGTAGCATGAACTCTATAAAATCAAAAGAAACCGTGTAGACTGCATTACTTTTTTGTAAGTCATGAGAGAAAAACTAAATGAGGAACACAAAGAGTTTTTATGATTTTCTTGCAAATTTATATAATCAAACATCAATACTACTTCAGAAAAGATAATTATCAGCATAGGATACAAATTCACCCTCTACTGCCAATAAAGGATAGATGAACTATCCTGAACTAAGTATTTCCTTATTCTACTTTTGTTCTTATCCCAATTATGTCATTAAGTTTCAGCACCTACAGAATTAGGTAGTCCAGGAGTTCACATTGTTAAGATTGCAAGAATGGTTTCCAAAACACAGGAAGGCAGGAAAAGGGCATACACATTAAAGAATGTGTATGCGCTGTAAGGCATTTTCAAGCCACCTCAACTAATTATGACCCATCACAAACAACAATTAAACCCTTACTCCATGCAATTTGGCTGAGACACCAAAGTGCAACATTCACATCTGCAATTCCAACTCAAACAGTCCCATTTTTTCTTAATAAAGTATCTTTGTCTCTTGAATCCAGCTTTGTTACTTTCATACAAATAGGCATACTGACCTCCAAAGTGGTACAGAAGATTAACGAAAGCAACTTTTAAGTAAATACATTGGAATACTTATTTTAAATAAGTACACCTGCTTTATATACAACTTTATTGAAGAGGAGCCCCTGCAAAGCAGGGGAATGCTCATAATCTTTCAAGAAAGGTTATTCCTACCATATATTCCATCTGACTTCTCACTTCTCACTGGATAAACTAATGTCACAGATTCAGTATGGCATGTAATGTGTAAATCTTTCTGTAAATTTTACCCACTTCACTGCTTTTCAAGCCCCACAGCACCTCCGTAAGACCCTTTTCTATGTTTTCTCCTTCAGCCCTACCTGAGCACTCAGAACCTTGCATTAGGGTTCTGGACAACTTTTTCCTTTCCCAACCAATTCCTTTTTTTTTTTTTTTTTTTTTTAAAACTCTTCTCTTGCTTAGTAACTTTTCTTCTTTATCAATCATTACCTCTGACTTCACTCTGCTCCTCTCCTTTTCAAGGCTGCCAATTTTATAAAGCATTCTTGTTTAACCATAATCTTTGTCTTGTACTCACAATATGAAATGCCTGTATGCTCTCCTCTCTGAGCATCACTTTGTCTTCTCCAGACCCAGCGAGTCCCCAGCAGTTTTTAATACTTCTCATTTTGACTACAACCTTCTTGTAAAATAGCCCCATTTTATTTTGATTTATTTTTGACTAATCATTTACTACTTCAACTGACTGTATGACAGCAGGTAAATTATTGAACTGCAGTAACATTATTTCTGAAAAGTTTTTTTCTATGTGTAGCTAAGGAACACTTCCATCCATGAAAAAACCAGCCATTCATTCCATGCCAATTGAAAGGCAGTCACAGTATACAAAGACTTGTATATTTCCATTTGTAAGTAAGTGTCACCTTTGAATTTTCTGATGTGTTTATTGCAGATCCTCTAAAAGCTCAGTATAGTCTAAAAAAAAAAAATACCTAATCCAAAATAATAAGAAGAGAACTCCATTTTGATTTCTTGCCATCCTGAAATGTATAGATACATTTCAATTAATGGTCTCTTTTTGGTCAACCATATTAAAATATATCAGCATTTCCCCATGGTAGTGTTACTCAACCACTGCTTAGAAAATAAACATATCCGTGACAAAGCCTGAATATTTGATGACATTACAACCACCTCAAAGGCAACAGAAATGAAACCATCATAGGATGTTTTCCAGATAATCCATGTCAAGTATATCAGCTACAAGTATGAATAAGGCAAAAATAGTAATACTCTCCTTGCTATCACATGTAGGTAGTTCCTGCATCATCTCTGGATGAAAATACAGTTTTCCAGACTAAATTCTCTTTCCAAATTTTGCATGGTGAAACCTATTGTCCATTTATCATCCAGCAGGTGACAGGAAACAGAAATGAGTAGCACTACTCTACTAAACTGTGCCCTAAACTGTGTGCTTTTTTCCTTAAATAACCTTACTGCATTCAGAAAAGATAAATAATGATACTAGGTGAAAATAATTGCTTTTTTAAAAAGAAAAACATTATCTTGTCCAACCATATTTTTACCAGTAGACGACATTCATTAACCCACAGCCTACTTTTCCAAGTTGTTCTCTTAAAGAAGCATTTATAAAAATGCAAAAGCATGTGAAATTGCCTGCATTCTTTTTTTTCATTGATCAAGGAAATACGATTACAGGACTAGACCACTGTTCTTTTTAGTTTGTCTTTTACTGAGTTGAGAGGCAGGGGCACTGAAAGTAGAAATGCTTAATATACTAGACAGGAACAAATAGCTATTCTACATTCTCTTCGATTCCACTGTGCCTTGAGAACACAGAGTGGTGTAGTTAGCTGAAGAAAGGGCACAGACATTCAAGCCCTGGTTTGAATTTTAATATTATTCTTGGCTATGGTTCTGCAATTTTGCTCTTCCAATCCTTCAAAACCTTTGCATAAAAGAAACTGACTCATTGTAATATACTGAACAATAGTTTGGCCAATTATTTCAGAATTTATGAGATTTAAGGCACTGTTAAAAAAACATGTTGATTTCTGGTATATAGGATTTTTATCAGCATCTTCTCTGGTAAAGCCTGAAACAGAAAACCATTTTGCTGCTTTATTCTATGACCTTAAATTGTCCTCCAACAAATTTGCTAATATAATTTCTAGTCACACAAATATCTTTATTTTAATATTTCACATTACAAACTATTATTGGTGTTATTATTATGATTTTACTTGCAATTATTTTAATTATAGTTCACCCAGTGTATTCACATGATTAATATCTAACTTTTCTAACAGATTTTCTTAGCTAAAGTTCCACCAGGCCACTTCTATGACTGGTTACATTATATTCTTAAGAGACAAATGGAACCTGAAAACTGGACAAGCTTCTATGACAGAAGAAAATTCTTTGTATGAAAAGGCAATTAAAAGAGTGCCAACAGCATTATTAGGTACCCATACTCCTCTTTGCAGCTTTCTGCTTAACGCCAACTGCAGTCAGAGATTATGTTGTGTTAGTACTGCCTCTCTATTCGCTGTGCAAACAGAACATTTAAAGTATTCTCAGGTGAAAGAAAGCATAATCCTGTGAAGAAGGTAAATTCCAAATTGGAAAGCTTCAAGGTTACAGATCCAATATATCTCAATATCCAGGTATGAATATAGTGGCAACTTCCAGTTGCTGCGACTCTGCTATGCCTTAAAAATGGATAATCAGGGTTTGTAAGGATATAGGGATGTCTAATAGGGACAGCAGTATGCCCCCCATAGCAGGTAACTCGCATCCTGGGATCCACATGGTTGTTATACACTGGTATTCCACTGCATCTCCTGCCTTTTCAGTATGTAGGGTGTTGGTGGGTCCGCTTGGAAAAACATCATGGTAATAGAGGTATAAGCCTCTTGATGCCCATTTTAGAGTGTTCAGAACCACTGCAGATGTCTCTGCATCACATATCACTGACCCAGCTGTACATGAAAGATATTCCTGAAAACATAAAGTTGAATCTGTGCTTTTATCAGGCATCACTCTTCACAGAAAGACCTAGGACTGTGAAGTGCAGAGCAAAATTTTTGCTCAAGTCTTTATCTATTCTAAGTTCTGGCAACTGTGACTGTGGCTTTCCAAACCAACTCTGTGTATTCTCTGCAGTATTTGATATCAGTGATAGTGTTCTTGAGGAAGAAATAGATTCAAAAAATCACATAGATACTGCTCTGATATACAAAACACTTACAAAAGTGAATGCTTTTCAACACCCATATTGGTTTTTCTATTGCTGTTCTGCTACCTGTTTTCCAGTCTTGCAAGATTTCAGTCATACTCCAAAATCTACAATGTCTCAAGAGAAGGCAGAAAAGTACCATCTCCTGTTTGTAAAAACATGTAAGTATTCTCTAAACAAGTATTGCTAATAATTATGGATGTGCCAAGTGCCATCTGCATAGATAACAGGGTACCACATTTCTAAGCCTACCTCAGGTGGGAGATGGAGATGAAAAAATCTATGCAGAGAGATTATTCTGCCAAAATTGCCTGGGAAAGTCTACAGTGAAGATCTGCAAATGTATGCTGAACCTGTCATGCAATAGCTAACGAAGTCAGCTGAAAAAGAAGATACACTTCAGTTCTGGCTCTCACAAGCAGTGCTTTTTTTATACTGTAACTTCCTCTGATGCATGAAAGTGTCAGGGAATTGGAAACTGAACTGTCTTCTGCAGCTGAATTCATCAGTTCCTAGTTTACACAGATAATCTGGATTTTGCTGCTCCTCTTTGCTCCTGATTCTTGATTTTTAAGATGTGCAGTAGCTCAGATTCAACAGGGAAATTGGAGGTGTTCAGCATGTAGAAAAGACTAAAACTGAGATACAGCATTAACTTAGGAGGCGGTACAAGTGGCCAATCACGTAAACTTTAATTTAAATGACTCAAAAACTGTTGCTATTAGAGTGAGACAGTTATTATAGCCAACAGAAAGAGATCTGCAGCCCAAAATTGTACTTATGTACTCTTGGGACTGAAAAATTCCCATTCACTTAAGAAGACATTTAAATCAACATTTAAATCAACATTTAAATACAGGATGAAACCTACAATCTAAATCTGTCTAGTCTGGCCTTACACTATTCCATTCTTACTCTACTCATCCCTGTACTTTACAATGTGTTCTTTATTGTGACATCATAGTGTCTTTTGCAAGTGGTTAAAATGCCGTGATCAGCACCTTTTACTGTCTGTTTCAGAGAGAACAACACTATTATTATCATCAGTATTATCATTACCCCAGTTAGATTTGCTTCTTATTGCTACACATTTGCAGTAATGAAGACAGAGTTGAATAATTGCACTTTATGTTCAGAGTGAAAGAAAGTTTTTAGTTCCAGAAGAAAGATAGATTTAAGAACTTGAGACATATGGAAAATGCAGTTTGTGCTAAAAAAAAAAAAAAAAAAAAAAAAAAAAAAGACATTATTTCTGTCATACTTGATGGTACAACGAGGTTTCCGTTTCTTCACAATATGACCTCCCCACCATACATGCAGTATGTCTTGGTTCAATAATCTAATTAAGAATCATCATAACTTATAGCTGGATTCCCAAGGCTTGTACACACAGATAAATCATAACAAAATTCAAAGCTAAAAATCAAGCTAAGTCTAATATTAATGTCTATTATTATGCCAGAGTATTTCTTTACTAATGCATGTGCATTCTAACACAATTATTTACAAAAGCAGATCTATTTTTGCTATTCTAAAACAGAACCATTTACAAGACTATTCTAAATCATTTCTACATTCTAAAAATTCCACACCAAAGTGAAAAAAAAACAAAAAACAAAACAAAACAAAAAAACATCAAGCACACGCATTAAAAAAGCATGAAATGTGTTTTTATTGTCTCATGCTTTCATGTGGTTTTCAAAACCCTGACAAACCTGGCTCAGAATGGTGTTTCTTTTTCGGCAATGGTTTGTCATCAGTTATTGTACCATTCACCTTTTTCTGCTGGTCCTCCCATGTAACTTCTAGCATAAACCAAAAAAAATCAGAAATATTATATGACTTATGTTATAAGATACCCTAATACCATTTGGGATAACTTGATCTAAACAAAATACCATCAATAACATAGCAAAAACTTAAATTAGTTCCTTAGTTTAGAAGCCTGTGTTGAAGAGAATTAGCCAACAGTTTAAACATAGAAAAGGATATACTATATGTATCTATGTTAATATCTCTGTAATATATATCAAATATTCTGGTTTTATACTTAACAACTAGAATTTTAAAAGTTGACGTGATTTACATAATAATTTCTTTCATTTTAAATAATGCAGCATATTTTATAGATTCTTAGGATATTGACATATTTTTCTGAATTTAAAAAACATCAAGCAAAAATATTTTTGTATGAAGGACTTCATAAAAGTATAATTCAAACAAACAAGGCAAAACCTAACCAGCAACTATGTATGTTTGTTTTTAAACTGGAAAAGTATTTAGTAAATTGAGTTGTGTGTAATACTTAAAAATATTTAATCCAAATGTAGGTCAAAATCATTTTTTAAATGTGGGATTTGATTTAAATTCAGGTGGTATTTTAGGCAGATGAAGTTACTCGATAAAAACTCCTCCTACTTACAGTTCCTATACTCTGAAACCAGCATTTCTGAACCTAACTGTACTCAAAAAATGCTATTCCATATTCTGAAGATTAAACTGGGTGCTTGGCATAAAATTATAGGTTTGAAACATTTTGGTATCTTGAAAAATACATTAATTATTTGTATTTGAAAATCAGTTAACAATTCCAGTCATCCAGTAGCAAGTTCATCATATTCTCCAGAAGAAAATACCATCAATTTTGTTCTAAATTTATTTTTAACAATCTTACTGGCAGGTCCCACTATATGGGGAATAATCATCTTCTGTTGATTATTTTAGAGATAACTTGTGGATGCAGTTAAGTAAAATCACAAAGAGAACTTGTTAGAACACTATCTAGTAGAGTCACAGAATACTCTTAGCTAAAACTCAAAATATCATGTTAGTACGTTAAAAGATATAATAGATCGTCAAACATGAAGAAACATCACAAAAATCTAAATAAGAAAAAATACAATCATTAATGGTACATTAAATATACTAACATATAATAAGGTCTGTTTAACTACAATTAATCAAAGATATCATATTTAAGCCACTATCAAGGCTTTCTTCTAGGATTGTTTGGGGTAGAGAACGATTTGTTTGTTTCTTATTTCCTTACATGTTTTTAAAATATGGCAGTTTTGCTCCCTCTTCTGGTTATATGCCTGAAACACGTTGGAATGAATACAATAGAGCTGGTCTGCTGGCCTGCTAAGATTAAGCTTATTCTGAACATCTCCCAATAGTAGCTCTCCTGACTGACCTGTTTGGGTAAGTACTGTAGGGTTATGTCAGCAGGAGTGCTGTAAGGCAGGAGAAGGCGTGCAAAGAGCTTATGGAAGAGATGGAGATAACACAGAGATACCTCTGATGTTTCTGCAAGATACTTAGGCACAAGACTTTGGAGACTGGGAACCTAGAATCCCTGTTAAGCATTGCTACCTATATGTTCTGCTCATATTCTTTTCCCCCAGCACATTGATCTGCCCTGCTGAGGACCAAGCACTAGGCCAGGTGGATGTTTGGTCAGACTGAGTATGATCTTCATGTTGGTATTAAAGTCAAAATATATTGCCAGGCTAATGATTAATTAACTTAAATAATGCAAATTACAATTAACGACCTACATAAAAGCAGAGCAAAATGCAAGCTCCTGCTCTGCATTTCCCTTCTTTAGGCTTTGTTCAAGTTTGCACTCCCGTTCCCTGGAGTGTCAGTGAGTGCTCCATGCACACAAAGATATGTGAACAGCCTACAAATACAACTGGCAAAGTGCAGGATGTAAAGTTTAACTTGGTCTAGGGATTTGGTTTTATTTTTCAGGCTATTCTGCCCATGTATTCCATATTTATACACCCTAAAACACGTAATATTAACTTTGAATTCATGAATGGAAATTCTTCATGCAAATTCTGAAATAAAACAATGATTCATACAAAGCATTACTTGATATCTTGAATTAAAACATGATTACATCTCTGTTACAAATGTGTACCTATAGTATACTCAACCAATCATAAACTTGAGAGGGGATCTTTTTCTAATAAGGTCTGTTATTACCAACAAGTTACACCACCCAATTGAATACATAAGCCTTTGATCTGAGTACTATTTCTTATGCTTTCTGGCCTATTATGATGCTCGTGTTTCTTGGCAGGGAACAGAGTGCACTTGAGGAGCTGAGGAATTCAGTTGCCTTCCTATGATAAGGGAGAGCTGCCTGAGAAGCCTGAGCTGTCCCCAGAGCCCTTCACCAAAAAGCTGGAAGATGCCTCAGCCTCCCCTCTTTTACTCTAGGGCTTTTTCAAGCTGAAGCTCTTGAATATGGTCCTAGCCACACCTGCTAGTTTTGGTCCTGCTTCATCATCAGGGACTCATTAGGGTCTCTCAGTGGGTTCTAGGAATGGTCCTGAGCCCTGTCCTGCCTTTCTTGCATGCAAGTCATTGGACAGGTCGAGGGGTGGCCTGTCTCATGTCACTTCTGGTGCCCCATTCCTGGCTCTGGCTGAGCTGCCAGAATCTTATGGGTGCCTCACTTCTGTTTTGTGTTCCTGTGGGTTTTTTCATTCCACCTTTTCCCAGAGCAAGGAATGCAGTTATGTGCTTTCCTACACCTAGAGTAATCTCAATAGCTCAATACAATACTTAAACCTTACTTTGTGCAAACTAGAATTTAATTAAAATCTAGTATTACTCTCCCTAATTCTCATAACACATTCTCATAACACATAAAGATATGTCAGATATCCTCACAGCACACATTAAACACATTTAGTGTCATTCTTCATGCAAAATTCAGAAGCTGCTATGGTCTCTTAGTGAAGTCTAGATTTCACAGGCCAGGGAAATAGAGAGCCCATGAGACTCTTGGCTAGTTTGTTTAGTCAATCAGGCAAAGTGTAGGAATCTCAAATGATCTTAGATAGAAGAAGATGCTGAGATCAGCCAGCAGGATGGTGGTCCCTCTGGCATAATGGCCACATGCCTGTTTTTCAAAAAAACATATGTATACATGAGTACTGCAAGTTCACTTGGGATCACTTCTTTGACTGGGGTCCTTTATTCTGCCTGGTTTGCATTTCAATCACCTACATTCTTAGACTGTACCTAAACTGTGTGCCAAATCTGGAATTCTATCCTTTGAAATTCCTGTTCTAGTTCTCCAGGCATATGGACTGCCCATGGTGTGGTGGGGCTCCCACACATATGGAAAGCACAGTGCATGGAAAGGAGACAACATGGTGGCTTGGTCTTGTCTCAGTATACATGTAATATACAAGTAGACTCCAGACACTTCTAATCTAGAAGATAAAAACTGGAAGCATTCTTGATTCCCATAATATCAACTAAGCTTTTGTGTAACTATGTAAAATATTCCTTAGACTTAGGAAACTGATAACCCTGAAGCCTTCAAATTCTGCTTCAGGAACTATAGCAGCTTTTATGTATCTGAAATTAAAGCAGTAAAAGACAGAAATACCAGAAATACACACACAAGTGATCAAAAGGTGTCATACAAAACACATGAAAAATGCTAAAAAACTGAGGTAAAACTGAAAAGATCATGTTTTTGTAATAAATATTCAAAATAAAGTATTATACACTAACCACTCTTTTGGACTAACAGAGCTATTGCAAAGGAAGTTCTATAACAAAATGAACCCATTAGGGAAATTAAAAAAAAAAACAAACATATTAAACTATCTTTAATACAGGTTAGTATGATTCAATTTATTGTGCAAAGTATCTCTTTCAGGTTTTGGTGAAGGAGTAGAAAATAAACTAAGACTGGAAACACCTTTAGCTTGACTTCATCACTGATTACTAGTTTGTGAAACTAGCCAAGTCAATGGCAAAAGCCTCCAGCTTTCCCAGGGTTAGAATTTGGATGTTAAAAGTATAACACAAAAAAATAAAGAGCAGTCTGGTAGGTAAAATGAAGTACGTTTACAGCAGCTGACTTCCAGCTTTCAACTTCATTCAGGACTATTTCGGCACAGCTATAGATCTAGAGAGATTCCCCCAGTCAGTGCTTTATGGGCTGAGCCCTTCTGCAAAGGCATCTCGTACAGTCAGTCTACATTGTGTGCAAGAGGAAAAGAAAAATAAGCAACATATTAAAAATAACCTATTTCCCAACATAGTGAATAAGCACCGGCAAAACTGAACCCCAGCTTTCCCCAAGAGCTGTATCTCCCCTGCTACGATACTCCAGTGTAGGGAAAACCAGGTATAGCACAAAATGGTGCAGCTGGAGCTATGGCTCACAGGGGCTCCTGGTATAGATGAAAATGTAAGAGTAATTATACAAATTTTCATAAAGCCAAGGCACTATCTAGGTGATATTTCATTATTGACGAGATTGAGTCTAAATGTTGTACTGCTTTAGAAGTTCTTGGATAAATTGTAACACATTTCTTCAAATTTATCACAGCAATTTAGAAGCATGAACTTGGATAAAATTTCAAGTAAGCAGTTGTGTTGTTCATTACAACAATCCTCTTCTATTTTTAAGTAATAAATTATATCTCCATGTCAACATTTCAGTGCTTTGCATTAAGCTTATTTCTACAGCACGTGAAAGAGAATATCCAATACAAAAAGAATTAGACAATAGAGTTGATTGCTAACAGTGGAAAACTTTCTCTAGTAGGATATGCTAATAAAAAATGGTACTGCTCTCTCCATATTAGTAAACTTGTGCCAAACTTGTAAAATACCCAGCTAAGGAAGGTAGCAGAATACAGCCCTGGTGATAAGCAGACTGTTTTGTAGATATCTCTGAAATATACTTGGTCTTTTACGGTAAAACAAACTGAATTCCTAAATGAGGAAAAGTGCAAAAACAATCCCACTTATTCTAAACAGGTAAATTGATTACATATCCAGGTGGTATTCAACAACAGAGCTAGCACCAAAAACAGATTTCTGAACTTCTGAGTCTAGGAAAGATTTTAAAACCACTGCTGAAAAGAATTACTTTAAGAGTAAGAAAAACTACACAATAAAATTACACACATGAAGTTACTGATTTTGAACTAGGAGAACTATGGAACACACGCACATGCAGCAAAAAACAAAGTAAACAAGAACATCCACAATTCACTAACAACACCATCACAACTTGCCTTTTCTCCCATTAACAGGTGGGGTTTGATGTTTTTCCTCACAATCTTTATAACATTAAAAACAGACAATGATGATTACAATGATGGAACAGATGCCACAATGAGCAATGTAACTACAGCACACACAAATATTTTGCAAACTATGTTAGCACAATTCCATGCACTATGTTTGAATATCACAAAACACGGAGTGAACAGTACACACATATAAGTGAACAATGCACACTTACAGACAAAATCACAACAAAAGCAAGAATGTACACTGCACTATAACGTAAAAAAGGGAAAGCCAGGATCTTAACGGACACTTTGGATGCTTTAGTACAAACTACAATTTAAAAAACTTCTCTGCTTACCAGCTGCCCTCTCTTAAAATTATTCCAGCATTCAGATTTCTGAACAAGTAATGAGCCTATCACACTAATTATTTCTTAAGAAGAAAATAGTGATCCATATTTTCTTCTATTAACTAACAAGGGGAGCGGGATCCTGGTCATAGGATTCCAAATAATCTGTGATTCAGGCAGGTATAGTGTTCAGCAGGATGGGATTTCAGGCACAATTATGTTTAACTGCTAACTTTCCCTACCAGCTAGCACTAGATGAGTTTTGGCTCAGATTATCACATCTTTGTGGGTTCCTACAGGAGCACCAAATTCTCTCCACAGAAAGTATTATGCTACAATAATATTGACTTCCTTGCCTGCCAAAGCATGAATGAAGAGTAGAGGGTACAATGTCTAAGATCTGGCTAAGGCTGTAACTTGATAGCAGTGACAGAGTAGAGTACTTTCAGACAGAGGGTAAAAATGTAAAATGATTTTTGTAGGCTGAACTATTTATGGCATTCACAAACTGGTAAATAAACTATACTATATTTAATTTATTCGTCTTGAGCTTAAAATTTTTCTCTGGAATTTGAGTTTTAAAACAAGCTGGCCAGCAAAGGTTCCCTACATGCTCATGGGAAAATGTTTCTAAAGCGGATAGGCACTTGTGGTCACACAGACCTGCCTCAGCCTCTGATTCCTGTACTCCAATACGCTTGTTTTCTTCATCTCCTGCTGCATTTGTACAAGCAAGGTATGAAAGGGGGAAAAAAAGCAAGACAAAAACATGCACGCTTTGTTACAAGCCGATCAAATAGAAGGTAAACATCAAACAAAAGACATCCACAATAACATACAAACCCTCAGTCTGCAGCATACATTATTTTCTGAATGAATTACAGATTAAATAAATGCTTTTGTTATATTTAGTATCTTCTCTAGCTACTTCAGTGAGTTTCTTCTGTAAATAATGACAGTCATATGCAGTCATTTTCTTAATAAATTACTGAAACACTTAAAAGATGACATTAAATATCAAGGCATAGAAAGCAGACAGACATATATTGATACATCATTGGTTCACAAGCATCTACTGCTTGGCTTTGCTTTAGTTTCTCTAGCAATAGAGGACCAAGCCCACATTCTCAAAAAACATATTTAAAACTGTGTACAAATCTTAAGCAAGTGAGCATACTCACTACCTCAATATGTGCAGGAGAAACAATTCAAACATTTTTCCAGGTTGGAAAAAACAACACCTCAATTTCCCAGGTAATTGGCTTTACACCTGAATTTCACAGAATTCATAAAGACAAGCACTTCTCCATCAGTACTTACAGGTAGAAAAAAAACACTGCCTAGAGCATACCTAAATCTTAGAGAACACTGAAATAGCTGAAAACAACAGCGAAGGTATATATATGACTAAAGACAAGCAACACAGATCCATTTGTTTTATTCCATTAACGAAGAAACAAAAATTGCTTTCATGACAAAACTCACCTAATATCAGTTAACAGCAGAAATAACACAAAGTTGAGCTGAATAAGTTGTGCAGCAAAATCCTGTTTTCACTTAAATGCCAGTTATTAGGCAGGTTCTGATTGATATAATATACTATAGCTCTTCAATGTTCAGATTATAATTCTTATTGACTTTTTTGTACTCTTTTTACAGATTCTTTACAGTTATCTCATTATTTGTATGTGTAACTAGAGAAGTCATTGAATTATTCTACTTCAGGATTAGCTGGCATGCAATCACAATTTTAGAACAGCTCATTCTAGCAGGTGATTGCTAATAGGGAGAAACATTAAGGTAATAATCAATGCCAACATAATGGAAACTAATTTCTACCCAGATATCTGTTCTGCAATTTCATGTTAAAAGCACGGCATTTAAATTCTAATTGAAATTTGGTCCATGTTGTAAAATATTCAGTAGACACATTATGTCTACAGTCAAACTTCTCTTATAAAAAAAAATGTCACATAAAAATGCTGTGCCAAGCACTTTCCACAATTTATTTTTCCATGAGAACTGAACTAAAATGGTCACTTTTGTACCCCAGCATATAAATAAAGCATGGTTGTCATGAGCACAGCTGTATGACTGTTTGCTCATTGTTTTTTTTTATGCCCTTGCTAGACCCAAACCTAGAAGTTAATACCTTCAAATGGTATGAAGACAGAAGTGTTTAATTCCTCCTTTTGGCATTCTAAGAGCAAAGTATGAACCATTACTTAAGGCTCTTATGAACCTTTCAAGTAATCATCAACCTTGTGTTACAGGTAGCATCTTCTCAATTTTTTCACTGGAAATTGTACTAACGCAAAGAAAATATTTTAATAGTCCTCACAGCAGTTAGGGGCTGAAATCTGCCACTTCCCCAGAAAGTGAACTAAGCAACCACAAGTAAAACGCAAAGGTATATTTTTTGCAAATTCCCAGGAGAAATCGACTACTCGAGGTAGCTTCATGCATGGCAGCCACTTGCTGTCAAGTACACATAATGCAAGAGTTACCCTGTGCAAGAACTAGCATCGCACAGCCAGTACCACAGAAAGACATGCACAAAAAGGGAGTGAGCGCAAAGATATTTCTGCGTTTTTTATTCTGCAGTTTGACTCAGTCATGAAGTTCTTAACCTTTCTGAAGTTAGTCCAGTTTCCTGTCTTACTTTATATATATGTGATCAATCATGTCGTACAAAGCAAACTACCAGTATGCTATGTGTTTTTAAAAGGCTGTGAAAACACAGCTGACGGAATACAACAAAACTAAGACTAGTGTGAATACAAGTTCTCTGTAATTTTTTCACATTTCATCAAGCTATGACAGATCGCTGAAAAACATGAAGTAAAATTCCTTCTCATTTTGCAAAATTATTTCTCAGTTCACAGACAACAATGCTCCAATTGAGAGAAAATAGTAAACAGTAGCTCTGCTTTCTTAACTATCACTCTATCTCAGCAACTCACATTCCATACAACAGTACAATTGTCAGTATAGCTATTTTCTTTTCAAAAACATGAAAATGTAGGAGTTACGGCTGTCAGCTATCTCTGATTAAAGTTAATCATCTACTGCTGTTAATTCCATTTGTAGGTAATTTTATTCTGGAATAAGGCCACCCATATCTGAAATTAGGAGAGGCCGCTAATAAGTATTAATGCCAGCTTTAATGGTCTCTGAAATAACTTACCCAAGACACCAGATTATTATGAGATCATGTAATTATAGTCTGAACCACAGAGCATAAATAGAACAGTGAATTCTGTCTGAGCTCCACTATTTGCTAAATTTCTCAGCATTTCAATTTTATACTTTCAATTTTATCATGGTTGCATGGCTTGACATAATTTTCTAGTCTTTTGTCTGAGTGAATGATGTTGTGGGCTTTTTTTAACAGAGATAAAGAAAGAAATGGTTATATTTATTCTTAAGAACGAAAAGGAAAAATCTCCTTTAGGAAAAAAATACTTTCTCTTTGGCTTGTAATTAACAGCAAATCAAAAGGGCTAATACTGAATACTTTTAAGATCACTTTATGTTGACCTATTTCAATTAGCAGCAAGAAGTTCATTCTTCTATAAGCATTAGGAAGAAGAAATATAAGGCCACAAATGAGAGAAAAAAATCTTGACAACACTTAGAACTTAAAAATATTACAGTATTCACTTATTGTCTATCATACAAGTAATATAGAACATTTAAGAAGTATATAACCATTTCAATGCTAAAATGGGGTTCAATTTAATAATACTGTTCTTCTACTCTCCTCAGAGCCTTCTCTTCTCCAAATGGAACAAACCCAGCTCCCTCAGCCCTTCTTCATTGGTGAGGTGCTCCAGCTCTCTGATTTGTGTTTCAGAGACATACAGTGACTCTTTGAACAGGTTGATCTGACACTTGAATGTGTGGCAGCTGCACTGATTAAGGAATTAGCCACTATTTCATGACAAAAAAAGACTGTAAATGGAATATAGCTAATCATATCTGCATGTTCTGCTAATGAAGGGAAGTGAGAAGAAGGCATGGATGTTGACATTTTACTGTTAGGAATGGACATTCAAAGCTACCTGGATAGATTTCTTAAAATAAGATTCTCAAGCTCTTCTGGAGTTTTGAAATAAGGCATATTGAAAATTCAGATGTTCTGGAGCAAAGATCTGCAACTATGTGCAGTTCACTGAACTAAATTTCAAAACCAATTTCATTGAATTCTGATCCTAATCAGTAAAACAAGTACCCAGAGTTTTCTTCTGGCAGCTTCCTTTCCTTCCTGTTCAAGTCACATGGCTGTAAGCAAGGTTCTCATATGGAATACTGCACTGGAACAAGAAATCTCCTGAACTACATACAAATAGCTTCTTCACTTCTACCTGAGTCCCAGCACTTCCACTATATTTTAAGAAATGTTATGCAATCACAGCAATATAACAGATTATTCAAATTTATACAAATTCAATGAGGATAACGTAGGAGCTGCAGAGGCATTTCTTGTTCTTTTACAAAAATCAAATGGCTTCTAACAGTTGTTTGTCTAAAACATATATTTAATTAACTCCTTTCATCAGTATAATTTTAACTTAATTTTGTCAACAATAACATCTTTCATTTTGAAATACAGAAAGATTAACCTTCCCAGCATGTTTCCATGCAATATAAAAATCCTCTCCCTCATTTATGTTAATTATATGCTTCTGTAAGAACAGAAAGGACTACTTCTCTGAGACAATGACATTCTCTTAGTACAACCTTCCTTACTAAGATAACTCTTCTGATTATCAGCTGATCATATAATAATACATACAGGTTTACGTAAGATTTTCAGATTTTCTCACTGATTTATTTGTTAAATAACAACATAAACCCCTTTACAAGTCAGCGTTTTAAGTCTACCAAATCTCAGTGTTGTTTTTTTTTCTTGCACTTCAATTGCTTAAAATAACCTTTTGTAAAAATGCAATTCTCCAACAGTCAAAAACTATTATTAATCGTAATTATGTTCTGTCATTGCTAAAAGTTAGGTAATCTTATGTTCCTGTAGAGGGTTATTCTTTTTATAGAAAAAGATTAGTTACCTTAAAGAAAATGTAAAATCCTAAAGATGGGTAGAAAAGGCCTCAGAATAAAATTACATTGTAATTGGAATATGATCTCTTAATTTACAACAGGGAATTACATAGAATACTGGGTGAAAGCTGGATAACTATGGACTCTGTTTTTAACGACAACTTTATATGTGTAAAATAAAATATGTAATGTTTCTAGGTAGTGTGGCTTGACTCTCTCGTGACAATGACTGCGTTTTGAAACTTTTCTAATTGTGAATTTCAAAATTTTCCATTGCCCATGTTTTCCAAAAAGACCACTTTAGACAGAGGTATGGAAAAATATTACTCAGTCTTTGAGTAAACACAGAGTTTCTCAAGCCCCATCAGTACTTACCAGAGAAATTAATTCTAGCAATCCTATAAAAAATAATTATTTCATTGTATTTATTGTATTTTTTTGCTACAAAACCTATGTTGTAAATAAGATTGCTACTCTCTCTAATCAAACACAGTAAAAATATACAGTACTTCACAGTAACTGCCCCAGGGAGCTCACAGTCTAAGTAAATAAGCGAAGCAGAGAGCAAGGTAAGTGGTAAAACATGAAAGTGTGTATAGCAATGACAGTAAATATCAGGTGATTAGATGTGATTATTTCCTGGCACATCTAACTATATTTCATATTAGCATTTCACAACACATAAGACGACGGAGAAATGAATAAACCAGTGTGATGATCTGAGAAAACAGTTTCTTGTCATGAAGTTTTGCTTCCAAAATGGAAATAAGCACCATAAACATTGTAAATACTAAATTAAAAAGTCTGATGAGACAAATACAGTTATACTACATGTAAGACCCTCAGTGATATAACAAAGGACTGCAATTGATATCTTATGTGTGGTTAAGCAAATTAAATGGTTTCAATTGTAAAAAAAATATAAGGGAATATAATTTTAAGAGGAAGTACTATCACTTTTTTTAAAAGACAATCTTGATTCAATTAATTTTTACTCCTATATTCTTAAAAAAATCTACTAATTCAACAATTGTATAAATTACATTTGCAATAAAAATGTGGTTTTGATTCAGTGCATAGTTGACATTAAAACATGTTAAATAGCCTCATGTACTTAGATGTCAGTATCTGCATGAAGTACTAATCCAGAAAAGATGCAAATACGTAGATTAACTGGCTTCAACATAACTTGAAATAGTCTTATTTGGTTAGTGTAAATCCTTTGTTTTAAAAATCGGTATATATCTAGGTACTTTTCAATGATTATTGTGTTCAGATAATTCCACTCGTTCTTTTTTCATCTAGAATCCCATAATACCTACGAATCATAGGTCTGAATATAAAAAAAAACACAACAACGTTTCTTCTATGTCTATGCAATAAAGTAACATCAATTGCAGTTGGGTTTATTTTTCCCCAATATAGCCTCTCAAAAAGGCTTTCGGGTGAAAAACGAACCCTCCTTTACGTACAGACCTTCATAAGGTTCTATCTCCTTGTCTCCATTGTCTAGGGAAAGTAACAAAAACAAAACAGAAAAGAAACAAAAAAAGGGAACCAAAGCACAGGGGTTAAAAACAACATAAGTTTTATAAAAGATACAATATACATGTTCAGAAGGATTAAAAAAAAAATAGAAAAGGAGTGCATATGACCATTTAAACTGATTTTGCACAACACATTTAGTTATCGAAAGTGGAAAGGTGAAAATGTATTTGCTATCAAAAACATGTCTACAGTCCTTTTTCTAAACATTTTGGAAGATGCCTCCATTGACCAGTGCTTTTACGAGACATTAAAGATCAGCACAACAACAGTATCAATAAAGCATGAATTATGAAATATCTTACTGGCCTTTCCTATTTTAAAGATTATTACCTCTTTTCTTGCTCTTCCTGTTTCGGGGTGCAGAGGTTTTATGTTAGTACTCTGTAACATACACCATCTGAGCCCACAAGTGATCAGCTACACTACTAACTCCCAAAAAGAAATTTCATCACTAAATAACATAGAAAACATAATTTCCTGCACTTGTTGAAATTAATGACAAAACATCTCTTGAGTTCAGAAGGAACAGGATTATGCTAATAGTTCATATTGTTGATCACTACTGCAATGCTGATGATCCAATTCAGTCACACAGTACAGTAGATGTTAAAATATAATAAAATGCAATACAAAATACAATATTATCAAATCCTAGTTCTGTACACAAAAACTCAAGAGTTTTAGTTCCCCAAAGAAAAATAAGAAACACACTTGGCCTTCATGAGCATTTTGTAATGTCATTAAGGAGAAAACCACACACTTACTTCTCTCCAACGTCCCTTTTGGTGGGAGCTGTGGTAACTGCCTGCCCCTTCTTCCTACTACTGGAGTACTTGATGGACTTGTCTGAACAGACCCAGTTCGAGGATGTGACCTATGAGACACATATCAAAACAAACCATAGCAATTAAATGGCACATTCCTCCTTAAATACCTTCAAGAACTGATAAAAGTACTAATTAAATTTTGGCTCACTTGGGACCCTTGCATTCCCATAGTGAAACTACTAATTCTTTAAAAACAACAACAACAAGAAAAAAGGAAATATCTCCCTAGAGAAAAAAGAAGAAAAAAAACCCACCAAAATCAAAGCACATAAGCTAAACTAAGGCTAAGCACCCATAAGATGATTGTTTGCACAGTCAAGCCAGAAAATGTACGGTATGTACATTCATGCACATATAGAAATAGCACATGCATGCACATACAATTATTCACAGGCCAAATTCAACTATCTTTATTCAATTTTTGTTTGGTTAAATTCCCATTGAATGCTAAAGATATTATAAGGATTTAAATAAACAAAGTAATAAACTGAGGAAAGACGCTGGGATTTGACCAACTATCACTGGGGAATTGATGGTACTATCTCTCACTTTCAGAAAGCAAAAGAAAGTCTTCTGCAGTTCCAAAATAAGGAGAAGCGTGCTGAATATCTAGACCAAAATGTACTCATCTTTTTACTGCATTATGTTTAAGCTCAGAGTAATGTATAGACATCTGCAAAGTGTCAGTCACTAAAGATAAAGTATTTAACAGGAACGATACAGACTATGGCACAGTAAAATGTAGTCAGAGAAAATGGTGGTTAAAATGGAAGTTAAAACACAAAGTTAGTACAGTCCAAATGAAGAAACATTTTTGTTTAAAAAATAAAGTTTCATTTGATGTTATGATGGATCCTCCGTAACTGATGTCTGATGAACACAAACAATTTCTCATTCTGTAAGATAAGAATATGATAGTTATGAGGTGCTTCATGTGGGAAACTATCTAGGATTCCTGGTCAATGAGAAATCACAAACAAATGTAGTTAAATACTGTTAGTAGACATTTTAAAATGGCAGCCACACCATTATATCCAGAGTAGAATATAAATAGTGTGTTGACACTGACAAGGTTAGTATCTATTGCTACTAGTGATCAGCTAAGGATGAGAGGCGATACCAATTAGCTACTGGGAAAATAAAATGGTGAGCTGGTGGGGCAGAAGGGAATTAGTCTGATTGATTTGTCTGTTTCACCTCGGTAAGGCAGGTGAAGGAGGGGCAGATCTTCCAGTCATTAATGAAGGCATCGACCTGATGAGGTTTGAGTCAGGACGCTCTGTGGATCGGGAGCGGGAGTTGGTCTGCTCTAGCATAGGACGTTGCTCTGTTGATCTGGATCTTTGATATGGCTGTCTATCTGCTGCTTCACAATTCCTGTAATGTTAGTCAAAAAGCAGCTTGGTTGACTTTTCTATTAGTTGTAAAATATGCTGCATGATACTGGTTTGGAGAAAGTCATTTTGTTATGTACATTTTCTTTGGTAAATTTCTGAGTTCGCTTCTTGATTACATACAGTTTTTTAAACATGTATGCTTTGGTTTGCTCCAAACTCTTGATAAATGGGCTGAAATGTTTCCAGTGTCTCAATAATGACTATCTATGCAATAGTCTGTTTCCTGACAATTTCTGAGTAAAAAATATTGTTGTTTTGTAATTAATAGATCAACGTTGGAGGAAAAGAATAGATGACACAATTCTCACTGAAGCTTAACTGTGCATTTTAATTGAGCATTTTAACTCACATGACTAGATTTTTTTCAGACTGCATTATCTTCAGAGGTGGTACTCTTTAACAACCATTTGTGGGAAAGTCCACAGCAAATTCAGTCACATTCCAGATGTTACAATTACTACATAGCATTGTTAAATGCTACTAAACGCAAGATGTCTGCCAAAATACTGGCTAGGCTATAGGCAGTACACAGAGTACAGTCACAAGATCTACAATGCCATTAGTACTGGCAGAGGTTCTTTGTAGTGGACAAATACTGGTTTACAATAGAAAAAATATAAAATCTAACCTTCAACCTAAAGAACAGTGACAAAACAGCAATTAAAACAGTCAGCATTGGAGACACAACAGAGAGAAAGCACTCTTATCAGAAAATAAATTTCTGGATGATCTAGTTTTGTCTCCTACTATCATAGCCAATTAATCATGTATTTTCTTTCAGAAATTAAACAAATCTCACCTTTCTTGACAATGTAACTGTTCTGTTTTCAAGGAGTAATAATGGCTAGCAATGTGCTAAAATAGATAAAATTACAGTAATTGTAAAAGTAGAAAGTACACTCTTCTGAATAAACATCATGAATATATGTATCCTTTTGATCTTTCTCTTGAACTGTGCTGTGCATTTTGCAATGAAGTCAGAGTGACTGGAAGTGCAACAAAAAGCTGAAGAAAGAGACATACTACAGCCTCATTATGAGGAGTCTTAAGACATTCACAGCACATTTTTTCTAAAACACCATAATGAGACAGAATGCACTTTTCTCTATGGTGGCTAACTCTGCTGAATGGGTGGATGCTCATTAAAATGAATGTCTTCCATGAGGTAATAACTGGATTCTTTGAGGATAACAAGGAATGGCCACAGACAAGTTCAGAATAATACCATTCACCAAGAGCCTATGTCTACAAGCTCGTAACAAGCAAACACACCACAGTGAGAAACATAAGCTGAGGCACTAAAATATCAGAAGAAAAATACAATGAGCCTGGAACAAAACCACAGTAAAATTACCTCACTTCTTCTTCTATCAGTTCTGTTTCTGAATGGGAAGCTTCATCAGCAAAAACATCCACTGTCTCGCTTCTTTTACATTGTGGGCAGACAAAGAAACACATCCTTAGCTTTGATTTGAATGTTGCTTAGTTTGGGTAACTTTTTAAGAGTTTTCAGTGCTATAAAAGGTGCATGGTGGTTAAAAAGTAGCTTTGACTGTGGGAATGTGAAATGATTCCTTGATTCAGCATAACTGCCGTAGAGAAAACAGCTAGGATCCAGGCAACCAACCCCTATCATTTGTAACCACACGTGTAAGATTAGTGAGCCCACAGCGACTTCGTTTCTTCTTCTGGTCTCCTACCAAAAGTGGCTATCATTCCATCTCCAATTTCTCCTTCCCAACAGCAGGACATACAGAGCGAAGGTGAGCAGCAACCATGATTCACTTAAACACTTCATGAGAAGTTAAGCCTCTTTCATTTCTTACTCCTAAAGCCTCATTCTCTTTAGCTGTTAAATAAGAAGTGGCTTTTAGGATGTTAAAGATCTAACTCCCTGCCTCATTTAGAAGGTAAGAAAACTTTTTTTTTTACCATTAAGGCCAATACTAATAGCTTAGCGGGCATGTTTCTGTTCTTTCTGTACTCTCTGAAGAGTATCATGGAGCCACTATATCTAAAAGCCTCATTTTTCATATTCAGTAGTTAATCTAAATATTCCATTTACTGCAATCTGCACCTGGCATTTACTTCAGGTGGAAAGAACAACTGGGAGTTCCAGTAAGTGAAGGAGAACACAGACTTTGGCAATGAACCTTTTGCTTCTTGATCAACTTTTGGTGCCACTGTTGCTTTTGTACATCAGAGGATCTGAAGTCTAAGTTGAATCTTGAGGTTCAGTTATTACCTTCAAGTTACAGGTTTAGATGCTGCAAATGTCTGAATACTCACAGTGTAGGAAATGGAATGGTATATAAGCATAATGACAGCCTTCTGTGTGAAACCATCCCTGTGGGGCTTTTAATCATACACATCCAGAAAACAATTAAAAAGACACATTAGTGTCTAGAGTGAAATGGGCATGTTCTTTGTTCTAATGCTTTGGGATTCTTTTGTCCTTTCCACAGTAGAAATGTACTACAATATCCAGGTCTTCAGACAAGAAATGTCCCCTTTACAGAAATAATCTCACTCCAATAATCTGCTTGAGCAGCAAAGCTCCCCATCTAACACAATATACAACTACACATTAGCATCACAATTTGGCCATAGGCACAAAGGGGGATTTTGAATTAAAAAAGACATTAATGACTTTTCAGACTACATTCTTGAGTGCTTATGCTCCCAAGTTATCTAGATGATATTTTCTTCTAGTCTGACTGGAAGTCATAAAATATGAACCACTTTTTAAATTTGATTTTTGAAGAGGAAAGAATGATAGTCAAGGTATTCAACAGTCACATAATATTTTAAAGTATGTAACAGCCATTTATCGCTGCCAACAGAATTGTCATTCTAAAAAATAAAGTTAATGAAATGTCAAATAATGACTTTCCTTTTCCTAATATTGCCTAAAATAACATCTTTCTTTTTCCTATCTAAGGAAAACAAGCTTGGTAGTGGGCCATTCCTCTGTCAAAATCTGTGAGACTTGTGAGCATAACTCTCACACCAAGAAAAGAGTAGAGCAATGTCTACATCTTAAGCAAGCACATCTATCACACTGAAACTGTTTGAGCACACTTGCAGGAAAGCTCTGCAAGCATTAAAAATTTAATTTTATATTCCAAATTCATTCAAATTAGAATTAGAATCCCATCATATCTAGGTAGAACTGTATATTCTAGTAACTAAAATATCTAATCAAACGTGCTGCAACATTTTTTGTTAACTACTGACTTATCTGCATTGTTCTATAGTCATATCCAGAAATGTCAATAGATAATTTTATCCCAGTACATAAAGTAACCATTTCTGATTTTTAATTTTTCAGATTTGTTACTTTTCTTAACAAATAAAAGAATTTACAACAAATCTGTGCATTCAATGATCCAAATTCATGTATAGAGAAAGTCGTATAAAAGATAAACATTCTTCCACAGTAAGCCATTTTAAGATTGTACAACACAAATGAGGATTTTTTCCTCAAAATAAGTGAAAGGAGTTTGTTTGAAATCCCACGTTTAATATTCCTTTACTGTGTTCAAGACTAAAAAAGTAGTCTATGAGGTCACGCTAATCAAAATATAAAAAGTACTAGGTTTTTCTTGTAGCAAAAAACCGAATAAATAAAAATAGAATTGCTGTAGAAGTGCTATGCACTACGATTCAGATCCAAGAACATCTTTTCTTTATATCTAGAAACACTGAACACAGAACAAAAAAAAAATACAACAATACATTTTCTAATGATCCTAACTTCAAACTTTAGCTAATATTCAGTGGTAATACCTGTCAGTGTCTGTGGATGGTTGCTGGATTTCAATCCTTGGACATGTTATTCTTCTACTAGCTATAGAAACTTTGCTGTTTAGTCACAGACACAAGATCCTCTGTTAGCATAACATAAATAAACATGTCTACAAACAACTGAGATTTCCAGTACCAAGCAACTTAAATTTGAGTCACAAGTACTGACATGGAAAATGGCAAAATGGGAAGTCACTGCCAAAACACTGAGATGAATTGGTGACTGAACAGCTTTATCAAATCACTCATTCGTACCTTTATAGGAACTTAATATAAAATTGTGTGCTATACTTATTAAAAAGCAAGAAACATCATGCTTTTAAATACCCTTGCAAAATAAAAGCAAGAATTAAATCAACGTATTTTTGCTGCAGTAGTATTCAACTATGTTTTTATATATATACGTATATATATACACACAAATATGCACATACAAATACACACACATGACACTGTGGTGTACGCAGCAACTACAGGTGTATCTACATGACAGTCACAGGAATGACTACAATGCAGCACACAGTTATCTGAACTACTTTTCTACTAGTTATGCAGCTATGTAGAGAAACAGAGAACTGCTGCAATCCCAGGCACACTGTGCTCTTCACTGCTATGTGCATATAGCTACAGATACAGAAATAGCTGCTTACATTTTGCTTAGGTATCTGTATTTGGTGGCACTGCAGTCATTTAGTGATTCTATCACAGACATATTTAATCATACTAGCACACGATAGCATAACACAAATACTAAAATGCTTAAAGAAAGCACACAGAGCTATATCTATATAGATTTACTCTTCATAATATGTTTCCTCAACAACAGATTTTTAAACAGACATTATTTCTCAAAAACAGAACCTTCCAGGTTGGTATTTCCTTATAGAGAGGTGGATAAAACAATGCAAGTGGTGTATATGCTGCCTTATGTCTTACTGATTTATTCAGTTCATTCTGTTAAATTTATCATATTAATATCTTTTCATATTTTTATATTACGTCAGAATTATGCAATGTATGGAGCAGTTCTTTCAATACTAATTGAATTTAGAAAGATTTATAATACATTAAGTATTTGGTTTACATTATTGTTTCCAGCACTCAGAAATACTTTTTATTCTATATTGCCAGGTGCCTTTTACAGTATTTTTAACAACAATTTCCAGCTGTTAGTATCTTTAACATAGACCCTCAGTTGACACAATTTGAAGAATCACACAGCAGAAACAGGTAACTCCTGTATGTATTTATCTTATCTCCATAAAAAGATTCATTGAATTATGTTTATGGTTCTGTGGTTAACAATCAAAAGCTTGGAGCTCAGATTTCTCAGAGAGAGCTGAAATTCCCTTCCTTCCCAGTGCCCATCTAGATCAATTCTATAATGGAATATATTGATGCAACTATCTCCAATATATTAATCTAAATTTTAATAGCTATATTAGAAATATTCCAAAGTTTAAATAAGCTTTATAACTTTCTGACACATTTTTCCCTGTTTTGGAATAAAATATTTCACTCACTCAATTTGAATGTGTGATAATTACATGTGAACATGGATAGAAATACGCAAAGGTTCTATGAACACTTCAAGAAGAGGTGGTATATAAGACAATGTATAGAAAAGTTTTCCAGTAAAGCTGGAACGTTCAAAGGCAGTTCAGCAGAGCATTTAGACGACAGAGTAATGAAGTGAATTAAATGTATGCTTAAAATCAAGCATGTGCCTAAATACGCCGTTGTAGTTTGCAGGACTAAATGTAAAATCTGTGAAGCACTTGCTCTTGATGCTTGGTTTTACTTCTCATCTCTTAAATTTAACTTTTTTTTGTACCTGGCACACTTGGGTCACCACAAAGAGTTGATTGTTTTTTTGTTTTTTATTTTCAGTAACATTTTAAAAGTCCAAAAACTTGGCAAACATTTAATAAGTATCTCAAATAAGACTTAACAGTACAGATACATGTCTATCTATCTGCTATTCTGTCAATAGACCCTGACTCTGACCTCCCTGAAAGCAAAAAGCATTTTGTCACTTGATAAAGCCACAATTTCGATCAGAGAAATCAAGAGAAGCAATTATGTAAGTCTTCACTATCTTTAAAGCTCTTAAATCATGTATGAGCAAAATAACATGCAGTTACCACAAAAAGTGTTCCATATATCTACAAATATGAACAGAATTTGATCTGTTTCAGTAGTCCATATTTTATTAAAGTATGTGCTGTACGCCTTATACGTAGTGTACATTTGTAGTGTAAACCATATTAATTCATAATAAGTGTTCTTGTATTTTACTCCCTTTCCCACAGCTTTTTGTAGATAAATTTAAATTGAGACAGAGAGCATTAAAAAATAATTCCTTTTTCAACCTTCAAATCTTTACCTTTAATTTGATACTTCACTATGTTAGCATGTTTTCTGCACTAAATCTAGGATGAGTATACTAAAACTATTTAACATGGCTATCACAAGCAAATACAGAAGGCTTGCTGTTTTCAGGTTGCTTGTGCACTTTTCCATGAAGAACTACTACACATGGCCCTTGCCATAAGCTCAAATTAAATGTATGTTGAAGAAACTTAAAATTGAAAAGCCAGCAAACAGGGGAACTACGGCTCAAAGCGTTAGTAAAGAAATATGCTTCCATGTAAGTGGCTGCACTAATGTATAGCCAAAAGACGACTATAAATCCATCTAGTGAGAAGAAAAATTTACACTAAAAGTGTTGCTTTTTACCCCAACTTGTAAGTTGAAAGTCAAAAAAGTCACATTATCCTTCACTCTCTAAATTTCTTAAACAGAATTATTGTACTAGCAGCATCTATTAGACAAATATCAATCACACTTTTATTTACAATCTGAGGAGTACCAGTAAAGTGTAAGTAATCCTTTGGGTATATCTTCTATTTTCAATGTACAGTATCATCTTATATGGCTTATTTTATGCAACTGACTATAGCCTAACAGCTTTCCAATTATCTGCTTCAAGTACCTATCTGCAAATATATACATTGTGGCTTATTGGCCACAAAAGAATCAATAGTACCACAAAATTAAAAGTAGGGTTAATATTAAATTTACTGCAAAATATAACCTAAAGCATAGAATTAGCTAAATATTCATGCACAATGTACATCTTATTATTTGTATGTACAAAACTGCAGCTTTTGAGATACCAATATAAATTATTATTTTGTGTAATTACACAACAGATGATTTTGAGTTTTGTAGCTCCAATTAGATTTCTTAAGGAAAACTTCCCAGGAAATCAGTGGGAGTTTCACTTAAGAACTTTCAGATTTATCAGAAACTTGGATCCAAACCATACGTTTATTTTAGTCAGCTAAAATATATCCCTGGCATACTATATCTTTTGAGATATAGAAAGGGAGAAAGAAGCAAGGTCTGCACACTCAACCAAGGAAATAAGTAAAAATGAAGATGAAGAAAAATGTTTTAAGAGTAAAAAGAAAATGAGGGAGAGGAGGTAAAATCAAAGCATAAGTTTCTGTGAGCAAGATGTGCGTTCCTTTGATTAGGAGCCAAGTACAGCTGGGAAGGACTGAAGGGTTTAACGTATATAGAGCTTTACTCGGGTTATGCATCAATCACATGGGGAGACAGGTTAGACAGTTAGATCTGGGACTGCTTCTAAAGCTAAAAGGTATTAGGTCTCAAAGGCTTGTGCCCCAGCAGCACAAACGTAGACAGGGCATTATCACTCAAAAAGCCCGTTTTCATTAAAGCAATGAGAACGTATTTTAAAAATAGTTCAATCATAATTAATGTTCTCTTTCTATTTGTTACTGAATAAAACAGCTTAATCTTGGGAAAAAAAGACAAGCACATAAATGTGCCTTGGTTCTGAGTCAAGAAAGAAAGAGATAATGAAAACTGTACTTACTGGGAATAAATTTGGAACGATAATAAAAGAACTCTTATAATAAAGATCAGAACATCTTTAGCTACATTTTAGCTACATCTATAACACTACACTCTTTACTTACCCATAATTTTCAGCTGAACCATTGACTATATGATCTGCCCATGAACTTGCACCATTGTACCACCTTTACAATGCAGTTAAAATAAAAAAACACGTGTATTATTAACAGCACTCTAATTTATATGGCATATCCACTTCTCAATAAAATGTGAAGCTTTCCAAACATTTCATATCATCTCTTAGGTACGAAGAAAGCAAAATCCTTTTTTAATTTAAAAAAAAAAAAAAAAAAAAAAACCACTATATATATATTTTTTTCATTATCGAATTCTTAATATATTCCACCTTTAGTTTTTTTTCGGGAGGTTAGACATGAATTTTTGCTGCATGAAGTCTAAGTCTTTTTTTATACAAAAGTATTTTATTTTTCAATGGCTACAATGTCTTTGAAATAATTAAGAAGTAATTGTGGAGATTTTTGGTAAGGCGTTTGGTTTTTATAGTTATTTAAAAATCTGAAGAAAACTCACTTCACTCAGATCAATGAAAAGCAATTGAATTTTATACTTACATTATTCTACTTGTTGAACATGGGCAACCTAATCATTTGCAGCAGCAATTTATAAATAAGTTGCAAATAACATCAAAAAATACGTAGAAATATTTTCTCTTAAAGTAGAAAAACAGAGAAAAGAAACAATGGGACAAAAATGATTCTTTTACTTCAGATACCAAGAGATAACATATTTAGGCACCTTAATCCACCTATGTTAGAATATGTGCAAATCACCCAATATTTGATTAAGAAGCTTCAACTCTGTATCTGGAGTTCCAGATTTTCACAGTATAGAGTTCAAACTGTGGTTATCCTGCTGCTCAATGATTTTCAATATAACAGTGGGTGAAAAGCAAGACTGGGATTTTCAGAGAAGATCAAAGGCCTATGGTGTTCCCAAGTTGAATATAAGTCTCCCTTTGACTTCACTAAAAATTGCAGTGAAATTCTGCAGGACAAAGTGTTTAATGGCTTGAATATATTTATCAGAGGGTTTTCAGTGAATTTGTTCCCAGGGACCATAGGGGATGCATGAAAGATTTCTTGCATAACCTCATTTTTTCTTAACTTCTCAGGCTTCAAAATCTGAAGTTTTGAGATATGCTCATTAACTACATCATCTCACTCCTCAGAGTCATTATGCTGAGGGAAGGCAAGAATGCAGACTACATTAATGTCATTTAGCTGCTCTTGCTTATTCTATATTTTTTGAAACATTTGTAGCTAGATCAATGACAAGATGAAAGTTGTTTAGTTCAGTGTAATTTAGATTAGATTTACATTTAGTTTAATCTAAATTAGAACACAGCTGCAGAAAGACAGGTGTATCTTTACACTTTCCCTGATCATATGTATCTTTAAAACTGCAGCCTACGCCTCCAGTCAGCCAGGATTTGGGGAAAAACTTTCTGTAAAACTGCTGTTTTTATAGGCACAATAAACACATAAGCAAGGCTTCAAAACTGCAGTTTATTTTATTCATAGTAATGAAATAAAAACAAATTTTTGAGCCTTGTTTTACCTGCTTCTATACTGTATAGAGAGATCACATACTGACTTAAAAACATACACAGAAATATAAAAGCTCCAATTCTACAAAGGGATAGGAAAATCAACTTGCTTCTCTCTTTGCATTTCTTTCTTTTTGAACCTTTTAAACACGAAATGCTGTTTCCAAATAGCTCTTTCTAGTTGCCAAAAGTTTTCTATTTTTGTTATATTATTTTCACTGTGATATATCATGTGGAAGAAAAACAGCTCTTCTGATTCCAGCACAGCAAACACTCAAAATTATCCTGAAGACTTTTCATCCTTTTTAAGTCAGTATGCTGTGTTAACATGTCAAAACTTGAGCACTCTAAATCACTCAAGATATTAGAAGAAATGAATTGGGGGCTTTTAATTTTCCTCTAACAACTCACCATGACTGAAAATGTTTGCCATTAGATATACGCTGCTGGTAAGTGGGGAAAAGCTTTCAGTTATACCAAACTCCTCTGTACTATTCAGTTCTCCTCCTACATCTTAAAATGAATCTTTTGTTTTTCTTTTTTTCTCAAGTTAGAGTTATTCTTCACACAAAAAATCCAGAGTGAAGACAATGCTGAGCTAAAAGATTAAGCATCACTTAAAGCTCTGGAGATTAGCTGGTCTATATTTTAAAAATGCTGTATATACTGCACTGTAAACTTAAATATCATCAGTCTAGGTGAATTAAGAATTCTAGATTCTTCAGGAAAAAATGTATTATTCATCTTTATCTATTTTTATTACAGAAATAAAAATACCTTTCAGGAGTATAGGTTGTGTCATCGTAATATGTATTAGGCACTCTTCTCTCATGCCTACTCCTCCTGAATATGAAATAAACAGCACAGATATTTCAGACATTTTAAAGGATGCTTATTTTAGGATGTTTTCCTATATTGTACTTTTAGTATAGCAATGAACACAGAACATGATTACCTACCAATGTTCAGAAGTATCTTCTGAATATATTTCTCCATACATAGGTAATTTTAAACTTCTACTTTCAAATTATATTCAGATACCAATTAACATCATATTAAGGACAAATGACATTGCTCAATACATGATCATTTCATAGGAGTGAAAATTTATATTAGTATGAAAACAGGATTTAGGCAAGAATGAAATTTCACCAAGAGTAGGATACGGATGCTACAAAATTCCTGACTGTTAAAATGAAAGCCAGAAAACAAAATGGAAGAAGTTTGTTTCCTTAAGTGATACAACAGAAATTTTGCCTGAAATGAACAGCACATTTCATGTGAGATGTACAAAAGCCACCTTTAACGTCTTCCAAATTCAAATGTCAAAGGTTAAGTGAAAAAAAAAAATACAATACCATGGAGCGTGGTGTTCTCAGTGACTAATCTGAGCTATGAGAGAGAAAAGTTGAGAACATATTTCATATTGTGATACTTTCAGCAGATTTTTCTTTGGGAAGAACTACTAATATTGGTAGGAAAATAGCATAGTTTCATTTAAAAAACAACTCAGATAAAAATCTTGAGAACATTCTGTTCTTGAGATCACATGTATGTCAGCCAGTTTAAAATTGGGCAGTGTCAAATTATAAACCAGCACGTGTAACTCTAGCAAAATGTGAACTGGGAGATACACATAAAAATGTAAATAAGGCTCTACATGCTCAGCCACTATGGCTCGTATGCGTTCAATCTGAGTAGTTCCAGCGGTATGAACTGATATTAGCTAGTGCTACCACACTATCACATTGAACAGCCAAGGAAAATTAGTGTGGGATACAGAGCTACAGAGGGAGTTTTTGAGAAAGTCAAAGGTCCAAAGGGCACTGAAGTCACTGACTCTGTGCCTGTGCTTGTCTTTCTCAGGCAATTGCTGTAACAAGTATCTTGTCAGTGCCACCTCCATTTCCTTTGGGAGGGAAATAGGCAGACTACTTCAAAATGAAGGAACTATCATAAAAAATGTCAGAATAGCATTGTCAAAGAATGAATTCAGAAATCAAGGTTCTTGATAATGGAAATCCATCCTAGAACTAATTCACTAAAGACTACTGAATTTGATAGGCAATAACTGAAACAAATACAAGTAAGAGCAAAGATGAAAGTGAACCAAGTAGCTACCTCTTCAAGGAAAAATAAAAAAGCTGCTTGAGATCAGAAGAGTACATGAGTGGCTGTGTATGACATCAAGATAAGCAATGAAGGCAAGTAATTTTGATTGATACATCTGCATGACCTATTGGCTGCAGGACATCCACATTGGTGGACTCACAGTGATTTAACTCTGTCCCAGATGAAAGACTCTTCAATGAATGCTTGGCAGGAGAACAATGTTTCAGATTTTGATAACAGAGAAAACTGAAAACAGTTATTTCACATTTTAAATAGTGAAAGAAAAGAGGAAAAGGTGTGGCTGCTTGTTATCACTATGACACTGACTGAGTAGAAGGAGCTAAGAAGAGGGGACTAGCGCTCTGACTTAGAACAAGCATTAAGCTGGAAAAAACTGGGAAAAAAGTGTGAAGAGAGGTGAGGAAATACTGACTAAGAAGCAGTTTTTTCATATATTTCCAAAATATGAAGAGAAAATTACTTAGATTTCTTCAGAGGATAATGAGAAATTGGATAAACATTGTGCTTTAATGATCCTTTAATACCTAGAGAAATATTTTCAGAACTTGGAAAGACAAACTGGATGAAAAACTAGGAAAAATGACAGTAATGATGGGGTACTCAGAGAAAGATAACACAAGAAACCTGGATTGAAGAGGACCAGACAATCCAGGATCAGTTCCTAGGCCCAAGAAATCTCAAGATACTGCTCTAACGAGGAGCTGGGGACATTTAATCTCATCTCAGATTTTCCTTTGTGACCCAGGAGGTATTAGCACTAATGAGCCTTCTCTTAAGCAAAGCTCTGGAAAAGATTTATTTCATCTTACTATCTATTTCAAGCTGAAATCTTGGCTTTTTCATCTTTGTGATCACTTTACTACACATCTTGCTCTTTATTTTGTTGATTTTACTCTATTTTTTTTTTTTTTTTGACAAACTAATTTCTGTAGAAACAAAGATGAAGATTTGTAAGTCAAGATCCCCAAACTAATTAGATAATAGCTTCTAGTTATCAGCAATATCTAATACAGCTATCAATCTGAAACAAGTTTAGATAAACTAATGCAAATGACAGTAAAAAACTAAGGCAAGTAACAGTAATTAAAATTAACTATTGAAAAAGCATGAGTAGATTTCATCACACGTTTTCAAAAAACAAAATAAAAATCCTCTATTTCACATGGTTTTTACATGTAAACCAATCTATTAAGTACACACTTTCTTCACATTTCACATAGAACAATATCATTTCAAAATATATGTTTAAATGAGCTCTAAAGCTTATAATGTCTATTATATTATAGCTTTGGACAATTTTTAAAAAGCATTTGTTTAGAAGGGATAAGGTACTTTAAGAGTTTTGGATTCTGTTTCTGAATCCAAAATGAATTTTAAACCAACTGGAAAAAAAAAAAAATTATAAATGCTTTGAATCCAGAGCAAAAATTAATAAAATTCGCAGTGAAACTTCTATCCAGATGGAAGTGATGATTTTAATATATCAAGAGTTTTTAGTGCTTGCTATGGAAAATGTTATAAAAATCTGTTATAAAGGCTGGTATGGCCACTGCTTTATACCTGCTATTTGAGATCCGAAGCCACCACCTCCTTTAAAATTGCTTACAATTTATCAGATTTAAATCCTTATTTCTATTCACACAAACATTTTTCTGTTTTGCAGTATTTGCTGAAATAATCACAGTGGGACTTTTTACATGTGTAGTGCAAGAACAGCATGACATATTTCATATCTTATAAGCCACTGCATTTCAACCATAATTATGTCACAGAAATCATTATGGTTTTAACTTCTCACTATGCAACTTTTCAGATAAAAACAGGAACACTGATGGTCTGTAATCACACACAATGATTGTGAATGTATACAAGTACTCATTAGTTACAGAATAAGTACTATATAAATATCTGCAACATAAGCTCGTAGATTTCACTCTATTTTTCATTTAAACAAAGTATGAGATTTCAGAAAGACTCAATTTCAGTTCAATTTGAAGTAGATAAGCATTTCCTCAGTATTTCAAAAAGAATAATAAGTACTATAAGCACTTTGGAAAATTCCAGCAAAAATAAAGGTTATACAAAGACCTTTGTAATGAACAACCATATAACCTAATATAAGAAATTGACTTTTATAAAACTCCTCAGCTTCTCTTAGGATTTTGCCATAGTCTCAAGCAGGCAGTCTTAGGTACATACATACATATTCACAGAGAAGCATAAAACATCTTCACAGTGTGTGTTTATTAGTTAAAAACATAGATCATATTCGTAATTTGGAAACCAAACGCAGCACTGCCAAAATATACAGGGTAGAACTAAAAATATGCTCCACATCAATTATACCTCTCAAGATCATAGTAAGCACCCTCAGAATAGGTACGGCACATCTTACGGGAACGAAGTAATCTGATTGCATCTTCACAAAAAAGAGGATATATTGTGTGATCCTGGCTGCCAAAACATAAAGGGTGAACACAATGAAAAGCAACACAAAGATGAAACAAGGACAACTCAGTAAGAAAAGAAAGGAAGTTCATCAACAGAAGTACTTGAAAAATACTCAGCTGGAACTCTGATGAATTTAGCAAAACTGCTACTCCAAAGTATTAAGGTATTTTAGCTTGCAGCGAAGACTATGGGACAGGTATCATGATTACTCTCAGGTAACCTGGACAGGTACCAGATTTCTCTCTTGCAACATTTAACACAGCCCATACATGTATTAGATTCTCTATGTTAAATTCACAGTATTAGCAGACATTTATGTTGGTTGACTTAAATATTTTCCTTATTGACTTCTAAAAAGATACTGGAATTAGGTGCAGATGGCACCATGTTAATATATCACCAATTACAGACTTGTGGCAGTGAAAAAATGTCAAAAAGGTAAAGAAGAATTGTTCAGTGACCTGTCTACACAGTATGTTAGAAAGTCTAATGCTGATATTGACTGGGTTCTTCTAAGTTTTCTACCACTATACACAGACTGACAAAAGCAGAAGTGGAAATGTAGGTACATAGAAGTACATGCATTATCCACACAGAGTCACACAGTGGAAAACATATACCTGGCATCTCTGTGATGGTGATCTGTGGACTGGGTGTACCAGGAACGAGGTAAAGTAACATAATGACTGAGCAGATGGCAGAAAGAAAAATACAAATGAGACAATGAGATGGAGAAGGAATGATGCACTTTACAATACAGAAGACACAAAACCTGTAAACACAAAGGCTACAAAAGCACTGTATATGTGTACATAAAATTATGTAGAGTTTCACACATTTATTCTGAGAAGTAAGAGACAGGAGCATGTGGATAGTTAAAATTTGGGACTTTTTGCATTATTTGGGTTGGGAAAAAAATATATTTCTGAAAACATCTCAAGAAGTTACATTACCCATTCCCTTGCTTAAAGGCAGCAATAACTCCAGCATATAGAATATATTTGGCAGAAGTTTACCTAGTTCTGTCTGAAAGGCTATCATCATTGGGAATGCTTCCAGTTTGCTGCTACATAGCTAGCTCCAGAGCTTACTATTTCTGATAGTGAGATTCCTTGATATTTACCCTATATATGATGAACTTATATGAAAACTCCCTTAGTATTCAAATAATTTACGAAGAGATAAAATAAGTGTAACAGAAAATGCCAGAAAGGAAATCCATGCATTTCAAAATAATAAAAACACAGTATCTACATTTTGTTTGTACTCCCAAAAAAGTAATATATAGTTAGTCAGTTAGTTAGTTAAATATATATCTCTCTACTACAGTACTAGATCTTCTATTATAAAAATGTTATTTCTCTTTTAGTACAAATATATGCAAACAGTGTATTTTTTAAATAGTGTTTCCCCAATTTACAAAGAATTATTAGAATTCAAGAGTCCCTGTTCTACAGCACCACTAAAGTTGTTTTCTTTTTAAAATGATGTCTTACAACTAAAGTGCACATTAGAAGTGCCACAAAAAAAACAACAAAAAAAAAAACAAAGTTTCACAAAAAACACTGAAAACCTCACATTTATCTACCAACTTATTTCTCATGTCTTAATTTGTTTTAGTAATCAGACAAGTAGTAATCACACAAATAATCACACAAAAAAAGTAGCTGTATTACCAACACATATTATGTTCTCCTCCTTTGTGCATGGATAAAATATATCATCAGCCATGAGTAAATAGTCTTTATAAGAATTTTAAGATAATGATATATAATACAACAGGTCTTTGTGCTCATTGCTTGTCAAATAAATGCAAAATTTTTAGCCTCCACTATAAAATGCTTTTAACTTTAGTCCCTGCCTACAGTGTGATTGCAGTCAAATTGTTAGAACTGGAGCCCAACATGGCACATTAATTTGAAAATTAGAGACAAGACTTTGTAATAGTGCCCTGAAAACCAGAACCAGTATACCCGTAACCTGGCAGTCATTATCCTTTTGAGAAGCAGTAAAAAACATAATTTCATCCTGTTCTTAAAATTTCCTTTAGAATATATGCACACCCACAGGAAGAACAATTAAAGAAAAATGCAGGAATCCACCCCACAGCAGCTACGATAAGTGCAAGCAAGGCAAACAAGTGCATAGCAGACTATTTTCACCACAGTAACCACTCACAGGCTATGTTCACATGAAAGCCCTTAAATGACTTACATGAAATGCTGGAAGTAACATTGCAAAGCTTTTGCAAATATTACATTAGTAAGTAATTAACTGCTTCTAGCTCATAGATGGCAGTTTAATGTTAACATTTCACTTTCACTTCCCTTTTCTCTTTCCAGAGAATTGTTGACAAATTTTCTTGATAGTCTTCCAAAATCAAACAAATACAATATAGTCAAATAGTTAAGAACAAATCTTTAAACCAAACTGCAACTTCCGGCAGTGTTACAGAGCATTAATTTTTATTTATTCCTATTGAGAAGTACAATTTCTCTTTCCTCACAGCTCACAAGGAACAGCCCAGACTGTTTCCTTCACCTACTGGTATTCGAATGAAATACCACCAGTAAATGCTCTTCAAATCCCCACTCTGTCATCTTCAATGCCTGATCTCTGGTATCAAGTTTTTTTCCCAGTAATTGCAAAAACACAGGTCTCGAGTGCTCTTACCAAGTTCCAAGACTTTTGTTTGTGATGTTCAATCTTTTTGGGTTTTTCAATTCAAAAACTTAGAACAGAGATTTAGATGCAATCATACATACAGTCTAACATGTAATAACCTTTAACAAGTTTAATATATATGCTTTCTTACCACTCAGAACTCTTTTTGTCTATCTTGTCTATATAGAGACTACAAGTAAGCTTCAGTTTAAACTTGACCTGGTCCTCCAGCATTGCTACCTGTTTATAATTTTCCCTGTTTTTTCTTTAGAGCAAACACCATACGTTATCTAACTGATAAAATATAATTCCTTACAATATGTTCTTAGAAGTGCAACATAACAAATAACTGTAGGGAACCTGCTTTTGGAGGGGACTAGATGATCTCCAGAGGTCCCTCCCAACTCAGAAATTTCTGAAACGTTATATATTTTGCTACAAAGAGGATAATTTGCAGCAACTCATTTCACTTAAATTAAAGCAATGAAATAAGTCTGATTAAGAAGTACTACAGTTTTTGCAATGTGACCAGTTACATAAAGACACACACAAACACACTTTCTCCCCTGCATCCATCAGATGAAAACAGATTTCCATTACTCTGACAATACAGTTGCAGAGATATGGACAAGCACTGTAATTTTCCCTTTTTTTTCAGTGAACAGAAAGTGGTGACATAAAGTTTTCTGTTATCACTCACACATTTGTCCATTTCCTCACACTTTCTAAAAAAATCATGAGGATAACAAAAAAGACATGAGTGATTCACATTGTTTAATTTTAGTATTTAGTTTCCAGGAGCAATCTACACATAGCAGAACAGTCCTAGAAGCACTCCTAAAAACACATACATGCAGAGTGCATCACTGTACAATCCAGTGTATTCCTTCCTGTTCTTACTGTGCAAGCACAGTTTAACTTGGTGCTGAGCTACTTCACTAAACAGTAAAGAAAAGGCATTAGGACATTTGCTATTGCTTTGAATTTTCATTCTTTGTGACCAGTTCTCACAATGTAATTAATGTTCTTGCTTTTGTATTAGAGTGGGGTGTTGACTCCCTAGTATTTATGTGGAAATGGAACAACCGGAGTGCACTGACATCCTACGTTGTGCTTACTGAAAAACCTTTAAGTAATTCTGAAGGCAAAATAAGATTTTCTGTCCCACCACTAGAGCTTGCATGAATTAAATTTGGTTGACACAAGAATCTTCTATCATTCTCTCAGTTTTCATCCATTATGATGATCTATTTTTTCTAAAGTATTTTAATTTACTTGAAGTTGTACACTAAGTAGATGGGCAACACCACTGTCCCTCCCTTTTTAGCAACACTTGTACATCTCTTCAACTGAACCAGCAAATTAAATGCATGCCAAGCACAAAGTTATTGATTGCTAATAAATCAGCTTCTTTTTTTTTCCTATTTTTTTTTTACTGGTATGAATTTGCCTTTTACCAAATACATCTTAACTAGTCAAGTTAGAATTTTCTAAACATCCAGAGACATTGAAAAGCAAGAATTAACTTAATCAAATTGCAGAGAAAGAAAAAGGTGGCTCTTTGGGCTGATTAGTAGGATTTTTTTTTCTTTTTTAAAGAGGCATTGAAGTTAGAAGAAGGGAGATATAGAGCTGGCATATGAATTTTGGGGGCATTTTGAATGCCTGATAATAACTTGACCCCCTACTTTAAGCACCCAGAAAGGACAATACAATTATGACATTTTTGGTAATAAAGGAATCAATATAACTTTTAACTTTAGTTTTATCCTGCCAACCAAAATCAATATATGAATCAAAAACAATGTCTTGAGTCTGGTGCTTGACATTAAAATTATCTCCGTATTTATTTATTTTTTAATAGATAAAAAATTATCTTTTATTTATATCTAAATAAAAAACGTGTGCCTTCCTGCTTTCTTAATAATTTGATTTTCATTTCTAACTTCGATTTTGAGGGACCATTTACATTGCAATCAGGATCAAGGTCACTAGACCTTCTCACATACAGTTGCATAGTACCTTACACCTTAGTACCATATATGCTAGACATATGTCTGGAAAAGGAAGGAACAAGTGCTCTTATATATATACTCAGTCATATTTAAACTTAGCAACTGAGAATGTCTGCAAGAATGTACTTTTTCAAAGTCCCGTTTTTACAAACATCTCCAAAGGATAAATGGACTGTGAAAACAACAAATCATCAGAGCAGTGGGAAAGCAAAGTATGATTTCATTTCACAAAGGTTAAATATGGAACAAAGCAAGAATGGCAAGTAGAAATATTATAAACTTGTTTAAAAGTTCAGTTTTTATACTTCTAGAAACTGATTTCAGTGGTTTTCAGAATTAATACTATTGAAGAGTTATTTCAAGGACTTGTGTATGCACAATGCTTTTTATTACGTAACACTGACAGTATCGGACAAATATTCAGTAACATAATTTGAAGTTTAATAATCTTTCCACTCATAAAGTCATTGTTAGTTAACAACAGCGAATAGAAAATATGATAAATATTTGGGACTAGTCTTTTCCTGTTCTTGTGTTGCCTAGAACCAAGATGCTTCAGACACTATATGCTGAAATAGGTAGGTATAAATTAGTCAATAATCTGACTTGCTAGATAATCATTCACCATGTAGAAATTGGGGAGAACTTTGGTGCTTTGGAAAATACAGATGACATACAGCTATATTCAGCAATTCAGAACATACCTAACAAAGAAATACCTACTCATTGAGACTGATTATGTGAAAACTCAATACGTTCATCACCAACTTTAGACATTGTTTTTCTGATAAGTTCTAAGAAAAAACAGGTTTTCTTTCTTTAACCTAAACCAGTTCAGTAGGGGATATTTTTATTAAGTCATGGGAAAAGACTTAATTTCTGTACTTCTAACTAGTTTTCACTGCTGTGCATATATCTGGGGGGCAGCAAGCAAACTCACGCAGTGAACAATCCCAAGAATATTCCATATAGCATACACAGGTTCTATGGATAAGTTTAGACCATATTTCTAGGAAGACTGATCTTATTGTCAATCTAGTACTGTCACAAAAGTTTTCCCTTTTTACTAGAAACAGTTTTGAATCCTTAAGTTATTTCATTCTGCATGAAAATCATCTAGCCTTATCAGTCAAGTGAATAATATTCTTCTGCTGCATAAACAGAAATACCAAAATACTTCAAAGGAGGCTTTCTTATGTTATACTTATAATGAATATGGTTAACATTTTGAATGACATTTCATTGCTTTTCAGTAACTTAATTTTTTGTCCACTTGACTTTTTTGGCCAAATTCAATTTAACATCATTTAAATAGCTATATGTATTTTATTTTATTTTTGGTACTCTTTTTTAACTTATCTAATTAGGAAAATATAATTATATTTTTTTCAGATTATTCTGTCTTACATTCTTTACAATCACTGATTATCACATCAGTGTTCTTTTAAGACACATACATTCACCTTTTCAGTTCAATAAAGTCAACAAAAAACGCTGCTGTCTTAAGTTGTTTGTATTACAGCTTCCTACACCAATTCTGTGCTTTGGTGTCACTTGAGGAATAATCTGTAAGAATCATCAGTAGAGGTATTAATTTCAAATACTAGCCACACAGGACTCACTTGAATTGCAAAATATACATGTATTATGCCTTGCTTTTTACATTTATGATTATAATCTGCCTTATAATGCACAGATTTTCAGCTTCCTTCAGCAGCAAAAATGACCAAGTTCATTCTCAATTTCTTTTTAAATATTTTCTCTTAGGGAATTTATTAATGTAGTACATGTAAGTATTCCCAATAAAAAAGAAAAACTAAACAATTTATCATAGCTTGTTTAGTTTCCCTCTTTGCAAAGAGTTTTGTCAGCCTTGTGCACATTGTATGTATTTTCTTAATGAGTAGGGAAATGTTCATCTGTGGGAAAAGGTAAGCAATTTGGTTACCTATTTTAGAGACACTCTGAAGTATTTCACAGTAATGAGAGTAGGCTGCAGCTGTGCTTAATATCAGTCAGACAATTACCTCTCTCTGTCCGGGGAGTAGTGGTCATCTATTGCACGATGTCTTTCCATTCGGTTCAGGGTATTGTAATGTGCAGCGGTAGATCGTGTCCCTCTTGGTCCCTGATCCACATTCCGACTAGGGATAAAAGAGAGCAGATTCTGAGTTCTGGGTACAGCTGGACTACAACAGAAAGTTGTTAGCAAACATAAGTTGGTTTACCTGACCTATCTTTTGTATAATTTCATACTCACATAATTCATAGTTTTATTGTAACCTTTATTTTTGCCTATTGAAAAAAGTGCTAACTTAATGGTAGGGATATGATTTTCTGTTTCATTCTGATACTCAACTCAATTATTTTATTAAAATGGTACATTTTAGACAAAAATTAGTCTTTCCAAACAAGCACATTCAATGAAATTTACCTTCCTAGATGAAACATGCACTATAAAAAATTTTCCAAGAGCTTTGAGCTTGGTTATAATATAAATATGTAAACTGCAGTAAAACACAATGAGTACTGCTGGGTTTCTGGCACAGTAAAGCCTGATTAAAAAACAACAACAACAAAAAAACCATAATCTAAATAAAAGAGCGACATGAACTTCTGCCAGCAGCAATAGTTTATTTCTAGTAAATTAATTGGGTATGGGAATGGGCACCCTGCTCTGGGTGTCCCTTCTTGAGCAGAGGTTGATGAGATGGACTCAGAGGTCTCTGCCAACCTCCACCATTGGAGGTAATTGCATTTGTTCACTTTGGCTATTATGAAGCCAAATAGGAAGTTAGAATCAGAGAATGATTTAGGTTGGATGATCATTAAGGTCCTGTTCAACCCAGGCCATTCTATGATTCTGATTCTATTTTAAATCCTCTGTTATAGGCAGGGAAACCTCCCTGTAGACCACGTTGCTCAAAGCCCCATCCAGCCTGGCCTTGAATGCTTCCAAGGAGGGGGCATTCGTAACCTCTCTAGGCAACCTGTTCCAGTGTCTCACCACCCTCACAGTAAAGAATTTCTTCCTAATATCTAGTCTAAATCTACCCTCTCCCAGTTCAAAACCTTTTCCCCTCATCCTGTCACTGCCTGCCCTCATAAAAGTCACTCCCCAGCTTTCCTGTAGACCCCCTGTAGGTACTGAAAGGCCACTGTAAGGTCTCCTTGAAGCCACCTCTTCTCCAGGCTGAAGAGCTGCAGCTCCCTCAGCCTGTGCTCATAGGAAAGGTGCTCCAGCCCTCTGATCATCTTTGTGGCCCTTCTCTGGACCTATTCCAACAGCTCCATGTCATTCTTGTGCTGGGGGATCCAGAACTGGACACAGTTCTGGAGTCCCCAGAATTTAGTTTACCAACTACATTTTCTAATTACCATATTAGAAATAGGTATAATTTTTCTACCTTCCACTCTACAACATCTAGCCCGTAACTCCTCTGTATATGTTTTAACCATCTTATTTACACCAAAATTATGAATACCAAAATGGCTTTACTCCACAATTGGACTCTTTCATACACATTTTCACTCTAAAATGGATACTGATGGTTCTCTTCTGCTGTTCAGCAACCAATTCTTATTTCTTCTTTCTCAATTTTAGACTCTAATTCATTTCCACAGTCTACCATTTCATTCAGGTTGAAAAAAAAAATGTAAAAAACAACCATTTCTGTTTATAGCATTATCTTCTTTTACTCCATCCTTCGTTTGACTTAAATATTAAAGCTTTCTCAATTGTCACTTTTTTGCAAAACTTCCCGAATATCTGACTTTCATCTTCTGCACACAGTGAAAAGTCCTGCCCAAACTACAAAACTATTAGTTTTGGTCCCGAAAATGCAGTACCATCCTGTCTGCTCAAATAGCTTTCAGTAAAATTGTACTTTTAGCTTACTGTTCTAAATAAATCATTTCTCCTTTAGTTTTCTCTATTATATCAGGCTATGACTTCATGCTGCTTTTAAACATCCTACACAAATGTATTTCTTTTACTTCAAATAAAGCTCTCTTTCACTCTGCTAAAGATGCCTTTGTTAGCTAGATTTGCTGCTTAAGGGGAAATGACATACTTTCTCCAATTAAATTTGTTATATAAGGAAAAATTTTTTCACATTTTATATACCTACTGCTTTGGAACCTTGCACTTGACAGAATGGTATGGAGTAAAGCAATCTGATCTAGACCTTCTCAAGTACAACTTGCGACCATTTCCTGCTATCCTATCGCTTGTCACTTGACAAGAGAAATTGGCACCCTCCTCACTGAAGCCTCCTTTAAGAAATTTGCAGAGAGCAATGAGATCTCCCCTCAGCTTCCTATTCACCAGACTGAACATCCCTAGTTCCCTCAGCCACTCCTCATCTGTCTTGTTTTCTAGTCACTTCTTCAGCTTCATTGTTCTTTTCTGAACATGTTCCAGAAAATCAGTCTTCTTATAGTGAGGGGGCCCAACAGTATTTGAGGTGCAGTTTCACCATAGCTACTGGGCGCACTGCGGGGTCATGTTCAGCTGGCTACTAACCAGCACTCTCAGGTCCTTTTCTGTTGGGCAACTTTCCAGCCACTCTTTCCCTAGCCACTGCATAGGATTGTTGTGATCCAAGTGCAGGAAACAGCACCAGCTCATCAATCCAGCCTGTGCAGATCCCTCTGCAAAGGCTTCCTATCCTCAAGCAGCTCAACACTCCCACCTAACTTGTTACTGTATGAAACCTTTTTGAGGGTGCACTAATCCTCTCATCCAGATCACTGTATTCTACCATCTTGCTTTTTCAAATGCCATCTTCGAAAAAGCTAAACATCATGTTGCTCACTGTCTGACACAATCTGACCTGATCTAGAAGCACACAGTCCATTGCATACATTAGCGAAAAGATTACAAGTCTTCTACTGCTCTACATAAGACTTGTCCTAGCCTCTGCTAAAAGTAAAACCATGCAAATTGACAGCTGCCAAGTTATATAGCTATTCAAAATAATATTTTCTTTTCAGTTATTATGCCAGGTATCATGTGTAAATTTTAACGGCTTCAAACTATATACATTTATTAACAAGATATTAAACGTAAAAATGTTTACAGCTCTTCCAAGTAGACCTAGATCTTCATTAGATTTAAAATAAGCATTTATGTATCCAAAAGACTATGCTGCTTTTTTTTCTATGAAGTCCCATTTTCTAGCAACTCTATTCTGTGGGCTCTTAGTGATTTGGAATATGGGCAGGGAAATATTAGATAAATAATGCATTTCACTGTGACATCATAGGCAACAGTTGAAGCTTACTCTGTAAGTTCCAAATTATATTTTAAATTTTAGCTTAAAATCAGGAAGCAAGGAATGTTTCATGTAAACATTAACAACATACAAAATAGCAAGAAAATGAAAAGAAGGTTTTTCAATGGTTTTAGACAAGTCTTAATTACTGGCTTGGTTAAAATACACACAACACAGACAATAAAAGAATTTTGAAAAGGGATTTTGACCATATTTATGTCTATATCATAGCATCATAGCATCATAGAACTGTTTGAGTTAGAAGGGACCCTTAAAAAACCCTTAAGGACTCATAAATATCCAATAGGACTAAACCCAGCAGAGTTAGTATAAGCAATTACTTAGCCTGAATTCAGTACCACTGAAATCAGAACAGGCCTCTCTGTGTCTACTCTTTATGTAACTACCAGTATGTTTCATTTAAAATAAGGCTGTGCTTATGTATGCTTTTAGATTTCAAGAAGAAACTTAATTTTCTACCCGTTAGCTATAAGATAATTTGGAATCCTAATACTTCACTAAGGGAAAATGATAACATTTAGTCTCTGTTAGGGGAAATGGTAAGTAAAAACATAAGAGAATATGCAGTCAAAAGAATCTTAAACTAACAGAACAAAAATGAAAGAAAGAATGAAAGAAAGAAACATACAACACAGGAGAACTGGAATGGCTGTAAAAGAAAGGAATACACATACATACCTTACTGGGAACACTGGATATTAAATCTTCAGTATTAAATGGGAACAGTGAACATTATCTTATTCCTTCTATTCCAGCTGAATTACAGCAACTGAAAACCTACCCATACATAGTTAAAAAAATGCTGGAACACAGGCTTCATTCCCCTTGACAACTATATTCTGCTTCCTCTTAAGAAACCTTATCCATACACATAAAGTCTTAATTCTTTCTTAAAAAGTATATTGAATCAAATAGTTGTAATTATCCAAATTGGACAGGTCAGAAGAATTGTCCTGATCTTGGTTTTACAAGACATCATAAACCTTCCAAATGAAGAGTTGATTTTTTTTCAGTATAAAACCGTATGTATGACAAATCATTTTCGAAGTTTTAAACGTTTGAAGAAGAAATGTAGAAAGAAAACTTCTATGGGAAGTATGGCACTGCCATCATCTTAATTTTACACAGACAAAAAGATTGAAAACAGCCACTGATCAGAATGATGAGCTAGAACAGTGAGAAAATGTCAAACCATCAGAAACTAAAAGGCATCTTTCTAAATAGCTCATGAAAATAAAAATCTGGAGATGTATTTTTCTTTCTTTAGACATAAAATCAGATGAACTTCCAGACATCAATATAATATAATAAAAACATTACTGACTTTATACAGTTTTATAAGATCTAATCAATTTGTTCCCATTTTGAAAGTCAGGAGATTTTTTCCAGTATTTTTACAGGATCAATAGCACTTAAGTTCATATACCTACATGTTTCAATAACAATTTACCTTTGTGGGGGAGGGACACTGGGAGACCACGATCTTGTCCGTCCTATACTATCTCCACGGTGAGGGGATCCTGATCGAGAGCAATGATTAGATGACATAACTTGTTCTGGCACTGATAGCGTTGAACTTTGGAGATCTCTTCCATTATGTCGATAATCTAGAAAGAAAAGCAAATATTCAATTAATCTGAAGTTTCAATTTTTAATTTCCTACCACACCTGCAGCAGTTGTAAGCACGATAACTGATGGATTCTGAACATGAATGTTGTCATGTGTTTTTCTTGATTTTTTGTAATGAAAATATATGTATGCAGATATTTCTGGTTTTCTGTTTGATTCAAATAGAGTTATAACTCCTTTAGCTATACTTCAGAAGTGTAGTAATAAACACCATGCACCAATCTTGCAATTTAAAATAACTCATGGTCAGTACAATGCATTAATAATAAAACTAGTTAAACAGACCTTTTTCCTTAAAATAATTAAAAAAAAATCTTCTTGTATTTTCTAATTAAAATTATATTGTAAGAGTTCTGTAATATATAGTATCATGAAACTTTGCACAGAAATGTCCTCAAAACTAATCCAAAGTTCAAGTTTAAAAGTTGGGATAGTAATATCTACTAGGGAGACAAATAAAGAGTCTGAGTTCAAGAAAAATTTCTGTTTCCGAGAATTAAAGAAAAAATGAAACTTGATTCCATTTTAGAGCTAACCTTGAATTAGGGCAATAGGAGACACGAAGTGTTCTAAGCAAAGCCCCCTGGATTTAACAGTTTTAAAGGTTCCCACATGACCATTTTACAAAGCGCTTTACCAAAAATCTTTTTTAAAAAGCTGGATGTATTAAAGTAACTGTCTGCACCTTACTGTAGAAGTTTAATTCACTGGCCCAGGTACAACACTCTCTGAAAACAGGATACCAGATAAATAACAAATTCAAGGAAGTTTTCACATATTTTGTGAGGATCAAGTTAACATATGATTATAAGAAATGGAAGAATTGCATATTTTAACCTCATGGTAACGCTTTGAGAAAACAGGTTTTCAAAAAATCTCCTGACAGCTATGATAGGTGAAATAAGTGACTTTTTGTTCTGAAGACAGTACTCAAGTAAAAAGTGATCAAAGAGATCCCCCAGTACTGGAAAATTCTGGCTTATAAGGCTGTAAGTATTTTCCAGTGAAAAACTTCTGAGATTCCAAAGTATTTGGCCTTCTACCATATTATTCATAGTTTTTTTCCTGGAAATTTTTTGGTAAACAGATAAGCAAAACCTCATTACTTCATTTCATTTCATTCTTCCAAGAATATTCAATACTTCCACCTAAGTATTTCTATTCACACAACATTAGGACCAAGGATATACATCAGTCAATCAACTTCTTCCCCCTACATGTAGATGTAAGCTGAAGCATGTGCACGAGCACATATGTGCGTATATTAAAGGGAAAGAATATCACACCATCACTGCAATCATTTTAGGACAATGACCTTAAACAACAGACATTTGTTTGTCACTTCACATCAATCAAGTAATGCTATGTAGCTGGGAAGAAAAAAAAAAAGAAAAAAAAAAGCTTCCCTTTTGCCAACATGTCAAACTGTCCAACATCGAGAAGTAACAGGTTTGATAAAGCAACCTGCTAACAGGTTGAAATTCAACATCATCTTTCAATTCTGTGGAGTTAATATAGCTGTCTGCCTCATTTCATACTAAGTATTTTTACCAGCTAGGAATCAAAGGAACATAGAATGCAAAATTATTTGCAATCTCATAGTGAAAATAACGACATCACACTTTATTGAACATAACTTTCTATGAGCATCCACAGAATTTAATATTTCCATTAAATAAAACATCCATGTTTTGAAGCTACCATACTAGAAAAAATGTGTTTAATGAAAATACAGAAAGAACTTAGGGACAAATTAAGAAAGTTTCTTAGGTTTCTTGAGTGTTTCCAACACTTCACAGCTAGAACAAAATCAAAACTGCAAAAGAAAGCATTTACACTGCATGAATGCATGAGGAAGATCAGGTATTTCAGAAATATGATCCAAAACGTTGTCAACACAGCCATGAAGACAGAGGTCACAGAAGATACCCTGTTTTGAACTTAGTTGCTAAAATCACGGATGCACGGAGGATGTTCCCATTCCTTCAGTATACAAAGCTTGGTACCAATCTCTGATAGAAACTATCCTACAGTATTTTTTTAGAAGGACTGAGTAAGGAAAAGGTGAAAATGTGTTTTCCACTTCTTGGAAAGATGGAAAACTAAGAAAACTGTACAAAAAAACTATAATCATGTACAAAACTGTCAGATGCAAAAGCCAAGAACCTAGCAAGTTTCTTGATCAGCTTTAGACTCTAAATAAGTCTGTCTAAGGTTAGCTTTGGCAGATCAGAGTTACAATACTGGTCTTGAAAGCACTTGGTACCAGCATATAATAGTTTAATGATTCATTGGTCTTTGAGTCTTTATATTCATTTAAAAATATGCTTTCTTTATCTAAAATATTGGAGAAAAAAATTCAAAGTATTATTTTTTATTATAAGTTTAATTGCCTTATTTATTTTCGTTTCTATAAACAAAAGCAGATTTTGAAAGTTCAGTGTAATAATCTGTGATTACCATGAGCCAGAAGAGATGCAAAGAGAGCAGTGGGACAGCTCTTCTGCTACAAAGCTTCAGCAAGAAGACAGTGACACAAAGCTTTCATGGAAGGCTTAATTAAATGACCGTCAGTGATCTGTACATTGGTCAACATCATAATAAATATGTTTAGTAATCAATGCCCGAGTTCTTCTAATCTCTTAACAAACCTCAAAATGCTATTGATGACTGAATGACCAGGAGAGCTGACATGGTAACTTTTGGTACTTCCAACATGAGAACTTAAATCTCTTTAAAATGTGATTGGTTTTGCTTGCACAGGAGTTGGAACACTCATGTCTCTCTCAAGAGAGATAACATTCCTAAACTTACGGTAACATTCTCAATTGGAAAAGGGACAATTTAACTTCCATGCTCAAAAATATTGCAGGGTCCCAGTGACAAGATTAGAGGAGTAAAATAAAAATATTATCCTGCTGAAATTATACAGAGATAGAAAAACAGGTCTTAAGTGCAACTTGACCATGGAGCTACTATAGAGCAAAGATAATTATAGCAGTAGTAAAAATAGGATAAACACTGGAATCTGCTTGCAGCTATAAATATTAAGTCATTACCATAGAATCAAAGGCTCTATAACTATGGCAAGCCTCTTAAAGTACAGAGCACACAGTACAGAGATAATCAGAGATAAACAACTGAGAGCTGTGGACACATAAAAGATGGGCACATGACAGAGACATCTGCAATGCCACTGCATTTTCATGGGAGGGTTGCATCAAAAACTGTCATATACTTCAAATTAGGGATTTCATAAGGCACACTAAATATAGCTTCCTATGAGCTGAAGTTTTCATTTTATCTGTTTTAAGAGAGAATATTAATACATTTGATTTAAAATACTCATCCACACAGCACAGCTGTTCTGTACTGATATTATGCTGTGCAGTTCACTAAATACTAACAAATTGTTATCAAATTTTGCAGCTGTCATACACGAAATTACAGAAAATCAAGACCTCCAAATATGAAGTTCACATGAACAGCACTACACTAATGCCCCCAAGAATCCTGAAGCATCTTAATGAAGCTTTTAGTTTAGGAGTCTTGATGCTTGACTGACTTGAGAGAAACTGTAGGAAAATAATTCTAGAAAAGCAATAATTAGAATTGCTATTCATCACGGGGAGACTAATGAATTTGTTTCAGACATTGATGCTGAGTGGCATTTTCTCCACTTTAACATCTGTACTTAACTGACGCGTCAAGCTTTTTCTACATCAGTTATTTATTTTTTAACACTCACAATAGTTGGGCTTAGGACCAATTAAAAGCAATTACATAATCAAATTGCCTGAAATGCTTAGCATAACTAGATTTTATTCATGGGTACTTTGGAGACAATTCAGGTCTCGTATGCAAATGTTCTCAGCTTTTACAGTGACTTGAGCATCTAAATGCAGAATTTGGATGTCCTCTGAAAAAGGGCCAACTGACCAAACACATTGTATTATTAATATATGAATTTTCTGTAAATTGAAGATACATACATAGGTTTCGTGGTAGGGTTTTCTGGATCAAAATATTATTCTACAAATAAAAGTAGAATGAATGCATACTGAAAGAAACTAGGAAGCTTAATAGTAAGACCAAATGGTTACTTGTGTCACTGTAACTCACTTTCTCACAAACTGTTTTTTACTTACGCTGATGATGTGCAAGGGCCAGTTACACTTGAGACAACTTTTCTGAGCATTAGCATATGTAGAGAGTGTTTTCACATAGTAATAAACTGGAGCATGGTGCAGTGTTCAGTGCTGTCCATACACCCAGCAACACACAGTGAAGTGGTAAGTGCACTGCAGCTGGGAACAGTAAGTCTTCCATACCAATAAAAACAAGAAAACTCTGCAATATTTCTGTCAGTTGGACATCTCTACACTATCTTGAGTAAATATTTTTGTTGAAGTTCACAGCTGTCCTGTAGATGTTTATGACTGCTACATTCTTTAGAGAAACAAAACAAATTTTTCTACTGGAAGAAGCCATGCTCTTTAACAGAAGGCTACATTATTCAGTATCTCCAATGGGACTGTCAGCTAACCTAAAAATTTTTAGCTTGTGACAGCTCAACTTTCAAGTCATCTGCAGAGGTTTTGATTAAACTGGGGATATGCTCCAAACAGCTCAGTTGTATCCATGAGATCAAATTTCCCACAGAACGTCTTGAATGATCTCATTGTTCAAACATGACTTTCAAAATAGTGAAAGATAGATAGTATAGTCTGAATGAAATTCAAAACAGTGTATTTGACTGATACTGGGGCAAGCGTTGTTGACACCTCCCTCATGTGTGGGAAGCTTTCTCAACAAAGATTGAAATCTTCACTCCTTCCCATCTTATGTTAGTGCTACTAATTATTACTGAAATCGTTTTCAGGGAAAAAATTAAGTATATAGCACATGTAGTAATAACTTGTAGATTCTGAAGAGATTACACTATTTCTTGAGACATTAAACTTTTGAATCCCTAGGGGCATGTGCAGGATCTGTACTTTAAAGAATTGTAACAAACCAACCAAGCAAACAAACAAAAAACCCTACCAAATTAATTTGTCAATAGGACAATTTTCTAGTTCTACACTGTAATCTAAACAATATGTAATCTAAATCTCAGAGATATGTCATGGATACAGTATTTTTTCTATTTATTTCTATTTATTTCAGACATATATATCAGTAGAGTCTTCTCTACTGTGGATTAAGTTGTTTTTGTACCTAAGATTTATGTTATTTCAAGGAGATCAGCCACATAACACATTTTATAAATGCATAGGAATTAAGATGAAGGACTTCAGTCATTATTCTGAAGAATATCTGCTTAAAAAGGGAAACCATGAGAGGCTCGTTAGAGAGATTTCTTACAGATATGTACCTAAGCATTGGCCATTCCATTTCTGCTTCATTAAAATTCTAGGTCTCACTAGACATAAAAGAATGCAATAGAACACAAAATGGATCCCAAATTTCCAGAGCAGAAACAACAATAATAATTTATGCTTTTCTACTGTAATGTGCATGAGACAATTATTTCTAAAAAATAAGAATTAAATCATATTAATAATACTTACAAATGCAATTTAAATTTACTTATATCTTCATGTTGTTCAAAGTGCATGATAAAGCTTATATTTAACAATATAAAATTAGATCTTTTAAAAATCATATTAATTGAGAATTTGGATGTTTGAAGAGAAAATTTTTGTATCAGCTGGGGAAAAGTTAATTTGTTTAAAGGAAAGAACTTTAACACTTCACAGTAAACCTTGATTTAAGAGGATGTGATGACTATTTCAATATTGCCTGAATTTCACTTCCAATTTTAGAGGGAATTTTCAAGACACAAAGATACTATTCTTTACCATGGAAGAAGATATAATGAATGGATGATAGAGAAGAGGAATGTGCATTAGCACACAATAAAAGAAAAAGATGGTTAATATTTACGCTGATAACTATCCAGCTTTGAGGCAACAAAGACTCACATTCAGGAACAGATGTTTATCTATAGTGAAATCCTTAATTTTAGGAAGGACAGAAGACATCCATACTTTCTAATGTTACAAGATGTCTTTCAATAGGCAATTGATTTCAAGCTGTAACCAAAGCATTTATATATTCTGTATCTGCTTTGAGCAGCAATCATCAACAGGATCAGGTATAAAAACTCAGATCACATTATTGACAAGCATACAAAGAGGTTTCTGCTTTCCCTGAAGTGAAGGATGCAACACTGCAGTGAAAGAATTCTATTGACCGTAAGGCTCATCAGGTATTTTGAGAAGTGAAACAAAATGAATAATTGCTTTTCATTTTTCCTCAAAAACCAAATTGATTTTGTAAGTTCAGTAAGAATTTCTTTGCTGGTTGTTATTATTTTTTCTAGACTACCTAGCTCTAACCATCTTCTGAATAAATATCTCATTAGTATTCTTATTTTGCTCCTGAAACATCTAATTATCTTTTGCATAATGAGAATAGCTTATCACTATAAATGTTTTTTTGCTGGGGACTGCAATTTTTCCCTTGGAAAAGCTCTTCTCTACCGACTTGAAATAGCGTTTATGCAGAATTCTGAACCTTATATTCTCTCAGGACTCATCCGTTCAAACCTATCTCAGATTACATGTGTCTCCTGAAATTATGCTGTACAGATGAGATATTGGTGTAGAATGGAATTTTAAAAAAATCATATCTCACTTTAAGACTTACAACAGTGATATGTGAGACTTATGATTAAATGGTGTGGACAATCAATTTCCTTCTACTTCATAAAGGCAGACTTAGTAGGCTACTTCTATGCAGTAGTTTACAGTAGGTTCAACAAGTATTATGCTGAAGCATTTTAGAAAATAACTATTTAGAAATTACAGTCCACAATTGCTGAACTTGGTTAACCATAATGCCCATTAAAATTTGATCAATACGAAGAAAAAAAACCCAACATTTTTGTACTAAATATTATAAATATTTACTATGTACTAAATATTATAAATGAAGTGATGTCCTGTAGAACAGGATCTCTTAGAATCTATATGAAATCAGTATACTGCTGGCTCTGGGCAGCCTGGTCTGGTGGTTGGTGACCCTGCCCATGGCAGAGGGATTGAAACTAGATGATCATTGTGGTCCTTTTCAACTCAGGCCGTTCTATGATGATTCTATGATTCTATGATCAATAACTACATAAGAACATTAACAGCATTCTAAGGGGCAAATGAAGACGCTGATGTTTCCCCACGCAGTATTGATGATGACAGACAATTTTAGGAGAGTCAAATTCTATTTGTAAGGACAGCTAAATGAATGCTTTAAATGGCTAGAAGGCCACATAAAAAGCAATCTAAAAGACAAAAAGAGCTACTACTGTCTCTCCTTCTTCTATCCTGTTCCAACACTAAATCCAGCAGAGATGAAGTATAATGGGGGTTCCGTTCTATTATTTTAGATCTCAGTATAAATTTAATATATATTCTATATGAAGAGAACTATTTTCTAAATTTTTTTTCAAATCTGCTTAAATAGAATCCTTTCTGACAGTATTGGTGTGGAATGCACATGTAGCCAAAAATTTTTAAGTTTTTCTGTTGGTTTACCTTTATTTCCTTAAAAGCCTTTCCTGATGACAGAAGCAATGCTCTCTTGAATAAAAGCAATATTTGTCTAAGCATTCAAAGATGCTAGCAACCAAAAGAGAAAGCTTTTATGAATAATTTCTCTAATACATTTGAACTTTTTGTAAAAATTAAGGAAGAGAAAAGTGTGAGAAACAGACATGAGGATTTTATCACCAGGAAATTAAATCAGTGCATCAGAATTGCCATAACAGCAATAATAAGCAACTGCAGGTACACTAAAAATATTCAGATTATGATGCAAAGAACTGCAGCATATGAAGTTCCTTCTCTTTCAGCAAATACAGTCTTAGACAATCACGCTTACAGGTGCACATTAAGAACTGTTTTCAGATCTTCAGTTGCTGTGTTCCTATCTCCAGCTTATCCAAAGACAGATGTTTAACTTTACAGGACAAATATCAGAGAACCTACATAAAAGGGTGTTTTGTAGAAAGATAAAATTTCAGCTACAATCAGGAACATGAAAAAAAAAAAAAAAAAAAAAAAGAAAGCATATTTTAGATAACCATAAATAAATAATACATAATGAGATCAAATAATAACCACATTGTTTTGAATAAAAATAAACAAAAGAGGAAACAGAAGAGAATTCTTTTCTTAAAGGCTCCTGGAGACAAGTTCACAGGTCTAGTACATTGAATAAGCATGAATTTTATGGAAAGGATCACGGAGAGTACTCAACAGATGTCAGCGAACATATTTGGTGTGATACAGTATTTACATGTCAAAAGATTAAAAGCAAAGTGAAGTGTCGTGTTAAATAAAATTTGAAAATACAAAATGAAAGAACTGGGGTACTAAGAAAGAAAGAACAAAGAGAGACAAATGGCTGAAGTTTTATGCTGCAAAGAAAGCATATATTTAAATCAAGATAGTGATGAGTCTGCAAACTGAAGAACCTTAAATGAGAGAAGGATGTGGATGGTAAGATAAAAAAGATAAAAAAAGGATAAATCAAAAGACTTGTAAACGTAGTGACAGCAGCACAAAAAAGGAAGGCAATAAAAATTTCAAAGCCAAAAGAACATCAAACTCTTTCAGCTACACAGTCGGTCTGAATCAAAATGCAACTAAGGTGTAGAATTGTCAGCAGAAATTAAAAAGCTAAGAGATCTTGCAGGAACCAAACGTACATTAAAAACAGGGAAGTAGACTCATTCACTAAACTGTAAAGTCTAATTTTCCATGGAGATGTCAAAATAGGAATTAAACTATCTACTTCCTGTAAAAGGCTACCTAACATAGATTAGATTTTAGTGACCACTTTAACAGTTAAACAGTATAAAATTAGATAATGGAAAACAGATAAATCAATTCTTTAAACAGTATTTTCTTATAGTACTGCCAGGAAAAAAATAAAGATTTCATTACTACTACAGGATTCATAGCCATTCAACATACTGCACCCTAATTTATATTAAAAGATTTCAAAAATGCCTGAAAAGTAAATGAAATTCAGAAGAAATGAGCTATCATCTCTATATAAAAGTCAGCCTTGAGAAATAACTAAAAAAAATACGAAGTTGAAAATCCAGCTATTTGATTGAAATCCTGCTGATTCAGGCACCTATTACATCTCTGCAAAAATATAATTTCTTTCAAGACAACAGAGATTTGAGCTTCAAAATGGCTCCATAATGAGCATTTCAGATAAACATCAAATTTTCATTTATTCCTCTTTTTTAATGGTCCTTTCCAACTCCTACAATTCTGTAATTTTGCAAATCACAAAACTTGCTTTTGTTTTCTTGCTACACTTTTAATTTAACTGATTGTCCAGACTATGAAAATCCATCCTTTTTCTGGAGGACAGGCAATCTGACAGCCTTAGTGACACACATACATAAAGATAGCCAAACTTAGACTGGAAGTACAAAAGTTCCTTCAAAATTAATGCTTTCTATTTAAGTGCACAGAAACTACAACAGATACAAAGAACACAATAACACTATCTAATAGAGCAAATTCTCAGCCACAAAACTACTTTTCAACATAGTCACCATCAGCAATGCATTTTCACCAGTGATGAATAAGAGTTTGCATAACAGCTTTTTCTTAAGAAAGGGCTGTGCAAACTCAACTAATTAGGTAGCTCATTAAGATTTGGATTTATGAATACTTGGCAGCGCCTCATCTTGTAAAAGCCACGGTTGCCTCCTCTAGCTTCTTTTACTTTCTCTGTCTCCCTCCCACACTGTAGTACTGTTGCTCTGACTCATGTCTTCTATACACTGTACTCAGCCTGCCATCAGCATACTTAAACCTGACATAAAAGCTGTACACATGCTTTTAGTTGGCTTTTAGCTGGTATACTTTTGACTGAGCAGCTGACCACTGTCCTACAGCTGCTGGACAGACCAGGAGCATATACTGCTCAATGTTCACCATGTAAGATACGTAAAAGATACATAAGCCACTATATAGACACACTAAAGCTAAACTTGGCCCAAAGGAGCCAGAATACAGACCAAGTGTGATAAAAAGCTCACTAGAGCAGTAGGGTAATTGAGTGCACACTGAGCTGTGCAATTAATGCTGTAATGGTATCTGTACCCAGCAGTACTGGTTTAAAGGTGACATGATTGCATCCTATATTCATTTTCTGTTGTAGACAGAAGAAGTGTATGATTCCTTATTTTATTGGCTTTGGCTACAACTACAGTATAATTTGTCCTCCTACAAGTGGAGGAAATCTTTCACAAGATGACTTTTGCCTCATATACACATTAGACTCCCAGTTTGAATACTTAATACGAACACATTATGTGCTAAGTCATCTCCTTTCCTGTCTTAAAATGTTCAGGGTTCAGGTCCGTGAACCTCTTCACCATGAAGTTTTCAAGGATGCATAGAACTCCAATGTCTATAAAAAAACCTAAACCACATTTCCTATCATTCAACATAAAAAAAAAACACTTTAATTCTATTTTTATCATTTTTAAAAGCAACACGGAAATTTACACATTGATTTTTCCCTCTGTTGGTCATTTTTATGGTTAAATATACGTTAACCACAATACTTATTTTGTATATGTTAGGAAAACACACTCATAGGTTCAATTTATTTTTCACCAGAAAATCATTACAAATTTCATAATAATAAATTATAAACAAGAAAAAATTCTAGTGAACTCAAAAGAACAAATTTAGAAAGTAATACCTGAAACCACACCAATTCCATCATCACAGTCATAATCAGAGACTTCACTGTCACTGATTCTTTTAGACCCTGTCAAAATAACAAAAAAAAACCATGTATCAGTTATTTTCCTGTAAAACAGAGCTATCTTGAGCCAAGTCTATAAATAATTAACAAGATCTCATATCAGATAATGAAGCATTAATATAAACATAAATAATATTGATGCTATTATTATTGCAAACGTATTATAGTACCAACTATTCTCATCTAAGTGTTTAATGTAATGCACAAAGAAATGGTGAAATACAGCTCTGCAACACTGTTTTTATGATGCTTGCAGATACTTCATATGCATATCTATTCATTCCATATCAAAACAGGTACCCACACTGTTCATCTTCCACATTTTCACATACAAAGTATCGGAGTACCAGAAAAAAAAATAAATGGTAATGATCATATAAAATGAATGCAGTATTTTCTTTGGTGTATTAGCATTAACAGGAGAAAAGGCAGCTTCACACATAAAGCTTTTTTTGTTTCTGAAAAACAAAATCTCTCTGTGACGCTTTGGAAGATGTAAGCTATTAAATGCTATACAGGAGTGCACCTGTCAAAATAGATGGAACTTAGTTGGCAAAAGTAGATTCCACGTCTACAATTAGCACTAAAATGTAGGTCGTGTAGGACAAATACATGTGTTAATTTGTTTAGCTTTATTTTTCTTCCGTCTTCTGTGGCAACTTTTGAACAGCACTTGATTGATGCCATCAAGACGAAGCACTGGTATGTCAAAGTGGCAATGATAATTACTCATTTACATGTTTCAGTTGTGAGAATCAGTGTTCTGCACAATAGTGTATCTGCTCCAGTTCTCTAGACATCTAAAAATAGGTAACTAGTAAGTAACAAGTAGGTGGGAGGTTTAATCTGATTGTTCAGTTAAGTGTAAGATTTTTTATTCCTGCCATAGGATGATTTATTTGGAAAAATAAATGGAAAAAAAATCAAGTAAAAACTGAGAGTAAACCTAAGGGAGCTCAGGACAAAGCAGGATCAATGTTACGCTTGTGTGACAGGCACAGAATGATGCCCAGCCTCACCTCCCAGCATACTCATAGAACAAGTGCCAATAGGGGTATACAAAAATAAAAGCACTTCTCAATTTAAAAAGTTATTATGTGAGAACTTATTTGAACCATAAAAACTGCTGTTCTCTACCAGGCTGTCCAGCATCTACTGATCAGGGCAAAGGAAGGTTCTTCTTTGCTGTAAAGAGTTTGTCAGGTCTCCTAATGGACTTTCTGCTAATCAGGATAATTTCTACAAAGCAATTAAGTTTAACTAGGAAGATATTCAGCCTAATGATTTTTTTATATTATAGTAGGATAGAGACCCAGTGAACATCTTTGTTGTGTTACAAAGAAAGAGTGTCTATCTATTCTGCTTGTGATGCTGTACCTGCTGCTCATCTCAGCAGTCTTCTACAGCTATGTTGATTTACATGCCAGTGGGGAAGAAGTATTGGGCCATCAGCCTCAATTCTCCTTAGTCACAAATTCAAATCCACATGATTAAATAAGATGGATTGTATTTGCTACTAAATATTTGAGCAAGAGAGTCGCATTGGAATCACCGGGATTTGGTTGGGAAAAAAGAGGCATCCACCAAATGGATGCAGAGCAGACCAGCATGATTCTGGCCTCTTCGGTAACCTTGGCTCTGACTTGGAAGCAGAAGAGCAGCTGCTGTGCAGAGACGCCAACAGCAGCTCTCGGGCTCTGCAGCTAAGCAAGGACTGGGGAATGGGAAGAACAGGCAACTGATGAAAGACATAAAAGAGTTGAATGAACTATGACTTGACTGAATGTCATTCATTACCTAGTTCACCCCTGTGAATGAATGTAATTAATTATAACCAAGGCTGATTTTATTTATATTTACAGCTGAATATATTCACTTTAACATATTTTTAGAGTATTATCTTTCATATCCTGGAGAGAAAATTCACTTCGAGGATGAAAATAGCCAACTGTTGTCACAGTGGGCTGAAGATTTCCACTGGGAAACAAAAACACAGGGGCCTCTCTTTCCCCTCAAGCCCCCATCCACCTTTTTCTAGATTTTCCTAATACCTCAACTCCAAATCCCCTTCTAGGATCTAGAGATCATTTTCTCTTTTTATATACAGAATTCTGTCTTCAATCCCACCACACAACTAAGCTGCAGGGAAAGGACGGGGCATTGGGAAGGTGAATGGGCCAGGATTAAGACCTCACCTAAGGATGGGCATAGAGAAAGAAGATACACATTTCAGGGCTTTCTCCAGCTACTACTCCTGCAAAGAGGCCTGTGTCTTCTAACAGCTTTAAAATGTGGTTTTAAAGGTTGGTTAGAAGTCATTTAAATTGAGATTTCTTACTTGGTTTTCTCTTTGGAAATCAATGTCTTCAGGAAGGACAGAGGAAGGAAAACATGTCTATTAAATCTGTAATGTCAAGAATTACTGCCTGGAATATGAAACTTCTGCAAAGTAATCACATTAAACTTATTTACAATATCTTCCATTAACATCAGAAATTGAACAGATTAGAAAGTCCACAGGTCAAAATCCTTTATTGAACTGAGTATCCAAAATTCAAGCGTAATTGCTGGCATCATAGTTCTCATAAATTTTGCAAGATTAATTTCATACGCTATGCATTCAAGCTGGTAATATTGTTTTTAACCTATTGACAATGTAAATTTGAATACGTAGGCTGCAGTCCCCCCTTAACCTATACCACTTCATTGTCTTACATTCATATCAAGTAATTTGAACCACTATCCATAAAACAGAGAAAGCACTACTCTTAATCTTTCTGGGAAGTGTGACAATGAAGTCTTTCATCAACAAATTATTCCAAAGGAATACTGCTAATTAGGCTGTTGTTTAGTGTTTTCAATGCATATTTAACGTGTATTTTAAAATATTTGACCAATATGTTGTAAAATATGGTGCATATTTCAAGAATAAGAAGATGAAATCCTTTCTACCAAATTCAAAATTCTGTGAAGAGTTTGAGCAGGTAATATCTGGGACATAGAGTGCATCAAATAAGTGCACTCATGACAATGGTTTGTATGTCTTTGATGTATTTTAAACATGAAGAATGATGCTAATTAAGCCTCACTGTCCCGGTACTTGAATATAAGTTATTACTAAACTATTCTTGATTATTATCATTTTGTCTGATAACTGGATGTTAGCAGTTTGCAACTTCTGAATAAAAATAATGTGGAAAACACTTGTTTCTGGTATAAGCCTCAACATAAGAAGAGCAGCATGTGAGGTTCGAAAGTTTATCAAAGTCTATTTGACCAATCAACACAGAACTGACATGGATAGATGAAATGAGTAATAAGAATAAGGTGTTAGCTTCAGTAGAGAAAGAACGCCAGATATTTTGGCTCAGATTTTTTTTTTTCCATCTTGTGGAAAGAAAGGAAAGAGAAAGCAGACCAAGCTCCCAAGGAGAGGATCCTATCCATTACAATGTAGGAACATTTTACTAGGTTTGGTGAACTCCTTGGGGGAACAAAGAGTACTGAAGCATGCTTGTGTGATCTCCTTCCCTGAAGCTCAAAAAAGGCCTTCACAATCATTTAGAGTAACTTAGTGCTACCACTGTTTTTCTATATTCAAAGCTGACACATAAGCAACCCTAAAATCAGTCTTACAACAACTGTCTTAAGAATTTACTCTTTCATATTCATCTAATTTGTGCCTGAGGGTTCTTCATGCGAACTAATTTCTCATGCAGTCTCACTGTCTGCATGTCAATCTGTCACTTCTTCCTCCTGTGGTTTTTCAAGTTTTCGACAAATTTCATCTAAATTGTCTGAAAAGTTTAAGTACCAAATGTAATTAAGTTCTTACAGATCTTTGAAAAGGATTGCAGAAATAAACAGAGATGTATTTGAATCAGAACTCTTTTGTGGAAAAGAAACAAAATCAATGTAAAATTTGAGCACACACGGTGAAATCATATTAGTCACAGCAAACATATTCTGTTCCCAAGTGAACATGTAAGACATGAGAGGGATCTAGGGATATTTCCAGAGAGAGCAGACTGGAAGAAACATGGGAGAATAAGGGTAAATGTAATGGAAACTAGGCTTTATTAGAACTGCTCTTAAGAAATGGTTTGGGGTTTGTAGAGAACCTGTTTTAGCAGGCGTGTTGGACTCAATGATCTTCTCAAGTCCCTCCCAACCCCTGCAATTCTGCGATTCCATGATTCTGTGAATTCTTTTTCTCTCTATGATAGCACTGGTTCTATTTTTTTAACAATGTGTGCTTCATTTCTTAAACTTAACTGAAAGATAATTAAATGAACCAATTCTCAATGAGATTCTCATAATTAAAACTGCAGCAACTGCAAAAAGTCCCACATGAAAAGTGCTATGAAATTTAAGCTTGTAAAAACTTTACATTATGATTTATTTATGTTTAATTAAGGGAAACTTCTTAGATATGCTAACTGTATTCATAACTGGGAATTTAAAGCAATGCTAACCTGTAAAAACATGTATCAATACAAATACTGATTTTGGTAGTAATTCACTTACCACATGCTTCCGTTCTAAAAATACTTACGTTAGTTCTCAAACAACTATGATACAACAATGATCCTTTAAATAAAGCTTAAGCAAAATAGCATTTTCCTAGGACAGTGAATAAAGCTTACTACAGTTCACCTATCAAAGCTCTACCTAAATTAAAGGCAGACAAAGCAAGTATAATGGTATAGTATTGCTCCAATCTCAATACTGAGATGTCATGAGTAGAGAAACAAAGCCAACAAAGGACCTATGGCTGAAAAGCAAACATGTAAAGCTGAGGAACATTTAAGCAATTTAGCATCTGCACAATAGGTAGCAAAAGCACAACAATAAAATATCAAATTAAATTTTGCATGTATGTGGAAGCAATAAGCATTTCTGGCATGCTGAAAGTTTACCTGAATTATATGAATATAAGCCTTTATCTGGAAAACAAATATTGAAATGAAGTAGTGTCAGGGAAGATTACATGAATCACTACATGTAACAGGGATGGTCAGAACCTTAAACTTCATTGTAACTGCTTCTGCAGACTGAAGAATCTGATATGTCAGGCCATATTTCAAAAGCAAAAAGCTCAATCAGATTTGAGAAATTAAACCACAAAAACACCAATCACTTCTGGTTTGACATTTATATTCTGTAGTCAGGGAGGACTGCAGGAGGTCAGTCATCTCCAATTCTCAAATACAGCTGCTTACTTACTGTAAGCAAGTGTTCAACTTTTTAAGGGCAAAATGTATATTCAACTAATTATACAGGTTGCTACCCTTAAATGCCTGTATGGTGCTGTTGGCACCTTGGCAGAAGTTATTAGCAGAATTTTCCTGAGAGGTAGCTATGAATACTACTTTAAATTTCACAGACTCAGTAGTGATGTTAAAGTCAATCTTCTATCTCCAGCTAGTGAATTATTTGATTTGGTAAAAATGCATATACATGGTAAAAATGTACATAATAATGCACAAATATATACATTGGTTAAATGTATACATTAATACCTTCTCCACATGATTTGTCACCGGTGAATTTAAGACAATGATTAAATATTTGCAAGATGTGGGTAATTGCTTTCATTACTTAAGTCCGACTCTTTGAGTTACTTCAGCTTTCCGTACAATCATGTCAGTATTTCTAAACATGATAATACATATAGTATGCAAAACAATGGACACGAATGAAAATGTGAAATATTACTTTCCATTTGTAGATTTTGTAAATATGACTTCCATGAAGTAATAGGAAGAAGCCAGGATGTCAAAGCAATATGAATATGCCCTGGCTGTTAGCAAGACCTTATGAATGTTTTGGCTACTTATAGGTGGACAGCAGTATACAATTATCAATTAGCTACTGCAATGTTCACAGAAATCATTTAGAAACAGTAACAGACAACAGGATATGATATGGTTAGAAAAAAAGGGAAAATAACAATTTCTTGCCAACCAGTGCTGTTTGGAATGTACTGGACAACCAGGTTCCTTCTGGGAAGCTGGAGCTTTTCTGACATCCGGCTACATACTGCTTTAACATATATACATTATCACTAAATCATCTACTACCTGCAAATCTCAAATCTCTATCTTCAAATTGTATTTCTTGATAAACAATTATTTTTTGTTACCTAGCTCCAGAATTCCATTAATTTCAAATAAAATAATCAGGATTTTCTCAGAATGATTTACAAACATTTAGATCAGAGCTTTAGTGGTTACATTTTTTCTAACATTTGCATTTGTTGGCACAGCTCTATTCCAGTTATTAATTGCATGAAAAATTGACTCATCTTTGGCTAGAAAATTACGAAAAAGGAAGTATGGAAAAGTTTTTTAGTTTCCTCCAGCAAAGGTCCAAGAATGTCATTAAAAATCAATTAACATAGTCTATTATATAATTAAAAAGGATAGATATTCTGAATGTAACTTCTGGAAAGATCTAGAAAATTGTAGAGCTTCTGTAAGAAGACAGGAATGTAGAAATAGTGAGATTATAATGGAGCAAGGACTAAGGAAGCCATGTATTTTTCCATATGGTTACAACATGGAAAGGAAAATGAGTAATACTCAATTCACTTGAAAATTTCATCAGAACCCTTACAATTATATGACAGTTTATTATGCTACAACAATTAAAAAAAAAAACGTACAATGACTTTAGCCAGAAAAGGAAGCCACTGCATAAATCTCTGTCTTTTAGAATCTTTTTAAATTTGACCCAACTATTTATTTATCTGCTGCCTAGCAAGGTTATTTTGCCCTATACAACAAGTTGTTTCAACAGAAAACATTGTTTTCCTGCCATTACAAGGCAAAAGAGTAGTTTAATGACATGATTTTATCAAGGAAACAGAGCAATAGAATTATAAGCAATATTCAAACTTCCATAAACTATTGCAGTGTTGATAGAATTTGAAATATTTTTGTAGTTTAATTACAGTTTAGTAAGGTTTATTTTTATTTTTTCAAAAATTAAATAATTTTATTTTTTTAATTGGGAAAAAGAAAAATATTTTGATAGTTTAAGGCCTTTTCAGACACCCCTGTATCATGTTAAATACCTTTTTATTAAAGTATTTAATAAACCATAGATGTACAATAAATATAAGTAAATCACAGGTGCATAATAGATATACTGGTGTGTGTGTGTATATATATATATATATATATGTATATCCATATTCAGTGAACAAAACATCAGTGCATGCAAACAAAGTTAACATGCCCAAGGCCTGTGCTTCATAAAAGAAAAAGAAAGAAAAATTAAGGAGAAAGCATGAAGGAGAAATATAAGTTTCATCACTTCTCTAGGGTAAACTTCTTGTAAAATATTCACTGTTCATAGTCTGTGCCACTGACCATAAAATGCTCCATATTATAATTTGAAAAAAAAAAAAGCAATTGTATGTTTCCTGCTCACCTATTAGTAAAAAGCATTATTATGATATCCTCAACTGAGATGCAGTTACACTGATTTAAAATTATCATACAGACTTATAACATTCACAACACATTAAAAGGAAATTGCTGAAACAGCAGGATCCTGATTCTCAAGTAAAGTAAGATTCTGAATTCTAAAGAATTCCATAGCTTTCATTGGAATGCACAGTTTTGCAATGCAGAGCCTCAGGTCTCAGATACACTGTCATTAATTATTATTAAACTTCAATTCTTTTGATACTACCAAGATTAGCTCTATATGTTCTAGAATATAGACTTGAAATTTTAACAGTTAGATAATGGTAAAGAGGACTTGACTTAACAGATAAAAGCACTAAATCCATCTTTGATTTGATGACAAAGTCACTGAGTATAAATAAATCAATAAAAAGCCTCAGCAACCAGCAACGACAAGTCCATCTGAAAAAGTTTCTTCAAAAATGAATAAACAGTATGGTGAATAAGCACTTCGTGAATTCAGTCTATTGATTTGGTGTTTCTAGTTAAATGTGATAACTTTTAACATGCTAAAGTCTAATCAGACGAACAAAACCGACCATATTATTCAGAATATTTTGCTTATGTACTATGATTTTTTTTATTTCTATCTGAATGACATAGAATTTGGAAAAGTAATGCTATATATTCTATATATATGTATATATACATATATATGTACTTCTTCTTTACAATAGCTATATGCATATTTCTTCTGTATTTTTCTTTTATAAATGCACTCTGTGCGCCCAGAAAAAAATTGGTACAATAATCACTCTCCCATCTCTTTGTTCAAATAGTCTTGTTTAACAGTCAAGAAAGTCAGCAAATGAAGTTATGAAAGACTTTAAAGCCCAGAGCAACAAAACTCACCACTTATAAGAAAGCTACTTCACAGTTTTCTTATTACAGTTATTTTGATTCTGACTGATCTCTCCAGTGTTCAGATCTGAATCAAACACCATTTTGTTGGCCATCTTGGACTTAAAGATTTTGATTTCCAAACACTGTCATTTCTGAAACCTTATAGACAATATTTTCAGCAGAGTTTATTGCACATAGATTCACTACTTTTCCGTTATGGAGAATGCTTAAAATACAAAACATCTTTTTTAAACAATACTGTGCATTCACTGCGTATTTAGGGAAACAAAGCTGGTGAATGGTCTGGAGCACAAATCTTATGAGGAGCAGCTGAGGGTACTGGGATTGTTCAGTCTGGAGAAGAAGAGGCTCAGGGGAAACTTACTACTCTCTACAATTGCCTAAAGGGAGGCTATGGTGAGGTGGACGTCGGCCTCTTCTCCCACATAACTAGTGATAGGACTAGAGGAGATGGCCTCAAGTTGTGCCAGGGGAGATTCAGATTGGATATCATTTATTCTCAGAAAAAGTGGTGAAGTATTGGCAATAGCTGCCCAGAGAGGCAGTGGAGTCATCATCCCTGGTGGTGTCCAAGAGACATGTAGATGTGACACTGAGGGACTTGGTTTAGTGGGAAATATTGGTGCTGGTAGACAGTTGGACTGGATGATCTTGAAGGTCTTTTCCAACTTTGGTGATTCTATGATTCTCATGATAATTAAAAACTCTCCTTCCATTGCTGTGCATACCTATGCTGTAACTAGGGATCAGAAACTGTCTGTTTTTACTGTTTCTCACATTTCTTCCCTTCTATTGACATTAAGCTGTTATAAGCACTGACTACCTACACTCTGTAGTGTGTAGATCAATAATTCCATCAGTTTGGCTTTAAAGCTGCAGATCCAGAACTAGTGACAGTAATTTTAAAAAAATCTTACGTAACTGGGAAACTCTTAAAATTCCTAAAGCAAAACAAAATAATGAAAGATAATTCTTAAAAAATATATATCAGTTTAATACAGAACAACAACAACAAAATTGTTGGACTTCAAAACACGATAGCCCAGTATCCTTTATCACTAAGCATTATCATCCCACATCGCACACATGTACACATAACTTTAAAAGATTGAATAAGAATCTCTCAGATTTAATTTGATGTTTGCTTTCTCTGTTCTGGGAGACGGGGACAAAGTAATTCCTCTTGATTTTCAACCCCAAGTCAAAAACACTGCTGATTCTAATGGACAACCATGAATGCAGTATCCAAACCACATTCAATTTTCATTGTAATTTGTAGTAAGTCTCTTACCTAACACGAGAAAGAAAATCAATACTATGGCCTCATCAATACAGGAATATTAAAATCTTTTATAAAATAATCTTTGCTGTTTAGAGTCTTTTTTCAGAGGTAATATAAAAAGAACTTCAGTTGGCCTACAACTCCACTTAATGCAGCCTGGAATTCTTAATATATGCAGGTACTATGTAAAATATTTAAGAAAATTGAAGCTAGTTCAAAAATTCAAAAATTAACTTCAACAGAAGGTGAACAGCTGGCTTCTATCACTCTATACCACTACACAATGTCCACTCCAAGATACTGAGAGATAAAAAGAAGTAGAAACTAAGCTACTATCTCTCTTTGAAAGCTGGTTCTTGGAAGACATTGCATATGAGACTCTGTAAGAAGCTCACCCTATGCTGCTGGCTATCTGTAAACATGGGAGTTCAGTCTTCAGGACTGACAATTTGTTTGTCTTCAGAACACCAAAATTCAATGATACTAAAAAGAGAATAGCAGTAAGTGCTAAGTGTAGGTGGTTCTTTTAAGCTACCTTCAGAAAATAACATTTAAATATTGCCTTTGTATATATGCATTTAACAAAAAATAAAGATTAGATGTGTACATTCGTATTTATACAAACAACAAATAATCTTATAATTCTAAATATATCGGTACTTCTCGCTAGCAATTTTGAGGGGCATACAATCCAGTACTTCTTATCAAGACTCTTTTCAGCAGTATGTGGCTGTAGGACAAGAGGAAATGGCCACAAACTGAAGCATACACGTTCCACACAAATGTGCGTAAGGACTTCTTCCCAGTGAGGGTGATGGGAACAGGATGCCCAGGGAGGCTGTGGAGTCTCCTTCTCTGGAGATATTCAAGGCCCACCTGTGCAACCTGGTCTAGGGAGCCTGCTTTGCAGGAGAGCTGGACTAGATGATCTCAAGAGGTCCTTTCCTACAGTTCTGTGACTCTGAGATGCTTCTACTGTACTAACTAATTCTGTATGTAAAAGCATCACAGAAATTAATAAAAGATGGCAGGGCTGAACTGCTCTTGAAGCTGAAGACAGCTTTTGCAGCCTCAATAACTGAAATCAATTTAGAGTGTAATAGCAGAGTAAGTATTCTAAAAAGTACTTTGAAAGAGATAGGTACACTTTTAAGATATGCCCTATCCTCATTCTGGAGATCTTTTTTTGCACACTGTCACAGCTTGCCACTGGAAAAAATCTGGTAACATCTTCTGCTTCATTGCATATAAGACTTGTTAACAAAAGATTTTAAAAGAGCAAAAAACAGAAGAAATAGAGAAATCTTAAGTTTAGCTTAATGTTCTTTTAAAACCTCCAAAAAACAATATAAGAAACAAGCTTCTATATCATGTTATTAAAGTATTAAAGGTGTAAGTCATGTTCTGTCTGGCCTTCATCAGTCCACTGTAATTTAGGTTGGAAGGGGTTTTTTAGAGGATACCTGATGTAACATCTGTTTCATGCCTGGCCAACTCACACTGCATTACTTACAGACTTTTGCAATTGAGTTCTGGATAGCTCCAATGTGATATTCTGCTTCTTCCCTCAACACTAAGCAGTAGACAGACATTTCAGAGGTGTGACATCAATTCACACAAAAAAATGTAAAAAAAACCTGCTGTCATGCTCTGACTAGGTACAAACTTTCCATTAGATGCCTTTCCAGTCCCAAACAAGAAGGGACTTTAATTCCAAAGGACATTCTTCTCTATATTTGTCATGTAAAACTATATGTTCAAACTGGAAATAATATGTAATACACAAGGATCCAAGAAGCAAATATATTCCCAGGACACTAGAGAAAATCCTTCCTTATGGAATCCAAGTCTCAGTAGGAAAGTACATATCATTAGGCATCAGAGGCATTCTCCTGTCAATAGCCTACAATGCACCTTTGGCTAAAGTTTGTACATCATGAGGCATCCAAGTATTGTTCTAGGAACAATAAGACTAAACCACCCTTCACTGAAAAGCAGGATTTCTACCTTAAGCTAAAGATTTGGTATGTCCTTTGTTTTCCTCCTCATTTCAAGAAAGGCATGATTTTTAAGCTTAGCACAGTATTAAAACCTCACTGACTATCAAATTTTGTAACAATATCATTGAACAGATCTGTAATCAAGTTCCACTACAAATCTTTTCCAAAAGCATTTACTACTTTATTCATTTATTCTTCAGGGCAGTTACTTATTGCACAGATGGGAATTATTAAAAACAAAGAGGGTTTGTTTTCAAGATGGATTCTTTTTTTTTAATTAAAATTTCAATACCAAAATGTCCAACTGGTCTGCAGGTATTTTTACATGGCAGACAACTTACTATAAGTGTGGCAAGATGGTAGAAAGTACAGAGAAAAATAAATTTTAAAAATTCACATTAAAAACACTTATGGTCCTTGAGAAGACTGAAGAGAAATTAATTGAAAAAGAGTTCTTTCTTTGTTAACTACTATTTCTTTCACTCTTCTGTGGGCCGGTATAATCTTACAACTCGAAGGCTATGAACTTCAACTCCCAGTTAATATAACTATTTCAGAACATTATGATATGGAGCATTTTAATTCTTCTCACCATCTAGTGCACATACACAAACACTGCCAACTACTTTTAATACTTACATACCAGAAAACATTTAATAGAGGGTCCACACAGAACACAGCAAATATGCAAGCTTATTTTTGAGCCTACACAGGCATAAGCTTCTGTGAGTTTGTGGGAGTTATCACAAACACGCATACACACCCACGTGCAATGACCAAATAAAATTCAAAGGCTCTTGGAAATAGTTTTCCCCCTTTTTTTTTCCCATACGAGTTATCTTTAAGAATAATAAAAGATTTTTCACAGTATCAATTGACACTTTGTACTGTTCATTCAGTGAGAGATAGCTCTGAATCACTGAGAGTAGTGAGCAGTTAAACTAGAGAAACAACACAGCATTAAGGAAATAGATTTTCAGATATTCTTTTTTCAGAGTATCTACTCTGGTAACATGAAACTATTATGAATCAAGTATACCAAACTCTATAAAATAGAAATAAGAGACATTCCATTTGTGAATGCAACTGCAAAAAACTATTAAAACAAAGCAATATGCCATGGCTTTGCTTTTGTAACATATCTTATACTCAGCTCACTTTGTTTTTAAGAAGTTTTACCGTGAGAGGAAGTTACTGCACTTTCACTTTTGGTTAAACTAGGAAAAAATAAATGTAATATGGGAGATAGGAATTTAAGATAAAGAGAGCACATCGTAGAAGAGCAAGATAACTTGCTCAAACTCATAATCTGAACCAGGATATCTCTTAAGAAAACAATGTTGTATTGCACAGTGTTCAGTAATACCATTGGTAACATTTCAGACTCTCAAAAGTAATCATAAATAACTTGATTCATAACAGCTGCAAATGAACACACAAATTCTGCCAGCTGCCATCTACAAGAATTTAACATATTTTACACATTAATCCAAACAAACTACGCATGGATAAAACTAACAACCTACTTTGTAACCTCCGCGTGGGACTCTCGCCATGGAGTTGTCTTCGTGGCAAATATGGTGAGGGATGGGGAAGTGGCAATGAAGAGACATCATGTGTTTGAAGTTTGTACCAGTGAGGTTCATCATCTAGTAGTGCTGTCTCTAACTCAATAAGAATCTAGAAGAAAAAAAAAAAAAAGATTAAAAGTAGGAAACCATTATATAACTGCATTTTAAAATAGGAATGTTCAAAAATTTTATTCTATTATTCGCTTACTGTTAAGGACTTTGTCTTTTAAGTTAATGCATTTGCCTTTTTAAAGTGCTGTTAAAATCCTGCACTTTGTAAGAAAGCATTTTCTGTGCCTTTCTAATTCTAAATACACCAAAAAAAAAAAAAAAAAAAATTCACATGGCCCTCATCACCTTACAACAATCTTAATAGTATTCAAACAACTTGTAGAGAGTTAGTCAGCAACATTTCAATATTTTGTTAAAATAAAAGTATGTGAAATGTGGATTTTATTAAACATTTCTCAAACAAATTGAGAAACTGTGTGCATCCAGTTACTGAAACAGAAGAAATACAGAAAGAATCTCGTATCAGTACTATCTGCCAAGTACAACCTAATGAAATAAGGACAAATTAACAATTTTAAACATCTTTGCTTTGCTAATAATTACTTTATTAAAAAATACTGTATCCTAAATATGAATATGTGGACTAATGTATTCCTGTAATAAGTACCAATAATTGTATACCTCTCCTAAAAATTCACTTTCTTCCTCCCGAACTCGTGCTTGGTCCCAAAGGGTAATTTCTAACATTCGTTCTCTAAACTCTCTCCGATGAACTGGAGAATAAATGAATGTCTGGTTCCACTTGGGTTCCAATGTTTTCTTTACTGTTTTTGTTCTTCTTTTATTTTTATCACTGAAAACAAACAAACAAACAAACAAAAAAAACCACTAAATATAAACTGTAAAAAACGTATCATGAAAAGCAGCAGATCTTAAACCAGCAGCACATTGTGTAGTGTTACGGAAATACTCTAATAATGTATGTCAGAGTTTGTTCTTGATACAACAAAGTTCAAAGTATGTATTGGGGATAATTTGTAACTTGATATTAAATTCTGAAGTTAGCTGATTTCACAGTTTGCACGTCAATTCCAAATTTAAGAAATTCCCTCAGAAAAAAAAGAAATTGTTTTCTATATTTGTTTGGAAAACAGTAAACATGGATTTTTCATAAATACATGTATACTTCTATGGACAGAATTCCCATGATCAATAGTACTATGCATGTGCAGACAACACAGCAAAAAACTGCATTTTTATAAGATAAGTAAGCCATTTAAGACACCAGCGGCCCTGGGAGTATGTTACATAAGCTCTTCCAGCAACACTCAGAAACAGTGGTCTCAAAACAGTTTCCAAGACAATCCTTTGGGACACCAAGTTGAAGGCAGATCTCCATCATCAGGCGAGCCTGACTTTTTGGAGCCTTATGCTCGGCTACTGTGGGAATCCCAGGTCAGGCTCAAGGGTGTTGCTGAGAGCAATGTGTTTTCCAGAATATTTCTGCTTGCAAGAACATGTATTTTCTGACGAAAATGAGTTTCACTAGAAAACACCCACATTCCTTTTACTGACAATACCGAGTTCTCAGAAAAATGCTTAATTTTAAACCTGCTGATTGCCGCATATGCAGCTGTGGCATTAAAATTAATGTGGATTTTTTAATATGGCAATGAAGTACTTGCATATTTTGGAAGTACGTGCATTTGTAAAATAGTTACTATGTTTATGAACAGTTACTTAGAAACTGGGTCAACAGATTAACTAAGACATAATATTTTTAGACACATTATTAAAGCAAATAATGCAATTATTGGATTACAATAAAAATTCATTTACCCTTGAAAACTGAAATAAGTTACACTGGACAAGCTTTTCCATTCAAATCTGTTTAATCAAAGAGAATTCTGTATTTTCATCTAATGAAATGCTTGACTTATTTAAGCGTATTTTACGTCTAGCACATTTTCTTTTCTTACACAAGAAATATATTTTGCTTACTTAGCTTTTACTTCTGAGGAAAATAAAATGAATTTTCCTGCCATATGACAACTTGCCAATTCTTATATATTTGATAGAAAACACGTTATAATTTCAAAAAATTCTGAACATTTCACATAAATAGGAAGAAGATGAAGTAATTCTTGTGAAACACCGATTACTATTAAAAAAATAAATCCATTTCAGTTGCAATTTTTTTTCCTGCTTTGAATGGGAAAAAAACAACCAGCTGGTCTGACCAGTCTAGAAATCTGTGAACCTATTTTTGCAGCATTTTCTTTGCTCTAGACAGGAATAACTGTCCTAAGGAATACGGGTATTACAGAACATTAACAAAATGCTTTGCAAATAACAGTTTCACATGCAATGTTGTACACCTGCCTTTACTTTTCTACTCAGTATTTAACAAAATAGTCAGTGAAAGTCAGTTAATATTCAGTGTCCAAAGACATGTTGTTGTTACGTAGTATGCTCTATTAAGGGACTTCAAACTGTAATATGTTTCCATAAGTGTATGATAAGTATGCTCAGCTAATTGTTACTCAACTTCTTGTCTTTCTGTTCACCTTACCTTCTGTCTGGAAGAAAGTAAATTTTAACATAAGGATTCCTTGGCCTCCCATCTTCCCTTGAAGGAAGATCCTTTGCTCCCAGTATTGTCACTATTAACTGATGACCAACCTTGTCATACCACAGTTTTATCTGTAATGAGAAAATATTAATTAGTTGACTCATTTCTAAAACAAAGTACCATATTAATTTTTGTAATAAATTTACTAATTAGCTTCTATTTATATTGGTTGCTTAAGCACAAAATATTGCGTACTAGTTTGTATTTGTAGTAAAGCAGAAAAATATATTCATACTATAATAGCTTCAAAATGTACCTGGAGTTACTCATTTTTAGAACCTTCTATAATGAATACATTATTTCATACTATTTTTTTCTCATGGTATTAGGGTTAGGATTATTGTTTCTTGGCAGCATAACGCATTACTTGGTAATGTAAGTATTATTCATATTACTGATGTATGGTATTCATATGTATACATTTCTAGGTATTTTATGCACAAGGAATGAATGAATGTTTATGCCCTGCTGTGCTGGAAAGACCATGGGATAAGGTAAAAATAACCCCCCAAAGTTGTAAGACAGAGAGAGGTTCAGTAGAACAACTCTCTTCCCAATCAAATTCAGCAACAACAAGGCAAAACTAACATTACTAATCTGTAGAAATCATTATTAAACAGTCTTAGATTTTGTCTAGCAAACATTTTTACTATGTTCATTAAGCGCTGCTGTTTAGCTATTCTAGTTTGAATAATATAACCGCAAATGTATAATTCAAGGAGAGGATACACTACTTTACAGCACTAATTCTAACAGGGGATATGGTGCAGGTAGAGCAAAACAAAGCTTTTCAAACAGCCAGGGAGATATTACATTGGGGGTACCTCTGAGATAGCGTTAATTGCAACAGACAGAGAAAGCTCTCTTCATGGCCAGTTTGATGGGCATTTAAAGAAGTTCCCTCCCTGAATTTACGGGAATGAGAGTAATGCCTGGCTTCACAGTAAAGCAGAGTACCTATAGGCACAAATACACTCTAGATATGGTATACGTCAATAAACCCCAGCTAAAGTAAACATCAGAGACATATACACTTTCTGGGGAGTGATTAAGAGAAAGGTCTTGACACAATTCTTAAGACTTCTGACCAATCAACAAGAGGCTCATTTAGCTTTCTGTTGTTCCTAATTAATGAAGTAATTGAGATGACAGTAAGACAGTAAGACATACCAGCTCACTTAATCGTGGGAGAGTACTTCTTTCTACACCATCAGAGTGCAGGAATACCTATCCTGCAGCCACCGATGAGCAGCATTTGGACTTCAGAAGAGGGTGGATAGAAATCCACTATTATCATGTTATTGGCCCTTCTACTGACTTTGTATGTTTCTGGTACCACCAGTAAAATGGTTTTGTGACTACTGAAGTAGAAAATAGTGTGAGAGAAATTAATAAGTTTCTAGAGACATTTCTAGATGTTGTTCTTCCATGCCTTTAAAGCAAGGGAATTTGTCAATATTTCTCTAAACTGATAATATCCAGACTACAGATCTGGTCTACAGATAACAAGTAGAAAGCTTAGCACCAACAATATGAGCATCAACGATATGAATTCGAAGAGAAGCTTTGTTGACCTCTGCAGTGCATGCCAAATTACAAGATCTCTGACCGTAAATAAATCCTCCTCCAGAAGGGAGTCCTCATCTGTTCTCAAGCACTAGCTAGTCCTACACCTACACCTACCAACAGGAGTTGCACTGAAGAAAATCTTCATCACCTGCCTTTTTCAGGGGAAAAATTAACCTTCCTTAAGCAGAACCCAATGTATTTATGATCCACAAACTCAATGAGGTTAACATAATCCACACCTAGATGCAAAAAAATGTAACTACAATTATTCACTCATATTTAAGCTAAATATTTCTTAGCTATAGTTGTTTGACTGGATTTTTGCAGGAAGACTTTGCCAAGATGGTTTGGAGAATGAGACTAAGGGGAATGTTAAATCATCTAACACTATGTCTTTGAGATGCTCTACTGTCTGTGTTTTGCCACAAGAACTCAAAATTTGCAGCAGCACATATCTAATATTCTTCTATTAATACTCTGACAAAATTTGAAAAAAGAAAGTACATCATAGGTATACTGTCCCAGTAATTCCTTACTGGCCAAGTCAGGAGGCAGAATTATGACCAAAAATGTTAGCATTCATCATACAGAAAAAACACTTGTAACCCAAGAGTTAATTTGGATGAAAAGATGATAAGGAAAGAAAGCTAGAGTGCAAGAAAGGATGAAGAATTCCTTGGAGGGGACAATGGGCTTGCATTCTCATGGGTTTAGAAGAAGGAAGATGGAAGTGATAAGAAACATTACAATGACTGGAAAAGTAAAATATAATGGATGTTTCTTGGTGGGACACAGGAACAACGGAATCATTGACATCATGGACCAAAGAAGAGGGGAAAAACTGGACTGGATAAAAAAAAATTGAATGAATCAACAAATGAGGAACAATCCAGGTCCTAACTGGCAAAGAAGGCATTGCATAGTTAGATTGAGATTGAAAAAAATACAATAAGAAGTCTGGACAGGAAACTGTAAAAGAAAGTGAGAAAGAAGGAGTTAGGAAAGCATACTGAATATGAAAAATGAGTTTGGTTGTAGAACTGACCTAATTCTGTCTCGTTTGCACATGCCTTATGACATAATATCCAAATGGATGGTATTTTCCTCAAAGAAGCTTTTCTTTTCTACTCATAAAAAGAAAAAGGTCAATTAAGACCTTTGTAGCCAATTGCAGTCCGATTCCATCCCTCTTTCTTTTCCAGATGCCTTGTGTGTTGGAAGGTGGTACTATTTATAAATGAATATTCTTCACTGCCTGGGAGCTTGGGCTGAGGCTCTGGAGCCTAAACTGAAGTACTACAAAGTGTTTGAATTGAAGTCTAAAGTATGTATTACATCTGAACAGTGCTTATGTCACTGAAAAATCAGAAGTTGGTTGTTCAGATTTTGATGATAAAGTCTCAATTCTTTATTGACAAATGCAGAAAAATCCTACTACACCTCAGATAATATATGAATTTCATATAGTGAAATAAATATGGGATACCATGTGTATAGCAGGAAAGCTGGTTAGAAAATGATTTTTTTTTTCTTTATAGTTTTGTTAAGCAGTTTGTAGAAAAGATTCTTAACGCTACAGAGTGAAGAACATGGAATTATTCAATTCTCAGTGAGAAAGACTCACAAGAATGCACAAGTACTGTGATGGTCAGCGCCAATAACTTAAGCAGCTGAATAACAGAGGAGAATCTACAAATCTTCAAGGAAAAGCTTAGACTATTTAAGAAACTGTGACATGTGCAATCCTGATCTAAATGGGGGAAAGAGAAAGCTAAAATTACAGCACAGAAAATGCATCACAAAAGAACAAGATGGCTGATGAGCTGGTGTATATGTGGACCAGGCGAACCCGTAAGAAACATCTTGAATAGAACTTTGTCAACCTAGATAATTTAGGATTTCAGGAACTAAAACTTAATCTAGTCAGAAAGTGATTCCATCTGAAAGCTTTCTAGAGATCTTTTCCTTTAATGCTGAAGTCCTGGAATTTATAATTAGCCATACACACGCTTACATACTGTCCTTCTCTAGGCAGATGTACACCTAATGCTTGACTAAATTTCTGTTGTGACCTACATTCAGGCAAACAGATACCTGAACACAATAAACCCTGAAACTGTGAGATGGTCTGTCATCCATAGAGCTCAGCAGATGCTGAACTCCTGGAGATGGGCTTCCAGGTAGAAACACCTGATGTACAAAGAAGAATAAACAAGAACATTTCTATAAACAGATGATGAAGGTACCTATTAGGGCTAGGAAAGTGGGGGGGATGGGGCTGAGAGTCTGGTCCTAGTTTCAAGAATTCTGATTTTTATCCAGTATTGATACAATGCTAGATCAAGTGCACGTTCTAGCACTGTAGTAGTTGGCAGGTCTGGTATCTGATACACTAAAATTAAGCTTCTTTCACTATCACCACATCACACACTTGTATTCGTGACCACAGAATATCTTAGCTTCACATAAGACTTCCTGCTCCAGAGAAGAAAAGGATGCTAAAGACATTTCTCTGAGAGACAGATTCAATTTATGTAGCCTAAAAAGAGCTTAAAACAAAGATGTACATTTTCCAGAATGAGTTTCCCACATACAAAGCATTTTATAAAAGTTGACTGTTGGCGTATTCTAAGAAATAAGGATGCAGAAATCTATTACTGCTGTTTGGTCTTCTGTAGGCTCAGAAGAAAAGACAGACATCTCTCTGGAGAGGTGACTCACAGTCTGGAATAGCCTAAGTTTCAAATAGACTAATGGGGATGTGTCCCTTATTTGGGCTGGATCATTCTCTGCAGATATTGAGGCACCTACTTCTTTCTTTCACCGGTCTAAGTCTAAGTCACAAGGCACCTCAAGCTAGTATAAATTTAAATCTATAAATTAAGCTGACAAATTCACTTTATTAGATTTCATCCTTTTCCTTTCAGATCTTGTCTTAACTAAAAACTTTTTAATCAATGTAGTAATTAAGATCAGAGTTCTAGAAAAAAAGTAATCATGTAATTAGGATCTATACTCTAATAAATATGTATAAGATAAATCAATTATGAAAATCTAGGTAATATTATTGTCATTTCCCATACTCTTCTTTCATGCATGCTGACTGCTTGAATGCTTAACTAATTCCAATGTGGTTTTGTGTGTTCCACATAGAGGCACATGGCATCATAAGTGACAATTTCAGATTTAAAAACAGAATACATTCATACATTCTGTTCTACATTTTATTTCTTTATTTAAGCCTTACTTCATGAACCCCATGGATGGACAAGAGAGACAATTCGTACCACTGGAAGTGAATGCCTGCCCTGCAGTCTGAATTTTATCACCCCAGCCAAGGTACTACTCAAACAATGCTAGGTTTGAGAAACAGATGACAAAGCATTTTTGTTCTTGTGGTGTTCATTATGATATTTCATGTAACCTACAGAGCTGTTTATTAGTATAATTCTTTGAAACTGAGATACTATTGTTTCTTCTTTTTTTTTTTCCCCACACTATTCTGAAATAAGAGATACACCAACAAGATATACTACTGGAGAAAAAATGTCTCAATTCATCTTTAAAAATGCTTAAAACAATTATTTTATTTGGACTAAGTTTATGTAGGAAAAGAAATTGCCCTGAGGTGGTAAAGTCCCTGGTGTAGCTTAAGATGAGCTTTGGTTGCTTTTAAATCTACCTCTAACAAATGCTGATTAGTCAAAGTTGCTAAATCAAACTATTAGTTCTGTTTGGGTTGCTGCTGTACATTTTAGAACAAGTACAAGAAAAGATTGTTAAACAGAAGAGCTGCTGGGATCTGAGTGCAGAAAATTATGAAGGTATTTAGGTATTTTTATCTAGATATAGCTCAAATTTCTTTTTTAGTGGCTCCATTTTTATTTCAATAAGGCCAAACAGATGCATGCATTTATGTTCATATATGATTAAAGATACCGATGTTCTGCAGTGAAGCAAAAAGGATGTTTGAAATTATTGAAATTAGAAAGAAAAGTAGTAGTTAAATGGCAACTATGGGTCAAAATGAGGCTCCAAAAAATGAAGAATACCACAGGGAAAACACATTCATGAACAGATGATTCTCTATCAAGATATTGCAAAACATCATCCTGTAAGAAAATTGCTTATATGTTAAAATTAATCTAAAAGTTCAAGAAACAGATGTGCACATGTTCAAGTGCTGTATAAGTAATAAAAGTTCAGGAGAAAGGTGAATGGTTGGGGAAAATGAACTTCCATGTTTTTCTTTCCAGTAAAACAAGGTTAATTTTTAATTCATCCAGTGATATAAGAGACAGAGTAAATGAATTGAGTGACATAGAGACAGAAGTGCGGAGGAGGAACTTGTGCCAGGATCTGGGACATACATCACCAAGATCAGTTTCAGACTAACAAGCAGAGAAGACGAGAGTAAGAAAAAAGATGTGCATTTCTTGTCAAGAGCAATGAAACAGAAGCATAAACAGAAATGCTAGAGATGCTCATTCTTACTGAGAATTCTACAACCACAGCCATAGCACAGCCCAGAATGTAAATATACATCCTGACAACTACAAACAACAGTTCAGAACTCAGTGTAAGTTAATTTCTCATGCCAAAAAGAAACCAGAGTTCTGCAGTACCACTGGACTGCTTCTAATACCCAAGTCAGCTTGTTTAAAGTTCACGGGAGAATTTCTGTTCATCTCTGTAATCTGCATTATGGACATATATTAGATTAAACCATCTCAAGCTTCTATCAACCTTCTCTACAAGAAGCAGGCAGGTAGGGGATTTTGTTTCAACCCAGTCTTAAAGATGCTGCCATGAGGAACATTTCTCATAGATGCATACAATGGCTTAAGTTGGAAGGACTTCAGAACTAGTTCCAATGCCTAGACTTGTGCAGGGCTGCCTCCCCCCAGATCAGACTGCCCAGGGCCCAATCCAGTCTGGCTTTGAACATCTCGAGGAATGGGGCACCCACAGCTCCTCAGGGCAGCCCGTGGCAAGGCCTCACCTCCCTGTGAGTGAAGAATTTCTTCCTAACATCAAACCTGAATCTCCCATCTTCTAATTTAAAGCCATCCCCCCTTCTGCTTGGACAATTACTGAGATCTGTAAATAAACTTTAGAGAGGCTATCAGCGTACAGAAACAGAACTGGAGTAAAGATGGTTCCTATCTACAACAGCATAAGCAATTTCTCTTCCTGGGCATTATCAATCAAGCACTGAGCTTGTTTTATTTTCTTAAATTACTACTACCATAATGATTTGAACAAAGTATATTTTCCATTAGAGAATATTAATTAAAGTAGAACAGACAATTTTTATGTCTATTTCTTTATATAATGTGACTTAAATATGAGACTACTACAAGTAATTTATACATTATATTATTACAAGAAACTTGCAGGTTTCAAGCATTTGTTTCCTTTTTAAATTGAACAGCTATCATGTTATTTCTTAATTTATTTGGAACATTTATAAAAAGAAAACAGATATTAAATGTCTACTTGTGTCATACACAATATTTACCTATATTTGTGACTGGATTTGTACCCTCTTTGATTTCATTACCACAAGCAGAAGCCAACTTCCTTAGTCACGCTAAGGGTGTCGTTTTAAATTTTTAATAGAAAGCATACTTACTATGTCAGTAGTTCACACTAACATTTATTTAAAACAGTACCGTTGAGATATTATTTTTAATCTCTTTTTAAAGATTTTTTATTCTGAATTTCTATTTACACATTTAAGGACTACTATAGGACAATAAAATAATGTGAAAAAAATGTGCTTTATTAAATCTGATTCATAACCAAATCACTTCCTACAGTTTTACTTAGAATTATTTTAGAAATTTATATGAACTTTTTCCCATTTCAATATGAAATTTAGTTATTTCATTCTCATCATTTAGATTCCCTCCTTTCCATCTCTCCTTGAGCAACTGAGCAAACATAAGGAACATTTATACAGCTCCCACACAAAAGATTAACAACTCCATAATGGTATTTTGTAAGAAAAGCAGATAATATTCTACATACAAGAAACTGAAAAACATGCAGCAAAGCAAGATAAGCACTGTTAAATATTAGTAAAACCTACTTTTACATTAATCTACAGTACCTTAGAAGTTTCCTAATGAAAACAGGCAAACAACTTGTACCTACATAAAATATGAAAGGTAAAGAATTCAGTAACACAAATTGAGAGTTCATTTTTTAGTTAAATTGAGTTTGGGTTATTTTGATGCAATTTTAAAATGCAAGGACCAGGTTTCATATGCAAAAATTTTGCCTGTTTAAACAAGGTACAAATTTATTTGCCTGTCTTCCACTCAAGGCGCTACTATTACTTGGAAAATGCAAAAAAGGGTGTGTTAAGTTGTTAATGATAATGAATGATTTAAAGAGACATCAATCTTTATATAATGACCTCAAACATGAACAGCATAGAATTATTTATTGCATAAACAGTACACACTTTTTTGTATGTGGGATACATAGCCATCAGGATTGTTGAAACCTGTATGAGTTAAGTAGTGCATAAACAGCAAAACAAAAACTAGTTGTCTCTTTAAATTGTAATTTAGTATTTAAACCCCATGCAGAACTTTACAAGCTGCTCACAAAAATGGCATGAAACTTGTTAATATGGCTTAAAGCAACACACTAAAAATATGGGAAAACGGACTAGAATGTAACGTTTTCCTACTATGCATTTTCCATAACAAACAAAAGAAAAAACCACAACTTTAGTTTCTGTCAGGCAGACGAAGTCTTTACCTGAACCCTAGGAACAAAAGGCGTTGTTCTTCTACTAAGGCTTTGGCTCTGGTAAGCAAAATTAAAGAAAAAGCAATAAAACAAAACCAAAAAGGACAACACGCTGGAAACTAAAAGACCAAAAGTAAAAACAAAGACACACAACTATTACTTTAAACACAGCTTTACACCAAGGACATATTTATCTAAACCAAAGTATTTTAATGCAATGCATAAGTGAAATCTGTAAATCTATTACCAAAATATATCAATCTCCTGAGACTCAAATTCTGACCTTAGGGAAGTCAGCAGGAATTCTGCCACTGATTTCCCAGGAAAGGATTTCCCTTTACAGGTCTATGAGTAACATTTACAACAGATTCAGAAATAACATCAACAAATGTAGCAGATAAGCAAAGTGCGATTTGAAAGTCGGGTGGGAAATATAAGTTGAGTTTGACCACCTATTTCAGAAAGACTGTAGATGCATATTTGGAGACAGAAACAAGCACACTGACAGCTTTAGTTACTTTCTAGAGTAAAGTAAAAGGCTTTTCTTCCTTTCCAACTACAAGGGGCACTTCATTAAAAAAGCCCTAATACTTAAAAAATGATTGAAAGAAAGTGCTATCTTGTATCATCATTACAGTGGAGAAGGTGCAATCAGTGTACTTCAATTTTCCAGCAATCATGACTGAAATAACACAAAGTATATACAGAAGATCCTAATATGAAATGAGATCTAGAACATAAAATAAACTTAGCTGCACACAGCACTCATAGACTCATTTATAACCCTCGTATATGAGTGTAACACTTCAGACCACATGTAACTTGGTGGATCCCAGTGGCTACACCAAGACCACATCAGCACAGGTAATGCTCCCAAGTTCCTAGTCTCGTTACAAACTCCAAGCACTCCATCTTTGGCTTAAAGCTAATGGAGTGGCACAGAAAGGGCACTGAGAGTGGGGACTGATCTGGAATGAGAACATACCAGTACCTCAGAGCTGGTGAATGGGTGAACAAGAACATGGGGGTCAGTCACAACAATCCAACAATGCTGTATCTCCTTTCCTCCTTGTTTGGTTTTCCTGAGATAATTTATTTTGAAGTTGTGGAAAGAAGCTATTGCTCAATATTCATTTCCACAAGGTCTGTATTGAGAGTATGGAGTTAGGCAGTGATGATTGTTCTGCTAGTCTCCTTGCTTACTTGGCAAGCTGGAGAAAAATGTTCCACAAAATGTGTGAAGTAATCTGTTCTCACACCAAAGCAGGAGTATATCTAAGACAGTCTGAACCATAGTTTCGTCTGATGTGCCCCTGTGCTCAGTGAGGTGAAGCAGCTGCATGTTGCTCCACTGCACAGGCAGTACTGCACTCCCAAAGCAAGGAAGCCAGAATCCAATCTAGTCATGCACAATGAAAGCAGATCTTCAGCTTGCTTCTGCTCCGTATTTTACACATATTCCAGAATATCACAGTCCTAAAAGGGTCAGAATGTATCCCGCCGCGCAACAAAGACCCTAACTGGCCATATTCTGCCTTGGAAATTGTGGGCTATGAGCACATTGTGTGCACTACCTAGCATTTTGCAGACTTGACTTTATGAGAGCAACAGCAATTTACTGGCCTTGACACAGAAGGAGGTGAAGCGAAAGACGAAAAAGGGGAAAGAGGAACATTTCTCATACTTGAACTCAGCTCCACAATACAGTGACATATTATGTCCCTCAAATGCACAGTATCTGCATTTATTATGCTACAGATAATTTAAATTCATATGCTTGCATTTTTATTAATTTATAAATATTATAAATATTATAAATAATGCATTGAAAATCTATTGAAACAGTTCTGTGATTCAACTGTATGAGGAAATAGTTTAGTTTTAGAAATAACATCACTTTCCTGCCAGAATTTCTACCACTACAAAATGAAATGTGGTTTTATATGTATATGCATTTACAAGTTCTTATAGCCATGTTGTCAGTCTCTAAACCTAGCTATCACATGATAATTCCAAGTTATACTTTTCATGCAGCACTGATAGTAGACAGAATGCAATAATGAAGCAATGAGAACCACCACAGAAAGAATACTGACTTTTCAAAATGACATTAAAAGAAAAATCAATGGAAAAATAAACAGGAGCCAGATTAAGCAAATAATAATAAAATAATATGTTCAGAGTAAAAGTCAAGATATACCCCTGAAAAAATAATGTGGACTAAAAAACCATAATAAACTGCACAAAGCACAGATAACAAAATATTCACGTATCCTGGTAAATTTTAGCACCCAATAGTTTACTGTAGCTGCATAGAATTTGTTTCAAAAAATACATGTTTTGGGTAAAATAATTAGTAAAAGAAGAAAGAATTTCTAGTTCTGTGGGATAGTTTTTTTCGTGAGAAATCATATTAGCCTGCTCTGGACAGGTATACTGCAGCCAGAACAGAAGAAAACATGTACATAGACAAATGTCAATAAATAGAAAGACACAGAAAACTGATCAGGTAGAGAAAGGTATCCCTGAGTACTAGAGGCATCATAGCAATTGGCTGAACAACTACTGCAGCACAGATCAGAACACATGAGATTCAGACCGGCAGACATTAGAACCAAATTCTTTTTCATTCTAATATAGTTCCTAGGGTTTTCTTATTTTTCTAGGAGTCAAATGCACAAACATAGAAACTTAACTTTTGATTTAAATATTTACCTTAATATTTACCTAAAATGTTGTAATTCTGAAACCTTTAAGTAATAAAACTGCTTAATCACCTCAAAGGTGTTTTTGACTTCTCCATCTCTTCAAAAGACCTGTCAATGAAGACTGCAGATTGTGTACTGAATCAGAAATGTCTTGGCCAATGAATACAAACAGATAAGAATTCGGTTGACTTTTTGCATACCAGGACTTTCAGACCAAATCAAAATTCTGCTCAACACTATCTATCTGTACAGATAATATACAAAATCTACACAACAATCGTGCCAAAATATGCATCTAAGCACAGAGATATCTTATTTTGATTTTGCTACGTATGAAATGGTATTAAAAGGCTTGGCATTGGAGATAGGCTGAAATGCAAATGGGGAAAACTGAAATACCAGAGATGCCAAAATACTCAGTATTATATACCAACCCTACTATTGCATTAGCATTATGCTTCCTAGTACATTTTGGACAGAGTAAATTCCAAAACACTGATCATTACAAAAAGAAAAAAAAAAAAGAAAAAGGAAAAATAAAACCTTGAGATCTACCATAGTGCCTGAAAAAGGATGCATATATCCAAGTTTCTATTCAAACTCTTCAGGCTTCCAAACAATGTCTGTAAGTATCTCCCTCCACTTCTGCCCACAACTCTTATTTCATACAGCTCCCCTAACAGCAGCTCATCAGAATGACATAGCAATGTCCAAAAGCACAGAACACATTCCCCAGATCTCAACCATCCTTCCCTCACATTCATCCCAGCTGTCTGGATTCAGCCACTACCTCTCAGAATGTCAGCTGATTCTCCATTTCCATTGAAAACAGTATCCTGTCCTCATCTACCATAAGGATCCTGTGCTTATTCTCCTGCCTCAGCACTCACCATAAAAAGCAAATTTCCAATTACATTAGGAATGCAGTACTCTTTGTCTTTTGCATCTACCCAGCTATTTAAAATGAGGAGCATTCTATCAGTATCTTGTCAGAAAAGAATGACTAAAAATGTGAGAAAAATTATTCATCGTGCAGTTTTCAAAACACTTTAAACTCCTAATTTGAAGAGTCAAAAATTGTAACTTTCAAAACTAACTTAAAATATCAATTTTCAAAATTTACATTTTGAAAGAAACTGTTCTTGTAGAATACATCTGTTCCCTTAAAGTTATTTTTTTCTAAAGATATATTTTAGTCTGCACCCCATTCATTCTAGGGGAAATTCCTGTCATGTGCCTCACTGCAATCTCTCCACACCATCTTCAGACATCATGAGAGCCATCCTTCCTCATAAAGCAAAAAGTTTAGCACCAGTCTCCAAAGAGTAGTGGGGGCTGGGTCATGCCCTTAACATGCCACCAAAATATATAGCTATTGGCAACATTTCTTTAGCTGGTGAGATATGATAAGTAACCAAATTTTCAAACTGCCTACTTTAATTATCTACATGGAGACAGTGGGAATTTAGAGTTACTGAGCATTTCTGACCTCAGTGGTAACCAGCTGGAGCTGTGTGTTCTCAGAAAGCAGCTGCTCTTTGAGGGAAATGAAGAAATTGTGTAGTAGGGAGTCTTATACAATCACATGAAGTATGTAAGGCAGTTACAAGGATGACAGATGTAGGAAAGACCTTTAAAACATTTCCTAGCATTATTTGGTTTCTTAATATGAAAACAAATGCTATAAACGTATTAATAAAAGAGTAATATATTGAAACAAACAAACAAACAAACAAAAAAATCGATTGATGCCTCCATGGCTTCAATGCTGAATTTACATGCCACTTAGAAATGTAAAAGAAAGTGAATTCTGTTTTTATCAGTAAATTAGGATGTACCTCCAAATCTCTTGATACAGTTCTCCAGCATTTCAAGATGCAAGATCCTATCTAACCAGAAAAGCAAAAGACTTACTAACTTTGCTAAAAAACTCTAATAGTAAACTCTTAAGGATTTTCTTTCTAAAACTGAGAAAGTCAATTCTGATTGGTTGGATCACAGCGTCTGTGCATTGGATATCTAAGCAGCTAACACTGTATCTTGAATTTCAGGCTAGGAGCTGGCAGCCAAAAGTTATTGACAGCCTAATCTTTTGTGAGATTTAGCTGAAAGATTTCTTTCCCACCCTTTCATGTATCCACAATTTTTCTGTCATGTAAAACTGTACTACTTTTAGAAACCTGATTGATGGTTCACATTTATGTTCCCTTCTCATTGTATTTTGTGCAGCTACAGTATTCTGCACTCTACCAATCAAGATTTATATTTTTCAATTTCTCCAAAGGACTGAGTCTTTCAAAGCAGTAAAGAATAAAAGTTAGAGAAAATTAAAAATTACATTTAAAAACATTGTAGATGGCTGGTCTGATGAGGAAAACAAATAAAGTCTCATGCATTGCAAAATGGAGCCAACATGGCTGCAGAACAGACAGAAAAATGTTTCTTCCTGTCCTCCATCGATACCACAAACCACTTTAGGAGACTAGAAACAGTCTGCTTAGATTTTATGCATATTTTTATAGACCACATATTATCTTAACATAAACAACTTAGAAGAAATATAAACGTGACATTTTCAAACATATTTAATATCAGTTTTGCACTGCTTCCGTTCTGTTTTCCTCTCATTTTCAAACTGTACCAGGCACTTTTGAAAAATAACACTTTGGAGTTGTAAATGCCACAGAAGCGCATACAAAACCTGTCCTTCAGTTTCATACAAAAGAATTTACTCTTTTAAAAAAAGAATTCATGTAATGAATCTTTTTTTCAGTGAGAGTGAAGAACAAAAGTGAATAACTTTTACAAATAAAATACAGTTTACAATAATAAACAATCGTGATATCTGAAGACAGATATATATGAAAGCTAGTGCATAGGAAATAAGTAATATTAATGTCTAAGAATGCTGGTGATAAAATTTACAGTGCATACACTCAAGTACATACACTCAAATAACACAAACACAACTAGAGGCTAAGAACTGGTCTTTCTGAAAAACTAACACTACCGATCTTGCTTATAAGAGAAACATGCATATCTTTCTCTAACTCAACATTAGAAAATTTTCCAAAATCTGATAAAACAGGATGTTCCTTATGAAATGATGGCCCTGCCTGTACTGAGATATACAATTTAGCTGTTATAACAAGGAATTTATTCTACAGGTAGCTCAGACTCTGTAGTGAGAATTGTGTATGCTGCAAAAAGTACATTAATATTAATGAAATGTTTACATACTGAAAGTTGTCCAGACAAGAACTGTGGAACGTCCCTTAACATGCCAGGACTCATAGGAGAGGTCACTGAAATAGAAGGTCGGTCCATTTTCTGAGATTCAAAGGAACTAGAACCTGCAATTATAAATAAATATATTTTTATTTATATTTAAATACTAGAAGTTATACATTTTTCACTACATCCTTTAAGTAAGAAGGATAAAAATAAAACCACACATACAACAAAGCTTATTGTAATAAATATCACCTTTTTATCTGTATAAACAGACCAAAGAATGACAATTTTCCAATGCTCAGATGCGATTAAAAACTTTTAGGTTTATTGTTAACAGCAATAGAGAACCACTAATAGTTCATTCCAATACTTGCCACAGTGATCATGTTATTAAGTTGAAGGCCGAAAATTATTTCTTACTTCACTGTGGTCAAAGGAAATCAGTTCTTGAAGAGTGCTTACTGTCTCATACAATCACACTAATTATCATTTATTTTTTTTTTAATTAAGGGATATATATAACAGATCTTGTGTTGTGCATTTTGTTTCAGATCTACAGGGTCTCAGAGGACAACTTTTGACACATAAAAACTTAAGAAAAATTTAATGGATTTTCTTTAAAGAAATGGCTGATCAGTGAAAAGTTACTGGTTTCTCACATTATTGTATCCAAGTTTATTCCACTGCATTTATTCACAGCTTCCATTTTAAAAGAATTCCAAAACAATGACAAGAAAATAACTCCAGACTTAAACTCATTCTAGCAGATCTGCACCAAAGAACAAATTATTTTTCCCACATAAAATAATGGTTCAGCCAATTTAAAGAGTGCTGAATGATCCTAATAAAGTATACATATTTTGGTTTTAAATTAGATACCACTCAGGTTCTAAATAATAAACAGTTCGTCACAATTTTTAGTTCACAAGCTGCATAACAACAAAATAAGAAATTGAAAATGGCAATTAATGTTTTTGTATATTAATTATCATTGTGTTTTCCTTTTCAATAAAAAATAGCCTGAGCTTATAATCAAATGCCAAGCCTAAATCAGCACAGCCTGACTTCTGATAGTTTATTATTTAACAAAGGCAGATAGATCATACAGGAAGATAACATACTGAGACAAAGAGACAAGAGCTATATTGACTGAAGATGACATTTTTCAATTTATTTGTGCTTACATGAAAGAGGATTTTTCTACCCCACAATTGAAACTTACTGGACTCCAGCTGTGCATGTGTGCTGTCAGGTATTCTGGGAATATCCCTGAAAACAAGAAAAGGAAGACAGGCTGATCCTTTATCTAACAATCATATTCACATTTCAGTTAAAATATAACACTTTGCAAGTCATCACCAAATGCCTCAGGAAAATCATACGATCTCCTTAACTGCCTTCAGCCACTGGGAAGATCTATCCTTTGTCCAGTATAAATAAGTTCATTGGAAAATTAAGATTACAGAACATGTGGTTTAGTGAATACAGGAGGGAAGGTGCACAGTCACAAATAAAATAAATGATTAAACAGAAAAAAAAGAAGAAAAAAAAAAGAATATAACAATCTCAGAGTTTTCTGTAGACCAAAGCCAGAAGCGACACTCTGTCACAGATTACTCATCGGATTACCTCAGTCCCACAGGACATATTCATCCTATGGGGGCCACACATTTATATATGCTATTAAAAGCATTTTGGAGATGTTTGAGCAACATAAAGCAGAGAGCCATATCAAGAAGTGTTTAATATCGCAGTGTGCTTTTTCGTAGATCTGTTTTTTTGAAGGGCGCATGGGGTTCACATGGCAAGGCAAAAGCAGTGGTGGAGCTGCAGTGGTGGCCTCTGAGGGGCTAGGGCTGCCCCATACAGGCTACAGATGGTTCCAGATGGCCCCGAAACAGACCAACCTCAGAGCACAGCTGTGACCATCAGCCAGCATGGCGGTACTTCAGTTAGAACATTTTAATAAAAAACTAAAAAATGCTGCACAGCAGCTGTGAGAGAGAGGAGTGAGAAATGTGAGGGAACAGCCCTGCAGGCACCCAGGTCAGAGGAGGAGGAGGGCAGGTGGTGCTGCAGGCAGAGCTCAGCTCCCTGCAGCCCAGGAGAGGCCCAGGCCATCCCCTGGCAGCCCATGGGCACTGTGCAGAGCAGATCTCCACCTGCAGCCATGGAGGAGCCGGTGGTGGGGTAGGAGGGCTGGGTGAGCTGCCACTCTTGGGGATCTGTGTGGGTGAGCAAGAGAGCAGCTTGGCAGGGGACTGGCAGCCAGCTGAGATCAACACCCCAAAGGTGTACATAAGAAAATGAAGGGAAAGCTAGAAGTGCTTCCAGTGATACCTACTGTCTCCCACAATTAAAAGAATCTGTACTATGCAGACATAAAATTTATCTTGTAAGTTTTCAGAATGTGGTTTTCAAACATTTTTCAAAACTCATTACAAAAACAGCTGTGTTAAACAGATTCAAGTCCCTTTCTAACTGAATCGATGTGTAGTAGCCAGTACACTGTGTGAACAAAAGGCAGCTAAAAGGTGCAATTGCCCACAACAGAAAAAAATCTTTCTCTGTTGTTACTAAGAAAAACATGTAAGAAACTTCTGAAGACTACTGAAAAAGTAAATATTTAAGCTTGCAAATCTGATGTTTGTAGAATACCAAATTATTGATATTTGTAGACTATTAAGAAAAGCAATACCTGCCTATCACTTCACTCAGAATTATACTGCAGAATTTATCTAAAACGTACAGATCCTAGTATTTTACAGTAGTGTGAATAGTATTTCCTACAGTGAACTCTCACTGATATAAGAGAAGGAGAAGCGGCTTTTGGCATCTCTCTACATTTTATGATATGTTCTGTCTCAAATAGATTTTATAGAATAATTAATAAAATGCGAAGCAAAATTTCCATATTCGGAAGTTGCAACTAGGAAAATAAGATGCATTTTAAAATAAATATTTCTGAGAATTAGAAAGAAGAAAGAAGTTCTTGCATATATAATAATCAGCTCACATAGATTTAACAACAATACCATCCATTTACAGTTTTTGGAGACTCTTTTACATCTACTGCAAAAAGAGAGTGGAAACCAACTGCGTAACTTTTTTTAGCCCCAATCTGGCTCATGTCGTCACACTACATAGCAGGTAGTTAATGCTGAATAGGGCATCTCAAGAGCCCACATCAACTTCTTTCAGGAATTATAGACGAGCTGCTATAGTGAGAGGAACTGGAGCACATGGTAACATCATCAATAAAAGACACGATGCTAAGGAAGGTAAATGACAGGCAGGAAACAGAAAAGTACTGAAAGAATGCATGAAGTTTCACATGATTAAGAGAATGAACAAAGAAAAAAGAATGGAATATTTTCAAGATGAGAGCAGATCCTTGAAACTTGGCTATAAACATCTGTCTGGGAAATGATGAAAGATCTTACATTTATACGAAAACAGTGTGAATCTTCCTCTTCTCTGGCAGTATTTTTCTAGCAATATAATCTATTAGCATTACCATTATAACTCCCAAGTTACAAAAAGTTTTTATAGATAAGTTAAGGAGATACACCTTTTCCCCTGAAAAGTTTGCAGTTCAGTATACGTGCAGGAGATAACTTCTCATTTCACTGACGAAATAAAGTAATTTTTGTTACTATCTAGTTTGTTTAAAAGTATCAAATGAAATTAGCATCCTAAACATATTGCATCTTTGAGTTAAATACATCCAGATACTATGCCTTATAGCTGAATTCATAACAACCTTCACATATGAAGGTAAGAAAATGTTACATACAGTTTTACTGTTTTCAGTATTTAAAACTCTGATATGCTGTGCACTAAAATTCAGCAATTTTTTTTTTAATCATATTTAGTACAAAAAAAATAGCAAAATTACTTACCCAATTGGTCTTGAAACAACAAGCTCCACTTGTGGCTCAGGTTTGGACTCTAAAATGATGTTATATACCTCCTCAAAGGTAGCTCCTTGTAGTAACCTTCCATTCCATTCTAGCACTTCATCACCTATAATTTCAGTAATAGCAATCTGCTTATGAAGTCTGCTGTACACTGTACTTAAAATGACAATTTAAACCACTGTATTGTCAGTTTGCTGAATTGTGAAACCTGTGTTCTCAAAAAGTTCAGTCCTTCATTTAAGAAAATCCTAATGAAGGTCTTCTGCAGCATGCTCTGAATGCATAAATTTCAGTGAAACAGCAGTCTCATCACTAAGATCTCTACTGAATTAGATACAGCTCTTACTTGTGTTAGTAGTTGTGATTCAAAACAAACCTCAAGATGCTGTTTAGAAAATGCAGATCTTCAAACAGCATATCTCACCAACTTACTATTTTGAAGATTCATCTACATCTAGAGGTTTAGTATTTAGGGTTCAAATGGTTCTTCAGTTAACATCAATATTTCTTGCACATATCCAGTGCAGCAATCCATGGTTTGCATGTTGGGATAGGCCCAGATCTTAAGAGTTTCTTAGTCATTTGTGACTGCTTGGGTTAGGTCCAAATAAAATATACTCTATAAGATGACGGGGCAGGACGTCAGTAGAATATTGAGTATGAAAATGTGAACAAAACATGAAAACATGATTTTCAACAACATGAATGTATTTCACAAAAATAGTAATATCAATAATGTAGTAACTGAATGTCTAGTTGATTTCTGTGTAAGGACAAGCCTGGATGTGTAAAAAACAAGCCTGGTTAACACCCTGAGAGACAATTACAATTGATGTCTCTATCGCTTTAGGAAGAGTCCAGATCAATGCCTGAGAAAGGGTCAATCAAGACACTTCTCAAGGAAAGCAATCACTGGGCTCTGGCTTAAACACTTAAAGCAGTCTTCCTGTGCCAACTTCTAGTGTACAAAATGATGATGTAAATTCATCTGAACTTGTTCCATGAGATGGTGTCATAGAAATGCCAGTGCTTGTTCATTCCCTCCTAGTTCTGTTGCTGCTTTACTTAGTAATGAGGACTCATAGCTTCTTTTAGGAAGTCTGTCAGACTTGTTTCATTTCATATATGCTGAGTCCAAGTCTACATCCAACTCTGTTACCTTTGAGACTTGGAAATACTGCATGATTATAGCCACCCCAAAACTCATGCTATGACAATCTGCAGTGAAAGTGATTTTTTCCTTGAAAACAAAATAACAAAAATGATCCAAAGGATGAAACCAAACCCCTGTGAGGACGGGTTGAAAGAGCTGGGAGAAGAGAAGGCCTGATAGCAACATTTTAATATCTAGAAGGGGTTTATAAGAAAAAAGGGAACAGACTCTTTAGCAGGGTCTGTTGCAGGAGGACATGGGGAAATGGTTTCCAACTAAAAGAGGGGAGATTTAGTTTGGATATAAGAAAAAAAATGTCTACACTAAGGGTAGTGATGCACTGGAACCATTTGCCCAGAAAGTTCTGTACATGGAGACATTCAACACCAAGCTGGTCTGGGTTCTGAGCAATCTGATCAAGCTGTAGGTGTCCCTGCTCATCGCAGGGGAGTTGGACTAGACTACCTTTACAGGTCCCTTCCAATTCAAATGATTCTATGATTATTCTATGAATAATCATTGGAGGAGGCCTGGTGTCACCTGTTCGGTTTAGCTGTTGTGCAGCGTCTCAGCCTATTCTGAGACTGGAGCCAACTACTCAGATACTACAGGGGCTGCAGTGGGGTAATAGCTTGCTCTGTCTTCCACTGCTGCTGCTTCCTTTCTACACCACATGGAGCGCCCCTACAGGCAGGTCTGGTGCTAGATCCAGGATTGGTGATCTGCCTCCCCTCTTTTATTTTTCTCTTTTTCATTTTTCTCTTACAGTTTTTAAGTAATGCAAGGTTTACTTGAATTTTCTATAAAGTCGCACAGCTTAGGTAGATATAATTGCTGGGCGAATGCATTAGGGATACATTTTTTTATAGACATCTCCTAGTTGATGTTTTATCCTCTTATGTACAGACCTTGAACGTTGTTTCAGCTTAATCTAACCGGGGAGGATTTGTGAATCACAGATGGGACGTAACATTCTGCAGAAGTTCATCACAGCTATTCAATATAATTTCACTTCTAATTAAGCCCACTTTCTTGTCACCTTTACAAAAGCAGCTCCGTATTATAGAGCTACAGCAGATACGTACCTGGTCTAAGATGGCCCACGGTATCAGCTAAGCTTCCTTTTTTAACTTTGGTGATAAATGCACAGAGTCGACCTGATTCAGTCATCTTTCCTCCTACTACCTGTTTCAAAGAGGAATTATTTTCATAGCATAAGAATTACTTTAAATTACTTAAACGTTCTGGCAAACAAAAACAGAATTCAAGGAATTCTTTGGTGTTCAGGTGACCAAGGTAAGGCAGACACTTGAAAAAAACACAAAAAGTGTAAAGACAATGCAGAAAGTTAAGTTTTTCAAACTTCCACTGTATTGTAGATTTGACCCCCAAAAGTACAGCATTGGATATTAGACTGCTCACTTCAACATTTTTTAGATGTAAGTAGTTATATTAATGTAACAGAATCCATGATATTCACACAAAGCATTAAATACATTTAATAAGCAAACAAATCCTCTTTGCGATGATAAGATATAGATAGTAAATAATTTTCAGTCTTGTGCATTTAAAATGTAGCATACCAATTAATCAGAGGAGAATAATCAAGAAATAGTTGCTTTTTTCCTAGTAGCAGATTTTGCTCTGAAGTGTCATTAACCTCCAAATGTTGCTCAAGTCATAAAAAAAGATGATTTATTTTCCACATTCCTCCCATCTTTTGGGAACAGAAGTTATACCACGGTGCAGTGCTCAGCTCAAGACTGAACGGAGCTTGGTCTGCTCAGCAAGGATGCAATTCGTGCATTTTGCAGAACAGCCATTCTCAAGAAACTTGTGAAAACATGTTTAGTCTTAACAAAATATAATTTTTGAGACTGTCAGAGACCCTGTAAAAATCCTCTTGGTAACTAAATGTATAATGTCTTTATATGGTATTTTTAAGAATAAGAGGAAGTAGATATCTGTTTAGATACACTATGTATTATGAGAATACTTACATTATAAAGGTAGATAGTTTAACTGAGATTTGTAAGTCACTGCAAAATTATTAATTACCAACCTTCAATCCAAGCATTGCTCCTGAGTCTCTCGGCACACTTCCATCTTTTAGCCGCTTATTTAATAAAATCCGACCAATGAGACGGTCTCCATCTTTGGACGGTTGCCAAGTTACTGGATGCTATCATGTGGTTTTAAAGAACACAGTCAATATGATTTAAAGAAAAATATTTCAGTAAAAACTTTCATTTCCCAATATTTTAAAACCATAGTGAAAGTTTTATGATTACACTAATATTAAATCTATCAGAATGATAGAAAATTGTGCTGGTGAAGATTTATTTGGATATACAGTCCATCAAAATGTCTTTCTAATGTCTAAGAACGTTAGTAACTTTCCTAAATCCAATTTCTAAATATCGGTACTGATCTTTGCATCTTGATGAATAGACAGATATAGGTAACTATACAGTTATCTATCCTCAGTAACAGTTCCACCAGAGTACTGTCAAAAACAACTGTAGAGGTCAATATTAGAAGTAATATTGAAAAAGCACGTTTTAGTTGAAACGGAAACTTGACTTGAGACATAATTTCTCCTTTTTCTCCTATTCTAAACATGCCAGTTTTCTATAAGACAAACTTCTGCAATGTTTTACTTTCTGTCAGTACTAGTATATTAAAAGTTATAGAATATTTTTAAAGGGATGGTCTTTGCTCTCATTTAAATGTAATGAATGTTTCTTTGAATAATTATTTCACATACAGAACATAGTTACAGTCCAGATGTTATTATTCCTGGAATTATATAACGGTTTGGGTCGGAAGGGACCTTTAAGATCATTTAGTTCCAACCCCTTGCTATAGGCAGAGACAACTCCCTCTAGATCAGGTTGCTCAAAGCCCCATCCAGCCTGGTCTTGAATGCTTCCAGGGAGTAGGTTTTATTCCATTGCCATACACAGACATAGTTATACAAATTGTTGTATGTTGGTGCAATTACTAAAATTTTAAATAACATTTTAATTTTGTGTAATCATAGCACTTTTTCACAGATAAATACTACTTTCATGCTCTATTTCATGCAAGATTAGCAGGCACGGACAAATTTGCTTCCATTACAAGTAGTAACTCTAAAATGATGGATCATAATATCTACCAAACAAAAAGCAAAAATAAAAATCACCAAAGCAGATAGTAAAGCCTTTAATTCTGCACAATACTGCACAAAAAAATGGCATGGCAACAAAACAAAAGAACAATCATGACAGTGAAAGGGAAAAAAGAAAAACAACTTTGCTGTGCAGAGAAACCCAATTTTCTCCTTTTAATCTGGGACTTAAACTATTAATTTAATTTCAGTCCCAGGAGTTTGAATGCAGTAAATCAAATAAGCCAATCAGTAGAATCCTTATTGTTAATTACTTTACACTTAAAGGTAATACCATGATAGGATATTATGCAACCATAAGAACAATGTTCCTTTGTGCCTCATTTTTTTTTCTTTGGCTGCCAAACAGTAAAAGCTGCAAGCATGCAGAGATTTTTCATTTGTTTTTCTTTTCTGCACCTTAAGAAATGCTACATTGTCTCTAGAAACATCCTGTCTTCTATTTTATGTGCTATTTTAATGAGTGACAGAGAGCAAACAAAGACCAAGAGCAGGTTAAAATGCAGGCTCCATAATCTCAGTACCTTCTCGCTATGGCTATGCTCCTCGTTTAGAGTTGTGCTACTACACGTATCTACCCCAGAGTCTTTTATCTGAGGCTCAGACCATTCCAAGTCCTCTTCGAAAGACTGGTCACCAAAGCACACCATTCTCTTTTGTCTCTCGGATAAGGTGTTAGAATCCAACACAACTGCCTGCTCACTAGTTTTTCTTTTTCCCCTTTGACTGTCCCCTATAGATGTTAGATAAAAAAAAAAAAAAAGGATACAAAAAAGAAAAACATGCAAAGGTGTAAATAAAACAAAGGAAACGTGAAATGATAAAGGAAACTAAGTGGTAAGGCTCCACATGTCTCACCAAAGACATTGGGGATGCCTCACTGCTATGCCAAGACGTATGGTCCAACCAGTTGTAATCCATGTCTCCTGCGAGAATCAGACAGACAAGATAGTGCAATAAAGGAAAAGTGAAAGAAAGGACAGACAAAGATACAGTAAAATTGTTAAGGCTTCTGGTTATCCTGTCTGATTTGTAACCTTTGCTAGCAGCACTTGCAAGGCACTTCCAAGAAAAAGTCAAGACAGTAACAACAGAGCACATGGAATATGAAATACAGTGAGGAAAGAGATATGTTTGTGTGTGTCTGTGTGTGCATACAGTTATATACAGTGTAAAGCATCACTGATTCACAGTTTTTAACTGTTTCTATAAAATTAACTGCAGTAAATGAAATGAAAGGGCAAATCTCACTGTATTCATAATTTCCAAAAAGGAAAGCATCTGATTATGGAATCGGTTCTCATCGTAACCCAGAGAAATGAGTCTCGTGTCCTGTATGAAGCAACTGACGTCTTTGCCTTCCAACACAAACTCGTGGTTTTTTTGATCACTTCAATAATATACTTGAACAGTACTATGCTATTTTCAGCTGTACTGTAGAAGACAATTTTAGAGAGGTTAAATGATCTGTTAAAATATGACAGATTGATAAGGAAAACAAATATACAAAATATCTTTGGAATAGAAAGCATATAGCATTGAAATACCCAGATAAATGTCTACTGGTTAAATATCAGGGAGAATCTAATAAGGTAATTTTTAACTCAGAAAAAAGGTGTAGCGTTCTGATACACAGATATAAATATATATATTACAGAATCAGAATCTAACCTGTATGGCAGAAAGATGACAGGAAGGAAAGTCTGAAGCACAGTTTTAAAGAAAAGGTCTAAAAACGGCTGTCCACAGAACTGAGGTGTGATTCGTATCTTTTAATAAAACGCTCTCATCTGTGTAGGTGCCCACACATATTATTACTGTTCCTTTCTCTTGTGTATATATATATAAAATATTATTAATACATGCTACATGACATATTTTGTTACTGTATGCTTTGGACGATTTTGATATTATTTTATGTATGACAAAATGTTAGCTTTTCTACTGAAATTCAAAACCAAAAAAGTACAAAACCAGTGTAGTTCCATTCTTAGTAGAGACCACTAATGATACTTTCCTATTTCCATTACTTCAGAACCTGTTTTGACATTGCTCAACCTCTTCTTCTGAAAGTACACCAATACTTCTCTGAAACAATTAATTGGTCTAATTACAGGTGGAATGCTAGTCTAGAAAACCTTACAGAAAGAAGGCACAGAATACAGTTCCATTAAACTAAGTTTTAAAAACACAACGCATGCTACAGAAAAGTAAGATAGTCTCCTTAGAAGAGATTATTATGCGCAATGAGCAAATGATCTTTTTCACTTGTTTGTTTCTAATACATACAGTATGTCATGTTGAACCAAAATTAAGCATTGTCTTCATTTTAAAGAAAGACACACATTGAATAATAGTTTTCATTTTAAATAAGCACTTTTAGTTTGAACTTGCCCCAAACACTTTGCAGAAAGATGAAGCATGTTGCATATCCTTAGATGTCATAAAAGAAATGGAGAGCGACCTCATGAAAACACTACAAAGTTTTAACTGAAATAGTGAATGGGCTTTCTATAAATGCATGAACTGTATTTTTTGATTCATTGGAGGAAAGGTAATACATTAAAATGGGAGATTATGATCAAAACTGACTTCTCTTTATGACAGTTCTGACTACTAATATTCTGACTACATTATGGACAAAATTGTGCATGTCCTGTTAAGGAGAAAAGAAACATTCTTAAATAGTTTAAAATAACTATATTTTGCAAAAGATACTGCTGCCAAGGAATTTTCAAAGCTGTCCAACCTTCAACTGCAAAATCATTGCTTCAGAAAAACTGAGTGAAAATTATCAGTCAACTCATGAAGATATATGTTTTAATGGATTAATATACATTGAGATATCTGGAAGACAGCAGGAGTTCCAGTTTACACATTTTCTATTATATAAATCCTGTTTTTTAAATATATTTTGAAATTAATCTTCACCAGATCACAGTGTGGCTGAATCTGGCAAAGTCTTCTGTGTCCCTCTGGCACACCTCTGCTAGAGCAGGGGGCCCAGGCCCATGGCCAGGCAGCTTCTGAACATCCCCAAGGAGGAGACCCCACAGCTTCTGGGCAACCTGTGCCAGTGCTCCGGCACCGCACAGCACAGCAGTGCTGCCTGGTGCTCAGAGGGAGCCCCTGTGCTCCAGCTGATGCCCATGGCCTCCTGTCCTGGCACTGGGCATCACTGAACTGAGCCTGGCTCCATTCTCTTTTCACCTTCCCTTCACATACTCATGGACACTGATAAGATCCTCCTGAGCTTCCACTTCTCAGTGGAGAGCAGTTCCAGCTCTCTTCCCCAGCACCTTCATCACCCTCATGTCCCTGCACTGGACTTTCTCCATATATCTACATCTCCCTTGTACTGGTCAGAGGATTCCAAGAGCAGCCTCACTGATGAACACTAGAGGGATAATGGAATTTTAAATGAGAAAAATTAATCTTATTACACTATGACTCTCATGACTACATGAGTGGCACGTGAGTCCATACTGTTTCTTCCTTACGGTTATTTTCTGTGTTGTTATTACAACTTCACTTCCTCAAACCAAAGTCTGACAAAAAAGCTGTAATTTGGTTCCCCGTAATTTGCTACATAATTCCAGGAGCAGACAACTGAAATAAAATGGGCTAAGTAGAACAGTTAAAACAGATCATTCTTACTAATTCTAATTCCTGGCTATTTCCAAGAAATTGTATTTTCATTGAAATGACTGTACTTAAAGGAAGGTATCTATTGTCAAGAATTAAGAATCTACTGCTGCAAATTACTGGCCATGTTTCAAGGTTTTAAAATTCTCAGCCACAACAGTGATGATTAATTGCATTCCAAAACAAGTCAAGAGAAAGGAATCCAAAGGTACAGATATTACATCCTTGCTGTCCTGCAGTGAACATAGCACTTTATCCACTCTTCAGGAAATTCTTCTGTATTCTGTATGTTTGCACATACATTATGCATAGCAATTGAGAAGGCTTTGCCAGTTCTCCTATTCATTCTTCTCCCCATATAAGCTATTTGCTTCTGCATGAACTTGTCAAGTGCTACATCTCCCATCAGACTTAACTTTCACTTTTGTGTCTGTGTACAAAATAGAGAATAACTTTTTTTTTTTTTTTAACAAGGAAATAAGTTACTGAAAAGTTGAGATCTCTGGTATGTATTCATCATAAAAACATTCCCAGATTTCATATACCTTAATTAATAAAAATCATCCAGTCTTTACTTGCAATTTGTATGCCCATGATATGTGTATACAGGCAAATACTCAAGGACAGAAATCAAGTAGGTCACTCTGAAAGTAATGCCTCCTATTTCCATGAAAATTACAACAGATACAAAGAACACAATAGCACTATTTGACAAAGCGAATTCTCAGCTATGAAATAGCCTTTCATCACAGTCACAGTCACCACCATTAGCTGTGCATTTTTGCCAGCAGTGGAGAAGAGCCTGCATGCCACACTCATAAACAAACTCATCAGTAACCCACTGTCACTGTTACCACTGCTGAAATGCACCACCCATTAGCACACTGCGTTCACATCCACTGTTTGGTCTCCATCAACATTCAGCAAGCATCAATGAATGTCAATATGTGCAGTCTTTTCTTCACAGAGGAATTCAATTCCATACCTTTGCTTCATGCACACTTCCATGTCAGATACCATTTTGTCAGACTGCCCCTCTGCTGCTATCACACAGCAACAACATGTAACAGGATACTGCTGGGAAGGTTCATCTTCTACTGCCATACCAACAACATCTGCCTCTGACACTGTGGGCCAATGTAATAAAATAGGAAGCATTACTAAGAAAGCTTAAGTAGCTTTCCAGCAAGTGTACATTACTACAGTGGATATGTTTATATGTATATAGGTTCATTTTATAGGTCTTTACATGAGCAAACGTTGAGCCATATAGGGTTCTAACAATCTGACCTCTTCACACCCACACTAGAAACACCCACGCTCTTTCAATTAGAGATATAATTTATTTTTTTCTTTTTAACTAAAGCTATCCAAAATAGAAATCTACATGCATTAATGCATATGAATATGCTTGATTGATAACTAAATTTTCTAAAGACTTCCCATTCATGCAGTAAAAATAAAACAATTATTTTCCCACAAAGTTCTAATTTCCCTTCACTTCCAAGAATAATAAAAAAGAGCTTCCCAGAGTAAGTCCTTTTCCATCCTATTTCACAACTTTTTAAAGGGAGTTCCCAAATATCAACTCTAGACACCTCCAATTCTTCTTTTAAGTCAAGACATAAAAAGTTGACTTTCTCTTTTGCTCTGCTGTCCTGCAATAAATGTCAATTCTTCTAAAATTAAAATGGTAAGAAAATGAACAGCAATTTCATACTGTTTTATTCATATATGTATTCTTTTTTCCACTAGAATATGTACCTACAGGTTTGGAAAAAAACTGTCAAAGAAATTGCAAATGGTAAAGCCCTTGCAGGTAGTCTAGATTTCATCCTTAATACTGCATTAAGAGTCATCTAAATGATAGATTATAAATTTTATAAAAACAAATAAATGCAATCCAAATTGTATTAATGAATCTAATTTATCTAATAAAATATATTTCTAGAAGCCTAGTAGTGATTTATATTTCTATGAGACCCATATTGCTTATTACAGTCACATTTTCTTGGAGTAAGATGAACGATCTGATAAACTGATTGGAGATCAGCTTTTCAGAGCATGTCCTATGAACATTAAAATCTTGACTGGGTAAAAGTTTTCAGATCCAGTAAAATTTGAAGTAATAAATGTAAGATGTAATGTATGTTACTTGCTTCTCTACAAGAAAAACGATTAAACCATAATCATCTCATAACAAACACAATGAATCTTTAATTCTGTTTGCCAAAATGTGCAGCAGAAGTGAGAAAAAACATAATTTACTTGATAAGCTACAGTATCAAAGCCATTTAATTTTAAGGAAAGCACGGTACAGTCATAGCTCATGTCATTGTAGCAGCATTCAGATGCTTCCTGAGTTCAGCAGTGCAGCTGGGTACAGGAATGGACGTGTGTGAGCTCTGCCCTTACTATGGCCAGTGAACTTTGAATGGGCATGGGGAGCTCGCATGGACAAACCAGTGACCTGGCCTTTCTGTACAAATGGATTAAGCCTTGTAAGCTTACAGATTGTTAGGATATTTTGCTCTCACTGACTTTAGCCTCTTTAGCCAAAACCAAGCAGCCAGGGGAAAAGCTTTCCTTCTTCCATATTTCTACAGAAGATCCCACAGCAATGGGAACTTCCCATAGCAGTAGGAACCTTGAATGTGTAGTTAAAATGGAGATCAACTGGTGTACACTGAAGTTTGTATGGCCAAGAAGAAAAGACATAAAAGAAAAGCTGTAAGGTAGATCCTGAAAAGCAGAGAGCTCTGTCCCACAGAGCAGGCAAGAGAGTAAATGTGGCTGGGCACATACATAGTGCCCATAGGTGGCCTGAGAGCACTGTCTAGAGACACTGTCCCAGGAAAAACTTCCCTGGTATACAGAGCAAGGGTAGATAACGTTTGATAAAAATGTGTACATGTGCTGTCGTGCAGCAGCAGAAGAATGTCTTCCACGATGAATTTCTGAAAACATCCCTTACAACACAAATGCTGCCAAACCATTAAGTATTGCAATTCTACATTTCTGCATAACACAGAAACATATACTTTCCACCAAAAGAAACACTTTCTGAAGACATTCCCTGACAATATGCTTACTGATTTTTTTTTTAATAGCTTTAGCAGGATTCTTCACGGGTCATTCATTAGGAATTCAGAAATCTCTTGATTTCTCCCTTTTCTTGAAGTGAATCTACTGGTAAGTGAGAGGTGTCATTAAGAATGAAGACACTGGTTTACCTTCACAGAAAATGCAGCCCTGTTTTCAAACAGTACTAATACTGCTCAACAGAAAAGATATTAGCCTTAATGGAAAGGATTACCTAATGTAAAGGGTGAAAGGGTTGCAGCATGACTGCTGAGAGAAATGTACTTACTGAAACTATTTTCTTAAGTATGTTTTGCCAGAAGGATTTAATTTATGAGAAGGGCTTTCTTCCCAATTAGGTTTTCTAAAACACATCTAGGTTTAATCTATCCATCAAGTCCATTTTTATAAAGGTCTTGAAATAAATGGGAACAAAGCATATCAACATGGCATACACATTTATATGGCAGACTGTCTGCTTTCTGTAGAAAGCTTCTGCCTAGTAAAACCAGTGGGATGGAGCATAAAAAAAAAAAAAAAAAAAAAAAAAAAACGGGGAATAGAGTTTCTTAATGAAAGTTCACACTTGACTCCCACTGCTGGAAGACATGTCACCAGCCACAGCACAGTGCCATGCAATAGATGCCCTCACACACATCCATCACCTCTGCCACACAACCCAGCGTGCTGGAACTCACACTACTGGTCACCAAGAAAAAGGACTGCTGTTATCAAGAAGTCACAGATATTTTTCCCTGGGGAGCCTACCCGCCACTGGCAGTTGCTATCGACTTAGTACTCAAGATTCTCAAATGTTCCCTGCTTGATTTCTAACAAAGACAGTGAAAACTGGAAGTAATGAAGTCTGGGACCCTATGGATGTACCTCCTGTGTCAGTGACTTTAAGACTTTTGTCTTACGAAGGTGTTAAGTCCAAATGATGTTTCTGACCATAATTAAGTCATTTTCACTTCCCTGCTTCCTTCTCCTTTCTCTTTAGGAAGCCTTTGAGCTTATGCCAAAGTATTTCCAAGATAAGAAAATTCCTTCAGCAGAATGCAAAGGAAGATGCTTTGGAAAGCTTAGAGAAGACAGCATTTCTAGAAGTAACCTGAAGTATCCAAAAGAAATTCATCACTATTTTACTGTCATTAAGCCTAAATTTTCGATCTCTTCTTACAGGACATGCTTTTTTCCATTTTCTGCCCTGTTTACATCCACAAAGACCATATTTATATTCATGGGCTGATCCTGCACATCTGCCTTGCCTATCTGTCTTAGTCATGTATCACCCCCACCCAATCTTCTAACTGACAGCTTCATTACGAGTGCAATTCCTTGCACTGGCTTTGAACTACTATCAGCAATAACATCTTACCAAACCTAAATGAGAATACCCTTAAAACAAACACTATTAGTAATGCAGGGCAGAATAAAAGTAGTAATACCATTACTCTATCCCAGATCTGGCCTTTGGTTCAGCAGCTCTGCCCTCTGTACCATGGGAAAGACATTCCTGCTGCCTGGAAACAGGCAGCCTAGTTCCTATGCTAAATAAGCCTACCTCTTCTCACAGACCTGCCTGCTGAAAGTTAATGAGCTCTTGGATGCAACACACATAGAAATTAACTGCTGTCTACCAGGTGACAAAAAACCATGCTTCTGAACTTGCTGGCTCAGAAGAATAGATCACTTTGGGAAACAACTGCTAGGGATGGACAGCTTCATACAAGCACAGAAGATCCAGTGGATCTGGGGTGTGCTGGAATTGCAGCACAGCTGGGAACTGCACGTACTCAATGAATTCTTTCCTCAGACTTTGAAAATATTTCAGGCAAACACACCTGTCATGCTGCCAACAGCAAGGCAACAGTGAAACCTGCTAAGCCAGCTGGAAAGTAGCATTACAGCAACCTGGAAAGGAATCCAGCTCATTACTGGAGAGCTACAGAACTTGTGAGAAACAGCTGCATTGTTTAAGAAAACACTTCTGGGTTTTATGTGCTTATGATACCAACTTTTTGTTAATTTTTTTTTTTTTTCCCACTACCATTTCAATTTACACTCATCAAAGGAGGCTTGGATAAATTTAAGAAATAAGTAGCTTCAGAAAACTTATTTAGCAATAGGAAACATCTTCACTTTGTGTTGGCTTGCCCTATATCCAGATTTTCTAAAATAAACACTCTTTTTACATCCTACAGTTATCACTTGGCAAAACGATGTCTGACAGACTACTGGAGTAGCTCCAGTGAGACTGCCTGGCATCTGGAAGTCTCAGGGGCACAGCATTTACTGCATATGAGCTGAATACTAAATGTAAACTTATTTCTTCTTGGACAGTTTGGACAGGCATATGAGCTTGAGACCATTGTAAGGCAGTGTTTAACCAGGTGCACATTTTAAATTCTTCAGAAATAAACATCTACTGACAGAGTACACACAGTATCCATCAATGGTTTCTTCATATAATAAGCTTGAGGCTACTAGAATAGCAGGAGCCAATGCAAATAAGAAAAACATATTTTTCAACATGTGTACATATATAAACGAAGATCCCTCTAATACTTATTAGTCAGTAAAAATAACAGAAAACTATTCTGTGCACTTTTTATTTTTGAGCTTTACAGAGACATCAAGCTTTCAAACTTCAATGTCAGTGTTAATTATAGAAAATAACCGTAAGCCACTGAATCCATATATCCTAATTACTAAGCAAAACTCATAGTTACCAAGTAAAGGCCAGCAAACTCTGTATCACAACAGAAAGCGAGGGAATGGATTCTTTATGAAATGTGACATCGAATTCACAAACAATACCATAAACACAGCATGTCACTTGTACTCGTGGCAAAGCTGTATTCATTTCATCAGGAAAACAATCCCTCATAAGTAAAACTGGAATATGGACATGCCAGGAATGAAAGGAAGATCATCTTAGCTCAGTTTTAAAGAAATAAATATATTAATTCATGCTAGCAGCCTATATTTTTATCTCCAAAGTCATAAAGAGTTAACACTAATGAAAGGAGACACTGCCAACATCAAGATGCCTCTTACCATAGACACATCATTATCTAGAATCAATTTCCATCAGCAACCTAACAGCCTCCCATATATTAACATTGAGGATCAGCCAGTTGTTCCATTGATCACATCTTTTTCCTTTCTCTCCATTTATTCCAGTCAGAGCCAATGATACCTTGCTACTAAATTGTGATACCGATAAATACTTGTCCTGTGATTTCAATAGGAGATAACCAATGATCAAAGAACCAGTGATCTGTGTATGTAATAAAATAATAACGTAGAGAAGCGTAGTAATAATACAGTGTTTGAAAAATAGAAATAATTCAAATTTTGAAGAGAAACAATTTTATAAAATAATCAAATCCTCATCTCAGTTCCTGTTGATCAGTGCCTTTTTCTGTTCCATTATTCGGTTTTGTCTGGGAGGGAAGAAATGCCCCACTTTTACCATTCACGTAGCTGCTCTCCCATAAGGACAGTGGAGGGAAAGAGTGAGAAGGAAGAGGCCAAGTTCACATTTTTGTGTGCAGTATTCCCAGTAACTTATAGAAAGCTCTTATTGGGCATAGCAATGGACACTAAACTCATTCTAAATGTCTTAATCGCTGATGAAGAAACACAGATTTTAGAAGAGAAATAAGAATAACCTTAAAAAGAAAAATTATGGTGCTCCATATGTGAACAACTAGGCATTAAAAAACAAATGCACCACTGAAGAGCCAAGATAACTTATTTTTTGTCTGTAATTCTCAATTTGTATTATGCAGAAAGGCATTGGCAAAATTTAAAATTCTACCTAACAAGCAAGAGAGAAATGCAACTACTGTGCTTTACATCCCTGGTGTAACATTAAACTGTTCTCTCTACAGCTGCCTGGAAGGAGGCTGCAGAGAGGAGGTGATGGCCTCCTTTCTCAGGTGACAAGAGACTGGTCATGAGACAATGGCCTCAAGCTGCACTGGGAAGATTTAGAGTGGGTATCAGTAACAATTTCTTCATGGAAAAGATGGTTAGGCATTGGGACAGGCTGATGGGTGGTGAAGTCCCCATCCCTGGAGTATTTAAGATATGTGTGGACTGGCAGTGAGGGAGATGGATAATGGTGGATGGATAGATGTTTAGAGTCAAGGTAGATGGTTGGACCTGATCTTAAAGTTCTTTTCTAACCTGAAAGATTCTATGACTCACAACAGCATTTCAATACCAATCACAGCAATTCCTTCCTTTAAAACTGATGTAACATTTCAAATGCAGCATACAAATTACAGCCTTCCTGATGGTGAAAACAAATATAATTTTTAATTAACTCAAGCTGCCAGCTTCTGAAAGCCGCAGCAAACATGCCATAGACTCACTTCACTGTTGAAATGATTTGGTTTGAGAAACAAGAACTAATTCACAGCAGTAAATGCAAAGCATCTCATCCATCTCTGGCAGCACACGTGTCATGAACTGTCTAGAAACATGTAACGTAACTGCTGATCCTGCAAGCAGGAATGGCAGCAAAAAAAAAAAAACACAGTGTAAAAGGGTTTTTCATCACCTTGACACCACAATAAAAGCCTCTGTAAAGTAGTAATTGGATCATTAATTATTGATCTCCTTTTAATTGTTGCCATGAGGAAAGTAATTTGGTGTATAAAGAAAACATCTGTTGCTTTAAGTTTGGTTTAACAAGTTATTTTTGTCAAACCCTTTCTTTCAAGGAAATTAATTAACTACTGAAGAAGAACAGTAAACCTAAAAATTCAATGGATTCCAGAAATAACAACCATAATAAGCTAATTTAGCTGCACACTTTCTATGTACAGGCTTGACAGTATGCCAAAATTAGCAAAATTAGCTAAGCTTGATGGTATCTTGCACCTGGTTTAACATATAAATGTGCTCCAAAAAAAAAAAAAAAAAAAAATTGTTTGTCTTTTAAGACAAGCTTTGTAACACAAACTTTTATTTTTACATGCATACACGTGCACGTACGAACATTGATATACCTGCTATACTTCGAGGAAGGTCAGGTTGCAAATATTCAGAGTAAGAATGATCTGAGGCTTCGTTTGCCATGAAGCTTAATTTCCTATACAAATGTATTAATGTGTAACCATGAACAATGCAGTGGTGAGCTTCTCCACTTCCCCAACACACAGGGTGTAGATTAAATAAGTAACCAGTCAATATTTCTGTTTCTTCAACTAATGTCCCCTTTCACTAGTCACTGAACATAATCTAAATAAAACATTGTCTCTTGACACTCTCTTGGTGTTCTCAGAATATGCCAGTTCTGCACAAGTCAGAGTTAAACTCAAGGAATTTTTCTTTATAGCCAGTCTATATAAAGAAATGAGGTGAATGTTGCAATTAACCTCTTCTAAAATGAGTTGTTGACATAAGGAAACAAAAGCAGAAAATATCAAATATCCCAAACAGTTTTCAGTGCCAAACTTGGGAAATACAGGACTTGAATTTTCTTCAAGAACTTCAAGGCATGTGGGACTGCCTTTTCCTGGCTTTACATACACATTAAATGACAAGAAGTTAGAAAAAAAATCTGCTTTCCAAAAAAGCATTTTATATTATTATTTGATTAAAACCAAAATTGTGTTACTCCCCAAGTCTGCCCAGTACTGCCCATGTATAAATAAACAAACTGGATGGAGATGTTCTTTGCAGAGGAACTGTACAATGATATTCTTCAAAGAAAACCGGTATGATCAGTAAAATATTGTGTAGATACAAGTGCAAGATTGTTAAAGTTTTATATATATATATATATATATGAATATACCTATATTCATATTCCAGAATTAATTTTGAATCCTAATGATAAAAGGTAGATTTCTTAATTGCAATTTTCTGTGTCTTCATCGTTTCAGAAGCATGCAGAACAATGGAAGAAGCCTACACAAATGAAGAGTTGGTTGATGCTAGCTCTGTAATTATTTCATTTAGCTGAATACATAAATAAGCATGTTGCTCAGGGACCTTTCCACAGTCAACAAGAACCACTCCCATAATTACAGCCTTCATGGTAGCTGAAGCCATAATAAAGGTTACATAAGCAATTTAATCTCAGTCTCCTATTTTTATTATGACTATTATCTAAAAATATATCTAAGGCTCTAGAGTTTCTAGAGTAAGTTTGAGCAAAAGGTCAGTATTTTTCACTTTTTACAGAAAATTCCCACACATCCTCTACTTTTTTAAATTTATAGAAAGTTGAGATGAAAGGAGGAAAAAAAAAGCCATGTTATTTAGTGCTGTAAAAACAACAGGAAATTCTACCTCAAAAATTGGACCACGTCCTACATCACAGAAACTCTTATTGCACAAAATGGTCCTTGAGCTGGTGTAACTTCCCTAGCCCATACCACAGGTGGCTTTGAGAGGCAGGCAAACAGTTAGGTGAGCCAGAGCAGAAAGTGCCTGTTTCTGATATAAACACCAATATAACTGCACCAAATTACCTTTTTTTCATAACAAATACGTCATGTACAACAGAGAAAATTATTTGCAAAATCCACCAAGTGACTTCAGATAAAATTCTGTAATGAACTTGTGATGCAGCCACTTTCTAAACACCTTCTCCTCATTCAATTGCTCATTTTCTTGGATGTACACCTTACTAGCAACACAATCAATCCAGATTAACATAGCTTTCCAAATTTAAGGCTTTTCCCATTCAGCTTGTTACTCTTCAAGACAGTTTTATCTTCATAACGTAACATATTAAACATAAACATTTTTTCTTTTTTTTTATTTTTTCATATTACAAGTATCAGAAAACTATTTATATTCATCTCCAGGGGATGCCTCTGATTGAAATGTTACTATTATAGAATAAATCTGTGCTGCCTCATATGGGAAATGAGAGGTAGGAAGGGCAGAGGCTGCTGCCCTTCCTCATCAGCCAACTTGACATTTCTGCACAGAGCTCAGATGTGGAAAAAAGTATTATGGGATCCAGCTGGCATAGGTGCCATCACAACAACCTTAACAGATATGGCCAACTGACTCATAAGCAATGAAAGGATCATTCCCCTCTTTTAAAGCTGACAGAGAGCACTTGGAAATGCACCCATTAGTCCCTTGAAAGACTGCTGAGCAAATTTTTCTTGAATCTCCCCCAAATGCTTGTCTTTTCTGCCTGTGTCTGCCCTACACAATCAAATACTACAGAGCACCTCTGCTGTGCTGAGAACAGCAGTCCTTGCCCAAATACAAGGTTTTATACAACGGCAACCTCAAATAAGGTATAAGCTAATTAACTTAGAATATTTAGAATTCTTCTTACCTGAGCATCATTGGAAAAAAACATTTGGAGTAATATCTTAAAGAATTTGTTTTACTGTGGTTAGAACTAATTAGTTGTTTGTTTGTTTTTGCTTGCAATTATGCAAGATAATTTGGAAAGTTTCTGTCTTTTAAAAGGAAGAAAAATAGCTTAAAAGATAATCTTGACTAGTAATATTGTAAACATAATGACAAAGCTACACAATTTACACCTATTATTACACATTTCATACTGGACTGTGATTTGTAATTTGCATTTTTAGCACTAATTTCTTGAAATAAAGAAATACCAGTGGTGTCTGCAAATGTGGGATTGGCTGTTTTCAAAGCTGTTGTAAACAACACAAGCAGTTAATGACTTTTTAGGGTGACATTGCTGTTGCTGCATATTTTTTTTTAGATCATCCCCTGTCAAATTCAATAGAGAACTGGCAAGTATGACATGCTTTGGGAATAACAACTTTGGCAAACTACACATCTCAACTGAAACAGCTTTTAATTTTAACTGCCTCTTTGCTACTGTTCAGTATCTTTTACTTAGCTGTTTCCAAGTGGGACTGTAAACAGAAACATAGCTTGCATTTCCATTTCAGATGTGACTGTTTTAAGACCAGTTTCCTATAATCTTACTTTTCCTTGTTTGTACAACATCTTTATTTATTTTATAAGCAAAGTATAATAAGCAACGTGTTCTTTTAGTAAAGTCAGAAGCAAGAAGGATTGATTGATATCACAAATATACCTTACTCCCTTTCAGGCATTGGAGCGTCCCAATCAGGGACAAGCGAAAAAAATTTCTGCTCTTTTTTCCTAATTCTGAACTGCTTAATAGGAGTTTGCCTGTTCTTAGAGGGAACAGAAGTTCAGCTTTCATACTAATTCTGCGCCGCTGCCCTAAACAAGATGGGGGAATCTTTCAAGGCAACATATTACTGTGGGCCATGAGTTACAAGTTACCAATCTGTGGTGCAAAGGAAGACCAAGGTGACCAGTGACCTCATTGTGACAGCCTGGTATGCTGAGGAATGGGAGCAATCCCATCTGTCAGAGGCATAACAAAACCGCAGACTCTGCAAGATTCATGCACTTTTTAGTTTCTCTGTAAGCTGTCTATTCTTGTAAAGAATTGTTCAGAACAGTTGTGTAACCAGCAAACCAGGTATGTGGGATGTCAAGACTCTGCAGTCTCCGGGAGACCCAGCAGGCAGAGACAGGCAAGTCCCAGCCTAATAACTGCACGCTCCGACAGATGTTCCAATGGGAGACCTTAGTCCCTGTTCCTAGGTTTCACCTTTTACGAAGTCTTAATTACTTAAGCAGCCAGAAGAGATAAGACACAAAAAGAATAGATTTAAGAGAGCTCTGGACATAGGAAAAGGGGTGTGAAGTCAACATAAAGGAATGAATAAATCTTAATAAGAGAGAGTCAAATAGGCATCACAGTTCAGGGATCCAAAAGATTTTGACTTCTGCAAAATTTGTTATGACCCAGTGTGAAGGAAAGAAAGAAGAGAAGCACCCAGAATACACAGAAAGAACCCTGGCAGCAGGAGGTAACTGAACTGAATGCAGGAAAAAATAGATGTACGCTTTGTTTAAATGCTTCGTGTCTCAGTGGAAGAACTCACTTCAACCAAAATTTTGGCAAGAGACCTCCCCAACTGAAATCTAACGAGTATAATCAATGTGAATCTTCACTTGTTCCCACAGCACTAATGAGCAGCGAGCCTGAAATACAAGGAACCTGAATGCTAAGCTTTGCTCTGACAGTGACCCACTGATTTCCAGTTGGTAAAATTGAGATACTAAGGCTTTCTTCCACCTAAAAGGATGTATGTATGAATGCAAGCTACTCAAAACCACTGTGATGAGCATCAGCAAAGGGTCATGAAAAAAAGGACAGCTTCAATCATCCAAGCTCTTTAAAAAGAACAAGAAGAATAAATATCAGTCTCATTTCTTCACATAACAACCATTCCCTACAGCGAAAAAGGCAGATGATGCTGAAGAACTGAGAATAAAGTAATTCAATTACAGATTTTAGTACAAAGAAAATATTTCAGGAATCAAAACTACAGCTCTGGAACAGAGCAATGTTGTGTGCAGACAGCAGTTGCAGGGAAGAAGTGATCAGGACTGGGCTCTGATGTTGTGCACAAAGGTGCAGCTATCTTCACAAAGCTGAACACACATTGCTGAGACTCCCTGGATTGATAAGCAGGAGCTTATTTTGTCACACTGAATATAATTCAAGAGTGACCTCGATGCTTCACACGAGCACTATTTTACAAAGCTCCTACTTACAGTTCTTATTTGCTTTAGATTTAAATTACATTCTAGCAGGATAATTAGGAAAGCAGAAAGAAATGTCATCAAAACTTATCTAGTTTAATTATTTTACCCTTGCCAGAAGAAGGGATTTAAATTAAATTATTCAATCAATGTGTTAATAATAATAATAAAAAAAAAGTACTTATAGCAGTGATATTTGGGAGTAAGAATATGTATTTCTAACTCAATTTGGACATTATTAATTTCAATATTCAAAAATGTTGATTATACCTTAAGATACTGTGTTCTACCTAACAACACCAGAATGCTGGTCTCAGTCTATGCTTGAAATTAGCCAGAACGTTGTCAGCTGGCATTGCAGATATGAATGTAAGCAAGAATCTAGTCAGCATTTCTCAAATTACATTCATAGGGTATTTTTCAACTTTTGGCTTAGGAAAATACTTGGGTTTGCTGTATATAAATACATCCCTTTTAAATGCATATGTTGATAGTTGGGGTTTTTTTGGATGTTTTACTAACATCACAGAAATAAGGATCATATAGACAGTATCATCATTAACTAAATTAAATTAATTAAATACACAAAATATATTCTTGGACACATTTTTGTTGCATAGAGAGGAAAAATACATTCCTTCCTATGTATACAAAGCCCTCACTTTGGAGATTATAAAATATTATAAAAATCATTATACCTCACTTTCATCTGTCAAGACTAGTTATTTTTGTAGTTAAAAAAAATATGCCTCGGGTGACTAACGTCACACGGGTTATTCTGAGATGAAATGTGTGAAGTAGCATTGTTACAAAAGCCTTATGTTAATATTCACAAACATTTTGGTCTTTTCGTAAGCAGCTAGTGCTGCACTTAACGGAAGCATTCCAGAAGTTACTTGTCAAAAAGTTCTGTTTACAATAAAAAGATATAATTTCTTTCAGATATTGAGTACTTTATTGCACTGCTTATCAAGTGTATTTTTATTATTTGGCTATTCCACGTAAGTCCTCAGTCTGTTTCTCAATAGCACTATCTGAAAAACCTGCACTGTATTGTGCAGCCTATGGACAACATAACACAGTGGATCAGCAGAGATGATGTTCCTTGTCAGGTTTGTGATTACTATCATCATCTGACAATCAAAAAAAGTACTACTCTCTTTCAAAAGTTATTCCTAGAAACTTATTTCATACATTTGGTGTAATTAGATTAGATTCTATTACCAGCTACCAGGAGAATACGGGGTACGTTAGAGTTATAAACCAGTTAACTGAATTCCTAGATTTGATCATGCATTAACATGAAATTTACTGACAAAGATGACCATAATCCATATGAATGTCTCCAAAGGAAATAGAGAAATTCTCAGCTAACTTCTGAACTCATGACTTGCATATTCTGCCCTTTGCTCTACCATGCTCGTTATTCATGACTGTCAACAATGGCTAACAGGTCTCATTAACATTTCAAATTGTAAAGTGAATTCATTTTTTGTACTTTTTCCTACCAATGGAAATATTTTTCAGCTACAGGCAAGAAACATTTGTGTGCACATGCTAATACATTTCTCTAGAGCAAGTTCCAGATTTTAATGAAGAGCTTCCCAGAGGACAACATCAAACCCCACACACACAGTTCCCAGGCTGGATTTCCACTCCCAACTGATGTATTTTTCAGTCATTTTATTTGCAGTATTGTAAATGGCTAACTAGGATGTTGGGTAAAAGAAATCAAATTTCTGTTTTCTTAGGATCTGGCATCAGTGGAAACTCTCCCACTGCTCTTAAAAAGAACTTCAGCAATCAAAGCAGCAGAAAAAGGTAAAGGCCTCAGGCAAAAAGTCAATGCTACCAATCAATATCATAACCAGAACTGAGATGTCCAGATGTCCACATACCGCGGTAAGAAAACAACCTCATGAGCTCTATGAACACATTGCTTAACTTCTACAAGCAAGAATGAATAATTTCAGAGATGGGCTTTCCTCCACATTCTAATTTAGTTATATGACATTAAGTAATAGGGAAATGGGAAGATAATGAGTTGTATTTGAAAATAATTGCTGTTATAAATAATGAGAGCCAGAAGTCCAAGTACTAAGAAATGGAAAATGCTTTGTTGATGTCAAATTCTAGGCTTTGCCCCTTCTTATCCTGTCTGTATCTACAGCTGTGAGCCATACGTGTCCTAACACTGCACAGATACCAGCTATAAGCAAAAAAAAAAAACTTCACAAACTGTAATAAAATCTCCATTATTGTATTCTTCATCTTTTCTAATGAATTAATTGCTTAGGAAGAAGGAAATGTATCTTTATCATATTTACGATGCCTTTACATATTTCTTGCTAAATAATAATAAAATTATTTTTACTGCAGTTCCCAAGTCTGCAATGAGCTTCTTAACAGATTTGTTTCTCTCGTATAAAAAATGTTTCATGTCCAAGGTTTTTGTATTTTGTAAATACTGGTAGCATTTACCATGTATTTACAGTCTCATCAGGACTGCTGTTATGTGCTATTTTCTTCATCTAACACCACTATATCAAATTTCAGCCCTGGATCTCAGAACACTTTAAGAAGAAGCTCATATCGTTTATAATGTATTTCAGGCTGCAAAGATAAGGAAAGGAAGACTAAGTCATCTAATCACAGCAGTGATACAAAATAGGTAAAATGAAACCTTACAATAATCACCAAACATACGACAGACACTGTAATACAGAAAATATTTGCAGACAAAATATATAATGGCACATGAACTTTTAAATCTAGTAGTCTTCTTTCTTTTTGAATAAAGATTTTCAAATTATTAAAACACAAAAGTGAGACTTTATGTATAATTATTTAAGAGTAAGGCATGTAATGATCTTGAGGAGAAATTTTGGCTCATTTTCTCAGAACTTTATCATCGCTATGCAAAAAGAAAAGAAGAAAGAAAGGAGCAAAGTATACATTTACTTTCTTTGCCTGTAAAACTGCTTATCTGTATCTCTCTATCTTAGTCACTGAGCTGGAGGTGGGATTACTTTGATCTGACACACTTGAGCAGCAGAGTAAATGTTCAGAGCAAAAAAGTACACCTCATCCTCTAATAAATTCACTTTTCATTCCTATGGTGGACCAGACCACCACAACATTTCAGGAAAACACAACAGTAATTAAGAAGCTGAAATCCCAATAAAAGATTCAAAGTTCCCAAACCAGGTTTCCTTTCGCAGTGCCCACGCAGTGAGCAGCCATGAGAGACCTCCGGAGGTTCTGTATCAGCAATCCTTTTAGTCATCTTAACAGTCCTGCTGTGTCAATGACAGGCATTAGCTTCACAGACCTTCTATTTGCTTCGTTGCAGTTCTGCAGCCTTAGGTGCAGATCTAGGGCAACAGCCAGGATTTACTGCCCTCCTGTCCTACTGCACAGCCCAGATCAGCCTCGTGTCCCAATTCTCTTTGCTGCAAACACCTATTTCAAGGCCCACGCTGTTCTCATTTTTCCTTCTTTTCCCTGATACCTCCATTTTCTTCTCTGCTCTCCATTCCCACCGTTTTATCTCCTTTTCTTTACCAAGGTGCCAGAAAAAGCAAAGACAGATTCTGCTCCATCACTCCCCTCCTCAGGCTGGCAGAGACTTTGCAATTATTTTCTTATTCACATTTTGTCACAGTGTTGGACCACGCTGGCATCACTGTTAGGAAAACCTCGCCAAGTTTTACAACCAAAATGCCATGGAAATAAATCCAGTGTGAACAAACTGATAGCAAACCAACACACAATTTTCCCATGTTATAAAGGCTCCACATTTCTTGTTTTCTGAATGCAATCCTAATTTAATTTCTTCTCTAAATCCGAATAGCTTGCTTGGTCAAATCTTATCTTGTAACATGTGAAGAAGAAAAAGTAAAATCTCCTTAGCATATAGACATCTAACACAGAGCTATCATATGGTAAATCTGCTTTCCAAACAGCAATGGTTAAAGAGCAGCAGAAAAACAAAGAACATAGAAAAGACTAAAGATTAGACGCAGAAATGTGTTCAGATAAAAGGTGGCTAATCTCAAAGACTTGAGTTACAGAGGACTCTGGGCTCCTGTGGGACAGAACATAAAAAGCAAAGATGGAATTGCACAACGTTTTCACTGAGTAGAGATTCTCCACATTCTACATCTGCTTGGCAATACAGACAGCCTTCAAAAGTGCTCAGCAAACTCAAGTTTCCGCACAGGCTTTGTAAAGGTACTAAGGAGTTTTCTTTATGTTCTCAGCTTGCAGTCAGATCCTGCAATTCACACTGTCTTAGGATAGCAGCCCTTCCCCAACACACTGCTGGTGCCAGCGTGAGTGACGTCAAACAAACCAGAACACTGCACAGTTTGTGCATGAAGAAGTTGAGAGTTGAATCAAGAGACTGGTTATGAGAAATCAAAGTCCCTGTAGATGTAAATATCTACAATTGCAAAATAAATTCTGGGACAGAAAACTGGGAAGCTTGTTTAGTTTAAACACAGATTCTCATTGTCATTTTGATTGTAATATTAAAAATTCAGAATCTGGTGTCACGTTGTCTCAGCTTTATCATACTTCAGAGTTTCCTGACGCCAAAACACTGTTTTATTATTTTGTAGTAGAAGCATCTAACTAAAAGCAAAACATTACCTACTTTCTTTTCCTCTATGATTTATTCAGACTGTGTGCATTTTGTTCCGTGAGGAATGCTCATCAAGGGATCAGAACGCGCCACATGAACGCTTTTCAACGTATTACAATCCTACATTGTTTCATGCCATAAATCAAGTGTTGTGACAGCCTCCTTTAGAAAGAAGAATGTGCATGGCATGCTTTTTACTGCTTAGTCATATTTGTGATGCTATAAGAAGACGTAAGCCTTACAACCTTCTTATCAGAGATATTTTAATTCTACACTCCAAATGTGCATGTGCTATCACTGAATCCACCACCAGTTTGAATTTTGCTGCCCTCAATACCACTCTTCCACAAATATACTTCTCTTGCACTGCTGATACCATATTTGGGATGACATTTTCCCTATATATTCTCTATAATAAGAAACTGTCAAATAATTGATATCAGAGAGTTCATATTTGTATAAATATAAATGAAACTCTTTCTCTAACACATAATATTGTTTTACTTGAAAATAAGACTAAAACCTCCAAATTTCAAACAGAGGTAAGGTATAGGTTTACAAAAAAAAGAAGGAAAAAAAACCAAAAACTACAGTCTGGCCATAGATGTAATTAATAACGATATGCAGGCGATTTTCTGTGCAGATGTATAAAAGCTTCACTCTGCCACATCTGCACAGACTCTATCATTTCTGTTAGCAAAGGTTTATAATACTATTAATTAATCTGACTTTTATATTAAAAAAAAAACACAAGATTTTGAAATAAAAATTAGGAAAAAATAAGGGCTTTCGTTGAAAGAGCACGAGCAAGCAGAATACTTTCTCCCTTGTCTCTTATTTAAAGTTTGGCATGATTGAAAAAATCAAGCACAATAAACTCTAGGTTATATGGGCACTTGCTTATCAGGTATTTAAATATTTTGCTACTGCTTACCAGTTGTTTGACTCGTGCCTGAGCCTGATATTATAATTTTCTGCCACGTTCTATTTGATGTTGTTTTAATTGAGATGTCTTATGAAATCTGAGTAAATGACCACATAACACTATTGAATCCAAGTTGCAAGCACTAATCTGTGTGAGACAATGGCTGAGCGCCTCCATTTGTTAAAACAGGTTCACTTGAAGGCATCTAGATTAACTAGATTCATTTTTGTAATTAAAATATAAATCCTCATTCCAACTGATGCTCATAAGTATTTTCCTATTAAATTCAGGGGATTCAAATATATTCTGAGCAGGTGAATTTAACAGAAAATAATCTCAAAATCAGTAAATCGCATAAACTCTTCAAATTAAAGAGAACATGTACTTTAAAAGAAAATGTAGGAAATGCTTATTCTTTACTCCAGAATTGGACATATTCAGTTTTGTCTCCTGTCATTTCCTTGACTTCCATATAACCAATTCTACAACTGCTCAGTTTAGTTTACCCAAACTCTGCCTTTTTTGCTCTGTTTCAATGTCAACGTAATCAGTTTAAGAAAGAGAACACCTTTGTGAAGCATTCTAGCCCCTGGTCTTTCACATTCAAAGTTACTTGATGCATCACAAAAATGACTACAGCAGCTCACTCTCAGGAAATACATCCACAATCAGCACAATTTACCTGCATCACCTCTGCCACCAAGAACTCAGCATTCACCCTAAGGTTACTGGAGGAGAGAGGCTACACTGGTCGCTCTTGAGAAAAGCCAGTTTATCCACCAGGAAAAAAACACCGCAGTCAAACCACACAGACCGTACTCTAAGCATATGTCTCCTTCTCAAACAGTGCCTGTTGTTCAGAAAATAAATATGAAAGAACACAAATTCTTCTGCAGTCCACAGGAAAAACACTTCTTGTCTGCTCTCAGTCTTTGACAAACGAATTAGTTGAGAAGTGGATAATGATATGTAGTTCTTTTGTTTTCTTTCTTTGATACTTGGCTTTCAGTCACCATATCATTCTTGTTTTTCCTCTTTTAAGTATCTTCTGAATATATTAAGTCAAAATATTACAGCTTTTACATTTGCATGCAGTAGAAATATGACACTGAACTCCAAACAGTTAGAAATTAAATACTAAGCAGACTTCTAATTTTTAAGTATATAATGAATGTTTAATGAATAATTTATTGAATATAACTTTAGCAACCATATTTTCTCATCATATAAATTCTGCAATATTTCCCCTCACTGACTTTAAATTCCCCAAGCATATTTTTCTAATAAAATGAATAGTTAAATCATAGCATCATGTAGCATATTCTAGTCAGTGGAAGAATAATGATAGCTATAACCACTGTCCTCTGATTTCTCAGATTCTCGTTATAAATGGTAAGAAATAACCTAAAGGCAATAAATTGAAACAGAGAGAGAAAGAGAAAGAGAGAAGGGAGAGAAGGTGGGAGAGAGGAGAGGAGAGGAGAGGAGAGGAGAGGAGAGGAGAGGAGAGGAGAGGAGAGGAGAGGAGAGGAGAGGAGAGGAGAGGAGAGGAGAGGAGAGGAGAGGAGAGGAGAGGAGAGGAGAGGAGAGGAGAGGAGAGGAGAGGAGAGGAGAGGAGAGGAGAGGAGAGGAGAGGAGAGGAGAGAGAAAGAAGGGAAAAAAACAAGGAAGAAAAAGCAAAAAAGAAAAAAAAGAGAGAAACCCTTAGCATACTATTTTTCTGTAGATCTTTTCCTATATTAATTTTAGCTATTTTTTATGGTTTTCTTAAAATAATACTGATCCATTTGCAGGTTTAACTAACTCAGAGCACCTAACTGACTCCATCAAAAACTTAAAGCAAATCATCCACCTGATACGCAACACAAAAACCAGCACATTTTCAAATGGAAATGTTATTCTTTAATGGGAACATATTATTATTTCTCTACTCATGTCGTCACATAATCAAAATTCAAAACATACTTTAAAAGCTGCAAATGACACCCAGCTGAACTCCAGGGCAGAATATTTAGGAGACTGTCAAGGGCTCAGACTAAGAATATTTTATGTGTTGAATCAGTTTGAGTCCTTATAGTGAAGGAGCACCTAGATTGTTAATAAAGTTTTGGCATTTGGAGCAACATTAGGAGCACAGATTACATACTGGTATGAGTGTTGCTCCCTACTTCGGGTCTCACACAGTCTCAGGCAAATGGAGAAATGTACAGTTTGTGATTAACCCCACTGGCTTACCAGGTTTAGAACGCATAAAATTAAACCTTCATCCAGGCTGAAATTATAAAACACATGTAAGGTGAGATGAATGTCTGGAATCTAAATTCTCACCTTAAATGTCAACAGCGATCACCTACTGAAATGAACTACTAAGACACATCGCAGATTCTCATCTCTCCTCCACACAAGCGCTGGATGCCTTTCAAGAAACAGCCTTTGATCAAACACAAGGTGCTCTTTTGTCATACAAGTTACTGAGCTCACTAACAAATTAGCAGCATGGCACTGAATGGCCTGTGATAAATAGCTGGACCTATTAGATGCTGTAATGGTAATTACTCATTGTAAGTTCCATGAAACCACAAAAATGGTTCAGAAAAAAAAAACAGCAGACATGTCACACAAGTACTAAAGCACAGCTCTTCTGCTCAATAAAAGCACTGACAGTTGACCAAGTTAAACTCTAGACAGCAACATATTATTCTTATTGCAATAGTAACTAAAAGCAGAAGTCAAGGATTAAGCCTCTCCTGGGTACATCTCAGCCTCTAATATGGAAGTGCAGCTACTATTTTATGCTAATGTTTTCATCATAGATAGTTTGTAAGTGCATGATCTGATAGGCCTGTACAGTTCAGCAATCTCTGCTTTTTTTTTTTTTTTTTTTTTTTTTTAAGAAGGAAGGTAATAGCCAAAGCATTTGTTGGATTATGCTACATAATATCAAATTTAAACCTCTAATAGGTGGGCCAGATCTGAGGCGCTGAAAAAGACCCACAGTGCACTCCTAAGCCATGACAGCAGGCTAAGCTAGCCACTGATGAGTCGGCCAGCATGAGGAAGTATAGGGCTAGCACAGGCCTGAAAACGTCTGTTGTAGTTTCCATAGAAATAAATAGTAGGCATTATTTTCTGAGCAACCTACATATATAACCTCAATCATAAAATAAAGAGACATGATGAGTAAAGATCTAAAGATAAATATGTAGCTGAAGCCTGGAAAGCAGAGGAAAATAAAAATTCATAAATTTGTCTTCTACAGTTTAGATGAATTCCCTTGTGTCGTTGATTATTATCCTATATATGAAATATATATGATGTATATATATATCTATTTCATAATATATATCTACCTATTTCATAATTATTTACAATCCATCTTGACAAATATGATTAGAAAATATTTGCAAACTGCAGTACTAACTGTTCTCATACAAAGATAAATCTTTAATAACATCCATTATTGCAGCAGCAGAATTATCAAAAGGACATTAAAGACATAATGTCCAACTAGAAGAATCTAAAGCAAAAGAAATAATCTTAAGACTGTACATAGCAGCAAAATGATGACTGATGAAATACAATAAGAAGCAAAAAGATATAAAAATCTATTTCACAGAAACCAGTATCTGAAGTTCTGCTTTGGTAGCTTGCTGATCCCATTCCTATAATCCAGGTAACAATGAGTAGAAAAGACAGTTTCTATAGGATCTTTCCATAAATTGGTTTGGGATGGAGGTGACCTTAAAAAACATCCAGTTTCAACCACTCACCATGGGCAGGGCTGCCACCTACCAGCTCAGGCTGCCCAGGACTCACCCAGCCTATTCTTGAGTGCCTCCAGGGATGGGGCATGCACAGCTTCTCTGGGCAGCTTGTGCCAGTGCCTCACCACACTGAGTAAAAAATTTTCCCCTAATATCTAACCTAAATCTCCCTTCTTTTAGTTTGAAATCATTTGTCCTTGTCCTATCACTATGAGATCATGCAAAAAGTCAGTCTCCCTCCTGTTCATAAGCTCCCTTTAAGTGCTGGAAGCCAAAATAAGGTCTCTTCAGAGCTTTCTCTTCTCCAGACTGAACACGCCCAACTCTCTCAGCCTTTCTTCATAAGAGCTCACAAGAGCAGAGCAAAAGGGGACGATCTCCTTCATCCCCTTGCTGCCGCCCCTCTGCTGATGCAGTCCATACAGCCTTCCAGACTTTCTGTGGCTTGTTATTGCTAAAGAAACCACGTAACAATAATTACAAACTCATAGAATGGCTTGAGATAGAAAGGACCTCAATGATCTTAAGTTCCAGATCCACAGTAATGCTGTTTAGTGCATTTAGAATCTAGAAGCCTGGACTAAGAGTTAACTCAAGAAGCAATATTTAAACAAGTCAAAGTAACTCAGGATAATGAGCTTAGGTCAATTTTTAAAGTATTATCTGAACAATATTTAACATATAATTCTTCCTCATCGGTGTAAGAAAGAGCTCAGTTTAACCATGAATCTGTGATCATCTGTTCCATAAGGAATTCAATATTTACTCATAACTTTGGCTGAAGAAGATGCTGTTTGACAGAGTATTACACTATTTTTCTCCAATATGTGAAGTATTTAACACAGAGCTCTCACTCAAATCTCTTCAGTTATTTGGTTTAACTGCTGAAAACACAGAAGCATATTTCAGCTTGTCAGGAAGGATCTACCATCACTTGTGCAGTCTGAAAACCAAAGTATTTTAGAGAAATTGGGCAAGTAGGGTGAAAAAGCTCAAGAAGACCTGGTTTTACATACTTGCAGAGTAACACTATGCACTAATTTTAACAAAACAGGTAGACCCTCTGTTTACTTATATTCCCTTTAGATGTTAAAACTTTGTGGTGTGAACAAATAATAAAAACAATAATAATAAATAAATAAATAAATAAATAAATAAATAAATAAATAAAACGCTGGGAAAAGAACAAGAAAGACAAACACAATCACAAGACCAAGTACCCCACAACTCAGAATTGGCAGCTAACCAGCACTTCCAGCCCCAGCTCCTCAGTCTCACCAGTCCTGCAGCCCTGCACACCACCACCTCCCCTCTCACCCAGCAGCTCCTGAGGACAGCTTCTTCCTCCATCTCCTCTCTCACAGAACTCTTGTTCCTATTTAGTGGTTTCCTCCCAAAATTAGCTTTGGTCCACCTTATGAACAATCTGTTTTTCCTTCCCAGGCTCAGCAGGATGCAGAAAGTATGTCAAGGATACAAAATATATATAGACTTTCTTTTGGACTCCTGCACTGCCTCGGTCCAGAGGGCTTACAGGAAAATCTAAGAGTTTTTGACATCCTGGGAGAAAACTAGTTCGTAGCTCCTTAGGCAAGGTTCCTATATATTGAGAACCTTCAACAACTTCAGCCTGGACACAGATAACAGTGACTGAACACTAACAGTTCTCTCCTAAGACTATGTGAATTGATTTTTTCCAAAGATTAATAATACAGCCAATTGTGTGCCAATTTTCGAAGAGACAAAACGCACTCTCCCAAAATGGAGATGATACACCACTGCAAATTGATGTTTTAACCATTTTAACATTGAAAAAAATATGACATTTTCCTTCAGACTCACTCTTCAAAATGGTTGAATTACTTTTTCTGAAATTCAGATCAAAGGCCTGTAGTAAAAATCCTGCAAAGAGAACTGCAACACCAACTCTCCCTGAGATAAGAATTGCAGATGAAACAGCCACGGAATATGAAATCTGAGGCAGTCTTAATGTAATGCTGTGCTACAAACTGTTTGACGGTTCCTTTTACAGACAGTCCAGGTGACCTTTAACCGTTAATTAGTAATTAAGTTATTTAATTACATGTGACTTTCACAGTACTTCTTCCAGCACACTATTACTGCTGTCAGTAAAAAGAACCATCCAACTTCGGGCTCACTCAGCTCTGTACAGTCTTCAGTGATATCTGCACAGAGGAGCTGAAGGTCACTGCCTCCACAGGGCGATGGGATTTCACACTCGCGTGACACAAATGCAAATGGCTTCAGGAGGGAGTGCTCTTTGCCTACGGCCTCTGTCCGGATATTTAAAAAGAATGAGACTGCTGACTAAACACACTGTACTCTCATTGAATTTCCTAAGTGCACTGGGACTTCAGTGCATCTGAAAATTGCAGCTTTTATCTTCCACTACAGAACCTCGTGTCCAGTCACCTGATCTCCTGCAAAGCCAGTACCAGGAAAGTGGTAATGGAAATGCTGGCAAATCAGAATGGGAATGTTTTACACCCACTTCTCAGTCACTCTGTACAGCTAAAAAGCAAGTGGGGCAACAGGAAATCAGGCTCAGAGAACGCTCAATGGAAATAATGTCCAGATGTTCTGAAAGTAATGCCTCTGTTTATTTTCATGGAAATTACAGGAGATACAAAGCGCACAATAACATTACTTAATAGCATAAATTCTCAGCTACAAAACACTGTTTTTCAACACAATCACCACCATTAGCTGTGCATTTTCACTAGCAATGAACAAGAGCCTGCATGCTGCACACATAACGTCCTTACATTTGGAGCAGCGCTCAGACATCTATGAAGATTTCAGCTCCTGACTAGCCTCAGCTTTTGTAAAGTATAATGGTGATGGATCTCAGTCAACTGATAATCAGTGCCTGAAAACAAGGAGCTTTCAGCCTTGTATTTTCTAGACTGAAGAGACAACAGGAGCCTGATAAATCGATTATTAGTCTGAAGTTAAATTCCAACTCTGTTGTCCCTGATCAGTTCAAATGTTCCAAGAACAAATTCTGTTTCTTCACTCATCATTAGAGTAGCTGTGTTTTAAAAAGTTGTTTTTGGTTGTAATACTCTTGAAACGTGTACTGAAATTACAGGACAAAAATAGAACAGTACAATTCTTAAAGAAGCTCAGCTTTTAGAAACTCTCCCTATCACCAGATTTTCAAAAGTGAGCTTTAAAAAATGTTTAAAGCCAAACTATAATGTAAGGTAAACTATATATATTCCGATCCCAGATATGAGTACTGACTGGGAGAAGAACTCACTGAGAGCATCCTGGTGGATGAAGTAGACGTAAGCCTGCAATGCGTGCTTGCAGTCAGGAACGTCAACAGTATCCTGGGTTGCAACAAAAGAGGGGTGGCCAGCAGGGAGAGGGAGATGATCAGCCTCCTCAGTTTTGCCCTTGTGAAGCCCCATCTGCAGTACTCTGTCCATACCTGTGGCCCCAGCATAGGAGGGTTGCAGAGCTGTTGGAGCGGGTCCAGAAGAGGGCTACAAAAATGATCACGAGACTGGAGCACCTCTTCTATGGAGATAGGTTGAGAGAGTTGGGTTTGTTTAGCTTGAGAAAAGAAGGCACTGGGGAGACCTCATTGCAGCCCTCCAGTACTTGAGGGGAGCTTACAAGCAGAAGGGACAGCGACTTTTTACACGGTCTGATAGTGATAGGACACGGGGAATGGCTTTAAACTAAAAGAGGGGAGAGGAAGGTTAGATGTTAAGGGCAGTTTTTTACTTAGGGAGCAGTAAGGCACTGGCACAGGCTGACAGAGAAGCTGTGGATGCGCCATCCCTGGAGGTGTCGAAGGCCTGGATGAGACCCTGGGCAGCCTGAGCTGGTGGGCAGGAGGTTGGAACCAGATGATCTTTAGGGTCACCTCCAATCTAAGCTATTCTGTGATCCATGACTCTATAATACACAGAAGAAATATTAAAGTCCTTACAAACTGTGAAATCCCATGAAGATGCAGTCACTTCTCAGATAAGGTATCGTGTAATATATGGTCATCCCAGACAGGTTATCACAAGCCAAGCCTTTCCTTTTTACGTATATGGCCTATCAAAGGCCTATCAATATTTGTAGCAGAAAATAGGGAGATTTGTGGTGAAAACTTTCATTAGATCCTTGTTGAAATTATGTAACTAATGTCCATTTATTTCCATTTTCTAAGTAAACAGATTATATAACTGTGGGCCTAAAAGATGATCATAATCTAAATGATCAGAAAGGCTGCAAATAAAAACACTGAAACTACTTCTTAAGGAATGTTTTTCCACAATATCATTATCTGAGCGCTCTTCCTTAGCAATTCCTACCTCTGGTCTTGTCTGAACTTCATTTGTGACACAAGTATTTTTAATGTAATGATTCAGTCAGTTAATCTATCTTTACAAATCTTAAAGGAATATCCTACTGTGGAGAATACTTAGAGAATACTCCTGCATGAACAGTCTACTAAATTCAGTTTCCTATTGAAATAGATGAGACATAAATGCAAGCATTTCTAAAGTAGAAGCTGATACATTTTGTTGGAAATGTTTCCAGAAATAAATTATAAATGATAATTTTTTCATGCTTTCACATTTCAAAGCCACACAGAGAACCTTTATAATGAAAAACAAGGATGATTTATAGCCAAGAAAGAATAATACTGAGCTAAACATTATTTCTGACTTTCGTTTTCTCTGTGCAACAGTCTTCAACATTTCCATGACAGACAGGGTTAGTTCAGTGGGTAAAGGTATAAAATACTAGCGCATATGAAGTTTGAATCTCTGAAGAGATGTAGGTACTTTGTATTCCATGGCAGAATACGTTTCTCAATGCAGCTTTACCATAGGACCTCTTAGCACTGATTTGATACACTGCAATGAGCCAAATCTCTTCAATTAGTTTAACTTTTTCACTTTTTCTTAATTAACAAAAAAGTTGTTACATCAAGGTTTTTCCATCCTGCCCGTAAAAGCAGGATTTCAATATGAAATGAGTGTGAAAGAAACACATTACTGATCCTTTGAAATTAATGGAAGACTTCAAAACCTTTAAAATGCATTTGTGGGGCTTAAAATATGTTTATGTATACTACTTTTGGAACAAGTGAGTTGGAATATGCATAGATAGGGCAATACTCAGATCCTCAATCAGTATTCAGCATCCTAACCAGGTGGCCTGAATTCCAAAGCAGCAGGCACCGGTGGGCAGTGAGGACACACAGCTTTTTGGACCCTGTTCAGTAGCTCAAGACTCGGACTGAGGTACAGGGACACATTTCTGTAGGGCCCTGACAGGACTCTGCCCCATGCTACCTGGCTCACCCCTCACACCTGAGTTGGGCCCAGCTCTGGTGTTATACAGCTGCCCCTGAGCAGCTGTAAGTGAAATTATTGCCAGACTCACTGTCAGGGACAGAGCAAAGTGCTGCTTTACCAAGATGCCCGCAGGCAGACAGCTTGGACACAGCCCATCCGCCTGCAGCCTCCTCTTCCTTTCCTCTGCTTCTTCCCTTATGATTTACTCTATCCTTAATAAAAGGAAAAAATCCTTACATTTTTTAATAAAGTGTAAAAAAAAAAAATCACGCTGTATTACTGTTAGAATACTCCCAACTAATTATTTTGTAAAATTAAATAAATACAATTATTTGACAATGGTCCTTTATGTTTCTGACATCTAATTGGGGCAACAGCAAAATTACTTGCAAAATCAATTTTAAAATTTCATAGGAAAGTACTAGCTGAATTTAAAATGATGCTGAATCAAATCCAGGAAGTAAATCTGTGACAGAAAGGTTTGAGCACTTTGTTTTACTACAAGAATCATGATTTCATCCACCTATTAAGAAAATCATGACTTGAAAAAAGCATGTTGCATGTCTGCTGTTGTTGTTCCTTTTTGCCAGAAGCCCTCTATGAAAAACTACAAATGCCACAACATACAGCTAAATGTTCAGAGAACTCAGAAGAGAAATTCCTTGGTGAGATTGTATACTGCCATGGCACTGTAAAGAACTAAATGTCATACACAGTATCCAGTGGTCTTCAGTTCAGCTCACCTCTGCCAAAGCACTATCAATTAAAAGCTTCTATTGCTGATGGAAGACTCAGACCACAAGACCTGGGTTTTTGACTTTGTTTAACATAAGTACAAGTGAGAGAACCCAGCTGGACAAGATAAGAGCTACCTCCACAGGAGGCTTAGCATTTCTTAAGAACAACCTGATCCCAGGCATATATGCACAGTAATTTCTTTCATTACTACTTACAGCAAAAGGTCAGCGAATATTAACGAAGTTTATTCAGCATATATTCCAGCTGTCAAGATGTGAAAGGATAGCTGGGAATTATTTTTAAACTAAAACACAACTGAATTCAGTTTTCTACTGAATTTTGAAAAAAAAAAAAACAAAGAAAGCCACATAAGAAAGTTGTAATGCTTTTAATGATAGTTCGATACTGTTAGCCCAGATGATTCAGTGGCTTATAGTTTTAATTGGAAAAAAAAAAAAAAAAAATCCTTTAGAATAAGAAAGTTGAACATTTCCAGGGCAAAATATATGTTAGTCATGATAAAAAGTACTGACTTAAACTGAAAATGATTTCCAATGATAGAAATTTCCCTAAAATTTTAAAATATTAAAAATTATGCTGTGCTATTAATAATCAGCCTAATCTTCTGGAAGTACAAGTAACTACTAGTAACGCACGAAGATACTTTAACAACAGCTCCTAGTTACTTCATTACATCATATCAGGAAAGAATTAACCTGGTGCCTGAACAGCACTTTTGCTACAGCTGTTCTCCCAGAGAAGTCCCAGGGTAAAAGAAAACATGAATAAAGAATTAGTTTTAATAGTTTGTGTACACTTGGGTATAGAAGGCTCCATTTGTAATTTAGTCAAGGTTTTAATCAATAAAACTGAGTATTACAGTTTTTGTTGGAATCAAAGTGCTATAAAATGATTCATGTTCATTTACTTGCACGAAAATCTGTCTTCTCTGACTCCTACATAAAAATATTTTTCTTCCAAATTTCAAAAAATCCTTATCTGTCCTTAGATTCTAATATGTTATAATTAGTTTCACACTATTTTTTAGCATGCAATACTATATATAATAAAACATTCAATATCATTTTTTAATCAAGAAACTTCAAATTGTTAATATTTACCATCATTTTGTTTAATTAGTGTTACCCTGCATAAGTTTCACATGTTGCTTAAGAAAAAAGTGCTGAGTGTACCTGCTTGAAAGCTTCTGAGAGCAGTGGGGAAGGAGTGACATAAGGATGGGAATATGCAGTCAGGAATTGGGAAAAGGCTGAGTCTTTCTGTGAAGGGCATTATTGACTTCTGCCAGGGTTAAGTAACTGCAAATTTGAAATGTTACACAGTAAATCCCTACAGATGCCACAGAAGATCACACCACTTCCCTTTATCTCCTATGTAACATACAAGCACCTATGTAGGAGGTTTGGAAAAATACAACAAAGAATCTCATTACTATTAGAAATATCCACGGTCTTAAACTTTTGTATTTTAAAATATTGAGATACTTGTCTTTCGATGTAAGTACTTTAAAAGCAGTAACAGCTTTATTGCTCAAGAACACATATGGGGAGAAGTGTAATATTTCTTATCCTTGCAGCTGAAATAGAGCCCTGTGTTCAGAGAAGAAGGCTGGAAGAAAATATAAAAATAGAATTCTGAATTTCTAGTCAAACTCTTTACATATTTAAAAATGTCTTTTCCTTACAGAAGATGTAGAGGTCTTCATGAAAGAGGACTTCTTCACAAATGCAAAACACATTCTCTTACACTGTAATATTAAGAAAAATAATACGAAGAAATGCAGCAATAGCCTAAAATCTGAGTTTTAATACAACATGTCAAATTTTGCAGTACTTTATTTTTCATATGACCACTCCAAATGTAATATTTTGAAAGCTCAAATATCTCCATACTGAAACTGAGTGGAATTGCAAAGTCTCTTCTTTTGTGTTTACACAAAAGAACAAGCATTGCAGCTCAGCCCTGAAATTTTGCCTTCTAGTATAATTCCCATGTGTTCCATGGAAGTTAGACTTTCAGGAACTCTCTAACCTGAATGAAGCAGATTTTAGAAACAATGACCTCTTTCTGATCTAATTTTGCTCAGTGTAACTTCAAAGCTGTTGGAGATGCAAGCAACTGGCACAAGTCAGATTGAAACCAGGTCCTCTACCTCTTAGACTTTAGACGTGAGAGCTCTGTGACACTTTCCCACTTGTTTGGCACCTCTGCTTACGTAAGCCATACACTGTTCTTGCAGCAGTACACAGAAAGCATGCTCTACTGCACTTTTTACTTTGTGACAAGAGCATATTGCTACCAAACAGACTTCATTCTCTGTCAAAAACTGAACTCATTTAGACTGAATTTAGTTTTGCAATAAACAAGAAGGTCATGCAATCTGTTCCAGAAGTAAGGACATTTTAAATGTCTGTAATGAAAATATGCTTATAAAAATTTATACTTTGTAAAAACGCACAACACATCAAGTTATATATATATGCTTTCAGTGCACTAAGAAGCATCCCACAGACCAGATTACGTTTTTGAAAATTAAGGAAAAAGTTTCCTTAGGGAAGACAGCTAGTGAAATGAGATCAGACCCAAATACTTCAACTCTCAGGCATTCACATTACTGGATGCTCTCCCCAGAGCTCTTTACCCAGCAGTTGATCTCTGTGAACTTGTAAAATGAAATGGCTATCTTCGTTTCTTATGTCTCAATCATATGTATCAATCATTTTCCTTTTAGAGATGATAAGCTTAAAAAGGAAAAAACTGTATCCCTCTTACAGATTTATAACTATAATTCTCTCCTACATTTCAGCATAATTCGCAATTCTCAAACTGCTTTCTCAAAACCAGTGTCAGGACCTTGTAAAAGCTCAGATATAGCTCACTGAACAGCTGCTCTTGCTGCTCAGGCTCAAACTGCTCCTCAAAGCTGAACAGTTGTTAATATTTATTCGAAGTTCTGTGAAAAGATATGCACTCCATAAAGAAAGAAATGCAGAACAAATTATTCTCTCCCTTTAAAGAACGCTTAATGAGCTGTACATCAGAGATCTTATTCTGACACTGCCATCCTTTGCGACACCAAGGCCAAGAGTTTTGTGGTTGGCACTTTCTCTCTGGCCAAAGAGAGTGTGTGTGGCTGGGAAGGACACTGGGAAATTCTCAGGGCTGAGAAGGTCAGTAGGGCAGAAACAGAGAGATCTTAGAGGGAAGAAGCCCACTTTTACAGCAGTAGGTATTTAAAATAATTAAATGCCATCGTATCAGTTAAGGAAGTAATATATTGTAATACAAGGGAGACTAATGTGTTTTTTGGTGTTTTTTTGTTTGTTTGTTTGTTTGTGATATTCAGGAAGAAATCACTTGCTTATATGGACTGTGTGTGCAGGCTGCTTAACATGGTAACAAAAACAACGAAAACAAGGAGGTAGAACTTTGCAGGCCTACCTACAGCAATTACAAAATCTTCCTCCTAGCAGACCTCTCCTTCCCACACCTAGCAGAAGCCACAACTTCCCAAATCCATTCACACAAACACTTTTCCGATGCTTCTGCATCAGAATGAGGAGTGGGAGAGACACATGGATGGGGCTGAGGTTGCTGTCTGATGCCGTGAGCAAGGCTGAAGCTGGGCCTGGCCCTTGGTACAGCTATGACTGCTGGGCCAGCTGCTGCTCAGTGCGTGGCCACTTGCCTTCAGCAAGGCCAGAAATAGGCTGCAAGCAGGCAAAGTCAGAAGCAGCCAGTCCTTTTCCCCAACTCATGCAATTGCTCTTTTCCACTGTAAAAACAGGACTGCTCTCCACACCGATTATAGTCACAGGCCACCAATAGACCATGCTGATAGAGCTGTGCTCTTCATAACATGAAAACTGCATTTGGTAATTCATTCAAGATCAGCAAACAAACGTGGCATTTTTCCCTTTTTTTTTTTTTTTTTTTTTTAACTTTTTTCATTCATTTCTCAAATACATGCCCCAATTAGCTCCATTCACTGCCTGGGAAATCAGTACAGATATGGCATTAACAACTGTTATCAATAATGATGCATTTTCTTCAATAGTTAAAAAGCAAAATTATCCAAGCGAAACCTCTAATTTAAGCCAGATCCTTATGATGATAGAGAATCTAACATTTTTGTATGGTGGGATCAATATGTTTTGTATGTTATGTAAACAAATATGAAGGTTGCTCTGAAAGTAATGCCTCTTTCATTAAGGTGGCCCACAACATCAGAGGCGGATGTTGGTGGTATGGCAGTAGAGGTTGAACCTTCCCACCAGTATTTTGTTACAGTTTGTTTCTGTGTGACAAATGGCAGCAGAGGGGTGGTCTGTAATGGAAGTGTGTATTATTCATAGAACCACAGAATGACTTGAGCAGGAAGGGGCCTTAAAGCCCATGCAGTTCTGACTCCCCTGCTGTAGGCAGGGCTGCCACTCACCAACTCAGGTTGCCCAGGGCCCAATCCAATTTGGCCATGAACGTGGATGGGACATCCACAGCTTCTCTGGGCAGCCTGTGCCAGCACCTCACTGCTCTCTTAGTAAAAAATTTCTTCCTAACATCTAGCCTCAATTTCCTCTCTTTTAGTTTAAAGCCATATACTAAGCAAAGGTGTGTAACTGAATTCCACCGTGCGGAAAAAAAGGCTCCCACTGACATTCATCAATACTTGCTAAACTTTTATGGAGACCAAACAGTGGATGTGAGCCACAGGGAGGCAGTGAGTGGCATTACAGTATATTGTATATATTGTATATTTCAGTATATTGTATATATTGTATATCGTATATATTCAATATATATTTCAATATATTGTTTGTATTATTTTGTGTACTGGGTTTTCTTATGGTCAATTTCATCAAGTAACACTGTTACTATTCCACATAGATGAATCTACTTTCCTCAAGGTTGCTATAAAGAATAAAATTATGAATAATCCGAAGTTCAGACCTTTCTTTCTAATAGGAAAATGAATTGTGTTGGGATTTAATCACGCTTTTTGATGAAGTGCACATAGCTCTCTATTTGAACTCTGGGCCAAACTTCCTTCCATTCTATCCTATCTTCCTCCTTATTTATCAGACGACGGATGCTGCTATTAACACATGAAAATTCAGAGTAAATTCACTGGCTTCAATCTTCTTTACTACAGAATTGATTTGATAGTAACCTTAATATCAAATAGTGAATTTTCTAATCCAACCACAATAGCAGATTAACTCTAAAAGGTTCTTTTCTCTCAACTGAAAACAAGTTATAATTGTCATATTTTAGACCAAGAGGATACATGAAGGTAAGTGAATTAATATTGTCTTGATTCAGTTCAAACTGATGGTCCACACTGCTTTCATATTTAAATCACATATTATCTTTGGATTGGTAGGAAATCATTTCAATTAATCACACATTTTCTTTCTGACAAGGAAGTAATGCCTATATCACAAATCCTATAATGCACTAAAACCCAAAGGCACCATAGACCTACAGCAAAAAAGGAACTTCCATTGATACAAATCAACTCACTCACTTCAAATTTCTTTAAAAATTACACTTTTTTTTTTTAGGATCAGATGCTCTTTAACCTACAGCAGCCAACACAAAACTAGCATAACTACAGCAAATGATGCACAACTTAATATAAAAGAAATGTGATCGTATGCCCACATTTAATCCAGATCAAATTTGCATTCATGTGTGATTCAGGAGTACACAAATTTGGCATTAGTGGACATGAAACCATGGCCCGATAGATAGCCCAACTTTTGATACTGTGTTGATGTAATTAACAGATCTTTCAATAGGCAAGTATTTTCCTTAAATATATCCAAATACTTCTAGTAGCTGAGACGTTCTTTTCCACGTAAATAAAAAAATTAGAAAAACTCAACTCCATCACAACAAACTTAAGTCATATACAAAGGACTGTAAATGTGTGTTTGCAACCAATTCTAATATGTAAAATAAACACAATAGACTGGAACTCGAACCTCATTCCATACATGTAATTAGTAAAAAATTAGAAATCTTACCTTTTTCACTAACACTTTCACTTTCAATCTCCACATCATCACAACTCGTGTACTCTGGAGTAGATGCCAATTCTTCTTCTGAGCTACTTAATGAAACCTGGCGCATTTTACCTCCCTTTTTTGTTTTATGGGGCTTTGGTGGTGGAGGTCTGACAGATTCAGACTGGTCTGAGCTGAGTGAATCATTCCGTAACATGGTCTCCATCTTTTCACGTTTCGTTTTCCGTACAGCAGAATTGGGATCCAAATGGTGTTGTTTCCTTAATGAATCAGAGCGCCTCATGTCCGGTCTTTCCAGAGGAATTGGACTCCTCCTAGGTGTAGGAGGGCTATGATTTGTGGTCCTCTGACGATTGGGACTTGGTCCCTGAGCCTCTCGAGTTCTTTCCATAGAGTATGAACGTTGATTTTCCATGGCAGCTCTGCGCTCAGACACCGATCTTTGCCTTGAGGGTCGTTCCATCCTCAGCATAGATATCTGGGAATCTTCCAACTCAGTATTTGCCAATGAGACATCACTATGTCTCCGTTCATGACGTGCTCGGGACACTTCAGCATGGATACGCATTTGTTCCTCATATGGTTGTGGCTTGACTGGATAACGAGCCAAGTTAGGATCACTTCTGTATCGTGCCTGATATTCCTCTTCTCTCCTCTGCCTTTCATATTCCTCCCTGTTTTGTGCATCCTCCTCTTCTACCGGATACTCCTTGGAACGCCTGCGACTCCTCCTGTTGGAATCTCTATAATCACCCAGTTCAGGCTCTTCGTATAACTGAGGGCCACGCTGTGACCGCCTATCGGAATAATCTGATGGTGACCTGGGCATCGCACTGTCTGATGTAGCATACTGTGAATATTCGTCTCTCTCTTCCCTTTGGTCGTATCTTCTGTTCTGTTCTCTTGATATTGATGGGCTTCTTTTCCTAAACAATCATGACAAGAAATAAGAAAAAGAATTACTATTTCCTGTAGCACACATATACATTTAATGTCGACTAAATGATACAAAGATTGGCTAATTGGGAAAAAATCCATTCATTGCATTTGTTCATGAATGTGCATACACAATTCCTGTACTAAAATAAAGACCACATGTTTATGGTGTATAGCTAAAATAAAAAACAGCTTTATAGGAGAAATGTTTATACAACATCAGAAAATACAGAATACAAATACTTACACTATTTTTCAATCATAACTGATTTACAAGTACCAAGATTCTATAAGCTTTTGTACTCTTTTTACAGTGATACAATTTGACCATATAATTTTGTTTCATAGGATTGTATAGTCACGATAGAAATTAAGGCTGTGTGTCTCATTACATTAGTTTGATCTTTTAGCATCCATTATTGCTTAAAAACATACATTTCATTTCCCACAAAACTATGATGTGTGCCAAGGGAAAAAAGGAGGATGAAAATCCAGTGGCAGCAGTTGCCTAGCAAAGATCCTCAAACTTCCACCTGACTTGACAGAAAAATCCTTCCCATCCCTACTTCTCCTGTATCACTTTTTGCCACAGAGCAAATCTAGCAATGGACAACTTCTGAGGATTACAAGAAAAACAAAACAAAACAAAAAGAATTATCAACAGATATTCTTTCCTGATCACTGACAAACATTCGACTGAAGCACACAGTTTTGTTGTAAGCAATATCTTAACAGGGAATCTGTCTTAAGTATATAAAAAATATTTCATAAATTCCATTCAATATAGCATCGCTCGATATTTGAATAGAATGGATTAATTAAATAAGGAGGAGCAATTCCGATAAAAAAAACAGACTGAAACTTCAAACTGTGCCTGAATTAATTCGAAAAGGATGATGAGTGGTCAAGGTTCTACTACCAGATTTGTCCAGCTTGGGACTCAGCACCCCAGATTCAGCTGAAAGAGTTATTTGTGGGACACTGTAGCAAAGATTATTATCATGTTATCAGCCATTTGCACTTACTTTTTGTTCTATCTTTGCAATTAAGAACCCTCACAAATGTCCACTGATCCTGATCGCAGGCAGCAACATGGGGATCCTGCCCACTGTCAAGGCTAGGGAAAGAACAGCAAATACACAGCCTGCTGTTGCCACAGCTGTCCTCAAAATGAAAGGCTCCAACTTAGTGAAGGGGAGAAGGAAAAGCATGCCCTCATGGTGCCCAGGAAAGCATGCAGAAAAGGCTCTGCCTAGGTACTTGCACAGAAAACGCTCTTCTCACAGCCAAAAAGGAAAGACTGTCTCAGCTCATCAAGGGAAAACTACAACTGCAGGAGAGGAGAATGTGCAGTGGATGACTGGCCAGTTGGCCAGGGTCATTAAACTATGCGTGAAAGATTTGGATCCAGTCCAGACCAGTAAACATTAAAGAACTTAAGCCTTATAAAGGTATCTGAAAATGAGGAAACTAATTCAATCTTGCAAAAGTGCAACTCCTCCTGAAGGTGAAGGATGACAAGTACTATAAGCATCACTTGGATGCCTATTTACTTATTGTGAAGTTAAGATGTCCTATCTGTCTTAATAAACTGTCATGTTTAGGACTAGCACAAATCATAACCTCTGCACATTTAAGAAAAAACTCCATGGCTTCTGCTACTGGGGAGTCAAGTTGAATCGTTCTCATATGACATAAACAGAGTTTCCCAAGTCTAAAACCAGAACAGCCAATAGAAATAGACAAGTAGGACAACACAACTGCCAGCATCATAGAGCTTGCAAAGACATATAAGTTTTCATTAAAACAAGAGAGATTAGAGGTAGAAACTTAGATTAAGGAAGACGTGTATTTTCTGTTAATCAGTTTTCAGTGGATGAAAAATACACCACTTCCGAAATTAAGATATTTCAACTGCAAATTACAAATACTGTTGAAAGTTTCTGCCATGCCTGTAATGAAAATGTGCCTAGCTTCTCCTCAGTTCCATTCTATGCAATCACAAAATCTTTCATCTCTACACATATCCAATTGGAGTAGATGGCACTCAGTTGATATGGGATCATCCACACAGATTTCCCTGCATGATTGAGACAATGTGTGTGCAAGTTGTATCTGCATATACTCTGCTTCTAATATTAAATGCTGGAGGTAGTGAGTTTGTTTTATGTGTACAGTTGATATATTGGCAGCTGCAGATTTTTGCAAGTATTTGATCCTCGAAGACATAAAAACACCCTCAGAAGCATGGTTTAGAAGATCAAGTTCATAGTGAACTGTGTAACATACAAAACCACATACAATCCAGTTTGATGAATCTTATGTATGCTTTAGAGTATACAAAATCTACACGTTTTTCAGGATGAAATATATGCATTTGTATAGTTGTAGCAGTATAAATAACAGAATAGTTAGAATTAGTTTGGTTACACTTGGGAAATTATATATACATACACACACATATATATGCACACATATACATGACTACTTTATACAGTCCTTCTAACAATGCGAAGAGTAGAGGACAAATCTCTGGAAACACTGTTATTTAAATGTCATGGAAGGAATGACTAAGGGTGAAAAAGATGGGATTTCTGCTGAGTACAAACATTGATTGTACACTTCCTGCTTACACCAATGTACTTCTATCTCAAAAACATATATTTTTTGGAACTGTTACAAGACTTCTAGAAAATTTACTTTTTTGTCCTAGCATGAGCTATGTTAATGAGAGGAGGATGTGCCAACACAGTTCTGTGTTCCTCTTACACAAACGATTTCCAACCACTTACCACAAGCAGTCATTACCTTTTCTTGCTTTCATTGCCAAGGCATGAATATAGAACAACAACTGTGGCTGACAGCAATGTAAAGATAAGCTGAGCTCTCAATCTACTCCAAACCTTTCATGAAAGAAACAGCCTTACACAGGGCCAACAGAGGAAAAAGGACCTTCTGAAAATGCAACTTCAATCCTCAGAGGGAGCTGCCTGACAGGTAAAGTCACTACTGTAATTCCTGGCCTATGCTGACTGGGACCAACACACTTTCCTTCTAATTAATTTACTCCCTCCTGAAGAGATCTAACTTCATTACCAGTATCAAATGCCAGCAGATACAATCCCATCCAACAGAAACAAATTAGCAGTACCCATGCACCGCTGGGCCAGAACCTTGCCGTCTAGAAGGGCTCATGCAGCCCCCACACCACAGGGCACTGCAGCTTGCCATTGCTTTACTGCTCACACAGCCCCCCGCACCATTAGCACTCTTTTTCATTTTAAAAATACCTGCAGTGAACACAGCTGTGCAATGCACGTGTACATTTGTAACGGTATTATTAAATCATGGCAGGAGGCACAGCCTTCACAAAAACTTATGGTCAGTGACTGCTATTAAAAATCTGTTGTTATTTTTAGATCACGCTAATTCTCACTCACCTTCACCAGCCTCTGTCTAATCCATTTCTCACTGTTAACCACCGCTAAGATACCTCAACAAAGGCGTTCCATGCCTCAGACAGTGATTGCACATGCACCTGGACAGCCCAGCATACGGTGGGCAGCAGAAGCCCTGGGTGCTGCAGCACCCAGCACAGCCCGGCCCCACCACCCACCAAGCACCCCTCGTCAGCAGGACTGCCCCATATCTGAACAATTACTGCACCTCAAGGCCACTGAGACCACTGTCCCTTTGAATCAATAATCAAACAAAATCTCTATTATGATTAGAAAAACCTAGAACCTACACACCTACACTACTCTCTTTCTCAGGCACAGTTAATAAAAATGCGCTTTTCAGATACAAAAACTGAAATTGATTTTCTTCAACTTATCACTAATTATCATCATCATTTATTACCCGTACGTGAACATTTAGGCTTATAACACATCTTTCTTAACCTTGTGCCAGTGGAAACCTCATTTGCACTGCACTATGAATGTCACTACAGAAAAGCAAGTAGCTTCCCTGCAACCTGACATGCTCACGCAGTTAAGTTATTCAATCCCTCCCCATGCTTCAGCAACATTATAAGTACTTAAAATATGGCACAGAAGAATGTAACTGCTTTTCTTCATGGCCCTGATTTCAGTGACAAAACAAAATAGCCTAAAAATCTTTGACATTCATTTGTATTCTTCTTTGAAAAATCACCCTTCTGCTTTGTTTTACACTTGGGGGAGGGGAGGGAGGGGGAAGAAAAAAAGAAAAAAAGAAAAAAAAAGCACTCATATTGCCAAGGAAATGGCAATATGAAAAGGCAAGTTTTTCCATCAGATTCCAAACCACAGTAAAAACTAGATCTCAGATCTTTCTGATACTAAACTTGTTCTCAGGCCCATAGAAGACACACATGAACTGAAGAAAACTTTCAAGAAAATATCCTTCTAAAGATATGTCCAAACATATGGGTTCCTAAACTCACCTTGGACTTACCTAGGGTCAACCACAAAATTAGTAAGGGCTTAGTGGTCCAAGCGACCATCAGCTACTGCTAAGACCTATTTTTTCTTCACCAAACAATACACTAACTTGGTCTCTACTCCCTGTAAGTTAGGGAGGAGTAAAGTTGACTGGAAATCTAAAACTGAAGATATTTGTCCTGCACATATTGTAATCTTCCACAACTCTTTTCAAAATGTGCTACTTTTAGCACATGAAATAATAGCACAGAGTAGGTAAAAACTCACATTTCCAACAAATACAGGCTGGTTTACTGAGCAATAGGGATTAGTACATTAGTTTAAGAACCAATATATTAGCTTAGCAAAAGGAATCCATAAGTGATAGTTCCAAAACTTTCCATTTCAATTAAGTGGGTGAACAGGCTTTATTTTCCTCAATAATTTTGCGCTGGGGACATAATAGAATACTTTCATCTTCTGCCTCAAAGATTTTGCCTCACGAGTACTGGAGTCACAATAGAATACTTTTACCTTTTCCCTCTAAATGTGCAAGGACCTTTTCCTCGGGTTCCACATACACGTTTTAAAAATTGGCTCACTATGGCCTAATAAGCAGTGGAAATCTTCCAAACCGGGGAAAAGCAAATTAAAGTGAGTCAAAGGTTTTATTGATGAAGCTGATGGTGAAAAAAGGGGAAGAAGTAGGTGGCAACTTGACCACCCTAAATACCCCAAGCATGCCCAAAGGAACGTTAGGACGTATCTACAGGACCTTGAAAAAGAGTGAATATGTATGCCAAAGTACTGCATATGTATGTCTTAACTGTATACTTGTAGAGCCTGAACTCTGAGGGTGTGCTTGTTTGTAGAGTTGCCCAATGCGCACTGTGAGGAATAAAGCAATGCCACTTCTAACACCACACTGGAGTTAGAGTATTCTTCCTGGATTTCGGATGACACAGATGGAACTGTTAGAAAAGCCATGCGAGACAGGGCCTCTTCTCAGAGATCTCATCAAACACAGCAAGCTCAGCTTTGTCTCTAAATTCCTAGACTGTTCATGTAAGGAAAAGAGCTCTTGTGATCACATAACAATAGTCCTAAATTTCTATAGCTTCAGGCATTCTATTCAATCGGCAGTCAGGCACTTATTTCAGACCAGAGATAGGGAGAACATAAAGCACCGCCACGTCACCTCACAAAAAAAATTCCTAGGCTGCTGGAAGGTGAGTTGAGCACGCAGCTGATCTTGCCATGGAAACTTCTGAGCATGCAGGAGAACTCCCTATGCCCAAGTAAGATCCACCTGCCATTCCCAGGGACAGATCTGTTCTTCCACTGACAGCTCCTCTTCCGAAAAGATTTCCCAAGACTTCCTTTGCTCTGCTGAGGAATCTGCAAAATGTTTCCCTATTTTGGAAATGTTCATAGGAGACTAGCTGGTATTGATACAACTTCTTTTCTCATTCTCAGCTTACGAATTTCCAGTTCTGGTTTTGCTGAGTCACACTGTGCATGGGAAATTATTCTGCATACACTCCAAGAGCAGTTATGGTTCCAGCTTAATAAAAAACAGCTTTTTCTGACTTCTAAGCCATTCCAGTTCTACCAAGATCTCTTTCTGCTGTTCTTTTATATTGTCTAGTTTTAAACTACGTTGATCTTCTGATCTGTCTCTTCTCTTTCCTTAAGATGCGCAGTGAACAACTTTCAAGTTAAATCATTTAAACAGCCTACTCTGATAAAAAAAAAAACAGAAAGGTATTTATCACATTTCCTGATCAACATACTTTTAAACAAGCTGCCCTCAAGTGCACTTAACACTCAGATGTCTAAGCAATTCATTAAGTAATGTTTGTCTGAGACATTACTTCATTTCTCATTTCAGCCATGCCTTACAAATTCTGTTTTATAGCAATCGTATTTTGAGCCACTAAAGTACCTTCCAGCAAAGTATCTCCAAACAATAATGAATTACGTTTACAATGATGGCTATAAAAATTACTGAAGCATGAGAGTAACACTGCAGATGTTGATCTCTATTAGATTTTATCAGAAAACATAAGTTCACTGACTGCAGGCTGGTATTGAAGGGATGAAAGTGAATCTGTGGTAACAACATCATTAACATAAGGAAATTCACAATTGATAACATCTTTGCTTTAAACTTGACATGACTGCACAGACACATAAAACAGTACAATTACCACAGAACCACATATTTGCTATACGAGCAGTTCAGCATAAAAATCAGCACTGCAACTTGGGAGGGCTAATTTCAGTTTGCTGTGAATAGGATTTCAATGGAAAAAACTGAGGAATCACAGAACAAAACTAGCAATTGTAAATATCCCTTGCTAATCTACAAATATTTAAGTAACAAGGTTATTTCACAGCTGTTTATTACACCAAGAACATCATGGTGAGGAAAATGAGACTACCAGTAGAAACATGTTTGTTCTCCTTTATTATGATTGAGTTTTTCAGCAGCCCTTACATCATGTGATTTGATTTAAGAGCAATAAAATAACTGTACTTGCATCTTACTGTTCATTCAGCTACACTCATGAATGTTTTCCTTTTACAAATAGGTAAAACGTCAGGATTTTTCCTTACTTTACTTTTGAAGATTTTCAAAATTAGTATTTTACTAATGATCTCCAGTGAATGCAGTCATAGGAAATGTGTCGCCTATTTTCTGTAAGATCTTTTTGTTAAAAAAGCAAATTATGAAAACAATGCTCAATGGGTTAAATCTCTTTCTAGAATAATTGGTCAGAAAATGCATTCTAGTGATTTGTGTCAGTACTGACACCAAAGAAATAACATCCTAAAGGGTGGAATCAATTAACAGCTGTCATACATCAGGATTCAAATGAATTTAAAACCTGAGGTGTTGAAAGGATAGTAGGTCACATAAATATTAAAGTAGAAGAATGAGTTACTACCATATGGAACTGTTACAAAAAATGGGCTTAAAAGAATATAAAATACAAGTAAAATCCAAAATGCCACGTTATCTTTATGAGAAGAAATCTAACTTTGCAAGAAATATTTCTAAACCACAGATAATACAATACAATTTAAAACATTGACTTAAAATGTAGTAAGTTATTAAAGATACCATTCTCACATATCTGAAGCATAACTGTTTTTCAGTACCTTCAATGAACATTTTTTTTGCTAAAAATAAAAATATTTCCCTAACCATCCTCAAGAGAACAAAACACTGAGCAATCTACATCATTTTCACACAACACATTCAGCACCTTTCTTTCCTGTGTTACCTTTTGATCAGCCACTGCACATCTGGGAAGGATGAAGCCTCGGGTTCATAAGAATACATCAATTTCTGTTCGGGCTAGGTCTTTCATTTAATCCTCTGGATTCAGCAAAATCATATAAGAAGTCTCTTAATTTTGAGACACCTCTTTAGAAATACACCTACAAACTTTTTCCTTCCTCCAAATTGCAATTACAAAATATAAGGCATCTGGGGAAAAAAAAAAAAAAATCTAGCATAGGAAACAGCAATTCAAGTCAGAGAGCTGACCCAATGGCAAGCTATTGAGAGCATGAGAGGAGTGTTATAGTTTAATGCTGTTAGCATGTGCTGTATATAGCTGGAGGTCAAGTAAGAATTTACCCTACAAGGAAGATTACGGTACTTAGCTGATTAGTGCCTTGCTGCAGTACTATTGCCTACAAATGCACATGCTAGTCAAAGCATTTACATTTTAAAAATTGTTCAATTCCAGTATTTCATGTCTTGTGTTACTAGGTCCCACATGAAATTCTGTAATATCTATTATTTTTAGTTTATAACAAGTCAAATTTTGACAAAATTCTCAACTGCCAGGCTAAAAACAGCTGTGTCACCTACTTCATTCTGAAGAGATGAGCATACTGCAAAACTGAAACTATTTTCTTGGTTTTTTTTTACATGCCATTCTCCAGAAACAAACAAGTAGAAATCAACAGACTAAATGTTTCTACCAACAGGCATCAGAACTCACTTTCAAAACAAGGTGAGAATGTGAAAATAATACAAAGCGTAGATGGTTTCATTTGCATTAAAGCATCATAAGTAGACAATTTTTGACAATTTCATAAGTGAGGTGCTTTTCATCTATGCAAAGTAGCTTAAAAATAAGTTATTTATTTAATACAAAGTACTTTGCCCCATTAAATTTGACTGCAATAAATTTAACACATGGCATTAAAGTGGCATGACACAGGAAAAAATATAGCTGTGGCAGCAACTAGATTTCCTTTACCTAATACACAGGACTAGTGAGTTGCTGCTCTTAGAAATGCATTCTGACACCAAGCTTCTCCCTTCAGCCACCACAGAGCATATATCGTAATACATTTCATCTCTACATCACTGCATCTAGTTTTGAGCAGTTCAAGAATGTAGCCTTCATACAACAGTCCTTATGAGAGCTGAAATGTGCCCAAATGCGGGATGGAACAGTCATGGCCGCCCAGAGTGCTCTTCCAGCTCCGATCCCATCACTCAGATGGGAGAAGTCCACTATGCCTCTGATATCTGGAAAATTCCCAAACTCACTACCATGCAAACCACCTCATGTGAAAATAACAACAGCCTGGTTCTGTGAAATATCATGAGATCCCTGAATTTAGCATTTATGCAAGAGTAACTTTGCTTCTCTGCAGTGCTGAGATCAGCTCTATGATCCACTCTTAGTTTCTAGTCACCTCTTACAGGTATGTATCTATTTTATAGTGTCTTCCACAAAAGAACTTCAACATGCAGGTTTCTAAAGAAAATTTATTCCAGGATCGTTACCAAAATCCATAAGGAAATTCACTGGCTACTCTAGGAATTGTGTGGAGGTGAACACTTGCAAACTGAAAGGGTAACTGCTCACAACTTCTCTATAGAAAGGTGGTATCCCATTGAGATGACAGCAGAACACACAGAGGAAAACACAAACTTCTAGCAGGAAGCAAAACAATGTTTAAGAGTCCTTGAAGAACTACAGAAGACACATTAGCTATGAGGTAAACTCGCTGAAAGACACAATTATGCAATTACTTCTCTTTCATACAAGTTATATGAGAATCAAAGATGCTTTAAAGTGAGTGAACTGAAACATAGTCTAGTAACATAAATAAGCCCTTTGACTTATTCTGCACACCACTGCAATAAAAGCAGGTTTCATTACTTTGGTAGTACTTAAAGAAAATAAGATACTGTCTTTTCTTATTCTGCAGGAGAAATGAATGGTAGTTTTTACTCAGTGTATATTCAAACCTCCCAACCAATTCGTCCTTTACAGTTCATGTCACCCACTTGCATTATCCAACAAGTAAGATTTTTGTAGGATTCTCCGAAGTCACGATACAAATGACAAAATTATAACTAAAGATGTATTATGTATTAGAAGATTTTGGACTTAGTGTTGGTTACTTCTTCTACCAACAAGAGCACTCTGAGAAAAAGTGTGAGAATAAATAAAAAGAAGATCAAAAAAGAGCAAGTGCAGATTCACTTGGCAAGCAGGTGAAAGACTCTGAAGGGGAATTGTTCAGGTCTTAGAGCTTCTTCACCAACACCGATTTCCTCTGAAATGTCACTCTGAAAGTAATGCCTCCTATTTATTTCCATGGAAACTACAACATATAAATATGTTGTAGATACAAAGAGCACCATAACACCATTTGACAAAGCAAGTTCTCAGCTACAAAACACAGTTCTTCAACTGTTCAATCATAAGCTATGCATTTTTGCCAACAATGGAGGAGAGCCTTCACACTATTCTCATAAACATCTGCATCAGGGGAAGTGACCAACTGTCACTGTTACCACCGCTGAAACACTCCACTCACGGCCTCAGTGTGCTCTCATCCACTGCTTGGTCTCCATCAACATTCAGCAAGCATCAGTGAATACCAATGGAAGCCATTTTTTCCACACAGAGTAATTTAATGACACACCTTTACTTCTTCCATGTCATACGCCATTTTGTGAGACTGCCCCTCTGTGCCATCTGTCACATGGCAACAACACGTAACGCAACATTGTTGTGAAGGTTCATCCTCTACTGCCATACCAACAATATCCACATCTGACGTCATGGGCCAACGTAATAAAATAGGAAGCATTACTCTTGGAGTAGTCCTCATATTACACAAAATTATCAAGTACTGATCATAAGTCAGTCTTGAGTAGAATGTGAGCAATCATCTTAGAGAACATCTTAGAGTAAAGGACAGCAAAAAAAATTTAATTAAAGAAAGTGATGATCTTAAACATTTTGAGAAAACAGTCATGAGAGCTTTTAGAGATATGGGAAGTCTTCATCACACTGAATAGTGTTACTGTCAAATTTCTGGGATCTATAGCATTTGTCAAGTTAACCTTTACTCACTGTTGAGCAAAGCAACGAAAAAGGTTAAATGTATGCTCACTGAAGTACTTTTCAAGCAGAAGAGCAAGTGAAGGTTAGGCTGGGAATAAATATAATAAAGAGTACAGCTATGATCACATACTACGATGTTTTTCGTCAACAGAATATTTTTACAAAAATTAGATTAATGCCAGACATTATAGGCTGGATCAATGGGCTGAGGCCAATTGTATGAGCTTCCACAAGACTAACTACTGGGTCCTGCACTTTGGGCACAACAGCCCCATGCAATGCTACAGGCTTGAGGCAGCTTGGCTGCAAAACTGCACAGCGGAAAAGCATCTAGTCGCGTTAGCTGACAGCTGTCTGAACATGAGCCAGAAGTGTGCCCAGGTGGCCAAGAACATCAACAGCACCATGGCTTGTATCAGAAATAGCACAGTCAGCAGGAGCAGGGAGGTTGATCACCCCTCTGTACTTGACAGTATTGAGGCCGCACCTCAAGTACTGTGTTCAGTTTTGAGCCCCTCTCTAAGGAAGACGCTGAGGCCCTGGAGCATGTCCAGAGAAAGGCAATGAAGCTGTGAAGGGTCCGGAGCACAGGTCTGAAGGGGAGCAGCTGAGGGAACTGGGTTGTTTAGTCTGGAAAAGAGGAGGCTCAGGGGAGACCTTACACTCTCCACAACTGCCTAAAAGGAGGTTATAGTGAAGGGGGAGTCAGTCTCTTCCAAGAAAGAGTGATTAGAGAAGAGGCAGTGGCCCGAAGCAGTGCTAGAAGAGTTCAGATTGGTTACTGGGAAAATTTACTTCTCTGAAAGAATAATAAAGCATTGGTACAGACTGCCCACAGCAATGGTGGAGTCACCATCCCTAGAGATGTTCAAGAAACACGTGGATGTGGCACTGAGGGACATAGGTTAGCAGGCATGGTGGAGACAGGCCAACAGTAGGACTAGGTGATGATCTTAGTGGTCTTTTCCAGCCTCAATGATTCAATGATTCTATAATCTACAACTCTGATGAAAAAATATAGGAGAATAAATTCCTCATATTTGGCCTCAAAGTAGTACCAAGCTCATTAATACTAATTATTAGGGTGATATTTCCTAAAGCAAAGGATTACATTATTTAAGTTTATACAGATTATACGCTATTAACAGGAGAACGTAAAGGCCTCTTACCTATCCATTAAAATCTGCCCACTTCCCAACAGGTTTGTTATGGAAAACAAGCAATGCTCTTTTGAGTTTGATTTATAAATCAATAACATCCACATTTAGAGATAATCACCACAGATATAAACACTTAAAAGACAGATAACATCTTGACAGAATGATCATCACTAGTACATCATAGTACAAAACAGATTTCTAAGAACTAGTTTTATGAAAAGTAGACAGCAAAATATCTGGAGGTTATAGACATTTTATATTCTCACTATTTCTGTTACTGCCATTTCCCGCTGTCTTAGAAATACCTTCAATAATGCATTACATGCTATCTCTGAATGGAGAACTCAGATACAATTTCTGATCGATAGTTTAAAGGCTGAAAACCACTAATGACACAGAAGCATCTGCTAGCTTTCAGAATTCCACACTTATTAGATATATTGACTCTAAAAATAAAGATTGTGACAACCATTTGGTTTCATCCAAATAAGAAAGGAAAATCTAAGCCTGCATGAACAACAAAAATCAAATATACAGAGACAAATGAATAACTTTCATGAAAGATTTTATCTCTATTTTTCATGAAAGAATTTATCTTTCATCAGTGAGTCCCCAGAAGCACTAATGTTAATAAAATACTGAGCTTATCAAGAAAAGGTTCTTTTAGTAATAACACAAGAAAAAGCAGTAAGGCAGTTTAATTAGAAGTGCAAACTTCACCATTCACTTCAAAAGGATATTCCATGTTATAAAAATACATTATTAAAAGTATTATTAAAAAATGGGAAGTTTATGACTTGTTTTCTCTTTATCAGTCATTTAAATTAACATTTATCTATGCATCGTGATGCATTACTGCTTTATCTTGCTGATTTTTATTTTGCACTATGACTGCTCCTATGTACAGTCAATGACAGTGCTTTGTGACAGCTCTGTTCCTCTGACCCTCACATAACCATTTTGAGGCTGCACCAGTACTAACATCAGCAGAGCAGTTCCTGTAGGTGCAACATCCCTTTTTAGGGACAGGCCTAGATTCACCTACTCAGTTTTTTGACAGGCACTAGAGCTGCCTTATTCTATGTATTTATCTGCCCTAGCTCCTCTTTAAAGCACTGGCTTAAGGGAATGTCAAGTGGAATTTTTTTACACTGCTGTAAGAGACATATGAAATGGAAGTCAAACATCTAAACTCAGTGGGAATAACAAACACTTCTGCAACACACAAAACTTAACATGGCAAACACATTCATAGCTCAGAGATGCAACATTTTACCACACTGAAAGTGTGTTTGTCAAGAATCATCAAAGCTACAGGCTCATAGGCAAAGGTAGCTCCAACAAAATGTGTTGGGTCTTTGTAGGACCAGCAAAGACTGGACTGGAAGTGATTTTATTAAGCTGAATTAATCTGAATAAGAAAATCTGTTTTCCCTTTTTCTTAGCAAGTCACCTTAGGAGAAAACTTACTGAATTAAAAGTTAGTTTCAGGTCAGGTCAGCCCAACACTGGTAGGACCATGTTGTCTCATCATCCGCAAGACAGGGCTGAATTCAAAAATTCTGCATTAAAAATGTCTTTCACTTACGCAGGGATCTGGATTTAATGTTTCAGTTCCAGATTATGAGGGACACTGGATCTGTTCATCACAAAGTGGTTAAACATTGTAATAGAAATTGTAATAGAAACACTGAGATGATTGGAGTTTTATGCAAATTATATATAATCAGAGAGATTAAGACAGAAACTTAAACATAATGCAAGAGAATTAGGGACCTGATCAGAACTAATATGCCATTACCTTAAAATGCAGAGGATGTGGAAGGAAATACGGAGATAAGCATTTCAATAAAGTGGACTAACTGGCTTTTATTTACTGTTTTATTTAGAAGTTGTATGTCTTGCCATCATAGTTGATTTGAGGGGCAAAGAAGCTCACAGAGAAATGATAAAGGTGATAAATGCAAAATCTAATGAAGTAGAACTCAGGATAATCAAATTCTGCTTAATAACTGCTTGATGAAAAGACGAAGCTGTAAATGAGCATTACCTAACGCACAAAACACCTACATCAATCAAATTAAAAGAAATCAGTGCTAGGTAAGACAGGCAAAATGAAATATAATCCAACATATTTCTAATTTATGTTTCTGTCATTTCATTACATTTTCTATAATAGCAATGCTTATGGGAAATGAGAAGAGTATTCTACTTTTCTGTAACACCGCATACAGGACCTGGTAATGGCTGACTATATGTACAGGCTAAGTACCCACACAAGAACAAACTGTTATGTCCTACTTAGCTGCCTACATGTATGCCCAGAAGTACACCTACTTTCTTCCTTTCAAGATGTTTCCAACTCGCGAGTTTTGAAAATAACTTCTTTCTTAGTTTTCAAATAAACTTTGTCCCCTGGCTTTCTGTACTTACAAATGATTTGACCCCTCATTCTTCCTTCTTAAAATGTATACTGCCACAAACAGACTTCTGTTCTAGAATAGGACAGTATTCCTTGTCTACAGCATTTTGTACCTCCTTGTATACAAACTCAAAAGAACAAGAGGGTTAGCAGAGAAACATATGTCGTCTCATTGTTAGCCTAAGGATGATTACAACACTCCTTTTTTCCTCTCTTAAAAAAAAATTATAATAACTTTTGTACTCCTAAAACCTGTAAATGTCAAAGATTAAGAATTTGAGGTAATAAGGGTCTTACTACATATATACTAATCAACCAATAATCTCCTTGATAGACCCTAACAAGTAGGAGGATCAGCTTGCATGTTTCATTGTTTATTGAAAGCTCAAAGGTGCCTCAATAGGACTCTGGGATGATGACCTCACAGAAAAAAATAAAAATAAAAAAAAAAAGGAATGACTAATGACTAAGGTCACAGCCAACACAACAGATCAGGACTTCCTATTAAAAAGCCACATCTGAACAGCTTTGAAAGAACCACAAGTAACTTTAATGGGGATATGTAGTAAGCTGTATTACCATCTGATTCAATGATCAAGCTCAAGCATTAACTGAATTAACTTCGCTTTTTCTTCCCAAAGATCATGAGAAAATTAGTCCTAAGGATTTCTTTCTTAAGCCAGCTGGCTATTAAAGAGGGCTACAACACAAACATGGTTTCCCTTCCTGATTCCCTCTGTTATCAAGCTAACTGCTGTAATTACGCCGGTGTTTCATGTTGTGCAGCAAAACATAAATACCCTAGGTATGCTAATATATGGGTTAAGCCTATTTGTCCTGGTGCACAATAAAGCGCAAATATAGGTTTGTTCCAGTAACATAACCCGCACATCAGTTTTACTGCAAAAACTCCATTCTGCATATGTATTTTCTGAGCTTTCCATTTCTTTACACATCCCACAGTTGACTGGCATATTGAGGCCAGTAATACAACATTTTGGATCAGGAGGAAATAAGAGAAAAAATCCTATTCAGACAGGGTCCAGCAAAGTCACAGAGAAACTCTCTTTGTATGAAAGGACTAACTTTTTCAGTACGAATGATAGCAGTACACACATACACAAGTTAAAACAAGCATAAAGAGCATAATAAAAAGGAGCAAATAAAAAGCAATATACTTATATTCTTATATTCTATTCTTATATTCGGGATGGAGGCTGGTCACAAGTGGTGTTCCTCAAGGCTCAGTGCTCCTCAACATCTTTATCAATGATTCAGACAACGGAATTGAGTGCACCCTGAGCAAGTTTGCAGATGACACCAAGCTAAGTGGTGCAGTTGATGCACTGGAGGGAAGGGGAGCCATCCAAGGGACCCAGACAGGCATGTGAACTTAATGAGGCTCAAGAAGACCAAGTGCAAGGTGTTGTACTTGGGCCGGAGCAATTCCAGGTATTTATACAGACTGGGAAAAGATCTCCTTGAGAGCAGCCCTGCGGAGAAGAACCTGGGGGTCCTGGTAGACGAGAAGCTGGACACAAGCTAGCAGTGTGTGCTTGCAGCCTGGAAGGCCAACTGTGTTCTGGGCTGCATTAATAGAGGGGTGGCCAGCAGGGACAGGAAGATGATTGTCCCCCTCTACTCTTGTGAGGCCCCATCAGGAATACTGTGTCCAGGACTTGGGCCCCCAGTACAGGAAAGATGTGGAGCTCTTGGAGCGGGTCCAGAGGAGGGCCACTAAGATGATCAGAGGGCTGGAGCACCTCTCTGTGAGGAAAGGTTGAGGGAACTGGGCTTGTTTAGCTTGGAGAAGAGAAGGCTCCAGGGAGACCTCACTGTGGCCTTTCAATACTTTCAATCCTGTATAAACAGGAGGGAGAACGACTGCTTATGAGGGTTTATAGTGATAGGACAAGGGGGAATGGTTTTAATCTGAGACAGGAGATTTAGGTTAGATATTAGGAGGAAGTTTTTCACCCAGAGGGTGGTGACGCACTGGAACAGGTTGCCCAAGAAGGTTGTGGATGCCCCATCCCTGGAGGCATTCAAGGTCAGGCTGGATGTGGCTTTGGGCAGCCTGGTCTGGTGGTTGGTAACCCTGCCCATGGAAGGGAGGTCGAAACCAAATGATCGTTATGGTCCTTTTCAATTCTGGCCATTCTATGGTATAAATATGCTTCCCTTTTTTTCAAAGCTACTCTAGTCAATCTGCAGATATTCCTATTCTTTGCCTTCAAACATATCTTGTGATAATAGTAAAATCACATCATTACCAACACCAGGGATCTAAGACCTACATATTGCACTATCCACCTTCTGACAAGAGGCATTTAGCTTTCAGGCACAGTGCAGCAATTATGTTCAATTGCAATCAGACTTCTTCCATTAGAGCTGTTTGCATCAGAACTTCCAATAAAACTTATTTTCAAAAGCACTTATCTACAGAGCTCTTTTTTCCTCAGAGATCATGGTATTTTTTCAGGTCATCTTTTATGACATCCCATTGAAAGAAGGCAATAAAAAAGCAGACTTTGGGCTGAACTGTATTTCTGCATGTAAACCAGATGTATGGAGGCTTTTCTTAAGTAATGATTCAAGATCATCACGGGAGACAAAATTGAAACAATCATATCACAGAAGGAGACACAAAGCAAATAGCAAGACTTAAAAAGGTAGTTTGATTAGAAGAATCAAAGAATTCTTGGTTTAAAATGACCCATACATTTTCCTTACAGTAAGTAGAACACTAAGGAATAGTGATACAATTACTCTGAAGTTATTAACAATTACATTTGCAATTGAAATGATATAACATACTATCTTATGTTGTATTGCAGGATGCAGAGCAAAAGGTAAAAAGCAAAGAGCAAAGGCCTTGCACACAAGCCCAAGGTAGAATCACAAGGATAATAACACTAAAGAAATGACTGACTGCACAAAGTTTCTGATGCTGAAGCTGTGTAAGAAGCTTTGATGCCTTTTATCCATGGTCTCTACCATGGAAGTCGCAAAACAGGTAGCACCAATATATGTTTACTGTAACTAACAGTAACATTTAAATCTTCTGCATTTGTTACTTCAGTGACAAATAGATAAAAAAGTTAGAGGTCCACAGTGAAGGTGAAATCTTCATTTTCAATTCAAATGTATAAATGCAAAGAAGGACACAATTCCCAATAACTTCAGACAAACAGTTACACAATAGAGGGGTACTGCACATCCAAAACACGACCACCTCTGCACCTTCCATAAAAGAGGGAATGGAGAGACATAGGAAGAAACATTCATCTGTGCAAGTGCAAATGAAACTCCATCAGGGAAAAAATTGGAAAGAGAAGCAAGAAATACAGAGCATAGTTCCTACTCATTCTAAATGAGTTTCCCTTCATTGCATTAGGAAACCTACTTAGTAGCTCTGGTATCAGTAAATTTCCTCTAGCTAGGAGGATGAGATTCTCAAAAGTACCAAACATCTGAGTCTGTATTTCAAGGCTTTGTCCAAACCCATTACTTTTAGAGAGATTTTCTTCTCCAGAAAAGCTACTTTCCTCTTATTACTTATATCTAAGTAGAAATGCTGCTAGGGATTTAAAACCTATTTATAGTTTTTCCGTAACACCCAGGCAAACAGGAGCCTAAACTGCTGAAATTCAAGTGAAAAATTGTTTATATAAACATTTTCTTAAAATAATAAAGCCCAGCTATAGCGTGATGCATTTTTTTCAGAGTAGACTGTAATATGGTGAAGCACTAATGAGTCTGGACATTCTCTTGAAACATTTGGTATAAATTATATAACAAAACAGTGAAGAGTTGAAACAAAAATTGACCTTGTATTAAGACCACTGATTTATTTTTTTTTTAAGTTTCTCTTTTTATATTTACTTTAATCAACCTACAGAGTAAGAGAACCATTCTACCACTAGCAATTTTCAGTGACTGCATTTCATGCCGTTATCATTGCTTCAATAAGAAACGGCTTTAAACTGGAAGAGGATAGATTTAGACCAGATATTAGGAAAAAATTCTTTACTGTGAGGGTGGTGAGACACTGGAACAGGTTGCCCACTGAGGTTGTGAATGCCCCCTCTCTGGAAGCATTCAAGGCCAGGCTGGATGGGGCTTTGAGTAACCTGGTCTAGAGGGAGGTGTCCCTGTCTATAGCAGGGGGCTGGGACTAGGTGATCTTCAAGGTCTCTATCAACCCAAACCATTCTATGATTCTGTGATTCTCTTAGAACAGGTTTGGTAGTGGAGATGGTAAACAACACAAAACTTACCCGCTCAGGACTGGGAGCAGCTAAGTTTCAAAGCCCTTTGAAAATCAAAATAATCAAGTCCACATATCCTGTCATACCTCCAGAATTCAAGAGATGACAACTAGATTTAAGGATGGGATTTTTCTGAAGAAAAACTGAAAACAGGATATAGTTACATCACATACCACTGGATCATTTTTTTCTGATTGTCTTTACTGAAACTTCTAATTTACTCAGTGCCATTGCTATTATTAAATGAAGAAATTAAGACAATTAAATGAAAAAAGTAGTGGGCCAAATGCAAGATTACATCTTTTTAACAAAGCTTAATTTGACATTTATTAAAATCACTCTTAACAGCAATGTGGCATCTGCAAAAGAAAACCAGATTCCTACGTCTAAAAAAAAAAAAAAATAAAGACACCTCTCAGAAAAGAGAGATATCTAACTGCCGTGTTTCACACTAAGCTGTATTTTCAGAGGAAAACCAAAACATCAGGGAAAATGTCTACATGCAGGTAACTTCAGCTTTTATTTTATGCGGCTAAAACAAAGCGCTGGTGAGGAGGCTGAGCTTGGAAGAACAAAGATGTCCAAACAGACAATTTCAATTGTAATTCTGGGCATGACCAATAGATACTGCCAATTTTCAAAATATGTCAGGAGACCTGTCAGTGAGATGAAAGTTGGCTGAGACAATGCTCAGCCATGCCATCAGTTTAATAAAGTTTCAAATCTTTTAACCAGCCGTGTTGACAATGTCATGAGACAGTTTCACTGCAAGCCAATTTTCAGTGCGCAAACAGCTAACATCAAAACTGTCCATGAAGAGCATGTTTATGAACTGTGTGCCCACCACACACAGATCAAGATTTAAACCTTTACATAAAACCAAATATTACTATTTTACCGCACTCTGCTCAGTAAGAGATATTTCTGGTACATTTTCAATAACGAACATCAAAGCAAACACAGCTAGTTAAATGCATTTAGAATTTAATCTTTTCCTGAATGTCAGATTATGCTACTTCTGAAACAGTAAATGATCTGCAAATATTTCTGAAATACTTCTGAAATAAAGGAAGATAAGCTAAAACATGTTGTGCTTGTAGTTAAAAAGTGCAACTGCTTTTCTTGTCAAGATCTAATGAGAACAGTGTGAGGTGTAACATGACTGTGGGATCAAAAACTGGGAAGAGAGAGAAGGAAATATGCTCTCTGTCCCCTTTGGAAGGCCGCACCTACATCTGTCCCATTTCCAAAGAAACGCATATGGAAATTTCTCAGTTACCAAAATTCAGAACACCCATGAAGTAAATGGCTGAGACAGTCTTAGAATTTTTTACCACTGTTTATGGTATTGAAAAAAACATGTGAATTTGTTAGCCAGAGGTTTTTAAACATCATAGCTTTTATAATGCATCTCTTACGAACCAAGGAGACTTAGCAAATATTTCCCTGTAACCAGCATAAAGTAGAAAAAATACCACAATCTGAATAAATTATATTTTTCTAATATTCAGAATCAAGATTATCTCTGCAGTATCTAGTTTATTCTATCTTTCTGAAAATTTTATCCTGCAGATTATAGAACTCATTTTATCTATCTTCTTCAAAATTCATTATCTGATGAAATAATTACATAAGTAGCAATTTTAGTGTCAAAGTGTTTCTATATTCTTTACATTCCTGTATTTTTGGAAAAGCTAAAGTTGGTGGTGGTTTTCTTTGCGGATTTCGTTGTTTTGTGTATTGTGTTCGGATTTTTTGCAGAGAAAGGGACAGGTCTGTGGTTTGTTGTTCGTTTGTTTTGGTTTTTTTGTTTTGTTTTTTAAATAGCCATAGTATTGCTATTTTCTGAAGCTCCGTACTTTCCATGCCATTATCAGAACTAGAGAGTACATGCTGGGGCTGCATTGTACTTTCCAGTTGAAAGAACAGCAAAAGGAGACAACTGCACATTTATTCTGATATTCACTAGCAAAAACCTTAAAACCCTGCAAAACAAAAATCATAGATGTTCACTCTGAGAAGCACAATAAAAATGAGACTAGAAGATCCTTTCAGCAAATAATGACTCATGGGTTTAGTTTTTGTTCATTTTCTCTTACGGCTCATAAGAAATGCTACGAAATACTGGGTCAGTGAATGCACAAAACATAAATGCACACTTAGGATCAAAGAGACGTGCTCCTTTACAGAATCTTTTAAAAATAGGCAACAGCCAACATTTTCAATATATGCAATGCAGTCCAACAAATAAATAGTAAAAATGATATCCCTCAGACTTTATTTGTGATTCTGCTTAAGAAATGTAATTAACTGGGCAAGAAACAACAGAAGAATCTAATGAGAGCTGGAGTTCTCAGAGATTTTGGAGTCCTGTACAAAGACAGAGGATTTTAGGACAATTCTCAGTGAAACCACTGAAAATAAAACAATTAGAGGAGAAAATACAGTAACATGCAAGCAGGCTGCTGTGTATTTTCCAAAGTGCAAGCACCAGTAGACAAGAAATTGCTACAGCAAGGTACCAGATCCATTTTTTTTACGAGCACTGCATTCCAAAAATGTTTAGGTTGACCACAGATTTTAAAACTTTAAAATGACGGTGAGGTCTTCTGCCAAACAGTATCTTTACATTTCTGTGAATCACTAGACATTATGCAAGAGCTCCGGATGTGTCAAAATTTACTTAAATTCTTCCACCGTGTCTGTAATAGCAATTATTTAGTTTATCTACTTAGTGCTTAGACACTGCAGATCGGGGATATAGGTAAAAATTTCACAAGAAGACACTTCTTATAGTTTATTTTTAAGAATAAATTGTGATGATAAAGATTAAATATAAGTTTTTACAGCTTTTGCAGACATCGCTTTTGCACAGAAACCTTCTTGTTTCCTTCTATATAGAGACTTAATGTTTGCCTGTTTGTAGGAATAATCACGAAGGGAAAAAAATCTTAAAGAAAGAATAATTCCTTACCTTACAGCAACTGAAGTTCCTTGCGTGCTTTGATGCACAGACACCCCAGGCACTCAGCATGCACTGCTAAGGCCATTGGTGCTCGTTGGGGCTGCACCTGATGGCTCCCACCCTACTGCTCCCAGGCACAAGCAGGGCGGCGTGAAGACCTGCAGCTCTGCTGCTGCTGCTGCAGAGCCCAGGCAGGAGATTCCCCAGCTGGGAGGATGAGGAAGTGCCATGCCTCCACTGGCACGGGGCATGCCAGGAACCACAGGTACCGACAGCCGCGGTCTTTTTCATATGGCTGGTCATCAGCAACTCATTTCTGCTGACTCACAAACAGCAACCTGATCTGCAGAATCTGGATGCTCCAAGTCCATCTAAAAATGACTCACAAATCTGCCAAAGTGAGCAGCATACTTATAAGCCTTTATTAGCAAGGACTGTTCCATAAATGTTCTTATTAACCCTCCAAAGAGCGATTCTCTGAGAAATCGTAGAGTCTAGAGCTAAGAGTGAGGATTCAAGTTCTAGCATGTTCATCTTTAAAAAAGTACTTTGCTGAAACATCAAAAGGCAGCCACTTTATCACTGCTAACACTGAAAAGAATGATTTTCTAAAGCACTCTGCTCGCAGTGCCTTATATTGCATTAATCCAGACCTTCCTATCTGTTTAAAATACTTTAATTTATATTTTACTGCAGAATTACAATGGAAAATTTAAAGGCTTAGATCAATATGCCTACAAAGACATGATGTTTTTGTTTTATATATATATATTATATATATATAAGATTATATAGTTACCTCACTTTTGAGATAAACAATCACGTTTATCTACCTAAAAGTGAATAAACATTAAGCCAAATATTATGAAAACAAAATTTGTGATTAAATACAATGTTTTGCTCTGTTTAGTAGTAATACAATCCGATCTGTACTGTACTGTGTGCATTTGAAAACTAGAAATTTGGCATATGTAGAAAGGATCAGAACTGGAAAACAAAACAACACACGCAGCAGAAAATGCATTATTCTGTACCTTAAGATTAGAATAAAATAAACCTTATTTTACACTGGAATTAACAGATTGCACTCTGACACTCTGACTATGCTACATTATGACGCTACTGTTAAAGATGCAAAAAAAAAACCTCTATCAACATTAAAGGAGAAGAACCTTACTTTCAGCATATAACTTACTGGTCACACAACTTCTTCCAAGCACTTAGAGTTTTGTCCATGTACTTACACGGGGACAGCCAAACCCACCTTAAGTTAGCTCAGAGCATCTGCTCTCCTCAGGTTCTCTCCACAGTCAGCAGGGACAGGAAGGCTGATTCAGGGCAGAAAATAAGTTTAGGATCCCCAAATCACTCCCCAGAGAATCAGTCTCCTACCATTGACTGTGAAGCGAGCCAAGGGAAATGAACTACAAACTAAAGTTAGTAGTTCATTTACGAATGTGTTGCACAGAACCACATTGTGCTTGAACTACCACAGTGTAACTGCAGGTCTTTGGGACCGTGTCTTGGGCATAATCAATCATTAGTTTATATGAGGCAGTTTTCAAAAATACTAAATGAAGCCACAACCTTTGCCTTTCTACTACTGATAATTACATGTTATGATATTCAATCTAGCAATTACCATTGTTATTAAGACCCATTGCCAATCGGGAAAAAAAGCAGAAAAGCAGCCTAGTAATATTGCCAGCTTCATTTTCATTTTCATTACATTTAAAATTGTAGACAATCTGCCTTGTCTACAATTTTAAAATAATAATTTTATTTTTTACTTTAGACTTTTTTTTTTTAATTTCAATTTTTTTTTTTAATCAGTTGGAACAACACACCTCTGATCCAAGGGATGGCTAATTAGAGTCACTGGAAGGAAACAGCACCTGTTGAGGCTAAGAAATTTTCAGTATTAACAGACAGGAAAACCAAATTGTTCTTTACAAGTGCTTGTTTCTTTCCACTTACCATACAGACTAACTAAGATACACAATTCCACACTGCAGACTTTTAAAGCCAAATAATATAAAGCCAAAACCAAATATATAATAACATATAACAATATAACAAAAGCACTGTCCCAAGCAAAAAATAATGATAATAATAATAAAAAAAAAACACAAATGCAAACCAGTCATGTAGAAAAAACAGGAAATATAGGAATAGGAAACTAATAAAATTTTGTTCCTAGCTGTGAAATAAACAGCAGAAAAAAAAACAAGTTTTCTTAGGATCAGCATATAATAAAGAAAATATCTCTCACTTTAGGAATGCTATGGTTATGGTCAGTCCAGTTGCTGCATCATGATTGAGAATACCAGCATACTGACTTCACTAAACAAATAATGCTACGTGCAGTCCTACTTGACTTGGACAAAATTTAAGCATCTGTCTATTGCCAGTACTCCAGTGATATTTATATAACTTCTCATAGCATGAGAAGTCTCCACACATTGAAATAATACCAGTACAACATGTTTTATAGAATCCCTTTGCATCTTGGTCTTCTTCCAGTAGTGTTTTTACTGTGTAAGAAAAACTGTCCTGAATTTCACCATCTGAATTACACTTAGTATTGGATGCATAACAACTCAAGAAGAGTGGCATTTTAAATCCTCCTTAAGCTAACAAAATAAATCTAGTTTAAGTGACCATACTGACCATGTGAAAATGTATGTTCATACTAATCTCTGGCACTTCAGTCTTCCAAAATTTATTACAGTCTGAGAAAAATGTGTAAATCTGCAAAACAAGAACCCAGGCTCACAAAAGACACTGCATTTTTGCTTCACTCCTATCCCAGTGAGGCAACATTGCATGCTGCAAAACCTAGGACTAAGATGTCCACTGCTTCCTCTCAGACATAAAGGATTCCAGCCCTGCACGGGTACCTGTTCCATTATTCTACAAAAGAGAAGACTTGAAGTATCTGTTTGACTTCTGCATTTATTTCCTTGATCTCATTTCTGTTCCTGCTGCCTAACTCGTGTGTTGCCTGCCACCATTACAGACCTGACAGGATGAATGAAACCAGGCGACATGAAAGTTCCTCTCTCCCTCTCCCACCAGCTGGCAGCTGGGCTTGCCCTCCAAGCATCCCATGGAAACTCAAACTGCAAGAGGATTCACTTGAATTATGCTCGTTTTAAAGCAGGATCTTGAAGGCTTCTTTCCTTGTTTCTGACTTTTTCCAAAACAAATATTGTTTTTTTTCAGAAGAACTCAGAGAAGTTTGACTTCATTTTAATAAGTGCTTTATATAATAACTAAAATATCAGGAAATCCTGGAGGACTAATACAGAAGTTGTTGTAGGATACATGTATCTTCAGTAAATATTTTTAAGCTTAAATATGTCTTTTCAGTCCATATTAACAAGGCTTCATGACTTCTGAGCTGGCAAACATTCTGTTGCATCTTTTTAGCAAATATTCATAAAATTTCACATGAAAGTGGCCCTAGCCTAAAGATATTCTGTAAACTGAAAAAAAAAAAAGAAAAAAAAAACCAACCCAAAACCTGAGTATTGTTAGGTGTTCCTGTAGAGTTTCTGATATTAAAAATGACATTTAATACTTGCTCAATTTTCTAATTTGTAGACTTGAAAATTCAACATCTCAGGGCTCTATCAACAAACGTGAGAATTATTCTATTTAATTTTGTAAAAATTATGGTTTTGGATATGTTACACAGAAATAACCTTTAAAAGTCAATCGGTTTAGATAATGTAAATTTTTCCTCCCAATGCACATTTTTAAACAGCATGCTGAAGTACTATACTCTTACTCTAAATACAACAGCAGCTTCCACAGAACACTTTCAGCCAGTTTACGAAAGGTCTATTTGACTGCTATCAAGTAGGTTCAACAATTTTCTTAACTGTGTAACAAAATAGACTGTAACAAAAAACTGTGTAGCATAATACAAATTAATCCTTTTTTTTCTTGAGATTAATTCAGGCCCCACTCATTACCTAAATCCTTGAGCAGGTATCTTTTGCAATGAGTCTTGAATGACCCATTTCTTACCAAGTCTGCTCCAGAACTTGAATGCCTTCCTTAAGAAATTTTACTTTTAAGCATTAATGTAAGCTGACACAGTGACTGGCTCATGTTCGCAAGGTCAAAATGCAGAACTGTGTTAAACACACATGGTTAAACACTGCAGGAAAGAAGTGGTTCTTGCATGAATTAATGCAATTTCAGCAGCATTTGTGTTGCTTTTTCATGAGATCTTCATTCCGCACTTCCTGAGTAAGAGGATCCCAGTTGGTGAGTCAAGAAAGAAATGTCACCTAAACAAATATTGCTTAAGTAGACACCTGGAAGGCACGCTTTTTGGAAGGTCATTAAGAAATCATTTGTATATTATCACCTAGAATTTTATTTAATGAGATTACATTCGATAACACTCACAGCTGTATAAAAGATTAGCAGTTGCTCCTTATCTGATATGCTGTAGCTCCTCCCTAACATTTTTTTTCCAAAAAAAAAATTGAATTTTTTAACTTCCACTTAATATTCACCCTTCATTCTGATTGCAGAACCTTCTTCTTCAGCTTCCACCTGCTCTCATGCTAATAAATTATGGCAGTGCTCTAGTTTCAGAAGGACATTATTGAAACTGGATTTCTGCAGTCTTACTTGGGCCTCAAAATCCAAATTTGAAAAATTACATATATTTGAAATAAAAATTGGGAAGTTACATAAAGTAGCTACTTCTACATCCACCAGATGTAAAGCTTGGAAAAGATTCAGAACTGTGAGAAACAGATTTAGTAGGAATGCAAAGCTTCCTTTCCCATTCTCTGGTCATAATATTCCTAATATTACGAGGCCTGTAGACTTTGAAAAAATAAATAAACAGAGATACTGGGCTGTGAAGGCAATTCAGTGTTATATGAATGTAAAGCCACAATGACAAATTAAACTCCATCATAGTTCATTTTTAATGATAAAAACAGAATAGGGAAATGTTACTTGTAATCTTTTAAAAGCTTTTATGACAAAGTCCCAATAATATATATTCAGAGCCCACAAAGAAAACCTTATATCAACTTAAGTAAAACTGTTAGAATGCAAAGGCTGTTTTATAAGATATATGGAAAAAGAAAGAAGAAAAAATTTGTTGTCAAAGTAAAAACAAATGAGCACCATTCAATTTTCAGAAAGACTTGTACTATATACAGCTGTCCATAGGTCATTCACAAGGAATGGCTGCTTGAGTCAGTGCAGAATTTCAAATATACTATGTGAATATTCACTTGGAATAATTCAACTTCATTCATAGAGAAAAAGATACTTCTGTTAAGAAAGTAAAGTCCAAAATAAATACAGTATATCCAGATCATTTGTTCAAATAACCCAGTCCCTGCGAACTAGGAGAAATCTGTAGTTACAGTACAATGAAATCTGAAATGTTTTGCATTCTGATCACTCTCAACAGCTGGACACCACAATGTTTTTACAGCTCTCTGCAACCTTACTCAGCTTTCCACCTCCAAATCCCATCAGCTTCAGCCAAAATCTTCACACTGATACGTTGTCCTTTCAAGTTATTAAATGCTGCATTTCAGCATAAAGCAATTTACAGGGGGAAAAAAAAAAACAAGAAAATGGTAAGAACTTAATTAAAATTTGTCTTGTTCTACTGCTAAGGAAAAGAACCTTACTTTTGTAGTAATGGAATATTCCTTGATGTGCTTGCTATATTATGTTTTATTGCATTCTATACTACATTACATGAATTCTATAGTTTAACATACTCGTGCCTCAGACAAAAAGCCTGTCCAACCATTTAGCTATTCAAAAATGCAAGCAAACTAAAATGTCTTCACCAATTATGCCCAATGTCTTTCGCCCTTCATATCAGAACTTGTCAAGTGATAAAAAACTACTCCACAACCAAAAAAAAAGTAAAAGACAAAGGATATAGCTCTCCTTTTCTTTTTGAATGTTTTCATGTGCAGACATATCCGCACGCAACCCAGAGGCTACATGAACACCTTACCAAGCAGAAAACATGATGAACTAATTAATTTACAATGTGATCTCATTTAAAGATGCAGTTCTCAAATAGTTCCAAAGCAGAAGCTCAGCAAGCAGTGACCATTGTACATTTACCTTAGAGGCAGAACTGTTAGGAGGCTGTCATTAGTCAAAAAAGTAACAGGAGAAGATAAGAAAGATCTATTTTAGCTGTGTGTGCATTACGTATGTATAAGAGTTTGTAATTCTGCTTGGAAAACAAAGTAAAAAAAAAAAAAAAAAAAAAAAACAGTACACAAGGGATTTTCTCCTAAATGAAGCTTCAAACAAAAGAGCAGGCTGCCTATGGGAGCTAATTACATAGCCTTCAAAGACAGTTGGTGTAGGTGTTTAAGGACATTGAGAGCAAAAATAGAAATCTGACCAACTAGTAAAAAAAAGAAGTTTGTAATCTGGCTGCATCTCTAATTCCACATTTTTAAGTGTAAAAACATCTTTACATACTGTACAGAACCATGACTAACAAATTACCCATGCACAACCAGAAAAAAAAAAATCAAAATTTAGGTCCCAGATTTTAAGTAACTACACATGGCTAAAATGCATGATAAAAAAAATTAAACCAGTTCTGTTTCTCTTCAATTGTTTTATTTCACTCTAAAAGGAGAAGTCCAATGGAGTAAGTGAACAAATATGATCTGTGACCTTCATTAGTAGATATTCTCTTTCCAAATATTAAGTACCAAAACTAAGTAAGAGAAACCAGAACAGAAGCTCAGGTAATGGGTCCCCAGGATCTGTGGGAACTGTTTGAACCAGATGCTGCTCATTCATCTAGCACCTCATGTGCCGTAAGAAGTCAGCTAACGTACTCCTCAAGGATGCACTGTCAGACTTGCAGGAGCCAGGAACGAGTGCTTGCAGAGTGCCTGTCCAGGTGGGAGTGTGTGTGACACAGGACAGAAGAGAACAGACCAAAAATTTCTTGAGCTGTCAAACACAACATGGCACCTGAACTGCATTTTGAATGGGCCAATTGATGACAAAGTGAGGCAAGTTCTTCACTGCCTTCCTGCATAGCCAATTGCACTTTTAAAGTCATATTTCATCATACACTATTCATTATAGCCAGTATTTTTCTAGGGCTTATCCTATTTTACCTTCTTTTTCTACACTGGATTTAGAACTCTCTTGGCATCAAAGTATTTAATTAACATAACGTTAATTTCTAGATACATTAATAAGAGGTAGCATCCATGCGTTCCTTATCTCCCATCCTGAATACTGTCATTTATCCTAACCCAGATGTGTTGAGTTAAAGACATCTTAAAGAGATTGCACTGATAATTTCTGCACATTGGAGTTAGCTGTGCAACCCCTCATCAACTTACACAAGTTTGTCAAATGAAACAACTGTTAACAACTTTCCTTCTCTCTACTTGCCAAATAATTAAATTGTTCTTGGTTTTAGGAATCCTACAGATTCACAGATCTCTTCCTATAAAATTTTTGTACAATTTTTCTAAATATTTTACTAGGAGTGAAGTGGGTGTAAGGGATTGAATTTGGCAGGTTTACATGTTGGAGTTGTAAAGGTTTGCAATAGATATCCTATCCTATCTGCCTACATATTTTAATAGATTTTTAAAATAGGCAAATTAAGCATCAATTCCTTTTGGATATTTGAAGTGATGAATACAGTTGGAGAAAATTAATAGAATGGGAGAGAAATAGAAAAGGGGTCTGATTCAGTTCCTAGTGAAGTCTGCCAGAGACTTTCTACCTATCTCAGTAGAAGCTGAATTAGGCTATTAAGGCAGACAAAGGCACTGTATGTACCAAATGTAATGAGCCTCAAAAAAGCACTTACACTACCAGGGACGGGGTATCTGGAGACCTATGACAAAAGAAGGAATCACTAAGAAAAAAGGAAAACTCGATGCTTCTATCCTACTCTCTCTCCTTCCATCACATTACACACAAGAGACCTGAGGTCTATATAGTCTTTAGAGTGAGTGGTTGCAGGGTGGGGGAAAGGTTACAAGACAGCATACTTGAAAAAACAGAGCCTGTCAAGGCAACAGAAAAGCCAAGCTTTCAGGAAAGTAGAATCAGGATGAGATTGCTCTTCTTTCAGCAAAATTGGGTAATGATTGGATAATGAGCTTGCAAATAATATTAAAGTGTTAAAAAATACAGAACCGTATGTAACTTCCAAGAGATTAGGACCTAGATAATATCTGCTCAAAAAATTTTTGCAGAGTGGTTAGCCTTCTGAAATAACAGCCCACTGCTCAGGATTGGTGAAAAACATAGAAATAATGTTTTGAAAAGTTGAAAAGAAACAGGAAAGATGCATGAAAGATGATGCCAGTCCCCAAATTCGCGTATGAAATGGAAAAGATAAACAAGAATCACCCACAAGAATCACTGCATGCACCTGATGAAACTGTCAGAGGACAGATTTTAAAATAAAGGGAAACACCTGCTTTCACTAAGGATGCAATTCACTTGTTGCGATGGTAGCCTGAGGATGCGATGCCAAAAGACTACTTGGATTAAGACAACAATTAAACAATGAGAGCACCAGGCTTCAGTCAGTCTTTAAATTTCTATTTCTTGGCAGCTAAGCTATTCCTTACTTCCGCTTTTCATAATACATTTGTTTTTTTACTTTTATCTAGTCAGTCTTTTTGTCTCTAAAGTAGCAGATGGTGAGTTCTGTTTTGTTGACCATGCTTTTCCGTCTATGAAGTGAAGGATTCATCACTTCTTATAAAGAGCTATGCAGGCTGAATATTTTCTTAGATGAGCTACAGATTAAGCAGATTTAAAAAAAAAAAAAAAATCTCAGCTCTCATTTTAGAAAGCAAATCTACAACATCTTTTTTTCATAAGATAAGCTTCTCATCCTTTCAATTATAGAGGAAAAGTAGAAAGCCTGAACCCTGAAGAATCTGAAATGGAGATCTACAACATTTATTCTTGTGGAATAGAAACAGAAAAGCTCTGTGATTTTATAACCAAACTGAACTGAATCTCTGAAGTGCAGTTTTGGTTTGTCTTACCTCTTACAGTTGGCTGCACAGGTGTTTTTTTATGAAGTTGTATGGTATACAGCAGAAGCTAAACACAAATGTTCAGTCCCAAATCATCCACATTCATCTGAATGTGAGCTTCCAAACATAGCAAGTCAACAAATAACAGAAATGGGATAAGATTTAACAGTTTAAAAATTTAAAAATTGAGTCTTCCTTAAAAAGAAAAATTTCTCCTACAGACTCCATAGCCATTGACAGAAAGAGGCAAGAGACGTATTTCTAAATCAAATGTAGGATAAACGCAGTGGCCTATCACAGCACAGTACAAAAGTGCAATACAGTGAAAAAGGCAGCTATGATTTTAAGACTAACAGAAGCATACTTTCAGGAAAGATGTACCAGTAGCTTTACACAAGACACTGTAAGACTCCAGTTAGACTAACACAGAGTTTGGGTCATTTATGTTCAGCAACAACAATCAGGAAAATGGAGAATTTCACTAAAATACAGTATTAAAACACCTTATCCAGCTATGCAAAATGGTCAAGAAGGAATATTACAAATCTGCATATGTAATTAAGGACAAACATTGAGAAGAACAATTTAAGTTACAGCATAATGAGGCAAGAAGACAAGATTCAAATCAGTCAATATATGTTAAAAATATGCAAACTATAACTAAAAATTGAAAAGGTGTTTAATTATCAGTGAAGTACTTTCCTGGGATGACATTCCAAACAGTAGCAGAGGCACAAAGTCTGCACTGTTTTAAGACAGAAACAATACTCGCAAACAAGGTGTCACTTAACCATGAGACAGAAATACAAGCTTGTGATATGAGCACACAGAAGTCTGCTTAACTAGCACACATATGGAAATGTTGAAAATAGCATTCCACCACCTTCTTACTCAACAAGTCCTGTGCATTGTGATTTTCAGCGCTCGAGTACATGCTTGTTTTTCTAGAAGCATGATATGCTTTGAGGTTTGCTAGACTTAAGTTTGCACTGATGTGTGAGAATCTGGCTCTATCTAGCAACAGATTTTTGAGAGGAGGACAAGCATGCTCCAGATGGCATGGAAAAAAAAAAAATCTCAGCTGCCTTATTGTTGCATCTTTGTTACCCTTTCATAGATAGACTAATTGACACAACTGAGGTCAGAAATGAATTTTAGCTAAATCACATCAGCAGGGAATTTTTCTTCTCTCTGAAGTATGAACTGTAGTCCATTTTTTAAGGTCATTTGACATTCTCTATGGGTGTTCCTCCTGTTGCAAAAATCTAAGATTCCAATGCAATTCTTTGTTATTCCCACTCTTCCTCTGAACCTTACAGCATAGGTCAAATTTTAAGGCTCAAATTTTAAGTGTAAAAGAAAAGAAAACACAGTGCTTTGTAATAAGCAGTATTTGGAAGAACTCTCTAAAGTATCAACTTGCAACCTTAACTGCAAAGTAATTCCACTGCCTTTCACTCTTTCTTGAGACATATGTTCTCTCTCGAAAACCTTCACGTATTTCTGAAAGTAAAAAGTTCATTAGCAGCACAACCCACCAAAAAGAGCCAAGGAATTATCATCTAAAGAAAGATTAATGTATATTTCCCAAAATCAGAAACAGGACTAAGTTAGAGTAAGCATGCTTACTGAAGGGGAATTCAGCTACAAAGAACTCCTCTATAGACTACAACATAGAGTGTGCCTCAAATAAAAGTGACCATAGCCCTGCTTGGCTGAATTTTCTATACACGAAGAATTTTTATGTGTTCCAGTAAGTTTTTTTATATGATCTCATCCATTTGGAAAACCTTTAAATGGCATCACCTTTGCATTTTTCCCCATATGGTATAAACACTACATTTTAGTTTTTAAAGGTCTTTGTTCTCTCTCTCTTAAAAAGGAGTCTTTTTCACATTAGGGGCATGCAAAGGTTTCCTGAATAGGCAGGAGCCTAAAGGAAAAGGACAGAAAGAAAAATAGGCTGTTTGACTCGCAAGTGTACAAATACTAGGGAAGTAAGTAAGAAAGTGACCTAAGGGACACTTCATCTATATATGACCCGCAGCAAGTACTAAAGCACAAGCTACTTCACTTTGGCAAAATATCTGCAAATCTCATTATGCCTATATGAAAGAATCTTTAAGAAATAACTGCGCAAAGGAACAAGGCAATGAAGATTCAGATGGTGCTTGCACATTGTATGGGCTGCTGAATCACAGCCTGAACCTCTGATTGATCACCTGAGGTGAGCAATGAGTCAGCCACGGGAGCACAGGTGAAGGCAATTCACCAGTGCTGCTGGAAGGAGTGGAGCCTGGCTCCACCTCTCCTAGACCCATTTAAGAGCTGACTACCAGTGGGGAAGGATCTCTCCAGAGATCTGCTCCACTGGAGTCTGTTTTGCAAGCCCAGGATGGGGTGAGTGACTTTCTTTCCTTACTCCAATATAACAGTTACATCAGCCAAGCTCCTGGATATACTATACCATCTGTATATCCATTGATTATACACATATGCACTTTATAAGTTTAAAACCAAAGAAGGAATTGGTTTTCTCATCAGTAGAAATATGTAGGCAACCTATTTTGGAAATCTGAAAAATGTCAGGCAAAGTTATCCAAGATGCTAATGCAGAAAACTGTCTAAGAACGTAGCCATACCTTGTTAGGTCAAAAGGAATAACCAACAGAATATAGCTGTGTTAAACCCCATCCAAACAGTAAGATAATCAAACAAGTCCATTGAGAGAAACGTAAATGTCCAAGAAACATGGTCTTTGATCATCTCTTTCAATAAAATGTTATGAAAAACAATATTTGCAAGAAATAGATACACTGAAGGATCCTGTACTATCTTCTATAGCCAAGATATTATTATTACCTGATGAGCTTTCTTCAGCTGTTACTAGAAATGATATGTGTGAGAATTAATGACACTGACAGACATCAACTTTGCAGGTTATAGATGACTTCAGAGCACAAAGCACTAATGACTATTATTCACATTTCAAAGGAAATTTATGTCTAAATGTGTTTTTTTTATCATGTCATCGAATGAAGGCATCAGACAATCAGTAAGTTCATGTTAATAAAGGAGATCTCTGTGTTAAAGTTCCTTCACCTTCCATTTGTTTACAGAAAACAATTCAATTAAAATATCACAATGTTTTAACATATAAAAACACAAGACAGACTTTTGTTTTTATATAAGTTTGTACAAGCCTGTTCTAAGTCCCCAGACAGCCCTGAGCATCACTTGGCATGTGCACGCTGGGAGGCATGCATCAATGGATCCATCACCTACACTCGTTCCACATTACAGCTGTTGAATTCCAGACTAGATACAAAGCAACTGGGCATGTTAGATATGTAAATTACAAGTTAATTAAAATCCATCTATACTGTACAAAAAAAAAAATCATAATATGGAGAGACAGTATAAGGATACAAACCACATATTCTGAAAAATTGACTATCAGTGCCAGAATGTCCCTAGAAGTTTTTAGAAAGAGCTATCAACTTAACAGTGGAAAAAAAGTACTGCTTCTACAGAAGGAAAACTTACCAGACTTCTCCTGAGAACTGAATACAAAACTAAAAATCAGTAACATCCCAGGTACAAATTATCACCACTATTTTTCAGGCAGTGTAGTGATATGATAAGGGTGAACAGATTTAAATTTAAAAAGGGAGAGTTAGATTAAATATTAAAAAGAAATTCTTTACTCAGAGAGCAGTGAAGCACTGGTACAGCTGCCCAGAGAAGCTGTGGGTGCCCCATTCCTGGAGGCATTCAAGGTCACGTAGGATGAAGCCCTGGGCTGGTGGGTGGCAGCCCTGCCCACAGATGGGTTGGAACTGGGTGGCCCTTATGGTCTCTTCCAATTCAAATCATTTCTTAGTTCCCTGATTATTCATATATGATTCACAGTCAAGAACAAGCCTGTAATACACATACAGAGGGCTTTAAAATATTCTGTTCCCCAAAGCTGAAAACAAGGATCTACATCAAATGAGGGGAAAAGATGTAAACTGAAAAGTGGAAATCCTAACTGAAATGAACATTTTAGCAGCTATCCTTCACTTCAGCTGTAAGTGAAAGCAGTTATACAAATATAACATGTGGAAAAGAGAGGAAGCTGAGAGTAATTAACATAAAGCTAGAAGTTAACAGAAATCTGGTAACGGAAACAAAAATATAAGGGAAATCCCTTGCCAGATGAGAACAAAAAAAAATGTAGGAAACTATATTAGAAGCAAAGAAATTTAACAATTATGTAACTTGCTATGAAATGGAGAAGGTAAAAATTTCAATTTATAGTCAGAGAGTATCAGCAAGTATTTCTCTCAGGTGGTTTGGAAGGAAGCTAGATAATACAGCAAAAGTAGGTGTTGATGACCATAACTATATTCCATTCCATCAATACCTAAGGAAATGTCTAATTTCAGTAATGGCTTTTACATTTCTAAATTATATTAACACATTCATAACAAGTAGCTTCAAAGGGCTACGGAAAGTGTAAATTCATGTCTTACCAGTGATTTTCAAGATTTTCAAGATTCTAACACCCTGAGGATGTTGGGCCAATTTCCATATTTATGTTTACTTATCTCCCAAGTATGCATGAACTTGTCAGAATGATACTGACTGAATGACTGAAGGAAAGGGATGTCTTCAGAAATCACCCTTCAGCACAGCCAAATGTAAAATATCCAACATGTTTTTATAGATAAACCACGTCAGTAGGATATGGAACTCAATGCTGGAAAGCAGTCACTCAAATTTTCAAGAAAGAATCTGAAAAAAAAGGGACTAACAATACCTGAATGTATAGATAAGGAACTGATGAGATTAAATTCATTACAGACTTTGCATTATTCCAGTTATTGCTATAAAGTTATCTTGCGACTGCCTCTGAAGATCATGTCCAGGCCTAATGACTGAAATCCACAAAGCATGTGTTCACAGACAGGAATGGTTCTATCACTGGGAACGTTCAACTTAGGAAACCTAAGGTAATACAATCCATTTAGTTTATCGCCTGGGAAATATATTTCCTCAGCGGTGCCTTTCTGATTTAGAAAGGAAAAAAAAAAACAAAACAAAACAGAAAATATATTAGAATATAGATTTTGAAAGAGTATGATAGATTGTAATGAACACTGAGTAAAAAAAATTAATATTTTTTGAAAAATGTGTGTTACTTAACCCAAGAGTTCATTTAGTCTCAACATTATGAAATGAATTAATAAGCATACAGATAAACTGATGAGAATTATCATAAATCTTTTCATTAGGACTAGAGAAAATCACTACCTGAGGCTAGGGAAATGACTCAGCAATACCCACCATCTGGGCAAGCTTCTTAAAATGCATAGGAAATCATATCCACCTTCAGACATGCAAAACCAAACATAAGGCATGCTGCACATATAATAAAAAGCATACAGTAGTACATATTTAAGTAATAAACTAGATATAAAGTGATGTTCTCAGGTAGGGTAACTATGCATTTAAGGCTTCTTTTAAAACAAAATTAATGCTGGATTCAATACTAATTGAAATGCTTGCTATGGAAAATTTGCTAGGATTTTCTCCTCCATTTGGCCTTTAGTTAGTTCATAAATTGAATTCACAAGGAATTATTCTTATCATCCCATATGGCCTCCCTTCTAGATTACAAAGGCAAGAAGATTTCTTATAACTAGATCACACATTGCATTTAAGTTGAAAAATAAAATTCTGAAAAACATTCAGATGTGATGCATTCAGAAGTCTTCCAACTCTATCTAGAACTAAGTTTCTATCCTTTTTAGTCTTAGATGTTGCATTCCTTTCATCTAATGGATTTTGTTGTTCTAAGAAAACTTTTCACAAGCAGACAATTATCAAACAACATGAAGCAAACATCTCACCTTATTTAAATAAACTGCATATTTAGTTCTTTAAACTTCAAGGCAAGTTTCCCAGACTTTGAGAGATAGAGCTTCCTTAAGCTCCTCCAAAGTGTGAAAATCCTTTTGGAAGACCTGAACTTAAACTGATACTTAATATAGTTAATGAACTCACTAATCTTTTTCATGCTTATCTCCCACACGTCCAAGTTTAATCACACTTGATTTATGTTCAATTCTCTCTGAAAGACAACATTTTGCCTGAATGACAGACTAAGTTACTGAACACAAGCCTAATGTCAACCAAAGAAGGTTCTGACTTGTCAGGCCATTTGGAACTTGCTCATTTCAAACTTTTTCGTACGAGGTTAGAGGGACCTCAAAGATCATCTAGTTTCAACTCTCATACTGCAGGCAGGGTTGCCAAACCACTAAATCAGACCAGGTCATACAGAGCTCCATCCAACCTGGCCTTGAACACCTCCAGGGATGAGACATCTTTATTACTTTTCTATAGAACCAAGTGTCCCATGTTTTTCTTTTTTTATCTCTAACATTGGTAACTTTTAAGATGTTAGCTGCCCTTTCAATTTTTCAGATACTCACATTCTTGCTCCAGACTGTATCGTACCCCAGTACTGCATAAAGCCTTTTCAATTATTTCTCCATTCTTAGGTATAAGATTTAAACATAACTGCCATAATAACACAACACAATAACCGAAATAATGGTAAGTTGCATGCTGTTGAGAAAATGAGATAATTTCTGTCCTTCTCCCATGGTATCCACAGATAATGATTCTTCCTATGTCAAGCCACTGGGAAGAGCCTCCTGAATCTCCTTCCCTTTCACACTCCTTTTCATTAAACCATAATTTATCATCAGTAAGGTTGACTACACTGTTGTGAGGTCAGCCAGACACCACTTAGTCCCTTCTCATAGAACACTGAGTTAGAAGAAAGTCTACCTTATTCACTCACCATTATGTGTTAGCAGTTATTCCTGTCAGTGCTGGATCACCTCAAGCTACAGTATTGTACAAGGTTATTTAAAAAAAAAAAAAAAGTAGTGCTCCACAATAAACAAAGTATTAAGTAATTAATAATTAATGAACTATTTATGGATTATAAAATACTAGAAAACTGTTTTTACACTGGGCCATAAAACTTTTAAAATAAAATAATTTCATAGACAATTTTCACTTACATTTACAAATAAACTTCACAAAAGGGTTTAGTGCCATGAGGGCTCCCCACCAGCCTGCTCTGCTCTGGGCTGCACAAACCCAGGGACCTCAGCCGCTCCACACATACCGTGCCCTCAGACCCTTCCCCATCTGTGTAGACTCTCTAAAAGCTTTGTGTCCTTCTTATGTAGTGGCACCCAAACCTCCACCCAGTACTGGAGATAAGGTCGCACAGTGCAGAGCAGAGCCAGAAAACCACTTCCCTCACCCAGCAGTGCTGGGCCTGATGCACCCCAGGGTATGGTTGGCCCTTCTGGCTGCCAGGGCACACTGCTGGCTCAGATTCAAGTTGCCACTAACCGAATGACCAGATCCCTCTTTGCGGTGCTGCTCTCCAGCCCCTCACCACCCAGTCTGTACACTGAGCCAGGGCCACTCCATCCCAGGTGCAGAACCCAGCACTTCCTTTTCTTCATGCAGATGAGGACCACCCTCAAGATTGTGGTACAAGGCCACTCTATCTTCAAGAGAGACATCACTCCTACCACCTTAGCATCATCCACAAATTTACTTAATATAACTTCTAGACCTTTATTGGAATCAACAGTGAAAACATTAAACAGAAATGGCCATAAAATGGAGTACCGCAGAATTCCACTGGTGACAAATAGAGCAACTGTCAGTCCAAAGCCTCCCTTTGCCCAACGCAGCCACGTTTTGTTTGTCATGGGACATTCTGAGGGTCACATCACAATGTCCTTCTGCTGTCATGAGCAACCTCCCTGCCAACTTCTATAAATATGGGGACCCTGACATCAGAACACCAGCCAAAGCAGGATAGAACAAACTGCCCTCAAGTTGTGATTGCAATCTGTTGATGTTTTTAAGGCAAAACATTCAGTCCATTTTTTCTAAAAGTTGGACAACTCTGTACTATGGAATATTTTGGCTTTCCATTTCTTCCTTCAACTTCTCCATCATTAGAAACCTGAGGTGTTTTATATTAGTGCATCTTTTTATTTAAAAAATTACCTAAAACTTGTTGCTTAATGTGCTTAGCAAGTAAATTTTATGCAGTACATATCAACAGCTAAAGAGGCATTTAACTACAGCCTTTGAAATCTCAGCATTTCAAGTAAAAGCCAAGAAATATAGAATACAATACATCAAAGTAAAACCAAGTAACTGATACGTTACTGAATATATATTATTTCCATTCATCTACAAACATCGTCTGTATTTTCCCCAATTTTATAGTTTGTTTCTGCAGCAGATACATACAGATTTTCATACTTAGTTTGTTGTTTAAAAGCTAAAGCTTACAAAATTTCAAACAAAATATGTATAGGAAATGAATTGAAACCAAAATGTTTACTTGTTTCTTCTTACTTCAATTCTTTTCTTGTATAGGAGTAAAGATGCACAAAGAAACATGCACTACTGCCAGATTTTGTTATATGATGTGCATAACTAAGTATCTGTAACAGATGTAGAGAAGAAGATCTGTAACTGTTTTTCCCACCTTTGAAAACACATCCTAAGCCATCCTAAGAATATGAGTGCTGACTGCTAGCAGTACAGAGAGTTGAAGATAAGACAGTAATATCTTATTCCCTCACAAGAATTTAGGTAAGGAGACAATGACAACTGCTTCCTAAATATGTAGTTCATGAAGTAGCAAATAAAATACTAAATTATTAACAATTCTTATGCAGCAAATGAGACAATTCAGGCATTTGAGAATTTGATTTTGTTTCAAAGCAATATATGGGATACCTGAGTGAGCAAACAGAAAAGACTGGAGAGCTGTGCATCTGGAAACTTGCCTGTTCCCTGATCATAAGACTCTATGCAATGGGAATTCACAGATCAAAACATCTGAGCGACTGTGCCAAAGCCTGAGGCACTTATGGATAGAGTTGCACTACAGCTGCACACTTGCTTAACACCTCTCATGAGTATTTGTCAGGCTTACTTTTAACAGCTTCAAGCCTTGAGGTCTGCAGAGCGTAAGAGTCCAAGGTAGAATGGCTGCACGGCCCTGCATTCCTCCAGGTGCTGACAGAGCTGGCAGAGCTGCAGTAGGGCTCAAAAAGACTTAGCAGATACGTTGGTTCCCGATTGTCTCTCCATGTCCTCTACTTTCAATGAAGATGTATGGTGTCAGGTCCAGCATAAGTAAGGAGAGCTCTTCCCAGACCCTATAGCTTAGTGCTAACAATCTCTTGTTTGGATAAATCAGCACGGTTGGAGGAAGAAGCAGCACTGATATATTATAAAATAAAAAACAAACTGCTAGGCCAACAAGAAGACATTGCATGGGATGCACAAATTTCTGGAAGCTGTGATCAAATCCCTTATTACAAGATTGCAGTCAGCTTTATCTTGTTAACTTTTCCCTGCATTCTTACTCCATCAGAATGGCACACAGTCATACAGTGCAGAGCACCCTTCCCCTCCAATACACAGTTGGACTGCTTGTTCAGCTACTCTCCATGGAAGTCAGAGAGAAGACCTGAAATGCCTTACGGGAAGAAAGATTGGAACCAGTCTATCCCTGGAACAGAGGTGTCTTGGGTTTGCAGGGTTTACTCCCTCTTCACGGCCTCTGAGCACCTCCTGTGGTTTTGACTGCATTCTCTCCCTTGACTCTGTCAAGGTCCTCCACTGTCAAGCTGCAGAATCTCCTCTTAAATTACCTCCTGGCCCCAGTGAAGCTACCCATCCATGCTACCAGCAATAGGAATGTCCTGCGAGGATTCTGGCAGCTCTGGGGCCTGCTCTTATTCTCTCATCTCCTGCTTCCATTCATTCACATATCTGAGCAGTGTCTTCACCTTCAGGGAGCGGTGGCCACTACCTCTGATCACTGTCTCCAAGAACCATGTTTGATCCTTTGACCATCACACTCTATACATTTTTTCCTGTGCATCTTTCACTCCTGTCACCTTCTACGAGATCCTTAACACTCTGCTAACAAGAGAAGGGTAGAAGATGGCAGGCAGCAGCTCTGTACTGTCATAACCAAACTGTGTTTCTGAGTGAGCCTGTCTATGAAGTGTCCTAGCCTGTCCCTGTCCTATGCCTGGGAGCACACATACCACATCAAAGTGAGTTTCACTTGGGATTCCCATACAGTATTACAGGCTACAAGATCATCAACTCTGCAAAATGAGCAGGACCTTCTTAGAAGTCCAGGCAATATGTAAAAAACAAAAAGTGGATGCCCTTGATCTGCCAGATAGCAGATCTGTTTCATTTGTAAGATGCACACAGATTTGTTTTACAAGTGTAAGCAAAAAGAGTAAGAGGACAGTCATGTTCAAGTTCATGTTATCTTAAATATATTACTAAATGTATTTTAAAATGTGTATATATACTCTACTAAAAAAATATCCTTGATGGAGCATAACAATAATCTATAGTCTAACACTGCATCTCTTGATGACCGAACAGGAAACTTACTTGGAACTAGTCAGACTGACAGAGCAGTTCGACATGTCCTCAAGCACTTGGTGAAGTATAATTTTTACTTGATTAAATTAATTATGATTACTTCTGCACAGTATTTCAGAGCTATTTAATTAAATCTCATAAGGGTTTACTTCACAAAAAACGTCTGTCCAAAACAAGAAAGTTCTGGAGCCTGTAGCACAAGAGGCAAAGTTAGAAATAAAGAGCTAAGGATAAATCTAATTTTAATTGAAAATATTTACACTCGTCTCCTTTTTTTTTTTTTCCCTTGTGGCTATTATTTAAACAGTCAGAATCAATGTAACCATCCTATTTGACAACTAAATAGCTGACAAGTATTACTTATTATTTTTAATGAACTAGTAGTTTTTGTTTTCTTTTGGTACAGAGAACCTTCATTAACAGTCTGGAAAATGTGGTTATATTTTGTGTTTGGTTTTTTTTTTGTTTCATTTGACTGCAACAGCTGGTCTTAAGAGCCATAAGGGAAGGAACGGTAGACATACTATCATTATTATTAGACTAATATAAATGCAGAAGAGATTTAAGTGAAATGTATGTTTTAAAATGCATCCTCTTTCAGAGAATGACTTTTTTTTTTTTAAATAACTGCTTATTTTCTGAGGATTTTTGTGTAAAATATTTAATATGGTAAGGATAGAAGGCAGTAGATATAGATGCCTTTCACCAGTTTTTGGATCACCCAAGAAAGGCACCGGTCACAGTCTGGTAAAAAAGGAATAGCTTACGCCTTCCTGAGGATCAGGGCTTGCTGGGATACTCCCAAGAGAGGCAATCTCTAAGTAGATGTAATTCCCTCTTGGCTGTCAACTTTTACATGAGGTTAGGGAGGTGCAGTCCCAGGGTCCACCCCTTCTGGTCACACAGGTGAACTGCTTGCATCGGTGTCCCCATGGTCCTTCACCAGGTGCTCAATCACTGGTTCAAGCTGTGACCTAACAGTTCTCATACAAGTATTTTCTCTTCATTTTAGAAATTGTTATCTTTGTAAGGTGCAGGAACTTGAATGGCATTATCACTTAAAGTAAATGGTGAAAGCATTTTAAAAAATTAAGTCTGTCTGAGAGCAGCATACTCATACTATGTTTCAAAATAAATTAGCTCTATGGCAAGTGAGACAGCGTGGACCTCATTTTTGGCATACCACATTAAACTGCTTGCAGTGGCAATCCCAATGATAAATTTATTCTTAAAAAAAATCAAGCATTAAAAATGCCTTCAGAATCTATGCATTTTATCCCTGTTTGGAGGGTTTTTTTTTGCTATTTCCTTATATATACTCTTGACTTCTGAATTAAAGCCATTACAGCTTTAAATTAATTAAAATAATGGCTTGAGAGCAGCCCTGAGGAGAAGGATTTGGGGTGTCAGTTGATGAAAAATTCAACATGAGCTGGCAGTGTGTGCTTGTAGCCCAGAAGGCCAACCATATCCTGGGTTATATCAAGAGAAGCACGACACGCACACTGAGGGAGGTGATTCTGCCTCTGTGCTTTGCTCTCATAAGACCCCTCCTAGAGTACTGCATCCAGTTCTGGGGCCCCCACACAAGAAGGACATGGAGCTGCTGGAGCAGGTCAGAGGAGAGCCATGAAGATTATCAGAGGGCTGAAGCACCTTCTCTACAAGGACATGTTGAGAGAGCTGGAGAAGAGAAGGTTCCAAGGAGACCTTATAACAGCATTCCAGTACCTGAAGGGGACCTATAGGAAAGCTGGGGAGGAACTTTCTATAAGGGCATGTAGCGACACGATGAGGGGAAATGACTTTAAACTGGAAGAGAGCAGATTTAGACTAGATATTAGAAGAAATTCTTTACTGTGAGGGCGGTGAGACACTGGAACAGGTTGCCCAGTGAGTTTGTGGATGCCCCCTCCTGGAAGCGTTCAAGGCCAGGCTGGATGGAGCTTTGAGCAACCTAGTCTAGAGGGAGGTGTCCCTGTCTATAGCAGGGGGGCTGGAACTAGGTGATCTTCAAGGTCCTGAAACCATTCTATGATTCTGTGAATTAAGTCTCATGAAAGTTTCAATATAGAATTAAAACTCAAAGAAACCCAAGTTCTGATGATATTCCAACTACAAACTTCTCATATAAGCAAGTGGCATTTACCTTTTTGTAAAAAAGCCATTAGACTGGGCATCGAACAAATGAATCATTAAGCTTATAGGAAGAAGCATACATTTTATCTGTGATATTATTATTTAGGGAATCTTCAAAGGAAATTATTTAATCTTTAAAAACTTGTGTCAAAAGTACTGTACGCAGTCCCAAAATTTTTCTGAAAACAAGGTCTTTCTTGTCAGAGATAATTTAGATCAAATAGAAGTAGTAAATTTTATTTTCAGTTCTTAGACTTGCCTCACACTGGACTGAAGAAAGAATTAGGAATATATGACCAAAGTGATGCTGGTATGATGCACAAAATCACAGAGAATAGCAGCAGTAACATTTGCATTGGTAATACTCCTTTTTAGCCCATGTGTTTTAATTAGGCATTCATGAAATATAAGCAATAATTCCTACCTAATCCTAATGAAACATAAACTTCCAAAGACAGTATAGGAATTTCAGTACTATATTGCCAGAGAGTAAAAATAATACAAACTGCCCCATTTTTCTAACTTCACCTGAAAATATATGGCAGAAGTAGAACATAGCTGGAGATGGATAGCAGTTATTAGATCATCTTGTTTGTTTCCATGACAATGAAGGATCTTTCCCTACAGTACACCTTCTAGAGTTTTCTCAATCTAATTTTTTTTTAAGATTACACCATTTGCAAGGTGATTCACTCTCTAATGTGGTAGATTAAGAAATTTGCAAAAGTATTCTGTCTAAACCTTATGTTGATTGCATCACACTTTAGGAGTTCTTTAAAATCTCCTAAATTAATCACTTTCATCCTCGATGTCTATGTAATTAATACATACATGCACTGCTGAATGTCTCTTTTCAAAAATAACTAAACAAACATGGGCATATTTCCATTTCATTATTCTATTTCTTTTGTGGTTTTAGTGTGTTGCAGGTTTTTTTAATCTCTTTTATTATTTTTCCTGAAATGAAGATTTCCTAAGAATGTATTTCCGGAATTATGGTCAGTGATTCCAGTATCACTGTTTCAGAGTTGTATAGGACAACATGTTCCATCCAGTATTTAGCAGTTATAAACACTACACAAAACTTAAGACGGTGTTGAAAACTTTTTAAGCAGGTAATAATGTGGCAGTTATCTTCAGCCCCAGCAGGCACCAATGGGACTGATGTGGAAAATATTAAATCTGCATTCTATAAAAGATGTTTATCTAAAGCTCATTGCTCATTTCTATGAGTTTATATTATCTTGATCTCTCACCCCCTAAGTGGCACACAATGAACATACGTTCATAACCAGGAACTCAAATATGAAGCTCCTTTACCCTTCTCATTCACTGGAACCCAAATTCTCACGATCTAATAAAAAAGATGGTTTAGAGAAGAAATACAAGGATGTTTGTGAGGAACACTGTAAGAGCTTTTCATGCAAAATATATAGCTATTTCATTGTATTAGATCTGCTGAGTGAATAAGACAAAAGTAGATATTGTAATCCTCTTAAAGAAATTAATTCTGTAAATATCACTTAAAAGAATTAAGCCACCAATGTAAAAACCATCTCCATTGACTAATCAAGATCAATAAAAATTCATGGAAAACAGTCCGATTTTAGTTAGTTTTAGTCTTCCTTAGTGAGCAGATTATATAGCTACAAAGGAAACGGCTGTAGTAGTGCCTTATTCATTGTACTGTACATAAGAGCTTTGTATGCAAAAATTTAAAATATTATTTTACAGGATTAGAACTCCAAATCTAAAAGATTGTTTCAAGTTATTCAGGCAGTTCTAGCCTTACTGAGAGAACACCCGAAATACCTGAAATTTTTATTTTCCTTCATACGTGAAGTTAGATTTTATTCAAATGAAAAAAAAAAAGACATTTAGTATTAAATATGGAACCTTAATTAATCCACAATAATACATGTATACTTTCATATGTAGTATCATTCCTTGTTAAGTATTCTGTCTTATTTATTATACATGATTATATACCACAAATAGAACGCAGCAGCCCTGCAGCAGAAAGTGCAGCTAATCAGCACTGAGTGTATCATAGACTGAAAATATAATCAGGCGAAATGGAGGGCATGCTTTCACTGCAGTTAATACAGACTTCTGCTGTGAAATTGACAGTATCCTTTCTCACAAATGCTCTCATAAACCTCTTCTTCCAATTCTGTATTGCTTCTAAATTGGACCTCCTGACACATTTTGAGTGCAGGTGAAGCCTGTGGTCTATAGCCAGGGACCCTACAACGACTGCATCAGTTTCACGCTGGCATTAACCAATTTGCAGTCAGTACGACGTGCGTGGACTTCAACCATTACAGCTTATTCCTACGTTTTTTTCAGTGTATTCATTTCTGTCTTTGCTAAAATGCACTCTAAAAATACAGGGAATGGAGGTGATTAAGAAGAAAACCTGTCAAAAAATTGAAAATAGCATTTTCTTTCTAGATCTGTTCAATATACAGCTAATCGAGTACAATGCTAATAAAAGGAAAGACTAGTCCAGAAACCTAAAATTACCATATTAGCATGAGAACGTGTTACCTTTTCGTCATTTTGATTACATAACTTAAAGTAGTGCATCCTCTTTAGAGAAAAAAAAAAGGCCACCAATTTTGCTAGTGCTAAATTAATTGCAAACTGAGACAAAGATAGGAGATGCATTTTTAGCAGTGATATGAATAGGGAAAGATTTAATTGTTTTTGTTGTGAAACAGAACAAGATTTATCCCCACACAGGAAAAAAAATGGAAGCTTCTGAAATGTGTTCTTTAGATACACGGGGATAATGAAATCCTAACAGTCACTCCACTGCCACAGTTTAAACTTTGCATCACGTGAGAAGTACGTGATGCATGACTGAAGAAAGGTGCTCTGTTATTCTGCAGTATTCTTGTGTCAGCGGAGAGAACTGAAACAGGGAAGGAAAAACTACAGCTAGGCAAGGGACAGAAATAACACACTGCAATGTGAGCAAGTCCGTATGATAAAGTCTTTTTCCTATCTTATTTCCACATTGTTGCACTCCTAAGAGTTCAGTGTATTTTTCCACACATAATCTTGGCAATTGCAATGAACTAACATCATTTTCTGAAGGAAAAGAAGTGCATCATGCAGGAACATATTGCTCCAAATTTGAAATTATTATAATGTAACTCTCAGAGTTCAAGACGTATTGCTAAAGGCCTATTTAAGAAAAATTAAATTTACTTCATTTTACCCAGCTCATCTCACTTCAACTGCAATGGTAGAAGTAATGGTAGATTCAAAACTAATTCTCAATCTTGACCTAAACTGTTCTTTTAAATCCACTTGCTCTGATCAAAGGTAAATGTATGTAGCAGACTTTCTTTGTATGATACAAGAGCAGTTTTGATATCATTCATATGCAACTAAAATGAAATTTTGATTAATGTATCTTGCATAACTTCAGTAGAAAACTCATTATTGAAACAGCATTTAAATACTAATGATCATTCAAAAGGTTTCCCCATTATACGTTAGTAGGAAATGCTCAAATTTCTCAGCTGCATTTATTTCTATATTTAGCTGTGAACTCTAACATATAGACATGTTCATAATGGATTTCACCAGCAGACCACAATCCTGCAAAGATCTCTCTGAATTAGTTGCATAGAACTGCAGCAATAAAACCTACAGAAATGCAGACTTGGAGGCTCTTCCCCAGTTTACCATCAGCAATAGTCACTGCAGAAATAGTGAATATTTTTCTGTGATTAACAGGATAACAAGGTACCTCTGTACACTACTGCAATCTTATAAACAGAATCTCTGAGTATCTCATACAGTTACCTGGATCTTACAGTCCCCATTACACTTGACAAGCCTTAGCAAACACACCTAACTGCCCAACATCCTCACACTTGCTGTTTCTTTAAAAATACAAGTAAATGCGCTTTATCTACATATGTTTACAGATTTCACAGAATCACAGAATGGCCAGGGTTGGAAGGGACCTCAAGGATCATGAATCTCCAACCCCCCCATGCCACATGCAGGGCCACCAATCTCCCATTTAATACTAGACCAGGCTGCCCAGGGCCCCATTCAACCTGGCCTTGAACACATCCACAGATGGGGCATCCACAGCCTCTCTGGGCAGCCTGTTCCAGCACCTCACCACTCTCTCTGTAAAGAACTTCCCCCTGACATCCAACCTATGAACACAGTCGAAAAGCTATGTTCAAAACTTACATTAATAAAAAAAAAACTCTGAAAGATCCATCCCAAGACTGAAAATAAATAAATAAATCACTGTAATGAGGACGCAGCAGCTGCCTAGCTATTTCTATGGAAATCATGTGGTCAGTAATACACTGCAGTTTGCTGCTTTGACTGAGGGCATCCTTGATATGAGAGAAGGCTATGACCAAAATCGTTCTGCGTCTTTATTTAAGCTATTTGGTCACATGGTCTAAATCTTAAAGGTGAAGCTAAGTTCCCAGAAAAGAAAATGAAGATTCCATTTGATTATTCATTTGTGTATACTTGCACACCCAGTGTCACAAAGTTCTTTGTGAATAACTAAATGAAATTACCTTCATACAGCATATGATATATCAAATAGGAAATAAACACCAGAAAACTTCAGCAGAGGAGGTTTGTACCATTTTCTGGGCATGGCAAAAGAATTGCTATTACTGATACTCCTCATACCACACTTCAAATTATTAATGGGCGTACCTTACCATAAAAGATCCACAGTAAACACAAGCTTTTCTGCACGTTAATTGAATTGCTATGTTTTTAAATCATAATTCTTGTTGCACTTAAAATCTCTTCTGTCCTACTTGACAATTTTCCAAAACTTGCAAAGCTATGACAGTTAGGTGAAGTAGGTTCTATTGGAATAGTTCTTGAAAATAGAGCATTGGAGGCAGTTGCTGTAGGTGCTTTGAATAATGGTCCAACACAATGTTAGAGTCACTGTGACACAGAAGAACTGTAAACTTTGAGACTTCTTTACAAAACACATTTGCTTGTAGTTCTACAGACAATGCCACCAATAGCAGTGAAAAATTGAAGTTGCCAACTGAATGGAACACTGACTACGCCTAGTTTCAGGCATCCACACAAAAAGCATTTGCTATGAGTGTAATCTGAAGACATGGGAGCACCAACATAAAAAAATAATATCAAGAAAATCAAGGAATTAGTATATAATAGGGGGGAAGGAGAGGAGGGGAAATGTTACACTTATGGATGCAGACAAATCTTTCAGTTATTTTAGATTTTTTTAATGATTTTTGCCTATCTATACTTGCAAATATTTTTTGTAGGGCTGCAGATAAATTGGTAATTGTAGTGCAATGTCATCTTGAAATTCTTAGCTTACATACTTCAGTAATGTTTTTATCACCATTTTCTTAAGACACTTTAAAAATATTTTGAATGCATTACATGAAAAAAAATATTCAAACTTGCATCAACATTTCTCATGTCATTATTTTATCACTTATTTAATAACAAAGGAGTTGGTTTTAGTTTACCAATACATCTCCCTGATTTATACTCAAAGGCTCCATCTTTGGTGCACAATACAAACTTTTAGCCACACACTAAACTTCTGTGATGTAGAATATTTCTTAGTAATTTTATATATTATTGTATAGGTTTAAATAGATAAATATTTATCAGTTATCAGAATTGCAGTTAACATAATTGCATTTCCTTGCCTGTCAGCTTAGTCTGTATACCTTTGAACAAGTAAAGGTTATAATTCAGATTATAATATTAATGGCTGTTACAATCTATGAGAGATTAAATAAAAACTAATTTATTGAAAATGCTGATTAAGTTTCATGATAAAAAATTATCTTGAATACGATAAGAATCAGAAGTATATCTTCATCAGACAGATAACTCAAAAGCTGCAAACAGAAAAGGCTCTGAAAATGAAGACATATTTCAGCCTTATAAATAAAGAGAGCATGTAAATTCACTCAAACTTTGGGAAGGTAAATTCTTGTTGTAAAACCAATAAGTGCTATGTTTAACAATTCAATCTTTAGTTGTCATACTTAGACAAATTTGGGGCAAACTTCTCAGATAAGTAAGATCTTTATTTCATTTATTATTCTCAAATTATTTATTGTCAGACTAAAAAAATAATAATAATAATAACAAAACAAAAACACAAATTAAAAGGGAGCTACCAGAAAGTTTCTTTTGCCCCTCCATTGCAAAACACATGTTGAAGTGAAGTCAAGGACTTAAAATACTTCCAATTTCTTGTCCAAACCCGTATCTACAGGCATGGCTAAAATGAAGCTTCCAACTCCAGTACTCATCTTAGATGTCACCGTTTAATCAATATTATTTATTTATTATTCTTTATATCATTGTAAAACACCTGAAGCCCAGATACCAACACCTTTTCAGTTTTAGTGACAGTGTGTCCTGCTGGGACATCTAAAGGGATGTGAGGCCCTTAGTCAGTAGCTGATAGGATCACAGTGTCCCTAGAGAAAGGCAAGAAGCACTCAGCTGCCATTCTGTTCTCTTCCATCCTCCCCATTTATCCTACACATCCAAAGTTTAAAATTTTATGTGTGACACTCTGTCCGTCTCTACGTTGAGGTGATATTGAAGAGGTTTAAATAAGTGTGGTTACCCTTCTAAACTTCTTCTTATCATGAATCACACAGTGCCAAAAAGACCAAAAACAGGAAGAAAAAAAAAAAAAACAGAAGGAAGGAGATTGGCAGGAGGGTCCATACCAACAGGAGTTGTCCTCCTCCTTCTCATTGCTTCCAGGACTCAGCAGGGGCTGCAGGAGCTGGTGCTGGAACTCCTCACCAGGATTTTCTGATTATACAGGTGGTAAAATTGAAATATTTATGAATATGCATGTGACTAGCTATAGCATATGGCTTGGCTTACTGCCTTTGCTTTGTACCTATATGCCAAATTCTAAACTGAGGCAGTGAGAAACAGACTGAAAATGCATCCAGGCCACTTTTACAGGAGTGACAACACCCTAAATAAGGATAAAATGGTAAGCTGAGGCCCCTTAGTCCTTCGGTCACCACAGCTCGATCTATCACCAAATGGATTTAGTAGCTCATAAAAGGGTCATAGCCAGTTCTGCATGTCTCTTGGAACGTGTGCATTTCAAAAACTACTGGGCTCTTGTCATGGAACAAATCTCTTTAAAATGTTGAGCATACAGAAACACCAGCCATTTTCTTTAATACTATGGCGTCTATCTTTTCTTCTGGAAAAATTAGATAATATTCACATTTCATGGAGATGTTACTAGGAATTATGTGGATTTTGAGTTATTCAAGAATGGAAGGGATTTCTTTCCATACATTCTGACCAAAGATGTTGTAGTTGACAACTCAAATAGAGCTTAGATTTCTGCAGGTGAAGAAAAAAAAAATAAATCAAGTTTTAAGGCATGTTTAATTAGCTTCAAATTTAGGATGATTTAAATTTGCAAATTTAACATACTATCTCAATTGTGGTAAATTGTCCATATCTGAACACTCCTCTTTTTTTTTCCTGATTGGAGGTTTCGATCATATGCCAGGTAAGATATTATTACCATCATCAGATAACAGCAGCTGATGCACAACGAGAACAGAGAGAAACCCGTTCTGGCTGCAAATATCCCAGCTCTGTGAGATTCATGGAGGAAGCATATGTCACTTTATTAAATCTGTAGCAACTGAGGTGGAAGTAACAGAAGGTATCTCTCTCTAGAGTTGGAAGAGATGGGAAGAGAGATGGTTCTGTAAGGAAATCTCAGTTTTCTCTCTCTGAAAATATCTGTAATAGGACTCTTTCTTTTCCTAGAAACTGGGATTTAAAAAACAAGCCAAAAACCAACAGCTGCCAAAACAGGATGAAATACGGAACTTCTTCCCAAAAAGAAATAGCTTCAGGGCAAGCTAGCATGTTCAGTTGCTTCTTCCAAGGGAAACAGAAAGATGAGAATGAGAAAAGTAAAATACTCATGCTACTTGCCTCACTTTCTCCTGAAGTAGCAAATTAAGGGGCAAAGGATGGATGGTGTTAAATATAACTCATTCACAGCTCAGAGAGGACACAGTGCTCTGTGTGAAAGATGCATGACGAAGGTGCCAAAAAAGTCCAAACATAATCATTGATTTCATCTCCGAGCTCCCTCACCTCTTCTGTCTGCTAGCACTTCATTGGGTTGTTGTGTTGTTGTTTAGTTGGGTGCTTTTGTAATCCAAAAACTTGTAATTTTTGAAATTACTTACAAGAAGAGGAAGTAAAAAGGTTCTCCACATTCTGAGAGAAACTCGTAAACAAAACCAGAAGGGTTTCTTTCTGCATTTCATACACAGCTTGTTGCCACAATGAGTCTTCTCGTGTTTATATATATGCATAGGGGTTCATCTGAATATGGTTTATACTACTAATTCAGATGAAAAAAAGATTGAGGATCATTTGACATGGCCAGCTTCTCTGACATGATACAGAGATTTAGGGCTGGTCTTAGCCCTGTCCTGCTTGAGTCTGCTTTAACACACAAACAGTTGAACAAGAGTGGGGGGAAGTAGCTTTGTCATGCCTTTAACTCACTAAGGAAAAAAAATATATAAAGAGAAGGAAAACAAATAAAAGTTCGGGATTTTTTCTACCATTGCATGGCTTTTTCAGCTGATAAAGCTCACCAGCTGTAAACTTCAGGAAATGTTTTAAGACAATATCATATAAATCTAGTAGGGAATTGAAAGTCACAGAAAGTGTATTTTTAAAGGTACTTACAGACAAGCCCCATTTTAAATATGAGGAGAGGTAATTTCAGTTATTATTCACTTTTTTATGTCAGAATACAGACAACAGACTTTCAGTACTAATGCCATCAGTGTCTTTTTATCCTTGACTCTTGGATTAATAACTACGTGAAAGCAACATACCCGTAAAATTACTGCAAACCCCTTCCTTCATTGAACTTTTACAGAGTTGGGAAAAAAAGACTCTGTTGTGCAGAAATATCTCCACAAAATCTCCACAAATTTGTTTCCCAACCAGGAATAGAAAATGATCTTTTTCCTTCAATGTCAAAGTAATCATTAATTGCACCATGATGAATAACAAATCTCTGTGCCAGTAATTCTTGACATCATGTGCTGCCTTAATTGTAAAGTGGAGCATTAGTAAATAGCTCATAGGTATATTCAGGAAACAAAACCGAAAATTAGATCATGAAAATAAACCATATTTTACTGCTAGTATGATATTTTCCATGTAAATATCTGGTTTTATGAACAAAATAATACATTAGGTATTTAGTAACCTTTTGAAAATCAGCATGCTTATGTAAAAGACACTTGCCAAGGGGGTCAAGCAGTACAAACACATAAGAATCTCTAAAAACACTGGGGTTTAATTTACTGGGATAAAATACAGTTTTCTTTTTTAAACTAGGTGTGTCTAATTTCAAAACATGGACCATTCCTGAGTCTCTGCTGTACACAGAATTTGTGTACAGGTGAGAAAAACCTTGGTACTATTTCAAGGCAGAATATATTAGTTATCTTATGCCCCTGTGTGGCCAACCTGTACAACAAACTCACCTTCACACAGCTCTAACACAAGAAATAATAGCACACTGTAGGAAAAATGAGGTAAATCCGCTGCTTTTCGTTCTTAGGAAAAAGCTTGCTAATATCTATTGTAAAGGTAAAATTGGAGTGATACTCCTCCATGCACTTTGCATCAATTCTAGTCACAAAGGCTACTCGCCATTATGCAGTGATGTGTTAATCTGAATATTGCCCAAAGCTATTATGACTTCTCAAAGCGTGCTGCTACAAATAAAGCATCTGACAGCACAGTATTTGTATCCTGAACTCCAAATGGAGAACGACAATCGGGAAATCACACGTATCTGATAATTAGAAGTTTTCACAGACATTTAAAAACTTTATTTCATTCTCTTTAGTCATCTGAATGACAGGGATGTCAGCTGAAGTCATCAGAAACATTTTGGAGTTCAAAAATCCAAAGCCTTTTTGGATGCTGCCTTAGAATTTGGATGAAAATTAAGCACATGGTATGCTTTCAGAATCAAGAAAAGGCCTCCTAACTTTTCTCCAAACCTTTCTCCTCCCAGACACATGAAGACTTCATTCCCCAAACTAGTTATGTGCCAAGTGCCAAGAATACGGAACAATTCTGGTGGCTTCCTAACATTCGGTTATTTGAGTTGGTTTCCCATGGCAGCACCCGATGGCACAGGACACAGCGCTGCACGAGGCAGGCAAAGGCAGCAGGCCATGAGCTGTTGGCCCCTCGGCAGCCCCAGCTGGAGCTGTGGGCCAGAGCTGAACAGGGGTGGAGGAGGCCCAGGGGATCACACTCCTATCTTCACAGCATCTGACTGGAAAGTGCTGCTGTGGAGCTGGCAAAAGGGAACTGAACTGCAATATTCCTCCAGCTGAGGCTGCTAGCAGAGACTAAGACCATTTGCATGGTAAAATTAATGTAACTCACAAGGACTTTAATATCGTATGGATCTTTTCACATCAGCGACTGTAACACAAAGAATATGCAATAAAAATCAAACTGATATACGGTTCAGTGTAAAGCGATAAAAAATAGCTTAATATATATTCCTGCTAATGCTGAGCATAATACCAGAATACCGAGGCCACGATGGCTGCTTTTCTTGAAACAAAATCACAGCGTCTGAACTTCCCTCTGACTTTCCGTTCTATATTCCATTACCTGCTATGCTATTAACATGCAATAGCATGTTTTCTTACATTACTGCATGGTATACTGGCAGTTAATCATTCTGTGCTTCACGTCAGCTGTTATCTTTCAGGACTCTGACTTTTAATTTTAGATATGAAAACAGATTGAAAATAAAACCGAAAAAGCGAAAGTCATCTCTTTTCAGTCTGAATAAATATTTCACTTCAGAGCCCAAAGAGATAGAGCATGTTAAACCTTGATAAAGCAGAATCTTTTACATGTTTAAGGTGATTTTTGTTTTCTAAAGGCATTCTGAAGGTATTTTTGTTTTTTTCTGAACTGTTACCACAGTTCTGAAACTTGAACTCCTAATGCACAAACAGTAAGGGTCTAGGAGGCACATTAATTGTGCGAATCTAAAAGAAAAATCTACCTAAAATACATACTGCATTGAAATAATTAGAAAAACTAAAATAGAATTTTTAGTCAATAAGGCAGCAGAAAGGTGAACCCTCCAAATTAAATGGAGGCAAAACTTTGCAGTGAGTACTCAATATGTGACTTCTTCAAAGCCCTTTTACCCTGACCAAATTTAAAATAGTGGTACTTATTCAGAATACAGAAAAAATATCTTTATTTCATAACCTTAGATAACTTCCAAAAAGAAAAGTTTAACTTAGAGAACACAGCTAACTTGTCTCTCACAATTAGTGTTGCATATTGTTAAAAAATAGCACGTTTTTTTGAGCCAAAGGCAGAAAAACCCTATGGAGCTTCTTTTAAATGCAGAAATATTCTCATGCTACACAAGACAGCCCATACCAGGCAGTAGGCTGGGTTTCCTGGTAATCCTTTCTTCTTTGCCAGTCTGCTCAAATAAATGTAACTCTAAATCTCAGGCACCACAAATGCAATAAAATATTTCTTTGATGTCTTTTCAATTGAAACTGCTGTAGCTTGCAGCTTTTGCTTGAGACTTGCCCCTAAAAGTAGCATGTACACGTATCTGTAAAAAATTAAGCAAAAGCATGAACACTGATCTGCAGAATGCATGCACTTCAATCTGCAACACCGTACCCAGAGAAGCAGGAACTGGTTTGCAGACAACTGTAACAGTTGCTAAGGGCTTGGTTGGTTACTGCAGGCCTGAAACTATGCACATGGAAATAGCACTGCTCTGCAATCACAGTTGATAATATAGGAATTATTGCTCCATTTTGTCGAGCTTCAAATATTTCACAGCACAGTGAAGGGATGTAAGAAAATTCTCAGTGAACACAGATTACATTTATATCTAAGAAAAATCTTAATTCACTAAGCTGAAACTGGTTTCTAAATCTGACTCCACGGCTCTGCTTGCCTGACTGGAAATTCACAGCCGAGGTACTCAAAGTTGAAAGCAGTAACTAAAAAAAAAAAAAAAAAATTACAATATTTATTTAAAAAAAGACATCAGCAGTAAGGGAGAGAATCCTTTGAACAATGTTCTGGGAAATAACAGTTTTCTGAAGTATTAAGTACAAATACCATCGTATTTAAGAAAGAATATCCCATTTAAAAGGGATTTCTCCCACAGATAGAGAGAAGATTAAAATGCTGGATATAGTCTCTACAATATTACTTCCCCCCTTTTTCCAGAATGTTTCCATCAGTGCACTATCTTTATAAAAACCCACAGGATTCATTTTTTCCCTGATCTGCACTCACTATCTTTTAGAGATAATTCTTAATCATTTTTACAGTTAATATTTAATAGCAGCATGAAAAAGTTCCAAACATCACTATTACAGACCATCTTCACTGAATAATGCAAGAAAAATGAGTTGCTATTAATTCCATTTACTCTCAGATATAAAGCTAAGAAAGCAATTTAATAACCATCTGACACAAATAAACAACAACTTCTCTCTATCATTTCTCATTTCCACAAAACAATAGCTCTGCATAAAAGAATAGCCTACAGAGCTGACTGACCTACTGCAAAGCATCCACTGAGCAGCTGTAATTTGGCTAGTTAAAAAGATTATTGAAGAGCATCACACACAGAATTCAAGCCCTCTAAAAATAAGAAACTGCTTTCTGCCTGTTTTGCAAATGGCATGCAGGACTGCTAATTTACATCTTCCAACAAATTATACGTTGTTAAACAAGCACATCTTTGAGCATTTAATCCTTTCACTGCCACATCCGTGCAGAAATCAATTTCTCAGACAAATTTGTTTATGAATATTTAATATGCTTTAAGGATTATAGCTAATAATGCTAGCTGCTAATGGCAGCTAATGTTTTTGAAAGATACATATCCATCTTGACTGTTTTATTCTATCTGTGCAGGTTATATTTCTGCAGCCTGAGTTCTCACTCCAATCCTTACATAAAACAGAAAAGCACCAACAGAATAGAGTTGTTGCTACCATAAAAATGTTAATATCTAAGGGTGTAATTATAAAGGTATCGTACAGAAAAGCATGCAAATAGATTACTATCAGCCTAGGCATAAAAACAGTAAGGGAAATATGTTTCATTTCTACTCACCTCGTGTTGTTCAGCGTTTGTCCAAAAAGATCATTTTGTAAAATATTTGGAGGGGATGAGAAAACCCCATGAAAATGAGATAAAACAGAATTGCAGACCTGGCGCAGTGTCTCAAATTGCATTTTCTCTTTCCTTCTATTTTTCTTCACCACCTGTCTTAAAAGTCACCTATTTTGTACACGCCATCAAATGCAAACATGCCAATCAAGTTCCATATTTCTCCTGATCTCTGTAAAAACTGTGCCTAAGTGAGCAGGGGCTGATAGTTAATTGTACAGTCATTATTCTTCTAATTCAGTCGTAGAAGATTTAGCACCCGTGCGGCTTTCTCCTGACTGTAGCAAGAATTCTAAACAGCAGCAAGCTTTTTGGGCATTCCCAGCTGAAGTGTGAAGCTGAGCTGCTTTCATGTACACTACTCATATTTCTCTAAGCCTATTAAAAACACGTAGTGAATAGATGCTGTCGTCAGGAGTTTCAGCACATCTGGCTGCCAGCAATAAAATCTCAGAAGTAATAAAAATGAGGACAAGGCATCCTCACACTGCTACTACTGTCTAAGAGGAGGAGGATTTCTGCATCTTCCCCTCCTCCTTTCCTCCTTCCCTCCCCTGTAAAAATGACTAACACCGGTGACTGTGTATGCAAGTCTTTTTCTTTTTTTTTTTTTTAATGTAAAGGCAATTTTTTTTCAAATGTACAGCTCAGAAAGACTACTCTAAAAACATTCTTCATATTATAAATAACACGTAGCACTGAGACTGTAACAATAGACTCTGTCTCTTCTGAAAAGCTATACTGTACCTTACATGAGATAACAGGCTTTTCACTGCAAATATTTAAATGTAATAGCAATTCACGACAAACAGTACACATCCCACACCTAACTGCTCTGCAAGGTCCGGTACTGAAACATCAAGTCCAAAACTTGAAAAATCACCAAAAGGAATATCTGCATTCCTATCTATCTTTCTATCTGTAATAAGTCATCAGCACCCTTTAGAAGTGTATTGCACAGAATCAACCATGATAGAACTAAGCAAAATCAATCACATCCCTGGTGCTTCATGCCTGCCTACTCCCAGGAAAACTCTCCACTGTTTTAGAAGCCTCTGCCTTCAGTGGACATACAGGATAGGAAGTTAAACAGCTTTTAATAGAGGACAATAGCAAAATTCTGCCACACGACATGCATGGTGAAAACCCCTGAAAGTACAGAAAATAAGTATCTCTGACTACAAAGCCTATTTTTCCTCTTTTCTTTCCATACGTGTGCCAGATTAGAGGATAACATTACATAACAATACAGAATATATTCTACCATCAAATTGAAAAATAAAATTGAAAAGATTTCCCTTAAAAATCTCAGCTTCTATGCACAGCTTTTAACATCTGAGCACTAATTACAAAATTTCCAAATAAACCAACAGAAAATGAGGACCATTACAAAAGTTCTTCAGTGAAAGCAATTTTAATCCTGGTAGATATAAGAATAAGCAACCTTCCAGTTAATTATAGTGTTCTTTTGATGTGCTCAGAAGGGAGTAGTCATCCAGGCTTCTTTGGCCAGAAGAATGGCAGCTACAGCTCCAATTTTCAAGGAAAAAGAAATAGAAGAAAAAAAAAGAAACAGGAACAAATTCAACTACAGGCCTTTCTGAAAGGGATATTCCTGTCAACACCTTTTTTGATGTGTCAAAAAAGAACAGAGAAAATATTAACTAACAGAATTATTCCCAAATATTCCTATTTTTGCACAAAAATCTACCAAGTATTACACAAAACAGTTTTAAATATCTGTATTTATTCCTTTTGCATACTGGAAATATTTCTATTTGAGAAATGTAGTTACATTGTCTGGTTAAAATCACTAAGATACCTGTATAGATAATTGTTGACTTTCTAGTGTAGAAATTAATGATTATTTATGGCCACTGTGGTATACTAAAATGAAAACTTAACAGTTGGTAACCACCTCGTCCATATTACAAGGAAATTCTTGTTTGTAATACATGAAATTTTGCCTTTGTATAACTGCATCTGAATGGCAACATTTACAAATCTGCTGCAAGAAATGGAATCATCTTGCTACAAATGATTCAGGTTATTCAAATAATTATTAGCGGCATATCAGAATGGAGTCAATGCTGACCATGCAGTAACTACAAGACCAATATTTTAACACATGCTTCAATTTTTTGTGTGGCTTATGCATGGTCATCAAAGTCAAAATTCTCTTATAGTTGCGAACAAGTTCCAGATATTTGACTTTCATCTGTGTCTTCATTTTCAGATATTGAAGTATTTCAAAGATTTTTCACAGAATCACTTAATCGTAGCAGTTAAAGGGAACTCTGGGGATAATCCAGTCAAACCCCCCTGATAGAGCAGTTCCCTACAGCAGGTCACGCAAGAAAGTGTCCAGGAGGGTTTTGAATATCTCCAGAGGAAGACTCCACAGCATCTCCTGGCAGCCTATTCCAGTGCTCTGTCAACCTCTCAGTACAGACGTTTCTATGCAACTTCCAGTTTTAACTCTTTGCCCCTTATCCCATTGCTCCACAACACTGAAAAGAGCTCCATCCATTTGGTTCCCGCCCATTAGATATTTATGAACAGTTATGAGATCCCCTCTCAGCCTTCCCTCCTGCAGGCTGAACAATCCCAGGTCTCTCAACCTTTCCCCATACAGGAGATGCTCCAGGCCCCTCATCATCTTTGTTCCCCCCTGTGGACTCCCTCTAGAAGATCCCTGTCTTTTTTAAACTGAGGAGCCCAGAACAGGGCACAGTATTCCAGACGTGGCCTCAGTAGGGCAGAGTAAAGAGAGAGGATCACCTTCCTTGACCTGCTAGCCATGCTCTTTGTAATGCATCCAATACAGAAGTTGTAGTATACTGTCTGTAAAATTGTAACAAAGCTACTGAGATATAGGATATATATTTAAAATTTCTCAGTTTTTCATTTTATTCTGGAGTAAGGAATCAATAGAACTTACTCAAGCAAGGATATTGGTTAATTCAAAAAAGAAAAAAGTAAGGGGATAAATTTTTAAAGGCATATGCTCCACAGTTGCAAACAGAAGAAAACTCAACTATAATGATGTGGGGTTTTTTGTACATTTTTGTACACCTGTTCATTTTTGTACACCTGTAATTTTCAACTTACTGTCACTGAACTTATCATCAAATAGATATATAGATATTTTTTTTTTAACTTCAAAACATAAATACGCTACAGAAAAATAAACATAAGTTCCTTTCTTGATCTTTCTTTTATTCTCACAGAGGTCCTTTTGGCCAAGAGATAATTCCTTCCCACATTTATTATATTCACTTTGTAAGGTAGACTTCTTACTAAACTTACTAAGCCTGGGAAAGGCTCATTTTATTCATAAAGCCAGCTCCACTCAGATTCATACAGATACTTACTTCTTTAGCCAAGTTGAAACTTTATAAACACTGTCCAGCTACAGACAGGAAGAAAAGTTCTTTCAGAAGGTTCCCAAGTATGCATGGCTATTTTTCAACTTACAAAAAAATTTATAGTTCAAATATAAGATTAACCTTACTCTTGATGCTAGAATTCAGAAAGCTCTTAACTTAAATCTATTATACAAAAAATGTTGACAATGTGTACAAATACATCATCTTGAACATTACTGATAGGCATCACTTCTTCATGACAGCCACACAGAAAACCATTTCAAAGAAAGCTGTAGCTTAAGAAAGTTGAAGACATGCAAACTCATTAAAATAAGACCTCATAAGGAATGTAAGATCATTCTCTGACAGAAGATATTATGAAATACAATTTTGAATATTTTCTCTTCTATTTTACTAGATATGGCTTGATTCCATCACTTATTTTGAGTTTGGGAGTTACCATTTTTTTAATGTACAGTAAGTCAAACATCCGTTTGTTTCATTCAGACACTAACAAAACTGGGTAACTAATAATACATAAAGCACTACAATGCATATGTCATTGCTCTCTTATCTTCCCTAAAGAAACATCTAAATACTTCAGATAAAAAAATTTTGACCATTTCACTATGACAGAAAAAAACACCTCAACAAATACTTTTCAAACAGTAAGTCAAAAAGAGCGGCCTTGCACGTTGCCCATTGTTATATTATTACTGTTAGTACTTTAATAACTACTAGTTTGGGGTCAGATTAGCAAACCAATGCTCCAAAGTTGGATGTGATCTTAAAAAACTAACTTAATTCAGTATTAGAATGGACATTTCACTTAGCTACTGGAAATAAAATGCAGTCAGACTTTCTTTAGACGTAAAGCACACATTAGTGTGCAAAGGTTCAGCCTCACATAAGAGTTTTTCAGGTACTAAGACAAAATCATCAATTGAAATTTAAACACACATGCACAGAAATCATAGAAGCCAGTACTCTGAGTATTTAAGATTATAAATAGTAAAGAGAGGGATGTAGATAAAGCCCCAATCCCAAAAGGATAAAACTACCTAAATCCAGGCTGCAGGGAAGCATCAGTCTCTGCTCAAGAATCCCAGTAATGAATCCACTTCTTGAGCTGGTGCGTGAGCAGCCATTCAAAACAAATCCTTCTTTTTATTACAGGAAGTCCGGTAGTTAGAACAATGTCTGGGAGCACAGAAAGCTGAGTCCCAACTTTCTATTTTACCTTCCTCAGATATGCCCAGCAAGACCACATCAACATCCCCTTGGTTAATCCAAATGGAATCTACTTTTGCCGTTGAGGTAGTTCTCTTTCCCAAAAAGCAATTAAATATTCAAAGAACTATTTAATTCACTGAGTTAAACATTTATTGAGAATGGAAAAGTGATACTGATTTTATTCCCCGGTAGTCAGGTCACAGGTCTAAGATGGAAGATATGGAAATTCCAGCTAAGACACCAAACCTCATCACAAAAAATATCCAGTAACAATTACAGTAATGTCAGCAAATGTATGTTCATCTGAGTATCCAACCATTAAAACTCATAGGTTTTTCTTGTTTGCATTTTTATCACAATATTTTTCACATTTCTTTATTTCCATATTTGTATAATTCTTTTCAATGTCCTTCTTTCCAAAAATAGTTCTTCATCTTCCTCCAATTTCTCCATATAATAATAATCTATCCTCTCCATTTAGCCAAAGTTACAAGTTTTAAACCCAGAGATAGAAGACTCTGAAATCTGGGTAGTCTGTCTGCTTTTTCTATTTATATCATCATCCATTGCCATGATTGAAGATAATTGTAAATTTCAGCCAAACTGGAAAAAGAGATATAAATATTAAAATACTTAAATTTCACAAGTTGTGTAAAAATCAGCATCATTGCAGAAGGAGAAAGACCCAATTAATCTCAACATGGACAGACTCTGAAGAAAATTGATGTGTGTAGACTACATCAGCCCAAAAGGCCAAGTCTTGACATATGATTCTAGATAAGCCTTGCCCTTCCTAAGCAGAAAAGTGCCAACTGTCCCTACTTCATGTGCTGAAGTTCTGTTTCATTTCCCTGTATCTCCTCATAGCCTAAATAGAAGACTGGATAGTCATGATCTACTGATTAGTATGGCTTTTAAAACTTTCTAAACTTCTTAAACCATAACACATGGCTTTACCTATATACTCGGTATACAGGAAACTCAGATTTTATCTTATTTTGACAGATTATGGCTTACTTTAAATCTGTGAAAGGAATAAAAATGAAGACTTGTCAAACCTAACTGTTAAAAAGATATCAATATTCAATAAATAATTTCAGTGTTAAAAAAATTTACATTTTTGGAAACTCAGATAACACAATGCTAATTCTGATTTTGCTCCTTATTTGCAGATAGTAGGAAATGTGCCATATGTTCAGCTGGGAAATCCTGCTGTTAGGCCCAGCGTGGATACATCCTAACTGGCACTGACCACACCAACTGCGCATTTGAAGATGAGTAAGATAAAAAAAATAAACAAACAAACTGGACAAATATGAAAATTATTCATGGTTACAGGCTCTAGCACAACAGTTCTCCTTCTTCAAGTCAGTGAACTCTGAACCAATCATCCCTTTCATAACAATTATCTTAAAGCTATTTTTAACAGGAGTAAATTTCATTTATTGGTTAATTTTCTCAATATAGATTATGGCTTCAAAAACCTCTCCATGGAATTCTCTTTAATACATTAGCTGAAAGACAATATGGGCAATTTTAAATATGATAAAACATAGAATAGCTGAAAATAATTACACAAAAATGTTTAATTTTAATTATTTCTCATATCTCTGTCCTTCTCACTCTTCTAAAGATTATACAATATATACAACTTGCACAGTGAAACCAAAAGCTTCTATTGTCAGAGCACTTCATAAAATAAAGAAGAAAGCAGCTTACAGGCCCTTGTATCTAGTCCTGTTGCTGTAATTTCATATCCTGGTTTCAGTTGGGACAGAGATTTTCTTTATAGTGTCTGTTATAATGGTATGTTTTGGCTTCAGGAGAAAACCAATGCTGATAACACTGATGCTTTAGTTGTTGCTGAGCAGTGCTGTACAGAGCCAAGGACATTTCAGCTTCTCAGCTTCTTGCACTGCCCTGCCAGCAAGGGGGCTGGCTGGAATAGGGAGCTGGGAGGGGACATAACCAGAACAGCTGACCTAAAGTGGCCAAAGGGATATTCCATACCATATGACATCATGTGAAAAACTATGAAACTGAGGAGAACTGGCCAGGGGTGCTGCTGCTGCTCAGAGACTGGATGGGCATCAGCCAGAAGGTGGTGATCAATTGCTCTGTATATCACTTGTTTTGTACATATATATATACACATACACAAACATATACATATATAAATAACTCTCATTTCTGTTATTTCTCTCTCTCTTTTCTGTCTTAGAAAATAGTTTTTATCTCAGCCTATGAGTTCTACCTTTTTTTTCTGATTCTCTCCTGCATCTCACTGGGAGTGGGGGAGTGAGCAAAAGGGTTTGTGGTGTTCAGCTGCCTGTCACATTAAACCACAACACATCACCGTCTTATTTCTCATTCACACCCGAGAAGGAGAAAAATGTGAAAACTGTGAATGCTAAAATCTTAATGCCAGAGTCATTTTATATTTGCAAGGCAACTGAAAACAGAGGACAGAGGGAAAGAGTTTGTAATCAGCATCAGCAGTTTTCCTAATACCCTAAACAACGTATATTTAAAAATGTATACTGGAGACCAAGTGAATTCAATCAGAAAGAACAAGCCGTTTCTCAAATGGTTGCAGAACTCAGGACAGGTACAGATCATATTGGTGGTAGATACTTACAATGTAGGGCATTTTTAAAAAATAAATATTAGTTATTTTTGTTACTAGAGTGATCTATCCTTTGCTCATAATTTAAGCAAATTTAGAACAAACAGTCCCTATGTGAATATGAACTAACTAATATTATACATATTGGTCACTAATATTAGGTGTATATATAAGTACATGAGAGTATTTATTCTCCAATAGTTTTCTGATTGTATCTTCCAGCGTGCATCCATCAGTAGATAATGTCAAAATAGAAGTATTTGAGTTTCAGGATGGGTTTGCACAGGCATCTGATCATTTGTTGTTTTAAGTGTCATATATACTGGATTAAATTCTCAAACGTAGAAATTGTTTCTAAATTAAACAGATTTTACCTCCACTTTTCAACATCAACAAAACAAAAAAACTCAAATTCAGCAGTATGCTGTTATATCACAAGGTGCAACTTCATATTATTTTGGATTCCGGAATCTTGACAATTCTATACATTTACTGACATTCAAAAAAATATTTTAAAATCACGGAATAGTTTGGGTTGGAAGGGACCTTTAAGATCACCTAGTTCCAACCCCCTGCTATAGGCAGGGACACCTCCCTCTAGACCAGGTTACTCAAAGCCCCGTCCAGCCTGGCCTTGAATGCTTCCAGGAGGGAACATCCACAGCCTCAGTGGGCAACCTGTTCCAGTGTTTCACCACCCTCACAGTAAAGAATTTCTTCCTAATATCGAGTCTAAATCTGCCCTCTTCCAGTTTAAAGTCATTTCCCCTCACCCTGTCGCTACATGCCCTTATAGAAAGTCCCTCCCCAGCTTTCCTATAGGCCCCCTTCAGGTACTGGAAGGCTGCTATAAGGTCACTTTGAAGCTTTCTCTTATCCAGGCTTAAGAGCCCCAACTCTCTCAACTGTCAGTTCTGAAAACTAAGTTTGAAGTATGTTGTTCCAATTAAATACTGATTTATTCCTTTTAAATACAGATGCCTATGTGCCATGTTTTTCTTCCTGTATAATAAGCTGAGAAAAAGAGGAACATTTTAAAAAGAATTCATATAACTAAAAATTGTGAGTGTCCCAAAAAGGCTTAATGAAGCATTCTTATGCTTGTATAAGTACCTTATTTAGGAGGTATTAATATAGCCTATTGCACTTCTATGACTGCATTTCTATTGCCAAATCTAAGAACACTTTCAAATACCTGCCTTGACTGTGTTCAGATACCATGTCAGAAGGAAAATCCAGGTTATATATACTTTCCATTTTTCCTTCCCAGCTCATTGCTCATAATTCATGAATTTAATGGATCTGCATGTTTCTAGCAATATTCTTATTGATCACAGATCTCCTATATTAAAAAAAAGTTATCCTAAAATCTAGGAGTGCATGTTTTTTGACTCATTGCCCTGGCCAAGGACAAAATTAACTCTAAAGAAAAAAAATCTAAAAAGCTGCTGGGGCAGAAACTTCATTTGGCAAATAGAAAAAGAAACCACATTTGTCAAATAAATATAGAAAATACTTTTTCAACCTTAATTATTCTACTTTATACCAAAATAATTCATTCATATTGTTACTTTTGTTTCATGTCTGTAGAACTGGAAGTTTTCCTACAGAAAGAACGCATCTGTTTTTCTTCATAAAAGAATGCCTATTAATTCTGGCTCTTGGAATGAACCTATAATCATTTCCCCACTTCATTCAGAGTGTCTGACAGTTTACTGAAATAGCTATCTATGGTAAGCTTTTAATATGAACAAACGCATTTGTGCATATTCAGATTTGTAGTATGAAATATAGTATCACAAAATCATAGAATGGGTTGGAAGGGACCTTAAGGATCATCTGCATAGTTCCAAGTTCTCTGCCATAGGCAGGGACACCTGCCTCTGATTCATGTTGCTGAAAGCCCCATCCAACCTTGCCCTCAACATCTCCAGAGATGGGGCACCCACAGCTTCTCCAAGCAAGAGAAGAATTTAGATATAATATTTTTTAAGTGTTAAATGAATGTTATGAAGATAGAAGAATCAAGTAGTGAGAGTTAGAAAAGCTCTAATTAAAACTTAATTTTCTTCCCTAAAGCAATAGCTGACTTACCTGGCAGAAACAGTAAGCCATCGCATTCTGGCTGAATAAGCAGAGGAGTAAATGTAAAACCCATTCACACAGCAAGCAATATATGCAGTAGATGCTGCACCTTGCAGAATGTATGCTTTAAAGTAGTATATTTCACACAATTTAACCTTCACCTGACTCACAATCAATTGCTATTTCTTTGAACCTCATTACAGTACATGAATCCTGCTTTATGCCTCATTTGCAGTTCTGGATGGTTCACCAGTGAGGTGTATCTCACTAGGCGAGAGGTGCTGGCCTAGAACAGAGATGTGATTGATTTTTGAAACAATGCCTCTATGCTGCTGAAAACTTCATCTGCTCCAAAAAAAAAGATTTCTATTCTTCACTTTCATCAGAAATTCTCACTTTTCACTTTTCAAAAAACAAAAGGCAATTTAAAACAATACTAGCAAAATTTTATGCACAATTAGTAAAGTAAGATATTAGAAATAGAAGCCAAAAAAGCATGTATTAAAAGTTTTCGGACATTTTACTTATCATACCAGCATGACTTAAACAAGGTGAAAGTTCATTTCCTCAGATGGTTACCACTTACATCCATTACACTCCAAATTCTACCAATTCAAAAAGGACATGATTAGCACAAAACAGACAACAAAAATTAAATCCTACAACACAATGTTGATGATTCCTAACAATGTAAAAGCATGTCGCATAGTAACTAAGCCAATATAGACATTCAGGTAAAGAGACAGAAAACCAGCAGAAATAATATCTTCTTTGTGAAATAAATACTTATCATCATCCCCTTTGGATGAAATCTTTACACAAACACTTTTTTGGTGAGCAACTTGATCATAAAGTTCCTTCTGACAAAAAGAAAATAACGGTTACATTCATCTTCATGGCATGGCCATGTTGGCTCTCATGTCATGTGACCTGGAGTTTGATTTTATACATTCACATAGTCATCTAGACAATATCATACAAAATTTATTGCGGAATCCCTGCTTTCAGATGACTGATTTGGACCCTTAAGGGCCTCCAAACTTGTGATGTATTTCTCAGTGTCCAGGTGATCTGTGATAAACAAGTAGATGTAAACTAGAAGTTAGGTCATTCTCTAAAGGACAGAAAGATTAGCCTTCTTGTATTCTGAAGCAGGAGCTAAGAGAACACAAGTATGCACTGAGTTGTTTATTCATTTCCGCTGTAATTTAATGCACTGGATAAAAGCTGGAGCATTCCATATCTTGGGAACCAGTTCAGAGAGACTAATTTATCTTCCTTCCGTGTCATTATAATAATTACGGTGTCCTCAGTTGCTCCTATCTTCAGCTGACTGGAATACCAGAAGAATATTTTCCTAATGATCACACACCTCTGGAATTCATTTTCTTTGACACTATCATACAGCCTTTGTTTTAGAAGTGTTAAGGCATAGTGTAAATATTTTAATTAGGAAGGACATTGGCTTAATGCTTGAGTTTTATGCTAGAGGAGTAATGGTAGTGCTGGCCATTACATTAAAACCTTTGGGGAGAGTGTAAATTAATTTTATAATTTATTGTTTTCATAACTACTAAGCTTCATAATACTAGGTGATCACTATGGTACAAATTTCCAAATAAATCTCATTTTCACACAGTAAAAATGCTTCCAATAGAATAACTCACATGCTACATAGAGCACAAAATCTAAAATGCTTGTCTTGAGGGACATCTCCTGGTTTATTCAGCTTCCCCAAGATTAACTTTGATCTGACAGCTTCTGTGAATAACTAAAAATGTGTTGCAGGCTTTCAACTCTTACAAATGCCCTTAATTACTTGGAAGAGGATTAAGAAGTATATAAGAATGTACTGTCACCATACATTCCATTGCATCAGACAGTACGGCAAAGTAGCCAATCATCATCCAAATTAATTTTGTTCAGGAGAAAATGTTGAGATGCTGGTAGCATTGGGCTCAATATCCAAATCTTCATCATGTGTTTTAAGAGTATCATCTACAAGATTTTCCTCCTTTTTTCCATTCTTTCACTGACATATTCCTTTCTTCCTTCTCACTCTGATTCTCAGAGGCTTTACGAATGATGTTCTCATTTGGAGAAGGATCTCTGCATCAAAAAAATCCTGCCAAGTAACTCTTGAATTGCTTTTTCTTTCAGTTCTCTTTTATTCAAAGATCCAACTCCATTCTTCATATCTGCACATATATTTTCTAAATGAAAATAAATATTCTAATCAACACGTTTACTTGAACGTGACACGGGAATCACCCAAAAATACATATTGTTTTTGAAAACTGAAAACTCACGTTAAATTTGTTTTGTTTCAGAGTTCTTTTTCATGCTGTTTCCTCTTAAGGAATGATTCAGGAAATAATTAGAGGTCCATTTCAGGAAAAAAAAAGCAATTATCTCAGAATCATGAGGAGGTGAAATGGTTGAATTAACCGCTGACTTTGCTGACTCGTTGAAATTCAAGAGTTGAGGTTATTAAATTAATTGTGATTCCTCCTCTAGTTTAGAATATTTCTCACAGTTCTACCTGAAGCATGAAGACACAACTAAGGAAGGCCCATTTTTTACACCCCAGGATGTGATGCCAGAGTCAGAAAGGTTTAATTACAATTATTCTACTACTGGGAGGGGGGGGGGGGGGGAAGTTTTATGCGCTGATTCGGAATCTAATGACTTGCTCAAGTTTTCCACTTTATTTGACACTACAGAGAAATTCAGATGCATTCCAGTTAAATCTCATCGGCTTCAGTGACTCTTTTCTTTTTTTATTGAAATGAAGCATTGTGGAAGTCTTTCACTTAAAGTTCAACCACAGATTTTTGCTAAGTCATTACAAAAAAAAAAAAAAAAAAAAAAAAAACTTGCAGCTAAAATGTAAAGCATTCTATCAAAATACTACTATAAGGGCTGTTCCTGCTGTTTTCTTTTTGCCCAAAGTTTATGTTTTAATCTATTGCAAACTGCATAACAAAAACTTATTTGGCAGATAAACTACATATAGGGACCCACTCAAGCACATAGAATCAGCTGACAGAACACTGAACCAGAAATTGGGAAAACTGGAGCAACTTAAACCTGCTGTTACTGTATGAACACGACCTGAGCTCCCCAGTAACACCTCTTGGGAGCCCAGTACTGCAGAAATGGGCACTTTTTGATGTCACCTTCTGAAACACCAGCACATGGCTGCAGGGCACAGAGCTGCACAGTGCGGGGATGTCAGAGCATATTCTGAGAATTAAGTCACAAAAACACAACCCACTGCATATCATATGTTGGTATTACCTTGGAACTTATAACTGCACTTTTCAGTTGAAAGTTACTGACCTCAGATAATCTACATTTTCTACTGAACTCGAAATGATATTGCACTGTACTAATTTGCTGATATGGGTAACTGCTTACTTATAATGGGAATAGTTCCTTCAAGTTAGTAGAGACTACAGTGAGGTTTGCTTTCACATAAAGGCATAAAATTAAGAATTCTCAAAGTCTGGGAGAGTTTGCTCACTTACATTACTACAGATCTGGAAAAAGACTTACAAATTTCTGGCGATTGAGGAAGAGAGATGAGCTAGTGCTAGGGGAAAGGAAAATAACTGGATCGGAGAAAAGATCTGTCTTTCAGTGAAGGAATACCAGCAGTGTATCATTCTAATGTCTAGCCAGAGTTTAGTTAAGTACTCAGACCAGTGAGAAGGAGATAAAGAAAATGAACAAATAATTAAAAAAAAAAAATGCTCCAGAGTGAACAAAGAGACAAACAAGGATATGGTTTGAAGAAGGGGCAGAAACAGACACAGAATAATCATGCTAAAGACAAGGCAGAAAACAAAATAGTAGCTTTAATGATATAATATTTAATTATGAAAACACAGCTACTCTAGTCCTATTATGCTACATTCACTTTTCATGTGTTGCTTTTTTTTCTCAAATGTGACTTAATCAAATAGGTTTATATTTACTAAAACTATTAATATTGCCATTTACTTGTAATTTATCTTTTACATTGTGCTACTGAAGTGATTTCTTTATTATTTGTGTCTTCTGGAGGCACAAAGGAAGAGCCAAAGAATTAGTGCCAGTAACAATTACTCATTCTCATTTTGCACTTTAATTCAGCCCATACAGCCATTGCAAAAAGTAAGAAAAGAAAAGATCATTCACTGAATGCATTCCTGCAGATTCCAGAACCACTGTGCCACCAGAAGTGACAAACTTAAGTGTGCAGAGAATTTTATTAAATATTAGCCTTTTCACTCAGTTGCACTGCACAGATGTAACTAGCTCACCTTTACACAGCATTTTTTTTAAAGATGAAATTCAATCAATATCTGTTGTTTACACTGCTAAAGAGAAATTAGATTTCAAAGGAAAGAGCACAGCACAACTAAGGATTATGTACACACAGCGAGCTCAGACATTCATGTTTGGGCAAGGTCAACAGAACAGCAGTTTGAAAAGATATGCTCAACCCCAAAAGGTATCAGCTTCATTAATTATAAATTAGAAATAATATTATCCTGATTTTTTTCTGATATTGCTTTCTTTTAGGATCAGTGTAGCTAAAACCAAAACTGCATTTAATTCCGTAACTGTTAGCTGATGTTAACATTTAATAAAAATGTTCAATATTCTGATACAGCTGAGACCTGTGCTTATATACTTAGATTATGCATAGTCTTCTAGTACTGTTAAAGACATGGCTATAGTGTACAAGTAATAATGCAATGGAAGGCCAAAATCCACTTCAAAGATACCAAGGATCAACACGAATATCAAGACTTCTCTAAGCTCATTCAGCATGAGTGAGAAAAGTCAAGAGAGATAGTGCTAGACTTCAGTGCAACAAATACACAAAATTAAGAAAAAAAATAATAACAAAAGCAAAACACAAACATTATGTTACAATGGAATTATTTTTCTGAAGTTACTCTACATTTTGTGAAATTGTGAAAATGAAAATCCTTGAAATCAACAGAAAATTGAGAGAATGGTTATAGTTGAGTTCATATTTTCAAGATGGAATTCTTTCTCTGTTATGTATTTAATTAGCACACTCCTTAATGATGAAAAGAAAATCAGGAAACTGTTTATTAATGTAGGCTTGACTTGCTACAGTTAAGGGACTTTCCTCTTTCTTTTTTCTCTTCAACAAACAAATAAGCTTTCCTTGAGAAAAGAATACCAAAGTGCATGTCCCATTGTTAAGAGGCTTGTGAGTGCTCTTGCAACTCAGTACAGATTTTACAGCTACAGAAAGAAGGCTAGTGTTTAAGAAAAAAAAGTTAAATATATATGTATTTAATACAGCAACATCAGAAACAGTTTACCACAACTCAGTGTTTGTCTTGGTACTTTAGAGGAAAGAAAATTGGAAGAGGAGAAGAAAAACAGAGAGGAGGGAGAGCAAGAGCGAGGATTAAGTCTCAAAAAACACACAGCAGTCACAGTGCTGCTGCACATGCCTCAAATGTTTTACTAGCATTGAAACTAGTTAAGTTAGTGAGAAACCCATAAAACCAAGGTTCTGAGACAAACAGAACTGTACAGTTTCAGTTCTCTGATAAAGGACGGTTCTGCAAAGGTAATGGTGAGAGACAAAAGATGCCTCTCTTTTCCAGCGCTAGCTAGGGAAGCATGTAGATGCTAAAGCATGTTGTAGCAATAACAGGTAGAAACATAGCACACCTGCTATATGTAGGCCAGGATATTAACTAATAATGTCAATACTCTTCAGGAACTTCTTACACAAACTCTGCATGCAGGCATTAAGGACAGTACCAAACTCCTCCCTCGTCCTCAAGAGGGAGGTTATAAGAGAGAAGGTCCCTCATTACAAGAAAGACATTGAGGCCCTGAAGTGTGTTCAGAGAAGGGCAACAAAGCTATGAAAGGTCTGGAGCGGCTGAGGGAGCTGGGATTGTTCAGTCTGGAGAAGAGGAGGCTCAGAGCCCCCAGGAACAGGACATCAACTGCATCACTGGGTAATCTGTTCCAGCCTCACTACCCTCACTGTAAAAGACTTTATCAAATATTCTTGATTTTCACAGCCCCTGAGTAAAGATGAACAATTTTTTTTAAGTCAACTGGGCTCTACAGTTATGTACTCAGAGACAATCAAAATCAGAGGCTGCTCTTCAGTGCTGTATCCTAAGTGTTTAGATGGCAGAAACAAAATTGCGACAATCAGGAAACGGCCGTTTTTCAGTCTGATTAAAAGAAATGTGGCTGACATAACGTTACACTGTCATGTTTTAAATTGCAATAACCTAATGTCATTCACATTCTCAGTATCAACCACTCATAATTCAGTAATTAGTGAAGAGCTATTTGTAAAAGACACATGAAAGAGATATACATGAATTTTCATTATTTAGTGCCTGCTGCCCTTTACAGTTTCAGCTCAGCTAGCTTATGCCTGCTTCTTCCTCTCTCTTCTTCTTCCCTCTCATTTTGGTCTCTTTTTTCTCTCTGTTCACACCTTGGCATCCCAAATTGCAGTCCCAAGTGACAGACTCCAGGCAGCCAGCTCATCCTGGCACTCTCTCCAAGAACGGAAGCAAAGGGACACTGGATCATTTCCATTTCACTGCCACTGGTAATGCAATAGGAAAAAAATCCCGTATATGTCAGACACACATGTATATATTCCATTACAAATATACATGCGGAATATCAAAATCCAAGTGGTCTCAACAATCTTGTTTGCAGTTCTCACTCAGAATAAAACATACTTCCTCAACCCATTACAGTTAGTGGAAAACACTGTATTTTTTCTTTTCTGAGAATAAACAATTGAGAAAATAGAAAATGAAACCTCAAAACAAATATGTATTTTTGAAAGGAGAAGGGAAAAGGAGGAAAGAAGGATATATTTTATCTGCCTGCTGGCCTGGAAAATGGATGCTGCTGTTGTGCAACTCTGCAGCTGCTCACTCTCTCAATTTGTTGTTTTCATTCTGTTTTTTATGATTTAATCTCATATCCTTACAGTTAATCTGAAGAGGGTGCAGGCAGCTTTATTCACAAGTCTTGCACCAAATCATGACCTTGCAGATACCAGGAACCAACTCTCTTGTTTTTATATGGCTCTGACAGAAGCAGAAAAATAAACTGACTCATGAAACATGCAAACAAATTTTCTTTCAACATTTTCAAAATTTTTTTGCAAAAAAAATATTTTTAAGGAGATCTTATCTTTCAGTAATGGAATGAATGAAAACATACAGCAGATGAGAAAGAGTTGCATCATCATAACCTTGCAGTAGGAAGATGTATGGTTTGTTTCCAACTTCAAGAGAGCTATCAAAGGATTGTGAATAGCTAGATATATACAAAAGAGGTTCATGTATAAAGCAACATGTCTGGAATGTCACAAAAGATTTAAGATTTAAACCACTGATGTCAGATCTGAAAAATGACTAAAATAGCATTAAAACTCATTTTACCAAGGGCAAAAATAAAAAATAATTGTGCAACTCAAACATGTTGACGTCACCTGAAGATCTAAAAGTTCAGACAAAGAGAATGACACAATAAAAAGCTTTAGATCAGCATTAAGGTTTCCTGTTCCCCAGCTTTTATTAGCAGGATGTTATACACAGTTTAATAGGACATTACAAACACTTGCTTTGGCTTAAGCAGAGGAATGAAATCAGCCATTTCACTGACTGATAGCATGCTACAAAATTACTGAAAGAAGAATATGCCTTTTCAGACCATTCTTTTGCTATAAAGGAAACCAAACTTACTGAATGATAGGTAGTATAGCTCTTGAGGACAACAGAGTACATGAACGCTTTTGCTTAAAATGAAATAAAAAGGGCCTTTTTGTGTAATCCAGAATTAATGTGAAATTGGATCACACAAATCAAAGAACTGCAGTGCATACAGCCATAAATGCACCATCTGTGCACAGCAGACCTCAGAACGGAACTTCTGAGTCTATGGATTATATGGAGTAATATTTTGCATTTCTTTGATTCACATCATTTGGTAGTTTTCAGAGAGTAGCATTATACTACATCAGAATCCAAACTCAGCTCACAAGGTTAAGTCTATGAAAACCACTACATATGGTTACTTCTTAACCGCCCTTAGCATAAAATCTCCATGCAATTCAAATTATGCCAGTGTCACCTCAAACAACATCAAATATGATACAGCTAAGTAAGTAAATTAACACTGTGCCTGCTGCCACTGCCTTCTCCATAGATTCACTGCATAAAAAGCAGTAAAAACACTGTAAGGTAGATTATAAATACTGGGTATGGTGTAGAAAAAAATTTAATAATGGAAAACTGTTCTGCGGGTGTGAAGTACAACCTGCTGCTGAATCGTTTATGACTTCTCTTTTCCTCTGCAGTACATCCAATATAAGAAAAACATCCTTGGAGAATGTGCAATCTGAAATCATTCCTGCTTTCTTTAAGGCAACAAATTCCAGATCAATCAAAGAGGATCTACATTCAAGTATCTGTGTGTTTAGGATCTATCAATTGTAAATAGAAGCATTGCAACATCCAGAGAACAGTCAGACTAGCAGTTCAAACAATTAATATTATTTTAATAAAGCATAATATTAGTAAAGAAAACAGGACAAAAATCTGTTGAGTACTACTCAAGATAAAACTAAAAAGCAAAAGGAATGAGATAGAAATGGTTTGATGTTCCTGAGATTCTGAGATTCCATCAGAAGACGGGTGGCCAGCAGGGACAGGGAGGTCATTGTCCCCCTCTACTCTGCCCTTGTGAGGCACCATCTGGAGTACTGGGTCCAGGTCTGGAGCCCCCTGTACAAGAAAGACAGGGAGCTGTTGGAGGGGGTCCAGAGGAGAGCCACAAAGATGATCAGGAGGCCGGAGCACCTCCCCTACGAAATCAGGCTGAGGGAGCTGGGCTTGTTCAGCCTGGAGGAAACAAGGCTGCAGGGTGACCTCATTGCAGCCTTTCAGTACCTAAACGGAGCCTACAAACAGGAGGGGAATCAACTCTTTGAAAGGGTAGATAACAGCAGGACAGGGGGAAATGGCTTTAAGTTGAGGGAGGGAGGATTTAGGTTGGATATCAGGGGGAAATTCTTTACAGAGAGAGTGGTGAGGTGCTGGAACAGGCTGCCCAGAGAGCTTGTAGATGCCCTGTCCCTAGAGGTGTTCAGATTGGATGGGACCTTGGGCAGCCTGGTCTAGTATTAAATGGGAGGTTGGTGGCCCTGCATGTGGCAGGGAGGCTGGAGATCCATGATCCTCGAGATCCCTTCCAATCCTGGCCATTCTGTGATTCTGAGAATGAACTTTTACTCTGTGACAAAGTTCTCCAGATGACCAACTGTACTGGTTTTGGCTGGAATAATTTTTTTCATAGTAGCTCATATGGTGATGTATTTTGGATTTGTGCCCAGAATAGCACTGATAACACATTGCTGTTTTAGCTGTTGCTGAGCAGCACTTGCACAACACTAAGGACTTTTCAGTTTCTCACAGTGCCCAGCTAGTGAGGAGGAAGGGGAAGGGCACAAGAAGCCAAGAGGGGACAGAACCAAGAGAGCTGACCCAAACTGGTAAAAAAGGATATCTCATACCATATGACATCTCATACAATATGACATCATGCTTAGCAAAAAAAAAAAAAAAGGTGCAGGTAAGGAGGAAGTGGGAACATTCAGAGTCTTCCAAAGTAACGATTACATGTGTCTGGAGCCCTGCTCTCCTGGAAACAGCTGAACATCTGCGTGCCGATGGGGAACAATGAATGAATTACTCATTTTGCTCTTTTTGCACGCACAGCTTTTGCTTACCTATTGAACTGTCCTTAATCTAACCCACAAGTTCTCTTGCTTTTACCCTTCACATTCTCTTCCCCATCCCACTAGCAGGACATGAGTAGCTGGGTGGTGCTGAGCTGCCTACCAGAGCAAACCTACAGCACTCAGCTCAGACTTACAGCGGTTGGTAAAAAGAACTGCAAAGCAATGATTGCTGCAACAGAAAAGGAAGCTGATCAAAAAAAGTTGTTTTTTTTTTAAAACTACATTTGACATTTCTATTCATAAAAACTACGGAGCATGGAGTTTTTGAGATACTTTTTTATTGTAAGTAATTTACTGTTTTTTAAACTCTTGAGATTACTTTTGGTGCAATATGTCATGTGTTTGGGACACAAATAAAATAGAGACAGTATTGTTCTTACACTCTACCTCCTTCTGTTATTTACACTGTGCAATGTAAACAGAAAAAAAAAAAAAACAACACTGCTACACATTTCTTGCTTTTTGGCAGTTTCCCTGTTATCATTTTAATTCTGCCACAGTATTCTCATGGATTTAATTTCCCCAGATGAATAATCTACAATATTAGAGTAGCCAGATTTCTTCACGGACTTAAGAATTTTAAAAAGCCTGTCATGACAGTCTCCCATATAACAAACGTATTTTTTACTTTCTGGTTCTTTCAACTTAATGTTAAAATAAATATATAAGATGAAGCATTCAGAAACTAAGGCATATAGTCTGTAAGACTTTAGGAATAAAATTGAATATAATTTCTTGATGGCAACTGCAGGTTTCAAAAACATGAGTTTTCTTAACTTGGTCAATAATAAAGATCATAATATATTTATGTTCACCTCTTAACAGCAGTGAATGCAATAAAATGGTAAGCCTTCCCAGAACTACTGCTGAGAATAGCACTGGCATCACAGCATACGTAGGTTGAATAGATGGCATATCCCTATGTTTGATTTCTAGGATAGTCTCTCTCAGAGGCGCTCATGTTTTCCTGTAACAGCCCATCCGACCAATCAGCCTTTGATGACTGGGCATCCTTTTCCACATCTCTACCAAAGTCAATGTGAGGTATATGAGGCTAGAAAATTATTCTGAAGAACCTTTAACCTTCAAGAGCATGTAATACATATAAATATACTCAGAGCATGCTTGTACATGTTAATTAGGGAACACTAGCATTAGTAACTAAATAAAATAGAAAGTGCTCTGATAGAGCAGTCTGTTCAGCAGTGTTGATAATGATCAGCAGAATGATTCTGGCTTCAGGCATGAAGTCCAAATTCTTGTTAAACATTATAGTGTCCATGTTTATTATATTACTCTGGTTAGAGTAAATGCATAGTATGTATCTGAATTATATATTTGTATCTCTGTGCTTCCATCTCTGCATGCATAGAATATAAAAATATTTTCAGTTATTATTGATGAGATTAATAAGAAAGCTGTTGGTTTGTTTGTATCATGCCATTATCATTCCATTTCCCCGGAAAAATTGCAGAATTAAGGAGAGAAAAAAAAAAAAAAAAAGAGGGAAAAAAAAGAGATGCTTTTTAGCATGAAGTTAAGCTGCCAGGTCTAGTACCGAATTTCACATAGATCATGCATATAATGGAGGAGCACTTGGAGCCACTAAATGGATCCATCAGCTGAAATCAGAGCAAAGGGCAATAGGCAGAGTAAGTGAAACAAAAAGGTTTAGATTAATTACAATCAATTTGTCCTCAGATAAGGTTTAAAAATAGGAAATAAAATATGGTAGAATTCAAGAGGTGAGGGGAAAATGATTTTAATTATATTGGCTGTAAAAGATAATATAACTGTCTAACTTGTTTCAAGCTTGGGGTATAAATATTGTTGAAAAGGTTACAGCTAGCAGGAAGAGGAAGGCTGCCAGACGACGCTGCTCTTGCTGCCAAATACCAAGGCAGGTGGAGGCCTCTGGAGTGAGAGGATATCATTTCCATGGAAACACATGAGCAAACTCTCTTCTTTCCCTCCCTAACATATTTCAATTCCTATTCTATCTTGTTTAGAAGGAAATTAAATTTATTTAATTAAACAGTTTTTATTTTTGTGTTCCAGTAAAGTGCAGCTGCAGAGCTTGAGAGCCTCAGAGTGACTTTTCGCATAATCGCATAAAGAAAGAGAGAGGGAAATTCTATCTCCAAGCCCCTGGCCAAGCTTGGGTCCGAATCAGTGTTAAAAGAGTCACAGTTTCAACCACTGCTGAGTAACACTAAGATAAACAAACAAAGAAAAACACCTTATTCTAATGACAAGAACTCAACAGGAAATTGAGGAACCATGAAAAGATTCAAATCATCACACAAAGTTCTCACCATCATCCACTAACATGCTTTGCTGAGCCTTGTTTTGGATTACAAACATTCTGCTACCAAGTGAGCAGCCAAAAACACTCAGGTACAGCACACTCACTATGATTCAACAAATCTCCAAGCACATGGACAAGTTCTGTCACACTGCAACTGTTATTCTCCATGAATTCTTTTTATGAGTGAAGAACACACATTGTCTGTGACCACAGTAAGTTACTGTGAACACAGTAAGCCGCTCCTCAGCTGCTTCTGGTGAGGGTTGTTTCAATAAACCCAATTATCTATTTTATACTATAAGGACAAGATAAAGCTCAAAAAGAAAAAATTAAATTTGTAGCATAAATTCAACAGATCTTTTCAGATCTTTCTTACCTGTCTGATGTTGTGTCACTTGTTATTTGGTGCTTTACTCCAGAACCATTCTTAATCGAGTCTTGCCTGGTGAGTCCTTGAGATCTGTTTTTGTCCAAAACTTGTGTGGATATGTCACCTGGTGGTCCTTGGTACTGCAAATGCTCTTGGAGCTTTGCTTTTTTCTCTTGGGGTGCTTCCTCGTTCCGCAGACCTCTAATACCTTCTTGGTCAGGCTTCTGTGGTGCATTTGATCCACTGTTATAGAACCAGGCTCCTGATTTTGTGAGGATTTCTTGTTGTTTTCGGCACAAGTTACATACCCACATTACCTGTTTAGGCATATTTAAATGGAAAATCTGTTAGTTTGCAAATACTGTAGAAAAATTTTCTTCAAACTTACATCAACAGATTACTGTCATTTCCAAAATAATCCTTTTCTAACTTCATTATAATTACAATAGCTTATCTACAGCACAATATCTGTACAATGTTTGAAGAAATTGTTTTAAATATACATATAAACACACACAAAAAAAACCTTTTATGATATCTTTGCTTCGTTGTTACAATGCAAGAGAATGCCATAGAATGAGACGTATATAAAAAAAAGCATCTACCCACTGGCATTTCAATGGCAGTAAATGTGAAATTTGAAAATAAAGTCTAAAGTTTGAAGATAACAGAAAAAAAAGGAAGGGATAAAAAATTCATTAAACTCTTTTCTTATTTATTAAGCTACATTCTTATTAACTCAGAGTAAAAAACTTTGGAATAAATCCTCTGCTTGTTTGTAACAAGTAATTTTATAATCCTCCAAATGTTCTGCTGCAGTCTGCTTTTTATATTTATATGAATCAGCTGACTTCAAGATTGACTTCATTTTCTAAGCTATCGTAAATTAAAACAATTTTATAAATAAAATAACACAGTACATACAGTGGTGAGTCTCTCCATAGCTAAGAATTAGCTTTCACTGTACGCCTTAAGTTATTAAAGTGATGATTCTAACTTCCTAGTTGTGAAATCCTGTACTTAGTAATGAGATTTTAATATTCTAAAATGTGTTCATTTGCAGTGCTCACCTTAGACACATGACAGTCCATATAACTGCCAATGCCAATTACTTTTAAGTCAATTTCACATTTAATTCTTACATTACAATAAAATATATCGCGATGCAATGAATAAAATGTAATAGGCAAGTTATTAATTTAATGGCATATTCAGATTGGTTATGATACTATCTTGGTTATATATACATAAAATTAATTCACCACATTTTTAGAATCACAGAATCATTTGTGTTGGAAGGGACTTTTAAAGGTCATCTAGTCCAACATCCCCGCAGTGGACAACTACAGTGAGATCAGGTTGCTCAGGGCCTGGTCCAGCCAGACCTTGAATGTCTGGTAGTGGGGGTTACCATGACCTTGGTGTAAGAGCTTGCACTTAGCTTTGTTGAACCTCATGAGGTTCACCTAGGCCCACTGCTCAAGCCTGTCCAGATCACTCTGGATGGCATCCTGTCCCTCAAGCACACTGACTACACCACACAGCCTGATGTCATCTACAGACTTGCTGAGGATGCGCTCGATCCCACTGTTGATTTCCCTGATAACGATATGAAAGAGCTTAAGTCCCAGTACAGACCCCTCAGGGACACCACTCATCACTCATCTCCATCCAGACCTGGAGCCATTGACCACTTTAGCACTTCATTCCTTAATTTTCATTTTTCTTTATTCTTAACTTGACTCTTCTTTATTTATGTTTGTCTTGCTTTTACTACATATTCCTTCAATGTCTACACTCAGCCTTCAGTGTAGTTATGTTTCCAGTTCTAAGCCAATATTGAACTGTCTTTTTTCAAATGCTCACAAAAGGACATTCAGTGGCTTAATTTAATGGTCTCCATTATTCTTTTAAATGATAGATGGTTGAATTGCATTGAAAATTTAGCTTTTGCCTCCATAATACATCTGGTTCTGCCCACCACAAAAGGATTCAGAATCTGTAAGCTGTATCTTACTTTTATTCTCCAGTAAGTCAATTAACAGAAAATTTGGGCCATGCTGTCTTGTCAAGACTCATCAAAATGTTTTTGGTGAGAGTTCTTACTCAAATTCACTGATTTCCTCATCACAATCTGCTATGCTAGGAGTAGTGTACTTGCCAGTGTAATGGTGGCAATATGCCCCATCCTGGCAAGTATCTCTCCTAGCCTTTTATAGCACTATACTCCACTTCTGAGAACTCAAGTCAGCTTATTTCAGCGAGGCAGAACAAGTTATCTAAGCACTGACAGGGTAAAAAAAGCAAGGCTCCCTGAGCAGCTGGTTGTCTGAAGTGGTCTAGATTTCCTTTGAAGGTCAATACCATGCATGCTTCAGGCCTGGCTGTCAGTCAAATATAAATGTCAAAGCAGGTCTATTTTACTTTTGTGAATTGCTAATTTAGGAAGAAGACAAAATCTCCAAAGTTAATCTTCCACACCAAAGACAGAAGTATTTTTGCCCTCTTTAATAAGTTACAATTAAAAGCCTTTAACATTTACGCATGTTCTTCTCACTGTTGAAAGAAGCTGTAAAATTTCCATCTGTGTACTAGTGTAATGAAAGGATCTGATCCAAAAGTATAAAAATATATTACAACTTGAATCACTACCAGACAAAATCCACCCAAAATTTTATAAATTTCCTTCTATTAGTAGATACTGAAATGTTACAAAAACTAAATAACACAGTCTAAACACTTAAGCAACCACGTCCTCATCTGTCAGTCACATTTTCTCCCAGGACAACGCACTCTAAGATGATCAATATTAGCCTCCTGTACTCAACAAAATGATAGGTCTTTCTGAATGAATAGAATTCAATAGCTCTTCCTCTAAAAGAAGAATCACAAGAGTCTTCCTGATCTTCCCTAGGACACACAAAATGTAGTGACCTGTCCCAGTATAAATCTCAGCTACTGCCAATTTGCTTGTTTCTCATAAAACAAGCAAATGTTTTACAAGAAAAGTTCAAACAAGCCCAGAATATGTAAAAGCTATTGCCTATCTTGATTGTAGATGTCATTTTGTAAGTAATTTTGTTGAAGATATATGATATTTTAATGTTCATCTTTAAAGCCTGGAAGCTATTTTTCATTGATTGTCAGTGGCACTTCATGGAAGACACCATGTTATACCCCAGCCCTACTGAAGTCAAACTGGCTCTTGCTGTTTCCACCATTCAATATTACTTACAGAATACCAAAGTAATTTGGTCAGACCTACAGGAAATAACAGGAGCACTTAAGCTGAAAGCACTTCATGAAACATAATGAACGTTTTCAAAAATGAAAATTTACTTAAGGCATTCATATCGGAAAAAAATAAATATAATATTGTTTTATTTGGAAAAGACCTCTAAGATCATCTAGTCCAACTGTCCACCTACCATCAGTACTGCCCACTAGACCATGTCCCTGAGTAATACATCTAGCCTTTCTTTAAACACCTCCAGGGATGATGACTCCACCACCCTGAACAGCTTGTGTCAATGCCTAACCCATTTCTTCCCAAACCAGCTGCAGGCAGAGATGTCTCCTGACCCAGCCTACCCAGCACATCTCAGCAACATCGCATTCTGCTGCTTGGCTTGCACTACTGACACTCTCTGAAGCCCCTTGGTGCTGCAGATTGGTGTCTCATGTTGCACAATGGACCTGGGCTGTTTTGGGACCTGCCCCTGTTCTGAACCTGATGAGACAACTCCCTTCTGCACATCTCTGGTATGGTGCTGCAGCTACATGCAGAGCAGGGAGTATGCTGGATGCACACAGGCACAAAGCCTACTCTGACTCTGCTGCTTTATGATGCTGAGCTTTCTCACTTGCTTCTCACTCTTCTACACACTGATGCACACTTCTGTGCTGTTGACCCAGACAGATACAGTTTTAGCTTCAAATAATTACAAAGAGCAAGCGAAATGGCAATCGTCAAGCTCAGAAATGTATGCATTGTCAATGCGCACTATGAAATTCAAATTCTGCATCACTACAGGCTGCAACAAACCAGTAATTTACAGTGCAGACCTCTCAACTATGTCAGCCATGCATGTAGGAGCAGAGAGAACAAGGTGGCACCTGCTGTGTGGGAATTCTCCTTCTGTCACCAGGACTCACTGAGGCAGCTGCCCCACAGCAGCTCCCAGGCCTGCAGAGACATCCTACCCTGATCAAGGCCCAGCTAGAGTTTTGTGTGGCTGGGCCAGACACGGAGCAAGAAAGGGAGATTCATGAGTGAATCTTGTGCTAAGGTTCACATTTTGACAGTTCCGCAAGGGAGAACCACAAAAGCCTTGCCTCTGAAATGGCATTTTAAAAAAGGTTAATCCTTTCCTCAAAAACTTTGCATGCTGAAGCAGGCACACTGCCTGCTACACCCATTTCCAGTACTTCACCACCACTCTGAAGAGCTCAAAAGTCTAAATCACAAACACTTTTTGTGCACAAGCATCATCTTGTTGTGCACAAGTTGCATCTTGGAGCATCAGTCCTCAACACCAGAACAGGTCCAATTTTAAAAGGAAAACATGGAGCAAAGTGTGCTCTTCAACAGCTCCAACAGACAGACATTAAGTAACACTTTAGAGACTGAAGTGCCTGCAATTCTGACACACATTTCAGTACGAAAGGCTGACCCACCACCTAGTGCCTGGGATAAGAATTGCTGAAGCTCTTTTCAAATACATTTCTCACGGTGCAAAAATAATCACACAAAATATATCTATCCTGACATTTTCACATTAACTCTTATTTTTTTTTTTCCAGACAAATACCTCTTCTTAGATACAAAACTTTTTTTTTTTTTTTTTTGAGAAGGCATATTCCAAGTTTGGATTTGACAAATTGATTTCAAATCTTCCACCTGCTTTCAGTTCACAAAGATTATTCAGAGAAGGAACAATTTTTATTATTTTTTTTTTTTTTTATTTCTTGACCACTTCTCACAAGATTATTCTATAACATGCTCTAATTTCTACCAACACCATCGGAAAGTTTTCATTGTATAATATTAGCATTTATTTATTCTGAAAGTACACAAAAACAAACTATGCAATAGACAAATAATCAGCCATTGCACATCTACATAGCAAGCATAATTAAGGCAAGAAAAATCACTCCTTTACATTGTCCTAAATAAAACCATTATGTATTTGTTCATTTGTTGAAACTTTTCATAACATATCACATAAATTCATTTAAATGGAAAATAAATTTATGAAGAAATCAAATCTGAAGACATTTTAAATAAAATTACGTGTAATAAAAATGATACAGTACCACGGTCATTTTAACAGTATCTAATAAATTATGTGAAAAGACAGCTACCTCACAAAATATTCGCTATTCCTCATGTAATTAAAGTACAGATGGCCCAACGCTAACTTCTGAGAATAAAATGTAAGACCTACTATATTTAAAATTAGATTAAAAGACACTGTGCATTTGATTACTCATTAGCCTGAGTATGATAGTTTAGATACTACAATTTAAGAAATAATTACCCTAAATTCTCATTAGTCTTAAGAACAGTACTTTGAATTACAGGTGTGCAGAGGAGGTGCAAATAATAAGACTTATGGAGAACTGTAAAGTTTGTCATTACAGTACTACCAGTTTTCAGCATTCATTTCCTTGCCGCAAGCAGCAATGTATTAGTGCAATATTATCTGCTGTGCTTGCTGCTAGAGATTTTCAGAAAGCTTTTCTTGGAATCATAGAATCACAGAATCCTTAAAGTTGAAAAGCACTGTTAAAGATCATCTAGTCCAACTCCCCTGCAGTGAACAGGGACATCCACAGCTAGATCAGGTTGCCCAGAGCCTGATTTGTCTCTCTTTGAAAGTCTTCATGAACGGGGCATCCACCACATATCTGGGCAACCTGTTCCTGTGCCTCACCATCCACTATATAAGACTTCTTCACTATTTCTAATCTAAATCTACCTTCTCTAAGCTTGAAGCCATTTTCCCTTGTTGTATCACAACAGACCCTGCTAAAGAGTCTGTCCTTTTCTCTCCTGTAGCTTCCCTTTAGATAATGAAAAGCCGCTATCAGGTCACCTCACAGCCTTCTCTTCTTCTGGCCAAACACCCCCAGCTCTTTTAGCCTGTCCTTGTAGAAGAGCTGTTTCATCCTTTGGGTTTCCATAACTTTGTTTAAATATATATATATTATTATATATATATTATGCGTACAATTCCTTAAACATTCTCTAAGGTGGCAAGATCATAGCACTGAAAGGAGTGGGGAAGAAAATTGAAGAGCAAGAAAATTCTTTGTCTGAGCCCAGCATCAAGCAACTACTTATGTTTAATAATATACTAAAGTTAACTCATTTTTTAACAGTCTGTCATATATACCAAGTAACTTGATCACATTATGGCGGAGTGCAATGTTTTCAATGTTTGAAGCCATCCTGTACCAAAGAAGTTTTTTTGAGGAAGAAACACTTCAGTTTCTCCATTAGTCACCGCTTTGATTTGGAATAGACACTGCTGAATCAGTGCTGGCACTTGGCAACGTGAGCCAGCTCCCTCATAAAATCACTGAAGTTGCAATTACACAGCAAATGCATGCATCTTTTGCTAATATGACTTTACTATAAGATACACTGGTATCTTCCTTACTTTTTATCCCAAGTTCTGCTGAGCTGTCTCCACTCTGCCTGTTTAACATATAATATTGTTTTCTAAGAACTGTTAGTCTAATCAGCGGCTGTCTTCATTCTGTGGCTGCAATTGTCCTGACCAGAAATAAAACTTTTTATTATTATTCATATTTTGAGTTCAAAGTTCTTTTAACTAGAACAGAATATTTCTGTTAGCTAAAATATTAAATCCTATCTGTTTGGTTCTGTACACTACTAAAAATGCCTCATGTTTACTCTAAAAGACAATTCATGTTTTCCCAGCCTGAAACCTCGATTCTCTCTTACAGCTAAGACTACTGGTATATGTTGTATTCCTTTCTACAAGGTATTTCCTTAAAAATTTTTAATTTTCACAGAATCAGAGAATTGCAGATGTTGGAAGGGACCTCGTAAGATCATCGAGTCCAACCTGCTAAAGCAGGCTCCACAGAAGGAGACTCCACCAGCTCTCTGTGCAACCTGTTCCAGCACATTTACCGTAAAGTTCTTCTGCATGTTGGTGTGGAACTTCATATGTTTTTCAGCCATTACTCCTTGTCCTATCACTAAACACCACTAAGAAGAACCTGGCCTCATCCCTTTGCCTCCCACCTCCCTTTAGATACTTATAAATGTTTATTAGATTCACTCTCAGTCTTCTTTTCCCCAGGCTGAACAGACCTAGGTTACTCAGCCTTTCCTCACATGGGAGATGCTCCAGGTCCTTTATCATCTTTGTTGCCCTCTGCTGGACTCTTTCTATAACATCTCCATCTTTTATAAACTGGGGAGCCCAGAACTGGACATAATGTTCTAAATGTAGACCCCACCAGGCAGAATAGAAAGAGAGGATGACCTCTCTCAGCATTCCAGCCATGCTCTTTTTAATGCATCCCAGGATACCACTGGCCTTCTTTGCCACCAGGGCACACTGTTGCCTCATTGTCGACATGCTGTTCCATCAGGACCTCCAGGTCCTTCTCTGCAGAGCTCCTCACCAGCAAGTCAGCCCCTAACCTGTACTGATGCACATGGTTATTGCTTCCCAGGTGCAAGACTCTACATTTCCTCTTGTTAAACCTCATCAGGTCCTACTCTCCAGCCTGTCCGGGTCTTGTTGAATGGTAGCACAGGCTTCTGAATATTTTAATATTATTTTTATTTAAGCAATTGCTTACAACTGTGCAAGACTTAAAATATGTACTATCAGCAGCCAGCGCTCAAACTTACGGAAATCAAAGGGGCTTTCACAATAAGTGGAGGATTTAGGGCTCATCTCTACGGACATTCTACTGGTGGTTCAACTTAAGATGACAGATCCACCTTTTCTAGTTAGTAAAATTTTTAAATTGGTTGTTTTGGAGTAAATGGACAAGATCATATCTAATGTATGCTCATTCACTGTGAACAGCAGGGTGTAGATACATTTTTAACAAAGCAGAAACATTTCAATTTCATTATACTGTTGTGACCATACAAACAAGCCATCATCATGTAAAGATGAGGACTTCACATGATCTCATTCTATGTTTTTTTCAAGTAAACCTTGTTTAGCTTTTCCTCTGTTTTTGTTTTTTTTTTTTCCATGCATAATGTCTTCCATAAAACTTAAAAACTGCATCTCTTTTTTTCCAGTATCAATCCTACTTTGAGCAGAAGGTTGGACTAGATGACTCACAAAGTCCCTTCCAAACTGAATGATTCTATTGTCACTTCCAACAGGTTTTTTCTAACTCTCTTCCTACATAAAAATTAATCCCAGGTAACTGCTTTAAGGTCAAGAGAATTACTCTGCATTGATTTGACTGTAACAGAAAACAAAAACTCCCTGTAGTCAGTATGTTTTTGTGAAATTTTCCATAAGGACTTTTTTGTTTTTATTTGATGTCAGTCAATTTTATTGCTTCCATTTCAAAGCAAAATGAATCTGTAAGATTTCATATTCTCTACAAATAAATCAATAAATAACATTACTATAAATGAATAATAGCTTCATCTGCTACTGTACTGTAGGAAATAGAGGTTATATCTTACCATTTATCTATTCAGCTATACATAAGATGCCTTCATCCTACAAATAAACATCATTTTCTTCCATGAAATGAATGCATTTATTCCATATAGTATTTTACAAGAAGCAAGATAATCCATGAATTTGTGCCTATTATAAAATGGTTAAGAAAAAAATTTTTGTTTTTCCAACATTTTGATATACCACTAGTCTGTGCTATGGTACTGCCTTTCACTTTCAAGTGAGTAATAAAGTTAAAATCAATATGGCCAACTTCAGTTTTTATTGGCCTTATATCCACGATGATATATGTTGCTATTAACATTTGCCCCATGGACACACATTCCCCAGAAATGCATTAAATACCTTCATGGATTCCAGTGCTACTTAAAGGTGGAAAAGCTTACAATGCAAGACCAATATATTTACCTGTATTTTAAAGGATACCTGTATCTGCACACACAAATGTTATATACTTAAAGGAAGATTACATGACACATTCAATCATGAGTTTGTAGTGAATTCGTGAATATATTACATACAAAAAGTTATAATAGTAACCAAAAAGTTATAATAGTATAATAGTCAGCATGAAGTAGGCATATGGCTTGTGTGTGCCTTTGAAAAGTTTATCATTATATGCCTCTGTTTCAAGCATAAAAGAAAAAAATAAAATGATCTCAATTTTATAAAAGGTATACTAATTTTTTTTGTAATATTGCTGTATCTATCATCCCAATGAGACAGGGCACACCTCTTGTATCAATTTTTTTATAATCCTTAAGGCATATACTAACAATTTTTATTACAAATTTTCTTTTGACCGAGAGTACAATTAATATAAGTCAAAAATATTTCATAACTAGTCTCTCTCTTCCTAAAGTATGCTACATAAAAATAAGCAGCTCACATATAAAATAAATGATATTATTCAAGATCTGTAAAGGCTTTAATCTGCCTTTTTCATTTTGGCACAGGCACTCTCAAGACTGAAGCATTTCTAATCAACTTCAGTGGAAATACGCACATAATTCCAGCACAGAGCTATACAAACCATAGACAACTACTTCAGAAGCTTCCCGTTAGGAAATGGCTAGTGTGAAACCAGGTGTGACTAGGACGTTAAGACACAATACACACTAGAGAGTGTCATGTCCCAGCAAACACAGCTGCACTGCTTCCAAAACTGAGTTTGTAAGCCCACACATTACACCATTAGGGCCATGAGTGTAGTGGTTTTTTTCACACAAAATAAATCTGCTGTAATTGAACAGAATTTATAAGCTATTTCCACAACTCATTTTCTAGCCATGAAAACTTGCATAATTACATAACATATCGAGAATGTACAGCTGACCAAGCTACACCTTTACTAAATGTAAACATTTGTTACATCCTTGAGAAAGCAAGAAAACTGAGCATACCCTTGTTGTCACTCTTCTCAGCTACAGTTTAAGCTCATTTAATAAGAATATTGGATTGAAAGGGACCTTGCACATTGATTCAACTTGCCAGCTGCTTGAGGCAGCTTTACAATTTAATAAAGTTCCATCTTAAAATTAACTAGGAATAACAAGGCCAAGATCTGTCAAAATGCTTTTCCAAGCCCTATAGCTATAATGGAAAGAATGTCTTTTAATTTCATGTTCATTTATTCCAAGCTAGTTTATCGCTATTTATTCTTATGCCACTGTTGTCATTTAGTTTAAATAGCTCCTTTATCTTCAGTTTCTTTTCTGGTATTTTTAAAGAGATAAAATCACATCCCCTTTCTGCTTTTATTTTGAAGGATCAAAAAGATATAGCTCTTTCAAGCTATGCCTCTTCTATCAAGACAGAGCCAGGTCACAGGGCCAGGCGCTGGCCCATGACTGCCGATTACATCTTATGCATCCTGGCACCACTCAGCTTTTACTAACCAGCATCTCCCAAACAGTGCAAGCACACATTGCAAGGAAACAGCATGGAGCAAGAACTGTTCCCAGTAAGCAGCTTGGATACAGGTACCCTGCTACGGAAAACAGAATTCAGGAGTGTCAAGCAGGACTGGGTACACATAAGAGTCCCCGGCCCATATTTCTGCAGCTTTAGCATTAAGTCACACACGTTCATTCTCACAGTCATCCCAACAGTCCTTCTCTCTGCATAAAGGCATGAAGAGCACTGCCTACTTTTACAACATCATAGACTGTTTTCTGTATGAAACATACTGTTTTCAATGATTTAGAACAAGGGATTTTCCTTTCAGAGTAGAAATTAAACTCCTGATTTACACTTACTGCTAAGTAATCTCACTGATTTTTACTTATGGAGTTTGCAAGATAATCCAGTTCTTCATTATATGCTACCCTTTTCCTCATATGTACAGATAGTTATGCAAATCTGTGTCACCAATGTATTTAATTACTGCCTTCTTTTCTCTATGTCAAGACCACTGGTGAAAATATTAAAGACTGCCACCAATAATAAAGCTTAAGGAACTAAAAGCTGCATATCGTTTTTCCCTCTATATCACTATTCAGTTAAATCTCATTCTTTCAGTTTAATCAGTAAATTCTAGGTGGTATCATCTAACTTTCTGTAAAGCAGATGCAGATAATTGCTATATGCTAATACAGGCATGTCCATCTGCAGCCCACAGCTGCACACAGCCGCCCCTGCCCCATCATGGCAGCAGCTCTTCCCATGGAGCAGCCCAGTCCAGTACTGGGCACACTCCCATCACTGAACAATAACCAAGCAGAACTGCCTGGGCTGAAAGCAGAGCATGGGGAAGGCTCAGTGCAGTGCTGACTTCACTTCTCATGCCTGCCACACTCAATCGAATCGAAATCCATGCATATTACACCTTACATTCCCTTGTACCTCTTGATTAGTAACACACAGCGATTGCTGATACAATATTTCAACCTACCTCATGTCATTTGGTAATTGGCTAAACACGCTCCTGTGAACAGCAAAAAATACACAGCCTCGTTTTCCATAAAGGAAATTGAGTATAAGTTCCAAGATCGTCAAAAAAAAAAAAAAAAAAACTTTGGTATATTTGTAACTCCATTTCCAGTTGACATAAATACACTGCCTGCAAATTTTCAAATGGAATATAAAGAGTTGCAATCAGATATTCAACTCAAAAATTTGATCATGCCTCTTTACCAGATTTTTGTAAGACTTCTCTTACCAGAGAAAAATGCCCCTTGCTTCACTTCTTATTCCTGTCATTGCTTTTTGGCAGTATGTACATTTGTGAACAACTATTTTCAAGGCTGAAGCACCGGAAGAGTAAAATTTCATCAAAAAAACCTCTGATGAAAACCCTGAAAACTCATTAAGAATTGCAACCATTGCTGTTGAACCAGACTGATACATTAGTTTCACAAAAATAAGGTCAAATATTCCACCATTATGTTTTAGTTGCTTACTTTTTTATGCTTTAATGAAAAAAAGGTTTTGTTATTAATATATAATAACTATAGTATATATCTTATATGTGGCCCAAGACAATTCCTCTTCACTCAGTGCAGCTTAGGTAAGTTAACAGGTTGGATACCAACGTGCTAGTACTTACTCATCTCTGCACATAAACCTGAATTCCTCTTCAGTCCAACTGCTTTTTGCCTATTTCTTTGATTAATTCCTCAGAAAAGAATTCTGTGTGTTGTTAGAGCAACTGTTGCTAATGCATTAAAACTTTGTGACGGAGGAAAGAGAGTGAAATTTTTGGTAGAAAAAATAAAAATAGGCAGCAATGGCTTGAAAAAGGCAATACAGTAGACATTACAACCAGTTTTCCACCAATGTATGGCAAAGTTATTAATGCTAACACTGTATCACACAAGAAAATAACGTTCTCTTATTCTTCTTAAGAAGAGATATTAGAACTTTGGCTTGGTTTTCTTAAAAGTTTTTGTATTAATTTAGGCAAAGCATGTACTGTGTTCCACAGTATTTGGCATGTAACAGAAATCATCCAAGTGGCAGTCCTACACTGTTTTATTTCACAAAGATTCTTACACTCAAAGGCACTTGTAAAACTGTTCAAATATCTTACAGTAATTTGACTTTCACTGCCTGAAAGTCTCAATTAGATGTTATTTATGTGGCTTTTTGTTCAAAGTTCTGTATTTGCATAGTAGCTTCATTAAGGAAGCAATTGACAAAAATACTGAATGATCCTACAGCACAGAGGTGTTGACCATACTCATCAGTTAATATATGAAGGCTGAAGATAAATAGCACAAAGTGTTTACAAGTTATTTCCTACTGCAAGACATAGCATCCACAAGTAGCTGAGAAGGGTGAAAATGTGACAGGAACACAAAGCCTGCGGTCTGTATAAACATGTCACTGAGTTGAAGTCAACTGAACTAAAGCATTTACATCCTCTAAGCCATTACTCACTACTGAAATTATCTGATAAAAATGAAAGTCCCAAGTGGAATGAAAAGTAACAGAATGGTAATGGTAAAACTGAAAGGAAACCTATCCCACAGTTAGTGCTGTACTGAACCCCACATTGACATTCCTCTGTTTAACATAAGCTTGCTGCCTAGACTTTAACAGCAATGTAGTCACAACTGCACAGCTCTCAGAAACCTACATGAGTTCTGCATTAAGACAGAGTGTAAGAATTCAAGATGTAGACATCTTATGTCTACATGAGATGCAGCTATGATTAACACTAACAGAAGGTTAAGGTAGCTAGGTGAAAATTTTCCTTTTGCTGACAGTATAAATTAGTAAAGTTTGAAAATACATTATTAGGAAGATATTCTACCTTCTCTAAAGTAAATAGTGCTTTGCATTTGACTAAACTCTAGATACAATTATTTGAATGATCACTTCCTGCTTAACTTCCCACTTGTAGGTAAGGTGGTAAATCTCTTCACATACGCAGTCTATGTATGTGAAGTGCTTAAATTAGAGATGACAGTATAAAACATAACAATGCAAAGGCTCATATTTATGTCCTTCAAAACTCAAAACACAAGGATTCAAACAAGTGAGAACAGGAAAGTGTCTTGAAGAATATCAATAACGAATGGGTTAGGAAAAATTTCTTCTCTGATAGAGTGGTCAGGCACTGGAATGGGCTGTCTTAGGAGGTGATGAAGGTCACCATCCCCAAAAGTGTTCAAGAAATGTATAGATGTTGTACTGATAAGCATGGTTTAGCTTGGAAATACTAGTGGTAGGTGGATGGTTGGACTGGATGATCTTGCGGGTCTTTCTCAACCTTGTGATTCCATGATTCTTCTACCCTAATATCTCCTGACACAGAACCCACACTAAGATTTCAGCAGCTCGTAACTAATAAGTAGACTTCTCAAAACTTATAAAGATAATTTAGTTATGACAAACTATGCATCATGACTTGAAGTTCTCCCAAGAATAAAAGGTTTTCTAGAAATAAGTCATGAAAACCATGTCTGTGCCTTAAAAATGACATGAGTTTGCCAAACAAAAAGCATGTAGTTCATTACAAAATCTTTCTAAGTAGGCTGTGCACATATCAGTTCACTCTTATAAACTGGTAGGGGGTCTGGAACTAAATGATCTTAAAGGTCTATGATTCTATGATAATTTCCTAGTGTCATCTCCCTGTGGCTTCTTCTTCTCTCTTAATTTTTATAGCATACGCTACAGACTAAAGTGAATCAATATCTATGGAGATACTGCGTCCAGTCTATATAAATGGGCAAAGTTAAATGTTTGCGGCTTCAGAAAGAAAAGTAGTTAAACAGGCACTTTCACTAAGATTAAATCCTGTCACAGAGGTGTCTTTATGAAAAAAATGCTTTATCTTCACTATTTTTCTGCTTTATTTGTGTTTTCATTTCCAATTCTGGATGAGACCCACCCCACATTTAATTCTACTGAAGATGAAGACATCAGTCTGGTTCTCTCTGACAAAGCCATCCCTCCCTTCCCTAGTTGTTATCATTTAAGTTTGTAAAAGCTGACATTCTCAGCCTCAGACAATTGCATTAACAGCAGAAAGCTGTTTTGTGGGTACATGGCACAAACAGACACTAATAACTAGGCGATATGTACATTAGTACATGTCACAAAGAACACAGCATTATGTTACACATTCCTCAATTAGGTTAATAAGTAGTAATGTGAATTGTACGAAACGCTGACTTGGCAATAACAGAGTAAAATCTTTCTGGCTCCATCTAGTGGGCTTCAGTGTACTGTGTTCACAATGTGACCATTATGTACTACCAGAAAAAATGCTTTGGAAGTTTACAAAAGAGACTTTGAAGTTTTTCCTCAATACTTCTGTCATTTCTGTAAACAACCCCTAAAATGAGCCTGATTCCTTTCAAGGTTATTTTATTTTTCCTTTCTTTCTGATGTCAAGTCAGTATGCTTAACAGGCTCAAAGGCTCCCAGATCAACCACACTTTGTACAGCAGTCCCTGCCTGTCCCCATCCTCCCCTCCAGTTACAGCATTTTCTGATGCCTATGTTGCACTCAGCTGTTCAGTAAACAAAAATAAGTCTAGGCATTTTAGGATTTCTTCAGATCTGTGAATATAAATCTGCACAGCACAAATCCTCAAATCTCTGGATTTGCAGAATCTTCTCTCTCAACAGAGCGAGCACCAGCCACAAAGGAAGATGTGTTTTAACTGCTGTTATATTTACAACACCTTGGTTTGTACTGAGGCTTTGTTTTGAAGGATTCATCTATCTCAGTGGTATGTAGGTTTTCCTTACAACAACTGGTTCCAAATCATAGACTCCTTTAAATAAAAGACTGGTGGCTTTTTGTTTTTTTATAATTGATTGAAAACAGGAATTCTGAGGTATTAGCAGGCCAATTCCTGTTCTTACCCCTGCCATCAGAATGTTTACTAGTAAGGTGATAGGTGCTTTGCTTTATATCTAAAAACCTGAATGTATATAAACCAACATTTTTAAGATTAAAATGAAAAAAAAAAAAAAAAACCTTGCATTTCTGTTGCTCATATTATCAGATCACTCAGTAGCAGATCTCTTTCAAGTTTCTAATTAAAACCTATTTCATAAAAAGTATACTGTGGAATGATTGTAATAGCAGTGTTTCTCCATCTACTGAATATGTATTTGCAAGTTATCTTCATCCTATTTGGCAAGTTGATTTCCTATAAGCACGTGGCGCAGAAGACGGGAAGATATGCTCACACTGAAATTAGCACCACCATACTAAATACAAAACTATATTCCAAGCAAATAAACGTCAGCACTTCTACTGCTACCTTTACTCTTCTGCTTACTCTGAAACAAGTGTTTTTCTTTCATTTCACTTAATCAAAACTTTCCCATAGCATTCAGTGTTGCTACAATTCTGATTCCCTTGCTTGGAAAGGCTGCTCTTCCAACTGAGGAGTAAGATGGAACATTGAACTACTTAAACACAAAGGATTCTCAAAGGAAAATGCCAATAAGAATGCCCAATTAAAGGGCACATAACCACAGACTGAACATTATACACACCCACGAGGATGAAAACCACAGGACAGCGCAGCTTCTATTCTACAATAAAACTACTTTTCATAAACAGTCAAGGTCATTGTATAAATAGTGTGTTTCCAATGCTTTCAGCTTAATTGTAGAGAATCTAGTAAACGTGGGGCCTATGGGGCAAGATTCACTAAATCTGCTCTAGATTTATATGAAATTCTTTACCTTCTGGCCTGTGAACTATTGCATGTTTGAGGGGAAAGCTGGGGAGAACACGTACAATATTGATATGTGTATGTCATCTGGCTCTAACTTTCCACATTAGCAGATGTGTGGAAAACACTATTCCATGTTAATTTGAGTCTTGAGAAAAGTGGATCACTACAGCACCTCACTCACTTACTACCATAACAGGAACAAGACACACTGGGGCAGTCATTCTGGATGACGGACATCTACATCTTCAACATCTTTGATTTCATCCCTGCAGAGTACATCCAGATTTACTGTACTGTACCATATTTGTTCTCAGGTAGCTCAGGCATTGTATGCTTTCTAATCAGATGCATACTTCTCTAGACTTTTTGTTTGATATTTTAGAACATTTTTCTACAAGGACATCAAAAAGATCTAAAACACTAACTGATCATAGAAATCCTACAAAACTTCTGATTTAAAGTATCTTGCAGCAGGACATTTCAGAGTGACATATAGAAGTGCTCCACAGTTTTTGCAGAGTCAAAACAATGCATTTATCTTAAAGCCTAGATTCTTATCATTCAGGGACCCAATTAGTTCACAGTCTGCTGTTCAACAAGTCAACTGATCTCTTCTCTCTGGTGACAGCAATAGGACCCGAGGGAATGGCATGGAGCTGTTAGGGATTAGGAAAAGGTTCTTCACCAGGGGCTGGTCGGGCACTGGAACAGGGCTCCCCAGGGGTCACAGCACCACCAAGCTGACAGAGTTCAGGAAGCATCTGGACAACACTCTCTGGCCATATATGTCTATTTTTGGATGGTTCTTTTTGGAGCCAGGAGAGGGATTTGACAGACGCTGTGAGTTCCTTCCAACTCGGGAAATTCTATGATTCTATAAACCATGCTCTATGGGAGGCTTCAACTAGGAGAACTCCATGCTGACTTCAATGGTAACCAATAAGAAAAGGCTATTTAAAAATCATCCAAAATAAGCGCCATGTCTTCTAATCTTTACTAAAAAGGTGGATATCTGTCCACTTACAAGAGGTTTTCCTTAAATACACCTCAGATAATCTGTGCTAGTAGTTGCACTAAACATGAGAAGCAAAGATTAGTAAATAAGGTTAATATAAACTATGTTTGTGAGCAACTAATTCTAAAAGGCTTAGAGCTTATATTACTTAAAATTGAATTTAAAATTGATGACAACTACAACAGAGGTATCAGAACCCAATTAAAAGTAAAAAATGCATATAAGGCATTTTATTAAGCCTTTGGCACAATAATATTACAGAAGTCTAACAGTGCAGTATCAAAGCTATTTTATCACAAAGTCTATAAATAGTCAGCTAAACAAAATAAATGAAGAATCTATAAAACAAAGACGATTACATTAATCTAGGAAGAGTTCAGAAACACAAAAAAAAGAGTCAAAAAGGAAAAAAAAACTCTTTGCAGCATAGTACAAAGAGAACATAGTAAAATAAAGCATTTTATCTTGGATAAGAATTATTTTTTTTTAGAGATTTTTAATGGGCACTTGCAATTGGTGTTAGGCTCTATAGCATGACCTACAAGACTTTCACTTTTTGCTACAAAACATGTTAATAACAATGCAAACGATACTTATGCTCTTCCCAAGCGACTGAGGCATCCACTGCAGTGAGAGCTCTCTTTGTCCTCCCCCCCACTGATATCCATGACCAAATGAAAACAAAACTAAGACTAGATAAAACTAAAAGAGAATTTAAAGCAGATTAAGAGAGACAAATTCCCTATGTAAAAGCAAAACCAATCCATCAAAATATATATAATCATCATGGTGTTAGAGTTCACAAAGTTAACTCACACTGAATGCAGACTACTAGACAGTTGCACGTATCAGCCCTACCTTGCAAAGTAGAGGAAAAGCCATTTTCTAATCACTGTGAAAGATACCACACATTACCTACCTAGAACTTTAAAAAATCCAAATTGTTAACAACAATAAATATCATCTTTCTTACTCACATGGCCAAGTATCTGAGAGCAAGAACACTTTAATTAACCAGGTCATGACTCTGAAGTTATGTAGCAATTACACTGAAACTGAAAGATGAACAGGTTAAATGAACACTATTAACAATGCTCAGGGAGTTTAAACATTTAAAGGTAAATGGCAGGTGTTATCTGTACATACAGTAAACTAAAACTAAAACTCTAACTTCTCTTAATAAAAACACATCTATGATTCTATCACTACAAAAATACTCTAGGAACTTATTTTGTAAAAGAACATTGTCCTCAACATCAAGCAGGATTCCTGCTGATTTTGTTTGGGTGTTTGATATACAAAACATAGGTGTATTTTTTCTTGCATATCTAAAATGAAACAAAAATTTCTTAACTACAGTGAATTAATTCTTAATATAACTACCAACATTAGCACACATCAATTGACTGAAATTGAATTAGCTACCTGAAATCCAGATTTCTTCGTAGATCTCCTTGATGCAGAAGGAAGGCATCTTTACAGTAACTCAAACCCAGGAATGTTTAATTTTCTTTGAAGTATAAATAGGATGTATTTGAATATATCTTGTTTAAACACAGCATTTTTCACATTTATTTAAATTTTCTCCATAAATGCACTGAAGTCCAAGATCTGCTGAAATTGTCTACATAAAGTCATGCATACTATGCTGAGTAACTGTCTTGCCTGGGCATCCAATATTTGATCTATCAATCAGCACATGTTCATCATATAAACTCCTGTTTTTTCAGAGCAAATCTAAACAGCAAGCAAGCAGTAATAAACAGGTGCAAGGATATTTCTACTTGATTCCTCAAACTATCAAAAAACTGTTCCATGAAGAAACTTTCTAAATAAAGTTCAAAGTAAAAAGTTCAAGGGAAAAAAAAAAAAAACCACTGTGCAAGGTTGCTGCTTTACTCTTTCACTAGTAATGTCTTCATTATTTATATATATATATATAGGCACTGGTTTCCAGCCACTGAAGCTGAATCTAGATAATTAAACATTTATAACATCCCCTGCTGTGCCATGATGTCTAACTGTGTCCAAAGAGTCCTAGGTGTGCTGTTACACACCTGGGACTGAAACAAGGAATGTGCTGAGCTACGTTTGATAAAGGTCTACACCTGGAACTTAATAGCACATGATATGGTTTCTGAATATTGCAACAGGTGGCCAATATAACTTAACTGCTCAAGAACTGCTTAGTCTTCTGGTTCTGGAATTGCAAATAGCTCTATTAATTGGAATGACAAAAATTACAATGAAAAATGTATTTATGTAGAACATTATCTATTTTTTACTGTGCTGTTTTCATATACATTTTAAGACAAAACCATTTTAAAATATATTAAATAAAGAATTAAGTATTGCGGTTCGCAGTCTGAAATTAGAAAATAGATTTCTAAGGTAAGAGAAATAGCAAAGTGAAAGCCAGCCCCTAGAACACCACCAGGCTCCCTCTAAATCAGCTCTGATGCTTTTCAGGAACTTTGTGCCTTCTGAAAAATAAAAAAATTTAAAAAATTTAAAAAATAAAAAATAAATAAAAAATAAAAAACCACTTTCTCATTTCTACACTATAAAATTACATTACCAGAATGTATGTGTACAGAACAGGGTTTATAGGAAAAATCAGAATCTTTTACACTGATTTTGGTAGGTGGAAAAATTATACACACCTTTAGGCACATACCTTCTTCCTTAATAATATATATATGTATGTCTGTATAAGGATTTTCACACCTACATACCCAGCTTTTCATTACTGTTTGAGTTCATTCTTAAATACATTCTTGAGCACATCAGAGTATGTTCTCCAAGCACAGAGTTAGCTATAACAGAGCGTCATCTCCTTTATTGTGATGGCCTACACAGACAGTATTTCAGTATGGCAGTAAGGTTGTTAAAGTTAACAACACACTGGAAGAGATGTAATTAAGAAAGAGACATTTGTGTGTTAATTTAGCCATCAATACTAGTTATTTAGTATGTGTGCTCTTCATCAGAATTTCAGGCAAGTTTAAATCTGCAGCTTTAATAAGAGGTATGTATACTGACCATATTTTTTGTACGTAATGTTGTGATAGTCTTGAAAATACTGAAAATCAGAAGCTATGTAGCATATTTCTGAGTAAAGAACATGATTTTACTGTATAATCAGAGCAACTTCTACAAATACAAAAAAATCAAACAATATTTAAAGATATCTACAAAGAAATGTAAAGGTATTTACATATATTTATCTTTTGCAATACAGAAGATAGAAAAACTAGCTTTTCATTACTGTGTTTGTTAAAAGCACCTTCTGTTCCTGGAGGTACACTCCATAGTGATGAAGGAAACAAGAGTGACTCTGAACACAATAAGATAAAGGAGAGCAACTTAGACAAATGGATACATGAGAAATAGTATCAGAGAACACCCTAGGATAACTGGCCTAAGACAAGAAGGCCTACATTGCCAACTCTCTGAATTACTTTTAGAGATCCCAATCTGAAAGACAACACTCAGGAAAACAACACTGAGGAAAATAATTACGCTTCCTATAGCTGAGAGACATCCCAGCAAAACAAAACAAAACAATTAGTAATATAGGAGACTTTTGTCAAAAGTACTTTCAATCTAGGAAACACCCTAATTGTTTCAACAAATCTCTTTGCAAAAAATGTTTGGGGCTCTTTTTTCTTAAATTTCAGTAAGGAAGATGTTGATTTCTTTATCTTAAAATATCCCTTGGAGAGTGTACAGCCCATGAAAAGCTCAGGAAGACCCAGAGTTTGTTTCTTGGTAAGACACAAAGGTCAGAGTCAAGCACCATGAATAGGTAAGAGTTAACCCAAGCAGGTAATAGCAAATAGCAAGAAGGAGTGCAAGGAACAAGCCATGATTTCTACAAATATTTGCCCCATCTGGGCAATACCGGGTGATAAAGTTGCAGGGCACTGTGCAGGCAGAGACCTGCAACACAGATGGTACAGAAACATAAGGACACTTGGCAGGGCTCAGGACCTGTTTGGAGAGGCAGAATTAAAATGAGAGAAGCTTTCTTTCCTGTTAGCGGTTCAAGAGAAATTTTCACTAAAGGCTGGAAGCACCCTCACAACCACTTTGGTCACTGCTGACTGGAATAATAATATTCATTACTCTGGAAAACATCAAAGGAAAACTAGGGAATACAAAGTTTTGTTTGCAGTAAGACACAGAGGGAGAACAAGGCTCAATGTTAATTGCTTTTGATCTTTCATAATGTAATCTTACATAGCACTGTTTTATGAGGCTACATTGCTAAAAATGACTGCTATTGTCTGAACTCTGTCTAGAAATCTCAAAAATGATTAAACCTTGATATAATAATTAAAGCTCAAATAAAACTCCAAAGTCACACCTATTACTAGGGGAATTAGCCTGGAGAGCTATTGAGTAACAATGCTTGATTCTGAATTTGACTAAAGCAGTCTTTGAGACAATTTCATCCAAAAAGATTCTGAAAGTTCTGAAGACTGGTAAAGACTGAGGATTTCATTTTCAAAGTTTTGTCTGTGTCTTCGAGTATTTTAAAATGCATACATTACAAAGATTGAAGACCAACTCTACCCACTCAACATCGTAGATAAAGACAAAACAAGGAGGAAGCTCCCTAGTTTTTACAGAATTATAAGTTCTGTAGAGTTCAGTTCTGTTGAAGGCATTCATTTACCTGTAGCAGTTTATAACAGACTGCCTAAAAACAACTTCCTAAACCTGCTAAAAGAGATGAAAGAGCAGAAGTAGTATCAGATTCTCTCTAACTTGCCAACTTCACATCGTAAGCTTTCAACTGATTATGCAGAAATATAGCTTAGAAAAGACAATCAATTCTTCAAGCTTGAGTTACAGGTCTGCATTAGTATATATATATTACTAATACCTAATTGTTCAGTCTTTCCACTTTCTCTGGTGGACTCCAGATCAGGGTCCTGTTTTTTTCTAGTATGAAGTGGCTGCATGAAATTACGGAGACACTTCCTCTCAGAAGCAGGAGTAAAAAAGGATCCATGGTATCTTTAAAGCCTCCCTTCTTTTGATTTTAAAAAATGTCTTCTCCATATACTGCACTCACATAGACACCATCTTTTTGCTTCAGCTGACTCTAATTTTATGACAATCAGCAATGGCATCCTAACTTCTGAGATGAGAGAGAAAACAGAATTCATTACCAGCTACAGACACTGTCTAATTCAGCATGAGATTTCCACTCTCCTTCAGACATGCAGCACTGACTTCAACATTATTTGTCGCAAATAATATTTCCACATAATTAAATTAAGATGGAGCTAACTGAAACCATAAAAGCTGGTCTTTTATCTCTGTGCCTGAGACAGTCATTAAAGAAGAAATAAGAAAATAAACCCTTGAAAAGCACAGATTGATGTATCTAAACCATATATGCCCATAACTAAACATTAGAGATTTTTAAAGCTCTGAAAGGCCAGACCCATGACCAGCAAAAGAAGGAATCTACATCAGAAGGAACCATGTTTTCTCCTGCTAGCTGTTTCCAAAACCTTCTTTTAAGATGACTTCACCTATTTTCCCTAGAAATATCTGACAACTTTAAAGCCAAGCAAAATTATATAATATATAATTTTGTTTAAATACAAGTTAGAATTCAGTCAAAATTAAAATATTCACTACTTCATTTCCTAGTATTTGCAGTGAAGATCCATTTTGCACCAACTATTGCGCTTCTTACTACCTCAGCTTTTTAATTAGACCTTTCAAGAGTTTCAGTGATATAGCTATACATTATTACAGCTAATGGAAATGCTCCTTTTAATAACATTATTTGGCTAGAAATTGTAAAAATTTAAGTAAGAGGATGGAGATCCAGAAGATCTAAAATTTATCTTAAATCTACCTTTTATATATATATATATATATATATATATATATATATATAAGGTATATATAAGATCTTATGTACATATATAGATATGAAAATCTAAAGATCTACATAAAGATCTTATATATAAGGTCTATATGAGATCTTATATATACCTTATATACATATATATGTGTATATATATACACACACACACACGGTATATATAAGATCCTTGTCTTATATTTAATTTTATCCAGTACACTAGATTGAATTTGTCACTCCTATAGTTACTAAATACAGAATAGGACTTTCTTAAGAAATTCCAATTCACAGAACCAAGAACAGCTTGGGTAGAAAGGGACCTTAAGGACCATCCAGTTCCAACTCCCTGGCATGGACGGGAACACTCTCCAATGCATTAAGTTGCCCAAAGCCCCATCCAACCTGACTTTGAATGCCTCCAGAAATGGGGCATCCACAGTTTCTCTGGGCAGCCTGTGCCAGTGCCTCACCATCCCCTCAGTAAAGAATTTCTTCATAATAGCTAACCTAAGCCTAAGCATTTTTTGTTTAAAGCCATTCCTCTTTGTTCTATCACTAAGTGCCCTTACAAAGGGTCCCCTTAAAGCCTTCCTGTAACCCTCCTTTAGGTACTGAAAAGGAGCCAGAGAACCCAGAGAAGTTCTCCAGGCTGAATGAGCAAAGGTCTCTCAGCTGGTCTTTGTAGGAAAGGTGCTCCAGACCTTCAAACATCATCATGGCCTCCTCCATACCCTTTTCAATAATACCATGTCCTTATTGTACTGGGGGCTCCAGCACTGAACACAGTAATTCACACTTCCTGTGAAAGGCTAACAATGGAGAACAAAGGATAACCAGTAATATCAAGGATTCTTTGCACGTGTAACATACAAGTAAATGCTGTACATTTTTTTTAAATCCTATTTTTATTGAGATACCTGCTTTGACTACCTGCAAACAATATACCAATATTTTTAGCCATGCTAACATCACTAAAATAAAAAGATGAAGATCACTATTAGTCAAGACAACTATGACATGCTCTTTCTTCCTTCTTAACTCCTAAAAACTTCATTTCAAAAATCAGCCGAACCAGATATTACCTAAAGCAAATTGAGGCATAGTTGTTCCTTATGGTAAAATCTGACTAATTCATTAGCTGTAGAAATTCCTGTGTCTTTCCTCCTTAACACAGTTAGGGAGAAAAACTAGACAATCATATTACATTATTGCTATAACTCCTTTACTCTTCACTCCCAAGGGAGTGAAAGGATTTGATACTACTACAGTACAGAGTACCTTATGGACACCAGTTATTAGATTATCTATGGGAACACCATTAACATGCATCAATTCCTTACAATATTACACTGAGAGAAATTGACCCTTCAAGGAGATAACAGTTCCTTCTATTAAACCACCTACAATCAAGTCCCCCTGAGAGCCTTCTCCAGGCTGAACAGCCCTAGCTCTTTCAGCCCGTCCTCATATAGGGGGTGTTCCATCCCTTGGATCATTTTTGTGGCCCTCCTCTGGTTGCACTCTAACAGGTCCACGCCTCTCCTGTACTGAGAACTCCACATCTGGATGCAGTACTCCAGGTGAGGCCTCACCACTGCAGAGGGGCAGGATCACCTCCCTCGACCTGCTGACCACACTTCTTTTGATGTGGCCCAGGATATAGTTGGCTTTCTGGGCTGCAAGGGCACACTGACAGTCATGATATTCAGCTTGCCATTCACGAGTGCACAACAAGTCTTCTGTAATCCTGTAACAGACTGGGGGATCCATGTGTTCCATCACAAAGATCACATATGCCCTTGTAAAAACACATCCTAAATAGTAACAACAGCAGGTGATTTCCAACTTTCTGCAACGTATTTTTCAGCAAGTTGAATGTGAGCTTTGACAATGCCATCACTAAGAAAAAATATCCTATTTATTGCAGTGAAAGACTGTACCACATAAACATTCACTAGATGCTTATGAATGCTAAAGAATTTCTTTAGTTCATACAGGAACCTACTCTCCAAGCATTGTAGAGCAAGTTTTTGCAATTGCAATTCCTATTAGAATACATTCGAGATTTTTGTGAAAGAGTAGATTCACATCAGCACAGATAGCTTTCTTGATTCTAATTTTTAAAAATTACATTTAAAATGTAAAACATTGAAATGTACTCCAGATTACTCTCAAATTCATCTTTATACTACCTTTCCTAAACACACATAAAAATAAAATCAGATTAAAATATTTACTTTTGGTATAATATCAGCAAAACAGTGTCAGTGACATGCAAAACTTCTGACATTATTTCAACATTATGCTTCATACAATATGTGCACTACATTTTTTGAATGCCTATAGACCACTAATGTTAAAAATAATGTGTATTAGTGGATTCCTCTAAGTTTTTGCTAGCATATTTCTAAATGTTAAGGATAGGTACGTTTTCTTAAAAATTACTGCCATCTCATTGTATTGCCACTAAAAACCAAAACTGAAGTACTGTGCTACAAAAACTAAAAACACTGCATACACAACAACAATACACATACTGATAGCATAGGAGGCAAAAGGGACTCAGAGCTTATGCCACTGTGATAAAATTCATTTGTATTTTTGTATGAGAAACACCTATTAGACAATTTCCTACTTTTTTCTTTTTTTTTTGTGCACATATCATATTGCAAAACTAAAGGACAGGTAGGGGCATGCTCAGAAAAGCTGCAAACAGAGAGGAATATCATGCATCACGTCCACAACAAGTCACAGATTGTAACTAAGTTATCTGAAAAGCAGATTAATTGCTTTCATTTTAATGATAGTAACTCCTCTTGCCTTCAGCAGGAATTACACCTGTGTAAATGAAAGCAAATGTAGGCCAGGAAATAAGTCTACCCATAAAAGAAAAGGACTTTAGACAGAAAAAAGGCTCTAACCACTTTGTCCTCCTGGAGTTCACATCCACGAAAGCAAGAAAAAAAAGGACAGAAAAAAGACAAAGAAGGAAAGAGTCACTTTCATTTTGAAAGCAAGCAGCAGTATTTGTTAGTAAATAAATGAACAAAATGTCAAAATTAATATATATTGTTCTTATTTCCCATAATGGCGAAGATGATCTATTAAAAATATTTCATTTTAATAATTTTCTTAATTTGTTGAGTGAAATTGAGTAGATTTTATGCATGAAAGAAAATATTTGTACAAGGAAAGTTCCACAGAGAAAACAGTTTTCATAAAAACAATTTGGAGACATGTCTATTTACCTTAATAAAACAAATGGGGCATGTCATATCTCCACGTGTCTGAGACAGCAGTGTTGCAAATGATTAACATGCATCAACCCTTTGCACTCGCACTGAGTCCAGAGAGGTGGTGGATTTCTGTATACTACAGACAGACTGAGGATATGCATAATGGCATAACTGCATGTTAGTTACTCAGTAGGTCTTCAAAATTTCAAAGTTTTAAAGCACAAAGAGACAAGAGTTGTTCACAAGGGTTCACTGCATGTCATATCAGGTCTATATTACACTTTTTTCATATTCAAATACAAATATTCCCATTTATTTTCCTTGAAAGAACCGTATTTCAGGTGTTTATAATTGCAAATGGAATAATACTTCAGAAAAAGTATTCAAAATAACTTCAGTCAAAACTATATCCCATTTTTGTGAATGATGATGAATAATGTATAAATGAGCAGTATTATCTGGTACCTCGATTTCACATGCCAATACAGAGATTAAATCTAGGCATGCAGACAAGCACTTTGCCTGGTTAAAATAAAATGCTCACCAAGAAAGGGTGACAACACATTCTATACTTTGTTATTCAGATACCCATATGACATGTAACTTTGTGCTCCTGTGCTACTGAAGTTTTAGGTTCCCCCCCAACACTAGAGTTATATAACAAACAGGAGAGAACACAGCAGAAGCCAGCTAGGACAATCAGGAGTAGAGTACACAAGGAGATGAGAGAGGGAGGAGGGGAGGGAGATAGGCTTGCTTTGCCTAAAGAAGGCAGGGGTGGGAATGGGTAGGACAAGAAAGAAACTATTTGCAATCTTCAACTACATACATTTGAGCTATAGAGAAAACAAAGCCAGAATTTTTCTTGAAGATGCACAACTAATGGACAAAATGCTACAAAAGGTGGGTTGGACAGGATGTAAGAGGAAAAAGCCCGAATAGTTAATAAGCACTGAAAGAGTTTGCCCAAAGAAGTTACAGAAGCTGCAGATTTTCACAACTCACTTCAATGAAATCCTGAGAAACCTGGTCTAATTCTGGATGTAAACCTGCTTGGAGCCGGAGACTGGCCTACACACCTCATCTGACTCAATTTGATCTTATGTGCAGTGGCTTTAAATTTAGAGCATTTTCAAAGATGCTACAGTTTTTAGTGGTGTTCTCAGCTAAGCTCTGCAATGAGTGGCAGGAGACGTTTTGAATGGAAATACCCAGTGTCTCAATATCTCATCTTCATTTCTGGAGAAATACTTCTACTATGCAAGTGGAGCATAATCCATAACTAGGTGTTCTCAGCACATAGGCTAAGAAATTTTTGAAACAGTGTCTGTATAATTTAGTTCCTTTCTTGGCAAATGTCTCTCCTCTGCAGGAAGGACTAAGTAACAGCACAGAAGAGCAAAAGAATCAGACTTGTCCATGTCTCCAGTTTAAGGATTCAATTTTAAACAAAAGAACTTGGCAAAATCATATAAATTCCTAAAAGGTACAGTAGACGAAACAGAAAATAATGACAAAGATTTAAAATACATGAAACTGAAGAAAAAAGTAAAGGTAGCAGTTTTAACACAAAAATGAGAAACAGAAACAGTGACATTTAAACTAAAAATAGAAACATTTAAAAAAAAAAATCAATGAATGAGAAATGTAAATAGCAAATAGGAGAGGTTAAAATTATACAAAGTTAAAAAAAGAGACAAGGCCATTAGGAAAATAAACTTTAAGATGAAAATTGTCTTTATTATTTGTGTTTGGTTATTTACCATATAGCTTAACTTACCGTTCTACCTACTTAGACTGATTGTGCCTTAAAGCAGAACTGTCTGTTGCTAGCACAGTCCTTCATATCATAATAACTTAAAAATCCTGCTCTCTGCCTTCAGTTTTTCATAATATCCACTGCATCAATATTCCTGAAGTTTTAAAATGGACTATAAAGAAGAACTGTGCTATCTCGAGAAATTGGTTACACACAGTGCTATTCTGAAGTGTTCCTGATAATCTTCACTGTGCAGTACCCATAATTTGGTCACTGGATGACGAGTGGTACTACATGTACCGTTCCCCTCAGACACACACTGAAGCATGGGACAAAAGGTTGCTGAATCTCTATCCCTGAGGATTCAAGGCTCAGTTGGATAAGGACCTCAGAAAACTCCTGCAATTCAACATTCTTTGAGCAAGAAGTTGGATGAGATGACCTCCAGATGATTTGGAGATCATCTCAAATATTCAGTGATAGCTCATCCTCATTAAAAAAAAGTCTAGCTATATTAGCCTTTTTCAATAGCTTTTACCTACATAAAATGCACTTGTATATATTTAAACATTCCGCTCTGTCATCAATATGACTTTCTTTTCCTATTTTATCTCTATTCCAAAAATAATGACTAGTGTAATTTATCCAGTGTCCTGACTATTTTTATGCTGTTCTAATATGATCTTCCACTCAATCCAAATTGAAAATGATAATTATATACAGAAGAATTTTAACTGTTAAATATTCTAACAGTCTCCTGCAAATGCACAGATGATCTCCCGCTCTTCATACTGTGAATTATGTTCTAATCTACTTTTTCCACTCAGTTTTTGCCTAAAATACAAGGATTTTTAAAACACTTCAGAGAGGTAGAACTATAAAAAAGTAAAATCATACAAGAAGAAAATTACATTAATAAGACAACAAATAATCCAGTAATAGAAAAGTATTAGAAATAACAAATTTAATAGACAGAAACAAACTGTCACAGTAACACCAACACATACATATTTTACATATAAATATTATATATAATATAAAATATAATATATATAAAAATATAATACATATATAAAATAATATACATAATATATTTATATATGTATAAGAGGAGAGAGTTTAAGAGCTTTAAGACAGTTTTTCTAGTTATTACTCTCAGGCCAGTAGATTCTAATGTTAGAAACTACTGGCTCATATATATTGATCTGGTAACACTGTTCTATTTCAACATAGTCTCATTTTGCCAAATCTTAATTTGCGTTCCAGAATTTCCAAAACTCAAATTGAATGACAGAAGAGATCAAATAAATGCTAAGCACATCCTAAGAACGTAGGCAAGGAGTACACAACAATTCATTTTTCCTAAAAGCTCATTATAGGATATATATTTCTCAAAAATTTGCAGTACAGAATCACAGAATGGCTTGGGTTGGAAGGAATCTCAAAGATCAGCAAGTTCCAACCCCCCTGCCACAGGCAGGGTTGCCAGCCACTAGACTGAGTACTAAATCAGTTTGCCCAGGGCCCCATCTAGCCAGGCCTGCAGGGACCAGGCATCAACAGCTTCTCTGAGTAGCCTGCTCCAGTACTCACCACTGAAGTAAAAAATTCCCTGACATCTAACCTAAATCTCCCCTCCTTTAATTTAAAACCATTCCCCTTGTCTGCTCACTATCTTACCCTTAAAAAGTTGATTTCCCTCATATGTATAAACTCCCTTTAAATATCAAAAGGCCACCATAAGCTCTCCTCACAGCCTTTACTTTTCCAGGCTGAACAGGCACAGTTGCATAATGAAGTCTCAAACACTTCAAATAAGTTTTCTAGTGCAAAGCAGTAATTCTGGAAATTGGTTTGAAGGCATATAAGACTCAAAATCTTCTTATCCACACTATAATGTATGAATCACAACAGATGCACAAGACTTGGTTCAGACAAAAATCTACCTATGTGGTGAAACTTTCGGGATGCAGTTTCTTTTCAGAATCAGGCTAAGAAATATAAACAACTGTGAAATTAAAGACAAGAAATCATCCTTCACTAGATACTTAGGGTTAACTCTAGCTTCTCAGCCACTTACCCGATGTTGATACAAAACACTGAACACACACCAGTAGAATGTAACTAGTGGCAAGACTGATCATATGAGAGACAGTCATTTTGATAGCAAAATTAAGAAGTTATTCAGTCCAGTTCTCAAAGAACAGATCCTAAAAATGTAACAAATCAGTCAAACTTTGAAGATAAGTATTCCATTTTATGGAGAGAATGCACATGCATTTTAATAACAGTTTTGTTGAAAAAGGCCTTATCTGCATGAATAATCAGACACAAATCTGAGAAAATGACTAGAATTCCATCCCATGTTCAGGAGAAAAGCAGAATAAGTCATTCAAAAGAATCTGTTAGAAGGTGCACCTGGTATATGGTATATGTGGCCAAAGCCACACTTCCAGAAAGTATTTTTTCACTTTAAGTGCAAAGCTATCAGTTTGCCTAAAGTTACTGATTCTTTATTGTGTCAGCTTCATAATAATCTCTTACATTTTTGAAAGCTTTGGAACAATGAAGAGTTCAAACATGCCTAGAAAATTATCTGCTGTTTAATATAATTCAAAACAGCTACCAAGTGAAAATAATCCAAAATAATAAAATGAATAACAGAACTAGTTTCTGTAGTTATCACTTGAAAAAAAATATAATACCAAAGTTTCTATTAGAATCACTTTTCTTTTTTTGTCTGAAAAAATAATCAAGAAAATCTGTGGTGTCGATGTAGAAATGCAGCATCTGGGTGCCAGTTCTGCATCAGTTTGCAAGAGAAGTGACTTGAAGATCCAGAAGGCTGAGCTTCCATTCAGCAAGATCCAGGCTGAAGAGTTGGGCAGGGAGGAACCTGATGAGGTTTAACAAGGGCAAGGGTAGAGTTCTGGGGAGGAATAGCTGCATGCATTAGTACAGGTTTAGGGGCTGATCTTTGAAAAAGGAGCTCTGTGGAGAAGGATCTAAGTGCCCTGTTGGACAACAGGGGGACCAGGAGGCAGCAGTGTATCCCTCTGATCAAGAAAGCCAATGGTATCCTGGGGTGCCTTAAAAACAGCATGGCCAGCAGGTTGAGGGAGGTGATTCCCCCTCCTCTCTGCCCTGATGAGGCCACATCTGGAGTACTGTGTCCAATTCTGGGCTACTCTGTTCAAGAAAGACAGGGAACTACCAGACTAAATCAGCAGAGGCTACAAAGATGATGCGGGACTGGAGCACATCCCCTGTGAGGAAAAGATGAGAGACCTGGAAATGTAAAGCCTGAAGAGAAGACTGAGAGGGGATCTTATCAACACTTAGAAATATTTGAGGGGCAGGAGTCAAGACGATAGGGTAAAGAACTTTTTGGTGGTGCCCAGTAAGGGGACAAGGGAAAGTAGGAACAAACTGGAACACAGAAGTTCCATACAAACATAAGAAAAGAGCTACTGTGAAGGTGACAGAGCACTGGAACAGGCTGCCCAGAAAGGCTGTGGAGTCTGTTCTCTGGAAAGACTCAAAACCCACCTGAGCATTTTCCTGTGGAACCTACTGCAGAAAACCTACTGTACCAGGGGCTTGGGCTGGATGATCTTCAGAGGTCCCTTTCAATACCTACAAAGCTGTGATGGTCTCATAGCTCAAAATGACTGCTGTGCAAGCTTCTATCTCAGTGCTGTATGCAACAAAAGAGCTCAGTTTTTCTGAGTTGTACTATCTAGGTACAGGCAATGCCAGTAGCCTAGCCATAGCCAAAAGAAGGGCACAAAGGAAGATATGAACCACGTCATGCTTCCACCAAGAAAATTCTGTCCCACAGCCTCAGGTAAGAAAAGTAGGATAGAACTCGACAGGTCATGGAGATGATGAGGCAGAACAAAGGCCAGCCAGGAAGCCAAGCTTACAGATGCAGGTCAGCAAGGGGCACAGACAGGCAGTGGCATAGAGGTGAGTACCCAAGCTGTAAAGCTCCCAGGCAAAACAGTGCCCCTTGGAGCCTCTGAGGGCTCCTTCTCATGCAGTTTTCCCAGGCAGCTGACCCTAGATTTGACTATGGCATTAACATTGTTGTTCTCATACACCACAATCAGATTTCAGGTGTGCTGGAGGTTTCTAGTGTACTGATAATATGCATGTCATGTCTGTTCTAGAGAAATGCAGAATCAAGTCATTTTTCTGAAAAACCAACTTATTTGAACGTGACAGGAAATCACTGCAATTATTCTAAGTCCTAGTGACCTAGAAATCCTGATATTGGCATACTAATTCTTTATTGCCTGCTAACAGAATGAAATAAATTACATTTCGTGACTGCATGTGGAGGGTCTACACTGTACAGCCTGCAGTTAGAAATGCATTTGCTCATCAAAGAAGAGAAAATAACTTGATGGTTTTCTGGAAGGAAAAAAAAAAAAAAAAAAAAAAAAAACAGCCTCAGAGAAGTAATCAAAATGCAAATCTTTCAAAGAACCAGAGGGAGCTGAAGAATTTTCCTACTTAAACTTCATGTATTTCAAACACATTTGCTGGTTCCTGTCAAACAGCTGAAAATCTCTTGATGTTCAGAGACAAAGAGAGAAATGTTTCAGCAGCTGTAATGGGTAGTAGGTTGCCCAGCATCCTAAAAGGAGGTATTTACCACATTTCAAATCAAGTTTTCAGACAAGTATTGTTTTCTTCCTCTAGAAATTAAATGTTAGTTTACTGAACTGTCTTTTTAAGCTGTTGAAATGTATACTCATAACACAGTTTTATCTATCTGATAGCAGTGTAAGTTCAACATTTTAGCATTCAAATTTCTTAACTGCATAAACCTCATTCTACTGTTTACTGTCTCATTCAGCGTGCATTTCTCTGCAAATAAAGTGCATCTTGTATACCAGTAGAACCTATATCACTATGGATTTTATTTGATTTATTACTTCTGATACAATTTGAATCAATGTAAAATTGTTCAAAACAGTAAATAGTGCCATTTAAATCTCCCTTACTTTCATGACATTTAACTTCCCTACCTTGGTCGCTCACTAATGTAGTAAGCAGGAGCACAGAAGCAACAGTAGCACCATAATCATTATTCTGTTTGATCTAGAAAGGACTCCCATATTATGACAATTTTTGTACAACACTGACTTAATTTTAATGCTTTTTTTTGAGGCACTGTATCTAAATGAAAAAGGAATAAATCACCCAACCATTCTGAGACCCCCAACGTGATTCTTTGTGCAAACCACACCTTCCTTCACAGCTTTATATGCAGGTATATCTGTAAAGCAGACTGGAGTCCTGGAGGACAATTCACACATTCTTATCTTCACCTTGTTATCTGTATTTTTTTTTTTAAATACCATTCCTCTTCTTACTAAGAATATTTTTTGGCATTTTAATATGAGCCAAAAATTGTATTAAGAATAAAATTCTTTGCACTTCATGTTTTGAAAATTTACAGAAAATCATCACCATTTCATCACCACCAAGTACGTTATAAATTCAGACAAAACCAAATAAATGTTACATACCTCCTGTCGTTGATTACAACAAAAAATACTAACATGAGAGAGCAAAATAAAAGCGCAACCATTTTTCAAATTTCATATTCTCATTCCTATATGTATTCATAGAGGAAGATTTTAAAAGATTAAGCAAGAGAACAAAGGTTTGTTTGTACAATGAAAGATCAGAAAGAAAAAAGGCAAAGGTGAAAGAACAGTTCAGTCTAAGAACAAACTAGCAAAAGGAACAGTCAAAAGGGTGAAATGCTTGCAGGAAACACAAAGATTCTTTAAGAAGTATCTTACACAACATCCAAAGAAGACATGTAAAATATGTCTAAAAACATCTATGTTCAAAAGAACAAAGAAAATCAGATACAGCTAACACAGGAAGCTATTAAAAGTCATCTTTCAAGAAGGTGAAGTAGTATCCACTAAGGAAAATGGAAAAGAATGAATTCTTGTAAGCTACAGTAAGGTAGATTCAAAACTGATTTTGTGAAATAATGTGTATAGGCATAAAAGACATCAGCAATACGGGGCTGCCACAGCATAAGTCTGAATTAAATATTTAGGTTTCATGTTCATTGCGATTACAGAGACTTACTCTAGAATCTTACTTTACATAAAGTGACCCAAACTGATCTTTCAGAAAAATGATCTACAAAGTAAATCAACAGAACAGTAATTATTTTTCAAAAAAAGCAGATTCTATATTCAGTGTAAAACATGTCAAACATAAAACATGTAACAAGTGACTGAAAAATACAGTCTCACACTGACAAGATGAATAAGAGGAAAGAGTGAGGCCTGTTTATTTAAGACTTTGAGAGTGTGATCACCTAATAGACACGTGAGCTGACATCCAGACTGCACAAATCTGTGTAAACCAAAATACAGAATAAAATTAGAAAGTATTTGAATAGATTATAGTAAAATATAGGAAAAAAAGCATTAGTAACAGGAAGTCATGGCTGTTACATTTACAAGAATTTCTTCTAGAAGTCACTGAGAAAATGAGTAAATGGATTTTGTTGATATAGCTGTGTTGGGCTTCCAAGCTTTTGAAGAATTTCATCTACCATGAAACAGGACTAAATTAAGTCAAGAGAAAACTCAGCTGGTTAAAGACAAAAATAAATTAACAGGAATAAATTGTCAGTGCTTTTTAACTGAGAGCTATCTCAAATGAAGACCCACAGGGAATCTGTCTAGAGATGATCTTTCCAGCATGTTCATAAATGATCAAGAACAGAAGGCATGAGAGCCAGAGAAGTTTATTACACTAAATTGTTGTTCATAATATTAGAAAAATGCCAACTGAGAGGAACTGCAGAACAGACTCATAATGGTGAATGTGGAAGTGGCCTAACAGAAAGATAGAATTAGATTGTAAGCAATGGAACAAATGACCTAAGAGGGTATAAAAGAATTGCACTGGAGACTTGTCAAGATAAGTTAAACAAATATCTGCCAAGTTTATATCATTCTTCCTGAGAAAGGTCTCTTCCAACTCTAAGCAATGTCTTAAACATCTCATTAGGAAATGATGCATTCCTCCCAACATTCTCTTTCTTTGACTCCTAATACAATGAAACAAAAAATTGCCCTGATTGCTTTTATGATCAGATGAAACTAGTCCAGGAATTATTATCTCTCTGATTAATAGTTACACAGTTTAGTTGTAAAAGCAATAATATGCGAGCTTACTCAAGGTAAAAGTTTCAATAGACTTTTAAAGTGACCTTAATAAAATCTGGTCATACCAAGGCATTTTGAGAGATTTATTCATAATCTCAGTTTCTTTAATCATAAACGAATAGATTATTTCCTACTCTGTTAATCAAAGCTTCAGCCCATTATTTAAGCCTCTTAGGACAAAAAAAATGCGTAACACTGTCGCCTCCCTTCCAACAGGTTAAGACAGTAACTATAGATTGCAATGAATCTATCACAGAAAAAAATGATTTGTGGAAATAAATGATATTGATAAATGATTATGTTAATAAATAACATGATTGTGTTGATTTACAAAATATGCGTTTCCACAAAAAACTACTATGAGTTTTGAGTAGCCAAGAATATTCTACAAATATCTGTCCGAGTCCGGGAGAGACATCTATAAGATGTGAACACTCTCTGAAGAATGAATAAACTAACTTCAGAACAGAAGTTCTCCGTGATTACCTCAGTCCTGCTGAATATTTCATTCCATGACCAAACTCCTTAAAGATTCATTTTGCTCTTTTACCTGTTCTTACATAATAAACACCTATAATGTCAGCTGTAAATCTGTACTGTTAGTGCATTGAATTTTTTGTACGAAGCAACACCTCCTATTTTATTATGTTGCTCCACAATGTCAGAGGCAGATGTTGGTGGTAAGGCAGTAGAGGTTGAACCTTCTTACCAATATCCCGTTACATATCGTTGCCATGTAACAGATGGCATCAGACTGCATCTTACAAGGAAGTGTGGGTGAAGTAGAAGTGTGGAGTTGAATTGCTTCATGCAGAAAAAATGGCATCCACCGACATTCATCAATGCTTGCTGAATATTTATGGAGACCAAAGAGCAGATGTGAGCACAGTGAGGTGGTGGGTGGTGCATTTCAGCAGTGGTGACAGATGTGAAAGACAAGCCAAATTCTGGATGGCCATGCAGATATTTACAAGCATGGCATGCAGCCTCTTGTTCATTGGTGGTGACAATGCAAAGTTAATGATGGCGACCAAGCTGAAAAATAATGTTTTGTAGCTGAGAATTTGCACTATCAAATTGTGTTTTGTACTCTTTATATCTGCTGTTGTTTCCATGGAAATAAATAGGAGGGATTACTTTTAGAACAATCTATGTAGATATCATTTCCTCTTTAAGGGAAATCTGTTTCAGTAGTTAGCACACTTAAGCAAGGAATAAAAGATACTGAGGTGAATTTTGTTGCTAAGTTTTCATAACTCCATACCTTATTTGACCGTAAAGATACTCGTCCTCCACAGCGTGCACAGAATTTAGTTTGGCAATATGAACAGTTATGGCCACAGCCATCAGCAAATTTTGTTTTGTGGCAGATGCCACAGGTTGGGGCATCACCCTTCTGCTCCTGCTGCTGCTGTGATTCTTCACCCATCTTCTTCACTTGCTCCTTATACATTTCAAATTGTTGATGTAATTTTCTGCAGAAGAAAAGAGATCATTAACAGTTGTTTTTTTTTTAATGATTATTTATGCTTACAAATACTCCACAATCACTAAAATTGCCATCAACTTCAGAACACAAATCTGAGAGAAACACATTTCACTTATGGTGCTTCAGAAGCGTAACCTTTAAGAACTACTTTCTTTCCAATTGAACTGAACTCAAGGTAGTTACCCAAAACTCATAATATACAGCACACATTCTAACTGTTATAAAAAGAAGTAACTTTGCTTTAGGACGTGACCAGTTGTGAGCTGCAAATACAACTGTAGGAAATACAGACTGAATGATTCAAGAGCTCACAGCACTAGATAACAAACTGGTTAGTAGCAGGAAAAAAAAATCTCATTCTTCCAAGTTCATTTTTACATAATTCCATTAGACAGATGCAAGTATATTTTGGTAAATTACTTATCCAAAAATACTGCACAGATTAATTATTCTGAAATGTTTTATCAATTATTTTTCAAGCATTGGGCGCAACCCCAAGCCCATAACAAGTTACTACAGTTAAGCAAGTAATTTATTACTCTTCATTTAAGCCATTCACTTATTTAAATAAGGACTATCATCTCAAGCCAAAGGTAGAAAGAAGACTACTTTAGGTGTAAAAACTAGGGACAATAGTTGAAAACACATATACACACACAAAAACCCCACGCATGTCCTGCTTTCCATTTCCAGAGAACTAGGAGCACATTCATAATCAACAATTATGTGCATACTTCAGGCATGCTACTTTATCTTCTGATCTCATATTCATCAAATTTCTACATATGATAGTTAAACTGTCTTGCTATAATAAAAGCTACTAAAAAAAAAAAAGTCTTTTATAGCTTTTTTTTTTCTTGACGCCTCTATTTCTGAAGGTAAAAGATATCACAGGAAAAAAATTTTCATTGTAAGAAGTTAATTTTTAGTACTTGTAGTTGCTGAAAAGAGTGGAAAATGTGACATAGCATAAGAGATTCAATCACAAAGAGAAGACGAAAAGCCTTTGACTTTATTTTTATCCCTGTGATTTAAAGAAGCCTGAGTCCTGAATTTTAACCTGTTAGTATGGAACTCAACCCACTTAATTTTGCTAATTGAGACTAATGTAATCTAAGCACTTTATTTAGTTTCCTATGCAGGTACAAATACAACCAAAAAAAAAAAAAAAAGACTACTTCCTACAAAACATTAGAAAGGTATAAAAAGAAAAAAAGTGCAGGAGGGAGGGATTTCTTTTCTTTTTAGGATTATCTGCTTTCGTGAGATTCTTGAGATGAGGTTATCAAAAGATTACCAGTATATGAGGCCTAATATAGCACAAACTGTAACCTCCTGGAGAAAACTTAAGCTGAGAGACCAGCTATCCTTAAAGAGCTGATAGAAATTAGAGACACAAAATGGCTTCATCAGAAGCATCAGAGGCTCTTATCAAGGCAAACATCAGTACACTCAGTCTGTGAAAAATTACCCCAAGCAATATTATTCACAATGGTTCCCCACATATATGACAGAAAATGTTGATCTTCGCTTTATTTTTTTTCAGGAAACCTCCCCTAAGATACCATTTACGTTACAGCAGAGGAGCCATAGGACTGATCAGGCAGGCCTGCTGCCCATGCAGGAGGCTGGAAGCATGCTGCTTCTCCCACACACCGACAGGATGCCTCCAGCTCTCTCCTGCTGCTGCCCTTCTTCCACAAACAAAGCACATTACTTCATGCTACTTACACCTCTTCTTTCTAGACTACCAGCTCATCACTTGAACTCAATATTGAGTCCACACATTCCCCCAGGGCACAGCCCTCTTCCACTTGCACACTTCTAGAACCTTCTGGCCTGCAGCAGAGGCCTCAAGAGGAGCAATGTGGGGACACGGCAGCCCAGGCAGGCCAAAAGGTTCCTCTGCCTGCTCTCTGAGGCCAAGAGTTCCCAGCTGACTGTTCCTTGTGGAATGAGGCAGGACAGCAGTTACTAGCAAAAAGTGCTGAATGAAGTTGAGAACAAAATTCTGGCACATTTCAATACTTTAGCCTGACAGCAGTATATATAATGGGTAGTTGGTAGTCTGGCCCATTTCCATCAACAACACATGCAATTTCCAAAACCTTGCTTGCCTTTTAATTTTGCCAAACATTATGTTCTTCATTTAAAGCATATTATCTATGCTGAACCTCAAGTTTATTTTAGATCGCATTTAGTTTTGTGGCTTCCTTGTAATCTACAGCCTTTGTTTTTATGATTATTTTCTTACCAGTCTCACTGATGCATAAAAAGCACAAGGCTTTTGCCAAATCCTAAGCCTCATGTACTGAAATAATTTCACTTTTGTTACCTCTTGGGCACAAGCATCTACACAAAGGTCACCGCAACTTTTGCCTGAAATTATAAACTTCTCAAGGTTATACAGAGAAGTTCTCTAAAATGCTCAGTGTTGTAGCAAACACCTTCTTGTCTGCCAAAATAGTTTGTTATTACATCAACATTTTCTGTTTTAAGAAAAATATTACACATTTTGACAGCTGTCAAAAAAAATTAAACACAGAAGACAAAGATCTAGTAAATAATCAGTTAGACTACACACAGTATGCATTCTACTGAGAACCACTTCAAACATGAATAATTGAAACAATAAAAAATAAGCATTTCAGAAAGTTCATTAAAAAACTCGCTGATCTATTTTGTAAATCAATAATAATTTCTTAGCATTTAGCATGTACAAAGCTTTAAGTCAAAAAACTAAGCTGATAACATGCAGTAACAGTACATGTTTAGTACAGTATTTGAGAACATTTAGTAAAAATTGTATGACATACAATTTTCAGAAAACGAATAGCAAATAAAATCCTAATGTATTCACTTTGGCTGCATTTGCAGATTCACAGAATCACAGAATTGTAGGAGTTGGAAGGGACCTCAAGAGATCATTGAGTTCAACCCCCCTTCTAAAGCACGTGCCCTACAACAGGTCACGCAGATAGGTGTCCTGTCAGGTCTTGAATATCTCCATAGAAGGTGACTCCACAACCTCTCTGGGCAACCTTTTCCAGTGCTCTGTCACCCTTACCTAAAGAAGTTCTTCTGCATTCTGTTAGTATGGAATGCCCTTTTTTTTTTTAGGTCATTACTCCTTATACTATTGCTACACACCACCAAGAGGAGCCTGGCCTCATCCATTTGCCTCCCATCTCTCTTTAGATAATTATAAACATATATCTGCCTATAACACTGCTGCCTCAGAGGGCTTAGGAGTTCAGCCATCAGGGAACTGAAAGCAAACAGTGTGAAAGTGAACTTCAGAGCCTGGGTCTGAACTTGGGAAACCCAACCCTAAAGTTTCCAGTCCCTGCACTCCAGCATGGAACTGAGCTAACGTGAATGACGAAGGTCTGTGCTTCAAGTCTAAAATACTGTGCTCTGCAGGTGATCTACATATTAGACCATAATTCTTCTCCATAATACAAATCTTAAGCATGCTGGTGTCTCTGGTTGCAAACTCAAGTACCTTCATCAAAATACAAACAGAAGGTTTCAGCAGAAAACTCCATAATGGATGTCAACAACCCTTACTGACGTTTATTTGTACAGTGGCCTCAAGAGCACCATTACATGCCATTGATGTGTCCTAAGGCAAAATTTCCTTTTCCACACAGTTTCCAAAAAATGCAAGAATGTGCTTTAATAACTACTGTAAGTCTTAGAGGAGAAGAAGAAGATGGTGCACGTTTATGCAAAAAACCTAGTGATAATTGAAAGCAAGGCTGAAAAACTGATGTTTAGTTCTCAACATTTTCAACTCCTCTAAGAATGAGTTCCCTAAATACCACTCATATCTGCTGGAAGTTATGCTAGTGCAATTCATGAGACATACTTGACTAGCTAACTCGGTACAGTAAAACCCTGTGTCTGAGATCACTGCTTAGAGGGCTTTCAGATGTCAAAAGCAAGCCTTTTAAGAGCTGTCAAGATCAAGAAATAGTTTCTAGTGGAACACTTAATGATTTATTTACCCTTCTGCTGGAAAAAAAGCTCCCTCAATTCTGTTTCTTGGTTCCCCACACCTTTCCAGGAATGAGAAATTCAGTATCATCAAGGAACAAGAATCCACAGGCCTCTCACAAACCATGAGCTACTACCAAAGGCAAGTTGGAAAAGCACATTCAGTCAACTTATGTAAAATAATAAGACAAAGGTATTTTCTCTTGTCCTCCAGAAATAGCTCTGGGCGGCCCAGTCTAATGACTGGCAACCCTCCCACAGCAGGGGGGTTGGAACCAGATGATTTTTGAGGTCCTTTTCAACCTATGCCATTCTATGAGTCTATGAAATGTCCACAGAACATGCAGCATGCACCCTCCAAAATAAATCCTTAGTACTACAAGTTCCAAAGCCACTGCTGCCTAAAAGAAGTTCACTTATATGTTTCTGAAATATCCAAAACTAAGCATCCAGGGTATTGAAGTCAGATGCAAGTGTGGCAGCCACTTCTCATTTCCTGGCTACAGTTCTCTCAAAGTTTTTTTTTTTTTTTTTTTTTACTGATTGTAGCCTGTGCTTCATTTCCTATTCCCAGGCATGGAGCACGGATGTGGCTGATATCCAGGCTTCGCTTTGAGTTTTGCCAACTTCCTTCAGTGATATTTTTTTTCCTGCATAGTGGCAGTGGCCATCCGGTAACAGAAAGGATGTTCTTCCCTGTACTGCATCAAACACTTAATGCCTTTTACTTTTACAGTAGTGCTAACTAACTTGCCAATAAGTACACTTACTTCTGATCTACAGATACTATTTTTATAGGTATAAGAGTGTTAGCAGAGGTTAGGAACAAGTAGCTGAATATCCGTAAGCTATGCTGAAAAAAAGATGGAAAATTCAGTGGAAACCAGGCTGAATATGAGCCAGTGGTGTGTCTGCTCTCATTAAGCTGGGAAAACTAAAATGGGTTCACATGAGCCAAGAAATGAAAGAAAGCTACCTTTTCCTGACATAGTTGGCCCCAGTGAGGCTGTACCTAAAGTATTGCATCCAGACTGGGGCCCAGCAGTTCAGGATGGATGTGGACATACTGGAGAAATCTAGGAGACAGTTGGTAAAATCATCAGGGACTGAGAGCACCTAACCTGCAACATGGGAGTAAAGGAGCTGAGATTGTTCATTCTGGCAAAGAGGAGTTACTGAACAGCAGCCTCAAACTACTAATCAACCTAATAATTCCTGAAACAAGGGGTAAATTCCTGGTAACGGCAAATCCAAGATGGGACAAGAGTCACTGGTAGCACACAGAGTTTCAGGCTGGATGTTAAGAGCAGGTTTTTCAATAGAATGGCAGTGCAGTACTAGAATGGGCTGTCTCTCTACGCTTCCTTAAGACTACTGTTAAACTTCTCCAAGGTTTGACCAGGGACCTCCATCATACTTCTAGCTCTACGTAAGGAAAAGGGCAGCTGAACTTCCAGTTTATGCCTTCACAGTGGTATGTTATAAAAAAAGCCACTTTAAAAAACTATCTTCAGAAATGCAAAAGATAGCTTTCTTAATCACTTTAACTTTTGGACAAAATTAACTCTCCACTGTTTCATTAGAACTGATTTACAATGTTAACTGTCTGGTTTCCTCAAAATGAACAATAATCAACTGCTTTCCACTGTCTGTAGTTTTAACTTCAGAGCCATCCATCTAAATTACATGTCTAAGCTTAACCTTTACCTGAAAAAAAATCAAAAAAAAAAAAATCAAAAAAAGTATCAAGAGGATGCAAATAGAAAAACAAAAAACACAACTGCACAGTGAAATGCTACCTTACAATCAGTGCTGCTGGGAAGTTCATACAGATCACTCGCAGAAGTAAAAGATACAGACAAGCTGTCCCACACTACTTCTCTCTCATTTCATATTTTCTTAGGGCTTTTTGAAATGGACACTAGTTTGAACTGTTCTATGATCTCAGATTATTTCAGCTCTGTTATAGCAAATATTCCTCTCATTGCACTCTCCCCACATAATAATAAATTGATCTTGTACGATTTTAAATATGCTTGCAATTACAGATGAAGTCTGTATCACTAGATTCTGCATCACTGAATCTAGTTTATTTATTAAGAAACTAATTAAGAAATAGAAGCAAATATGAGGGGAGAACAAAAACAAAAGCTCAGTCTTAATTCCGGAGTCATATCCATGACTCTGAGAACAAATCAGCAGGCTGGCTAGACAAAAGAAATCTAACTGGAATTGGAAAGATTACCTTACTTTTTTTTCCTTTATTCATAATGCACAGTACTGAATAAAATCATTGCCTTTGTTTATTAAATTTGTTCATTAGCAGCAGTTAGGCTGCTCTTTTACTGGCAAGGTAGCAGTGAGCAATAATCTATGTACAACAGTTTTGCACCAGGCTGCAAGTAAACATGAAGAAGATTAACATATGGCCAATTAGAGGCTCATCCAATTAATCTTATGACGTTTCTGGGAGTTTTAATGACAGCAAGATAAAGCTAGACAACATGTATATAATACAAAAAAAGAAGAAACTCCTGGCTTTACCTGTCACTTCCAAGTATTTTTAAAAAACAGACAATTGCCTCTATCTTTTCTGTAGCAGAAAGAATTAGCAGTACCAACTAACTGCAAGACTAAATAGGGAATTGATATTTTTGTGATTTTTTTTTTTCCCCATTTGTTAAAATTAATCTGTAACTGCTTTTATCAATGTATTTTCACTACCTGTGATATATAAAAAGCTGTAAGGTCTTAATCAAGGTTTAAACAGGCAGAGTGGAGGCTCTCTATAAAGGAGCTTATTCAAAACTCTGAGAGTCTATAGATCTATAATGTTATTTTCTTTTTCCCTCTAAAACATCTAGCTAAATTAATTCTTTCTCCACTAAAAATTCTACATTGTTTTTCCAATGAATTTTGCCACCTAATTCTTTACCTTCTCCACGTATACTGGAAATATCACTAGGACTCCTTTTTAATGTCTGAGTAACAGCAGATAAATTGAATCGATACTGTAACATACAATAGTGGTAGTTTGTCTGCTTTCGTTCCCACCTTGTGACAAAGCTGGCCCTTCCTAGCTAATTTCAGGTGTCATTCAAAGTAAGATTAACCACGCCAACTCCAGCAGGAAAAAAGGGAATCTTCCAGTGCCTGACTAATAACAGGAAACTTTCCATATTCATTCCACAACTGCATTTCCTCAATTAAAAATACTTTATCTCCAATTCTGTGGGCCTCATCCCTGTGTTTGCATTCCTGCTATCCCAAAGGAGCAGCTTTGGTAAAGTGCTGAAACTGTAAGTACTAATCTTCAGCTAACAAAGAAGATCAGGAGCAAGCAACTGAACCTGCAGTGAAACACAGTTGCCAGGACGGATATGTGACAGAGCACAGGAACACACACTTCAAATTGAAATTTAATTTGAAATTTGTACTGTCATTTTATTTATGTTCCAGCCCAGTAGAAGAAATCTCAACTACAGAATAGAAATATACAGACAACTGTGGTCTTTTTTTTCTTTTTTTAAACTAGTTTGTTATGAAATAAGGTGTAAGCAGTCACTCATATGTATGTGCCATACATATTCAGATGCTTTCAACTTCATTTGATCAATTTCAAACAAATGTGATGGGGAAGAAAAACTGCCTGAAAGACATCTGGGTTACAAGTTTGGACAAACAGCCATACTGATAGAAAAGTGCCTGGGGAACTGTCTGGTCTAAGGGTAACTTCCTGAGATTAAGTTTTTACAGAATATTAGAAAGGATAAAAGAATTCTCATTTCAGAAAGCAACCTTATCGTAGGTGATATTTGAATCTTCAGCTATACTGATAGCACAGTATCACCACATACTGCTGCTGCTAAGCACTCTGCACAAATGGTAGAGTTGTCAGTACTGCACAGCAGCAGCGGGTCTCTCAGCACTCAGTCTCCTGCTGCTAATAACCACAATCTGTCCTCAGTTTCTGTGGGAGAACGCACAAAGGACAGAACAACTCTGCAGCACGTTCTGCTGTAAAACATAATCAGAGTTTTAGTGTGATGGAGCTGCATATACATTTAGAATTATGACACTGTTCACTTACACTCCAGCTAGAATCCAAACATCCCCCAAAACAATCAGCCATTCAGTTTCCCCTGTGAAAGGCTGTACACAGGTTCTAGTTCTATACTACTTGTTCAGAACGAAGAGTCAGAGCTCCCTGTAAGCAGAAGGTCAACAAAATTTTATGGTAGATTTTGTAACGGAAAAGTACTTCACAAATTAAAAGTAGGATCATCTTGCAGTTACTACAATACCCCTATGATATTAGTATACTGAGGCAAAAATCAAGAGCTGTATTTGGTCACTTTCCATGCAAAGTTGACATAGACATACAGAAATTTTCATCCACTACGCAAAAGTTGCTACCGAAAGTTTAGATCACTGAAGGAGTACACATAGATCTAAGAAAAAAATATTTTACAGTCTATTTTTATACCGTCATCTATGTTTTATAAGTACTGGGGCATTTTTCTTTCCAATTCACTTGATTAAAAAGTTTCATAACAGAAATGTTGCGTTAGCCTAAAATTACTACAAATTCATGTTGGCTATTTCTGTATTTTTTTGATAGTTTGTGTTATGTTTCCAGACAAGTAACAGTTGGATCACACCTACATGAAACCTCAGTTTTCATCATTCAAACTCAAGTTCTTCTCTAAATAAGAGCTGCATATCAGATAGCATTTTCCAGAGAGATATTAGATCCTTGCTTACAGAAACTACACTTTTATTTACTTTATACTGTATTTCCTTTTCAAGGTATGCAGTGTTTACCAAATGTACCTTGATAGTGCTAATTCAGTCACTGACTATTAAGCACATTGCAACATTATTACATTTATAAAGGGCATCTTCAGCAGAGATAATATTTCTCACAGTCACTCAGGTTACTTTATTTGCATCATCAGTTGACTTACAAAAAGAAGCCACTAACTTCACACTAGCGGTTTCTGAAATGCCCAAAAAGCTAATTCACCATCTTGAACTTCTTTTTATTCTTACTATAACAGGCAGAATTATTTTTCCGTTAGACAATTACACATGCAGCCAAAATAAATACATGCTAAATAGTAGGTCAGACTGTCTTGTCTCCGAAATGTAACACCTCCTGACATTACAGTATCATGATTAGAACGAGTTCATTCTGCATTGTTTACAACATTCATGAGCATTTTCAATTATTAAGTAGCTCCTATCTTTTTACGTCTGTGACAAGATTGTCCCCATCTTGACAATTTTCTTTTTTTAAACAGGAAATAAGCTTGAGCAATGCTAAGAAAGCCAGAATAAGCAAGTCTGAATTCAATTTCCATACTTTACATAACTAAACTACACCAACATGAATGATGCTGAATTATCACCACCAAACTGGTGGTAGTTATGGTGGATCTGGGATTTGCATAGCTTATGAATATCAGTATTCTTATTGCAGAAGTACTGCCAGTGCAATCATGCCGCAAGCAGCAGTATAGGGGGAGATCCCTTGAAACACCTTTTTCACTCTCAAGAGACTCATTTTTCATAGTGTTCATATTTTAAAAGTAACAGGAAGTAGTGCCAAAACACACCACCTGTTTTTGTCATTCTAGAGTAACATTCTCTAGAAACAGAGAAATGGATCCTAAAACTGGCAATCAAATATGAAAATTGTGGGTTTTTTGTTTTTTTTTTAGGACCAAGCAAAGGACAAATTATTCATGAGTGGATGGACATGACATGTAACAATTTTCTTAATATCAATTATATCTACAGCAAGGCTGCCATACCTTCCCTGAACTCAAACTTCACTGAATTAAAATGTTAATATTTTTAAGTGTTATAACGTTCATGTATATTTCATAATGTTAATGAGGTTTATGCAGTATTTTTTCTTTTTAGATAAAAATTATTAATAGTAATTGAAAAGGTAAGAGATTTGTACCTTGCAGATATACATATTATTTCATCTAATACTATACCTAATAAAAGTCTGACTTTTCCAAACAATCAAATTTGTGCAAAACCACAAAAAAAAAAAAAAAAAAAAATCAGCAACAGAGAAAAGATCAAAATTCAATCCTATATTTAAACACTTAAGTGTTCTAATTAAAGCTAATTAATTAATCATTTAGCCCTCAATCCTACTGGGTATAAATGAGGGCTGTAAGACAACAATATTGGACCGCCAGTAAGCCTTCCAATCATGCTCTGCTGCTCCTAACTCCTCACAGCAAGAGCATGAGCTAACAGCAGGCCCAGTAAAATACTAGCATGAAAAGAATGCTGTGACACTCATAGCCAGGAACTAGCTCAGATGCAGCTCTGTGAAATTCTCTTTTCCTGTAATGCCTGAACACTTTCCTCTGCCAAAACTGTGATCTCAGCTCATTAAAGACCTTTCCTGGAGTACTTCTGTTGGGAAAAACAGTAAATAGAAGCAGATTCTACTCACATTTGTTTAATCATAATTGCACTTAAGTCAAACAAGTCTTAGTCCTGCTTTTCATCAATCAGTTTGCTTCCTATGTAGTGGTTCTTATGTTCACAGATTGTACTTGATACTGTTGAGCAGGGCTCATAGATTACTATATCAGGTATGTGATCCTATAAGTTGCTAAGAAATCTTTTTGTTTGAATAAGATGATCTACAAACCTGAGTCAAGCATTTAATCAGCTCAGATTCTCACTGCAAATCAAACTTGGCAGATTCTGGCAGAAGGAATGCCTTACTTAATATCGTTGCTCTCCCTTTGCCCCTTCTCACTGAGGTATCTTCAACTGTCATGGCATTTCAAGAAACCTACTGTCATAAATTAAAGATAGCATTGAAAATACATCAGAGAAAAATTATCTACAATCTCTCCTAATGCAGAAGATTGTCTATTTCATCTTAAGAGACCAAGTCCAGATGTTCAAAATAAATCACTATTCTTATTTTTAGATGAGTCTTCTGTATCTAAGACTAGCCAGATTCCACTACTATTCCAAGAAATCCCAATATCAGAACTGACAAATGTCCATTTCTTCTTTGTGCTAATGTAACTGACCTGTTACATTGGAAGAGATTTGCAACACTGTTTACAGCATTGGAATCTTCCTTTACAAATGGACACTCAAGAAAAATTTTGGTTACATACACACATCTTATATGGCAAAGAGGCAAAAGAGTTGGCTATGATGTAATAAGCCAATGCTGGACCAAATCACCATCTAAAAAGTACAGAGAGCAGATAAAAGTTTTGGTTAAATGTGCCAGGATCAAAGAAAGAATCTTTATTTACTGTACACTGGTAATTAATATTGTCGCAATTGAGTATGGAGTCATAACATCAACAGCAAACCTTTAAGAGAATAGTTTCTGAGCGTACAGATAGCATAACAGTTCCTTAAAAGATTCAATAAGAATGCAGTGTCATCACTATATATGATGAAACATAGCTAGAAATAATTTGTTACCTCAAGTATGCATTTAATGTTGAAACATGACACTTTGTTATTTCAGAGGTCACACTATCCAGATTTTTGTCATACAAATGTTAATGTTTTTCAGCCTTGTGGTGAACTCTGTAGTAGAAAGAAAAAAAATGTCTTTTGCTCTTAGGCACGTAACTAGGAGATCACAGGTCTGCAAATGTTCTGAAACTCTTTTCAGACAGTCTTTATGCATGATAAAGGAGACCTGAGATGAGAAGGCTGTGTTCCTGCTGACAGCACTCAAAATCTCTTTCTGTTGAATATCCTTACACTGAATCAAGAACATCCCTTTCCTAAAACAAAACTACCTGTAAGTAATCAGTGGTGGAAGCATGGAATATATAATTGGATCTAAAGCTTCCTGAAAGATAAGAAGGATTGATATGTAGACAGGATAATCAGAATTACCATCAAATTTTCAAATTTTGGAATCATGGACTGTGACAGATCAGCATTCTCAATAGGGCGCAGTAAAACTGGATTTTTGCTTCTGCTTTTTTTGCTCTGTGACAATCTTCACCGTCTGTTAATGTTATTCATAGATGAGACTTTGTACCCAGTAGTACTCATCCTCACCCCAGGCTTCTGATCAGCTCACCCTGGCACCATCTGTCTATGTTTGTTCTCAGTCCAAGATACTCCAGGAGCCACATCACTATGAATTTACTTCAGCTTTCTCTCTGTCCAGATCATAATCAGAAAGAACATCTTTAAGAGGAGATAAGTGAATTTCCTCCGTCTGTAAAATCATTACTGGAACAATAATCAGAGAAGATCAGCCAAGACTGTACATATAAAAGCAAATGAGATACTGAGAAAATAGATTAACTTGTCCAAAAAACAGAAGAGCTGCTTTATGGTTTTTCTGATATAAAGAACCATGCTCTTTTTGGAACATACTTGAGTATTATGGATATCTGGTCAGTCATCCTAATAACCTCTGAAACCAGAACTACAGCAAGAACTACTCACATCACAACAGACTGTGCTTGGTGATAAAGGACAACCTCACTACCTCATCTAGAATGTCTTCCTGGGCAAATGTGGCCAAGCTCCTAATCTTACAGGCAAACTTTTTAAATCAGTCTGATGCTTTCTTGTCTTAAATAAGGAAGAATTGACACTTCCTTTCTCTAGTCACATTGCCCCTCTGCACCTCTTCAATTAAGACATTATTTATATCTAATGAACTGGCCAAACACTCTCAGCTATTCCTTGTTGAAATAACAAAACAAGACAACCATTGAAAAAACACTTTACCCAACCTCACTGATTTTTAAACATCCAATACAATCAACTACCACTGACTGTATCAAAATAAAAGCATATAACACAGAATAAACTCTTCCAAAGGCAAACAAAATACTGATTCATAGCTATCAATTACGCAGAAATGAATGGAGATGTTAGTTTAAAAGCACGTAACCAACGTTTGAACTTTCTTCAGAAAAGCTCAGCAGCTGGGAAGCCTAATTGTATTTCCAGCAAGTCTAATTGTGTTTCCTGACTCTAGGGGACAGGAACTCCCCTGACACTGATGACTGACAGGACTGGTTCTGCTTTCAATCTACAAGTAAGCAAAAATACCCAGTTCTGTGAAACTTAGCGTGAAAAACATCCACTGCTTCCACTGGTATCAGCAGCAGCTGGAAGTGCTCGATACCTCATAGAGGCAGTCAGCACTACATGCAATGGGGTCATTTGTAGAAGTCACTCGCACAGGTACAAAGCACTCACAGTACTTGCACTCAGCAGCAAGCATTCAGATACAGAGCTTAAACTATTCAGCTAGACTTTGTGAAGTACTAAGTATCTTTCACGAAAGAAACCAAGTAGATTAGAAGGCATCCAACATTTCTAGTGTTACTGATGCTAACTTAGAGCATTTTAAAACCTACTTACTGGTTCTGAAATTGTTTATTGGTTCATGAACAAGTTTCAGAATTTTTATTCAACTTCTTGTGGGTAGTTTCATCATTACAATGTTATAATTGATCCAGTTAAGACCACCAAATCTCTCCTCTCTCCTAAATGTTTATGCAACATCATTCATTATGTGCTTTTCAGATCACATAATCAACCACACATAATACAAAGACCAAATAGCTATTATTTGCTTTACAAACAAGATGCATCTTTGTAATTCTTAACATCTCAAATAAGCATTTATTATAACTTCCCTTTTGAGACCCTTTGTAATGACACCAATCAATAGTGATTTAAGAAGTCTGATATAATTGGCAGTTTTGAAACTTCAGTAAAGACAGATTATAAAACTCAGTCCTGCAACTTTCCGAACTAGTAGTTGTCTTCCCACTAGTATAATTAATTTATGACACACTGATTGTTTCAGAAAAAAAAAGTTATTTCAACTTCTTAAGAACCTTTTATACAATTGTGAGTTCAAGTTCTTAGTCAGTCTTCCTAATTCACCCTAAAGTTTAAAATGTCTCCTAATTATTTCCAGAAACTTTTCAATCCTCATTCACACATGCAACAAAAGAAATGAAATTATCTTTTGTTATGCTTCCTTACTATTGGTTTATACAGAAAGAAACAGTTGCTGCTCTGGGAGAAAGCTATTGCTCTTTGAAACCTCAGCAATTACTACATCTATATTAGTCCTGCACTTACTCATCTGTGACGTTCAATTTCCTGAGGTTTTATTCCACTTTAGTAAATTTTTTCCAGGTGAAATGAAAAAGGATCAAAGAGGGTCAGGTTGGGGAATATACCGAGGAGAGGTACTGAAGGGCTGTTTTAATTTACTGCCTGAATGCAAAGATGTAGAGAACCACCCCAATAGAAAGTAGCTCTATAATACCAGGTGAACCGATTTACAGGTTGGACATAACAGGGAGATTGGGCAAGCAGTTTTCATATGGAAACAGAGCTGTAGTTAATTAACCCAAGTTAACCATGCCATAAAAGTATTTCCCAAGTGATGAAGGTGGACACCCATATATGTAGTATGTTTAGCAGTATATCTGCTGTCTTGTGTGAGTGTTTCATCAGCAGATGCTTTACATTGACAGAGCTACTATGGAAGCAACATGACTCACAGAAGCATCTTTCTGGGGAAGTTAAGACACCCTATACTTATCAGATCTACTGAAGTTGCTAACTAGTTCTAATGTCCTTTGATTTCGCGATGCCAATGGCTGAGTTTACTATTTTTTCCCCAGAAACTTCAACCAAAAAATACAAAAAGTAAAACTTTTTTGAAAAAAATTTTTAATTAGATAAGACAACACCATTGTGTGTTAGGCATTTGTGTTCACTAATATCTACAGAAATTTAAAGTGCTTAGAACATCACCAAACTGAACACCTCACTACAACACACATGGTATGCTCACACTCTTCCGAAAAACAGAGAAAAACAAAACTCCTGGAAAAACTATGGATTAATTGCTTTCTAAAGTTCACCAGCACCACTGACTGATGATAAAAGCGAGACCCATTAGAATTACAGAAAGACGTGAGTCTCGCATATTTATTTTTTCAGGCAGACCAGTCACATGATGTGATTTTTACATCTTTATGCATTCAAATGATTATTTGCAATTTTAAATGGCTATGAATATTAGGAAAAGTAAGGTTCCACTTTCATCTGCAAGGCAAAAAAACATTTTATTCTGGCTTTGGGATAACTTCAGATAAAAATACATGTCTTAGAACTGATAATATTGCAAGTATAACAATGTTCACACCAATTCTACCCATAAATATAGTTTTCTCTGTCAATTTTAAGACGAAAGACTTTAAATTATTAAAAATTATGCTTAGCCAATAGAGTGCAGCAGCTGTGCTACAATCCTGTCTAGAAGGTTTGACCTTCATAAGACAAGATCATATAAACTGAACTTGCTGTATGACCTTCACTATTAGCTTTTCACAGAAGAAAATACACAATTCTTCTTCCAAAAAAAGAAAAGAAAATATCCATTATGGACTACACTTTATGCCAAAATGAGTGGCTAGCCTCTATACCTTGCAAGAATCCCTTTTGCTGCTGTCACGAAGGCAGGTGCCACTGGATTCTGAGGTCAGTGATCCAGCTGCATGCTTAACACGCTTTCCTCTCATTACAGCAAGAGTATCACTTCTGTCTTGTTTAAGTTAAGCTTAAGCCAGCATTTTCTAAATCTATTTGCTTATCTCATTCAGACAACCTGTCATCCCTCCAGGGGTACTGTCATTTCTTTTGGAAAGCAGCTCAAAGCAGGATGTTGTCAGCATATTAGTGGCACCACAGCCTGTGGCATCCAAGAATTCTGAAAATTTTCAATAACTACAACAGAGAGAAAATCCTCTCACACAAAGCTATGAGGAGCTGCTCTACTTATGTTAAAAAATACTGCAGTCTGCATTGTCTAGGTAGCAATGGGCTTATTTGTATTATTTTGGGGTAAATATAAGGAAACACTCTGGTTTTGTTCAGTCATACTAGTTTTTAGAATATAAAATACAGAGAGATTTTAGTATACTAAGTCATTCACATAGCTTCATTTCAGGACTACATTGTTTGTATGTACGATGCTTTCCTTTCTTGCTATTTATCCTTTCTTTTTAATTTGATTTAAATATATACACTGAGAATACATGGCACTTCAAGGGGCTTTTTTTTTTTTCTTTTTTCCTTGCCCATAATGCTAACCGATGGCCAGCTAAGTACTTTTGGTTGCATTCATCCCATTCTATGGGCAAGACTATTTCTCTTTTTAACACCAGATCTTGAAGGAATTCCACATAGTACCATACTACCTGACTTTTCCTTAAAGATAACTTTTTTCTTTATTTCAGAAATAGATGTTTTCTTAAGCAATAGGTTCTTCACATTATCCCTAACTATTTATGACTATTAATAAGATTTTTTAATTTATCAAAATGTGAAATCTAGTATTTTTCAACTATCGCATTCTTTGGGTTTATATGCAGAATTACATTCTATGTACATGTTAAGACTAAAATAGATTCACTGGATTCAAGTTAAATCTAGAAATATATTTTTTATAATCACTGCATCTATCTGTCTCCGGTGTCTGCCTTCTGATAAAACTGTGATACACCATTGTCACAACTAGAAAGATTAGTATGGTAGAAAGGTGACACAAGAGTGAAATGGCAAGGAGACAAACATGGAAAGAATGCTCACCCGTCTCTGAGGATCTAGACTCACAGGGAAAGACTCTATAAGGGAGAGACCCTTATAAATGGGGTCTAGGAGAGGTGCAGTCAGGTTCCACCCCTTCCAGTCACACAGTTGAATTGCCTTCACCTGTGCTGCCAGGGCTGACCCGCTCCTTTCCCCAGGTGATCAATCGGTGCTTCAGGCCGTGACTCAACAGTTACCATACAACTATATTCATGACTATTATCACTACTGATGTGAACAACCAGCACAAACAAGCCTTTTTAATTTTTATTATGAGGAAAAATAACTGAAAAGTACCCCAGGGCATCTTTACAAGTCAGTCAAATATGATTTCATGCTACAAGTGGTAAATGTTAACATTCTCATAATAGCAGTGGTCATGATCAATTGTAAGAATCACAGAAGTTTTTTAGGTACCTCATATCGACTTTGTTTAGAGATATAAACAGATTTATAGTTAAGGAGGTATTTTGAGGATTTATAGTATTTGACTTTGAGTTAGATACAATCTCCATTTCATTTTTAAATACCACAAAGTATACTTTCATTTTCAGCTCATTTATTCTCAGTTTTCTTTCCATCTTCCTGTCTGAGAAAATAAACACAGTGGAGTGTTTATTTTGTGCTAGACTTTTCATGACTCTAATTTCACAAGTGTATTGGCTGCAGAGATATATTTTTCTCTTTAAGAAAATATTCCTTCAAGTGGAGTGTGCTATTTTCAGCAGGTCCTATTAGTAAACATATTGAGCAGGAAGTACAGACTGCAAATAAACCCACTGACTATACATAATGCAAATTTTATTAAACCGTTATTTATGTGGGCTTGCTATCACACTTGGGATAGATAATATGATATCACACTTGGGATAGATAATATGATGAGATTCAAAGCTACCAAGTGGTTGGCAGTCATATTGTTTACATAGTAAATTTAGAATGCAAAAAGAATGATCCACTGATGTACATTAAGTATTTGAGAGATGTCAATTTATTTTAACTAGAATTTATTAGAGATTCTTATAAATGGAGCAATCTTTCCAGAGATTGTTTTAACTCAGACGCTGACTAAAATATCCACTGGTATTTACGGCATCAAGTACAAAGAATATTTCTCTTCTTATGAAAGGCATTATGTTCTTCAGATCATCCTTGTTATCTTGTCTGCTTTTTAACATTCTATTACGTATTTTTCAGAGAGCCACTCACACCATTTGAGACACAAGATCTCCAAATGTCACTCCTGTCTTCAAGAAGGGCACAAAGCAGGTCACAGAGAAACAACAGGCTGGTCATTATCACCTCAGACCTGGGAAAGGTGAGGGAACAAAACCACTTCTGGGCAAATGAAGGACAAAATGGTGATCAGGAGTTGTCAGCATGGTTTCACCAAGGGGAACTCATACCTGACCAACCTAATAAACTTCCAAGAAGTAATAAGTGGCCTAATGAATGAAGGGAGCACTTTGGAGAGTAATACTTTCCACACTGTCAGCCTTAAGATCCTCACAGAGAAGCTAATGAACTATGGGCTGTATTTACAGCCAGTAATATGGATTGACATAAAACTGGAAGAAATGACGGATGACCCAGAGGGCTGCTGTCCAGAAGGATCTCAACAGACTAGAGAAATGGGCTGAATGGAACCTCATGAAGTTCAATAAGCGGAAGAGCAAAGCCCTGCACTAAGTGAGGAACAAACCTAGGCACCATCACATGCCAGGGTTTGTCCAGCTGGAAGGCATTTTGGAAAAAAGGACCTGAGGCTCCTGCTGGACATCAAGTTGAACATGAACCAGCAAAAAGTTACCTTGCATCCAAGAAGACCAATCATACCCTGGGATGCACTAGAGAAAGTATCACCAGTAAGTTGAGGGAGATGATCTTTTCCCACCACTCAACCCTGGTGAGACCATACCTGGAATGCTAGGACCAGTTCTGGTCTCGTCAGTACAAAAGAGATGTGGACGTACTGGACAGAGTCCAGTATAGGACCATGAAGATGACTGAGGGATAGGATCATATCTCTATGAGCAGATGCTGAAAGAGCTACTGAAGAAGAGAAGGCTCAGAGATCTTATCAAACTGTATAAGTACCTGAAGTGAAGCTGCAATGAGGATAAAGCCCAGTGGTACTGAGTGCCAGAGCAGGAGGCAATGGGCACCAACTGGAGCACAGGGGCTCCCTCTGAGCACCAGGCAGCGCTGCTGTGCAGTGCTGGAGCACTGGCACAGGTTGCCCAGAAGCTCTGGGGTCTCCTCCTTGGGAATGTTCATAAGCTGCCTGGCCATGGGCCTGGGTCCCCTGCTCTGGGTGTCCCTGCTGAGCAGAGGAGATTGAACAAGATGACCTCTAGAGGGACTTTTCAACCTCAACCATTCTGTGACACAACTCCATGACACTATGATACAGATTTCTTATCCAAAGGATGTCCAACTATTCCTACCTCTGAAATATTTTGAGAACAAAAACAAAATTTTTAACAGGTTACCTTACGTTCTCAACCAACTGTGTGATTACTTCTCTACCTTCTCACACATCTTGTATTTCCCAGATTAACCTTAAATAAGTTTTTCATCAATGGAGTTGGACAGCCAGACATAGCTAAAAATCCGTTACAGACTCAGATAGTGGCAGTGATTTCAAGTGGAAAATGCCCAGACACTTATGGGTAGTGGTAAAATGTCTTCAAGCATATACTTCCATGCTGCTCATTTCTATGTCAACTGCACAAATTATCCCTACCTAGACTACGTTTTAAATATTATGTTTGAATGGCATGACACCCAACTGAATGGCACCATAACTGAAGCTTCCTTTTGGGGATAATTTTGGAACATAACCTTGCTATTAAATTCTTCTTACAGCCTTGAAGTATTTGTAAAATCAATGAATATACAACTTAGCTCATTCCCTAGTTATTAAATAAGAAAACTGAAGAAAGTTGGTTGCCAAGGAATGAGCATTCAAAAAATACATTATAACAGCAACTGTAATAGTAACAGCATTCATAACAACAACTACAGCTCAACTGTTTACAATGAATATAGTCTTTTCAGTTTCTTCAAAGCCATATGCTTCATATGCACAACAGTGGTAACCAGAACAAACTTTGGCTGCATTGAGGAAACTGGAAATACAAAGAAGGTATTAAGGCACTGTGAATAAAACGCAATATTATGAGTACCTAACCATAATCAGGAGGAAAAAAACCTCCACTATTAGTAATATTTACAATTTAATACGAACTTCAGCACAAAAAATTGCAACCAGAGTTCAAAAAATACATTGCCTAACAGAACATCAATTTTAAGGCCTATTTCTTTGTTTAATTTTGTCAAAAGTTCTGTGTATTTTCAAAATATAATTAACAGATTTCATGGTCTGTAAGTATGAAACTCCATTTAAGCTGAATATTTAAAAATAAACTAAAATTGATTCTGAATGAAATTTAAACAGTAACAACAAATATGCATATTTTAAACCACTTACACATGGGTTCAAAAGCAAACATTTTTATGTGAATTTATGAGACATTTCTAAAAAATACAGCAAATTAAACATTTAAAGTTCAAATAATATCAGGTCACATTTGAAATATCGGAAAATTGGAATGGTCTTTGTTCTTCACGTGTCTCATTATGAAAAGAATACTTACAACTTTATACTTGAAGTTCTACCCTAAGACTGAATGACCTAGCTTTGCCAGTTTCTGTTAAATCATAACATTTTCAGGTAGCAAGAAAAGTAAAATTTTTCATATGGCTCTCGTTGTGGCTTAGCACTGTAAAAGGTCCATGAGTGAAATATTGGCCCCATCAAAGTCAAAACTTCCCTGAACTTTGACAGAATCAAAATTTCACCTCATATCTGCTAAAGTTATGAAGCTTTACAGATACTTTAGAAGCATGAAAAAAATGAAATGACATCTTCTGGTCCTTTAAAAGCTCTTCACACACATTATGTAGATTAGTATAGCATTCTATGCATGATCAATATCACAAAAACCATGCATTTGCATAGACGTGCTATATATAATACTGCATGTCTCACCATTCAAGCTTGGCATGCACAGAAAGCACATCTCTTTACTAAGAGTTCCGTGTGTGGAGTATTTGAACAAATAGGAAAATGAAGCAGTAGTAGTTCCTCAGATTGGATTCTAATGTAATCATTTAAGTTATTGGTAAAAAGGGTCATACTTGATTTTCAGTTTTCCCTTTACCAACAAGGGGTTGGAAAGCAAATAGTGTCAGCTTGTAAAATGCCCTCAGTAGGATGTTCTAAATGGGCAATTATTATAAACATACTCTCCAGTATGTTTTAAAGCTATACAGACATTACTTAGTCTACAGAGAGCAGCTTACTTACGTCTGGGGCTCCTTTTCATTTTGCTGTTTTTGCTGTGGTTGTAGAACGTTATTTACCAGCTCAGTGATCCCACTAAAGGGAAACCACCTGTTTAAATAAGCAAATAATGTGACTGAATAACCAATAAAACCACACTAGTTCAAATGTTTTCTTATCCAATAATAATAGAAATAGACAGGCGGAAAAGCTAGAGCCAATGGGAATGCTATAGCTGCAATACTAAATCAGCCACTACAGGTGGAAGGGAAGTAAAGTTTAACAGTTAACCAGTTCACAAGCAGGCAGCAAGAACCTACATCCAACTAAGATGTGGATGAAGTAAGAAGCTGCAGGCAGCTCTCTTACAAGCCAGTCAGGAAGCAGAAGGCAAACTAACTGCAGCCTTTCAGGTATTAGCTTACACTAATACCATCAAAGGTGCCAAAAGCAGAACATGGCAAAGGTAGAAAAGTCAAGCCTACTGCACTTTTAAGATATTTTACTTACTGTGTCAGCTGTGGTTTTTGCTCTTCTTTGACCCTAAAAAGATAAGTTTGCACAACTGAGTGCAATATGTCGTAAAACAACTATCCTGACGTTTTATAATCTGTATCAAATTAGTAGGAAAAGATCCTTACTTAAAGAAGAATTCCCTTAAAATCTGTTGTATTAAGTTGCATTCTGTGCTTATTTCCATTTAGGATTAAAATTCAGAAAACTAAATATTTTAGTTACAAATATAGGATAGATATAAAATATAGATCTATAAGATAGATCTATCTTATAGATCTATACGATAGACAGATATAAAACAGATATAGGAAATCAGTGTGATTTCCTGTAACTGTCTTCTAATTCTTCGAACAGAATACCATGTTTGAAAACTTTCAGTGACACATTCAGCTATAAATGCAAAGGAAAGTGTATAAATGCAAAGGAAAGTGTCTTGATTATGTTAATTACAATCTATTTTCTAGATTTTTATTTACAACCAAATTCTCTATCATAATTTAAGATGAATTTAAAGCATATAGTGTCATTTTAAATGCTGCAGCATTCAAAAGTCTTCACTCTGTTTCTTAAATTACAATTATGTCAGTGTCCGAACACAGCATAACTCTAAAACTAAGGAGGGAAATCTAAGGAACTCTATTCTAAGGAGCTAAGGAACTGTGTGAAGTTTTCTATGACTCACTAAAAGAAACAAATAATACATTCAGTAGATCTGTAGAGTACTGATTAGAATTTGTCCATCATCCTTAGGAAATTATCCTTCCTGAAATACATGCTTTAGTTTGAGTGAATAAGCAAAGGAGATTCCTTCACAGCAAACCCAAGAACGGAGACATACACTTACAAGAATACTTACATCCTCTAAATGCAGGTATCTGTCTTAAATACCAAGTTGGGATTTAGCTTTCTTTTACCTTCAATAAAAATGAACAGGTTCCTGAATAAGCGTTCTGAATGTCTCTCTGGAGAATATTCCCTTACTTTGCCAAAAGTGAGTTCAGGCTCACAACTTAAGCAGATGTTTAACTTTGGACAGGAGATTAAAGCTCACAAAAATAGCTCCGTGTCTCCCCCTCCACATGATGCATCACAGTGACTAAAACAGCAGCTAGACAAGCACTCAGTAAGAAAAGTGGACACTGATACACTAAAAACCTTAAAAAGAGAATTTACCAGAGAAAGAGAAAACTGAACATGTAGCACACAGTGAAAAGTCTTCTAGCATAGTGTGCCTCTGCAGCATTTTAGAAAATTGTATTTAAAAAAAAAGTTCGGATACAAAACCAAAAAATACAGATACACTCGAAAGTTAAGAAATATGAAAATAAAAATTCTTCATGCCATTGCAATTCCGCTTGACCACACATCTTAATTATAACCACTTTAATCTTTAACCATGAGATTCCGTACTAGTTTTTCCACCCAAAATATTCAAGGGGCAGGGAGGAAATCGAAGTGCATCGGTACCATCTGCAGCAGGCAGCACTTGGAGCCTCCAGCCTCAACAGTCTGAAAGCCCTATGGTGAATGGTGACACGGAAATGGTCCCTCAGAACTCATGCCACTTGCCCAGAGCTAGACAATGGAAGCGTGAGCTCCCTAGCAACTGGACAGGGAAAACTGAACACACTGTTACTCCATGGTTCCTTACATTCCTCTCACTACATAGCTCCCAGACATATTAACTGGACATCTCAAGTATTATCACACTGTGATTTTTTCTGTGTTAGAAAAACAGCTGAGATATACGAGTGTTTCGTTTATTAAGATTATAACCCATATCTTTCCTTTGGATGAGGGACCACGGTCATTTTTTGTCACATCCAAAACTGAAACCAAAATAGAATGAGATTAAATTCTGCAATAATGCACGCTAATTCTGAGTGCTCCATTTGAAATCTTTGGTGTTTTTTTTTTTTCCAAGAGGATTTAACATCTTTACATAATTGTATATATTCACTGACTTCAACTGCAGCTGCAAATCCTTCGTATTTCTGAAAATCACACAGATTTTTAGTTTAGAACCATTAAATAAAAAACATTGGCCATTAGCAGACCCCTGAAAATCTGCATGTAAATGGTTTCCCCCCCATTTTATAGGAACACTGTGTTCTAACACAGGATGTAATTTGATTATGCATTTCAAAACATATCTCCTATGAAATACTCTTTTCTCCTTTTACAATTCTGTGTCTCATCCACTATACTCTTTCCAACACTGCAGTTATGTGAGGACAAGAGCCTCCATTATTATATAACTGTGACGCAGTCCTTGAGTGCTATCCATATATCCTTCAGTCCCTGCATTAGGCAATGCTCTTCCTTGACTTTCCAACAATGGAGCAAAAGCTATAATTTGAAATGAAATTATGAAAAAAAAACTATTGAAAAACCATGTTCTACCATATGAAGTTAACCTAATATTGCCCTCATAGCTCAACAGGCCTAGGGCTTTAGGTGCACAGCACAGACACTCATCATTCAAGGTCAGGGAAATTAGGGGTAGTACTTTAGTAACTGACAGAAATATTAACATGTTAGATGAAATACATGGAATACATTCTAGCACAATTGTGGTTGTCTTTTTCTAGACAAAAAAGTCCTGAAAAGACTCCAGATTCTTAAGTACAGTCTACATACTGCACATACAGTTGTACTTCCCTTGATTACAAGAAGTGCCTTGGATTTTATGAGATAGAATACTCCCATATTTCCCACATACAAATTGCTTTTTCCCTTCCTTTCAAAAATCATTAACTATCAATTCTTTGCAAGAATTGGACTGACACATCAGTATAGATATACTTTCATTTACTCAACAGACCAAATGAAAAAACCCAAACAGTGTAACTGCACATTGATTCTTTCACACAGTTTGTCTATATTTTGCCCTCCCCCATATCCGCCTTCTAGAAACTCCAACAAGAACAATGCCAGTCTGAGTTATTTACTAGAAATAATTTCTAATAAGTACCTGTTTAGAAAGACCACCAGCAGGCTGCAGATAATATGTCTAATCAACAGTGGCTGGGACAATATATTCCAACAGTGCAAAATATTAAGTCATTCTCTCTCTATTCTCATTCTTGATAATTTCTTTCACAACAGGAATTCACTCAATACTCTGCACAAGCACCAAATTAATTCTAAAATGCTGAAAGAATCTGAAGCCTTCATCAGTTAACATTCTATTTTGCACTGATCATAATCCCATATACTGCATAATTTGCATCACTTTAAAATAAGACAGTATTTTACTACTTCTCAACAATAGAGAATATTAGGACTTTACACTCGGTTGACTGCAACCTTCGAAATGTTCATAGCATCTTTCCTATAGCGATCCTCTGCAGGCCTGCACAGTGCAAGTGCCAGACCCATTTGATCTTTTCCAGACAGTAGCATCATTAGGTTGGAACCTGACTAACACTGAACACCTTTTTTAGTGTCAAATTCTCCCTGGGTACTAAAAATTTCTTCAAAGGTTATGGCTAGTCTCGCTGGAACAAAAGATGTATTAGAGGACAGAACAGAAAAGTGGGGGAAAGGAAAAGCAGAAGCAGGAGAGAACATTGTGAAGGAAGTGAATATATTAACACATTTTTTCTCAATCATACAAAGTCCTAAATATTTTCTATTCTTCAACCTACAGGAAAAGTGCTTCTCTAAAATCTACTGGGCCAAAATCATACAATATTCTTCCCAAATGATGTATTGGTTACAGGCAAACTAACAAGCAGTCTGCCAACACACCTCTTCTCCACTTTTACATGCATCAGAATTCAGGTGTCCAGATTCACAATAATGATCCATAAAATACACTCTACATCTTCTAGAGGTCTGAAATTAAACAGGTACTTAATTCTCCTCCAGTGAAATCTGGGATATCCTGGGACTTCAGAATGAGCCATCCTTGCCAGGAATATAATCTCAATAACACAATATTGCACTCAAGATTCACAGCTTTGCCATCCATGGACCTACAAGCACAAGGAGGTGACATTGGTAGGAACAGTCTGAGTGTACCTCATGTCTCCTAGAAGTACTGAGCAGAGCACAAAGCACAGAACACTCCGCGCCACTTTCATTTGCAATGTTACAGGCTGGGAACTGCATTCCTTTGCTCAGCAGTGGGACAGCAGCTTTCTGCGCTCCCCTCAGCCATAGGAACTCACAGCACAGCCCTCCCTTGCAGCCATCTCAGCAAGGCTAGGAGAGGCCATTGTAGGACTCTAGGCTTTTTTGCCCCTTTTGATGAAGCTGAGAGAAGTGGAAATGCAAATTTATTGACTGGAATTCAGATTTCCCTTATCTAGCATTGAAAAAAAAAAAGTGTTTATTATTAAAATTAATGATATAATTGAAGTTGTCAGTAGCACTTTAATGAAGTCGTTGATGCTTTTACAATAGCTATTTTCATTAACTGCATTGCTTATTAAATTCCATCAAATGGGACACAACTATGAAATGTTCGGTTTTGGGAACACAGAGCCTAATGGCCCAAAACTCAAAGCAGAATATACACAGTCTCAAAGAGAAAGGCATGTTACACTTAACTTGATTAAGAATTAAGATGAGATTAAATATTAACTCAGAGACCTATCTCGTTTCCCCAAAGCAAATCGTACAGGAACAATGAGAGATAGTCTCCGTTCTATAAAAAGAATCTTCACATCTTGTTTCCTTTACAGATACAATACTGACACTGACCTCCAGCTGTGTTAATAGAAAAGGAAAGAACTGTTGAGTGAAGACTGTGGAAATAATTTTGTCTTAAATATAGATTTCTAGTTTTATACATTAAAAAAGCTATAAAGGCAACTATCTTTCAAATAAACACAACAGCAGGAATGCCAACTACTACACCCACACACATTACAAAGTGAATTCAACTTAATAATGCCCTCTGAGTTTGTATTTTCTTCTTTGCATTCCAGATCCCACTATTGTGAACAACAGTATAAAGCCAGAAGCTCGCTCAAGGTTCAAGATGCCAACACATTGGCTTCAGGTGAAGACACTGTTCTCTCTCCTCAAAATTCTCTCCAATTATTAACAAATTTCAACTACTCCAAAAAGACCGGCTAATTAGAAAATCAACACAGTGAATGCAAAGACAGTGAAAAGCAAAGATTAAAGACAAAACTATAAAATCAGATTATGGATTTTATGTTGGGCACTGCTATTTCTTGCTCAGCTGTCCAAAAAATGAACATACTGCTAAATGAAAGGACTGCTGTAAAACTATAATAAAGAATTCTGAAACTTTTCACAAATTAAAATGTAATTAATAAGTGAAAATTTTCCAACAATCTTCAAAAAAATATAGAATTACCCAACATGCACTGGGCTGAAAACTACATGAGAAGGTGGTAAGGAAAGCACAAGCAAGTGATTTCACATTCTTCAGCCCTTTTTAAAAATTCTGATTAGTGGATGCAATACCTGCATCAGGAATCTATATTCCCATTCTCATAATACATGAACATCACAATTTTTTTGAAGTATTTGCCATCACTAATATTTTTGTTATGTAGAAAAAGAAATCATCCCCAACATACTTTGAAAAATGACAAAAAATTAAAAAAATAAATAAAATTTAAACAACATTTTCTTGCTCTTCTGCTCTCCTTTTTTCCCCTGCCTCCTGCTTTCTCCTACTGAAAATGGCATTCAGTGCATAACTGCACAGTTTAACTACTAAAGGGATGCAAGTTCCAGGTATAACTAGGGACTGTGCTGAAAAAGAGAGGTCATCCATGGATGCTTCATCCATGAGGCTTCCACCACACTATCATAGACTGCAAGGTCTATTAATACATTTTCCTAGATTTGTTACTGTGGACTCTTTCCAAATCTTCAGAATAGCATCCCAGTGACATTTCCTTGATGGTGTGACAAGCTGGAAACAAAAGATTACTGTACAGTGATTACCAGCTCACAACTTAAGTCTGAAGTAAAGATGCATGATACACAATTTATGACGTTTCTCACATCAGCTCTTAGTAAACACAGCCACAAATATGTAAAATCAGCAACTCTCTTGAAAGAGGACACCTCTACAGCTGAAGTTACACAACATTCAGTACGTTTAACTCCAAGAACAGTTAGGAAGGCTGACTATATTGCCACACTATTTGGCTGAGTGGAAATTGGAAATATTTACATGTTAACTGAACTGATTATGTGAACTGATTACTCCATTGATACTAAAAGAATATTCAACTTAGAATATTAAGCTGAATTTCATTTTATGAAAGTGAAATTTTCTTTTATATGACTGTTCTGAGGGTTTTTAAAATTAATTTAGAGAGTAGAAGTAATTGAATGAAAAGGATCATAATATGAACAGTACAATAATAACAGTCTTTTCCAATGAAAGATTTTACTGAAGAAGTGTTCAGGTGACTTTCCTGACTGATTTTGACCTGATCATAACAGAAGTATCAGCAGCTTCTGCTAAAACAACTCAAAGACTTGAGCTGAGAGATAATTGAGCATTCAATACTACTAGACAAGCAGGTGGATAAGTTAGGTACTTGCAATAGAAATAATGCCTGTAACAGTGAATAAATTCAAAGCCCATCTAAATCCATGCTGAAGTGGTTAAACAACACCTGAAATTCAGACTGAAGAGATATTAAAGAGTGGCAACAAGAAAAGTCCATACATCCTTCACAAATAAGCATATCTACGGATGATGCTTTATAATAGTCCAGATTGAATGAGCTGTCTACAAACCTCAAATGAAAATCATCAATAAACACAGTTAATTTCATAAGATTAATATTACATTTTAGACGTGACATTTAGATCATAATTAGAAACTGGATGATCAGAGCTTCCAGCTTTCAGAGCAAACTAGACTTATTGCTTACGACAGTAACATCTCTAGAAAAGATAAACTAAATGCAGTTTGTTGCAGTTGAAAACATAATACTCAACAGCCCCATACTTGAATTTCAAATCAAGGAGTGAGGAGACTGACAGTAAGTTTTGATTCCTCCAGAAAGAGCCCAGGAAATGAGACTGCTTATCTTTGGATATGAATTCTTCAGAGCAATTTCTTTTCCTATTATTTGCTTCTAGAGGGTGCTCTACACTTGTGCTTTATATGGGGCAAGCTAATCATTTCCGTACCACATAATCATAATGAGTTAATTATTTTAAATAATATTTTCTTCATGAGCTGTTCATAGAAGAGTCTTTACTTACATCACCATTTTGGTGGCCCCTTTGTTCTTCCACTAAGGAACAAGGAAATTAATCCTTTCAAGACTGGTGACAATGACCTCCAGGAGATTCTCTGGATTCCTCCTGCTCCTTTAACAGCTGCTCCTACACTTCTATCTTGGCCAATTTTTTTCATTTCCATTACAGTCTTGATATTAAAACCATACATTGAGTGCCTGAATCACTGCTCAGCACATGAGAAAATGATTGAAGTACAACTGTAATAACGAATAAGTACTACACTGAATGGTATCCACCATGTTAGGTGCAGTTCCAATAATTAGTTCACAGATCAATGCTCTCTCTTGAAGGTTAACCAAAACTGGAAGCAGCAGGCCCTGACCAGGGAGGTGATATTAAAAGGTAAGTGTTGAAAATCTAGTGTTCAAACCAACCATGTTGTCTAACCTGAGCTAATGCTGCTATCTCCTATATTTAGCAAATGAGTATTTTGGTTATCACAGCACGAGTGGGAGTTTGTAACCGTCAGCACTGCAATCAGCTGCCATGTGGAGCACACCAGCTGCTGCCCACCTGAGTGGCTGGTGGCTGCTGAAGGGATACACGGAAACAGGCAGCAACAAAAATTATAAAGCAAAAATTAATGTAAAGTTTTGAATGAAGGAAAGTTGTCAAAGATGGGCAAGAAATACAGCTAGAAAATTATTTATTCTACATAAACAGGCTGTGAGCAACCTGATCTAGTGGAAGGTGTCACTGCCTATGGCAAGAGGCTTGGACTAGATGGTCTCTAAGGTCCTTTCATAGCCAAACCATTCTGTGATTCCATCAACATAAGAAAATATATTCAGTGAAGTAATGTCTCCCAATCTTAATATTCTAGAAGCTTTTTTCATTTGTCTCATTTACTAACTTTCCTGAACAGGAGTTTTGCCAGTTTGAGCTTCTTGTGTTAAATTATCAATTACTTAGTAGTTTTACCATATATAACAGTTTCAAGATCAGCATCAGCTACTTTCAAAATGTCAAATTTAAAAAATTAAAAATTCATCAAAAATTATAGTGTGTTAGAAATCTAGTGAGAGCAAAATAAAGATCCAAACAATGCCGTCAGCTGAAAAGAGCAAGGAAGTTTTAAAGAGTCCTTGAGCTTCCATCAATACTTCTTGACTAGAAGTTTAGTTGTTCAGTTTACACTGGCTCATTTAAAGAGCAGTTGTATTATGTAATTCTTTACTAGAAGGAATTTCTAACTCCAATTTCAAGGAATGAGAAACGCACAAATACCTCATTAAATTGAATTGGTTTGTTCTGTAAGTCAACTCCTTTTTACACAAACCAAAAAATATGTCCCAACAAATGCTGACTTTCTTCTCATGAAGAAGCTGCATTATGAGACAACAGTTTAATCATTTATCATCTGTCAGAGCGGTATTTATGCTAATACTGTGGTGTCTCTCACACAATTTGAGAAGACCCTGCTTTTCTGTGATCTCAGAGCTCACACCATATGCAGACCAAAGGGCCTCACTTTGGAGCCCAACACATCCCTAAGACCTGCCCACAGTGGTAGCTTCTGTTTTACTACAGTTAGTTTGAATTTAACCAAATTTTGGTTTTGCTTTCCTTATTTTTTAAGAATAGCTTAACAAAGCAACAGGAAAGAAACCATTCCTCCAATTCCTCATCCTGAATGAGATCATCTGCCTCATGCTACCCCAGTCCCACAACAAAAATGTTCTCTGGCTCTTTGTGTCCCACAGCATCTTTCCGGTGAGCCCAGAAATGAAGGCCAACGAGATGCTGAGTGTGCTGAAGGGAATCAAAGATCAACCTACTGAGTGAAAGCCTCTGTGCCCTGGCATAGAGCCCAGGGTGCCTGCAGATGGTCTGGGGAAGAGAGGTTGGATATCATGAAAAGGTTCTTCACCAGAGGGTGGTAGACATTACCACCAAGCTGCACAGGTCACGGCACTGAGCTGCTGGAGTTCAAGAAGCATCTGGACAATGCTTTCAGCCATATGCTCTGATTTTTGTGTGGTCCTGTGTGGAACAAGGAGTTGGACTCAACAATCATTATGCATCCCTTCCAAATTGGCATATTCTAAGATTCTATGATTCTACAATACAATCCTTAAGATAATATTCCATTCTTATGTTTCATGTTACTTCAGAAAACTCAGGTTTCACCATACAAGACATCATTGTTTTGACTGGGATAGAACTAATTTTCTTTGTAGAATACATTCATAACCTTATCTCTACGTAAAGGACAAACCTACTCAAGTCTCAGTAAATCTGCAATTTCCATGCACAATTTTAAGAGTGAACTTCAGTAACAGATTTTAGTTGTTGTCCTACATTTCTTTTCCTTGAAAAGAAAAATAAATGTTATTTTAAAAGTTGCAGGAGAGGAACAAGAGTGTCAGAAGGAGTCTTTCACTGAATATTTAATTCCATTACAAGGAAGTTTCAGACTACACTGAAAATTCATCTAAAAATAGTCTAGTACACTTGTAGGTATATCTACTCAGATATGAAGCAAAAATGTTAAAAATGTTTTATTTGAACTGGATCAGAAGGATTTTTAAGACATATTTATTATAGTGTATGAATGGCTACTTTATTTAATGTAATTTCCATTAATCCCTATTGGAAAGAAGAGACTTTTTAAATAGAACTTAAATTTTAATCTCTTGTGCAGCTAACTGAAATATTTCAGGAAGTCATAAAACAAAGTGGAAAGCCTAATCTTAAAACTGATACAAAAACGAGGATATTGAAATCAAACAACCATTTAATCCACTTTTGGAAAATTAATTGAATTTTACAAAATATGTTTTAAATATACGGCAAAAAAGATGGCCTTGCAAGTAATAAATGTAAAGATGTAACACTATAAATAGATAGGTCACGCCAAAAGTAATGCCTCCTATTTATTTCCATGGAAACTACAACAGATACAAGGAGTATAATAACACTATTTGACAGAGCAAATTCTTAGCTACAAAACTTTCTTACTCAACATAGTCACCACCATTACCCATGCATTTTCACTAGCAGTGAACAGAAGCCCGCATGGCAAGCTTGCAGAAATTTGCACCAGTGGAGCTGATCCACTGTTGTTGTCACCACTGCTGAAAAGCACCACTCACCAGCTCCCTGTGCTCACATCCACTGGTTGGTCTCCAGAAACATTCAGCATGTGTCGATGAATGTCAATTGGTGCCATGTTTTCTGCATGGAGGAATTCAGTGACACACCTTTGCTTCACCTACGCTTCCATGTCAGACACCATTTTGTCAGACTGCCCCTCTATTGCCATCTGTCACACAGCCACAACATGTAATGGAATACTGGCAGCAGTGTTCAACCCCTACTGCTGTATCAACATAATAAAATAGGAGGCATTACTTTCAGAGAAGAGGAGCCCTCATTTAATTTTTGAACAAATTACTCCAAAATAAGTAATTTTAGGGAGGTTAAAAAAAATTTTTTTTTGCCCCCCACCCCTTTCTTTTTCAATAGCAGATGGCATTGCAAGCATCTCCCACTGGAAATGCTTTTCTTGACACTTATAATATCACCAAGTGCAACAGTGAAATGTACAGTCCTGGTCTCAGTTGTCAATGGGTGAATCCAATAAAAATTTATTTTAACTCTGTAACTAATTGGAATGCATTAGCAATTACTTTGGTCTTGATAAGACATTTTGCCTGTTAAATAACAACTATATTCACCAAGTGGAATACTACACAAGAGACAGCAAATCAGTATTTCTCAGACTGTGATGCCTCAGTGCATGAACAAGATTTTCCAGAGTGGAAGCAATTCTGAGAAAACAACTGCTTGAGAGAAATTAAAAGGAAAAAAAAAAAATCAATATTGTGAATTTGTTCTTGTTTTCAGCCTCTTCAGAATAAGCCTCAAAGAGAGCCTCTTTGTAGAGTGGACTTAGGTCCTGCACCCATTCATACATGGAGCTATGTGTAATTACAGTATATCAATAGTAATGGGAGCAATACTGGAACTTCATCAGTAAGGACAGCTTAATAAATGTTATAATACCATGATAAATACAAGTTCCTACCAAAAAAAAAAAAAAAAAAAAACCACATATCACAGTTCCTACTATGAAAACTAGATTACTGTGTAAGTATTAAACAGGAAATTAAAAACCAGGACAAGAAAAATAAAGGTGAAATGCAACAGTAACGTAGCCTATCATTCCAAGCAAATGTTGTGACAGTGCCTTCAAACGGGAGGGTTTTTTTAATCTAGAAAAGTGTTATTCATTCTGACACAAAGTTTATTGAAACAATGTGCACTCCTTTAATTGGCTTTCACAGGACAGCTACTCACACACAAGTATAATTACTCCTGCTGGCCAAACATCTAACCTCTGAGATCTGATATAAATTAACAGTGAAGGTCAATAGAAGTTGTTGAAACATCTAATTTTATTCTTCTTCTGGTTCAAAAACTTTGCAAAATGGTTTCTGAAAATAGTACAGACATTTCTGTATAAACAAAATTGTCTTCCAGAAATGGTGAAAAACTTCAATCGTGTCATTACTTTTAATAGAGATTTTTGAAGATACAAATTAACTATAATTGAAACTGTAACAGCCTTACAGTTTTCTGACTTTCTTCTATTTTTTTTTTTTTTTTTCCTAAATTAACTTTCCTATTCAAGCTGCACAAAATCTTCCTACAGTCAGAGGCACAATTAAGTACCTGGGTTGGTAGCCTTTATGCATTTCCACCAAATAATGATGAAAATTTTACATGTGCAATTAAACATTACACTCAAATAAATAAAAAATACAGTATTCTCTCAACGATTAACATTTCAGCGTTGAGTCAATAGCTGAACTTCCTGAAAGAAGTGATGTCTGATACATTGTTTTATAATGAAGAATCTTAATATTTCCTGCTTTATTCCAAGGAAACACAGAAAACAAAGTTAGCAACCAATTAAGAACCCAGAAGTCCCTCTCCCAGATATTCATGGCATCTGAAACACTAACTGATTATTTGTAAGAGTACCAAGTTTTACACTACAGAAATTGGCTACAACAGTTTACTTGTGCATGGAAAGCAAGAGCAGAAGAGAAGGAAGATCCCTTATAATTCTCCCAACAAATCTATATCTATACAGTAGGCATAACTTTAATGCTACCTATAGAAAAAAAATTTTTGTCAGCAATATTCTTTATAAACACAATTTATTCAAACTCTTCTGTGAAAATAATTTCTGAACTTCTAATAACAGAACTGTGACTTGCAGCTTTGGATGATCTCATAAATCTTTATTATAAAGCAGACACTCATTGTTCTTGTTTCCAACTAATCATAAGCATTCATTCATGTCTGTTTGCAATTAGGGTGTATTTAAAGTGAACAGAACTGCCATTTATGAAGATACTATATATACATGAAAATTAGTAAATACAAAGAGACATCAAAACTAACCTTAACAATAGTCCCATGATTTAAAATGTAGCACATGGTAAACCTTGAAAAACTCATTAACAAACTCATTTTGCAGAGTTACACCATTAGGTACTCCAAGTCCATTTCTAGTGGTAGCAAGAAACTAAACTATGTAAATTCACTGTTCTCTTAAACCACACCATTAGTATAAATGAGAAATAAAGGCAATCTACAGATAAAAGGTTTTAAAAGCAATTTTCTATTTAATAAACCAGTGAATTTGTATGCTTCTATTTTGTAGGAACACACCAACCCCTTTTTTCAAATGAAGGAAGTACATCTATTTATGCTTAAAAAGATTGAGAGAAAATAAAGATTCTTAATCATGAAAAATCTACTCAAGATCAGCCTGGGGAGTAAAGCTTTTAAAAATGCAGAGTGTCTGATGGAAGGATATTTATGACATTTCAGTAGCAGTTATTTTCATAAACCAAGGTCTATCTCAAGTACAAATTCAAAACACTGCAATGTGTGGGGGGCAAATAAGAACTGTGCATTAAATAGCAGAACATTTAATAAGAATTAGACTCAGGACTTTGTGTCTCATCTGAACATCCTAAACTGCAATATAAGCTCAATACTTCTTGCATCACCATGTACTATGAACCATGAAGAGCAGCAACCTTTCATTTGTTTGAAAATCAGCTCTAAGTTACTCACATCCATCTGTCCTAAAGCACATTGAACTTGTTCAGCATCTGTTTAGGGCGTGTTTTCTAGACATCTCACCTGGAATGCTGTCAACTAATCCACTGCTATTTTGAGCTGCAGTTTAAAACCTAGATATTGCACTTTGGAATTGCCACACAGCTCAGTTTACATAAATGGTTACATCTAAGCATAGTTCTTACTGGATAATGACCCTGCTGAACACCATTCAAAAATTTTAGACCATATGACCAGTTTATCAAGATCATTTTAAACCTGTTTCCTAACATGCTTCTAAGTACACTCTAAATGTCCACCATTCTGGACGTTAAAGAAAAGGCTGGCTGCTGTTTGGACAGCTCCACAACGTTTCATTTGGCACATCTTTCCGTTTAGAGGAAAGCAGCCGCAGCTACACAGTAAAACTTTTTGCCTTCCACTGGCATTTATTACTATTCTACAGCAGCTTTCTTTGTATCACCTGTCCTGACTTGCTTAGGAATATGCTCTGCAAGATGATCTTAAAGCTCTCCTCAAGTCAAGACACATTATCTGCTGCCACTTCTCCGCCTCCGGAACCTGTTACCTGTTGCAGAATCAAATTAGACTTTTGGCATGATCTGCTCTTGATAAATTCACATTGTCTATTATTCATTCCCTCATTATCTTCTAGATAGTTAGAACTTATTTCTTCTACTGCTTTTCTGGGAATTAAACTGGGCTGCATCACTTCCAGCTCTCTGGATATCATTCCAGCAATTTCATCTCCACTTCTCAGAACAGATTTCTTGTTTACCCTTCCCTAGTCTTCACAAAGACAACAGCCAGAAAAAAAATTATTTCATTACGTTTCTTAACTTGTTAAATAGCTTAGATCAAAATCTATGAAACCCAACTAAGTAGTACTTTTATTATTACTTTGTGATTCACAAAAGTATATTAGAGACAATTCTAGAATCTCAATTAATTAACATATTCCTTTAGCCACAAAGAACAAGTTAGGTTGATGATGAAAATAAAAAACCTACTTTCTAAAGACCTATCCAGGCAGATAATATGGCTTTGCAAGTACTGGCAGCAAGTCATAGAGTCAGAGTCATAGAATGGCCTGCGTTGAAAAGGACCACAATGATCATCTACTTTCAACCCCCCTGCTATGTGCAGGGTCACCAACCACCAGACCAGGCTGCCCAGAGCCACATCCAGCCTGGTCTTGAAAGCCACTGGGGAAATGTCTGACACCAGGATGTGAACTGATTGAAAAAACACAGAACAGACCAAACAAAAAAGTCTAAAGGAGAAGAAAATTTAACTGTTTAATACTTTTGGCCAAGTGTTTTGGAAAGGACAGTGATTCCTTACTAATAAGGATGCTCCCTTCTCACCGAAAACAGAGAACGTTCATCAAGGAACCAAAGTTATTTAACAAAAAAAAAAGATCAAAAGTAGAATGTAAATTTTGAAGGTGAATTTTTATAAATATTGAAACATTTTACTCACAATAGTAATGAAAAGTAACATTTTTAAGTCAGTTTTGAACAAATTTCTAAGTACATTCATCTTCAATTCTCACTTTCTTGAGCCTGATGCAATAATTGCTCAGAAATTTTATAATATACTTGGTGGATAAAATCAGATCACAATGGTCCCTTATTCAACTTTAAAATCTACTTAATCCATATTACTTTCTCTTAATGTGCACTCAATGCACTCAGAAATTTTCCTATGTGTATGAGTTCAAACACATTGCTTTTTTCAACTGATCACCTCTCTCCAACATCAGCTATCAAGTGCTATTCATATATTAACGATCATGTAAATGAAAAAATAAGATTTAACTGAAATAAACATTATATATTTTCACAGTTACATAAGTATACTTATAAAAAGATAAATAACAATATGCACATTAAAAATAAAGGCTGCATTCTATACATGGGGCATGTCTTAAAGCAACCATTCATGCAATACCACTATGAAAACTGAAGTTATTTCAAATGTGCCCTGTACAGTAATTTAAATAATGATAACTTGAAAATTACATACTTATTAATGTGCCCATTTTGTTCATCATCAAACAAATCTCTATAGATTTTATAACTATAGAGGTCATTTTTTCAGTTTTCCTAAAATAATTTTGTTTTAGTATCTCTGGTAATAACATTACTGAGCTTCAGTGAGAGAAAATAGCAAATTTTACCAAGCAATGTTTTTTACTACTAATAAAATGCTGCAGAACAACCCTGATTTGCAAAATACTCTTAGAACAGAAAGTAGTAATGGAAGCACTCTGCTCTCTTCCACAGTTCTTGAAAGGAAATAACAGGCTCTTTTGATTTCAATAAAATGGCATTCTATATATAAAATGTATTTATATCTTTGCAAATAAGTGCAAGACTTACACTGATCATGGCTTTAGAAATCTTGCCTAATTTTTCTATAATGTTTCAAAGCCCAACTTAGCATCAGGATGTGATGATTTTACCAATTATATTGATAACAGGATTTTGCTACTTAAAGAAGATTGCCTCAGGAATGAAGAACAGTGGGTTGAAGCTGAAAAAGGTGAAGTCAACAGACAGAAAAGATCACTCTGAAATAACCATATTCCTATTTGGTTGAAGACATATACCCTCAAATTACCGACTTACTTAAATATTTAAGAATTCTCTTTAGAATTTCTCCTGATAATGGCCTACCATAAATCAGTACCTGCGGCTGCTTTCTCCTTTCCCAGTTTGTCAGGACATTCCACTTTATTTTCATTGGTCCTCGTATTTATCAGCTGCCATTATCTTTAGCTATCTCAATCATGATAATTCCATTATCAAATTCCATGTACTACATTTTTCTACCAAAAGGCTGTGGCATGGTTTTCTGCTCTCTGCACTGATTTTCAACAGTGTAGTATCTTACCCTCAAAACATTCAGCATCTTGTGACCAGCATGTCCAGAATGAAGATCATGGCCAATAATCTTACTCCTCAGGCACAGTTATGGTATTAATATACTCAAAAGGAGAGAAAGCTTTTCTACAACAATCCCCAACTCCCAAACCATCCTGCTCTCATCTCTTATATGAACACAAAGAAATGTACATATTTTAAAAAAACACCATGTTAAAACCAAGTGCACATGAATTTCCTCCCCCAGGGAGAGAATGTGAGAAAACAAACCAAATGTAACAGATGTTAGTCATGTCATTTAATGCATGACTGAAAGACTACAGATACTATGTTGATGAGGACAATATAAGAACCTCTGCAGAACAGAATGGGATTCGCACTCTTCAATATCACTGTAATTGAGGGAATCATAGTTTACTATAACAACAAAGATAATTCTCTTTTGAAAATTAATTAAATTGAGAACTGTAGAAAACCTGAAGACGCTTTGGAATGTCTAGCTTGCTATTAAAATGCCTGTCAAAAACACAGAAAACTATGCCTCACAACTAACATTCCATCAACCACAGAAGACACAGTGCTGTGGCCATACCAATCAGTACCCACCTGTGAGGTCTCATATTGTTCCTGCGCATGATTTCAGGATGTAAGTGGAGAAACTTGATATGAAAACAACTTGTTGCTGAAACCATTACTGAATTGTAAAACTCCTATTATTAGTGTAGTATTAATTATAGCTATTATCATATCAGGAAAAAAAATACAGACTCGGACCTTCTTGATACAAAATGGAATATCTGTAGTCTGTATTATTGATACAAGATTTGAAAAAGGCTATAATTATTAAAATATTTGAAATACAAAGAAATTATAATAGTTGTATTATTGGCAGTTACTTCAAACCCTCAGAGTTCCACTCACACAATCCCCATAAAAGAAGCACTAAAAGTTTCAATGTGTTCAAGTAGCATTAAAAATACTTGCTGAATGTTAAACTTCCTAAACAGTAGCCAAAAAAGATGGTCAATGATCACAGAATCACCAAGGTTGGAAAAGACCTACAAAGTCATCCAGTCCAACCATCCACCTGTCACCAACAGTTCTCACTAAACCATGTCCCTCAACACAACATCTAAATGTTCCTTGAACTATTAGTTTTTCATTTTTTTATTAAAAAAAGAGCATATTTATGTAGTGCAACATAATCTGTAAAATTGTAAATGTAGACTTCTTTTGTGAAATTTCAGATAGACAGGAAATGCGAACTATTTTCCATAAGATGGAACAGAATTGCAGCATCAGTTATGACACTTATAATTAACATATTTTATCCTAACTCATCATATTCATGATAAATTTACCCCAAATAAATCTATCCTAGTTCGAATGCCAATGACAGCTTAGAAGTTTTATATCTTTTTAAATACAAAACAATTGATTATGGATACTGTAAGTCATTTTTAAAAGAAGCAAAACACAAAATCATTATCAACCATCCCCTGGGAAAGAAGGGCAAATTTCTTTTAATCATTATTGGAAGGAGCTTCATACCAGGACTCCTTATCTTGTACACAAGTAATAACATAGAGACACAACAACAACTAAGTGTAACAGTCATAAGACTTCTTTTTTTGTATTGTTTTGTTGGGTTTTTTTTTTTTTTCATTTAAAAATAACAGCACTACCTTATTTGTGTTTCATATTTTTAATATTTCTTACCAACTCAAGGGAGACAAACAAAATGTCATAACTATAATACGGGTATGGTGAGGCAAGCAAATACACACACCTTGAAGAAGGCAAGCCTCAACATTCAAGAAAAAAATGCAACTGTGCAGTTAAATTCTCCACAAAAATGATTATTCCTCTGCATTACTATAGCATGCATAGGCCCCAAATGGCTTCTTCTCACACCTGTCCTATTATAGTCTACACACAGAGCAAGAAAGCATTGGAAAGTTGTTTTCAAAAAAGTTGAAGGTTATGTTCAAAGACTTCAAATGATTATAAACATAAAGCATACCTGGCTTTACAGCCATTTCTGCACAGGCAACAAATAATGGTAAGACAATGTGGCTGACTTACTATATCCCAAGAAAACTACTTAAAATGTCTAAATTATGCACTGAAGTACTGCTAATGAAGTTTAGTAGTCTCAAAACAGAATCCAGAAACTCAAAAAGCTGACAGAGAGACTGCACGGATGTAGTCAACAGAAGTAGAAGGAACACTGCTCTTTCAGACTTTTGTCTCTTGTAAGAATTTAGGTATCTGACTGAGGCTTTTCTGCACGTTTGAAATTATGGCCAAAAGTACCAGGAAAGGCATTTTCACAGAACAATCTCCAGGAAGTCAGAACCTGAGTGAAGAGGTTCTTCCTACTTATAAATGTTATACCAATCTTATAAAAAGTAGGTTAACCAGACAGAAATTAAAGTCCTGGGATGGGAATCCAGGCCTTTTTACACTCCAACACTCTTTCTCTATTGGGCTACAGAGCCACTGAATCTTTCAGAACTGGCTGCATAGCATCATAGCTTCAACAGCAGGAATAACGAATGTACTATCAGTCTTCACCTAATGAGTGTAGATGTGAGTCTCCAAAATCCTGAAAAGAAGGTTATGAAGCAAATCTAACTGGAAGCCACTTCCAAGCAGCAAATGGACAAGCAAGTCAATGTGAACAGCCAACACAGGTTCCGTGAGTGCCTGGGTACATGCAGGCATGCATGCCAGAATGACCAAATTGCCTTCCATGATCAAATGACTGGCAGGGTGAACAAGTGAATGAAAAGGGTCTTAACCCACTCCTCCATAACATTTACAGCCCAAGTGGGAGATGTGGACTGCACAAGCAGATAGTGAGATGGATGAAAAATAGGTTGGACTGCCTAGTTCAAAGGGCAGAAACTGAAATAATTGTGGTCCTCCAGGATCAATACTGAAGCCAACATCATTTAACATCTTTATAAACAGCATGGAAGTGTCTGTCAGCCAATGCAGAAGGCGCAGGGGAAATTTATCAACATCCTCAAGGGCAAGGGCTGCTATGTGAAAGACTCCAAAAGTCTGGAAAAATGGGAAATAGGAACACTGTGAGTTTCAATAGATGTAAGAGCTGATATTCCTTAAGAGCAGAAGGCAAATGGGAGGACTTAATGCCATTTACAACTGTTTAATGAGGGATGAACAGCACAGAGTGGGACACTCCCTTCCCTTTCCTGGCAATGCTGGACCTGGTGCACTTCGGGGTACAGCTGGTCCTTCTGCCTTGCAGGGCACACTGCTAACTCAGATTCAAGTTGAGCAGGAGCACTACATGACTTCAACTGATCCCTCTCAATCTGTATAGTCTTACAACAATGTGAAATGAACATATGTTATTTTTTTCTTCTACCCTGATCACTGTCTCTGCCCTCCCTTTATAAAAACTAAGATGTTTTGCATTAAATAAGGCCATACCTGCTGTGATTTCTTTCAGAATCAAAGCCAAAGATATTCAGAAGGTAATTTCACAGCACAACTCATTATGGAGATTAGGAACTTCTTTGACTAGCTTTTGTATTGTGACATGCTGAATCTTCTGTTTCACACAAAGACCCAAAGACACTTCTATACACGTGCTATTGCCCAAACTTAGACATTCAGGGAGCTTCAGAAAAAAAACACTCAGTTCTGTAGCAACAATTGTCTGAAACCTGTAGCATGTCTGAAACTTCTTAGACATCTGAATATTCTGTACATTCCCACAGTGTTAGCAATTTTAGGGATTACTCACCACAGAAAAATTAAGCATGGGTGTTCAAAGCAAAGGAGGTCACCACATTTTTCTTGTTTCGACTGTTTTCCTTCTTCCCCTGTCACTTCTATAAAAGATTTGCCAGTTTGCTATGATAGGCAAATGATAAATTTGCTAAACGATAGGCAAGTAGTAGTATAAAAAAGAAAATTAATTATGATTTTCATATAAGCAAATACTGTCCAAAAAGAATCAAACTATCAATTTTGTTTTGTTTTCCATAAAGCTGACAGAATCTATGCATGTCCCATTTTCCGGACTGGAACTTAATACAAAACTTACTAGCTGTGAAAAATTAAATAGGATAATAAATATTTGTACTGAAACTCCGCAAACAGAAGTAACTGTGATTGTTCTCACCCAAAGCAAACCAGATCTAATAAGGAGCAGTATCAAGCTACACGACAGGTGGTGTTTCTGACAGATGCATTTGAACTTTTTTTGTTCAATACAGAACAAGCTGTCACTAAGTGACAAAGCGAATAAAACATTTCTAGCATTTGCTTTTGCACAGCTTTACCACACATGGCAACACGTGGGCTGGCTACTTTTACTTTTTAATGGTTTCTTTTAATACTAGCTATCCGGTACCTTGGTACTACTCAGCAGCAAAAGGAATCTTTATAACTAAATGGGGACTTCCAACTAATATTTAAAGCATAATATACAAGATGGAAAACTCATCATCTTGATGTACACATTGAAATGAAATCATGTGATGTGTATCACTAGTAACATTATAACAGCTATTACCAACATTTCTTCTTAGTTTTACAACAAAACTAGACAAATTCTACTTTCTTCAAATCAGAATTTAATATCCAAAAACAATGGAAAGATGCATAGCAAACTAGATATACCTAGCTAACTCTCATAGGCAAAAGATGTTAACACAGGCCACCACAAAAAATACAATTCCCATCTAGAACTTCAGGATGATGAAGGCTTTAGGGTCCAGAGAGTGGTCAGTGGAAGTCTAAGCTTAAATGAGTTTCCATGGGTGGAATTTTAAAGCTAGAAAGGGAAGAGAGTGGAACAGTGGCTGAAGTATCTGATAGGAAGCTAATAAGATGCAGAAGTTAGATCATATGTTCATAGCAACTTGTTCTATAAGAGGATCTTCTCACAGCTTTAAAATCTGTGATTAAAGACGTTAATTACAAACAACCAGGATGTTGAAGAGAGTTTGGAATGTTTTTAGTAGAACTGAGCAGTAACAGCAACTCTGAACTTCAACAAACTCAGGATACGAAGATGCTGAACAGGAAAGAACCTGGTGTTTGTGACAGAGCAGCAATCTTACACATTGAATTTAATATACAGATTCTGTGTTAACAATGAATGGTAAACTAATCAGAATGCCCTATATGAGTGAAGAAAAAAAACAACTGAAGAACAAGCTACACTGGATTATTTATTTAGTCATCATTTGACATGAGGCCAGTTTGCCCCCCATCAACTCCTGTGGCCCAACAACCAAAACAATAAGCATTTACTGATCTGATTCTGAGAAATGTCCCAACCAGACCAATTTTTTTTTAAAAGAAAAGGCATTTTCATGCAGCTACTTGTAAACAACAAAGGCTAGAAGGCAAGAGCCAAAAGTTATCTCAACGGTTTTTTTTTCTTTACCTTTTACTTCCTTTTTCCTGTTTCTGCCTTACTGCCATCAGTAAGGCAACAACTCCATGGCTGTAGCACCCCCAAGAGCCAATGCCGAATAAGGCAGCTGAAGGCAATGCCACAGCTACATCATGCTGAGCAGACCTCTTGCAAGCTGTTTCTCCAGCACTGAGTTGCAAACAAACACTAACACCAAGACACACAGAGATGCATTTTCTATTTTCTTGTTTTCCTTTACCTTCCTTTTATGTGTGTTTGTCTGCAAAAAGAAGAGAAATCAAACTAACAATAGTAGCTAACAATCACCCTCCCTATTCCTTTCTTCTCCTAGTGGAGTTTCTACAAAACTGCCAGATGTCAACAGGACAATTCTTAAGAATTCCTCGCTTGCATTAAAAGAGTTGGAGATAGTGTTAAGATAAAAGTATTGCTTACATTTTTATACTTTAAAATGTTTTGACTGTTTTCCTTCTTTCCCTGTCACTTCACCAAGAGCTTGTCAGAGATTTTCATGGTCAAACTTTCCACAGATATAAGCAGGCCCAGGTCTCTCTTCTCAGAATTCTGCATTTCTCTTAGCTGCTCAGCACAATGAAGCTATGAAGACACACTGTTTGCTCAACTGACAGAATATCGCTCTTTTATCGCAGTTCAGCTATCCTGCTAGGATTAATCTACACCCTGGCAACATCCCTGGTGTTAAACGCTGTATGAAAGGTAAGACAGCATGATCTTTCCTACAAATCAGACTTTGCAGTCAGAAAACAGAAAAAAAGGTAGGGAAAGTAATACAATATAAAAGGTAATAATACAATATACATGTTACGTAATCAGCATGAAGTCAGAGGCACATTTGCTAACACTAATTTTTTTTTTTAAGATCAACCAGCTGACTAGTTCCACCATTCAAGCTTGAGAAAATCCAACACAGTTTAACAAATTAATTTTCCCTGTCAATTACTTTCTGATCGGGCAACATTATAGGTTCTTTGTAAGGACAGATAGGGCCATGAACTACAGCTACCTGTCGTCCCATATTACCATGCTACAATGCTCTCACTGAACAGAGATTCAAATTATCTATTTTCACACTGATAAAAGACAGGGTAAATGGAAATGCATAAAGTTATTTGATTTTTATATAAATACTAAACATACCTTTGCACTGGTTTTGGCTGGCACAGAGTTACCTTATTCCCAGTGGTTTGTGTGGTGCTATATTTTGCATTCGTGATCAAAAAAGTTCTGACAGCACACCAATGTTGCTGAACAGCACTTAGACAATGCTAAGGACATTTCTGCTTCTGCGCTGCCTGGCTAGAAAGGAGCTGGGGTGCATAAGACCTGGGAGAGGACAAAGCCAGAACAGCTGACCCAAAATGACCAAAGGGAGACCCCATATCATACGGAGTCATGTAGAATGATCAAACTGAGAGAAAGGAAGAAGGGGGAACATTTGGAGTGACTGTATGCTTTCACAGTAAATTGGTACACAAGAAGCACTGCTTTTCTGAAAGCGGCTGAACATCTTATTGGCAATGGGATGTAATGCATGAATTTCTTTTTTCGCCCTGCTTGCATAGCTTTACCTTTAAACTGTCTTTATCTCAACCCTTTAGTTTTCAGTCTTTTACACTCCTGATGCTCTTCCCCGTCCCAATACAGGAAAGTGAGCAAGTCATCGTCATCAGGGTAAGACACAACTTCAAAAAAGCCAAGCTTAAAGCCCAGTTTCCATCCAGAAGAAATATATATATATATATATAAAACAGAGGTGATTCTTTGATTTATTGCAAAAACTTATCAATGCAATTTAAGAGATATTTAGAAAATAAAAATTAATAATAAATATTTAGAGAAAACCTAACTGCAATTATATAGCTGGAATCCAATTCTTTAGTGCTTTAGTTACTTCCTCATGATTTTAATTCATGATTACAACACATGATTTCATTAGTTGGTATTAATGTACAGACATATGGCGAGGAAAGATTCAAGCTGTGGTATGTGCACACTTCTATTCTCGAGCCAGGCTGTGTGCATCACAAACGCCGTGACATACCACAACTGCAATACTGTGCTGCCCTCACAAGCAGGACCAGTTGATAGAAGGGGTCAGGGCTGGTCCACACTCTCCAAGGAACAAAGGGCCTCTGCAGTCACAGCATGGTACGGAGAACACAACTGATAGATTTTATAAAAATGCTAAGTTAGCAAGTCAAATACTGTATTCCTTGTTTACACCAATCCTTACAGATTCTGTCTTAACATCCAATTAGAAGGTTGTATCTGCTTCACTTAGCACTCTTAGAAAAATAAGTTGGCTGCTGTGATTGCCACTTCTGTAAAACTTCCTCTGCTCTGAACTCCTCAGTACCATGAAGTAAAATGTTACATGAAGCATTAGCAATTCATACTGAATACAGACAGTTAAGCAAACTAGCTTAGCTATACTCTAGAAAAACTATTTTCAGTGTCTAAAACCTTGCACCTCTCCTATGAAGAAAGGTAGAGGGAACTGGGCTTATTTAGCTTGGAAAAGAGAAGGCTCCAGGGAGAGCTCATTGCGGCCTTCCAGAACTTGAAGGGAGCTTATAAACAGGAGGGGGAATGGCTGCTTACGAGGGTGGATAGTGATATGATAAGGGGGAATGGTTTTAAACTGAGGTAGGAGAGGTTTACATTAGATATTAGGAGGAAATTTTTCAGAAAGAGGGTGGTGACACACTGGAACAGGTTGCCCAAGGAGGCTGTGGATGCCCCATCCCTGGATGCATTCAAGGCCAGGCTGGATGTGGCTCTGGGCAGCCTGGGCTGCTGGTTGGTGATCCTGCACATAGCAGGGGGGTTGAAACTGGATGATCATTGTGGTCCTTTTCAATCCAGGCCATTCTGTGATTCTATGATAACATGTCAGCAATGAATAGTTAAAAACTAAAATTCTCTTTTTATGAATTCAAGTATCTTTTTAATATAATACAAGGCACATCACGCTTATATCAGAACTGCACATTCACAGACAACAAATCTTCCAATTCTCCTACAAACGTATGTACAATCAAAATATTCCTTTACACTTGAAAGTTCTCCCAGTGCTATCACACACCATAAAATAGAGCTTTTGTTTCTGCTTAGAGTGCATAAAATCAAAAAACAGAACTCAAAATGTTCTCTTTGTGCTTTTAAGTCACATTTCTATTTTAATAAGCCCATTTTCATGAATTTTCACCTACACTAGTATCTCCAAGAGAGCGTCCTTCTGCAAATTAACCACATTTTGTTTTCATTTACTGGCTGATTTTTGGTGTTACATTTAGTATGTATTCATTTTTAAAGGAATAATTTACCTAAATTCCTTTTCCTGACATCTGAGCTTTTTAGTGAAGAAGTATATCAAGAAAAAATAGATAAGAGTTTAAGGTGTAATAACTATGAATCACTAAGATTTGTTTCAGTGGTTATGCCTTTTTTCTGCTTTCTGAAACATTGCGGATTTAACCATGAGTACATGAAACTCCATATTGCCATTTTCACTTAGTCATTTTTCAAAGCATAAGCACACACTGGGTTGCCTTTAACATCTACCAAGCTCATACACTGTATCAAATGTTTCATGTCACTCTCTGTACTAACAAATGTAAAATTTATTATATTACTCTTCTAGATTAGATTTTGAGGTTTTTTATTAACATTGTGTGCCACACTCTCTCATAAATACATTTCCTGTGATATGAAATCAAAATGAACCAATTAGGAATTTTTAGTGCAAAAAAGTGACTTAAACAGACATATGGATTTACACAGGCATATATTAACGAATATTCTTGTTTTATGAATGCACAAGAATAACTACACACTTGATGTAAACTTGATGACTTCTCCACTGTTTTGCCTGACTTATGTAAAGTTTTCACTATCTTCAAAAACAAAGCTAGAAGAGAATAAGCAGTTTTTTTTTAAATGACAAAAAACCTGAAGATAATACATTGACCAACATTCTTTAAAGAAAAGCCTTAAAATTATGTAAAGGATGTCCCATTGGTCATCATCTAGAAACCAAATGGGAAAAGAAACAACTTTGCAAATAACTGCAGATTACAAAATAAATAGACTCTAAACTCTTAGCTTTTAGTAGACATATCCTCCATACTTTTTATCCTTAAGGATAATCCTCTAACCTGGAGTCCAAGAAGCAGCTGAACAGCACTCTCATAGTTTAATTTTCAGGTGGTCCCGTGTGAAGCCAGAAGTTGGACTCCATCACCCTTGTTGGTCCCTTCCAAAACAAGATCTTCGGTAATTCTGTGATAACTTGGCCTGAACAAAACCGTATCAGAAATGATAGCTCTGAATTTCTATGAGTCACAGCAGCTTTTGATTCTCAGAAACGAGAATACAAGGACTCTTTCTCGTGAGTTCCCTGCTAGATGGGATCAGGCATCTTACAGGAGATGCAGTATAATAATCTTCTATAAGTCCTCATATATATTACACGTACTTTCCACCACAAGTAGAACACACAACTCTGCTAATTCTGCTGACATTCAGTGGCAGCATGTCCCATTGTGCTTCCTTTTTGCGTTCAGGCAGAAGCCTATGATCTGTTACTATTAATACTTGATTCGCTCCTGTAACAGAGATAAAACCTTCTAAAGGTTCGACCCTTATGAGGATCAGTGCAAGGCAACCTGAAGTGCTTTGTTCACACATCACCACTTCTGTTTACAAAATGAAGAACTGAGGAGTTAGAAAATACACTAAAAAACTAATGTCGTTTATGTGATTGCTACTTCAGTTTTTTGCATGTATTAAAATAATTGCACGTGATCAAGCATTGTTTTTCCCAAGGAAAAAATTCACCGAAGATAGAGGTTAGTTGTTGTTTGTCTAAGCTGCAGTTTTTCCGTATTTTGTTTACTTCTCATTTTAGATGTCATTTGCCTCATGCCAAATTTACTGTTCACCATTCAGACTCTGTTCTCACCTTATAGTTCAGCTCTTGAAATGGACTTGACATTATTCTTGATGCCATAATCTGAAACTTTAAAAAAGGAAGGTGATTTATCTATAATAGGCAATTCTTCAAGATATCTAAGCCATTGATGCATTCCCACTAAGTATGAGAATCACACTTAGCACTCAAGATCAAACTCAGCTTGAGAGAAACTTAAAACTTCTCTGCCAGATGCTGCATTACATTTGGAGATTGCATTAGATCACGAATAACCCCTATGCTCAAATATTTGTAGTAGAGCTTCTGAGAGAGAAACTCTGCAGGTGTGCTGAATCTGGCTGGGACAAGTCAATTTTCTTCCTATCAACTCATATCATGCTTGTTTTGGTTTCGTGACTAAAACACCAATTTTCTGGCTATTTCTTAACCGTGCTTGTATAGTGTAAAGGCTTTTTCCCACTCTGTCTCTACATAAGACTGGAGAAGGGCAAGAAACTGGGAGAACGCAGAGCCAGGATAGCTAATACAAATTGACCAAAAGGGTATTCCATACTACATGACAGCATGCTGAGCAATAAAAGCTCAACAACTGGAGAAGAAAGCAGAGCTATTCAAAGTAATGGCTTTTGTTTTTCCTTATAACGTTTAGCATGCTCTCCAGAAACTTGCTAAACATCTGCTTGACAATGGGAAGCAGTGAACAAATTCCTTTGTTTTTCTTGCAGGCACAGGTTTTGTTTCATCTATTAAAGTGCTTATATCTTAATCCACAGGTCTTCTCACCTTTCTTTTGTTTTTCTACCTATTTTACGAAAGACAGGTGGTAGCAAGAAGCTGCGTCAGTGAAGAAATGCTGAGCACTATCATGCTACCACAGTAGAAGAGCCTCAGCAATGGGAAAGAACATGGTAATATGATTAAGACAGTGTTTGAAAAACAGTTCTATAGATGATGCCCACAAGGTATTACAATCATAGCTTGGATAGGAAGGGACCTCAGAGATCATCTGGTTCCAACCCCCCTGTTGCAGGAAGGGTTGCAAACTACTAAATAAGGCATTAGCTCAGGCTGCCCAGTGCCCATCAGAAACATTTTGAAAATTCCTTTATTCAAGCATAATTCCAGAGAGAAGCTCATCTGACATTCTAGATTGACCTAAGCTGCCAGACTGGAGATCTGCCTAGAAAAACTCTCAAACAAGTAGTTTTGAGACTTTTACAGTTCCTTCCTCTTTCTGAGCCCAAACGTCTGGCAAATCAGTATAGTTCTTCCAAACATGTCTTCACTCAGACAGGCACCAGAGAAGGTAAGAATGGCTGTCTGACAACTTATACTGCTTGCCAAGCAAGGCCTGAAGCCAGAAGGCCTTTTTTTCAGAAGCTTTCTGAAAAATATGAACCAAAGTCTAGAAGGAAGTTCTAAGAAATGACTTTTCCAAATTATGAAGAACAGTCAGGAAAAAGTAAATAAAGTAAATCATAACAAAAACAAGCAACAGAGGAGTTCAAAACAAAGAAAAGTTGTTTTGACTTAAACATATGGAGACCAAGATGTGCTTCATACATTTGCATTGTTGCTGAACAGGAGTACGCTGCACAGAAACCGCTAAGGGTAAAAAAAGTTCTTTAGACCATTATAAAAGTCCCTCAGTCAATATCTGGAACTATAGAATCATAAACCAAAAAGAAGTGATTGTTCCATCAGCTATGGGTGCTGTTCTTTACTGTGTACTTACAGACACAATGCTTCACCTTGTTTTGAAAGAATCAAGTAACAAAAGTTCTAGCACTGCAGGTAATAGGCTATTCTCACAGACTATTATGATCTCATTCTCAGAATAATTTTACCAAGAACTTGTACTTTTCTTTTTACCACCTTCTTCTTGTTTCCTTCTAAAATTGCACAGGCTACTATGCCCTTCTCCTTTAGCAATCATTTAAATCTATAATAACATAAAAAAAATATAAAAGAACCCACATTCCTTTCCAAGTTCTGTTGTCTGAAATACTTTTAACCCATCAATTTACTCCTGACAAAGAGGGTTTAAAAGTAAATGCAATATTCTAGCAAAGGTCACACAGGAAAGGCATGGTGATATCTCCAAAACAAAGGAAATTAATTCAGGAACCACACTATACCTACATCAGGAATGTTTTGGATGGGGTAGGAATGGATAGAAACTTTGGTTTACAATTGAGAAGAATATTAAAAAAAAAAAAAAGAAGAAAAACTGTTATAAGGGAGAGACTATAGTTGAAAATACTCCTTGCTACTGAACATGCCATGATGGTTAAAAATGTTTAAGGGTGTCGCAATTCACAGTTTTGGCAGAACAGCAAGTTGTTAACTATATTTTTAATAACCTACTTATGCTAGCAGAAAACTGGCTTACAGCTGTAAGTTACCTTTCCTTCCGGCTGCAAAAGCAGCAGTGTTTTCAGGACACTCAGCAGCCATGCCTACTGAATATGGAAGATACTTAGGGGCTCCCTCTGAGCACCAGGCAGCACTGCTGTGCTGTATGATGCCAGAGCACTGGCACAGGTTGCCCAGAGGCTGTGGGATCTCCTCCGTGGGGATGTTCAGAAGCTGCCTGGCCCTGGGCCTGGGCCCCCTGCTCTGGGTGTCCCTGCTGGAGCAGGGGTGGGCCAGAGGGGAACAGAGGGTGCTACAAATTGCAGCCATTCTCTGATTTCATACAGATTGTCTACAGTCTATCCTATGGACTTCTTTTTTAATTTTGTATTAGTCTCTTATACTCAAGTAAGAACAAAACAGGCACTTCTGCTGGCAACAGCAAGTTCAGCACACTGCTGTTGTGGTTTAACTCAGCAGCAGCTCAGCAGCACACAGCCATTCACTCCCCTCCCCTCCCCCCATCTCCCATCAAGTGGGATGAAGAAGAGAACTGGAAACAAAACAGAACTTCTGAATTGAGATAAAAGCTATTTTCTAAGACAGAAGAGGAAAGTGGAAGCAAAAATTCAATGCTAACAATATATATAGCCACAACACAATTGCTCACCGCCCACTGACACACGGTGACAATACAACAGCCTGTAGCAACACAAGGTCTCACCACTGCCAGCCCTGCCACCCCCAAATAGCAGCTGCCCTCTACCCAATTCCCACCCAAATACACTCTTCTTTTAAAAAGACAACAATAAAAAAAAACTGGTTTCTCTTTTAAAAGCAAAAGGAGCAATGATGTTTAGATTATAATATCTAAATATTACTAAGTAGTACTAAATATGTGGACAGTAGTAGGAAAATGGCATTTCCTCCCCTTTGCCTCAAACGCATAGGTGGACATGATGATCTTGAAGTTCTTCCCAACATTCATGATTCTGTGTCTATCACACACAGAAATATCTGTTTCCAGAATTTAGTTATAATGGTGCTGGTGCTTAACTTAAGCAAGATGGATACTGAACCTTAGTGGTGGGAGTTAGCAAGTAACATCAGTAGATATTTCTGTGCGTTATGTGGAATCCTCTGGCTATAGGAGCCCCGTGCATTTTCCCAGTCCTGCACTGGCAGAACACAGTTCAAATTAGTACAGTAAATGCTTTCCATTTCCCACTGCTATCAGGGAACACCGTAACAACAAATTTTCTAACTGCTACCTAAAAAAAAAGACATGGAAATAGCTATTAAAATTTTAAATAAATAAATTTTATAACATTAACATCTGGCAAGAACAGCACTCCATCTGTTCTGTTATCTAAATTACAGTCACATATACCATTTTAACAAGATTTCCAGTTAAGTAAATAAATCTTGTACTATGACCACACACACACATACATCTGCATCCTCTGAACTGTTATAATTAGCACTGCTTTACTCTTTTTAAAGCAAACTGCTCTACTAAAATTTTTAACAAAATGATAGTTTTATCAGAAAGATTATAATCACATTCAGACCGCGCTTTTTATAACTTCTTACATTTGCATATATGACTATTACAGTCTAATTATAGTAATAATTCTGTCGTTCTGAAGTGCAGAAGTGTTCTGTCATCAGAATTATTATTATCTAATAAGCAGAAACTTAATAAAATGATTAAACTATAGGAATCCCTCATGCGTACTTAGGACAAAATAAATCTGAGAAAATCTTCATGAGGGCTATTAAGTAGTTTTAATTAAAAATATGGGTTTAATCCTGTATCTAGAACATTCCCACATTTTAAAATGCCAGTTCTCAAAGCCTAGATAACATCATATAAATTTTATGCAAATATGAAAAAATAAACTTTGGTGACAAAACGCCCTGACAGTAATGTTACTGAAATTTGAGGCTGACTGAGAGCAGTTCAAAGAAATCTTTAATGCCTGAGTAGCCAGGCAAATAAAGGACAGCTAATAGTGAAGAACCGTGCAAAAAAATGCACACAGGAAAAATAATCCTAGCTACAGGTAGGAAGTTCACTTATAAATTAGCTACTATAATTCAGGAAAATTAAGTTATAGTGGTGGTCAATAAAGGCAAAACCAATAGTTCTGGGAGTTTGTTACAAAAGTGAATGTATTAGTTTATCACTTGATACAAATATGGCATGCCCGTGTCTTTAACGTGTCCCAATTCTGGTTACTTTCTCTAAGAAAGAATACAGTCTCTTCAAAAAAAAAAAAAAAATAGCAAGAAAGACAATCAGAGAGATAAGAATAGTGGAACGCTTTGTATTTAGAGAATCTATGCATGATCATTTTAAGGACGCAAGATCAAACTGTGATATATTGAGATGGTCCAGATAGTCAAAGAAAAAAAAGCAAATGAGTGGGGATATAACAGAAGTCTCTTCAACCCATCCCAATTGAGGTGGTCATGGTGGATATGGCTTCACTGCTTTCCTCGGGATAGTAGAGCTGTGTAGCAGCTACCAAAGCTATCACATGGCAAATCTAAAATGAAACAAAACCAGTGTTTTTTCTCACATTGAATTCATGCAGTTGACGGTGCAACACATACTACGCTGCTGAGACCAGAGGTATAAATAGCTTTACAAAGCATTAAGATAAATTTACACACAACAGATCATCAGTGCCTCTCATGCCCAGTAGTGTGACCACAATACTCAGCTCAAGTTCTACATCATGGCAAAAACTTTTTGGAACAAGGAAAGCTACAAAAATGCCTGCCAAGATTTCTTTCCTAAACATTCATGCTTCTCCACTGTCAAAGATATCAGGAGGACCAGTTTCAGACTTTGAACATTCTTATCAATTCAGCTAAAAAAGTCTGTTTATTATATTGTTGAGAAGGTGTTGATGAGACAAAGTAATTAAATTCAAGGAGATTTAGAATGCACAGGTAAACCAGTCCATTTCCCACTCTGCACTGTACTGTAAAACAAATGCAGTTCAGTCTCTTTATCCATCAAGATGGAATAAATTAGACTTTGACCCAACTCTTGGAGAAAATGCAGAAAAATGCAGGAAAAAAAGATTTAGTCCCATTTTGGGGGCACGGGGAGGGACAACACTCAGCTTCCCTACTATTAGTTCCTGAATTTGCCTGCACATTACTGTCAGTGTACCACAAATCTATTTCATTCACTATTTCAATTCCTGAACTTTTGCAATATCTACATCCAAGTGACATATCAGAGGTCTATTAGGAAGATAAAGAGCACTGTTGGAAGGAAAACAGCAATTCTGTTCAGATTTTCTTCTTCAGTAGAAGATCATAGAATGTCCTGGGTTGAAAAGGACCACAATGATCATCTGGTTTCAACGCCCCTGCTATGTGCAGGGTTGCCAACCACCACCAGAGCCACATCCAGCCTGGCCTTGAATGCCTCCAGGGATGGGGCAAGACCATTCAGTAGTGGATAGTTTTTCAGATACTACATGTTTCAAAAATAATAAAATGGATCAAAGCAATAACCCCATGGCTTCCAACAAGTTTTAGATTATTTTTAACACGATTCCTCACCAACCTCTGGATCAACAGAGGCTATTGTTACACATCGCATAGCAAACTTTATGATAAGCTTCATGGCTCATACCCAGCAAACAGACTCATTGTAGGTATTATGAAATCTGAAATATGTTTGGTTTGCAGAATCACTTCAACTTCAGTGCCTTCTTATAAAGCTTCCTGCAGGAAGTTAAAAGTCTTTAATTAGCATAATTTTTTCCACAGTATTCATTTACAATCTATGACTTTTTTTTTTGCCTGTTCTTTTGTTTGACTCTTGCTTTGCCCGTCTATCAATCATTTGTCCCATCAACACTAGCTTCTCCAATTGGCCATTGTCATAGCATATTCTGTAAAATCTGAGAGACATCATAACACTTCTTCACGTGTCATGTTCTGTAAAAAAATAAAATTAAATTTTAAAAAAGGGCCCTCTAGCTTACCCCTTGCATTTTCCAGTCTTTGAATGACTGCTATAGCCTTTCTTACTTATTTTCCTCAACACTTCAGAAGTCATTATTCTAGCAACAGCAAACCAAATTCCTGTGACGGTTGTCTTGGGCAAATAAATGCGATTGCTTTCTGTATCATCATAACTTCTTAGCTTGGAAAAAGATTGCTTATTAAAAAAAAGTCTGTGTAAAACAAGATAATTTAATGGCCCTCTGTTTAACACTAACTCGACTCCTAAAGGCACAGCTCCTCAAACACTTGCACCACATGAATTGACAATTTCTAATTCACAAATACTTTAGCATTTCAAGAAAAATTAATACCATAGGTTACCATAGGAACTGCAAGTCTATGTAAAACAGTTTTACATTTGCTGTGAAGACATAATTATTTTTTCCTTTCCGTAATTGAAGAGGTACAATTGTGCACCCAATCCGTAAATAGTACAATATACAAGTGAGCCTAGATCTCTGTGGATGCCAGACAAGGCAAAATAGCATTTTAGAAAGACCCTCAGAGACATACATACACAACTGAGAATGATATGCCAAGGCTTAAGCAATGACCTTTGGGTCAACAGATAATAAAAGCATGATAGAATATGCTTGGTGGTTTTATGCCAGACATCCCAATACATACTACTTTAAATATATATATATATATATATATATATATATAACCTTTACTAAAACACTCTTGGAAAGCACTGAGAAAACTGCACTCAAAACCTTTAAAACATATGTGCATAATACAGCACAAAATGCAATATATATTGCACTTGGAGAGATGGCTATGTAACCATCTTGGTGGCTTCTCTCCTAAATGTCCTGCAAATCGAAAAGAGCACAGCAGACAAACCCAAACTTGAATAGGAACCCTGACTGCAATATACATTCTCAAAAAATAAACCTCTCAAATTCTATCATTCTAATATTTGACAAAGATCTCATATCCACTACGACTTAATTCTCTGGCCATAACAAATGGGCAGTGACTGGATTTGAAGAATGCAAAACTTCCTGATAGAATCTCAGAGATTTTCCTCTGGTCTTCTCTGATCTCCTACTCATGTGAAGGAAAAAGCCTACTTTTCAAAATTAGGACATAAGGAGATTTCAAAACTTCTTTATTCACCATTCTCAACATTTTTCATTATTCATCTTAATCTTCTGTCATCTCTACTTTGAGATTCTTTGAAAGATCCATCTTTTTCTAACAGAAAATGAAAGAAGAAAAAAAAAGAAATTTAATCCAGATTTCTGAAGAACAAAAATAACATATTTTTGTATCATTACTATACACCTGTTCTTCTCCAGAGGCCCCAGAATTTTCTTCACAAACTTCTTATCTCTGAGGACCATGACATGTCTCTTAAAGGCATAAGAACACATTTTCTACTTTTACAAATATACATCTACTTTTCTACAAATATACATCAGTATCTTCCAAAATGCCTTTTTCACTACAAATTCTTTGGAGAATTTTTATTCTTTAGAGAAAACTCCAAAGGCAGTACAGGAGAATTTAAACTTTTCTCCAAGACGTTTGTCGGTGAACAGTTCAGAAAGATCCCCATCTTACCCATTGCATCTCCTTGTTGTTTGAGAGACTGATCCCTGACTAAGAAGGCAGCTGTCAGAGCCTGTGGAAATATGCCAGCAAACTAGCACTGGCAGAAAAGGAATTAAAATGGTGGAGGAAGCTATATACGAGGAAACATAAAAATGTTCTCGAGCCCAACTTGCTTTAGAGAATTGTTTCAAAATTTTGAAACTCAAACGAAAATAAGCAAATAAAGAAATAGAGGTGTGTGAAATACTAGTTACTTTTTATCTTAATCTCTTGGAGTGATATCTGGTGACAAATTGAGGAAAAAAACACTCTTCATTGTTGCCACTGTTTATTGTTCTCAGTATGAGCTTGCTTACGCATTGTCCAAAATTAAAGCAAGCAAAAAGGCACTTTAAAAGCGACTCCTTCAGGGAATGTCAATCACAGCTCTATTCTTACAAAATTTGCAGAAGTGCAAATAGTTACTCTAAATCTTACCACAACCCTGAATAGACATGTTCTTACCAAAAGACTTGATGCCCCCAAATGTTCACAATATAAATTAGGTAAGGAAGAATGGGGAAAGGCAAGGAATTAAATTTGTTCTCTATTATACTCTAAACATGGGACTAATGTAGTTTTCTGAAGAGTTAAATAAGTTTCTCATTCTAAATGAGACAACAGAAGGCTATTTGATAAGTGATAACAGTAATTAGAAGTACATTTTGTTTGTTGGCTGTGTTGAACACACAGAAAAGAACATTTAAGTACCATTTAACACTGGAAATTTTATAGCAGAAGTTTAACCCATTATGCTGTCACATTTATTATGAATCATTGATAGAGCAAGTGACTTCAAACTGGAAACAATTTAACGTCATATACACATTCTGGGTAGAAACCCAGTTGGATTACATAGTTTCAGTAGATAGCTGGGAGATTCCATCTGCCACAACCAGACAGGTAGTCGGAGTTCATCTTTTCCTGCATAAATTAGCTGGGCTAAATTCATAGATTCATAGAATGATTTGAGTAAGATCATCTAGTTCCAACCTCCCTGCTATATGCAGGGAAACCTCCCTGTAGACCACATTGCTCAAAGCCCCATCCAGCCTGGCCTTGAATGCTTCCAGAAGGGGGCATTCTCAACCTGACTGAGCAACCTGTTCCAGTGTCTCACCACCCTCACAGAAAAGAATTTCTTCCTAATATTCCTAATCTGCCCTCTTCCAGTTCAAAACCATTTCCCTTCATCCTGTCACCACCTGCCCTTATAAAAGTCTCTCCCCAGCTTTCTGTAGGCCCCCTTCAGGTATTGGAAGGAAAGCTGTTCATTCATTACATAACACGTTATTAAGGGTTGAATACTTTCATGTGTACAAATGATGTTCCAAAAGTAATGCCTCTTTTTTAATTATGTTGGCCCATGAAGTCAAAGATGAGCACTCATAGTATGGTTGTGGAGGATGAACCTTCCCACCAACTCCATTACGTGTTGTTGTTGCTGTGTGACAGATGGAAACAGAGGGGAAGTCTGACAGAATGGCATCTGACACGGAAGTGCAGATGAAGCAAAGATGACGCATTGATTTCCTCCATGTGCGAAAAAATGGCATCCACTGACATTAACTGACACTTACTGAACATTTGTAGAAACCAAGCAGTGTATGCGAGAACAGGGAGGCAGTGGGTGGTGCGTTTCAGCTGCGGTGACAGCAACAGTGGGTCATCTCAGTTGGTGCCCATTTTCACAAGTGTGGCATGCAGGCTCTTGTTCACTGCTGGTGAAAATACACAGCTAATGGTGGTTACTATGTTGAGAAATAGTCTCAATCAAACAGTGTTATTGTGCTTTTTGTATCTGTTGTAGTTTCTATGGAAATAAATAGGAGGCATTACTTTTGGAGCAACCTACATATTTGTAAGTGCACTCTTAAGACACAAACATTGTTCTATAACAATTTTCTATAACTGAATGAAGAAATAAAGTTATGGGAGAGAAAAGCATTACATCTGAGATGTCAAAAAGTCAAGGCAGGAGAACATCCAAAATCCACATAAGGAAAGGAAGACACAACATAGAAACCTAGAAGCAATTTCGTTTTACAGAAGGATGAACAAAAAATTTGGAAATTTCCTACAAAGTATTTGATGTTCGCTTTGAACAGGGTTCCAGGATTTGCACTAAGACACTTTACAAGCCTGGAACAGAGGATATGGAAACCCCAGCTGCCTCCACCGCTGAAAAACTGGGGACCAAACTGCTCAAATGATGCAGCTCCTCACCAAACTACAAGTGAAGCTGCCAACAAGCTGAGGAGAAGAGCTGGCAGGAATCCTGGTTTCTTCCTGCAGAATCCAGATATTGAAACTCATCTGGCTTCTAGCAACATGTTGTCACAATTTGAAAACTTGTCAAAAAAAAAAAAAAGAAAGGAAGTCTGACAAAAATAGGAAAGATTTCATTAGTTACAGCATGAAGCTGCATTAAGGGATATTCAGCTTGAGGACTAGGATCAGATTTTTCATCAGAAGGTGGTGGGCATGGAACAGGCTCCCCAGGGCAGTGGGCACAGCCAGAGTTCAAGGAGCATTTGAACAGCGCTCTCACAGAGATTATAGGGTTTGAATTTTGGGTGGTCCTGTGTGCACCCAGGAGATGCTTGATGGTCCCCTTCCAGGATGTTCTGTGATTACCTCACTGAACTTGCAAATACCAACAAAAAGTTGAGAAGGCGCAAGGAAAACCTGAATGCATCTCGAAACTACAAAGGATGTGAAAAGATCCCAAGGAGCCCGAGAGAACACGTGCAGCTGTAGTACTTCTGTGCACTATACGGCAGTAGGGAATTCTTTTGCAAAGAATTCAAAAAATAAATAAAACCTTAAAAATTCCTCACACAAAAAAGGCACTTTCTCCCTCTCAGGAACTTACTAGTGTCACTTTCCATCTGGATCTGCCTTTCAGATCCAGATCTGAAGCAATCTGAGCAAAGTCCAGACACTGTCCTTTCTGCCTTCCTTCTCATGCTTCCTGAGCTCCGTGTCTGATCCTGCCGCCCATTCCTACAAAGAAGAAAGTCACTGAAGGAGCAGAGAAACATTTGCACTGAGCAAAATCTGCCTGGATCAGTAAGAGCAGAACAATGTTGCAAAAAAAGGAGTGAGTGAAAGGATGTCTGAAAGAGACAGTGAATGAAGAAAGAAAACAAGTGCTACCAGTTCCGGCAAAGTCAAAATAAATATACTTTATCCTTAAGTATTACATATCAAACAAAATCTTTTCCTTATCCCACTTAAAAAGTATGCAAGGAATTTTTGTTTCCATTTTAAACTGACAGCCCCAGAAAGATAATCTATATTGAAATGGAGTGCTAGACCATAAAGTAAATTGAAAAATGCAAGGTAGACTCTGAGGCGAGCTGATGAGATTGGGAATGAATAATACTTTGTCACAGATCACTTCTTTGATCACTTCGAATGAAATCAGAGGAACTATTAGCAGCCAGATTTACTGTTGTGGTTGTTCCTTTCCCTGCCCCCTCCCTTTTTTTTTTTTTTTTTTTTTTCCTGTTTTTCCTCTGATGTTATATTATCTTTATTTCTGAACCAAAGAAATTTACGGTAGTGAGCAAAACTCACCCATCATAAATATCCTCACAACAGATAGCCAAAAGATTTTTCTCTACTGTCTACAAGGTCTGAAAGGACAGGTCAAATAAACCCCACCTAATAGCATGCAACAGTAAAACTGTTAAAATGAGAATAAATGCCATTATTCACTATTAGAGTACAGCTAGGGGCACAGCAAGCTAATTGCTTCATTACAATGGACAGATTAGATTATTAAGAGTGAAATGATTATCAAGTGCACAGTCATGGGGTCATACTGGATTCTTCATTTCTCCGGGAGGCACATTTGTACTGATGGCAAAGAGTTTTTCTGAAACCTTAAGTATCCAGGAGGCTGCACTTTTTCTTTTCAAATGAAGACACTGTCACTTTGATTCATGCATTAATCATTTCCTGGTCAGACTACTTCAACTTTTTCTAACAAGGATGAGAAAATACAACTTGTATAAAATGCAGCAACCTCCCTATTGAACAAGAATAAGGTAGGAGAAGATACCTCCTCACACTTTCTATGCTGCAGGGCAAACTACAGATTTTGCTGCTATAGATACAGCTGATTAATCCACAATGCAACACACGCTGCAGGTAATGGAATTCAGGACAGGACCTGGGATGAACCTAAACATATCTTCTGTTGTGCATCAGGACTGAGATACCTTCACCATAAATAACCCACAGCAGCTGTTTTACAGCTTGCCATGACCCTCACCTGATGCACACAGTAGTGCTTTTAGCGAAAGCCGGGACACAGGGGAACTAGAAAAGACATTTCAATTTTGTTCTACCATCAACTAAAACCTGAAAGTTAAGTTGCACACCTGGATCCAGAGAATTGGAACTTACACCAAACTGCAAATACTGGGAAGTGTATTCTGTTAAACTCCTGACAGAGCATTCTCAATCAGGAAAACAGTTCTGTTACCTGACTGAGCTCAAATTCATATGGCTCTTAAAATGAATGGTTTGCCTTCCAATTTAAGACCTCTTTCAAAAACAAAATTCTTCCTCATGGACAGCAAAGAACAGGCAGAAAGAAAGATGTCCACATAAGTCTTCTGAACGAGTTGGCTCTATTTCTGTCAAAAGTTCTGAGAATGGAACAATACCTACTTGTACTGCAACATTTGTTGAAGGCTGTGAATATGTGTTTTGGGAGTGCAAAGGGATCATCTAAATTTGTTCTTGTTTCTAATCACTTCCTTCTTAGTGACAGAGCAGGCAATCCCAAAATTTAGGAACAAAACGTTACAGTCAAATCCTCCATCTCTACCCAGGAAACACCCACACGACTCGCAGAAGGTCTCTGAAAGAAATTCAGGAAAGCTCTCTCAGTGCCTTCAGTCAATCCATCCATTTTCTGAAGAATTTAAATCAATCTGCTCTAACTGAAAAGGGATAAAACAGCTTATTAAATACAGAAAGATGGGAAAACAAAACTAGTGTGGAAATCTAGACTACAACTTACTTTAAGTGTGTCTGACAGATTGCGAGAGCACAAGTAGGTTGTAGCAAAACAAGAAAGTGAATAAGCAAATGAACAGAAGCTGATAGCACCCAGGCTCTCGCATTTTGACTGGCACGGCTGTCTGTCACAAGCAAATGAAAAACAGCACTTCAGTTAGAAATGGTGCAGCTGACAGCGCAAAAAAAGCCTCAGCTATCAAACGCCAACTGTTAGAAATAACATTAATTAAATACGTCCTTTTCAAATCTCTGTACTTTGATTCTTGACTAAACTGGATAAATTTAGCTACAGACAGAAGTCGGTTTTGCTAGCACCCATGAAGTTGTTAGCAGCAGACAGGATTTGCCAGTGAAAAGAGCAAAGATAAAGATATTGGGACAAAGATAATGGCAACTATTTTTACATGTTATCTACTAAAGATAGAATATGCAGAAGTGTTTTATAGCATAACACAGACGGTAAGAACAATTTAGAAAGAATCTCTTAATGGGTTCCCAAAGGGTGCTGACTTGTAATTGCTTATTTACTTTTCAAAGATAATTGGCATTTTTTATAAAAACTGTACACAGAGAGAACACTACAGATTTTTAATATTCAATAGATCTGTGCATAATTCCTATTTTACACTTTACTAAATAGGTAAGAATTCTCTTAGCTTTAAATCAGAACTATTCTTCAAATACTTTTAGATTTCAGAAAAAAATACATAAAAACTAATTCAAGTAACTTAGACAGTGAGCACACTCTGAAAGGCAAGTTCAGTAGCTGTAAGAAAGAGAACGAGAGCACTGAAAGCCCTATTGTCCTCTCCTTATCTACTGCAAACAAATAAAAAAACTACAAGATGTATCTACATATGAGATGATGTCATACATGCAGATATCAAATTGCAATTTCCTTTTACTCCCATTTTATTATTGTAAGCACAATACTTGCTATATAAGTGATTATTCTTGAACTTTAACCCAAAAGCTTTATCAGGTTTAGGGAATGTACAATAGTTTCAATGTTCATTAAAGTGTTAACCTTTATATATGCATATCCCACAAAGCGATGTTACAAAATTTATTTAGAAGTAGCAAATACTTACCTAAGATTAACAAATGATTTTTTTTTTCAAGAAAAGAACAAAACCCTAAAAGCGAAAACAAAAAAAAACAAAAAAAAAAAAAAAGAATTGCTGAAACTAAAACAGCTGGCTAACTTCATGACTTTAAAGTTAATTTCTAAAGAGTTGCAATTAATGTCCCTATTTGTGAAAGACAGCAGTCAGTTCATTCACTTGCTAACACGTTTTGGGCAAATGGTCTCCTTTTTTCTTATTTATTTTACAGATTTCATCCACTTATCCATGGATCATCTACTGGAAAACTAGACATTATGATGCTTATCCGCTTCTAACAAGGGAAAAACACCACCAACCCTTGAAGGAATTACCAGAAAACACCTTACTGTGTAAGAATAAAAAAGACAGCAGCAAAGTTCGAGCAGCCAGACTTCAATCTCTGCTTTCAGATCACACACTTCCAGCTCAAGCAGCATTAACAGTAAACATAAGAAGATTTGGATGGCTCTTCAGTGATTATGATGGCATGATAATGGTCCTCAGTACCAAGAGAGAACAGAAGAAGCCCTCCGAGAACAAAGAATACAGTTCTAACACAACAGAAGGGGTTTTGTTTCAAGATTTCTCTGTTATGGGCACCACACCTCACTTCACATTACTGTTCTCTCCACTTTTCCACAGGCAACAATGCTACTTCAGGAACTACAAATTCATTGCCTAAATTCTACAGGACAGGAGAGAGGCTGTCTGCAGTCCCTCAGTCCCTCATTGTCATTACAGGGCTTGACACAAATGATGAGAAATAATGGACTTTTTTTTTCCTTTGACGATAAGATTACATCAGAAGTGATCTAATGACATCAGCAGACTTTAAACAGAATAAAAGAATCCAAGTTAAACCAAAATCAGACTCGATCATTTTATTATGGAAAGAATTTTTTTCAAGAAAGCATCATGAAGTGTTTTATGTGCCAGTGATACGGTATAACCTAAATATTTTCTTAAAAGCTTCATCAGTAAAAGCGAATTGGGCAAAGTTTGCAATTTTAAATTAATCTATGCTAAAATCTATACAACCAACAGACTAAGTGGTCATCTCCCAGAAACTTTTACATATAACAAGGACATAGAATTACAAGAAATGGAAAATCCTATTTTGTATAAGCAAACTAAAAATATTAACTTTGTATTAATATAGATTAAAACATGTCTGGAGTGCTTTAATAAATGTATCACTTCTTGGATGAAATAAAAATGTTAAGATGACTATGCTGTCCATAGTATTTTCCTTATTTGAAAACAATCTCATCATAGTCTCTAAATATAGAGGTTTTCTACAGCCAGAGTGAGTGCAACTTCTTTACACACAGCATTAGGAGGAGAGACCTTCTAATACTTCAATTTACAGTAACAGGCATTCAGTACTGGTACAAACTAATAATGAACTCACTCTAATGTAGTCGGACACTGGGAATTTGTTGAACCAGACACTGAGACAGTATGAATATTAACCTGTGAAAAAGTAAAAGCTTACCATGGCCTCCAGAAATGGGTCTAATATCTACAGGGGAAAAATTGGTCAAAAGGAATTTAGTTTTAATGAAACTGCTGGTTTGTAAGTGAATATGACATTTTTTAAAACGTGTAATTTATTCACATTTTGGGGCAGCAAATCATTCCAGAAGAGTGGGCTTTGATTCTGAAAAGAGGATCATCACATTCCTTTTGGGGTATAACACATGTAAAGATGTTAAAATATTGTTTCTGAAGTAATTTTTACCAACAGCCTAGAGGGGAGGCATAAGAAAGGGGACAGCTGTTTTATTTTTCAGTAAAATGCAGACCAAAGATGCCTGCTACAGCAATCCAAGAAAAAAAAAAAAGTTTCTGTCCAACAGTAGACTGTAGATCCTAATGAATACTGGACTAATATTAGCAACCAAGCAGAACAAAATATGTGAATATTTAATAGTCCTACATAATACCCTGGTCCTAATAGATTTATTTCTCTCCTAAAAGAATGAAATGTCCTTCTAAATTATAGCATTGCTTAAAAATAAGAAGGCTAATATTCAGAAAAATGTTACTACTATGGTAGTACTGCAATTGCTATATTTCTCAGAATCTTTTTTTAAGAAATATTTTTTTTCCACTACAGTCACATGTCAGGTGCACAAACAAATTTGCAATAGATTCTGTAACTTGGCAGAATCTATTTCTATTACAATTATAAGAATTTAACTGCTTTGATACCAGGTCTATTTTTTCTCATGCGTTGGCATACACAATAGCAGAGGTTCAATTCACACTTTGTGTTCCTTTGTGCTACCTTAGAAGCTTTCAGTAGTTCACTGACCCCAGCATATTTCAATTCAGTCAAAATTGTTGCAATCTACAGCATCCACTATTTAAGAAGATAATAAGTTAAATTACAACAAAAGTATGTGTTCTCTTTTTTCAGTAGTCCGCATTTCAAGTAAGTTGCAAATAAATTTAGAGCCAAAATCATGACATAATTTGAGCAATCAGAAATTCTTATCTCCACACAAAAACTGAAGTAGGGCAAAGGAGCTCTCCCACGATTCACTCAATAGGAAGAGTATTTGGTCATTATGCCACCAATGAAAATGCATGAGCTTGTGTGTGCTGCAATTACAACTAGGATCTTTGCTACACACCTTTCATTATTTATGATGCAGATCACATCGGAAAACGGCACAACACAGCTTTCCAGAGCCCATCCAGTTGCCTGGCTTCATCTACGACATTTCCTTTCCTTTCCTTCCATACCCATGAGCAAAACCAGCCTACTCTGCTCATCAGAAAATCCGTTCAAAGTGTCTGAGAAAAAAACTGCAGCCACTGAGACACAAAGGTTAGTTCACCCCGAGCTATCATCAGCAATGGCTTTTCAACTCCAGTTACTCAATGGTCAAATTTCAGGAGCATTTTCCTAGTTTTTTTTGGAAGAAAAGGCTCTGAATGTTATTTTTGGCTGCATTTACTCACAAACCTCAAAAATGGGATCTTCAAAATCGGAAATGACTTCCTAAGAGTTGATTGCTGGTTTTCTCAATGACTGCAACAAGAGCAGTCATTGCCGACTGTGAAAACAAGAGCGGAGTAAGGCCTCTGCTTCCAGGACACAAACAGAACTAAGCTCATCTCTGCCAGCCCATCAGCTGCACAAGCACAGCTGCTTGCAGGACCGTACAGTAAACCAGATCAGTTCCTTTCTGCAGCTTAAAAATAGCTCTGCTGAAATAGGGAGGAGAAGGATATTTTTAAATTCCCTGCAGCACTTCCACTAGACAGCTCCCCACACACTTGCACCAGGCCGCAGCGGTGCCGGGAAGGCAGGGAGCCACTGCCGAGGTGGGCACGGGGTTCTGACAGCACTGGGCTGCCCACAGACAGAGCCAGGCCGTGCACACCCACCTCTGGGGGAGCCTTCCTCTTCTGTTTCATTAACTGGGGGATTTGTGAGAGTGATGTCACAAGGCTTGAGTTGCCCTTTGTGAACACAGTCACGAAATACTTGCTGGTATTTTGGTAATGCAATTTTTAATTATGAATCTACTGAATTATGTGCTTCTGTATAAATTTTTATCTTTTATTATTATTATTATGCCAGTATGAAGACAATTATGAACTAAAGTACAAAGATAATGGAGTTGATGGGCAAAATTCAACAATGCTTTCCTCCCTTTGCTTTACACCCAGAGAAGTTTTCCAAAGAAGAATTTTATTAAACTGAAACTAAGGCTGGAATACATATTAGTACTGTAAGTATAGAAGCTATTATGCAGATGTTCCAACCATCCCTAAAAAAAAAATACTAATGATTGTCAAATCTGTTAAGTAATGAAAATGCATAGAAGAGCTCCTGTATAAACCTCATCCCACATCATGATAATACCATTCAGCAGTGTTACAAATACTGAATACAAGTTATTTGCATCTAAGCTAGGAGTTATTTCACGGTACTTTTGCTCTTTTAACACAAGCCACCATCATTCTCATGGGCAGCTTTACTGAAAGCCCAGCAGTGATAATGGGAGGCAAAAGCTGTTTTAAAACAGGTCATCTTTATCAAGGAAGTGCACAGTCTTACCTGGGTTAGGCACAGCAGCCCGTTGAAAGTAAAGCTTTGCATGAATTACTACAAAAAAACATTTCTGTCAAAGAAAATCTTCTGTCAAAGAAAAACCTGCAGTTAGAAAGAGGGACAAAAAAAGCTACCAATTCTGAACTACTCTTTCCTATTTATCTAAGAATAAAATGAAGAGCATATTATTGGATTACTGAAATCAGTAGCAACAAAAAGTATACAACTATTTATTTATTTATTTATGATCCTATGAACTAATGAATTTTCTATGAACATTCAGGAAGTTCTTTCTTCATTAAAAAAGTAAATGTAAATTGGGATGGATATGCTATATGCTTTACATGTACAGTGGTTACTCACTGTAAGAAAGAGAGACTTGTTATTAACTATTAAATTATGACAACTTACAGTGAAAACACATCTTCAATGAAAGCTTTTCATTTTTAAAAACATCACTTGACAAAATTCGAAGTCCAAAAAAAGATAATTTTTAAACCTATATTCATTTTAATTAATGTATCTTCTACTTGCAAATAAATGGTCTTAATGAGAAAAGAATTAGTTATTTTTATCAAGGTTGTGTTGGGACATGTTATTCTGATTGTGCCCTAATTACACAATTTTCATCATTCTTGTTTGTATAGAACAAATACTACCATTCACATTAATACTTAACACTCTAACCAAATGTTTGTTTTGCCTTTTCCAAATAAAAGCATCTTTTATAAAAGAAAGTATCTTTAAAAAAAGACTTTTCAACAGTTTTGAAACAATTCTAGACAAGAATGCTCAGCAAGTCCTGCATATGGCATGTTCGTATCTACACTATAAAGTTACTAAAAACATCTGTCTTTCAACTATGCCTAAATAAATTCAAAATATTTCAGCGTGTCAGTGTTTAGCTATAGACGCCATAAACTTCATTCACCTTTGTCCTCTTCTTTTTCAGATATCAATCAAACAGAAGAATTCTCCTTTTCCAAATACTGAGAGCTTTCTCTGTACACTATCTTGAAAATACCTTTTCTTGGCTTCATATCAACCCGTACAGATTACCTATTTCAGATAAACCATAAACAGAACAGGAAAACATTTATTTGGATTTTCTGATACATATTTTTAAGCAAAGGTGCAATTTTTAAAAAGAAATATGGAAGCTGGATAAAGATGTAATTTTCTTTACAGAATAATTTGGTTTTTGTTCGTTTGCTTAACTTCACAGACTGCTAACTTTTGAATCTCTCTGGTATCTTTGGTGATGTTTAGCAGAATAATGAAAAACACTTCTTCTCCTGAAATGTCTTTTGAGGTGAAATATATTAACATGAGAGAAATACCAGCATTCAAAAAATATTTCCTTTTGTTACATTTAGCTCTGCAAATCTGCCACTTACATATAAACCAGACTATCAGCAAAGCATCTACAGTATAATTTCACAACTAATCCTAAAAGCCAAAAAATCATTTAAAAACAGAACAAAACCCTTCATTACAGACATGAATTGAAATAAAATTCTTGCTTTAAATAGTCCACATGTTTACTGTTATATTTCATATCAGTAATGCTATAAGTAGCTTAAGAAAAAATAAGATTTTCTTGAAGCGTTTTAACTTTAGTTCAAAACACGTGTTCAGTAAAAATATAATCCTCAGCCTTCCAAACGTGACAGTGATGCTATTTTTCTAGCTGTTAGATAATACATGGTTCAGCTGTCACTTACTGTGCAGCAGTTGGTTACACAGAATGAAATGAATCATAATCGCAGTGACTAACCAAATTAATAGAAGCATGCTGAATCAAAACTCGTGTTCCCAAACTGTCTCAGGGCCTGATTCAGCAAAAATATATTTAATTTCTAATCCACACAACATCTTCAGCAGATACCTGTGTATCCAGACTTTTAAAATATGAAAATGCTGGTTTCAGAATGCCTATCAATAGTTTCTCTCAACAGCAAGTCAAGCCCTATTTTTTTTAATTTATCAAAAGTGTTCCTACCAACTTCTAAATACACAGTAGCTAAATAAATATTGTTAAATTCATGATTTACTGGCAGAAAAAGCAGAGAAGATACTCAGAGCACATGTTGAAATCTCTCTAACTTACATTGATACATGGAAGAAAGATGAAGTGTGAGTTCAGAAGAACCTTAAATTGAGGTTATAGAGAAATATTTATTTCCATATGGCAGAAATATTCTGTGTTTTTAACTACTCATCTAGCAACTAGACTATCTTCAGCCATGGTTTTCTATCTTCTGGATGGAAATATCCACTAATCATTCTTGCTAGAGAATGCAATGCACAGATTTACTACACAATGTACTTTTGTTGGCAGATATGTTTCATCCCACATACTGGAAATATCTCCTACTCCAAGGTCTTCTTTTAAACCTCATTCTTTGAAGGCTCTCTGAAATTAGCCTAACAGATATATCACATCCTAAGAATATCCTTGGGCTAGAAAGGAAGCACACTCAGGTTCTTGGGAGCAAGTCTAAAACACTAAAGATACGGATAAATAAACACTCTCTAATTAATAATTTATTAAAATATTAGCCAAAGGTACAGACTGACACACAGGCTTCTGAAGAAGTCTAGAGAGCTATAAAAGTCAGCGCCAGTACAGAAAGTGACTATGGCATTTTTATTAGACCACAGAGTGAAGTGTTCTCAAAGCCAGAACTGGGAGGGTGAGATTCAACTTACCTAGCTTAAGATGTCTACAGAGTCTCTATGTCTGACATACTCACTCTATCTTCTTTTTAAGTCCAAGGCCGGAAATGGGCTCTGCACTTCATCCAGACTACACGAACTGTCTAATTTAAGATGAGACGGATCACATCCTGAAAACACCTCCTTTTTCCATTGGCTCTAAATTGAATTTTAGAATTTCAGAATGTTAAGCTATTTCATATATAGACGTATTACACTGTAAGTACTGATATTTGATCAGAATAATTTCAGAGATCCTCTGTACTCCATCTCAAACGTTGTAAATGTGGAATGAAACATATACCAAAACTGAGACAATTCCTTTATTTAACCAAGCAATTCTCAGAGTGCAGAACCCAGAGTCTGATTTCATGAGAACTCACAATCCAAATTTTTCTGTCTAGGCATGCTTCTCTCCCATAAGGACACCTTGGCACCTAATAACACGCCATCAGTTCTTTTCTCGGTCAGTAATGAGAATAATCTCTTTGCACTATCCATCCACTTATTTTCATTAGATGCTTAGTAATTAAATATTGTTGGGAACCCAACTTCTCTGTCAAATTTGTTCTACATCAAGCAACAGCTTCCACAGAAGAAATACAGCAGCAATTCTTTCCCTTACAATATTGAAAAAGCCGTTCCAAGGAGGTGCAAGCTCTGTGCTCTACACTCTTCTCAGCTTGAGAAGATTGGAACACAGCTCTCTCTTCCCTAACCAACAAGCTATGGGCAAAACTGAAATGAGATTATTCTACATTCTGCCTATGAAGAGGAGCCTCAGAGGAGATCTTATTGCTCTCTACAGTTATCTGAAAGGAGGTTGTGGCAAGGTGGAGGTCAGCCTCTTCTCCCATGTAACTAGCAATAGAACTAGAGGGAATGGCCTCAAGTTTTGCCATGGTGATTCAGATTGAACATTAGGAAAAATTTCTTCTTTAAAAGAGTGGTCAGGTGCTGAAATAGGCCGCCCAGAGAGATGATTGAATCACCGTCCCTGGAGGTGTTCAAGAAGTGTTTAGATGTTCTACTGAGGGACATGGTTTAGTGGGAAAATATTGGTGGTAGTTGGACTGCATGATCTTGGAGGTCTTTTCAAACCTTGGTGATTCTACGGTTCTTTGAAAGTGTGGACAAGCAAGAGAAACTCTATACAGCTTGTCATTAGGATACTCTGCAGAGGCAAATCCTAGTTGTTGCTCTGTGGGCTGTATACGCATTTTATTTAAGTGCTCTAATACAGCATCGATACAGACAGAATGCAATTCAACAGGGATGAAGACTAACCCTACATGTAGCTGGGATAATCAACTTCAAAAAACAACACGTAGTGATTCACTTAATAGCAGCTCTGCAAAAGAATATGTTGAAGGTACAGTAGATCCCAAGCAAACCATGAATCAACTTGCTACACCATGACAAAAACCCCAAATATACATGACATTGGTAGTACAAAGGAAGTGAGTGTTCTATTTAGGACATATCACGTTACCCTTGTACTCTTCCTACACCATTGTCTGCAATACTATGTCTCATTCTGGACACTATTTCAGAAAAGTTCAGTTAGAAGGAATACTGAAAACAGCAACAAGAAAAGCCAAAAATTTATAAAATATGACCTGTTGAGTCTACAGAAAGGAGAGGGTGAGAATCTACAAGAGGAGATAGAGTTCCACATGTGAAACATATTAAAGGTTGTTTGCAGCAAAGAGTAACAGAATGTTCTGCATTTCCTCTGAAGATGATGTAGCTAATGGCAGGAAAGAGATTTAGGTTTTATGTTAGGAGAAAAAAATTGAATGGTAAGAATAATTACACTGAGTAGCTGAAAAAAATTACTAAGGAGATCCAGGAATCTCCATCCCTGATTAGGTCAGTAGTTGTATTTCTTTGTTCCCGTACTTCTCAACAATAAACTGTCACCTACATAAAAAACGTCATACATATGAGGATTGAGGAGTTTTATGCCAAGATCTGTTCAGGCCACTCTTCATCTTTTCCCATGTAGGCAGCACAGCTCTTGCAGCTTGAACTCTGTATATCTCTTGTGATGTGCTCCTGCTTCAGCCATGAAATCTATTTATTGCATTAGCCAGGTGTGCCCTCACAGCTGGAAACCACTATATTAGATAAATAAGTGTCGGGAATTGCTGTTATAACTGGTCACACCTGCAGACAAAGAATGAATTGTAAGGTCTCTTGAGGCCTAGCCAGCCCTATTTTCTATTGGTCTTCTGTTTTTTTTGAGAATTAAACAGCCTTATAAAAGCATTACTTCTCACTCACCTTTTCTATAAAAAGAATATATACAATATAATAATATAATATAATCAAGAGTTAGAGGAACAGTCCAGGGAAAAAGATTTGTTACTAACACACCACAGTTCTCATTTTTGAAAAGTTATCTGGAAGATGCTTGCAAAACATTTTCCAAAAACTACAAGTGATTGTAACTCACAATTTCATTTAAAAGTCAAAATATTTGTGTGATAATGCACATTCCAAAGAAAGACTACCCCTACAAATACAGAGAATCCAACAGCCCTGCTATCTCAAATACTTAGTAATGCTGTACAACCTGTGAGATAGCACATGTACAATTACAATGCAGTCTTTGCTATAGGAAACCATTCGCCTTAAAAATAATGACACTGAATAGAGAAAGTGTTTAAGCAAATTCATGTAAGACATAAGAAGAAAGAATCAATTCCATTAGGACAGTAAAAAGAAAATCACTTATTTATGTTTTAATTAAAGTTTAAAGATTTTCTCTGTGAATTTTCTAAATTGAAGCAGTTGGACTTTTTTATAACACAAGTTCAGCTCTTGCTGACTTCAGCTAAAACAAACAGGGTATCTCAGTATGGTTGTAACAATATCTTAAAGTCTTAATCATAGTTAACATTCAGGCTCTCTCATCAAAACTTCAAAACTCCAAGTCAAGTGGATTAGCTGAAACTCCTCCTCATCAAAATGCATGAATTTGATTTCAGATTGACAAAATGCAACCAAAATAACCCAACAAAAATATTTAGGCAGAGAAATGCGATGGCAACCAACATTTAAATTCAAGGATATAAAATAATTGCATTTCAACTTCAACAAAAACGTTACAGAATGGTACAAATTACTTTGAAATCTTACACTCCTAAAATGAAATATATTAACTTCAAACACGCTGCTACTCCCCTACATGATCTTGCACTATTACATTAGCTGTTACAATCTTGGTCCTGACCAACAATCCTTTGCAGCTTCAACACATTACCTTGGGTGGGGGAGACAAAGGAATCAGTCAAAGCAGAAAAACCTACAATTTTACTGTATCACAAGAAGTTCAACAAAACATGAGAGACAGTTGCTGGAGTTTATTGAGCTTAAAAAAGCAATACCAGATTAGATATAAACTGTTGTTCTTAATGCTATATTATAGCCTCAACAGCCAGTTATAATTTGAGGTTCTAACAGATCCTCCTATTACAACATGCAGTCTTTCAAGACAGGCATACTCCAAACTCAGTCAGCATGGAAAACAACATAGTTTGATTTGAACTTAAATGTATTTCAGTTAATTTGCCTGAATAACAGCTAGTTTTGAATGCCATTTTTAAACAAACAGTCTTTAAGTAGATTCTTCTCACTTATGAGACTGAATTTAAAAGACTCACCATTGCTTATTTTTAAAATATGTAGCTATTAACCATGATATAGCAAGACAAATTACTATGATAACCCATATGGTTCTAGACTTTTTCCAAAAACAGTTCTCATCTCAACACTCACTGTTAAGGTGTAACATCTGCAGCAGTTAAGCAAGTATAGAATAGATCATAACTAATCAATTTTTTGTTTCTTTTGAGTTTTTTATCTTCCTAAATTCCTCTTCTTGTAGGGGAAAAAAAAAACATCCATCAGAGAAATGCTGGGGAAAAAGGAAAGAAAGCAACATAAAGATTCTTGCTAGAAAACAAGAGCTTGAAAAACAGAGACCAGTATACACAGAAATTTTCATAGCCTTCTGACTACAGGATTGTGAAGCTTTAAGGAAGCCAGAAAAGTAGAATGGGAGGTGACATTCACTTCAAAAATTCCTAAGACTGTTGTGTTTACCTTACAGATAAAAGAATGAACATTTATGTACATGGCTACCTCACATCAATGGTTCCACTGGATTAAATTTCAATGTTCAAACCATTGTACTGGTCTTTCCTCTTTGTTACAGAACTTTGAATATGCTTCAAGTATTTTAAAACTCAGTTGGCAGGGTAAAAACACACTTTATTTCAAGTTATAAGCCTTACTTCTAGAGTAACATCTCTGATGTAGTTTGTACTTAAAATACACACACTAATTAAGCTATTGTTTCAATGGAAAAATCAATTGTTTGACATCCTCGGTTATTTAGATGTTATCTAGTTCACAGACATATGTGGACAAAATCTAGAATGGAACATTCAGCCCCCTAACCCACTTCAAGAGACCACTGAATTTCACCCAGTCACCACTTCCTAGGATACAGTCCTCACACCTTGAAGTATAGTCTACATTCTTGCCTCTAAGATGCAAAATTAAGTATTGTTTTTTGACTTCAAAGAAGTGTAAAAGCAGATTTATTTCACAAGATACACTTTTCAGAAAGCACATAGCAGCTGGTGTTAATATCTCTTTTTTGGGTTCCTCATTAACTACATCCTGTATCAGCTTTTCTATTTTTCAACCCCACGTGATATAAGGCCTGTCTATGTCCAACCCATCCTGCCTGCACTTTTGGAGCACTGGAACAACATCATCACTATTGCTGCCTTCTGAAATTTTACTTAACGTGAACATTAACAAACCCAGTAATTAGTGTTACTGCCAGTCTGTATAATCTCCAAATACATTCTGCTTAGTCACTGGCAAAAGTGCCACTGCTATTCTTGTGGACAGGGCACAGAAGCATGCTAGAAGCTCTACAGAACAACTGTAAACCCTAGGTCTTCTTGAAGAACAAGTGGTACAAGGCGTAACATCCTGACAGGTATTACTTACAGTATACAGTGTCTAACCATGTGGTAAGAGAGAAGAGTAAGGAATAACAGCAATTTTGAGTGGCCAAAGAGGCAGTACAAATTTGTTAAATGAAAGAAAGGGGAAAGGATTAAAAAAGGAAAAAAAAAAAAAAAAAAAAGAGAGAACAGAGAATGTGGTTGTAGGAAGGGAGAAGAGAAGGCAAAAGGGAGCAAAAAGAGATAAGGAGATTTGTTCACTTTCTCAACTCTACCTACACTTATAGTTTCAACTGTCACTTATTTTATACTGCATAAAGCTATTAAAGTCATTTTGATCATATTTTTCCTTGTAATAAATAGGAACAAAGGAAAAATAATGAGTGGTGTAGTAACAGTCTACTCAGATCAGCACTCTAAATTCAGGCAAAACTCAGCATTAAGTTATGGGACAATACCTCAGTCAACTACTACTGCCTGAAGTTCTAGTTTACAATGTGGCCAAAAGCAAATATTTCTGTATTACCCACTAAACTTCAGAATTTCCCATACACACATCTCTATGTTGGGGAAAGAAAAAAAAAAAAAAAAAAAAAAACACAACCAATAATCACCACCTACACCTCTATCATCCCTTCAGGCCCAAATTCAAATCCTAAACATAGAATCCTTTGAAAGCATTGTAAATCAGAGGTGATTACTCATAAAGCAGGATAATTATTTATAAAGCAGTATAATGGTTGTGTGAGCTATTTACACCGCTACGACTCGCAGCCATGAGTCCATTGCTTCCTTTCCCCCCAAGCCCAATATCCTGCCCCACACAGGAGCTTACACAGCCCAGCCTCCTCGCAGCCTCCTTGTCAGAGGTTTAATTTCAGTCATTTATTAGCATGGCTGTGAAACCACAGACACAGCAACTGAGTACACACAAGGCCACAGCCACCCACACCATCCTAGGGCTGAGGACCTGACGGAGTGGGAAACAAAGAGTCTCCTTCTCCATCTAACCTGCTATGCCTCCATCCATTCTCTCTCCCTAGATAAAAACGATGGCAATCCCAGTTGATTCTGGTCACATGCACATACACTGAGAGATCTCCTCTTAGTAAATCTAGGTGATACTGTGCAAATGTATGAAAAGTTGACTAATTTCATGATGAAACTTCTATTGGGAAAATTTGCCTTCTGCTGGGCCAAACTGCCCATACTCTGGAAAGGTGAAAAACTGAATTTCAGTGCTGTGAGTCTCAGCATACAAGCAGAGCACATTACCTTACTTTTAGAATAATTAGGTAAAGGAGCTGGGAACTTGTGGTCCTACAAGTAGATGGTTGTAAATGCACACCACACAGGCTGAAACAAAATCTTTACACATAACATCTGCAACCTAGCATCTTCTACAAGTGTTTTTTTCTGTGCACATCCTCTTTAGCCAGTCCTTTGATACAGAAATAAAGTGCAAATGAAAAGTAAAAAGGCAGGCCACAGATCTCATAAAGCAATTCACTTAGAGGAAATGGGTTACCTGAAATCCACTAGAAAGCTTATGCTCACAAAACTAGAAATTATGAGAGGAAGGATGCACATAATGGAGGAGTAACGTTTTTACATTTTATGCAATATCCAAGAAATTCAAATACCCACAAATACCTAATTTGAAAATATGTAAATATTTCTATAACAAGAGAGAAGGATTTGCACTCCGCACACAGACATAAGTTTACTTTTTCTAAACATTAAGCACGTTATATACTATGTTCAACATATGTACAGTAACCTTCAGAAAAAGGCACCTTCCCAGAACACGGCATTCAAAACACACTCCAAGGATCCCAACAGTTTCAAAGGACAGGCAGAGCAGCAGTTTGCTGCCCGTCCTCCTTTAAACACGGGAGCTCCACCACAGGAGCACAGTGCACAACCGTAGTGAGGCATATTTCACATAGCAAACCAGGCCAAAGGAAAGAGCAAATCTGGAAAGCTTCAGTTTTACACACCATCATGTTCCAGCAAATCCTGGCAGGAGTTCATGCTGACCTATCACTATTAGTTGCTACAGATTACAACTCAATACCATCTGCATTTCTTTTCTCCAAAAAGAGTAAAGCAAGCATAAGGAAAAGAAGATACGTATCTATTTTAAATCCACACATATTTACCCCAGGGAGCACAAGGAAAAAAATAAACAGTCCACATTACAGATGTGAGTCACACTACTTAATGCACTTTTGGAAGATGCTCAAATACCACCTTGATAGGCACAGCATAAGAATTTGAAAAGCACAAAATAGAAATAGAATAGAGAAAGAAAGTTGAGCCCAGGGACTAGCCATTCATACTGATATTCAATCACCATAAATTATCTAAAATTTAGTGAAGACTCATGCTTGTCCCTTTCTACAATATTTGAACTGTTATTGTGCTAAGATCTCTAGGTATCAACTTTTGTTTCAATCATCTTTTTTTATCCTCCTAAATTTCTCCACGGAGTGAAATGACACAATTTTATTGCTTAGTCAGACAAAAATACCTTCCACTTCAAAAGGAGCTTGCCTTCGAGGAGAATTACACTTGAACAAAGACGGCAGGATTTAGCTCTATATTTATCTATATGCAATAACAGTTGTCCATTCATCTAAATACACAGGGTTTTTTTTTCTTTCTTCTTCTTTCTCTTCTCTTGACAGAAGGAAAACAACTGTCAAGAGAATTAAGCTCAGTAATACCTATCTAAAAATGCAGAACACGCTCTGGTATGACTGGTGGAAGGTTGTGATTAATAAATCTGTTGGCATTTTCAGAATAAACATGCATCTGATGGACCAAGGAGCCACTTCACTTAAGAAAAATGAAACTGGTGGCTTATTCATCTGACACCAGATCACTTCTCAGTATCCTACAAAATATTACAGGCCACCTATACAAATTCCACTGAGAACAGCATTTTTGAAAGAGCCTGTTTCAGGCTATCCTTTCTATATAACCTTTAAGCCACTTCTCTCACTGCTCACACAGAAATCAAGAGGAAACTTTAATGAGAGCCTAAATCCCACCTAAAGTTTGTCTTCAGATTGTTATTAAGCCCTTTCTTCTGTTGGCTGTCTGCTTCCAAGATAATAAACAGTCCGTTCTTCATCTGCAAGCTGAAGAGTTCAAGCTGATCCTAGTATCACATTAAGATCTGAGATACAGAAGCTACCACAAAAGTTGGCAAGAGCTTCCTGTAAGTCTAGCATCATATATTTGAATTGCAACTTGAATATTTTTCCATTTGGTTAATGATTTTATGACTGCAGAGATTCCAGACAGACATGTGCATTTATCTTGGTATACTATACCATTTAGAAATACAAAGAGTGCAACTTGCTTTAAAACAAGTGTCACAATATCAAGTCAATCGAACAGCATTAGGCTGAAAGGTATTTAGTTATAAAACTAGGTATGGCACTTTATTTCCAGTGCTCACATTACGCTGTCATTCTTTGAGATGTACACCCAATAAAAACATCTCTTGAAACAGACTTACACGGCTTAGATCATCTCACAGCCTAATAGCTGCCATATAAGTGATAACTTCAGTGTAAGTTTTCATTAGGATGATTTAAAAGAAAAAAAAAAAAAAAAAGAATCTTGGAAATAGGCTTTGGGGCAGCTTCCAGGCACAAAGCTCGGAGGACCAGCTGGAGCTGACATGTCCACGACACAATACTAATTCAGTGCTTTAACTTGCTGGGGTTTAGTACGAAAAGAGGCGCTCGGTGCTTCAGCCTCGCGGCGTTGCTAAGATCAGTACCCACAAAACGAGCAAAGCGCTCCTTTTCAAGCAGGCACGGGTCAGCACCACGGCGAGGGGACAGCTCCCGGAGTCCTCCCGCCGCGGCCGGCGGGGCTCGGGACCGCTCGGCGGGGCCGCTATCCGCCCGCAGCAGCCCCCGCAGGACGAGCCCCGGGCCCGCAGGGGCGGCGCCGCCGGACAGCTCCCGGTGCTGAAGCACGGCCGCGGGCTCCCGCTTGGAAAGAGCAGCGGGGCGGGGGCGGGCGGCAGACACGTTGTCGGAGGAAGATGGCGGCTGTGGCAAACCCACCCGGCGAGGCGGCCGGAGCCTAGGCCCCAGCGGTCCCGCCAGAGCGGGGCAGTGCCGCCGCTGCCCGCCCGCAATCCGCCTGGCCCCCGCACGGAGCCCGCCGCCGCCGAGAGCCGCCTCGGCCCGGCACCCCCCTTCCTGCCGGCGGCACGCGCCGGGCGAGGACGGCACCTGTGCGGCCATGTTGAGCGCCGTGCCCCCGCCGGCGCCGGGGCTAGCGGAGCCTCGGCCGCCGCCCGACCCGCCGAGGCGAGCGGCGAGCCTCGGGCCCCGGCTCCGCGCCGGCCGCGCCCCACCGCCGCCCGAGTGACGAGAGCCGGCAGCCCTGCCCGGCTCCGCACCCCGCTCCGCTCCGCCATCCCGCCCGGCCGCGCCGCCCCAGAGGGCCGGGGACGGGGAAGGGACGCGCCCGCCCTTACTTGAGCACGGATTGCTCCTTTTCCTCTTCCTTCTTCTGGCGGTCCATGACGGCCAAGATGATCTTCCGCTCTTCCTCTGTGAGGTGGCTGAGGTCGGGCATCTCGGGCTGAGTCGCCGGCAGCGGCTGAGGAGGCGCAGGGCCGCCCCGGGGCCCGGCGGGAGCCGACATGTTTGGTGGGAGCTCCGCGCCGCTACGGGAAGCGCTCTCCTGGCTCCGGCGGCAGCGGCGGGAGCGGCCGGCGCGGGGCGAAGCACATACAAATCAATAGCCCGTCAGCAGCCGGCAGCCTCGCGGCGAGGGGCGGGGTGCCCGGAGCCCCGACCTCGCAGCCACCCGCCCGGCCGCCGGCTCCCCGGGGGCGGCGGGGCCACGGGGGCGAGCGGCGGGGAGCGGGGAGGGGAAGGGCCGGGGAGGGCAGGAGAGGGCGGGATGAGCCCCGGAGCGCCGCGCTTTAGGGGCGAGCGGGATTACCTCGAGCGGGGAGAGGGGGGACGGAGCGGGGAGCGGAGGGGGAGAGCGGAGCCGCGGCGCCCCGGGGCGCGCAGCGGGGAGAGCCCCTGCGGGCGAGCGCCGGTCCCGGCCGCCGGCCGCGGCTCATCGTTCCTCGCCGCCGTCCATGGAGGGAACCTCCTCCCGCCGCCGCTCCACGGCCGAGCCGCGCCGCTTCCTGCCGCCGCCCCGCTTGGCTGCTGCCCTGCCGGCTGCGGGAGGGAGGCCGCCTAACCCATCGCATGGCGGACGGCCGGAGTCACGGGAGGGGGCTCCGCATCACCCCGGCGCCGCCGCCCCCACCTGAGCAGCGCGGCGCCTCCTCCCGGCGCGGGGCGCGGGGCCGGCTGCCGCCCCTAGCGGAGCTGAGCGGCGGGGGCCAGCGGGAGCAGCAGGCGCTTCTTTATTTAAATAAATACAAAAAAAAAAAAAAAGAGAACGCGATAAAAATCACGCGAGGAAGGACAAGGAAGAGCCGGCGCGCGGGGATGACTGAGCCCGGCGGTCAATGGGGAAGGAGGAACAGGGCGAGCGGTGCGCGGCCGCCGCCGCCTCCACGGGTGCTGACCGGACGAGGGATGGGCGGAGAGGGAAAACCGCTCGTGGGGCCGGGACCCGGGGCGAAATCGTCGGCTGGGAGGGGAGCGGCAGGGCTGGGCCGGGCCGGGTCCGCGGGAACTGCCCGCCACAGGTGGGGCCTGGAGCAGCACGGCCACCGCAGCCCCGAGCCCTCGGAGCCCTGGCAGGGCAGTAGGCTCAGCCCCAGCTTCTGTCTGACAGCCCTGACAGGCAGAAGGTGGTAGAATGCTGAAGAAGGGCGTCCTCCTTCCACCCTAGAAGCCAGAATAAACCTTCCAGTGTGCCTGTGCCACCTGTATATCCTGGACCTCAGCTGTCAGTTTGATGACAAGAAATAGTTTCTGGAGCATGGATCATACTTTACCAAAGATGCCATCTAGTCCCAGTAAATGGGTAATAATCTGTCCGAGAACAATGAAGGACCAGGCGAATCCACACCTGTGGGTTTTCAATCTGTCTATTCAGTTTTGGGCCCCTCACTACGGGAAAGATGTCAAGGCCCAGGAGCACATTCAGAGAAGGACAACAAAGCTGTGAGGGGGCTGGAGCACAAGTCTTACAGGGAGCAGCTAAGGGAACTGGGATTGTTCAGTCTGGAAAAAGGAGGCTTAGGGGAGACCTTCTCACTCCCTACAATGATCTGAAAGGAGGTTGTTGCAAGTGGGGTTTGGCCATTTCTTCCCAGGTAACAGTTATTGGACAAGAGGGAACGGCCTCAAGTTTCATCAGAGAGGTTTCTATCAGTTAGATATTGGGAAAAAATCCTCACAAACAGTGGTGAGGTGTTGGTACAATGGCCCAGGGAAATAGTTAAGTCACCATCACTGGAGGTGTTCAAGAAACATGTAGATGTGGCACTGAGGGACACAAGTTAGTTGGCATGGTGGGGATGGGTTGACAGTTGGACTAGATGATCTCAGTGGTCTTTAACCTTAGTGATTACATAGTTTTGTGATTTACAGACAGTAGAGGTCTACCTGTGTTTGCCTCACATCATGAGACAACTTGTATCAACTGCAAGTGTGGTGTAAGCATATGTAACAATAATAAAGTGGTTTTACAAGGTTTTGTTTGGACAGTCTGAACTCTCCAATACAGAATGTATGTTTCTGGAGCTGGCACTATTCTTAGTGAGCTATACTATCAACTTACAACCAGATGTGAAGGCCTGAAAATGAAAATCTTCCTGAAAGTTTCACCAACTGAAGACCTCTGTCTGTCATGTTGTGCTGAAGACATCATTCTTTTGGAAAAGCAGGTTGTGGAAGAACAGACCACCGGACAAGCATGACAGGTTGGCTGTGCTAAAACAAAAGTAACCCATACTTATCATCATGCACATACATTCATCAAATGTTAATTTTGCTCAAGAAATGCCATTGGCATCTTTAACTGAAAAGAGCGTGGTTCTGTGCTGGATGTAGTCTCTCATAATGTATAATGGGCTGTTGTTCTACACAAGCCATCACACAGGAACTGAGCATGCTGTATTTGAGCAGCTGCCCTTAAAAAATAAACTGCGATTTTCATCAAGTCCTCAAAGCATTATGCTCTTCCTATCACCATCACCTTCACCTTTCCAGCTGGATTTCAGCCAGCTGGCTCTCCCCCAGTTCCCTGTTCCTTCCAGGCACCAGATAAATCTGGCATCCAAGTTCAAAAAGAGGAAAAAAAGAAGTCTGGGTCATCAGATTACCAAAGATAGTAGAGTCCTTGTCAATCTATAAATGTTGAATGGAAGAATCAACTTGATTCATCCCTTTGGGAAAATCGCATTTTATCCTGGAGAAGTGAGGAAAGAGAGAATTCCTCAATAATTTCAAGAATAATTAAAGAATATAATTAAAAGAATAATAAAGGATGTAAATTCAAGAATAACATCCTCAAGAATAATTAAAGGAAGTAAAAGGACCGCTTTAATGCAACATCTTCACCCTGCCAGGTTACACAGCTCTTTAAAAAATAGTTTGTGCCGTGTCCCAACCATAAACACCAACGTTCTTGTGATCATAACTGTTGTTACAAGAGTGCACTACAGATCCCTAAGCCTGGTTTCATTCATCTGAATTTCTTCCCCATGGGAAGTTACCTCTGACCTACCTGCATTTATAGTGCCTGCTTCTGCAATCATTTCAATGTGCCTCTGATTTTTCATCCACCAATTACAAACACCGACTCTCAGTTTAACTGTAGAAGCTCAGTAGCTTTCTTTTCTCTTTATGATTTGCTCTGTTCCCACTAAATCCCACACCACTAAACGTACTGCTATAAACAAATCCAGGGACAGCAGCTGTAATCCCCACATAGTATCTAGTTATTTGCTTTGGAAGGATGGAGCAGACTTAGCAGAAGATATTCTGTGACTCACTGAAGAAATGGCTCTGCTTGACCTTTCTCTCCTGCTACGTCCCCTTTTTCTCATCAGCTTCACCTGTCATTCCTCACGTTTTCCTGCCATTAAATAGAAACACTACTTGTTCATGTCCTTGTCAGCTTGCAGAGAATTGTCTCATGCTGTTCTTTGTATTTACACAACACATACTGATGAAATTATACTCAGAGCAAGCTTCTCTACGTACGTAATTGTGTCAATAACAATCTAAAAATCACAGAATGGCCAGAGTTGGAAGGGACCTCAAAGATCATGAATCTCCAGCCCCCCTGCCACATGCAGGGCCACCAACCTCCCCATGTAATACTAGACCAGGCTGCCCAGGGCCCCAACCAATCTGACCTTGAACACCTCTAGGGACGGGGATCCACAACCTCTCTGGGCAGCCTGTTCCAGCACCTCACCACTCTCTCTATAAAGAACGTCCCCTGACATCCAACCTAAATCTTCCCTCCCTCAACTTAAAAACATTTCCCAAATCAACCAAGACAAATTATTATTTTTTAGCATGATCATTTCTGAACTTATTTCTAAGAACCATCCATTTGGAATTCCCTTGGTAGCAAAATGCTGCAAGCTCTGGCCTCACTTCCAGGAGCAGTGTCTCCTAGCTACCTGCCCTTCCTTCATTTCAGCTCTCCTTCAGAATTCACTGCTCACTCAGAAGAACAAGACTCATATTCCTGTTTTATATTCTCCTGTTAGAATGGTTTTTCCACTGTACAACCTGCAACTGAAAATGCACTCCCATCACATCTCAAAAGTACTTCCTTTTGGTGGCTTCTCTAAGTTTTCTTCTTGTACTGACAGCAGGGTTATTAATGGATGTGCTTTTATATCCATTTTTTTCTGTTCTTTTCCAGGTCTAGGAGATGAGGGGTTCCCTAGAAAACAGCAGTGTTTTAACCTGATTTTATAAACGACCACAAAGTGTGTTTCACTAAGGGTTTCATTATACTTATTTCCATTTCCTTCCTCATAGGAGCTACAAAAATAAGTGGGTTGGTAGGTTCTTTGTTCAAGTATGCTACATGCATTTCTTTCCTGAAGAGGTAAAGCTAACATCTGCTTTATAATATTTAGTGTAAGAGAGCATTCCAGTGGAACTAACTCTTTTCATTATTTTCATCCCAAGCTGAAAGACTCATTTGGAAAACATCTTTATATAGGAGACGTGAAAGGAACTTCTAAAGGTTCTGCCATGGATCAAGGAATGGAGAAAATGAAAAACATTCTTGGTTGAAAATGTCCAGCACTCAAACTCTCCGTGGATCAAATGAGACCCAGCAAGCAGTGCATCCTACAAGAAGCTTTCGTGGAAGCTTTTTGCAAGGGACTCCACAGATTCCTGCTGAGGAAGGACAGAACTTTACACTGCACCAATTTGCAATTCCCAAGTCCTTCACAAAGCTCTATTGAACTGTCATTGACTGGTTTGCTTGTGCTATTTTGGACCTTTCCCAGCTTTCCTCTGTCTGAATTGAGGAAGCTAGTAATCTTGTATACCGTTGTTGTCTACATTTTCATTTTATTTCCTACAGGACATTTTTGTCTATATGCAACATTTTAGTGATCCATGCAGTTTGCTCTTGGTTGGATACTTCCCTATTAGCAACCTGAAGCATGATGGATATTTTGGATTAGAGAGTTGTGGGCACCCTGTGGGTATCACAATAGTTCTTGGGCATAGAGCCTTATTCCCAAATCAGCTTGGGTGAGGGGATATTATTTGCCCCCTCTCAGAAAGCAGAAAGCCAGTGTCCAAGCTGTATCTGAAAACATACGTGGCTGTAGGGTGGGTGCTGTCTCAGAGTTCAGGCAACTGAGGAACAGATTGGGTGGATCAGTTTGTTTTCTGAACGGCATGCTTGATTAACACAATCTCTATGGTTCAGAGTGCTTGGTCCAGAGCAAATACAAACAATTCATAAAATCTTGCATACAACCACTTCTAAAAGCTTGTTCATGTCTCATGCCTGCAATTCTGATTTAAATAGATAGCTTGAAATATTGGACTAAGCAAGCCACACAATATGTTGAACGTCTCAGACAAACGTCTGAGATTCTATAAACTTACTCAATATTTGCTGCCTGAATTGGACATTTCAGTTTTCATTGTTGTTCAGCTAGTTAGCTCAAAGGAGGATTTTTTTGAAAGAAGGTAAAAAAAAAAATCCTGCTTAGTGTCAAAAACGCAGGCAGAACTTGTTCAGTTTTTGAGCTGTACTGTCAGTGTTCCCAAATAACTGGGCAATAAGTGAATTCCAGTGTTCTAAAAGGCCATGACAATACTAAGTTATGGATTTAAGTTAAGGATTTTGTTTTTAACAATCTAGCATTTGTTCAGATAACTTTAAAACATCATACTGAAGTTGTACAAAAATCTGTTTTTATTGGTCCCCCACAGGCCCTTCAGTGGCATTAAAAATTGTTCCTAGCTTGGGCATGGGACTGTCAGATACCACACAGGTCTCAAAAATCAGCAGTGTTGAGCATATGGATACTATTCAATACATAAAGCATGTGCTCACACTGGTACAGGAGGGACTCAGAACTTGATCACATACTCCTATAATGTAGGTATGCAACATTGCCTTGCCTGGTTGCTGCCTTCCAACCCCCGCTCCCCTCCCACTAAATTTCTAAATCTCAAACAGCTTCAGAAGAAACATCAGCATGTTTAAATCCCACACTATTTTTTTTTTTTTTTTCATTGAGTAATAAGACTGTCCTCCAGAGTTGGTACAGACTATCTTGTACCAGATCTTGGGTATATATTCATCCCTGTTGTTGTTACAGCTTGAAAACCCCCAAACTTCTGATTCTACACAAGATAAAAATGATTGTGCATTTTTTTTTGTATGTCCACTGTGAGATTCTGTCTCTAAGTTCATCATCCATTATTAAAAGTCATAATAATATCCTGACTTATTATTACTATAGTAATTCTTAGAAAATCTAGTCATGTACAAAGGCTGTAGTGCCCTAAATATAAATATTTGTAGAATGGCACAGTGTACAGTCTGTTGTCACTGAAAACTCAGAGTCAGAAAGCCGTAGGCAAAACACAACTAGTGGGCAACTCACATAAACACAGCAGTTGAAGTGAGAAGATAGCAGTCAGATAAATTAGCAACACAAAAAAAAAAAAAAAAAAAAAAAAAAAAGGAAAATGGCTATTCTTTTCCCCACAGACACTATCATAAGATGTGATTAAAGTGAGACTTGAAGAAAAAAAAATTGGAGAGAGGTTTTTGTGTTTTTGTAGGATGGAGGATACTGCTGGAGGAGAATTGGTGAAACTTTTACACAGTATTACAAGGGCTGAAAGTCTAAATGAAAGTCTAAAGGTAGTGTATCTGTTCAGTAGAGAAGGGAACATCCATGCAAAAACAGCCCTTTACTGCATCCAGCTGCTCGGCCCCCAGCACGTGAGAGATACGGACCTCTTGGAGCCCTGAGGATGCTTAGAGAGCTGGACACCTCTCTTATAAAGGCTGAGGGAGCTGGCACGCTCAGCCTGGAGATGGGAAGGCACTGAGACTTCTTTGAGGCTTTCCAGTACCTAAAAGGGCCTGGACAAAAGGTGGAGAGGGTTTTTTTGTGTTTTATTTTCTTAAGCAAGGGCATGTGGAGACAGGGCAAGGGAGAATGTATTTAAACTAAGAGGATTTAGATCAGATGTAAGGAAGAAATTCTTTACTGAGAGGGAGGTGAGGCCCTGGCACAGGCTGTCCAGAGGAGAAGTGGTTTCCCCATTCCTGGAGGTGTTAAGGCCAGGCTGGATGTGCCCTGGGCAGCTTGAGCTGGTGGGAGGTGTCCCTGCCCACAGTGGGGGGGGTTGGAAGGGGGTGAGCTTTAAAGGTGCTTTCCAACCCAAACCACTTCATGATTCTATGGCTTTTTACTGAGGTCCTTCTTTCCTTGCAGTCTGTCTGTTGACAAGAGATAGAAAACACTGGTTTGACTTTGCTCCTTTTCCTCAAAACCCAAAGCCAGCTGGGATTTCTTTGGGTTTTCAACTGAGGTTAATTCTCATAGACCTGGAATATAGCAGCTTTGATAATGAAAACATGCCTGAGAGGAATGATAATTAAAGCTTAGCATATGGTATTTTCTAAGTAAAAATGTACCTATCTAGGCTCCACATCTGTCAAATGACCGGAAAATTCATCAGGAAGTTCAATTAATTGAACAAATAGATAAAGGCAGAAGTGGTAGCACTGCTACACCACTTCTAAAAGCATTTTTGTTATTCAAGCAAACAGTCTTTCATTCCATTTTTAGCTCCAGTACCTGAAGAATGGAGCAGGGATTTTGTGGAAGTTCCCTGTATGCTCCACAGACAAAAGGCACTGGAACAAAAAAGGCTAATGTCTAATTGAACAACAATTTATTTCTTGTCCATTGAGATCATTAGCACTTACTTGAGACTTTCAAATACTGTTTTCCTGAAAAAAGCTCCCCATGATACTAGTTGACATACCTCAGATAAAATCAGACTGTGCAGCATGAAAAGTTTATGAAGAACGATGTTAATCAACATTAATCAACTCTGGCGTTTTACTAGGCTAAGGAAAAAAATGCATTAAGCCAAATTAGAGTCAGCAAATGCATGGTAACACTACAATGCCTGCTTTGTGGTCTGCCATACAGAACAGGATCTTGCCATCCAAAAAAGCACAAGTATAATTAAAATAGGGTTCATTCACTAGCTACATTCATATTATATTTGTAATTATTTCCTTGTAAGTAGGAAACCAAAACATTCTGAAAAGGATTTATTTGCACAAAAGCTTGTCTATTTTTACTAACAATATTATTCCAAGATAATATATGCCCTTTGAGTACAGCTATTAGCTGCCCCAGCATACAGTTAAAGTGAAAAATTTGTTCTGGGTTTGCTCAGAGACAGCAAAGATAGTTAAAGCATTATCAGCATTATCATGTTTTTACTTTTACTTTCAGCTTTTCCTAATGAGTGGGGTGGAAGAAAGTTTCACAGTAGACAGGAAAAAAACCCACTGTGCATGAAGAACTGTCTTTAGAAGGAAGGGATGGAGGAGGAGAGACAATAAAAATGAAAAAAATTGTCATTTTGTCCTGTGTTTCAAAGAGGCACGTTGATATAAAACATAGTGAATTTGCTTCTTTGAATGCAAACGGACTGACTTCAGTCTTACTGCTGCAGGAATGAGGCAGTCTGTCAGACTATCAGCTGCTGAAGCCTAGCTTGTTTTTTTATAGCAGAACTACATCTGCTATAAAATTAGCGAATGGTAGTTTCAAAAACAGGTTTGTTTGGCTTGGAAAGTAAAAGATCAAAAATAGTAACTGCCCTAACATCAAGAAAGTACACAACCCTGAGTTAAAGCTGCTACACAGCCTATATTTTCATAAGCAACATAGTACAATTCACACTAATGCCACAGACTTAATGTACCAAAAAGCTAAAACAGAACACACTGCACAGAAGGATTTCCCAGCCCCAACTCTGCTTCTGCTGAATCTACAACAAATTCCTGTGCTCTCCCACAGAGCAAGATGAACAAGCACTGAAGCTTTCTAGCAGCAACCATACTAGCGGACTGCTTTGCCCCACGTATGAATTTAGGGAGGCCATAGATGCGTTTTATATGGAAAAGCAAGGAGGTACCCAGCTGTACCAGAGTTGAAATATATGCAATTACTTCAGAAATGCAGTCTTGTTCTTACAGTGCTGGTCTCACTACTGTTGTAATTCTCTGAGTAGAGGGTTGAGAAATTGACTCATCATTATTCCCCACTGATTGTATTGGCAGTAAAAATACAAGTACATTCTTCTAGTTATCATTCCTTAGTTCTGCATTCTTTCCTCTGTTTGTCTGGTGCATGAGCTGTTCTGGTGATTAGTTGCCTTTCTGTGAGTCTATGTCTCTGTGCCAGCTACTTCACAGGAGAGCAATGAAGAAACCATCAATAACAATTGTTGACATTTGGTTGGTGATGCTATGGATTTCTCAAGTATTCATCCCCCATACACCACTTATGTAATATGCATTAATGGCTGCCAGCAGTTCAAAAACCACAAAGCCTACAAGACACCCAAATGCAAACTTTGGTTGTAGCAGGCATAGAAGAATGACAATAAGCATTCCTCCTGATCTCAAAAACTGGTTCAGTCTTCTTGCTACCTGACCTTGTTGAGACAGGCCATCTGCCTTCTCCAAGAAAATGACAACTTACACCAGTGACACAGCAGTTTTCCTCCTTGCTTTCACTGTCCCTACAGACCATGTATCCAGCCACCAGGTCACAAGCTTTCATAGAACAGAATCATAGAATCCCTAGAACTAGAAGGGACCTCTGAAGGCCATCTAGTCCAACTCCCCTGCAATGAACAGGAGCACCACAGCTAGATCAGGTTGCCCAGGGCCTGATCCAGCCTCATTTTGAAAGTCTCCAGGGATGGGGAATCAACCAACACCTCTGGGCAATTTGTTCCAGTGCCTCTCCACCCTCACTGTAAAATATCTTTTTCTTTATATCTAACATAAATCTACCCTCTTTGAGCTTGAAACCATTTCCCCTTGCTCTGTCACCGTAGAGCCTGCTAAAGAGTCTCTCCACTTCTTTCCTTCACCGATGATGTCTTTGGTGAACCTACCAAAGCGACGCAGATACTGACCAACAGACAGAACATTTGATCTGGCGTCAAAACCAACCCTCTTGAACAAAATTTAGGGCACTGTCAGGAGCAAAGCATTGAGCAACCCCCTTTCAAAGTGGGCAGCCAGAGTTTGCCAGCACTTCCCTTGGCCAACACCTCAACATTTCTCTTACGGAAGAAAATCTTAAAACCATTATCTCCTTCAGCAGATGGAGCATGAGATACAAGAACAGAAGCACTGCCTCTGACCTGCAGTAGCAGATCACTGCAGGACAGCCAGGGACAGCACTGGTGACTCACATCCTAGAGCCAGGAGGATGCTTGGGTACATGGCTGCTTGCTGCTCTCAGACAGAACTGCATCTCATTCCTGGTTAGAACGTTGCCTCCTGTGACTCTTGTCCAGGTACTGTTGCACCTTAGGCTTTCACGTATTCATCTACCATGTCCCTGAAACCCATACTGCCACAATTTAGCCTCTAGCAACTATTTAGCTATGCTGCTTTAGGTTCTCTTTTTTCTTGTGTTGGTACACAGGCTGAGAAGCACACACAAAGATGTCTCAGCTTTACTTTACTCTTTCACAAAATAGCTCATAGAGGAAGTAGCTGACCTGTTAATTACCAGACTAGACCCTTCCCTATGGAGAATTGCATTGTCCCTCTATATGATGCTTACATTGTGCTTGTCAACATTTTGCTGCATTCAGATTTTCATACTTGGAGTAGCAAAAAATAGTCTGGCTTTATTATATATCTTTTTTTTTTTTTTCCTGTTTTGTTCCATTTAATTTGTACTGAATTCCTCTTCTCCATCTTGGAAGCAATGAATTTTACACTATTTTTGATACTTAAAGAAAACAAACATGTTTTCCCCCTCAAATGGTGACATTACATGAAGTAAAAACTACATGACAACAGAGTAGGGTGCAACAGGGCTAATCATTGGAGAAAGCAAGATCTGGGGTGATAGGAAGCAACATTTGCATGACTCAAGAAGGAATAGAAATTTCTACAGGGCATAGATTCATGAGTCAGAACCACATACAGAAAATAAGCAACAGACAAATTTTGATTTATAGAAATATAATTCCATTGAGAGTTTCTGTTAGCCGGACCATAAACTATTTGAACGCCAGTCCTGTGGCTCATAACATCACTGAAACCTCTTCTTGTAGCCCATTATGCATCTTTATTCTCCTTGACATTCTCTCTCACACACAAGTGTAGGAATGCACAGGATCTGAAGGATTAACTAAATACTGGAAGTACCCAACTTATCAGATTTCACATCACATATCATTTAAAAGTGTTACACTCCAGAATGTTATGTGAAGAAAGAAACATGATTAAAAAAAATGACAAAATAGTCTGCCAGGCAACACATAACAGTTGTGGTATTTTCACTGTAACTGAAATCAGCTGATGGCTGAGAATAGGATTTTCATATTCCTTTAAGCACCAGCTCTGAAGAAACTGAGGAATAGCTAATTTAACCCGCTCCATTCAGAGTACACTATCATATAGATTGCCAGCACTATGCTGAGAGCACACACCCCCACCCCACACAGAGGCAAAACCACGTTTCCCCCATTTCTGAGAGCAGTACCTGGCTGTGGTGGTCACTCAGGATCCAGAGTTACATCAGCAGGATGACGTGTGCTCCTGACAGTTTCACCAGAGCTGGGAGCATCAGTGACAGAGGCCAGACAGAAATTTCTCTCTCAATTCTTCATGCGTGGGAGCTGGAGGCAAGGCTGACCACCTCCTCTTTAAAAACATGACTGGTGAAATCTTCGCTTTGTCTCCATGACAATTTCCATCTCAAATTCTTGGATCAGTGGATAGTCCCAAGTGAATCTGTACACCAAGCACCAGTCTGGTCCTGCAAGAGGCTCAAGCCTTGAGGTAGCTGCTGCTCCTAAGCCACGCCACGCTACATACGAGCTTCTGGCATGGACATACAGTGCTGCAAGCTGGGGAAATCAGCTCAAGTTACGAGGGAGATGGAAAATTACAGTATTGATATTCTCAGTGCAAGTGGGTACAGATGGTCAGGAACAGATTGTATCAAATTGAAGAACAATAACAAAATCATGAACTACTCAGGTTCCCCAGCTGGAGTGAACGAGTGAGGTGCACCAACCAAGTGACACCGCGTAGTGAGCCTGGTGGGTGGGCAGGGTACCAAGGAACAGCACAGGCACATGGGGCACAGCACCAGGAGAGGAAGAGAGCTTCCCAGTACTACTGCATAACAAAACCACCCCCCAAGGCAGCCTGTGGAACCTCAAACACATGGGTGAGTGAATAGCACACCAGGAACAACAAACTGTGGACCAAACTTGGAATTTGCTCACACAGCAGCACAGATAAATGGCTCATCCAACTTCGACAAGGCAATCACATGCTGATGGCAAGAATCTGCTCTTCTCCCCACATAGTACATCAGGCCAGTTAAAAAGAAACCAGTTCAAATAATGGTTTGGGTTGGAAGGGACCTCAGAGTACTCAGTACCAACCCCCACCCACAAGACCAGGTTACCCAGTGCTCCATCCAACCTGGTCTTGAACACCTGCAGCGATAGGGCATTCACAGCTTTTATGGGCAGCCTGCATCAGTGCCTCACCACCATCTCAGTGAAAAATTCCCCCAACATCTAATATAAAACTCCTCTCTTTTAGTGTAAAACTGTTTCCCCTTGTCCTATCACTATCTACCCATGCAAAAAGTTGATTTCCCTCCTGTTTATAAACTCCCTTTAACTACTAGAATACCAGCTTTTAATCTGCAGAAGGTTGTGTCCATTCCTCTGACTGTTTGGGTATCTAAATTGCATGTGCAGACAAGTAAATATTGCAGATGTGTTGCCACTGTGAAAATAAATGCAAAACAAATACAGTTGCAGAAAAAGGAAATTAGAAATCACTGCAATTAATTGAATTTAAATATTAATTCCTAACATACAAGTTCTCCACACTGACAGGCGTAGTTTTCAGCTTTGACATGAACTAATTATGAAAACCCTAAGCAACATATATGTGAATGGATCTAAGAATTTTCTAGTCTTTTTTGGTGGCTAGGAAAAGGAGAGGTGAGTTCATTCAGTGGGACTAAGTGTCGTTTACAGAGGGACAGGAAAGCAGAACCTTCCCAATACCAGTAGCAAAATTGCGTTGGAAGAAGCACAAGGGAATATATAGTTATGAAGAAAAGACAATTACATTAGCAGGCAGCAAAAAGCAGCTTCTGAGAATTTTCTTCCAACTCCAAAAAGCTTGCAGATGATTTTAAACCATAGTTGGAGTGAATTAATAAAACAAATGACAAAATGTTAATATAATCCAAGAAAAAAAGCCAACAAATAAGAGTCTCCTCCACTGCACAGTGAAACTGCCCTGTCATCTGGAGGAAAAAAAAAAAAATCTATTTGGATAATTCTTTAAGACTAAGACTTTAACTGTGAGAAAATCTAGTGTTAAGCTGAAAGTAGCTTACAAAACTAAGAGCTGTATGTCTCAGTGTTGGATAGAACAGACCAGATCTGCCCGGAGAAGCAGCAAAAAGGAACAGAAAATGGTGTTCTAAATCTTGAACTGAGCACAACAGAATGACTGCACTGTGGAAAAAAAAGCCTTCAAAAAAGTATCAAGAGGACTATTTTAGAGACTGTAAAACTGACATTTATCACAGTCTTTTCAAGAAAACTCCTTCACACTTACCCTGAATTGGATTTGCTACAACACTGCTTCTTCAGGTACCTTTACCAACAACAGGTCTGCCTGATCATACGGACACTGAGCAAAAAAAGCACAACAGCAACAAATGACACATGCTCGAATTCTGGTGACTCAGAAAGCTTTCAAAAGTATCTCCAAAACTTCAAATATCCCCAAGACAATATCCAGAAAACGTTGTCTTTTTTTTTTTCCCCATTAAGATGGGCCAAGATCTCCAACCACTGAGTTCGGAGTCAATAGTGACTTTACCATATTGCATTTTACAGCTTTTATTTTTTGGAGGTAAGAGAACTTCTGGACAGCACATTTCTGTAGTCAATCACACGTGTAGACCTCAACGTGGCTGATGGCCTCTGCCTCTCAGAGACGTCCTTGAAGGCTGTGTGGCTACTAACCTGCCAGAAAGGAACAGAACACCCTGAAGTCAGAAAGCTAAAAAATGTATGTGGTGACAATCAGCATCACCTCAGACGGTCACACAGCTCCATAAGGAAGAAGAGCTGTGCATAGCTCTCTTCAGAAACTTCTGCATGACAGCATCTGTGTGAAATGACTCAAGTGGAAAGCCTTGCTTTTCCATGGCTTGCCTCCAGCGGGGAAATCTAACGCCTTCAGCAAGTGAGGAGTCTTTTGTAGCTATGCATTAAACATACACCTGTGCTCAGGAACAGATGGAAAACTGTTTTCCATAGGGTCGTTTCCCAGGCAAGAAGTGGTGCCGCCACACCATGGGACATGAGCTGTGGCAGCCAAAGGCAGGAGAACCACAGCACAGCATTAACTGAAGCAGCCGTTCTGCAACAAAACTCAGAAAAGCATGAAGGTGTTGGCTTGAGTTAGCACAGCTTAAAAGCAGCCGCCCTCCGATGCTGCTGGTGTTGTGGAAAGGGGGTTGAACAGAGACAGCCTGATAAACCAAGAATCTGGTTATCTGCAGCTTCTTCTTTCAGGTATCTCTCAGTGAACACAGCCTTTCAGATACATCTCCGCACACTATTTCAGCTTTTCCCATCTTGTGAACAAAGTTTTTGGTTATTTAACATTTTAACAAAACTTTTAATATATATATATATTTTTAAAAAACAATTAGATCCAAACTGGCCTGCCTCATTTTGATACTACCTGCTCCCATAAGCACTTCCCTTCACACAACTGTCCAGCTGAGCCTTGACTCAGCCCAAAACTCACTGTGATGTCTCTTCAGCATACAGAGCCGTGACAATCTGCATCTGGGGCACTTCACATGACACTCTCCACAGAACAAGGCAAAAAAGCCACAAGGGTATTTGTCTTTTGATACAAATTACTACACATTGTTCACAATTTAAAGAATTGTCACTGAGCCAGATTCCTGGTTTTATTCTTTTTACTCTTGGAAGGAAAAAAATACCCTTCTGACGAAGCCTCAGATTCAAATCACATTTAGACACGCAATTACTGCATTGAGTTCATTCCACAGTTTGACATCAATATCATAATCCAGTTACCTACTGCATGGTGCTTTAATTTCTGATAGCAAATGTTTTCAGTTTGAGATATTGTACTGAAGCCACCGGACAGCTGTAACTGACAGGATTATGTAAAAACAGTGGCTTATCACAAATGTCCTAACATTTTCTGATTTTAAGTACTCACTTGAGAGTGACACAACTGCAAATATTGCCAGTGGTTTTGTTTGCCAAGGTTATATTTTGCCTTAAGTGATGCAAAAGAACACAGGCTCCACTCCTGAAATAGCTGGTCTATAAATATGATACCTTTAGATATCCAGCTGAGCCAATGAATCTTCTGCCTTCAGACTTAAATGCTGGATTATCCCATTTGTGGAAAAAAAGGAGTTGGCATTTAAACTATTTTGCCTCACATACTTTATGACATGTGAGTGTGATTTTTCCCTACTGCTTTCACTCACACAGAGAGAAAGCTGCTGATGCTCTGATCTCATCCATCTGACCCAAACTCAATGAGCTCCTGCTGCACCAGCTCCCACTCTTCAGCCCCTCGCAGGACCCGCCTTGTTCTGGTTGTAGCCCTTCTCCAGCTTTCCTTTCCTCCAGCCCTCCAGGCATCTTCAATATCAGCTTTCCTTTCTCCTCATAATCCCAAACGTTGCACACATCAGAAGCCTCATGCTGCAGGTTTGGAGGCATTTGAAAATGATTAAAGCATCCATCAGCTTTCCAGAGCTTAACAACCATCATTTTGAAGAGATTCAGGGCAGTGTTCCACCAGATGCAGTAGAAATAACCTCATAGGAGTTTTCTGGCTTGCAAGAGTTAAATGACAAAACAAAGTCAGTGAGGACCACAGAGAAAGCAAGGATTTCTGGGCAGCTCTTCAGGGAGACAGGGACATAACAAGAAAAAAAAAAAAAAAAAAAAAAAAAGAGAAAAATCTCACTGGTGGAAAATCCACTCTGACAAAGGCAATTTTACAAATACAAGTACAGTTCACCCTACTTCTTCCAGGACAAAGTAAAAGAAAACGGAAATGAATAATGGCACAACTTCCACTGTCCACCTACCTGGGAACATTCAGTCCAGTCAAGGAGGTAAGGTTTGGCCTTACCAAGCAAGGAGGACCAGAGGACTTGTGGTACACAAGTGTCCAAAGTCACAGCCCCTCCTTGGCAAAAATAACCCATTCCTGTCCCTCACCACCTCCCACCACCACTTGTACCTTGTGCCAGCATATGAACAAGCATTTGTGCTCTTTCAAAAGTACGTGGCATTTTGAAGCCACCAAACCTTGCTTTCTGCAATAGGACTCTCAGAAAAAGAATGTCATACTTCCAAATAATTCCATTCTGATCAAACACATTGCAGGTTTTTAATAAATATGAGTGCAGCATGTCTAGCAAATCTATATTAAATCTGAGAGTTTTTAATCATACCACACTTCTTAAATGACATTTTCACAATGAGAGTCAAAACACCATCTCCATCCACTTATCTTCTTAATAATCAGCAACGTTCTTTTGTCTGCTGCAAGATCTTTATTCTTGCCCACACAAGCCCTAGGAGTAGCAAACATGATGCAACATGCTACAAACTCCTGATCATATCCACCTGCCCTCTGAGAATGCAATAATGTGCTGAAATTGCTCCAGCCCTGGACAAAATGAAAGCACAAAGTAAGCCAACATTAATCTATATAAGAAGAACTGCAAAAAAAAAAAAAAAAAAAAAAAAATCTTCCGCCTCATATCTCCAGATCCACAGAGATTCCAGATCAAATTTTCAAGGTGCTGAAAAACAGCAGCTCTGTTTAAAGGCAGTAGTATTACAGTAAATGCTCATCACCTTTGAAAAAAAATTCCTTAACTTTGTCTCTCAGCACACCTAAAGAACGTTATCTTCAAGTCAGAAGAGGTCTGTATTTTTTCAATTTAATATCATAAGGGATGCCAGCTTCTGAAGATTTTAGTTTGTGGCACTGAACTACGATTTTTGATCTTGTCCTTTTTTCTTCACACACCTTCTTAAACATCCTACATGAACTCTTCTACAAGTTCCTCACAAACTGTTACCCACAGAAATTTCTTTGTCCTCAGTTACAGAACTTCATTCATCTCCTTGCAAAGGTTTCAGACTTTCAGGATACTGAACAGCAGACAAAAACTTCCAGAAGGCACGTGACAACTTTCTATTGGTTTTGTTCATTTTAAACCTAATCTATACATGACTCTGACCCAGTCTCAATAGATGCTCACACACTAACTAGTTATCTGTAGTATTCCAGCACTACTTATAAAATACAACAAAGTTTTAAATCTTAACGTAGAAATATTTAAAATAAAGGAAAACAAGTACTTATAGGGAATGTTTCCATCTCCACCAAGTACAAGAGGAGCTCAGGAATACAAAGCTGTGAACACACTACATTGGTATTGCAGACCTCCAGGACTAAGCAAGATGAATTCTCTATTCCAACTGGCCCATTATTGGTCCACATTACCTGGGTTATTTTGCCTAATCTTAAACACAAATATATGGCAAGGATCAGAAGAACTATTAGTGAAAGTCAGGCATCACTAGTCCTAAAACCAAAGGAGATTAAAATGATTAGAATGGTTCTAAACCCACTAGAACCTGGCAAGAAACCCCACAGAAAGCTGTGCAAACTGAAGAGGTTGTCTAAATGATTCTTACAGGGGAAAGAGAATTTCGGGATAGAACAGAGACAATGTGGAAACCATGTAAAATTTATTATGAGATTTAAGTGGATTACAGTAACACGCAATACTCCCTATGGGACGTTTAAGGGAAGTACCAGTGGTGAGTGAATGGAGAGACAAGTGAGAGTGTTTACAAGTCCATGCCCAGGGCTCCCCTGAGCGCACAGACCACAAACACCACCTGCAGAATTCTGAACATCCTCCTGTCAAAAAGGCCCAGACCACACTACCCTGTTTTCACAAGTAACACATTCCTAGAAGCCATGGGAACACCTGATTCTAGAACACAGACTTTACCTTGGAATGTTAAGAGAAGGTGCCCCACTTGAATATATTTGATGACAAGACTAAGATCTCTGCATAATACCAAACTCCCAGAATTTGAAAAAGAAAAGGAATTCATATCCAAGTGCAATAGCCTCTGAGTACTTTGCTATCTTTAAAATTTCTTTTCTCAGTACAGTGTCAATACAATCTCTCTGATAACCATCTTAGCTGATGGTTATCTTACTGGATAAACAGGAAGGATCTTACTGATCCTTCTAATAACTCTACTTGGAGGCCTGTCTGAAATCAACAGCACAGAAAGGTCTCTGAACATATAAAGAGATGCTTTGGACACAATTCTGCCATGCAGCAGAGTTCCATGCTGTGACAAACTTAACTTCGAACTGAAACCTCTCCAGCTACACTCAGAGTTTTGCACCAAAGCTAGTGAACCCCACATGGTAGAGCTTGTTCACACCAGAAGTTCACATGACTTAAAAATTAAAAACCAACTACATCAATTCAACCTAAAGAGTCAAGGTTGGAAAATTCTAATTCCAGAATATCAGTCTGATTTTGCAAATTGCCCAGGACTTGACTACAGCTGTTTCACAAACCGTGCTGTGGATCACAGATTCTCCCTAAATTTTCTCAATGTTTCAGGAAGGAAATAAACTATTTGGCACAGAGCACACTGTATTAGTACAGCAGGCACTCAGCCAAGCATCACTCTATTCCCTGATCTGTTCCACTGCTTCTCATCATCCTACTTATAAGCTCTTCAGATCTGCTTCTCTTCCTGCACTGCCCCATAAGGTAAGAGATCCAGAGAATAAAGAATACATTATGGCCTCTTATCACCAAGCAGCCATCACTTTATCATGATGATCCAGAACCTTGCCCAAACAGAGTTGAAACATACAAGTGAAAGAGTAAAAACTACAAACACCTATGGATGTTAGGACCAGTACAGGAAACAAAAACAAGCACTCAAAATGGTAATTTCAAAGAGGAAAAAAAAAAAACTTAGGTTATTATAATTTAATTCATAAATTGTTTTTTTGTTAATAAACTCAGAGGGTTGGAAGAAATGCAGTTACTGACTGCACATAGCAGTAAAAGGCTGGAAAACCTCCTTTTGCATGGAAAATGCTAAGCAACATTTATGGCCACTAAATACGTCATGTATTTGCAAGAGGGTTTCAGAGTAAAAGACCCAGTAAATTCCAGAAGTTTTCTGAGTATCCTAGTAACTCTAGCAAAAAGCCAAATCTGCCTCACTAGAAGAGGCAAAGCATTTCCCAGTCAAAACAAACAAGCAAACAAAAACCTCCAGGCTACTGGTACCTTGGGGAATGTAAAGCTTTTATTGTTAATATAAACTTCAAATATGAAGTCTCATCTGAAGTTTGTCTGTTATAAATTTGTGCCACCTTTCATCCAGAGAGTTTTAATTAAGATAAAAAGATTTATTCAACTATACTCTTATTAACATTAGTAACTTTAACAGTCTTTGAAGTTTTGTCAAGTCATATAACAATAGTTAAGAGCAAAACAGAACTGTTTGCAGAAAGGTTCTTTTAGATAAAAGGGAAACAATATATTGTGCTGCAATAAATATGAAGCAGAATATTTGCCAGCTGGAATAATCAAAATCTACTCGATTGCATTAAGGTCATTTGATTATTTTACTAGGTTTCTGTTAAGAATCTGTCTAAGGACAACTGGCTTTATGGTTCTAATGTGAAAAATAGTTATCTGCCTCTCAAAAATCTGCATCAATTTCCATTTTGTTTTGTAGTAATGGTATCAGAGCGTAGGACTTGAACTACTGATATCCTACACCAGTGATCAAACTATCTGCTCACATCACAAGCATCAAGCTCCACTGAAATACAGAGTTAGAGCAGTAACATCAGGCTGGTAATAAATGATTCCAGAACCAATTCTTATGACTAGCCAAAGCAGGCAATGACTTCACAAATTGGAATCAGTTTACACTTATAAGAAAAGCAACATCTCTGGAGCCCATATATTTGTCTTACCAATGCCCATAAAATTTTGTATAGTGGGTTCATTCAATAGTGACATTTTCTTTCATTGTAACATTTTGTATATGTGAAAACAATTACTGCACTACTGCCACAATATGTTTCTTCTTCTCTGACACCACTGGCACAGATCCTGGTTTGCTGTGCTTACGACGGTTCAATTCCCTAGAAACAGAAAGCAGAAAAATGCAGTTCAGTAGTCAGCACAAAGTTTTATCAAACAACAGCTTCTTAAGAGAATACTGGAGATCTCTTAAAATTCAAATAAAATAATAAGTTTTGCTTTTATTAACTAAAACCAACATATATCCCTATTTGAAAAGGGGAACTGCACCTTTGGTAAGTACCCTTAAAATCAGGCAACCCATAATAGTCTTTCAAATCAACTCTTTTCTTGGGAGCACAGCTTACTTGGTTTTCAAGTTAGCAAGATCTGCTGTTCAAGTTTGTAAGTCAGCTGAGAAAGATGAGTAAAACCCATCACTTTGTTTTTACTTCAGCTGTGAAATTAACAGTAAAGTATGCCATATTCTGCTCCAATACATGACAACGATCCACATGACTGAAAATACTCATCCTAGAGTCTGACTTAAAAAAAGAAAAAAAGGCAACAAAAAACACAAAACCCCCGAAACAACACCCCTCCCAGACAGGCTGTTCTGTTGCCATTGCAGTGCTGCATTACGTCACAGTAACAGAGCATTGTGGCTCCTTATAACATGACATTCACTCCTGGTCCATCAGCAAACTTCTGGGAAGCAGCCAGTCCTTGTTGATACTGACACTTGTCCGTGTTTTTCTTACAATCAAAGGTTAATCAATCCACTGATTCATGATCCCTTTCTGGATGCTAGAAGTAGCTCATACTTGCTCCTCTCACACACTCCCATACGCTGCTGCCACAGCATTGTTTTTGTCAACACTGTGTTAAAACAAAGAGAAAGACAAAACAAAGGTGGAAAAGGAAGACATACTTCCGCCGACGAGCTTCTCTCATGATCCGCTGTTCTTTGATTTGGCAGTAGATACTCTTAGGCAAGTGACGGTGCCGAGCGATGCGTTTGATCTGCGGGTGATGCTGGAACTTCTCCTTCAACTTCTGATTGTAATTCATAGCTGCCTTCTCTCGTGGTGCAAGCTACAAGGAAAACAACACAGACAAACATAAAAGAACAGGGACTTAACTCCAGATTTCTCTAAAAAGCGTAGTTTGAACTTTTAATTCAAATGGCATCTTTCTAGCAAGTGTTTGTGCTTACAGCTATTTAAGAATTACAGTAGATAAACATTAAAACCAACAACTTCAATGATGACTCACTGTTCAAACATAAAACATCACAGTCTCAAAGTTCAGAGAAGTAACCAAACTCTCCCAGAACAAGATTTTAATGTGCTCTACACAAGGAAGGAAGAACAGAAAAGGCCGATAGGGTAAAACTTCTTTAAGATTCGCAGATTTTAATCACTAGTCAGTATAAGTACAAATGCTGAAGAGGAACTGTATTCAAGAACTGCTTTACAGACAGATCTTCACATGGCCAAAACCTTACATGGTGTCTTGATCCATTAGGAAGCACATTGTATATGAGATTTCAAGTATTAGCTTGCCTATATGGCACACAGGGCATTCCAGCTTTCAACACATGGGTAAAAATAACTTAGTATCACAAACATGAAATACAGGAATGCCAGTATTACCCAAAGAAGACAAACTGTATCCACATTTAAAATTATGTCTAAGCCACCAGGAACAACACGAAGTGAGAGGTGTCTTTCTTGCAGCTAACCTCTGGAGGACTTTTTTTTTTTTTTTTAACCTAGGCATGTTTCCTCTGGTCCTAGTACTTGTTTCATAAGAGGAAAAACTATGCGTGGTGTTTCTGTTTAAAGCATACACTGCTTCACAAGGAACAGCAGTTTGTAAGTATTGTGGATTTGTATGGACTTGAACCACAGCAGCAAGCAAAAACGTATGAAGAAAAGCCCTGTACTGCACAAGTCACTCAGGTTGTAGATACGTTACTGTAACAAGCCCTGTCTTCTCCTTCCTACCTGTATTTTGCCAAGACACTACAGAGCTCCACTGTTTCAGACATCTAAAGACCCTTTGTGCTCTCAAAAAAGCAGCAGCACAAGTCTTGTAGCCTTCCCCACGCACTGAATCCACTACTAACTGCACCTGAAGTCTTACAGACAAAGCAGTAGTTCAGAGTTGTGTTAATTAGTCCCTGCAACGGACTTAGTTTCATTAATTTCTTACTTTCTGAAGAGAAAACAGAACCTGAGTTTCAGACAAACACATACACACACAAAAGCCAGAACAGCAACAAACCCTTCCCCAATTTATTACACGAAAGAAGTCTGGGAATTTCAGCTACATTATGGAGCATACTTTTTTTCCTTTTGAAACTAGCAATCAGCTATTTCTTCTCTACTCCAGAGGTCACCTTTAGAAGTGACTTCTGTCACACTGCATCAATTCTGGATATATTATACAATTTAGTTAAAAAAATACCACTAATGATCTGTTAGCAAGAACTCAAAAATATGGCAAAGCAGTTTCTCTTCTGGGACAAAAACAAAGCAGGTATCAGATGGAGAGTTGCTCGTCACTGAAAATTCTTACTCAAGTATCACAGTATTAACTCTTATCCTCCATTTGCCCACACCACCTTATTCACAGATGGAAATCCTTCTGCTTTACTTACATTGATCTTAACCTCTCTAATTGCAGGTGAATAAATTCCTCAATTCTAATATAATAAAGCTAGTCTCTTCAGCAAAATTCATTCCAGTGAGCCAGCCTCAAGAGCTGGTTCTCTCTCAGTAAGTCCCAGGTGTTCCCACTCCGCCCAAAACTGCCAACATAATCAAAATCAAAGAGCTTTTATTTTAATTATATTCAATTATTTTTCTTTAATTTAAGAAGAGCAAATTGCTGCTGATTTAGTGTAACCCTGGTGATTCTGCAGACAAGAGGTGAATCTGCAGATTAAAGATACATCCAGGATATCTTATTTAAAAAATTAATATAGATTAAGTAGTGGATATACCCAAGTCTCTTCCCATCTTTAAGTGAAATATAGCTTTTAGAAATGCACCTAGCTGGTGCCTTGGCATTCCATTAGTGAACGTCAATGCCTAATAAGCCAGGCTATGCGTCCACATGATGACTAAAAGAAAACAAAGGAAGAAGACCCCTGGGTTACTGACAAGAGTCTATTTGCCAAAAATACTAGCAAGCCAAGAAAGCAGACTGAAGTAAGGTGCCAAATTCCAGTTTCTCTCTTGCAAAGGCCATCCTGGATAGTTGAAGACACCACTACTTTCCATACTGCTTTGAGCTGAGGAAGATGCCATGAAGGCAGCGACACAAGGTAGCGGGATTCGAGATTTTGTTTACAGGAACTAGAATACTCTGTAGAGTATTAAAAAATATTGGGATTTCCATATCACGAGTGGTATGACTTACGACCCTTTTTCCATATATCCTGAAGTGAACATCCAATTCTCCTCCTGTATGAAGAAACCAGAAATCACGTGTATGCAAGGATTTGTGCTGCTACAGGAGCACTGCTATGCAGCAAACACAGTGAAGAGGGAGGAAGAGCCCTAAAGTGTGAGCTGCCAGCAATAGGAAAATATGTGCTTCAGTAAACTACGCCCTCTTTTCTCCCTCCAGATGACAGGAGCTGGTTATTTCCTGACCCCTCCATGCAGAAGGAAGATAAGCATTTTTCCAGAGCCCTGACTGCAGAGCTAAAGTCACCTTTAATAAATGATACCCTTTTTAAGTCTGTGCATTTGTACCACACAATATTTAAAAACTCTGCACTATTAGTTTCCTCTAATTCAGGAGGAATAGGAAGTTGCTGTTTATCTATCCTGTCCAGACAGCTCTTCTAAGCTAGGGCAGATAGAACACAGATGAAACATTTTTAGAAGGCAAACATATCCCAGCAATTCTCCACAACATAGTCTGTGGAGAAAAAAAATTGTTATTTGCAATTTCTCCACTGCTATGCTGCAAATACTCTAAAATTGGTTGCTATGAAGTTTATTACTCATCATTCCCTTGAATCAAAACCTTACAGCTTCTTAACATCTAAATGGACAAAAGAAAAGAAAGGTAACATAGAAGTGAAGAGCACAGAATCGTAGCTAAAGGGATGGAGCTACATGTGCACTGAATCACAAAGGAAAAATCACTCTGAAGAGAATGCCTTGTCACACAATATCTGGTGCTGCTTGTTATCAGCCCCATCTCGCAAAACAGAACCATATACCAGAGGGAGACTGAAAGGATATACAATTACTTGGACTGTTTTGATGCTTTCCTGCTTATGCTCATTGCTAGACCAAAACCAAGACTTGTAATTGTACTTTCTCCAATCTCATTCAGTCCATACTTGAAAGCTGTTATCTCTGTGTCTTGTAAGAATGTATAAAACCTCTGTTCCACTTCTGTTACACTTATTTTTCACACTAGTTTTATGCTTACTGAGATACAAATCATTCCCAAGCATCAAGTTTTCTTCTCCAGTGATCCAGCGCTGTCTAATCCTCAGCTATTTTACTATTTTACTAACTGAAACTTACTCTATCACTGCTTTTCCAGTCTTTTTGCTAGGACCTTTGTAACTTTTTTCCTCCAATCCAAAGGTATTCCTCTTTTCAGAAATTCCAACCCTCTCCACGACTTCAGGCACAAAAGCCTCACATATACTCATCACATTTTACGTACAGTATTTGAACAATTCGCAGTACCCTAAAACTCCTGTTAAATTGGGTCTTTTGTTGCAGGACATGCAGAGTTAGATGGTTACTGCTTTAAAAATAGAAACTGTGAAGTCTTATTTGCCTTCACACCGTTACAGGGAAAACAAAAAAAAAGCAATTTTAATAAAATAATAATGAAAAAGCATTGCATATTATTTTAAAGCAATTGCCTCAACAGAAAGATTTGGGTTTGTTACCCCTGCATAAAAATTCACTGTCAGTGGAGTGGAGACAGCATGCCTCTGGCTCCTTAAGAGACTTGGGTTCTTACTTCAGTGTTTCACTGATTTTAAATAATGAGTGCAATGCCAAATACATTAAAAACCAAAAGAAACATGCATGTCAGAACTGATGACTGCTAGGGTAGCCACTGCTCAGAAAGTACAACTCTCCAACTGGATTAATGTTCATCAGTCACAACCCAAATACTGTGTTCAGTCTAACTCCCTTGTTTCAGCACTGCGAGGTTCCAGTAAGAATACGCTCCCAACAGAGAACACAATGTTTGATGATTACCTTTTCTGTTTCTCTTGCAGGATGTTGGTTGCTATCCCTCCGCACCCCAAAAAAAATCCATCTCAAAATACAATGTATTCAAGATGCTGGCATTATATCAGAAACACGGTGACCTTTGGATGAGTCATTCAATCAAATCTTCTCAGCTAAGAAAAATAGCAGACCAAGCAACTAAGCATTTAAGACACACTCTGACACTTCCGACAGAATTACTGAATGTTCAGCTTGAATATTTGAAATGTTCAAAAAATAGGCACAGACTACGGAAAAGCTGGACATTTATAAACTGAGCAAGCACATGTCTGTGAAGATAAGAACACCAGTCCTCCAACAAACAAAGAGCAGATGCTAAAGAAAAACAGCAGAATCTGATAAATAGCCATTAACACCTGCAACAAAGTCAGGAACAACCAAGCTAGATGGACAAGGATTAATACTGCTGCCTGCATCCAAGTGATAGTCTGAAGTTATATCCAAGAACGTGATAAGCCACGAAGACTCCACCTTAAGTCTTCACACCTATAATTCATCTCTGAACGTGTGAAAAATAAGATTTGATATAGCTGCTGTAAAAATGCATGGCAGCACTAACAGCTCCAGACAGTAACTACTTCAATATTCAAAATTCTATAACTTTTTAAATTCAAGGCTTCAACAATGCAATAATTGAGCATGCTTCCACACAAGATCCAGGGCTGTGAAACACTATCAGTTATTACAACAATTTTTGCAAGTTCATTAGCACCACCCATCTGAAATGAGAGCAGTTCTACATAATCTGTTCCTTTGAAGTTTTTCTGAATAGTTTTGCTTTCTTAAAGTGTTTCTCGATATTGCAAGATAACATGATGTTTATTCTAAATGATAACTTCAGTTTCAGATAATGAAAAATAAAAAAGGAAAAAAACATGCAACTGTTTCTACTTGTTACAATAACTGACAGTCATCTTGGTAGTTGACGGCCAAAGATTTGTCAGAAATGCTTACAAACCCCTAAATATACAAACTAAAAAGCTATTTCATATGATCCCACACAAGCAGAACTCAACCCTACACACAGACTCCCAGAGGTATGCCAAGTAGCAGCAATATACTTAAAAAACAGGCACAGCCTATCATGCATAGGATTCACAGTCAGGTTATAGAACAAGAGCATTCATGTGCAGAAGATACTCGGCACCTGACAATCAAAACTGGCAGTGCCTCTTTTAGACCCATCCATAGCCAGTTCTCACTGATGCAAATACTACAGAAGAGGACAGAATGTCATTTTCTCAAGTACTTGGACTACAGTGATGCAGTCCCTCTGGTATATAATATTCCTGTGACACAGAAGTCCCTGGAAGTTTTCAAAAAGTGTTTAGATGTTGTACTGAGGGAATGGTTTAAGTGGGAAATACAGGTGATGTGTGGACGCTTGGACTGGAGGATCTTAGAGGTCTTTTCCAACCCTGATTCTATATTCTAAGCACTCAGTTTTGTACATACTTCTAAAAGCAAAGTATCCTTATTCTTCCATAGGAAGAAGCCAATGTTAGCTAGTAGTCAACAGATTGAATTTTGTTTTTATTTTAAAATATTAGTATTCCATACAAAAATGCTATTGTGACATTCTTTTTACCCACTTGTCCATCACAAAAAGGTTACAGAATAAAGATGCGTGGTAAAAATACCACAGATTATTCTGTTCTGGAACAGCATGTTAGAGAGACAGAATGGTCCTTCTGCATTAACTATGGAGATTGTGATTAATGAGAGAAAACTTCAGCTAACCCTGTAAAAAGGGTGTTCTTGTGAGCCTACACATACACCAACAGAAAAACAGGTAACGTGTCTGCCCAGTACTGCACCATCTAAGCAAATTCAATATAAAACTCATCAAAATGTCCAGAACAAGCTCTTCAAAGCCCTTGAGATTCACAAGTACAAGGCTGATATTTACATGTTAAATATTTTACTAAAGCACTACTTGGAAAAAATCCTAAGAATCAGTTCAGAACAGAAAAAAAAATAGCATCCCAAACACAGAGTTAGTCCATTAAAGAAACCCAACTTAAATGTAACAGCCTGTAACCACAAATGCTGCATAGGGTACAAAGGCTTTTTTCCCATTACTTTATAGCAAGCATGAGAAAAAAAATAACAAGCCTTCTGAATGCTTATGTTGAGCTACGGCTAAAGACACGCTCATCATTTTAGCTGTGCTGCTCCATATGCAATCTTCCCCAGTGCAGAGCAGCTCATGTCTTTCCCAATCCACACTGCAGCCTCAGCACTCTCACTGACCCACCACCCCTCCCACATTCACTTCCCTCCCTGCAGACATTATCACTTCCACATTCCCTCCACACAAACAGCTGTATGGAACAGATCTGTCCCTTTAACGGTACAATATTCTTCCCTGAATTCCAGCTCCCCTCTCCTCCTACATCAGTCTTTTACAAGATCAAGTCAAAATTCCTTCTAGAATTACTTGACAGTTTTGCTTTTTCTGATGAGCTCAGAAAATGCAGTGTAAGCACCCCCAAGGTACCCTAACAACATAAAGCTGCATGAAGGTATTACTCCCAGTGGACAAAGCATCAAATTCTCTCTCTGAAGTCAATACTCGGTACTTTAATTCACCTGTGTGAATGAATATATGCAAGTGTAACTGTAATAGAACATTTTGGCTTTGTCCACTAATAACCACTTGGACACATGTAACTGAAAAGATATGCAACTAATTAGATTGAACCCGCTCTTACTAGGAAGGCTTCAACCAAACTGACTGTATCGTATAATTGTATTAAATAGAGCTCAGTCTAGCTCACCCACTTGATATTTGAGAGCTACATAAGCTAATGACCATCTCAGTTATGCACTGTTATATAGTTTACTTGCAGCAGTGCATATGCCTATCGTGGCATGAACTGGACATGAGTCAGATCAAAATTTTTATAAAGCAGTAACCTTAAGCTTCAGTAGACACAATTACACATAGCAAACTCAAATGTATTGCTTTTAGTGCAAAGTTATGTATACTCCCCTGTAGCATCAAGAAAAAGTTAATTAGAACTCATTATTACTGTTAAAATTAAACAAGATGAAAGTTATCTTGTATAGCAATAAAAATGCATTTAATCTTACTAAAAGCCACAGTAAGCACAAAGAGCTGTATTGCACACATTACTTTTCAAATTAAATACAAGTCATGCTAAAATTTTACATTTTTCCTTTAGAAATAAAACGTTAGAAGTTGAACAGGCTAACCAGCTGTCGTAACAAAAAAAAAAAATCACCTCAAACATCCAGCCTTGTGATAACAAAAAGCAAAAAACCAAGTCTCTTACCACTCCCAGTTTTTCAGAAGCATTGGCCTTCCACAGACGAATATTCATTTCATCTGAGCCACACAGAATGTATTTATTATCTGAAGTCCATTTTACAGTGATGACGTGCTGCATCCGTTTTGTATGATATACCTCTCTAAAGTAAAGAGAAACATTTTTAAATGTTTTATCGTCTCTTTTCCTACCAATGTTGCCTTTCAAATAGCAGTTTTCTGTTCACAAAAGAATAAGTTTTCACTTTTTATTTTAAAATATTTTTCAGAACACAGCATCACCCACTGCCACCCAGCCCTGTGGCTCATCAGTCACACCTTGCGGCTGAGATCATCCCCTTCCCTCTACCCAGTTATCTTTAAAAGTAAAATCCAAATAGTAACAGAAGAGAAATACAAAAACAATATTCAGAAGCCATGAAAAACTAGACTGAGCTTGATCTGGGCAGGGAGTGTGAAAAGAACATATAAACCATGTATCACCTTAAGTAAGCTTTAGTAACATTAACCATCACTGTAATTCACACTCAAGTGATGCTCTACACTACAGAAACACTGCAAAGAACTGAGCACAAGTACCTTCCAAAAACACCGATGCTTACATCAGGTTTTACTGACATTAAAGGTTTAATACTGCGTAAGCACATATGCATTTTCATAAGCATTCCTGTAGTTACTCTCATTTTAATATTTGGCTCAGTAATGCACTTTTTTCATTCACCTTTGAGGAATTCAGTATTTTTCCCCTTCCTCCCTGAATTTTCAGCCTCTCTCTCTTCTCTTGCTTTCACCACAACTTATGAAATTCCATTTTTAGAGAAAGGAAAAACACAAAAGATGGCCAAATAACTTGGATGTGTCATTTAAAAAAAACCCACAGACATCAAGTTCCATTTACCAGGCATTTACTGACTTTAAATCAGCTTCCTAGTATATATTATTTCTCATGGCTACACAACCTCCCTTTTATTTATTTATTTAATACAAAGCCGTGGAAGTTAGGAGATTCAATTTCAGTCTGGTGGGTGATCAAAAATCTGAGTAAATAGGAACCCTATCAGGGTTCTTGTTCACAGATACCCTGAAGTGCCACCCAGTTTTCCTAAGAGGGATCAGACATTCTGTTTGGACATCTCTCACCCCTCCATAGGATTTATTTCAACTACACTGTTCCCAAAGAGTACAGCTTTTAGCAAATTTTAAGTGTCCCAGAATGCCCCAGTCAGATTATACAAAGCTAAGTTCTTCATTTGAAAGGCTCTTCCCCACTAGGACTTATAGCAGTCAAAGAGAAAGACAAAGAGAGAAAAGGAGAGGAAGAAAAAATGAAACAGGGAAAAAGAATGAGAAAATGAGGAAAAATTTCTTCCTTATTAACAATCTGCTGTAATGTGGAATAAAAGCCTTTAACTCTTTTATTGCTGCATTATGGGATCTGTTCACTTACTTCAATGAAGTGATTTAACTCTACCTATCACCCCTTCTGTGAACGTTCCACAGCACAGAAAGCCTGGGGAGCACAGATTTTAACCATGCTGTTTAATAATAGAAGAGTAGGGGAAGTAAAAAAAAAAAAAAAAACAAACAAACAAAAAAAAGGCACTACACTGCCTAACTATATTTCAAATAGTATTGCAGGAAAAACAAACTACTCGTAGGTTAGTTACAAAGGAAAATAACAACAGCCCCTCTCAATCTCTAATGAGGTACAGGAGCATACGAACACATTAAATAATGCATACAAAATTACATCAACCCAAAATAAAGATACAGTCCCCCCAGTTAATATTCAGCTTTCCCCACCCCCTCTAAACCACCTGAAACTTAAACCATCCTGGGGGACAAGGTTAAGGTGGGGAGACAGTGGAAGGAGAGTAAAAGAAAAAGAATAAAGGAGGGAAAAAAAACCCAGAAGGCTGACAGAATAATGAAGGTGGGTTTATGAAGAACAAATGATACGAGATCAACCTGATAACTTGCTTTGATTTTCATCAAATTGAAGAAGAAAATAATGGAGACAACAGATGCGATCTGAACTTCGGCAATATATTTATAACATTGCTTTATGAAGTACCACATGAAAATCTAATTCAAACTGAACTGTATTCACAGCATTGTCATATGACTCAGAACCTGGTTAACACAGTATGTACACTGTGTACTGAAGTGCATGGAATTAGATCACAAAAGTGTTCCATACTGATCCTTGGGAATCCATGACAGTGATTTTCACAGCAACTTTACTAACCATCCATACAGGATGAAGACAGTGCTGGAAAACCAAATGCTACAATATTGTAAGCCACTGTGAACTTCGGTGGTGACAGATAGAGTACAAAGTGACCTATAAAGATTGTAGACAGATATGCAGGGAAAGAAAAGGAGATCAATTTTGGTAAAAAAAAAAAAAAAAAGAGTACACATAAGAACAGTAGTTCAGAACTGATGCTCCATCTTCTTGGAAAGCTGTCATGGAAAAAAAGTACAAATTTGTAGAGTATGCATAGGGGAAAAGAAATTTAGCATACAATAAGTAGTATCACACACAGCAATGGAAGTAGGTCCTCTATATAAGTAACTAATGCTTTCGTAGACATATAGCCTCCATCCTGGATACTTATGCAGCAGAAAACAAACAAAAAACAGAAGAAAAAGCCAAACATAAAATAATTCAGAAACCGTACCCATAGGACTCCACTGCAGTTTTAATACAAAATAGCTGAAGTACTGTTACTTATTAAATACAAGTTCTACTCACAGACATTCCAGAATTAGCTGTTGGTTACATGACCCATTAGAGTCAAGTTGTATACAGAATAAGGCTTAAGATCCACTGCAATTGAATTCCTCAGTGAAGATAAGAATTAGAACTTTACGGATTATTGAGGGAGGTCACTGAGGTTCAGGAGAGCAAGACAGAGTTGTAAAATCACTCACCTGCTGTGACCTTTGTCTACAGGAAAAATGCGGACAGACTTATCGAAGCTGGCAGAAACAAATTCTTTCCCAGTGGGTGAATAATCCACATCAAGAACAGCAGACACGTGATCCATATGCACCATCACAGGTGACGTAAGGTAGCGCATATCAAAAGTATATAAGCTGCAAAATAAACACATCAACAGCTTAATATCCAAACAACTCCAAAGTGAATAGTTTTTTGCTTAACAGCTGCTTTAATCATGCACAAACCAAACCTGAAGAGGGATTGAACCGCAGAGAGAATTCAAAACTGCAAGTAACAAATGAAAGAATGATGCAGTACTTAGAGCCTGAAAAAAAGCTTCCTAACTAGAGGCTTTAGTTACTGAACCAGACCTTGGTTTTTTTTGGTCACTCTCAAATAACAAAGTTCTCTACCACTCCCTACAGTATTTGCCCCTGGGCCACTGACTCTGCCTATTTCTCCAACTAGCACACTGTCTTTCTTAGCTCCCCTCCTCAGATATATCATGTGAACTCAGACGAGCACTTCTCAATCGGTTATCCTCATTATGGCAAGCCCATCAACTCCTAGGTTTCTAGACTTTCCCATATTTGAATCTCCTAGTAATTCAATGTCTGCTGTGAAATTCCTGTTTGGTTGGCACCCTTTCCTATAGCCTAGTTGTCCTTGTATCAGACATCCACTGACTGTAGGAATCCAAGTAAAGCTTGGTCCTTCAGCACAAACAGACGCTACGTCAGCAGAGCTGAAGACCTGCACCATTTACACTGCCTGTAAAAATGAACATAGCTGCTGGACCACAGCTGGTTTGCTGTTCTGCCTGAGCTGTGAAGCTGTGAAGCTTAACACCTGAGGCTTACTTGTACTCCTGTGAATCAACAAAACCTGCTGATACATAGTAAGGTGTAGTAACTGCATACATCATTTTTTTGCCCAGTACCAATAAATAAGGGTGCTTTACAGACAAAGCATTTAATGAAATTAGCTTTTAGTGTGCATTTGGTAGAACTACTATATTAAAATTTTCTAATTTAGCAGTAAGCTTTTCACCCTCCTTCCAACAGATGAATGCATAGTTGGAATTAATTCAATGTCTCTTACTCAATTACTTACTGGCAACTATACTTTCTCCTCCTGAATTCTCCAAGAAAAAGTATGCTAGCATCACTTTCAAAACTGCTACTTCATGTAATCGGCTAACACTTCATGCATGTTTTTGATACATGCTGCACACAGTTTACCAGAGGAGAATTTACCCTAACAGCTACCAAATTTAGCTTACTGCAGGGAAAACAACGATGTATAAATAGATTAGATAGCCTTGCCACTCCATAACCAAAACAGGTGAAAAGCAATACTTTCAGTACAATGTCAAGGTTTGGGCCAGATTCTATCTCCTTGGAAAAACAGCCTTAAGATAAGTGATAAAAAAAGTCCTATGTTCTAAAAGAAAGCAGTGATCTATTGTTAGATCACTGACTTCCTGGAAAAAAGGATACAGAGCACATTTTGCAGTGGCCTAGTTTTGAAGAGGCAGCTTTTTCAATACCAGATTAGCTATTCACATGAACAGTATCGCCCAGAAGTAAAAAACAGCTCTGAGAAACTGAAAGGGTAAGTACTGCAGTCTTTGGAGCCATTTCATAAAAGATTAATTTTAAAGAGATGTTCTCATCAAAATAGGTGATTGGTACAATATATCAAGCTTCACAAGAGCTGGTAAGAAAATAAACACTTATACTGATTGCCTCAGACTGGACCAATATTATTTCCCTTCCAGGTCCTACTGTAAATTATGCTTGCATAGTTAAACTGCATTTCTATAAATTGCATAGGCTGCCTGGAAGAGGAACAGGCAGTCTACTACCAATTGTAGGGTCTGTTCTGTGGGGTTTTTTTGTTTGTTTTTTTTTTTCCCTTTTTAAGTCATTGAGTTTATAATTTGCTAGGTTACTACTTAAATGTTCAAACTTACAGTTTACATAGGTGTTTGTTTATTTTTTTAATGTATTTTAACATGATGACAAATCACTAACAGACTGAAAAACATACTACGTCAGGATTACCAACAAGCAGGATAACACTTACTTGTAATCTTCATTTGCTGCAGTAAAAATAAAAGCTTCCATGGGGTTCCAACACAGCGTATTTGTCCTCATGTTCAAGATAACCTGAAAGACATTTACACGTTGATACCTTGTAGCAGACAGTAAAATACTGGTTATACTTTAAAGCTTCTCATACCACAAGAGAGAAGCAACCACTTTCTAGATACATAAGCATGGTAGACAAGTAGCGACATACTTGAGAGGATGTATATTTAGCAGCATTATGATTGGAACCCAAGACTTCCTGCCCCTCAATATGTGATCACTGCAATTAAGTGTTACTTTGCAAGTCATCTTGAAAGTAAGTTCTTCTTATCAATCACTTATCCAGAAACTAACATGTAAACCTGGATCATCTTAAAAATCTGACTTCATCATATTTACAGTTACATTAATGTATACTGTTAAATACCATATAAACAAACATGCTTAGGAAATGGTATTTCAGAGAATATTGTCATTAATTAATGTTCTGAACCAGCATCTGCAAAGCTATTATAGCATTCTGATGCATAATTATGGGGCACTTGATTAACAAATAGATCATTTTCTATAACACTGCAGGCCAGCCATAATCCTACTTGAAAATCCTGAAGTTTGAGTATTTCACACCATGGTACTCCAAGCTCATTTCTGCTCTCACCTTACCATATCAAAAAATGCACATATACATATGTATAACAAAATACAGTTTTACTAATTATAATTATTAAATAATGAACACAATGTGATAGTGATGGCCTCTACTGAACCTACACAAAAAAACAAGGACTGTGTCCTTCGAGTGTGTTCATATCCTCATGACTCACATTTTCCATAAATCCTCATTTCCTAGGTGACGTTATTCTGCACAATATCAAGTCTGTAATGCAAAATACTGCTAATTTTCAGAAATAAAAGGCATCCAGAGCAGAATGCAATCATCAACTGTCTGAACTGACCTCAATTTTGAGAGCTGAAATGTACTGAAAGGATAGGCCAATGAAAAACAGCTGGTTTTTTTTTTTTAATAGTCCGTACACTAGAATTTGCTCAAATTCCATTATTGTTTTTTTAAATTATAAATGTTATATAATTATTACAGAATCAAACAATCTAAGAGAGTTCTTTAATCTTCCCTGTTCAAGTTTTCTAGGCACTGCAAAATGATTGCAAAACTGAAACACACTACAAGTAAAATAAGTCTTTTAAATCGTAGCTTAAAGTAGCTCTAATATTGCTAGGAAATCCAGCTTCTTTTCAAAAGGGGACAGGTTTGGTCAAGATTCCTGCTCTGTATCTTGCTTCATAATTTATTCACCCCAACTAACAGTACTCAGTTTATTGCAGCAGTGGCATTTGGAACTAAAAGAGAGCCTAAGAAGAGGACCCTCTGTACAGTTCTGGCATTGTGCATGAAAACCTGGGCTGAGAGTGATTCATGTCACTCTGAAGACATTAAATAATAGCATTTCAGAACTATCTAGACCTGTAGCAGTCACCTTCTACTTTGGACCAATTGTAGATATGCTTAGTCATTAAATAAGGAGAAAAGAAAAAAAAAAAAAAAAAAAAGAGTCCTGATTAAGACATGACTGCATTATGAAGTTCCCAAGAACTTGGCTATCAAACGTTTACACTACATACACACAGAAGGATTTATCCCCATAAAAAAAGAAAAAGACTGCTCTGCATGCAGAGCAAGGCTCTCTAGTGGTGGAAAGAAAATGCCTTAGGAATTACCTTGTTTATTTCTGGCAAGGAGAAAAAAAAAAAAAAAAAAATCACACATACAGAGAATTCAATACAAGAACATAAAGTTCTTATTGTGAAATTGCTGTCAGGTCAGGCACTTTATCAAGAATTACAATGGAGTGAGCACGACAGCCTGTCTGAATGCAGGAAAAGGCTCTTTTAAGTCTCAAAATTTACTCAGTTAAAAGACTCAACATTAAAGATGAAAACTCAGTGAAATCACAGCTTCTCTTTCTCTACCTTCAGCACTACTTAGACTATTTCATATTCAGTATGATTATTACTGCCAGAAGCTTCTGTTAAAATTAAGAGAACATACCTTCTTTAATGGAGTTGATTGTCTCATATCATACAGCACAATATTTCTGTCAGAAGCACAGCTGCCCAAAAGGTACGTCTGAATAAACAAAATATATGATCAGTGCGTATTGTCTCCTAAAAATTTCTAGTGTAAGCAACAACTCATATCAGATACCTATTTCACTGAGCTGGTAGTCAGATAGCAGTTCCTTTCACTCAAGTAAATATGTTACCATTCTTGATGTGCAGCTAGTTCTGAACATTTTAAATAGCTTTTCCAGTAAGTTTCAGAATCCACCCAGCCCTCTTGATAAGTTACACACTTTCTCACAGACTTGACTTCAACTACCAGTGCAGCCAGCCTCAGCACTCCATGACCTGCTGCAGAAGATCAGAGGCTGCTGTTCTGCCCCAAGAGGGAAAGTTGCTGCCACAAGCAAGTGCCACAGATGAAAGCTCCGCAGCCTCACAAGTGCTAAGCCACGTAACTGAGATACAGATATGTGTTGCTGCAGGCAGAACAGAGCCCTCCCTGCTTTGCTTTCTTCTCTCCCCCATCAACAGGATGAAATGATAGAGATAAATATGCAGTACCACCTTCTAACAGAATATGCTTATGAAAACACGTATATACAGCCCCCTACATATTATGTTGAAACACATAACGAAGTTTATGTTTGGAAAAAGCAGTTAAAGATGATGTTAAGACAGCTTAGACCTCATGTTTATAAAGAAAAATACTGACTTCCAATGCATAATAAAAAGGTTACCTCAATTGGATTAAATTTTACACTGCTTATGCTATCAAAACCCCACGTCAGAGAACACATGGGACTGGTCCTTTGTTCATCCCAGATGTCTACTTGCTGGCCACAGGTAGCAAAAACAGCATCCTTCCAGTGGTGATCGATTCCTGTATACACTGTCTTTAAAGTGGAAAAAAGAAAAAGCTTACAAAACCAAACACATAAGTATGTCAGTGTTTTCTGATTGTTACATATTACACCTGCCATGCTTTTATTCATTTATATAACTGAAAACCAAGTGACTGTTGCTGCTGGAAACTGAGTCTTATTAGGTGTACCACTCTACAAAAGGCTGCCATTCTGGGCTCTGTCTATAAGACAGAAATGCATGCATTTATTGCTAGCTTCCAATGGATGGGTATTAGCCACGCTTTGTAAGTGGGCTTCTATCTTCAAAGCAAATGGAATTTTAAGGGTACAAATTTTCGATTAGAAAGTGAGACATAATCACTAGACATAGAGTTTCAAGTTGTCTACTCATAAAAAGCATTCAGTGCTGATAAAATAATTTTGAGAACAATTGAATGTGCTGAAGTATACGTTTTTTCCATTTGTTTTTGTCAAAAATAAACCAAAATTCTGTATTGAAAGGCTGTAAGATATGGCAATAAAAGAAAAATATTTAATGAAGACTAAGTTTTTACAACACACAGAAATCAACTACAGGAAGATCTGACCAGTTCCCAGGAGAGTAATGATTAGTAGAGACAGAACTGAGCAGTCTCTGCTAACATTTGAGATACTCCTCTCTAGTTAAACATAAAATACAATGAAATTTTGAAGGTACTTTAAAAGTGTCATTACAAAATTTGATGCCATCACTTTGCAACACACTATGATAACAGGTGATATCAACCTATTTTTCTTTTCTCCAAAAGCTAGATAAGAATTGGCTCAAGTTTAATTCAAAAGGAATGTGGGAAATCAATGCTTAGCTATACTACCTTTCCAAGAATTGTATGAATTGGTTCCTCTTCTTCTCCATATCCTGGGCTCTCCATTTTCCATTGCTTTACAGTTTTGTCATCACCAACCTAGAAAGAGTGAAGAAAGGATGCATTTTACAAAAACATATTCTGTTTTATTTCACCAGATGTCTGTGCAACTAAGTAAGAGGAACTTTGCAAACTAGAATGGATTACTAGATTTACAAAAATAAAGTGCTCTTTCTGTTCACCATTCACTTTTATACCTGCAAGAAAATTGGTTTCACTTGTCATAATATTTCATTAAGAACTCTTGATAAAATATATGGCCTGGCTGGGATAAAGTTAACATTCTTCACAGTAGTCCATATGGTGCCAGGCTTTGGATTTGTGGCAAGAACAGTGCTGACAGCACCTATGTTTTGTCTACTGCTGAACAGTGCTTGCACTGTTATTATCCTTGTCGCTCCCATCAGCAAATAGGCTAGAGTTAGGCAGGAAACTGCAAGAAGACTGGGGAGGAGGGGGAAAAAATGACAGCTGACCTGAACTGTCCAGAGGGGTATTCTGTGCTACGTAATATCAGCAATAAAAACTGGGGTAGTGGAATAAGAAAAGGTGAAAGATGTTGACTCCCAGGTGGCTGCTGCTTATAGACAGCCTGCCTGTGGAAGCAGTGGAGCAATTTCCTTTTTATTGCTTTTTAAGCAACAAAAAAAATTAAAACATTTAAGATTTTTAAACTAAGTTTTATTTAAACTATCTAAACATTGCCCCCCAAAAACCCTCTGTGATCTAGTTGTCACTGTGGATACTTTCCAACTATTAAAGGAGGTGTTTCCAGCATTGAATAGGAGAAAAAGTAACTAGTTCCTCTTTACAGCTTATGTCAGGCTACGTGTTGTGATTCTTAATCAGATGGCACCTTGAACTCCACATTATCTTTTGTGAATCATCTGATAAGCATTTAAACTGTTGCAAGGCACTCCAGTTCAGTTGCTCCAGTTGCATGTGCCTAACATCATGCTGCCTCTCACACTATGCCAACACAACCTTCCCCAACACTGCACAATGACCTGGGCCAGGGAAGCAGGCAAAAAAAGTTTACAAGTTTAACTTCCTCTTCTGACAGTGCTACTTCTGTTTGGTCCTCCCACCTCTCAATTTTCAGGAAGACTGATTGACAAAAAGATTCTAATTTGGAGTCGTTAAGAATTTCCTACAATTCCTAACATTGTTACTAGTGTCATAACCTGGTATCTACTTCAGAAGAGATAAATATGTAGTAGTTAAAATAGCTCTTGAGGGAGGAGGCAAGTGATTTCTTTTTTGTCAAGCTCAAAAGATAACACTGTAGAGTACTGAGGTTGTGTAAAGAAATTAATTGTATTTTTTCATCACAAAATTGTTCTAATGCAAACAGGAAGACTCACTACTTTCAGACAGCTTGCGTGCAACTCAATTAGATGAAGCTCATACAAATGAACAAAGCCTTACTCACATAACTTTACTGAACATAATTATCCAATGGAAGCCATCTTGAATTAGCTGCCTATCTAACGACAGGCTATAGAAATATTTAGAAAAGTAAATATTCATACATCTTCCAATAAATATACTTGTTGCTCTAACAAAAGCTAGTTTATTCAAAATGTAATTAGTTGGCCATTCTCTAGCAATTATTTCTATTTATTTCTTCCATAATCTTGAATTATACCCGTAACACAGCACCAAAAAGCATTTTCATCAGAAGCAATTGTCAGGTTCAGAGACAAATTGAATAAGATATAAATAGCTTCAGAATTAGTACTCGTTAAGTGTTGTATAGAAGAGAAGTTGCCTACTGGAAAACAAACAGTGAACAGGTGTTAGACTACATTAAGGAGAGACAATATACTTACAGTAAAGAATGATGTACCACAGAAACGAGCACACATGCCTCGAACAAAGCCTTCATGGGCTTGTAAAGCACGAATACACTGTCGTTTGGTCAAGTTCCAAATTCTAACCTGTTAAAAAAGCAAGAGTATTCTGTATGTTCTTAAGTTGTTTTTTTTTCCCCCCCCAACAGCCTGTAGCTCAAGTACAAGAGCTCACACATGCTGTAACAAACCAGCCATGCTGGCTTGGACAATGGCCAAATTTTATAGCATTGAAATTATTTATTCCCTTGTTGAAAAAGAAAATTCAGAAGTGCAGCTTCTCACTTCTTACCCCTCTAGACTATATGCTTACCTTATTTTTACATTCCCCTATTTTTGAACTAGAATTCTTGCTAAGAGACAACAGCAGTGATAATTTCAGCAAATATAACCTCTTTAAAGTGAAAAATACAAGGAAATAACCTCTGTAACAAATAAAGTGTTCTCAGTCCAGTTGCTGCAGTTCATTTTATACAGATGTCCAGCTTCCACAAATATTTCGGTTTGAGAAATTGGGCCCATTTAGAAAAAAAGAAACAGAGGAGCTCCATTTCCACATATCGTCAGCACTTAGTACTGCAGTTGCTCTACCAGCAGATGAGAAGTCTGGTTTCACATAAATATATTCCCCACCTCTTCAGAAAAAGTTAATCTCCCCTACAGCACCACAGGATGTGCATACGTTCTATAAGAGGCAGAAAGCAACCAGCTACCCAAAATACCTCTTTAAAATATACAAACCCTATCAAATGAAGAAGTGTGTGAGAGTACAGAGAAGACAGGCTATTCCCTCCCCCCTTGCAGCTGACTCTTGAAGTACCCGTGATTGCAATTTTTAATATTTATTTAAAATTTCAAGCAAATAAAGAGGCTTTTTGTTGTTATTGTTGTTGTTGTTTTTTAAAAAAACAATATGCTATACTATTCCACAAAGTTTTTGATTGTGTACCGCTTCCCATATCTTATCTGACTTCACGTAATCTTCTGACTGCAGCAGCTCACCTTCTTCGGAGGGGATGCAGGTGCAGAATAGGAAAAAAAACAATCACAGACTGCAAATATCCACATTCACAGCTGCTACTCACAGCTGAGAGCTGCTGCCTAAAGCTGTTTGAAACTCTGTATGCATTGGGAGGTCACAACCTACACCTTGAAGAACGCTGTCCCAAACTGGGCAAATTGCAGCTTCTGAAAGAAGGTCACATCTGAACAAAAGGTAATACCACAGCTAAAAAAAAAAAAAACCCACACACGAAATAGGGAGCATTTAAAAATGAAAGAGAAGAAACAGACCTTTTCATTGAAGTTTCTAACTACTGCTTACCTCTCCATCGCATGCTCCAGACAGCACTGTAGACAAACTCTTTGGGTGTTTGGCTATGCAATTAACTCCATCTCTGTGGCCATCGAGTGAGCTTAGAAAAGGTTTTGCGAACACCCGTTCCAGCTTTGTTGCATTCAGAGCTCTGATGTACTCACGTGCAACCTCAAATGGATGCAGTGCAGGGTCATAGTTTCTTGGAACTGCAAGAAGAGTAACACAGGCATAAGTAACGCAGTAAGAACTGTAGGTCAAGGTGAATTGAATTAGAAAGCTTTTCCTATTAACTTTCCTGCCAGGGAGGTAGTTTTTGGGACACTGAGATTTTTACACCCAATACTAAGGGCCACCCTGCGTTTGCTCACGCAGATACACCTGGTGAGAAACTGGGAAAGACAGCAGGTATGGACAGGGTGTTTCTGGTGCTACCTGCTCCATTCTGGTTTGTGCAAGAAGGCTGAAAGCACAATGGAACAAATGACACCAGATCATGCACCATAAAGTAATCCTTAGTTCAGCCTGCTGACTCCCAAAGGATATCTGACACACACTAAAACCTCTGAAATCTGATGAAATTGAATTGGTACCATCCTGTCACATGACAGAGAATTTGTTTTAACAGCTTACATACAGATCACACCAGGAAAATAAAGATATGTTAAGTTTCTGTCCCAGCTGGTGACTTTAATCTTTTTCAGTGTGTTAGTTACAAAGCCACAATAAAATAACTACGAATAGCTGCTATGATAGCATAGCCACTTATCTCTGAATCAACCCAACAACAAAGTACACACACTGTGAACTGCTATGGGCCTACCATCCCACTTAAGATGAGGCTATGTTTTATGCAGCCAAGATCATACTACGGCTTGGAAAAGACCTCAAGGATCATCAAGTTCCAACCTCCCTGCCACAGACAGGGCCACTGATCTCCAGATCTGGTACTATACCAGGCTGCCCAGGGCCCCATCCAACCTGATCTTGAACATCCACAACCTCTCTGAGCAACTGTGCCAGCACCTCACCACTCTCTCAGTTATAAAGTTCCCACTGACATCCGACCTAACCTTTCCTCCTTGAGCTTAAATCCATTCCCCCTTGTCCTATCACTATCTACCCGAGTAAAAAGCTGACTGCCCTCCTGTTTACATCCCCTTTTAAGTACTGGGAAATATGCTCCTTCTGACAAGGGCTGCTGGTTTTACACACTTGATTTCTGACAGTAAGGAGAAGCTGTGTCTCATTTTTAACACGTTAGAGGTGAAAAGGTGTGATCACGCAAGAACGGCGACAAATACCAGGAAAGCAGAGCACAGCAGGGCACGCTCATCGGCCAGGCCGGAGTCGTCTGAAGAGCACCAGTAAAACCAGCAAGACTGCCAATCTTAGTATAGGATGTACTACAGGATGAGGCGGCAGCAAAGAATCAGCAACAAGTACAAAACGTTCCTATGAGTAACCACACAGCACTGAGGGCGGCCCACGAAAACCACAACCGGGACGAGAAAGTGCCGCGAAGCGCTCCCACCCCCGCGGCCATAGGAGGAGCGCGGGAGCCCCCGAGCAGCGCGTGGCGGCCCAGCCGGGAGCCGCCCTCCCTCCATCTCTCCCTCCGCTCTCACCGCGCTGCAGATCCAGCTTCGTCTCCCGGACGTAGTCATCGGGATTGCGGCTCAGCACCTTCACCCGCATCCTCGCCGCCGAGCAGCACGCACACGGACACACGGGCACGCTCGCCCGCTTCCGCCCTCCACCCGACGGCTGCCTCCTTCCCCGCCACGTGACCGGAAGAGCCAGGCCCGCCGCTCTCGGCGCGGTCTCGCGAGACGCGGAGCGGCTCGGCGCCGAGATCACCGCCGCCGGGGATGAGCGCGGCGCCGGGTGCCCGGGGCCATGCGTGCGCCGTTGGGCCGCCGGCGTCGCCCGCGCGCTCCGTGCTGCGGCACGTGCAGCTGGAGAACCTGGCGGCCGGGCTGAGCGGCGGCGTCGTGTCCACGCTGGTGCTGCATCCGCTGGACCTGGTTAAGATCCGCTTCGCAGGTGAGGCCGGGCCGGAGGCTGTGAGATGCTGCGTGTCTAACGGGCGGAGCGTTCGGCCCGATCAGAGCTGCCCGGGCTTCTCGCTGTCACGGCCGCGGCAGGACGGTCTGTTGGTGGCTGGCGGCTCGTCCACGATCCGCCCTCAGGCGCAGCAGTTACGTTGTAGTCCTGTGGGTAACGGTGTCGTGTTGCTGGGCAGAGAACTCTGCCTTGCTGGCTGTTCCTTATGGAAACAGCTCGCCTGCACGGTGACATTGCTCTCATTATTCTCTTCTATAGAGATTTTGCCATATCTTTGGGTTGGTATCTTACATTCGCTTGTGGTTGTCAGAAATGAAATACTGTAGCATGGAACATACAAACACTGATGCAGTACGCTCTTGAGTGAATTCCAGAAGCGGGCCCATCTCCCTGTCTAGCTCTGAAGTACAGGGCCTGCAGCACAAAGCGTTGTGTTAGAGCAGCTCCCATGGAGGCAGCAGTGCTGACTGCAGTGCCAGCTGAGGCCGAGCTGACAGACAGCAGCAGCTCACCCTCTGGAGTAACTGAGGGCACAGAGAGGATGAAGCCAGATCTTCCTAGATGTGAATGGTGAGGGAACAGAGACGAGCTGGAGCATGGAAAATTCTAGTTTGTTATTAAGAAAAGTGATTTTTAACTATGGAAGTGATCCGATACTGGAAGAGGTTGCCCACAGAGGCTGTAGTCTTTTCAGCCTTGGAAACATTCAAGAACTAACTGCCATGCCCTGATGTAAGCAGATCTGTTTTGAAGAGAGTTGCATTAGATAACCACTGGAGGCCCCTTCTAACTTAAATTAGTCTGTGCTTATTGTAACGCTATAATGGTGTGGAAAGTACTGAGATAATGGCAAGGTAACAAAGTCTTTGTCTACAGCAAATGAGAATGAGCTCATATGCACCAGTCACAGAAATGAAGGAAAAGAACCACTTACTTTTGGAAAACCTCAAGGATCTCCAACAAGAGATGCCCTCACTTCCACTGCCAACCCTTAAATGAGATCTGGGAAGGGGTAGATCCTGGCTCCACCCCTTCTGGACATTCAGATGCATTGCATGCACCTGAGCTACCCTGGGTTGGCCCTGCCTGCCCACCAGGTGTTCACTGTTTCAGGCCGTGACTTAGCATTTCCACTACATGTTTATATGACGGTTTGGGTTTTTTCCTGATGTCTGCTTGTTAGGTTTTGGTTGGACTCATGAAGACTGTGAGATCTTAAGTCTGTGTCTTAATAGAATAGCTCCTGCATTGGTTGTTGATCGTTGGTAAAATAATTGATTGATGGACAGGTTTGCAACTATGTCTCTGATTTCCTACCTTGTTTAATGTGCATATAAGCCTGATTTAATGGCAGCATGGTTTAAAAAAAAAAACAAATTGCAAAGGTCTTTCAGAAAGGTCCAGTGCTACTCAGTAGGGGGGGAAAGGCTTTACATAGGTGAACTCCTGTTTATTTCAATGGAAACTACAACTGATGCAAAGAGCACAACAATAATATTTGATAGAGGAAATTCTCAGCTACAGAACACATTTTTCCAACATAATCACCACCATTATCTGTGCATGATGAACTTGTATGCCACCCCTATAAAAATCTGCACCAGTGCAGGTGATCCACTGTCACTGCTGAAACACACCACCTTACTGTGCTCACATCCACTGCGTGGTTTCCATAAATGTTCAGAAAGCATTGATGAATGTCAGCAGGTGCAATTTTTTTTTCACCTGGAGGAATTCAGATGGCACACCTTTGCTTCATACACACTTTTGTGTCAGACACCATTCTGTCAGACTGCCCCTCTGCTGCCATCTGTCACATGGCAACAACATATAGCAGAATGTGGTTGGGAAGGTTCAACCTCTGCTGCTGTACCGCCACCATCTGCCTCTGATGTCATGAGCCAACATAACCAAACAGGAATTACTTTTGGAGCCCTCAGTGTGTGTTTTAGGTTTCAGTGATTGTCAAGATACAGAGACCTTGTCACAGTACGCTCACAAAAAAACGATTTTATGTGTGCTGAAGTCTGTCAAAATATACAGGAGTAATGAATGCAGCGCTGAACAGAAAACATCTGAAATTAATGATTAATGTCTTGCTGGGGTATAGAAATGATGCTGACTGTAAAATTTCAATCTAACCTTCTGCCTATGTGAGGAGTAAAAGTGCCTGCAATTTACACTGTCGTCAATAATCAACAAATTGCCTTGCTGTTGTGACAGCAGCAACTGTCCTTACTGCTGTAAGTTGTGTGAACATCTGTGTTCTAAACAAAATCTGTCAAGCAAAGGTTTGCATTGTCTTTGTCTTGTTGGCAGTGACATTTTATGAATGTTTGGCCAATATTTGGTTATTAGGTAGAATTTTGTTTATTTGATGTTTTCCTGCGAATCAATACGAGAAAAGAAGAACATAAGAATTTATGCTGGAAGTAACCTTTGAGTGTTGGCAGAAACTGACTTCGGAGTCAATAACACATGACCTATTGGAAATACTTGGGACTTTATAGAACATTCACAAGAAGAAGATTTAACTTCAAGAACTATAATTTTGGAGTTTCCCAAACTTGTAATAGAAACTTGTTCTCAAAGAGCCCATGCAAATCACTTGAAATATGATAGGAAATTCTTGGCGTGCTAAGAAGAAGAGGACAGAAAACTACAGGTCAAAGCAGTTGCTCTGCAAAAAAGCCCATCAGTGCAGTTAGTCTTCTCAAACTGATGAGAACTTTCCTCCTGCAGAGCTTAGAAGCTCTTTTGTTTTTTCTTCCTTCTTTCACGTTCTCTAAGACTAGAATTACTGAAGCAGTAAATCCCACATTGTGCGTGCTTTTAAAATACAGCTGACGAATGAAATATTTACATTGGCTTGCAGCATTGTTTGGAGGCCGTGTGCTGTGGGGTGGCTTTTACACGGTTGAGCCACTTGCTTCCTGCAATGTTTTTTCATTGTAATTTCTTTCTTTCAGTGAGTGATGGATTGGAGCTGAGGCCAAAATACAATGGGATTCTCCACTGTATGACCACTGTCTGGAAGCGTGAAGGACTACGAGGCTTGTACCAAGGGGTAACTCCCAACATGGTGGGAGCAGGGGCTTCCTGGGGACTTTATTTTTTCTTGTAAGTAGAACTGTGTCAGATCCCGTGCAATGTCATGATAAGATATAAACAGCACCTTTCTAAACAGATATAAAAATGGGCTAGATGGCTTAGAAACTTGCAGTCCTCTTAGTATGTCCAGGCCTGTTACCCGTCGTTATGACTTGCTGTTTCATAATGTGAACAGTTGGAGTCAGAGACCTGTTACTTTGTCAAGTACAGTGCATTCCCCTCGATGCTGTGAACACACTAAGAACTTCAGAGATGGTGACATCATTTGTGGAGAGTCCTTTAAAACTTCAAATAAACTGTGCTTAAAAGGTCATGAAAAAAAAGAACCTGAACTGGTATGTTAAGAATCAAAGAACATGATTAGGTTCTTTACTAAAGCTGAATAGTCAACTGTTTGTTGTTTTTTTTTTTTTTAATAATTTTGACAGTTTTTTCCATTGTTTTTGTTGATGTGTTTTGCTTATAAGGACCATTCTCAAATATTTAGTATTTTCTACTCCAGTAGCTAACTGATCTGATTGACTGCTGGTCACTATTAACTGAAACATTTCTGAGAATGATTGTTTGGCATCCTTCTGCAAAGCTCACATGTCAGTTGTGTAGACTCAGCTATTGTTGGACTTCAGTCCTCAAGCTTCACTGTGAGCTCCTATCGACAGTTCAGCTCCTTCAGTGCCTAGTGACACTTTTCAAGCTACAGATGTTGGAAATCAGATCAAGAGATGAAAGCTCAGTGAAATTAGAAAGTAAATAACTACAAGTGTTGGTTTTAATAAAAAGAAGACTGTCTAGTCTAGTTTTTTAGAAGTTAATTCTTGAGACCAAGTAGCTGTTTCAAGATCTAGTCCCACTGATTCCTTCAGTAGTACTTGATCAATTTAAATATGTATTGCTATGGTTCAAATAGTAAATGAATTCTTCAATTCATCAAGCAAACAATGATAGTTAGCTTAAAAATCCTTTCCAAGGTTATCTATCACCTAATGTTTTTCTGATGGTAAGTTTTGCTTTGGTGGGTTGTTTATTTTTTTGTTAGTTTGGTTTGGCTTTGTTTTTTAGTTTGTTTTTACCTTTACCAAAATATATCTTATAACTGTGAGCAGTTACAATGCCATCAAAGCTTATAAGAAGGAAGGGAAGCTGGAAAGTCTCACTGCAACCGAACACCTGGTGTCAGCTGCAGAGGCAGGTGAGTTAAATGCAAAAAAGATTAATGTTTTCTTCTGGCCTGTCCATATGCTGCTCTTTCTCTTTGTGTGTCAGTGTTGGTTTTACTCCAGGTGGCAGGTGTAAGTGTTTTGAGTCCAAATGCTTATTGTCTGTAAATAAATTAATGATGTCTGGAATGAATGGATAGTTAACTGTGGTCCTTCAGTTTTGTTCAGAAGTAGCAGTTGTTAAGATACCTTCTGGTCTTGTTTTCATTATACATAAAGCTTGAGTTTTTTTCCATATTTAGTACAACTCTGAGTCCCTAACCATAACTATTTAAATGAGCTGTTATTAGATTGTTAACTCATTAAACATGAAGCGCTTAGATTTGGAAAAGAGAAGGCTTATTGAAATTAGAAATGAATTTGTCATAGATATTTTGAAAATCTTTATGTAAGTTCTAAGTTTTCTTAGAAACTAGATCCAAAATAAAAGTACAATTTTACTCATCATGACTTTTAATACTTTGTTTCTAACACACCTTATTGTGCATGCTTCTGTGTAGGCATTTTAGAAGACTTTTTATTAGGTGCTATAGCAGTCGTTTACTGTTGAAATACACTGTTCAAATGTATGTTGTATTTCAGTAGTCTTTGTAGCTACAAGAAGTAGCTTGTATAAACCTATCAATACAATTAAGTAAATTTCTCATAACTGAGCTGTCCATTGAATTTTGAATAATTGTATATATGAAGATTAATTCAAATAAGAAAGCATAATGAAAATACTGAGGTTTCCTATCTAGTACAGATGGCACTACTGACTGTGGAACAGTGAAGCAAAAAAGAGCATATGCTGAGAATGTAAAAAAAGCTATGTGCTCTATAGAAGTACTCTCTGCATCAGTAGTTCACACTTGGTTTTGAGCTTTGAAGGCAGAGCGAGAAAACAACAGTGTGCCTAAACTTTGCCTCTTAGGAGTAATATGAGTAGTCTTGAAGGATAAGTAGTTTTGTCATTGTAGAAGCCTGTGTTACATTGAACTGAACAAACTGGGACAAGCTTTGGCATGGACAAAATGATCAGTCTAACTTCCATCTGTTCTCAGGAGCCATGACTCTCTGTATTACAAACCCAATATGGGTAACGAAGACGCGACTTGTATTACAGTATGACGCTGGTGTTGATCCATCAAAGCGACAGTACGCAGGAATGTCTGATGCTCTTGTGAAGATATACAAGACAGAGGGCATACGTGGCTTGTATAAGGTAATAGCATTTAAGAAAAACTCAAGGATTGACTGGCACCAGTCAGTAGTGCTGTGAAGCTTGCACATACTTGTCTCAGAAAAACCTGCAAGTCATTTTCGTACCAGCTTATTTTTATTCTTAGTCAAAGCAAAGATTACATAAAAAGGCTTAATCTTACAAGAAGCAATTACAGCATTGAAAGGTAGGAAATCATTGAAGAATAGAGTGTAAGTTTTATGTCTAAGCCATCTTCTGAAAATACTGAAATGAGGGTAAACTACAAGCTGCTTTTTAATTGTTTAAAGGCTTCTCATAACTAGGATTTGGATAAAGAGGGCAGCCATAATCAAACCTATACTGCTTCTAGTGTTTTCTTTCATTTCATCTCTTATCTTTGTTTTTCTGACATCTTGTACAATATAACATGACTAAAGTACTTGCTAATGTTTGTCTACAATGGACAGTTTCACAACTGCTCATTTGCCCCCCAGTTATTTAGGTCTGTAATCTGTCATCTCAAGATGCGTAAAATTTGCAGACTTCTAAATATGTTTTGCATATGTGTGGGTTTTTTTGTTCCCTTTAATTTAGGGAAACAGATGGCAACTGGATTTGGACTTTTTGCCTCTTTCTTCCTTCAGGCCATTACATCAAGATGCATTCATCAGTCCCTGGAAGGTGTGAAGAAACCTATTTCAGTTCAGTCTGGCTCTTCTCTTGCAAGTAGTGCTATAGAACAAGAACACTATCTCTTAAGAATTGTCCTGATTACTGAGCATCAACTTCTATTTGCAGTGAAAAATATAGGCTGAAGTTTTCAATCGCCATGAGTTGCAGGAGATGTAATGCAGATGAATGTCTTCTTTTTCCTCATGACCTTAATTTCAGGAAGAGTTCGTTATAGCAGATAAGGAAAATGGCACTGCAAATTGGAAATAAAATCTTGAAATAGTTGCTTTCTGATGCATTTGAGATCAGTTTTCCAAAGAATGGTGTTGTCCTCCAAGCAATTCCATATCTTGCTCTCTGTTGTACTGCTGCTGGTCTGAGCAGCTGTTGTTTGTCCTTTGTGGCAAAGCCTAGTAATGTAAAGCTGTATCAGTCTTTCTTGTAGTGATCAGTGCTGTCTGTTAGGTATTGTTTGTTTATTAAACTGTAGTTTAAGTGAAGTTGTGCTTCTTGAACTTGGGCTGGATTTGTAGAGAGATAGAAGCCTTTCTTTCACTGGTCATCCCAGTAATCTAGTCAGAGATCTTCCACACCCTCCATCCATAGGCTTTGTCCTTTGGCCTCCATCCCTGAGACAGCTGGGGTCAGAGCTGCTCTGCTGCATCCAAGCCGGGAAAAAGAAAAAAAATCCACCTTGGGGTTATGCAATTTGAAGATGCCTAATAGATCTGTTGAAGATCTGAGCTCTGAAAAGTACTTTGCCTCACAAAGTTGAATGTCATGCAGCCATCAGCACGTGTTGCTCTTCAAGTCTAAGGCACAAGAGGTCAAAGATTTTAAAACAGTCCTAAGACTGTAGGAGTTTGCACTTTGGGAAAAACATAAAATATCCTTGAGCTCTGGACAAATTGGTAGCTGTCTGGCGTAGCCTGACTACTGTAACATCAGATGGTAATATTGTCCTTGGCCTCCATGCTTCTTTATTTGTGTTTTCAGTCTCATTCTTTTTCATTGGTGATGTAGAGGCCACAGTTAGAGCAAAGCTTATAGAAAACAGTAACAAAAATGGGAAATGCGAAAAGTTTAAGGAGATTTAAAATATAGCATCATCAAGACTGAGAATAACAATGCAGTGTGCTAAGAACAGCCAAAGAAATCCTAGCAGTGCTATATGCTCATTACCAAGTGAAAATAGGAATATTGGACACTTCTGTTGGACAGTTTAACCTCTGGTAGGCAAGATTATATTCTCTGAGGATAAAGTATTTTTTCCAGTCTAAATGTCTAAAACACTTCTCTATTTTGCCATTTTTTTCGCTATTTTCCTCCTTGCAAATGTGAAGTTTGTAAGCTAAGTGACCTCCTATTTCTTTGTTTTTGCGTATAGCAAAGTCCATTGGGATCTGATCATCTTGCATTTAAATGTAGTTCAGAGAGAAGAACTTTCCATAAAATATGCTATCATTCTTTGCCTTGAAAGAATCAAGATGGCATAAGGACATAATGGCATTCTTCCAGAATCTTTCTGCACAAGTTGTCAGAGCAGGGCACTCTAGTACTGCTGGTCTTTGGTACTGAGAACCCAACTGAAGATGGTGCTACACAGATTGCAAGGGGAATTTGCTACATTTCCTCTAAACATATAGCAGAAGCTGCTCTGGCATGAGTTTTCACAAGCACTTCAGGCAGTGTTCTGAGTATTTCATCACTTTTTTCCCTGCTTTTATCAAGAAGCACAGGCTTTGCTCTATGCATTTGCCTAGGTTCTTTTTCTTTTTGGCAATGACATCTGAAATGCAAACCAACTGGATGCTTTTCTTTTGTTCTGGATCTTCCACACTTACATTTGTTTAAAGACATATTTTTTTAATCCATATCATTAATTGTTCAGAGTTAAATGCTTTACCATTTCCATGTCTGATAACATATTTAATTTTGTCCAGTCATCTAATCCTCCAAAATGGAATTCAAGCAGGACTTCTTTGAGCAAATATTGACTTTGTCAAGCTCTTATGGAAAAACTCTTTTAAATATATGTTTCGACTATTAAAAATAATAAATATATTAAGACATATGATTTTTCTTTAAATTATCTTCACTTTACAGTCATACTGTAGATAAAAACTAAATGGCAAACTTTCATGGAAAAAGAAGGTATTTGTGTGAAATTCCAAAAATAAGAAAATTGAGTAGGATTGTCATTCCAAAACTTTCCTAGACAAATATTTAATTAATGAGAAAAAATCAGTTTTGCCTTGAAACATTTTTCCCTAGGAACACATTGACTCAAATTCCTCCTTCTTTATGATCAACAGAACCCTCTGTCAGTTCTTATTTTGCTGAAGCTGATTGGCAGACAGTTGTCTCACTTGTCCTTCCTGTCTGTTTTAATACTGGCCTACCATTAAAGGTTCTTCAGTGTTTGAAAGTTTTCCCCAGCACCGCAAGACTTGGAGCGTGCTGGTATTCATTTAGCAAATGTCATCAGTAGATACTCTAGGACTCTTGGGAGCAAGTTATTCAGATTTGCTGGCATAAATTTAAGAGTTGAGCACTCTTAAGTGTTGTTTAACATTCTTCTCTTGTTAGTGGGGAAAATTTTACCTAATTCCCCTATGATATACATCATTCTAATGCTTTCCAAGTAGAAAGCAATTATTTTCTCTGTCATACAACATTTTTACTGTAATAATGAGTATACAGTTAGGAAGATTTTTCCTTGCTATCACTACAGCATTTCATACTGTTCATACCTCTGCTGACCCAGAAGATTTTTTCTTTGGTACTGTCAATAAGTTTGTTCTTTGTCTGTTTCTCCTGTTACTTGTTTTTGTTTGTTTGTTTGTTTTTGTTTTTGTAATAAATTATTATTTATTACCAGTGAATTTTCTTTCTGATCCAGGTTTTCTGAAAACCAAAGTTGTCCTTTCTCATCTGTTGTGTCCTTTACCTTCACAGAATTCTATGATTACGCTCACAGTTGACAGAAGATTTTCGGTTTGATTCCACATGTTCGCATTTGGGGAACTATTTTGTTTCTTTTTTTCAATTTTTTACATAGCGATATGCGACTTTTGTTAGCCCTCAATTCATTTCATTGGTTTGTGGTTCCTGACAGTTTATGACCATTGTTTTCTACTGTGAGAAGAAACTATTCCTCATCTATTAAATAGAAGCCCTAAGAATCAATACCTGAATGACTATAATATCTTGAAGAAATGTATAGCTTTCAGAGAGCTAATCTCTGAAGTGATAGAGGCTCTGTATGATTTCTATGCCTGCTGTTGTTTTTGCTGTGTTTTAATTTTTCTTTAAGTTAGGGGTGTATGACTAATTTATCTTTTTGTCTTGATACACAACGGACATTCCAATGGACCAGGAATGCTTCCCTTCTCTTCCTCCAAGTTTAGTAATATGTTCATTTGTCTGCATTCAGTGTTCTTTGCTTCCAGTTTAATCTAATGTAGATATTTGTGTCCAGACATATATTTTATATTGCTCTATCTTTCCCAATTGGGTCATGGAAAATAAGATAAAACTGCTCAACACCAGCATTTTTTGAGAAGTTTTGGTTCTTTGACTCCTTTAACCCACGTTTTGATCATTCGTCCTATTATAAATTTTCCCTTTGCAACAGTTTTCAGCAAGCTTTTGGCTTGTATAAATCGTTTCCAGTCAAGATGATTAATTCCCTATTTATTTGCATTTTTCCAATATAAGGCCCAACTTTCCCAAAAGAGAATGCTTCTCAGAAGCCATGCAACTGTCAGCTCATTTTCAACTTATCTCCTCTTGCTCCTGAAGAAACTCATGCCTTGTACCTGTAGAGACACTTCCAACAGTACCTGTTTTCCACCTTCACTTCAACTTTTTTGAAGGCAAAGGTTTCTGTAAATTTCTGTGCTATACTCTGACTGTCCATTACTGCTCCTTAGAAGTGTGCAGCATTTCCCATTGGTTTAAGAAGGAAGCTGTGGAGAGGCCCGATGGCGGCTGCAGCTCCTCACAGGGAGCGGAGGGGCAGCGCTGAGCTCTGCTCTGTGCGACAGCGCCAGGGCCCGAGGGAACGGCATGGAGCTGCGTCAGGGGAGGGGCGGGTGGGGGTCAGGGACAGGGTCTGCACCAGAGGGCGGTGGGCACGGAACGGGCTGCCCAGGGCAGTGGGCACGGCCCCGAGTGCCGGAGTTCAGGGAGCGTTTGGGCAGCGCTGTCAGACACCGGGTTTGGATTTGGGGTGGTCCTGTGCCAAGACAGGAGTTGGATTTGATGATCCTTGTGGGTCTCCTACAACTTCTGTGGTTCTGTGATTTGTTCTTACAGTTTGTTCTGTTGGGTTGCTTTGGGATATGCTATGAGCAGGGTGAGGAATGACTCAAACTGATCATCTGAATTGTAGATTTATTTTTTAATGTAAATCATCTGTAAAACCATGTATGAGTTAACTTTCCATCTGTGCCCTTCGACCCTTTGCTGCGTGTGTATGTATTTTAGAGATTTATATATATATATATATAAAAGTCGATGTATATATATTATCAACACAAGTACATATCTATCTCTAGGACTTGATCACAAGAGTTCTTGTACCTCTGCTCATGATAGCCTTCCTCACACCACTTCCTTTGCACCGATACACTTCCTTCACACCCGCTTCTGTAAATGCCCAGTCAGGCTCAATGGGGAATTAAACAGCTTACTGCTGTTTGAGCCCCCTGGAAGGGGGGCAGGAACTCTGCAGCACATTAGCTAAAATGCAGCTTGGTTGTATTCTTAGGTTCCTCGTCCAAATTATCATCTATTTTTTTTAAGACTTGTGCTTGTGCTCTGTTAGGTGGAGTTCTTAGGCCACTTGTTTTGTCTTGTTCGCTCATTAAGTAACTTACCCTGTGTGTCACCTGGAGAAAAGTAACATTTATTACACTTTTGATGCCTGCCTTCAAGAATATCAACCAAGCACAGCAACAGTTGTGCAGTCTGTTTTTAATGGAATGGTAGACATTTGTATGTGCATAAAATGAACTCTGTCATGTTATATACTTCTTCTGGATTGCTATTCAATCTTGCTTTATTCTTTTTTTTTTTTTTTCTTTAGGGATTTGTTCCTGGTTTGTTTGGAACTTCACATGGAGCACTTCAGTTCATGGCATATGAGGATTTGAAACAGAGATACAACAAATACAGAAACAGAGTGTCAGATACAAAATTGGTAAAATTATTAATAATAAAAATATGTCGTGGCATGGGAACAGGTAGAGATTTATTCCATTCAGTTAGATCATAGAACAGTCAAGTTCATAAAGTATTGATATATTAATTGAAATGTGGAATATATGAAAATAATGATTTGTCAATTTTGGAACAAGCGACTGGTTAGTTCTGTATTTCTCTAGAGAAATCACCTTATTTTGGCAAGCGTTCTAGAGAATTTTGAGGAGAAGAATGGGTTTTGGAAAACAGTGGAATCGTAGGTAGTCTTTTTAAACAGTTGCCCTACTATGTAGGACTACATAGGAGCAAACTGAGTGAAGATACTGCTGCTTTTGGAACACCTGACACACTTTTCTAGAAGTGTTTTGCTTGATAGGAGTGAGAAGGCAAAACATATATTTTACAATTGGTTACCTGAAGCACTCTAGACAGTAAATATTGTCAATTTCTTAAAGAAGTTTGTTGTAAAGGGGAAAAAAGTATTGTTTAGTTAATATACTTAAAAATCAAAGAAGATTTTGGAAAATTGTCTATTTTAAGCCATGGTTAAGGTAAGCTTGTTCATTTTTGTTGGTTTTAGAACACTGCAGAATACATAATGATGGCAGCTGTATCCAAAATATTTGCTGTAACAGCAACGTATCCCTATCAAGTTGTACGGGCTCGTCTTCAAGATCAGCATAATAGATACTCTGGTGTGTTAGATGTGATCCGCAGGACATGGAGGTAGGCATACAGAATTATAAGTTTGTCTGGAAAAGTGAGCCTTGCAGAATCACCATGTTTACTGCCTTCCATGCTGAATAGCTATCTGTATGAAGCCATTATGTGGAATATGCTACTAATAGCTATTATCTAAAACTGAAGAGGTATTTGATGGTCAGTGCTGGCTTGCAGGGTTCTGTTTTTTGATCTGCCTCTTCATCATCTTCCCCAACAAATTTTGCTTACGGAGTAGCAAGGTTAAAAAACCAACATTGAGTTGGCTGCTTTGTGGTTTGTAAAGTAGTTAAGTCTCATTAACTCATTATGAAATCAACAAACGCGGCCTAGGTCACCAAGGAGAGCAGTACCTTGCATACCCAAGCATTTTCCACGATCTCCTTTGACTGCTCATCATTCTGGATGTACCAGAGCTCTGCGAAACTGGAAAAAAGTGAACTGAAATGAGAAATCTTTGAAACACTCTAATACCCCTAACAATGAATACTGTGGTTCAAACTGGGAGAAGTTGGATTCTCATGTATTGGCCAGTGGATTCAAAATGCTGGAGGGGGTGCTTTAGTTCTCTAAAAATGAGTGCTGACTTCAGCAGCTGACTTAACTTCGTTGTGTTCTCCCTCAGCTCCCTTGCTGTTAAATGACTCAAAACCATAACGCCCTTCAGTCCTGTTGGCTTCACTGAATTTAAATCTGCAAATGTTTTTTGGAACTGCAGAAATTTAAAGTTATTTCAACCATTTCTTGTGGTATGAAGAAAGATAGTATAGCATCCTATTTAAAGAATTCATTTAAAAAAAAGACAAAACAACAGCAGAATCACCAGCCAAACCATAAGCTGAACAACTCATCTACAGAATATTACTGTATGTTCAGAAAAGAAAGTGAGATTTGATATAATGACCCTTTAAGCACTTCAGTAAGAAACTGTTCTGAAATGATTATTCTTACCCTGAAGTACGTCTCCTTCAGTGAGAGAGAGCGAGAGAAAAACACCAAGCTTTGTTTTATGTCTGATTTTTATTTAAAATATATTAAAGTAAATGCTTTTCTCTGTCTTTAAAGGAAAGAAGGAATTCATGGATTTTACAAAGGAATTGTCCCCAATGTGATCAGAGTGACTCCTGCGTGCTGCATTACCTTTGTAGTTTATGAAAATGTGTCAGGTTTTCTACTTGGTTTTAGAAAAGAAAATAACTAAAGTTAAAAGTTTCTATTCATAAAAAATATATCAATATATCTTTATTTTTTTATATTTATGATCTGGAAGATAGTTACTTCAGCAGCCTATTTTGATGCTGTGAATTGGTCTGGTATTTCGAGGAAAGAATTCTGAGGTAGCGAAACCCTGCCTACATCTCTTCTGCTGAGGGTGCCTGTGTTGCTGCATTCCTCTCCCTCTGAATCAGCAGCGTCTGCTCAAAACAGATGTCTGCAACTGTGAAGACATTGTGACTGGGTGAAGGCAGCTGTGCAGCATTTCAGCTCATCCTGGCCTGCCTGGAATAATGGACTAATCTGCTGAATAATGGACAGGTCTCAAGATATAAATTGGTCAATTGTGCTACAGAAAACTTCATATAAAAGCAATTCCTGTGTCTGAACTTTTTTAAGTCTTTATCTGAGTCTCATAAAGAAAATATGCATGTAACTGCTTACAACAGTGTCCTCAGAATCCATTTCTGTTACTTGTAAGATCGGTCATCCGACACAAAAAATGCAGCCTCAGTGGGGTGCAATTTGGAAACGCAGACTGTTCTGTAAAATGGTCAGCTGTCCATTCCTGGTTTTCAGTAATTGCAAATTGAAATCCACTTCTTGTTTCATACCAAGACAGGCTTGCAGTGTGGTTTTTGGCTTGTTTTTAACACCAGACCAAAGTCTGTTGTGCACATTGTTGGCAACTTAGTTCATTTGATTTCTCACCACCCCACCCTCCTCAGCCACGGCTCCATGACTGGTACATCTGACTAAATATTGCTTATTTGAAAGAAGGCTTACTTTAAAAAAAAAATAACGATCCAAGTAATTCATTAGTGATGCAGTTTTAAAGCAACTTTGTTAAAGACTGGTCTTTGAAAAAAAAAAAAAAAATCCATAGGTTTTCTAAAAACTTTGTGCACAAGGCTTTCTTAAAAAAACAATGACTTTTGATTTAGTCTCAGAAGTGATTAAGACTATTGCTAATACAACAGTAAGCTGAATTACAGTATCTTTCAGTATGGTTGAATAATAATGTTTATTTTTATTCCAATAATTGCTGACAGAGAGGTGTTTTTTGGAGACTTGGGTTTATCTGTTGTAGTTCATCATTGAGGAAATAATTTACTGAGCATAACATTTGCTTTCTACAGTCAGTATGAAGGAGTATCAGATATTATCAACTGAGAAGGAAAGAAGCTAGCAAATATTTTCAACAGGTGAGGGGGAATAATGAGTTTTATATGAAGCAGAGAACATTATCATCTAGCTAAACATTTCAATAACCACTTAGAGAAGTTATTTTACAGAAGGCTAACCCAGAGCAGAAATAAGGCTATTTATTATATATATTTTTTTTTTTAATTAAAAAGAGTTGGTTTTACTCCAGTTAAATTTGAAAGTCTCCAAACCTGCTCGGTATTTTGAATCTCAGTTCAGCAATCTGGTTGCTTGTTTCTGTTGATACCATTGCCGTGCTTTGGGTGTGCTTTTTTTTTTTTTTTTTCTTTTTTTTTTTTAGTAATACACCTTCTCCTCCCCAGTTCCATCCTCTCTGCTGTTACAGTTGATAATATATTGTTACCTCATCTGAAAAAGCATGACTGGCTTTTTTTTTTTTTTTTTTTAATTAAAGCTTCCATTGACATTTAGATGAAAATCAAAATTTACCAAAAATTTACTGTGTAAATTAACAGTCTTAATAGCTACTACTTTCTTTTGCCTTTGGAAAGCTTTTACATGGTTTCTGTGTTTTCTATTATGCAGGGTCCAAAATATATAGTGAATAAACCATAAAAAAAAGTAATAAAAGAAGTCATGCACTTACTTCCCTGGAATAGTGTGTTCCAGACCTAAACAGGACTTGAGATCCAGGATAAGCATAAAGACAGGTCACTAAGACATACACAATTGGCTACTGTCTGCTGACTAACATACAGTAAATTCACAATATGGCTTAGCTTATAGTGTCTGTGTTCAGATACCTTGAAAACTATCTTCCCAACCAATGAAACAGTGACAGTTTTTCAGAGACAAAGAGCAGCTGTGCAAGGTGCTGGCCTGCAGTAGCATCGCACGTACCACACGTAAGCTCACGCTGACGAAAACCTGAATGCTCTCTTACCTGCAGGTGTGTTCCTCTAGCATTTTAAAGGTGCAGATGAACTAGCAATTTAAGACATGGCTGGGGAAAGTTTTATAACCTGTTCAGAAGAAAAGCTAGGATTTAGTATCAAGCAGCTAAAATAAATTCATCTCTCAAGATTTAATGCTTTTCCATTTAGTTTCTGGACAAGGTATATTTCTGCATGTTATACATGCTTTTTGTTTTTCTATTGCATTTATGTGAAATTGATTTTGTAATGTAAACACGATTATATTTTCCCTTTAGAATCTGCACTTTTTTATGATTTGAGTATATCACTTATTGTGTGCACTAACTCCAAGACACACCATGGTCAGTGCTGCCACTCCTCATTTCTCCTCCCCTTTGCAGTCACATATCTGCAACATCATTCTTTCAGCTGAGCAGTCTGCTTTAGGAAAGCCAAGGCATTTCAGCCTACCTTACTTCTGTTTCTTCCAAACCACTTTACATATCCAGCTTTCACACCAAAGTGATTGTGCATATCTGACAGGCTAAACTCAGGACAACTATTTGCTGGGGAAATGAAACCTGAGTTTTGGAACTGTAAAAATACTCATTTTTTTGCATAGATGATTAATAGATGTTTGCACTGAAATCTAGTCTCTCAAGTGCAGGAGGGAAGTAAAGCTTGGATAATCTGGTTTTACTTAGTTGTTCAGACAATATTTAACACTTACCAATCGTCACCAAGGTGCCAGTTAAGTCATAGGAGGTTACTGGGAGACATAAGACTTTAATAGCAGAGTATCCATTTCCACATTCTTTCACAGGAGCAGATGTTACGGGTATACATTTCACAAACTAGCGCCAAGACCTGTACTTATGTACAACTCTGAAGTCTTCTAAAACAAGTGTGTACCATAGTACCGTGTCAAATACCTTAAAGTTTGCTGACAATAAAATACCTTGGATGTTATTTTTATGGAAAAGGTCTTCTTTATTTGATACAAAAAATTACACTTAACTCTTAAAAATGGTGGTGGTATATTTTCATATATCAAAAAGGGATATGAAACGTTAATGAAGTTGGTTCTTATATTCTAAAATGATTATTCTTAAAAGCCTCTGCAATGTGCAAAAAAAAGGTTAGACAAACACTACAGGTGCAGAGTTCGCTGCCTTTTAGACAAAAATCTGCATCCAACTCTAAATAACTTTTGTAGAAAATTGTACAAAATAAAAATAGGGATTATAAAAAAGGAGGGAGACTTATTTCGGCAGTTCTTCAATGATGATACGGGAGACTGAATTCCATCCAGTAGAAGCATCTCCCCTGGGGTAGTCGGAGCAAGTCCCAACCCAAATGGCAATGTCCACCAAGCCGGCGTTGATCCCTTCACACAGACCTTCCACTGGTGAGACACAGATGCCACGTCACCACGGCAGACACAAACACTTTTGGACACAAGTACTTCACAAAAGTTCATTGCAAGCTCGTGCTACATAATAACATTTTTTGGAGAAAGAAAAATCTAAAAAATTAGATTTCATGAAGTCATTATACATTATGGGGAGTAAAAGGGCTTTTTGCAGCTGGACACTTGCTTCACAATTCCTTAGCTATGTTCTGAGAGCAAAATACAGCTTAAACCACTGATGTGATGGGGGAAAGTATTCATAACCATAAGCCTGCTAAAGTAACGCAACACTTGGTTTTATAAATACTTCTCAGAGCATAAGTATCAACCAGCAGAAACTATCAGCATTTCTAAAGTGCCAGACATAAGCACCATGAAAAATAAGACAGTATAAAAGTACTGATTAATAAATAATTCTAATACTGTTAATCTTTATAGTCAGTTGTGACAAGCAGATTAAGAGAAGCTGGTGCTAACTGGCCACTCTTCTGCCTTTTCTTGGCATCCTTTGGCTTCCTACAGCAGACATGCACTGTGCGTTCAGTACCTGGGTCTGCTACCAGCCTCTCACCCATTCTATTCATGCATTGTTGGCACACGTACCTGAGGAGGTTCGGTGTATGTTGATAGTAGAATTCAGCTCTGGACTGCCTTGATCTAAATATATTATGGCTTCGATGGGAAGCGGCCCGGCGCATTCTGCTCCATTGAAAGTGAAGTACCAGCGCTGACAACAGGCACTTCGGCACTTCAGTCGGAGCGATCCACTGAAAAGGACTCTGAGAGCACTGTTGGAGCGCATCTTTGTGAACGTACATTCCTAGAAGGGACAAAAACATTTTGGTAGCAAACTCTGACTTTGAACCTACTCCCTAGAATCGCTTTCAAAATGTTTTAGTTCCTTCTCTCTGTGGGGAAAAAAAAAAAAAAAAGTCTGAAAAATACTCTGTGATGCAAATATGCAAATCAGAAATTGCACCTCATAGCTGATAATGGAGAAGGGGGATCATGAGAATTCTTAATTTTATTTGGGTAATACCTGTAGTTACGTTGGTAACTGTGTCACCTTCTGGGGGCTTAGGTAAGGAGATATGAGCTGTCTGAAAGCTGCGCTCAAGTTCTTGTATGAGTGGACAGTACAGTTTCTGTCTGTGATACCACAACCCCTGGACTTCATAATGCTCACAAGATTTGTCTTGGTTAAAAAAAACAAAAAAGGACTAAAGGAACTACTTAAACCCAGATTAAAACTTTAAAGTAAAGAAATAGTTTCAGGTTTTAAGAGGGTGCTAGTCTGTCTTCAGAATGCTGAATCTCCCTTATGACTGCAGAGGTGAAACCTTCTCCCCGCCCCCCCCCCGGACAGACGGAGGTGCTTGATAGGGCTGCTTTCAGCCCTGCGGTCACAGACCTAACCCTACTCAGACACCACAGCCCCATCATTCTTTCGGAATGCTACTACAGAAACTGACAAGTGGGCACATCGCTGCTGAACACAGCTGAGATGGACCTGAAGCAAAGAACCTGAGGAGTTCACCCTCACATTTCAAAAAAGGCTGCAACAGGAAACATACCAGGAGCTGTACGGCATTTATGTTACCCTGCCACAATTTCAGATCTTAAAGCTTCCGCGGTATTGCTGGAGCCAGCTTACCGCTATTTTCCCCAGGTCTATGCCGTAGTTCAGCGCACTCCACGAGCACTGCTTGAAGTTGGGCGTCCAGGACTCCTCAATGCTCTCCCGCATGCACTCACCCTTTTCTCCTTTGGGCCCGTCCCGCCCCGGGATTCCCGGTGTCCCCGGGATCCCGTTGGTTCCAGGGCTCCCGTCCCGCCCGGGGACGCCGCTGGGGCCCTGCAGGCAGACGCCGTTGTACTGAAAGAGAGGGCAGAGCTTGCTGAGCAGACAAGCAAAACGCAAACAACAAAAGTACAAAAGAAACCCTGCTGTGATAGAATCATAGAATATCCCAAGAGTAGGCAGGGACCCAGAGGGATCACTGAGTTCAACTCCCAGCTCCTCACAGGACCACCCCAAATCCAAACCCAGTGTCTGAGAGCGCTGCCCAAACGCTCCCTGAACTCCGGCACTCGGGGCCATGCCCACTGCCCTGGGCAGCCCGTTCCGTGCCCACCGCCCTCTGGTGCAGACCCTGTCCCTGACCCCCACCCGCCCCTCCCCTGACGCAGCTCCATGCCGTTCCCTCGGGCCCTGGCGCTGTCACACAGAGCAGAGCTCAGCGCTGCCCCTCCGCTCCCTGTGAGGAGCTGCAGCCGCCATCGGGCCTCCCCTCAGCTTCTCTGCTCTGGGCTGCACAAACACAGCGGCCTCAGTGCTCCTCGTACATCTCGCCCTCCAGACCCATCCCATGTCTGTAGCCTCCTTTGGACACTCTGATAGTTTTGTCAGTGCAGGCGGTGCCCAAACCTGCACACAGTGCTCAAGGTGAGGCCGCAGAGAGCAGAGTAGGAACAGCTAATGGCTTACTTCCAGATGATTGAGAAAATAGTTCCAGTAGAGGAAACAGACCGGCAAGAAATGGTGCTATGCTGGCCCTGATTCCCATCCATCTCTTTCCCCCCATTCCAAAAGCAGTGCTCAAGTCACTGCCCGGCCCCGCACTGACAGCTTTCCCCGTGGCTCTCTGGGAACCTCCTTACTTAGGGGCTGTTGATTTTGTCCTGCACTTAGGTGCAAGACCAGCATGGCCACTGAAGGCCTGGCAGCAGCACAATAACACAATTTGACAAGGCAAATTCTCAGCTACTTTTCAACACAGCACCACCACTTGCTGTGCATTTTCACCTGCAGTGAACAAGAGCCTGCATGCTGTGCTTGTAAACACCTGCACCAGCAGAGGTGACCCACTGCAACACATCACCCACCACCTCACCATGCTCACATCCACCGCTTGGTCCCCAGAAACATTCAGCAAATGCCACTGAGTGCTCTTTTTCCACATGGAGGAAATGGAGGAACTCAGTGGCACACCGTTGCTTCATACACACTTTCATGTCAGACACCATTCTGTCAGACTGCCCTCTGCCATCTGTCACACAGCAGTAACACATAACGGGATACTGACAGGAAGGTTTAGCCTCTACTGCCATAGCACAACATCCACCTCCGACGCCGTGGAGGCATTACTTGCGGATCAAAACGCCGCCAATGCATTCCCTCATCCCACAGCACGGTCTGGCCGCGTCGCCCCAGCCTCCCTACGCGCATCTGCCCGCAGCCCCACTTCACGCGGCACGGAGAGCCGCCAACGCGCCGCGCGGCCGCCAGGGGTCAGGGCCGGGCCGAGCCGAGCCGCGGTAGGAGCTGTCAGCGCGGTGCCTCGCTTCCCTGCAAGAGCCGCGCCGCTCCGCCTGCGGGACCCTCCCGCCGCTCAGCCTCTGCGGCGGCCCGGCTCCGCACGCCGTTCCGCTCCCACGGCGAAAACGAAGCGCTGTGCGGCGGGTTAACACAGCGGCGCTCCCCGCGCTGCCCAGCGCCGCCCGGGGGGTCCGAGCGGAACGCGGTTCCTGTTGGCGGTGAGCGGTAGCCTCGCGGCTCCCGGCGGCGGCCCCACGTCAGCGTCCCACATTCCGAGGGCCGGAAAATCCCCCTCCTCCCTTCTGCCCCTGAGGTGGGGCGGGCCCGGCGCTCAGGTGTCCGGTTGCAGCGGAGCTGCGGTGGGCTTGGAAGCAGAGACGGCGGACGCGGAGGGATGCGACGACGCCGCTGCGAGCGGGCGGCCCTCCGCTCCTTTCTCCGCTCGCAGCTGGCTGTGGGTTCAGCGCTCCAGCCCTCGAGTAACGGAGCGGCTGAGGGACCCCCGAACCTCCCCAACCCCCTCCCCCCCCTGCCTTCCGCGGCCCCGGCTCCGCCCGAACGGCCGCCGGCCGAGCAGAACAGCCCCGCGCCCGCCGTCCCGCTCCGCTCACCGCTTCCAGCACCTCCCGCGGCCGCGCCGCTCGCTGTTTGCCCCGCGGGCTGTCGGCGAGGCCCGGGCCCAGCAGCAGCGCCAGGAGCAGCAGCGGGGCGCGGCGCATGGCGGGGCCCGGCCGTACCTCTCCGCCGTCGGCGATGAATGAGGCTTTCACGGCCCCGTGCCCCGCTCCCTCCCCCGGGGCCGGCGCGTTCCACCCGCAGCCGAGCGGGGGCGGCGCCGGCCCCGGCAGCCATTGGCACGGGCCTGCGGCTCCCGCCCCATCGGTGCTGTGCGCGGGTACCCGGCTCGCACGGCCCGCACTGTGTCACCGGCGGCGTGCCCGTAAGGCGGCCGTGCTGCGTGGTAAATGCCTCGTTAGGGCGGCTGTGACGCCCATCTGTACGCGTTTCCCCACCTGGGTTTGATAACCGTGAGAGTTTGAGCCCGGCTAGAAGCTTCCAAATCCCACATCCCGACTTTTGCTGTAAAAGAAAGTTCTACAAGGAGCGGCGGGATGTCTGCTCTGAGTTCCTTGTGCTGAGCCAATTTCTGGTGTGTTACTGCCTGGAAACAAAGATGATCACAGAGATGAAGAAGGGCCTGTGCATCTCCCATATGAAAGGCTGAGAGCTCCGGGGCTGTTCAGTCTGGAGGAGGGAAGGCTGAGAGGGGATCACATCAGTGCTTATAAATATCTAAAGGGGAGTCAAATGGACAGAACAAGGGACAACGGGCAGAAGCCATAAGTGGGAAGTTCCTTACAAACTTCTTTACTGTGAAGGTGACAGAGCACTGGAGCAGGCTGCACACAGAGGCCATGGACTCTCCTGCTCTGGAGATACTCAAAGCCCACCTGGACGCTTTTCTGTGCGACTGCTGCAGGGAGCTGCTGTAGGGGGGGAATGGGCTGGGTGATACCCAGAAGTCTCCTCCAACCACTACAATTCTGTGATTCTCTGTGGTTCTGTGTAAGCAGAAATAACAGCACTCTCTCCAGCCGGGTCCAGCCTGAGCAAGCTCTGCCATCAGCCAGACCTGTGCCCCACACTTCCAGCTCCTTTAAATGCAGTTCGCACTTCCGAGGGCAATTGCTGTTGCCATGTTTCTGGAATCCTCAACTGAATCAGAAATGCTGGTCTGCTCTACATTAAGTATGTCCAAGACTACAGGGACTGTTGTAATAAACTTACCTGAACATCTTCAAATGAGGATCCATCTCAAATCAACCAGCAATTCCTTTGTCTTACCTGTACAGCCATATAATGCAGAACTTTAATACAGCTTTACACCAAAGATGATGAGGCCCCATGTGCCCATCATTTACATGACACCAAATCTCCTGCTCCAGCCATGCTCACTGCAGCCCTGCAGCTGCCCACTTATTGCAGTGCTCCCAGCACCTACTGAGCCTTGCCTGCACCCCAAAACTAGCCACAAAATCCCAGGAAGGAGATGTGGAACATGTTGCTCAGAGAGTAGGTGGATGTCCCATCCCTAGAGTAATGCAAGGTCAGGCTGGACAGGGCTCCAAGCACCCTGATTGAGCTGTCGGTGTTCCTGTTCATTGCTGGACCAGATGACCTTTAAGGGTCCTTTCCAACCCAAAGGATGCTGTGATTCTCTATGCTCATACAACCCAGTGTTTCCGTTCACTTCAGGTATTAAAGATTTAAATTCAGCGCTCTGCCCTCTGGGTCACAGGGGCTCTGCCTTCCTTGGGCAAACTCCTTCAGTGTGCTGTTCATTAGGACTGCAGTTTGAACTGGACCAGAAAATAATTGGTATTATTGGTCTTCCGAAACAACTTCAGTAGAAGGATGAGCAGCCTTCTCTGATGGAAATCCACTGCCTGTGGTTGGTGCGAAGCCTGGGACTCAAAGTCTGAGCCTCAGTCCAGGCCTGGCAGAATGGCCCCAGAGCCAGCAGCAGAGCCTGGCAGTGCGGCTCAGCTCCCTGCCCCTCCTTATGTGTGAGGGGAGACTGCATCTCTCAGAGGAGGTTTCTCCTCAGATAGGAGCTGCATCACTGCTGGCTTTCCAAAGCCAGGCCTAGGTGCCTGAATACTGCAGTGGTTCTGAAGCACAGACTGCAGCAGGCCAGCTTGGGGAGGCACCAGTCCCACACCTCCCATCTGCTGTAACTCCTCATGAGCCCCCATTCCCTGCTGTTGGGGGTCCTGGCACTGCCCTGCAGCCCTTGGCAGTCCCGAGTGTGTCACAGGCTGACGTGGTGGGCCCAGCACTGCGGCACTCAGCCTCCTCACTGAGCCACCCTCGGTGCCTTCCTTCAGCGGTGCAGCTCATAATTCAGCTCCTGTTCAATCAGGGCCAGCAGAGCACAAGGGGCTCTGTGTGCAGAGTGGGCAGCGGGAGCTCGCCTTCAGAAACAGACACCTCGCTGCTTCCACCACCAAATGGAACTGCATGAAATCAAGGGGATCGCTGCCTTTTTAACAGCTTTTAACTTACATATTTTACTTACATCACACTTTTGATATTTTATCCGAATCCCAAACTCCTCTCCCTCTGGCTTGTTGCTTTGCTAGCACAGATGTACCTCTGTGAAAAATCTTCCCACAGCTTGTACATAAACACCGTGGTGGTGTAGCCACAGCAGTACCACGACTTAACACTGGAATCTGAAGAACTCGTTTGAGGAAGGTTTGTTTATGGGATTATAACACCCAGTAATGTCCTATCTCAGCCTTTCAGAAAAAAAGCATAGAAGTGTAAATTATTTCAGTATTTCACTTTCTGAGACTCTCAACCTCCAGGTGAAGGTCAGGCCGTGCTGATGGGTCACTGTGCAAGCCATGGAGAAGAGCCGATTGCCTGAATGGCAGGCAGCAGGGCCGGAGCTAGGAGCAGAATAACAGTGTGATGAGGGCCGGGGGCACACAGCTGTCCCACACTGACCCCTCAGGTCCATGCTGATGGAAACCCTGTGTCCCTGCACAGGGGACAGTGCTCTGTGTGTGTGAGATGGGGGTTGCACAGTTGGTGGGTTTCTGCCCCTCCCTCAGGACAGCTGAACCACTTTGAACCACCACCTGGCAGTTTCTCATACCATTACTATAAGACACTCTACTTTTGCGCAATAGAAACACTACAGAAGGGATTTGCATTCTTTGCTACTCATATTAATTACGTTTTCTGTCAAAATAAGCCTTTAATATAGGACACAGATCAGACACCAAAGAGCTCGTCTTGTAGAGAATCAGCTCCTTTATAAGCTGCTGGAGCTGTTAGTGAATCTTCTGTCCAGGTAGTCAGCAGACCTACAGCTCCATTTCCCTCTAGGTGCTACTTTTATAGTAATCATTTAGTCCTCAAATGTGTTAAACTACATACAGCTCATACATTGTCAGAATCCTGTCTTTTTTTTTTTCCCACACACATCCAGACAGAGTCCTAAGGTGCCATCCATTTTATTCATCTGTAACACAACCCCCACACCCCCAGTGTTCTTACCTGCCCACACTGCTATGTGTGAGAGTCTGCTCTGGGCTGGAGAGTTGTGTCCTTCCGACCCACATGCGTGCACTGAGCGCTTTCACAAAACCTCTCTTCCAGACAGTTCTTCTGGCAGGAGCTCCTCAGCCACTCTCTCCTTTTCAGCTCCTGTTTATGCTCAGACACCATAGAATCATAGAATCAGCAAGGTTGGAAATGATTTCCAAGATCATCCAGTCCAACCGTCCACCTATCCCCGCTAAACCATGTTCCTGAGTAGAACATCTAAACACTTCTTGAACACCTCTATGGATGGTGACTCCACCACCTCTGTGGGTAGCCCGTTCCAGTGCCTGACCACTCTCTTGGAGAAGTATTTCCTAACCACTTCTCATCCCCTTGATGTATGCAGACTGTCATGGGGGCTAAGAGGGCACACATTTGCCATTAGTTAAACTAGTAAGACCCGACATAGAGTGAACTTTTGATTTAGATTTACTTCTGATGAACAAAATTGAAATGCAGGAATGAGCATTAATGAAGAATTCAAATATAAATGTCTCAGCACATTTTTAATCTTTTAATTACACTTTGCACCTCAAATACTTTCAATAGGAAGCAAAATCCGGTTGTTATACAGAAGCAGGTTTGATAGATGTACATTAGAGAGACAGATCCAGCTCCGCTTGCAGAGGCACAAAGCAGGCAGCTCACAGAGGTGTGGTGCAGCTTGCTCCAATTCTTCAGGGCTTTTTTAAAAACCATACTTAACCTTCTGTCTGTTAAAGACAAGGGTAAGTACCATAAGCTTGCCTCAGCCCTTCCCCCAAAAAGGTGCAAAAATGCAGAACGCCGGGAATAACATTTATACCCACGAGACTCTAAAATATCTCTGGTGCCAGCTGTCCAGCTTTTTCTGCCAGCGTTACACTGGCAGAGACCTTTGCGGTCAGGTACTGCGGTCAGCAAGCAGTGCAGCGCGGGGATTCCTTCCATGCAGCATCCTGGAACTGCATGCTGAGCTGGGTGGTCAGACTGCAAGGGGGAACGAAGCTCCTTACCCTACTCAGCCATCTTGCTTTGGTCAGTGCTTTGTAGAAGGTTAAACTTATTTTTATTAAATACACTCAGTTCTTCGCTTCCGAAACTCAGTTACATCTGACCACCTTTATACCGATAAAGAAAAAACCCTCTGTGATTCAGCTGAGCAATTGGCAAAGTAGGATTAATTCCTTAGGGCTCCATACAAGGACTGGGTTTGTTTTTTTTTTTTTCTTTTTGAAGTTTAGAAAGTGAAAAGGATTTTTAGAGATATGAAATACTGCAGATTCCTTGTTACCACAGCTCTAATGTTAGAGCTAAAAATACAACCACCGCCATTGTGGCCATATCCTAACTCACTTTTATACATTCCAGCCATTCTGTTCATAAACAAGTCTGGGTATTGCTTCATTTCGCAGTCTAAGTTCTATCCCGACTTTCAGAAAGATCAGCAAAACAGGACATTAAAATAGAGGATGCACAAAACCTAGCAAAGTTTCTGTGTTGCTAGCTTCAGGCACTGCTCACATCACAAATCAAACACGATTTGGAACGTTAAATTTACCTCAGGACTTGAAAACAGGGTATAATGCATAATTTGAAGTGATTTGTGGCAGATCTGGTAAGAGAAAGGAGAGGTAAGACCATTCAGCACACAGGCTTTGAGGCCTGGAGCTGGTGGTGCCCTCAGATGCAGCTCCCTGCAAACACAGGCAGGGAACAACACTGCTGACAGTTGAACGTTGGCAAAGTCACACTGCTTGCAGTCACTGTGCATCCTGTGGAAGATATCCAGTCTTGATTGAATGGTGGAGATGTTGAGGTAAACATTATTCTTACCATTTAAGAAGAAGCCTTTGGTACGAATTACCTATTTTCAGCTTTAACCACTTGATTGTGATAAAACGAAATCAAAAGTGCCTGGATTATTTGCTAGGTAAACAATGTTTATGAGCTTCTTTATAGCCCATCGCTGTCAAGCAGGCTTCTACATCCCGACTCATCTCTGCACCTCTTTCAATTTTCCACCCACCACCACTTCTGGAGGCACTCCAACAGCTGTCTGAATTCAGCTACCACTTAGCAGTTCCACGCTTGAAACACCTGGAAATCGCAGGCAGAAGGCCCCAGTAGTTCATGAATGCTCTAGAAAACAATTGCTACAGTTACTTCACTAAAACAAACTTAACTGCTACTCTTTAGTTAGTGCTTGGAAAGTGCATGTATTTCTAAGCCCAATGCTTTGCTGTAACATTAAATTTACTTCTCAAAGCAGTTACCAAGAGTGCAACTTTTTCCCCACTATCACAGAATGGCCAGGGTTGGGTTGGAAGGGACTTCAAGGATCATGAATCTCCACCCCCCCGCCACATGCAGGGCCACCAACCTCCCCATTTAATACTAGACCAGGCTGCCCAGGGCCCGTCCAATCTGGCCTTGAACACCTCCAGGGATGGGGCATCCACCACCTCTCTGGGCAGCCTGTTCTAGCACCTCACCACTCTCATAGTAAAGAACTTATCTAAAACCAGGAAATAGCATGCACACATACTAAAAATGTCTGCACAACTATTTTAAGCAGGTTACAGCAATAGCTCATTGTGAAAATAGATATTTTATGTAGGGTGAAGGAGGCCTTAAACAAGAGGTCATGGAAAAAAGAATGCCATAACTGCTCAGGTGGAAGCTCCAGATCAGCTTCTCACTCTTTCATAACTCTTTGTTCATCTGAACCATTCCCACCACTGTTCTGTCTCCGTTCTTCTCCAGGAGGAATAAAAGGATTGCAATACTTACTACCTCATACAGCCCTAAGTAAGAATACATCAAAGTGTCTTAGGTGCAGAAATGCCCCAGTAACAGAAAAACAAACATGCCGAGTCTAGTTAATAGAAATATCAACTCGAGTTTTTACTATACAACAGTTTATTACTAACAGAGACAGTAATAACCAAAGCACTGAACATGTATGAAGTCACCCATTTACAAAGAGAACGGAAAGAAGAGTACTTGGTGTGCATTTCCACAGACTGTTCAGGCTCTTCTCACTGTCCTCAGCAACAAGAATATTAGATATTGTTAGCAGGAAAATTACAAAAGAAATAGCACATCCTATTTTAGGCAATAAATTACAAATGCTAAAATGCACACAACAATATAAAAGTAAATACAATCTATTTGTAATGCATCGTCAATAAAACAAGTAACTTTGGTTTATCATTCAGTGTTTGTATGACTTCTGTGCCATGCAATTTTGCTCCACGGTCCAAAGCATCACCTCGAGCGCTGCACAAACTGCAACACCACTGCTCGGCACAGTAGCAAAACCAGAACGTCAACTAAGAGCAATTTTGCTGTTGGCAATCAAACAGAAGATGCTGAACATTCTCACAAAACGCACTCAGCTTTTGGTTCACTGGAGCCAGGATTCTTAAGAGCTGAAGAACCCAACTTAGCCACATCAGCAGGACCTGCTCTTGTGCCGCTCTACCCTAAGAGAAGCTTTAGAAGTTTTAAGGCCTTTCTGAGTTACAGAAATTATACTGCTGTAGTGTGTAGAAAATTAAGACTCTGTAGAAACAGCATTAAGGTCTTGTTTTAAATAAATGTATTGTTAAACAAACCTGCATATTAACATAACTTTATTTTCTGCAAGGACCTCCCTGCAGAATTAAAAAATATATATATCAAGTGACTTGCATAGAAACAGAAGCTCCAAACACCACCAGCACCCAACAAATGTGTACTTCAGATTCTGTCCCCGTGCTGTCCAGGATCTGAAGCACTCCTGTTTGGCACGATGCCCCACGACAGCACAGCAGGAGATGCTGAAAGCAGCACTTTCCTGAAGCAGCGCTGCACCTCAGGCCCTGTCCCTGCAGAGGGACGCAGTGCTGTCTGCCCAGCCTTGCCCAAACGTGCAGGGTATGGTGGAGTTTTGCACCTGCTTTACTCACAACTAAATAACATTGCCCAGTCATCACAGAACTGCTGACTTCAGTAGCATCTGATGGAAGCACGGGAACTTGACCACATTTGTACAATACATACAAAACAGCAGCTCTAAATATAGGCCTTATGCAGTCAGTTATTTACATAATTCATTTCTATGTACAAAATAAATCATTTTCATTTCAGATTCAGTGTAAAAACTACCACAAACCAGTGCTATAAACGACACATCATGACAATTTAGAGAGTAACTTTTTGCACCTCTTAAAGTGATAATGCTGTTTAATAGGTAGTAAAAAAGGAAAAAGTAAAAAAACTTGTAAGATACCAAAGCTGCAGATTGACATCTTACGCCTTGAAAAGTAACAGTGCTTTTTCTGCATTATTTCAATGCAATTTATTTAATAGTGTTCTTTGCATCGGGAATTTCTCTCATCTCTTTAAATCACTGCTAAGCAATCCAGCTGTGTCCCACAGAACTTCAATTTCCATTATTCCTGGATGGGTATAAGTGCAATACATTATTGCCAGTTGTCCCCAATACAAAACTTACATTTTTATAAGTGCAAAACAAGATGCGTCTGATTTTCAATAAGGCACAGAACGTCTGCTGTTTTCGGCGTAATAAAAATCCACATCAGTTTTATACATGGAAAGAGTTCACATAAAAATGTCAGTCTTTCAATGGTTTGAATTGTTTCCTGAATCCAGCTCCTTCCTGCCGTCTGCGGCCGAGTAGACAAGCAGTGATACGGAGCCCGACTGGGAGACGTCTGCTATTTGGGAACTGCTGCTCTGTAACGGAGGAGACTCAATAAAATCATTCCTGGGAGTTACCCTGTCAGTAATGAGAAATAAAACCATCCATTTTAAGCACAATGCATTAGGCTGGGAAAAAAAAAAAAAATACAGTTTTTAGTAATAAACTGCTAATATCTAAAGCTATTTTCCTATACAGAGAACACAATGGGGGTTCTGAAGGCTACTTCAAGATTCCCACAATCCCCCCTTCTTCAGACTTCTCTAAAAATGACTGTATTGCAACCAGATTCCTCGAGGATCAACAGCTCAAAACTGTCCTACAAGCTGAAGCTCCAGCATTTGACGTTTAAAAGGAAAAAGAATCCAAAACCCCCAGTAAAATTGCCCATACACTAAAGATGCACAGTCAAAGTTTGCAGGAGTTAGAGTATTTAACAGCTACTCAGAGTTAACTGCACACTGATTCTTCACAGAGAAATAGAACTAATGGTAATAGACATACTAAAAAAAAAAAAAAAGAGAAAGCAAAGGAATCTCACCTGCCTTCACCAATTCTCTTCAGGCTCTCAGACAAGCTACTCATATCACACGTGCTGTCTGCTTTGTTTCTTTTTTCCACCTGTTCCTTGGTCAGTTTAGAAACACTTAACATTTGATTTCCACTGTTTTCACCTTCCTCTGCTTTTTGGGATGATGTTCCATCCGCCTCCATCTCTTTCTCAGATGCCTCTGGAGAAGTTTTAATTTCTGCAACAGTTTCTTGGCTCAGGTAATCGTGATTGGTGATTGCTACTGCAGAAGTCCCATGATTTGTTGTGCCACCTGTGCTAGTTCCCATTGACTTAGAAATTACTTTCAATCTGTGTGAACTTGATTTGTAGTGCTTCTTCTTATGCTTAACTTTGGAATTGTGCCTCAAGAAAAATTCGCATGATTCTTGCAGTACTCTTCGACTCTCACTGATTGGACTGAAAGAAAACACACACACACAACTGAGTTAACCTGATATATACCTTGATAACCTGAAATATAACTTGGTACACCAAAACGTAAAAGAACGGCAACCAATGATGTAATCTGAGCTGGATGTTAATGAACGAGGAAAACAACTCTATGAGAGAAGAGGAGAAAAATCTGACTGTAATGGTTCCAAAGTAATTATGTCTGTGGAACAATTAAATAAAGCCGATTTCTGCATTTCTTACTTCTGCAAGTAGGTCCAATGCCTTCAGTAAGTCAGTCATCTAAGAGAGGAAAGCAGGATTAGCTCATAAGCAGCTGTATTACCAAATTAACTCTATGCAATGTAAACTTTGTTCAAGTGAAAAAATGGTGGGTAGTGTAAAACTGACTTCATTACTTTAAAGCTCTTGTAGCTGAAAGCAGTTAACATGTGAAATGCAGGAAAAATCATACAGGAAATGGAAAGTGAGGAGAGGGAAAGAAGCTATAAGCTCACCATCAAGGAATGCAGATGCAAAATAAAAGGAGCTTAAGGAGGCTTGGGAAATTCAAAGAAATAAGAAGACCTTAAAATACATTATAATCTATAAGCAATACAGATGATCTTAAAAAAAAAAAACTAATTGAGGAATTAAAAGGCAAAATGACAGCTACAAAAAATGGAGATGACATTTGTAACCTCTTTAAAAATCACAGATATATAATTACTAAAATTACATAATAAAACTGAATTGTTCTGTCTCAAAATACAAATAAGGAACAGTACTTTAATACGATAAAGCCTAACTAAGGATGGCACAATGAAAATTTATTTTCAAACAAGCAAGCCTGGCAGACAAGAAAAGCAGAGGATGTTGCTATTACATGATAGTAAACACAGCAGCTAAATACTGTGCCAAATGAAGGAGCTGAAATACAAGAAAGGATTTAAATGACCAAAGTTATCTTTCCTGACTGGACTGGAAGCCAGAGATGTATTACCCAATGCATTACCACGGTAACACATCTCTATGCAGAGAACAGATCAGAGGAAAATATTTTGTCTTCTCAGAATGCAGTCAAAGAGTCATTGTGTCTGTAAAGCCTCCACAGACTTCAGCAGGACTTTTTGCTGATGCCCATATGCAGACTCCAAAAAAAGAAAGGGTTCGAGGACAACATCTGGACTGCCTGAGCTACACTTAAGAACCATGTCTGAAATCCTACATATTTTGAAGTACATGTTTTAAAAACCAGGAATTAAAATTGCTCTTACTCTCTTTTGCGGTTTCTATTGAAGAAATTGGCCCATTCCGAACAGGTCTTTTTACTTCCCACCCAGAACACTGGAGATATGCCAACAATTAATGTCAGCAAATATTTCATCAGAAACAGAAATATTTCTGGTCTTGCGAGCGCCTTTGCCTGGAAGATAAAGTTTAATCAGTACGAAGTCAACAACATACTTGTGGATTCATTTTTTAAATGCAGAAAAACAAATTATGTTAGAGAGATCTAACATAATTGTCTTCACGGCTGCTCTCCTTTGTTGAGGCACGTACTGCAGACACACACAAGACATGTACAGTCAAGTCAGACCTGGTCACGTCTGCTCGCACTCTCCAGCTGAGTGCAGAGCAGATTAGTTAGAAGGAAATATTTTTCTTTTAAATTTAAAGGGTAATAGTATTTGTAACCACGTTCTTCTGAGATGGTTTGTACGTGTTAGATTCACCCTTTCAGCATAAAAGATGAGTGGATGATCTGGGTGATCACGAGACAGCATCGTTGGAGCCACAGGGAGTCACATAGCTGTTTTCTGGTTATTGCCAGATTCAACCGCCCATCTGCAAAACTAGATCATAGGAGCTCATCTTTTGCTCCTAAACTGCTAATTGAATTTATATTACCTGCTTCCTGTGCCGAACAAAAGTTAGCATTCGAGTCAGCCATGTAACATCAACTACTTATACTAACATTTATTTTTATTTGGTTCTGCTCTGATCAATGTAAAGAGGTCTGCAGGCTAGCTTAGAGAAGTCACAGCCAAGCACGCCTCTCTAAATTACTCTACAGTTAGCACATGCTGTTTATTATACAGACAGATCCCCATAATTACATCTTATTGGGATCTGTTACTGTAGAACACTCCTTCTTGCTATTTACTCTTTCCAGTAGGTTAATTCCAGACTAAGAATGCATGTTCTTTATAACATCTTAGCATAATAAGGCATAACTAAGCACTACAAAACATTTTGTGTTTTGGGTTGGTTTTTTTTTTTTTGGTTGGTTGTTTTTGACAGAATGAATACAAGCTTTGTTTTCAATTTTGTTTATTCTGGGCTAGCTAAGCTGATACTAAGCTTGATCTAGGACTTGCTGAAACGCACTTGTTAAGAATGTTACAGTGGGCACACAGGATGTTTGAGAACATGGAAGGATCATACCTTATCCATTCCATAATGTTTGTGCTTATATTCTTCTCTGATGACAGCTTATTGCAGTAAAAACATAGATGTTATGTAAAAAGCAATGAAAGATAATGTGTGAAACTTGCATTTTCCTAGGGATGGTTTCTACTTTCTATTTGTTCTTAAATAGAAAGACAAACCACAAATTACTTTCAGTTGCAGAGAGTTCTGTATCTTTACAAAAGATTTAATCCAGTGAGAATACTGAATATAGGATCGCTTGACTTTAAAAGCTTCTCCAATAAGTCAATTTCTTTTCAAGAGTCATTTGTGAACATCTCTGCAATTTAAAGCATATTTTTATTTTTAAAAGTTTCTTCTACGTTACTGAATATCAGCCTACAACTGACAGCTATCATGAAAAAAATACATTGGAAATGTGTAATTTCAAGTGTTTTACAGTTCTGCACTTCAAAGAAAGAAAGATTAAATTATTTTAAATCTATGGTAGCAAGTAACATTTAAAATCCAATCTAGACTCAACTTTCAAGACTCATTTTTTCCACTTCAATAGAAAATGATGAAAATTCACCTTAGGTACTGAAACACTGAGCCAAACATCCAAACACTGGGTAACTGCTCTTAGGAACAGATACGGTGAAAAACAATCCCCCAGCATTATTTGTGAAATGAAGTGGAAATGCTTCCTTTAGGCTGCTGAGTTGGAACTTACACGCTGAATGCAATCAATTTGTTCAGTCAAAAGTTTCAAAGCAGAAGTGTGATACCATCAACTTTGACTTAAAAAGCAACTTATTGCTACATCTTCTTGAACTGACTACTTAACACAAAAAGTATTCGCTGGGCTACACTGCAAGATACAGTAATGCATAAGGGTTTTTGCTAATTAACTCCACAGCATCATTTACAAAGCAAACTGCTACTTGCCTGGTATGGACAAGGAATATGGTACTGGTCACAGTGGTCAAACACCCAAGTTGTTTCCCAGATCTTCCGGTTCACCAGTTCATAGACATAACATCCAAGAAGTGCCACAAGTGGCACTAAGTATAAACCACTAAAAACTCCAATTCTGATCATGAATTTTTTTAGCTTCTCTTGGTTTCTGCCATCATGCTGTATGACTTGCCGCACATGATTTAAAGAGATAATACCAGCTAATAGAAGAGAGAGACCAAAAAAGACACAAAGGCATAACGGCAAAAGCACAAAGTACAGAGAGGCATCCACATCATAGAGACCTACAAAACAAACTCCACTGATATTGTCCCCTTCCACTTTGTTCATTGCAAGAAGCATAATGGTTAGAAAACCAGGTATCCCCCACGCAACTGCATGGAACCACATGGCCTTTTGTGCAATAGCTTCACAACTCCATTTTCTTCCTGCTGCAAGGAACCAAGTGATTGTCAGAATCACCCACCATATTGTTCCTGCCATAGTGAAAAAGTATAAAACCATGAAAAGGACTGTGCAGGCTTTGTTTTGGGAGCCAAGAACAACCGTTTCCCCAATTTCTAGTTTATCATCTGCCTTGTTACAGGCAGTTCTATTCCCAAGAAGAAATCCAATAAAGTATATTAGAGACACTATGCTGTAACAGACGGAGTAATAGATGATCGGCCTCTCTGGGTACCTAAACCTTTTAACATCAATCAGAAAAGTAAGGAATGTGAAAAGTGTAGCACAAAGACAAAAGATTGAAACTATTCCAATGAAGCTTTTTGCAACATCCAATTCATAATTTTTGAAGTACATATTAGGACACGGTGGTGCACACTGATCGATGCCCAGAAATTTGTAGCCTTGTCCATTGGAAGTGTGTAGGTGTCGTGGACACCAGAACCCAAAATCCCTTCGTGTCTGCCCTGGGGTCTTCTGAGTTCCATGTGCATTGGTGGTTACAGGAGCAGTGGCAGGAGCAGACTCGTCACAATTGACTAGTCTAGAAAAAAAAAAACAACAAAAATATTAATGTCTCTCATTATCAACTACAGTTATTTCTTACTAATAGGAAAAATCTGATTCCAAACACTTAAGTTTTATACACAATGCAAAATGTGCATTACATGAATATCAACTTGCATTTTAAAGAACAGATCAAAAACTAGACCAAATACATTGTCAGTTTAGAAGGTTCAAACACAGCTGCTTAACTGTTGCTCTGTTTTACTGCTAACAACACAGTTTATTCAAATTGCAATTTTCTTTTATAGTCTTAATCCAAAATTTTACATGTGTATACTGAGAATATTTGTAGTATAGATTTTATCTTGATAATAATAGACTGTTGGAGAGACACAGTAATGATCTGTCAAAACACAAGCTTCAAATCAAGGAACAAAGAATGAAGGCTCATAGTAACTTGAACTAACTGATGACTGCCATATGATGGTGATGATTTTGTGTTACAATGATACTTTACTGTCTACAACAACAGAACTACCTGAGAAAGACAAAAAGCAAAAAAACATAAGCTCTGCAAAAAGCTCTCTGTTTCAGCAATTGTATTCTAGCACCATAATGTTCTTTTAGAGATTGCTCAGGACTCAAGCTTACCTAGAAAAATAGGAACTTTTTTAAAAAAACATTAATACAGGATTAGTGATGTTGGCCAGATCTTCAAACAAGACTACTTAATTATAACTCAGGTAAGCATTTACTCAAAAAGGGATTGATGTTCATTTGCATTCCAAATTTATGTATTTAAAAATAACATTTTTTGCATTTCAGCTTATAGAGCGAGATTCTGTTACCTCAAAATGTTCTTTGTCTAATGCTATTGTGTGCAGATCTTAAATGCAAAAATATTTTTCCTCATCATTAATTTGGAAGCTCAGCTTAAGCTAAGAAACCTGTTCTTATTTTTTTCCTCTGCATTATCACGCTGTCCAAACAAAGCCAGGACAATAACTGAGAAAACTGATTCTGTAGCAGGTTGTTTCAATAAGCATCAGAACAGTAAAAACTTCATTCACACGTGTATCAGGGAGTATTATTTGTGTCTGTAAGAATATAAGAGTGTGAATCTCAGAACTGCAGTTGAATTTGAGGTCCATCCTCACGCCAGCTGCTCTTCCACAGGCCCCAACAGCAGCATCTCTGTTGTTTTCAGAACATCACACACTATCACATGGATTTCCCTGCCTGTTGGGCAGACAGCACTTCCCACATGAACAAAGTAAGAACATTTCCAGTAAACAGTAGCAGTAATATAATAATTTACAGCTGTAATGACTGCTGGAAAAAAAAAAAAAAAAAAAAAAAGGAATTTGAAGTGTTATTGAAGTGTTATTCGAAATTTTCCTCAATTTTCAAACAAAATTCTGAAAAGCATTTTCTAAACTTAACAGTTTATTTATCATTTGAAACTTAACAGTTTAATTATCATTTGAAAAAAGCTCACAGTAGATGAGAAAAAGTTGACGTATTCTCAGACTTAAATCCCACAGCTATCATTTTTTCCCCCACAGAAAAAAGGGAAATTGAGTTAATGCCATCTCTCACATTCTTTCCTGAACTGACATCTATCAAGAATCACGGCAGAGTACTACTGTCCCAGCTCTGCCTCAGCACCAGCACAGATCAGTAACTGCATGGGGGCCAGAAACATGATCTAAGATTCTATTCCCTGCTGCTTTCCCATACTTCTTGTGAAGAACATCTGGCTTTACACATTTACAGATATCTCTCGATGTAGCATAAGCTGCCTTGTCTCCAGAACAAAGACCTGAACAACTGAGAGAAAAAAGCTGTCATTGAAAGTGCGACCTTTGCCATACAGAATGGGAAAAGTAATGTAGGGATGAATTTGCATACACAAGTGGTTAGGACAAAGTTATGACTTCTACTGTTTAATGCTTCAACTCAGTCTGGGTCAGCTATACAACATCTGAAAGTTATCACCTCCATCGCTTGTCACGTGAACAAATACCACACCTGCTACATTCCAGCTCTTCAGGCCATGTGATTCCAAAAGTGTCAATCAGCTGTTTGCAGTCGGAATACACTTTCTCACAGAGGTTACGACAAGGGTGAATCACGTGAACTTGCTCCAGGCAGGCAGGAACAAAGGCTTTGCACAGAAATGTATGGACGTCTGGTGAACAGTGAAGATTCATGAGAGTAAGAAAAGGCTTTGGGAAAGAAAAAGCCTTTGGTTAGTCATTTCAAAGTCACAATTCAAGTCAGTAATACCACTTTTCACTACTAGGATTCATGCTTGCTCCTCTGGATATTTGAAAAGCTAGAGAGTGCCGTTCAGCAGTTGTGGAAGAGTCAAACCCGGTGGCTTAGAGTGCTGAGGAACCAGACTTCTGGGCTGCAATAGCTCCTCCAGTGCAGCCCCTACTCTGGGATCTCAGCTCATCTGCAACTACTGATACCTCATTTTTCTTATTAGCATTAAAAAACTGAAATCAAAGCCCAGGTTCCCATATCCCGTTATTAGCTACAAAATAACTGGTCTGAGATATTTAAAGGTACACCTGTTACACCTGTCCTTGTGGATCCTGTTGCACTGTATTTAGTTAGAAGTATGTTGTGTTCATTTCCACTCAGGCTACAGAGTTTGGTGTTTTTCTCTATTTACACGATCCAAACATCACTGTTGCCCATTTTTTAAAATGCATTTCAAAATCTCAACGTGACAGAGAGCTTTTCTACTTGCGTTACTGAATGGTGGACAGTGAATTACTGATTACTGCTCCAAGTAGAGCTCACAAAATGAAATATATTGCAACACAACTTTGCCATCCCCTGTTCATTCAATCTATTACTTAGATACGCTTTAAGGAATTTACAACCCCGAAACAAACCCTTTCTTTGCATTTTCCTAGCATTATTGCTAGGGTAAATTTTTTTAAGCAGAATAGTACTATGCATATAAGTTTCAGATAAACCATTAGTTGTTTTTCAGTTGGTCACTTTTCCAAGTGCAGCACTGATGTGAGGCCAGCACATTCAAGGAAGCAAGCAAGGATATATCTGCAGCAGAAGCACTCTTGTACTCATTAGGAGGCCATAGCCACTGCCATCCTGCTCTGCTACGCAGTTTGCTCTGCTTTTTGACACCAGGTGAACACTCCTGATCCGCCTCATTGCAGTAAACCAAAGAGCAAGGGATGCATTGAAAGCCTGTTGCCTCCTGTGTAATTTAAACAGCACTCAGAGCAGGGAATATTAACTGATGGCTGAGGGTAAAACAAATCTGCAAGATATGTCAGGCTGAGCCCTTTCCAGACAGCCTATTTGGTAACTTTTTGATAAAATGTCTTTTCTATTTCAGAAAAAGGGAATCTTTGTATCACATATTAATAGTCCAGCTCATGCATCAGGAAAGCTGTATCAATATTTAACATATTTTGAAACATGCTTCTGAGTCAGGACAAAGCTCAAAATTTTCTAAACATGGAGAGCTTCTGCTAAAAGTACAGCCATTGAGAAGTTTCCTTAGATCACTGCCATTAAGAGCTGTGTATCCCAGCTACTCTGAATTCATCATGCCTTCCTGAAGGGAGGTTGTGATGAGGAGGGGTTTGGCCTCTTCTCCCAGGCTACAAACAGAAGCTGAGGAAATGGCCGCAAGTTGTACCAAAGGAGGTTTACATTAGACATAGGAAAGAACTTTTTCTCTCAGAGAGTGGTCAGGCACTGGAATGGCTGCCCAGGGAGGTGATGGAGTCGCCGTCCCTGGCAGTGTTCAAGAGGTGTCTGGATGAGGTGCTGCAAGATACAGTTTAGTTTGTGGTAGCAATGGTACTGGGAGGGCAGTTGGACTAAGATGATCTTGCAGGTCATTTCCAACCTTGTGATTCTATGGTTCTATGATCAACAAGGGACTGGAAGAACAGGTTCGGGACCTCTGAATCCAGATTCACATCCTTATTTTGCCAGCTTTTAAGTATCCCAATAAAGATATACTGGCACGCATCAAGCAACTCCTACTGCTGAGCCTGCAGTTTAGAGAGAAAAGCCATTGATAAATAATAAATAATAATAGATGTTCCTGTTCAAGAGGGATATCTTGGTAACAAACACAGGAGTGAGGGTTGTGAAAAAAGTGACCCTGAGTTGGATCGCACCCTCAACGTTACACTGCTTCAGATGAAAAGTACAGTCAGGAGTTACATCTACATGAATTACTTCTCCTTTGCACAACCATCACAGCAATCACGACGCAATCAATGATGCTGTACATGAGAGGCAGATAGAGGCAAGTGAAAAATTGATTGCCAGAGTTCTACTACAGCATGTTGTCTTTGGCTACTGCGGTTTAAAGAGATGCTTTTATTTAACAGCAGAACTGTCTTGTCAGACAAATAGAAAGCTGCCAAATTGCAGGAAGAAGGCAACGCTCAGCCTGTAAAGTACTTGAAGTTGAAATCTAAGGACTTGGCTGACATAGGCAGTAGTTCTTACAATATTTTTAACAAGCTAAAAAAATATATTTACATTTTGATACCTGGAAGCATGACGAGAAGGAAGTCAGACATTGTGAAAACACAGCAGGGATTTCACCATCTAGTCTTTAGTAAGCTACTGCCAACACCTAACCAGCAAGGGAACTATAGCTGGACAAGCCAACAAGCAAGGGCCCTGGACATTCTATGAGCTGCATGTTATATCACCACAATTGTGGTTAAAAGACACTGACAGATCCCCTTTCCTCCTAGAAAGGATCTAACTCCTTTTCCAACCTCTTATGATATACCCTTTATAAGAGATTACAGCAGTAAGTTCTATTACGTAATTTAACCAGGCACTGCCAAGAAATATACAGCATTTTGTTTATTTTAACTTCCAATTTTGCAACGTAGTTTGTGTTTTGATACTCTCTACTTTTTCCATGCCATTTTACCATCCTGCTATAATCACAGAACCATAGAACTGCTCAGGTTGGAAAAGACCTTAAAGATCATCGAGTCCAACCACGACCTAACCATATCACCCTAACTCTAACAACCCTCTGCTAAATCCTGTCCCTGAGCACCACATCCAAATGGTTTTTAAACGCATCCCGGGATGGTGACTCAACCACCTCCCTGGGGAGCCTATTCCACTGCTTAACTTACTTCCAGTGCATAACTTACATCTTACATTTCTGTATTAGCATAACACCATTTAAATCTTGATTTCCATTCCTTTCATGATATAACTGAGGCAAACAGAAGTCTTCACATTTCCACAGAGCCATCAGTGAGCGCAGAGGCTCTATCCTGAGCAACAGTAACCAGCACAACACCATGCCCCTCACCTCTATAAGCAGCAGGGGCTATTCTTCCATGTACTTGTGACCCTCCATTTCCCACCACTAAGCATCACCTACCAGCCACATCTACCACCATGCCTTTCTGCAGCTCTTCAGTCAGTTCTGCTCCCTTAACTCAGTGCTATCCCCTCCCCAGATCAGTGCTACTGGCTTCTGTGCAGACTGCTGGGGAACAGCTCTAGTCACGTATTTGCTACAGGACTCAACAATCATCCGATGATTTCACAAATTATACTGTTAAAAAGGCATCTATTTACTACCTCTTTTCTTCTTGTTTTTCAGATGTGGATTAGAAAAGCAAGCCCTTGTCAGACTTCCATCACAGTTTCCTGACCAACCTTCACATACAAGCACGTCAAAGCCTTTTAGAAAAAGGAAGTACAGTACACTGCCTGAACCACCCCCTTTCCACAGATGTATTGAGTCTAAAGAACTCCAATAGATTTTATCAGCAATAAGTTCCTTCAAACAAAGAATCCTCTACAAAATATTAAAAAAAAAAAAGCAAATAAAAACGCACACCATCTTTGCTCCAAGCACAAGCAAATAAGATGTGTAAAAGACAGATTTTCATGAACTGCCCTCTTTTATCATTCGAGAACAACAAAAGAAATAGAAAGCTGTCCTGGAAACTGTTTTCAATTACATATCTTTGAATGCAGGCTTTGTGTCCAGCCGGTCAATTTGGAAACGTTGCATTACAGAAAATAATAGGTCTGCACTTCCCAGACCACGAAAGCAAAATCTCATCAAAACCTCCTGCTGGACAGCATGTAAGCAAAAAGGTTCAAACCAAGACCACAAGCTCCCTTAAAGAACTGCTTGCTTCAAGGCCGTGTTATCTGACTCGTGGGTGACCCAACTTCCAGCTATATTCATCCAAGCAGTTTGTTGTGCCCATGTTGTTGTCTTGAGCATCTACATCTGAAATTCAACCCACAGTCCTCCGCTCTCCTCCAGAAAGATCAGGACACGCAGCTGGCACAGCCACGGGCTCTTTCAGGAAAACAAAGTATGCACCAACAGCAGCAACTGCCGTGTGACTCAAAGGACAGATGAAAGCCTGCAGATCTGGCAGTGGCAGTCCAAAACAGAGTGGAACTGAGTTGTTTGAAAACCAGGAATGGAGCATCACTGAGCCAATTAAGTCCTGAAATAGAAACTCGTATCTTCCTGGAAAACCCAGTGAATATGAGGCAAACTAAAATATACTAACAGTATACCAAAACAAAAAACACATCACTTAATAGCTAGCAGAAACGCAGTAAAGCCAAATATGACGTAGTCTGTAACTGCCTCAAGTAATAGCAGAGGAGAACTAAGGACTGAAATACAAGCTTTCCCACTGCTCTGCACTCCCTGTGCAGTGTCCCCATACAGAAACCTCCCAGTGCAAAACCAAATGCAGCAAACCTCATGAAGCAAACAGGTGACACTGTAGATAGTGAGTAGTGTCAGACAACCAAGGGACACAACATCACCACCAATAAGAGGCATATCCTCAGCACTGAGCAAAACACCTAGCTCAGCACAGGGCTCTAAGGAAGCAAGTCTATGTTACATTTTCTCCAAAGGGAAATCCAGGCTACCTCATGCAGCTGTAGTAAAAATGCAGTAATGCAGTTATGCTGTGGTCCTGCAAACAACACCACCAGTGAGATGAGTGAAAAGAAATGGTGCAGAGTACAGAATAAATGTCCAGGTACAAATGTTCTCTCAAACACACTTTGCAAGTAATTAATTGCAGCTCTGAACTCATGATCAGCAAGAAGCTTTTCTGTTTTGTGCTTAGCAGGCTCAGAAATCCAAGGTGTAACAAGTTTTTATTCCAGGATGTCACTGGTGACTTTGTTCTACCTCATTTCTGTTTTTTTCCCCTGGAGAAAAGAGCTACCTGCAGCAGCCAGATGGCACCAGGGTTGGGGCATATGGGAACTACTAATGTATGGTAGCAATGGTAAATGGAAAACAGTCCATCTAAATACCAAGGTCTTCATTAAAATCAGCTATTTTAAATCTTAATTGGCAAGAGCAAACATTTTTCAACTGCCGATAGAGCATTTGCTCAGCTATTTGGAGCCAGTTACACAAAGGTAACAACTTACATTCCTAACTCCTGAGGTTTAGCTACCACGTTAAAACACTTAGCTCAGTTAACTTAGTTAACAATCAGTCTAAGTTAAAACAGCGAGATCCTAAGTACCTCCATGTTAAACAACAGTGTCTGTTCCATGGCTTGATACGAGTTCTGTGACTCAAAACATTACAACCTTGTTACTTAGATAACTGCATATGCCAGTTGTGGAACTAAATACGGGGACTACACCTGACCTTTCATACTTATACTACACTAGGTACTCCAAATTCCTATCTATACTGAAGATATACAGTGTTATCCATTGCACTATGCTTGTGTTCTGCAGATCACATTGTTCATTGTGTTTAATAATTTTCAATACAAGGTTTAAACATAACTACTGTCCAGCAAGTGCCATTACTGACAACTCACAGCCTCAAAAGCCATAACACAACATACTTTACATATTTCCTGTGTGGTATGTCAGAAATATGGCCACCATCAAGCACTGTGTATAAAAATGCAGCAATCCATAAGACTAGGGAGTAATTACTTCCATACTCACAGAGCTATACTGTCTTCAGTGTCCTTAGCCACTTCTACACTGACCACCTATTTCAGTTAAGAGGAATGAAAAATGTATGGCACGGTTGATTTAATCCTACACTGCTGTTTCAATAGAGTTGTTCTGATCTGCGTTGTAAGCAAGACTAACATCATACTGTGAGAAATATAAGTCCTTGTACTTATACAATTGTTCATGGCTACACAGTGAATCAGCTGCCAAGAATCTGATTTCTAGTTTGTGCACAATTAAGTGATTATAAATAAATGTACCAACACATGAAACTAAATAAAGGATGAAATTTTCAGGTTAAATTAGGTTCAAAGCAAAGTCCAAAAGAGTCTAGGTTATTCCTATTGAATGCTGTATTGGTGCAGCTCATGAAAAATCAGTGCAACATCAACCACCCTTCTTTAAGCCACCAATGAATGTGGTGTGAACTAATCTGCTACTGACATAGCATGTGTGCAGAGGGGTGGGGGGATGTATTCCATATCATTACCTGAGCTCTGAATAATAATTGACTACTTATGTCAACAGCAAACATCAGTCATCATCTCCATCTGGTAATCTCATCAACAGACCTGGCTAACTCCAAGACAAAAAGATTTTCAGGACTAAAATTCAGTAATAGGAATATAGTATTTATATATGGATGCATTTAATACACAAAGAGTAATCAAAGAACCATTTGAATGAGAAATGACCTTTAAAGATCATCCAAGTCCAGCTCCCCTGCAATAAGCAGAGCCACAAGCAGCTAGATCGGGTGCTCAGAGCTCTGTCCTGCCTGACCTGGAACATCTTAGGGACACACATCCAACAGCTTTCTGGGGAATCTGTCCCAGTGCTTCACCACCCTTACCATAAGGTTTTCCATTATATCCAGTCTAAATCTCCCTTTTTTTAGTTTGAAACCATTTTCCTTTGTTCTATCACAACAGATAACAGATAAAAATAAGGAGTCTGTCCTCTTCTTTCTTTCAGCCCCCTTTAGATACTGAAAGAACACTATCAGGTCTCCCCAGAGGATCATTAATGTATATTGATTCGGCAGACATAAAAATATTGCTGAAAGCATACATTTGACTTTTAATCAGCTGCTTTTAAAGCATTACTTTCTACAGCTTGTGAAATAGAATTAAGGCAAACACCAGTCATGTTTACTTTAAAAGCTCGTAAAACCTTTTTTAAATTACACTGGTTCAGAGGTTACAAATACAGGAATGAAATCTTTTGTCAGAAGAGAAAGGTTATCCCAGCAGTCTAGAAGACAAACACTTTAAAGGTTCCTAACCAAGGATAATCTGGAGGTTCAATGAGCTGAGGGGGAAAAAAAAAAAAAAAAGAAAAACACAGCAACCAAACAAGCAGACCAATGTTCTCCTGCAGTAAAAGATGTCTACAAAGATACAAGCTTTCATCTTTGTCCTTCAGCTGAATGGTAAATGGAATGCAGGCACTTGGACTTTCCAAGGCAAGAAGTCACTTCAAGGACCAAACAAAGAAGGGGAACAGCTTAACCTGCAACAGGTGAGAGGCTTTAGCTGCTCCCACAGTCTGCTCCTCCCACAGCTGTACAGACATGGGAGCTGCTAAGCAGTCGGCACACGAAGTCAGATTTCAGCCAATCTCAAGAACACGGTGATGAAATCCCAAGGCTCAGGGACTGGCTGGCAAACAGGCCAGATGCCCATGCTGTGCAGAGCAGGGGGGGGGACAGGGCTTCACTGCCTGACTGAAGTCAAACTATCCAGCTGCTGTGCAGATCTCAGGCCATGCAGCCGCTCAAGGAGCTGAACGACTGCAGCTGAACATTCAGTGTAGCTGCAGTGAAATCATGAGTCTGCTCACAAGCTCTTCGTTGTCATTCATCCCAACACACACAGTATACTTTAATATAATAATTCTGCTGTGAATCTTCAGGCTAGCTATTCAAAGTTGATGGAAATATTAACCAGAACTTCAACCAGAGTAACTACAAGGCATACAGGGGAAGGTTTGGGGCCCTCATTGTTTTTCTGTAACAAGCAACTACTGAATTTTTTGTAGTAAAACAACTTAATTCCATCTTTTCTCTTTGAGTATCACTGAAGTACAAGATAAAAAGAAATAAAAATACATACGCTCCACATAAACTGTAACAAAGATTAGATTCAGTAAGAACAGAGCTACTACATCTTATAAAGACACCATGAAACAAAGTTCTAATGCTTACCAAAATGGCAGAATTCACTGCATTTTGTGGTTCTAACCTAAATTATAGCTTGACATAAATTACAGATATTGTAGCCTCTGCTATTTACAATTCAAAACAAACATGAAAGATTTCCTGAGCACTGCTGAACTGTTTACACAAAGCTGTCAATTACACACAGTGTTATCTCCACGTACACTATATAGAGCACACAAGACAAATACAAATTTATTGATGGAAAGCACACTGCAAGCCCTCAAACACCTGAAGTTTAGATTAAGTAAGTGAGCCCTCCCTTACATCTGGGCTCTGGTACAAGAAAAGTCTCAAAATAATCTGAACTCCTTAATGTATTTGCCATGTGTTACAAGAATAAATCGATCTATTACTTTTTATAGGACACGGTTCATAAGATTACCAGTAAAACAGCCAATAGCAGGCAGTCCAGCAGAAGATAAAGCTTACTTGAAAAGAGTTCCAGCAGAAGTAGTTACTGCCCTGACTCCAGAAACCAGACCAAATTCATATTTGTAGCAGACCAATGAAAAACACTGTCTGTGGTCTGTCTGGAACTGCCTCAAACATTCGACAAAGTCTATCCAATAGTTTTCTTATGTGGTGTCCACAGAAACACACTCAAGAATGACAGAATTCAGGCAACAGTGAACCTCGCAACTAGAAGATGCTTAAGAGGAGCAGGCATCAGATTGTATGGCTCTCCAAAACCAGGCAATTAACTCCAAGCTCTGAGTAGCTTATTGAATGAAAACTGTCTCTGAACGCTCACGGACCCATGCTCTTTTCCTTCACCAATCTATAAAATAGACACTTAAGCAGTCAGAAAGAGGCTGCTCACAAGCGGTACGCTCACTAGAGAAGGTAAATGCTGAGCAGAACAGGATTTTTAAATATTTTAAATCAATTGACAGAGGGCCATAAGAAAAAAAAGCAAGATCTCCTGTGCCAGAAAATTACAGCTAGAGTTGCTTGCCTAGAGTTACAGCTTTACCTGTCACATCGCTTAGTGCAGAAGGCTCAGCCAGCCCTCTCCTCCTGCAAAAGTCACCTTCCTTTCTCTAAACCCAAGCCATGCTAATCCATTCAATGCCTCTTACCACCATGGGATCATCATAATGACAAGCAGGCAGCTCTGCAGACGTAAAGGCATCTTGCCCAGTTCTGCACAAGTCCAGCCAGCTCAAAGTCCACCCAGGAACAGTTATATGGAGTAACTGCACAGACACTGAACCTCAGCTACTAAAACCCCAATAGGTCTAAGCTGTTTTTGCACCCAGTGGGAGCTGGCTGTCCCTGCAGAGCCCTGCTGGAGCTAGGAACAGTGGAAAGTACAACAGAGCTGCAAGCATGCTAATTTCCCAGGGCTCACTGACTATTAGACCTGAGAGCTCTCTGCAGGGATCCATGCTGTTGGAGTGCATCAAGTTTTCCACTCCAAGCACATCTGGGCTTGCCATTCTGTTGATTAGGTGGGGAACAAAGGCACTATGCGTGATTTGGAAAATGTGGCTTGCAAGGATAATTCCCATGCTAGCTAGGAATGATAAATTACAACCCTCAGCTTCCCAACAAAACTAGTAGTAATCACGATTTGATTTCTTGCCCATGTGACATAGAAATAAGACAAAGCTCATCTCGCGGGCCAGTGCCCCAGTATATGACCTACTGGAAATAAAAAATAAAAAAAAAAAATCAGAAGTCAGGAAGAACTGCAGGTAGTGAAGGAGGTAAATGCAACTTGATGGGCTTGAAATTTAACAATTCAGTCCAGTCATCTGACTTGTGCATGCCAGACTTAGGTCATCTGTTACATCACAGCTAAGTGAATGGATTAACTAAAGTTTACAGGGATTAGTACTTTTAATGATTTTCACACAGTGCTGAATCAAATGCTTTACTCAACTTCAAAAAGACTGGCTTAGTCAGGGTCTTGAGAATCTTACAAGTCACCTCTGTCTTGCACACAGGCCAACAGGCAGGAGGATCCTTTGAATGAAGCCTCAGAGTATAGGTCAACACAAATCAAACAATACTAGACAAAACAACCTGAGGTCTGAGCCACAAACAGTTGAGAAGAACAGTGGAAAACCAGGCAGCTGCCTTGGTTTGTTTGTGTTTGGGAAGCTTTGACCATGTCATGAACTTCTTATAGATTTAGCATTCACCACCTCCTGTAAATGGTGATAAGAGTAATTTTCTGTCAAATCACTGCTTCTGGGAAGATCATTGCAGGCACATAATAGAAAACCAAGCCTTCCACTTTAAATTCATTTCTGTAATTATCTTCACTGTATTCTGAAAACAAGAGCAAGTCATTTGCGCAACAGAAAAAAGCAATTACTTAAGGTTAAAAAAAAATAGCTATATAAAATCTTAAAAAAAAAAAAAAAGCGACATTTCACATGCACTGTTTTTGTTCTGTAACCTCAAAGGAAGTCAAGGACATCCATTTGTGCTCCCTCTGTCACAGCTGCTTCTGAAAAAGGGGTAGATGCAACCTCCTCTTTACGAGGGGGATATGTGATGGTACCTCTTCCTTTTATCCCTTTGTCCAGGCATCCCTTTCTTCAGCTGCAGCAGGCAGCCCGCACCAAGACATCATCCTAGCAGCTGCAGTGGCAAACTGGGAGAGGTCAGGCAAACCAGACAGCAAACGGCCACTGACAAGGCTGTGGGAAGTCCAGAACTGCTCCTGTGCCATCCTGCTGTCAAACTGGTAAAGAACCATAAGTTTTTTAGCCACACGACATGGGTGGTAACTTCTGTAAGGACCCTCGCTAAACCTAGCAGGCATGATGGCATAAAGCAGTAAGGAGATGAGACACATCTTGGTCACAAAGTATTGCTAGGCCATCACGATACCCAGGGGCTTCGGGTTCTCTTTGAACAGCTGCTTTTAATTTCTGCATACAGGAAAAGCATGTGGAGAGCTTGGTCACTAAGTGCTTTGTGAACAGGAAAGAGGCAATATTTGCTGGCACTGAAGCAATCTGGTTGTGTAGACCCATTTGTGAATACAGACTAGGACAGTCTTGGAAGGATGTGGTTACTCTCTGAAACAATTTGGTCTAGACAGGAAAAAAAAAAAAAAAGATGATTACAAATACCTTTGGGAAGAGGACAGCCCTTCAGTCCTGCAGACTGACTACTGGATCTGTCCCCTGCACCTCTGAATCTCTGCAATTCTTATTTCATCTCAGCAGTGGCTTTACACAGCCCTCATGTTCCCCTGCACATCTTCCCTTCTTCTTACAGCTATGTAGAAAGCAATCAAGTCTCCACTTATTTCTACTGTGTAGTTCAGAAGAAGCAGGCAAACATCCATCTGCTCCATCTTCTGCTCCAGCAAGTCATTTGCTACTAGGACTGAGGCAACTACAGCTGTGTACAACACACAGAAGAGATCCGAAACAGCCAACAGCAGGGGAGACAAAGTAACCAGCTTGCCTCAAAGGCTTGGTGAATCAGCAGTCCAGCAGCAGTAGAGAAAATGCAAGAAGCTTTCTGGTGCAGACAGTCCTACTGAGAAGTCATATTTAATCATCACATTGCTACAGTGGAGGTACATAGCAATGATATTTGACCACATCCCTAGTTCCTTGCACTTCTTTCCACATTTGTTTCTTGTGGTCATTATCAGTCAAGGCATACATAACATACTGCACCCACGTCATCCTGCACATCACAAACATTCCATAACTGGAAAACCAAACAGATTCCACTTCCGTCCTGCACACAGCAAGGGCACAGGCTCTGCACAGCCTCACGACTCCTGCAGCACAGTAGACAAACAGCATCTCCCAGTTGCAGGATGACACCTGAAAACCAGGATGGTCTCTTCAGAAGGAGGACATGATGATCAGGGTAGCTTCCATCGATCTGTTCACTCACAGATATCCTCCTGAACCAGGTTGCAGCTGTAGGGCTGAACACATTGCCCCCCCACACCTACAAGGCTTAGTTTAGCCAGCAATCACCCTTAAGCACGTGAGCATGGAAAAGGGCAACTGAAGGAACAGGCTGAGATCCAAAGACCACCAGGACTCGTAGTTATGTGTCAACACCACACAAGGGACTGCGGAAAAGACAAGAATCTTCAGGAAATCAACAGGACACCATAGCATTCAAGAAAGGTTGGCTACTGAGAAAGACCTGGATGACAGACCTCCTTAGGCAAGCTTCAAAAGTCACGCACAGAACTGCTCTGAGTCCAGTTAAGCCCCTCAATCTCACGCAGCAGAAGGAATTACACTAAGCTCTTCACCTAGTGATCCGTTCCTGTAACAAGCTATTTATGGACACAGCTCCGAAACACAGGTAAAGGCAAAGCTCTGGGAATCACATTCAGCACCATCTCAATGAACTACACTTAGCACGGGGCAAACAATCTCCCTGCTTCAAGAGTTCATTACTTTGGACCTCACTAGACTCCAAGCAGCATCTTTTCAGTATAGCAAGCAAGGCAATATTATTCACATTATAGAGTAGACAGGAAATGCTGTTCAGACCAAACATTAGATCCAACAGGTAACTGATATGCATCAGGCCACCATAATAAGGCAATATACATTAGACTTGCTGGTTTTGGACAACAGAACACAAGCTCACTACACCTGATGACAGGCCACGGTATTACAGGAAACACATACTTTTTTAGTGGCTGTAATTTAGTGCATCCACAGGAATTAGCAAAGGTGGTACAGAACTGCTGAAGTTCTCACTACTGTAAGAACTAATGACACCTCGGAAACACCTGAGAGCAAGTGCAAAAGAGCACCAAAGCAAAGAGCACTCGCTGAATTTGAGTGTTGTACAGTGATACAGATTTGTGTAATTGAAGTTAGGATCCAGTAGCCAAAGCTTTCCCAAAAGTAACACCATGATGCACAAAGGAGAGTTATTCGTGTCCAGCTGCTATTCTATTCTTCCACAAACTGAACCAGCCACACTTCATATTCCCTTTGATCAATATGAAGTGTCTATAAGGAATTTCAGCATTTGCAAACGTTATTCTAACAAGTAGTACTTTACTTATTTCACCACCTAAATCTTTTGTTTCAATAAGCTAAATAAGTTAACTTTGTACTAACTGAATGATGCACAGCATGCTACATTCACTACTCTTTCCTTTTTAAAGCCTTTCCTGGCAGTTACCACCACTTATTTATGGTAATGAAGCAGCACAGATGTTACAAGCAGGAACTCCTTGTACTTATTTATACCTTTGCATCCTTTCTCCAGCTTAGGCTCTGAGGCAGCATGAGGAACAAACAGCAACTCCAGGCAGATATAGAATACCCACTGCTTTCTTAACTGAAGCTGAGCTACCAAGAATTTAAGAGATTTTGGCTTCCAATCCTGAATTATTAATGGTTCACATATTGTATGGAGAGAGGCAGGGTGCCTGTCTCTACATGCTTCAGTAAATTCACACTTTTGCAGAACATCCCAGTAACAGCATTCCACACTGAACAGCACTTCTCCAACACTCCCAACCTACATTAGCTTGGAAACCTGATCTTATTTCTCCTGCCAGTGTGTAATGCTATATAAATCAGAATATATATACTATTTAAGCTTGCTAGACAACGTTTCCAGTTTTTCCACACATCTTCACATTAAATTAATTGCAAATTCATACCTAGAGAAGGCAAGTTAAGAGATCACATTAAAAAAAATTAAACTCCTTGAATTTACAGAAGTAGAAAGCCACAGAATTTTGGTATCAAACTTCTGAAAGTACTTCTTAATCCACTTCAAGACAATTTGGTAGATTAACTGACTCTAGTTCCTGCCACTGCTGCAGTCAGCTCCAAACTCATCACAAATACGTGGTTCTATCAGAACAGACTGAGAACTCTGACCACAGGAAAACGGTCCAGAGTTACATTCTCTGTTCTGATGGAACAATTCTTTGTATTGACACCAACTCTGGGATAGCTGAAGTAATTACACTGAAATTAGAAGTGACTTGTTTTTGAGGAGCACCACGAGAGGGAGTTCCAATTACAGAGGAGCAGCAGAACGCCTGCTTCATTATAGTCATACCTGTCTGTTTTTCTCAGAAGAAAAACTCTAGCTCTTCAGTCTCTCAGTCTGAGTTAGTAAGAACATGAGCAGTGTCACTGTTAAATTGCTCTGAGACACAGATACAGCAAGCACCCACTGTCACACAGATCTTAGATAACATTAAAAGCTTCACACCACTAAGTCATATGGTGGGTCTTTCAAAAAATTTGTTTGTTGCATAAACAAAACTAATGCAAACAAAGCAAAACTCAAGGATCTTAAATTCAGTTCACAAAGCCAAAAATTCAGTAAAGATGGAAAACAACGGGAAATTACAAATTTCCTATTGCAGAAAATAAAAATCCAAGAAAATTATCATCATTATCTAGAACGTGCAGAACAGAGGCTGCTTTAATTAGTTTGGTGTTCTGATTTATAGCATATCAACATGAAGAGCCAACACATGAGGCAGAAATACAGTGCCATGAATTGGTTGGCTCCATGGTGATCCAGCTGATTTCCAGAAGGAAAACCACCACCTGAGACCATCTCCACATCATCCCCTCCTGCAGGAGGACTGGGAAGACACCAGCCCTAAAAACACCTATTTAACATCCTTCCAGAAGGAAGAGCGCTATGGATGTTTTTGTGCTCCAGCAGTTGGAAATCACATCTCCTCCAGCTCTAAAAGACTCCCTATAGGAGAGCACCTCTGTTGAGCCCTAGAAGTACGACAGAGGAGAGAAATGCAAAGTTTTGGACAGGTAAACTTTACACTCAGATGGAGTGTCATCCCCTTCACTGACTATTCCTTGTTCTTCCTAGGAGTAAACAGTCTGAATAAATTATGGAACTAAGTTTCCAGAATGCAGAATAGCAGAAAACACTTCCTGCACCAAACTCTTCAACTTCAAGAAGAAATCTCCACCATATGTCCTGGGACTGCTTTGACCAAGAAACTTGCTCAAACTCAGCTAAGATCAAGTAAGGGAATTAAAACAAGCGTCAGTCTCAAAGCCTTGTGTTTACATTGTAAGACCGTGCCCAGCCTTGAGAACAAGTTGTGGGGAGGGGAAAGAGAGATGGAATTCAAAACCAAAGCCTTTAAGCATTCCTACTGAGGATCAAAAGAAAGATGTTTTAACCAACATACGATTAAAATTCTTTCCTTCGTACAAATGAAGTTTGGACTACCAACCACAGAAAAATTCAAGCTCTTAAGAGTCTCCTCACCTCCCAACCAGCTGCTTTATGGTTGTAAAACAAAATAAAAGCATATTCCAGAAATCAGTAACTCCTCCTCCTCTGCTGCAACACCAGCTTCCCTGAAAAGCAGCACCTCTGCAGACCTGAGCAGCTCACTGTTGCAGTCATTCACTCCTAAAGTATACCAACACCATTACTGAACACCACATATAATCACTTCAGAATCCATAAGCACACACTGCTTTCCAGGCCCAACCACAAACTGCACTGACCTTACTGCTTAACACCAGTTCAACTACTAGCACTACATTCAATAGAAGCTGCACAAAGAGGAGAGGGAGCAAACTACCTCACTCCTTCACCAAGGAGGCAGGTGTCTGGCCATTTCTGTTTGGCCAACCAGTTAGGCAGCGCAGTCCAGTCACAAATAGAGGAAAGCAGATCATCACACAGGGGCTTGAGGTAGCTCAGAAGTGCCCAGACAACAACAAAAAAAAGACAATGGTGGTCTGCATGCTCTAACAGCAGTGTTACTGGAAGGTGTGGATACTGACAGAAGCCACTCCAGCAACTGTACTGAATACATGTCTAGCAAGAGCCACCACCGTGCCTGACAACATAAGATGGCAGACACTGTAGAAAGAGAGCATTCCAGACAAACAATGACTGGAGAGGGCACTGCACAGAGTTCAAGCCGACAGCCTGCTTCCCAGTTTAGAATCACATAAATGATCCGAGACCTGCAGCTGAATTCAGTTGCTCACATACAAATATTTTAGCATTTGACACTGTTATTTCCCATACATCTACACGGGGCTGACAAACACAATACAAGCCTCTGCCCTTCTAGACTGGCAGCTAGAGACAAAAATGGTAATCCTGAGTATCCCAAACAGCTTTGGCAACTGAACCAAGCTCCTTCCCCAAGCTCAGTAATGAATATGCAAATAAGACTTCAACAATTGTAGCCTTCAACAAGACTACCTTCTCTTTTTTTTTTTTTTAAGAGAAAAAAAAAATCAACCACTAGAAACTTCTGAGTTTTAAAACTCGCCTCTTTTTTTCCTCTATGCACAGCACAAGACTTTCAGCTTTTCAAGACCTGTGTTAAGGTGCTCCCCCTCCTCTTACCATGAAAGGGCATTACTAAAACAGGTTTTAAACTTGTTTTACAAGCCTCTTACCCAGAGAGGCTCTCACCCTCTATAGCTATTATAATTAGCAAAGCCTTTCCACGAGGTGGCATTCTCTCAAGGGAGCCATGTTACAGTCAGTTCTGGTAGGAAAGTGCTTGGTTTCAGTTTGAAAAATCAGGATTTTCCATATTCAGTCAGATGACAGCAGAATATGAAATAAATCAATCAGTAAAATAGTTGAAAGCAGGGCTAAGAATAAGTTTAGGTACCTCTCCTTCATAGATGTCAGCTAAGAGAAGAACTAAGCTAAGAGAAGAACTAACAATGAGTTAGAAATATTATTTCTGCATCAGCTGAGTTCAGGTGGGCCAATACTATAAGCTACAATCCTAGAGCATTTCAAGAATTGCCCTGTGAGGTACACAGGCTACACACAACTAGTTTTGTTTCATTATGGCTCTGAACAGCCACACTGATGCACTACATTCATTCTTCTGCCAGTGTAATATAGAATCCAAGAGGTGTCCACATTTGTGTGCATCTATAGCTCCCTTATACACTCATACATGGCCAAGCAGCACTTCTCTGTGATGCTTTTGGCTGCTCTAGAGCTATCTAGTCAGCTTACCACTTAGTGCAACAGATATCACTACTATCAGCTATATCTCTATGATAAATCAGGGTTTATTTCACAGTGTTTATATTATACACCTACAGAAGGGATGGAAGAACTCACCTCCATCTGGAGTGCAGCAGTGTCCTGATCATAGTGGCCCATGATATTCGGGAAAAAAGTCATATTGTAAGGCATTCTTGAACACCTGGAAATAGTAATCGGTTCGCAAGTGAACAAGCTGTGCCCTCGCACTACAGTCAGAAGCAAGCTATAAGGCACGAAGAACACAAGCACCCCCATTTTGTCAGGCTGTCCCACTTCAGCACATAGCTTCCACCCGCAGTTACACGGACTGCCTTTCCACGAGTATCAGAACACGCATCTTTCTCTTCTCATTCCGAAGGCGGCACAGGCAGAAGGCCGATCAGGCACCTTGCTGCTGCTTTCGGCGTCTTCCCATTTCGACCGGCCGCGAGTTCATTAAATCCTTTCTTCCTTCAACCTGCAAACGCAGGAAGAGACGACACGGGGCAATGAACAGAGGCGACAACCCGAGCTCGGTCCCCGCGCAAAACTCTGGAGCGCCGGGCAGCTCCCCGGGGCCGCACCGCGCTCCGTTCCCACCGAGGAGAGCGTCCTCCCGAAGTCCACCTGCCCCGAGGGAGAGCCGGCCGCTCCCAGCGCCGCCGTTCGGTTCCCAGCCCCGCCCTGGGAAGCGGTGCCCGCGGGGCCGGGCGGGGAGGCGGCCCAGCGGTCGGCCGGCAGCCGGGGCTCGCTCGCTCAGGCGCCGCAGCCCGACCACGCCCGGGCCGCGCCTCCGCCGCCCCCTCACAGTGAGGCCAGCCTCCCGCCGCCCCCCCCTCGGCGGCCTCCCCGGGGCGTACCGCAACCCGCCTCGTCGCGGTCGCCGCTCCCGCCGCCCGCTCCCCGGCCGCAGCCCCCTCCCGGCTCGATGGCCGCCGCTCCCAGCGGCAGCGGCACCGGCAGGACGTGGCGTCGGGCAGCGGGGCCGCTCACGCGATACTTGAAAGGGTGGCGCGGGGGCCGGGGCGGTGCCGCACCTTTCCCTCCCGCCCTCCCTCCCCCTGAGGAGGCACGGCGCTGCCCGCCCCTCGGCCCGCTGCCGGGCGGCAGGTCGCTGCCTGTGCTCTGGTGAACGGCCGTGGATCGGTCCATCCGCCCGCCCCCCGCCCTGAGCTCGAGGGATCTCAGCGAAGCACTCGCACAATTACAGAGTGAAAAATCCCTTCTCTATAAAATCTTGCAGTTGTGCTTTCCTGACAAGGCTTATTACCTATGCAACATGTTGTGTAACCGTGACTTAGAGAATTTCAGGTGTCAAGAAGTGGACTTGTCCCTCCTGTCAGCTCTGAGATCTGTTTCCAAGCAGGGTGCTGAGCCACGCTGACGGTTCTCTGTTGGTGTCCGACAGCCCATCTCTGAGTGTGGCACCTACGCAACGTTCATGCAAAGCACCGGGATCAGCTTGGAGAAAAAAGACAACAACATTCAGACAGAGGAGCACCTGGCTCTGGCATTCATGGTGGAGCTGCCTTTAGGAGGCTGAGCTCAAGGGTCTATGAACTGCTCTTCCACCACATCTTCTGTTATATCTGAGCCCCATTAGATCAATAACCAGGACTCTGCTAGGGGGAGGCAGCCATGATCCACTGCACGGAGCCTCCTCAGGTCTCATCAGACAGGTGTGCGGCTGCCTGACTCGCTCTGTGCTGCAGGAACAGGAACCACCAGATACCAAGACATGCAAACCAGCCTCAGAAATGGTCCACAGATGTTCAGGCAGTGCTGCATCTCTGCTGACGTGCTGCAGGGTAGTCTGTGCAGAGTCAGGCATGCTTACCCAGCATCAAAGTCATCTGCCTATCTGTCTGCGGGTAGTGGAGAGCGTGAAGCTGCACACTAGAGAAACTGCAAGCTTCTTCAATAGAAGACTCCAGAGATACTTCACTGTAATCTTTCAGTAAGTGAAGGGAGCTTATAATCAAGAAGGGGAGCAACTTTTTACATGGTCTAATAATGATAGGACATGGGGGAATGATTTTAAACTAAAATAAGAGAAATCTAGGTTAGATGTTAGAAAAAATCTGGCACAGGCTGCCCAGAGAAGCAGTGGATGCCCCAGCTCTGGTTGCATTCAGATTCAGGTTGGAGCCCTGAGCAGCCTGATCTGGTGGGTGGCAGCCCTGCCCATGCCTGGAGGTTGGAGCTGGGTGGGCATTAAGGTCCCTTCTAACCTAAGCCATTCTATGATAGCTTTATTCAGAGGATCACAAAATCTCTCTCTCTGTGCAGATCTTCTGTGCATAATTTCCTATAGAAATATACACAAAACCTCACTGGATTCCCCTGTGTAAAACCATCTTGGCACCTGTATGAGTCACAAGAAAACTTATAGCTACCTGCCTCCGATCCACATAGCTCAGTCATTTGAGCAAATGGAGTAACTTGATAGCAGTAATGGAATTCAATTTGCTATACAAACAAGTGGGGAGGTGACTAACATTTCCCCAGCGGGTTTCACAGGTGGCATTAATGAAATCTTGTTATGTACAAGTTGTGGAAGTTAATGTGCTCCAGCCTACAAAGGCCTATGTTATTCTCTGTCGTTGTTCCAGTTCTCATCCTCCAGCTAGCTTCTACCCTACTGTCTCTCAGAAGCTCCTTCTCATTTGAGAAACATTACATTTTTCTTCTCATGGGTGCTGAGGCCACATATGCAGTGAGTCTGGCAATGAGAGCACTGGGAGAGTAGAGGAGTTCCCTCTTAGGTTCTGCAGAAGATGCCCTGAGACAGATGTTGCCTAGCTCTTGATGAAGTTACTGAGGTGCTCTGCTTGGGGAACACATCAGTTCCTCAGATACACCAGAACTGTGCAAATAGGCTGTGCTCAGTGCAGATTCAGACTCTAGCAGGTTTCTACTGATTTCTCCTTTCTTCTTAATTGCATTGAATAAACCTGGAGGCATTTTCCTGGAAACAAGAAAAGAAAGGCTTAGGACAATCAATAGCAAGCGAATGATCTCTGCTTCCCAGCGCATAGAGTTTACAGCTTCTCAGAAAAGCTTTTGTTATAATTTTAATATAGGAAAAACACAATTTTCATGATACCTTAATAAGAAATTTTGCTGACACAGGCACCCTTTCAATAAAACTGGGCCAGTCTGCCAGAGTAACCAGCACCTGAAAATAAAGTATGGTGAGGAGTTTAGCAGCCTTAGCTGTGAGCTCTGCAGGTCATATTGTGCTATGTAGCATTGTATTAAGTGATGCCTTAGCTCCTTCTATCAAAATGCATTTTCATACATAAATTAAGTTTCCCAAAACACACCTCTGACTAAATAACGTTGTTTTCCTCCTTTAAAAACTCCACTGTTTTTGTTACATGATTGCAAAAAGGCAGAGAAGATGAAGGATGAGCCCTTTCTTCAATCACACTTTTAATGCATATTGCTTCCTCTGAACCTAGTAGTTGAGCAAGTTATTCCAGAGCCACAATCTAAATATGTTTGTTTCTGGCTATATAAAGGTCTTGACTAACCAGAGTGAGGAATGTGAACATTCTCACTGGCACCCAGCGAAGCTCTTTTAAGTATGATTAAGTGTTTTAAGCATGTGCTCAAATATATCACTGATTAGGGATGCAGCTGCTCAGATGTGTAAGTACTCTGCTCATCTGGCTCTGGAGATATTGTTAACATTTCAGTTAATGTAATACTAATTTTCTGACCTTTCTCTGGTACCACTTCAAACTACTATAGTATTGCAAGTTTTTATTACAAAGAGTTTAAGACATTTAGAGCATAGTTCAAATCTCAGGTCATTTTCAGATGTTTTTCAATGGAGTTAGCAGGGAGGTTTCAGCAGTGGGGGCTGTCAGCTCCCCTCCAAGTTCTGCTGGCTGCTACCACCCACACGACAGATGCGATGGGACAGGTCGTGTGCTGTCCCTTTGGTGCTTCATGCATCTAGCTTAAACTCATCTTCGCAGCCTGCCTGGGCTGTGAACTGCAGTACCCTTCTCTCATTCAACTTTTATCATAGATGTCCTTCCTGGAAAGGTGGAGAACACCATGACCACATTTGCTTACTGTATGAAGATGCACCTTGTGCTCATGCATGAGGGAGGAAGGCTCTAAAATGTTCAGCAACTGTCATGAAGAAGCTTAGCTCTGAGATACAGCGGGGCTTGTGGCTTTGGTGCTTGGATACTACACATGAGTGGTTTTATGCTGGCTTGAGCTCTTTCCTGCTGATACATCTAAAAGCATCATAACGGAATTATATTTTTGGAACATTGTACCAAAGTTTGACTTAATGTAACCTAAATATTACAAATTTGCCAATTACATAGTTTGATGTTGGCTGATTCAGTTATGAGGTTCAAGAAGCTTTTATTATTCTGCATTTAAAACACATTATTCATAATTTGATGAAATTTAGGAGTAAATAGCCAGTAGATGGCACCAATAAATACTGTTGTGAGACTTAAAATTGAAATATTTTTCTGAAGTGTGCTTGAAAATAAATAAAAAAAAAAACTACACAAAATCGTATTATTAAGATATTTTATTCTAATTAGTTTACAGTAATAGTCAGGAAAATGTTTCAGTTTATGGGCAGAATGTGTTTTCTAAGTCATTTAATTGAATGCGTAAACGGATGAGAAAGGCTTAGAAAGAGCACATAAGCGTTTTACAGCAATTTCAGAGTTCTTTGGTAAATCCAGCCTTTGGTCAGTTGATGCCTTCTGAGCACTTCTCCAATCACATCCAGCTCAGTCAGATTAAACCTTCCTTTATAACACCTATTTCCTCCTCATAAAGCCTTTAAACTGTGCCCCCCCTCACAGCAACTGTGAAAACCAGAAAAGGAAGCGTTGTGAGAACAGCAGAAGGTTTGTGCATTGCCATGAGCTGGCTGCTGGGTGCTTGGAACTCATGTCAACTTCTCCCCTGAACGACCCATTTTGACTTCAGTCCTTCCGAACATTATGGCTGTGTGATTTGTGGCACCCACACAGGCTACGCATAAGGAGATGTTGATTTCCTTTATGCTAGATGGATCTCACCCTTCATTTGTCTGTAAATGACAGCACCGTGCATCCACCGTGTTGCTTTAATAAAACAGTGATTATGCTAATATTATTCCTTTCCTAACAGGTTACCTCACCTAGCCTCAGATATTCAGCACAATGCAAAGTAAACAGGAAATACGCCCTTAAAGAGATCTTTTTTCTGAGAATGATCGAGGAGATTTGTTCCTCATGGACTTTTAGCAGACTTCACTCCTGCTAAATCTGAGACTTATCTTTTTGGGTGACATTAACAGTAGCAGCAATGGTGGGTGTGTTTTCCACAGAGCAATTCCTCTTATCTCATTCTGTACTCTGGAGAATGTCACAAAGGCTGAGGGAAAGGAAATCAGAGCTACCGGGCATGAGTCATTTCCAGTAGCTAACATTGATAGGAGCCAAAAACTTTGCTACGGTGGACCACAAAGGTAGTGAAGTCACTAACTACAAAATAGCAAACACTGACTTAATAGAGTGTGCTGTAGTTTTATTCTTTCTTACCTCAAAAAAACATATAGTGGTGAAATAACTTGAATCAATTTGTCCTATGTGATATGCAATTATCAAAGGACAATTGCCTTTACATGGATTTCAAATGCAGCTTTTTATGTTCATAGTTTAACATACTTTTTGAAACATGAGAATGTCAGGGATACGACAAAACAACAGCTTTTAGATTTCAGGCACTAACTACTTCAAGGTGATTCTGAAGGTATTAACACACTGGAAGCAAACTAAGGAGCATTTATAGCACCATGCCAGGTATTGATAGTTACACCCATCCCATGCCCAGATCTTGAGTGTTGTCTTCCCATAATAACAACACAGTTCTGCAGTGACTTCTTCAATTCTATGGGATAAAGTTAATGTTTAAAAATTAAGTAAAAAAATCAAGATCCCCATATCCATCTTCTTTATGTATTGCTTTTTATTAAAATCTGTCATTCTAATCTTTTTTATAACAATAAAATTATTTGACTCTTGTAGTTTTAATATCAGAAATCACATGATCTTCTCCACAGGTACTCCTGAGTTATTACAAAATAAAAACAGCATGAAGAATACTGAATACATTTTCAGCTGAGATGTAGAGTTTTGTCTGAGATCAATGCAGAACACAAAAATGAGTCACACTTCAGATCCTAGGGTAACTGTAACCACATCATAACTCGTTTTTTTTGGTTAATAAAATCCAGTGCAGTCCAGGACTGGTGTCAGTATTACTGCTTTAAACTAGGATTATACCTTATTATACCAGTTATACCGTGTCCTCGGAGATAGTGCTGACCACTGTTATCACTTATGAATTACAGAAACCTAATCTTCTCAGTCTCCTTCCACATCTTTTAATCCTTGTTATTTGGGATCATCCATTATATCACTTGTTCATATCTAGAAATGAGGCCTTTCCATCCAAGGATTTGTTGTAAAAAATGTTATGGAGCCAACTTTCTGAGTGTGAAAGCATTTCGAATACAAATTAGGACAGAAAAATGAAATGTGCAATGCTGTTAAATTAAAAAAAAAAAATAGTAATGGATAAAACTAATAATGAATGAGAAAGAAAAGACTCAAGGATGTGGCAGCAATAGCCTCAGTGAGGCTTAAACAACAGCAACAAAAGCTTCATTAGTTGATTCTAAGCACGGAAATACAGTTGTTTGAATATGCTTAGTATCCAAATTTTTCTTCCCATCTAGCATAGCAGATATTGTCAGCTATGACTGACTGACAGTTTGAGAAAAGAGGAGTCTGAGAAGGGGATGGCCATATTCAGTTACACACTTTTACATTATTTTTTTTTAACAAAGTGTTCTTGTTTCCATGTTTGCGCTTTTATTTTCTTTCTTGGACTTTTTGCCATGTAATTGCTTACGTTTAACTAGAAGTGGAAAGGGGAGGCCAAAAGCCAAAAAGCAAAGCATTGAGTAGAGGGAAGACCAGAATTGAAGAGTGAGGGTCAGGCTTCTCTGTGACAGCAGGATCACAAGCAGAGGAGAAAGGCCAGGAAGACCTTTTCTCCTCTGAGCAGGGCAGACACAAGAGGCTGGGCAAGAGTCTGCTTGCTGGATATGGATGAATCATATCAAACTTAATTTGGGACTAAGCTAAGGATCTTGAAATGTATTCTGAATGCAAAACAAAGCAAAGTATGACACGTAAACTAATAGAAAAATTAAACAGTCTTGAGACACGAGGTGGGATTTGTGAGTGACTGTGACACAAGAATCCTGATATCCCCTTCTCAGAATGCTGGTTCATGAAGGCCTGCAATCTTGGTTTCCAAACTGAAAAAATGGCTCTTAAGTATCCCTAAAGCTTTCCCTTTTCGGAGAAAAATGGGAGGCACTCATACTGTCACCTCTTGGATCCTAAACATCTTCTGTGAGGCAGAGATGCTTAGGAATCACGGGAGACCTCTTGGCTTCCTTGCCATCAACAGCCTTATCAGCATGGTCATCTTTGTCCTGAGAGGACTCAAACTGCCTTTGAATGATAGGGATGACCGTATTTCCTTCCATAGAGATGCTCATAAACACTGATACGATGTTCCTGACTAACAGTATCATCCTCACAGTAGCAGAGGACAATGACTTTGCAATAGCTAGGTGTTCATCATTGATTTTAATTGTCTTGCAAGTCTGCCTCAGGGCCCTGACTTTAGTCTTGCAGTGCTGCAAATTCCATTTATACCTGTACTGGCTCATTCGGGCAAAAATGACTGGTGAGTCACCATTTGCCACCAATGGTCACTTCATGCACTGATCCTTTACTCCAATTTTCAAGCAGGCCAATGACCACCTGAGAGGTCCAGTTGAGATCACAATATGCTAGAAGTATATGTTCTCCTAGAACATGTGTTTTTATGGCTGCAATAGGGATGCATTTGGGATGAGGTTCTGTGTCTGATCCAACTCTTCAGCGGTATCAAACTGTAGGACTGATGATTTTCATGTGAGAAATGAAAGTGAGCAAAACAATCTCTGTGGAGAAGCTGATCTTGGCTTATAGCTGGTACAGGCCCAAAGATGTTGATAGTACTCAAGGGGTTAGGCCAAGCCATCCAAGGGGAACAGAAACATTCAGGGACTGTAACACTGCTTTTAGAGGTCAGAATGACAATGGAAGTGCCATACCAAAGGAACAGAGACAGATCCTGGGACCTTTTCAAAATGTCAGTAATACAAAATGGATAGACAAGGTCAAATTCAGTTTAACTCAACTCAATTTCTACTGGAAATGCAATTAGAGTAACTCGTATACAGTTTTTCAGCCTGATTCTTACATGCATAAATCTGCTGTTACTGTCTCCATGCATCAAATGTCATAACAGCTAGCACAGAGTAAGAACTGAAAAGAAGTATCTAGGAGCTTAATTCTTCACACTCAAAAGCAGGTATTTGTTCCCGTACAAACAAGAGCCACAGAGTAATTTATATTAAAAACAGGTATTACTGTTTTTAATAGAAGACAGAAAACAATTTCTGTTATAATATTAAAAAAAAAAAGTATTCATGGATTACATTGACATAATTAGCATCAGGATTTAATCCGATGGTCTGACATTTCCATAATTCCATAATTCATGTGTTTTCCTCTTTCCATTTTCCTCTTTGTGCATGCTTTGGCAAGATGTACGTGTTTCTGCATCTCTGCCAATTGCATTGTGCTATGCCTTCAGCAGCAAATCTAAGGTTTCTACATGCCTGGGAGTAAAGAAAATAATTCAGCTAAGCTTTTGTTCCAGCTCTGCATGAGTTGTGAGTTAAACCATCAAAAACAAGCAAAGATTTTGCATATTTCTACTGATTTGGAAGAACCCAATGCTACTCTATATTCAGAATCTCTAGATGCATTAAAAAAAAAAAAAAAGCGAGAGAGAGAAGAAAAACATGCATTACTCGAGCTTTCTAATTTTATATTAATTCACAGTAAACAATGTGTTTTCTTCTTGATTACAGGCTACTGCAAGAGACCAGCAGTGGTGTAATACCTGTTGCCAGGATAAAAAAAGGAACTGTTTTCACTTGTAAACCTGCACCAAAGTGATTCGAATTTACATTTTATAAAATTATGTAAATAAATACTATGGGAGAAAATCATGGAGTAGAAACAGATTACACTGAATTGCACTGGTGTGTATAAGCAAGGCTTGAACTTGCCTGTCATCTAAAGAAGAAAATCATTTTTTCTTTTATTTCAGAGACAGCTGAAGTGAATGGTGCTATTACTTTTCCAGGAGTCTGGCAAGCAGCCCAAGAACAGTGTCGAGATATACATATTTATTACCAAAAGGTGGTCACTTGGGTTTGCTCAAGCAAAGCTCTCGTAAGTTTTTGAGAGAACAGAAATTTATCTAAGAATTCAGTAGCACTGAGTGTTAAAGTATGTGGGGTAAATGCCATTTGAATTCAAAGAGAAACAATTCAAAGAACTGAGCAAACATAGATCAGGATATCCTGGACTAATTAGAAAAAATTATTAGTTTACCACAGGAGACTTCTATAAGGTGATGACAAATGAAGTGAATAATAACCAGCAGTATCTCCTCTTAGAGAGCAGGTTTCCACCTGCTTTAGAAGCATCCAATCTAGAAGTCTTCAAATATTCACATTTGTGACAGTGGATTTTCAAGACACAACGTGTTTGAGACAGTATGAAAAAGTTCTCAGGTAATCTAGCACATGGTAGCCACAAGTGATTGAGTACATCTGAAAAGTTACCACACTTCAGCTCTGTATGAGCAATCTCTTATCTGAGATAGGGTGGCTGACCATACCTATGGTGATTTCTCCTTGCTTAAATGAAGGGTTCTCTGATGTATGAAAAAAGATCAATCAGTTCAAATCACTGCAGGATCTTCTATGGAGGATACAGAGACTGTGATGTGAGAGTGGATCACACTTCTGTCATGACACATGCTTACCTCAAAGGATATTGAGTCAGAGAGGCTGCACTGACATGACTGAGCTGAGAGACAACTTTTCGACAAACACTAGTCTCTGAAGGGCGTGGAGACATTACAGGAATTAAATCCCATTGCTTGCATCATCCTGTGGTCAGGACAACAGAACTTTATATGTTCTCTGTAAGTGTACAGGAACTACCCCAAAGTTATCTGTGTCTGTCATTGAACTCCCCTTCTAAATCAAATGATGTGAATTCTACCAGTCACCAGATCAAAAAAGGGTAATACATGGTTGTTTCTGAAAGTATTAATTTATTGACTTTCTCAGATATATAATTAAAAGTAACCCAGACTTTACAAATGTATAGGAGCAGAGAGAAATGAAAACCATGGCCTTTCATGTGAGGAGTATCGCATGAACTTGTCATTAGTCCCAAATTCATCCAGTTCCATAGAGCTGGCAACTATGTGTATGAAGACAGCAGCCCTATTGTAGCTTATCTCCAAAATGTTAGGGTTAGTCCAAGCTAGCTGCATGCATACTGTGTATCTGCGGATCCTGCTTTGGTCTGTTTCCAGGAGGCTTTCTAGCATCTCATCCCTGCCATATTTGACTCTTACCCTTGTATGAAGCCTCCCCAGAAGAGCTGAAAGCACGAGAACAAATAGGCATTTGACAACTACGTCAACCATCCTTCCTAGAGAAGCCAGCAAAACATCGGTTCTGGTTTGGATAAACTTAACTGCTGGTTCAGCAGGGCTATATTCTTGCCAGTTTCTCTGTAGTTCAGAAAAGACTTGTGATCCAAGACAACGATGTCCCTGGTGGGACCAAGATGGCCAGGACTGGATACCAAATTCTTGTATGTGGGTACTATCTCCAACAGTTGATGGAAGCATCTGGCAACAGCCCACAGCAGAGGAAAATGCTCTGAAACCTCATCATACGTAAGTCCACCACTCTATGTCTACATAAGTATGGTCATGGTGGAAATTACTGAGGCCATAATCCAGATTGTTTATCCATTAGTGCACTGCAGCTATAAACCAACAACTCATCAGTGACGCCGCCATAACTAGCAGCTAAAAGCAGAATATTCTGTCTGTGTCTGTGTATGTCTTTTGTGTCTCTTTTGAAGGCTTGTTATTCTTCTTGTCAAGTGTCAGAGTTGACTCTAAAACAAGGATGTATGGTGACTAGGAAGTACTAATGAACCATTCATTAGGTTATCAGGAAACCACAGCTTTCTGGTGATTGAAGGAAAACGGGGTTAAAAAGGAGCCCCTGAAAGTACAAGTATGTAATGACAGGAGAAGGCTTCTTAGTGAGAGTGCAGAATGATACCAGGGGTGCCATGACTGTAAACACAAATCACGCATTTGTGTGGCTGGCTATTAGTCACTGAAGGAAAGGAAGCCTGTGAATTGTGTTTGTAGGGATGACAAACAAGGAGCCTCTAGCAAAAGTAAAATATACTATATACGGGAAGTTCAGATATAGCATGGATTTACAAACCAATGAGGAAAGTGCAAGTAAGCAGACTGTGTGAGAAACCATTTCAAATGACTCCAAATGGACAAAGAGTGAAGAGAAAACCCTCCAGCATCAGTCATACTTCTGGAGATGAGGTGAAAAAGGATGAACACAAACGTCATATCCCAGGCAGGCTGCAACACCCTGTCCCCATCACGGAGCAGGCTGGTGCCAGTGCCCTGAGGACACAGAGGGGCAGTGCAGGAGTAAGGCACCACAGTGGCGTTGAGGCTGAGCAGTGTGCAGCAGGCTTAGCTGAATCCTAATTGGGAATGAGCTATAAAAAGTGGACAATTTGGACTATCTTTGCCAGTACATCATTCTATGACCAGATTGATAGAAATATTTCTATTGGACTGTTCTGTTTCTACTAGCCTGGCAATGCATTCTTGTCTGTTTAAGTATGAACTGTGTTTCTTTAGCCCCTATGAATTGTATCAGCTGCTTAGTCTGGTGCCTTGTCTTTGAGGACTGGGTGTTAAAAATCAAGGCAGCCACCGAGGGAGAACACAGAAAGCCCTTCTGTAAGCCCTCTGGCATGAATAACACTTGGTAGGTATAATCACACAAGACCACATTGCACTCAGTGTGGTCCTGTGGTTGTGCAGTCTTGCTTAAAGATTAACAACCGATTTTACCTAGACTACCATCGCTGATGAAGAAAGTTGTGTACTCAGAAGTTGCCAGTGAGCACACTGACTGTGTAGCAGAGTGGACAACATCCATGGTTGAGTGTATCTGCCTGGGTGGGCAGAAATGTGTGAAAGTGAAAAGAGTGACTGGTGTATTGTGGTGAAATATGTACATGAACAAAGGCAAGATACCAGCAGGGCTGAGGTATGGAAAAATCAAAGAATGTGTGTAGAGCTGGGGGATAGACTTCAAATATGAGGGCTTGGTTTGTTACTGAACTGCCAAAACGGCTCTTCCAGGAAGGCAGAAGGGAGGAACTGATAGCAGTGGGTTTTCATGATGTGTGAAAAACAGCTGTGCCCCAAGGGTAATGAGTAAGACCTTGGGCTTGAATGAGCTACACATGATGCTGAAGCCAACAACTGTGAGATGCTGGAGATGCTGTGCACAGAAGTGTTTCAGATGTGCAAATATTTCTGCGGAGTGGTGACTGTTAGTGTTAACAGATTAGATTAGTTTTAAAAGACTGAGAACTGCTAGTGCTAACCTTTAGCCAGAAATAAAACACTACCAAACCAGCTCCAGACAGTTGTACTGGAATTTTCATCAGCTGTATACATCAACACTACCCCTCAGGTGACTGAGGCTTTTTTTTCTGAGACCATCAATATGAGGAGCCTAAGCAAGCCTACTAAGAATGTTGATCCTTCTTCTGCTTGGTCTCTTCAGGCTCCCAGAGCAACCAGAGAGTGTTCTCTTTACACCTGTGTACATCAACTCCTTGTAGTAGGCCAAGGTCTCAGCTTATACTAGAGCAATGTGTACACTAATGAACCGGACATGCTTCAAACTGGTTCTTTTCCAGGTTAATTATAGGACCGCTGTACAGCTCACAGGAGCTGTTTGTAGTACACTGCCCGTGGTCCATGAGACATGCCCTGGGGCACAACATGAGGGCATCCATGGGCGAGTCAGGCTGGGATGTCTGTGGGGGGAAGCAGTTTCTGTAGGACAGAGAGAGGCAGACACAACTTAGCCCCTACCGCAGCTCCGAGGACAGCCCTTCTCCTAGGTCAAAGCCTGAATTTGCTGCAGAAGGAACTAGCTGTTTTGTGCAAGTGTTCACTGGGAGGCAGCACACGTATGTGCATAGGTATGGTACAGATGGTCTGGGATTGAGGAGCAAGTATTGGAGCTATGTGACTTAGCAGCATAGATTCACTCTGTGATGAAATGCGATAAAATACATTTGTTATACAAAATTCTTATGGGAGGGAAATGAAAAGTGCCTACATAGAAGAGGCTCAAGAATTTGCTTTCTTACGATGGGTGCAAACAATGTTAATGTATTGTAAGAAAACACAGAACCCAGACAGATAAGCAGCAATGACAGCAACTTCAGTTTCATGCCAGCTAGAAAATGTAGCCCAGCATATATTCTGGAAGTTAATCTCTTGCGTTTATTACCATTTCAAATTGTTGAAAAACAAAGGCCAAAGGACAGAAAATCCTTGCTTACTAGGTGTGGAATCCCAGAGCAGTAAAGTACTGCATTCCAGAGGTGGGTGTACTTGCCTCAGCCAATTAATTTAAACATAAAATTTCACCTGAAAGATGGTTTGGGGTCAGAAACACGGACGATTAATATCATTTGCATCAAACTCTATAGTTATCCACTAATACTTAACTCCCTACATCCTAATTGTTTCCAGAGGTTACGATACTGCTTGCATGGCATTATAGCTGGATAGTGAATCAATGAGAAGTAAATTTGCTTGGAAGCTTTGATCATGTGCTTTTGCTTGCCCGGGTCCACATCTAACCTGTGTACAACTATGGTCACTATAGAATGAGAACATACAGATCCACATGCTACAAAATTCATTACACATTAATACCATGTATGAAGTTTCTGTGGGGAATTAATTGGAGGATAAGTAGATACACAGCATTGCAGGAAGCGCTGGTTTAGAGACAAGGGCAGGATTCACCTCTCGGCATTTTTGGATTAAACCACCTTGAGACAGCAAAGTGAACAACCTGCTGATTACCTAAGGTGCCTTTTCTTTATCTATTTTTGGCTGTGAACAGGTTGGTCTTTCTACCCATGCAGTAATGTCCCAGACCTGTATCTAAGTGTTTTGCAAAGGTTAATGGAAATTAAATTAAAGCTGAACAACACTGATTATAATGCAAAAGCTCGCAAGCAAGGCTAATTAATACAATTGGCAGCACACAGGTCAGCTCTGACACCACTCTCTTTCTTTCTCTCTCAGCCCTTTTTTTTTCCTAAACAGCCACACTCAGCAATCTAAAATGGATTCTTCCAAACATTATAGCTAGCTTGATAAAGACAGAATTGTAAGGGCATCACACAGGATGTTCAGTCCTCCATTAAGAAAAGAAATTACGTTCTCCCTTTTCCCTTCTTATGAATAACCATTAAGATTAGGGGATTTCTTACATGTAGTGTTTGGTTTTTTTTTTTCCATTCAAGGAGATGTTGCAAATAAATAAACTCGGATTTTATTCTATTAAAGTGACATGCTAATAGATGTCTTTTCTGGTGACTCAGCTCACTTTTGATCCTGTGTTAACAACTCAGCTTTGGAATAAGTTTGCTCAGATGCAGGAGGATGGCTTTTGATATGTAGAGACTGACTAGAAAAAAAAAAGAAAAAAAAAAAAAAGAGGAAAATCAGATTAGAAGACTTGAAAAGTCCTGGATAATGGTGGAATGCAACAAGAGGTTTGCACCTCTGCCTCTTAGGCTACCAAACGTCATTTTTTTCTGGTACCTATTCAACATTCTTCCCTGAAAAAATGTGGAAAGAAGATGCTTCATTAGGTATGAGTGCAATGTGGGATGCTTGGCCTGAGGCCACTGAAAGCTTGATTCTGAAACATTGCAGAGTATTGACTTCCTCAAAATACGAGGTCAAGACTGAGTCAGTGTGGAGTACAAAAATGCAGTAAACACATTGTTTGTTTACACAGTAGTATACATCCCATAACACCTCATAAGCTTCAGTTTTAGGAATGCCCTAAAAGGCCATTGTCTGGCCTTTCTTTTTTCTTGGCAGTTTAGGTGGTTTCTGTTGCAGTGAGCTTTCTCCCTCTGTCACTCTCTGCAGAAGAAAGGGCTGTTCTTCAAAGGCACTGTCTGACCCCTGAATTCATTGTATCCTGTTCTCAGGGTTCCTGTAGGCTTCTACTTGCCTGGCTGATGAACTACAGCTCCCTTCTGTCCCCAAACACTTTTGCTTTTTGGCACCTCTGAAATTTGTTCCTTTGTACTTCCTTTTCAGCAGGAATCAAACGAGGTGCTGTGTCAGCATCTTGGCCAGGGATCAAGGAAGAACAAGGTGTTTGTCAAAGAACACCCTAGGCATCAACAGTGAGAGTAAAGATGATATTTCAGCAAAAGTAACTCTTTCTGGAGTTAGGGAAAAATATCTTAAAAATTTAGGGCCACTGGAAAGACTAGGCAAAATAAGTGTTACTCATAGAAGTTATGAGTTAATTTCTATGGCACAGGTTAGGCAATGCTTGGCTGTTTTCTTTGATCTCTGTTTTCCAGTTCAGCCAGGATGTTAAAAGCACATTCTTCAGTATAATGTGACATTGAACACGTTTGCCACAGGTTCAGGCCCAGCACTGCCAGTGGCTGAAGGAAGGGCTGTCCTGCTCTGCTCACCTCGAGCATTGGGTGCAGGTCTGGGTGCCACAGTATTGGAAGGACATAAGACCATTAGAGAGCATCCAAAGGAGGACAATAAAGATGGCCTGGAGGGCGAGATGTACGAGGAGCGCTGAGGCCGCTGTGTTTGTGCAGCCCAGAGCAGAAAAGCTGAGGGGAGGCCCGATGGCGGCTGCAGCTCCTCACAGGGAGCGGAGGGGCAGCGCTGAGCTCTGCTCTGTGCGACAGCGACAGGGCCCGAGGGAACGGCATGGAGCTGCGTCAGGGGAGGGGCGGGTGGGGCTCAGGGACAGGGTCTGCACCAGAGGGCGGTGGGCACGGAACGGGCTGCCCAGGGCAGTGGGCACGGCCCCGAGTGCCGGAGTTCAGGGAGCGTTTGGGCAGCGCTCTCAGACACTGGGTTTGGATTTTGGTGGCACATATTGCCTTCCCTTAGGTACTTCATAATCCTCTCCTCACATTTGGCTACCTCGTGGCATTTGCACGTTGCTCACTCTTTTTATCACATCCAAGAGGGTCTTAAACATGGCAGAAGATTCTTATCTTCTGAAGAAAAAGAGAATACAGCCGTATCAAACATACCTGAAATGCTTAGTTTCTTCTGCAGAAAGACAATATAGCTACATCCTGAAGCATGAACTGAGACATGACTATGCACTGTCCTACTAAGTTTTTGAACAGCATTTCTCATAAAGCTTTTCTGAGTATATTATGTCCTGTAGCCATTACTCTGGGTCTTAGCTGAGCACTGAACAGTTTCCCATGATTCAGAAGTGACTGCCATTTTTGCAATGTTTGAATAAACATTTTCTTTTTTATTCTATATTTTATTTTATTGTTATTTGTCATGTTCCCTGTGGAACAGAGACACTCATTCCTTCTTCTTATACAGCAGTCTTAACGAATCTTCAGAGCGTGGCTGGTAAAAATGACAGGAGAGGAAGAAGGAGAAATAGGTTTTATTACCACCTAAGGAGAAGTGGGGCTTTAATTACATGAGCATGTTTTTCTCACAGTCATTATAATTGAATCATCCCAGAATAGCACAAGATTAATGCTGTATGTCAAACGTCTTTTTTATTCACAAGTTATCTAGATCTACCTAGAGAATGAAAAAAGGTAACTTCAGGGTTCTGGAAAATGTGGTAGAGCTGGTGTTATGATAGAAGGTGAATGACATGAAATGAAGAATCAGTTGTCCCTACACAATAGGGACATAAGGATACTTAACTGCTGTCATCTTACCAAACTTGCCTACATAAGCTGTCAAAAACTTATCACTGAAGTTTTTTTTTTTTCCTAACAATAATCATTCCAGCTTCCCCATAACTCCTGTTCTTCTTGCAAGTCATGGTAAAGAAAGGAGATAGAAATGTTTCTCATCAGTGTGCCATTTCTGCACTAAGCCAGCAAACTTCAATATTTGCCCATAGACTGTCTTTTAGACAGCTAACTGCTCTGGCTCTTCTGGGCTTTCTTAAAGTGAGGGGCCTGGAACACAGCTGAATGCTTTAGCAGAAGCCTTGCTGAGAATGCATAAAGTGGAAGGATTACCTCAGTGTGCACAGCATTTCCTATTCATGGAGCAACTCAGAACTCTAATACAACATCTACTGAGAAGGTCTCAGATTCCCAGTGTCTCCCACTTTTGCCATTACACCAACCATAAACTCTCCCATTTATAATTACAGAGCTACAATTCCACTCAGTTCTGACCTCGTAAACCGTCTGTGACAAATATAGCTATTTCTTATGTGAAAGATGGGTATTTTAGACTTTTTTTTTAATGTGACCACACAGTCCATGAGCCAGAGCCTGAGAACATCAGATACAAAAATATTCCATAAAGAGAAGCAATGCAAACCACTCATTATAATCAATCTTAAAGATAAATCAACTAAAAGCACAGGAATGGAAAATACAGAGAAAAATGAACAGACATTTAAAAATTTTTCTTTATTTCTGTTTTCAAGTTCAAGATGAATCTTCAATAATTTGCAGCTAAAATGAGAGTATAAAAGTGCTCCTTCTAGTCTGGTTTGAATTCCTACTTGGATAAGTTATTTTTTTCAAATAAAACTGAACCTGCTTTTTCCAATGTCATTTCTGTGCACAAATTACAAAGCTAACTCTTCTAATAAGTCAGGTGAAACAGATTTCAATTCAAATATTAAAGCCTTTTACACTTGGGTAACAGAACTAAATACACAATTCAAAAGCCCACAGAAATGCCATGCATGAACTGCAGGACAGAAGTACACCTTAAAGAGGTAACAATGTAAACAAACAGAGACACACACGAATGGATATATATGTATAAGAACATACTGGGAAGATTAGAAAAATTGGCTCTTCGTTTTATGTGATCTTTGTCATTTAGATAACAAAAATGTACACAACCTAGTACTTATATATTGCTTAGACATTAATTGTACTTTCCTCCTTTTCAGTAATAGGACGTACTTCTTAATGTTGCACAGTAAAATTGTGTATATTCCAGTCAATGTCACACAGTAATGGTGAAATCATGAAATGAAAGGAGGAAATATGAGGGACAGCAAGGAGTAGTAAAAGACCAAACTACAACAAATTCTGCCTGCCGGTAACTGTAAATTCTCTCTCTTTACCCAACACCTACTTTCTTTTCAGTGATTAAATTTCTCACATATAGGAAGAAAATGTATTTTACATGTATGTACATATCAGAAGAAAATCGTATACATATTTTGTATTGGTACTGTGGAAATCTGTCAAAATAATGTTGTTTCTATTTAAAACCTGACTATAGTAGGTTGTGTCAGCAGAGTTTTGTTTCAGTACAGCTTTAGAAATCCTCCTGTGCGGACAAGGAATGTGGAACAAATTAAGTGGCATAATGTCTTTTGTGGAAAAATTACATTTCAAAAATTCTGACATACAGGAAGAAAGAGATGTCAGCAGGTTCTTATCTAGGAGTATATACCTCTTAACATGGTTGTTTTACTTCCTGTATTTGAGCCTTTTTTATTTTTAAGATACAATGTGAAGAACAAATCCTGCAAATAAGACTCTTCAGTCCTAGGAAGGTCACTGGAATTGAAGATGCCCAGGTGACTCTTTGAGCTTATTCCTTCCACTAAAACCAGCACATTTATTTTTAGGACTTTAAATTGTCTTGAGTTCTATAGGCTAGATTTTATCACTCTTAATTACACAGGGTGGTCTATTATTTCATAAGCAAATTGGTCATGGCTACTGGTGGTTGTTTTTAGAAGAAGCAAAGCAAGAAAAACATAAATATAACTCTATCTATGTACAGAGGCAGGATTCCGGTCTCCTCAATGCACTCTTACTTCTATTAAGGTCATTGGGAACTTAAATATCAAGAGCCAACAAGCTATCTTAGACATAATAATAGAATCATAAAATCACCAAGTTTGGAAAAGAACTCCAAGATCATACAGTCCAACCTTCCACCTATCACACCAATATTTCCCACTAAACTGCTCAGCACAGCATCTAAACATTTCTTGAACACTTCCAGGGACAGTGACTCCACCACCTTCCTGGGTGGCCCATTCCAGTACCTAACCACTCTTTTGGAGAAGTTTTTCCTAATCTCCCCTGCCTCAACTTGAGGCCATTCCCTCTAGTCCTATTGCTAGTCACATAGGAGAAGAGGCCGACCCCCAGCTCACCATAACCTCCCTTCAGGCAGTTGTAGAGAGTGTTAAGATCTCCCCTTAGCCTCCTCTTCTCTAGACTAAATAATCTGAGTTCACTCATCTGCTCCCCATAGGACTTGTGCTCCAGACCCCTCACCAGCTTTGTTGCCCGTCTAAGGACACATCAAAGTTCCAGGATTCCAGGACTTTGACGTTATTCTTGTAGGAAGGGCCCAAAGCTGAACACAGTACTTGAGGTGTGGCCTCATCACTGCTGAGTCCAGAGGGATTATCACTTCCTTGCTCCTTCTGGCAACACTATTTCTTACGCAAGCCACAGTGCTATTGGCCTTCTTGGCCACCTGGGCACATTGCTGGCTCATGCTGACAAACACCCCCAGGTCCATTTCTTTACACAGTCTTCCAGACACTCTGCCCCAAGCCTGTAGAATTACCTGAGGTTGTTGTGGCCAAAGTGTAGGAGCCAGCACTTGATCTTGTTGAACTTCATCCTATTGGTCTCATCTAAGCTATCCAGCCCACCCAGATTCCTCTGTAGGACTTTCCTACCATCAGGCAGATCAACACTTCCTGCCAACTTGGTGTCATCTGCAGACTTACTGAGGGTGCACTCAATGTTCTCATCCAGGTCATCAATAAAGATATTAAACAGGACAGGTCTCAGTACAGACTGCTGGGGAACAGCACTAATGGCTGCTCACTAGCTGGATTTAACTCCATTCACCACCACTTTCTGGGCTTGACCCTCCAGCCAGTTCTTTACCCAGCAAAGAGTGTACTTGTCCAAGCCATAGTCTGCCAGCTTCTGCAGGAGAATACTGTGGGAGACAGTGTCAAAGGCTTTGCTGAAGTCTAGGTAGACTACATCAAGAGCCTTTCCCTCATCCACCAGGCTGGTCACTAGATCATAGAAGGAGATCAGGATGGTCAAGCAGGACCTGCCTTTCAGGAATCCATGCCAGCTAAGCCTGATCTCCAAGTTGCCTCACATGTGCCATGTGATCTCCCTCAAGATGATCTACTCCATGACCTTTCCTGGCACCAAGGTCAGGCTCACGGATTGACAGACCTGTAGTTCCCTGGATCCTCTTAACAACACTTCTTGTAGATGGGAGTCATATTAGCAAGCCTCCAATCCTCTGGCATCTTCTGATTGACCAGGAACACTGATAGATGGTGGAAAGTGGCTTGGCAATCACCTCTGCTAGCTCCCTCAGCACCCTGGGGTAGATCCTATCTGGCCCAATGGACTTGTGGCAGTCCACGTACAATAGTAGGTCTCCAACTATTTCCTCCTTCATCGTGGGGGATTTATTCTACTCCCTATCTGAGACTTCCAGGTCAAGGGGAAGAGTATCCAGAGGATAACTGGTCTGATTTTTAAAGACAAATGTAAAGAGGCATTGAGAAATTCAGCCTTGTCATTATCCTCAGTGGTCACATTCCCTGTCACATCCAGTAAAGAATGATAAAGTAGACAACAAGGTAGTTTCTATTCAGAATGAATCAGAAGAGTAATGTGTTACAAGAGAAGAGTTTATGAGGTTGTTTGTAACTAGACATGATTTGTATCATGAAGGTTGGATCCAATCTTCGAATTTCAGGATATAAACATGTTTATGGAACATTGAACTAGCTGAAGAAATTTACCATGAGCAGGTAAAAGTGCAACGAAGAGCAATTGGCCTTCCCAGCTCTACAGCTGACACACAGATGGAGAACACAGTCAACGTAAGCAATGTAACAATGGATAAGGCAGCAGTCCAATAAACACCTCCTGATAACCACCTTCACATCTCACACTCTGAAAGAGACTCAGAAAACACGCTCTCTGCTGACTGTTCAGATGCAGGCAGGGCTCTGCCTCATACCTATGTGCTATGCAGCATAGCTGCCTTTCCTCTGTAGTGTGACCCAACACGACATACACCTTTGGCCAGCACATCAACTGGATTGATTTCTCAGCCAGAAAATAACTCACTGCCAGGGCTCCTTTGTCATTGCAGCTGCTTACCCTAATACTGTTAGGCACCTCTCTATGGAACACAATAATGCTATGTAATGCAACTTCCTTTTGCCTTTTTTACAGATCCATTGTACCCGTTACACATCATTCATTCCTTTCTGTAGCTCTCCCGTATCATATGGGTTTATGCTGTACTCCCTTTGCCCATAAATTCTTTGGAGCAGGAGTGGTTTACAAGTTTGGCACAGATCTGGGTTGGTTCACAGTCTCCTCTGTACAAATCATGCAGACTCCTAAGTGTGTGCTTTCAATCAGATTAGCACATGGCCTCAAACAATGGCTATCCGCTTCTACATGAATGTCACTGAGCTGCTTCAGCCATTGCTTATTGTTAGAGTGAGTCAAGTCCCTTCCTGTCCTGTAATGTTGTAAGCACGTTGGCAGAGAGCCACAGGCTGGAGATATATGCAGACAGCACTTGGTTTACTTGTATAACACTGTTTTCAGTACTTTTTCATTCTCTCAGGTAAAAACCTAGCAAAAGTTCACTTTCCAGATAGCACAATGAACTGGGGAAGGCTCAGCACAGGTGTTTTTTTTTTTTCATTTTTAGGACAACTAAAAACAAATACGTCTTCTATTATATGCAAAAATCTCTTACTGGCTCTGGATTTTGCCTTGCCTTTGTGTCAGAATAGTCAGTAAACAATTGCCTATTGCATAGACTTGTTTTCCAAGAAACTATTAAGTAATCATAAACATAGCAGCAAGTGGTCCAAATGTGGAATAAATTAGGATTCGGTTCCACAATTCTATTTATAATAATTTTTCCAAGTGCAAACGGGACTTACTGCAGTTTGTACATGGATTTTCTTTCCACTTTCATCTATTTGTTATGAACAATTTGTAAATACCTGCTTCAAGTGGCCCTCTAAGGATATCCATATATGTTTGATGGAGGAGTCAAATAAATTTACCTATTCTATCTTCATAAAAGAACAAACTTACAGAGAATATATAGTATTATTTCTATATTGAGAAATAGGTTGAATTAATTCCTGGTCTTCACCACACTGAAAATTTATATTCCTTTTAGCTGTATATTTATGATAAACATGGAGTCATGTGATTCGGGATGCATACATGCAATTAAATACATTCTTCACACCAGATCTGTTACTACTGATCAAATAGGGCTAATATTTCTGAGCTGTTACTGATGGAATTATTTTAGATGTTAAGGGTATTTTCAAGTAAAGTTGGTGATCACTATTTTCCAGTGTCTTGTGCATCCATCTGCATCTCCACATAAGTAAAGGGATGTGTCTAAAAATCCAAGACAGGTAGAACTTTATCTGCCAGATACAAATAGGAACTTCAAGAGAGGTCAGTATGAAACTTACCATTTTTAGGACCTAAAATCTGTCCATATATAAAATAAATTAAAATTAAATAATATTAATATATAAAAAGGGCATTATGTGACTCACTATATATAAGTGATATATATAATTTAAAATATATTTAATGGAAGCCACCTATCTTGTTGTCTCCAAGATATCTGGGTCTGAGTTTGGTGAAAGTGAGCTCTTTAAACATTCAAATCGACTGTGGATTCTGTAGATTTGAAAGTGCACACTCAACACATCATGTCTAAAAATGCTGGTTCATTTTCTTCATTTGGTGTTTTAAACTGGAATGAGCAATACCCATTATCCTCCAGTCTCATCCTTCTAGCAGTGCAGAACAGAACACATGAGTAGCCCACATAGCACTCAGTAAAGAACAAATGGCACAAATGTCCATGTTTGTCTGCATGGTGCCACCACTGCAGACAAATGCCATCTGAACACCCTGCAGTGTCTGCAGCTGTCTTCTACAAAACATGATTCTGAAGGCACTCAGCAGCAGCTGCCTGCTGTATCCAACACGGTACATCTGGAGATCTTCAAATCATCAGTGACTGACCACATGTAAAGTGCAGCAAAAGATTCTTAGGTCCATCCTCTCTCTCGTGTTCCTTTGTTAATTGACACAATTCTTTGTCATCCTTCTGTCACTGGGTCTGATGGTTTTTGAGACATTAATGGTGACTTCTTTCGTCGACATTTTCTGTGTGTCCCGTTTACTCTGTGAAAGTTTTAAACAGTACAGTCAGTAGTAATGCAGTGACTGGACAGAGCCATTGACAACTGCCTTCTAATTTATGGAGATGGCTCTAATTAATGAAAGACCTCAGCATTCTCTTCACAATGCAGTGACATGGAGCAACTTTCTTATGCAACAGAGATGTAAACTTTTAACTGCTTTAACAGCTGTGGATATCAGTAGGCTTTGGATCAACCCTTTTGGCTATTATTAGCATTTCCATATGCATGTATTCTGAAAGTGGAGCAAATCTGTTTTCAGTTCAGAAGTGAAAATTAGGGCTTCCTTTGAATGTCACTTGGAAACAAGTGTAATTAGCCTAAAACAGAATTTTCTCTAGTGTCTCTTAGAGTTCATAAATCAAAACATGGTTTCAAAATAACACTTATTTCTGCTTGTATTTAAGACATATATACTTGCATAGAAGACCTCTATATACCTTCCAAACTTTATCAGCTTATTTCCAAATATTCAGAAAAGTCCATCTGCCTGGGGCATGCAAGTGCAGCTCTCACTTAAACTAACCCTTCTTCATGTCTTAGTTTGTCTGCTTGTTTCCATAAACAACGTGCAGTAAATCAGATAGGTCTAGCAAAGGACACTCATAACTAGATAAATATAAACAGAGAATGGAGATAGGTGTTTTTGATAATTGCTCTTCCAGTGTTTCATGACACAATTTGCAAATGTAGATAATGGCAAGTAAATGGAGTGTAATTTTCTTGGTAATAATGTTAGAGGTAATAATAATAATGTTAGAGGTAAACTTCCACTGACACAAATGGAAAGTATGTATTTATCTGAGAATAAAACCTGGGAATCTCATAGGCCAGCACATATTACTTCTAATGTATGCAAGCTGAATACACCTGCTCCTTTCCTGTCTGCTCTCCCAGTGCTCATACTCACACAATGATTCTCCAAATGCTACATATACCACAAAAATCAAGCAGATTATTGTCAGATAGTGACATAACCTGGACTCCACCTTTGTTTTTGAGGTTGATGGACCTTCACTGTTACTAGGACTGCTTTCATCAGCAGAATCTCTTACTTCCAAGTCGTCTTTACAGTATGGTATCAGAATCCCAGGATGGTTGATTCCGTTCAGAGCTGGGTGCTGAGAACCATGTCCTGCCATTACCCTCATGAGAGAATACTAAGCTCTCCCAGACACAGCCCACATCATATTCCCTATCTTTCATCACCATAAATGGACCTTGTCATGTGAACAATGGTATAGATAAAGAAGTGGAGGCTGTAGAGCTTGACACCTAAGAAAATGGGACAGAGGAAAAACAATTTACCCCACAAGCCAGTGGGAGAACCCAAGTCTCCTGCGAGCAGCACATTGCTTTCTACAGCATTTAGGAATAATAGGAAAAGTGCTGTCAGTGTGACTACTCAGATGAATGAAATGGGCACATTTTGAGTTGAAGGGGTGGAAATATTCACCTTCTATCCACTAGGCATCTAAACTTTGGGAATCTGAATTGGAAACCTATTATCTTATACTTCTCTACAGTCAAGAAATTGAGATTCAGAATGGCAATTCAGAGCTGGAGCCTGATGCAGGTAATATGCCTTGCTCACTGTAGGAACTTGCATTTCCTTTTTGGCTGTAAGAAATTTAGACAAATTATCTTCCTTTCTTTGATACATATATTTACACGTATAGAATAATGTTAAAGCCTTACTAAAAGTGCTACAAGCACTATCTGATGCTAGGGTTCAATAATACCAATACCTTACTGAGTGTATCTTAACTAGAAAAAGGTGGGAGGATGCATTCAGAGCCATGAAGTTTGGGGTCAGGAGCCTACACTTTGCTGAGAAGTCCAATTATAGTTAACATTCATGCTGTTAATATGTTGTGGAAGTTTGCCCATATTTCCTAGTAAGTCTAAATTTTTCAGTTGCTTGCAAAATTAGAAAAAACATCTTCCCCAACAATGTCAGATATACACTATAATTCTCAAGTGCGGCCAAGTCTCTTTCAAAATGGATTAATAAAGATGTCAGCTGTGTTCAGCCACTTTCAGACCGACCAATTGATTTTTATCTGTAGGCTAATGTTTATGACAGGCATTTATGTTTTTTCTTCACAGCAAAGCTGTGGTTCTAGGTGTCGTGCTGATGTATGACATGTAGCTCTATTTATGGAGCTGTGGCAAGCAGCAGGATTCGTGTCACTGGGAAATGCTTCTGTTCTACAGAAGCGCAGCAGGTAACACAGTGAAGGTTTAGAATAAGCACAAAGGAACCAATCCAGTGTTTGTTAAAAAATCCAAGATAGAGTTGAACATAGATTGCGTTTTCCATTTGCTTGGACCTCAAAGCCTTGCTTTTTCTTACATGGTCATTACACTGGATGATCCTTCTACAAAGCTTACAATAAGTGAAGGGAGAAAGAGGCAAGATCTGATCCAAAACCTGGGGACATTGCTGAAAGGACTGCCATCGCCTTCTTCAGACTTTGCATCCAGCCACAAATGAACCATGCAGCACAAACAATTTCAGCAAAGCAGTAATGAAGGAAAAGCACATTCCCTTTCAGATTATTAGTCCAAACAGTTTGCACAAGACATGACGCAGAGAAACTGAGCTGAAAAACAGTATGTTTTTTCTCTTTTTTTTGCCATAACAACTGCTAAATAAATCATCAATTCTGTGGCCATTCAGGCATGAGACATCACCAGAGATGCTGGGCCTAATCATGCTCTGGTGTGATGCAGTCATTGTACCTTATCCCATTTTAACTGTAACCAGGAGGATTATCACAAAAGTGACACTGACTCAGCTGAGGCCAGAGCCCAGCACCAGGCACACAGCTGCACCCTCACCTCTGCTGCTCGGAAGCTGCTCTGCCGTGGTGGCCCAGCTCCAGCAGTGTTCACGCACTGGGCCCCACTGATGGTCCTCTTCTCAGTGCTCAGAATCCCCGTGGTGGCTGGTGTTGTGGTTCCTCCTGTCTGAATTGATTTGCCATCCTCCAGAATACCTAGTGAGGATATGGAAAATTGTCAATTAGTTCCGAGTAGTGATTGGTAACTCTGGCTTTCTCCTATTTCACCCCGCTTTGTGACAGTACAAGCCAGAGAAGGCACTTCATGGTACTGTGGTGAGAGCATCCTACCTCTTTTTGTAGCTTTGTTTTGGATTCCTTGCCCTTTCTCCTATATTTCACCATGGTACATTGGCTCAGGAAAGATGGAAAATGGGTTAATGAGTGTAGCACATTGGCTGCAGCTCCCCATCTGCTTCAAACATTGGGACTTCCCACACACAGCAGTCTGCGTGACTGAGGGTTTGTCTCAGGACCCAGAGGCAAGCATTAGAGAGAGCTCCCCTTAAAGCTGTTCCACTCACAGTAAATGTAGGGCTTAGACACAACCAATATGGATGGGAAGCTTACTCTGTTTCTGGCCTCCATTTTTTTTAGCCAGAATTGGAAGAAAAAAACTCAGGGAAAATACATTTCATACTCTTTTCAGTATCAGTAATCAAATAAATGATTAATTTACATTCTGCTCTAGCTGAGTGGAGAAGACAGGCATTGTACAGTATGATACTGACCAGCCTAAAAGATTTTCTCATCTTATTGCATTAACAAAAATCAGTTGTCATTTAGGGGAGCGTAGAGCACTGTGTCTGGTTACAACACCACGTCTGAAATCCAAACGCAAATTGCAAGTGAGATGTATGATTGTAGCTCTTTATTTTATTTCCAACAAAGCTTATTTATGAAGAGCCTTATCGGAATAAAATTAACAAATAAGAAAAACTGACATATAGACTTACTAACTGGCAGTGCAGATATCAAAACTGAAGAAGAAGCGAGGAGTAACAGGTTCTAAGGGAAAAATACATGTGAGGAAAACCAAGAACAATTCATTGCTACTTGAAGTGTGCATTGCATCATCATCATGTGCATTCTGCCATGAATCAGGTGGGAATCCAAGCACAGTATTAAGAGTATTGAAAGTGAAGCAAAGCCTGAATTATTTTCCAGAGATCTGTCAGAAAAGCTGCTTTATCAACAGAAAGTAACATTGCTTTCAAAGGCAATGACTGAAATCAATGAAGCTTCACCCAAATATCCAAAGTCGTGGTTTTGAAAATATGTAAAGTTGTCTAAGATTTATGATGCCTAAATCAAAACTAGCTATTGCACTTCCCTAAGTAGTCAGAAGATGGTGTTAGAGTTTTCCTAGGACAGCTTAACTTGTGGTGGTTACTGAGAATAATGCTAAATTGTCTACTTTTTCGATAGAAAAAAAAAACTGATTTGAAACTTGAAAATAGCATAGTTATTTATAGCTATTTATGAAGTTAAAAAAATCCTTGCATTTTGAAGCTGTATTCTGCTGCTAGGTATAAAAACTAATACTGTTCTTACATATCTACAGGTCACTTCTCAGAGACACCAGTAAGCCATGTCTTCTGCATCTCCAGAAAGTCCTTGGACTTTAGGTCCTATGTCTTCTTCCTGTCATTCCACAGTGCACAATGAGAGAGAAGAGTGTCATGAAGCAGTAGAGACTGATACAACACAGAAAATCAGTTTTCAGGAAGAGAGATGGAGAGGCCAGTAGCTAAGCCTGAGTACGAGCTCTAAACCATGGAACCGTTTGGTTAGTCACTTTCCAGTGGAGCTCTGTGAACAAGCTCAAGCACAGCTATGAATAGGCAAAATGCTCTGGGCATTCCCTACTAATTTCATTAGTTGAATTTTGGACATTTTAAGCACATATGAATTTTGAGATTTTCATTCTATGGAATTACCTTACTAAATTACTTCCCACCATGTGTCTTTTTGGCTACCTGGCCTCTAACTAAGTTGTACTGTGAAACAGTTGTTCACTGAATAGTAGCTTTGTTATTAGGCACAGCCTTCTGGTGTCTATAGAACAACTTTTCTTACATCAGTACATTTTTGGAGGCTGATGGAAGATCTCAACCCTGCAAGTGGTGTACATGGTTCATTTTGTGTCCTCCGCTAGTCTGCAGCCCAATTCTCATCTTTTGCAAAGTTGAGACATCAGAAGTAAATGAGGTATCAGCATCTGAGTCTTCCACTGTCACTCACTGTATATTTATAAAGGTGACCTCATGGTCACCAATATTAGATGATTTCACTTGTGCAGCAAGCTTTCTTATTTTATTCTGAAAGATGTTTGCTGTTCTGAAGTTAAGAAACTGCAGACTGCAAGCCAGAGATGATGTTAAAGAAAAGATAGGAGCAGATTGTTGCTTTTTAAATAGAAACTATTTTGCATTGCTATTTGGGGTTAGTCACAGTACACAGAAAGGGAAGAGCTGAGTTTCTTCTCCTGCACAGTCTGGAATTTGCAACCTAGCAGGCTGGTAATACTCAGTCCTGCCTCAGTGTCGTTTAAAGCAAGTTAACTGTCTAGTTACTGCTATCAGCCCCACAGTATGGGTTCAGTATATATCCTCCGCAGACTTTCACTGTAGAGCTTTAATAGAAACATAACTGAATAGGCTGAGAAGTAGTGTTACTTCTCTCCTGCAGTCTGTCAGGACAACCCCTGCCAGAACTCTGTGGGCCTCCTGAGCCCAGGGAAAACAGTAGATCCCATCACAATGCTCTGACAACTCCATATTTTTTAACTTCACATGAACTGGCAAGCCTAGAATATTCTTCTGTCTCTGCTCCCAAAATCAGAGTTTGTGAGTGGTTATCAAACCTCCACCTTCTCCTCAGGAATGATTGAACAGTGTTTGGTCCCCTTGATGGCTGCAGGGAGAGCACACACCAAGCAGCCCCAGAAATCCAAATCTCACTTCGCAGTGAGAACTGCACTTAGAAGGATTTGTTTTCTTCCAGCAACAGGACAGTTTCGACTGGCTTTCTAGGCTGCACAGGCAAGTTAATGCTTGTATTTCCTAGCAATTCTGGTGAAATCTTTTAGACTGTAGTTCATCAAACACCTCTTTCAGTAGCATCAAGGGAAAAAAAGAGCTTATTTTTAACTGAACTCAATCCCCAGGCTTCATCATCCAGTGACGCAGGTGGTAGCCTTGGCACAGCTTAGAAGGTAATGAAGAAAACAGAGAACAGCTGGAATTGGGATGGTGACAAACAGCTGAGCCCACTTGCTCAGCTACACTCCTTCTTCTCATAGTGCTGCCTTGCTGGGCTACCTTAGTCCTTCAGAGGTGTGTTCGTGTTGCTTCAAACCATCCCAGAATCAGGGGACAGATATTTACTTCATCCACTCATCATGGATTCACCACAAACACTTGGCATGTAACAGGAGAAAACATCCCAAAAACTCCTGAAGTTGCTGGAGTCCTGAAGTCTGGAGAAGGGACATGGTAGACTGCTTTCACAAGTCTGGTGTTTTAGACCAAATTATCTTCAAATAATATCTGTTTTTGTTATTTATGAATTCAGAATTTGAATAATTTTGGGAAAAAAATTGCACATGTTTCTGCTTTTTTATTTTTATTTTCCAATTAGAATATTGGCATAAAATCCTGTTTGAACTTTCACAGATATGACAGGTTAGAAAAATTTAGATGGAGTCAAAAATCAACTTCAGTTATTTAATGTGTCACATAACAATTAAAATTGGTCTCTATGATATCTGTGCATGTTCCAAGTGTTCCACAGCTTAAAAGAAGGGTATTTGAGAGCAGTTTCACAACTGTATCAATATGGGAGTGAACAAAGAGATACCTGAAATGAGAGGTGTCTCAATACAAGTGCAAAGACTGGTGATATAGGAAAATTTGTCTGAAATATATATCCTACATGAAGAACAGAAGGCCTATTAAAGGTGATATAAACTCATAGAGTAGGAGAAAGTAGAACACCATACTTCTTTCACTATTAATGCAAAAATTCAGTGGTCTTTTCAGACAGCTCATATAAGCAATATATACATGCTTTATACCAAATAAATAAAATTAGCCCTCCAAGAACCACTGCTGCTCATACTTAATAGTTTATCAAAGCTCAGAGTATTCAGAGTCATAGTAGGAAACCGAGTTTTTTCCAGTCTTTATGGGATAACTGCCTACTTTCTTCACTGTAAGTAATGAAAAAATCAACATGTACAAGCAAAGATCACAGTTAGTTTTTAGAAGGGAGAGTCTGACCGCTTCGATGATTCTGTTACCTTAGTTTTATCCCAGCTCTAAATCTCTCTTTGCTAAATAACCATTGCTACTATCATCAAGCTCCTTAGTATTTCAGACTTTTAAGTCATGGATTAGAGAGGGGTAGGACACTGCTAATGTTGCCAAGAAATTTGGAAGGGGTTTGAAGCCTTGTAGAACGCAGCTAAGTTAATCTTAGCCATAAGGCTCAGAACTTTGTGAAGAAATGATTTCCCATGTGTTTCTCACATTGTTCTCCTCCCTGGGGTCAGAGCATCAGGTAGTGGCAACAGCTGGACACAAATCTGACCGCAGTGCGCTGCAGGTCTAACCCAGCACTGTGCACCCTCTGCTGTCCTGTGGCACAGACGTGAACGAAAAGTATGGGATTGTTCAATTGTCACATTTATATCTTTGCAACTGACTCAGACAAACCAGTAAGGTTGCACTTTCTGGTTCAGCAGCTCCTTTTTTTTGGTTTGTTTATCACGGCTGTTATCTCCTGAATAATGCATAAGATACCGGTTTGCAAAATGCTTGCATAATGTGATACCCAGGCACACTGCACTGTGAAGACTCAGAAAACATGCAGTAAAGAAGACTGAACACTGCTACCACAACATGCAGCTGCTTCCAGAGAAAATACGTATTTGGTATCATCACTGAGTTCCTTGCTTTTAATGACACACAGATGGATAATAACTCTACAGAACACTGAAATACCTGTCTTCTATGTCTGCTCTCCTGATTTGAATCTACTCATGCTTGAAAAAAATGTGCATCTGCACGACTGTATGTTCTCCTATAGCATAAATACAGTACGGAACATATCCTACTAAAGCGGAGAGGAGGCTGTGAAGTCATTGCCTTTGAAGTAGAAGCCTGAGGGATGAGGCCAGAGGGCCAGAAACACCACAGTAGATTTTTTTCCCAACAAGGAAGAATTTGGAAACTTTCAGACATAACAGTGAATTTGTGCACGAGGATGAAGGATCTGGGAAATGTGCAGAAGGAGGGCCTGCTGGGCTATGAACACGCTGTCAGAAACAACAATCTGCATTTACAGAATGAGCAAATATAAAAATGCAGTACATTTACTGCCCAGGCATTCAGAGAATCCAGAGAGATTTATCTGAACTCTACCATGATGCAAATTGCAGACGGTGAAGCAAGACAAAACAGAAGTACATGCATTTCCAGCCATGGGCCCCGCACTGCCCCCAGCTCACAGCCTGCCCCAGCACCAGGAGTCCGTGCCCCACAGCCTGCTGCCCTCAGGATGCTTCTGGAACTTGGCTTGTCCTAGGAGCAAAGGCAGACGCATTTTCTGTTCGATATCTTTACCTTCAGTGCTAACAAAGTAGGCAGTAAGTACGAGGAATATGAGAACATCTATGTTGATGCAGGACAAGAGGACTCAGATAACAGCTAATAGACAGCCAAATCAGACTCTGATCCTCTTCTGGCCATGATTTTGTCACATTCAGGAGCCTTCACAGAATCATAGAATGGCCTGCATTGAAAAGGACCTCAAATATCATCTACTTTCAACCTCCCTGCCATGGGGCTGCCAATACTACTGAGAGGCACCAAAATGCAAGGGTTTCCACCTTGGTCTGTATCCTGTGTGTCTTATTTGTGGTACACAACCCAAGGCCATTATCTTCTGGGGTGGTGAACCACAGAAGGTCACTACTTAGCAGACAACACATAGTAGACCCATATAGCCCCATATAGCCTTACGGAATTATGCTCTCCTATAAAACAATAGCATTGATTCTGTACTAGGAACCATCTTGTGGTGAATACGTTTAATACTTTTAAACATATGCACAATGGGTCCTGACAAAATGGAGAGATCCAGCACTCCATCTCAGTTTGCTGTTTTCCTCTTTCCTCTCATTTCATTTCTGAGCATCAGACAAAAAGGATTCTTAGAGATCTGTACATTTCAAAACTTCTCTTGCCATGGCTATTTTGAAAGATGCCCCTCTTTGGTAACTAAAAGAAAATTTTGAAATATTCCAATACTGGAATTTAATGTGCACATGAATAAACAAGCATATGAAAAATAGCTCTGAATGTCTAGACAAATTTACTGCTGTAATATTAAGATTTCTGCTATAGAACATACAGAATTCTAGCAGACAAGGGCAGCATCAAAGCTGCAAAAGTTGATATTCCCTGAATGGTGTTATTTCCCAGGTACAGGCAGATGCTAACTGAGTATTAGCATGTTTTTGTTTTAAATTATCATCAAAATCATGGTACAACTACCTTGTAAACAAGCTTGACAATTCTGCAACATGTATGAAATGAAAGGTGAATATAAAATTTGTATTTATACCAGATAAAAAAACCACACTGCAACCATCTTTAACAACATGCCTCTTACTGCAAAATGTCGATCTGGGTTTTAGATTTGTTGAATTGTCACCTTGCGTGGAAATTTGAATGTTTTGAAGATGTAGTGACCATTTCAAGAATCAACCCAAGGGATACGGAAAGGAAAACAGACTCCATTAGTCTTCCCCAAATAGTAAGGGGAAATTGGTTTGATCCTGAAGGGAGGATGAGGAATGTAAACTTAAAAGAATAGTAGCAGTAATCAGGGAGTTAAGAAAGAATTAAATGACAGAAAGGCAATGGAATATAACGGATGAAGAAACAGGTTTTAATACCTGGAACAGGATTGATGAACTGAATTTTCACCACACTGTGGAATAAGAAGTGGTAATATTTTGGAAGAGCCTTCGTGTATAGGGAGAAGATGAAGGCAATGATGGCTGTGTATTTTTTAAGCCTGGGAAAATCTGGAGATAGGAAATATTAAGAAAAATACTCATGCTGCACATGTTAGAAACAGATCATTTGTGCTTCCAAAGCAAAAAAAAAATCAACACACAAATAGCAAAACATCAAAGCATTTTTCGTACTACTTCACCTTAGAAGAATAGATACATAGCACACAGATCTGCTTCTTCATGTGCAGAAATATGTGCAATGTTTCAGTACCGTCTGTAAAAACTCACCTTAAAAATGATGCACTCCACGCATGATGCCTTACTTTGTGGCTGTAAAAACTGTGTCTAGTCAGTCTGTTTACCACAAGTGCTTATTTTTGGTTCAGTTCTTGTCTGAACTTCTCCTTGTAAAAAGCCAAAAAAGAAAAAGTTCCCACTATAAGAAAGCACCACGTTGGATGGAAAACAAGAAGCAGTATGCTGACCCTCTCCCAGCCATCTTTATCACGACTGTACCCACCCTGTTTTAAGGGAGGCTGACCAGTGGCTTCAAGCTGCAGTTGTTCTCATGGCCTATCCTTCTCCTTCACACGGTCCTTAGGGATATGGCAATGAAACATCACTCACTATGCTTTAGAACAGTTGCCAGAACAGAAACACTATTATTACCATTCTCATTGCCTAACTAATCATGTGTAGAAGCTTAAGATGAGTAGATCGTATAATTTCAATTAATCATACCCAGGAGCAACAAAATATTTAGACAGATTAAATAGAAGTCTTCATGAAAAGCAACTACAAGCACATGACATTTGAGCTGAATTGACACTTCAGTTTTGCTCTCTGAGGTTCAGCAGCAGGAAATCAAAGCAGGAGGTTTCAGGTAAGACATGAGATGTATTTTAATGATGAGTGATTAGCTACAGGTATAATTTACGATAGCTTTGGCAAAATGTCAACAACATACAAGTTGTATATACAGCCTGAACATCCCAAATGTGAATTAATTCCAAAAAGACCAATGGCTAGATGATATTTCCAGCCTGGATATCCAATGGATATCGATGACTTAATTGTCTCATGGTGTGATTATGGTCATAAAATCCTTTGGCTCAGTCTATCTGTATGTGTGAAAATATATGTGTGAAAAAATATGAAAAACCAGTCACTCATATTTTGTGTTCATCCTAAAATAAGGGCAGTGGTTGTGTTGGAACTTAGTGTCATCCATCAGCTGTTAGCAGTCTACTGAACAACTCCATGAAAGTTTTTTCGCCTTTTCTCCTGTCAGTGACTCAGAAATCACTCAGACGTGAGTGGCAGAAATTCGTACTTCCAGCACAGCAAGTGTTAGCTGATAACCCTCCTGATGGCCCTCCTGGGAAATGCTGGCAGTTTACAAGAATAACAACCGCAATGTGAGAGGAAACAGAGAGGATAATATGCACCTGAAATGTACAGAAACAAAACAATACACATTGCAGAAAACTGGTAAAAGCATCAGTCAACCAATTGAGGGGTTGGTTGATTATTTTGCTCTTCAGTTTCACCTTAATAGACCAGCCTGAACCCATCATCTTCCAGGAAGAATGAGAGGCTGAACAGAACTTCTTTCTCATCAGATGCTTAAAATTTAAGGCTCAGTCAAGCCAGCAGCAACTGAAAAACTATCTGGAGGCTCTCAATGCATTCAAGAAAACCTTACAATGGAAAATCCTGCCTCGCACCCTAAGCCATTAATGCTACCAGTAAAGTGTTGTTCGCCATTTACCTGTTGTTTTACTTTTAACCTGTATTTCTCCTAAAGAGAAGAGAGAAAGCAGTGTGGCAATCTGGGGAACCGATTATGCATGTGCTCATCAGATAATAAAATTGCAAGAGGACCACATGCTTTGTCACAGTACAATGAAAGAAGAAGCCGTATTTTTCATGCAGGGGTACACGGTACATAATCACATAATGCATCTTCTGAAATATTGCCCACATAATCTAGAAAAGAATGCCGCTTTATGGGAGCCAAACAAAAAGCTGTATAATCAAATCCTGGCTTTGATCATAGCACTGTTAAATCTTACCTATTACTGTATTTCAGTTTAAAATAAAGCTGAACTTTATATCTCGGTATTTTTAATTGCAATCAGTTGATTTCATTTTAATTTGAAAAAGTACCTGAGAAAAAAGTGGCCTGAGTGATATGTTCTGGTTCTATTCAGAAATACGTTTCTAGATTAGCCCAGAGGTATCCAGATTTCCGTCATTTAAGTGCTGGATTACTGTGCTATGTACTCAGTGCAGAAATTTAGGAAACTTAGTCCATGGACAACAAAGTAAACTGAACTCTGTTACAAGTTTCCTGTATGAAACTCCTTCTCCTGCTGCTTTGAGGCTGGCAGGACTCATCTCTTGAATCTTATTCCAGTTTTCAGTGTTAGTTTTGAACTATACAATCCTACACTGAAAAAGACACCATTTGTGATGGCCAGAAAATGCAAATTCATCCCCTCGGAACAGAAAAAGAAAAAAAAAATTTTACATGTCCTGAATTGGGCTATAAAGGAGGGAAGAAAAAGGAGAGATTTTCCAACAAAAAGGACTTTGCAGAACAGTTTCCCTCTGAGAGTCCTGCAGGCAGCAGGTCTCATTGATGAAAGCACCTGTAGGGGAAGAACCAGCCCTGGGTGTGCTGCTCAGACACTGCTCTTCCCTCACCACCCCTCTGGCAGCTCTTCTGTGGCTAATGAAGCCCTGTGGGCAAGCACTAAGAACATCTTTCTAGTCGAAGATTTCAAGGCTACAAGAAGGATTTTTTCTCTTGAAAAATCATCCAGAGAGGAGGCTCCGAATCACCTCTGCTGCAAATCCTCTCGACTGATGCTGAGCAGACTTTCTCCTTCCCATTAAATCCAAGTGTCCATGCACAATGTATTTTTAGTGAACTTATTTTACCCACGGGTAAATGACTGTGCTGGGGTAAACTGTCCTGGCAGGTCTGCTTGAGGCTGCAGAAGGGATTTAGCAATACTTGGCTGTTGTTTGAGGGGGTATTAACCAGAGGACAAGAGTCCTGCAGGAAAAGCCATCACAGTATATTTAAAAATCATACCCGGTTGGGGTTGATGTTGAATGATCCACCTCCAGTCATTTCCTATACCAATAATGCTTAATGCAGCTAGCAAAAAAAGCAGGCTGAAGCCTCATAATGGAGGCTTTTTCTTGTCTGTCAATTATATCTGATAATTTTAATGAAATTTATCTTGCTACACTATCCTTTTTATATGGCAGTTGATATTTATTAATAAAGAATTCATTCAAAAATACTTTGAGAAGAGATGGAAAGAGTTTGCTTATTTTTCCCCACCAGGGATGCAATAAATATCACTGACATCTTTATACTGAACCAACAGAACACAACAAATAAGAGCACCCATACATCAGATAATTACACAGAATGGCAGTAGTGCAGAACAGTAGCAGCAGCCCCACCCAAACTATTTTCCCTACACAGTCCCCAAACATTTATTCTGTAGCAATTCTCCCATAACCCAGCAAAAAGTTTAAGTACGTGTGGTTTCAGAATCAAGATTTTTCTACATGCTCAAAAATAAGGAGATGCCCCATTTCAGGAAAGACTTGGGGAGGGGTCTGGGGACCCAGGGGCAGAGAAGGAAAATGTCCCTAAGTTCTCCGACAGTACAGTGAGATATTTTGCTGCTTGCAATCTGTATCTCAGTGTTTGCTCTTAAAAAACATATCACTTCAAGCCAATGCTGAGTTTGATGCCGGGTGGAACTCAAATGTATGTAGTGAATGGAGAGTGGCAGCATTGAGCACTTTCAGTTCAGTTGACCACTATCGCTTACTACACAAATTAGCCTTTTAATTCTATTATTTTCCTGTACTGCTATCTAAGGCTCTTTTTAATTCCCTGAGTCATTGACTGATGCAAAGACGTCTTTTTTTACTGGCAAAGGCTACTGTTATTTTCCTATTCCTGAGGCAGCAATGCAGCTGGGCAGTGCACTGATACCATTCCCTTTTCTGTCACTTCAAGTGGACGTGCTGTAAGAAGTTTATCTAAAGTCACTGAAGTGTTTGTGAATGACCAGTTTTTCTGAAACAGCCATTTCTCAGGACTCTTTGGCACTGGGCTTGTGCCCCTAGCCCTGCCAGTGAGGTTTGCTGCTTCCAGAGCATGGCACAAACGGCGCTGGCAGCTGCAAACTTGTGGGTGGGCTTCACTGTGCTGTAAAGAACCAGTCTTCGGTTCTCCCAACCCACTTTTCACATCTGTCCAAACCCACTCCACAGGGGAGATTTCCATGTTTGGGAAGACTACTGTCCCTCCATGCAAATGTTAACACAGAGGAATCATAGAGAATCACCAAGGTTGGAAAAGACTTCCAAGATCATCCAGTCCAATTGTCCACCTACCACCAATATCTCCTCATTAAACCATGTTCCTTAGTACAACACCTAAACATTTCCTGAAGACCTCCAAGGTCAGTGACTCCACCACCTCCCTGGGCAGCCCATTCCAGCACATGACCACTCTTTCAGAGATTTTTCCTAACGTCCAACCTGAACCTCCCCTGTCTCAGCTTGAGGCCATTCCCTCTAGTCTTATTGCTAGTTATGCTGGAGAAGAGGCCGACCCCCACCTCACCACAGCCTCCCTTCAGGCAGTTGTAGAGAGTGATAAGATCCCCCCTGAGCCTCCTCTTCTCCAGGCTGAACAATTCCGGTTCCCTCATCTGCTCCCCATAAGACTTGTGCTCGAGACCCCCTCCAGCACCTCGATGGCTTTCTTTTCATGAGGGGCCCGAAAGTGAACACAGTGCTCTAAGTGTGACCTCAGCAGTTCTGAGTACAGGGGGATGATCACCTCCCTGCTCCTGCTGGCTGCACTATTTCTGATACAAGCCAGGATGCCTTTGGCCTTCTTGGCCACCTGGGCACACTGCTGGCTCACGTTTAGCTGAGCATTGATCAGCATTCCCAGGCCCATTTCTTCCAAGGCGCTGGTGTACAAAGTTGAGCAGACACATAAGAAGCCTGCTTATGAAAGCTAAATGATAAACATTAGAAGCAAAAACTTTATTTCTCTGAGAAATACCCCATGTGCTATATTTTCCCTTCTTCTCTGTGTTTTTTTTTTTTTGTGTATGTATGTGTGTATGACTTTGAAGGGTTTCTTTAACTGTCCACTATTCAGTGTCCAGTTACAACTGAGCTTGAAAGAGACCATATCCAGAAATTACAAGTAAATGGGTTACTTTAACTGATACCATATGGCTGTATCTGAGATCAGGATTAAAGCAGAACATGGAGTTACTGGAATGTGTCTGCAGTCTGGGAAGAAGCTCTGTTCATTCTGTGCAATTCTGAGCTGCAATAAGATTATCTCCTTAAAATACTACATGCCAGAACAGCTACTGTAATTGTTCTTAGGCATATCAGACTCTGAACCAGCCAGCTCATAAGCAAGCAGCAATAACAGGCATAGGAGCACGGAGGTATAGTGATATACCCCAACACACCGCTACCACTAGCAAAGGTGATCACTCTCTGGCTCTAAAGCTAAATAGGACTGTTTTTATGAAATACTTCTCTGCAGTCTGCACTGCAAGAAACAACCTGCTGCACAAAGCAAGTCTATCCTCTATAACCTGACAACCACTTATTCATTTACATTAAGATTTAACTTCATGTTTACCTGGTGGATGAAGCAGGCGACGATTGCAGCTGTGGTCAAAACTGATCCGGGCTGTGTTGTCATGGTGACAAGGATTCAACCAGCCCCAGAATTTCCCTACAACTGCAGTCAGTCTCTCCTACTACAAAGAAAGGAAATGCAATTTTCAAAAACTTCTATAGGAGAGGTTGCCAGTAGAGCACGGCGTCCTGTGCGCTGTGCCTCGGCCAGGGGATAACTGCAAAGATGGACCCGCACTGCCAAGCTCCCTGCAGCAGGCACTGAGTACCCAGCTGCACCTTTCACCTGACAGAAAAGAAGTGGAGTTATCCATAACTGCACGGCTGTTTTAGAGCCGGTCAGCAGCCAGATCACGGGATACTAACGGCATTTCTCTGCTATGAGATGCTGTTTTGCTAGGAGATATGGTTTAGTAGCTTACTGGGTAGTAATGGTGATAGGAGGATGGTTGGACTAGATGATCTTGTAGGTCCTTTCCAACCTTGTGATTCTATGGTTCTTTGAATGGATTTTTTTTACGATATCCTTTTTTTTTAAGTAAAGGACTCCATTTCACTCCCGTCTCATTGCTGCTTTGCAAATGTCTTCATGAAAGGATAAACTGTGGAGAATGCTTTTCTTTAAGTGCTTCGGGAGAAAAGAGTTTCCTATAGAAATAGCACAAAGACAATAAAAAACAATTGTCTTTGCTTTTAAAGCCTTGGCCGGTGCCGTGAGCAAGGCAGTGATAAAAAATACATGAGTGTTGTATTAGTTGAGGCACTGAACAAATGAGTTCAGAGCCAATCGATACACAGCTTTTCAGTTCTTATACGTGACATTCGTTTTCATAGCTGCTACATCATTAAAAAATTAATTACTTGTATTTATGTTCCAGCAGCAATCTCCAGCCGAGGCTGGGGCTCACGGTGCTGTCGCTGCAGGAACAGGGCAAGGACAGAGCCTATCCCAAGGAGACCGCAGCACTTGAGCTCACCCATGGCTCTGAGCTCTTTCTGCCTTGAGGCAACGCGCTGCTTTATCCAATCTGAGGCACTCCCAGCAGTAATGAAGAAAAAATAATTGAAAGCAGAATACTAATCGCTGGAAAAAAAGAAAAAGAAAAAAAAAACACAAAGAAACGGTAATAGGATGGGACAGCGTAAGGCCTGCTTGAGAAAAAAATGTGCAATTTGTTTGTTATTATTGCTACTTCATCATTTTATAAAACACTTCTTCACTACTGGTAGGAAGTTGGTAGAATGCATCTTAACTTCCCAGCCTATGTATATACACATACCTGACTTCTCTCAGCGTAACACAGCAGAATATGCAAACGTATGCTGAAACACCTCACAGTTTTTGTGCTTTTTTTTTTTTTTAGTTTAACCTTTCACTGTGGTTTGCTTGTGACCTGTGATGTCTGCCCTTGGGACCAGTCTGATCCTGCATGTTCTCCCTTCCTTGTGCAGTCATTCCATGTGCTGACACCTCCACTTGGCTGCACCAGGCTGCCCAAGTGAGAGAAGGCGGTTTGTGCAGAGGGCTGCAGGGCCCAAGGAATTGGGGCCAGGCAGAAATGCAGCCTGTTATTTCCCCAGCTATACCCTACACAGCAGCCAAATCTCATGAAGAGTTCTCAGCTGGCAATCAACGGGTGTCTGTACAAGAAGCCGCTCCTTTGCAGCCTCATTTGAGCTTCCATTTTTTCTCTCCCTCCTGGAAGCCATTCGCCCTATGAACAGTACAAAATTTGATGGTTTAAAAGGTGTCTTTCAATTTCACCCCCTGCTGTGCTTGATGAAGTTGTTTATTACTTTTATGCTGCAGCTCACCCTTACCAGCTCACCATGCTCATCCCTGGCAGGGGCTCAGCACCGTGCTGCAGCAAGCTGCTGCCATGTCTTTGTGGCTGCTAGTGATGGTCCTGAACCCAAGAAAAGTTCTGTCTTACTTTAGCTACGTTATAACAATTGCTATCATCCCATATGTTTTCTCAAAAAAAAAACAACAACCAAAACAAAAAGAAAGAAAAATGTTAAGATACAAAAAAAAGCAAGTAGGGAAGTGAATAAACATCCTAAGAAAGGATCAATTGAAGTGGGAACAAAGGAAAAGTGAAGGGAAAATTTGAAAAAATCTGAAGTATGACTTCCTTTTTAATGTAATGAAACTTCAGCTCTCTAAATGCTTTAGTAGAGATTCAAACATCTGGCTGCACAAATACATGTAGTTCCAATGAAAGTAGGCATGCTAAATATGTTTTTTGAGGAGAAGAATATAATGACATTTTGGGGTGGGATGAGATTACTGACATTAATACATGGCAGTTATTAGCCCAGCCCTCATTACTACGCTCATTGATTCTGCATACCTGTTTCTTTCACCACTGAGTATTTTGCCCCTTATCCAGTTACAGAGGTTTCCTGTGTCCAGCTGTGCCAGCAGCATATCTCTCTCCTCAATGCCCTGTTGTCCTCTTCTCCCCTCCCTTACTCTCTTGTGCCTCTTCCTGTTTTGCAGTTCCCAGCTCTCACAATGATGCCATGTTTTCCTCCTGAAGTCTCAAACCCATATTTGACCTCTTTTGCCCCTCCAGTTGCTGCTTCCTTTCCCTTTCATCTGTAAATTCACTCAATGTGCAGTTTCTGGAGCACCTCTCCTCACTCCTTTCCTTTCCTACTCACCCACTGCCCTGCAGCAGCCCTTTCTGAAGCACTCCTGGACCTTCCAGATACCCTTTGGGGTCACCATGCATCCTGAGGCTCCCTGTGCTGGCTGCAGCCAGCCCAGCTATGGTCAGGGCGACTCTCCCTTCTGAAGCCATCCTTCCTTTGTTCCTATCAGTATGTTCTTTCCATATTTTTTAATCTCTTTTGCAGAAGAGATTTTGTGTAGAGCATTTCTCATCTCCAATCATTTACTATTGCACTTTGGAGTTGTCTCTTGTCCTCCTCTTATCTCCAGTATTCTCATCTGTAAGTTCAATTGTTTCTGTGTAGAATGATTATTGACCTACCTCTTTCTCACCTCCTATTCAATATTAAATCTCAGGCTGTATCTGCCTTCTCTTTATAATCTTCACCCACCAACACAAATTAAACATGGCTAAAATAACAATAAGCATGGGGTACCTCTTGCTACGTCCAGCCTTCACTGATTAACTTCACTGATTAACACCATTGCCTCCATCCAAGTTTCCCAGTCAATATCACCTCAAACCTCCTCAAAATCCTTATCTAACTTTTTATTTTCCATACAGCATTTCGTATTCCAACCCACCTACAAATTCTCAGTTTCTCATGGGACTTCTGTGAAGTCTCTGTTCTCCAGGAGCACAGCATATCCTTCCCACTCCCCTCCCTCCCCTCCATATTTCATTTGGTCCTCTGCCCGCTCCAGCTGCCTGTGCTGCCCACCCACGGGAGCCTTTGGCCATGCACATGATCTCTTCCTGGTGCCTTGCAGCTCAGTACAGAAGTCTGTAAAGTTACCCTCTCCCATCTGGAAGCTGCCTACAGGCATTTACTGCTCTGTACACAAATTACAATCAACCTGGGCAGCAATCCTTGTCATGCTGTGTTTGTATAGCACCCAACACAACAGATTTCTGCACCTAGATTGAGATTTCCAGACACCGCTGCACACCGAACGATTCTGAAAACATTAGGAACCCCACATCAGACCAGAGCTCCTCATTCCCTTTCCCACCTCTGTCCCTGCTGTAATACCACAGGTGCACAACTGAGAATGTTCCAAGAACCGAGAAACTCAAATTTGCCAGCAAGCACATTGGCAGGACACCACTTGATCAGTTTTCTATTTTGCTTATCACCCTGATCTGATGGCACGTGGAAGAAGGCTGGTGCATCACCACCTCTGCGTCATTTTAAACCTATTTCCTAAATGAGCTGTTTTACAAAAAAATCTAAACATTTCACAGCAAAAAGACAGAGTTCTCTTCCTTTCCCTCTGCCCTACTCAGATACTGAGAATCTCCTCCCGCACACAGCCGAGCACGGCTGTCCGGTCCCTGCGTGCACCCCCAGAGGGGATGCTCCGGTGCGCAGCGCCGCAAACCCGCAGCGTCCTCCAGCCCACACTTCACTGCCTGCTTGCCTTGGTGGGAGCAGAGAAGAGAAAGCGGGTAAAGCACACAGCCAGCCCTACACACGCTGCGAACCTAGGCGTACAGACAGCCCTATGCACATCGTGTAACCAGGCACACGGGGCACACAGGGCGTACAGCCAACCCCACGGCGGGGACACGGCCAGCCACACAGCGGGGACACATCCGGCCCCACAGCCCGCACTCAGAAGCCCGGCTCAGGGCAGCCCCCGCCCGGCCCCGCTCACCGGCTCTCCCCGCGCCCAGCTCTCTGCTGCCGGGCTCGGCGCCGCCGGGTTCCGGCGGGCTCTCGGAGTCGGTGTTGGTCAGCCAGGTGGACTCGGTCTCCCGCGTCCAGCTCTCGTAGTAGCGAGGCTCGATGGCGTCGGCCCGGCTGCCCCCGCAGCCCATCGCGGCCGCCGCTCACAACCGCCGCCCCGGCATCATCGCGTCGCTCCCTCCCCGCGGCGAGGCACGGCCCCGGGCACAGTACGGACACGGACACGGACACGGACACGATCACGGCACGGGCCGCTTTCTCTCCCCGTCTCACACTCGCTCACTCCCACGGCCCCATCGCCGCCCGGCGTGCTCTCTCTCTCTACTCCTCCCGCCTTTATCGATTCCCTCGGCCTCCCTCCCTCCCTCCGCTGTCCCCTCCCCTCCCTCACGTCTCCCTCTCCCAGCCCTTCCCCTCTTCCCCCCCCCTTCCCCTCCCCCCGCCGCACCTTGCCGTGTCCCCGTGCTCCGCCCTGGGCAGGCCGGTTCTTACAGAGCGAGCGCGGTGCAGCGGTCCTCTTGGCCCGTTTCTGCAGATCGCTTTACGTACCCGTTTTACATACATCACAGAACCACAGAATCGTAGTAGTTGGGAAGGACAACTGGGGATCACCCAGCCAAACCCCTCGCTACAGCAGCACCCTGCAGCAGTCGCACAGGAAAACATCCAGGTGGGCTTTGAGTATCTCCAAAGAAAGAGAGTCCGCAGCCTCTGTGTGCAGCCTGCGCCAGCGCTCTGTTACTTTCTCAGCAATGAAGATCTTCCTCGTGTTTGTATGGAACTTCCCGTCCTGTGGTTTCTGCCCGTTGCCCCTTGTTCTGCCCATTTGACTCTTGCCCTTCAGACACTTACAAGGATTGATGTGATCCCCTCTCAGCCCTCCCTTCTCCGGGCTGAGCAGTCCCAGGTCGCAGCCTTTCCTCATACAGGTGATGCTCCAGGCCCCACATCATCTTTGTAGCTCTCTGCTGGGCTCTCTCTAGAGTCCTTCTTGAACTGAGGACCTCAGATGCTCCAGGCCCCCCATCATAATTGTATCTTGCACCCCTATCTCGTACACCACGTGCCCCTCCTATATTTCACTTCTGGCACAGCAGCACACTTTTTGCTGCTGTTAAATGGGAACTGAAGGCACGATAATCAGTGCTTGACTCCAGGCAAATGTATGACCCTCCTCCCTGGATGCACACACTGGGAGGCAGCCAGGAATGAGAAGTGCTGCTGATGGGATTCCTGCAAAGCAGAATACAGCTTGGGCCGGTCAGCCATCCCAGTGAGACGCGGGGGTTGGATGCTGTCACACAGATGGCACACGCCCTTCAGGCACTGCAGGATTGTACCGTGAGGGGGGAACTTTATCCAAAATGAACGTTTCTCTCATTTTGTAGTAGAGTGTCAGGCATGGCCGCCTTGCTCCAAGCACCTCATAGAGTGGCACAGAAGCTGCGCACAGCTGGAGGTGCAGGAGCACAAGCTCTCCAGAGCGGAATACCGTTACTCCCACAGTGTGCTGTAGGGCCCTCAGCAGGCCTTGGCTTCCTGCCCCACCCCCAGGGCCCACTCAGACGCAGGATGGACTTGGGGCACAGAGGGCTCTGATGTTGCTGATCAGCCCTGTGGCTTTGGAAGCTGATGGCTCCTCAGGTGTTCAGCTCACACTGCCATTTTGTGAAGTGACTTCCAGAGAGCACCCACTGCCACAGAATCCCCGGGAGGTTTTTGGTGTGTTTTGCTGAGCTTTGCTTTAACTTAAACATTGGGAAGACTTACAGTGTCTTCCCTGTCTGAGTGCTCACATCCCTTTGCATCACTTTGGTTTAGGTTCTGTCTGTACTCGTAGGAACTACATCTTCAGATATGATCTATCTAATACAGCCTCCAAAGCATTTAGAAGCAAGAGAACAACACAGGGCTCATTTTTCTGTTTTGTTACTACTATTACCACTAGAGAGCAATGAGCCTGTAAAGTAAAGCAGGTTCTCTAGCCCTTATACCAAACCACAGTCACTTTTGCAGAGCTCAGTAAAAGATTCACAGGAGCACACTGCCTTCCTGTTCCTGAGCTAATGAAAGCATGAAAGTACAAAGATCGCTGTGCTCACGTCCAAATGGCTGAGGCCATTTCTGGTGGGTTTATTAAATCACTCAGATGACAGGCTGGATAATTTTCATTGTCAAATATTAAGGCTTGAAAGATGAATTAAAAAAAAAATCCTTCAAAATAAAAATGTGTAAATAATGAAAATAATATATATATATATATAAATTTATTATTATTTTTTTTTAACCTTAGTAAGTAAACTGATGGATTTCATTTTCACCAGTTGCCATGTGGCTGTTCACTTTTGCTCTAAACCTGAGCTGAGGGCAAACCCCAAGACACGCTGCTTGTGTGAATGGGCCCCTGGCCATAAAACTCAAAGTGCATTGAGCTTTCAGAGCTAAATGCACTTTCCTGCACACTGGATGACATGAAAACGTAGCGGTACTTTTAATACAGCAATATACAAGAATATTCAATTGATAATATTAGCTGTTCCTTGCATTTAGAATCATATCAGGGGAGAGCATGGAACAGAAATCTGCCCCCAGAATCAGAAGAACCCCCACATCAAACCAACCCTAGGCATGAGTCCTAGCACTGCCTAGCTACAGGAGAGGCTGCTGCTGGCCACATGAAGTCTGCAGCAATGGCACTGGGAGAAACTTTATGACTTTTTGTTTTCCTTCAGCACCTGAAGTGCTTCAGCCAAGCAGGAGTGAGATTGAGAATGCAATTTTTTTGTCTCATTTAATTTGTCGTGCTGTTACCATCATGCCAGGAGCTTAGCAATGAAGTAAAATGTGATCTCTGTCTATTAATCATTAGTACAAGTATGGTCTCACATAAATCCTATTAACAGAGTTTGTGCTGTGCTGTAGCTGTTCTGGTTTCATGCTGCCTGGTGTATGACATGCAGCAGTGTGTTTCTAATAGCTGCCAGTAACACCCACTCTGTATTTGCTGCTCTCTGTAGTGGTTCCATGGCACTGGGAGTAAAGCTGCAGAATAGGCAGGGGATGAACAAGGGGAGGGTGAGCTTTACAGTTACAATTTTTCAAAATAGATTTTAAATAATTTGATTTTGTACTTCTCCTCATAAAATGTAGGCAGAAATGTGGTAGAACCCATTATTACTTTCCCCTCACAACATTACAGGGTCAAGTTAACAGACCTGTACCCCAAGGGCTTTGCTAGCTGTATATCAGCTTTTAGATGTTCTTTGCATGTTTTGTTCAGAGCAATGGGAGGTTTAGGCAAAAGATGTCCCACCTGTCTTCAGCTTTTAGGTGGTATCTCAGCTTGCTGTATTAGATGATGTTGTACATCATCTGATGTACACCAGCTAAACCTCTTTGTAGGTCTCAGATTTTTTCATAAACCTGTTCCCTTTGCACAGAAAAGCAGAGAGAAGCTCAGGTTTACTTGCTTACCTTGCAGTTCAAGGCCATGGCTAGGTGAGGAAGGTCCATTTGTCTCCTAATTTGCAGGTGTGCAGAGTATCCTAAGCACCACTGCATTCCTGATAGATGCAGCAGTCTGTTAATGACTCGTGTAGCCTCCTGCATAGTGGAGTTCTCCCCTCAGAGAGCCAAAATAGCAGAGAAAGAAGGAGGAGAGCGTTTAGGATCCTTGGTTCAACCAACGCCAGTAACTGCCAGCTATCAGCTCAGGTTATGTCCTGCTGCACTTCTGAAACCAGGTGTCACCTTTTGTCCTGATGTCATTTGTGCAGCCCTTATGGATTTCAGTACTACATTCTACTTCTTTTCAACATCTTCTGGGCTAAGTCACCAGCATCCCACAGACACAGGCAACTGAGGAGTTGCCCACTGTGGCATCTGCAGGAAGATGGGCTGGTCTGTCCCTTTCTGTGTGAGTGTAATTAAATCTAGGGTAGCCTTTGAGTCATCAGGATGTCACACAACAGCACTGTGGTTTCAGAACCCGATTGCTCTCAAGTCAGCCTAAAGACATACAAACACAAGAATCCAGTATTGCTTAGTGTTACAAATGTTCTGTATATGCATTCCATATTTTCAAGATATGTGCATTGTTTTATGTAATTAAAACTGGACACTTTTTCTTTTTAGACAGGTATTTTGTGCACCTGAGGAGAAATTAATTATCTGTGTTACGGCTGTTCGACTTCAGCACTCTAAGCTTGCAATATGCCTGGAAGCAAGCTTACTTCTGAAGTTTTCACACTATATCCATGAGTCAGCTTTCCTCCTAACAGGCAGGCATTTACCTCAACAATCTTTACTGCAATTAATTCTTGTAAAATACTATTTTCTTGGCTTGATTATTCAAATATTTCACTAAAAAAATTTCCAAATGTGTATCATATGATTTCTACAGTACTGTGCGTTTACTATGCTCATCTTCTGACAAGGAAACAATGGCATTCATTTATCTTATATGGCCATTCAAGAAAGTTGCCAATTTACTATTCAAGAATTACTGAAAATGAGATATTTACATCTCATTTTCTAGCTACATCTGAAGGTCTGGAGAGATGTCTCCAAATAGCTCACAATCAGAAGAAGGTTAATTATCCTGTCCTTCCATTTCTCTTTATGTTTTCATATTTAAAGATGACTCAAAAATCCCACAGCCCAGATAACAAAAGATTTCAAATTTGCACACCCGAGCCTGACAATTTAATTTCAAATTAGATTGTCCCCCCCTAGATGAATAGCTATTCCCACTTGTGAATAACTGTGATCCAGCAGTACCTAAATTTCCTGAGATGATGAACTGAAAATTTCAGTCACCTGAACTTTCCAAAGGGAAGTCTCTGACTGAGCTTTGTCCCTGCCCTGCACCTCACCTGCTCTGCTGCAGCTCACCCTTCCTGCTGAGCCCAGTGAGAGACTGTCCAGCATGTTATGTGCAGACCAAACTTCAACATCAGTATGTGGAAAGTTAAAATTTTACTTTCGCCTCTAACTTCTGAAAAGTCAGGATTTTAAACACGTTAGAGTTTCCTTGACTGTGGAAATAAGGTATGGTACCTTTGCCTTTGGAAGGCGGCATCACCCTGTGCTGCGTGAACTCAGTCCTCTGGCATTCCAGCATGGCAGGTGGGTGGAAACGGCTCAGCAGAGCAGAGGTGTTTGGCAGGGTGATGATAGAAATGGAGTTTTCAGAAAAATAGGATGCAAAATATCAAGGATGTAAGGAAACTGCCTCAAGTTGTGCCATGGAAAGTTTAGATTGGATAGCAGGAAGAAATTCTTCACTGGGCTCATGGTCAAGCATTGGAATGGGCTGCCCAGGTTGGCGGTGGAGTCCCCATCTCTGGAGGCATTTAAGAGACACGTGGATATGTACCTTAGTGACTTGGTTTAGTGGTGGACTTGGTAGTGTTAGCTGGCTGTTGGACTTAGTGATATTGTGGCATATAATTGACTATATGGCTCTGTACAGGGACAGTTTGCCACTGGGAGGACACATTTGCCCTTGGGGAAAATACGCTCTTGAACACTTCCTGCAGTTTTGGCTGTATTACTTTTTAACACACAGAGCTGCTGGTTGTTCTCATAGCCATTCCCTTCAGCCCAGTGTTTGAAAGGCATCAGAACCTCCAGCAGATGCTCATGCAGCAAGGCAATGCCATGCTGTGACAGGCAAGCCTTTTGAAGATGGTAAACCATCTTTCTTTGGCCCCTTTGGATATCCCAGACCTATTAAAATAAGTAAAGGTAGTGAAACAGAAATATTTTCTAGGACCAAATTTGTCAGCTGTGCACAATGTGTTACTTAAGGATGTTCCAACATCTATCAGCCAAGGAGCCTGAGCGCAGCAGCTCCGGTGCAGTCTGCACAGTTACAGCCAAGGAAGCTTCACAAGGCTCATGAGGGCAATTTGTGAGTTCTGAGAGAGGAATAAGCAGCTTGGCTTGCCGAAAGCCAGCCACTGGCCTGGGTGCCAGCTGTGGTGATATGGGGACCTCAGGCTGCGTGGCAGCGGCTTTGTTCCCACTGCCCAAAGCCCTGCACAGCTCCTGCACGTAACCTGCTTTCTTTGCACTCTGTTCCAAGACAACAGTTTGTCCCTAGTTAAAAAGTAAAGCATAAAACACAGTCATAAACTCAATGTTTTATGGCACTGAATAGCATCCTGTGTGGGAATTTATCACTGAAGATGTTCCTGGCAGAATGAATCTGAAGTTTTATGGCCCTAGCACACAAATCTTAATTAAAATAGCTCCAGTTTTTTCCTTCGGATGTGTTCCATCTGCAGATAGCACAAGATTAAGCAGGTACTGCTATGGTTTAATTGGTTATAGGTAATTTAGTTATTTTGCTATAGATTTTAACAGCCCAAAGCAACAGCACAGTGAAATCTAAATACAATTAGTAAGGCACTAGGCAAGCACTCAGTTGGCTCTGTGCTACATGGAGAGCTATGTGACCAGGGGGAGTTGCTAACAGTACACACACAGAGTGCATTATGTCCACTGTAAACCCTAAACATTTTCCTCTGCACTCTTCTTATGCTTTGCACCATTTTCTGCTCTGCCAAGCGGGTGGGAAAAAAAGGAGAGGGGAACTGGAAGATTTCATCTGCGGGTGTTATCAGGGTTTTAGGTAAGAGTTCAGTTAGAAGTAATCACGCTGGATTTTTAAATCTTGCTTTGCAGTTTTATAGTCAGAATGATTTAAAACAGCAGAGATCATCCCCATTCAATAAACACTTGGAGTATTTCTAAGCTTTAGCACAACTGAACTAAACATCCCCTGCTGTGCAAATCTTCTTTCCAGCTCCAATGTTTCTGCTGAAATGCTTCTAAACGGGACTGTAAACTTACCTGAGAGCAATTATTCTGCATTTAATGCCATTCTTTAAAAATGTAGTTCTGAAAGAACCTGACTCGGTGCTCATTTCCTCTTTTATGCCCAAGCACCGTTCACTCTATAGCAGCTCACCCTGAGACCCCTCCTTGCATTCTCCTTGGTACGGTGCAAGCAGTCCCAGGAGCTGCAAAGCAGCCAGGAATGGAAACAGCAGTCCAGCAGTGCTCCCCGCGCATCACTTTGTACATGAAGAAGTGAAACGCAACTGTAAATATTGTGAGGCCTCAGCCATTTCAGTTTGGTACACAGGGTGTGAGTCACCGGTTGCTGCACAGTGCCTGTGTTTGAGGCGTGTGTCAGCGCAATGGGAGAAGGCAGATGATACCGCTATTATGTGAAACCGCTGCCACCCACTGCAGTGACTCACCCGGCGTCACCCAACAGGATTTACATCAGCTTCAAAATACATCTCCGTTATCTGTGCCCGTCTCAGCAGGTTATTTGTTTCTTCCTCCCAATCCTTCTCAGGTTGACAACAACAGGGCTGTGTGCTTTTCCACCGGAGGTGGTATGGGGCTGGAGGCTCTGCCTTCCCGTTGTCAATTTGTCTGGGACTTTGGGGGGTGCAGAACCACAGCAGCACTACAGCAGAATTTCCCCTTTGCACTAAATGGCCGAGCCCTTTCCTATGAGGGAGATTGTCTTTATTGGTTGAGATCTGCTGCCCCTGCCAAGAGCAAGTCCATCTGCACTGTCTTAAAGCACTGAAGGAACACAACTGAGCCCTGATCTGTGTTTGCCTCTAAGTGTCAGTCTGTAAACAGCGGAGATTTGGGGGCCAGGAGCCTAAGAGAAGGACCAGACAGTCTCACTGGTCACTGCTGACATTTGCTACTGCTCTGTGCACCTGTGGGCAAGCAAACTGAAGGGGAAATGGGTCAGATCTGGGAGGGGGCACTCGGCTGGAGCAGCAGCTGCTCCCTAGTGGCAGTGCGGTGTCTTGCAACCGTTTTGTGCCTGGAATAATATTAAATAATTAATTGCATTCTTATTTTTTTGAGAAAGTTAACTCAATTATTAATTTCCTGGTTCTCTATCATATTTTGTATGCAAAGGGACATCTAAATACATTTGAGTATTTGGGTTTGAATTAACTGAAATCAGAATTAGAACATGGCTGAAAATTTGGCGTTCTGGCTCTGTGCCTTATTTCTCAAATCTGGAGAAATTGAGTATTCCAGTGTTGGATTGCTGCCTGAGTAAATATACACACATTGAATACAGCATATAAAAGTAAAAAGACAAAACCACTAAAATATGTATCAAACATTCTCAGAACACGGAGGGAAACTACTGACAGAGCTCTTCCATCTTTGTGCAATGACAAGAGCTGGTTCCCCGTATGGAGCAGTGGGAGAGCAGTGCTATCAGAGAGGGCTGCTGTCACCCCCAGGCAGCAGCAGCTCCTCAGCTGCCCCATCCTAAGAGATCTGCTGGGCCCATCTGCCCGTCTGTCCTGTTCCGGAGACACCAGAGCTCCAGGATTGTGTTTAAAATTTGCTTTCACTGCTCCCCCATTACTAATAATTGATATGGACAGATCTCAGGTACAGCTCTGTCTGAAGGCACAAAGAAGAGCCCTCTGAGAGAGGCTCCTCTCACCTGCCCTCTGACCCAGACTGCACTCTCTGATGTGTGGCATCTCACAGGCGTCTCGCACTCCCCAAATTCTCCACATTCTTTATTAGACATTCTTCATGCATCACTCTCCCTCACAATCTAACCTAATCCGAACTAATTCCATGTCAGTTTTTAACAGTTTTTAACAGCCAGAAAGCTTTCTATGTATTTTCTTCAGCCACTTTTTGACCTTCAGATGTACTTACAGCAATACATCATTTTAAAAGCCTCAATAATTTACTTTTCTCTAGGAGTTGTTTGCAGGTGAAAGATAGGCTTTCCAAATCTGACTTCATACCTTTGTTCGAACTACAGCTCACCAAAGATGAAGCCTTGCAAGAGCCTCTCATCACCAGGAAGTTGTGTCCCATTCTCATCTAGATTTCTTTCTAGAAACCATTTTCTTCCTGCCCAGTCAGCGCTGGCATGTTGAGCAAAGAATAACTCCATTTTATTTTCCTTGTCCCTTCATCATCATGTAGAGGTTAGGTTTTGGAAATCCACTTCAGTATAAGTAACTTTTTGCTAGAGAGGTAAATTACCCTGAGTTTATAACCAATGATATACAGGTATTCTGCTGTGGCATGGCTGAACGATGAGCTGAGGATTCGACATGATTTTTATTTCAGCAGTTATCAGATTTCAGTGTGAGGTGTTTTGAATAATAACTGCTGTTCTCCTTCAAAAGCAAAAATTTGAGACTCTACACAGTGTATAAGAATACATTTACATTGTTTTTAAGCATTATGGTTTTCTCTATCAGCCTTTTTTATTAGCTCTTTTTTTTTTTTCTTTTTTTTTTTTTCACTATAAAAGGCAAATCCCACCTGTGGTTAACACAGGAAGGAGACAATTTACTAGAATAGAGCTGATCACAAATGGCTAAAAATGTATACTACTACAGAACAGACAAAACTGAGGCATGCTTTGATTTTTAAGAAGAGAGGATGGCACTGAGGAAATTTCACTAGGACTATGGCTTGCTGAAATGTTATTTGGCAGCTTAAGCTACATGTATAGCCAGCAGATATGCCCCAGTTCAGTGCACCATTTTGAGCCAGCTGCAGAAGTTAAGCTGTGGAAATCTTGTGGGTGTTGTTATCCACCGTAGTCCTGTAGGGCTTAAGGTCTACTCACTCACTAGCTTCTATCAAGTGAAACTTTGTTATGAATGAATAGACAATAAGTGTTACATAAAGGCTTGACAACTTTGAAAGTCACCTTCTCTTAAGAATTTATCCGTATCTACTTGGCATTGAATGAGACTTCTGTGTTACCAATATACATGGGAGAAATTCTCCCATGGCAATGTCACTTTTCTTTATCCATTTTCCACAGCACGCTTTGGGTCTCCTGCTGGTTTTCTCCCATGCTTCAGGAGATGAATTCACCGCATCGGAGTTCATCAATCTAGAGGACACCAAGGACTGCAGATTAAGATAAATTCACTCTGCTCTTTTTTCTGATCTTCTTGGGTAGCGGTGTAGTGTGCAAGGACAGGTGTAAAAGAGTTGTAGGATCTGAACAGTGCCAGCCCTGAAGGTCAGGGAGAGAGGAGATCAGGCTCTGCTGATTTCTGGCAGTGAAGATCAAAGTACATCAATATGGCTATGAGAGGAGGTTAGCAAATTCAGTTCTGTCCCTGTTAAAGGGGTGTTTTTGTTTTTCTTGCTCTTCAAGAACAGAAAACACAGAGATCTGTGCAAGTTGCATGTGGATGTTAGTGTGTGCAAGTATCACATGCCTATGAGAGGGGATCCAGTGTCCAGGATGTGGAGGAGTTTGCATGTGACCCCAGTGTTGGTCACTGCTGCAGAGGCCTTGAGGCAGTGTTAGCAAATGGCCGTGCTCACACGTGGCCCAGCCTGCTGCTCGGCCTCTGGGCTCACAGCACGGCCAAAGCCCTGCACCTGCTGGTGCCAAGGCGGGCCAGGGAGCAGGATGAGCCAAATTGCAGCTGGAATCAGTGTGTTCCTGGGTATGCATGGAGTAAAGAAGGAGTAAAGAAGAGAGGCCTACAGAAAGTCTCTCAGCCGTAATCATCAGTTGCCCTGAGTGCAGTGATGAGACAGGGACTAAGCGGTTATTTCAGTAAAATATCATTCTTCATCTGATGTCACCCAGTGTAGACAAATACTACCCATTTGTGCCGAGAACATTCCCTGAAATTCTGGAATTACTCAGCTGTTGTTTTTAGAAAACATTGTGCTGCAGATCTGAACAACACCTCACTTCTCCAACAAGCCTACCGATGGGAACTGCTTCGGTACACGGGTTATTTATTAGCAGTCTGACCCTGCACCTGGGAGCCCTCATTATGAACTGTGGGTTTGCTGTACGTCTGTGCAAAGAGAGCAGCGTGACTCACCTGGACCCAAGAGATGGCAGGCTGATAGTAGCTGGGCTTGGTTGTTGTTTACTGTTTGCGTTCCTGATGATTGAGGCAAAGCAATGAGCCCAAATCTGCTGTCATCGAATGCAGATTTATCACCCATACAACGCGTGTGTTCAGCGTGGGACTGAGTTCGCACACAGCAGGTGGTATCATCACCTTTGTTTCATCTTCCCTGCGTGATTCATAGTAAGAATAGGGAGATAAATACCACACATTTAATAGCTTCAAGAATAGTTAAAAAGCAACAAGAACAACAACAACAAAGAATGCTTCATCTTAAAGCTTCCCTGCATAACACTGCAAAACGGGGGTTTGTGGAGAGCTCTATGGAAGGATCACAGTGAGTTGGACACAGCAGTATGGAAAGAGTACTTGGGATTTAGCAGGAGATCCAGCCTCCTAAAACTGCCAATGCCCTGCTACAGTCAATGAGGATCCCATTACTAGCTTGGAGAGCAGTTCACAGATAGTCATTTGGAAAGAGTTCAAGTCAGATGGGTGAGCAAAACACCAAGTGCTGTGTGATGTGTCCCTGGCTGCCCTCCTACCATCCGGGAGGGTATGGACCTCCTGTAGGCCCCATTTCTTCCATGCTTGTCTTCTCAGCTGCCCTATGGCAAGTCAGATGGCACTGGACATGGTCCAACAATTGTAATCAGCTCTGTGCCTCTTCTTCTCTATACTGAGAGCCTGCACTTCTAGTATACACGCAGGTTATACCAAGAATGGTGCTGTCGGGAGCTGAATTCCATCTTGCATGGTTAGATTGCCTTCACACTGCCGCCTGTGCTCTTTGATTTCTTCCCAGGAGATGTTCGTGATGATAAAGACACCTTCTCCACATTACACAAAAATATTGAATACTTCAGAATTTATTGCAAATAACAATATATCAAAGCAAAGATTTGCTTAAATCAAAATATGATATTGTGTTAATAATTATATAGGAAAAAAAAAGAATATTATTAAAGCTGTAAAGTAACTGACCCACTCGTAAAGATTTTTGTAAAATCTACAATAATCTTCTTTTCAAGTCTTGAAGCTCACAGGTTTGTTTCGCTAGGAAAGAGTTGGAGAGGGATGACATCCCTACACTGGTATTTTAAGCATAAGTGGATTTCGCATGATTGTTAAACTCTTTGGGATCCCTGAATGAGAGCTAATGAGAGATACAAAGGCCTGAATGAGTAAATGTATTATCTCCCAGTCAAACGAAGCAGCAGGGAAATTATAGGTTAGATTCACCACTTTGAGTGTAACCTGTACCTGATTGAAATAAGTGGCAAGACTGTCTTTAATTGAAACGGGGACAGTGTTTGACCGATTCATCTTTTGAAGCTGTAAGGTTTTGAAGTACTTTTGTTATTAAAACCACTTTTTTCATCTCACCACGAAAGAATAATTTCCTACTTTTTGAAGCAATGTATTTCAATAAGGCCAGCTAAAGTATTTAGCAAATTTAAAGCCATTTTTAGTGATTTTAGAATTCATTTTTAGACAGTACTTAAGTAATTATCTGAATATATTTTTCCATTTGAAAATTAGACAATTATTAGAAACGGGTACTTTATAGCAGTAACTGTATTACTCATTAGAAAAACAACAAGCTGCATATACCATATACCAACTGATACCATGGTATCAGTTGACCTAATAGTGTTCCCAAATAGTTTAATTATACATTTTCCACAGGTTTTGGGCCCTCTTGAATGCACTCAGTGTAGTGGGCCTGAAACTGCCATTTGCACTAATAGTGGCCATCACAGCGTTGGATGTGACAGCAACGACCATCTATTAGACACCCAGCAAGCAAACTGGGTGGCGTTTGAAGATGGCTGTAATGTTGCAGTTGTAGATACATAATTCTTGAAGGGCCAGGTTCTTCTTCCATTTCTCTGAAGAAGAAAAAAAGAAGGAAGAAGAAATAACAATTTACAATAACAATTATGAACAGGTTTGGAGCACCTCATACCTTCAGAGGTCAACCAATGCCCCAAGGAATGTTTGTTCAGTCTGGAGAAGGGAAGGCTCCAGGGAGATGTTACTGTGCCTTTCAGCACTTGAAGGGAGCTTACAAACAGAACTTTTTACATGTTTTTAAGCTAGAAGAGGGGAGATTTAGGTTAGATGTTAGGGGAAAATTCTTTACTGAGGAGGCAGTGAGGCCTTGGCACAGACTGCCCAGAAAGCTGTGGTGTCCCATCCCTGGAGGCGTTCACACCACACTGGATGGACCCTGGGCAGCCTGAGCCAGTGAGATGCTGCCCACAGCAGGGGGTTGGAACTGGGTGGGCTTTAAGGTCCCTTCCAAACCAAACCATTCTATTCTGTTATTTAGCTAACAGACTTGAAAAAAGGAGTGTGATGCTCTAAGCTGCAGCATTTCCACAGGCAAGGAAATCCATGTCAATACCTGAATGAAAGCCAGATTTTCACCTAAATCAAGTTGAAGATCTTTGTCACCTTCACCTTTAACAAAAGTTGTTGAGAGATAAACACTATCGGGCACTTCTCTCAATTCTCACTACAAGTGGGTCATTTACATGCCTGTACAAACTAACATAGGTTAAGAATTTACATCACACCCATTTGATGTTCAAGAAGCATTTTAACATTCCTATCTCATCTTGCTGAGGTCAGTCTGTTGTGTTAAACTTCTCCCTGATTACATGTGCTGCATATTTCTGTTAGGCTCATCTAAAGTATGTAAGCCACAGCTCGGGATGCTTGTGTCCACATTCTGTTCTGATAGAAATGTAAGCACGCACTCTCCGCTGTCCTTCCCCACTTCCTATGTCTGTAATTGCTTTCTGTAAAAATTAAGTTAAATTATTTGTATGCTAAAGACACAAAACTTAGATCTCCTATTTAAAGAATTCTTGATTGCTTTTTCCATAGGGGAACTGGGAACTACTCCGTCCTTCAGATAACTTTAAACATGTAAATGATGCGGCATTGGAGTCATCCCTGATAACTGAGTACACTTAATATACCTCTGGCAAGCAACTCTGCATTACAGTCTTTTCATACTGATTTCCCAGTGAATGAGTGCGGCAGATAGAAAAGCAGAACTATGCAATAGGGAGCTGTTGGCATTCCTTTGCTACCTCACAGCTACCTCACAGGTGGTCTTCTTAATAGAGCATTATTTCTCAAGCAATTACAACCCCTGTTTTACTGGCACTTACTTACTAGGGGCTAACCTTACCCTTGAAATGAGATGTAAAAGCATTCACACTGACACCAGTATTTCTGGATGTGATTTTGCCTTAGTAATGCCTACAAACATTCACTTGGGTGAACTCAGCCTGTTAGGCCGTTGTTTAGCTATGGAGAATAAAGACTAGGAGATATCAGAATTCAAGACAAGCAAGCGAGGACTGCAAACACGGAATATTTCTATGAAAACCAAGTTACTGAGAAGGAAAGAAGAATATTGCTAAGCAACATGAAAGTATTCAGAACTGCAGGCTCTGGTAGAGTAAAGGAATAATAAAGAATGGTGGTAAGACAGGAAAGTCAAAGTAGCAGAAGGACAAAAGCTGAGACTCAGGAAAGAGCAGCCAATGACATGATGAAAGGTGACCATGACAGAGTAAAAGGAGACTGGTAAGGAACTGGCCATTGTCCCTGGCTGCTCAGGGTGGAGAATGGGTTCTTATGGAGTGACATTGTTCTGTGTACTCTAAATTAGTATTTGTTTTTGCAGTTGTTTTCTCCATCATGTTTTAAGGTGATGTTAAGTTGAAAACCCTTTCCTGCCCAGAGCCTCCTCTTCCTTCTTTCCCCTGGATGAGAGCAACAGAGGCACAGCTGCTCCTGGGCTGGCTTTGCATTGCAACCACGATTTGACAAGCACTTCCAACACCCAGGCCTGTTTCCATCTCCCTTCTGCTACCGCTGGCGGATGTGCAGCGCTGCGTGCCAGAGCAGGTAACCCTCACAATGGAAAACCAGCTGGATCTGTTAGCAGCTCTGCTTCCTCATACTGGCCCCATCACTGACACAAGGCAGGGAACGGCCAAACGGATTTATGGGGGAATAAAGTACCTATGTAGTCCTGTCCACAGCAACTGTGATTTCCTCCTGATGAGACTGAAAAGGCAAGCCTGACATCAACTGAAATAATAGACAGTGTAACTAAATCCAGTTCTGGAATCCTATATTTTTAATTTCAGATACAATATTAATTTCTAGGTAGCAATTGTGAGTCCACTTCTAGCTCACCAGAAGTGAATGTGTGCAGCAGAATGTTAATCTCAGAAGAGCATGGGGAAGCAAAGCATAGTAATCATGTGCAATACTAAGTATTTCCTTGGTAGTATGAGGCTACAGAATGAAATAATTAAAAGATCAAACATTTAAATTCAAACCTTTATCACTCAGTAAGTGCTGAAAGTTTTACTGGGACTGCTCCACAAAAGCAGCTCGAGGGTGCTCTCTAGAGGTGGGAAAAAAAAAGCTTTGCATTCCAGATTTTGTTGAAGCACACTTCTGCAAATCACGCAGGACAGCAGAAGTCCTCAATGAGCCTGCATAATACAAAAGCTAAAAGCACTTTGTTTTTAGAATAACCGAGCACAGGCCAATAAATAGCGAACAGACCTATAATAGCATGCACGTTCACTTTTTTTTTTTTTTGAACTTTAACATGAATGCTACAATATTGCTAAACAGTATTTGCTATTCAAAGCTGGCTCTCCATTATCTACTTAATTTAGTCTCCCCTGTAGTTTTCTTCATACAAAACAGCCGTGCCCTCTGTGCTTCCCCACAAACTCTCTTCTTACTGGAGAGAAAGAAATTGTACATATTCTTCCTAGCCCAAAAGTTCCAGAGAGGCATAATGCTACAATAATTTGCTTATGGGCTCAAATGAAGCTCAAGAAAATGAAGATCGAATTCATAGAACAGAATCACAGAATCATAGAATTATAGAATTACCTCAGTTGAAAAAGACCTTCAAGATCACTAAGCCCAACCATCCTCCTGACCTACCAAGTCCCATCACTAAATCACATCCCTCAGTGCCATGCACACTCCTCTCCTAAATACCTCCAGGGATGGGGACTCCACCACTTCCCTGGGCAGCCCATTCCAGTGCTTGGCCACCCTCTCCATGAAAAAATCCTTCCCTTCTAAATCCTATCTCTTCTAAACCTTCTTGGCACAATGAAGTTGCACTAGCAGGAATTCATATATTACACTTGTTTTCCTTGGCTGTACAAAATGCAAACACTGACCTTTGCAAGATTAAGGTGTCATGATTTACTCCAGCAGTAACTCTTGCAGTCAGTGACAGGAGTTGATTCACTTGTACTAAAGCAACACTAAAAAGATCCCATCCCCATGGAGTGAAGGGTGTTGCCATTTGCTTATGACTCATCTCACATACTGTGTCCTAAAGATATGTAAGTTAGTGTAAGATAAACTGTGCACTATACAGTTATCTGCGTGGAGGCAAATACCAAGCTGCTGGCAAATGTTCGCCTTTCACACTAAGAATTAAACCTAAGTTAGGTGGAAGACAAACTGCCTTTATTGGCATAAGAGATGTGCAGAATTCAAGCATCCTTTCCACAGTGTGAATTCTACTAAAACAAAGCCAAACCAAATTCATGTACCAGGCATCTGGTTACCTTCTCACCACTTGTTTCTCTGGGCCAGTCCCTGTGGGCCATGGTTTTCTGCATCTAATAGTTAAGCAGGACATAGATGCATTCATCTTTCAAAAAGCTTTTAAAAATCGTGAATACCTCTATGAACATTAACACTGAGGTTTAAAAGCAGAGTGTTTTAAAATACCACTATATTAAAAACAAAAACTGCACCGAACCAAAGAGCTGACATCTGCTGGTCACCCTGGTTTGCTGTGTGTAGCAGCTGTAGTCCTTAAGCCAAATGCAATCCCAGAATGAGATTCCCGAATATTGCAGGAGCACTCACACACCTGCCTCTGCTCAAGAAAAATTACAACAATTAAGACCAACTTTAACACTTAAAAAAAAAAAAAAAACAGCAATTCAACATGCCACCGTATTGCCTATGTCTGTCACCTCACCTGATACAAAACTCTTTTGAATGCCTGTTTACTGTTTAACCTTCTAGGATACAGAACAGGACATTCCTCTCCCTGCCTGTGACCTGTAGCCATCTTGCACAGGATTTCCCTCCCTGCTAGTTGACCACCAGCCTCCTGGTTGTTTCTTCCCAGATGTACAGCTTTAGGCTTCTCTCTGCTGAACGTCACGCGGTTCCCATCAGCACAGTGGAAGAGAAATAGGCTGAGGTCACCGTGAGGGAGCCATGGGGTCTGTCAGCCACTCCTCCCAGTATTACGTCATCAGAAAACTTGCTAAGGGTGCACTCTGTCCTGACTGGGTGCACCAGTACTGACCTGAGGGCACACCACTACTGGTACCACTGGATGGCCTTCATGCTATGGATTACACCACTCTGAGCTGTCTCCTCACTTAGCTTGCACGTACTCACTGTCCAGTTTTCCCTACCAAACATCCGTATTTCCTCCTCTTCCGCCCAGTTCTCCACTTCTCTCCAGTCCAGGTGATCCTAGAACTCACTGAAGGTATTGTTTTCTAATACAACTTCATTACTACATCCTATTTGTGAGTCTTCAAAAGCTAATCATCAACATTTCAAGATTCTTATTAAAATTTTGGTGCATTGCTATTTTGGATACTTCTGCTGTGCAGCAGCTGTCTCTCCTTCTCAGATTTCAACTATTTCCAGCTATGTAAGTGGTGAAAATCCACATATGCCTGCTTTTCCTATTAGGCCATGAATCACCTGTTGTTACTTATTATAGTACAAGTCAAATTTCCATACCACTCACATTCCAGAGAAGACCAGGCTCTTCATTTCCTCCACAAATTCCTTTTAACCTTAATTTTAATCACTTGGCATGCTTCTCAGAGATGGAATGAAAGTTTTCCATTTTTATACACTTTAAACCTTGTTCCATTTGCCACAATTATTTTAAGAACTGCAGAAATACATTAAACCAAATCAAGAGGAGATTTTTATTGTAGCATTTTCTTATAAGTTAAATCTAATACAGACCAACTCCCATTCCTATACCTAAATTATCTTTCTTCACCACTAGGAAAGCCCAACAGTATCAGACATCTGTTATTCCAAGGCTGGCCCTTAACTCCTCACAAACAAGAATCAACCACTGCAGCCCTAAATAACTCCAGCCCAGACACACCATTGAAAGGAAGTTCACAGCAGCCACTTCCCATCTCAGTCCTAAGTCAGTTTTAAAGGGTACTGCAGTTGTTATTATACATTTAGCAACCGAAATACATAGTATGTTTATAGCAGCTGTGACAATTGGTACTAAAATAAACAACTCCTCTCTATGTATACACTAAATGGCAGTCGTCACATGTATTGTATGGTAGGAAGGATGTCACAACAAGAAAAAAGTAGCAAAGGGTATTTAATAACTCAAAGCCAGAAAGCAGTCCCAGGCTGCAAGCGATTGCAAAGAATGCAATAACTAAGATGTTCAGTGGGCTGGAGCACCTCTCCTATGAGGAAAGGTTGAGGGGACTGAGATTGTTTAGCTTGGAGAAGAGAAGGCTCTGGGGAGACCACAGTGTGACCTTCCAATACTTGAAGGGAGCGTATAAACAGGAAGGGTGATGGCTGTTTACAAGGGTGGATAGTGATAGGACAAGGGGAATGGTTTTAAACTGAGACAGGAAGGTTTAGGTTGGATATTAGGAGAAAGTTTTTCACACAGAGGGTGGTGACACACTGGAACAGGTTGCCCAAGGAGGCTGTGGATGCCCCATCCCTGGAGGCATTCAAGGTCAGGCTGGATGTGGCTCTGGGCAGCCTGGTCTGGTGGTTGGTGACCCTGCACATAGCAGGGGGGTTGAAACTGGATGATCACTGTGGTCCTTTTCAACCCAGGTCGTTCTACGATTCTATGAATGCAGAATTATTTGAAACAATATCACATTAGAATTGGTTGTTAGCATCCCACCTTACCTTCACTTTGGAAGAATCATCTCAATCCTGAGAGTCATGAAGATATAAATAAGAAAACATTCATACACAGGTCTGCTGAGCAGTCACCACACTTGCATATTTCTGCCCAAAGTAAAAGAAATACCTACAACTCTTAACAGTATTTGTGTTTCAGACAATGGCATTTTTGTACCAATGCAGGCAGGATGCAGCACTGGACTGAAGCCATAACGCATCATTTCGGTTCAGACACGGCCAACTGCAATTAGATGTTGCACAACAAAGTGACACATTTGCACACGTATGTTTATTTTTTCCTGTGTGCTTACAGTGCTTCATTGTAATTTTACAACACTCAGAAAGCACAATTTCATACCAATCTTACATACTTTACATCACAGTTCAACAATGTTAACACGTGTATCTACTAAATCAAATGAACAAAATGGCCATAAACATTTACACTATTCTTCTGTAAACAATTTTTTTTAATAAACGATGGGGAATGGAATTAACACAGATCACGTATGAAAGAGGAATGACCTTTCCCTTAAATAAATCACTCTGTTTATAAATACTTCAATTCTCTCAATATACATTTACAGACGTTTATTTAAAAGCAGATTACCTACACTTCCCTTTAAAAAGAAAATGTCTATAGATGGACCACCGCGGTTAAAATTCACCTAACATAAGAAGCAAGCATGTGATTACTAGAGTGTTAAAGGTATTACTTCAATCTTACTTCTGTTTGTTTACACCAACACAGGATTGTCACAGGATTGTTAGGGAATTTTTACTTGAATTCCAGTAAATTGCAATCGATCTTGTAGTACACATACGGGTAATACTCCTGCTGACTGAGGTTTAAGCCTGGAATATCCATAGTTGCCTGCAAAGAAGTTTTGAAGCTGGTTAGACTCTTACAACTCGGACTCCTATTCAGAAATTGATTTAAACATTCAGATGTTTGAGAAGGCAATCAGACAGTCAAGACTTCAAGCTTAAACATTCACTTGAAATGGAAAATTAAGTAACAAAGTTATAACTTTGAAAAATATTTGTCAAAAATGAATCAAAAGTTTCCAGAATCTAAGTAGCTTTGCATCAATAATTCACATCCATTTCGTTAGTAAACACAGCACCACTAAAAGGAAGGTAAAGGACTCCAATTATGTCCTACTACTACTAAACTCAGCCAGCTTACACAAATAATGTTACAGGGTACTGATCCAAGAAGCTACACGAAGCTTAGCAACTCACTTTAATCATCCCACATTTCCTTCTCCACCAAAATGCCTCAAAATATTTTGGAAAAAACATTACAATAAATATAACTAAAAGATTTCCTTTGTAAGTAGCAACTGAACTCACTATGTAATAATTTTTACTCAATTTTTAACTATGAAAAGCACTGCTTTTCAATATAAAATTAATGTAGTACAATAAGCCTCCCAACAAATCAATTTTAAACATGAATATAAGACATGAAAGTGGAACAGATGACTCCATCTGCACAATTTAGATTTCATTAGCAGAGAAGAATAATGACATGAAGTTAAAAATACAAATTAGCAACTAAAGAAAATATCATTTTAAGACCACTGTTACCTTAGACAATGGATAATTTAAATATTTCTTTAAGGGTCAAAAACAAGATAGGAAATGCATTCAAGTTTCTAAGCCTAATTTCAGATCAAAACTCTCTCTTTCAAGTCTTTGAGAATGTGAATATGTATCCAGACTGCAAGACATCCTTCCATTGGTAGCAGGAAAGAATGCAGTAAGAAGTGAAACAGAACTTCTACACCAGACAGCTCTTCAAACACACTGGTTGCAACTTTACATACTATCTCCTTTGCAAAAATGTAAGGCAGAAGCTGCACTTTAATATGGAGACAGTTTTTTGTACCATGAAGAAAAATAAAAATGAAGAGATGTAGCTTTTTAAGAAGCTAGTAAACTTTTTTTTTTTTTTTTGCTTAATCACAATAAACCTAAGAGAAGCAATTACAAAAACACTTACATCAATGATAGCTGCTGCACTGCTGTCAAGATGTTTATATAAGTCATACAAAACCTCCCTCAGTTTCTTCATTGTTTTCTTATTAGGCTGAAGCAGCATTGCTTGGAAGTTTACTGGCAAACCATACCTGGAGAAGTTAAGGAAACAGCTATGCAAGTGATGAAATAAGCTCTCTTCTATGAAATGTATTTTATATTGAGAAAGAATCCTACTGCTAATGAGGAAAGTCCGCTCATTTCTATTTCTGCAAAATCACTGTTTGTACTGCACACAGTAAGACATGAAGCAGAACTTCTTTCTTCAAGCTTAAAATAACAAAACACGTCTAAATCCTTTTAAAATCCAAGTGCTTTACCTTCTCAAAACATTACCTCAAGTTTTGAACGCTGCCATTAATTTACTAGCAAGACTTTCCTTACACCACTAGGTGGAGCATCCAGTTTCTATTCCATCCACCTTTTTAGATGTGCAGAAATATCTGCCAATATTCAAACTAAGTCAAACTGCCTTCTTTACTTTAAGATTGTCTTCAAAATAAGCCCGCAGCAGCTATGAAAAACAAATCAGACTGCAAGTCTGCAAGGCCTTCTCTGAAGGCATCCTTGACAACAACTCTTAGCAAAACTAACTTAAAAACACCTTTTGGTTTTCTGACTAAGTTCTTTCCACTCTGAAAAAAACCCAGGTCTGTTTGAACTACTACAGCAATGTCAACTCATTAGCTATGCTTCTGGATGGCTATGAAGAAAAACAAAGAAATCTTACAGTTAGAATACTGAACAAGAACTGCTGTGTACTAGCACACATTTCAAGATGTCAAACTGCACTGCTACTCAAAGCCTCAAAACTTTTTATTCTGAACTATCCACATTACTCACTTAAACACAAGCTATAGTAAGCTCTTTTTACAAGCAGCTCAATTAAGCAAGCTAAAAAACACAGCAGAAATGCCTTGCTACAATGGACAGACAATTCTCCTAAAGTATTGAAGGAATGAGATGAAGTTATCTACCTCAAATGTTCCACATCTGGCAACAAGAGCCATGCCAACAGCTGTTCTTGCTGCCCTATTCCACTCTTTCCTCCTTTGTGGAAGAGTGGCATTAACAAAACTCAAGCAAGTGAAGCCAAGCTAGATGTGCTTTTCTTCCTAGAATTTTCTGTTCAGGCCTGTCTCATTACCTCAGAACAGATTCAACAAAAACTCGGAGTGCTTTCACATGAATCCATGCAATGAAAGCTTCACTGAAATTAACTTTCAGCCATCGTACCAGAGGCCCCTGTAAAAGAGAAAAAAAAGGTCCTCAGAAGAAGTTTCAGACTACTAAGCACATTTAAGCAGATACTCAACATTTGTAGTGCGACAGACGAATTAAAGGTAGAGTTTGCCATTGACATAATGGCCCAAGGGTGATTTTGCACAAAGCAAACATAAATGTAACAAGACTTGTACTGAAGAGACAACATCATCCCACTTGTCACAGTCTAACTGTATAAAGGGCCATTTTAATAATATCTGATTATTTCATTCAAATGTTTGCCCATTTTCAGATTTCACATATTTTTAGCTGCAATACCAACACTTGGTTCAGCACCGTTATCCCTGAAAAGATTAATCAGGTGGCAGGCTGACCTGATGTGTCATCCCTGCAATGCTCTCTCAGAATCACAAGCTCATGAAATGGCTATGTAGCAATAACAAGTCCTAGACATCTTAGGTTTCTGTAATGACTAGCTTGCACAGACTTACAAACTGTTTCTTCTTGTCAGTTGACAGTCTATTCATTTCTTCTTTATCAGCTTTCATCTCTTCTTCATTATACTGGAAGTCACGGACCAGAAATCTGCATTTGGAAGTGAATAAAATCAGAAGTAGCTATCCAGAGATGCTTCAGAGCACAAGAGAAGACACAAAAATAAGACTCACTTGTATTCTCTGGCTTTATGCTTGAAGTCGTCCACTGCCTTCCTGAACAAGGTGACGTTACAAAGGTAACTGTCCTGATCCTCAAAGAGTACACTACACAGAAAAATAAAGCTAGAATTAAGGTTCAAGTCATTAAAGACCTGAAATACAATGGTTTAAGTTGTACTTTACTGCTACTTAGGCAGGAACATAATTGTAAATAGTCACATGGGATGAGTTCCCAAATTAAACACCCTCTACAGAAAGTAACAAAAGCTTTAGCAACCACTATTATTTCCTTTGTAAAGAGTGACACTTTACCACAAGAAACACTTCATACGTGCCTAGGGATTGGTTCAAATTAAAATCATTTTACTCTAAAAGGAACTAGATTTGACTTAATACTGAAAAGCTTAGACTACAGAATTCTTAAACACACATTCTAAAGAAAAAGGGAATAAGGAAACTGGTGTTAATAAGTGTTTTTTTAAAGAAGATGCCTAGATTTACTATTTTATAGTTCCACAGAATCACAGGGTCGGAAGGGATCTTAACTGATCATCAAGTCCAATGCTCCTGCTAAAGCAGGTACCCTTACAACAGCTCACACAGGCAGGTATCCAGATGGGTCTTGAATATCTCCATAGAAGGAGACTCCACAACCTCTCTGGGCAGCCTGTTCTGACACTCTTACCATAAAGAAGTTCTTCTGCATGTTTGTATGGAACTTCTTATGTTCAAGTTTTACGTCACTGCTCCTTGTCCTACTAACACAAATCACTAAGAAGAGCCTGGCCTCATCTGTTAGTCTCCCACCTCTCTTCAGACATTTATAAACATTTATCAGATCCCCTCTCAGTCTTCTTTTCCCCAAGCTGAACAGAGCCAGGTTACTCTGCCCTTCTTTACACGGGAGATGCTCCAGGTCCTCTGTCATCTTTTTGGCCCTCTACTGGACTCCTCCTAGAACATCCCTGCCTTTTTTGAACTGGGGAACCCAGATAGTCTAAATGCGGCCTCACCAGGGCAGAGTGGAAGGGGACGATCACCTCTCTTGATCTGCTGGCCACACTCTTTTTAATGTGCCCCTAGGTGCCATTGGCATTCTTGGCCACAGGGGCACACTGCTGCCTCACGGTCAATGTGTTGTCAACAAGAACAATCAGGTCCTTTTCAACAGAGTTCCTCTCCAGCAGGTCAGCCCATAACCTGTATTGATGCATACAGTTATTCCTTCCCAGGTGCAAGACTCTACACTTGTTCTTATTCAACCTCATCAGGTTCCTCCCTGTTGCAAAGGACCTGGGGGGTACAGATGGATGGAAAGCTGGACATGAGCAAACAATGTGCCCTTGCAGCCTACAAAGTCAACCATATCCTGGATGGCATCCAAAGCAGCACAGCCAGCAGGTCAAGGGAGGTGATCCTGCCTCTCTACTCTGCACTGCTGAAGCCTCACCTGAAGTACTGCATCCAGATATAGAGCCCTCAGTACAGGAGAATGCGTCCAGAGGAGTGTTACAAAAATGATCCAAGGGATGGAGCACTTCTCCTACAAGGGCAGGCTGAGAGAGCTGGGGCTGTTCACCCCAGAGAAGACTCCAAGTTGAGCTGATAGCAGCATTTCAGTATCTAAAGGGGAGTTACAGGAAAGGAGGAGACTGGGCGATAGGACCATTGCCACAAGGGCCTGTGGCAACAGAACAAGGGGAAAATGGCTTCAAGCTTAAAGAGGTGAGATTCAGGTTGGAAATAAGGAAAAAGTCTTTTACAGTGAGGATGGTGAAGCACTAGAACAGGTTGCCCAGAGATGTGGATGCCATGTCCCTGGAGACTTTCAAGACCAGTCTGGACCAGGCTGTGAGCAACATTACCTAGCTGTACGTGTCCCTGTTTGTTGCAGATGACTTTTAAAGGTCCCTTCCAACTCTAAGGATTCTATCAACTCTCCAGTCTGTCCAGGTCAATACAATAATGCTTATTTTGAGAGTTCACTTTGAGAAAAAAGTTTGAGGAAACTGTTCTTCAGTTTCAGTATTGTCTTCAATACAAGCATTATACAATGATTTAACCTCTTCTCAATACATCTCTAGGTGATGGCTTCCCAGTAATTAATTCAGAATATCAGCAGATCTCTTACTAGACTGACACTGATCTAAACCAAACGTGAAGTTTGGCTGAGCAAGTTCAGATTTTTTTAACTGGCACAGAACTGGTAATATCAGATCTGCCTGATCAAAACCCCAATCAGCCAGTTCAAATTAACACAGCAATGCTTTCTCCTATAATTTGACTGTAGTTTTGATATGGTAATAAGGTCGTGAAAGTTGCTTAACAACATTAACTCAATCCTGGCCTTAGTTTTTTCCATTACACACAACAGTCTGGTAGTGGAGACCCTCGCTAACACACGAGAAGTAACTTATTTGTATGCACACAGGACCAAAGTCTACATCTCTGGTTCTCGATTTTTTAGCAGTTTTCAAAGTGTATCAAAATATGCCTGACCTGAACTAGATTAACTCACCCTTCCCACATAAGTGAGGAGTTTGATAGCTCATCAACCCTACAGGGAGACAGATTTTTTAAAATTTTTCTTCAATCACAACACATTCAAGCTTGATTGACTCAGATCAAGCTGTATAGCTAGACATTTTGTCAAGTTTTAGACTAACCAAAGTCACTACAGATAAAGATCACCACATAAAATACAAGCACATGAGATTTCGCACTGACAACTTACTTGCTGGAACGTGGAACAACCATCTCTGCTAACGTTTCGTATTGCTTAACCCAGTCATTATAATTTACCCTAGAAAATACACAGGTTATGATTATTATTGTAGAAAAAAATCCAAATTGAAAAAGTTTTTCAAAACAAATTTAATCATTACATCTCCCAACCCAGCTGCAGGCTCTCAGAAATACACAACAGTTTTCCCCTTACAACTCTTACAATTATTGCTAAATAAGCTACACTGAAAAAAGTGAGAAATATATTTTACCTTCAGTTTTTATATAAGTTGACAAGCATGTGACTGTTTTAAAAATCAAGGAACAATGAGATCAATCATCCTTCAGCATAAATCTCAGAGGATCAAATGGACTTAGCTGTCAAGGTTTATCAAACTTTGTACACAACTACGCTCTTCTGAGTTAAAGGGAATCCTCCTTCTGCAATTACAAATGGGTTCACCAGACACTGCAACTGCCTAAAATACTCTGGAGAATTTGGAAATCTCTGCCTTTCTGTAGCTAGTGGTGAGAAAATTACATCCTTTTAACACCACAAACAAGTCAAAGGTAAAAGAAAAATAACCAACAAGGTAAACCAACTACCAGCTCTCTGCAAAACCACTGGACCTGTTTTGCCATTGGAGTTTCACAAGAGAGAGACTATTTCATGTGATGAACAGCCTTACATGCTGTTTTTACAAGCTAGAAACTCTCCTTGTTCCCAGCTCCAGGAAGACAGTCTAGCACTGCAAAGACAAAAGAACTGCCTGTCCAGAGCACAGCTATTTTCTTGTTTTACAAGTTTTAAAGATATAGTTTGCCTTGGATAAAGGTTTTTTTTTTTCCCGTTATTTCAGATGTATTGTCATTTTGGATTAAGAACAACCTGTTCCCAGAAAACCTTAGATGTTACATAAGTCTTTACCAATGCGATCCTGTTTATGTACTAAGTACAAAAGCAATGTCCTATCTGACATTGCTAATCTGAAAGAGCACAGAGTAAAAGTTGCAAAAGGTTTACTTGGTTCATTAAGTGGTGAAAGCCTGCGTAGAGCTAATCTGGATAATTCAATCGTTAAGCCATCTCACAGAAAAGAACTCATGCTTTTACTCTGTAATTATTATTTTCATAAGGATATCTTCCGCAGCGTGAATAGTCATAGCTAATGTCAGATAAGAAGCAGAAGTAGAATCTGCAGTTTCTTAAAATAAAATCATGAGAACCCAGCATTCCTATGAACAATGGAATATATGCACATGGGCTCATTTGCTATAGACATCCAAATGTTTTCATAAGTAGATCCAGGAAGATACAAAGCAATTTCAGGCATCCTCTCTTACAGTGCTATAGAGCTGTGGGATCTATTGCTTGATTAAAATGTATTATTTTCTTCTGCTCTTCAGTTGAACAAACTTACTTTGGTACAATCACTAATAACGTGACCAAATATTCTGAATCAAGTACAAAGTCCTCTTTCTTTACAATATCAGCAAGACTTCTGGTTAGCAAGCTTCCCCTGTACAGAAATAAACACAACCACAGTAAATGCATGTTTGAAAATTGAGCTGGTATTCAAAATAGTTTCTAGTGTCTGGTAATATACGCTTTTTTCAAAAATATTTCACTTAAGCATTCATTAATAGCAGAAAAACCAAAAGTTTCTAAATGAACATTATAGCTTACTGTCTAAAGTTACTGGAAGTTTTTTGTTTGTTTGTTTTTAAATCAGTAGTTCCACTGCTGTGCGGCATTTCTATATTCCAAACACTGCACAGGCTTAGGAAGCCAAATTCTCTTTTAAAGAGGGATTTAAAACCACAAGAACCATTAATTCTCTATGAAATTTGTCATATGGGGCTTCAGAGTTACAACTAAGCTACTGCAGACCTGCACTTTTAACCTCAGTGAAAATTTAAAGCAGTGGCATATTGCCCTATTCACTAAGGAATAAGAACCTACACAGATATTATGAGACTTAGCTGACAAAATTACTATGGCTCAAGAAGGCATTTATAGCTCTATCATAAAATAATCATTAGCAATAATGGCAGTGCTGAGTCAAATTAATCCACCATGCTTAGACAGAAGTACTGTATCTTGACTGTATTTGAATAATCACATGTACCTGACAGGGCAGCATGCAGCTCTTTTTATTGCATTCTTACTTGCATTTATGCAACACTTGTCCCTCTGCTTGTTAATTTTGATGGAAGAAACCCAGTGACATTGAGATGCTTACAGCAAGAACTGGAGTAAGGGGAAGGTCTTCCTTGTTTAGCTAGACATCAATACAGCAGTGTAACACACCACTTTAACAGCAAACTTCTCCTAAAGGCATCAGCAATTTATACATGCTTTTTGGATATTTCACAAGCACTTGCCAATCACAAGTGAGCTGTTATCAGCAAGTCAGCTGGTGATAAATATTGTTCTATGACATCCATTGTTCAAGATTGACAAACGCCTCAAAAACACATTAAGCTTACAAACACAACCTCTTCACACATCAGCAACAGACAACAGATATGACTTACGCATTCTTTCTTTCCAAATTCTGAAGGTTCCCTTTTAGATTATTGTATGCCGAGGCTCTTGCTTTAAGATCATTGTCAATCTGGTTTACTCCCTTTAAGATTAAGTAAAAAAAGTGACTCAGGAACTGATTTTTTAAAAAACAATTTCTTAATTTCAAAACATAGATCCTTTATCTGCCAGAAAGAGCTTAATGAAAAAAAACACACAAGATAAAATGCTTATTTCTCTAGAGCATAACAAGCTTCACTTGACACTCAGGATATTTTAGGTTATAACATCTATACAAGAAAATGAGCCAACAGTAAGAATTACACATCCTCTTCTGGATTAGTCGTGTCAACTGGACACGCTACTGCACCCAGCTGACCAGTACTCCACCCACTTACTGTGTTACCGCCCTCAAGCTCAGCAGACACAGCATTTAAGATCACCTCCAAGGGTAACACAAGCTTAGTGGCAACTGCTGAGCATCATTTCCTTCCTCTGCTTCCTCTATTCTTACACTTTTCTCCCGTTAGAGTTTTAATAACATGAACAACAGTACAGTCTTACAAGTAGGAAAGCAAGAATTAAGTGGCACAAAGCATTATTGCTTCACATCACCTACAACTTAAGAGACTCTATCTGCTCAATGCATGTTTTTACTTGTACATCTCCTTGAGAAGGACAGCCTTGTTCATTCAGACAGATAGAGCATCAGCAAAATGTTTCACATACCTGACTCCCAGTGGCCATTACTATTTACAGCTTTAAGTGCTACCACATTTTCCCCCAATCATTTATTTCCCATTTCCCATATTTTTCAAAGGAATATACAATACATCCTATCATCACTTCCCTTCGTGAACTTCTGTAGTGCAATTTTATATATTGGCATTGGCTTACAGACATAAAGGAAAGTCTGTTTTACAAATATTTTCTACATTTAATAAGAGCTTATATACTTTGGAATGCCTGAAGCTGCCCAGGTCCAGCTTCAGGGTAGACAGACGAACAGTACTTCACACAAACCCAGTTTATTTCAAACATTTGTCTAAGCAAGTACTACTGGCCCAGTTGGGTAATTTGGCAGCAAGTTGAAGAACAAAACAAATTAAGCAGAAAGTAGTTTGTAAGTATGCAGTCATACTTCAATCAGCACCTACCCTACGCAGTAAAATATTTCAAGTTCACTTAGTGAACAGTTGGATAACTGTAAGAACTTGGAGCAGTACTGCTTTGGCTTCATACCACTGCCTACTCCCTCCTCCACAGTACATAGGAAGAAGCATATGAGAAGTGCTAGGGGCATGTATCTGAACACAAAGCTAAGAGTCTCTCCTTTCATTTGCATCCAGACTGCTGACAAAACATCTGCCTGCATACAGCACTTCAGCATATTACAAACAGCACTTCAGCTTGGGGACTCAAACTTCGTTTCTACAAAGTAAATCTGTTAAAAGCATGTCACTGTGTTATAAAGCAACCTTGTTTATGGTAACACAGGTTCACGCATCTGTACCAAGAAGCTGTTAAAAGCATGGCACCCTGGCAGTTTCATTCAACAGGTGAACAGCTCACACCTCTGCAGATATACAGCAATGCTTTAGACAAAATACTCTGAAATAAGAGAGCTTGCTCTTTAGACATATCAGTCTTTACAGTTACTTAGATCCTTTGACTGATGTCACCTTAACAAAGCATGAGGAACGTCCTGGCAGCCATGACAAAGCACATCTCTTCATGACAACTTTTTTATGCCACAAGGAACAGCACTAACATGTTTACAGCAAGAACCCAACATTAGGAAAAAAGCATCACATACTATGAAGCAGGTGCATTTGGATATCTTCCCAGACAGGCAGCCTCCCCCTTTCAATTTTCAACAATCAAAACTGTCAAGAACTGTTGAAATGCACATTACTTAATGACAAATCAAAAACAGCTGATATCAAACTTCTTTATGAAGCAGTGCCGTTCATTATTTTCCAGTTGTCAATCCTTTAACCACTCTCAGTTGTAAAGTCAGTAGCCTTTTAAAAGAAAACTTGCACTGACTGAAGTTTACCATAAACAAGAATCAGCTTTGCTTCCCTCTGAACTACCAGAAAAAGCAGAGCTGCACACCTCAACGTCACAGTGGGACGCTTGAAAACACACTTGAGTGTAACACTGGCAAGAGTCACATTTCAAACTTCGTCTTGCTGTAAGAATTCATAGAATCAGAGAATGGCCAGGGTTGGAAGAGACCTCAAAGATCATGAACCTCCAACCCCCCTGCCACATGCAGGGCCGCCAACCTCCCCATTTAATACTAGACCAGGCTGCCCAGGGCCCCATTCAACCTGGCCTTCAACACTTCCAGGGGCAGGGCATCCACAGCCTCTCTGGGCAGCCTGTTCCAGCACCTCACCACCTCTCAGTAAAGAACCGGAAAGTTCACGAGCATCCTTGCAAATAAGAGAGGTAGACTCATGGTGCTGCTATGACAGTTATGAAGGAGAGAGGTACAGAAAACCATTCAGAGAAAAAGCAACTTAAAGATGCTGATTTCAGGCTGAACTCCAGCAAATGAGCAGATGTTTTCCTCTGCATTCACTGTACAGCATAATAACTCTTATTTAAAGTGCAGATTCTGGAGCCCAGCTTTGTTGCAAGCAGATAATTTATCTAGCAAGCTCCAGGACACAGGAAAACATGCACTGAATCCTTGAAAAATATTTCAACAAATGGTATCATCCCTTCAAGTTCTTTGTGGCTTTCTCAACAAACTTAACTGCTACAAAAAACGAGTTTCTCTTCTCCCAAGTTAAACTTCATACCTGTTTTCTCAAGTACCTGCTGTAAGGTATGAAAATGAAACACTCATTTTCAGCTCCTTGTGAAGAAGCAAGCACTCAGGTTCTTAGATAGTACCACATTTTAAATGTGTGGGATATTTTAATATGTAAGTCTTAAAGTCATAATTCAGTCCTTATTCCCACCACGTAACACCACACCGCAGATGTTTTCCAGGAATCATTACTGAACATAATTTCAGGTGCAAATTCAGGACACAGCCATAGCCACAAAGAATGTATCAGAGTTAATAATGATGAGTGAGAATGTAACTAAGACTTTATAGTCTCAGCAAAAATTTTAAATAGTTTCAGGAAAGAAACTTGCAAATGGAATCTGCACTTAGTGCAAAGCATCAGTCTGCCAGAACTGACATGCAACTCCTCTCAGTTCTTGTATCCACATATCCAACCCCAAAGACTCTCTCAAAGGAATCCTGAGCAGCTGCTGCACTTTTTTTCTTGGTTACATATCTTACCAATGCAAATATCTCCAGAGCTGTTTGAAGATCACAAAACACAGAAAAGAAACTGGAAAAGCTCAGAAGATATTTAAAGCAAGAATAGCTCACAGAAAACTCTTTCACCATTCTAATGCAGTAACTTGGTACTCAAGATCTTATTATCCATGCTCACAAATGTAAATGAAATCTGCAACATTATGAACACCTTACCAGCATGAAGAGAAAGAAAGAAAACAACCACAACGAGATGAGCTTTTCTTACATTGAAGGCTTAGTTTTCCCCTCACAGCTGGGCACCGTGACTTCCAGAAGGTAAATAAATGCTGTGATTTCAATGTTAATATCTCACATTATCAAATGTTGTGAGCTAAGTGTAAAGCTACTACAGCAAAAATTAGACAGCAAGTGAAATAATTTGCTAGCTATTTGTTAAATTCACGATTTTAGGAAATAAAACCAGCAGAGACAGCTCATGGCCTTCAGTGAGTGCAGTCTCCAGTTCCTGTCCCCACCTTGCATTACTTCTTTGGTTACTACAACACTAAATGCTATTACAGGCTTGCTACTACTCTCAAAGTTAAACGAAGCTGGCAAACTAGAAACAAGCTCTGAACACATCACATTGTGCATAAAATAACAAAAGGTCAATTAAGTTTTATAAAACAAATGATCTTACCTTTGCAATAATTTCTGAAATATTCTTCAATGATTGCTTTATCGGATATTTGGCCATATCCCACTGGAACCTTGTTATATATGTGACCAAGTCAACTAAAGCGATAAAGGAGGACTTTTAGACAGACAATATTGTTTCCAATGATCAGCAACCTTTACGTTCCTTCAGAGACTAATGATGACAGCCCCAAAGGTTCAAAGGGTCTTGGAATGTGAATATTTCATATGCAGATCTGTAATTACTTGCCATTTTGGTTACTATCATTTCTTCCATGGCAAATGACTCATAGGAAAACTTACTTCCATGCCTAAACTAGGCTTTCAGATCATCAAAGAGAAGCAGCAGTACGTATCTGGATCACCTCCTTCCCTCCCCCCTCCTTTTACAATGCATATGTTATTGTTAACACTTTACCTCCATTAGCCAGAAGATTCTCCTGAACTTTATCTTTACTGTCTTCTAAAACATCAGCCATGTACTGGGCCACCTTCTTTACAACACTGAAAAATGAAAGATTAAGCTATAAATAAGAGGGAAAAAAATGCCATTTTGATTAATACCATTCATAGAACTCATCTGAAACTGCCTGGGAAAAGAATTAAGAGATTGGATCAAAAACAAAGTGTTAATTGTTTTACATATAAGCTTCCCAAGAGCACTAACTGTGCTCAGTATCTCAAATACACGTCAGAATTCTTTAAAAATCCTTTTCTAGTGTTGCAATTCATCAGTTCTCAACAAGGTGACGTTACTTTCTGCTACACTCCAACCTTTAAGTCTGTAATTTCAAAATCCTAACTCCTCTCTCAAAATAGATTGTGAGGTAGAAGCCATAACTAACAAAAAATTAAAGGCAACTGAGACAAGATACCAAGGATAACTGAAGAACTACAGAGAAATTCCAGCTCTAAGCCTCACGAGATCTGAGGCACAAGACCTGCTCTCTCCACTAGAAAAGCGACATTCACCATTACTCACACACGCCATGCAGGCAACAACAGAGTACTCTACCATAACTTAAAAACAACTACTTAATAATTCTCTCCTTGAAACAGAAGATGGCTCCACAAATTCTGGTTATGTAAATTTGTTACATTTGCTCAAAATCACTTAAAGGACTATTAATTCCTTCAAAATGGACAGTTTTAAGACTTAATGGTGTTTAATCATCTCTGTGGGTTAGGAACCTTCCTGAAGCCTGTAAACAGTATTCTATTATATTAGAAGAACATGTTTTACTCAATTTCACTGTCATTTCCTGCAGCCATCAGGTTCAATTCTTAACAGTTCTCCAGGATCTGGCAACGCACAGCACTATTATAGGGAGAACCCATCTTTCATCCGTACATCATGTCCCACTATTCCACAAGAAGTTTGGATTCTTCATTCCTCCCCCCGCCTCAAGTACAGATACTAGAAGAAAAAGCATCTTCCTTGGGGAGTCGACAAGCTAAGATTTCAGTAAGCTAAGATGATCAACATGAAAACAAAAAAGATGAAAACAATCCATGCATCATTATGGATTGGTAAAGTATCAACATAACTGCTCTAATATTTTGCACATTAGTAAAAATAGAATGTTACCTCTCCACAAATGCATCCAGCTTAGCCAGCTCATCTGACAGACCAACCAAAACATCCAGTGTGCCAACCTAGAAGGAAAGATCACAATGTGTTAGCACTTGTATGCAAGCCTAAAAAGAAAACCAGATGACAGTAAAAGCTAAATCTCCTCAACAGGCAGCTTTGCAGAATTACATAAAATATTCACTCCAATATTTCGGACTTGTTAATCAAAGAAAGTCACACTTTCTCCTGTATACCTAAGATATCCCTAAAGTTCAGCAGCACTAGATCTAACTCGCTCTAGCCTGGCACATTGTTTTAGCATTCTAGCCTTGCAAAGCATATGAAACCAACTTTTATATTATGAATTGGCTGCATTTTCCACAAGTCGCTTGCTTTAGCATTTTATTTACTACTTTGGATCAAGTCTGAGATTTCTGTAATTGGGCATCTTTGTGCTGGAAGCAACCAGAACTTTGAACACGCAGAAGATTCAGTAGTTCTGTAGCAGTCTGCCCAACAAGACTCTAAGGCTTTCTGTATACAGAGTAATGAAATATCTTTAGATTGTCTACAAGCTTTTTCTTTCTTCCACTCCCTACTAGAGAACACTTTCTTCTCAAACCTCATACAATAATCTAGAGCAATAGATACAACTTTTAGGGTCAGAGATGACTGTTTCAAACTCAGTATAACTTAAGCATGAAGATTACAGCACAGCAGTTAAGTACTCCATGATTTAGTTTATTCATACACAAACCTCAAATGGGTTTAAGATACGAAAAAAACCCTGTAATGCTCAAGTTTAACAGCCGAATAGAGATTTTGAGTTGGTCACATTATAAGAGTTTCTTTGGATTGCTTCAAGCACTGACGCATTTATTCATTCTGTTCAATGAAAATAGGAGCTATCTCCAAAAGATGACTCTCAAGCTCCAAAATTTCAGCTACTTGCTTATGTTTCTTGTTAGACTATTAGTATGCAGAAATCAAATCTTCCATCTAGAGAAGATGATAGTATCTTTCAGTCTAGTATCTTTACTCCATTCATAGATCTGACAACTCATCTTGGACCAATTCCTGTTTTCTTCAGCCTCGAAGCAGAAAAGGGAACAACTACTTACGCAACGTCATAAAATCTTTCCCAGACTCGCCTTCTTCTGAGCTACAGGCAAGAATAAGGAAGCTAATGTCTTAACTGTTCATTTACAGGACACGGGATAAATAAGTCCCTGAGTAATACGGCTGCTGTTCAGCGGAGACTGCTTCCAATAACAAGCATTCACTACAGAATGTCACTCCTAACATACTTTTACTAGATACACAGAAGCCAGATTATGTCCCACTGTACATAAAGTATATTCTTAAAAGGGGCAGAAGCTGAATAATTTTAGTTCATAGGAAATGCAAGAGGAGAAATGAAAACAAATGTTAATGGCCATAATGGCCACATAAGTTTTTGGTATTAACTCTTCTAAATACTTTGGCAGCTTGTAAGTTGAACGTCATCCTGACTCACCTCCAAGGCACCTCACCTCCTCTGGGGAGGAGACTGACATTTGCCAAAGGCCCTCGTTATACCTCTACTAATACATATTCTGAAATAACTCAGGATGGTCTAAAAGTCAATGTTAACCTGGCAAATGGAAGATTCCCTCAAAAGAGGCAGTAAAGCACTGGGTGCTCTGAGTCCATTCCCCAGTGGAGGCAGGATGAAGCATCACCCCATTTGAACCATTCTGTATAAAGATAGATAGGGGTGGCATTCTTCCCCTTCATTTTTGCTAATCTTACAGTTCTCTAAGTTAAACTGAGCTTACCATTCTTTTTGTTCAAGAAGCATTCAGGTGTCAGGTAGACCTTTTCTTTAACACACTGTCTTCCTACCCTTTCTCATCCCTGGTAATAGTAGTTAACCAAGAGAAACATGCTTTTAGATGAACAATCCTCTTTCCTTCTTGTAGAAATAGTTGAAAAAGTGTTCTTTCTCTTCTCTGTAACACACTGGCAGGTCACATTGGAATGCTCAGCTGGAGGTAATCACTACCCTACCTGAAGAAGCTACTTCTGAACATAAAGACAGCAGCTGTTTGATCATCTCCCTTGTTTTAAATCGACCCATTTCATCACATCTCAGTCAGAAAAGACAATTCAGAAGTGAAAAAAATAAAATCAAAGAAAACTCTCATCTGAACACTCGAATCACAGGTCTCCATTTGCACCTTAATTTCCAAAGTTAATTTTCTTTTCTGGCCAACTGCTGGCAGTATGAGATCAAGACTGCTTTTCCTGGAAAAATGCTGTGTTCTCTGAAAGAGCAGCTTGCCGAGCATTTAAAACTTATAGAGTGAAGAACTTTCATCTTAGACTTCCAGATAAAAAGATAATCGATTGTCTAAATTAATTTTTTGGATCCACATATACTCCAAGAGACATCAGCTGTTTATTTTTCTAAAAAGGTTTCAAGTATTCATCGCCTACAGTTATAGAAAAAAAAGCAAACACACTACAAATATACTTCCTGCACGTGATGGGGAGCTTACCTACCTTCAGGTCTGGAATATTGAACTTGGAATTAGTTGAGAGATTGTTATTTTTTGTAGTTGCTGCATGTAGTTTCTCCCATGTCTGTTGACAGGTTTTTTCCCCAGGAGCTGAAATCAGCCAAAACTCAGTCATCTTTGTGTCTCTATTGTGATGCTTCTGCTTCTGAAGAAAGAGTCAAGATGCTGGCAGGAAAAAATGAGAGGTTTGGGAGAGAAAGAATATCTGTAATTAGTTCCAGATTTAAACCTCTGCCTAAAGAAAAACCTCTTGTTCCATGTAACCGTAGTGCAGCCCTAGCCGCCAGATGAGATTCTACTGACATTATTCACCTGGTTCCATATTCTTTTCCTGTTTTACAGAAATTCTTTTACTGTCTTACACCTTTGCACAGTTGCAGCCTTTTTAAACTGCCCAACCCACGCATTGAAGACTGAGTTTGCAACATTAACATCTGCAACTCCTACAAAAGATCACATGCAATCTAACTGAAAATAAACCCAGTAACTCAGTGAGCTGGGGCACCTCAGCCTAGAGAAGAGAAGGCTTCAAGGAGCCTTATAGCCGCCTTCCAGTACGTGAAGAGGGCCTACAGGAAAGCTGGGGAGGGACTGTACAAGGGCGTGTAGCAACAGGATGAGGGGAAATAGCTTTAAACTGGAAGAGGGCAGATTTAGACTAGATATTAGGAAGAAATTCTTTACTGTGAGGGTGGTGAGACACTGGAACAGGTTGCTAAGAGAGGCTGTGGATGTTCCCTCCTGGGAGACGCTCAAGGCCAGACTGGATGGGGCTGTGAGCAATCTGGTCTGATGGGAGGTGTTCCTGCCTATAGCAGGGGGTTGGAACTAGGTGATCTTAAGGGTCCCTTCCAGCCCAAATCATTCTCCAATTCTATGAACATATTACCCTATTATGTAGACACTCATTTCAACATGAAGGAGAGCTTTTTATCCTTGCTCTCATCACAGACCTTCAATAAGATCATACTAGTATCATTCAAGAGAGTACATGCACTAAACACAAATTATCTTACGGGGATTGTTTAGGGAAACACTAACCATACTTCCACAGGAGGTCTCCAACCAACGCTTTGAATGGGAGAAAATTTTTTCTTAATTTGATCACTTAGATGCATTATCTTGCCTAACACACGCCAAACTTAGTGAATACGTGGCATGTTACTTATCCTCGTGCTTCAATGAACACTGACCCTATAAAAAACACCACCAAGTTTACAGTCAACTTCACATGGCTGCAGCTTACACATGCACTCAAGTGTTTAATCTTTAGATTGGCTTTCGTTGGGAGCTGGCTACACTAGGACTTGAAGAAGCTCTGGCATGCATGTTGGATAAATAAGAGGAGCTAGTTCAGATGGCAGCAGCAGCAAAGCACTTGGAGAAAGCAGAAAAACTGTAACACAGAAGCCCAAGGCTTTTGTTCAGCAAAACAGATGGAACACTGCATTCTCAAGCTTTCCACCAAAAAATAGATACATCTTAAGGAAAATGTGTAAAGTTTCCACAGATCATATCATCTAAGGAAACAGTTATATGTTCACCATGAGTTTGTCTCATTCACTGTGTTACAGACTGGAAAAGAAAAATACTGTCAAAATCTAGATGATTTTTTTTCTGGGAAGAGATGTTAACAGATCCATTGCAAAGAATGATTTCTTCAATTAGTTTTTCAGCCTTTTAAAGACGGTTTTCAAAGATTAACCATTTCAATTTCAAATCAAGACAAGTGTACTACAAAGTTAAAAACACCTGACAGACTTCGGCAAATCTTTTCCCTTGCTTAAAAAACAAGAGCACTTCATAATTCTTTAATACCTGAGGGGAAAATGAATTGATCCTGACTACTGAGTTGAACAACTGTAGCAAGTGGAGCAGCTATAACTCCCAGTAACCACAGAGCTGGGTAATGCTTCTCCCCTCCTGCCCCACCGTTCTCCTCTGACTGCCGTTCCAAAAGCACTGCTCCACTTCTAACAGCCCGTTCCCCATCCCGGCCACCTCAGCAGAGCAGAGGATTATCTGACATGGGTGAAAGACTGACAGCTTGGCACTATTCCAGTCAGTCACACAGACTAGTCGGAACAATGGGGCTTTTTTGTGGGGCCAGAAATACTTTCAAATAGACACAAGGCAGAGAAGCTTCATAGAATTTTATGTGCTTGCTCCCATGTTTGTTCAACGTAAGGAAGATGAAATTCGCAATCAGAACTAGGGAACAACAAACAAGAACTGGAAAAAGGAGAACTGCTGTTACACTTAAAGAGCACCAGAGAATAAAGCAGGAAATAACAAGTGTTCAGATCACGCAAGCATGTAGACAGCTTTTATTTTTTTTAAGTAAATTATTATTTTACTCCTTAGAACTGCAAATAACGGTGTATATACACACACACACACACACACACACACACACACACACACCATATACACATATAAAGCCTTCCTTGAGATCCACTGCCGGTGTGAATTTATTTTCTCTTTAGGTCAGCTGGAAGCCTTGAGATCATTCTGGTCAAAGTCTACCAAACTTGCCTGCTTTCATGTTTTGGGACAACAATCCCAGGGAAAAGCCAAGAATCCAGCAAGTACAAAACAGAGGAACAGCTGTAAGAGCTGATGAGAACTCTGGCTTACAACTCGTACCTCCATGACTGGTACTGCTCTGTGACACACCACTGAGTGCAAGCTGTCATAGTACTGTCTCACCTAATTATTGTCAGCTATTTTTGCTATTCCTATTATTTCTGAGGCACACTCATGAAAAACAAAAGCATTTATAAACAGATAACCGCATTCCTAAATGGAACTGTCCACCACACAAATCTATCAGCATAGAGCATTCAATGCCATAGCACCAACACATTTAATCAAACTTTCAAGTCTTCTTAACACCGTTAATTCAGTACTACAGCCACTGCGATTCTAAGCAGGTAGGAATCACGGTCCTAATTCTGCTGAGTACAGATAAAACTATCTGTCAAGTAATGAAAGAGTTTTTGAGATGTCACTGTACCTTCTGGCCAACTTAGCAAGAAGTGTTTGCTATACAGCTGGGGGGAAAAAAAAAAAAAAAAAGTCTTAACTCATTAAGTCAGGAACATAAGAAAGAAAGTTTATACAAAAATTTCTCTATAGACCACAATGAACCAAAGTTCAGAAGTTAATTTAAATGGAAGTTCTGAGAACAGGTTCTGGAGTTTCAGCTTTATGACAGAATGTCTTGGGATGGAAGGGATCTTAAAGTCAATCCAGTTCCAGCTCCCCGATGTTGCCAGTCCCCAACTCAGGCTGCCCAGGGCCCCATCCAACCTAGCCTTGAACACCTACAGGCGTCGGGCATCCACAGCTTCTCTGGGCAGTTGTGCCAGTGTCTCATCTCCCTCTGAGTAAAGAATTTTACCTAACATCTGAAGTAAATCTCCCCTCTCTTGGTTTACACACAGCACTGAGTTGGTGACAACAATTCTTACAATACTGCAGGTCATGAAATTCCTACTCCCATACTGATGAACTTGAGTGTCGGTACCTTAAAAGTTCATGAAAACAAAATAACTCCATCTTGCAAGACCAGTAACACTGACCTGACCTCACGTTGCCTAGCACTCACAAAGAATGCAGCTCTCACATGTAAGGCCATAATACCATAAATCCATGAGAACACACTTCTCTCAATTCAGATTCACAGCACTCTGAATTCCTCAATGCCTTCACCTAACCATGCCTGCAGCAGGATTCTGACAGGTAATAAAGCCTTCCATATGGCACCGTAAAGAGGCCCAGGTAACACAACCACGCTGCCAGGATGCTCTGCCAATCAAATAAGCTCATCTCTAAAGTACTCTTGAAGTAATCCTTTTCCCTTAAGTTTTCTTCCCGAGTATCAGTTTTGAGCCCCAACTGCTTCAGTAGCTGACATCAGCTGGATATGTCATTTTTAATGTTTCTCGTGTTGCTACTTGTAATTGAGATTGCTTAATTTCTGTTCGGAATGGATTTCCAAAGAAAAGTGGCTCCAACGTCAGCAACAAAGCCCCCAAACGCACACCTCAACGATGGGAACACACACGGCCATGTCAGAACAGAATTCGCGCTGCGTTTCCCAGGAACGATACAGGAGAGGGAAGTGAAAGCACCATATTTCCCGTTCAGCGCAAACCTGCCCCAGGAGCGCTCAGGCCGGCCGGCCGGCAGCCCCGAGCCCCGCCGCGTCGCTCCTCCGCGCCCGTTCCCAGAACTCACAGCCGACATCCGGCCCTCAGCGCCACGCACCACAGGCAGGAGCCGCGGCGGCAGGGAAGGCTCCGAGCCGCGGTCCCTCGGTGCGGAGCGGTACAAGCAGGGGCCGCCCCGCGGCCGCCCGTCCCGAAGCCCGGGCACGTAGAGCCTGCGGCCGGCCCCGGGGGCGGGAGCCGCGAGCGCAACCGCCGGCGGCAGGCAGGCCAGCCGCGGGCCCGGCCGCGGTTCCGTCCTCCCCGCTGGGCCCGGCCGCGGCTTCGGGGCCGGAGGAAGACGGCGGCGACCCCGTTCGGGCCCGGCCGCGGCCTCCTTCCCAGCCGCCCCGCGCGGCGCTCACCCGTCACTGCTCCATCCCCCGCCGCGCGCCGCAGCCGCGCGCCGCCCGCACAACCACCGCCTCGTCACGTGAGCCGCCGGGTCAGCTGATCTCGCCGCAGCGTCGGTCACGAGACGGCGGAGCGGGGAGGGGCGTGGAGTCGAGCCGCGGGTTCGAAACCCGGTGTGGCACCGTGCGGGCCTGCGATGGGATGGCTGGAGAGTAGGTGGGTATTGCTGTGTATGTAGGTTGCTCCAAAAGTCGTGCCTCCTGTTTATTTCCACTAAAACTGTAACAAAGAGCACAGTAAATTCTCAGCTACAAAACACTGTATTTTACACAACCACCACTATTAGCTAGGCATTTTCACTGGCAATGAGGAGCTTACATGCTGTGCTTGTAAACATCTGCACCAGCAGAGGTGATCCGCTGTTGCTGTTGCCACTGCTGAAATACACCATCCACTGCCTCACTGTGCTCACATACACTGTTTGGTCTCCATAAACGTTCAGCAAGCATCAGTGAATGTCACTAGGTGCCATTTTTTCTGCATGGAGGAATTCAGTAGTATGTCTTTGTTTCATACGCACTTCCATGTCAGACGCCATTTTGTCAGATTGTTCCTCTGCTGCCATCTGTCACACAGCAACAACATCTAACAGAATATTGGCAGGAAGGTTCAGCCTCTACGGCCGTAACACCAACATGAGCCTCTGATGTTGTGTGCTGACATAATAAAAGAGGAGGCACTACTTTCAGAGCAGCCCTCTTGTGTATATGAATGCATTCTGAAGAATATGCATACCTATATAAGTACGTATTACTGCAATTCCAGTCCTGGTCAATGCCAATTTCAGGCTTGGTTGGCAGGGTGGAACCATCTTCTGGCTGAGGGCTCTGGGATCATGTCATTTCTACAAGGAGAGGAGGAAAATGGAGATATGAAAAGATTGACATTTCTTGACTGAAAATGTTTATGAACTCATCCATTCTGTTTAGGAAGACCATCTTGAAGTTTGGTGTCCCATCCTGTGCCCATCCCTTGGCTCTGGATAACCAGAGTCACTATGTAGCACACAGCCATAAGGCACTGCATGGGTCCAGTGCTCAGCTGCAGCCTCTAGGTGAGGCAGGGAGAGGCTGCACGCTGCCAGCAAGTAACTGGGAGTGGGCTGATGCCTTCCCCTAAGTCTGAGATTGATTGGGAAACTTATGGGAAACGTGTATGTGGCTCAGAGTGGCCTTCGCTGCCTGTGGCTGTGTGGCACTGTGCCTGTAGGACAGAGAAAGATACTCAGTTTGAAATTGTATGGTTTCATTCTTGCTATGTCTGGCTGACTTAGTCAGATAAACTCTTGGAAAATATAATGATAGTTTGCTGATGAAAACTATAGGATCATAGAATAGTTAAGTTGGAAAAGACCACTAAGATCATCTTGTCCAACCATCAACCCATCACCACCATGCCCACTAAACCATGTCCCTCAGTGCCACATCTCCAAGTTTCAGATGGTGACTCCATTGGGCAGCCTCTCCAATACCTCACCACTATTCTGGGAAGAAACTTTTCCTAATATCCAAACTGAATCTTCCTGTGGCTCATCTTGCGGCCATCAACTTTCATTCCTCTCACTGTATCCAGGAGAAGAGGCCGACTCCCACCTCACCACAGATTACTTTCAGGCAATTATAGAGGCTCCCCAGAGCCTCCTCTTCTCCAGACTGAACAATCCCAGTTCCCTCAATCGCTCCCCATAAGACTTGTGCTCCAGACCCCTCACACCTTCATTGCTCTTCTCTGAACACTTGCAGTGTATCATACAATCATAGAATCACTCAGGTTGGAAAAGACCTTAAAGACCATCAAGTCCAACCATGACCTAACCATACTACCCTAACAACTCTCCGTAAATCATATCCCTGAGCACCACATATGTGCACTTAATTGCTTTGTTGCTTCTGTCTTACAGTAAAAGTGTTGGAAAAGAAGACAATATGCCTTCTGGGAGACACTGGGAAAAGACAGCTTTAGAGAAAAACCATTGCAGTTTTATTCTGGCCCTAAAACTCCTGTTTATCACTTCACAGTGTAATTCCTAAGTAAAAAATAGCATGCTGAAGATTGTTCAAGAAGTGAATTCCTTCTATTGCTTCAAACTGCTTATTATCTTAATTCACAATAGTATTTGGAGAAAGCAGGAGCCATGCACAAAATCAAGCTACTTTGGTGATTCGTTGGTTTTCATGAACCAAATGATTCTTTCGTTTATTTTTTTCCTTTTTTTTTTTTTTTTTTCTCAAGTATGCACAAGTTAGAGCCATCCTGTAGCTGCAAATGAATAATGGAGAACTCTCTTCCACTGGCAGCACAGAGAAAGCATGGCCATGATAACAGATACCAAAAAGGTGACTTCACATAGTCCCAATCTTATGAACTCTGTGGAGCAACTCCAGGCTCCTATTCTACGAGTGGTAAATATTTCTAGACCTAGCTGCTCCAAACTTCTTAGTCAAGTTTGAAGCATAAATGTTTTGAAACAGCTCCTAATGTGGCAAGTCAGTCTTCCTGCAACCATTTATGTTGTTCTTCAATCACTAGAGGTTTTTAATATATTCCCATTATGGAGCTGTCCACAGCTGTTCGTAATATGTTAGATGTACCTGAACTGGTAGAATTTTCTTAGACATACATTTTTCACATCAGTTAAAAAAAAAAAAAAAAGAGCATACTCTAAAATAATATAGTAAAAAAGAAACTCACACACTTTAAAAGTTTGCCAATTTATTTTTAGACATTTGACTACCAAATTCCAGCAAGAATTATTTCTTAGTGGCTGAATTACTAACATTCATTCAGCTTTCAGTAGAAACTCTTGTGAAACTTAGAAATAAGTACATTTTCTCATTATTATTCCAAGTTATTTTCTGCGAATATGGCAACATATGCCATATACTGACACTAACTAGCAAAGGCAAGTCAATAGCTATGTTATTTTTGGAACAAGATAAGATTTTTTTTTGAGCGATCCATAGCTCCAAGATATCAGATGGAAAGTTGGCATTAACCTCTATGAATAAACAGAGTAGTCAGTGAATTACACTGTTAGGCACGGAGAAATAGCAAGCATTTCTAACCTGTAAATGGCAACAGTCTTGTTCAACATCTTCATCAGCGACCTGCGTGAAGAGATAGAGTGCCCCCCAGCCAGCAAGTTTGCTGCTGATATGCAGCTGTGAGGAGTGACTGACATGCCAGAAGGTTGTGCTGCCATTCATTGAGACCTGGACAAGCTGGAGTGCTGGATGGAGAGGAACTTGATGAAGTACCACAAGGGCAAGTGTAGAGTTCAATGCATGGGGAGGACTAGCCGCGGGCATTGATATGGATTTAGGGGATGGCCTTCTGGAAAGGAGTTCTGTGGAGAAGGACCTGGGTGCCCTGGTGGACAACAGGTTGGCCCTTGTGGCCAAGGTCAGCAGTATTCTGGGGTGCATCAAGAAGAGTGTGGCCAATACACTGAGGGAGGTGATCCCCCCTCTACTCTGCCCTGGTGAGGCCATGTCTGGAGTCTTACGTCCAATTCTGGGCTCTTCAGTACAAAAAAGACAGGGAACTACTGGAAAGAGTCCAGCAGAGGGCTACAAAGAGGATGAGGAGCCTGAAGCACCTCCCTTATGAGGAAAGGCTGAGACCTGGGACTGTTCAGCCTGGAGAAGAGAAAACGGAGGGAGTCTCATCAGTGCTTATAGATATCCAGTGGGTAAGAGTCAAGTGGATGGGGCCAGGCCCATAGGAAATCTGTAACTCTTCACTAGGAAACAAAACATCAAAAATGGAAAAAAGAATTATCACAAATCACAGAATCAATATATTAGCACCCTCAGATTAAACACAATAAGAGTGAGCTTCAGCATGCGTGATGAGAAACCTAAGTCAGGCATGCAGTAATTGCTAATAGTATCATGAAGAACACAGGAAAGGACTAATATTTAACACCAGAGATGTTGTGATATGTGAGGGTATATGGTAGATTAAACAGATGTGTTCACTAATATGTTTTATAAACATACTTACCATATCATTGTTCAATGTGGCCTGACAGGGATATTTTTATACAGACTTAGAAAGAAATAACAAACAGTCTTTTTATGGCTGGAAAAATATGTTTATAAAAAATTTGGTTGGTGAAAGGAGAACTGTAGTGGGTCTTTTTGTCCTCAGTTGTTTTCTGTTGTATGTTTTCTGATAATAATATTCTTGAATCATTGCAAACAAATCTCATTCTTTAACATAAATTTTTGTCAAAGAAGACCAACTCTCCACAAAGACTAAAGTTCAGTTTTGAATAACTCATCCAAATAACTCTTTTTTGTTCAGCAAAACACTTATGCACAGGTTAAACTCAAGTTGACCTGAGTGTGCCCAAGGGGACACAGGGCTATTTGCAGATAAAATTACTGGATCTTTATCATCAAGAAAACTTAACCTAGGAGTTAGGCAAGAGACGGCAGGGTGGCAGTGTTGCCCTTTAGGCCTAATCTTTTACAGCTGCACACAGTGAGTGCACTTCTGAATTTGGAGAGTGAAAATAAGAACACATGAGATGGATAGTGATGGAAATAACACTATCCAGGGCTAGAATAGCCCCACAGGGCTCATATGACCCAGAGCATGTGTGCCATGCCAGGCAGCAATGGGGAGTCCCCAGCGACCAGCACTCTCATTGGAAATCCACACCTGCTATGCAGGAGCCTTGGCCAGAGAGCCCATTGCAGGCTGAGGTCAGAAGCCACTCAAGGACTCTGTCCTGTAAAGCCCTGTCATTTACATAGTGAGCTGAGGTTTCTACTCCATGTTCCCTCTCAGAGATGAACGTTTCCAAAATAAATGAAGTGAAAAGATCGTGCCTTTTGATTCTACTGCAGTGACTCTTGCTAACTTCAAGCATTTCTTCTGGAAATATAGATTTTATTTGAATTGTGATTGTCCACCCATTTTCTTTCTGTTTATTTCTTTTGATTTGTACCCAGCTTTTCTGCAGTGATCTTTGCAGAGCTACTTGTTCTTTGGTGCGTAGATGACATATGCAACATAGATTGGCAGGGGTACAGGTTTCCCTCAGTTTCTGGTGTTCTCTGAGGCCAAGTTCTCAGATACTGTATAGAAGCACAGAATTACAGAATTGCAGGGGTTGGAAGAGACCTCTGGAATTCATCTAGTCCTCCCACCCCGCTACAGCAGTTTCATACAGCAGCTCGCACATGAAAGCATCCAGGTGGGTTTTGAATATCTCCAGAGGAGACTCCACCATCTCTCCAGGCAGCCTGTTCCAAATAAAAGCTGACTTCCTGCCTTCCTGAAGACAATGGAAGTAATATTACCAGTTTAATAAGATCACAATTTTTTTCAGTTTTGTTAATGTGTCATTCTGTTAGAATGTTAATCTGTTATAATGATGATAAAGTTGCTGAAATAAAGATTCTACAATTTGCAAGAGTATACTTATGTAAAACTTTAAAGCTATGTTTTCTGAAGCTTGAGAATATCAGTACTTCAAAAGATAGAAAAGAATAGTATTCTTATGCACACAGCCCAGTGTCAAGTTGCACAGGATTCAACTGTCTAAAAAATAACAAGCAAATGGTATGAAATAATTATATCCTGCATAACATAGGAAATATTCCTTCTCTGGAAGAGTGGTCAGACACTGTCCCTGGAGATGTTCAAGAACCATTTAGATGTTGTACTGAGGGACATGGGTTTAGTGGAGAAATATTGGTGGTAGGTGGACGGTTGGACTGGATGATCTTGCAGGTCTTTCCCAATCTTCCTGATTCTATGATTCTATGATAGGGAAACTGCAGTATAAGACCTGAGCCTGCAGCCTCTGTCGGTTTGGCTGATAGGAGAGTGAGAAAAACAGTTCTTGTTTGCCCAATATTATGCAAAGAATTTTGAGATGAAAATGGTGACTTGGTTTTCTGGTGCTTGTGGGATTTTTGTTTGTTTGTTTTTTGCTATCTCTAGTTAGACTGGGAAGTGGAGAGGAAACAAACTCGTGTGACTTTGTTACTTACTTTATTTTTTCCTAGAGGTGATGATACAAGCTCTAAAGCATTTTAGAAAAAGCTAGGTATGAAAGCAGACTGCATTTTAATCTTTCTTGATGTTGCCTGGAGACACAAGCCTTAAGACTGAAATTTAAATCTTTGAAAATGATATTTGCAAACTGTATATTTTCTTCAGCCAAGCTCTGTGTAGCAGACAGAGTGTTTCCTCCCTAGCAGCTTCCCTGTTTTGATCCAAGGAGATTGGGAAGGCTTCAGAGAAGCCCGGGGCCTGTGACACATTTCAGCCACGGAGCTGCGCAGCTCTTCCATCTGCACAGCAGGTCCATGTCAGTCCCGCTCTCGTGTAACACGAGGCCAGGGGATGTGCCTTTTGGCCACTGCCTGCTTCTGCAGCAGCATTCAGCATTCAGCAGACCTTCGTGGGTGCACAGCGTTCAGGCAGGTACACGTCTTTCTGTGAGCACTGTGGTTGGATGCTTTGAGATGTGTTTGAGCAACCAGAATGGGATGTGTAAACACCAGTGATTCCAAGTGTCACCTCACCAGAATTTAATGCCTGAACCTATGATGAGTCTTTCCTAAATAATGTTGGGTCGGATAAATTCAGTGTCACAGAAGAGTATTTCAGTGACTTATATCCCGTATATTCCAAGAAATTGAAGTGCTATATAATCACATTTTAAGAAAGATTTTAAGAATAAGATAGAAGTGACAATGAAGTTCTACTCCCAGGTCCGTAAGCACTCATTTAAAGAAGCAGGACATCCCCCATGCCTTTCAGGTAGAACCTTAGAACACAGAAGCTGCTGTCCAAAGAGATAATCCATGTTACTACCTGGGTGTTTTTGATAGGAAAACAAAAACTCTGTCTCATCTCTATATAACTGACCAGAGGAATTTTTCTCCAAAAAATTATTTAAAAAAACCCAACAATCTGACCAGCTTACTGTAAGTGCTTAAATTTTCAGTTTACTCTTATTCAAAACTTTGGTATAACCCCAATCAAATATTTTCCATGTCACAGCGTTGTGTGAGGAAAGACTTTAGGGCCTAGCTTGATAAGAAAATTTGGCATCTGTGACAGACTGAAGAGCGTCCCTCCTGTGCCCTTGGCTGCTGGTCTCTACCCTCCGTCACCTTCCTTCTGCCCTAGGCTGCACCGGCACAAGCATCCTGCAGCCATGCATTGGACTGATGTAGCTGAAAACCAGCCCTCTTTTCCTCTGTTGTTTTTCAGTTGAATAATTTTTTCTACCTGATTTACTCAGTGGCTGTGCAAATGTGTCACTGGGAAGGACAGAGCTGGTGTGAAATGGGAGGCTGAGAGGGCACAGGAAGACTGAGCTGTTAAACTGTATTTCCACTGACTATCTAATCATGTCCTCACAGAAATACAATTCTGTATTTATTTATGGTTTTTGTAGTTGTATGTGCCTTATCCTAACTGAACAAATTTGTTCAAATACAAAATTCACGCATCATTTGATCATCTTTACTTAAAGGTTCTGATAGAGGGCAATGTTAGCATAAATCATTGTGTGATTCCCAGTCCTGTCTGGTTTCTCACAGCCTGTGGATGATGGCATGTTTGGCTCTTTGCAGACGTGCTGCAAAGCTCTTGTTTCAGTTGGAGTTCCTGGGATCTGAAGTCTCCCTTTGCCCAGCATACCTCCAAGGTAACTATGCTGACTATGTTACGCTGCATATTTATTTTTAATCTGCCAAAAGGGCAGAGATTTACCTGCTGGTACTTTTAGATATTTGAGCATATTCCCCAAGTGATAGTGAAAAATCTGCCATCTCTCCTCACAGCTTTATATTAGCCAATGGACAGGAGCGTTAAAGAAGTGCTGAAATCCAGGCAGTACATGGGAAGTGCTTGATATGAGAAGTACAGTAGAAATGAGCACAGTCTGTTATAATCAGCCAGGCCTCTGTCCAAAGCACAATCAAATCTTCAGCAGACTTGATGACCTGTGGTGTCCTTGCTTGTCTTCCTATTACTCAGGACTTCTTGGTCTTGTTCAGTAAAGATAAAGCTTGCAGGAAAAGGCTCTCGCTGGACTCAGTGTGATGTGACCGTGCAAATAATTTCTTTGGTGAACAAATCATGAAAAGTGCTGTCGTTTCCTGTTTCTCGGAGCTGATGTTTCTGGATCTAAAAGCTGGAAGCATCAAAGTTTAAAGAGTTTTGTAGCACAGACTTATGGTCTCAAAGACTTAGTTAATTCCTCTATCTCACCTTTGCTTTCTCAGAGAAGTTTGTTTTTCTGGTTTGGCTATAGCAAGGAAAGAGAATTTAGGGGTTTTGTTCACCTAACAAGCCCACAAATCTCTGTTTTTTCAATCATAGAGAAGATGCAGGTGCAGCAGCTGCTAAGCTGCTCATTAATGGAAATGCAGAGAAATCCAGTTATAAGCTGAATTTCAAATGAAAATGGTGCTTGGTATAAGTATTATTATTAATGTTTTTTTTTTTCTTTTTAAATACTTACATGGATTCCATCGGTGTAACTTTGCACATTGAACTTCTGCATTCTCTTAAGGCTGTTGAGGTCCCTCAGATTGGGGGATAAGACTGGGATGGCAAATGTGATCTGCATGCGGCTTTAGTTAAGTCTTAGGCATTGAAGCAAAGCCTTGTCTTCAAAATAGTGATTGGGTCTACGAGAAAGCTGTTGTCTCTGCTGTGTGTTTGAAGAAATACAAATTTAAATCCAGGTACACTGAATGTATAGGATAGGACTACACCCTCGGGATGCAATTTAAGCATTTTAAAACTGCAATCTGCGTATGTGAAATACGTGAATTTTAACAGCAGGGCGCCAATAAACAAACATTCATGCTGTCAAACCTGCTAACAGTCGCAAGTCATGTCATCCCAAACCTGCTCTGTGGCAGCAGAATAACACTGTATTGATTTTTCCTATGAAAAGGGGACCTGAAACACAACCAAGCAAATGCTGTGCAATGTGAGGTAAAAGAGATTGTAAAGGTAATTGCGTGTTAGCAGCAAAGCTCAGGAGTCCTGATGTGACATCTGTTGCCAGTAAAACATTGCTTGTTGGGTACTCATTCCCTTACCAGAATGAAATGATCTCACAGAAGGCACCTGAGTTCGTTGTAGCACTCCTCACTAAAGATAAATGCTCACCCAGCAGTAGCTTTTTGGATATTTCATCTTTTAGTCTATTTTAAAAGAATATTCCGAGGTTCAGACAAGCAGTACATTTTATTCTCTCTCACTCTTGGAAAGTAGAAACACAACAAATATCTTTCAGTTAATTCCATCCCCATCTTTCGCATCATTGTGCCTTCAGTTTATTTTGCAGCTGAAAGTATTCAAGGTCTTTCTTTTTACTGGCCTGTTCTGAACTTGGCTTGAATAATGTACTGTATTCTTCCATGTCAAATTCCTATGAATCGCATTTCTTCTGTGAGTGGATTGACTGTGTTTTAGTTAAATGGTGAAAATCAGATTGGAGCTTGCTATGAATTCCCTGGGTTTGGAAAATTCAATATGAAACATGACCTTCTTAAGATAAGGCATGTGTTAAGAACAAGATAGATTGCTAGAGCTGTTGGCATTTGTTACATGGATTTGAGACAGCTATAAGACAAGCAGGCGCTTTTTCTTGCCTAAAGCACAACTTGGATGCCAAATAATCAAATCTGGTAGACACAGTTGTGAGTTAAATGCCAGGTAATGTCTTGCACATCGCAGGTTTGAATAGTAACAAATGAAATACAGGTTTGAATAGTAACAAATCTTAACAGCAACAATACATGTTTAATATGGCTTTCACTCAGAAAGCTCAGAGTGATGTGTATCACTGCCTTCTCTGTTGTATGGGTGAGGAGGATGAAGAACTGGGAGAAGGGGCTTACTCCAGACCACCCTGCAGAGCCTTCAGCCACGAGCTGGGTGCTACGATGGCCACACTGGGAGACTGACTGCCTTTTCCAGGCTGCCTTTTCACATCCACAGCAGAAATTCAGCATTGCATCTGAAATGCAGTCCCTTCGTAGGACTGTTATTTTCTACAATGCAAAGGCTGCCTGAAAGACAGTGAAGAAGGGAAAGAGAACAGAGAAGGAGAACCTCAAGAAGGATGGAAATGATATTAATGGCTGTACTGCAGGTAAAATTCTGCTCTGGAATGGCATGGTCACATGGCCTGCTCTTTGGCCATCATAGAAGGGAGGATAACCCAGCTGGACATTAACAGTATGGAAAACTTAGGATTTTCTCATTAAAAAAAAAAAAATTCCCACATGGGCTTTACACACTATTAAGTGTTACCATGGCCTCTTCAGTAGGAACGGCCCTTTTCATAAATCCATTAGATATATGTAATATATATGGCTCTGTATAGACTACTTATGTGGCAAAAATCTCACTGTTAAAACCTGGCATTTTAAAACTGATCTGGTTAAAGTAGGGCAGGTTTTCTATTATAGTTATGCCTTAGGGCATGGAGAGATGTGAAGAGAATCCATGGCTCCCATTATTTCTTTTGAGATTATGAATGCTTAGTGTTCATGAAAACCTGATCCTTGGCAATGGAGTCAGCTGGCTGGTCATGTAGGTAGATATATATGTATGTGTTTATCCATGCATATGTATGTATATATATGTGTATACACCACCCCAGGGTCCAGCTCCCTGCTGTCCTGCTGGATTAGGAATCCAGGAATTAGGAGAGCCAGGACTGGCAGAGGGAGCAGTGCATGTTGCTGTGCTTTGTGGCTCATGCTAATGTGCAAATTGCTGCATTGTCTGCTTCAAATCCTTCAAAATAAGGAATTTAAAAAAAAAAAAAAAAAGCCTCAAGATTGCACCTTCACATTTTTGTCCATGGTCCTTGGTTTCCCTCCTTTAATAAACATGCAGACCTCTTCCTTGTGGCAACTTGGCAGACAAAAACATGTAATATCACAAGCTCTCACTGTAGCTTAGCAAGTGTTGCAACACTGCGGCTGGCTTAGACATTTGTGGAGACCTTTTGCCTTTGCAGCTCACACATCCCATCAGTCTTAATGTCACGCCTCCGAGCTGCAGCATTAACCCAGGCTTTCTGATCTGATAAGCGCTGCTTTTTGCAGGGAAACGGTGAGTGAGTGAGATCTGGTACTGGGTGAGTCCTCAGTCCTCTGCTGAGCCCGTGATGTGCATGAACTGCTGGATGGTTCTCCTCTGGTGGCTGTTTTTTCAATTTGTCTTCTTAATTCTCAGGGTAAGCTATTTTTGTGGAAAGATATGTGTGTCTAAATACAATTTTTGGAAGTGTTTCTAAGCAGAAAGGGAGCACGCAAGGCTAATTCAGATGGAGGGTGACCATCTCTTCAAGACCAGAAGATGCCTGCAATCCACAACATGTATCTGTTGTTACAGGGGAGCGAGCAGCCATCCCAGAGAGCCTCCACCCCGTGCAGGGATGCGGCTGTTCATTCACTGGGTTTGACATTTGGGGAATTTTCACTTTCAAGTTATTCCTGACTTTATAGAAGACGTAAAACATGAGTGAGTGAGAAGCTGCTTAAAAGGAGTGACAAGGGCTATAACTATGACAAAGGCGCACCATTTTTTAAAGTGACACACATAAATATGTCATATCAGCTGTTTTGTGGGATTAGCCACACAGCTTACGGAGCCCTGTAACCTTTCCCTGAGTGTAGTCAGCAGAGGAAGGGGCAAGAAATGTTCTAATCCCGATTAGCTAAGGATTGGTATAAACCTTGACTGCTTGCAAAATTTCAAACTGTTGCAACTCTGCATGATCTCGTTCATGCCATGCCCTTGCTGAGCCTCACAAAGGTATTCCTGTTGGTAAAATGAGCTCTGTCCCATTGCTTGTAGCCAGTGCTCTCTGGGAAGCTCCTGCACAACCCTCACTCCGTGGTCTCTGAAACAGCTCCAAGTTAAGTCAAGGTGTGTGATGGCTTGGAGTAATGTGAAAGAGGGAGTAGGTTGCAGAGAGTGAGCTTTCTTGCTTGCAATTTTATGGTTAATGTGGAAGATTAAGTTTCCATTTTAATACTCCTATCCTGTTCTGTTCTGTTCTGTTCTGTTCTGTTCTATTCTATTCTATTCTATTCTATTCTATTCCATTCCATTCCATTCCATTCCATTCCATTCCATTCTATTCTAGTTTCATTTACAGCTTAGCTGGACATCTGAGCTGAGAGTGATGTGGAAACATTTATTCTGAGGGACTTTCCCCTTAAAGGCAAGCTGCAGCATTAAAGGTCTCACAGGCTGTGCAGAGGGCTGGCAGCAGTTTCTGAGCAACAGCCAAAAATATGTTCTTGCAGCAGCATTTCCACACTGATGGCACTACAACAGAGTCAGCTCCACTACATACGGAGTCAGTGAAACCATGTTTTGGCAGAACCCTGAACTCCAACTACATAGACGCAAGAGCAGCCATCCTTTTTGCTGTCTTATTGTTCTTTGCCTATGGCAGTGATAAGAACTGTGTCCATATGGTGAGTAGAAACAGTCCTAATAAAAATATCCTGGGTCCTTATCCCTTCACTTTTATCTTACCCCAGACTTATTCCAATTGCTTTGAAAAGCTGACGCTCTCTGATGGCAGGTGAGCTGCGTCGTGATGAAGTTATGAGTTCAAAGGGAGGGAGAAGAGAAACCCCTGATGTTTCACTGCTGCAGTCTCTCTTTGCTGATGGGGAGGCAAACGAATGCCATGGATATTACAGTCTTTGCAGCTGGGACTGAGAAGAGGTTTCAGATGACTCGAGCAAAGGGACTGCAGTTTCAGGATAGCACATGCCAGGAAGGACATTCTCTCCTACCTAGCTAATTCTGAAAATATAATGTGCAGCCGCTGGCTGATCTGGGAGAGCCTCACACTTGCACAGTGCCTGCCTGGCGGTTGACCTAGTTGTGCATGCAGGGAGTCGCACACAATAACCCATCTGTCAAGCCACTGCAGAATTCTCTCCCAAACAAGCAAACAAGAAATTAGAGGAAAGCTCCATCCACGCTGATAAGCTTGTAGAGACACACAGGGCTTGTTTGTTCAATTTGGGATTTGTTCGGTCCTCTCCTTGAACCCAGTGAAAGGGGAGGCTGAGAACAGAGCCTGCAGGAAGACTCAGTGTCTGAACACCCACCCTGCTCCATGTCCTCCCATGTCTGGGAATTCCCTCTGCTGTGATCCTATCTTCCTGAGAGAGAAAGGCAATGGCTAACAGGGCCAGATTTCAGGGGAATTGTGCACGGCAGTTTCTGGCCAGTTGCTCCCTGGGTAGTATGAAGTCCCTAAAGGATTGTCTATAAACTTGCAGGCACTGGTCTAAATCCTTGTTATTTCCAGAAGCAAACTAACACAAGAATTGTCCTGTGCTAGCAAAGACACTTTTTCTAGCCCCATGTGTTTTGGGACCATGTAGATTATTCTGATCAGAGTGGTGTCTTACTGAAGTGTATTTTGAGATGGCTGGAAATGGCCCCATCAGCTCTTCTTACTGAAAAGAAGACCCATAGATACCCCTTCTCAGTCTGGCTGTATCTGTGAGGTGAGCACTGCACCTCCTGCAGGATGGCTGTGTGGATATCATTCAGCTCAGGAATCTTCAGATACAGAGTTGTGATCAGCTTGAGGCACACAAAGCTGATCTGCATGCAATATGTTTTCTTGATAAGAACGCAGATGAAGGCAGGCTGGCCTTGCTCTGTTACAGCCACATTTCTCAGGATCCCAAAGAAGATCTCAGACTTTCTGCAATATTTGCATGAGAAATAAATGCCCCAGGGCCCATTCTTCCTACAGGAGACGTCAGCATAAATGAGACTCTGCAGAAAATCTCCTTGCCACCTGCAGGACAAAGGGCCAGCACAGAGCTGCTTCTTATTTGTAACACACTGCACTGCATGCTCTGTAATCCCCCAGACCTCCTGTCCCTCCCCGACCAAAGCTTTCCTCTCCTGAGACAGTGCAGTTGGGCTCTGCGCAGCAGTGCTGCTAGCAGGTCTCTGCTTGGCTCCTGTGCAGCCTCAGTGAGCTGCAGTGTTCTGCTTTCCCACTTCATGCTATGTGACCACCAGTGTATTAACAATCTTCTGAGAATATTTAGTGCAGCAGAGCAGTGAACATTTTAAGCTCACATAGTCCAAGAAATGGGAAGAGGACTTGAGCTTTTTTTTTTTAGCTTTTAATTGTAAGATAAATACCAAATAACATCACTCATTTACTATGCAATAGAAGTATCATCTGTTAGAAAAGGACAAACAAAGATGCTAATATAATGCAAACTCAATCTGTGCTCCAATACTTGCTACAGCTTCTGACTGGATGTTAAAAATCTGCCACTCTGCTCTTGCTGGGTAACTCTGCCCTGGGTTCTTAGCCGAGAGCTGGCACTGCTGAGCCAGGGCCACTCCAACAGCAAGACAAGGTCCTCCATTCAGCGGGAGTGAGGAAAATGCCAAGGCATATGGGAGCAGGAGTCAAAGCAGAGCTGCTGCAGGTTTTCTGCAGTGTTTTTGAAAGGGATGCTGTATTATGAAAGCCACTTCAAAACCATTGTGTCCTATGTTATTACGTCAGAGGCAGATGGTGGTGGTATGGCAGTAGAGATTGAACCTTCCAGCCAACATTGCGCTACATGTTGTTGCTGTGTGACAGATGGCAGCGGACAGAATGGTGTCTGACACGGAAGTGTGGATGAAGAAAAGAGGTCTCATTGATTAACTCCATGCAGGAAAAAATGGCACCCACTGCCATTCACTGATGCTTGGTGAACATTTATGGAGACCAAGCAGTGGACGTGAGTACAGGGAGGTGGTGCGTGGTGCGTTTCAGCAGTGGCAGCAGTGACATGAAAGCCACATTCTGGACGGCTATGCACAGCTGTCAGCCCACAAAATGAAGAGTGTCTCAACCAGTTCATCTACATGAATCAGCTAATGGTGATGGCTGTGTTGAAAAATAGTGCTTTGCAGCTGAGAATTTGCTCTACCAGCTATTGTGTCCTTTATAGCTGTTGTTGCAGTTTCCATGGAAATAAATAGGAGGCATTACTTTTGGAGCAACCTATGTGTGACAGTTTGTGAATGTGGAAATCTCTCTATTTTTTATTTTTTATTTTTTATTTTTTTCCTCCTGAAAGATGTGTATTTAAAAACAAAAGAAAAGCATCCTGTTGTATGTTTTCCTTTGCAGAGTTCATGAGTACAGAAGGGCTTTTTACACAGAGATCTTCCTCTGTACCACATCTAAACAGAGTACTTGCTGTGCTCCTGTGGGGCTTGTTCTGTAGAAGGAGGCAAGTGCAAGGTTTGGGTTTCTTCCCAAGAATTCAGCAGCCACATTGCAAACAAGATCACTGCTTACATTGCCCATATTTACATAGTCTAAATATCACCGGAGAACGTCAGCTGCAAGAATCTGCGTCACAGACATTCCTTTATCTTACTTTTTGCAATGCACACGTCCAGTCACTGTAAGGTGTTCTTTGTTGCAAATTAAGCGTCAAGCGCAATTAATACTCAAGTACAAATCTGGAAATGTTTCCAAGCAGGATTTCCATCCTGGAGTTTTTAAATTGCATTCGCACTGTTATGAGCCAAAGCAAGGTTGGAATACAGCACGGAGGACTGAAGAGGCATTACCACATGGTGCTGATTGTGGTTAGCTCTGCAATAGCTTTCATTACACGGAACATTTGAGAAGACAGGTAACGTGTGACTGGGCTTACCAAAATGAGTTACTTCTCCATCTGTTAGTAACGTGCTGGCTTGCAGGAGATGAAGCTGGAAAATAATACCATTGTAACTGCAATTAGCAGCACACATCTGAAGAGTATCTTGAGCTTGTGCTCCTATTATATTTGGAGTTGTTATGACAAGTTTAACTGTTATGTGGCCTCCGGGGCTGAATTCTGCTTAAATAATGATGATAGTAAAATGTATTTGAAGTATTTTAATGTATTTAATTGATGTATTTTAATGTATTTGAAGCACCTATAAAATTCCTCTGCTGACTGGGGCAGCAAGGATCACCTATGCTTAACTACAAAGGTTACTACACAGAAACATTTCTTTTTCTTTTTTTCAGAAAATATTTCTCTTTCTGACTTTCACCTTACTACATGAACTGACCTATGGTTGTTGGCAGAGTTGTATATAGCTCATACTGCACGCTTAGGACTTCTTAACCCAAATCACTGCGAAAGAGGAATTTCAATTTTTCCAGTGTCATCAGTTCCAGCTGTAATTTCATGACCCCTCATCTCATTCCCTGCTTCCCAGCACACACAAAGCAGAATACAGTTCTTTGAAGCTGGTGCTCTTCTGTCCAAAGAAACCATCTTGGAATGACTGCTAATGCATGCTCTGCTTCATATTCCATCTCCCGAAATACTGCACGTTGACTTTGCAGTTACTGTAGTGGATGCTAATATCATTTGCCTTGTTGTTTATGACTTAAGTGATGCTATTTTTAATGGTGTTCTGGCATGTCAAATTCTAAGCGCATTTTTGGCAAAGAGTGCATGCAGCTCCTGGCTCCTCACACTGCTCAGTCGCTTCGGTCGATGCAGACATTGCCATTACAGTGACACCTACAGAACGCATTAATGCAACCTTAATTACTGATACAGCTGCCCTGCCAAGAAACAAGCTACGCTGCATCATCCAGATGATTCTTTGAGGGCATTTATGCTTATTTATTTATCCACAGTATAAAACCACTTGACCGTTTGTAAAGTTTGTTGCTTAATCACCATGGACCAACTCTATACACTCCCCTCAAAATGTATTCCCCAAAAGCTTAAAAGACCTCATCTCCAGCATCGCATTGCAGAAATCTGGATTTCTGGTCTGGCACTTGGGTTAACTTCTTCCTTTTTTCCGCCCTCCAGCTTCTTTGGAATATCAGGATTCTCATCTTCCTGCAAACCCAAAGCAGTTAAATGCAATTTCAGGCAGTTTTTCTGCTTGAGGGCATGATTTCAGTTTGCTCGTTATGACAGCCTTGCAGTACAAGTTGTTATCTGGCACGGGTAGGTGTATAGCTTTGTATTTTCATTGGAATCTCATTTATTCTCTGTTCTGGGAGTGCTGAAAGCTTAACATGTCATTAGTATTCTTTCTGGTCTTTTGAAAAATATCAGCTGCATCATTATAACACAAGGAAAATGGGTCTCTCTCAAGTTCCCCTCCTATTAGGGCATGCAAACTATGCAAAACCTTCATTTTTGGCCTGGGCTGAAGCAGTTGAACACAGAATTGAACATTAGTGACAACTAATTACACTGTCCGGAGCCTCAGAGCAGCAGAAGAAAACACTGCTTATCAAGGAGGATGAGCCGAGACAGTGACCTGGTTTTCCCAAGTTCTGCACAGACGGTGCTGGGAGCTGTGGCTGACGAGGAATGCTAATGGTGTCAGGCACAGAGAGCAGCCCCGTCCTGCAGGCAGCACAGCTGCATGTGCTCCCATCAGCCTTATGCAGGGGCTCCTTGGAGTGCTCTGCAAGTGTTCCCTTTGCCTTGTATGTTGCTCATTTGCTCATTCAGCGTGCCAAGCAAATGTACATAGTTTGCTCCGTAAGTAATGCCTCCTATTTATTTCCATGGAAACTATAACAGCTACAAAGAGCACAATAACACCGTTTGATAGAGAAAATTCTCCACTACAAAATATTATTTTTCAAAATAGTCATCTTCATTAGCTACATGTTTTTGTCAGAAATGTACAAGAGGCAGCAGGCTGGCCCCAGAAGTGACCATGGCCTCCTGATGACACATTTACTTGTGTGGGCACCAAGCAGCCTCCCTGCTGCAGGAGGTATACAGGAAGAGCAGAGCATAAGTTGTATCCAGTCCTCTTCCACTGAAAGAAGGCGGCTCTGTTTGCTGGATCCTTTCCACCTGGAAAAAAAGATGGAGGAGATATCGCTGTGCGCAATACATGGGGCTACATAGGGTTGGAATTTTGAGTGGTCCTTTGTGGTCCAGCTGGGAACTGGACTCAATGAGCCTTGAGGGACCCTTTCAACTCGGGATATTCTGTAACTTTCTGACACATAGGGTGATGAACACATGTTGCTGAGGTGCCTGGCTGCGCAGTGCAGCCCGCTGCCCCAGGCCTTCCAGCCCAGCCATACTCAACCTTCTAGGCCCCTTTTCTGGAGACCATGGACCTCAAGGAAATGCCGGCCAGGCCAACAGGCTGGCACGAGGCAGGCTGGTATCTGGACAATGGAAGCATTCTTCTGATCAGAATTTAGAAACCAGACAGCTTAAAAAGACAATAACGAGACAGTGCTTTGGAATAAAGGGCCCCAAACACAACAATGTCTTAGCTGTGGTGCTGCAAGAAGGATCACGTGTGCCAAATCTTCTGTTGTGTTTGCTGTTTTTATTCAAGGTGAACAGATTTATGAACACATGATTTGTGCGGCAGAGTAAGAAGGATGATTTGGATGTCTACTCCATTAATTCTTCTCAAAGAAAAATGGCAATGTGCCCTTGCAAGCCTATTTCTACTAAGCGCTTGGCAGAAGGTACAATCCATGTTTTTAAGATTTCACAGTGACACAATATGGCGTTTGGAGTGTTTTTTAAGTGGTTATTTTGAATCATCAGTAGATTTTCTGAACTATCTGTAGGGATCACCTCTTCCTATCTTCTTCAGTGGAACTGATCCACCAAGAAGAAAAATCCCCTACAAAATAGGGAGCAAAAACCATCGAGGTCAGAAAAAGAGACAGGGGGAGTAGCAGTGATACTGAGACAAGAAAAAGTCCCTAAGGAATTGGGTAAATGGAAGGAAGAAGAAACTTTAAGGCATTGCAGCAGAGTGTGAGACCAGCAGTCTGCCTGGGGACTGCAGCCAGACGCAGCTGGAGCTGGGAAGAGCTGTGAAAGCAAAGAGCTTGGGGGTGGGCCAGGCAGGAGCACAGTGCCTGGCATGTCACTGTATATGGCAAATTAGAAATCTCAGTAGGCTTTCCATTGTTAGCTGTACCAGAAGACTTCCCACCATGTTGGAGATGTTAAGTTATGTGTGTCCTGCTTTTGCCAGCGTGGAATTTCAAAAGGCATCCAAATAGCAAAGACTGGTATTCATAAATTATCCCTAATACTTTGCAGAAGTGGTATAATTTGGGCAAGCCATTTTTCCTAAAGTCTAGACCCTTATGTTTTAGGCCAATGGATGATGGCAGGTGTTCTGCTGCTGTTTTTGGTTTTTATTTTGTAAGGCATGGCATTTGCGTTCCTCAGCTGCATGAACAAGACAAGGCAAGGGTTGAAGTGGAAATTCAGAACACAGAGTAGTTGGATTAGCCCTGTGGTAAGCAGCATTGCATTTCAAGGGTTAACAATTCCTACTATCAAATATTTGTATTTTCAGGGACTATATTCTCTCTTCATTAATTTGTAGTTGCCATGATGAAATCATGATAAATTTCAGCAAGAGGAGTGGGGAGGAAAGTAAGAATTGTTTGGGTTAAATATTAGAAGATCATCTTGATTTTACAAATTTCCAGGAAATGCACTGAAGAATTCTTGTCACAGCCATGAGGGTATAGTTTTACGGATTCCCTTTTTTGTCATTGTTACATCATTTTGTGGTTGTTCTTGGAAGGGATGATGATGGATACAAGGCTAATTTTCAGTAAATTTCATGAGTATTCAAATAATTCCATGGCAGCCCAGTGCAACAGCTGGCTCAGCGTAGATGAGAGCAAGTCTTTTTGGAGCTCTTATTAACAGTTTTAAGAAGTATTATGTTAACAACACCATAAAAACATTTAAATTCAGACATTCTACTTAAGAATATACATTCATTAAGCGAATGTAAATTAAAGTTGTCATGAAGAGGCAGTGTAATTAAGATTTCTGATTTGTGTAATTATGAGAAATGTGCATTAAATTATTAGTTTAAGAATTCTTTGTGGAAGTGATGACTTGGGCATTGACAAGGATGTAACTGTAGATGCAACTCTTTCATAGAACAAGTTTTGTTGTTTTTTTTTTTTCAGACTTGAATTTGGAACTTATCATTTTGTCACAGTTTCCAACATATTAAATTTGTTAAATGCATGAGTATGACCATTAGCTTTGTATAATAAACGGTTTGTTGTAAGAAATAATGTAGCATATCATCAAAGCAAATAGTAGATCTAATTGCATTCAATTTATCTTTGGCCATGTCCAATCTGGTGTGGAATTTAAAAGGAAAGTTTGTTCAAGAATTAAATGGAAGTCATTGAAACCAATTACACTTAAGATTGTGTTTACATGTAAAATCTCAGAAACACAATCCCTAGTTTATTATTATAATCAATCATCTGAACCCTGCTTCTCTTACAGAACAGGGTAAGCATTCCTTTGGCTCCTGAGGGTAAACCTTTTAAAAAAAATTAAAAAAAAAAAAAAAAAAGCCTGAAGCCCTGTTCTGTAACCAGAAAGGGATCAGGACCAAATCCAAAATGATGGAAAGACATGGTGCTGAGTAGAGGCAGTAACTTACATGCACTCTGCTTTTCACAATTCTTCGCCATGAGGACAACCAGTTGTGGAACCACAGAAGTCTCCCTGGTGTAGTGTTGTTGCTCTGCCTTGCCTCTGGCACTGTGGAAAGGGGGAAGCAAATTCTGAAATGCACAGGAAAATTATATAAAATGGAGAAGGGCATAGAAAGAAGTTGGCAAGAAGGAGAGGGTGGTGGTGTTTTTTTGGAAACAAAATGAGTTTTCAAGGCTGTCTGGTGAGTGGCATCAAAGAGGAGTGTGGAATTTTGAAAATGTCCCTGTGACCCAAAGAACATGTTCCTGCCACATCAATGCATTTGTGGCACTGTCAGTGCTTGCAGAAATTTCAGTGGGGCTGCATCTTTCTACTTATTTCAAAATAACCCATTAAAAACAATTTGGTGCCTTGGAATCTGTTACTCACAGGAAAATGTATTCTGCAAAGCACTCACTGTTAGTTCTTTTCTCACTGTTTCAAGCATGAACAGAATTATCTGTCCCCTTTGCACATAGTTTTTAACAAAAAAACCAAATCCTGTTCTCAGAGTTGCAGAGCGGTTTTACTGGTGATTCTCATAATGGTGAGACAGATAGTCAGACCCACGGCACTGTGCTCACTGCTGTCAGCCACTGTTTGCCATCCCCAGTTCTGGAGATCTCCATGAAGAGGGGAGCAGCAGAGCCACAGCTCCTTTGCCTGGCTCAGCGCAGCAGCTCTCAGCAGCTTGCACCTCCTGCCCACTGTTGGCTTTGCCAAGCCTCACCCTGCTGCCTCTCTGGATCTGCTTCTTGGGATCATACCTTGGGGTTTAGGAGTTGTTAGAAACAGGTGAGAACTCCTGGCTTGGCAATGCATCTTGTGGTTTGAGTGTGCTCACTGGGCCACACATCCTGGCTGCTAGGTATGAAAAAGAGCATCAGACACCAAACAAAAGATATCCAGATTTCACTTCTATTTCCATCTCGCATCTGACACAGGAAATTTCCTCACATTCTTGGGCAAAGTGTGGCTGAAGTCCTGAACAAGATCAATTGGCTCAGGGGACTTTAATGGCAACAAAATTAAAAAGGGATTTCTTTCCCTGATTTTGAGGACCACAGAAGGATGAACGTAGAAACAGAAATTATAAGCTACAAATCCTAGAAATCAGGGCCAGCCTCAAGACAACATCAGGTACATTAACACAGCTTACTAGAGAAGAAAATCCAGCTTGATTGCATCCAAATAGGGACTCAAAATCCTGTTCACAGACCGTACCTTTAGAAGCCCCAAGTGCCAACAGCAGTGCTCTGACAACTCAGTGCGCAAGTTGGACCTGTGCAGCTCCTCCCTTTCAATGTATGTGCAGATCCTGCAGGTCCTTCTGTATGCTCCTCGTGTTTTAGGAATAATTATTTCACATTGGTCTCTGCTGCCATTCATGGCATATAAGGGTTTTCTTTTCTTTATGGAAAAAAATTCCTTTTGAGGAAGTTTGTCTTAACTTCTAATGCATGCAAAATTTCAGATGCAGAGTGCTGTGAATAGTGCCAGTCTGCTTATCTTACTCCTGCTAACATTAGTAAATCTATTCATGCAAGTAAACAAGATTCATCTTAAGTGGGTCAAATATTTTTTTGTAGAAAACAAAGATATTCAGAGGCCTCTCAGATTGACATGAGGTCTCAAGAGTTCACTCTCCTCCTCACTGCTCACAGGTCACACAGGAGGGCAGTGGGGGACGCTGATGAGTGCAGTGTTCCTTCAAGGCTCAGTTGGAAAACTTCCTCTCTGAAAACAGAGGGAACTCGTGCTTGACAAAATGTCCTTGCACCCAGGGAAGCTCAGTCAAACTGCTGCATCTGCTGTCTGAAAAACACAAGAACACGTGTGTCTTTGGCAAGCTGAAAGGTGAGTGATAAGAGTTACCAGCAAGCGTAGGAACGTGAGAACACTCCTAATTGTGTAGAGCTAGGATCAAATTTGGGAAAGACTACTTATACAAAACATACAGGGCTGAGAAAAAAAAATCTGGACAGAAAAAAAATCCTTGCAAGTGTAACATACAGCAACACAGATGTATGGACAAAAAGCTGGACAAGAGCCAGTGGTGTGCACTTGCAGCCCAGAAGGCCAACTGCATCCTGGTCTGCATCAACAGAAGGACGGCAGCAGGGAGATGGAAGGGATTTTTTCCCTCTACTCTGCCTTCATGAGGCCCCACCTGCAGCACTGTGTCCGGATGTGGGGACCCCAGCTCAAGAAAGATGTGGAGCTGTTGGAATGGGTCCAGAGGAGGCCACAAAGATGATCAGAGGGCTGAAGCACCTCTCCTGTGAAGAAAGGCTGAGGGAATTGGGCTCGTTCAGTCTGGAGAAGAGAAGGTTGTGGGGAGACCTCATTTTGACCTTTCAGCACCTAAAGGGTGCTCTATGGCACCTGGACACAAGGAACTAGAATGTGAATGACCAATACACAAATAAATCTCTACTACATAACAAGTCCAAGTTGTTTCTAACTTGGGTTGGGCTTAGGTCTGTTTCTTGATAGTAGGAAGTCCATATTCTTTTGCAGGTATTTAAAGCTATTGAATCTTCTTGCTGTTAACTAGTTAATGTGCTGCATGCATGCAGGTCACTGGACTTCACAGTAATGCTCATATTTGAATATTCTCTTTGATGGTCCTTATTCAGCTGGTAAGATATCTAGTTCACAGACATTTTCTTTTAATCTCTGGTCATCTACTTGAGGTTTTTGTAGAGGTGCATGACATTCTAGCAGTGGACTGATAGAAAGCTATATCCGTAAATAGCAAAACTGTGCTTATAGCATATTGCTAGATACTCTTAAATCAAGACTGATTTTTCTTTGTTATTTCTTTTTACTTTAGAATTTTCTAAAACAACCAAATTCAGTGTTACTTATTTGTGATACTCTTACACAGTGCATTGAGCCACTGTTTCCATTAATTTTCTAAGCGTCAGATCACTCCACATGCCTCTATAGAACCTGTGTCAGTCAAAACAATGAGCCTGTATATACTCATTTTTTAACCTTTTCTTTGTTCAAATGACTTAGCGTGAGTATGAGATGTATTCTGTAAATATTCACTGTGTAAACCAGGCTAATCCAAGACCAGATCTGATTTCTGCTGCAGCTATTTTGATCCGGCAAATAATTCAGCAAACTTAGCTGAGAGGCGACTGCTCTGTGTGCTAAGGCAGAGATGTCTTTCCTCCCACCACCTCTGTGCTTTTAATAATTATGAATCCATCCTCAACACTCCTTATCAGTGTTTCTTTCCACTGGACAGGAACAGCGATAGCTCTGAACTATGCAGTAGTGAGAAAGGTACAAAGATTCGAGTACCAAACGGACAGTACTGCCAGCAGGTCCCATTTATATAGACTGTTCTACTACATAGAGGCTGCTGGAAATCTGGTACTTCTATAGCACAGTGGGAACAAGGGGTCCTGTCATCTGTCACCATGCTCGTTTTCTTTTCCTCCTGTGCTGCCCTGTGCACAGCCATTCCTCCCCTACACGGCTCAGACCAAAATGAAATTTTGACTGCTTCTTTCCTCCTACTGCAATGGCTCGCTGCTCCTGCTGGACAGCTACAGACTGCTAACTGTTCCTGGCACCGGATGCCTCCGCATGGACGTGAAGCCAAGAAGCCAAGAGAGAAACCATATTGCCAAGTCCAAGTATTCTGAAATTACTGTAACCTTTTCCCTACAGAAAAAGTGGGTTATTATTTGTATTTATCTTCTGTTGCTCCGTGTTTTCAGTAAACACATTTCAAACTCTTCTCTATGATCATGATTTTATTCTTGATGGAAGTCGAAATTCTTGCACACCCATACAATTCCTGCACCTGAGGCTTTAAGAAAAAACACTGATGACTGCAGGAGTTGGCAGCAGAGAGGGAAGAGGAAGAGGAGACGGAGGAGGAAATAATCTCATTCTCTCACCTGCAGGAACGGAATCTGATCCCCTGCTGATGTCTGGTGATAGAGAGTGCATCAGAGAGGGAAAGGAAATGGGAGAACCAGAGGCGAGAAGAGGTAGCCCATAGGAAGACATAAAGAGAAGGAAATACTTTGCGTTAGTGGAGAAGGTCATCAGGCTACACAGCCTTCAGACATCTGCCCAAATCAGTTTGAAACTCCTGACCACAGGGTTACCTCACCACTGAGTATTTTTTGCATTCCAAAATGAGAGGTGGGGAAGGGTGTCCTTCCTGCTCCTGTTTATCTGAGTCACAGGGATAAAACCTAATTTTGTCTATATCCAACCATCAGCAATGCGGGAAACAACACGTGTGGAGGCAGAAAAGGAAATGTGGTACAAGTGCCTCACAATTGGAAATGAGGGCTGTACCTGCCTTTTGTGCTCTGCTGCCTTTTCATCTTACAGAACACAACACGAGCTATTACTCTAATAATCCATGAAGCACATTGTGCATGCAGAGCCACTCAAGGTTACTAATTGAAGGATTAAAACTGAGTGTAGACAAATGTTAATGAAGTGAAGGAGCTGTTACTGAACTTTTTACATTCTGCCTGAGAGTACAAAGCAGCATTAGTTTTGTGAAGTGCAATGCTAAAACTATATACACTTTCAAGCTGTGACATCAGTTTTCTATTTCTGCGTTATTATCACCACTGAAAGTGGAAACACTGCATAAAGTGTGGGTCCTCATTCTGTATGTAGTTCACTCTTGAACAGTATGCCATTTCTTTTTGTTTATTCAGTAGATTGGAGAGGATGAAGTTTATGTTTCTGTTTTCAAGTGTTGCTTCCCCGACGAGCAGGAAATCCTCCCTCCCTCCATATGTTTTAAAATAGCTGACAGTACCCCCAATTAATTGCAGATCAAACTGAACTTCTTTTTCCTGGCCTACGTGACTGTCCTCCCCTCCTCAATAGTCAGCCTGTTTTCATGTGCACGGTAAGAATATTAAAAACATCCCCTACCTAGCAAAACAAGAACTCCTCTGGGAAGGTGCATGTAGATGAAATGGCAGCAACTGATGTGGCAGTCACATCCCTCATGCACTGCTGAGACATCTTCAGCTATTGCCATCACAAGATAAGAACGCAGATAAAATAAATAGTTCTACATGGAACTACTGTTGACCCATTTTTATTTTTATTTTTACTTATTCCTTCACCATCACTAAACTCCTCCAAACTTTAAACTAAGCACTTTTCCTAGTTTAAATCCCTTCCAAAAATACATTTAAAAAAATCTGTATTATCTAAGAATATAGCAGTCTGAATGGCTCCTCTGGTTATATCCCTATAACCTTTGTCCTCCCCTCTAATCCTTCCTTGCTTTTTACCTGTTAATGATTCACATTTATGGTACCCTTGTCCAGGATCTGTCCAAATCTCTCTTCCTATCTCTTTACAGCTTCCCCCTCCCCCCCCCCCGCAGTGTGTGGGTTATATTTTTGGGTTTTCGGTGATTCCTTTCCTCCTCCTGCACTTACTACTCCAGAATAGGAAATCAAAACAGCAGGCAAGTCACCAATGAGGGATATAGCTCAGAACACACTTGAGAAAACAACAGTGCAAACTGTTCTGGCTTTATTCCTGAATGTGAGGCTTGTCGCAAATGTATGCAAGAGGTCCTCTGACTTCTGCATTAAGTGCCTGATTTTACTGGCTGATCTGTATCCTCTTAGTGCTCTTATCAGGAAAGATGAGACACTGCACTGAGACTGCATACATTTGTCAGCTCACTTCCTTCTCATTTAAAACTATTCGCAAAAGAGAAGGTGACAACAGATGAAGAGTAAACAAACTCCATCACTGCACACTGCAGAACTTCTGTCTCATTTTATTTCTGCAGATGACAGGTGTGTGTCTATTAGCCACTTTTCTACATTCTCTCTTCTACAAAACTCAACAAACCCAGTTTTGCTTTGGAAGAAAAAAAATCCAACCTGCACTAACCCACAGGATTTTGGTTTTAATTAGTAAATTAGTGTGTTCTACCTTCCAAAACAATTACTTTCCATCCTCTTCTATGAGGGGGTGTCAGTAGATTTTAGCACCTTGGAAGCACTACAACTGCTTGAAGGAGCTTTAGGAACCTGGCAGCTCTGTGTGCTTTGGAAACTAAGATGGCAGGACTGTGGGATCAGGGTTCAGTTCTCAGCTCCACCACCAAACCCCTTGGTGACCTTTACCTGAGCTCCCTGTCTCTGAGTGGCTGTTTTCCACTTGAGCACGAGCTGCGCTTCCTCACAAGGATGTTATGAAGTAATAAGGACCTTAGGACATGCAGATGTACGAGCACCTAAGCGGGTTGGCTAAATCCCATTAGTTCATGTATTTACTTGTCTTGAAACTCACCTAAGAGCGAGGTGAGTTAGGTCCCTTCCAACCCAAACCATTCCATTCTCGGTCTCCTCCAGTGAGCTTTGCTCACAGCTTAATGCTCCACGTATCAGCAGCAGGCAGCAGGCTCCCGTTCCCTTGGTGAAGGAGGCTCCTGGCCGGCTGTGAGGACCCGGCCTCTGCCACCTGCTCAGCACTGCATGGCACCGGCCTGGTCTCATTTCTGTGAGTGTTGTTACGGAATGGAGATCCAGGCTGTCACACAAAATCGTATATAGGCAACCCCCTGCCTTGGACTCTGAAGGATGATCTCTGACAGCTCCTGACCTGCTCTCTGCACGGAACCACAAAAAGGGCTACAAAAAAAGGTGGGTTTTCGAGCACTGTCTTCCAAGGGCCCCTTATCTGGAAACAACTCAGCGTCCCGATCCCAATGCCTGCGTCACACACGCTTCGGTCTTTCCGAAGCCCCTGCAGTCCCCTTGCCCGGCTGTTCACGGTGACGTTCCGTGCCATTCCCAAACTGGCGGCTCAAAAAAAAAAAAACAACCCACTTCTGAAGACGCTCCGGCGCCACAAAGAGCGGCGGACGCGGGTCCCGCTCGGCGCGGCACTCGTGCCCCGAGGGAAGCGTATGCAGAGCGCCGCCCGCACCTGCCCCGGCGGCCGCCTCCACGTCGGCGGAATGGGAACGACGGAGCAGCGCCCCCTCCGCCCCCGGCACTGGGCGGGCAGGAGCGGGGCCAGGCCCGCGGGGAGCCGGGTTGGAGGCGGGAAGGCGGGAGCGGCGGCAGCTCTTCCCGCCCCGCGGCCGGTGACGCGCGTCCCGGTCCCTCCCCGCGGCAGGGCCGCCTATAAGAGCCCTGCCGGCGGCGCTCCCTGCTCCTCTGCCCGCCGCGCCGCTCTGCCGCCCGCGATCCGTTCCCGTTCCGCCGCAGCCCCGCGCCCCGGCCCGCTCCGTTCCGTCTCTCTGTGTCCGTGCCCTCCCGTACCGGCGCTGCGCTGCGCTTTCCCTGCCGGTCGCCCCCGCAGCCTATGGCCCTGGAAGGCGCCGCTGCCGCCGCCTGTATTTCTGCTGTAGGTTCCCACATCCCTCTTTAAAAATTCCGCCTAAAAAGAGAAGACGATTTACCAAATCTTTCGGGCCGTTATCTCACGTGAGTACCGGGGCCGGGGGCCGCCGCACCCGCAAGGGGTTCCCGGGAGCCGGGGGGAAGTGGGGCCGGGGCTGAGGTCGCCGTCACGCTGCCCGTTCCCCGCCGGGGTGAGCCCGGCTCTTCCCTCGCCGGCGGAGGCAAACGGAGTGCAGCGGGGATGAGTCACGGCCGAGGCCACCCCTCTCCTCGGCCGCTGCGGGGCCGCCGCCGCCTGGCGCTTTGGGGCTGCGTCCTGGGGATGGAGTGGGCGAAGGGAGCCGCGGGCGGAGGGTCAGCGGGCGCCGCGCTAACATGGCGGCCGGCCGTGCCCGCCGATCGGCGGGCGGGAGGGGCGGGCCGGGCGCCGGGGCCGAGCTGCGGCCGCGTCGCGCTCCTGCGGGGCTCGGCAGTGAGCGGGCGGGGGGGGCCGCGGCGCGAGGGGAGCGGGCGGGGGGCTCGGCGGCGGCGGTGGCCCCAACATGGCGGATCCCCGCGGAGGGGCTGCGTGCCGCCTACCCCGTCCCCTGCCGGGGCGGCGGGGGGAGTTCCGTGCCGCCGGTGTGTCCTGGCACCGTGGGGAGGGCCGGGGGTCCCTCGGGGCGAACGGGCTGTCCGGCCTGCGCTCCCCGGCCCGCCGGCCCCGCTCCTGTCACAGCCGCCCGCAGCGCTGCGGGCCGCCCTGCCGGCCGCCGATCCGCCGGTAAATGACAGCCGGAAAGGAATGCGGTGCCGCCGGGCGGGCCTGGCTGCCGAGCAGGGGAGCTGGGGAAACAGAAGTGCTCGCGGCGTGGCCGAGGCGTCTCTCCTCCTCCGCTTTGCAGAGGCCATGTTGTGTGTCTGTAACCGTGGCCATCCATCCGGGTTCCCTCCCGAGCTGTCACACCTCTCCTCCCCTCACCTGAGCCGCTCCCGAGGTGGCCCCGTGTCACCTCGGCTGTCCCTCTCAGTGCGGCTGATGGCAGCGCGGTGACAGCGTGAGGCAGGAGGCTATGGCACCAATCATGCGGTGTTGCACAAGTGGCTCTTTCCGGCATGGGAGCAGAAATGACGGGGCACGTTGCCTCGGCGCCGGGAGGAAAGGGGAGTCCTTTGCTCCCAGTCAGCTGTTTGTGGCCATAGATGTTCCTCCTCCTGAAAAGCAGAGAAGGTAGCAGAAAAAAGCTTGTCTCAAGGATGCACCGTTTCCCCTCCCCTTGGTCAGTCAGCACAGCTGCAGGTTAGGTGCTGCAGGTCCTTCTGGAAGGCTCCTGCCTAGGGCTCAGCCTCCTCAACGTGGCTGCCTCTGCTGGTCCTGGTTGCTCAGCTGGCTGCTGCTAGCTGTGCTGGTGGCTTTTGGGAAGCATGGAGCAGAGGGTTGACTTGTGGCACAGAGTGAAGCCTGAGCCTGGGTGTCAGGGTGTCACACACTGCTGGTCACAGCAAGCTGCCAGCATGGTGTGTGTGGGGGAAGGGGGATGGGGGTGGGGAGGGGGCAGGTGACATGTGGGTAAGGGATCTGCAGCCATAGGATACCTGAGATGGGTTAAGGAAGGCACTGTGGCTGTTACTAGGCAGCACCTTGGATGTCAGAGACCCATTCGGATTCCAGGGAGGTGCATGTCTTTGCCAGGGAGCCTGGTTATGGCAAAGAAGAAAATGAGTGAGCTAAAACCTTCCTCCTAGCTCTTCTGAAGCGCATCTCTTGCGCAGTGGAATCCTGCACAGCCCATGCATGCCAGCAGATGGGAGAAGCAGAGTTTCCAAGCTCTGCAGCAGTCTCCAGTGACTGAGCATGATTTGGTTGTGTACTCCCGGTTGAAAATAGCCACCTGGCACCAAAACACAGCGTCCCATGGAGCAGGATAGCTGGGTCTGCCTCCTCTCCCAGGCAGCAGCGCGGCTGGCTCTCTGTGCTGCATGGTGGTGGGTTGGGGGATGCTGCTCAGCTTCAACCCCCACCCCAGCTGTTGGGTTTTTGGCTCTGAAGCCCCAGCACTTGCTGCCATTCTTTCCTTGATAAATGTGAGAGACAGCAGTGCTGGGGGGGGCAGTGGGGGGTTGTGAATAATAGTAATGGTAGGAGGGGTTTGTTCCAGTCTGGACTGGTCCAGTCTAGTTCTTCTCTTCCTGTCACCCTGCAAACAATGCTGCTGCCGCTGTGGCTGATGCTTGTGACACTACAGCCCCCTCCCCATGTGTTTGGGGCTGTGGTGAGTGCAGGGAGGTGCCCCATTCTCTTCCCCCTCTGCCTGGAGTGGGCTGAGCACGCTGGCCTCCTTCCCTCTGACTGCCAGGGGAGAGCAGGCAGCCACCAGCTCCCACGATGTAAAACCCATGAAAATGAGGGATTTCCACAAGAATTTGCGTGGGGTGGCATTGTCTGGTGGCAAACAGCCATGCAAGATTTTTCTCCTGCTTTACTGGAGGCAAGAGGAAGGCTCACTGCATCCTCCAGTGCTGCAGTGGAGGCAATCTGCTTATGTGTGTGGGTTAGTTTGGTGCTGGTGGCTGTTTTTTTTTATTTTGTATTTTTAAAGAAAAAGCTGGTGCAGGTGTGTATTGGGAGTAATGCTCAGCTGGAGCGTATGATTTGAAAATGATTCAATCTCTCCAATTAAAGGAGAGACAGTGTGCTCTGGCAGGGAGTTTATACTGTCTCTTCCTGAAGGGATGCTTAATCATGTAATGGACTAATTCGGGTTTAATGGCAAATTTCAGTTTGAAATGCAGTTGATCTAGTGCAGGAGAGGGATGATGGGAGAACTGCTGGCAGACCTGCGTGCTCCTTGGGACAGTGTGCAGAGCCACACTTCCCTCAGACTGCCTCACAGAAATGCCTTGGCACTGGGCTGGAAAAGACCCATTGTACCAGAAGAATAGCTTGTGTTATTTGTGGACCTGAGGAGCTGGTGCCTCCGAGTCTGTCTGTCTGCTTGTGTGAGGCTGTTTCTAGATATTTAGGGTTTGGCTCCTAGATATTTTATTTCAGATAATTAGATTTTTTAATTATTATTTTTTGTTTATTTTGGAATTCAGAGATGCGGTAGATCATTAGCAAAGAAAAAGAATTATGCTCAGTTTTGTAGGCCTGTCTCTGTCAGGCTTGGGATCTGAGGGCCATGTCAGCTAGAAAGAGCTCAGGCGGATGCTCGTAGGGCACATGATGCTGACACAGTTTTTTGGAAAAACTATGATCTTTGAACAGCTAGGGTTTTTCTTGTTCCTCAGGATAATATTATTGGTTTGGTACAAAGTACAGCATAGCTCATCAAGCTGCATGCAGTCAGACTCTAGGCACCTGCTGGTGTATTTACAGATGGTTTATAAATACATGCATATAGGTGTCACTTGAGTATTAGAAGGCAAAGCACATACCCATAACTTCAAGCTCACTGTTAAGTGAAGAACACTTGTATACCTACTTTAAAACCCTTACACAGTGGAACTCGTCATTTGTGCTTCTTCACATAGACAACGTTGGCATTGTCCATATGAATTATGGGCATCTGCTACGCCTCTGTGGCTTAAAACGGTTGTCCTGCTCTCCTGCAGCAGAGCAAACTAACTCTTTGTTAGTTAAATTACTTGCCTTATGGAGTAAAATTAGTATGCTTTGAAATCATATTTTCATCTCCAAATGTCTCCTTCTTGCAGATTTGCCAATATGAAATAAGTCAGACCGTTTTCTATACACTTGTGTAGATTTTCCAGACAAATAATCTTTGTTTAAAGGAAATTCCAAAGGGCTTTTGGAACTTAGAGCAGTTCATGGTTAACATACTACAGAAAATGATTGGATTTCATTCTGACTTCATGGGAGCTGTTTCTCTGCGTGCTTTCTTGGGCATGCAAGAGCACTTATCAGAATAGTACTGCTGATTATATTTGTCCAGAGCATGTCCTTTTATGTGTTGCAGTAAAGGTCACGCATTCCTCCTAGAAGTACCTGTATTCAGTGACTTACTTCACTAGGAAGGTAAACTTAATTCGAAAATCATTGGAATTTGTACAAGTTCTTGAGCATAGTAAGTACAGCATGACAACAGTACAGCAGGGCTCCTGGCTTATTTTAAGAAAGTGGTGTTGTGTGTGTAATTTGAAAACAAAATGTTACTGACTTCTTGCTTTAATGAAAGAAAGAGATGATAAAAACACATTGTATATACATTAATTCCAGATGGCAGGATTCCGTAAGCTCCATAATTGGATCACAATTTTGTTGATGATATGAAGCTGGGAGAAATGACAGACATGCTGGAGGACTGTACTGCCATCCAGCAAGACTTGGACAGGCTGGAGGGTTGGACAGAGGGGAACCGAATGAGGTTCAGCAAGGGCAAATATAGAGCCCTAGACTTGGGGAGGAATAATTGTGTGCATCAGTACAGGTTAGGGGCTGACCTGCTGGGAAAGAGCTCTGCAGAGAAGGACTTGGGGGTCCTGGTGGACAATGGGGACCATGAGCCAGCAGTGTGCCTTTGTGGTCCAGAATGCCAGTGGTAAACTGGGGCACGTCAAGAACAGTGTGGTTAGCGGGTTGAGGGAGGTGATCCTCCCCTCTACTCTGCCCTGGTGAGGTCACTTCTGGAGTACTGTGTCCTGTGTTGGGCTCCTCAGTTTGAGGAAGACAGGGAACTACTGGAGAGAGTCTAACAGAGGGCCAGGTGATGATGAGGGGCCTGGAGCCCTCCCCTTTGAGGAAAGGGTGAGACCTGGGTCTGTTCTTTCTGGAGGAGGGAAGGCTGAGAGGGGATTTCATTAGTGCTTATAAATATCTAATGGATGAGAGTTAAGCAGATGGGGCCAGGCTCTTTTTGGTGGTGCCCAGTAGCAGAAGAAGGGGCACAAACTGGTGCACAGAAGTTCAGTCTGGACATGAGGAAAAACATAATTACTTGGATGTTGACAGAGCACTGGAGCAGGTTGCACACAGCAGCTGTGGAGTCCCGTGCTCTGGAGATACTCAAAGCCCACCTGGACGCTTTCCTGTGCGACTGCTGCACGGAGCTGCTGTAGCAGGGGGATGGGCTGGGTGATACCCAGAGGTCCCCTCCAACCACTACTATTCTGTGGTAATATCTTAAGTAATTTTGAGTAGTGAGGCTTATTTTTAATATTATATGCTACAGAATGCTTATGGTAATTTATAGCTAAAGCTGTGGAAAAAGCTCTTTTTGCTGTGGAAAAGTTACTCTTGAGTTTGAGTACAGTCATTTATCTTTCCAGTAGCAAGAATAACTGGGGAAATATACTTTGGCTGGCTGTTTGCTGTAATGCAGTTGAAAAGATGATTGTTTGGGTTAAGAGAAGCCAGATCTTTGTAGTCTGCACATGTAGGCTCATTTAAATAATGAGAGCAGCAAAGACTTATTTTTTTTACAATACATTGGTACATTCTGGAGTTCATGCCATAGACCACAACAAATTTGTGGAAACTTTAGCACATGCTGGGTTTTCACACAACTAGTTCTTCTGTATTTTGTTTATTTCTGTGAAAATGATGGTTTCTTTTAGAAGGAATAACTTCGTGGCATGGCTGGTTAGTGTCTCTTGACTGCTTTTTGGTTCTTCATACTGTTTTGTCATTGCTTTGCCTTAATTTTAGCCATGTACTTTAGAAAGCTGCTTTGCTGTTGTGTGTAACAGCCTTAGTCTCTATGGGCCAGCTGAGATGTTTCCTCATTCTTGAAGGCAAGCATAGCTTTGTTTCTTTTTCATGTCTTGCGCATCTCTGGATTTGTGTGTATGGTGTTCAGCTTCACTATTTAAAGCACTGTTTTCACCCACATGCCACCTGGGTTCACAGCAGAGAAGGGGAAGGTGGCAAAGGAATTACAAAGTACAAATCGTAACAATTACAGAGATACAAGTATTTCCCGGAGGGTGGTCAAACACTGAGGCCTTCCTTAAAGCAGGAGCTCTTTGCTTCCAGCAAGGATCTTCCAGCTCAGGCAGCAAAAGACAGACACAAGCAAGCAGCTTCACATGCCCATTTTCTGCATCTCAGCAGTGCGTCATACATGTGACTTGGTCTCACTTGGAGCTTACATTCACTGCTGAAAATGGCACTGTATGTGATTTGTAGACTTTCTTAAGGGGAAGTTGTAGATCTCCTTATATGCAGAACTGAAAATGCATGTTACATCTTGGAAGATACATTTTTTCTTTTATTCTGGCTAACAAATTTACCTTTGTATACATTTCTTCCCACAGGGCAAAATCTCTGATCAAGTTTACAACTATCCAGAAGGCTTAGGAGAAGTGCTTTATAGAGAACAGTTCGACTTCAACGCTGAGCCACCTTGGGAACCTAGCTGATGATAGTAGGGTTCCATCTCCTAACTTGTCCATGTAAGTCTTTTTTCCTTGCCCTTCATCTGTATACAGGCAGATGAACACTTCCAAAACTGAATAGTATGTACTGGCTTTCTGATCAACAAGATAACTCTTTATGTAGATTATTGAAAACTGAAAAATAGAAGTGTGCATGGTATCCTGGGCTTCCATTCAGAGGAGCACTGTAATTTTTGTACTTACGTAATACTTTTCTCAACAGTGTTATCAGTTTCTGTGGGACTTAAACACATGTGAGTAAGCTTTGTAAATAGTTACTTTTCTGAGCTAGGACCACTAGCTACAGAAACCCTAAAATAAAATGCAGTAGCTTCAGTCTCAGTGTTAGTCATGACTTGACACTGCTCGGCATTAACATCAAATCGTGATTTTTCTGAGTACTTTGTGATTTCTGAGGGCGTTTTATACTGAAATAGTTAAAATAGTTAAAATCTGCTATTGTAAACAGCAACTTGCTGGTCGTGAAGGGTGTGCCGCCCCAAATGCCTGTCTCTATTATTTGCTGCTTGTTGTTCACTTCCACAAATAGTTGTAGTTGAACTGCTTTTAAAGATGGAATTCTGTGCTGAGTGGATATCATACACCAATTACAACGGCCTTTACTAGAACAGAACAAAACCCATGATGAATTAAAGCAAACAAATGCATGTAGCTGATTTTAAGGAGTACAGAAGACTCTGGAATGTGTGAGGTTATTCTGTTCCGTTAACATAAAACAATAGTTTCATACAGTTTTAACAATGCCCTTAAATCATGGAATCATTAAGACTGGAAATGCATTTTTAGCATCTGCATTGAGCTGATTTTGCAACAGTATTACTTCTCTCCAGATTATCTGGTATTTTTAATGTAAAAGTTTAGAATGAGAATGGTTAGGTGTGGTCTACTGAACAAGGTACTGCTTAAAGTCCACAACAAGTTTAACTGCTGGTTATGGTAGTGTGACTCCTAATAAGGTACTTACTTCGATGACAGTGCCATGTTGGTAAGGGAAGCACAGGGTGAGCACAGCTTATCGTGATTTCTATCTTTTCTGTCCAGGGGTGGTTCTGGCTGTGTTTAAGACATGATGGAATTAGCCAAATATAGCTGGCTCTGTGAAGAGTACTGTTCTTTTCAAGTGAATACAGCTAGCACTGAAAATTCTCTGAATACTGGTGGTGTTTTATTGGTAACTTGATTTTTTTTTTTTTTTTTGGTAAGTGAAGAGCTAAACGTTTTTTTTGCTTAGCTTCTGAGCTGCAGGTCACTTCTGTATGCGGGTAGAACTGTCTTCCATGATGGTTTGTGCTTCAATAGGATGAAAGCAAAGAAGCGTTTAAAGGATAAGAAAAACAGCAGAATTCTCAGGAAGAGGGAGGCAATATAGTATAAAAGCTTATGGTACTGGAAGATAATTTGGATTTCTTTAAACTATTCAGTCAGTATTACTTAAGGAGTTTCCTTCCTTTATGGAGAAGCTTGTTCTTTTCACTGAGACTGCAGCAAGTAGTGTGAGGTGTAGCTTGTCATAGAAAGGAAATACCAATAGATTTGCTGTATTCTGTGCACTTTGCTCTGGAATCTGTTATGTCTTCAACACGAGTGCACTGTATGTAAATGTAAGTAGTTCAATATTGAATGTAGTGGTGATGTACATAGCAGTGCTCTGTAAATGTTTGCCTGTAAGTCGGTGTGTTTTCATGTGCTGAAGCAGGGAGAACTGCTTCTAATGCAGCTGAGAAGTATTTGAGTTAGCCAGCTAATTGGTAGTTTGAGTCCTGTTCAACTTGTGATTTAATGGAGGGAAAAGGTCAACTGAGCTTTTAAATGTAACTATTAATCTTACGTTACAATGGGACTCATAAAAATCTTCTGTCTGAAGGTGTACTTATATTCCCATTAGATTTGCTTCCTTTCTAAATTCTTCTCCTCCCACTTCTGTCCTTGCATTACACTGGAGAACAAGGAAGAACTTGGATGTAGTTCTGTCTTGCTCTTCAAGCTCTGCCTTCCTGAGCAAACAACCTGGCAGCTGTGTCTTGGAAAAATCTGTACTGTTTATTGCCATGTCTGGTTGATCAGAAATGGGGGGAATTACCAATGAAAATATGTCCTGTTAACCATTCCTGCCTATGCCCAGTGCAAGTAGCTGTTCTTTGGACAGACTGGCCTTAAAGACACTTTTGACTTTCTGTCTAAAGGGGGCTGGGTGGCAGTCATGAAATAGGAGAGCTAGGAAGGCAGCGAAGGGCTGGGGTCAGCGGGGAGATGGGACATGACTATGGACTAAGGATTTGGGGGAAGAGATCACTGTTTGCATTACAGGCAAGGAGAAATGCTAGTATGTTACCATGCAAGTTCCTGTGCAATTCCAAGGGTATTCCTGCTGGTAAGCTGTGCTATTTATCAGCTTTCAATAATATACTTAAACATTAATGAAGAGGAAAAAAGTTCTCCAAAGTGTGTCTCTTGCAGAAGTCTAACACCTGAGTGGTACTCTGCCATGACCCTACTGAGGGGCAGATGGAAGATGCAGAATATACACTGTCATTGTAAACAGAGAAATCTGTGCTTTGACAGTTTTGACTGAATGATGTTCACTGAGTGAAACAGTGTCTTAGAGTTGTCTTTCAAGATACTCTGAATATAAATGGGCATTTTTTGGTACTAAAAACAAAGGACTTGTGTTTTTACTTTTCTGGTGCACCTGCTTTGGTGTCTAATTGGCAGTATTAGTGAGAAAATGTTCCTACTTTTTTCATCTCTTACTCTCAAAGAACTGGAACAGTAAGGAATGTGAGATGAAGCTCTCCCACCTCTTTGTGATTTTTGCATTGGTGTAATGGTTAACCTTATAAATATTTATATTGCCTAACAAGCCATGTAGCTGAGAGGCATTATTGGGAACATGCCTGGTTTGCAGGGATTTCATTCTTTGCAGAGGAAGCTTTGAGTGGGGAAAAATAAAACAACTTTTTTCTCAGACCAACCAATATGTAGTTCTGACAATGTAATGAAAAATGCAAATGGTGTTTTTGTTATGAATTTTCTGCACATGACAAGCACGTGTCTAGGCACTTCTTGGAGTATTTTAATTTTCTTGTGTTCCAGATGTTTGCATTAATTGCAGTGTTCACACATTTGAACTTTTATCTTGGAGTTCTTAATCTGGGAAATCATCATGCTAAATCCTGAGGGGCCAGAGGATGTATTGCTTACTTCAGAGGAAGCAGTTTTGTGCCTACGTAGAAATTTCATGCTGTTTGACAGCTTTGTTTGCCCTTATTAAGTATACATCCTGGAGCATTGTGCAGGCTGACATTTTGGGAGTATAACAGCTGGTGAAGAACTATGTAAGAACTATGACTTAGCAATAAGTCAGCATTCCTAACGTGGCCTGAACTTTGTGCTCTATTCATTTCTGACTCCATCTACAGATATAGAAGTCTGAAATCATCCTTCTGATTTCCTTTTGCGTGTGCTTATTACATACACATTCTTGATTCTCTTCCTTCCCTTGAGGTTGGAGGCAGAGCAAGAGTAAGGTTTTATAGTACAATCCTAATCACTCTGCATTTGTTAAAGAAAAATCTCTTCAGTACGTACCATTTTGTGATGTTGCTGACAGTACTGGTAGGAATTTTGGTTTTCTCCTTGTGAAGCTTCCTTTTTCCTATCTTGCTCTCAAGAAGACTGAAGGCATGGGAGAGGAGAGGGATGAGCTGAGGGTGAGGACAGAAGTTGGTAGGCTAACGTTAGCTTTTTTTACTGGGTGGGTTTTGCAAGATGGAAAGTTCAGATGTCACAGGCATGCTTAGAAAAAGGAAGTGTTCTTTAGCAGGCTTGGGGAAGGTTGTACTGAGTTGTTCTGGTTTCTTGCAAGCTGTTTCATTTGCCTATACAAGTGTAGGGATTCCTTTTCCTCTCTGCCTCTTGACCAGAAGGTGCTCTTGATAATCTGAAGCATAGGAGATGGCCTCTTAAGAAGTGACTTTGCATCAAAGCTACCAACAAGCTCTTGCTGCCTGGTTAATCCTTGCTCTGGTTTAAAGTTGATGTGATCAATCAGTTGAGTGAAACACAAATGTTTTCACTATCTTTCATAGAGCTTTCTGCTTGTCTGAAACTAAGATGTTCATTTTTTGCTCTCAAGCATATTTTTCCTCTACTTACTCTAAATTGAAGATTAAGTTAGATCTTAAGTAAACTTACCAGTAAGTATTCTTGTTGTTTTTGTTCTTGAGGAACTAATGGTGGTAGACTTTATCCCCCTCCATGCTTTATTTGAACCTGTTCTTTTCTTCTCCACAAGATCTCCCTAAAAGTTAAAAGGTAGCTTTTGGAGAAAAGTTGGCAACTTGTCTCTGTAAACTCTGGATGTAAGAATCGTTAGCTACAAAAAATAAAATCTTTATTTTAAAAGTTTTATAAAATTAGTCTAAATCCACTCCCATGTAACTCAATAAATGCAAGGACTTGGAGAGGAAAAAAGGCAGCTATTGTTTAGACCAAGCTTGGTTTGCAGTCAGAGGCAGCAGCAATTAGCCTGCAGGGTGTGTGCATGTCTGCTGAGTCTGAAATCTATTCAGTGCTTGTTACTGGTGCCATTGAGTGTCCTCGGAGCTTCCAAAAGTGCAGATCTGTGCTTTGTCCCAGAGGGGTGAACGGAGGTACATTGTAGTGCAGTGGAAGGGACTCTGACTGTCTGCAGGCTTTGGAGTGTTGGAAGTGCCTCATAGTACCTGTGGGGTGGGAAAAGTAAAGAAAATCTAGTACCCTTTTAACATACAATAGTTCTTCAAATTATTCAGTTTTGTTTTCAGACTATTCAGCAGGCTTGAATAGGGAATTTGGAGCTTATGGTCAGAAATGCTGAATTTGCCCAGCAGTGTGAGGGAAGAAACCTAGCTCTCTTATGAGGCTTCTGTCAGCCCAGTTGCTTCTTGTGCATTCATTTGGTTGCAGCTGGTTAGAGTTCTGACAGATCAGATGTAGGAGGGGAGGGACAATGAGAAACTGGAGTCGTGGAAGGTCATCCTTTACAGAGTTGCCCTGCTAGAATCTTGTCACTGAGTCTTGTTGAACTGAAGAAAAAGTTACGAGACAGTCCAAAGGATGCTGTAAATTGACATATAACACAAAATATATTTTTCCCTGAAATGAACACCTCTCGGTGTAACAAAATGAGAAACTTGTGGTTTTTGAGTGGCTAATGTTACCTACTATATTTGAATAATCTGCTGAAAATGGAAATGGTTTTGCTTTTGCATGTGTTCGGGATGGCTGTTTACTTATTCCTCTCTTTGGGTATTTTTCTTGCAGCTGGATGACAAAAGATCTATTGTAGGAGAAAGAAAGTTTAATGTTCTGTTACACAGCTGCCAAGTTCCTAAGGATGCATGAAGGACTTTTAAACTTAGTTAAACATTGGGCTGTTTAAGTCATAGCAGGAAGGAGTTACTCTAAAAGGTCTAAACTCTGCTGTTAATGTTTTAGATATATTCATGTTTGGTTTTTTTTTCTGTATTGTCAGTCATAGAATTGTATCAAATTTTCAATAAAATACTGATGCCAAATTTCTTTCCAGGAGGAAAAACAGTTACTTTGCTTCTCTGCTGCTGCAAAGCAGGGTTACTTTATGGAGCTGATTGTGTTCAAGTCCTTGTTTTCATTATTGTGCTGTAGACATATCTGTTCAGAGTGTGACAGCAGCTGCATAAATATGGCTCTAGTGTTCACATTCGTTTCATCGATCCCAAGTCAAACTTAACTCATAAGTTAGGTTTTTTAAAGGAATTTTATCTGTTACTCACAAACTTTAAAGGAGGTGGAACTCTGAATGTGATTCGCCTGGTCATTGCAGTGTCTACCACCTAGACATTGTTTTTATAATTATAATTTACTTAGCACGCTGATGTCAAGATTTATCTTACTCTTTCATAATTGTTTTGGATCCAGGATTCACTTAGGTGTGTGACTCACCTCACGCAAGTATGCTGAGTAAGAAGCGTACTTGTCTTTATCATTCATCTCCTGAGTGTAACTGAAAGTTCTCATTGCCGTGGAGTTAAATGCACCTGGCAGTAAGTCATTCTTCTGAGAAGCAGAGGTGGCATACCCAAAGTGAACTGTGCAGAAGGCACACAAAGCTCCTGCTGGGGTTTTCCTTGCTACTGTCTAGAATGACAAGAAGGAAGAGCTGGTTTTCTCACTATAGCTGAGTGAAAAGAAGCTTCATCAACATTGTTAACAATATGAAAACTGTTGTGTTGCAAATTGTGATTTTTATCACTCCTCTGTCACTTACTGTGAGGAGGTTGTGGAATAAACATGAGCCAGGGCTCATGTGATGGCCTTGGGATTACTTGAAGCCTGAACTGTCTTAACTTCTAGGTCTTAGTGAGGTATTTTTTTTAACCTTCTGTTGTAATGTTTCTGTCAACACTTTTAATTAGAGAAATGTATGATTTTTGAAGGCAAATACAGATGTCTTGAGAAAACAATCAGCTTTGTTTAATAAACACTACTCCATTTCTGTCAAGAGATGCTTTGTGCCTTTTTTCTCATTGACTTATGTTCTCTTTGTCCAGTTTGTTGCATAATTTAAGGACCCGGATATAAGGCTTGGAAGCCCATCCCTTGTGTTTCTTGGTTTATGACTGTCGGCTTTGCGGAATACGGCTGAGATGAAAGGATTTCTCGAGGATGCAAATTACTCCATTGGCCTCTTGGATGAAGGAGCAACTCTTGCAGATGTTATTGACAACTGTATTTATGAACATACTCATGTAAGTTTTATACATCTTCCACGTCTTCTGGTTTAGTCCTCTTTAAATCTTCAAAGTAGGTCAAGGCATTTAGCTCTGGTGAGCTGACAGCAACAGAGGAGCAGTCGGTTAAAACTCACAGAGTAGTTACCTATTCTAACTCTACTTTGCTGTTGTTTGTTTGCTGTAGGCTGAGTTCTGCTGGGGAAATGTGGGCAACGGTTGTTACCTCCTTTAGCATGGCTAGCAGGAAAGTAATCTTGCTGATGTATGAAATGTAGGTTCCTATCTCATTCCTCCAAGAAATGTTACCGATAGTGGGATTTAGACCAGGAACCTGAAATTTGACAAGTAGATACTGCAGAGTTAAACAATTTTTTGCTTATCCTTTGAAAGTGTGCCAAAGTTTGGGCAAATAGCACATGCTGAGCCAGCTTAAAGCCACGTTTAACATTTCTGCGGTCTGACACGCTCACACGGTTATATGTCTTTCCCATATCCTTCTTTGTGTAAGAAGCACAGGTAGAAGGTACGAGGGCACATTGTGAGGTGCAGTTTTTTCTTCTAAGAAAATAAACTGGTCTGAAAACTGTTAAGGTTTAGTAATCCACTGGAAAAAAAATAACTTTCTGCTGTACGGTAACAGTTTTATTGAAATAAGACTTCACTCATTTCTTAGGATGTTGGCAGATGTTATGGACCTAGTTTTGTAGACAAGGCTGTAGAAAGAAAGAGCTTTATGAAGAATGAAGTTTCATTAAGCAAGTCCTGTGTCCTCAATATGCCGCATCTATGAGTTGTTCGCTTTTTCCCTTGGTTTATCAGAACTAATGTTCCAATGCAGGTGCTCAACTCTAATAAAGCAAATAGCTAAATCCCATGGCCTTCTGAACTCAGGTAAAGGATTCCCAAATCCTGATTCCTAATATTCTTTTTCTGTCTAGCAAATAAATAGGTAAACTGCTGGCAACATGTCATGTCTCCAACCACTGGCTGGCTCACAGAGGATAGCTGCCTCCTGCTGCTTTCATTTACTCCTTTAGCTCAAGGGGTAAAGGCGTGTGCCATGGATCTAAAGCTCCAGATCCCATTCCTGCTGGTGACCCGTACAGGGGGTCAGTATGCTTCCACCCGATGGAATTTCTATTTGTGTTTTTTTTTTTAAAACAGAAATAAAGACTTTGTATACGATAAGCCACAACAAAGTTTTGTATCTGCAAAAGTCAAGTGCTAGAATTAACGTGTGATGTACAGTCTTAATTCAGATTGATCATGTATTTTGTGCTGGTCTTTAATATAAAGGAGGCTATTTGTTTACAGGATTGTTACTGAGTGCACATTTTGAACAAATACAGAATGATCAGTTTGGATTTAGGTCCTCTACATCGACATCATGACTTGGTATTAAGCAAGATTATGGTGACGGATGCACGAGAGGGACTGTTGCAGGTTCCAGAGAATTCTGTGTGTTTTCTTTAAGGCTATGTACTTGACTCTGCAACCTTAACACATTGAACTTGGGTATCTAAATTCTGCTTCAACTTTGTGCTCTGTAAAACGTGGAGAAAACAGTCTCAATACATTTGAATACATGAATTATTAGATATTGTCAAACAGTTTTTCAGTAAAAAAAAAAACTAGATGCTAAAATAACGGTATTACATTAGATATATATATTTTTTTCCCCCGTGTATAATAAGCTGCAAATCATGTTGAGACTGTGGATGCTTTCATCCTACTGGATTTTCTTCCTCCAAAGCATTGCAGTCCAAAAGTACTGAGTTGGAAGTGATTTGTAACCTATTCTTTATTTCTAGATAAAATCAGTATTTGGCTTTCAAGTAGTACCTTTTGTCCAGGAATTTCAGAGTATTGTCTAGAAAGCATTCATAGTGTCTTTGAAGTGGTAGGTATTCCCTTTGATTTCAAAGCTAGTCCAAATTGCTAGGTTAAATCTCAAATGAGAATTGCTCAGGGTCAAACTTAAGTTAATAGGAGGAAAAAAAATAAGCGTGGGTTTTTTTTTTTTTTACTTTTTCATAGGGTTTTTTTTGTGTCTTGACAGCAAACACACGATGTCAGACATTTTATTTTCCTAATTTTGTTTTTTAGACTGGAAAAAGAGCATTTTATGTTGGTGATCTTGGAAAACTTGTAAAGAAAAACATACAATGGCAGAATGTGATGGCACCAATAAAACCATTTTATACTGTAAGATGCAATTCTACTCCAGGTGTACTTGAAATCCTGGGAACCCTTGGGATTGGATTTGCATGTTCCAGTAAAGTAAGTTTCTATTTACTGTGTGTCTGTGCCTTATTTCCTTCCACCTCTCTACTGCTTTCTGGTATTAACTCCCATGTTTACACATAGGAGTTCATACTTTAAGTTATACTATGTAACTGGCTGCTGAAAATCTATACTTCTATCCTAGAAATGGTGGTTAGTTTTCTCCTTGGCTTATTTGAACTATTTCTTACAGTACTGGAATGCAAGTAATAAAGACTCAGTAAAGATAGCACGCATGACTGTTGAAATCTGTTATATGTTCCTGTCTTTCAGTCTGAAATGGCATTGGTGCAAGGCCTGGGCATTTCTCCTGAAAATATTATATATACAAATCCTTGCAAGCAAGCTTCTCAGATAAAGTATGCAGCAAAAGCTGGAATAAACATCATGACTTGTGACAGTGATATTGAGCTGAAGAAAATTGCACGCAACCATCCAGATGCGAAGTAAGTGTCAGAATTCTGGTTTTGTTTCTTGTGTGGTAGAAACTTAATTTTGCCAATGCTCTGGGTTGTTTGTTGAGCTGCAGCAATGATATTTAGGTCCTGAATGCAATTCGCTTCTTTTTTTTTTTCTCTTTATGACACCTCCTTTGAAGGTAGAGTTTTTTTCTCTTCAGTGGTTTTTCCTTTGGGTCTCAGCACAATAATAAGGCCCTTGTTTTGGGAGAAATCTTGTAGGATAATCTTCATATAAAGATGTCGGACATTAAGCTTCACGAGTTAAAAACCTTGTCATCTGAAAGTCCGTTCTCTTCCTGTTTTGTTCTGGCTTCAGTATGTTCTTTTGGAATATTCTGTTCTAAAGTTAATGGCTTTAGCTGAAGTCCAGGTGGAGATTATCAGCAAATGAGCTTGTACATTGAGTCCCCCCTAAGGTTGGGATGTGCCTTGAGGTCTATTAAATACCTACAGATATTTCCCCACAATTAGTGACTCCAGTTCTATTTCCAGTTACTTATGTATTGATTCAAACTTTCTGTAGAGATCATGAAAGCTGATATTCTGACTGTTCAGACATGGCTGCCAGTGCGTAATGACTTACTTTGGATTGATAGATGCTTGCTTATGTCATTAAGCATCACCTCCCTCACATACTAAGGCTTTTGCCATGGGCTACATCTTTTTAAAATAAACAAGAGCCTAAGTGAATGTTATATTGCTTCCCAGTAACTAATGTTTTATAGCTTCCTGCAGACTTCCTCGGAGCACACTTAAAAAATGGAATTCCTGGCATTCGTTACAAAATCCTTGATTGTAGACAGTCTTTAAAGATTCACATCATCTCAAAACTGTGGCCATAGCTGAAGAATTGGGAAGATTTTACGGAGTCCAGTGTTCGGGGGACTGCTTATACTGCACTGATGGGGTTTTGGTGGCTATGTTGTTTTTTTTTGTTTTTTTTTTTTGTTGTTTTTTATCTCAGGAGCTAATATTGCTGTTTGTAATGATTACATTTCATCCTCATGGCAGCCTGGCAGTGCTTTGCATGCTGGAGAGTACTTCCTGCACAAAGAATGTAATCTCTGATAAATAATTTGTGTATAATTTTGACATACTTTGTGCGTTTGAGTGCTTTTATTATGCTAAGGCTGCCTTCTTTATCATTAGCAATCTACCAGTTCTAACTGGTGTCTTCATAATGTTTCACTAGGGGTTTTTAAATTAATTCCTTCAAATCTTACCAGCCTCTTTCAGCAGGTGCTCTCTATATCAGTGGCCACAGCAAGGGTAGTTAAGATGTGTGTTTTTCTTGAGACAGAAAAATGGCAAAATGGGAAAGCAGAATGAAGGAGTTGCCAAACTGTATTAATTCTCAAGGATCCCGCAGCCTAGTGTATTTAAAAGGTTGCTGATAGCAAGGCACAAGAACTTCTACAGAAGAGTTGCAGATGGCCATTTAAGTTTTCTAGAAACCTGAACGCCAGTTCTCCTACTTGGTAGAGTTGTTTGCTTGCTCTTCATTTGGTGGTTTTTTGTTGTCATTTTGATTTAAATTCTCTTAAAACTTTGTCACTGATTAAAACCTGAATACGGAAGTGATAACTATGGATTTTCTTCCTTCTTCCTTGCTGTAATTCCAAAATATCACAGTCTCTATATAGCTGTGTTCTGCTGCATGGCAGTTACAGCCAGGCTGTGTCTGTTCACAGAACTGCTTCACTTCAGGTGCAGAGCTTTTACCATTGGTTTATGCTCTCCCTCTTGGTTAACTGTGATGTGCTCCATGTAGTCTGTATGTATTTATTTATTCATGATGCAGCTTTTCCACGTTGTTAATGGTGACCCTTTCTGTGAGTGGGGGAGGCTGCAGATTTTCTTAATGAACAGCAGTTTGATTTTTCCCAAATGGTGGTATACTTGAAGAGGTTTTGATGTGAACGTGCCTTTGCCCCTCAGTGTTACAGTGCAGCAAACTGTCAACAACTGACACTGCAGTTTGCCAGTGCTGCCCAGATGTCAGCTTTGAGCAGAGGGAGGGTGTTCTCGCTGCCTGTGGCTGTTAGTGCTCATTGCAGTGCTGCTCCAGAAGAGCTGTAGGAGAAGCATGGCTGGGGGGACAACCCGCACTTCACCCCAGTTACTGTGCCCAGCCAGAAATGAAGGGGCTGGGGGAGGAGAGATGCATCCAGAATGTGCTTTGGGTCAGACCTGGTTCAGCAGATGTTTTGTTTAACCACATCTGAGATATAACTGACTGAAAGAGAATCTCTGTGCTTTCCTTCTGGGCTACAAAGAGGACAGAGAAGGAGAAAGCATATTACAGTCATGTGGTTTTATGGGCAAGCCTACTATATCAGAAGGTAACATTCTCTTTTATTACAGCACCCAACAGACTCTTGCTGCTACAAAAGAGTCTTAGTTGCTGCATTTCGAAATCCCTTACCCTTGTTGGCTCCATGTTTTAGCCCCTAATTGCTAGTTTTTTCTCTGTACAGGATTGTTTTTACTAGGTTCACTTGACTCATCCATCGATGGAGCTGGAGTACTGACAACATTATCAACATACTTCTGACAGTCTTCAGGCTTCACATGTGCTGATGATGTAAACCAACTGCCCCAATCATCTTCCCCTTCTCTTAGGCTCTTACTGCACATTGCCACAGAAGACATCACTGCTGATGAGGAGATGAATATGAAGTTTGGCACCACTCTGAAGAACTGTAGGCACCTCATGGAATGTGCTAAGGAGTTGGGAGTCCAAATAGTTGGTGTTAAGTGAGTAACTTCATTGTTCTCTGCTGGCTGAGCTGATGTTTGTGTGATGTGTTCACGGCTTAGAGCTACAGCACAAAAAGGCTTTTTTTTTTTTTCCCCTTCCGGCACTTTTTTTAAATAAGGAATTAAAAATTCTAGATCATGAATTTTTGCTTTCAAGCTGAGTACTTGTATCCAGGCAGAAACAGAAATACAATAACTATTTCTGACATCAAAGCAATTAGAGTACTAAAAATCTTTCTGTTAGTGTTAAAGCAGAGTTTAGAAGCCTGTCCTCTTCTAGCTATGTACTCCATCTTCCATGATAACTTGTTCTTTATTTTCTGTTTTCTTTTTTTCTGAGCAATTAGCAGAGAACTGATCTCATGCTCCATCATCATTTACCTTGAACGATTTTTGAACAATGTGAATACAGTATTGGATTTTCCAGAGTAGTTGAGTCCTGTTTCACAATTGATCATGTCGAGGCATAGTATTCAGAAAGGTTTTTTACTTGCCAAGGGCAGGAGTGAATCACAGTATTCTGAGAGCTTTCAAATGGTCTGTGGAATTTTACTTTTAAGTTTGACACAACGATTTCACTGTTGGAAGGAAAAATGCATACATGAGTTTGTTCTAATTTCAGCTGCTGGTGTATGCTATGCTCTCATGCTTTCAGGAAGCAATCAAACAAGTAAAATGGGGTAGGTTGTCAGAACAGCAAAAAAGTATTTAAAGCAAAAGTTGGATTTTTAATTCAAAATGAAACTTTTAAATCTTCCATCTATCCAAAACTATGTTAAATTGAAGCACAGAAGTATTATAATCACTACAAATGACAAATCTGTTTGAAAATCATTAGATGATGCTACAGAGAAAATCACAGAATCACAGAATTGTAGGGGTTGGAAGGGACCTCTAGAGATCATCGAGACCAACCCCCCTGCCAAAGCAGGTTCCCTACACCAGGTCGCACAGGTAGGCGTCCAGGCGAGACTTGAATATCTCCAGAGAAGGAGACTCCACAACCTCCCTGGGCAGCCTGTTCCAGTGCTCCGTCACCCTCACCGTGAAGAAGTTCTTACGCACATTTGTGTGAAACTTCCTATGCTGCAGCTTATGTCCGTTTCCCCTCGTCCTGTCTCCACGTACCACTGAAAAGAGACTGGCCTCACCGCTATGGCCGCCACACCTCAGATATTTATAAACCTGGATCAGGTCCCCTCTCAGTCTTCTTTTCTCAAGGCTAAACAGACCCAGTTCACTTAGCCTTTCTTCATAGGGGAGATGCTCCAGGCCCTTCATCATCTTTGTGGCCCTCCGCTGGACTCTTTCCAAGAGATCCCTGTCTTTTTTGTACTGGGGAGCCCAGAACTGGACACAGTACTCCAGATGAGGCCTTACCAGGGCAGAGTAGAGGGGGAGGATCACCTCCCTCGACCTGCTGGACATGCTTTTCTTAATGCACCCCAGAATGCCATTGGCCTTTTTGGCCACGAGGGCACACTGCTGGCTCATGGCCAACCTGTCGTCCACCAGGACACCCAGGTCCCTCTCTGCAGAGCTCCTCTCCAGCAGCTCATCCCCCAGCCTGTATTGGTGCATGCAATTATTCCTCCCTAGGTGTAAGACCCTACACTTGCTTTTGTTGAACCTCATCCGGTTTCTTACTGCCCAGCTCTCCAGCCTGTCCAGGTCTCGCTGAATGGCAGCACAGCCTTCAGGCGTGTCAGCCAATCCTCCCAACTTCATATCATCAGCAAACTTGCTGAGGGTGACCACTATCCCCTCATCAAGGTCATTGATGAAGATGTTGAACAAGACCGGACCCAGCACAGAGCCCTGGGGGACACCACTGGTTACAGGTCTCCAGCCAGACTCTGCACCACCAACGACGACCCTCTGCGCTCTGCCAGCCAGCCAGTTCTCAACCCACCTCACTGTCCACTCATCTATCCCACACTTCCTCAATGTGAAAATGAACGTTTGCTTTAGAATCCAGAATGTTTGCACTACCTTTAACCAAGATCACATAGCTGTAATACATTTCAAGTTTAAAAAGTTAAGTTATTCATAACCTTTATCTCAGATTGACATTCCTTAAATAAATGTACTTAGTGTGGTGATGCAAATGGGTATGTGTGTGGTCTGTCCAGAACCACACAGAACCAGTACAAGTCTTTAGAAGCCTGTAGGAGTGTTGGTGCTTGGTTAGGCACCTCAGTTACTACTGGTGTTCTGGTACTATCAAACTATTTGGAGAAGGAGCCAGAGGAGATTCAGGAGCTCGTGGGAGGGGAGGCATTGGTACGGCTCTGTTTCCAGTTACCTGCTCACCGGCCCGCACTGTTTTGCTATGAAACTAAGACCTGGCCTGATGAGATAAAGAGCACGTCCCACTGTCCAGTTAACACCTTCTTCCCAGTGCTGCAGGCAGTGGGTGCTGTGAACAGTAGGGCCTGAGCTTGGGATGAGATTTGAATGACCTGGGAGAGAGGGTATACAAGTATGGCAGTACAAAGAGGATAAGACAGATGACTTCCATCACATTCTGCGTTAGTGTTGGCACCCATGGAGGTGGACTTTAGCTGCTTTGATAGCATAGACTGAAAAGTTCTGTGATTGTGGCTTTTTTTTTTTTTTTTTTTTAAGATGAGACAGTTGTAGGACATTCCTAGCAGCATGAGGCTGTGAAGCTAGATGGGCCTTATGTGCAAATCCAGTGGAAGAGAAGGCAGTCATCATCTGAGTTAATGTGTTGTCATACAAACTTGCCTTGTGCTATTTAAGGCTGAATTACTTCCCCTGCTGTTGTAGGTAGTGAACCTGTTTGATTTGTCTGAAAGCTGCAAGGCTCTGTGTACTAACTATGTTTTTTTCTTACAGATTTCATGTTTCAGGCTCTTGCAAGGAACTGCAAACATACATTCATGCTATATCTGATGCTCGGTGTGTGTTTGACATGGCTGTAAGTAGGATATTTACTTACCTGCACATGCTGCAGTGGGGGGATCTACTCTGCCCTAATTATGCTAACCAAACTACTACGTTATTTCCACAATGTATCAATGTAAACAAAAGCTTTTAGTAGGGGACTGAATACTTCTTTGTGAGACATGTGCTAGTGGTAAAGCAGACTTGACAATCCTAACTGAGGACAAAAGTTAATGAATGAATTACTGTCTCCCTGATAGTGTGTAACCCAGTTTGCCAGTAGCTATAAAGCATTAAGTTTTTACAAGCAGCACTGGAATAAGCATTGATACGCTTACATAGCAAGTATCTTTGTTTTCTAAGATGACCTACTTTCCTAGAGAAGAATGAAGCTAAATGGCTGAAATAAATAACAGCTGTTACTTCTCCTTTTAAAAACAAAACAAAACAAAAATATTCCTAGTTCTGGTGAAGTTTTCTTTCTTTGAAATTCAGATCTCAATCCTGCAAATGCACAGTTGGCTTTTTTTCACATTGTAAAACAACTAGAGCATTTGTATCTTGGAATTCTTGTGATGGAGGTAACTTGGTGTGTGTGATTTCTGAGGTTATTTGTTATGACGCTTAAATGTTAAAAGGGGTCATATTTTGGTGGCTCATGTAAATAAGTCTTGGGTGTTTTATATGCATTTCCTATCTTGCAAAACCCCAAGATCCCATCTCTGGAAGTACCTCTTTATAAATAAGCAACTCATAATCTAAATAAAGAACTAGGGTGAATGTGAGTTGATCTCTGCTGTTAATGTTGCAGTTAGAGTGTTACCTATGACAGGTTGCACACAGAGGGCAGTAGAACTGAGGTGCTCACTGATCTTTGTCAGAATGCACCACCCTGATTGGCAAACAATATCTGAACATACTAAATAACATAGGATGGGAATTGACATTTCTGCAGTACTTCTACTTGAGAGCTCTGCAACCAGGCTCTATTTACACCCTCATGCTATTACTACTGGTTTTAATGAAATGATGCTAATTTTTACTATGATACAGCTTGTTCACTAGACTATTCTTTGCAAGTATGCTCAAAATATAAATACATAGACAATAACTGTGGTAAACAGCAATAAGAATGGTTTGTGGTTACAGTTGTTGTGTACTTACGTAATGTTTTGCCTATGCATTTTAGGAAGAATTTGGCTTTAAGATGAACATGTTGGATATTGGTGGGGGCTTCACAGGTTCGGAGCTTCAGCTGGAAGAGGTATGCAATGTCTTGAAAGTTGAAATTTGTTTTGATTTAGGAAGCCAAAGTGTTTCTCTTTGAAACTACAGTTAACGTTAATAGCTGAAACTTATTCTAAATTCTGTGTTAAACTGTAATCAAAAGATCCAAATAACCGGAGATCTTTTATTTACTTTTGTTTCCTTTTTAATCCTGTTCGCAAGGAGTGAACGCTGACTTCCATAATTCAGTCTTTGAGATAATTTCTGTAAGGGTGGATTAGGCTACTAACAATTAATTTTTGGTGCGTTGGCAGTTATATAGCTGGCTGTTCTATTGCATGGTTTGCACAAGGATTGTTCAGCGTGCTTTGGGTCGTAAACGGCACTGCTACAAAAACTTCTCGCACTTTGTTGTAGAACTGAAGATGAACCATCTTGCCTTCAGATAACTCTTAATGTGGGCTTGGCCTGAACTGGGTCTATGCTATTCAGTTCTGCAGACAAAAGAATAACCTGTTTTGACTGTTATGTCTTTCTAAAGACAATCTTCTTGACTGTAGGACAGTGAAAGCCATTCAGTGACAACTTGTTGATGACAAGCAGAATTCTTCTTTGTGAGTTTTAACTGTTCTGTTACTGGTTCAAAATACTTTTTAAACTTAAGCCATGTACTTACTTACTGAAGATCTGAGCGTAGGTATTAAACAAATTACTCTGTTTCTCATGCAAAGGCTTTCAGAACCAACCACAAAAATGCACTTCTGGTGTTGTTCTATTTCAGTACAACTGAAAGAAACTTTGAAGTGACTTGTGTTATTTGAGTGTTACCCTTCAGCTTAAACTTTGGGTGGGAAGAGGAACTGCTTGATTCTCACTGGTGGTGCTCAGTCCACAGTGTTTAGCAGAGTGACCTACGTTGAAACGCTTCGTAAATTTGGCCCTTCTTGTACAGACAATCCTCATAATAGAGGAACAGAATAAGCTTTGTGCCATGCTTTTCTGAACTTTTTGCTTCTGACTGATGGTATGTTTGTATCTGATATGCACGTGTAAACTGAGTTTCGTGTGTCTTATCTGACTTGAACTTTCCAGGTTAATCATGTCATCAGGCCTTTGCTGGATGTCTACTTTCCTAAGGAATCTGGTATTGAGGTGATTGCAGAGCCTGGATGTTACTATGTTTCATCTGCTTTTACACTGGCAGTTAACATAATTGCAAAGAAAGCTGTTGATTGTGACAAACTTCTTCCTTCTGGAGGTAAGCAATGTATTTCTTTTACACCCTGTGAATTGGTGCAGATAACTGCCCTCTCCAGTAAGAAAGAACTAGTTTGTCTTGGTGTATATTTAACGTATGCCTTATACTTCTATGCCATGTAATCCACCTTTTTTGGTTCTGGCCATATGTTATCTGTGAAATGTAACGAAGAAAGTGAGATTATTAGGCATTTCTAGTTTACTTAATAGATTTGACTTGTCAGTGGTTAAGCCTAGATCAAGTACTTTACAGAAGGTGCATTGGAAGGTTCTTTTCTAGAATTACATGATAAAACATAAAATAGAGTGACTTTTTTCTCTGCTAAAGTAGATGTTGGATTTATATTACTCAAAGAGAGTATTGCTGAAGAAAGTGATTTTGTTAAGCCTCACATCTAATGCTACAGCTGAATCAATCTTGTTTCATACTGCTTACTCTGTTCATAATCTTCCTATTCTAATACACTGAAGTCCATTTTCAGGAGACAACAGTTGATTTAAGTTGGTTTGCATGCATTTCTTTTGCGTTAAATAGACTCTTCATAACCTATTTTCTGATATTTTTTTTTAACCTGCAGTGGAGCAAGCTAGGAATGATGATGAACCAGTATTTACATACTACATCAATGATGGTGTTTATGGTTCTTTTGCAAGCAAATTGTCTGAGAAACTGAATACTAACCCAGAGGTTCACAAGGTGAGTCCTTCTGTATTCCTCCAGGATAGACCTTATTTTTGTTACAATTTATAGATTATATGCAACATGTATGTATTGTACATACAGTATATACATGTAACTGTATATTTATAAAATTATCCTTATGTATACTTGAAGACTTTCTTATTGGATAACCTAAAGCCTGAACTGGTACATTTCTGTACAGAAATACAAGGAAGATGAGCCTCTGTTCGCAAGCAGCCTTTGGGGTCCATCCTGTGATGAGCTTGATCAAATTGTGGAAAACTGTCTTCTTCCTGAGCTGAGTGTTGGAGATTGGCTGATCTTTGATAATATGGGTTCTGGTACCTTAGGTGAACAGTCCACCTTCAGTGACTATCAGAGGCCGCTCATTTACTACATGATGTCCTTCAGTGACTGGTAAGAAAATTCTCAACAGTTGCGAGATTGTTTTCACCTATTTCAGGAGTGTTCTCTTGCATAAATGTTTAGAATGGCACGTATTGGAAGATGCAGATGAACCCACAAATGGCTGTGTGTTCTTGATAGCTGTGATAAAGCTCCAACCTGTCATTAGGGTTGGCAAAGAAAGCAACATATCTAATGTGGACTGTACATTTAGTGGTGATTGTTTCTGAGTCATAGGTGCCTACTGCTGGATGGCAGCTGTTGAGGTTTCTCTAATAGAATTAGAAAACTTTGCATTTGCAAACATGCAATTAGGCAAAACTAGGAAATTCCTAATACGATTCCTAACTGTGACTTGCACACAGCATTGGCATCGTAGCTGTAGGGAGGAAGGGTCTTAGCATTGATGCGTAGATGGTATGAGTTGCATAATGTTCCAGTCTCTAAGAACCACATTCCTATAGATGTTCTGATGGAGTCACAGCCTTCCTGTGTCTGCCATGTTTGTGTGTAAGTGATTCTCCCTTCTGCTGAGACTCAAGTCAACATACCTAGAGGCGGTAGACTTAAAATGCCATATTCAGTGTTAAGTTGTACACAAAACTCCATATTACAACTCATACCTTTCTGCTGCAGGGATGAGATGCAAGATGCTGGAATTGCTTCAGACACATTGATGAAGAATTTCTTCTTTGTGCCTTCTTGCATTCAGCTGAGCCCAGAAGACCGCTTTTCCACTGCAGCTTAAACAGGCATTAACGCTTCATTTAGACCTGCAGTTGCAAGTCTGTAGTTTGTCTGGTCAACATTCCAGTGTGGAAGAAATGGAACAATCTTGAATTCAATTCATTCTCTTCAAAACTTGAAAAAAATAGTAATAGCTAATGGGGACCAGGCAAAACAAGCTACAGCTACACCGGGGGGAGGGAGGGTTAGATAATGGCATCCAAATTTAAACTTATGTTTATTCAACCCCTGAGCGTTTAAATATGCAACAAAATGGATGACTTAGTGGAGATGGAAACCCATCACTTGGGTTCTTCAACAGTTTACATACAAGTACACAGTTTTTATACTAAGGATTCCTGTTAGAAAAGTCTTGTAAAGTTATTGTCTTTCGCCCAGATATATCAAATGTCAGTGGGAGACCAGTGTGACTTCATTAGATGTTTAGTGTATTTAGAATGTGTAAATTTGTGCTTTGAACTGTAGTTTAATAAATGTAAAATTGCATCATAGTATTTGTTGTATTTGACCCTTGATGTATCCCTTGTATGATTGCAATAAAACTTTGTGTAGATTTTAATGTTTTTCAGGCTACCTTTGGGAGGGAGCAGGCAGAAGAGGTAGCTATAGAGCAGATAGATGTCTACGTGATTGGGAAGCTGCCTTCTCTTTTGGCCTTTATTGCAGCTTGGCATTAAATTGTAAATAATTTAAGCTTGATAAATCTGTATAAAGTGAAAATCTGAGTACATTTCTGGAAGGCTAAAATGCAAGTTGTGGTGTTTAATTTTATAGCATGACTTTAGTTTCAGTTCTGACAGCCAATGGCAAACCTGCAACAGATGACAAATGTACAAAGGAGAGATAGTAGTCATGTAGCTGGTGCACATGTAGTGCCCCCAGGCTAGCATGGGTTTGTGCAGCTTTACAAGCACTACGAGTTCTGTAGCAGGTTGCTATTATTATTTTTAGCGTTCTATGAGTTTCTGACTTTCAACTTCAATTTATTCTATGTAGCCCTAACTCATCAGAAGGGCCTTGCAGGTCTTCAGAAACATCAGTCCTGTCCTGCACTGGACTTAATTTGAATATATCCACAAAATAAAAGGAAAGCACTCTACCAGAAGTACATACACCAAATGCACCAAGTAACTTGTACTGCTGCAACCACCCAGGGACTCTCTTTATTACTGGAGCCCTTTGATGTATTCCAGGTGCTTTTCTTTCTCATTTTAACTCTATCTGCCCCATGTGAGAACTGTGGAGGGCTCTCAGGGTTCTGAAATGGTGTGTGAGGTTACGGATTGCGTAATCAAAGGGGGCTGTTCTAACAGATAGAGGTATAATTTCTACCTTCTAGTTGTGAGTGTATTGTGAGACAGTGCCTTGCTGAATGAAGAATTGAGGCTTCATAATGTGATGAGTTGTACTTGAAATTAAAGAAAACTTAGCAGTGCACAGACCTGTCAGTTTGAACTTAACTGGCCTATAAAACTGTCCTGACAAGTTAAAGTACAAGGTGACTTATGTTGACGGTAGCGTTAAGAAAGATCACTGGATTAAATGTGGGAAAAGGAAAGGGAGGGAAGTAATCACGGCTGGAACCCTACTCTTTTTTGAACCTGAAATGATGATCCATCTTGACATTTCAAGAATCAATCTGCACTTAATTCAATCTACTTATTAAAGTTTTTCTCTAGGCAGAACAGACCACACCATTTCTTTTTTTTTTTTTACTACAGAATACGAGCTACAGTTGGTTAAGATATATAAAAGAGTTTTGAAGTTGTTTTATGTTAACTTGCAGGTCACTTTTAAGAGCAAAGCATCTCCAAATGATACAGTCAGAACAGAAATAGTGATGGTGCTTAAAGGCAGCTTGCTATTAAAAGAATGTGAATTTTGAATGCAGTATGTATTGCAATTAACATTGCTAAGCGTTGCTATTTGTTTATATTGTTATTGCAACCTATGATTTTTAGTGAAAACAAAAGTGGAATGATTTTCATCTAGTAATTATGAGATAGGAACTAGCATAGCTTTATCATGCTGAATACACATCTGCAACTCCACTTGTTGCCCAGACACTGCTCCTGCTGACCTGCTGGTGCAGCTGGCTGCAGTAATGGGAATGGCACTGAGTGTAAGTTCCTGTGTGCAGTCTGCACATCCTTACCTGTTTGTTGTACCGTCAACCGTTCAGCTGCATCCCCATTCCCAAGGAAGACACAGGACAACAACTTGAGACAGCACGGGGTTATGACTGGCTTTAAGCTATGCCAGTTCCCTCAGGAGCAGCTGAAAGGATTCCACCTTTGAGGTGTGTGACTGAGCAGCTCCACACCTGGTGTGCATTGGCTCCCAGTGCAAGGAAGGGCTGTGGATCCCTCACTGCATGTGTTGCTACCATTGTTTGTTGCTTTAACAAGAATCCTGCGCTGGGAGTGCTTGCCCTTGGGCTAGGGAAAAGCCCAACCTGTTAGCACGTGCAGCTCTTACCCAATGGGCCCCAGCTCCTGATGAGCAGATGGTGTGTGTTTGCTTGTGGTGCTGGGAATGGGAACAGCAGGGGGAGGCAGGTGGAGGTGGGCAGCGGTCATGTGCAGATGTGCTTTTTAATCGGTTTGTGGGCTGTTTTCTGAGAGAGTATGTGTGCCTGTCTGATCCAGAGCCAGAAGCCGGGTGGTGCAAGTGGGAGCAGTGTGAAGGTGACGTGCGCCCTGCTGGCAGGCTGTATCCTCAGCATAATAAGCTTTCCTTCACTTGATACTTTAATCCTTTTGCAGCTGCGTAGTCTATAAGTTAGGTGTGTTAATAGGTCAGCCGCAGGGGATGAGGCTAACTGCTCTTCAGAGGGACTCAGGGAGGCCTGAGCCTTGCAAACCCCCAGCCACAGGTGGGCAGGCTGCTGGTCTGGGGTCCCTGAGGGCTGTGTGTTGCCCTGCCAATACCTGATTTTTTAAAAATGGTGCTTTGATTTGACGTTCTCTACTTGGAATGCTGCAGCAGTGTGAGCACCGGCCCCTGTGGGGTGTGCATTGGGTAGTGGTGTTTCCTGCTGTTGCCAACTCAGGACAGGATAGAGATTCAGTATCAAGGAAAAACAGTAGAATAAGCAGTGTCAGCTCCAGAAGTTTACAGCATGGTTTAGTGAGTGCTGCAGTTTTAGATCCTGGTTGTGTTACTTTTTTTTTTTTTGCTCATCTCAGAACATGACCCTTTCTCTTGCTGTCAGGAGAACCTCAGCTGTTTGGCTCTTGGCTCAGTGCAGGGCTGAGCTGAAGTGCCCGCAGTGAGGGTGGTGACAGGATGGGAGCCGATGTGCTGGGTCCCTGCATGCTGGTAGGGCCCAGAGCCATGCAGGCTGCAGGCCTGGCTCTGAACTCAGCCGATGGGGCAGCGGCCAGCAGGGAGCTCCCGCCACCAGATGCCTCTGCCAGCCTCAGCACAGCCTGCACCCTCCCCATGTGGACGTTCCCATTAAAAGCTCCTGTTTCAACAAATTACTTTCCAACCAACTCATCAGCCCCCCTGGCTTTTGTCAACCCTTGTAGCCCCCTGCCTGGCCTGGACTCACAGCCGCTGCTGCCAGCGGGGCCCACGCTGGGGTGTGGGTGCAGCTCTCCTTGCAGCACTGTGTGTTTATCCGCTTATCCACCAATCCACTTTTCCTTGCAGACTTGGGAACTGGTACCCGATGCCCATCCATTCTCAGCTCCCCCCTGGGCTATGAGACCAGAATAGATTCTGTCAGGTCAGATCCTGGGCTGGGCTCCAGTGGGCATGGGGATGGGCAGAAATAGGCAAGGAATTCCCCTTTCCAGCTCATTGCAAAGCAATGTTCTCTTGGTGCCTTATGGAAACAGATGCACAGAATGAAGCTGCTTGGCTTTATTGCCATTCAGCATGCTGCTGCTTGGTTGCTCTCTCTGTGTTTTGCAGTTTCCTTGGGGTGGGGGCTCCCCTGCTGTCCTATAGCTTCTCTGGGCAGCCTGTGCCGGTGCCTCACCACCCTCTGAGTAAAGAATTTCCTCTAAACATCTAACCTAAATGTTCTCTTTCAGATTTTTAATGTTTCCTTAACATGAAGCAGAGGAGACTTTCATTTCATGGCAGTGCTCAGGAGCTCTGTCAGGTAGTATTCACCTTTCATACAGCATTGGGCCTGTGCTGCACTTCTGTGCAGAAATCTGTTTATCTAGAAAGAGCCATCTTATTTGTATACCCTTGTACTATTACGACACACCTGGAAGGAGAAACTCTGAGCTCTGGTCACTCTTTCCAGGACAGTTCTCCAAGTTCATATCAGGTAGATAGTGAACATGTTATAAAGTCTTTTATCCTATCTAGCCCTAAGGAACTGTTTCCCCCAGCCTCTTTTACCAAAGTCCCTGCACTCGCTGATCCTTGGGCTACCTGTAGGCGGTTGTTCATTCATAGCCTCTTTGTACCTCTTGAGTCTCCCCACAAATGTTTGTCTCTTTGTGTGGGTGACGTGAGAACTGAGATGAAAATGACACTACACAAAGTGATAAGGGCTTGGTCTGGGGGCTCCCTCGCAGGAGCAGCAGCCAGAGTCCTGCAGCAGAGGCATGATTACCCTTCCCATCAGTTTGGGGAAAATCATTCCTTGTTTTGGATCACCACCATTTCTGCCCTACAAGAGCAGGCACTCCGTCTGGTTCCAGTGGAAGCAACTGAGAGAAGGATGGATTTTCCCTCTCAGTCCACTTTAGCATTTCATCCTTTGTTCCTGTGAATGAGTGAACTCAGTGAGTGCTTTGCCACCACAGTGCAAAGTCCTTCCTGGAGGGGAACCAGTGCAGTACAGGTGTAGTACGGTGCTCTATTGCACCTACTGAGAGGGAATCAGGCAGGCAGGAGCATGGGGCAGGCTGGAACCTGGCTGCTTCTCATCTCCTGCAGAGCGTGCTGTACTGATAGGCAGTGAGGCCCTGCAGCAAGCAGCACACCTTGTGGCACACCCAGCTGCAGGTGCTCAGTGAACCTCTCATTGCTTCAATGCACCTCACAGCCTCTTGCTGATGATGCACTGAAGTGAGGTCTCAGGTTAGTTGTCTCGCTTTCAGTACCAAGCCAAGTACTGTGAGCCCCGGGAGCACTGTTTGAGATACAAAGTGCAGTGGGAGCAGGGAGCTGAGGAGCCAGGCAGCCTCTGCACGCTGCTGCTGCGTGATGGCTTCCTGCTCAGGCCACAAAACAGTAAGTGCAGCCCTGTGCAGCCTTTCACCTATAAAGCACTGTTTACAGATTTCACTCGTCACCTTTTTTTGGTTGCACACCAATACCCTTCTGTGTGTGCGTGCACTGCAGCTGGCAGAGCCATATGGTGTTTTCCTGATGTATTTTTGAGTGCAGCTCTGTAATGGTACAGCTGAGAGAGGCTTCAGATGAGAAAAACTTTCCAGGACGTCTAATCTGTATAAATAACCACCACAACAAAAAGCCATTTTTAAATTTATGCTTAGTGCTGCCAAACTCCTTGCTATCCCTCTCAGTCCAAAATTTATGCAGATCATGGCTTAAGAGTTTCTTTCTTAATCAAAACAGCAAATGGATGTGATAAATGGGCACATTGAGGGAAACAGATGCTTTTAAAAAATCCACTTAAACACATTTTCATTTGTATTTTATGGCAGCAAGAAAGGAATACTTAAAAATAACTCCAGCAGGGGAAAGTTCTTGCCTTGATGTACTAAAACAAACACAGAGTTATAGCTGAGATTTCTGGATCTGTCTGAGGAATTCAAGTGTCCAAGTAAAACAAACCAAATGAGCATCCAAGTCCACTGCACATCCCTGACATCCCTCCTGCCTGTGTGCTCGGGACCATGCGTATACAAGTACGTGGATTTATGAGCAGAGCAGTTACTCTTCCAGGGATTCTGAATCTGTAAACGCCTAAAAATGAACTCCAACTAGATGGGGTGTTTGAACGACCGCTCGGATAGTGCATCGTATGACCTGATCAATACTGATTATTTAACAAGAGTAAATTTGACCCAGAACTTTTTAAAACCTTAAGCTCTCTTGTACACATGGCCAGTAGGATTATTTAGGGGCATCCAGCCAGAATTGCCACACAGCACTGCAGTAACCAAACAAACCCACCTACGCTGTGATTTTGGGCTATTTATAGTCACTCAAGAGCAGGAGAAGGGTTTGTCCCTATAGGGCCATGCAGACACAGGTCTCCTCCTGAAAACTGCAGCTTCATATCCCAATCCAGATTCATAAAACTTCCTTTAGGGCAGGCTGCTGCAGTGTTTCTGCAGTTTAATAGACACTTCAGACATAGACTTAACTACACAAGTACGTTGCCTTCTCAGCTTTGCCTTCCACAGGTATGTTAACCAGGACAGTACCATATCACTGATTTCACTAACCCTGCAAGCATTCACAATGCCTCTGATTGCTCCTACATGAAATCTGAGCCTGTAACTCACTGCAGGTGAGGAAAAATACCCAAAGGGCAAATCAAACCCACAAAATGTGACAACATAGCTCACAGCGGGCAGAAAATGCTGGGGTGGAGTACAGCAGGGATCTCACACCACCTTTAGGAATTCCCAAGACTTCTCCTCCAGAAGACAGAGCAGACAAAGCTTTCTGGGAGGCTTTTCACAGGTGTGACCTGCTCCAGAGAATTATGCCTTACAGCCTAGAGCTGAAGGCAGCAGCTTTTGGTCTCATCTGGGGTTAACGTCAAAGCTTCCTGCAGATGAAAGAAACCAGAGGACTTCCACTTGTCCTCCTTTTGTCTGTATTTGTGTTGCAGCCCCAGTCCCAAACAGCACTCACTGATGGGAGCAGGACCCATGAGGAGGGCACTCGCTGCTTATGCATCTTGATACTTGCAAGGAAGGCTGAATATATAAACAACAAAACATGGCAATGTGCTCACAGAAGGCTTTGTCAGATAAGAAGGTGGGGGCCCACAGCAAACTCCTCAGCTCTTGTTTGCTGCCTTCTTTTCCACCTACACTCACACCGGTGTGGGAACTGTCCGTTTTTGGGAGGAATCTGAAGAGGGTTCCTGGTAACCACATGATCCTGACCACTCACAGTGGAACGGGACTGTTTTCTGACTGATGATTGCAATCATTCCAGCTGCAAAACACGCACACATATAAACATTACAACATCGATGTTGCTTTTACAATGTCTGGTGTCATCAAATAAACAACAGCCTTTGGGAGTGGCTCCTGAACCCAACAGCTGGATGTAAGCCTTCTTCTGGTGGTGGTTTATCTTTCATCTGTCTTTCAGTTTTTCTCAGAATAATTCACTACATAGGAATCAACAGCTGCAGAATCACACTTTTTCTGTCTGTCAAATATCAGCATTTTCTGTCCCTAAGTAGGGTGAGATGAGATAGTATTTCACAAGAATCCCTTTGTGTTGCCACTACTGCAGAACAGACTGAGACTTTTCAGCAGTGCCCATGAAGAGGCTGGATAGACTGCTGGGAAGAACATGTCAATCAACCTTCAGTCATCCATTCCAGTATAAGCAGCTTACTCACCAAATCCACCTCCAGTTGCCTCTTTAACAGAAAAATATTCAAAAAAATGTTAAAAGTGAAAAAAAAAAAATCATAAAAATAAATATTTCTGGAAGTAGTGAGAAACAAGTGCCAATTGCCTCCTAGGATAATGGACCTAGTTATAAGCAAGCCTACTCATTTTTTACTTTACATTTTTTTTACTCAAGGTACATTTCTGAATCAGCTCTGAAAACTGCAGCAGTCACAGAGCAGAGACCTGTCTGACAGCTGGACCCAGGGAAGCAGACCCAGGGGCCAGGAAGAGGTTCAAGGTGGACGTTTCCACCCAGCAGAACAGAGCATCAGTGATGGTCGCCTGCAGATCATGTACCCAACAAAGAGGAAATGAGAGGAAATGGAAGCTTCTCATGCAGGGCAGAGGCAAACGAGCTGAGCCGGCAGGTTTGGGAAGCCCTGGTTTCCTACATGTTGGAGATCACTCTCATCTCTTGACTGTTCCCCACCTCAACAGCCACAGCGTCCCTTCTCCTTCTCCATGGTCCCACAGTAAGATTCAGGCTTCTTCATTATCATTTTCAGTATCTCCTCTCTCCCCCCCAGCTCTCAGGCAAATCTCTCAGCAGCAGAGGGCTGTGCTATGGCTGGGCTGGAGAGAACGTGGCCAGTAAACCCAGCCAGTGAGGCCTGAGTGCTTTGCCCCTTGAAGCCCTCCTCTGCCCAGTTGATGGCTCTCCTCACCTTCCGGGTACTCACGGTGGGATTCCCCTCACCTCACCAATCTACTTTGTGGGCTTACCCACCTGCAGAAGCCATCCAGGTTCTCATCATCAGCACTGGAGATGGAGTCAGCAGAGCTGAGTGCAATTCATCCCATATCAGGGTAAAGAATGAAACATGCCCAAACCCCAGGGTTTATATTTACTACCACGTCAACAGCCATAAAAGAGCTATAAAAACAAATGCTTGTGCTACAAGCACCTAATCTTAGATGAATCCCACCCACAAAGTCTCTGGGTACAGTTACATTCACTTTGCTATCTGAACCAGAGAACAACCTCGGGATCAGGGCCATGCAGTACAGACTGGCCTGCTTCCCAGCTGCTCAAACAAGGCTCCTCTGGAGCAGATGATTTGCACCCATGGCAGAGACAAGCAGGAGCATGAGAGCTGTGCCAGAGCTCTACCCACTCCAGGTCTCCTTGGCCTCCCCAGCCAGCACACTCACCAGGCCCCACCACACAGCCCTCAGCTGCTGTTTTGCAACAGGTATGGGTATAGGCACCTGCAGCCTTCCAGGCATTGACCTCATCTGCGGTCCCTTCTTCCCCTTGGGGAAAGGAGACTTTGGACTTAGAGCAGTTGACTGAAGGGCTGTCCCATTCTGTGCTGTGCAGCCTCACCTTGAGCACTGGGTGCAGCTTGGGTGTCACAGTACTGGAAGGAGATTAAACTATTAGAGTGTGTCCAAAGGAGGCTACAGACATGGGATAGGTCTGGAGGCCGAGATGTTATGAGGAGCGCTGAGGCCGCTGTGTTTGTGCAGCCCAGAGCAGAGGAGCTGAGGGGAGGCCCGATGGCGGCTGCAGCTCCTCACAGGGAGCGGAGGGGCAGCGCTGAGCTCTGCTCTGTGCGACAGCGCCAGGGCCCGAGGGAACGGCATGGAGCTGCGTCAGGGAGGGGCGGGTGGGGGTCAGGGACAGGGTCTGCACCAGAGGGCGGTGGGCACGGAACGGGCTGCCCAGGGCAGTGGGCACGGCCCCGAGTGCCGGAGTTCAGGGAGAGTTTGGGCAGCGCTCTCAGACACCGGGTTTGGATTTGGGGTGGTCCTGTGAGGAGCTGGGAGTTGGACTTGATGACTCCTCTGGGTCCTTTCCAACTCAGAATATTGTAAGAACAGGAAGGCAAAAGCCAGGGGTGAGATCAGATAGTCAGTTCTTTATAAAGACTGCCTGTCAGCCCCTTAAATCAGGCACGTGCCTTAATGGATCCATCTCCACAGAAAAGAGAACCAGCACTCTCCTTTGGAAGCTGGCAACCACAACCTTTTTTTGGATATCATAACTGGCTACTAAGGATCAGTCTGTGGAGCGGATGCCACCAGTAATGCATGATTCATCTATTAGGGACAAACCAGTGCTCTCTTCTTCCAAAAGAACCTCCCTGGTGTCAGGGCATCACTCTGCTCCTTGCTATGGCTCGCACAGCCCCCTCCTTTCTGCTGGGGCTGCAAGCTCCTGCAGAGTAAGTCTTGGTGGGACTGAGGTGCAGTGTGCCTCCAAGGATAATGTGGGACAGAGGAACTTGAATCTTGACAGCAGTGAGCCTTGAGAGCAAAGTGTATCTCTCCAGCAATGAGACACAGAACTGAGACACACACCCCCATGCTAAGCTTCAGGAATGAGGTGTGTGCCCTGCAATCTGGGCTGCAGGACCAAAGTGAGCCGCAGGGAGGAGTTCAGGGAGCAGCCAGATGCCAGCACCCTGCTGCCATGCAGGTGGTCAGGACAAGTCGCACACTGTGTGCTCTGTGCCATCTCCTGTCTCTGCCTGAGGCACTGAAACAACTGGAGAACCAAAGACAAACACTTTTCCTGCTCCCTGTACACTCCCCACATAATTATTGCTCCTCTCAGTCCCACCGACTTGCTCCTATGTTACCTGCATGAAAGCCTCCAGGGTTGAGTACATTTGGCAAAGTCCAGGGGCTGCCACACCTAACAAGCACTTTAGGCAAGCTTTTCTTGTCATGAGGGCAATCTCACTGCTGGGGTTCCCTCCCACTGACAAAATCATCATTACTTGCATGCTGTGCATCTGGACATTAAACAGGGATCTATCCTGCAGCCCTGCATCACTCTGATACAGCTGAGATACTTGCAGTGTGCAGCACCAAAACAGGCTTTCGCAGAGGCTTTGGGTGTTTTTTTTTGTTTTTGTTTTTTTTTAATTAAAAAAAAATAGTATTGCTCAATTCTTGCTGTACTGCCAAAGACTATCAGAGCTATCTGTGTGGCAAAGCCATGATTCTTATGACGTCTCTTTAAATGAGACACAAGGCCTTGAGCTCCACGACTCCCTAAAGCATGCCCTTAGTTCTGGGACATCTCAAGGAAAAAAAAAAAATCAATTACTAACAGTGAGGTGATTGCTTAACAGCACACCAGTGGTGTATTTTGCACTATGATGTGAGCAGAGGCATCTGACAAGAGGTGGCAGTGGGATGTGAAAACTCAAGGCTTGCCAAGACATACTGGAGGGTTGTACTGGGTGCAGGGAGTCAAAGTGGAAGCAGTACAGGCTGTACTGTATGAGGAACATCTGCCTGCACTTCTGCACCTGCATTTCCCTATTCAGAAACTATTCACTTGCTTGAATATGAACTAACACACATGCAGTGGGAGTTGATCAAATATTGGCATCACAGAGCTGTTAATCTGCTGTTCCTGCAATATTACATTTACTGATAGCTTTGCTCTATTTTGTCTGTTTCGTGTGGCTGAAACTATTCAACAGTTCAAAAATTAGAAAATGCAGGTAGGCTTAAAGAAAAGTTCGTATGACTTTGTTCATATGACTGTTATCAAAATATTTGAGGTGTAGAAATGCTGTTACCTTTGTGAGGAGGAGGAAAGTCCCTGCTGACTTCCATACCACATTAGTATGTCAAACAAAATGCTCTGTTCACACCACCATCTGTTTGCCTCTGGAATTTATCCTGGAAATGCAGCAGCGATTTAGTCACTGTGTCACGAGCAAGATCAGCTTGGGCATGAAAAAGCAAACAAATGTATTTCTAATGCTTCCAACGGGAAAAACACTTAGCATGGACAGGTGGCTTTGTCAGCTGCACAAGCTCGCTCTACAGTGCTTAATTTTAGTTCACTTTCTAAGTATCTGATACTTTTTTTTAACAGTAATTTAAATTGATCATTGGGTTAAATTCAAAATGGTTAATTAAATCACAACACCCATAGAAGTACTCATCCAACATGCGAGGTTTAACATAATCATTCATGCCCTTTCATAAGTGCAACACAGCTTCTTGCTAGTCTCTAGGATAAAGGAGCCACTTGTGGCTCCTTGTAAATTCTGTATGACAAAGCCAAGGTAAGCCACAGGTTAATGGAGCATGCTGAAATTCAGGTTCAGACTGCCGGATAGGACTGAAGTTACCTGGTTGGCCAGTGATTTTCCAGTCCTGTTGCCAATTCTCTTTCCTCATTTATCATCCCAATCCCACATCTTTCCACATCAAAAATATACGACATGCAGGCTGGGTAAGTGGTTTTCTAGAAAAGATAAGATATAGTGTAAAAGGCATAAATAAATAACCCACAAGGGCTAAATGTCAAACTCCTAAACATCTTCAGAATGAAAAGCAAACACATCAGATTACTCCTAGATGGCATAAAACCACATCCCTATCTTCCTTGGGAGGCCAAAGGGAAAGCACACATTTGATCTGACAACTGTAGCTCAGATGCTTCCACTGGCTGCCAAGAGAAAAGCATTTTTACTGAAAACAGCACATTTGACGAAAAGAAGTGCCTTTTACTTGCCTCAGGCTTCATTAGGAGCGTCTGGGTCTCCCCACCCCCATGGCAGCCACGTCAACAACAGCATTGCCAACACTCTCTGGAGCTTTCCACGCAGTGACCTGTAGGCAAGGCAGGATGACGGCTGCATGGACTCAGGGGCAGGCAAAATATTCTGGAGAGAAGATGGGGCCATGAGCAACTCTGTGCTGAATGCATCCATGTGATGATGGCTTATGTAGGATGGGGAGGAATGCAGCGCTGCCAGCCACGCACGATGTGCCTGGTGTGGAAATCAGGCTGGTAAAATAAACGACAGCCTTAAAGCTAATTACAAATAAGTTCTGCGCTGCATGTGCAGATAAACTGTCACATTTTCCAGCCTCTTAAGCAGGGGTTATTTTTGGGAGAGGTGGCTGTAGACAGTCTCAGCCTGCAGAGCAGGGAAGGAATGGGGAAGGAAAGAGCAGTCCAACACACATGGGAGGGTTTGCAGCAAAATGAGCAGCTTTACCTCCATGGATGCCAGGGATGTGTGGGGAACAGAGCTCCCACGGGGTGCAGGAGCCAAAGAGCAGTTTGGTCTCTCCTTTCTGAGGGCTCTCCTCCCAGTTCAACCCAGTGGCCTGAAATGCTGCTCCAGGACACACCACCAGGATGGCAGGGCCTCAGGGATCTGGGCACACGAAGCCTATGCCCTCTGGCACAAAGTCCCCTCTTCTTCATGGTCCCTCAGCCCTGGCTGCATCCCTACTGCCTCAGGCAGCGTTCGCTGCCCACGTCCCAGCCAAGCACCCAGCCCTCACCTCTCATCCCATCGCTGTTACCTGGGAGAAGAGACTCCACCCCACCACAGCCACCCTTCGGGCAGTTGTAGAGAGCAATGAGGTCTCCCCCGAGCCTCCCCTTCTCCTGACTGAACGATCCCAGCTCCCTCAGCCGTTCCCATAAGACTTGTGCTCCAGACCCTTCCGTTTTGGTGCCCTTCTGCGGACACGCTCCAGGACTTCCACGTCTTTTCTGTGAGGAGCCGCAAAGCGTTGCTTACTTTCAGCCCTGCACCACCACCTGAGCAGCACGTACCGCCGGTACCTTGCCATAGCAGCACTGACAAGGCGAACAGCACTTCATATTGCATACCGCATTCAATGACACGGGCAGAGCAGACGCCGCTCCGCGGGCGTTTCCCCGGTGCCGCCGATGCCGCAGCACAGAGCCGGGCCGCCGCGCACCGAGCCGTGACCCCCCCGATCGCGGGCGGCGGGGAACTCGAGGAGGAGGGCATCCCCCCGGCGCCACCGCGAGGAGCCAGGCGCCACCTCCGCGCCGCGGGGAGGGGCGGGGGGCCGCGTGACCTCACGGCGAGGCGGCGGCCACCCCCGCCCGGATGCACTGACTCAGCCGGGATGACGGCGGGAGCGCGCATGCCGCGCGGACTCCCGAGCCACGCCGCGCCGACACCCGGGCCACGCCGCCGGGCAGCCGCCGATCACGCGCGGGGCGCCTCGCGCCCATTGGCGGCCGCCTCACACACCTTTGCCGCCGATTGGCTGCCGGGCGGGCGACGCCCCGCCCACCCGCGCGGGGCGCTGGAGCCGCCGCCACCTGAATGGGGAGCGGCGGACAAAAAGAGGAAAATCGGCGCGGGCACGGCCGGCGGAGGCGGCGCGGGGTCCCGGCACGGCGCGCGGTGAGCGGGGGCTGCGGGAGGGCGCTGCGGCGGGGGCAGCTCGGGGGGCGCGCAGGAGGAGGGGCACGGCGAGACGGGGGAACCGGCAGAGCCCGGGGGCCGGACGGCGGCGTGAGGGGAGCGAAGGAGTACGAGGCGGGGGCGCCGCTGGCACTGCGGGCGGGGAGCTGGGAGCCGGGCGTCCCCGCACCGGGCAGCGGGACGGGCTGAGCTGTGGGCGATGGGCAGCGGTACTGCGAGCAGCCTCTCGCCTATGCGCCGCCAGACGCGGTGGCCGCGGCCCCGTCCCCGCGGTGCGGTGCTGCCCGGCTCCCTTCCTGCGCCGTCAGAGGGCGGGGGCGGGCGCGCGGCGAACTGGGGGAAAGGTCGGCGCGCGGCGCTCCCAGCAGCCGCCGATCACGCTTTGTTCGCGTGCCCCCGCCCCGACCGCGCCCCGACCGGGGCAGCCAATGGGGGCGGGGCGGGGGCGGGGCGAGGCGAGGCGGCGGGGTGCGCCGAGGTGACGGTGGCGCGCGCCCAACGGCCGCCGGGGATGGGGGCGGGGATGGGGATAGGGATAGGGGTGGGGATAGGGGTAGAGATGGGGATAGGGGTGGGGGTGGGGATGGGGGCGGGCCGTGCGGCCGGCCGTGCCTCGGCGCTGCCCCGTGCGACGGAGCTCTCCCAGAGCGATACTGCCGGCGGCAGCTCCGTTCCGTGCGGCGTTCGCCAAACCGTGCGTGTCCCGACGTGCTGCACCCCCAGCTGCCGTCCTCACGGCTGTAAACGTGGCTGCATGCGCTCCCGAGCGCTGTGGGAATACCGAGTGGCGGCTGACGCGTTCCGAAGGGAGCGGCCCTGGGCTCCTCGTAGCCGCGGGTCAGAGCGGCCGTTCAGAGCGGGAATGGAAGGAGATTGCGGCGGGAGGGGGGATTTGGGCTCCGTCCCCTGTTGCCTTTTGTTGTTTTAAGCTTTCGGGCGCAACAATACGGAATAACTTAAGCTATTGCTTAAGGTTTGGGGAAGTTGTTTGGCCTCAAGGTGCTGTGTCATCCTCACCAGATGGCAGATTTCCCCACAGATGACTTCAGAAAGCATCCTGTAAGGAGGGCAGTGTAGCTGTACCCCGTGTCACCATGCACGTTTCCCTGCACAAGGCGCTCCGTGCTGTTAGCTAGCCGAGGCCATCGAGTTAAAGGCTTATTGAACTCTGACCCAAACAGGAAGAAGAAATGGAGATGATGACTGAGAAGCAGGGAGATGCTCAGTATTTCTGGAACAACACCCCTGAGAAAGGCGATTATGAGGCTGTCGAGGCCCTGATTTCTATGAGCTGCAACTGGAAGTCTGATCTGAAGAAACATGCAGACGTGAGACCCATCACCCCAGCCTCTGACATGTCAGAGGACAGCGATGAGACCCTGCTTCCTGGAGTGGCAGACTTCAGCACCATCCCCGCATTTGTAAGTGCTTACCATGTGCAGGCTCGTTTCTCTGTGTCCGTGAGGCAGCAGTTGGTAACGCGTGGTAGCAGGTTGTTAAATGTCCCCCTAATCTCACCTCTTCCTGCAGTGCCTGACCCCCCCGTACAGCCCATCCGACCTGGAGTTGTCCCACACCACCCCCACACCTCGAGGAGAGGCTGAGCCGCACGCGCCCAGAGCCCTGAAGGCTCAAGCGACCAGCGTTATTCGCCACACGGCCGATGCTCAGCTCTGCAATCGCAAAACCTGCCCAGCGAGAACGGCCAGCGTACTGAAATACCAGGATAGTGCTTCATGGGACACCGATAGCAAACTGGACAGCAAAGAAGAGTGCTCGGCTACAGCACTGAATAGAGTGAGTTATGAAAGCAGACGATCGCCAGCTGCAGAAAGAGAAACTGCAGAGCCAGCTGCTGGCCCTGAGCGCTCGACAAAGCCTGTGGTCAGCAGGCGTCCATCTGTCTCTGGGTCAGCGCAGCAGCCAGCACCGATGGCAGCCCCATGCCCTGTCCTGGGAAATGGAGCCCCCCCCGTGCCGGTGATCTGCCAGATGGTCCCACTGTCCACCAGCAACTCTGTCATGACTGCTGTGGTACCCAGTGCTGCAGCCAGCCGGCCGCCTGCGCTCTGCCAGCCCATGGTGCTCATGGGCACACAGGTCCCCAAGGGCGCCGTCATGTTCGTTGTGCCCCAGCCAGTTGTGCCGAGCGCGAAGGCTCCGATCCTCAGCCCAAATGGCACAAGGCTCTCTCCTATTGCCCCTGCTCCTGGCTTCGTACCTTCTGGAGCCAAAGTCACTCCTCCAGTTGATTCTTCGAGAATAAGAAGTCACATTTGCAACTACCCGGGGTGTGGGAAAACTTACTTCAAGAGCTCCCATTTGAAGGCTCACGTCCGAACACACACAGGTTGGTCACTCGTTCTGGCTGTTAACAGTTAACATGACGTTGCAGCTGTATGCACTACTTGTTAAGAATCTTGTAGTTACTGGATTTGTTCATGGAGCATATTGTGGGGCAGCAATGAAAGGCTTCTTTCTCATTGTGTGCACTATAATGCCACCTAATCTGAGAGAGGAAATACCCCGGGGGGAAGTTGATTCAGCAGTTTATGCTGGCCTTGCTCCATGTCAGAAGGCAGACAGCAACATATCTTACAAGCATTGGAAGCAAGGCCCTGTCCAAATGTAGAAAAGGCTTTTCTGTCCTTACAGATGCCTTATTAGGCTTCTACAAAAGAATGCCTTTGTGAGAAGTAGGTTAAGGTTAACGTAAAGGGATTCTTTTATGAACAAAAGCAAGTGTCCAATCAAAGCTATTCCCACTTTGGTTATCTCTGAGCAACCTTCGTGTCTCAGCTCTTATTCACAGTAGTGAAAAGAGGCGCGTGCGTTTTCACAGAGACTCATGGTGTGCTGCCAGAGCTCTGTTACATGGGAATGGGACCAACATCATTATGGGCTGCATTAGGGAGTAGCACTCAGTAGGGTCAATCTGAGGCACCATAATCTGTGGCACTCATGGAGCTCAGAACTAAAATCAGCCCTGTGTGCAGGCATCGGGAGCATCTCAAATAGTTTGTTTTTCAGAGGACTTTTCACACCTTCTGCACTACTTAGTATTGAGGATAGTTAGTCTGCAATGTTTAAATGTTAGTACACTTTTTTTCATATTTCATATATATAAAAGTAATTATGATTTATGTGGAGCTTGGTTGTAATGGAAATGCTTTTTTCGAAAAGTCAGCTGCTGGCAGTCAAGCCAATAGCGTTGATTGCTCAGTGTTCATGGCTTTCCTTCTTCTAGGAGAGAAGCCCTTTAGCTGCAGCTGGAAGGGCTGTGAGAGGAGGTTTGCCCGCTCCGACGAGCTGTCCCGGCACCGCAGGACGCACACGGGGGAAAAGAAGTTTGCGTGCCCCATGTGCGAGCGGCGGTTCATGAGGAGCGACCACCTGACGAAGCACGCGCGGCGGCACCTCTCCGCCAAGAAGCTGCCCAACTGGCAAATGGAAGTGAGCAAGTTGAATGACATCGCCGTGCCGCCTCCGTCGGTGGCTGCGCAGTGAAGGGACTTGGTCAGAAGGTGGCGGATTAACTGCTGTCACTGGGATATACCAGGTTAAAAAAGAAAAAAAAAAAATTTAAAAAAAAAAAAAAAAGCTTTTTGCTGCAGCTCTGTGGTTCTCCAGTGCCAGCTGCTGATGGCAGCGCTGCAGGGAGGCAGAGGCGGTCTGTGTGCAGTGACACAGCGTGGGGCTGAGAGACTCGGGCTGGCTGAAATGGCGGGTGTCTTTTGCACTGGTGAGGTGAGAAAGGGAAGGTTCTAGAGCAGAGCAGCTCGTGTCGTGCAGGTTTTGAATTTTGCAGATTATTCATATATGCTATATATATATTTATATATATATATCAGTCAAGCATCAGTGTTGCTGAAGGTTTGCGGCTGATGCTTGAGACCAGCACAGATTTTAACTGTTGGTTGTGAATCGCCAGTACAGCACAGATTAGATAGACAGCAATGTGCAGGCACAGGCTTGAAAGCCAGGGTGTACGTGCTGGAGGTAATACAGATTGGTTTTCCTACTTCTGCTGCCTTTTCTTGGTAGGTGGGCTCAGTAGATTTCCAGGCCCAGTGGTACGGGTGGGTCGGTGCCATGCTCTGGGAGCTGTGGGGCCTGTCCTATTATTGGTGCCACGTGCCCTGGGGCCACCAGCTTTGTGCTGCTGCCCAGAACGGGCATCGGTGGGTGCTGAGGGGCACCCTGTGGGCAGTGGGAGGTGGGGGGTAAAATGTTTGTGAATCCTCATTGGCTTTGCAATATTTTCCTGGCTTCTTTTGAAAGCTTTATGATTATTACAACCGATTATACTGAGGCATCGTATGATGCTTCTGCTTTTGTGATGCTTACAGTTTCCTTCATACCCTCTCAAATTCCATACCACTGCGATTTTCATAAGCAGATACAGTGTACTTTTAAGAAAAACAGTGAAACTGTAAGCTACTTGGGTTGATTGAGAGAGAAAAACAGGAACCTTAGGCTTCTTGACCATGTTATTCTTTGAAAGATGGTTTATACTAAAAATGAGATATGGATATGTTATGTATTGTATTAAATTAGAAAGTTGTGATTTGAAAAGTTAAACAAGGCAGTAAAGACACAGCTTAGAATTAAAGCTGTATATTTTGTGACAAATAATGTGTCAATTTCACTATATTTTATCATATTATGTCGAGGACACCTATCAGAAAGTGAACCATTTGAAAATAGTGTACTAGATGCGCTCTTTTGTGACTACTTTAAAGATTTGCACATTTCTTATGTTGTACTTTATACTTTGTTTACAATAAAAGCAATTTTCTTTAATACAGGCTTCTTTTGTTCATATGAGAACTTTGTCGTATTCACCCCTTTGCAGGGAAGCGAGCCTCAGAGTGAAATATAGTGTCCAACAGTGCATGTCCTGACTGGTGAGACCCATCTGTCTCAACCTTTGATTTATGAGCTCTGTGAAGCCAACAGGAGTGGAATTTGAAGTCTGCACTTAATGCTTAGAATACTTTTCCCCTCCCTGCTCTTCATCCTTCCCCCGCTTTTCCACCAGGCACCCAAAAATAAATGTCCTTATGCGGGCCACTACAGTGCTGGTTTAAAATGATTGTTTTTCTGATGATGGTGGAACTGCAGTGTCTTCTGCAGGGTGACACACAGTCCACGTTGCACATGGCCGAGCCATCAGGCAGAGGTGGCAGCCACCATCTGTGCAGCGTGGGATTGGGATTCCTCTGTGATGTTGCCTGGAGCTGGTCATGAGCAACACCAAGAGAGGTATGCGTTGAATTTCACCCTTCTGCAGGCTGCGGGTCTGCCTGCCTGCTCAGAATCAGCAGTCTGAGCCATCTCTGACAGGAAGCTTTCCCTTCACCGCAGTCGGCAAGCAGCACCTTTCTCTACCTTCTGCTGCTTTGTGCAGAGGATAATGGCTTGGTTCTGTTTATGCGGGCTCCTCCATGTCCTGCTCTGATTCCCTCCTCTGCCTGCAGAGATTCCCATATTTCGTGACTGTGTGGCTGCTGACTCACTGTCATTCCCTGTAGGATAAGTAGCATCAGGATTGGGGCACTCCTTACCTTTCCCAGTTGATGTAGTGCCCTATGCAGTAAAACCCTGAGTCATTATGCTTTCTTCTTGTTCCAGGAGGGGACACAACCCAGCGTAGGAGACACTTCCCCATGAGCAGAGTCCCGGTCTTCCCTCTCACCTCACACACTACTTTACATTTTAGAAGCAGGCTCCAAAAGCTCCCATGTACACAGATAACTTAAGGCAGCCAGACAGGGATTGCCTCGATGCTCCCTTCTGGCTTTGGAGCACCCCAAGCTGAAGGGAGCTGCACATAAACCTGGGTGTCCAGGCAAGAAGCTCCATCTGCCTGCAATGCTGTAAGCCCCAGCACTGCACACTGGCGTTCCAGGAATGGAACCTTACAGTGGCCTTCCAGAACCTGAGAGGTGTATAGGGAAGCTGGGGAAGGACTTTGTACAAGGTCATGTAGTGACAGGATGTGAGGAAATGGTTTTAAACTGGAAGAGGGCTGATTTAGACCAGATATTAGGAAAACATTCTTTACTGTGAGAGTGGTAAGACACTGGAACTGGTTGCCCAGTGAGTCAGGCTGGATGGGGTTGTGAGCAACCTGGTCTTGAGGGAGGTGTCCTTGCCTGAAGCAGAGGGGTTGGAAATAGCTGATCTTAAAGGTCCCTTCCAACTCAAACTGTTCAGTGATGTTATGAGTGGACCAGCAGGAGGAAGGTTCTTTCAACTACAAAGCTCCCAGACCCTCTCCACACTCTGAAGTGACACAGAAGAGTCAGCAAAACAGGTGGCCTTCTGAGAGCACTGGCCTGGACACAACAATTAATTTGTCTCAGCATGTACACATCCATTTGCTGCTTCTTTGCATCACCAGTGCATCCCAACATCATACTTCCTGCCAGACCCTAGGAGCATCACAGAGCTCCTGGGGTGTTCACATTTTCTTTTTTGGGTAAATACACAGGGTCAGACCTCCAGGTGACGTGGGTCTGTTTAAGCTGGTGAATCAGCACTAATTACACACTCATGGAGCAGGCAGGAGGGTGCAGGGCTCTGTTCAGAGCTGGGATCGCTCACCAGAACAGTGCTGGCAAATCTCAGGCACTGCAGGGAGCTAAATGAAAGAAAGACTCCCACTTCAATCTCAGAACTGAAAAGGAAGGTAGTGCCTCCCTCAGCTCAAGGCAGGGTCTTAACAGTGAATTTACCCCATGTACAGGTTTGCCCCACTGATCAGCACATGGCACTGCAGATTGCAGCTGCAGCACCAAAATAAGAGCCTGGGGTTATTTTTTGGAGACCCTGGTTGGGTATGGGGGCTTGGGGCATGTCACCCCCTGCAGCACTGCAGCAGCCCCCACCACACACCCAGCGTGTCCGTGTGGTGCACAGGGCCTTCATCTCTGCATGAGGAGAAAGCTGGAAAAGTCATAATTTCCCCTGTGGCTGGGAGAACAATAACTTCCATTACAGCATTTGTGGGAGGCCTGGATGCTAGACAAATGAACTAATGCGCATTTTACAGGAGGGGTCCTGAGACATAGCAGCAGGCTGGGAGCCGCAGCCGCTGGCAGGACCAAGACGCCAATGAGGGAGCTCTGGCTGCAGAGCAGTGAGCCCGGCGGCCTCCTTCCTCCCTGCTGCCTGGCGGGGCCATGTCCAGCCAGCCATGGCCCCGGCTGGGCGCTGCCGCCTGCGGACGTGGCGTGTGCCCCTGTGCCAGAGGGAAGGGCTGCACTGAGCCCAGGGCTGCTCCGCACGCAGGGACACAAGGTATCCCCGTGGCAGCTCGCCTGTCTCCTGCAAATAGATGATTCACTTGTCTGCTTTGGCAACATAACTCTGTCGCCACGGAAACACTTACAAGCTGTCAGAAAAGTTATAACACACAATCAGGGCTGGAGAAATGCTGGATGAATGAACAGGCGTGTTGAGGGCTCGCGCTACCTGCTGTTCTCCATGGGAAAGGGCTGGGGAAGATCACATACGGCCACAGTGAATGTTTCTGGGATACATTTCCCGGTGGGGTAGAACATGTTGCACAGTGCTCTCTTTTCCAGGGTACCTTGACATGGGCTGCATCCTGTTTGCTCCAAAGGACAGTTTGACACTTTATCAGCAAGAACAACACACATCTTGAGCCTCCTCATCACATTGATGAGAATGCACAGACAGCCCATAGATGCATTTGCTGTGCTGCAATATAAATCAGGTGATAATAATGTCATATGTTAAATAACTCAGAACCTTTCCTATGGTACCACAGTTTTGGTGAAACTTTTTACCGACTTGTGTGTTCCACCATGAAGGACAAAGTCATCACAGAATCATAGAATCAGAATGGCCTGGGTTGAAAAGGACCACAATGATCATCTAGTTTCAACCCCCCTGCTATGTGCAGGGTTGCCTACCACCAGACCAGGCTGCCCAGAGCCACATCCAGCCTGGCCTTGAATGCATCCAGGGATGGGGCATCCACAACCTCCTTGGGCAACCTGTTCCAGTGTGTCACCACCCTCTGAGTGAAAAACTTCCTCCTAACATCTAATGTAAACCTCCCCTGTCTCAGTTTAAAATCATTCCCCCTTGTCCTATCACTATCCACCCTTGTAAACAGCCGTTCCGCCTCCTGTTTATAAGCTCCCTTCATCGTGTCATCAGTGTGTACTGGGCTGAATTCCATCAAGTTGTCATCATCTAATTGCGAAGGCCGCGATCCCCCGCAGCGCTAGCTGGGTGCCTGGCACCAGGAGCTTGCTGCCAGGAGAGAGCTCAGCCATTCCCAATGCTCCTGCCTGGGAAGGAGGGTTCTTGGTGCTTAATTACCCGAAAGGCAGCTGGTAATCCCAACCCCCTCTCCAAAATAGGGAAGAAAATTAGAAAGCATCGCATGCAGACTGCTCAGTGTCCTGCCCTGCTCTGAAGTAAATGGAAAGCTTGGCAGCCATGTTAATTTCTTGGTGTACTAAATTGCTCAAAGCCACTCAGCAATGACCTAAGGAGAAGCAATTGCTCTGTCTGTGAGTGCCCCGAGGGAGGCAGGAGACAGGACAGGATGCACAGACTGGGAGGCCCAGGTGTCATCGCCTCTGTCCTGCACAGATTCATCTTAACACTAATCCTTCTGGCCCTGGGGCAGCAGGACATGTTTCAGGTCTTCCATGGGAACACATCATAACCAGTTGTTAATGTCAGCTGGGGGGATCTCTCTCTTTTTCTTTTCTATCTGTGCCAGAGACTTCCCTGTTCGAGCGATGTAAGGAGCCTGATGAGTCTATGGTGAGTCACCAGGCCAGGAAAATAGCTGCAGGAAGCCCGGACTATTTATAAAAAGCAAAAGAAAGAAAGGAAATCTGTTCTAGATGCAGCGAGATCTAAAAGGCAAACCTAACTTTTGGGGGAGGCTGTTTCCCTGGGCTGTGTGAGGAGTGCTCCCAGCACACAGGGGGGATGAGGGCATGGTGGGAGGGCCCTTGGGTGGGCCTGATGCCTCAGGCCAGGCCAGCCATGGTGGTGTGTGTCACTGCCGCCTGCAGCACAGACACTGGGCTGTGTGGTAATGGTGGTGATGCCATGGTGTGGTCAGGAAGACACCACTGAGCCCATAGCCTAGCTTCAAGTCCCACAGCCCAGAGGCAGCTCGTCTGGCTCTGCCAAATACAGCTGGGGTGATTGCAGCCGCTGTGGGATGTGCTCGGGTGGAGGTGTAGGGAAGGAACAATGAAAGTGCCACCATGGTCAAATGAAATTTTTCAAAGATACGAATGGGTTTAAGTTTTGCAACAGTGCTGCTGGGATGGAGAAGGATTCTTCAGCCCCAGTGGGTCTGCTGCTGCCTTGGCTCTGTCTAAGAAGCACAGTACTGGCTTCTGGAACCATTCAAGCACACATTGAAACCGTTCCAACACTTAAGCAAATTTTTAATTGACCTGAAAGATGGGGTTTTCCTGAATTACTTGAATAAAAATCATCAGTGCAGCAAGGAATCAACTCACACCACTTCCACACACCGCCGATGCAGTATATTGGTAGGCTTTATAGCCTGCAGAATAAAGCATATGTTTCGCTTGAGCAGCGTAGCTGTGGCTTGTTCTGCTGTGCTGGTACAGCCCTGAGCACCAACGGTGTGCAGTGCCAGGGCTGAGCATGATGCCACTCCTTCTGGCTCTGAAGCGGAATGAAATGGTGCTTCCAATGGCGTGTGCTGCCTCTTGCCCTGCGTTTTGTTTGCGCTTCGTATTTCAGCACTGACACTCTGTTTCCCCCACTGCTGCCTATTTCCTTCTCTAAGATATTTAACGAGCAGATCCCCACCCGCACTGCAGTCCCTTTGCCACCATTTCCCATTTCCCATTGCCCTCAGCCCCGCGCTCAGGCTGACAGCCTCCATGTGCTGGGCTGTTCCTTAAAGTTTTGACAAACACTGATATTTCCCATGGCAACAGCCCCGTCACAACAGAGTTCACTTCCAGAGAAACAAATACAGCTCTGCACTGCCAGCTGCCTTTCAAACAGATGTTTGACTGCAGAGGAGACTTACAGCAGCTCTTAGTTTGGAGAAATGAATATAATTGCCTGAACAATATGTTTTCTTCTTCTTCTTCTTCTTCCTCTTCTTTTTTTTTTTATTTTTTCCTGCCTAATGAGTTATTTTTCTTAGCTAAAAGGAATCTTCCTGGGTTGCTCTTCTCCTGCAGAGGTATCTCCTGGTGCTGCTGCAGAAGTCCCAGCCCAGAGGTGACAGCCAAAACCACCTGGATGTGACCTGAAACTCAACAAAGTGTACCAAGACAGCAACTGGGGCAAAAATGCCCCCAAAGTGCCCCCACACTTCACGACATGCCTTACAGCTTAGTACTGAGCAGAGCCTGGAAAACTTGCTGGTTCTAGGGTCATGGGAAGAAGATTTAATCTATTTTTTTTTTTTCCCCACACAACTTCCTTCAAACAAGAGGTGGTTGTCACTTGAACTGTTTTGGAGCTGTTGGAGCCACTCCAGAAGAGACCATGGAAATGCTCAGAGTCTGCTGTGATAGAAGGCAGAGCCAGGCTTGTTCAATATGGAGAAGAGAGGACTCCAGAGAGACTTCACTGCAGCCTTCCATTACTTAGAGTGAATTTATAAAAAGAGGAGGACCAACTTTTTACACATGAAGATAGTGATTGGACAAGGGGGAATGGTTTTAAACTAAGGAAGGGGAAATTATTTGCTATTAGGAGGAAATTCTTCACTCAGAGGGTGGTGAGGCACTGGCATGGGTTGCCCACAGAGGTCATAAATGTGCCTTCCCTGAAGGCATCCAAGGCTAGGTTGAATGGGCCCTGGGCAGCCTGACCTGGTGGGTGGTAACACTGCCCACAGCATGGGGCTGGAATTGGGTAGGCTTTAGGGTATCTTCCAAATAAAACTATTCTTTGATTCTATGGTTCTATAATTCTTTACATTCCTGAATCACCAGGACTAACAGAGCCAGCTTGTATTTCAGTGTTCCAGAGAAAAACATGCAGTAGTTCATGAATAGTTCACTCCCATCCCCAAAAGAATGTCTAAAATAGTTTTGGCTTTGCCCAGAGATATTAGTCAGAACAAGCACATGCATGGCTCCTTGCTGAGGGGTTCCTGGTGGGGACAAGCATTGCACGTGGTGGTGTGGGACACACCGTTTTTCAGGGCCTCATAAATCTACGTCTGAGGGTGTGGCTTTAGGAACATTGCTATTTTTAATTTGGGGCGAATAGACAACATACTTGTGTTACCATTACTGCATATTTGGGCATCAGGGCTGGAGCCCTTTCCATTCTGTGATTCTTCCAATGAAGGGCCACCAAGATGATGAAGGGCCTGCAACATCTTTGGTACGAGGAGAGGTCAGTTCAGAATGGAGGAGGTCCAGGAGGATCCCATCAGCGTCTGTAAAGATCCAAGGAGAAGGCTTTGACCAAGAGGATGCAGCCAGACTCTGTTCAGTGGTGCCCTGTGCAGTGTGGTGCCGGAGCACTGGCACAGGTTGCACAGAGATTGTGGGGTCTCCTCCTTGGGGATGTTCAGAAGCCACCTGGCCATGGGCCTGGGCCCCCTGCTCCAGGTGTCCCTTCTGGAGAAGGGATGGGCCAGAGGGGCACAGAAAGTCCTGCCAACCCAGCTATACTTTTCCCTGTGATTCACCCTGTGATTCACCCACCCCTACTGCTGCAGCCACTGCTTGCCAGCAGGTCTCATGTCCCCCAGTCTTTCTCCTTGTGTTGTTCCCAGCACAGCTCCAATGCTTTGGGTGATGCAGTGTGTAAGGGGACTCTGGGGGCTGTGCAGACCTCCTGGCTGTGCCTGGGAAGAGGAGGACTACAGCCTGCAGATGAAGTCAGGACTGCACAGAGGGCAGCTGGGTACGAGGTAAAAGGGGACACTCCAGATGTGCTCCATGTCTGCTGTGGTGGCTCCACAGGGTTTGAAAAATTGGCTTTTGAATAGGCCTTCCGAACAGAGCCTGGGAGGGTTGTTATTCACAGAGCAGCACAGGCCTTGGGAGCAACTTCTATGTCGCTGCCGAGCTGAGGAGCTGCTGCTAATGGCCCTGCACGTACCAAGTCAGGCTCTGCAGCACCCAGGGGAGGCAAGGCCTTGTGCCAGGTAATCCTGAAGTCCTGCAGAGCCACTGTCATGAAGAGGCTGTGAGCAGAGTTGCCAGGCATGAAGGCAGCGCAGGTGATGCGGGCGTTCATCACATTTTGTGCACGGTAAGAACACTGGTCGGGGGGATAAGACGGCACATCCATCTGCATGTCAGCCCTGGTTCATATCTCAACACAGCAGTGCTGTCACACATGGTTCGCAGCCAGGCCTCCTTCCTCCATGCGCCTTCCACGTGACAATCCACTTTGCAATTCAGAAGGAAAAAAATCTGAGAAAGGCAAATTGCAATTCTCAGCAGATTGACATGATTACATTCTGAGTGTTTCCTGTTCTAATGGCAGCACTTGAGGTAACTCAGCAGCAAACCTAAAAAACACTGCTGTATTGAGAAATTTGTTCAACAGCCCTGTGGCTGCTCTCAGATTTCCTTCTTTTCCTTTTAGACAAACATACTGGTTTGAAGCCGAAGCCATAGCCGTGACCTCAGTCATGCCAGACCTCGCTGTGTGGGACACGGCCTCAGTGCCGTTCCATTCGTAAGGCCAGCTTTTCACTTGCCAAGGATCATACCAGGCCCTGGCCACAGTTCTGATCACTCCCTTGGAGTTTCCAAGGGCATCTCCAAGGGATCATAAATATTGCAATTGCCTCTATGAAAGTTTGTTACAGAGGAAGTTTTTAAGCTGCGGTTGACCCCCACAGGCATGAGAAGCACTGAAAATCAATCACATGGATGCCTGCATTGGTAGTGTTATTTCATGGTCTTGCTTCATAGACACAGGATTCCATGGCCAAGCTCTGTGCAGACGAGGAGCTCCCCAAGGTCTGGATGCCTGCAGCTTCCTGACCCACCCCCCTGGGCAACCCACATGCTACAGAGCTTGGATCTGTTCAGTGCATAGGCTGGAGCCAGGGGGAGCAATGGATTCAGTTACTTTCTTTTAGGACCACAGTAAGCAGAAAATCATCTTGTGTTGCAGATGTTTCTGTGTACACCTCTTACTGTATCCAGGATTATCCAAGATACAAGCGTGCTTATCTGTGCCCACAGGCAGTCCCTCAAGCTACCGCTTTGTCCCATGTGACTGCCCTAAAACGAGAAAAGAAAAAAAAATGTAGGGGAAGAGGAAAAGCCAAGGCTGGATCAGAGGGAACGTCAGCTGACGAAGCAACAATTCCATTTGCTGTTACAACTCCCACAGCCCAGAGAGCCTCAGCGAAAATTAAGCAATTCCCTTGCTGCACTTTGGTTCCAAGTGACTGTCAATGTGCACCAGCTGCATGAGCTCTTATGAAACTTTTACTACTGCTTTGTTGATTAAAATTGATAATTAAAGAACAAACAACTGTCTTGGAGTCTTGAATTACTGTGGCATTTACTGATGTAGCTGGCAGAAAGCATGAGATCAGTTTTGTTCCTCTTCTTTATTTAGACATCTTAAGGTTATTTCCTTGCCTCATTTGCCCTTATTTCAGGTGAAATGCAGCTGTTTTACAGCCCAGATGGGTTTCAGTGCCATGACTTCAGCCATGACTTCAGCCCCCAGCACCCCAAAGAGCTGAATGTCCTACAGCACTGCAATGGGAGCTGGGCAGCCCACATCCTGCTGAGCCAGTGCCAGCTGTGGTGTGGGGCTGGGCACAGCTGCGTGCTTCCCATGGACATAGCAGCAACAGAGGAGTAGGTGGAGTGTGTGCAAAAGGGTCTGGGAGTGCTTCCTATAAAAATGCTAATGCTGTCTCAGCCTCTTGAGGGTGTTCAGTGATGCACAATAAATTACTTTTATGGGGTTTTGTGAGCACTCCTGAATTTAACATTGTTTTCAGGGAGCGAGAAGTGTCTCTATAATCACAGGCAAAGAGCCTGAATAGAAGCCATTCCAATCAGCAAGAGTAAAAATGTCAGGCCTTTACCTTTAGAGTCTTTGTGCTAATGTTTGAAATCCAGCTAAACCCCCATACCCAGGAGAAAAGTAGCACAAACAGTGTCAGTGAGATTTATGCTAATACCAGGAGAGCCTCTGTCTCTTCAAACATGCTTAGTTACCCTTCCTTCTGCATAAATCAAAGGAATATTCTAAAAATGTGAGATTATCAGCGGCAAGCCCACCCCCCAGCTGCGATTTGTGGTGCCCTGCTGCAGGGCTGCGCCAGGCAGTAGGCTCAGAAGAAACGTGCTCCTGGAAGCACCCGGCTGAAGGAGGGCTGCATCCTCAGATGACCTCCCACCACAGAACTCCGTCTATTTATAAGTGCCCCCAATAAGGCTAGAGTTCAGGAATGCAGCAGCGTTTGGAGCTATAATCACCCTCCGACATCCTCCTTGTGCCAGAGAATTCAGAGAGGGTATTTGCTCTATGGGGACGGCCAAAACTGTCCCCCAGAATAACCCTGTATGACACCGTGCTGCAGAACACAGCAACGCGCGGGAGCTGGCGAGCAGCTGTGGCAGAGCTGAACATGGCAGAACACACTGCAGCCGCATGAAGGAGGGCTCTTGCTGTCCCTTCCGTTTGCTGCCAGCCTTGCAGACATGAATGCATGGTGCAGCAGAGACCTGCCTTCTTGCTCTGAAACAGCACCGCTGTTGATTTTGCTTTTAACAAATATTTACACGGGGATAAATTAAAAAAAAAAAAAAAAAAAAAAAAAAAAAAAGCAATAAATCTGCCACCTAGTGGCAACGTGATTTTTTTTGAGGGAGATGCTCTCATGAGAATGCCAAGCTGTGATACAGGGTATTCATCTAGCAAGCTCTCTTCTAAGCAGTGTTTGAAGGATATTGATTCCAAGCACACTTGTGGGTAGGCCCCGGAATATCCGTAGCATGCGGGTGCTCACAGACCTATCTGAGTGACTGGCTTCTGTTACTGAAAAGATCAGCATGGCGCTTTGCCTGGCCCACACTCTAGCACTGCGCGGGATATATAATGAGCTAGGAATTTTCTTCATCTCCTAAGACATATAACAGAATCTTCAAGGTTGGAGAAGACCTCTAAGATCATCTAGTCCAACCACCTGCCACTAGTATTGTTTACTAAACCATGTCCCTCAGTATCACATCTCTACATTTCTTGAACACCTCCAGGGACGGTGACTTCACTGCCTCCATGTGCAGCTTGTTCCAATGCCTCACCACTCTTTCCAAGTTTTTTCCTAATATCCAAGCTGAACCTTCCCTGGCACAAACTGAGGCTATTCCCTCACCTCTAGGGATGGGGCATCCACAGTGTCTCTGGACAGCCTGTTCTAGTGCCTCATCACACTTTTAGTAAATAATTTCTTCCTTATATCTATTATAAATCTCCCCTCTCTTACATTAAAACAGCTACACCTTGTTCTATCACTACACTCCCTGATAAGGTCTTCATCTTCAGCTGCAGAGCATGTAGGTGTCCCTTTAGGTACTGGAAAGCTACCATAAGCCACTGGAAAGCCACTCCATTTCTCTGGAGTCTTCTCTTCTCCAGATTGAACAAGCCCAGTTCCATCAACCTTTCTTTGTAGGAGAGAAATATTCACGTGTCCCTCCCCTTGACCATCCTGGACAGGTCCATGTCCTTCTTATGCTGGGAGCCTCAGAACTGAATGCAGTAATTCCAGTAGTACCATAGCAAGCTTGCACCTTGGGTAGAATAATGGCAAACAATGAACAGCAAAGAAAAATGACATTTCTACAGGTTACATGGAAATAACAGTCATTTAAATGCTGCTGTTAGGCTTGTTCAATCTGAGCCTTTGCATCTACTAAAGGCAGGAACAAAATCAAATGTGCTATTACAGAGTTTTGAATCTAAGAGGAGACACATCTCCAAGTTGGAGATGCTGTTTGTTCAGCCTAGAGCTGTGCTCCCTACTGCCAGTACAGTGTATGTGCTAGGGGAAGGCAAACTCTTCCTTTGCCACCCACACAACCACCTAGTTAGCCATGTCCCTGCTAATACCATACGTGTGGCTATTTTCTGAATGGGAAACTTAAAATAGAGCAGATTAATCTTTCACCAAAAAAAAATAAAAATAATAAAAAAAATTCTTACATTATCAGCTGTCAAAAGCAGTGCATGACTTCCATTTACTTTACATCAAAAGAAAATACATAAGATAACTCTCAAAACATTTATCAGGATGGGGCATATTCGTGCTGAAAATATTTATCCTGCTCTTCAGGCACAGGTAAGTGAAAAAGAACACTTATACAGTTGTTACTAAGTTCTATAAAAAGAACAGAAATAAGAAAAATAAACAAAAGCAAAGTAATGCATACCTCCCAATCTCCAAGTCATCTATGACTTTAAGCACTAAGAGCCCTATCACTAGGAAAAAATGACTGTTTGTGGTTCATTTCTGTGAGAAAACACTTTTTTCCCCTACATCTTGCTTTAATAGCATCCTCCTCTGAACATTTCATGAACTGATGATGCCAGACATTCTCATGCTAGTAACCAGGCATGACATTTAATTACAAGGGAATTAGTCACTGGAACAAAATACAAGAGAAGTGCTGGAGTCTGTCACCTGAAATCTTCACATCAAGACTAGATTCTTCTCTGGAAGTGACACTTTGAGTGCTGATTTGTCGTATGACAGATGAGGCCACGTGATCTGATAGTGCCTTCTGGTCCTGAAATGTGGGAATAACATCATATCTGTCAATAAAACCATGATCTCCCCATATTGGTGAGAGCAGGAGTCTCCCAGGTATCTCCTTGCAGGAGCAAAGCACATTTCTATATGTCCTCCAACAACACCGGGAAAAGTGGGCTACCTGTACATGCAGACCCAGATACACACCGAGCCCATAAAGCTTGAAGTTTATACCAGATATTTAAGATCTGCTTGGATGCTGAACACCTGCCCAAAGCAGCACATCTTGCACTGAGTTGAGTTACCCAGCTGGCTCCAGCCAAACCCATCCTCAGCCTCTTGCTGGGACATGTGGCTGATGGAGCTGTTCTGTGAGGATTCTGGAGAGAGGCCACAGCACTGCTGACTTTGCCAGCCTGGCCCAAATGGCAGCAAACGACACCCTTCGGTACAGCTGAAGAAAGTTCAGACAGTTCACTCCCTCCCAACTGTAAACATCCTGAGCTATTGATTCTGCCCCGTGCTACAGCGCTCATCTGCTGGGAAATGCTCTGCAACATTTTCAACACCTTCTAAATTAAAACCCTCTGTGCATCCACAATGAGGCTCTTCCTAGTAGTGCAACATCTGTAAGAGCCAAATTGAGCAGACAAATAGTACTGTTTTTTTTGTTTTTTGTTTTTTTTTTTCCCCTATTTCTAAGGGAAAGCTGACTTTGCAGGGCTCCTGTCTGCTGCTCCCACAGCAGCACCTCATCGTGCTGCAGCTCCATGTGGACTGGGACAGTCTATTCTCACCACCTAACCAGCACACAGCTCTGGTGGCCTCCTATGAAATTTTCTAGGAGACAGAGCTGGTCCAGAGGAGCTGTTCTGTGAGAGAACATGGGACATGGTGAAGCCATACTACTACAACATGTGCAGTTCCAGTATCCAGAGGCATTTTCCTCTCTAACTGGAATAACTAAATAATATTGGAAACCCACTAGTCCTGTGGGAAAGAGGAGAAAGCTCTGCTGATGTTCCTCTCCATGAGGGTGAAGAAGTGATTGGTTCACTAACAGAGTGAGAAGACTTTTGCTAGAGGTGGCATCTCACAGAGAATGACAATGTGAGATCTAGGAAAATACAGATGAATGTAGAGAAGAAAGCAAGACACACCACATTCCAAAGAGGTGGGACAGTTCTTCACTAGCAGGCTAGGCCATGGTGCTGCCTTGGAAGGAGTCTCCTTCCCTTCAGGTGATTTCTGTTGTGCCCTAGAAAATATAAAACAGCTCAAACGGAAGTGATGGGTTGGAGAGCAGTGCCTCTATTATAGAAACACAACTGATCAATGGTTTCATTTGGCTTTTGAAATCCTCGAGATTATAAGCAGCAGCAATGCCTGCTTTAAATCATGCTGTCTCCAGCAATGACCCCAGTCAAGTATTCACCTTCACCTGTACCTTTGAGTTTTCCTCTTGGCACCCCCCCTTTTTGATCACCAAAATTCTTTGAAATGAGGCTCACACACCTTTTTTTTTTTTTTTTTTTTTTTTTTTTTGAATGCTCTGTTTTGTTTTGGGAATAGCAAGGAGAGTTGGTAGTGCCTATGGATCAACATAAAGGAGTAGAGGGACTACTCAGCACAGCCCGTCCAGCTGCGCCCCAGGAGCTCAGAGCCTCAGGAGACGAGGGCAGTGTCTTTGTGATGTTTCAATCTTCACAACACTGTTTGGCCCTAGAGAGTACATCACCTCGTCTTCTCTCACCCCCGGTGGCAAGGTGATCTCCTTCCTGACTTTTTTGTAGTTATATTCCTTCCCTCGTGTGGTGGTGTGGGCCTCCTCGTGCTCCGCCAGCACCTGGACCTTCCTGTCCTTCACCGTCACAGTGACCTCCTCTGGGTCAAAACCCTTGACATCCATCACTGCTAAAACCTTGCGGTTTTGGGAAGAATTGCACATCTTGTTCAGTTTTCTCCGTACACTGCAATAAAAACAAGAAGAGAGCCCTTCAGTCCAGCTCATGGAGGAATGGGTGGATCACTATGAGCTCAAGAGGAGCAAATATAAACCATTTGTTCCATCTTCAACTGCAGGGTGATGCACAGTACATGCAATGGTGTTGGCCCACATCTGCAGGTATTGGTGGTTGCTCACATTTCAGCATGTCCTGTTGGGATGGAACAGCTGGGAATTTGAGATTTTTTTCACTTCAACACAAAGCTCAATGCTCTTTTTCATGCCTTCCTTGTTGTGTTTGCCCATGTCATGCATTGCCCTATGTTGCAAATGGGTGGTTGCAATAGATCACATTTTTTAGTTAGGAGAAGGGGAGGAGACACATCTGGTAAAAATCACAGAAACACCACTGTGGAGCTGATCTGGAGGCTCACTGACTTGTTGAAATGATTTCTGTTGCTGTCAAATAGCAAGTCTGCTTGACCAGAAGCAAGGCTCTTGGTCAAACCACATGTGGAATGCACAACAGAAGGGTTGCCTCTCTTACTGCAGCTGAAGAGGGCAGAAGGCACCAAACTAAGAGGACAATGTGCCTGGTGAAAGAAGAAATGAGGCCATAAGAGAGGAAACAGGCATGGCCACTGCAGTCAGAGATCCCAGCACCGTTTGTGGCCCATTCAGCATCAGCACTTAGAGCCTGCAGTGACAGTGCCCACACAGTGGGGCACGGTGTGTGACAAAAGGCTGGGGATCTCCCATCCCTCCTGGTTTCTCAAGGCCTGACCAGGCCTCCCTCAAGCTGAAAGATTTTATTCCTTCCTGCAGGGATGCCTTTTGGATTTATCTGTACTGACTTCACAGACTTGAAACCACCACAACAGTGGTCAGGCCCTAAATTTAGAAATCCCAAACCTTGCCCCTCCCATGCACACCAGTGTCAGCCTGCACCCTCCTGCAGGGGCTCGCTCTAACCGCCGGCCCAGGCCGTGCCACAGCCCCAGGAGCCATTACCTGGCCAGGTCTCGCTCCACATCCCGTGTGGCCATCACAGCCCGGCTGGCAGCTGTGCGGGACCATGAGCAGAGGCAGGAGGGTGGTGGGAGGTGGCTGCAGGGGCAGCAGGGCAGCAGCTCCTCCCGCAGCTCCTGCAGGTGCTGGTCCAGCAGCTGCATCTGTCTCTGCATCGCTCTCTCCATTTGCTTAAAATCCCACTCATGGTCTTCCAAAAAGCTATTGAGCAGAGACATCCTCAGGCTGCATCAGTGCCCAAGTGCTATTTGCACTTGGGAGAGTAAAAAATTGTCCAGAAAGCTGCGGGCAGGCGCGAGCTGCGGAACAGAACTGTAGGTGCTCCTCTTAGTCTTGTGACTTAGGAGGGAACCCTGTGACATCATGGGCCTGCTGATGTGTCACAGCTCCATGGTGTCCCAGGAGAGCTGTTCCATACGTCTGGGCTGCAAATGCACATTGCTGGCTCACATCCAGTTTTTCATCTAGAATCCCCAAGCCCTTCTCTGCTAGGCTGCCCTCAATCCATTCATCTCCCAGTTTGCATTTGTGCAGCACCTTGCACCTGGCCCAAAAAGTCCTGTGTGCCTTCTAGAAAAACTCACAAGAGATGATGTGAATGGGAAATGGTTTCCATTTTGGAAAATTTGGGCTTTAAGTCCTTATAGCAGGTTGTGCATCAGCGTGTACTGAGGCAGAGACAGTTGAGAAGTCATTCTGGGGCAGGCAGGCTGCCGGTGGTGCATGGTGCAAAAAGTCATCCCGTGTGGTGCAGAGCGGGCACAAAGCTTCCATCACAGCGTGGTGAAACTCTTCAACCGGGTCATGCCATGCTGCAGCGCATCACCGCCGCTGGTGAGGAGGCCAGCAGGGACCCTGGGAAGCAAGTGGGAGCAGGTCACTGCCGAGGATGCACAAAGAGCACACACCAAAATGCTGGTGTTTCATTTGCAAGAATGAATTCAAATATTCAACTAACTTTGATTGATATGTACCTAATTACATCCACATATGCCAGCAAATAGTTGTTAAAATTCAAATGCTTCATACATACTTTGAGGGCAGAACTTCTCAGCAAAGCGCTGTTCTCAGCCTTGATGCTCACCAGCAGCTTCTGTCCCGTCATCTCCAATAAGCACTGCAGCTGAGACATAAACCATCCTCCTGCCGACCGCCACACAGATGCTAATCCCAACCAGAGCAGCAGCATCCCTGCCTCTGAGGCATCTGCAAACCAGAGAGCTGTATGGTGGGTTCTTTTCCTGAGGCAAAGCATGAGTTTGGCTTTTCAATAAATCAAAAAAGCCAGCTTATTTTATATTGAATAATTGTATCATCTAAAAAAAAAAAAAATTGCTTTATGCTTTATTACTCACTAAAGGTATCGTCTTTTTTTAGTCTCAGGATGAATGTTTTATTTAAAAGCTGAATTCAAAGACTGAAGAGTCCCTCCTGAAGCAGTTTGCTTACATTTGCTGCAGTGTTCTGTCTCTAAAGCTTTGGTGCTCCTGGTCTCTCCAGCTTCACACGAAGGAACCTTTCAGGAGGTCCCTCTCGTGTGGCGGGAGCCTCAATCATATATTTCACAGAGGATGTTTTGTTTACCGAGTCCTATCTGAGGGCCACACAGCAAGCATCGAGAGAACTTTTCCAGTTGTTCTTTTGTCCTGCTAGGCTGCTCTGTGAGAGCGGGCCACCACGGCCCCCCTTGCAAATGAATCACTTGGCACTTACAAGCAACAGCTGGCTGGCGAGGCCAGACAATTTAATGGTTATGTTTTTATCTTATGTTTTATGATGTTTGTATAAAGATCAATGTGAAGGCGATAATAATCCTCACTGCCACTTCCTAAGCACAGAGCAGAAGTGTGTACGTGCCTTAGCTGCAACAAGGGGTCTCCTGACTGTGTGTACCTGTTACAGCCTCCAATGGCTCTGGAAGGAGGCTGCTGCCTCTTTCAAGCACTGAGCTCTGTTTGCAGATTACAGTAGCCAAGTATCACAAAATTAGAATCAGCATTGTCTCAGCCACATGTGATTTAGGTTGTGGATGCCCCATCCCTGAATACATCCAAAGCCAGGCTGGATGTGGCGCTGGGCAGCCTGGTCTGATGGCAGGTGACTCTGCACATAGCAGGGGGGTCGAAACTAGATGGTCATTGTGGTCCTTTTCAACCCAGGCCATTCTATGATTCTGTGATTATCTTCAGTAGTGTCTCCATATAGCTTACTCCTGCAAATGTCATCTTTAGGAAAAGGACCTCAAAAGCAGCCAGCTCTGGCTCTTTTGGCAAATGTTGGCAGGGGATGGGTTGCCTGATATCCCCCTTCAAGATTCCCTTCCTCTGAGTCGCAGCATTATAGAGAAACGCATGGCCAAAGTGGTTCAGAGGAACACTGAAGTTTCACTGTGGCCAGACCTGCTTGCCAAGAAACAGGCACCTCTGCACAATTTGTGTGGAAGCTGGTGGCCATAGAGTCCATGGGGACTCTATCACAGGGGAGTTTCACCTCTTCCCACAAAGCAGAGCTAACTGTGGCCCTGCCCTCCATCACTGGGAGCTTCACTTGCCCCAGAGAGCAAAGCCTGAGGCAGGTGGAAGATGAAGGTCCCACTTCCCCTCTCTGCAGCTTACCTTCAGGCCATGAGGGCAGCCTTGTGTCACCAGACAAGGACAACATGCATGCTCTCCCCTACAGTGAGTTCTCCCAGTGAGATAGACCCCCAGCCAGCAGGAACTATGTCCTGCAGTGACACTATATGCAAGTAACAGATGTTTTCAGGGTGGTCAGCCACCACCAGAGCACTGCCAGGCCCTGTGGAGAACCCAGAGAGGCTCTGTGCCCATGGCAGTCAGTGGAGGACACAGATGTGAAGTCATCATGAAGCAGGAACGTGACACTTGCTGTTTCCTTTGTGTTGCACAGATATGGGAAGAACAAGAGTCATTTCCAAGTTAAGAAGATGCACAGGACAGACATGAGGAGCCTTGCAGACAGGACTGCTAAGGAGGCATCTCTTTAGCAAAGGTGCCACCAGAGATCTCCAGCCTTCACCTTTCACTGCCTCATACCACACTGCTCTCTCAGGGCTATATTTAAACCCGCTCACTTCAGTGATCTGCTTTATGTCAAGAACCACAGATGCTCCATTTCCAGCTGGGGATGGAGGAAAGGGAGCGCCAGTTGGGAGGGCATTTCTCAGGGCAGCACTGTGGCACACCATGCCATGTTACACCATGCTATGCCATGTCACACCACACTGCACCACTGTACCTTCAGCCTGCAAGGCCAGCTAGGGAACAGACGAGTTGTGGAGGCAGCATAGGAACCATCAAGTGACGATGCAAATGGGAAGTGTGGCCACACCAGCTTGAAACAGCTTGTGCCTGCTGCTTTTAAGCAGTTTTTGAATATACACAACTCTGTAATGAACGGTTAAGCTCCTGACTCATGGGGAGCATTTAACTCATGGAACCAGCTCACTCCTGAGGCAGGCTGACCTGCCATGTGCCAAACAAGCCTTTCTTGATGGGCTGCTTCCATGCGGCCCGAGCCATGTCCACTCCTTCCCTTCCTTCCTGCTGGCAGCAGGCTGGGCCGTGAGAACCCATCCAGGAAATGCCAAGCAGTGTGAGTAATGCCGCAGTGCCTCTGGGATGTGTCAGCAGGAGATGGGTGCTGCACGAAGGGAAGCAGTGCCGCAGCTATTTCCTGTGACTGCAGGAGAACCCGCCTGCTCCTCTGGGTAATCGTGAGCTTACGCTGCAGGCAGCCTGGCTTGCGTCACTGCAGCAGAGCTGGGGACTTCTCAGAACAGGGAAATGGCATCCAGTTCCTGTGGGCATGCCCAGCTGGCCCAACTTGAAAGGAGCACCAGACACAGCTGAGAAGGTGCATGATGGATGGAAATTGCTTCTGGCTCTGGTTAAGTCCACCTTGGAGTTGTGTTGCCTGTCATTTCAAGAACCAGCTCTGCTCCTTTTCCCAGACAGGAGCGAATGGCTTCTGCCACCCCATTTGTTACCCCAGCAGCTCATGTGGCTGACCTAGCACAGGGTTTTCTCCTGGGATTCCTCTATGGTGTCACCCACTGCTATGGGTGAGATGTGGAGGCTGCTGGTGACATGCTGACATGTGAATGCTGTGTATCACTGGGAAACGAAGAACTAACAGGTTAAATCTGCTGTGGTGTTATGTGGCATCAGCTTCATGAAATCAAGGTGATGCCCACTGAAGTCAGGGTGAATTTTGACTTCTGCTAAGGTCAGGCAATGAAACATATTTGGGTCTGTCAAGTCTGATATCAAGTCTGACTTGAAAAGGCTATTTTGAGATCATTTGTTCTTACCACCAGAATAAACCAAAATAACACATCCTCCTGCTTCAAGTTTGCACACCTAGGGAGCTGCGCAGCCAGGTATGGGCTGGCATGTGGAGGAGAGGGAGTGGGAGTAGGAAGGAGCACATCTACCACAGCATCCATCTCTGATCTGGCCCTCGTCAGTCTCATGGGTGGTCTTGAACTCACTCCCACTGTGATAATAAAAACAATAGCATTCCAACTCGGCTAAGCCAAACACAATTTAGGTTCTTTGTTTCTTTGTTTCAGAGCCTTTTATGGTCCCTGCCTTTCAGGATCTTCCTGACACCCATGAAGCTAAGAACTTTGCTCTTAAAATGTAAAAGGAGAGTTGAGGGGAAGTCGAAGGTGCCTTTCAGAATGCTGAGGACTGTTTGGCATGATTGCCTTTCCCTGTCCTCAGTGAGGAGCTGGAGACCCCTCAGAGCCCAGTTTGTCAGAACAGCCCATGGAGACTTTAAAATATTCAAAATGACTTGAAAATTGCAAAAAAAAAAAAAGAAACAAACAAACAAAACAAACCCAAATCAGCCAATAAACACAAAACAAAAAAAATATCATATCCTAAGGGCTGGAAACACCGCTGCCTTCATTGCCCTTCCAAACGCAATGCCTAAATTAACTTGATCTTTCAAAGCATCTCTTGGCTTCCCTTGAGCAAGAATGGATCAAGTACAGCAAGTACTGATCAATTCAAACGGTGTTTGGTCAACATATTTTTAGACCTACCAGCTTCTGACAGCATGCCTGACATATTGATTTGCAAATATCAACCAGAATCTCTTAAAACTCCAGCCACGTTATTAAGTGTGCTTTAGGGCTCTTTTCTTTAAGCCTGGTCTATAAAAACCTCGTATGGAAAGCGCAATGCTGTTTATCTGAAAGTGAAATCACAAACAGGGCACTGCAGCCACACACCGAAAGCAGGTAACCATATGCTCAAATGGATTATAATGATCATTTTCCCCTCTCCTGATTTCCATATGCAATGGAAGTAATTAGCCGTGTAACTGTGCACCTCTGTGCCCAGCCAAGCGGTGCTGAAAGCCTTGGAGCAGACCCAGGCAGCCAGCTCTCAGGCTCAATCCGCTCCTCATTCGAGGGTCGATGACTTCCTGCACAGAATGATGTCCTGGGGATCTTATTTCTGGATTCCCAATACACTGCTTACAGAAACAGGAGAATCCCTTGGTATCCTCTTGGTTTTACCAACATGTTTAACACTCTTTAATTTTCCTGGGAAAAAATATTCTCGTTAGATCAAGAGCTGTTTTTTCTGTCTTTCTTCAAGGAATTCTTTCTCCACTTAAAATTCATAATGGAGCAATTGAGTTCCCTCAATTCAAATTTAAATGATTTGTTGAATATTTAATAGTGATTCTTCACTCTGCAGCTCAGTCAATGTTAAAAGATCTTCAGTCAGTGTTAGAAGGGCTTCCTTTCCCTGATTTTCTGACATCTCGGTCTCTCTTTCACTTCTGCACTCCCACAGAGACTTAGCAGTGAGATCTGAGAGCAGGGACACCCTTCCATATGCCAATTCTTCCTCCTGACAAGGTCTAGCCCCTAGACAGAAGAAAATGAATGTTGCCTTCCCTATTTATAGAAAAACAGTTAATTAATTGCTGACTTGCTAATGGTATTTTCAGTCTACCTTTGCATATTTGAACACATTTAAAGGAGTGACAAGTCTCTCTCCAGAAGATTTCAGGTCACTGCAGAATCCAGCATCTGTGCTGAAGATGCATTATTTCATTTCTTCATGGGATTGTGACTGGAACACCCTGCTGCATTGTGCCTTGGAGAGAAGTCAGTGGTGTACCCATCTCATCATGGCATTTGCACTCATTCACTAAGCTTGTCCTTAGAGCCTCTTCTAACCCCAAATGTCTCAACATCCCCACATTAGCTCCAGTTCTGCTGGTTCACTGTGGTAGCCTCTGGGACAGCTCAGCTCGGTTGGACTAGATAATCTTAGAGGTCTTTTCCAACCTTAATGATTCTACCAGTCTACGTTGTGCAGTGTGGGCTGTTTGGAAGATATACTCACAGCAACAGCTTCCTGCTGACACATCATGGGGACTTAGGTGGGGGTGATGCTACAGAAAGGCTCCTCTCTCTCCCTCCAGTTAGTCTGTCCTTCTCAGAGGCAGCATCTGAAAGGTGTCGTATAGCTTAAAGAGAACAGCCTGCTGCTTACATTGAAATGCCTTTCCTCTGCCTCAAACAGAATCGTATCCAGGCTGCCAACATTTCTGTAGTGCAAACAGAACAGCAGCAGTAGTTTTCAGACCCTAAAGCTGCTCTGAAAATCCCCTTGTTTCCAATTTTGTTTTCAGCCAACATTTCAGTATTCCAGCTGCTCCCATTTGGTTCAAATAGCTCAGCAAACTGCAAGTCTGGAACCCAGAAGCAATTTAAAGTGTGGAACAACTGAAGACAAATGCTATCTGTACTTTCCAGCTCTCAGGTAAGCAGAAGAGATGTGTGGGTGCTATGCAGCAGTGCACAGCTCGCCCTGGAAGGCATGAGCTCAGGACTAGTAACAGGTGCCAAGAACCAGTGGCCTCCAATGGGTTTAGTACAGAGTGTATTTGCTGGATCTTGTTCTTACTATTTAGGCATCTTTTCTACCGACATGTAAATAAAGAAGATGTTATTCTCTATAAAAATGCATTTTATGTTGCTCGTTAGTAGTCCGATATCCATTCTGACATGCACTTCTACTCAGGATGCTCCTCAAGAAATGAACTAGATTGCTGCTGGTGTAGAAATTAATGTGCTAATGTGATATAAGAAAGAACTTTTATTTCTACAATGTCCATGCTTACTTCAATGGAAAAGAGTACATACTTGCTTAGCCATCTTTTGTTTTTCTCTCTGCATGATAGAGGTAAGGCCTAACCACTTGTCAGGGAAATGCCAAGGTTACTTGAATGCTGGGGAAGTCTTTTGCATTTCAATCAGTGTTTTCTGGACGAGGACCAGGAGCATCTGATGGGATGTGCATGGGAATTCCCTTTGCAGCAGGCTGGCTAGGCTGGCTGCCCTCAATCACTGCAGGCAGAGATGTGCCTGCCAGCAGCATCACTGTGCTTCTCCAGGCTTGCACAAGGAGGCTTGAGGTTGTTGGAATCTCAGAACTCACATTTCTTGAGAAATTTGATTATTTAAAACCTCCTTTCACTCCAATTGAAACTTAGTATAATACCAAAACACGATTATTGAAGCCCTTTGCTTAGGTGCCAGTGTTTTGATGTTTTATGTGATTCAAATGAAGTTGAAAAACATCGAAGGTGCTTAATAATTCTGTTATATCTTAGTAAAAGCTGTGATTATGTGAAATATTTCTCATCTTTTCTGTTAAGGACTGAAAAAAAACAACCAGTTTTAATGAGAACAGAGTTATGAAATAATCTGATGTCACTCATCAATACTGGCCAAGCACTCTGGACTACCAAAGACATGTTTTGCTGGTGGTCACATCTCAGCACCTACTTCATGTCATTTCTGTGACAGCTTCTCTCTCTATGAACGGAAAAGGCATGGGCTCTGGCAACATAAATAAATAAATAGACACCCTAATTTTGCCTTCATTCTCTCGAGTTTTCTTCCCTGATCCAAGAAGGGTGAGCAGTTCTTGCTTGCCCACAGGAAGTAAGGATTGTTGCAGCAAGATGTAGTGATGGCAGTGACGAAGGGTGAGTGGTTCAGCAGTACAGGTCCTACCTGGTGACAGGAACATCCTTGCTAGTGGTGAACTGGAAGCTGTATCAGCTTCTCCACCAAGTATATCCCAGGAGCACAGAAATTTAATCTGTGGTATCCCCAAAGCAGCGGTAAATAACCTCGTGGTTAAACTGAAGAGCTCCTGGCAGCTTGTTTCTGCAGCGCTAGCAGCAGCGGTGAGCTGAAGGAACAGCTGGTTGATGGTCGTGGAAATACTGCTGGGCACAGGCTGGGCTCTGAAAGATTCAGCATTGCCAAAGAGGCTCCTCAATTTATGGATTTTTGTTTCATCATATTTTTTTCTGTTGCTGGCTTCTAATTTTGGGAACACCTGCGTAAACACAAACTGAATCATCCCCAAAAGTAGCCAGATCCGAAGGTACAAGGGAAGGTTCTACATGCTGTGGATCTTACAGAAACAGGCCAGAGCTTCAGCAGTGGCATTACAGGCAAACACATTACTGAACTGCAGTTACATACAGAGGAGAAAGAGCACAGGATGTCTCCATGAAGTGTTGTTATCCAAGACTTGTATGAATTGATTTTCTTCTTCTGTGGGTAATTATCAAATTAAATGGCTTAAGAATAGAAATTAGAAAAATTCTTTGAGAGACAAAAAAAGGTAGCCTCAGAGCTTAGCATCCTCTCCCAAGAAACCTGTGAAGTCTCTCTTATAACACAAGAATTATAATTTAATTGTATTATACATTAGACTGGAAAAAAGGCACAAATCAGGCTTAAAAGCATTTCCAGACACTTGTGATTATAAAAATCTCAGCTCACAGCATGAGCCCTCTCCAGTCACATCCAGACGGCTTTATTTGTGAAACAGATCAAAGATCAGATAAAATCATTGCTCTGATCAACTCCACTGTCAAGGAATTCTGAATCCCTCTGTATGCCACAGAGTACAATTTTAATTATTCCCTTCTGCCTTTGGCAGCAGCACTGCTGGGACATAGAATCACAGAATCATAAAATCAGGAAGGTTGGAAAAGACCACTAAGATCACTAGTTCAAACTGTGACCCATCCCCCCCAGGCGCACAAACTTGTGTCCCCCCAGTGCCACACCTACAAGTTTCTTGAACACCATCCCTGGGCAGCCTGTGCCAATGTCTCAACATTCTTTCTGAGAATAAATGTTTCCTAATATCCAACCTGAATCTCCCCTGATGCTACTAAGAGCCATTACCTCTCATCCTACTGCTTGTTACCTGGGAGAAGGGGCCAATCCCCATCCCTCTGTGACCTCCCTTCAGGCAGTTGTAGAGAGCAAGGTTTCCCCTGAGCCTTCTCTTCTCCAGACTGAATAATCCCAGTTCCCTCAATTGCTCCTCATAAGACTTGTGCTCCAGACCCCTCATCAGCTTCATTGCCCTTCTCTGGACACATTCCAGAGCCTCAATGTCTTTCTTGTAGTGAGGGGCCAGAACTGAACACAGTACTTGAGGTATGGCCTCACCAGGGCTGTAGCAGGGAGGATGATCACCTCCCTGCTCCTTCTGGATGTGATACTTCTGATACAAGCCAGGATGCCATTGGCCTTGGCCACCTGGGAACACTGCTGGCCCACGAGGCAGGGCCAGCGTGCGACCTCTGATGTTATGGAGGAGTTTAAAATAAAACCCACACCCTGATGAACCAAAGTGATCGCAGTGTATTGAGGCAGCACTGATCTCCCAGATCACCCACTGGTGTCAGTACCTCAGGCCTGAGGAAAGAGGTAATGCTGCCTATGCACATGGATGCTGTGGAAATGAACAAGGTTTGGGGTCGCTCTGGCATCCTGCCTCCAATGGCCACTGCCTGTGCTGAATGCTCAGGGAAAGAGTCTCTCCAAGGAGGACTGTGCTGCTGCCTTGCATCCTGATGTGAGCTGGATGGGTGCTGCTGGGCTACGTGAGCAGCTCTTGCTGCTATGCCAGTCACTTCTTCCTTCTACAACATCTGCATTTTAGCCTGCCTTTCTTGTTCTCCTGGCTTCTCAGCAGTTCTGCCTTGGAAGCATAACTTGCCTGGGTGCTGCTCAGCAACAGGTGAATGTGGGGAGCTGGCAGGTGCATGGTGGCACGTTCCCAGGTGACTGCAGAGGTGATTCACATCAGGAGCACAACTCTGCTGTAGGGCAGCTGTGCCTCTCGAAGGGGCACCACAGCCAGCTGGGCAGGGACTGACGGCTCCCACCTGCAGCCAGCAATCACCTTGACCAGGCCGATGAGTCCCCATCAAACCTCTATAGAACACACATCCATTCCCATCTGAATTTCTTTTGAGGCAATGAAGAAAGAGAGGTGATCCCAGGGCATGATTAATCCCTGTGCAGCTAAGCCAGTCAGGTCTCTATTTCTCCCAGCTGGTTGTAAAGAAGGTGCCGAGTAGCAGCTCAGGTGTGGGCAATCATACTGCAAAACAAGTGAAATGAATGTTGCTTTCTGTGTCCCAAAATATGGGAGCTGAGAGTTTCTGGATGTAGTATTCCTCTAGCTGACACCATTGGAAAAGCTCTCTGTGTAAGTATGTAATCTTTTTTGACATGCAGAAAACCTGGCCTGAACTAGGAAAGCTCCAGATGTTTTTGTAGATCTTGCAAAATGTTGATGTTCCAGAAGATATATTGGAAGAAAAAATATATACTTTTTATAACTAATAGCTGGGTTTCTGCCACTATATAATGTCTTAGAGTCCTTCCTACCCAGCAACACAGTCACACAGCAAAGAAGCATTGCTAGACTATCGAGTGTAAAGCTAGTCTAAACCTGTCAGTAATATCCAAGGCTGATTCTATGTGTTAATTATATGTTGTGTAAAAAAGGATTTCCTAACAGCTTTTTTTTTTTAAGTTAAACTGAAGATTTGGGTCTTTCTTTTTTTATGTGTCAAGGGACAACACAAAGCAGAACGCAGAATCCTTTTACAGCTGCACTTCACATACTGCATATCAGCACATCTCCTCCAGGGTGCCTTCCTTGCTGTGAAGTGAATCTCTGTGTTTTGAAGGGGAACTTTCTTCAGAAGAGCATCTTCAGGCCTAGCACACATTCCTGGTTTCTCTTAATGTATTGCATTCTTTGAAGGAGTGCAGATCTCAAGGCTCGGCTTTTGCGTGCTAAGGGCTTTCAGCTGTGCCAGGTCATCTCAATAGATGGAGGACTAGGGAACGTGCTGGGCAGGCTGTGGTGATGTGATGATGTGGAAAGGATGTATGTGGGCAGGAGGGGATTTGCCAGGGCTGCAGTATCACAGGAGTCCCACACATGGGAAGTTCACTGAGACTTCAGCCATGGCCAGCCTGCTTTGTTTATGGTGTTCACAGCATTCACGTGCCTCACATCTCATATCTTTGGAAGTCTGTTGAGGAAGTGCATAGATGAGCAATCCTAGCAATACCTGAGGTACAGACGTGTCTTATCCCAGTCACAAGTCGTACAGACAGATTACTTAATGATGAATGAAAAATATGTTCTTGATGATTTCCCAATCTTTCAGATATCAATTGCCTTGAAAAAACAGGCTTGAATGATCATGTTCAGCTAAGATGTAGCCATAGGAAAGTAATCCAGAGTTAAGACAATTAAGATCTCATAATTATGGCTACTTTGTAGAAACTTGGGCAATAACAGCCATTTGACTTAGTGGACCTGCAGCCTTACCATTTTCAGTTCATTCACCTTAGCTTTCTGGAGCATCCTCATGCAGGAAAAAGCCATACCAGGGGTGGCAACAAGCTCATATGAAACATCTGCTGGCAAAAAACATCCTGAGGCCAAGTGCCACATAGATGGGGCTGCGAGGGCTTGCCTCCAAAGGGCTGCCCTGGCTGAAGGCTACCGCATTTGAATCTCAGCACTGGCAAGGTTACAGCATAATTTCCCAGGAAACAAGGATCTTTCCTAAGAACCTAATCATGATGACTGCAGGCATGAGCCGACAAAGCTTCCTGAACACAGAGGTCCGGGCTTTGGCAGCAATGTGGGCGGGACCTTCATGTCTGGTCATCAGTGATGGCTCCTGGAATGGTTTACAGCCCCTTGAAGCTGCACGGATTTAACATGGACTGTGAGGCATTTCCTGAGGTTTCATTTAAGGAAATGAAAGCGGACACTAATTTTGCACACTATTTTTTGGGAAATACACAGGCTGACAGGTGGTTACAATTCTCTTACAGGTGCCTGCATTGCAGACTTCACAAACGCAATGTAGAGGTTTCCTAGCAACTTCCTTTCATGGTCTTTGTGCTCAATTTTGTTTTGAGATGTGGGCTTTCATAAAACAGCACTTCTGCCTATTTAAACAAGTTCAGTTCTTTTCAGCAGGCAGGGCAAGCACAGTTAGCAGCACTACTGTCTGATTTATATCCTTTTCAGCTGCTCCCTCCAAAACTAACAAATCCCCGAAATATTTATTAGAAGTGATGGGTTTCTTACTTTTTCACTAACCAGTTCTATTGTTCAAATTGCTGAGCAATTGAAAAACTCCAGGTTCTTTTTTTTCTTTTTTTTTCTTTTCAATTTTTAAAGAAGACATGGGACCAATATTTCCTCTGATCTTTGCATTTATTCCTTTTGCCTGTCTGAAATAACAGATGTTGATTCTGTGCTTTGGACAACTCTTTCCAAATAAGTGAGAGCAAACCAAAGCAGCTAATCCTGCTAACCTTTCTGTGCCACAAGTGCATTCAGTTTAAAACTGTCAGTAGGTTTTACTTAAGTCTGTCAATGCACTGATAGCATCCAGGTTTGAAGACATTGAAATTTTTATCCAGAATGTTGTGCCAGCTCTAACAGCTTGCTCCGACACCTTTAGCTAAAAAGGAAGTGAGTGAGCAGTTGTGTGTGCATAGCAAATCTGAGTTGGGACATGAAGGCATGCAAATTAGAGGAACCCAAACTGCCCCAGTCTCCTCGAGGAGCTCTGAGACATTGTTTGCTACTGAAATCATTCACTGCACAAATACATACTTCTTCAAAGATAACAAAGGGGGAAAATATCCCTGCATCATTTAGCAGCTGGAAGATGAATGGCAAGTGCCGTTGTGTATTCATTGGCCCTGTGCTGTTCTGGGAGCTCTCCCTCAGCTGTGAGCAACTGCTGTGCCAGAGGAAAAGCGAGGTCAGGCTCTGCTGCATGCAGCTCTCCGTTGGAACTGCAGCTGCCTGACACTGAACACACACATGCTGGTGGAGCTTGCTGTCCCACTTGAGCGTGGCTGGGCTTGGAAGCAGTCCTTTCAAAGCCACCCCGTGTGAAACTAGGCTGGGCTGCTGCTATGACTGGCTTACCTCTGCAGCGGGCATCCTTACCAGAGATTAGCTGTGCATACACCCTTGTGTGCATTGGGAATTTGCCAAATCCTGGTATTTGTCATGCTTCACTGCTCTAAACCATTGTATTTCTTGCTTAAGACCAATGTTTGCACCAGTGCAGCTATGTCAGCTGTTGGCATCAGTTGCAGAGACCAGGGCAAGATTCCAAAGCAGATCAGGACCTGGATTTCTATCAAAATCCATCTGTTACTGGTTGAGAGTCAGTCTCACTACCTCTATATCTGGGTGGGATGATGAGCTATTAAACTCACGAACCACCACAACATGCAGCTCTTTAAATAACCCTCCTTTCCAGAAAGTCACAGCTGTTCCTTTATCTTGTGTTGCCAATGCAGAGAGCCGGGATGACTTCTCAATATTGCCAGTTGTTTTCAGAGTTGCTGATGGTTGAAAAGGCAATTTAATCTTTCTCCTGTGACAGTCACTTCAAATACTCCGCAAACAACTCATATTAGACAGTGGCTAACAGCCATGACACTTCTCCAGGCCGATTTTGGATATAGCTTATGCTGGACAGGAATGCAGCAATTTTGTCTCCTATGTCAACGTAAAACCAATAGTTAATCACCGTGTGCACAAGGGTTAGCCTCGTGTCACGAGTCCTGTTGTAGGACAATCATAATTACAGTTGCGAGGTCTGACGAGTGTTCACACAGTACTATTGTTCAGGCACTTGGCAGCGAGCTGTAGCACAAAGAGTTAACTCTCTGCTGCATGCCTCCAGAAATCTGCATAATGCCTCGCATTTGGCAGCTCATTTGCATAATTTAAAATGACTCTTTTGTCTCGGAAATAAAATCTAAAACACGGCTTCAGAAATAAGTGGTAGATATTAACGTTTCACGTAACAAGAAGGTTCAGTTCAGTGTGTTTGTCTGAAGTCTTCAACTGGGCTTGCAAAACCAATTTTTACAGGGAGCTGTTGTTTCTTTGCTATTGCAGAGCCTTGAGCGTTCTTCCCCGGTGCCATCTTGGCTGCCCGCAGCCAGCTCTTGTGCTCACACTGAGGTGTCCCGCAGTCCCCCAAAGACCCCAGGGAAGGTCACAGCTCCCCGGGAGCGCAGCTGAACTGCACTCCGGCTCTGCTGACAGATCTATGGAAGATCAGACACCTGAGTGCAGTCTCTTGTCTGCTTGTGACTCCCACCCCCAGCTTGGAGGGCAGTTATGAGGTGCTTGCTGCTGGCTGAGCTGCATGCCTCAAAGTTCCTTGCTCCCTCGCTTTAGGAGACAGATGTAAAGAACGGTATCTTCTTGCAGTGACGCTCGTCTGTGTAGGAGATGCCTCACCTGGTATTTCAGCATGTTTTAAATGCTGAAAGCCTAAGAAATCTGAAACCGAATGCTCCAATACACATTTAACTTTGAATGGCCACCATCATCAGCTGATCCCACGTCAGTGCCCACTGTACCCATTTGCACTCCCAGCCCTAGAAACCAGGCAACACCAAAAAAACATTCTCAGTTTACGCAGGTTCTCTCCATGATGCTCCTCTTCCTCTGGCACTTTGCCTGGAGGAGCACCTGGGGGCAGGAAAGCCTCAGCCCCCTCCCTGCAGGCACACGGAACAGCTTTGCGGAGAGCTGGAGGCAGATCTGGCTTGGTTTGGGCAGCACATGCAGGCTATATATGGGGAAAAGGATGAGAGAACATATGTAATCCTGAGTGAATAGATCTGTCAAATGCTAACAAGCTTCTGCACAGCACGTTTAGCTCAGCTTTCCTTTTGTCCGGTGCTCATAACCCAAATTCAAGTGAACTCTGACCTTTCATGTGATGCCGTCCTTTCTGAATGCCCTCCTTCAGACTTCAGTGGCATACAATTTTTAATAAAATGCTTCAGAGACGATCTAGGGACATCTCTGTCTATCATCACCTTTTGCAACAGCTAACCCTTTTAACTGAAACTCCAGCCAAAATTTAGCCAATGGCAGTACACAGTGTGAAGAATTTCAGCCCAAATTAAAGCCTGATACATCTATGAATACCCCAGTTCATTTCAGTTTACAACATGAGGCAACACTGATTGCAGGTGTATATTCAGGTACTAGCGGGTAATTCTGTATTTGCAAATCTGCCTGCCTTTTCCTGTTAACTACCCACCTGTCTACACCCAACACATACACAGGTGTGAACCCCAGACAGGTGTTGTAATTGCTGTTACCCACCATAAAATATTCATCCACCAGTTAACAGTGCCCCTCCCCATTGCAAAGGAAAAAAACCCAAAAACCTCTCAGAGTATTTATTTAGGATTGCTTTACCCCATTCATTTCAGTAATTGCAGAAGCAGTTCTCTGGTCTCTCTGTACTGCCTCTCTTTCTGCATTTTTTTTCTTCAGCATCATTACCACAGAAATCCTAAAGCTTCATTTCATGGGACTTCCATCAGTTAGAGCTGTCTCTCTTCATGGGAATCAACATATATTTTTCTGACATTTAATCGCTTGTGCAACTGGTTGAGATGACCTGGTGCAATTATGTTCTCAGCTTGGGAATATGCTACTGGGATAGAGGAACATTCAAAAACCAGCCTTCCCGTTCTGTGTAAATGTCCTTGGTGATTTAAGGGAAAAGAAAACGCTCACAAAATTGCTAGCAGAATGGTGAGATCTTTCCTGAAAGCAAAGCCCATCATTTAAAGAGAATGGAGAGGTCCGTGTGATGAGCTTTTCACTGCTGGAGTGCTGTGTTCGAAACCATACCTGTATGCCCTCAGCCAAAGCCTCCGGCTGACAAATATAGAAGAGTTATTTCAGAAGGGCATGCAAATTTGCAGCCTCTGTGTACTCTCATTCTACAGAGGCCATATTTCTCCTGAACAGCCTCTGTTTATCACATCTCAAATGACACTGTCTCTGGTTTGCTTAAAATGCCAGCTGTAAACGGAGGCTACTCAGGAGCTGTTCCACAAGCAGCTCAGCTTCCTCTGCGTGTGCCTGTGTTATCGCTCACATCAGGAGTCTTGATTTGAAGCTGGCCTTCAGCTCACTCTTCCTGCTGCCATTTCAATCTGTCTGAGCACTCAGCCCAGCCTCCTTTGGGGTGAAACTGGAAAGAAACCCACGCTTCAGAAAGGCAACTAACGCTCTGGAGAAGCTGGCAGGTGTTTGTTGTGGGTGGCACAGCCGGACTGCTCAGCATGAGCACCCCAAAAGCATGTGGGGTGTGTGTTCAGTCACTACTGTTGGCTCCTCTTGGAACTCTGGAATTTCAATTATTTTTAAAGTGAAAACAAATGTGAGAATCACCTACTCTTTCTTTCTGTATTATAATTAGCTGTCAGTGGCAGGTGATTGTTTGATGACAGAGGACCAGAGGCCAGAAAATAGATTAGCACACAGAAAGTTAAATCTTGGCTCCACCACAGCCCGTGGAATAATTCACTTGATTTTGCACTGCAAGGTCTCCACTGCCAGTAACAAACTGACACTGCAATAATTTCTAAAGACAGTACACGAATCAAGGTGATTCTTTTTCAAAGGTGCCATTTCTGAAGGTAAATATGGTTAAGGCAAGAGTAATGAATCCAACCCAGTGGAAGCTTAGAGGAATCCAGTTTGATGCAAACTAGCTAAACCCCACTTTCTCCACTTTTTCATTGCCTGCATAGAAGCATCTGCCCAGGTGACACAAAGCCGCAGAAATATATCCACCACATACAGCGTGTCTATGTGCTCTCTACATACTACCTTCCAAGCACAGACTCAAAGTACTGCTGTCCGTGGCCACTGTTCTGGGGGAGTTCAGCTCCTGCAAAATGTCCAGGAAGCCTGGTGAGCTTCTTTTTTCAGGCTCAGTCACATTGGCTGGTGGATGGGTCAGTTCATCATATATGGAAGACACCACTTGAACTTTGTGGCTGGGCCTGGACAAGAAGACATCCTGGACACCTGCTCGGAAGGAAAATGTATTTAGATGTGTCCTTGTGGGAGCTGGCAGAGGGGGATGCAGGTAAGAGGTCATTAACAAGGGTGAGCTGCAATGCCAAGTGAAGGCTTAGGGGCAGTAAACAAAATTGCAGTCTGCCAGGTACTGGTGGATCTACAAATTGTACTGAGTACTGGCAGAGACCTCTCCTCAATTCCAGACACACTCCCTAACTGGGAGAAACTCCGAGCACACAAAAGAAAGACAAAATGGGTGCAGAATTCTGATTTTTAATCCAGGAGTCCTTCACTGCAGAGCTGGGGGAGGAAATGCCAAGCAGATGAGACAAGGAAAGGGAAAGGAGATTGGGTATCTGCATTATCACTTGATTTCAAATTGATGCATTATAGTCTGTGTGTGGTAGCAAGCACTACATGAGCAGACTGTGTACATGTGTCTGGCTCACCACATTAATTTCTGAACATCTAAGCCTCTTTCAGCCAAATTTTGGCATAAGGCTGGTCTCAGAGGTCTCTGCTAGCTTCACTCACCCAATGAAGGGAAAGAATGCAGCAGATTTCAATGTTTTTTAGTTACTGGAGAATCCACAGAGCAGAGAGCCATGGCATGTGATTTACCAGACCCACTGTAAGAAAAACAAGTTTTCATCAACTCTGAGCCTTACTAAACTACCTTATTTTTTTTTTTTTGTGGCCTCAAACAACAATTCTTCAAGACCAGAATCATTTTGATGAGAGAACAAAGAAATGATTTTTCTCTTACAGCAACCTTGTCACTATACAGCCAGATACAAGTCAAAAAGTTAGAGATTATAAACAATACTTGGCATCTATTGGCATCAAGATGATGCTTCAGCTATCATAAATCAGAACATATTAAAAAAATCAGGCTATTAAAATCTAAGATGAAATCATGATAAAATGTAACCCAAGACAGCAGAAAGCAAATGACAAGCAGCACAGACCTCCACACCTGGAATTCTTTAATTCCTAGTTAATTCGCAAACAATGGACAACTAGTTTAAGTGTTGCAAAAAACACTGATGTGGTTTAAAAGCTTTGTATTCTCACCCCAAACAAAATACTCTTACTCTGTAACTAGACAGAAGTAGCGAGGGACTTGCTTTGCTTGGGTTTGTAGCACAAGGTGCTAGGAACAAGATTTCTTTCTTTGTAGTGCGCCTTGCTGATCACTCTAGAATCTTCCATTCAGTCTTGGGAATCATCTGGAAGCTGAAGTTTTCTACAGAGCACTCATGTTGACATGTCCAAGAATGTTGGCCTCATTTCTTCCATGGCAAAATATCATGTTAAGCTGCCAGCCTCATGTCATCTCTGTTGACATCTGAAGTTAACAGCCTGGAAAATGCACAGTAAGGTCCTCCTTGGATGCCTGAGGCTTTTACTTTGGTTCAGGGCCTCTTTCCCCTACATCAGTGTGCTGCATCAGCCATGGGTACCACTGCCAATGGCACACGTGCCACCATCTGCTTCCATGTTTACAGAACAAAGTCCCTTGCAGTCCTTCAACCCCAATCCTCCCACTTCTACCAAGTCCCCTCCCTTCAGGACTAACACACTTGCAATAGAAACCACCAGACCTGCAGCTGTGGAGTGAGTTAAGCAAGCTGCTGGGAATAAGCCTGCCCTATTGCACATTTTTCAATGTGGAATATTGGTGGAAATTTCCCAAACCATCCATTTGAGCTGGGTGTGCTTTCAGCAGAGAGCTTCACAAGATGGCCTCCAGAAGTCCCTTCCACACCACGTGTTTCTCAGATTCCAAGAACTTCAGATGCTGATGATTATCAAAGTTCCAATTTCAGACATGACCACAGTAAGTCCACAGGAGTTAATTTATATGGCATTTCCAAGCTGGCAAAAATTCAAATTAGACAAAAATACCAGCAAGAAACTTGTTCTGCTGGTTGGGTGTTGGTGTATTTATAGCTGCACCTTCACAAGGAAGCTTCTTTGTTATCAGTAGACCTGAAAATAGCAACATTTGTGTGCAGAAGAGTTGTGCAACAAAGGGTACTGAATTTCTTAGGCCAAGACAGAAGTCCTATCTTAAAAACAAACTTCGTAAAGCAAGAAAACATGGCTGTGTTCTTGAGTTTTTTTCATGACTTAGTAAATACAATTTTTTTTATGTTGTCATCCAACAGACTTGGACAACCCAAAGGTCTTAGGAAAAGTCATTTATTTTGAAGTCCTTAATGAACATGACTGAATGAACAGTCCTACGATTAGAAAGCAACTCTATTTGGATTCATTTCAGAAGACTGAAAGGTCCAACAAACACCATCACCTATGTGATTCTTACGTAAGAAATACACCAAATGGGAGATATTCCAGAGGTCAGTAGCTGAAATGTAGTCTTTCACCCTTATTCTGAGGTGCTTCTGACAGTATGCTGAACCTTTCGTTGTGTTACACATTCACATCAGAATAACAGATGTCAGCTAAACATTAGGATTAATGTCCTCTCATCTACACTTGGGATTATCTGCCATTTGAAACAAGGTATAAACTCTTGGGGTGAACAATAAAAGCCGAGATTTGCATTACTGAAGTTTATTCTGGATCTGAGCACAAGTTCCAGTGGAATCAATTTTTTCTTCCCTTTTGCTTATGCTGAGTGTTTGTGTTGGCACAGCCATAGGCAATGGCTAAAACTGAGGTTCAGTCATCATGAAAAGAAAGCCGCAGAAAATGACTACTTAGAAATGCCAGCAGCAGACTGCTGAGCCCTAACAGACATATGCTCCATTTGGACTTTTCCAGCTCTTTTTCTGTCCTTTATCTAATAGGTTTCCATACCCCATTAACTTTTAAGACTTGCTTGTGAAGGGCGGAAGGAATAGAGTAATTGAAAGTAATTGAAATCTCATCTTTATGCCCAACCCTTAAGAGAACTCCATTGAACAAGTCACGTTATTTGGAAATGTCAATGCTTTGGAAACTAGATTTTAATCCTGGGAACAAACATAAATTAACTGTATCTTCCCAAGTTCCTCTAAATATAGTAGAAACACCCCCGAGGAAGCAGCAAGCCCTACCACAGGACTTCACTTAGCCCAGTATCTCAACAGAAAAATGACTGCTAAAAGCAAATATGCAATTACTGTCTGTCGAAAATAAAATAAATACAAAGTGAGCTGCCAAGTTTTTCAGGTGACTGTCAGAACACACCAGAAACTGTGATAAAATGGCTGAGGTCGAGACGATTTAGAAGAAATCTCCCATTGCAGAAAACAACGGGAATACTTCAGGGAAATCGTTAGCAATGGTAATAAAGCAGAGTAAAACAAATACTGTGCTACGAGTTAAGTCATCCAGAAGGTCCTAGCTCTATTCTAACAGAAAAAGAAGAAAAAAGAAAAGGATCTGCCCGTTTCTAAAAGCACAGCTACTGTATTGTCTCGGCACAGAGCAGAATCAATCACAGCAACGCCCCGTGTATTGCTAGAAACTTGTTAGGCTCTGCCTTAACGACAGTCTGTATAGCTTACACGTACAGCCCCAGCCCAGGTGTTGGTTCCTATAAGGACAAGCGCCCGTTTTGCTGACTTTGTTGCTCAATTTCCACTGAAGTGAGACGGCAACGCGTTACGCGCGGCTCCCCTGCTCAGCCGCCTCAGCGCTGTGGGAAGGAGGTCTCGGCGTCTCCGTGTGAGGGACGGCTTCGTCATGCGGCCGGGCCGCGCCGCCGCGAGTCACACGCACGCCGTCAGCTCCGCAAAGCGTCCCAGCGCAGGCAGCGAGCGGGCAGGGAAACCCCTCGGCCGCCACAGGGGCGGCGAACCCCGCCCCCGAGAACTGCGGGCGGCCCGCCAGGCGCGGCGGCTGAGAGGACGCTGGGGGAGGGAGAGGGAGGAAAACGGGGGGAGGGAAAGGGGGGGGAGGGGCGGCGCGCGGGTCTCCCCGAGGCGCGGGCCAGGCTCTCGCCGCCCCGCCTCACGTGGTCTCCTACGTCCCCCGCGCATGACGTCACCGCGCACGGCGCGAGCCGCCTACCTATCGGCGGCGGTTTTAGTGGAACGGCCCCGCCCGGCAGCGCGTCCGCCACTCGGCGCGAGCGTTGCAGCGTGGTTACGCGGCGCGGCCCCGCCCCGCCCGGCTCGGCGCACGGAGGGAGGGAGGGAGAAGGGCCCGCTGGAAGTTAAGATGGCGGCGTGTGTGTGAGCGCGGTGCGGGACGAGCTTCTTCCCGGCGCCGTCGTAGCTTAGCCGGCTCTCCTTCGAGTCCTGCGCGTCTCCCAGCGAGCCCAGCGCTCCGCCGGCGGCCGCGAGCACCCCCGGGGGAGGGCCGGAGGCCGAGCGCCCCCCTCCCCCCCGCCCCCATTGTGTGCCCGGCCCCCGCCCGCCCGCCTCCCTGTCTCCCGCCGCCGGGGGGGGCGGCGGCGGCGGCGCCGACCATGACCTCGATCCACTTCGTGGTGCACCCGCTGCCGGGCACCGAGGATCAGCTCAATGACCGGTGAGGGGCAGGCCCCGCGCGGCGGGGGGCGGAGGGGAGGGGCCGCCGGCGCGGCTCGGCCCCCGGCGGGGCGGGGGAGGGACCGGGGAGCTCTGAGCAGCGCGGAGGGATCCCCCCTCCTCCCGCACGGCCGCCCCGCAGCCGTCCCGGGGGACCTCGGCGCCCGCCTCGAGCGGAATCCCAGTGTCTGTGCAGCTTCGGCCCCAAAGTTTGTCCCCCCCTCCGCTCCCCAGAGGAGCTCTGTGCTGCGGGGGGGCGATGCGGGGCGGCCGGAGGGGTGCGGGGGGATTGCTGCGCTGCGCTGATCCGCGCTGCCTTCCGGGCCGTGCGGCTGCTGAGGTGATAAAGGCACGGCTCGGCTCCTCCTGATGGCCGCTGCGGGCGGCTCGGCGAGGATCGGCCGGGAGACCTCGCGGCCAACTTTGTTCGTCGCCGCGGATGGGGCCAAAGCGGAGCGCTCGGGAGGAAGTACATCTTGGAAGCGAGCTCTCCTGCCTGCTTGGTGCGGGTTTGACAGCGCTCTGCGTTGCAGCCCAGTGTTTTCCTGCAGTAATCGCGGTCAGCCCGTATCGTAGTTTGTAAATGCCACCACTGCACTTACCTCGTCGTTCTTAAGAAAGTGTGGGTCTTAATCTTTGATTCTTAGAGACGTATGTGCAGATAGACAATTAAAAATCCTGAGCTATGTATAGAGGCTTGCATTTACTATTTTTTTTCTTTACACTGCTGAAAAGTGTTACTTGTTTTTTTTAAATATCTTCTTGATATTTATAATTTATAGGAGTGCAGGCTTTTAGTGCCGTTCCTCTGGTTTCTCATCTCACCAGGCTGCAGGGTAGGTCAGGGTCCAGCTAACTTTGCTGCTGTTGGCATTTTGCATTAGGAGAAGCGACAAATCTCTGCTGAGACATCTCCATTAATGCACAGCTGAGGTCCCAGAGCTTATGGCGAGGAAAATAGGTCATCATAGAGATAAAACTTCTGCCAAAAACTGCATCATCCCTGCCCTTACAGAGGGAAAGGAAACTCCTGTACATAAAATGGGTCCTGGGCTTGCAACATCTCAATGTGATGTGTTTGTTTATTTCTTAACCTGCTGATGCGTTTTTCAGGACCCGACCCGGAGAAGGCCTGCCCATTTGTAAGGGATTGCTTGGCTGCCTGCTGGCTGCCACACAGCTCTGGCAAGCATCCTGCTCCCTTAGAGTGACAGACAGACAGGTGATGCTGTGCTAGGAGTTTTGTTTCCTCCTTGGGCTGTTTTCACTTAGGGCAGTGATTGAGGACTTTGAACTTGAAAGGACCCCAGTGTTTTTTCTTTATCTTTCTTTTTATTTTTTAATGTTGATTGACTCTTTAGAAAACATTTAGCATATAGTTATCATACCTTGCTCGGATTGAAAGAACTTGTCAGTTTTTTCTTTAATGTTATGTGTTTTATTGACTTACTATCTAATATGGTGGCCCTGAAGTCTTCATAATGCTTCTCAAGTTGTTTTTTCTGCTCCTTAGTGCAGCAGCAGCACTTGCGACTTCTACTTGATACAGGAAGCTTCATCAGGTGTGGTAATTAATATGTGGAGAAGGCAGTAGAGGTGCCCTGAAGTAGTGACTTGCTCTGAAAAAATCAGGTAGCTCTTGATCTGAGCTGCAAGGCATACATTTCCATTTCATAAGTGTAATTTTACAAGTGTGGTGGTTGTGCATCAGAACCTGTAGTGCGGTGAAGTTGCAACGATTCATAAATAGGGTGCTGGAAATGCCAGGTCAGCGTTAGCAGTAACTGTTCTGTCCCTATAGATCAGGATCAGGAGAGCTTAATGAATTTTCATATTTGTGCAAGTAGCAGTTAGGATCTTGGAACTTGTCGTTTCTGTATGATGGGATGCCCCATCCCTGGAGGCATTCAAGGCCAGGCTGGATGTGGCTCTGGGCAGCCTGGTCTGGTGATTGGTGACCCTGCGCATAGCAGGGAGATTGAAATTAGTTATCATTGTGGTCTTCTTCAGCCCAGTCTGTTCTATGATTCATTCTGTGATGTTTCTTCCACCCTTTGCCCATTGCAGTTAGTGCTGCAGATGGTGGCCATAGCCTGACTTGTTTTCTATCTGCTTTCTGAATAATGATCACATCTTAAAATCTGACTTTGGAACTATAACTCTTCGTTGTATAGGTTCATTAGCAGTGCACGAAGAACATGCTCGATTATATTCCTTTCATGCATGCAGTAATCACGTTTAACCTGTGGTCTTGATGTGTTCAGGATACTTGATGGCTTTCAATTTTTTTATAAGAAAGTATTTGATAACACTATGCTTAATCATCTGTGTAGATATGGTAAGTGGGTGAATTGAATTTGGAAAGCATTCTTCTGTTGAAGTATTGTTCTGCTCTTAGGCTGTCTCCACAATATGAGGAGGCAGTTCTCCTCAGCTTGGTTTGGTGCAGTTTATGTCATTCTGTCTTGCAGTTTTTATTCACTTTTCTATGCAATTAGGTATCCCTCTTACTCATGCAGCAACTTGGAGAACAGTGAAATGCATTGCAGTGAAAAAGTAACTATAGAACCCAACAATTTGAGAGATGCCTGATTGCAGAGGTGTAACGGGACTGTACTCCTTAATTAGCATTTTTGGAAATGGTTAGTGTTGTGCTTTGATGGCAGTCACTGGACTTCTCTCTGCTTCCAACATTTGCTTGTTCGTGGTGCTCATTCAGATGTCCAGAAGCTAGCTGCACTGGAAGAAGCCCATGGAGTGCACTGCTAGATTTGCTTCTGAAGCTGTTAGGATTCATTCGTTTGAAATCATAGAATCATGAAATCAATAAGGTTGGAAAAGACCCATAGGAACACCCCATCCAACCATCCATGAGTGACAAACTGTGCTTGGGTTTTGGATGAAGTAGTTAAGCCTATTCTGGTAGTTTTATTTGGGAAAATGGGCAGCTTGGGGTTCCCCAACCCCTGCAGTGTATTCTATTTGAACTGAATATGAAAGCCCTAATGTGAGGAAAAATCAGTATGACCTGCAGTTTAAGAAACAACTTCATAAAGCATTTGGGACAGAAATAATTACTTTAACCTTTGAAAAAGAGATGCCGAGCTTCTGCTGCAGCGTGAGTTAAATATATTTATTGGTTATCCACCTGTTCCATGGATGTTTCAGGGTTGGGGACTTCGCACTTTGTAAAGGAAGCGTGGCACACAGTTGGATAGATAGCAAGTGTTAGTTAATGGTTTTTTTTTTTTTTGGTTTCCTATTTATTTTATGTTAGGGTAGGAAATGGGTGTAATGATGACAAATAACCATTTCTTGGCTTTTATGAAACCTCACAGGAGCAACTGAACTTGCTGTTGTGTGGAAAGGGAAGTCTTTCACCTTGCATTAGGCTTTGTGGCTTTCTGAACATGAACTCCCGTTAAGGACAGGATTTGTCTTAAGGCTTTGCCTTTGCTACTACTTTCTTACAAGAAAATTCTCATCAGCTAAGCCATTCAAGTTACAGTATAAAGAAGGTGAGATGCCATTTCTGAAGTGGTTATTGACGCATGGTTAATGGGCTTTTTTCTCCCCTGTGAAGATGAGACCTAATGAATTTAGTTAAACTGGGTATTCTGAATGTAAGGTGAGTGGTATGTAGTATGTTTTCTCACGGTAAGCTCTTTGAAGTAATTAATGGGACTGAGAAAGCTCATTCTGGGCTTCTGTGGGTATTTATGCGCAGTCAGCTTTGGGGGAAAAAAGGAGTCTCTCGCTTCTAAGTGAGTTTATTCTCCCTTAATACATTCAGTGCCTTTCTCTGTTATTTGAACGTTACTTAATTTAGGCCATGTCTAAACTGAGAAATGAACTTGCATTCTAAATTTACGTAGTCCATGTTGCTTATACTCTCTGATAATCAACTTCCATGAAAAAAGTACCTGGCAAGAGAGATTCTTTCAGCCTGTGCCTGTGTGTCTCCTTGCTTGGGTACCCAAAAGCATCATTTCCAAGTAATGGGCAAGTGAAGAATGGATATGTGGGCTGCTGCTCCAGCAGACTTTCTATCCCCTCTGCATATACTGATGAGCAAATCAGTTAAAAATCCCAAGCAGATGTTGCTGGAAAGAGCTGGGGCAGGGTGTGGTGTGGCTCTGTGCAGGAAGCCAGCAGGGATGAGGAGCTGTGTCCTGGCCCCAGACGCCTGCAGGAGAGGGAATGTTCCACGTGTCTGAAGTCCAGAGCTCCATCTTCCATGTCCTTGGTCCTAGTGGGACATCTCCTGCCCAGGAGAGGGGGGGTGCAGTACTGAAGCCTTCGGTACTTACTTGAGCTCCAGTCAGTGGTTTATTTTGGTATGCTTTAAATTGCTTCTTAATCTAATGAAGCACAAGTGAAATTAGCTTACCTCAAAGAGAAATCGGTGTTTGTTTGTGGGGAAACATTGCTAATGTGGCATTTGAATTCCACGAGTTACAACAGCTTCACGAGCTTCAGTGACTGGAGATGTGCTGACTTCTAGTCTGGAGTGAGGGAATGGCAGGGCTGTCAAGGTGTTATTATTCCAGACTTTAGGTTTGTACCACCAGTGATGGTTCATACAGTAGGAAGCAGGGCATTAATGTTTGATCTCTTGATTTCAATATTGCTTAAGGATAATAATTTGGGAACTTGAGCATGTTCCTCAGTTTATTATCATCTTCATCTATGAACCAAAGTAGGTTCAGTAGAAATTCTGCCTGCACATTCTTTCTTTACTTTCTTAAATGTGTGAAGCTTTTTTTTTTTTTAATTTTCCCTTGTAGATCTGAATAAGAAATCTGACTTATCTTTGGGCAGCCTCATTCTAATTTAGTTGGTAAATAAGAATGGGATTTATTTCACACTGAAACTAATGTAACTTCTGTTGTTTAAACAGCTTAAATAAATTGCGTGTATGTATACTTCATAACTTCCAAGGCAAATTTCTCACTAGCTCCTCAGCATTTACCTGTGAGCATCCTTTGATACTCGGCTGATTGTCTGAGGTTACTTACACATACACTGTCCGTGCCTGTTTGGACTTTGCTTTGCCAGGGTCCTTTTCTGTCTGTATTTTGTGCTGTGGCCCAAAGGCTGTTTCCTTTGAGCTCACGGGCGATTGGCTGCGAATGTCCTTGCTGGGACTTTGATGAGGAAGTGTAAATCAAAGTAACTGCCCTCACAGAATGAGAGAAGTTTGTTTGTCTCACCTCTCACGTTGCATCATCTGTGAGTCTGATCCCGCAGTGAACCTGGCTTGATGGTAGACTGTGCAGTAAGCACGGTTTTGTGGATTGGTGAGTATAACTCCTGAGTGGGTACACATCAGGGTAGGTGGACTGAACAAGGGAGGATTTTGGAAAGTGCTGCAGGAGGGAGGATGGGAGTAAAGAGCAATGGAAGAGGAAACAGGATTGAGTTCCTTCCATTTTGAAAGCATCAAGTTTATTTTGGCTACTGTAATGCGAAACTGCACTGTGATGTGATCTGGGATGAGAGTAGTTGTGACCAGTCACGAGGAATTCAGGAAAATAGCAGTTGGGCTGCAAACATAGCCTCATTTTTTTTTTTTTTTTTTTTTTCATTCTCAAATTATCTGTGCGGTTTGGGCATTTTTGTTGATTCTACCAATGAAAAAGTAAGGATTAATATCTTGATAGCTGTGTTTTAGGGATGGCAGTGTATGTCAGAGCTGTCAGAAAACAACTTTAATTCTGAGAAATCTAAGCTAAATCAGTCAACATCCACATTCTAATAATTTTCTAAAGGTTAAAATCTGTGATCAATTGCATATTTCTAAGGCAACTCTGGTATAGTAAGTGTGTTTATTAAATCTTGCACAAGTATGCTTTGTGGAAACTCAAAGAAGATATGTCATAAATATATAATTAAGCCACGTGGGTTTAATGAATGTGCATAATACCTTTTTTCTTAAACTTTCTGAAGTTTGAGTAAATAAATGTGATTGTGTACAAACAGTTATGTAAGAAGTTACTTAATGCTTGAATAAAGCAACCGAAGATGTACCGGAGCACGGCAAGCTCTGCAGTTACTCTAACTGTGCTGTAACACTTCTGGTCAGCTGTTCTTGAATTAAATGAAATGGAATGTGGGATGTGTTTGAAAATGGGGAGGGGGCTTTGGAGTACCTTCCATAGTGGTGATTACACTGTCTGCAATCTTGGTAGCTAATTTTACAAGGTATTGTATGTAAAAAGTTCTATCTTTCCCTGTATCAACACAGCAGCCACTTCAAGGGAAACAAAATCAGGTAGAAAAAATACGTGTGCTTTTCCATTGGTTGTTTTACACTTGAATTCAGTGAACTCCTGTATGGGATTGGTTTTGATTAACGCACATAGAAGACTGCGCTTAGTAGGCATCTCTGTGCCCCAGAGGATGTGGGGCCAAGGCCTAGTTACAGTGGCTAGAGGCTTTTAAAGTGGGAAATTAAAAATTGGAGGTAAGAAAGTATTGAATTAAGCATGAAAATGTAATTTTCAAGGTATACATGTTTTTGGGGCAATGTTTTGAGCTAATCAGTTGAAATCAAAGTGGCCACAGTACAGATTAGTCCACTATAGCAACAGTTATTCACCTTTCACATCTTAAATTCGGTATCTTTTTGGCCTAGTGTTATTTTAATGTTATTTTGACAGTTAAAATGTAGAGCACAGAGTTAAGAGTTTGTCTGTCGGTGTTCCCCAGTACTGCTTATTTCACTCTTCCCTTCTAGAGACAAAAAAAAAAAAAAAAGAGCAGTTTTGTATTGATTTCAAGATCTTTGGTACATTTGACAGAGAAGTTGTACCCATAGAGAGGTATGGAGCTTGCCTCTTCTTGAAGTGCAGACATGCTCGGTGGCTATTTTTGTAATCCCAAGTCTGTTATGTTGTACCATAAGGTGTCTCTTGGAGACTCCTTACATTGTGTATATCCAAAAAGAGATGAAATTAGGGTAGCTCTTTTTCAGTAAGCCAGTTACTACCTGTTGCTGGAAAAGATGCTTCAAAATAGCCTCGATCCCCTGCATTTCGGATATTTAACTTTTTATTTCAATCTTACAATGTAGAATGTGAAATAAAAACCAGAAACACTCGGATGATTAATGCTATTTTGGAAGTTGACTGTGTTGGAGCTACCAACTATCAGTGTTGGTTTATTGCCAGCCGTGAGGTCTGCCAACTGAGTTTTGTGACAGCAGTAGTGTAACTCGGCAGATGATTGCATGGAGGCTGCTGGAGGCTCTCACCACTTTATGAAATCTGTGTCTTCAGGAAAAAAGAGTGGAAAGGAGTACATAGGAGCTTACTTTCTGTTTGATTGGTTTAGTTTTTTTCTTTTTTTTTTTTTTTTTTTTTTCCTTGCTCCAACCATCACTGTAGACATTTGGGAATATCACAGTGATCCAGGCATCCAGTGATAGCCATACAGCTGCAGTTTGCTGGAAAGCAGCTCCTAGGGAAGCTTCAGCGCTCTGTGCTCAGGACTTTGTGGTGGTGCTTTCTGCAGCGTGTTTGCCTTCATCTCTGTGGTGAGGTGGGTTTTAACTGGGGCCTCTGAACACTATTACACGTTGTCATTTCACTGCGTATTTTTCTCTGTGGTGTCTGACACTGCTTATACATAGAAGTATTTGTTCTACACTGTCTTTTACCAAAGCTTTAACTGGAAAAGAAATATTTACTGATTTGGAAGTGGTTTTGATGAGAGCTGTAGGCCTTACTCTTATCGCTGGAAGTTGCAGATTTGTGATGCTTCCTTTGGTGGAGGTGGGATCAATCGAATTTCTCTTCATCTTGCAAGATTTTGTTTTTTTAAACGTCTCTGTGTATGTTTTTCTTTTTCAACATGAAGGTTTGCTGTTCTCTATCAACTGTGAAAATGATCAGAGGTACATCTTTTTCTTTCTGGTAAATACAAATAAGCTCTTCAAAAAAAAAAAGAAAGGAAAGAAAATGAGAAAAGAATTTGACTTTTAATCTTTTTTTTTTTTTTTAAACTCTTGAGAGAGCAGAGGTGTTGTCTGACCTTCAGTGAAGACATGAAGATCTTTCTGTTCAGCTTTGACCTCACTTAAAGCATCACTACCTGCAGCCCTCCCTGCCACCAAAAGACATTGACGCAATTTGCTGACTTTGGTGAACTGTATCTGTCTCTACAGCAGGGATTTAAAGGTCCTTAATGAAGCATTCCAGTGAGGTGAACCATACTGTGGGGACAGATCATGTGTTGGGGATTGCCCTCCCTGGATCATTGGGTGTGGGGGGTTAGCAGGGGTTTGCTGGTGTGCTGTCTGCTTCTCTTGTGGCACTAAGCTGTATTGAGTGAAGCTGTGCCCTGAAACAGGACTGCTGTAGGCCAGATGTGAAGGAGGAGGTACTGTGTTGCTTTACGAGCTCTTGTAGAGGAGCCAAAATGCTAGCTGCTCTGAGGGGAAGCACCTGGAGTGCTGTACCTGCAGTACGGGTGGAGAAGAGAGAATCTGCTTTTCAGCAATGCAGAAAAAGGGCTGTGATGAGCTGTGCACCTCAGAAAGCCAAGTTTGCTTTGGAGGGATTTTGCCTATACTGTAATGCTGCAAAGGAACAACTTGAGGAAAAAAAATGAAGGGAATCCTTTGATACTGTGTCTGGGACTCCACCGTGTTACTTGCAGAGTGCAAAAAGGCTTTCTTCTTTCTGGAGATGTGCAGCGTGTGAACATCTTACTTTACTTCTCTGTATTTAAATGCCGTGTTTGGATTGTTTCACTGCAGTGAGTTTTACGGTATGTTCTTTAAATACCCAGTCGACACTTAGAAATTTAGGCTAAAATTACAGAGACAAGTGAAAAGTTGCTTCCTCTGCTCCAGTAAAGGTTTTCATCTTGGAGATGGTGGAAGTTGCTTTAATTGTTTTAATGTACTCTTATTAGCCTAAAGCTGCAACACGTCAGATGAGATATTAGCACCTGTAAATGTTTTTTGTTGCTGTTCAGTGTTGAGTAAGAAGAGAAAATGATGCAATTCTTGCTGCAGCTATTGGGTGAGGTTTCTATTTACAGTGCATCATGCTTTCACGATACTTACCAGATTAAGAAGGTCTTGCACATGTCTAGTGAGTGTCAAAAATGTTTTTCCTTTCTTTTTTTTAACTACTAGTTTCCTGACACATGGCTTGGAGAGGAAGATAGACATACATAAGTGGAACAAGTCAAAAAAAAAACCTTAGAGTGGTCAGGTAGTTCAGCTCACGTTCTCTGGTTGCTTTGTTGGGCAGTGAGCTGAGCCTGGTGTGATGAAAGTGCTCATGAAAGATGGCTGTTCCCCAAGGATGACCAGCTAGGGATGCCTTTTGAAAGCTGAGTGTGGTGAATTTTTACAGTGAAAGCCTATCTTAAATCTTAGGATGGCTTGCATACTTTCATGAAGAAAACTTCCATTCTTATCAACTGGATAAAAGTTACGAAATGAAATTTAACTTATGTGAATTTCAGCACTTGTGTAAATTAAGTAAAATTGCTTTAAAATTTACAGGAGAACTTCATTACTGTACATGGTAGTATGAATTGAGTTTGCTCTGCAGCTCTCTTGCATTTCTGAGCCTTGCTTGATTTTCTGTGGTGAGATGGCACAGATGGAAGCCTCCTCGGATAAATTTCTCTGGAAAGATAAGTGTATTTTGAGAGAAATAACAACTTCTGGTGCATAGAGAGCCCCATGTGAAGGCTGAACTCCTGTGGTCCTGACCTGGAGCCTTTTGGGTTGCTTGATGTGAGTGTAGCTCCTTTTTCTTCTGATAAGTTTGAAGAAGCTGGAAGTTGTAGCTGCTCAAACGGAAATGAAGGAAATCCTGACATGGCTGGGGCAGGCTGACTGCTTGTCTTTCTTCACAACTGATTTTGCATCAGTTTTGGCTGGACTATTGAAAGAACGTGCATCTTAACTCAGAAGCCATTGACACTGACATTTTGTCCAGTGTATTTCACCAAAAATATGCTTGTGAGCCAAACACACAGTGCTTCTGCCTTTATCCTTTGAAATGGCTTAACTGCCTTTAGTGAGATTTTGCTTTTTAAGGCTTAACCTCTCTGGACATTCATATTGGAGATCAGAGATAAGAAAGATTGAATAAGAGATCTCAGTGTTGGAATTGATTAAATCATCTCTGCCTCTGTTTCTGCTTTCAGGACACCATCAGAGAAGATGATGGAATCTCACTGTTACAGTTAACCCGATCTTAAAGCTGCACTAAACATTTGTCCTGTGAAGGGTCTGTAGCATAATACTCAGCAGCTCTGCAAGCAGAGTAATGGATTGCTGCAGGAAACAGTTTTTGTGAAATGATTTAGAATTTTAATTGCACAAACACATTTTCTGCATAGAACATCCAACATGGTGTTTTTATGCTTACCTTTCAGTGGGCTGAGTTCTGTGGTTGTGGTTGGCACAGACCCCAGTGGCAGCACAGGGATGAGGGACAGGGCACTGAACTCCCCCTGGCTTTTTGTTTGGTCGGGGCTTTTGTATTTTCTAAACTTAGTGACGTTCTGTAACAAACGCAAGTCCTTGTGGTTCAAGCCTGTTACAGCAGCTGCAGAACAGATGGGGAGGTTTGTGCAAGTGTAATACTTTCAGTATTGTAGCTTATAACCAGCTCTCTCACTCTAGGTGTTGTCAGCAAGCTCTCTTAACCAAGTTAGCTCTCTTTTGATCTTGACTTGTTGCAGGTAGATCTGCTCTTCAGACTGGCATTGCTGACAGTCTCACAGAGCATGCAACTCTTACCTTGCTGAATGTTTTCCCTATCACTTTTTTTTGTAACAAGTTAAAAAAGGGTGATTATGATTTTTTACAAATTGGATAAGTCTCTTACTATAGTCATGACATAAAGCTCATAAAGGAGCTAGATGTTGCGGGTAGACCATTAATAACTGTTCCCAGAGAAGCATTACTTTATGTGCTGCCAGCTTTTCTTCAGGCAATGCTGTGAACTTAGAGGTGGTTTTCCCATTCCTGCTTGCCAAGAGGAGGAGTGCTAACAGAGACCTAGTCAGTGTTCCTTGGAAACTCCTGGTGATACGCTTAAGATGTGGAACCTCAAGGATGTTTACCTAGCCATATGTTATGTAGCAGATCCCTGCTTGTTTATAGGACTTCACAGTGTTTGTGAACTATGTGGCATTCATCTTTGGGGTTTCATTCAGTATCCCATAGTAATTCATAACTTGTATGGGGTACCTTCTACACAGGTGGGATATAAAGTTCACGTTCAGTAGTTGCCTTTTGGACGTGGCCTCCACGGAATCTTCCCTTCTCTGTGTGAAGAAGCTGTGGCTGGTAGTTGGGACGCTGCCAGCGCCCCCTTACAGAGCAGCAGCTTGGCTGGGAGTGCAGAGCGTGGCTGCCAGTGTTTGCCTCCTGCCTGCTCCCCTTTCACTGGGATACTTCTATTTTGTGCTTGTATTGAGTGTAAAGCTATTTCTGTCAGCATAAATTATTTTGTTTCTCTAACAGACACGTGGTTTCTTTCTCCCCTCCACCTCTCCATCTTCCCCCCAGCTGCTGTGGAGTTGATTACTTGATAACCTAACTTGATAACTTGGCATTAAGATAAACATAACAAAGAAGAGTCTTTTATTAGGAAGATTTTCCTTTCATTAAGAAGACTTTTTTATTTTACAGGCTTCATCTCTTTTTTTTTTTTTTTTTTTTTTTTAGTTTCTATAATGCAAATGCTCTAGATAAGTTTGAAAGATCTGTAGGAACTCTTTCAGATCTCTTGTATTTTGGAAGGCAGAAGCCCAAGATTTACCTGAAATGCCTACCTGGTATTATGAGAACATCTTTTCTAGGTCAGTGGTAAGGGTAGGAATTACTGTATTGGTTTCTATTTTGGGACTCTGTACTGGATAAGCAGCCAGTGGTCTTTGGATTGACCAACTTTTTGGGTTCTTATCTTCCACTTTGCAGACGTACCGTACAAGTGAGCTGGAGGTTCTTTTGGAAAACAGTTTCCCTTTTAATAAATGTAATACTTTTAATAATCCCATAGAAGATGATGAGTTTTGGCTGAGTTATTTTTTCTGCTTGTCAGTTTTTCATTTGTGCCTTTTGATGCTGGCTTTTGTATATACTTTCCTGTCCATTTGGTTCTGGGGAGCTTACTGTTTAGCTCAGACATGCCACGTACTTGGATTCCTTAGAACATGGAAATCATGTCTGCTGTGGGATTCTGCATTGGCACTCATTAGAAGGAAGTAAAAACGTATCTAGAGTTAGTGCTTGTTGCTTCCTCTGCTTGTTTGTGAAGTTATTAATGACTGTAACAAGGCACTGTTCTGATAGTGACTTGTAAAAGGTACCAAAATGCAGGAGAACGTGGATTCTGTGGCAAGGTAGTAGGTAGAAGGGTAACACTCTAAAACAAAAAATCTTCAAAACAAAAACTTAACTTGAAACTGAGTACCCTCATTTCTGATGTAGACTCCGAGCAGTGAGTAGCATTTATATTAAGCTTCATTGCATCTGCAGTAAATTGATTCCAATAATGCACTTTCACTGTCCCCTACTGTAATGTCATCAGATTTGTTTACTGTTCAGCTATTTGTTAATAGTTAAATGTGAGACTTAGATGTTCTATTTAATCAATGTGTAGTATCTTGAAGTATCCCTGCCAACTATACAAAATCATGTTGTAATTGTGCCAGTTAAGTGGCTGTTATGTACAATAGAGGATATTTCTCAAATAACATCTAACATCTCCTTTTTTTTTCTTTTTTTTTTTTTCAGGTTAAGGGAAGTATCAGAAAAGCTGAACAAATATAATTTAAACAGGTAAGGTGTATTACACGATGCTGTAAGTAATTTAGGAAAGTATGATATTTCCAACAAGAATTAAGACTGTATTGTATCTGTAGCCTTAAAGCTTCAGTACTAGTACTAATGTTCAGAAATGCCTTACGTAAGAGAATTCTTATTAAGGTGAATATGTTAGATTTTCAGTTATGACAAGCTAAATTATTAAATACCCACTTTATCAAATGACTCTTGAAGTATAGCACTTACTGTTTATTAATGGTCAAATTAAATGAAAAATCTGTCATCTTATAATGTTTTGTTCTACATTTTCTGTTCTTAATACCTGGGAACACATCGCAGTTGCTTCAACTGATACACACATTTAGTCATTCTTGAATGCATTTATCAGTGACCTTTGCTACACACTGTTCCTCCCATATGCCACTTGTTTCTTTGTTGTTTGCTTTCTTTGTTTGTTGTGGTTGTTTTGTTGTTTGTTTTGTTTTTCCAGGCTTCAAAAGTTTAAAAATATTATACATGCTCACTTTTTGTTTTCAGCCACCCCCCTCTGAATGTATTGGAACAGGCTACTATTAAACAGTGTGTGGTGGGACCAAATCATGCTGCATTTCTTCTTGAGGTAAATGATTCAATCTGTTCAGATAACTAATTTGATACTGTAGAGTTAAAACTAATTCTTCAGACATCAAATTGATAAATATTCTTCAGCAGCCGGAAACTTGTTTTTGCTTGCTTTATTTTTCCTGTAACGCTGTCTTGCATTTCAATTTTGGACGCTTGATTTTCTTGTTTTTAAATATAGGATGGTAGAGTCTGCAGGATTGGTTTTTCAGTTCAGCCAGACAGATTGGAATTGGGTAAACCTGATAATAGCGATGGGTAAGAAACACTTTCCTTTATATTAAATGTTTCTTTGAAGTGTATAAGCAGCTTGACTGCTTTTTTGGTTTGGTATTTGTTTGCCTATGGAATGGGTATTTTGATAGATACATAACAGTTACAGTGATGCAGCCAAACAGCCTAGCTTGACAAACTGGTGTAGGAATAAACGCTAGATTTGGCTCTAAAACATAAGTGAGACAGGGTGTCAGTAAATTAAAGAAATATACCCCACCAAAAATAGTCATCATGAAAGAAATTGTTTTAAAGTGTTAAGCCCGTTGTAGAATCTACTCTGAAAGCGGTCCCATCTGGAAAGGCTGACTTTCTAGATCTGCTACTTTCAGCTCCAGGTAAGTCCTCAACAGGACTATGTAACAGTTACTGTTTGGATGTAAAATGCTTATTAATCTCGAAGAAGCAAATTCAGGCTCAGGTCTACGTAGCGTATGTGTACAAATGATAATTGCTGATTCTAACTGAAAACACAGTGGCTATCTCAAATCACTGATTAGCTTAATGTGTATTTGCAGCTGTGCTGTTACGGATTGCTGGTGTACATACGAACTAGTAGACATGCTTTCCATTTTCTTTCTTCAGTTTACCTCTTAATATACAGTTAGATTAGTTTGGAATATTCCCCAAGGGTGTTGCTTAAGCTGGTATGTTACCAGACTAAGTCCCTGAGAATTTAGACCTGGGATTCCAGGTTTTGTTCTTAACCCATTTGGGATTGTTTTGTGACTGATTTACCATCTTTTACTTTCAGTTCAAAGTTGAGCAGTGGCTCAGGGGCAGGAAGGACATCCAGGCCAGGCAGGACTAGTGACTCCCCATGGTTTCTGTCTGGTTCTGAAACTCTGGGCAGACTGGCAGGCAACACCCTTGGGTAAGTTTTGATAGGATTGAGGCTGCAATCTGTTTGTTCCATATTTGAGTATATGTGTATACACATATATAAATTGTATGCAGTATGTGTAAGGGAACATATCATTAATGATACAGCAGTTGTATAGATAGGGAATGATAAACATTATTGACTTGGTTAAAATGGCAGAAATGCAAGTGACCCTTCAGTACTTAGGATATGGAGCATTCTTCGTGTATGTGTGGAGAGTAACTTGTTTTGGCCATGTTGTCGTCTTCTGACTGTTTCTTTTGGTTGCTTTGTTGTGAAATACAGTTTCTTTAGAGGGACGCAATCAATTTAAGCTATCTAATAGGATTGTGTTGTAAAGTAAAAGGAGTGCACTTCTGCAGGAAGAGTCTCCATTCCATATATTTATGGGCTTGTGTACTCAGTTTTATTGTGCCCTCCCTTACTCCTGCCCTAACTAATAAACTGCATTTTGTTAGTTGGGGTTTTTATCCATATTAATAGGAAGGAAACATTTTAAAAGGTTATCACTTAGGACCTTTAAAGTTTTACTATGTACCGAATCAACTCTATAGACTCAATTTTTTTAATCGTTAGCTTTAAAATTGATGGTGTCCCTCCATATAACAGTTTTAAATCATCTGTACGTAATCACAGTGAATTTTTACGTACTTTTAGAAGAAGTTGAACATGCTTTTCTGAGGTAACTAACCATAATAAAGAACTTTGCTTTTAGAATCTGTGCTTTCTGCATATGAACATCTTGTTAAAGGGGGAGAAGAACTACAGTTTTTCCCTCAATGTGAATTTGTTACCACAGAAGCTAATTTTGCTGGAAGATTAGTTACATGAAAGATACCCCACACCCCAGCTTCCTGTGAAACTTTCGTACTTCTGAATCTAAATTTGTTTGTTAAACTTTAAAGGCATATTAGTACTGTTGTGTTTAAAAACCTGCTGATGAAAGTGCAAGATATTTTTCCTCAGATCAGGAATGTGTTGAATTTATTTTCACCTGACCATAACCATTAAAATTATGCACACACCAAACTCATAGAGTAACAGTGGATACTGTAACTTCTCTACTAAATGGGAGTGCTTGTCATAATAAACTGAATCTTAAAACATTGAAATGGTGGAGTCCTTAAATTAGCTCATGGGATTTGGAAGATGGCCGTCATGCTAGTGGGCAGTGGAAAGATGTCAGAACAGGAGGATTGCGGTTCATTGTCAGTAATCTCTTTAGGTTAGAATGCTTCGGTCAGAATTATGTCCTTATGTTTGTTTGGTTTTTTTCTTCCACTGTTGTTGGGGAACACAGAGCTGTTAAGCTAAAGGTGTATAACAATGGATTTAAAGTATGTTAGGTGAATGCAAGTTTACTTGAAAGGTGTCTGGATAGAGGGGGGAAGAAAAAAAAAAAACTTTGCAAACAAAAGGGAGGTGAATTTTATGAAGCTGTTTTTGTACCAAGGTTATATAAAGGAGTGTGTGTATTAAACACTATAGAGTTCAAGGAATTAAGCCTGTCTCCTGTCATTTTTTCTTTAAAGAACAGGTTTCAACCACATTTTAATTATCTTTTAGTTACACTAAAATTAATGCCTGAAAATAGCAATTTTCACTAAGTCAGTGGATGTCCCCAGACCTGATCTAATTTGAGCTAGAACAGTACCTAGCTGGTAGGTGTGATTTTATTTATTTATTTCCCCCCCCCTCCCCCCCAAAGAAAAGAGTTTTCTGATGCCTCTTAGTTGTCAAGATAGGACACACTTGGATTATTTGAGCTGTTAGATATATACAAATATTTTCAACTTCTAGATCTCTCAACTGGCATCAACACTGAGGTAGAGAGATGCATCTCTAGTCAAGTATTAACATCTAATACGTAAACTTTTCTTAAACCTGCCTTCCCTGCCAAGAGTTGAAATAGAAGTTTTTGTCTAGAAAGGACTCATCTTTCCCCAGCCCTTTTACCAGCCTGCAGAAGCAAGATAACCAGCTTACTGTAAATAAGATTTCTCTTTTTTTTTTCTTTCCCCTGCTAGTATCTTTTTGTGAGCTCTTTTTCTAAATCGTGAGATAAGACGTTTGCTGATGTCATCAATGTATTGCTTATTGTCTTGTACTGAGCTCTTGTCTGTGTGTTTGCTGACAAGAATCCTGAAAATGTGGTTGTGTCTGTGGAAGAGCCTCACCTTAGGTAGATGCTGGAGTTACTCTGTGTAGTCTTGTCAGAAGGAAGGAGAAAGATGTTAGCAATTAACTTAAACTGCAGAATGTAAGGCAGTTATTTTTTATTTAATTAGCTTTTACATCTACAGGTGATACACTTTTAATGTGAATTTTAGATATTGTTTCAGAGAATGTTTCTCTTGTCTTGATAGATTTTCCATACTAGATCTTTAGAAATTATTTTTAAAATAACAATAATACCATATGCAATACCCTTTACAGTTGATTTGTGCAATAACCATGAGGACAAACTGGAGTCTCTTTTAGCTTTTCAGGACAACAGAACATCTAGTCTTACTTCCAGAGCAGATTCATTTGACTCAGTTCTATGGTGTTAAGATTAGTAGAAAGTTGTAATGCTGGTGAGATGTCTGTTTCCACAAATCACTGTTTTTTATTATCTTGTTCTAATACTGACTTATTTAAAAAAAAAAAAAAAAAAAAGCTGCTTATTTAGTCAGTTTCTACATACTTTGCTGTAGAGTTCGTCCTGATTTCTCCAGTAACAATAGAGCCAGAATAGAGTATCTCTTGAAAACCTATGTGAATTAAAGAACTATCTCATGTCAGGTTTGTCTTGCAGTCAAAACTGTTACTTGATCTTTTTCAGTGTAGTCTAAGGCAGTTTATTAATGTGAATCGAGTTTCAGAATTTTGAAGATAGGAGAACAGAGACCTTATGTCAATACACTGACCTTGAAGCTTTGCTTTTGTGCTTTTATAGTAAAAAAGCTGATTGTTAGATATTGTACTTCTGATATCATTGCTTTTAGAAGCTCAGGGAATTGGCCTGGGCATCTTCCAGTTGGAGTCCTGCTTTATATGTCTTGTCTGATTCAGAACTTTATCAAATAACCTTGTGCTCTTATCAGTTTTGTGAGAGACTTTAGTAATATCTGCCTATGAAGTCAATCTCTTGTACTTTTCAGACAGTCTACAAGTTATTATTAATAGTAACACTGATGCCGTATTTCTTGAAATGGTGCTATAAGAATAAATATATCTAAATCCTTCTAGGAGTCGCTGGAGTTCAGGGGTTGGTGGAAGTGGAGGAGGATCTTCTGGGAGATCATCTGCTGGAGCTCGAGATTCTCGAAGGCAGACCAGAGTTATACGCACAGGGAGAGACAGAGGATCTGGTCTGCTGGGGAGTCAGCCACAACCTGTGATTCCAGCATCAGTCATTCCAGAGGAACTCATTTCACAGGTACCTGAGCTTTTTTTCAAAAACTTGAGCAGGAAAGTGTTTTAATAGCCCTTGGAGAAAGCACAGTACTAATGGTGCATAATGTTTGCATTTTCCTTTCCCAAACTTTCACTAAGACAAGGTATATTGGTAGACTGTTCAGTGTTTATGAGGTATGTCATGTGTTCTTCATTTGAAGAAGTCAAATACTTGAAAGTCATATAAAGTGTGTAGATAACAAAGTTGTTTCTTGATTGAGTGTAAGGAAAGGGGACAGGCTGACTTTTTTAGTAAAAGGAGCAGTCCTTTTTAGATTTGGATGAAAAACAGTCAACCTATTTAATCTTATAAATAAATTTTCTTCATGAAAACCTGCACTTTAATTGTTTAGTAAATGGAACTGATTATCTTCTTGTATAAATTGTTCTGCTTTTACCTGTCAATGCACCACAACCTGGATAAACTGATGGATTTTGTGTGATTCATGATTCAGTAGTCTGTAGAACGTATTTTCTTGAAGCATAGAGGAAAAAATTGTTTCAAAATACAGATTAATGCATTTTAATTCTTAGTTCAAGACAAGTTGCTGGTCTGCTACATTTACAATACGTATGCTAAGTTTCTAGGCCAAAGATAATCTGCTCACATGCTTTCTGTGGCCTGTAGCATGGCTGGCATGAGATAGGAACCAGCAGGCTTAGTATCTGCAGACACATCAGTGGCAGACTGACATCCTGTCTCTTCTTTAATTGCAAACCTAGTAAAACCTGGCAGCTTCTGTCTGCACAGTGGCACGATACTGGAGGTGTTAGTTGCCTGAACTTAGCCCTGCTTTCAGCAAGTTATGTGACCTCCAGATATTTCTTTAAGCTGTGCTTTTTGTTTTGTCTACCTTGTTCGTATCCAGGTGGGGTTTTTGTTTTTTTTTTTGAGAGCTTCTGGATGTATTTGATACCATACATAAAAAAGAAACACTACTCTATTCTGTATTTTAATATGTGGCTTGTTTGTAAAGTCTTAGCATTGTTTCCATTCCTATCATCTTTTTCCCTTTTTTTTTTCTTTCTTTGTATATTTTATTTTTTAAAAAGCATACTTTTGTCTTTTGAACAAAAATGTCTAAAACGGACTAGTGGGAGAGAGCTCCAAAGCTGGTGTATAAAACACACATTCTGCTGTATACCAGAAATCTGTGAATAACTTCTGGCATTTAATATTACAACAAAGTTTGCCTTTGTACCCTGTAAAATCTTGTTTTCTTTCCCTTTCTTCCCTCCCTCCCTTCTTTTTCTTATTACCAAACTATTTTATTTGGTGCCTCATTTTTACAGTATTATGAGAACATCCAGTAGTAGTTCCGTATTCACCTTCATGTTGCTTGTAACCTTCCAGAAGTCTGTCATCTTTTCTGCGAGTAGTCAGTCTGGAAATGTAAAATGCTCTGGGGCCTAAAGTTTGTGGAACAAACCAGAATGCTTCTGTTTAATATTTGGAAGGTTTCTTTCATATTTATGCCTTTCTAGTATAAACCCAGAAGATTCAGAAACTGCTGAAAGTGAGCCTGTAGGAACAGAATGGTAAGAAAAGCAGAGGAGGTGGCTATATGTTGAAGGACACTGGAAAGAGAATCGAGTGTCAAAAAGACAGGGATTGAAGAGTAGTTTTGGAAAACAGAAATCAGCAGAAATCTGCTGATTGACATACTTTAACACTTCTTCTGTAGAAACTTTCTGTAGGAGATTCTCAGAAATAGATTGTTTCAGTGTTTTTCCTTGCCTACCACATTAAGCGTTTCAGTAAGTAAATCTTAAGGTGACCCATAAGGAAATGCAGCACCAAAGTTGGAATCATTCAGCCTAAATTAAAATGATAAAAAGTAAAATATCTAGTACAAGATGCTGAGAAAAGAAATGAGCCTTTCCATGTATGTACTGTCAGTAACTTCTGAGACTCTCTTGGTTTTTGTTAGACTAAAACCTAGAATTAAGCATCCTTATCTTAGGGAAAAATGGTGAGCTGACCATAGTTAGTAATAATTATTCTCTGTACTTACAGGCACAAGTTGTTTTACAAGGGAAGTCCAGAAGTATTATCATTCGGGAACTCCAGAGAACAAATCTTGATGTAAATCTGGCTGTAAATAATTTGTTAAGTCGTGATGATGAAGATGGAGATGATGGGGATGACACAGCAAGTGAATCATACCTTCCTGGAGGTTTGTATCCTGTAACTTTTGATAAGGAAATGTCAGTATGTTCTTATTTTTCTCTATTTAAACACTCACAGCATGCTCTGTGCTGTGCAAGGTATGCAATGAAGAAATTATTTCAGGAACAAAGTGTAAAGATGCACAAAACAAAAGATGGAGTGGGATGTTTTGAGGGATTAGATTAGGCATTAAAGAATAACTGTTGATTCCATGGGTGGCATGAAAGTGATTTTTTTTTTTTTTTTAAGACCCCTAGCTTTGTAACATGAGCATTTCTTACATCTGTATTTTGCTGCTTGCTGAGATGCTGAGACTGCTATGTGGTTTGCTTGTAAAAGCTAATTCTAAAACTTTCCAGTCAGTCACCTGCATGTTATTTATACTACTAACACATACTCTCAAAGTGCAGCAGTTAAGTGAGGGCAAAATGGTTTACAGTTGTTACAGTTAGACTGAAAATTTGTCATCTCAAGTACCTCTCATAAACACTGTAGTATTTGGCAATACGGATTTAATGCTATAATTGAAGTCCAGCTATTCTTGAAATATTGTCTGTCCCATGCAATTGTTTTTTTAGGAAAGACTCAGTCTTTTCATTGGCTAAATAAGGTAACTTGACTCTTGCCAAGCAAACATTTGAAAACTGCAGCCAAATCTACTGTTTGTACCAGGTGTACTGCGTGATAAGAGCACATCTAAACTCTGGCTACATATTAATTTTCTTTCTGTGTGTCAGAATGACATTTTGCTGTTTTTTCTAACAGATATTTTTTTTCTGCTCATCTGGTTCACCAGGAAGATTCATGGGCTTCCTTCATCTTATCCATCATGCGATTAGACAAAGGTTTTTTGTTCTGCTGCAAAGCTGCAGCTCTTTGCTCCTTAAGATGGGTCTTTATTTTAGCAGTCAGTTTCTTAGCATTAGGTACCTTGGTGTAATTGAATTCTCTTAACGCTTTGCATGTATTCAAAGCAGTAGTTACTACTATAATTGTACCAGGTCCTGCCTTCAAAAGACTAATGACTGCTAGTAAGCATTCACAGTAAATGTTCCTTTTAACTATTCTAACCAGCTTTCTACGGCACTAGCTGTTGTCTTAATACTTCTTGGGGTCATAGAAGTCAGTGAATAGGGGACCATCTGACAACCTGTAACTAGCTGCTTTTATTTTTAAGGTGCCTGCGCTGCACTGCCTCTCCTAATTGAGATGATAGGTTAAACCAGGGTGCAGAGTTTCACTCTTTGGTAGCTGTCTAGAAACCGACTTTGTTCGTGGTTGAATTCTTAAAGCATCTCACCTCTTTAGGCTAATCTTTCCTGTAAGAGATGAATGTTGTTATATTACGAGATTAGTATGAATATTTTTTCCCTTTTATCGCACAGAGCAACTGAGCTAAATTTTCCCAGTTTTTGTGGGAAAAGAGGTGGAGTTTCAATTGAAATGAGAGCTGTTACGTCTTAGTCCCAGTCTGCAAGGATGTAATTCACAGTTTGTAGAACTTGCAGTGTTTTCTGTGTCTGTTATTTTTTTTGCCTATAGTACTCAAATAACTTTGTTGCACAGAAATGCACTTAACTGAATGTGATCAAAACATGAGGAAAAGTGGAGCTGAGCAGTGGTCAGTGCTGTTGTGACTCCGCAGCTGGTATATGTCATAGTATAAATTACCAGTCCCTATTTGTATCATGTGATTGCAAGAAAACCTGGTGGCTAGAGAACCTTGCCTATAGGTGTGAAGCAATAAAACCAACAACGTTTTGCCCTTCTGAACAACATAGAACCAATTTAAGTTTTTTGCTCTATAAAATTTCCATTCTTCTTATGGTCTTGCCTCTGGATGTTCTTTTTGGACCTGTAACCAAGTTCATAGAAGAAAACTGTAGATAACCAATAACTGCTATGTGCATTCTATTTTTAGTCAGGTATCCATAAATGATTCTGAAAGGTAAAGAACTTTTTATGATGTCAAATTAAAAGGTTTTACTCCTTCCAAACACAACAAAAGTAAACGACAAGGCTGCTCCTTGCCCTGGGGTTTTGGAAGTTCTTGCATTTTAATTAAAAAGAGTACGCTAATTTTTATGTTCTCCCTTTTGCATGTCTGATGCTTTTCTTAAATTAAGCCCTTTGGGTTACTCTTCTAAACTTCCCAAGGCAGAGAAGTTTGTTGTGCTTTTTAAAGAGAAACTTACACTTGATTTAAAGTAAACGTAATGAAAGAAATTTCACTATGGCTGGAAAATAAGTTCTTGTTTATTATGTCAGAATTTCATTGGTATATCAGTTGTGCTAGAGTTCCTGTTAGTATTTGTAAGGGTTATCATCTGATTTTTGTTTTTTATAAAAGAAACAATTCTTCACAAATGTCTTAAGAGAATAAAAAATGTCTTAAAACTTTCTGTACAAATTCTTTAACGAAGTTCTCCTGGTAATTTTACTTCTAGAGCCTTATGTACTCTGACTTTTCTGACGAGTCCTGTTTTTTTTATGGTGGTAATGTGAACAGAGTGGAGTTTTGTTTCATAAATAACAAATACAAGAGGAAAAATCAAGGAAGAAGCTGCATAGAACAAAATCATTTTTCATAGCAAAGACTCAAAGTTGTGTAGAAAAAATTTCCTGCTCATTTCAAATTGTGCTAGAGGCTTCTTCCAGGCTTTGTGCTATCAGTGTCTGGTTTTGTAGAATTCAGATATGTGCGTATTTGCTTGGTAACTTCTACTTCACGTATTAGGATCTTACTAGTGGAGTTTGTGAAACTTGGTTTTGGCAGTATCCAGACTACTTTGACTTTTGGAATCTGAGATGATTTGTTTCAAAATAAAAAATGAAAATCCACTTTATTGGAAAGGAGAAGAGACTGGCTTGCATCAACAGTATTTACTGTATTGGTTTGCAATGAGGAGAGGTGGGAACCAGAACAAAGTGTAGGGATCTGTTTAAAACCTGGGCGTTCAGTGGCTTTCCTTTAGCAAGGACAATTACATGCACGTTTGCTATGGTTTTGTTAGTATGCTTTTTTTATTTTGCTTTTTATTTTTCCTCTTGATTTTTGAGGATTAATGTCAAGTTTAGTAATATCTTGAATAAACGTAACTTATCAAGAAATGAGTTTGGGAGTTCTGCTGATGTCAAAAATTTTGGCATCTGCTGATGTCAAAAATTTTGTCTTTAGTGTCACAGTTTTGCCAGTTTGAAAGAAATGGAGAGACTGAAGACATATTTTTGCATGTTTCGTAAAAATATACAGCTGAGAATAAGGAAGACCTCATGATTCCCTCCTTAAGTGTAAATATCTGATGTGAGATCTGCTTGATGTCCTGATCAGTGTTGGTAATGCCTTGAAATAATGGATCCATAGGAAATGGTGTTAATGCTATCCATGGAGCTATTGGAAAATAGAAATGTTTTCATTAGTTAAATTGGTGTTTATGTACTTATTGGAAATGTCTTTTCTTCATCCTTTTTTTTTTTTTTTTTTTTTTTTTTCCATTTCTGCTGCCCTGGCTATGTTTTTCATGCCAATTTTCAATCAAATTTACTTAGGAAATGATAGGTACTTCCTTACGTAAATGGACTGATCAGAATCATCACATCTAAATTAGTATTTGAGGGGTTTGATTCTGATCTTTCACTGCACAGGAAATGAATGATATCATCTTATGGGACTCTCCTGAAAAGCAGAAAAAAGAAGTCATAGAAAAGGTTTAGTGGGCTTTTTTTTCTTTTCTTCCTCTGCCCCCACACCTGGATTCTTAAACTGGATGTAGCCTTGTAGTATCTGTGTTTTCACAGAACTAAAAAATTCCAGTGATGTTCGAAGGGGACTGGATTTGGCTCTTATCCCTACTGGTTTTAGCACCTTTGTTTGCTGGTATAGAGGATGGCAGAAGGGGGATCTCTTGCAGAAATATTGGAAGAAAACTTAAAATCTGATTTGAAGCTGAAAGAAGAGGGTAAGAAAGGTTTGATTTCTTCACTTGCATTAATGCTTATGCAGCTAAAAATGCATAGTTTTGGTTCTTGGATCTGATTGCTTGAATTTTAACTCTCCTGTTTGGAAACAAGGCTAACCTCAGATGTTTAAAATACTTCCAGGGGTGTGTGTGTGTTAGTGTTCCAAGTTAGCGTGTATTTTCTTAGAATTTCTAGCTTAGTGTAAAGCACATACCATGCATTTTGAATAAGGCTGGTGAGTTCTTTTCTGTGCTGACCAATTCTGTTCCTAATAGAGATCAAGATTTTTTTTTTTTTAGTTCATACCTGGGTGCAAGAACAAGTTGTGAGACTGTATGGAGGTTGGAGTGTACCTAGGAATAAGTGATAGGGTTGAATGTGGGAAGAGGGAAGAAAAGCAGTGTGTGAACATCAACAAAATATTGGCTGTCTTTCCAACTTCTGAACTATTGATCTTACAAGTTGATGCTCTCAAGGTGAGGTGTTCTGCTACTTCAATGTTTTGGCTCAAAATGGATAAAACAAGCAGCAGGGTAAGACCACCCTGAGACATCTAAAATATTCTAGTAAGGTGGAGCATGTTTGCCAGATAGGACTTTTTTTTCTTTTAAGAGGCTTCATGAGCAGGATGACTTTCTAAAATGTACTGCATGGGCCACTCAGTTCCAAACGCTGTGCTTCTAGCACAGACTCTGCTTTTAGTGGGTAACTTTTTTTTTCTTTTTTTTTTTTTTTTCCTCCTCAAAAATCTCTCCCAGCATGTTTTGAAGTCCACAGAGCTCACTTCTATAGCTCTGTTTTTATGTTAACTCATTTCTGCTGGGCACAACTGATGGCTGGTATGTATTGAAGTTCTAAAGTTCTCTCTGTAAACTCACGCAAGGATGAGTGTTGTGATTTGCAGGGGTATGAATGTCTCTTAACACCTTTCGTGTCACTAAAGGAAACAATTGAGTCCTCACCGTGAGTGAGGATATCAGGCAACTTTTCAGTTTCTGGATACCCACTTGTTTGTATGTTGGTGCTTGCTTGTTTTATGGCCTGAAATGACTTTTTTTAGATTCGGATTTCCCACCTTGGCCCAAGGAGATCCCTTGCCGTAGAGCTAAAGGAGAGAATTAGGACTGTTCATTCTGTAGAGGCAAGGTGGTCGTCTGGTTTACTTGTTTCGTTGGGCAGCTAATTTCATTGGGCTCTGCTAAATTACGTGCGTTTTCAGTAGCCTTGTGTGGTAGCTAGCTATTGGTTAGTAAGCAGAGGGAAGTTGTTTGATAATTCAGTGAAATTCAGTATTTAGAGAAATTTGGGTTTTTAAGAGTAGCTCGGGTTGTCAAAAAATCATATAGTTTTCATCCTCCTGGGTATTTTTTTTAAATGTGTGGTGTAAAACAAATGCTTTCTTCCAGATAACCATTGTTGTTCTTAATGTAGCTACCATGTGAGGATTTGAAGAGCTGAAAGTTTGGGAGTTAAGTATGTAATTCTCTGAAAGAAACATTCAGTGGAGGAAATGTAGTCTTTGAAATCAAAGATGTGGCTTTGCAAAGGCCGGCTTTCACCATCCTTCCTTAATTCTAGATCATTTTAAGAGTTTCATGTGCACAAGTGCTGTGCATATCTATGTACTTGTGTCCACCTCGCTCCAGGTCTTTGTTCTTCTAAGAGAGGCTAAAATTTGAATTCCTAGGTTATGAAAAAAAAAAATGTTTTGGGCAAGACTTGTTTGTGAAATGTGGTTGGATAAGAGACAGAGAGCAGTTTTTGTAAGGAAACTAGTTCTGTGCACTAGACCACCATGCTTGATTGTAAATGTGGGTGTGTAGGAGGCACATGAGTTGGAACTGGTGAATCTGAAGAGCAGAAATTAAACTAATAGGTTGTTTTTTTTATGTTTATTTAGTTGATGGTCTCTCTAGCTGATGTTTTAAGTAGCTGATTATTCACTTAAGACCCTTGTCTCCTCTTATAGAGGATCTTATGTCTCTTCTGGATGCTGACATACATTCTGCTCACCCAAGTGTCATTATTGATGCTGATGCTATGTTTTCAGAAGATATTAGTTACTTTGGTTATCCATCCTTTCGGCGCTCATCACTTTCCAGGCTAGGCTCATCCAGAGGTAATTTTGCACCTTTTTTTCTTTGTAATAAGTAGTTTACTGTGCAAAGCTAGTGGTAGTACACAGTGGTGGTTTAGATTCCAATTTAACATGAAAATAGACTGTGATGTCATGTCAGATATAGAGTAGACAAGTAGATTTTTTGTTACTCATCAAAATTATTATTGAATTCTGAGCCTCAGCAGGTAAGTTCTGTAAGAACCTTCATTATCATGTGTTAAAAATCTAATTGTTGATGTTACAAGGTGTAAAACTTCTGCATGCTAAATTTCATTTTAAACTCTGTAGTGTTTGCTAATATATATTATGTGATACAAATATTTAGTTTGGTTCAAAAATAAGCAACAACTCATGACATGCAGCATTCTTAATTTTTTCCTGTTTTGGGTTATTCTTTACATAGTGTTTTTTCACATTTCCTGAGGTAATCCATGACAGAAGTTAACTTCGTAGAATGAGAAGAAATGTTTAACTGTCAGGGAGGGAGAAGAAACCTAATTTTTTTCACTCTTTTTTTTTTTTTTTTTTCCTTTGAAACTGTTTTTGTAGCTGGATTGGGAGAACTATTGGCTGTTGATATAAACACCTTGATCAATACTAAGGTGTTTTTTTGTTTGCTTTGTAAAACGTATTAGAGTTACAACATTTAAACAGAACATGCAGCAACTTGGACCTTTTTGAACCCATTGTACAAATGCCTAGAGTATTTCCAGACTGTTAATCCAACCTCTCCTGTGCTTTTTTTTTTAGTACAGCTTTATTGCCTTTCACGAACCTGTTTCAGTATATTAATTGTTGAATGAGTAAGTTCCAGTTACAAAATGATTAGTCAAGGGGTCAGAGTGATGTTTGCTAGAAGAGAAGTAGAATATCTTATGTAATATATCTGTAAGACAAGCTGTTGTGTTTGGCTTATGTAAAAACTTTGCCAGTTTTCTAATACTGCAAAAGACCCAAGACTTGGCGTAATTTATTGAAACCATGATACAGTAATGTGGTCATCTCATGCATATAATTCCAGTTGACTTGTGTAAGCATAAGTGAAGTATTTAATAGGTTAAATGCATTATGTGCATGTAGAAATATTCAGCATCTGACATAACTCCTTCTAAATTCCTCCTTTTTTTTTTTTTTTTTTCCTTTCCTAAGGTTATTCTATAAAAGACGTTACCACGAATTTTATAATCCTTATTTTCCATGCATAGTTGACTCTTGGAAAGTTAGTTTGATTACCTGATTTAAAAAATTTATCTGCATGAGCGAACTGCAGAGTACTGCCTTTAGACAGTTTGTAGGCCAATTGGAGGGGAAGCATTTTGGTAAGGAACGTTTTCCTACAAGGATCCTTTTTAAAACTTGTCTGACTATTGAAAAGTTTTCATTTGATCTACTCAAAACAGATGCACTTTAATTAATTACATCCAGTCCTATAGAATATTGCTTTAAACAAAGGGGTTGGATTATCAAGCTTGTATACCAAGAGTTTTTTTTAATGCTTGCTTTCTTTAACCTTTTCAAATTACTGTTTTTTGGGGGAAGATTGTTATGAAACTCTCTAATAAATACTCTTTTTGGTTTGCATAAATGAATCTAACAGACAGTATAGATCAGAATTTTTTTTGTTGTTTCTTCATTGATTAAAAACAATACTACAAAAATGCATATTATACTATAAAACTTTAAATTGCTATTTTTCAAGTATTTGGCTTCTTACGATGCAAGTAAAAGTGCTATAGCATTTTTGATAGCACACAAAACTGTGAGAATTCTTTATTTTTAGCTTACTGTTTTTGTATTTAATAATTCTAAAGTACACATGCTTGGAAGAGTTATTATACTGAATGTTGCATGTCAGGACTTTATTATTTTTAATCTTTGTGAGTAGATTTAACTGCTGTTAGTTGCATCCTGAAGGGTCTTTACTAGAGAGTGGCTTACTTTTATCCCACTGGTGTGACCCAATTGCATACCAGTTCTCCTTCTTCCCTTAGAGAGAGACTCTGAGCTGTTGCGTGAACGTGAGTCCGTTTTACGTTTGCGTGAACGAAGGTGGCTTGATGGAGCCTCATTTGATAATGAAAGAGGCTCTACAAGTAAGGAAGGGGAGCCAAACCTGGACAAGAAGAATGCACCTGTTCAAAGTCCTGTTTCTCTAGGAGAAGACTTACAGTGGTGGCCAGATAAGGTACTGAAAATTTTTGTCTATTCTATTTGCAGTTTGCAATAAACCTGCCTTTCTTTTTTCCTAAATAAATACTGTGTTTTCTTCTTGAATATTTCATTTTAATTTGTGAGAGAGAATGCAATAAAGTATATTCTTTGTTATAAGCTTAGGAAGATTATAAATAACTAGTTATTCCTTTTGTTAGTTAATTCTTCTTTTTTAATCCTGTTTTTATTTCTTTATGTTTTGCATCCCTGCTTAAGTCATAAGATTCGTGTTTTTTTTTTTTCCTTTTCTTTCGTAGGTATTAAAAAAATTTAATAGACAGTAGGAAACTCATAAAGCAATTGATTCAGTTTAATGCTTTATTATTTTCCTGTTCCTTTTTTTTTTTTTTAATTTTCTTTTCCCTTTAGACACAGTATAGATAGATTGAAGAGGGAGGTAAACTTCAAATCTTATTTCTGTTTACAGCCATTCACCTCTAATTCCTGCCTTGGTTTTGGCGTTCGAATTGAGAAAAGTAGATACCCAAAAAAAAGAGTATTTGGTCAAATGATTCCTCTCCCAGCCAGATCTTGTCTGGCAATTAGCTTTGAGCTTCTGTGACAGTGAAAACTAGCAGTTCTTGTCCCTCTCCCTTTGTCACGATTGTTGAATGAAAAGGTCATCTAGCTTGGGAGGAGAGATTTTAGGGTTTTTAGCATAACAGAATAGATTTAGTTCATGTTAGGAATACTGTATTGTGTTTTTCATATAAAACACTGTTGTGTTTTTAAAACGTAACGTTATTATCATCATTATTACTGTTTTGTCTTATTACTCTGCTACTTCAAGATGTTTGTCCTGTTTCGTTCCTTCTTTTTTCCACCCAAGATGTTTTTTTTATTTGCAGACTCAGCAAGTTATGCCCTAGGATAATTACTGCAGTCTTTTATTGGATGTATTTTATGGGATTAACTTGCTAGAGTATGTAATTTCATAGTTGTGCAATTTAAGTATATGGAACTTCTTCCCACAGACATTTTTGTGTATGCACTCTTGTAATCCCTAGCTTCCAGTTAAATGAAGGTGTGCCTTACTGGAAGGGCCTCTCATCTTTGTGCAACATTAGTCAATCCTTCTATTCTGTCCTTCAGCTGAACATTCATAACCCCTTTTTTAAGTTCTGTTGGTGGTATTTCCTGACAGAAGTTCTCCATGATAAATCATGAGGGAGATGATTTAGTTGAAAGGCCATCCCAAGTATTTCTTCTGGTTCGAGAGTCCTAAAGGAGATGCTGGAGATAGTAATGGAAGTTAAAAGCAAGTTAGATGAAAGATTCAAGGATGTGAAAAATTGCTTCGGAATGACCAGTCCTGGTTTCATTTTTTGTTACTTTCACATTTAGCATCTGAGACAGAGCTGTATTATTCTGTGGTAAGGATGGACGGTAAATTTAAGTTTATGAGAGGTAGAGTACCAACAAAACACTAATGTAGTGAAATATGTTGCATACAGAGTTTTTTCCCACCAAATTAGTAAAGTCAGATGTCCAAGAATTCAAAAAAACTAATAGATCAAATCTTATTGGACAGTAGAACTGTTACTGCTGTGTCTCTTATCACTGAAAACCTGTAACATCTGTGGCAGGGCCACTCTGTTCTGTAACAAAGTATGGTGATTTTTTTCCTCCTTGACTATAGTTGGGTGCAAACTGGACTTTATTTTATTTGTTGGAAGTGGGTATGTTCTGTTTAGATAATAGATGTAAAGATTTTAATCAGCAGTCTGAATTCTGAATCATTTTCAAGCTATTTTCTGATCCAGACTCAGAATATAGTTGAATACATGAGACTCCAGTTATGGTACCAGGGCTGTCAAGTCATTTGTGCATCTTCATGCTGACACACTTTTGAATGGCCTTATCACAGAATCATAGAATGGCCTGGGTTGAAAAGGACCACAGTGATCATCTAGTTTCAACCCCCTGCTATGTGCAGGGTTGCCAACCATCAGACCAGTGGTTGTGTGTAACCATGGTCCTGATTAGAACTGTTGATATTTTAATGGGAGAAAAGACTTCGAATGAGTCTCTTTGAATTTGTCATATAGACCTGCTTATAAAAAAAAATATAAAACAGATTAGCAAGAATAAAAAATCATGGTGAAAAATTGCTTTTCCTGCTGAACTTCTGAAGACTCCTTTGTGCTGATGAAATAGAAGCATGTTTTGTTAAGACTACAGTAGGTTCTCTTTTGGAATATGCAATTCTTATATGACAGCAGTTAATCATGACTTGGATTCACATGCTGGTTCTGTGCTGCATTGGGAGATGCCCTCTGGAGCAAAACTGTTATCACTTAACTAATTTTAGATTCTGTTATCATATTATTAAAGAGAGTTCTTTATGATTTCTTCTATCCTTGTCTGTTGCCATCTTTCTCTTTCCCAAAATATTGGTGAGCATTTTGAACTATTGATAAGAGACATAATAAATTTTGTTATTGAAGGGATATGCTCGTAGTTTTTGAAGTGTCTGTATTTCTGTGCATGAAAATAGTGAAATAAATAAATACTCTTTCACAAAAAAGTGAATCCAGGTTTATGATAACAAAAACCACCACCTATTTTGGTTTGTTTTCTTTTTTTTTTCCCCAGTGGTGAATTTCTGAAGCTGAAAGGAAAGCCTTGTAATTTAGGGAGCAGATGAATGTACTGCACGGTGGGCTCTGTTAGTGGGTCTGACGTGGGTTCAGCTTTCCATCAGATGGCTGAATTGCTTATATGTCTTATCTTTCAATTCAAAAGAGGCAGTTAAATATGCTGATGTGGAAGATCTCTATTCTACTACAGATTACATGCACTACTTATCATGTGCACGTCCTTCAGATTTTGAAGCTGTAGAAGACAGAATGTTCTATCGCTTGATTTTATACTAGTTTAGGTTATTTTTAAGAGCTATATTTTTCCCCAAGTGAATTTTTACGTCCTACCAGTAGAGAAATTTGGAAAAAAAAAAAGTATTGTAGCTGCCATTGCTGAGGAGTGTTAAATGCTCTGGCCTTGCAAATATTTCTCAATAAGCAGAAGTAAATTTTTTGTGAAGTTATCTGTGTTCACAAATCTGTAACTTGAAATTTCTTTTCATTGAAAGGGGAAACTGAAACTTGAAGAGGTGTGGTTATAACTGTTGAATAGTTGATGTAACACAGATACACAACCAAATGCAAGAGAAAAAGGGGCCTGTAATATCCAAGTGGTGTACAGTACAAGGCGTTGAGCAAAGCAATGCTGTCTGAATAGTAGGAAGATGCTGTATGACATTTGTTAAAACAAGAAGAAAAAAAGAGGGAAGAAACCCGTAACTGAAACACATAACTGGCTTGCTAGATATTAGTGACGCATTAAAATAATATTTAGCACACCAATTTTTTTTTAAATTTGACCTTGTTTGTTGTTATTTCTATTCAGAAGTAGAAGATAGAATTGTATTATTAATGGGGTAGTGGATTTGAAAATTCTTAGATACTTTCATGAGAATGCTCAAGAATGAAATAATGGAATTTCATTGCTTTTTTATTCATTTCAGAAAGCTAGAATTTTAGAAGCAATCTGTTTTTAAGATACCAGAAATAAAGAGATATTCCCATCTCTAATTCCATGAATAGTGTTTTATTCTTAAAATATTGTGGAAATTCTTAAAAAATGGCCAGAGTTAATTGCCAAATATTTTCCTGCAATTAAACAATAGAATATATCTAAACACTTTTTCTTTCCTTCCTCACCCTATCAACGGCAATACCGCAGGTTTTCTTGTTGTTTGAGGGAATGCTGAGCTTTAGACAAGCTGAATACATATGTTTTCAAGTTCAACAGACTTCATATGTCTGTTTTTGCAGGATGGAACAAAGTTTATCTCCATTGGAGCCCTGTATTCTGAGCTTGTGGCAGTTAATAGTAAAGGAGAACTCTATCAATGGAAATGGAGTGAATCGGAGCCTTATAGAAATGCACAGGTACTACTTGTCTTTAAGTCCTACCTTCAGAATGTTTTATATGCTTTGAATATCTAAAATATTGTTTTGTTGTTTCCAAAGAATCCTTCCCTCCACCACCCACGCGCCATGTTCTTGGGATTAACCAATGAAAAGATTGTACTCCTTTCTGCAAATAGTATTAGAGCAACTGTTGCCACTGAAAATAACAAGGTAGGAGACATACACTGGTTTCTGAATTTGATAATGCTGGGGTGTTCTTGGTTTGTTTGTTTTTTTTTTTTTTTCCAGTTATTGCAGTGTATCGTAGAGAAGGTGATCCTTCAGCTTCAGTAGTAGTAGGAAAATACTTCACTAATTTGTTCATCTCTCTTTGTTTTCTCCTATTGTGGTATAAAAAAGACCAACAAAAAAAACAGAGCAAATATCCAATTGATAACTTTTTTGCACTGTTACAAGACAACAATCAGGAACAAGCAATGAAAGCAAAAACCCAACTAAGCAACCAAAACCACTCGGATCTGATAGACTTGCAGTTGAACAGTTGAGAGAATATCTGAAGCATATCTGTTTAACCTCATTACCTGAAATGCTTGAGTTCTTGCTATTACAGTAGAAACTGATGTGGAGTCTGGAGCAAAAATGCTTGTTAGCATTCTGTAAGTACTGGAAAAACTAAGGACGTTGAAACTTTCAGTACTGTAAATGAATTTATCTGAATTCACTTTTCTACCCAGTTGAGTGAATATCAAACTCTGAAGCTTTTGGTTTGGTGAAGTGTAGCAATTTGCTGTATTTTTATGACGCTTGTCGGTATTTTTGTCATCTTTCTATGTCATGTTTTCTGATTATTATTTTTTTTTTTTCTTTTTTAAGTGACAGTATTGATTTTTAAATTTATCTCCCCCACACTCTTTCCATCTTCTGTTACTTTATTCCTTTCTCCCTTAGGTTGCTACCTGGGTGGATGAAACTTTAAGCTCAGTAGCATCTAAATTAGAACACACTGCACAGACATACTCAGAGCTTCAGGGAGAACGGATTGTTTCCTTACATTGTTGTGCTCTTTATACATGTGCTCAGCTAGAGAATAACTTGTACTGGTGGTAAGTAAATATTGTTTACATGTAGTAGCAGCTGTCTTCATGTCCTTACTTGTGAGAAATGTTGCAAAATTATTGGACCGCAGTTCTTTTAGGTTCTGAAGCTCTCCTCTTGAGCTTAGATTCCCTTTTAATAATGTATTTGTTCTCTTCTTTCACGCCTACAGCTTTTTAGCTGAGTTACACCGTCTTTAAGAGAATAAGATTAGTCTTTTAGGGGATGCACACAAGTGTTTTAGCATTTAGTTGTATCAGAACTACATAAAAAAAAAAATAACCTTCTTAGGCTTTTCATGCTTTTTTTTTTTTTTTTTTTTTTTTTTTTTTTTTTACTAAAAATGTGAAACTTACCCAAGGTCCACCTTCTTCTGTCAGTTCTGTTAGAAGTTCTAGTCCGTTGTTTGTGTTCCCACTCTAAAGAAGAGAGGAATAACATCAAATGCTCCCTCTGGAACTTGCTGGTGAAATTATCTAACTCATAAACATTGTAATATATAGAATGTTAAAATATCTTAATAATTAAAACATTTTCAATAGAATCCTCAGAAATAAGATACTCAAAAGAGAATTGACACTTATTTGTAATTTGAATGAATTTATTGTATGTTACTAATACGTTGTCTGTATGCATTATTTTTGTCAGATTGTTAGGAGTAGCACACTGTGTTATACATTGTACCCAGAGCTTCAGTAGCTTTTTAGACATGGGTTGAATTAAGTGCTTGAAAATAAGTTGGGAACTGGAGCACTTAAAATTGATTCTATGAAATAGCTTTCTTACTAAATTCTCATTATTCTGGGCAGTCGTAACTAGGCTTGTAGTTAAACACAGCTATATTTTATTCTAACTTCTGGTCTCAGATAACAAAATTACGTTTCTGGTTCTTGGTGCTCTTGTTATGTCACTGTTGACATACCTCGCTTAGTTTCTACAGAGTTGTTATTCTGATAACATTGGAGATACTTGCCTGTTAGAAACAGTAAAAGCATTGAATTCTAGAATGATTGGTCCAATTTATAAAAAGGCTTGCTAGCCCTTACTCAGAGGGTGGTGAGAATCTTGCACAGGCTGCCCAGAGGAGCTGTGAGTGCCCCATCCCTGGAGGTGTTCAAGGCTAGGTTGGATGGGACACTGGGCAGCCTGATGTGGTGGTTGGTAGCCCTGCCCATGGCAGGGGTCTTGGAACTGGGGGGGCTTTAAAGTCCTTTTCAACCCAAACCACTGTAGGATTTTATCATTTAAATTTCTTTAAAAGGCTATATTTACTTATTAATCAGTGTGTCCTTTCTGGAAATACTGTCAGTGGTTTTATGCTAATCGGATGTAGGGAGAGCCTTCTGCTACTAGTAATGTATTACAATGTATTTAAAGTTGTTTGTAGTACATTAGACAAGATTTTTGGTCCCTTCAACACTGGCAGTTGTTGCTTTTCATCTTTTACTTACCATGAAGAAGGAGGGTTAATGTGCAGTGCTGCAATTCTGTAATATCAAAATAAGCATGCTAACTGTGCATTAAGTGTTATTTTCAGCTGAGTGGATATCATTATAAAAACAGTGTTTTGGTTTATTGTATGGTTTTTGTTGCTTTTTTTTTTTGTCTTGTATCAGCTTGTCTGTGATAGGAGTCTGAAGTCCCTCAGCCATATCCCCAGGGAGGAGGAGAGGCTTTTAAGTTGTTTTTTTTTTTTTTTTTTTTTTTTTAAAAAAAAAAGCACATCCACCTCTCCAGTAACTGCAAATTCTGACAGTACCCACTAGTCATAGGAAGGAAGGATGCTGTCAAGATAGGAGAGGAGAATGTACAACTTCAAGGCAGTGACTGGAGATCTCTATCTGAGATGGAGATTTCAAAGCACTTCAAACTAAAATGAAAACTTTTCAACAGCTTTGTGTTTGCAGACTCTTTCTATTCCTCCTTCTCCAATACAGTGACTGTTGGAGGTGTATTTGGAAAGTGAGGATGAAGAGAGAAACGTGTCATTTTTGCAGTTCTTTAGGTTTTTGGGGAAAGTGACAAAGGCTTGTATATTGAATCATAAGTACATGAAGCAGAAGGAACAAGTTGTTCAAAGATAGAAATAAAATTTCTTTTGCTGCCTTTTAAAAAATATGTATTTTTCCACAGGGGTGTAGTTCCTTTCAGTCAAAGAAAGAAAATGCTAGAAAAGGCCAGAGCAAAAAATAAAAAGCCTAAGTCCAGTGCTGGTATCTCCTCCATGCCAAATATAACTGTTGGAACCCAGGCAAGTGCAACTATCACCTGATCTTTTTCCAATGTTGTATGATGAGCTTACAAATAATAATAATATAAAAGTCAGGTTCCATTCTTGTTGTGCACAAGTATATCAGTAACTTTGCTGTTAAGGTGGTATACTTCAATTACACGTCTCTGAAGTGAGGTGATGTGACCAATTAATGTTATTTCTTAGTGATATGGTAATTGCTGCAAATGTGGAGGAATTAACTGTACCTATACAGGACGGGGGAGATTTTGTTGGTTTTTAACTCCATGACCAATTTTGTATTTTGAGAAGGTGAAATTTTAGTAATACTGTGACTTTCAGTGTGGTACCTGGCTTTGTAGGTGTGTGAGTTGTTTGATTGTTTGTTTGGTTGTGGGTTGTTTTTTGTGTTTTTTTTTTTTTTTTTTTTTCAGTTCAGGTATCTGCAAAATCAAGACCTGGGATTTATTACATATTCAATGAATAACTGAATTTGAAGCCTTTATCAAAACGGTTAATAGCTGATTCAGAGAGAGAGCATTCTTTTTTGTGATTATTATTAGAACTAGTGTGAAAGAAAGCTCCCTTCCTCAGGAACATGTTTCTTTTGGTTCCCAATCCGTTCTAGTCAGCTCTGGGATGAGTCTTTGTTTTTGGCTGAATCACTCCCTTTGTTTTTGAGCATCTGAATGTTGTGTATTAAACAGTTACACTGCTAAAGCTGTTGTTTTCAGCTGTGAATTGCACAGTAGTCTCTTTCTTCTAGCAAAGTGCATAGTACATCATGCTGATTTCTCTTTTCACCCGCTTCCATAAGGTTTCTTTCCTATTTTTTGATTACTACATATGTTACCAAGAAAATGCACACATGTGGTTTCCTTTGGCATAATACATTCTTCTCATAGAAACGAATATTTCTATCTGTAGGTGTGCTTAAGAAATAACCCCCTATACCATGCTGGAGCAGTTGCTTTTTCAATCAGTGCTGGAATTCCGAAAGTGGGTGTGTTAATGGAATCTGTTTGGAACATGAATGACAGCTGTCGATTTCAGCTTCGGTCACCAGAGAGCTTGAAAAATATGGAGAAAGCTAGCAAGACTACAGAGGCCAAGTAAGTGTGTTTAGATTGAGAATGCACACACACAGAACATGTATTTGATATTCTTTTGAATTGCTGATTGATGCAGACTTAAGGGAGGCCATGTTTTTCAGTTTCTAGTTTTCTTTCAAACTGCTGAATGTACAGAAATGCTCACTGCTGGAAAGGTGTGTCAGTGATGTAGAAGCACTATGAAAAGCTGAAATGCAGAAGGACTGTTAAATGAGAATTTTTCCTCCGATGTTTCTGAGGTTTTATATTTGAATAACTGAAATTGGTTTTGTTTATGAAATTTGAGGGCTTGAAAAAATAGTTTTCCAGCCCCTCCAAAGTTGGGATGGTTGTTTGGATCAGTGATTGCCAGTTTCTCAAAATAAATTGTTAACTCTTGTTGAAAAACCTGAACAGCAGTTCTTCTGTTTAAGCTTATTGAATAAAGCTAGTAGTTCTTTGTCTCCAGTAAAGCACAAAGGATGTTTATTTACTGTAATGTTATCTATATGTTCCTTTAATGTTATTAAAGGTATTTAATGTTTAAGAAGCAGAACATCATTAACAATGTTGGATGCATAACCATGTAAATTAAGATGTTTGTTCCAAAGTATGAAGCTATTTCACTAAAGCTTTGCTTTTTTTAAAAAAAGTGCTGCTGCTACTTAAAGTATGGCTGGTTTCTTGGATGCAGTGGCACTTCGTCCATTACCATGAAAGAGACCACCTTTTTCTTTCTTAATTTTAAGTAATGATTTTCATTCTAGGCCTGAAAGTAAACAGGAACCAGTGAAAACAGAGATGGGTCCTCCACCTTCCCCAGCTTCCACTTGCAGTGATGCATCTTCAATAGCAAGCAGCGCATCCATGCCATATAGTGAGTAGCGTATAGCTCATAATAACATAAAATATTTCTATAGATAAGAAGCTCTTGTAGAAGGCAGTTCTAGAAAGATACTGTACTAACTTAAGAATCTAATTTAAAAGTGAAAATGCTTTTCATATTACAGTCTGACCCGCAGTACGTGTAAAGGCTTAATAGTCTTTAGATAAGCAGAGAATTATCACCGTTAAATTTAAATGTAGTAGGACTAGCAGTAACTACTTGATGCAAGGTGTATCTAAGCAAATAATACATTTAGTTCTCAGTATCAAAAGTATCTTTGGGACATAATAAAATAAACTCAAGTATGTGAAGTTTGTCCTTTTTTTTTTTTTTTTTTACACAAAATGCATAAAACTAGACATTATGCACTAATGTATAAAAGCACTCAGGGAAGTTTGGCATCAACTGTACTTAGCAGGTTTTTTTTTGTTGTTTTTAACGTTTAAATCCACACATCTATAAGTCGTTAATTACAATATTATCAATGGAAGGAATCTTTTTTGCCTGCATTTCATCTACACGGTGCAATTTTAAGAAGTGTCACTTAAAGAGTTAAATGGCCTCATTCTGTGACACCAAGAGTCATTCATGCTTAGATGTGCAGAACTAATTTATTGAACAGTACGAGTGCTCGCTACTGATGCGTTCTGCTACGTGCTTCTATCTGTAATTAATTACTGAATAAACTTTGCTAGGGATTTTGATGTAGCGTTTGAAGTCTCATAGCTTGTTCTCTGCTTCTTGCTTTCAATATTTTGATCGTCTTAATTACACTTAGAGAAACTTCAGTAGATAAAAGTTCTTGTCAGTGTTAATTTAGCAGTAGAAGCTTAAATTTGATCCTGAGTGGATTTAAGCTTCCTCTTGTTATGTGCAGATAGCTATTTGGACAACAGCGTTTGCTGCTAAGAGACTGTTGTCTGCCTCATGTGCTTCTCAGTTAGTTGTTTACCAAATAATCCGTAACTTAGTGGACAAACAGACTTTATGCAAGGGTGATAGAAAGCACCATAGCAGGGTTGAATGAAGAGTCTTACAATGTCAGTCTTGTTACCTAAAATGTCTGAGCCCTGCCAAAATAATTTCGTGTAATTATTTTGTTTAAAAGTATTTAAAACTAGCTTTCTTCATCCAATGTCTTTATTTACTCTAATATCACAGGAGGAAGAAAGCATTGAAGTGGCGTAATATGCTGTTAGGTATCTCTAATGTCTGTAAATCCAGCTTTCTGTTAACCTATCCTTAACTGCTAGATTTGAACACTGATGCTATTTTGCGGAGGAAACAGAGTTTGGTGAACAGTGCCTTTTGGTACCTTGATTAAATATTTCAAGTAGTTACTTGAAGAGTTACTACTCTTTTTTCAGTAGTTACTTTTTCTTGTCTCAGAGCGACGACGATCAACTCCTGCTCCAAAAGAGGAGGAGAAAGTGAATGAGGAGCAGTGGTCTCTGAGGGAAGTTGTGTTTGTGGAAGACGTTAAGAATGTTCCTGTTGGCAAGGTTTGTCTGGAATCTACCATTGATTTCTTTTTTTTTTTTAATTACTTTAGACAACTAATTCTCCAAGTGGTATAGGAGTCAAATCTTCTAGGCAGTTCAGTGCTAAGCTTTTCCAAACCAAGAAAAATGGGAAGACCCAGAGAAGTTTTCCACAAGTGTTGAAGATTGGGTTGGGTTACATACATAACATATTAAGAACTGTATAAAAATCCAGAATAGGAACTTATTGTCCAAGAGAAGGCAGTAGATTTAGCCAAGGCTATTATAGTTCCATACTTAGTGGTATTACTTGTGCAGAAGTGGAAGATGTGCCTTGAGCAGTACTTTTGAGTGGAAGAGACCCACAATGAATTTTTGTGTTTTAGATAATTTTTTCAAAGGGGAACATATTAATTCACTAAAACACTTCAGTTTTTGTAAATGAGATTTTGAGGTCTAATTGAAGTCACTGACATCATTGTTTGTCTCTTACACAAGCTTTTTACTTCTACTTGTAATGGTGTTTGTGAGATGCCTCGAGACGAAGTACTGTAAGAAATAGAGAGCAGTTTGAATTTTGATGTTTTCATATTTTCACTGAAATGCTTAAACCAATAAGTAGAAAAAACAGTGAGTAGGCTGTCTTCTGAATACAGTAACTGATTCCAAATCTATTTTGTAACTGTTGTTTATGATAAAGATGCTTCTTTTCTCATAGAGCTTGCTGCTGTTTTCAGTGATGTATATGGTTGTTCACTTTCCTCCTGTCACATTTTTAACACTTCATCTTCGAAGACTGAATAAAATCCTGCAGGCAAAACCACTACAAAAAAATAGCATAGTGGTGCCTATTGAGGAGAGAAACACAGTTCATGCCATATTATGTGTTTTTACCTGTAATTTGGATCAATTATGGAAAAAAAGACTGGAGGCACCTCAGTCTACCAAAGGGATGCTCTTTGCAGTGTTTTCCTGCAGACTTCCAGATCGCTGTTTCTATTCATTATTAAACAGTTAAGTTAGCTCACAACAAGCTGAATTAAGCAGAAAGATAATTTGACTTCTAAAGAATCAGGCTGGTCAGTGTGTAGATAACTTCTGAAGCATACAGAGGTTTTGTCTGCAGAAATGTATTTAAATGGGTTTGGAGTCATTTAAAACTTTCTGGGTTAAGAAATACTGGCCTTTTAGAGTCGTAAATATACTTTCAGCTGGTCTTTCACAGCCATTTGTTTACTGAATGACATTCTAAAAAGTCACATCCCTGATGTATCGCTGTGGGTAACCTCAGCTTATAAAGCTTTGTGTAGCAGCTTTGGTCATTTAAAAAATAAAAATAAAAATTCTGCACGTTAAACTGGAAGTTGTGTTGGAACAACTGGCATGTGATTTTAGGCTTTCAAGTTAGTTTGACTGACTGAAAAAAATAAAATCTAAATGAGTTTGATTACAAAATTTAATCAAAACAGGAAGCATTTAGACCGTGCTCTCAGATGTATAGTTTAATTTTCAGGGGTCATGTGTGGAGCCAGGAGTTGATGATCTTTGTGGATCTTTTCCAAGTCAATATACTCTGATTCTATGACCTTTGTCTAGAGTCTTGTTAGTCCCAAAACAAATGTTTGTATGTTGTAGATCAGAGTTAGTGTTCATGAATCTTGTGACTAGGTCTGAGTTTGCAGAGGTTCAGTAGCATTCTTGCAGCTAGCACTGTTGCTCTGCTGATACAACTAGCAACTCTGCTACTTGATAAAATTTCATTATGTAGTTACTAAGTGACTATCCATAATACTCTTTGTAGTAGAAATCTTCTAACACCTTCATGATTGTCAATAAATCCTTTTCTCTAGTGTACTTGGTAAGTTACACTTAACTAGAAAAACTGGGGGAAAAGCAAGGAAATGCATGGATTTTTATTGTTTTCAATATCTTGAAAGTTGCTTTTTATTCCAGGGGGACCTCTAAGATGGTAAGCTTATTACAGTTAGGTTCTTATTGCTTTGTAGGCACTTTCTATGTAGGAAGTATTGAGAAATCAGAGCCTAGTTGAGACTGATAGTTACTTGTATCTAGTTCTGTTCATGACTGCTACTTAGCTTTGTTTTTCTTTTGGGAAGATTATAGTCTCAGGTGGAAACTCAAAGGGTCTCAGTGTTCTCAGTGTTTGGTGATATTCTCAGCTGTCAAGGAAAACTATTTTGACAGTTCTGATTAGATATGCATGGCAGCAATGCCTCAGAGAGGCTTACAGTAGCAGAAATAACTGTGCAGGTGCAAGACAGAAAAAAATCATTTCCTTGGGGAGAAGAGAAAGACATAATACACGTGAAGTGTTTCTGGATGGACTTTATCCTTCAGTCCTAAGGGACTGAATGGAGAACTTTATCACTGAGTATAAGCAATGGGAAGTAAAACCATAAACAATTTTTTTTTATAATACATTCACCTTGAGGAATGAGCTCTAAGACACAGAACAGGCTAAGAACAAAGACCCAAAAATATGGCAGAAAAAAAGTGATTTCCTGTTTCCTGTAGTAAAAGAGCTAATAGGCAGTTGAAGTCTACATCGACTTTATTCATCGACTTTATTCAGCTGTTAAATAATGGTCGGAATTCACTGCCAAAAGATAGTTTGTGTTTCCAAAATTGGTTAAACAAATCAGTAAGAGAAGTATGTATCCAGGCTATTAAACCTGAAGGTGTTACTGCTGCTTCCAGTAGATGAAAAGATGTACTAATAGAATAACAGTAGGAACTTCTCCAGTCAGTTACATTGGTTTCTATTGGAGGTAGGATGCTGAAGGGAAGGGGCTTTCAACCTGCTTATGAAATAATTAAGAAATACAGTTTTTAAGTGTTCAGAAACTTCAGCAGAACAGCAAGGCTAATGACCAAGAGCTGTAAGATTTTATCACTGATGGTCAACTTTTTTATTTTTTATTTTAGTGACAAAAATCTGGTTTATTTTGAAGGATGTTAGGCTAAACTGTCTATTCCAAGCCTTTACTAAAACTGTATTATTTTCTGCTTGTAGGTGCTAAAAGTGGATGGTGCTTATGTTGCTGTCAAATTTCCAGGCACCTCCAGTAATGCAAATTGTCAGAGCAGTTCTAATTCAGATCCAGATCCTTCCTCTCTTCTCCAGGATTGCAGGCTACTCAGGATAGATGAACTACAGGTATGTATTTGTGAAATACTGAATAAACGAAGTGTTCTGAAAAGTCAGCAGTGTGTGTTTTACTGCATCTTAATGTTTTATGGATGTTTCTAGGTTGTGAAAACTGGGGGAACTCCGAAAGTTCCGGACTGTTTTCAAAGGACACCTAAAAAGCTGTGTATTCCTGAAAAAACAGAGATTCTAGCAGTAAATGTAGATTCAAAAGGTAACTAGGAATTAACCTCTTAAAGATACTCCATTATGTCCTTTACTTCCCTTCTCTCTCCTTAGTGGGAAATTGTGACTGTCAGACTCGCTTAAATAGTTGTTTTCGTTGACCTTAGTAATCTAGTAGTTAAAGAGTTTTTACTGAATACTATCAAGGCATTAACACTTTTTTTCATGTATCTCTGAAGGAGTTCATGCTGTCCTGAAAACTGGGAATTGGGTTCGATACTGCATATTTGACCTTGCTACTGGAAAGGCTGAACAGGAAAACAATTTCCCTACTAGCAGCATTGCATTCCTGGGTCAGAATGAGAGAAGTGTTGCTATTTTTACAGCTGGACAGGTTTGTGGTGTTGCATTTCGATCGTTTAACCTCACTGCATTTCACTCTTGTCATCTTTAAGTGAAATGGTACGGTCTTTCTGTAAGGCTTCTCTAACTACTGGTGAAGAGTAGCTTTTAAAGGAGTGGATTATGAAAAACTTGGTACCATTAATATTTTTGAAGGGACGTGTGGAATAGAAGTCTAATACTTAAGAACTTTTTAATTATATTATTTAAAATACAATTTGAATAAAAAATAAGAAGTGAGACAGATAACAGTGTTAAGGTGGAAGTTCAGAAATATTCAGATGGAAATGTTAACAAAAAAATCTGCTAACAAAAAGGATACGTTAAGGTTTTGCACAGCTCTTAACTATCTATTGTTAAATATCCTTTTTTATCTGGTTATACAGCTGATTACACTGTGCAGGTATACATGTGTTGATTCTAGAAAAAATTAGTGAAGTCTTTCAGTGATAAACTTAGGGTAGTTGAAAGAAACTTTTTAGGTAAAGGGACTGAACTTTTGTTGTATTTCAGCATATTCAGCTTTCTTGGGAATATTTAAGTAATCTGAAAGTGTAATGTAAGTACTATATATGTGTTTCATTAGTGATGTTTCTTTGTGAACACTTGTCGTAAAATAGTTACTCTAAATAATATTTACTGTCCTAAGCAAATCTTGGGCATTTGAAAAAAAGGAATTTACTATGTTTTGCTGCCCTGTTTGGAATTATAGGAGACAATGACATAAATGAGAGTTTTGGGTCAACTCTTGTCTCTGTTGGCAATCAAGTGTAAAATGGACCCTTTTGTGAAGTGTAATGTTTGTAAATTGTGGAGTTTAATTCTGAAATATTGTTCCCCAATGTAGGAATCGCCTATTATTCTTAGAGATGGAAATGGTACAATCTATCCAATGGCAAAAGACTGTATGGGTGGGATACGAGACCCTGACTGGCTTGATCTTCCACCTATTAGTAGTCTCGGAATGGGCGTTCATTCCTTAACAAATCTTCCTGCCAACTCAACCATCAAAAAGAAAGCTGCAATTATTATTATGGCTGTTGAGGTAAAATACTTTCTATAATACAGAATTATATGCTATTTTTCTCTTGCTTTTATGAAATTATGCTTCAGGCAATTTTGTGTTTAGATACCAGCTTGTGTTTTTACTACATAAACAATTTCACAGAATCACAGAAACACCAAGGTTGGAAAAGGACCTACTAGATTATCCAGTCCAACCATCCTATCACCAAGAGTTCTCACTAAACCATATTCCTTCAACACAATATCCAAACGTTTCTTGAACAGCTCTAGGGTTGGTGACTCCACAACCTCCCTGGGCAGCCCAAGATTCTCATAGAAACATGAAAGCACAAATTGATGTAGTGAAGTGGAAGATCCATTTTTGGTAGTCCATAGCTTCTTATCAGGTCTTAATAAATACTCTTTCCTTGTGTACAACTCATACAGTTTTGTTTCATGGGCTCAAAGCTTTTCTGAGAGGTCCAGGCATCTTATTTTCTTATGAAAGTAGCACATTTTTGTACCTTTGTATTTACCATAAATTATCAAAATAATTAACAAAATTAAAAAAAAAAAATCACTTGAATTTCAAAGAACCATAGAATTGCTCAGGTTGGAAAAGACCTTAAGGATTATTGAGTCCAACCACAACCTAACCATACTACCCTAACTCTAACAACCCTCTGCTAAATCATGTCCCCAAGCACCATGTCCAAACAGTTTTTAAACACATCCCCACCTCCCTGGGAAGCCTATTCCAGTGCTTAACATCCGTTTCAGTAAAGAAGTTTTTCCTGTGGTGCTGTATGAACAGTTTTAGCTGTGAGTTTATCTATTGTGCTCACATAAACCAATCGTTGATTTGTTTTTTTTTAGTTAAGTCTGTGCTGTGCTGCTATGCACCCATTAGGCTGCGACTGATTTCACAGTGGAGTATTCAGCTGCTGAATAAAATCATGTTATACTAGGGATGAGCCTCCCAGACCTTCAGCAGCAGCTTCTAGTTATTTACTCCTCAGCATGCATTATCATTTCTCTAAAACAAATACATAAAAGCTAGTTAATGCTGACTTTTTTTTTTTTTTTTTTGCAGTTATACCACTTTTCTCATGTTAAATTAAATGGAAGTGATTTGTCTTAAGAACTTATCTGCAAAGCCAGAGGCATGCTTTTGCAGGTCTTGATAACTTCTGCTACTTGAACCTGCCCTTCCTTTTAATTCCTGTGCCTGGCTCCTTTTTTTTTTTTTTTGCGTTTTTTGGTAGTTCCTGCTGAGAATGTCCTATGTTTAGGCTATTCTTTTAATTTAAAAAATTAAAGATGAGAAGTACTTATGAAGCTTGTATGCTTATGGTTTTTGCGTTTTCATTTAACTTACTCTATTCTTTTGAGTACAGAAACAAACCTTAATGCAACACATTCTCCGATGTGACTTTGAGGCTTGCAGACAATACCTGATGAATCTTGAACAAGCAGTTGTTTTGGATCAGAACCCACAAGTGCTGCAGACATTCCTTGGCCACAGATGTGATGGAAACCGCAATATTCTGCATGCTTGTGTGTCTGTATGCTTTCCAACCAGCAACAAAGAAACAAAAGAGGAAGAGGGTGAGCTCAACAGAGTCATGAAAATAGTTTGAAAGTAAACTTTTATGCATTGTCCAGATAACTTGATTTAAAAGCTGCATTTTTCAGATACGAGTAGCTTTAAAATTTAGCACCTAGGATATTTCTGAACCTGCCAAAGGTGATGAGGTGACATTTATATTACTGTCTTAAAGATTTTAAAAGAATTCAGTAGTTGGGAATACTATTTTTATTCATTATAAAAGGCAAGCTCTTTGCATCCCTGTATTAATTTTAAATGAAAGCAAATATTTTTCTCCTTTGTCGCTAATATCCCTGTTACATCACTAGCAAGCTTTTAAAGGAACAGTATTTAATATTTTTCAAGTGTTATATGAATGCTTCCAATGTTACTTGCAGTTGACATAGTAAGAGACATGAGACTTTTTGTTAATGCTAATCACTGACACCATTTAAAAATGTCTATTAAATACTGTTATGTATAAAATATGTTAACAGAACAACAAGGTTGCTAAGTCAAGCACTCAGGAAAAAAAAAAAACCCTAAAAAAATAAAAATAAAAACTAGGAGATGCCAGCATTAAGTTGACCCAGGTGCTGTACGTGGGTATGCATTGTGAAATGGTCTTTAATTACACCGTCATACTATTTTTTCCACAGGACTACCTCATTCAGTGCACAAGATGGACGGTGCTCACCGAATGGGTAGCTATTCAATATTTCTTTTTATCCTCATCATTCAGTGTGTGGCCCCATTCCTTACTTATGCACACCATACAAACCTGCACTGAATAATGAATGAACTCTCTTGTGAGATTTTTTTTGTATGGTGTTGTCATTGAGTTTTAGTCACTTGTAGACCTCAATTGTTTCTCAGTATCCCTATCTATACGATAGGAATAACAGTACGGATTTCTTATCTTTTGAAGGTGGTTATAGCTTAACATTTTTCTGCATTCAAAGCTGTTGGCTAATTTTGAGAGTTTTGTTGGAAAAACCAGGGCATAATCTCACCTTTTTGTGTAGGTGTTATTTCAAAACATTCCAGAAATAGATTCAATAATAATTTTATTTGTTCTTATTTAATTCTTGTTAATTATTTCTGTGAGTCAGGCACCTTTTATGTGTCCACAATTGAGTTATAAATGTATTGCTGTAATTTATGAAAACGTGTTTAACAAAGTTCTCTGTGCTGCTACATGTGATGGAAGTAGGATCCCATTCTCCAGAGTGGTGTTCAATGGTGTTAAACACAGGATGGTGCTTTCCCCTCTCCTTTCTAAGCTGTTAATGCTTTACTACATGCTGATCAGACATTGCAGCAAACAAGGCACAAACAGCTTGCTCATTGTACAACCCTTCATCTCTAGTGTGTCGTCCATCCTGTGCACTGATTGAGGCAGGGGTCCTGTTGAGGGGAAAAAATAAACAAAACAAAGCAAAAAAAGAAAACCGCCACCACCAAAAAGCTATCTATGTAGCTGAAGATTGTTTTGATTATAAGCACATGAGGAAGCTGAAATAAGGATGCATGGGCAAATTTAATCTGACTTTTCCTAATTTGAGTGCTTGTCTTTGCAACCTTGGCATTCTTTCAGTAATTTTATTTGGATGTAATTTAACTTTCTGAAATACAAAAAATGTGAACCTGATGGACTTTAACACCCCTCTGCCTCTCTCTCACAAATGTTTATAAAAGGGTATTCATGTCTTCATATTCAATTCACATTCACCTTCTACTTGTAACTGCTAGTGAGTGATGTTAGGACAAGCTTATTTTCTGTGCATCATCTGGAGGGCAGTGATTACTGTATGTAAGTTATGCAGCCATTTGTTGAACTGAAGGAAGATGGGTGTAGGACAAAGGCTTCAATTCCAGGCTCTGGATTTGATGTCCCTTGGCAATTATGGAACCTAAGGTCCCTTCTCAGGTGGTGCCTGACTGAGACCCTTCTCTCTACCTCCTGAACTGCCAGAAGGGGAATAAGTGAGGGCAGGGATAAGCTTTTTGTCTTCTCAGATCTTGTGTCTAGTTGTCTCACAGCTCCTGCTTTGGATAAAAGGAATACAGAAGTGGACCTAGACCATACAGAACTGGGGACAGGTTACTGCGTTTCTCTGTGATTTGATGTTTCCTGATTCTGGCCAGTAGAAGTGACTTAGGAAAGACAGGTCTAGAGGGAATGTCCAAAGTAGGTAATATACTTGAAGGCTTATGATAGTGAATTTCAGATAACCTTAATGAATACCCATGAACTGAGTGGCTTTTTTTTTTTTTTTTGAGTGAGCCGTAGCTGTAGCAACTCTGTAAGTGTTCTGAAAGAACGATCAGATTCACTTCAAAGATTTTCTTTTTAGTCAGAAAGGCACCCTTTCCTTCTAGGTTGTAATAAAAATAGCTGTTGGCATGATAGTTGTCCCTCTCTTGGCCTTTATTCTGCTAAATGTAGTTTCTCCTTCAGTTCTTTTTGGATCCATCGCAACAGTGACTTATAATTTGCTATCTAATGACTGTGACATCCTTACTAGGAATCCTGAAGAAGGGGTGGCTGTTAATCGTGCACAGTTGACTTTTTACCACTTTATCTGTGTATTTATTGTGCAATGAAATTTGGTTTCTTGTTCAAGTGGTTGCTTCGAGTTATACTGTATACAATTAGGCAGGATTTTATAGTTTGTACAGCACCTGGCACAACTCAATCCTGGTTATGACTAGGACTTTTAGGTATTGTGGTGCTTAGATTTTAGATACCAGAAATAATGCTCGTACTTGAAGTTAAACTGGTAGCAGTATCGTATTATATTCTCACCACAGTTTATCTTCCTAAGCATGCTTATAAGTAGAGCACATCTTAGAAGCCTAGAAGCCTGTGTTGCTGCTCATTGTGGAGTATTTTATTTTTTTTGTTTCATTTTGTTCTTTTTTTTTTTTTTTTAATTACCATTACTTTGGAACCTTGTACTTAGCTGTAGTAGATCCCTGTCTGATGATACTGAAAACTTGTTCTGGAATGTGTGTACTTTGTATTTCCTTCCTTTCAGATATCAAACCCTGTCAAAATCATGGCTAATGCTTGTCCATTTAAAAAACAAAACACAGAAACAAACAAAAAAAAAATCAAAAAAAGAAAACCCAAAGTAACTACTTGAGCTTACTGTGTCCCTCTAAATCTTAATAAAATAAATTGCAGGGAACGTGTTACAATTAGTGTCATTTTTACTTTACACTCCTTCCTTATAATTTTCCAAAGTAAAAGTTTGACCCTAAATTTTTTCTTATTTTTTTCAGAAGCAGAGCGCTCTGAAAGGAATACATTTGCTGAAAGGCTCTCAGCTGTGGAAGCAATTGCAAATGCAATTTCAGTTGTGTCAAGTAATGGTCCAGGAAGTCGAGCAGGATCATCAAGTAGCAGAAGGTAAACTGACTAACATTTTTCTCTTGTTTTCTGTATTCTGATTTTTCATACTACTACCAATCTCTTACTTCTTTCCTTCAGTATAGCTCAAAAATTGTCTCTCTTATTTGAAGTCAGATCTCACATTTTCGAATAGTCCTTCTGGATTGGTAGCTAATGGTGGGATATTTCTAAACTAATTCCATTTTCTGGGGTTTAGGTGTTGTTTTTCAGTAGTAAATTGGAAATGTTTCTCCTTATGAGGAAAGAGAATTTAAGGATAAGCTCTCATGTTCTTCAAGATGAATTAAGTATCTTGGAAGTACTTTAATGGTGAACAAGTTTTTTTCTTTAAAGAGAATTTCTGTGGAAAAGTGGTTATTTATTCAGATAAATAGAACATGAGAGGGGAAGAACTGAACTTGATTCTTTTTATCCTAAACAGTCATTGTCATATAGTTGTTTTTATTGAGGTGACTCTAAAGGGTAGGCTTACCTCTTTGTTCATTCTACTCCATGCTGAAGAAGAGTTTGGTTTCTTTTTCCAGCATGAAAGTTTGCTTTAAGATGTTCTAATTGTGTATTACAATTTTACTATCTTTACTCTTTTTAATTTAATTATTCAGTCTGAGGTTAAGAGAAATGATGAGAAGATCCTTGAGAGCTGCTGGACTGGGCAGACAGGAAGCTGGTGCTTCATCGAGTGATCACCAGGACCCAGTTTCTCCACCAATAGCTCCTCCCAGCTGGGTTCCAGATCCTCCTGCGATAGATACAGGCAAGTCTGCTGTTGTAATAAATTGAACTGTAAAATGAGAGATTTACTGAAGGAACCGATGGCATTTAAGGTGAATTTATAAGACTTCATTTTGAGACTTAAACTCTTAACGTCAGTGAGGTAGCAAGAAGTGCTTTAAGAGTTTTACTGAAGACTTAAATGCTCTTCTTACATTCAGTGTGTCTTTTGTGTCTTTCTAGTGCTGATGTCAGGCTTTAGTAAAATATGCCTAGTAGTTGATTGCTAGTCTAGGAACGTGCCCTTTTGTAGGAAAGAGTACCAGTTAAATACAGAAAACCTGCAGTGTGTTAGGCATTGCAGAAAGAGCATGTTGTTAGGGATGTCTTGATATATTGATATACATCCTGCTGTTCTGTTTACTGAAAGATGGTGACATTGATTTTATCCTGGCCCCCGCTGTGGGATCTCTTACCACAGCAGCGACCGGCACCGGCCAAGGACCGAGCACCTCCACGATACCAGGTGAGAGCATTGTGCTTATCTGATAATGCTTCAGGAGCAAAATGAACTGAAAAGCTAAAAAGCTTGCACGCACCTTCTACACATGCAAATGCCTCTTACCAAATGAAGATTGCGTTGAAGCAGAACTTCATGAGTGTGCAGAATACCTGGTTTTATGCAAAAATTATTCTTAGCTCAGTAAAATTAAGCTTACTGTCTCTTTTTAGGAATGTAACTTAGGACTGAAGTTCTCGTACTTCAGTGAAATGTTACTGCACCTAGCAAACTGCTGAATAGTCCTACTGATTAATCACCCAAGTGAAACACTGAATTATTTGCCTTTAATAGGTAGTCATTTTTTGAGGGAAAATGACTCCTGTGCACTTTCATTTTGTCATTATAGGGCCTTCTACTGAACCATCTGTGGTGGAATCAAAAGATCGGAAGGCAAATGCTCATTTCATACTGAAATTACTGTGCGATAGCGTTGTTTTACAACCTTATCTTCGAGAATTGCTCTCAGCCAAGTAAGTGCTTCCGAGTAGATCCTCACTATTTTTTTAATGTTATATCACATTAAATGTATTGCGCAGAAGCCTTTTAAAAAAGGTTATTTAAAGGCACATTTCGTAAAATGGAGAATGCTACAAAGTTGTCAGTGTTTGTATCTTGACATCCTTTGAAATTAGATTTATTTCATAGAATTAAAACGAGTAAGAGTATTTAATCTCACTGAATGTTTTTCTGGTTTGCCTGAAGTTAGCAATGTTGAGTATTTATTTTGTATTTTTTGTACTTTTCCTGTTTAAAATGAAATAAATTCAGTGTTTTGATCTGTTTGATTTTTTTTTTTTTTAATTTTTCCTCCCACCACCCAGGGATGCAAGAGGGATGACACCATTCATGTCGGCAGTTAGTGGCCGCGCATATCCTGCTGCAATTACAATTCTAGAAACTGCACAGAAAATTGCTAAAGGTATGCTAGTTTCACAAATTACTAGTGTGTTGTTTCCTTCTGAAGTTTGGCCCTAGCATGTATTCAGATTCATTGCTAACAGTGTATCATGTATGTGAGATTGTGTGTTTGAGCAACTGATAGTTGGACTCCCTTTACAGAACAGTGTATTCTGCTGCATGTTTTGGAAATCTTGTTATTTCATGCCAACTTAGATGCTATTACAGAAAAGACTTTTAGGCAAACACAGACTTTGTAACTTCTAAGCAGCAGTGTTTAATTAGTTATGTATGAAGGTAAACTTGAGGGTCATAAGAAGATTAGAACTGATGTGTGACAGTGTCTTTCAGACTGAGTGTGTTCCTTTATAAGAATACTGCTCATAGATAATTTTTTAAATCCTTCAAAGTGGTGATCTCTTGTACTGATCAGAGTATCAGTGAATTTAAAACAGGGAAAGAGTTGTTGCTGGTAGCAGCTTCTAAATACTGTTTATGGGACTATTGTGGTTTAATCCAGCAGGTAGCTAAGCACCACACAGTCATTTGCTTGCTCCCCCCATGCCCCAGTGTGATACCTATATAGATATCGATATATAGATAGATACAGTGATGCACAAGCAATTGCTTACCACTGATGCCCCACGAATTCCTGCACAGTGGCAGCCAGCCCAATGAACTCCTCCCCTTTTTTCTTTTTTTTTTTTTTTTTTTTTAGACTTCTGCATCTTCTATGTGATCTTGTATGGTATGGAATATCCCTTTGTCCAGTTAAGATCAGCTGTCCTGATTCTGTCACTTCCCATCTCCTTGTTTCCTTTCAGCCTCTTGCTGAAGACAGCATGAGAAGCTGAGGAAACTAAAACAACCTTGACTTTGTGCAGGACTGCTCAGCAACAGCTAGAAACATCAGTGTTTTTCTCCTAAAACCAAAACGTAGCGTCCTAGCAGGCACTATGAAGAAAATAACTGTCCCAGCTGAAACTAAAGCAGTGACAAAAAAAGATTTTCTCAAAAATCTGTAAAGAAGACTTTAGTGAAACTTAATATTCTGTACATGATTTTGTACTGTCATTCTTCTGTTTTTATGGGTACTGTTGGTGATTTTTATTGTGGTGTGTTGTCTTGTTTTGTTTTTTTTTTAACACTGGTATTCTACCGTTCCTTTAGCTGAAGCAACTTCAAGTGAGAAAGAAGACGACGTGTTTATGGGAATGGTTTGTCCTTCTGGTACAAATCCAGATGACTCTCCTTTGTATGTTTTGTGTTGTAATGATACCTGCAGTTTTACCTGGACTGGTGCAGAGCATATTAACCAAGTAAGGCTTTTTTTTTTTTTAATTTAAGTTATATTTTCAGCCATGTATTCTATTAGTCCAGTGATCTGATTTTCAGATGATTAAAGGGGTATTGTTTTAATTATCGTAACTTTTAATTGTATATTGTCATTGCCTCCCCTAATTGCTTCTTACTCCTGAGGCTGGCAGTATTGGTCAGAATACTGCTGTTAATGGGTGTGGTTTTCCCCTCACTAACTTTAGCAAAAACTTTAGTAGAAACTGCTCTTTGAAAACAGTGAATATTCTAGCAACAGTTGCACTTCCTAGAACTGACTGACTGCTAAGTGAAGACATAATTTTGAACAAGTGCAATTTTTTTAACCTCAGATGTTCTGAAAGAACTACATAATATTTTGGTTAACTTTTTTAGGATATATTTGAATGCCGAACATGTGGTCTATTAGAATCTCTTTGTTGTTGCACAGAGTGTGCAAGGGTGTGTCACAAAGGACATGACTGCAAGTAAGTCTTTTGTTCAATTTCTTATAATAAAACTAATCTTGTGGCTTCATTTCTCTCTCAGAGATTAATTGGTTTAGGTTACGTTTTTTTCCTTGGTTAAAGTCTTCAGATATGATAAGATTAATAAGCTATTTTAAATGCCTTTATTTTCCTTCTCTTCTCTGTAAAATTGACTTTATGGGTCGGAATTGAAATAATAACATAGGGTGGTCTTTTACTTTCCACTTCATAAAATTCAGAGTAAACGAGCAAGTCCAACATCCATAAGTGCTTAATTATATAAGAACAATATTCTTCATTTTGGGCATCTCCAAAAGTTTTCTGAAGCCAGTGAATCCCAGTGACAGCTCGTTCTGTGAACTTTCAGAAAGAAGTGTAGTATATTCATCCCTGAAATCAGATGTAAAAAGGGAGGAATGAGCTAGCAGTTAAATGAGCAGGATGTCTGATCAGCCTAGTACAGCTTTGAAGTTGCAGACGTTTTATACCACTGTTACTGTATGCAAACATTACCACTTAATATCTTTGCTGTAATAACAGTGCTAACAGACTCAATTATAAAGATTTTTCTCAACATTATAAAATTACTGAGATTTTACTGCATTTAGAAGAGATTGTCAGTCTAACTTTCTTAGCTGGATGCTGTTTTGGATGCGACTGCTTTCTTGGATGAGCTTTAAAGCACTGTGAAAAGCTGTCTAGTGAAACTGCCTTCATAAAGTGAGCATAAGAAACAAGAATAGCAAATGCCAAGTGTAGAAATGCACTGCTCTTTTAAGCCATATTTTGGTATCTTGCTAATAAGGGAAAATTCTAGTAGGAATTCTAATATTTACACTTCTACCCCAGCCTGTGTAGAAAATACTTCACAAAATCACAGAATTGTAGGGGTTGGAAGGGACCTCTAGAGATCATCGAGACCAACCCCCCTGCCAAAGCAGGTTCCCTACACCAGGTACTTGATACCTTGTGGACTGCTGTAACACTGTTTTGCTTTTTTTCTTCTTTCTTGTAGACTGAAACGAACATCACCTACAGCTTACTGTGATTGCTGGGAAAAGTGCAAGTGTAAAACACTAATTGCAGGACAGAAGTCTGCTCGCCTTGATCTCCTTTATCGTCTGCTTACCACCACAAATCTTGTAACTATGCCAAATAGCAGGCAAGTTCATACGTGCAGTGACTAGGGCAGATTAATCTTTATTACTTTGAAATACATGATATATCATATCTCCATTAACTGACTTTTTTCATTATAGGGGAGAACATCTTCTGCTGTTTTTAGTACAGACAGTTGCCAGGCAGACTGTGGAACACTGCCAATACAGACCGCCTAGAATTAGGGAAGATCGCAATCGTAAAACTGCAAATCCTGAGGGTAAGGATTTAACTTAATAAATGGTATTTATAATAAAAGGCAAATTCTGTATTCCAGTACCTCCTTCTTATATTGCTTTTTTCTCTCTTTAGATTCTGATATGCCTGATCACGATTTAGAACCTCCTCGATTTGCCCAGCTTGCTTTGGAACGTGTTTTGCAAGACTGGAATGCACTGAAATCTATGATAATGTTTGGCTCCCAAGAAAATAAGGACCCGTGTGTATTTACAAATAGTCAAAGTAAAATTTGATCTAATGTTTGAGACCCGCTGACTTACATAAATTTTATTTAATTTCTTTGTTTTTCTTTTCCAAGTCTTAGTGCAAGCAGTAGGATAGGCCATCTTTTGCCTGAAGAACAAGTTTACCTCAATCAGCAGAGTGGGACTATTCGCTTGGACTGTTTTACACATTGCCTTATTGTTAAGTGCACAGCTGACATTTTGGTAAGCAGGCTTAGCCATCTTACATAAATTCTGAATAATTGCAGAACAGCATGGGTTGGGAGGGACCCTTGAAGATTATGTACTCCACCTGCCTGCCATGGGCAGACATATTTCTATTGATCATGTTGCTCATAGCCTTTTGCAGCTTCAGAAACTTCCATTAACGGGCTGTATGCAACATCTCTGGGAGTCTGTTCCAGTGTCTCACAACCTTCGTCATGAGAAATATATTCCTTATATCCAGTTTGAATCTGCTTTCTTTCAGTTTAAAGCCATTGCCTGTCAACTGTGTCAGAGCCTGCTAAAGAGTCTTTCTCCATCTTTCTTATAATGTCCCTGTGATATAATAAGATATTCTACAATATTTTGGGTGAAACACTTGGAGACTAATTTAAAAATGACTTGAAATTAGTGGTGTTTTTTTTTTTTTTTTTTTTTTTTTTTTTTTGAAATCACACAGTGGCTGTGGTCTGTTTTCTTGAATCTTAATCTGGCTTGTTTCACACATACCATTATTGGACTCTAATGATCTGCTTCTGCAGCTCTTAGATACTCTACTGGGTACTCTTGTAAAAGAATTACAAAACAAGTATACACCAGGACGCAGAGAAGAAGCTATTGCTGTCACAATGAGATTCCTGCGCTCTGTGGCAAGGGTATTTGTCATTCTTAGTGTCGAAATGGCTTCTTCCAAAAAGAAAAAGTAAGTGTGGAGGGTGTTTGTTTTCATTGTTTGCTTTTATTTAATTTTAATTCTCTCTCAACGTGAGTTGATACTAATCACCAAGAGACAGAAACATTTGAATTAATTTACAGTCTGTAGACAGCATTGTTTATGATGTGTGTACATCTGAACTGCTGCTATCGTGTAGTTTAAGTTTACTTTCTTATTAACATAAATGCTGAACTTCTGTGTTTAAAACTTCAGGATTTTTGTTGGTAGGTTTTCTTAAGTTGATTTAAAAAAAAATAAAATATAATCTATGACTGTTTGTCAGTGGTAATTTAAATATCCAGCCCTAATCTCGTTATTGAATGAGTGTTTTTAACTGACTTCAGTAGCTTTGCATATATATGAACATATAGCAACACTATGTATTAAAGATAACTGTTTCAACTTTCTGAAAAAAATTGATACGAAGAATTTTTAAAAGACAACCTACTTAACCTTTATTTTTCTTTTTTGAAAATTTTTTTTCCCCTCTAGCAATTTTATCCCACAGCCAATTGGGAAATGTAAACGTGTATTCCAGGCATTATTGCCTTATGCTGTTGAAGAGTTGTGCAATGTAGCAGAATCTCTAATTATTCCAGTCAGGATGGGAATTGCACGTCCTACAGCACCCTTTACTCTAGCTAGCACTAGTATAGATGCCATGCAGGGAAGTGAAGAACTGTTTTCTGTGGAGCCTCTACCACCAAGGCCATCATCTGACCAGTCTAGCAGGTAAAGCTTGCTTTTTTTTTTTTTTTTTTTTTTTTTTTTCAGAGAATGTTCAGGGTGGATTTGTTGTTTGTTTTGTTTTATTGTTAGCATTTTGCTAACAGAAAAGTGGTGAAGCTTTTTATTCTGGCCAAGCATTTTGGAAGTACTTCCTACTTGACAGATAGTGATGTCCAGAGATCTTAAGTTATAACCCTGCCCCTTTTCCTGCCTGTACCCCCAAAGTTCCCACTCAGGTTTTGTAAGATCGCTCAGGCCCTTGTCCATTTAGGCTCTGAATCTCTCCAAGAGTGGAAATTCCACACCATGTTTTAGTGTAATTTTTTCAGATTGGTAACTGCCTAATTATGAAAACTCTTTTAAGATATTATTTTTTAATCTAACAGGAATTTCTTGTTTTAACTTACAGTAATTTTTTCCTGCCTTTCACTATTTACCTCTGAAAAATACCAAAAAATGTTTTTGCCAGCTTTTATCTGAATGAAATTGGTCTACTGAATTTGGATGTATTTACATATGAAGCTTGGAGTTTCTCTTACTAGTTTAAAAGATTTTACTGGCTTTTGGTGTTCCAGTTGTGCTAACTTATCATTTCAGTTTGGCTTTGCTATCAGCAAGTTATTTGGCCTCCTGTGCCCCCCATCTAGGAACAAAGTTGATCATACTTTCGTGATAAAGCTACATAAGTTTTTTTTTTTTTTTTTGTCTAGCTATTTCAGTGGGGTTTTAGATTTTCTAATATATATATGTTTATTTGTTATAACACCTTCTTTCTTCCCCATTTTATTTATTTATGTGTTTATTAATTAAAGTTCTAGTCAGTCTCAGTCATCCTACATCATAAGGAATCCTCAGCAAAGACGAATCAGCCAGTCGCAGCCAGTTCGTGGCAGGGATGAAGAACAAGATGATATAGTTTCAGCAGATGTGGAAGAGGTCAGTTTTCTAATTATTTTACTTCCTAAGCATGGCACCTGATGCATTAGCATATGCTTTAACACCTGATCCAAAAATGCATACATCAGGACCTCCAGTTTGCAAAACTGAAACTATCCCTTATGGTATTGTTGAGTCCATGAAATGCCGTAAGCATTTTACTTTCACAGAACTTTGTAATAAGCATTGTTTTGTATTCAACAGTAGTCTCTTCAGAGTATGAGATGTGCCTTCAGTTTGGCCAAATATGTGTTAGTCTACCAATAAATGGATCTGTAATATTCTTTGTATGTAATTTTACACTGTATTAGATCTTCCCATTAAAACACTTCGAAGGTATATGGTTACTAGAGGATGGTAACTCTTCAATGTATTGAAATGACTTCTGGGTTTTATAGTCAGTTTTATCCTTTCAGCATAAAAATCTAATATCCAAAGCTATTTCTCATTTGTGGGCATGGATTATTTTTTTTTTTTTATGATGCTGTGGCATCAACAACTGTAAACAACTACTGTGGCTGAAAGTTCATTTTCTGTTTATGTCAATTCAATTGTGAGACCATCTGAAATGTATTTCTGAAATGTATTTTCTTGTTCAGTAGTTATTTATATCAAATGCTGCACTTGTTTGTTTCTGAAAATATGTAAATCATGTTCTATATGGAATTTATTGTAACATAAAATTAAAATACTCTTCCCAGGTTGAGGTTGTTGAGGGGGTAGCTGGTGAGGAAGACCATCATGATGAGCAGGAAGAACATGGTGAAGAAAATGCTGAAGCAGAAGGGCAGCATGATGAGCACGATGAAGATGGTATGTGTAACATACATTGTGCACATTGCTGGTTGGGTTAACAAACTGTGCATCAAAAATGAGATCTTCATTGCCACCAGAGGTCGTGATCTATGAGACTGACATGAGCAGAGAGAATGAAAGGGTTTAGATGATTTTAGGGCAAAATTATGTACAGTTCGTATTAGGACCGTGCAGAAGCATTTTTGTTTTTCTTCATGCACGAGCAGAGAATATTGAAGTATCAAAAAATAAAAAAAAAAAAAGTTTTGGTACCAACTTCTGTTTTACCTTTTGTATTTGCTGCTGCTGACTGTATGGGTACAGTTTCTTACACAAACTCTTTGGATTGAAAAATAGTTTACTCTCAAATGGCTAATGATAGAGTAGTGGTTATAGTAGGTGTTCTCAAAAGGGATCTGAAGCATCATGGGCTGGTTTTCAAATCAGTCATATAACACTAAATTCTGGATCAAATTTTTAATAGATAAAATTCGTCCATTATGTATGAAACTTTTTTGCCATTAATGTCATTATCTTGTATGAGTCACTTTGGGATTAGGTTGCCCAAGGCTATGATAAAGAAAAAAATAACCTTTCTTACTGCGTCTTGTGTTTCCAGTTAGCTAATTTACAGGACAGGAAATGAGTTTATTTGCTTGCTGAGTATTCAGAACGCTCAATTTCAAAACTTAAAATTGAATAGAACCTGTATTTTTAGGTAGATCTACTTGAGAAATTTTTCAGTTTTCAGATGTTTCTTGGGTATTTGTTTGAAACAGCATGTGGTTAATTGTCCTAATATACATATGGGAAAAGTCATGAAGTCTTTTGGTTTTAGTGATGCCTTGAATCCTTCAAGCCTTAATTTTCAGCATGTGTGTGTTGAATGTATATGTGCAGTATTGAGTGAGAAGGCCAGGGATTGCTAACTGCTGGAAAATGAGGAAATAAGCTACAAGTATTGCTGCATATTTGCACTCTCTGTGCTCTTTCCCTGCGTATCTATTAGTTTTTGCTATAGCAAGAGGCTCTGGGTTTAGTTTAATGTCTTTGATCCACCACAGCCATTCTGTTTTTTTCTGTTTTTAAACATGAGATTTTTTTTTTATATTGTTTTTGTAGGCAGTGATATGGAGTTGGATTTGCTAGCTGCTGCTGAAACAGAAAGTGACAGTGAGAGTAACCACAGTAATCAGGACAATGCTAGTGGGCGCAGAAGTGTTGTCACTGCAGCTACTGCTGGGTCAGAAGCAGGTATGCCACATCATCTCGTGTTTCATCTAGCTGTTGAGGTGTTAAAACTAAGTTACTCAGGAGAAAGAAATGCTAGTGGTTTAATTCAGCTTTAATAAGGGCGGGGCTGTTTTCATCTAAAAAAACGTTATCCTTCATGTTCGGATCTGGACTCTATCTGGCATTCCAAAGATGCCCTGGAGAAATTATTTATTTTGTAGTTAGATTGAGCAGAGCAAGAATTACTTGATTATGACATTTCATAACAAATACCTTTTCCTTGTAATCTTATTTTCCCTTTCTTTTTCCTCTTCACCCACCTTCTTCTCTCCCACCTCCATCTTTCCATTTTTCTTGTTTTTCCTTTGCTTTTCCTTTGCCTGTAGTTGGAAAAAGCTATGCAGACATTTTCAGAACTTGTGCTAAAATTAGACCTGTTTTTTCTACTCTTACGAAGCTTCTGCCTGTGTTAGCTAGAAATTATCCAGTATTGTTGTGGAGGGCAATGAAATGTTTTCACTCATTTTTAGCGTAGAAGTTAGCTGTGGTTTAAAAGAAAATGTGTAACTTGGCCAGCCATTTTAAGGCTTCTTTGAAAGAAACTGCTGTGCTGTCCAGTTTGAAAGCCCAATTTTTGAACTCATTGCCTGGGGACAAAATCAGTGAAGATTTTAAGAATTGAATTGTTTCTTAATTTCTATTCTGAAACTCAGGTAATCTTAGTGGTTTGTTGTGAACCTGCTATGGAAAATGTACAGTATGTCGTAAGGATAGCTTGTTAAATTAGTAGTTGTGGCACCTTATAGTGTGTGTAGTTTGTTCTCGTGAAAACGTTTACAGTGATTACGTGATATGTGCATGTGTGTACACAGCTGTAGTTGTCAATTACTGCTCATTGCTTGTTTTCTTTAATAGGAGCTAGCAGTGTTCCGGCATTTTTTTCTGAAGATGACTCTCAATCAAATGATTCTAGTGACTCGGATAGCAGCAGCAGTCAGAGTGATGACATGGAACAGGAGACCTTCATGCTTGATGAGCCTCTGGAGCGAACCACAAATAGCTCACATGCCACTGGTGCTGCCCAGGCGCCCCGTTCGATGCAGTGGGCTGTACGTAGTACCCAGAACCAGCGAACGCCAAGCACTGCTCCTTCCGGCACATCTACCCCAGCAGGCAAGTATGAGCAAAATGCATGCGTGAATGTCAGTTAACTTGTGGCTTTACTCTCTTCTGTTTTCTTTTGTTCTCCTAAGAATGAAATGTTATGTATTTCTTTCAGAAGGATAGCAATGATATGTCTTGCCTGTTCCATTTCTGGGTTTGAATTTAACAAAAGGAGGGATCTAGTTTAGTTCTTGAGATGTTACTATCTACAGTAAGCAGACTCTTACAATTCTTTTTTGTAGGTAGTAACTTTTTAATAGGTGTAGTTGTTAAGGTCAGTAATATTTACAAGTTTTTTTTCTTTCCTAGAAATGTTAATTATATTGGTCAATACATAAAATGCATGGCAAAGCTTAAATTAATTAATGTCATACTTTTATATTTAGCGAGTTCAGCAGGCTTGATTTACATTGATCCATCAAACCTACGCCGGAGTGGTACCATCAGTACGAGCGCTGCAGCAGCAGCTGCAGCACTTGAAGCCAGCAATGCAAGCAGCTATTTAACGTCTGCAAGCAGTTTAGCACGAGCATACAGTATAGTGATACGACAGATATCTGACCTAATGGGTCTCATTCCCAAGTACAATCATTTAGTGTACTCCCAGATCCCAGCTGCAGTGAAGCTGACTTATCAAGATGCAGTTAACTTGCAGGTAAGAATATCCGGAAGCTTGCAGATAAGCATAATTTCAATATAGTGGAGTTTTTTTCTGAGGTAGAATGATGGGTTGTTGAGGTTGAATGGGACCTTTGGAGACTAGCTAGTCCAAATTCACTGCAGTCTAAGTGGAGAAGGCTTTTGAGGACTTTGAAATTCTCCACAAGTGAAAACTTCTCAACTAGTCTGCACAACTTACTGCAGTGCTGGACAGATCTCACAGTGAAAACAGTTTTTTCTTATGTTTAAATGAGTTTTCCAAGTATTTCAGTTTGCACCTGTTGCTCTCTGTCCATTCACTGGATACTGCTGAGAAGGCTTTTTACCTTTTCATCAGGTAAAGAGTCATTAAGAGCCTACTGAGTCAGTTTCTTGAGGCTAAATGGTACCAACTCTCCTGGGTTGCTCTTGTTTGAGAGAGAACATAGATTGAAGTAACTCTAGTTTAGTTTACTAATTCCATTAAATTGTTTGTGTATTTTTTTTAATTATATCAATATTCTTGTTTGACCTGAGTTATTGAGTCTCATAAGATATGCAAGTTAGCAAGGTCCAAATAATTGAGGTAAAGAATTTTCAAAATGTATTTGTTTGCTTTTGCTTCTTGCAGAGACATAATCATCTCTTCCCTCTTATTTACATATTTTTGGTACTGTGCTCTTGACTGTTGATCTTTGAAAGTACATGTGAAATGCAGAATGCACCTTTAGAGAAATAATTGGGAGGGAGAATTAGTAACTGGCATGCATAGGCAAAAACTAGTCTCAGACACTAAAAATGTCTGAAGGAGGAACTTCAGTGTTTTGACTGTGTTTATAGGTTTGAATATGGGAATACTATATAAAGGCAAATCAATACAGACTTCAGTACAGAAATCAGCTGTAAGAGTATTACTGCTGCTTTAGAGAGTTCAGGAATTCAAGCAGTGATATTTTTTTTTCTTGCTGTTAATAGTAGAGTGTTCTGGGGTGTGGAAACAATGTAATTACTTGTAGTTGTGCCGTGAGGTATCTGTATTGGCTGTATTTTCACAATGCAGTGGAAGGTTTTTGTTAGGGAGAGGATTGATGCATGGATGTTCCTGTCCTTCAGTGATTCCAGAATAAATATGTAGGGAAAGAAAGAAGAGAACCCAGATTAACTACTGACGGGGCCAAAATAAATTTCTGTGCAGAAGATTCTTTGTGGGAAAGTATTGTTCTGAGTAGAGATGGCATAATAAGTGCACAGGAGTGTTGTCTAGCTGAAGCAGTGAGTGGTGTGTATTGGTCTGTGGAACTCTGAGAGCTGAACTTTGATGTAGAAACAAAAATGGGGGTTGAGTTAGGGTTTTGTGAGTCTGCTGGATATAAGAAAATGTTTGAAGCATGAGGGATGCTTTTAAAGACCAGAATATAAAGAAGATTTGTGTTGAATCAAAAAAAAAAAAAAAAAGGGGGGGGGGAGGAGAGGAGAATAGAGGAGGGGATAGGTAGAATAAAAACTAATACAGTGGAGTTAGGAAATGGCAAGAAAAACAGGCTGCAGAGCTAATTTTGGGACCAAATGAGGAAAAGACTGAACTAGGAAGGGAAATCTTGCATGCAGGCATAGATCTGGACGTAGGTCTTAATTCTGTCTTAACGGAATTAGTTGTGAGTGGTGAAGGCTGGGGAACAGCATTCCAAGATGAGGACTGAAAAGCTACCAAAACAGTGGAAATTAAACCAAAATCCCCAGAATGTGTACACCTGGGAGGTCCTGTGTGGTTATAAGGTGAGAATTAGAAAAAGTGCCCAAAGAAAAGAGCGGGATGGTGAGAATGCTTTACGGACACCAGGCTAGTAAGTGATGAGATCTGTACACCTAAACAGTAAATCAACTGTTTCACTAAAGATTTCAGAATTTTTAAATTTTTTGACTCCTGGATGGGCTTTTACAACCTCTTTGTGGGAGAAGTGATGTAAATGTAAAAGCCATGGGTGAGGGCTTATGTTGAAATTGCATTCTTATCATCTAAATGTGTTGTTTGTAAAACTCACTAAATCTCATTCTGTATAGAATTATGTAGAAGAAAAGCTTATTCCTACTTGGAATTGGATGGTTAGTATAATGGATTCCACAGAAGCTCAGCTGCGTTATGGTTCTGCATTAGCATCTGCTGGTGATCCTGGGCATCCAAATCATCCTCTCCATGCTTCTCAGAACTCAGCCAGAAGGGAAAGAATGACAGCCCGGGAGGAAGCCAGCTTAAGAACACTTGAGGGAAGAAGGTATGAAAATAGTCTGTTTGCTGGATGTGGTATGAGTGTTGTTTTTATAGTCAAATCTTTACATTTGCAGACTTTTAAGGATTTACTTTGGTAACATAGCAGCAGTTTTGATGTTTGCTTTTTGTGTTGTTACAATTTAGTTTATTCTGATTTACTAGATTCATCTCAAGTATTAACTGTTAGTAATATATTGCACTTGAGCCACTAATGCATAGTGAAGCATGACATTGTGATCATTACTCTTATTGCACTTCTTTGAATTCTGACATCTGTATTTCAGATGCAGAGACTAACTTGGAAAGGATGCCTGTGCTGCCTAATTCCTTTGTATTCCTTTCTTTTCTTTCACCAGACGTGCCACTTTACTCAGTGCCCGTCAGGGAATGATGTCAGCACGTGGTGATTTCCTGAACTATGCGCTGTCTTTGATGCGTTCTCACAATGATGAGCACTCAGATGTTCTTCCTGTTCTTGATGTCTGTTCACTAAAGCACGTAGCTTATGTTTTTCAAGCCCTTATTTATTGGATTAAAGCGATGAATCAACAGACAACATTGGATACTCCTCAGCTGGAACGGAAAAGGTATCAAGTCTGACTCATAGAAACAAACTTTATTAAATGTTGTACATGCCCCCATCTTTCCATCTTTGGAGGTGGTAATCAGCAGCTCAAATACTTACGTTTGTCTATATACGTAAGTGACTCTGAAAGGAATGCCTCCTATTTATTTCTGTGGAAACTACAACAGATACAAAGAGCACAGTATTACTAATTGATAGAGCAGATTTTCAGCTACAGAACGCTTTTTTGACATGGTTACCACCATTACCTGTGTGCTTTTGCCAGTGATGAACAAAAGCAGGGCATACCACACTTGTAAAAATCTGACATAGTGGAGATGACCCACACTTTCACAGCTGCTATGATGGCATCATTGCTAGGTTGTGTAGCAACATTTTCCTATCTTTCATTGGCCTGAATAATGGAAGTCATAAGGTGCCAAATCCAGACTATACGGTGGGATGATAAGGACAGTCCAGCCAAAATTGATAGTGTCCTCTATGATCTTCAGATTGGTATGAGGCCTGAAATTGTGTTGCGAGAGAGAGACTCTGGCAGCTTGAGCCTTCAGCTTAGTCGATATCACAGTGCATCAATCGGAGTTGGTGGTTAATCTGGTTTCCAGGAAATCCGGAAGGTTGTAATGAAATAGGAGGCATTACTTTTGGACAGCCCTTGTGATTTCAGAACATATTTGAGAATCCATGTGCTGCCACAAATGAACACTAATCAAAGTTCTTGATCCTTTTTATAATACAGTAGAATCCATTTCTCTGGTAAACAATTCAGAAACCTGATTAATTTTGATATGATTTGCATTATTTTTTTAGGTTATCTAGCTTGTTCTACACAAGTGAATATATTATGGACTATTATTCACCTGTAATTCTTCCCCTAATTCAAGGTTCCCAGGTTTTTTTAATATTGGCATAGTCTTTAAAAAAGAACGTACCCACCGATGCCTTAAGCTTTAACTTCAGCTCAAGCTCTAGAGGTGGTCAAATGGGGTAACTGTGTAAGTAATGTAGTGATTATGTAATGAAAAGTACTCTACAGCTCTGAACACCACCTCCTCATGCAACAGCTCTACTTACTCACCAGTCATTTCAGAGTTCTTATTTATAGCTTGCAGATATAACTCTTGTTTAGGGTCTGGCTTTTTATTGACTTCTACAGCTGTAAATGCTTTTTATTCTTTTAGAACTCGAGAGCTTTTGGAGCTGGGTCTTGACAATGAAGATTCAGAACATGAGAACGATGACGACACCAATCAAAGTTAGTATACAGAAATGCTCCTTTAGCATGCTAAAATACAACACTTTTGTAGTGTTTTTGACCCAATTAGCTAGTTGAGACATTGAGTAAATTTTTTTTTTACTTGCTATTTCATCTACTCTCTCTCAAAGCTGCAGTTTGTGCCCTTACTTGGAGTTCTGCACAATTGCAGAATTCAGAATTTGAATTTGAGTTGAACTGTAGCAGTTGTGATCTGTTGAAAATGTTGCCAAAAGTAGTGAAGTGTGTATAGGGGAGCAGTGCACATTCAGTAAAATTTGTTGGAGTAAAAGGTATAAAAATGACAACTAAACAACTTAAATAAAAATGGGGGGGGGGGGGGGGGTGGATCAGCAGAAATGTCGTATAGAACTGTTAAAGTTATTGGGAGGTGGCTTGCATTCCTGCTCCTCCAGTCAGATAGCTAAGAAGGATGCTTAATTTTTGATAATTTATATTCTTTTTGCTTTTATAACTGAAAATTGAAGTGGCATCTCTCTGATGTTTAGGTGCCACGCTCAATGACAAAGATGACGACTCCCTTCCAGCAGAAACTGGCCAAAACCATCCATTTTTCAGACGATCAGACTCGATGACATTCCTTGGCTGCATTCCACCCAATCCTTTTGAAGTTCCTCTGGCGGAAGCCATTCCCTTGGCAGACCAGCCCCACTTACTACAGGTGACACCAGAGATAGCATTCGGGAAGATAACTGAACTTTACTTTTTCTTTTCTAACTGAAGTATATTATTTACCCAGAATGCTTTTGTTAATTTTCAGCCAAATGCTCGCAAAGAAGATCTGTTTGGTCGACCAAGCCAGGGTCTGTATTCATCTTCTGCCAACAGTGGGAAGTGCTTAATGGAAGTTACAGTGGATAGAAACTGCCTTGAGGTAGACTTAAAGATTTTATTATTTTAAACAATGCAGATAATTTAAACTAGTACCTTAATTCCCAAAAAAGATGCTTCAATTTATAGTAAAAATTTTAAGTAGCTTTCAGAACAATAATTTGAAAGCACTTTAAGTGTGAAAACTTTTGACTTCTATTTTAATTTCTACTTTTGTATTAATTTTTTTTGAAATGTAATAATTTGTATAGTTACTGATTAATAGCAGATTTTGGGCAATATTTTTATAAAGGCTACACCATGATCTATGTTAATTTTGAAATGCCATTTGAGTACTGATTTGTAATAAGAAATATTACTGTGGGGTAAATTTGACATACCTTCAGACTGAACATAGTGAAATAAGTATATGAAATATAAATGTAAAACAGGGAAACTGTTTCCTATTTGTTGAAACCATTGAGTTTGTGTATTATCAAAGCAATTGCAGTTATTTTTCTGTGTTGTAAGAATAATGTGTTTCCTGAAAAAGCCTTTGCTTTCAATAAACTGTAATTAACTTTAACTTTTCCTTGTTTAGGTTCTTCCAACTAAAATGTCTTATGCAGCCAACTTAAAAAATGTTATGAGCATGCAAAATCGGCAGAAGAGAGAAGGAGAAGAGCAAAATGTGCCTACAGAAGAATCAGAGAGTTCAAAACCAGGACCTTCAGCTCATGACCTTGCAGCACAACTGAAAAGCAGCTTGTTGGCAGAGATAGGACTGACAGAAAGCGAAGGGCCACCTCTCACATCTTTCAGGTAGTTGGACTTAAAATTACTATCTGAAATGCTACTGAACTGATAAAAGGATATTTAGGACTCTAAAATCTTTTAAATTAAAACGGGTATTTTTATTTAGTTTGAATGTGTTGTTTGTATTTAGTAGCTTTTAAATGAACAGTTTGCACAGACTTCGAGACTGTTCAACTACTAAAAACCCTTTACTACCTGACTTTCTTCTGCATACATAGTATGACTTATTAGTAAGCCATGTGAAAAATGGGAATTGACAGCTTCCCATCTGTGTCTTTAGATAGCAGCTCCATTTTATGCAGCTAGGGATTGAACAGTCTTCATTTAGAGTTAGCGCTTATTTTTTTTTTTAAACAAAATTTTCAGTTGAAGGCAGCCCCAGAAGAGTGCATTCCAAGAAGCAATGAAGTTGCATGCTTTTGGAGTAATTATCTTTTTGAAGCAGGATTTGAATTTCAGCTGTAGTAGTGTTCTATTTTTGCAACTGTTAGCCAACATAAATTTAACTTCTCTGTTTAAATCAACATGTATTATAGGAGACAGATAACTTAATAAAGGCTTTAGGATTAGGAGAAGTAACCATTAAGTTATCATGGAGAGTAGACATCCAGCTTAATTACTTTCTATGAAATTAAAGTTCATTTGACTGGCTTCATAAAAATTACATGCTTAAGTAGTTGTGAATATTTAAAACCTAGAACCACTAAAATTGGTGCTAAAATTTGCAACAATACACAAAATCCTGAGCCTCAATAGAGGATTCTCAAGCATAGCTGTAGGAGCAAGGAGTCATGTTTAGAAGTTTGGGGATTATAACATAGAACTGAAAAGTACTAACTTCTTAAAAATCTTAAGGTTTATAATTAGCATTTCAGTATGAATGTCCTGTCTGCTCTTCCTGTTTAAAAAGGAGAGCTGTAATGCACCTTTACATAAAAGGAGGAATGACATCCAGAAAGTTTTTTCATCTTTCTTTCACCTGTGGCACAACGTGTGGGATAATGTTTCATTCTCATGACCACATTTTGAGAAGAATTCTGAATTGAAAAAATCAACTGATCTAAATTACTGAAAGTTCTTAGTCTGGAGACAATGTCTAATCTAAGTAAATAGAGCTCACAACTTGTTTATTGGAGTGGAGGAGGAAAGACTCCATTATGTCAGCGTTTTTTATATTTTTCTCCTTGGTAAATCTGCTAGATTTTCACATTCAATTTATTTTGAAGGCTTTTTTCCTCCATTGTAATTGCTGCGAAGTAGTCTTACTCATTCTTTGTTCATTCCAAATGCATATCGAGTTATTAGCTCCTTCATATGCTGATACGTAGTAATTGATTAGCACAGTAGGCAAAAGCCATTTTTAACTGGCCACACTCTAGGGCATTGTAAAACCAGGCTCAGTGTTTTATAATTCCATATATATTAAGCCGAGTTGTATTGGTTAAGCCTGTACAGTACGTGGAAAGACCTCTCAAGAGGATTTATGATCAGATTACCTTACTGTAGATAACAGGTTTTATTATTTAAAGTGTATTGGTTTTATCTGTGAGTGCAGTGTAGAATGTTTTAACTCGCATCTTGCTTAGCTTGTAATTAGCATGATCCTTTGAGCTCTACTCCTCTAGAGTGTAGTTGGGTGACAGACTAGTTTGTCAGAAATCAAGAACTTACTTGGAGGCAAGATGTTACATAAAAAGTAGAAGTGCACCAAATGTATCTAAATTTAATTTTATTTTATATCCTTCTTTTCTCAGACCACAGTGTAGCTTCATGGGCATGGTTATATCTCATGACATGTTGCTGGGACGTTGGCGTCTTTCTTTAGAGTTGTTTGGTAGAGTATTCATGGAAGATGTTGGAGCAGAGCCTGGATCGGTATGTACTTTTTAGTAGGAAAACAATTATTTTTCCAACTAACTATGAACTTCTCTTATTCTAATGTTATTTTTTTATTTTAAGATCCTGACTGAACTAGGTGGCTTTGAAGTGAAGGAATCAAAGTTCCGCAGGGAGATGGAAAAACTTAGAAACCAGCAGTCCAGGGATTTAACGTTGGAGGTAAAAAATGTTAGTTGTTCTTCCAAATTTGTCTCATTGGAAGTTGAACCATAAGACGTTGCGTTAACTTAATAGATGAAGCTATGTTTCAGAATCTGCAAGCAGTTGTCTTAAACCTTACTATGTGAGCTGTGTTGTGATTATGGTGTAGTTTTTCATTATCTATTTGGTATTTTTTGAATCTATGCAGAAGTGTCCAGATGCTTCCTTGTGAAGCTGAAATTCTCTCGATATGATGGTTATAAAGAACAGGAAAAAAAAAGTTTTGTGTTTTTTTTTTTTTTTCACTAGGTTGATCGAGACAGAGATCTTCTAATTCAGCAGACCATGAGGCAGCTCAACAATCATTTTGGTCGCAGGTGTGCCACCACTCCGATGGCTGTCCACAGAGTAAAAGTTACTTTTAAAGATGAGCCCGGTGAAGGCAGTGGTGTAGCACGGAGCTTTTATACAGCCATTGCACAGGCTTTTCTGTCAAATGAGAAACTGCCAAATCTAGATTGTATTCAGAATGCCAACAAGGGCACCCATACAAGTAAGTGAAATACTGCAGTTAATTTACAGATAGTATTCATTAAAGCATCAAATGCTTTTTTTATATGTTAAAATGCTTTCTGTTCAGTCAGCATAGGAACTGTGAAAATTGTGTATGTTATTTCTCTGAGGCAAGAAAATGGATTTTTTTGTGTTTTCAGAACAAGAAGTTGATGGTTTTTCTAGAAATGAGTCCACTTCAGAAGTTCTTAGCTTTTTTGAGCATTTTTCTCTCCAGTAGATTATCAAGATTTTATGTCAAGATTTTACTTAGTGCAAACTTTTAAGTTGACTGCTGCATCTGGCTTGTCACGAATATTTGTAAATGGTTTTTGAAACTGTGCAAACTTTTGAGATCTCTTTGCATTTGTAAGTTCATACAAACACTTCAGGTTCCTTTCTTAAGCGTGGCTGAGCCTGGATCACTGCGTTCTTTCATGTCTTTCAAACTGCCTTCCAAAACTACATCCTTCTTATACTGAAATTTAGGACGGAGAGAGAAGTATAAAAATACTGAGGGTTATGGTTTTTTTTTCTTTCTCCTTAAGGTCTTATGCAGAGATTGCGAAATAGGGGGGAGAGAGATCGAGAGAGGGAGCGCGAGAGAGAAATGCGGAGAAGTAGTGGCTTAAGAGCTGGTTCTCGGAGAGACAGGGATAGGTAAGTGATACATTCTGAGTTTGTTGGAGCTGATTGGTCAAATGGAATAACTGCCTGGGTTATCTTCAGAAAGATACTTCTGCTTACTCAAATGTCTTTTTCACTTTCAAGACCAAATTATATTGAATTTAAAGAAATAGCCACATATACTTTTTTAAAAGATTATGTAGTTGATACTAGTATTGATAGGTAGTCTCAACAGTATGCCATAAATCTCTCTGTTAAAACACTTAACAACAAACTTGTGTACTAGCATGAAGTTATGGGGTGGTTTAGAAACAGTATTGTCATTGGTGACACACTTGACTGCTTCATCTAAAGTACTGATAGTATCAAAATATCTGTTTTATTTTGATTCTCTGACTCTGAATAATTCTACATAGCTATGAGAAATATTCCTGATATAAAATCTAATGCTATTTAGAATTTGTGTGTGGGGGAATAAAAAAAAGAAAAAAGTCCAGAGTATTTTTATTTCCTCTAAAATTAGTATAAACTGCTCTAACTTTTTTTAAGGGACTTTAGAAGACAACTTTCCATTGACACAAGGCCTTTTAGACCAGCATCAGAAGGAAATCCTAGTGATGATCCTGATCCACTTCCTGCACATAGACAGGCGCTTGGAGAAAGGCTCTACCCTCGAGTGCAAGCAATGCAGCCAGTATGTCTTAGCTAGTACATTAAATGATATGTCAAGTATCCCTCATCATTCAATTGAAAAATTAATTTCCTAGTCAATTACTAACTTACCTGAACATAGTTGAACATGTATGCCTGCTTTGTATTCTTTAGGATATTCTTCAGATTTTGCTTCTGTAATTTGTCATGTAGCCTGTAAGGTATCTTGTAATGCATTCTGTATTTTAATTCCTTAAACTTTCATAAAACTGTATTTGAAAATGAGAGAACTGGCAGAGAATAGTAACGTGTCATTCTGTATCTCCAGGCATTTGCAAGTAAGATCACAGGAATGTTGTTGGAATTGTCCCCTGCTCAGCTGCTTCTGTTATTAGCTAGTGAAGATTCCCTTAGAGCAAGAGTTGATGAAGCAATGGAACTCATTATTGCACATGGCAGGTAAAGTATTGAGGATTCTGTAAGAGGTGAAATCTGATTTTGTGGTTAAAGCACTTTGTACTGTGCTGAATTTAACTGATACATATACCTTACTCATTGCTTTGTTCTAGACTTTTTTCTTTGGATAAGTGACTTGTTGACTTTGGTTTAATTAAATGTCTGGTTTCAGGATATTTCTTATTGTGAAATTAAATCATCATTTGCCTTTTTTTTTTTTTTTTCCCCTGTCAAGGGAGAATGGTGCTGATAGTATATTGGATCTTGGAATGCTAGACTCTTCAGATAAAGTGCAGGTAACGTACTGATGCTTAAATAGAAGGAGGAGATCCAGTTATCAGTTAATTTTAGAAACTGGCTGGAGTAGTCTCATCATGCAGCGCAGAGTTCTATGTAATTATCTTGTGGAGTTATCAAGAATATATCTTTACTCAGATAAAGAGGTTTTTTTTGCTATTTGTTTATGCCTTTGAAAAGATTAAGTAGTAATCACTCAAAAAATATAAAACATTACCATTATAAAATGTAATCTTTGAGTTGGATTGCAAGAGCTTGCTGAAGTGGCTTGGTAGCTAGAAGTACATTTGTGAATTACTATTCTGGCTTTCAAAACAGGAGAATAGAAAGCGACATGGTTCCAGCCGCAGTGTAGTAGATATGGAATTAGATGATACAGATGATGGGGATGATAATGCACCACTTTTCTACCAACCTGGAAAACGAGGTTTTTATACACCGAGACCTGGTAAAAACACAGAAGCAAGGCTGAATTGCTTCAGAAATATTGGCAGGTATGTGATTAACTTACTTGTCTGAAAAAAATATAAAAGATGAGTATTCAAAGTATCAAGGAAGAGTGCCGTTGATGCAGGCTGCAGAAACTTCATTTATACTTTATTTGCTCTGTATCTTGCTCTGGGTGCTGAATAGTGGAGGATTTGCACACCTGGATATTTCTTTTTGTGTTGTAATTCATCTTTTCTTAAGCTTTTATACTGCAGAAAATACAATGTCCACAGTTTTCTTTTGTGGATCGATAGGACTGGGAAGCTTAATTCTTATTTTAAATTTTTTAATCTGAAAAATTGCCAGTGTAACTTGTGTCATACTAAAACAAAAATCATGTTTATTTTCAGAATCTTGGGATTGTGCCTGTTGCAGAATGAGCTGTGTCCTATCACATTAAATAGACATGTAATCAAAGTTCTTCTTGGCAGAAAGGTAAGTTAATCATAGAAACTTAAATTTGATTTATTCATGTAGAAACTCATCTTTAACTGCTTTTTCTTCCTTGTGTGCATTGACTTGTAGAGTTAGTCCTGGAACTGTAAGTATGCTTTTAACTTGAAGTTATTTTATTTTAGATTGTGAAATGAGTAGATCTAATTGAAGTCATGTATTTGACTAAGATTGAAGGATTTGCAGTAGGTTAGCCTTTGAGTTAGCCCTAAGACTGATGACTTGAAGAGGACAGTACCTCTGGACTGTATCAACATCACGTGTTACCCAAAAACATTTTCCTACTTGATGGAACTAATTGAATTGGATTATAATTAGAATTTTTTCTCAAGTGCAGGGATAAATTAATTCAGATTAATTGTAATCTAAAATTTGGCAAAAATGCCCTTCCTTCCTGCTTCCCTTCCTACCTGCCCCCCCAAAAACCCAGCACTTAATCCTGCACATTTCATTCATTAGTTAAGAGCACTGTAAGATTTCTGATGCAAAAACTTAAGCTGAAGTTTGTTAATGTTGGCCTTTTGTAACAGAAAACAATTCTGATCCCATAACCAGTTACTCAGTGTATGTATGATCTTAACAAATAGTGACAAGAAGATATGTTGTCTCCCCAAAACCTTCCAAGAGAGGTTGCCCTTGAGGGCTTTCTTTTTGAATATATATTTCTTCCAGTTAAATATTCAGTACACCCCAGGATATTTTAGTTAGTTAATAATGGATTACTTTTTTTTACAGCCTGATAATACACAAAGCAAGCAACAGCAACAAATAGGTGGTGTTATACTAATTTTTGGAAGCTGCAGTATATGTCAGTCATTATATGTCTAACAGCAGTACATACTTAAGTGGAGAATAGTCTTTCAGTGTTTTGGAGCACTGATGCAAATTGCTTCCAACTTCAACCAGCCACCATCAAATCTGTACTGCTCTAAGTGGTATGTAGAAGAATTTCTTAAAAACAAAGTCCCCTCATACCTCTCCAAAAACAAGAAAACAAACAGAAGTCCCCAAACTATTAGATTTCTTTATAAGCTCTATGCCCATAATAGCAGGAAAGGCTTTACAAGTCTGTATGTTCTGCTCATGAACTTGAATTGAGTATTATTAAGCATCTTCAACAGCATGCTGAAAATAGGAGCTTGACTGCTGTTATTTTTAAGTGTTTGTATGCTTTGTTACATGAGTTATTTTGCATTGTTACATGTGCATTGTTGTATACTAGTGTTTAGGCACAGGTCAGATTTTGAATATATCTGTAACTAAAGGTATTGAGGTTTTTTTGTTTTTTTTTTAATAGGTGAACTGGCATGACTTTGCTTTTTTTGATCCAGTTATGTATGAAAGCCTTCGGCAGCTTATACTTGCTTCCCAAAGTACAGATGCTGATGCAGTGTTTGCAGCAATGGATTTAGCATTTGCAATAGACCTCTGCAAGGAGGAGGGTGGAGGGCAGGTAAGGACAAAAAGCTGTCCCACTGTAACTTCAGAATTTTATAACTTATGCATGCTGTCTTGTACATATAATGTAGCTCTTAGAAGATCAGCTTTGAAACCTTACACCTTTTTCTAGATTCAAATGCAGCATTCTCTTTAGACACTGAAGTATGGTTTGTTCTGTTTGGTTGAGTTTATCTGTCTTTCCTTGAAGGCGGTGAGGTAGAGCCTACCATAAAACCTACAAAACGACATTAGCATGTAGTAGTAACAGTACTAGTAGTAAATTTTATTTCAGTTTGGAGAAATGTTAAACTATAAATCACCGATCAACGTACATGTCTGTTGTAATAATAGTCTCTTTTTGTCCTTCTTTCCTGCAATGATCTTTGATAATTTGCCATAGGTTGAACTTATTTCCAATGGTGTAAATATACCAGTCACTCCTCAGAATGTTTATGAATATGTCCGGAAATACGCAGAACACCGAATGCTGGTAGTAGCAGAACAGCCTCTGCATGTAAGTTCTTGGTGGAGTGTTGTGGGCTTTTTTTTTTCCTCTCTTTCCTCAGTATGGTATTGCTAATCAGGTTCTTTTTGAAGTGTGACAGCTTGATTAAAAAGACCTTTTTTTGGTTGTAGTTGCACCTCTAGTTATGTGGTGCTGTGAAGAATGACCAATTTTTTTTAACATGATCAAAGATAATTCCTTTTAAATGTGATCTCATTGGTTAAGTATATATGATTGCTCCTTGAGCTTAAATGGCCTCTTGGAATTCTTGCTTTGGGTTTAGCAGCTACTTTATACTAGTCATCTCCGTCACCTTTTGTTTAGCCTTACAGGCAAAAATGTATATAAATCACCTTGAACTACTTACTTGATTGTATTTTTGCTTTAAAAGGAAGAATCTGTTATGACACACAACTTTGTTCTGTCACACAACTTTGTTCTGTTTTACTGGTGTAGCAAAAAACCTATTAATTTAATGACTGTAAAAATATATTAAAAACATTGAGTTTTGAAGCTCTTTTATAAGAATGGCATACTACACCTAAATGTGGTAATTTCTGCTGCAGTTCTGAGGCTAGCAGATTCTAGATTACTTCTGTGCAGATTAGGTCAAAAATTCTACAAAAAAAAAAAGTGTTCCAGGAATTAAATCACTCGGTCTCCGTGTCTGCATGAATTAATAAGTATTTCAACACTCTCTTTATTATAAGAGTTGAAAATTGTAACACTTACATTGAAACATGGATGTATGTGTACACACACATGCATGTGTATTACATTTTTAGAGCAGGAGAGCCATGTGAGTGACTGGGGAAGCAAAGTGGAATTAAGATGCGATGTGCATTTTGTAACTCTCATTAGATTCAGTATAGGTCAGTAAAATATCTGATATTTTCAATGATAGAATATAATTTGCTTCTGCTCCTGTAATTAGTGCAATAGTAGCTCAAACCATTACTATTTTCTTTTGCAATCATATACTTGTACTGCTCTGCTGCTTAATTTGCTGCAGTTCTTTGTTTCTGAAGATTGGCATGTCAGATTGTAAAGCTTTGACAGAAAAGAAGAGCCAAGAGTATAATACATTTAAGTTGATAGGGAATTGGACATGGAACTTGTCCAGTAAATGATATGACTGTAATGTGAATCTTGTGGTTTTCACTTAAGGCAATGAGGAAGGGTCTTCTGGATGTACTTCCAAAGAATTCATTAGAAGATTTGACAGCAGAAGATTTCAGACTTTTGGTAAATGGCTGTGGTGAAGTAAATGTGCAAATGCTTATCAGCTTTACCTCTTTCAATGATGAGTCAGGTATGAAACAACTTATCTCTGCAACTCTGTTTCAGTAACTTTAATGCTGTCTGTTCTACATGAAGTTCCCAGCTTTAAGCTGAAACTACCTCTTAAAATTTGTCATCAGTTGCTAAGTCACTCAAATTGATGACAAAATTTCTGTGGTCTTTCATATACCTTTTAGAGTATTTACTTTGAGTCAAGGCAAAAAAAAAAAAAAAGGCACGTTTTTCCAACTTCGCTGTCACTTGGTGTGAGATAAAAGAATTATGTTACTGGTAGCACGTCTTTCCTTCTGGAAGTTCTGAGCTAATGCTAGAACTATAAGTGTGATGTATGCAGTCTAATGTCTTAAGTTTTTTAAACTCTACTTAGCTTGTACTGGACTTTTTGGTTGGGAGGATGTGATACACTGAGGTATGACAGACTTAGCCTTTATACTCAAAAGTGTGTGTATTAGTTTTGAAATGAGTCTGTCTCCAGTATCAGAGACTGGCTGAGATTCAACTTGCATGCAGTATATTTAGAACAGATCTCTTAATATTTATTGTTTGGTGCACCAACTGAATTACCTAAATACACAACGTGTATTGTTTTTTCTCATAGGAGAAAATGCTGAGAAGCTTTTGCAGTTCAAGCGTTGGTTTTGGTCCATAGTTGAGAAGATGAGTATGACAGAAAGACAAGATCTGGTAAGTTGTTCATTCTTAGTGGAAACGTGCAGAACAGCTGGGATTACTTTTGTATCATTACTGTTCATTCGGTGTGTATACCTACAAAGACTTTGTATGCTAACAGTAAGGTGGCAGACTATAGTAGTAAGAATTGGTTAAACTTTGGGTTCTGGAAACATGAGGTGTGAATCCTAGACCTTGCAGCTGGAAGTAAATGTGGTGTTTCCATGCCCTTATTTACAAATCTGTTATGTGGAAGCATGCTCACGTTCTTTGCGAAGTAGTTCTTAAGCTAAGTTACTGTTGTTAGTCAACTGTTTTGTGGGCTGGTATACTAGATTTCTTGACATTGATTGATTTTTTTTTTTTTTTTTTTTTTCTTTCCCTGGATTGGTTGCTCTCTTAACTTCTGTGTATCCTGAGGGCAATGCATGTGTCCTGTCTCTAAGATGTCAGTAATGATATCATCTCCTTTTTCTCAAAGCCCTTTCAGAATAGCTGATGAGAAGCATGAAAGAAAAAGATTCTGTTTCACTTTGGAAAACTTGCCTGTACATTGTATCCATTCGCTTCTTAAAACTCCTTGCATTTAACTTACTACTTAAGGTACTATCTTTCCTTTACGATTTGCTAACAGGAAACAAGGACTAATCTGAAAAGTGGAAAATCTGGAGCATAATTGTTAAGGAATATCTCTAATTATACTTTAGTAGTGACTCTACTCTGCAAGTCATTATTTGACCCTTGAGAAATAGTCTCCATTGTTGATTTCTGTCTATACAAGTGCTATATCACCTGGTCATGAACCAGCTAGGGAGCAATTTTTGATGTGAGAGGTTTTTTTTGGGTTTTTTTTTTTTTGAGTTTCATATTGTTGACAGTTAAAATCTTCCCAAATGGAGCTGAGGGCATCATATTTACTGAGGATTTCTTGATGCAGGATCATCTTGAGCGCTGCTTTCATTAGTTTTAGCAGGAGGGTATAATATAATGAGCAGCACAGGAAAGGGAATGAAGGAAGCTATTACAGAAGTATACAGCATGAGCACTGAGTTGAGTTGGCATACTGACAGGACTGTACTGTGATCAAACTACTGCGAATATTCTGTGCAGTTTTTTTTTTTTTAAACCTATGTCACAACAGTCATTTGTATGCAGTGTGACTTGTAGCCTTGCCCATCACAACTTTAAATGCTGTCTTCTTTTTATCAGGTTTACTTCTGGACATCAAGTCCATCATTGCCAGCCAGTGAGGAGGGATTCCAGCCCATGCCATCAATCACAATAAGACCACCAGATGACCAACACCTTCCTACAGCAAACACTTGCATTTCTCGCCTTTATGTCCCACTCTATTCCTCTAAGCAGATTTTGAAACAGAAGTTGTTACTCGCCATTAAGACCAAGAATTTTGGTTTTGTGTAGAGTATAAAAAGTGTGTATTGCTGTGTAATATTACTAGCTAAGTTTTGTAGATTTTTCCATTTGTCTATAAAAGTTTATGAAAGCTAATGCTGTCATACCCCTGGTGGTACTTTAAAGATTTAAATGCAGACATTCCTGTACTAAATTTGTAATGTAAAGGCCTAAGGAGCACTGGCAATATCTGATTGCAACAGTTTGCTAGTCAATAACTCCTTGGACTAACCCCAGCCAAAGATGACAGCAGAACAATATAATTTACACTGTGATTTATCTTTTTGCTGAGGGAAAATATGTAAAATGTTCTGAAAATTCACTGCTGCCTTTGTGGAAAGTGTTTCAGCAAAGGTTCTTGTATAGAGGGAGTAGGGAATTTCAAAATAAAAAATTAAGTATGTTCTGTGGTTTATTTTAACTTTTTTATGGTGTTTAATTTGTGGTTGGCTGCGGTTGTGTACCATGTATATTGAACTTGTAAAAAAAAAAAAAAAAAAAAAAAAGAAAGAAAAAAGTTCCTGACAGCTCAGATCCCAGAGTTGTGATCGTTCACTTTTGAAACCACTTTCACTGCAATTTTTGCTCTAGCTGCATTGAACTCTGGCACATCAGATGCCACCACTAATATTTTGCATGTAATCTGTACCTCCAGCGTTTTGGGTTTTTTTTTTTGTACATATGCTGAGGCCAATGCACAGTATTTCATAGTTCACAATCAACATTTTGTATCCCTTTTTCAGTGAACAGACAGTCAGGAGATTGTTCCACTACCAGTTCTAACCCAACACTTGTACTACATTGTCTAACTATGTAAACTCAGCCTGGGCACTTTCTGGTAACTGTAAAATGTTTATAAGATCATGATTATCGAAGATACTTTTTTGGAAAACTTTAATGTTCGTGAGCAGCTTAACTTCTTTTGTATCTAGCATTTTTTTAAGTATCTTGTTACAGTTTTTTAATAAAGAAATTACAGACAAAATACCAAGTCATACTGAAGAAACAATAGTTTTTATTTATTTAGCCATTTATATTTTAGCTAACAGCATGCACCAAGCACAGTTGTTCATCCAAATCTGAATTTTGTAACTGAAAAATTGACATGCAGAAGATATTCAACCCACATTTTACAGTTAGCAGAGAATCTTGAATCAAATGGGCCAGGCAACCCCTTCTTCTGACAGTATTGGTTTGAAGGGAAGGTGGCTTGTTCTGAAAAATCTCAAGGTTATTAGTTTAGAATAAAGTTTTCAAACTGTGTTGTAGTGGGTTCTACTGTATTTTCACTTTTGAAGTGGTTGCTTTGGGGAGGGTAGTCACTGAACATGACCTAGGTCTTGGTTTTCCCAATGCATGCGTGACTTTGGAGACTTGGGGTGATAACTAAAGGCAAGAGCTGCTTTTTTCTGTGTCATAGATTTCTGAAAGCTTAGCGGACTGAAGAATTGAAGCTTAAGGGCTTACAGGGCTCTTTCCTGCTTTTTCAATGCCATGAGTCTGTTAGTAAATTTTTTGTTTTGTTTTGTTTTTCTGGAGAGAGTTAATTGATGTTTCATTAAAATCTGAGTGGAATTCAATTCTGTAGTTCCACTAGATTTTCCTTTGGGTCAACTAGTTGAGGATGGCCAGAAGTTACCTATGTCTGTGATTTTTTTTTTTTTTTGATTTTTTTTTTCCCCTCAGTTTTCATTATTTAGTACCTACAGGTGTGGAACATGGTTGAGATCAGAAGTTACAATCACCAGTTGCCAAACTGATGCTGAAAATCTTATTTTCTAGATAAAACTGACTGTTTCAGGCTTTTGTAGTTAATCTGCAGATAAATCAATACACAGCTGTAGAATTATTTCTGTATTTACTGACACTTCCTAAATCACTCATTCTAGAAAAGAATTGTTTCAGTGTTTGAGGATTGGAGTCTGTTCTGGATTTTCTTTTGTGATCTTCAGTGTATCTTAAATTCAAAATTATATCTGATTTCACTATGCTAATGCTTTTTTTTTTAAAAAAAGAGAAAACCCAGTAGAGCTATGCAAGTCTAAATTTAAGGAGCAGTACAGAGAAAATTTGTACTGGCATGACTGTTCTCATATACTAAGGAATACAGTTAGAGAGGTACAAAGCATTGTGTGTCTTTTGCCTGGGTTTCGAACCAGTCTAATTATTTCATTATCAAAAATGCCTCTAATGGGAATGTTGTGAAGTTAGTAGAAAGCAGGAATAAACAAAAGCAAACAACAGGAACCTGTTAAGAATAGGCCTCAGTTCTACAGTCTGTAAAACTAAAGCTCCCTCCCTCACAAAGCTTTGTGAGACTTGATGTATTAAAAAGTATTCAAGGTCCTTGGATAAAAGGCCATATATAAATGTAAAGTACTGTGTGTATATATATGTATTGTGTGTATATGTATATAAGTGTATGTGTATGTATAACATATAAATATATGTTATATGTATATATATTTCTGTATATAGATTAAACTTTTTTAAAGTCCTGTAATGTATAGCTAGACAAAAATTATGCAGATAACTCATAGTAGCTCACCATATATACACACAAGGCATTCTGATGACAGAAGTGGAGAGGGAATCTAGTTTGATTTATGCTGTGGTCATTGACTTGAAATGTGTATAAATAGCTTTTTTTCCTCTGTATGGTATATTTAAACTATATCAAGATTTTAATAAGAAAAAATGTTTATTAAAATCATACACCTCGTCTCCCTTTGACTTAAGCCCTTCTATTAGTTCACTTCCAAGATGTGGTAGAGAAACAAGTTAAAGCAAAAATCTCTAATACTTTCTATATAGTCCAGATAATTACCTATATTTGTAACTGCTGAAATAGGAGATAGAGGTAGCAACTAACAAAATGTTGCTACCAGCATGCCAGTTCCTATTCTAAGCTAAAGAGAACTGGCTCCTTAGCGTGGTCTTCCCATAGTTAGTCCTCAGTGATAGATTCTATTGACTAGTTTACTCTGTCCAGTCCAGAAGGTAGACTGGTTGCTTCAGATTGGTTACCTTACCTGAAATGAAAAATTACACGGACTTTTCTTATGGAGTGGCCTTTTCTTTCCACTTGGTTTGGGAGTCGCTTTTCTTCCCTGCAAGTAAGTTACTGGCTATAGGTAGCATTTATTGGAAAAAAAGTGAACTGGTGATCTTGTGACTCAAAAGTGCTACTCGTCTTGTACAGAATCAGTCATTCAGGGAGGTATAAAAAATTTAGTTTATCTTTTAAAAGATGTGTGCAGTTGTGCACAGATCTACTGTTTTAAAAGAAGTTTGCTTCACCATGTGTCCAAATAGAAGTGCACAGAGAATAACACATAGGAGCTTCTGATTTCAGCTTTCTGGATGGCAGAAACGTACGAGTCACACCACCTTGTACCTAGCAGGTCTGTTTCACACAGTGCTCTTTTTAGAGGCCTAGTTTAGCACAACTTGGTTGTTTCTAACGCTGTGACAGATTGCTCAGTATATTAGGGCCTTTGTCAGATTGCTCAGTACATTGGGGCCTTAGTGAGGCTTTGGCACAGGCTGCCCAGAGAGCTGTGGGTACTGCATCCCAGGGCCAGGTTAGATGGGCCCTGGGCAGCCTGAGCTGGGGGCTGGCAGCCCTGCTACAGCAAGGAGCTGGACCTGGATAATCTTCAGTGTTCCTTCTGTGATTCTAATTTCAGGAATCTTATCTTCTCCTCTTTCATCTTATAAGCTGTAGATCATGTCTCAGTGCATGAGTTTATGTAAATGGCATTCTAAAACTTTCTGCGCTCACTGACTCTTTCATTTCTCTAGCTTCCTATGGCAAGCAGCTGCCTAGCTTACTGGCTTTGTTCTGCTTTCTCTTTTTAAACTGGATAATTTGACCTTTTAATCGAAACTCTTCAGTTGGCCTAATTCTTTTTAGTACGTAGTCTGCCAAACTGAAATATAAAACTTTGCAAATCCAAAGAACTGGATTTCAGCATGTGTAGTGTTCACTTATCTTAAGCTCTGACCGTCCACGCACACAAATCTGGGTGCGGATTAGTCCTGCAAAAGCTTCACTGAGCATCTCGACCCCTCAGTGCTAGAAGTTTGCGTGTGCTCTGTATGGAGAACTTTGTAATCAAAATCTGTTCTAAAGGTGACGTGCATCACAGTGTCTCTTTGTCCAGGATTTTCTGAATGTAATGCTCATTTTTGTCATTAATCACAAGTTACCATTGTGATACACTGTTTAGTAAGAAGCAGTTAGTTGCTACCCAGTCTTTCAGAACTTTTCTTCTCCATAATGTTGAAACTTCAGTATCCTTCATCCATGACAGCATCTAACACAGCGTATGTTTGAATACAGTAGTCAATATGAACTTACTGGAAAACACATTGCTGCCACAACCCGCGTTAGCTTCTGTGCAAGGAGACTTCTAAGGTGGTTTTCCAGGAAATGCTTATTTTGGACGTGCTGAAATTATTCACATACTGATTTGCACACAGTGAACAGTTTTCAGCTAGGAAGATTGATTTGACTTTGATTTATAAATGAAAATTCTTCAACCTACCAAAAATAGCATTCTTTATATAAAATGTGGTCTCTATAAATGTATTTTTTAAATACAGACAAATATTCTCAAAGTAAATAGTATCACTAGGTGGAGGGAGGGAAGAGACACTCAAATTGTGATCTGCATTTTGGATGTTATTGTTGACAAATTTCAGGGACATCCTGCTCCTCTGGATAATGCCCCTGCACTTTAAGGAGACATCTATGAAAGTTTGGTGAACGCGAGTACCAGAGATTCCATTTCTTGGTCCAGTGCAGTGATGAGAGGAACACTGAGTTGGCGCTTGTATGCTGTCCTGAGAAAGAGCAGGTATGACCCTGAGTTCAGCTGCTGTGCCACCAAGTAGGTTAGGAGCTGAAGAAGGAAGAAAACATCCCATTCACCCGATGATGTTTTCAATAGAACAATACAGGTTCTCCTCAGTAATCTGTGTCTTGCAAAACCGTGCATAATAATACGTGTATTTAATCTGGATGTAAACTATTTTACTATTCCACAAGTGCTTTCCTATATTTCATTACCATGTACATTATGTAATTAATTTCTATGAAGTTGACAGAAGTTGGTGGATTCTTGTGGAGATGTGAGAAGAGCCAGCTGCTGTTTTTTAACCCTCTCTTTCACGGTACAAGTCCTTTGCCACGTTTTTCCTCTGTATTATTCTTCAGGCACTGTGTAAATAGATGTTTACTGTGCATCTGTAGAAGGAGAAGTGTGTCTTTAAGAAATTATCCCTAAATATTCAAAGTCCTTTCTGTTTTTAATTACATGAATTGTTGGTTTGGTTAGGTTTAAAAAACCTAAGGTTTTTCAAGGACAGTACCTCATTTGGAGGTGACTGGATTTAGGGGCAGAGAGCTGGAACTATCAATAGGCAGGTCAGTGTTACTGAATAGTATGATTGGTACTTGAGTTTTGGTGCTTGTCCTTGTCGAGGGGGAAGCATGAGTTCCTGGGAAATCAGCACTGTATTGGGTGCACCAATGAAATTTGTTGGTGTTGATGGGTCATTTGGGCTTGCTCCAACTCAGAGTTCCTCTCATCATTTGCTCTGGATGAAGAAATGGAATCCCTGGTACTCAGTATGTGAAAGAATGGAGCTATAGCTGAACACAGACATTAGACAGCATGTATGGGTACGTTTGGGCAATGAAACTTTAAAACTGACTCAAAAAGAGCAGTAGTCGGATAACAGCAAATGTTTGTATAAGACTGTATTTTCTCATTTTATGCCTGTTACATATTCTGGTGCGCTGTTTAGTGATGTGACACTTAGGTATGTGTTTCTTGTTAGAAAACTCCATTTAAGGAAACCAAACCTGTTCTATGCTTGGGACCAGCAGTCACTCGGACTCAAGAGCTCCAGGCAGCAGTGATGGGGATGGTGCGGTGAGTGCGGACTCTTCCCCATGAGGAACATCAGACCTCCACTTCCTCCTCCTCAAGTGTCTATTCCTGGCACTTTAAGTGCTCCTCTCTACTTTTACAAAGTGGCTCAGTCCTGGATCTGTGTCAGCTAACTGTCTTGGGTGCTCGTCAACTATTTTTCTTTCTCACTGGTGTTTGCTTTCATATTTGTCCAATTTCAAACCGTTGTACCAAACCACTCCTTGCGGTATGGAGCAAGGCTTTTCTTTTTTCTCTCTCTCACCTTCCTGGAATTGTGTTGACAAATGCCCCGTGCATCCACAGGAACTGGAGCCCAAGGGCCTAGCCAGCCTGGAGACAAGGATGAGGAAACGAACAAACTCTGGCAATTACAGTCTCTTGCAGAAATCTCTGTTCATAAGAAGTGACTTGCAATAAATGACAGAAACATTTTAGCAGTGCTTTCACTTTTGCTGCTTTCTCTCACAGCCCCTGCAAGCAAGTCCAGGGCAAGGGCCGAGAGTTCTACAGCTGGGAGCAACTACGTCTGTTACACGATTGCTTAAATGTATTCTGAGGTCTGTATCAAGATAAAAAAAAAATGTAGGTTTCGTTGTTGCACGGGTTGGTTGGGTTCTGCCACGTGCTTTTTAGCGTTTATCCACTAGCTGACGCTTTCAGGAGATGTACCGGCGCCAGCTAAGAATACCGTCTTCCAGCGGGCTGTCAGTGCTGTCGCGCCACCGAAGCCCGCTGGCTGCAGCGCTCCTGTTGGAGGCAGGGCTCGGCTCGGCCGGGGAACGCCGCGCCGGGTAAGGGCCGGGCCGGGCCCAGGCTGCGCCGCCGCCTGCCGGGCTCCGCCTCGCAGAGGAGGGGCGGCCGCGGCCGTTCAGCCTTCAGCCGGCGCTCGTGCGGCCCAGTCACCGCGGGCCATGGGGGAGCGCCGGGGGCGAGCGGCCCTGCGGGAGGCGGCCGGGCCGGAGCGGGTAAGGGCGGGCGGGGCGCTGAGCCCTGTCGGGCGGGAGGGCTGCGGCAGGCTGCCTTGTGCGCTGCGTGGCTGCGGGCTGCGTACGCAGCTGCTCGGTGTGCGGCTGCACGGGATTCGGCCCCAGGCTCCGGCCCGGCCTCGGGGTTCGGTGGGCTGCCCGCGCGGCTGGCCTCCGTGTAGGGAAGTGTGAGCCGGAAGGAGAGGGCGGGGAGAGTCCTCTCCTTACCGCTGCGGGCCTGAAGGACTCTGCTGGGGAGCTGCCCGAGGCCCTTTCTGCGTCCTCGGGGCACGGTCTGCACAGCCGGGCCTGAGAGCGTGAAGCTGCCGGTGTGTGGGCAGGAATATACCTGGTCCTTCCAAAGGCTGCGTTCTGGCCGTACCCGAGCTGATGGAAACTGGGATGTGCTGTATTAAATACAAGCCTGAAATACGCATCTGTACACGCACACTTATTTCTTTAATCAGTATTGTGCTATTCCCCTAATGCAGTTGGCTTACTCTAGCGTGCCAGAAACAATTAGCAGAGCTATGTTCTTCCCTCTGGGGTGCAGGGGATCTCCCTGGTCAGGTAAACCCATCTGCTGCACATGGTGCCTCCGCTGCCCAGCGCTGCCCCAGGCCTTTGGGAGCCTGTGGCTTATACAGCAGCATGGAAGGCATGTTTCCTTGTGCATCCCAAGGGATTTTTTAGACATGGGCCTGTTGTATCACAGTGCCAGCCCTGCCGGTGCTCTTCTTTCTCTTTGCTGTAACTAATGGAAGGCACATAGCTAAAATTGGTGCTGGGACTGGTGCTTTTTCATGTCTTTGTAGGCAACGCGGACAGTGGGATTGAGTGCATCCTCAGCAGGTTTGCAGATGACACCAAGCTGAGTGGTGCAGTTGACACACCAGAGAGAAGGGATGTCATCCAGAGGGAGCTGGACAGGCTTGAGAGGTGGGCCCATGCCAACCTCATGAAGTTCAACAAAGCAAAGTGCAAGGTCCTGCACCTGGGTCAGGGCAATCTCAAGCACAGGTACAGGCTGGGTGGAGAATGCCTTGAGAGAAGCCCTGAGGAGAAGGATTTGGGGGTCCTGGTTGATGAAAGATTTAATATGTGCCAGCAATGTGCACTTGTAGCCCTGAAGGCCAACCATATCCTGGGTTTCATCAAGAGAAGCGTGACCAGCAGGTCGAGGAAGGTGATTCTGCCCCTCTTCTTTGCTTTTGTGAGACCCCACCTGGAGCACTGTGTCCAGTTCTGGGGCCCCTAACACAATAAACATGGAGCTGTTGGAATAGGTCCAGAGAAGGGCCACAGAGATGATCGGAGGGCTGGAGCACCTCCTCGATGGGGACAGGCTGAGAGAGCTGGGGCTTTTTAGCCTAGAAAAGGCTCTGAGGAGACATTATAGCGGCCTTCCAGTACCTGAAGGGGGCCTACAGGAAAGCTGGGGAAGGACTTTCTATATGGGCATATAGCGACACAGTGAGGGGAAATGACTTTAAACTGGAAGAGGACAGATTTAGACTAGATGTTAGGAAGAAATTCTTCACTGTGAGTGTGGTGAGACACTGGAACAGGTTGTCCCCTCCCTGGAAGCACTCAAGACCGGACTGAATGGGGCTGTGAGCAGCCTGGTCTAATGGGAGGTGTCCCTGTCTATAGCAGGGAGTTGGAACTGTATGATCTTCAATGTCCCTTCCAACCAAAGCCATTCTATGAGATACTTGCATGTATAGTCCAGCAGGCACTGCTGTAGGGCAGTGATTTTCTGTATATATATAGTAATATTTTCCTAGTATGCTGAATATGAAATTCATGGAAAGAATTTCAGTACCACTAGGCAATCTTCTTTATATGTTGGGTTTATTGACTTCACTAGCAGCACTTAACCTGCAGCAGTTGCAGAATAACTGGAGTTTGTTTGGTGAAAGGCTGGGAATGTAGAGTGGAACCTCTTTCATACGCCATGAGGCTGGGAGAGCTCAGTCTGCTTGGAGAAAATAGAGGAAATGGAGCCAGACTTCTCAGTGGTGCTGGTGCCAGTGACAGGGCAGGAGGCAGTGACTGAAGGTTCCACTTATGCATTAAAATCTCACTTTCTTGCTGTTCAGGGGGTCAAACACTGGCACAGGTTGCACAGTGGGGTTGTGGAGATCTCATCAGTGGAGATGCTCAGACTGCCAACTGGACATTGCCTTGAACAACCTACTGACTGTACTTTGTACAACACCATGAGATTAAGGAAAAAACCCAGGGTGCTGAATGGAAGCAGGAGGTGTACGGGCTGTGCGAAGATTACCTCCCCAGCTCTGTGTTCCCCTACTGCTTTCTTGGGGTCAGAAAGGCAGGACTGGGACTGTGTCATGCCCTTGTTGCACAAGGGGACAGCAAAGGGAGCCCTGGCAGTGATCAGCTTCTACTGTACCACAGAAGTAGAAATCGGAGAGTCATCTGTGTTTGTTCAGCTGGGTTGTACCAGGGGATGTACCGAGTTAACAAACAGGCTTGGTGGGAAGTATTACTCTGATAAAGTTTTTGCTTGTAGGAATGAAGTTCAGAACTGAGAGACAGCACCATGTCACAGCAGGATTTGCCTCCCGTGAACGCAGAGACAGAGCATGTGTGCAGTACTCCATCCTCAGAAGAGCTTAGATGATATTGAGGGTGCACAGAGAGGGAGTCCCCAGCACGGTGTGTTCTCTGTGGACCAATTCTTCCTTGTTCATAGAATCATAGAATGGCCTGGATTGAAAAGGACCTCAAAGATCATCTAGTTTCGACTCCCCTGCCATGGGGACCAACTATGCCAGGCTCCCCAGAGCCACATCCCATTCTTACATTTTTAAAAATTATAGCTATTTTTTAAACTGTTATCACTTTCTAGTTCTGCAGAGTGGTCCTTCTCGGGGAGCTCTCACTGTGAGCCTTTAACTCCTGGAAGCCATGCTCCATTTCCCTGCCACTGGGGCTCTCCAGTCTTCCTGGCCTGCTTCTTCTGTTACCTTTTTGTGCTGTGTGCTGACAGCACTACTGGCATGCTGTTAGAGGCCACTGGGAAAGACACACACTCTTGCCTCAGTGTTAATCTCCAGTTTTCTTGCTGTGCCTTCCCTCCACTTCTATACACCAGAAGTATTTTCCAGGTTATCTTTCTACATGATGGGCCCTGTGTGCTGCTTTTTGAATGGTGCAGGAACAGCACACTGGGGTTAGGAAGCGGAATGGGGATGTGTGATGCCAGGTGCAGGCTGTCCTTGAGGAGCTGTTGGGCAGCACTGTCACCTTGCATGCGTCCCCACCATGTTTGATGGCATCTTTTGAGGGCGCAGTGCAAGTGCAGCTGCAGTTTCCTCCTCGTTCTGCAGAGAAGTGTTTGCTTTGGCATTTGAGAGGTGCAGCTGCTCAGGAACTGGTTGATGTGAGAAGTGCAGGACAGAGCAGGGCAGGAAGGCAGTGCTGCCGCCTGAGCAGGGCACGAATGGAGGGCGAAGGGTTGAGCACCCCAGGGAAGGGTGATGCAGCTGCCTGTGGGGAGTGGGTGAGTGTCTGCCTGAGACAGTGGACTTTTGGGCTGTATTTTTGTGACAGAGGGAAAAGTAGGGAATAGTAACAGCAGCCTTAACCAGGACTGTGCTTTATCTTCAGAGCTCCTCTCCAAGTGAAAATGGCTTGAAACTTCACGAGGAACCTCTTCTCAGAAAAAATCCTCGTCGGTTTGTCATCTTCCCCATCCAGCACCCAGACATATGGAAAATGTACAAACAGGCCCAGGCCTCCTTTTGGACGGCAGAAGAGGTGAGCTCTGGGATATGGAGCCTGGAGTGTCATTCTTAGCTCTGCTACTGGCTTGTGTTTTGTATGGGTTGGGGGTTAATTTTATTGAACATGAGGCGCCTGCACCAGAGTAGGACCCTCTTCAGGGTCGGTGGAAGGAAAGCTGCTTCCATCAGGTGGTTCAGCTGCCTGGTTTGAGTGTTTGGTTTAGGATCAGGTGGGATTGTATCCTGGGGCACTTCTCTGGGTATAGAGGGAGCCTGTGTCAGGCTGTGATCTGCTGTGGTCACTGTGCCTGCAGCTACCTCCTCGCTCATGTAAAAGGTTCTGAGCAATTTCATGAGAATGCTGCTCTTTAATATTAGGCACTTATTTTTCAGAAAGGTGGTGATAATCAGAAATACTTGCTAACAGTGCATGTAATTTGCTGGTGAGTGCCCTGGTTAGATGCTCGTCACCATGCTGGAACTGACTGTGAGTTAGGACATGTCATTTTCCTTGAGATTGCTGATTAGCCAGACTTGAGCAGTACTTAGCTCACTGCACTTGCAGCAATGGAGACTTCTGGATTTGCATGGATTACGTGCCAGGTGAGCAGCTTGTTGCAGCTCAAAGTTTCTGTAGTCTTTTTTCATCTGTGAGCAGAATTCTGCAATTGCTAAGGACTGACAGACTCTAAATAGTCCAGAAAGCATCCTGGGATGGCAATACTGTGTAGACTTCATTCCACTGTCTGCTGGGGAGGTTGCTGTCTGATGTCAGTAGAAGTTGATTTAAACAGTTATGAAACACTGAAACTCCTGCCTGAATAGCACTACTCTTACTTATCACTGGTTCCTTCTTCCACTGTCCTCCCATCTGTCATCACATTTCCAAATGGATTGGAAAGTTAGATGTAAAATTGGTTTGTGTGTATTTATGCATGAGCATGCATATATATATACATACATAAATTGTATGCACGCACACAATTCTAAAAGCTTTTTTAGGCCTTGCTGCAGTTTTCCCATCTGGCCCTGCGTAACTGCTGCTGCGGCTCAGAAATCCCTCAGAAACAAACAGACAAAGAAAGGTGGCCAATGCTAAGGAGCTTGTGGTTTTCTGCCATGGTGAGAACCAAGTGGCAGTGCAGTTCCACAGTATCTACACAAGCTCTTCTGGGGTGTCCTGGAGGCTGAACACCTGTCAAAGGCAACATTGCCTTCCATGCATCTTTTGGCACACTTAGGCACAGGTTTCTTGCAGTACCAGCATTTATTTCAAGTAGGTTTGTAAATGTCTCAGAGAGAGATCTGCTTGTTGTTGCATGTTCATACTCATGCCACTAAGATACTGATGCTTTTTGGAATCTGCTTTATTCATAACATGGAATAAAAACAATGTATATTGAATTACAATAGCGTAAACTGCAAAGCAAACACAGGATGTTGCTGTTGCAGAGAGACAGCAGTAGTGCAGTTGATATTCGCACATATTTAAATCCTGTACATGCAAAGATTGTGAAAGCCAGTGCCAAAGCTCTGTCTCAGTTATTTGACGAGGCCACTTTTGTTCCTACAGAATAACAAGCACAAAGGGATGGTAACTTTTTTTTTCTTTTTTTTCTCTCTTTTCATTAGGTTGATTTATCAAAGGACCTTCCTCACTGGAACAAGCTAAAACCAGATGAAAAGTACTTTATCTCTCATATTCTCGCCTTCTTTGCAGCCAGTGATGGAATTGTAAATGAGAATCTGGTGAGAAAACCTTACAGTTTGAATACTTACTTTATTAGCTTTTGGTTTTCTCATATTAATGCATAAGATTATTAAATGAGTGTATTTTCTTCCCATCTTCTCACCTTTGCCAAAGGAAGTAAGCAGCTTGTTCTGCTCATTGTCTGAGATACACTGGAGCCGCTGTTGTCAGCAGGACTCCAAATGATGCCTCTTGAACACTGTTTTGAAGCTCAGACTTCTGCCTGACTGTGTTCGTCTGCAGTTAGTGGTGAATTAATAGAACCCATGCTTCTTCACATACCTGCATTAGATGAGAAGTAGCAGCTGATTGTGCTGTGCCGTGCTCTGTGTTCTTTATTTAGGTGAAACTCATGTTGCTCTCACTAAATGGCATCCTGGAATATTTCAGGCATATGGGTGGGTGCTGTCAAAATGATGGGGAAACCTTTCTGCTGAAATCACTTCTGGGCTGCAGAATGTCTCACTGCAGGTTATTGTTAGACCAGAAATGCTCATTGTAGATCTTGAGTATCTGTAACGTAGATTATATGACAATAAATTTTTGTATATTGCATGAACATGTCATACTATTTACTTTTTAATGGTGAACAGAAAGTATGAGGCTTTGTTTGCTATGAAGCTTTTACTGTTGCATCGTTTTGCTCTTTTCTTCCTGTGAGTGCCATCACACATCACTGCTGTTCTTACACAGTGTGCATAGCAGGTGTCTTTACTTCTAGCTGGCTTTCTCTATTTGCCACACCTATCCTACTGACATATTTGTTAATAAAGTAGGGCTGAATTTCTCCCTTCCCTTCTCTGTTGCACAGGTGTGTTGTCTCTCTTATTCAGCTCAAGCAGGACCAGTTTTGCTGTACTCACTGTCATGCTTTTTGGTTTTGGTAGGTGGCACGCTTTAGTCAGGAGGTGCAGATCCCAGAAGCTCGTTGTTTCTATGGCTTCCAGATTCTCATTGAGAACGTTCACTCAGAGATGTACAGCTTGCTTATAGACACTTACATCAAAGATCCTGAGAAAAGGTCAGTTTCTGAATGTGCTGCAGAGCCAAGGGAAATCTTTTAGCTAGTCTGGTGGCACTGTGGCTGGGTGGTAACAGCTAATTTTCTGTTTCACAGTTACTGGAGAGCTTCCTTAGAGCTTTCTGGGCCATCACTCCTGGCCCCCAAAACGAAGGGAAGTATTACTGACCAATGACCTTCCACAGGAGTGTTCAAAAGGCTGGTTAATATTTGTGATTGCAGGCAGTGCAGTCTGTGAAACTCTGTTAAGCATTAAACAGCCTCCTTGTGGTTATTGTGCTCCAGGGGTACTTGCAACTGCCGTTTGTAACATATGTTGATCAATGCCTTGCATCCTTTCAGCTTTTTTATCATCAGTTGCTTTTCCATGCAACAAGAGCGACTTATTTTTAAAGAACTGGTTTGTTAGGAGAGCCCCCACACCTTTGTGGTCTGCAGATGTGCCTAGTTGAAAAGATAATACATTTGGAAAAAAGCACTTTCCAAATTGTGGTGATGGTCAGACAGAGCTCAGTTCCCACGGTGGCATCCTATGTGTTGAAATAGTGTCCTGCAACCCCACAGTTCAGGGCTGGCAGGAGGTTTTCTTTGAGGTGCTTAGCATGGGAACTGATCTTGTGCTTGTGGGACTTGTCCGATTCCTTTTGTGGAACAGGGAGAGGTAAGGGTTATCTCCTTGAGCAGGGTCAGGCTGCTGTCTGTCTTGGTCTGAGAGCCAGCAGAGTCTGGTGGATGGTCCCACTGGTATTGAAGGTTTGTGTTCCCTTCCCATCTCTGCAGCTCTTCTGAGACCTTGGGTACACCACTTTCTGCACATCTGCCTCCTTATTCTGCTTCTTGTCAGACATCATCATCCCTTCAGGGCAGGAACTTGGGTAATTTCCAAGCTTATACGTAATGGGTTCCACTTTCTGGTGTAGACAATCAGGACAGATATACATAAATCCATTCTTTGCTTTATTATTCTGGTGTTCTCTTTTTTTTCTTTTGTAGGGATTTCTTATTTAATGCTATTGAAACAATGCCTTGTGTCAAGAAAAAAGCAGACTGGGCTCTGAAGTGGATTGAAGACAGACATTCCACTTTTGGTGTGTATCTTCTTAAAAACTTGTTTCTCTTGCACATCATGAAGTTGGTTCCTATTTTGTACTCCACTGTTAAGAACTGAACAGCTGAAGCCTTGTAAGTCCAGGCTTTCTTTGTGTGCACGTTCAGATAGACAAATTTGTGTGTGATATTATCGTTTTTTTCTTTTTTTGCAACATTATGAATGAACTTGGAAAAAAAAAAAGATTCAGGAGTCATCTCTCTCTCTCTTTTCTGGCTCACTGTTGTGACTAGATTTCCAGCTACTGTGTGTCATCTCAGAGCTGGGTCACTAGGTCAGTTTCCATCAGAATGGGTGCAGGACATCCGTGCTAATGTTCAGCTTGTAATGTTAACTTTAAAGTATGTGTTGTATCTGAAATGAATGGTGGGCAGACAGGTGAATTTTCTGAAAGAAATATCCTCTATGCTTGACGAAAGTATAGGAGATGGTGAGATTTGGCAAGACTAAGAAAATGAATGTCATTCTGCATATCATTGTTTTGCACCATCCATTGTTCACAGCTTTTGTTCTGGGCGTAGTTCTTTTCAGAACAGTAGATTCTGTTGTCCTGAAGTGTCTTTCTGCCTCCTTAGTCTGGCTTTGCTTGCTTTATGTTGAGTCTCCTCATCTCCTTCATTCAGCTCCTGTCAGCATGGGGCGTGCAAGGAATCAGGTTTCCTGACTGTAAAAGCAGTGTCCTTTTTCTTTCTTTCTCTTTATTTTTAATTCTTCTCTTCCTAATTTTGTAAAGTGTGTTTCTATTCTTCTCCTTTTTTCACCTTACTGAGAAAAGTTACCCAATCTTAAAAGATTCTGGGGGCCTGGACCTTATTCATATGGATTGTGAGATATGTTATCTGAAAGAGGCATGCTTAGTTAGTGTTAGTGCTTCCTTCCAGACTGGAAGGCTGGCCTTCAACAGGGTAGCTGTGTTTGATTTCTTACACTGAGGGATTAGTTGCTATGTTTATTCTGTGGACTCTCAGCCTCCCAGTGTGCGCAGACGTCATGTGGTGCTGCTGACAGGAGATTTGGTTTCAGCATAACTCATTTATATGAATGATAGTCAGGTGGAATGCAGTAAAAAACATTGGTGTCCAGGAGATGTTTATGCAGCATATCTCCCCTCTGTCTAGAGCTAACCTTGCAAATTTTAGTGTTGTCAGATAAATCCTTTCTTAGTAACTTCTGTGATACTTTTAAGTACATGTTGAATTTCTTCAGATAAGCCAGCAGGTGGCATTTGCATCTCATTTGAGGAAGCAGAACAGATGGAATTTGGAGTTCATTGTTTTTATTTTTTAAAAACAAAAGTCTGTGCAGTTCTCAGTGGTGAAAAAGACAGCAGCATTTAATGCAAAAGTTCTGCATATTGAAATATACTCAAGAATCTTCTGGAGTTGTTTAAAATAGAGCATATGCAATCAGATAGTCTTGTAGTCTGAAGAAACACATTCCTGTAGAGAACAGAAAGAACTGTTAATGCTTTGATTTTCTTGGATGAAAGATGGAATAACATAAATATTTGTGACATGGTGGAGGTTTTTTGTTTATTTTATAGGAGCTTTTCCCCGTTCTGTATATTAGCTACACAGCCATTTTTCTGCCTCTTTAGAGAAAGAGATAAAGCTGTACTAATACCTTACCTGCTTCTGACACTTGTGGCTTTTCACTTCTCATTTTCCTGCAGCAGTTTCAGTGGGTACTCTGTTTCTCTTCTGCTTGGGGTTGCCTGTGGCTAAGTTCTGTTGCACATGTTGACCTTCTGTGCCATAGGATCTGCTGAAAGATGTGGTCAGCTACAGCACCTGGTGTGGCAGCAGATACTTCCCCTCCAGCATCAGTCTGTTTGATGCAAACGGTGCACTGTGCTGACTGGCAATACACTCTTTCATGTCTAACGGAAAATGTGTTATGTTAAACAGGTGAGAGAGTGGTTGCCTTTGCTGCAGTTGAAGGCATCTTCTTTTCGGGTTCATTTGCTGCTATATTTTGGCTGAAGAAGAGGGGCCTGATGCCTGGATTGACTTTCTCCAATGAACTCATCAGCAGAGATGAGGTAATGTATTGTGTCCTACATACTGTCTTTGAAGAAAAGTGAGTTTCAAGAAGGGCAGAATTGCATTTATAAATATCCTATAGTTTTGCTAGAGCAAGTCAACTCTGTGGAGGTGGGTAAGCTTGGAGCAAGCTGAAAAGCAGAAAGGGAACAAAGCAGGTGAATGGGTGCAGAAGTAGCATCTGGGCAGGGATGGGTGAAAGAGCGAATCCAGCAGTGAGTAGGGGATGCATGTCTGGGAGTGTGAAACTCAGCTGATAGTACTGGAGGTCGAGGTCTCTTATCCCACCCCAAAGTCCCCCCAGTTAAGGATCCCACAGTTTGCAAACAGCCACCTGGCCAGCTGTGGATGAGCTGCTGCAGAATCAGCAGATATTGGTCCTCTCTGTGTCCTTACCCTACTACACAGGAATAAAATCTCCTGGGAGGAAGCAGCTGCAGATCCGCGTTACAGCGGGGTGCCTTTAAGCTGCAGATGTGAAGTGTCTGAGGGGTGCATGTCAGTGCACTGAAGGTGGGCTGTGAGACTGTGTCCTCATGAGTGCCCTTTCTTTTCACTGTTGCCTACTAGTTGGCAGCAGTTCCCTATGGCTGAGGCTTGTCTGTAAGGCAGCACACAATTTATGGCACTATCAGCACTGAAAAAGCAGCAAGATCAGTGTTATTTGCAAGATAAATCTGCTAACAATTGAACTTATCAGAGTTCTAAAGGTCTAAAAGAATAAAGAGCTTTATCATAATGGAAGTAATCTCTGTGGGTTAGATTAAACCGATTTGAAAGGAGACATCTTGTGAGATGTCTTTAATTTGAAAGACTTTTGTTGAAGAAACTGCTACAACTGGTAAATAAGGCCAAACAATTCTTCAGCCTTGATTTCCTTGTGTCTTTTGTTTCTGTGAGTCATCATGAGCTGATCCATTCAAATAAGGAAATATTTCTTTGTTAGAAAGATGACTTGCAGATGAATGGAATGCAGGTTCCCACTACAGCGGTATAACTGCTTCTCTGCAGTGTTGAACACAGAAAGGTGTAGGATTTTCTGGCATATTTCCAACAGCAAAGCTGTTGATTATGAAGAGTAAGGCACTGTCCACACTGCACCTGCATCAAAAAACAGGAAATACTGTTAAAAAGCAGTGACAGTTAAAGAATCTACACTGGAAAACTACAACATGAACGTTTTCTGATGCATCTGAGCAGATAAATGATGCTCAGAATGGTTTTGAGCTGCAGACTCCTTGAGCTGCAAAGAACTCTCATTCATAGCAGAGCACACTGGTTTGACCAAGAAGCCATTCACTTCCTGCTGGTGGTCCTGCCCTGCAGCAGACAACTGATGTGTCCATGGCAGGAGTGTGTGTGCCAGATAATATGGTTTCAGGACTCTTTCATGACCTGAAGCATGCAGATTTCATAGCCTTTTTGAAAAACCTTTTGCTTCCAGATTTTGATTTAACCCTCGTTCATGGTGACAGTGGGTTGTCTTTTTTACCCACAGCCTGCCAGATTATGCTGACTAGTTTGCACTCTGAATGTGCCCTCATGGTACTCGTTGTGCTTTAATCACTGCGTTGTCAAGAGGAGAGGCATGGTATCACAGTGCTCATTTGGAATGAGTGCAATTTGTTGGGCTCTGTGTTGGTTAGCTGGGTAAAATGTACAGGCTTATGTTTGGTGGGTTGAATTGAGATGTGGAAACAAATATTACAAATCTATAGATGGCCTGGTAGCAAGTCCTTCACACTAACTGCATTCACACTAACTGCATTTTGTGTGGAGAGAGAGATGACTTATCTCTGATTTGATGACTCTAATCTGAATCTACTCTTGAAAATGCTGTAAGGAAAAGCAAGGGAAGAAAGGCTACTGAGAAAATAAAGATTGATGCGTAGATATCTCAAAATCAAGAATGGCTAGCGAGTTTATGCTGACTGACATATTTCTGCAGGTCCATGTGTAGGAGTCTTTCCACAAAAGCATCTCTGATAGGAGGCAGGAACCCAGCATGGCTCTCTACTCTACTCTACTTAGCAGTAGAACAACTTAGGAAGCTTAAACCTAAATTGAGGCTGCCTCTAATTAAGAGCAAACTGTGTGCAGTAGGGAAAAACTCTCTTAGTTGTTGTTGTTCTCTGTTATTTCAGGGTCTACACTGTGATTTTGCTTGTCTGATGTTCCATTATTTAGTGAACAGACCATCAGAAGAGAGGGTCCGGGAGATCATTGTTAATGCTGTTGAAATTGAACAGGTAAGTCTGGCCAGGGCAATATCATGAGCAGCACAGCAGGAAATGTATGTGCAAAAATAAATTAACTTCTAACTTTTGGAATTTCATATTTAATGCTTGGATCCCTGATGCGTTGTACCATTCTTTCCCTCTTCCTTAACTGTGACAATAAAAAGCAGACACTTTCTGATACAGCTGTCAAGTAACTGTGAGAAGCTGAAGCTGGCAAGCTGCTTTCTTCCTCAAAAGCCAAAAAGAAGAAAACATTCTCTCTTGGAGAAGAGTTGTTTACTTCTGACCTTTAGGATCTTTGTTTCTCCCTACTCATATACGCATACCTGTTTGTCCTCTGTGAGAGCCCAGGGTCTGTTCTGGGTGTGGGTACAGTGGGTTAGTGTGTTCCAACTTTAAAAAAAAATTGCTGTTCTTTCATAGGAAGTGGTACCCAACTTCAGCTACGTGTTTCTGCATTGCGGAGTGTTTTGCAGGACTGTAGTTTACCCTTTCTTTTCTGTTGTCATCTAACTGCTATGATGATAACACATGCCCTGGTCTTGCCTTACAGCCATGAAAGGTCTTGCATCAGTGCCTAAACATGCATATGGTTGAACTCAGTGCTTGTGTATCACTGTCCTCTGGTTTGTTGTTCTGGAATGGCTGGAAGCCAAGGAGAACTGGAGATTTCTGGGTCTATTCCTTCTCCCACTCCTCTGGTCTGTAGGTTTTACTGAAGCTTGGGATCTAGTGGGGAAAAAAAAAGGAGGGGAGCACTCATAAAAATTCTTGTATCTTTTCCAGAAAAATGTGCTAAAAATAAAGGAAGATAAAAGCAACTACTGGAAGCAGGAGATACTTGTTGAATTTAGTGATGCAAGTTATTTATTCAGACAACTGCCTGGGGAGCCTGGAATATCACAAATTGTGTTACTGTGAAACACAGGTGTCTTCTCTCCTTTTCTCCTCTTAAATTTCATTTCTCTAAATGTCATCTGTATTTTAACTTCCAGGAGTTTCTCACAGAGGCATTACCTGTAGGTCTGATTGGAATGAATTGCACTTTGATGAAGCAGTATATTGAATTTGTTGCAGATCGGTTACTAATGGAGCTTGGATTCTCAAAGGTAAGAGATGAAACTGCAGAAATGCTGGCCTGCTGGAGCAGCCCAGGAAAGCTGTCAGCAAAAGTGCTTTCCTGATGTACCTGCAAGCAGGTTGCTTTTAGTGCTTGTACTTCTGTGAGTGACAGATGAAACCACAACATTAATATATGTGCTTCCATATTTAAAAAAGCAAGAATAGTTCAGGCCATTGTTTCTCTTCAGTTGCTCTGCAGGTTTGTGTTGGGAAATTATGCTGTGCTCTTAGAAGGCTGACAAACATCTCACACAGAGGAGCTTCAAACTTCTGGGGGCACACAGTATTGAACTTGCTTACATTGCACCCATAAATTCTACAGCATATTACAGTGAGGGATAATCTAATCTGAAATATATATATATACACATATATTTGTTACACATTGTTACCTTTTCAAAATCAGCAGTGTAATAATGTTTATTTTCCCCAGGTTTTTCATGCAGAAAATCCTTTTGATTTCATGGAGAATATTTCTCTGGAAGGAAAAACAAATTTCTTTGAGAAGCGGGTTTCGGAGTATCAGCGTTTTGCTGTTATGGCAGAAACAATGGACAATGTTTTCACTCTGGATGCAGATTTTTGATGCCTTGGCAAATTAGCACTGACTGTCTCCCTCTCCCCATCTCACTTTCTGCCGTGAAGTTGTCTCCATTTCCTCTGCTGGAGTTGGAGTCTACTGGGATTTTTTTCCTGGGTTTTCATGTTGGTTTTTTTTTTGAAGAGTAAATGCATTTTGCTCTGTGTCACTAAGAAAAAAAGAAAAAAAAAAAGGAATTCTTTTTAAAAAAATTGTAGGGCTTTTAAAAGGACAGCCTTTTTAATATTCATGTGGTTAATCTGCTGTAATTGCTGTCTTTAAAGATGATCTTGGTACTGCTACTTTTTTAAAGACTTCTGTACTGTTTTAAGAAAGCAATCAGCTTACTTACCTCCTATTGTAGTACTTTAGTCTGAAAAACCAGATGATGTATCACTCTGTATATATGTTGCTTTAAATTATTTTCATGGTTACTATTTTCATGTTTATAAATCTGATCGACAGTAAAAGCTCTTCCCTTTTGTCCTGCTGCAGATAGAGTAATAGGGCATTCTGAGAAGACACGAGTTCAATAAGGTAGGACTTGTTACACCCAGGAATACAGTTTGATCTCTGCATTAACCTGGGTTCTATCTGGAACAGTTTTTACTCAGTTTGCAAGTTTTACTTAGTTGGCTGTCAGTAGGAGTATGAAACAAATACATACGAATTTTGCATTGCAACTGTTGTGAAGCATGTCAGCAGACCTTGAGTGGTCCTTGACAAAGCAAGCCTGTTAATAGTGGAGAAAAAATACATCCTGTAGTTCTCTGGCTTGTGCTGTTTTTCACTGCTTCTATGAACAAGTGCCTTATAACAGTTTGTGGTTCTGCCGTGCTGCACAGCTGGAACAGCAAGCACTGGGTGTTGTCTGTACTTTCTCTGTTGTGTTAGGTGGATGTTCTCTCCTTCTCCATTTCATTGTACACTGATGAGAGGGAGAAGGCATATTGCTGCAAGGGGTGGTTCCTTGAGGTGCTACAAACATGCTACTTGAGCTGTGGAGAAGCACCAGTAACGTACTGAGGCACTTCAACTTGTGTGTTTATTGTGAACCACTAAAAGCATTGTCACAGTGGAACTTCTGCAATAAGGTATTAAATCTTACAGAAACAAATCTTGAAGTAGCATGGATTGGCAGCATCTTACAGAGGACTGCTGTTGGGTTTGCGCCCCCAAGATTTGAAGTCCCTTTACACTGCTTGCTGAGAATGGAGCATTTGAAGAAGACATTAAAATACGGCAGTGATAGGGTGGAAGGAATATTATTCATGTACAGGTGGATTGTTTGCAAATAGAGAGGTTTTTTTTCCCCCAGGATGACATAAGTGTGAATGAGCTAGACAAAGAGTTCTGCTTTATTAAACCCAAGCATTTTTTCACAAGATTAAGCAATTTGTATAAGAGCTTTTATAAGTCCTTTCTGTTGTTGCAAACATCTTGTGCTGCTCTAAATATACCTGGCATGAGATGAGCTGGCAGCGTTTAGTGGTGGTGGGGTGGTACAGGGCTGTTTCTCCAGCAGCCTAGATTAGCCACAGCCCCAGGTAGCTGCGCTCCATGAAGTGAGTTCACTGCAGTAGCATAGTTCCTAGTGTTCACAGCAGAGAAAGCTGTTCATTAGCAGCAAAACTGACTTTTTGTTTGGCCGCAGTAAGATCATGGAATACGTAGTGAGCATATGAACAGGACAGCTTTTTGTTTTTTCCTAGAGAAGAGCTTGCATCATTTGACATAAAGTACTTGTGGGGATAGAGGGAGACCTGGAAAATGCAGAGACAAAAATAGATCTGCTGTCGCTAATGTTCTATAAGTAATGCTCTATAACTGCAAGAGAACTGTGGAATCCAGAATTAAAATCCAGCACCTTTTGCAAATACTGTATTGATGTTGGAAAATATGCTGTAAATGGTTCAGTTGTTGGAGGAATGGAAAATGTTTTGATGTCACTGAAAGAAATAAAAAGCATTTGTTTTGAGTGCTGTCAATTGGGAGTTGGTTTAAAGATGGTTTAAAGATGAAACCATTCTGTGCTCAGATTTTCTAAATGTACACGAGATACCAAAGTGATCACAGCTCATACTCTGTGTGTAAAATATCTGTGTAGTTTCAATAACACTTGAACATGGACAGGAACATGCCTTTATTTGCTAGTTGTGTGCTTTATTGTGGTCTAAAAGGATATAATTAGGCTGTGCCAGAGAAACTTGTTGTTCTTAGCTGATGGTTTCTGGGAGAAAGCTAAACGTGTCTGTATGCTGTCTTGTGCTTTGTGAGCTCTTGACTTGCTGTTTCTTGTTCCAGAGTATGCAGTTTAGGGAACAGAGAACATTTTTTGTCCTGGAATTTTCTGTATTAAGGAGAAACCTCTTGGGAATCCTTCAGATTCAAAGAAGAAACACTCCAGGAAAGTAATTTCACTGTGCTGTATCTGAGACCTGGAGCTGGAGGGGAGCAGCCCTCTACCTTTTAGCGTGGTTGGCTACTCCTCCCCTGTTTAGTGGCTGGAAAAGTGTTTGTTGGGGGAAAAATACCTGAATATCATGGAAATGGAGATGTTGACTGAGGTTGTGATCGCAGTGTCTTCTCTTCAAGCTGGCAGCCCGTTAGGAGTGGGGTGCCCAAGTGATTGATATAAGTCCCTGTGCTATTCAGTGTCTTCATAAACTATCTGGATGGTGGGATTGAATGTGCCCCAATGAAGTTTGCCGGTGACACTAAATTAAGTAGGGAAGCAGACACTTCTGAAAGGAGAGCCATCCTACAGCAACATCTTGACAGGTTGAGGGAGTGAGCTAACAAGAACCATATGAAGGTCAGCAAAGACGAGCATTGGAGCCTGTGCCTGGGATGGCGTGATCCAGGAGTGTTGGGATCTGCTGGGCTCAATAGCAGCGCTATGGAAAGGAACCGAAGCTCAACAGGATAAATATCATGCTGCTGCTACAAGAAGATGCCAGGAGAAAAGCAGCATTATGCCTTGCCAGCTGTGAAAGGGTACCTAAAGGAGAGCTGTGGGCTCCATCCTGTGCTGGTGGGATGGGTTAGCGCTGCGTGGCGCCACGCAGTCCTAGGGCATCACCTTCTGCCCTGCCATTCCACTAGGCCTCGCTGCTTGTCCCACACTAGTCACTTTCTGTGGGCTGAAGTGCAGCTGTTCAGAAGCCTTGAGTAAGGACAACCCCTGCTTTTATAATATCTGCAGCCACCTTTGCAACTCCTCACGTTTTCTTTCAAGCAGAGGAACATGGGTCTGAGGAAAAACAGATAAACCACAGATGCTTAATACAAGCTGATGGCATACTCCCAGCCATCATGAAACTGCTGTGGAGTTCAGTAGGTGGGTGATAATTCTCAGCTCTTGCTGGAAAGAAAAATAGTGAAAAACAGAGTGAGGACCATATGCATAGCCGTACCTGGAGGTGCAGCCAGCCCTGGCAAGCTGACACCATTCCCGTACATCGTGGTAGGTAGGCTAAGGGCTGACCAGGGCTGGTTTTCCTCCTGGTGGAGCCCTCGAGTCAGCAAATACTCATTTATCAGCTGCTAAGTTCTCCAGGGCTGGTTCTGGGAGAGAAACATCGGCTGAAGATGCCCACGTGATAACATTACCCATAGCCTAGTATGTTAGCCAGCGGGCTGCTTGTGTGATGGGGGTGGCTCTCTGCCCTGCGTTGTGTTCTGCAGAAACAGCACATGCATAAAGCACATGTCAGTATGTACAGGTAGGGAAGCACAGTGCATATATCTGAAGTGAGAGCTGGGGAAAAAGCAGGCCGCGGGGGAGCAGCAGAGCAGTTGGAATTTTTTTCTCTTCTTTGCAGTTGGCAGATCCAGGAGAAGCGTTAATGGGCAAATAGTTTTTATTCGTTTGCTGAAAGCTTCTGGCACTGGAGTCAACTTGAACTTCAGAGCTGCAGGAGATGTTTTGGCTGCCCAGAGAAATTTCTTAGTGCAACTCCAGATTTTTTACTGCCCAAGTACTTCCCTGTGATGCTCAGTGTTGGGCACAGCTGAGCCTCAGGAGGGACTGCCTTCGAGTTGTGTTATGAGGAGGGGATCCTCTGTCAGGCAGTGACTGGGGTGCAGGAGCAGCACAGTGCCCGCTCAGCAAACCTTTCCACCTGGAATCTGCCACCACGGCACAATCAGCAGAACTTCCCACTCTACCAAAGCTAGGATGGCAGCATGGTTTGCACCACGCTGGCCTGTGTTTGCCCTTCCAAAGTCTCAGCAGTATTTCAGAGCACAGGTGTGAATTTTTTTTGAAGCGGAAGCCCATGAGGAGGCCTGCAGTCTGTGAGCGGCCCTGGGCCCTGCTGAGCCATGCCAGGCCGTGTGGGCCCTGCCCCCACAGGGCAGGCAGCTACCAAAGGGCAGCTGGGAGGGGGTTCCTTTATTTCCCAGTGGCTATCCTCAAGACCTCATCTGCAGCTGATGAATTGTCAGCAGCAGCTGTCCTGATTTTATGGTGGTTGGGATGAAAGGGAGAAACATGAGGCCATAAAAGAGGGCCTTTGACTGGGGATGACTGGGGCCATGTCCATCCCGTGGGGCTGCCCGCTGCCGGCACGCAGCCCTGCAGAGCATGCTGGCAGGAAACCCCACATACATTGCTCTTGGCTCCTGGGGCCGCTTCCATGGCAGGAAATTTACAGGCTCATAAATGTATCTGAAGGATTTTTAGATTAGCCAATAAACTTTCCAAGGCTCTCGCAGATGTGGTTCTGTCAGGTAAAGGGTTGCATTCCGAGGGTTCCCTCTGGCCAAGCACATAGTGGTGTGGGGCCATGCCCTGTGGTCTGAGCACTACAGAGTAAGCACAGACCTATGGGCAGAGCAGGACTGAGGGGGCCGTGGTGTCAGCCTAGGGGGTGGCATGAAGGCAGCTGCTGTCTGTGGGTGAGGTGGGGATGGCAAGCACTGCGGTTTGCAGCAGCTCTGTGCTAGGGCTCATTCTGTGCCTTTCACTGACTCTGCTTACATCTCCTGCAAGAAAAAAAAGAGAGAATCATGCAGAAGGCAAATTTACCAATTAAAAATAAACCCCAGCCCCCTGCTCAGCTGTTCCTTGGCATCTGCTCCCACGCAGCAGCAGCGTCTCAGTGGTCCTGCCGCTGACGGGTGGTTATTTTTTCGTTGTTTTTTCCTGGGGACACAGTCACCAGCTGCTTGGGGCGAGGAGGGATCCTGATCAGGGTGGCAGCAGCCAGAGGTGGGGCTGCGGGGGGGAGGGTGCAGCTATGGAGAGCAGTGGGGCGGAGGTGGGGCTGGCCAGTGGACAAAGTCGTGCTGCATCTGTATTCGTACCCACTTGATAACGTGAATCTTGTTCTGGGAGCCTAATTAGTGTGAGCTCTGGGCCAGGAGCTGCAGTGGAAGCTGGCTCTGCAAGCATCAGGAGAGGTGAATGAGAGGAATCCCAATGTGACCTGCTGTATTTGGCACCTTGCTCACATCCTCGCAGTTCTTCCAAGCTCAGGAGTGTCAGTAAGATGCAGTAAGATCTTGCTGTAAATCACATCCATTGATGAATACAATTTATGGAACTCGCAACACAGAGATGAGGGTGAAGTTACAGCTCATTAACTCTTGTTTTCTTGAGGTGTGCAGTATCCTCCTCTCACATTTGTGGACAACATCCAGCGCACAGCTCTAGCACTGCATGGTGTGTGGGCTCTGTTTCCAGGTTGAGGGATCCTGCAAGAGCCTGATGGAAGCTGGGGCACCAGTGGGTATGCAGAACATTTGATATGTATTTCCTGGGTATGCTGAAAGACTGGTGCTGTTCACCACTGAGGAGAAGCTGTTGCATTTTTCGATCTTTCTGACAGAATCTTTGATGTTCACTGGCAGAACTTTGCCATTCCTGAAAGCGGCATGAGGAAGCAGTTCAATCAATCATTTATTGTGTTAGAAGATCCAGAAGGAATCACAAAATGTTTGCCGAGTGCTACATCAACCAGGAGCTGTAGGTATCAAGTATACCAGCCATGGTTGCTCTGTAGACATTACATTGCCATTATCTGTTTAACACATTGTTTATATTCTTCCATGGGCATGAGAAAACATGGCTCATGCCTGAATGGCCAAACTCTTCCCTTCTCCAGTCCCGCAACCACAGTAGGGCTGTGCCCATGTTCCTCACCAGAAGTAGGTCAGCTCAGTGCTGTTACTGGGCAGGGGTTGGATCTGTGCTGGTGGTTAAACACTCAGGTCAGTGCTTGGAACTGTTCAACTCCCTATGTACATAGAGGTATACAGCCTGTATGCCTGGCACTGGCTCTGCATCAAGCCAGTGATGAGAATGGATTCCTGCAGAACAACCTGGGTTTAATCATGACCTGATGGACTGGGCTTGAAATGTCTTGTATGCATTTTTGAACCTAAGTCATACTGGAAATCAGAGCAGATGGTCAGCATTTGGTTTAAAAATGTATCAGTCCATGATCAAGAACCTCCATAAACAGAAACGTCTCATGATGATGATGATTTCAAGGCTGACTCAGCTTAACTTTCAGTGACCCCCTGATGGGTTCCCCCAGGTCTTAGTGGCTTGAGTGCAGTCAGGGCATTGTACATGGAGTAATTCACTTTCAGCTCTGTGTGTCTCCTGGCTTTGCTTGGAAGGAGGTGGGTTTGACCCCTCTGCACAGCAAACAATGTTCTTTAAGAAGAAGGGAAAAAAAAAAAAAAGAAAAAAAAGCCCCAAATCTCTTCTTACAGTACAGCTCTACCCTGGGTCATTCAAGGCAATGCCTTTTTCCCCAGTTTCCTGCTGCATATCTCAACTCATTAGCTCTGTCACATCAGCCTCATCTGGTCTGTTAGATGTGCTGCGTGGCAAAGACTTGTCTCTGCACAGAGAAAGTGCTCAGGGAACTTATTTTGGATTGTATAGATTTTCACACAAGGAATCTACTATCTGTCTGATCCTTTCAACTGTTTATCATGGTGAATTGTCAGCTCTTCCTGAGCTTCGTGATTCCCTTACCTTTTAGCCCAGTGACTTCAGCAGCTCCTGTGTTGCTCCTTGGGGCTGGAGCTCACAGGAGAGCTGGCAGTTCCCTCTGCATGTGATGTGTCACCTGCCACTATTCTGAGCAATCACTTCCATGTAGAGAAGAAAACTCCAAATTCTCATATTCTTCTGGAAAGTGAAGATATTGGTGTGCTGTAGAGGGAGAAAAAATGTATCAAATACTTGGCTATCAAACCTCTCCACTTCTGTCTACAGCACCATAAGCTGTAAGATGTTGTGGAATACCAGGAGACCTTTATTTCTTCCATGCAGAGCTTCCATTCACCATCATAATCAAATCCAAGGATTTTTATTGTATGCATCACTGAACTAGATTGTATGTAATTTTACAAGACTATAACGCTGCACCTCATACATTTTTGAAATCTAAGATGGTTGTTATTATGATACTGAGGGACATTCTTTCCTCCAAAACATCCTTTTTCTAAATAATTTTCTATATCTGCATCTCTTTTCCTTTCCAGTTCCATTTTCTCTTCCTGGTGCAGCTACTTGAGAAGACAAGCGTGAGGAGGACAGCAAGGCAGTGATTCTGAATGTTTTGATATTTGCAGAAGTATATTTGCTTCAGTAAGCTGAAAAGGATCTCAGGTAAGCATAAGCTGCTGAGCAACAGAGGAGCACCTAACAGTGAGGCTTTGACTGCCTCAGCTTTGGCTTCCTGTTACGTCACTGCCTGCAGGCTAAGGGACAAGGCTATCTGCTTCTGCTTTTAGAGTCATCCTCATTATCACTGACAATAGCTCAAGCCATGTAAACAATGGAAAATGAAAATAAAGTGCATCTAAGATCTACTGTTCCTTTTTTGGTGGCTTTTAAGGTTGCAAAGCTGCTACAATTTAAAGTGAAACCTCAAATTAGCTCTTATAAGTAGCATTCATTTTAAAAATTCAATACCTGTATTTGATTAAATTTTGAAGAACTGTGTGTGCTGGATAACAAGATGAAATTGCATTAACAAGTCATAATTTAATTTCTCATTAGACTTCAAATGAATTTTCTACTCATGCGTAACAAATTTCAAAGTTGTTATAGTTCATCTTCCAAATGTTCCCTCTTTTCGAGGTTAAGGTAAAAATACATTGCACAAACCATGGGACAAGGCAAGCAGGGAATAATCCCCTTTGGTGTCTTTCTTGGAGACCCATAGAATTTTTACTTATTTGTAAAAAAACATATGCCAAAAGGAAAATATTTTATATAACTGGATCAAAAAAATGTTTATTTATGTTTTTCCTTTCTCCTAAGATGTTTCTGAACTATCTTACTAACAGACTACTAGAGATTATCTATTTATTTATTTATTTATTTATTGCTTAAAACTCTTAATTGGAACATAACTTTCTGGATAAAATGTGGCACAGATAGCCTGTTTTTTGTTTTTTGTTTTTTAAAATGCCCAAATACAATTAACTGTTTAGTGTTGGTCTGAACATGAGTTTCCTGCAGTGATATCAGAGAGGTTAGTAAGAAGTGTTGCTCCAACTGGAGCACAACTTCATAGGATTAAATCCAATCTACCCCATTATATGTGAAGTTTTTGCTGGGTCCATAATAACCCTTCTGGGTAAGAACGTGCCGGTGCTAAACTATCCTGTCCAGAACTAATAAAGCCATGGTTCTATTAAATTAAAACTATTCTCTGTCAATTGTTATCTGGCAAAGTACAGTTTTTGTTTTCATCAATCTTCTAAGGTGCAAATAGATGAAAGGAAAGGTAAACAGCGTTGACTAGAACAATGTGCTGTGAAAGAACAGGGAAAATGATAGCTTTTATTTTGAAGAAAATAACATGGTAGAAAAGAAAAATACATAAAGAAAAATTTTTAACACAGGTGTAGGTTTATCGTCGCTATTTGCTAATAAAACTGTTGATAGCTCAGCCTCAAGGCAGTGTCCAAAACCATAAGCCTATAATTGGAATCTGTGGGTTGGTGGAGATCTATTTTGGTCTGCAAGTGTGAAGTGCTCTTGTGCAGAGAAGAGAAGTTTATCCAAGAAATGCACACAAGAGCACTCATTAAGATTATTCTAACTAAATAATCAAGGTGCTATCTGTTACTTCAGTAATAAATGTCACCACCACAAAGATTTCTATAAGGTTCAATGGAGTTGTGAGTCACTGAAGATTAATTTTGCATTAAGAGCAGATTTTTACCTCCTAGAAGTAATTATACAATGAGTCAGATTTGGGTTTGTCTACAGTGCCAACTTGTGTGCATGCAGCCCAGGCCCATCCTTGGTGTTGCAGGATGGTGGTGCAAAGCTGGAGCTATTGAGCTGAGAGCACGTTGTACCACATCGCGACTGGTAGTGGTCCTTTCCAATTGCCAACGGGAAGGTCTTCAGGCCCCAGAGAGAACTATAGCATAGCCCGAGTTGGACAAGACCTCCAAGAATCATTGAGTTCAACTTCAGGCTCCACACAGGACCATCCGAAATTCAAACCCTGCACCTGAGACCGTTGTCCAAACACTTCTTCATTTGGTCACAGAAGATCTCAGCACAAAGTAAATAATTAGTATACAAGGTCTTTGTGGCATGAAGAATGGTTTTTGACACCTTTAATTTTTACTTTGTGTTGGGTCCCACAAAACCTGGTTATTGCATGAACTCCTGCCTTGAAAGCCACATTTACCTTTTTAGCAAAATGCTGTGATTAATTGCTCAGCATAAGTGCTACCAAGACAGAAATTCCCACCTTTCTTGTCCCTGGGACTGACCTCTTTCCTTGTGCTGATGTGTAAGTCCTGTTGACTTCGTAAAGTTCATTCATTCCAGCTTAGGCTTTCAAACTATATCTACACTCCTTAAAGATACCCAGGGCTGTTTTCTCCAAGATCTAGTTGCATCTGTTTGTGCCTTTTTTGTTTAATTTACCACCTATCAGACACTTCTTAGTGTCTTGCAGATAACCAAGATCAGAAGCGGTAGTTATGGTCTTCTCTCTTTAATCTTGTGAAGTCTTCACCATGCATTTCCCCCAGACATTGTGGCTGGTTTGATACCTCACTCAGACTTAACAAAAAATGGCTCGTCCCGTGCTGATCCCGGGCTCCATGGTGGCTCCAATCCCATCTTCCTGGTCAGGATGCACAGCATCGCTGCCTGCTGATGGCCAAATACAATAAAGAGGTTGGTCTCATTTGACAGTTTTGTGAAGATTATGATAGAGAATATGTGAATAAAGGCTATTTCTCTGTCAGCAATCTATTTCCACTGCATTACAATATTCTTCTACATACAGATTTACTATAAATATCTTGCTGCAAGTCTTTTCTACAGTACAAATAAAGCAGTATGGAGTCTTCAAGTCCCATTGGCAAGTCTGTCATCAGCAAAGACTTGATTTTAGTGCAGTTCACATGCAGTGTGGAGAAACACAGCAGCATAAGATGAACAGCAGTGAAAGATGTTGTCTTCTTGCATCTGGGCACAAGGAGTAAAAAAACAACAACTGTGAGGCATAGAAAAATAGGATTTCGTGGGGCCTTGTGACCTCCCCCATCCTTCTTTTGGAGTAAGGCAGGGTGAGGAGCACTCCTGCTGTTCCTATATGCCAACCATTGTTCCCTGAGGGTAACCCAGCCTCCAGCACCAGATCCCTTAAACAGTGGAAAACACAAAAAAAATGAACAGAGAGACAGAACAAAACTTCTGAAACATGTATCTCCCAGAATAAGTTTTTCTGTATGACTACAAGTGTCCTAAAGCTGGTCCCTGGCTGCACCCTGGGCTGGTTTTCTTTGAAATGTGTGCTTTGCTGGGAAAGAAGTACAGCTTCCAGTGCCCTTTGCTAAGATCTTCTTTTGAGGTGGTGGGGATTATTTTTGAAAGAAATTACCACTCCATTGTCATAGACTACACAAACACAACTGACTTAATTCTTCTGGACCTACTCAGCCTCTGGCTCCTCACCAAGAGAATTTTTTTGAAAAAACATAATTTCAGGTATTTTTCTGGAAGGATGTCTGAAGGATTCTCCCCAGAAGTTTGCCTCAGTTCCTGTCTCTGCAGCTAATCTCCCTTTTCTTAGTCTATGAACACACATTTTCCAAGAACAAGGTGTATATCATTCCAGGTCTGTGCACTGAAATTGGCCACTTTAACTCACATTCAGCCACTGCTGCAAGAAATCTGTGGGTTACTTTCCCATTCATCCCTCCCTTCAGCCAGCTTCTCTCACAGAACGAAGCTGGCCGTGACAGTGAAAACCCAGGGAAGTGTTGCTCTCAGAGGTCACTGCCAGCTGTGGTTTGCCAGCAGCTTCTGGAGACATCTCTGATAGAAACCAGAGCGTGGTGGTGCTCCACAGGGTGTGCACCTCACAGCCACTTTGCTTTGTCACTTCTTGGGACACCATGGGAAATGACATTCATGTAATGTGCTCATCCTCCTGGATTTAATTAGAAACACTCTACTTTAATTAAGTGTTTGTTTTGCGTTCCCTGTAGTTCTATTTTGATAAGACGTTGTCATGTAAATCCTAAATGAAGCTGAAGAAGTAGATTACTGCATGTCATAGCTGCTGGGTAATGATTGAAGACAATGCAGTGTGAGATACAGTCTCTGGGAGTGGGAGGCTGCTCCTTCTTTGTGTTGTTTACTTCATGCTGTCCAGGATTCCCCGTATCATTATTTCTCATACTAATGCTGCTCGTTTTTTGCTTTCAGCGTCCTTCCCCACTGACTGCAGGGTTTGGGGGGGTGCAGTGGGGACAGGTGTAGAGGGCATTATGGGCTGCACAGTGCCATGGACTCCTCTCCAGCTTTTGACTCAGAGTACATGAGGAGAGGGCAGTCAACAGGACTCTATCCAAAATCGGTAGGACCTTCACCTTGCATCTTCTCAGCACACCTACAATGTTCCTCTTGTGAAAGCATCCTCAGAAACATCTGATGCCTAGGGGTCCACGCAGAAATTTGTATTATCAGAGCAAATACTGAAGTTGATGAAGAAGGCTCAGCCATGACCTCAGATGCCAGGATGCTGCTATTTTACCAGGGGTCTGCTAACTAATGCAATGCAGTTGCTTACAGACAGGCACACTGCGTGCATCATACATGTCTGGTGTTAGTCATTAGCAGTACTGACCTTTAGCCAGAAATTTTTTTTTCACATGAAAGAGTATAAATACTCATTTTCTCTCCCTTTCTTTCTCTCTCTCTCTTTTTTTTTTCCCATTTTTTCTTTTTTTTTTTATTTTTAGTTTTTGAGGGAGCTGTCATGAACAAAATCAAAATGACAAGTCTCAGACCTAGGAACATAAATCAGCTGATGAGTGACACCTGTACATGTAATTTCCACCTGCATAGTCCCCACAGCCTGGAACACTCCTTGACCAAATTATTCTCGCAGAACCAGAAAAGAATCTTGCCTGCAAGGCAGCTTTGGCCATCCCTCAATTCTTTCCGTGTTTTCAGGAAAAGGTTTCCCTTTTCCTGTTACCCTTCTTCACTGCCCAAATACAGCCCTCCCAGCTTGATTTCCCCAAGATGATGTACGTCAGTTAGCACTACAGGGCCCAAGGATCAGCCATTGCTCTCATCAGGCAGTCATCCCTTTCAGCCTACAAACAGGGACATTCCCCAGCCCAGCAATTTTCACAGAAGAAATTAATGATATTGGCCAGAACTAGGTCTCTGAATGCGTACAATGCATAGCAAAATCTCTAATCTAACAGTGAAAATGTTAACAGTATTTACATTTTGTGTAATAACATTTTAAGGAGTGAAAATTGCCTTCTTTGAATTTATATTATCTGGCCTCCACCAACTTAACATGAGGAGCAGGCTGGACAAACCACCAGAGAAGTTCCCATGATGTCCTGGAGACTGCTGGCTACACCTTGCTCTACAGCAGAGCCTTTACAAGTCAGATTTGGCTCCAGGTTTAAAATGTCCCTTGATCAGGGAGAATGTTTAGAAAGGTGGGAAGCGAGAGTTACCACACTGCTGTCTTCTCAAAGATGTCTCCGTGCTGTGATAAAACCTGTACAGGTAGAAGCCTTTCCCTGCCTGAGCCTGAATTGTCTGTACTGGAGGGCTTGGGGTTCACCTGGGCATGGGCATGGACATCGACTGGAATATGGGCTTGGGGACGGTCATAGTCGTGGGCGTGGACACGGGCATGAATATGGATGTGGGCACTGACATGGGCGTGGATGGGAGGACACCTTTCTTCTCTGTACAGCAAGTGTGATGCTGGAAACCTACCTGACAGGTGCGTGGAAGGTTTATAAGGATGCACATTGTTGTGCTCCTGCAAGGCAAACTCCTTCCTGCTCCCTTCCCCTGCTGGGCATCTCTGAGTTCCACCAAGGCACATTCTCTCCCACCAGTGCCAGTTGGAGCAGGAGCCCGACTCCCTCCTGCTGAAATCTCACCAGCCAAAGCATTGCAGCTGCCCCCAGGAGCTGCCCAAGCCAGTACTGAGCCCCTGGCACAGCCATGCATTCTACTTTCCAGCCAGGGCAGAAGTTAATTCCTGTCTTCTGCCAGGCTGAGAAAACACAGCAGGGAATAATGGTAGGAAGTGTGGATTCAGTGCAGATTGCAGCCCATGAAGAAAGAGCCCAAGCCTTTTCCAAATGGTTTGTTTTTCTGGCAAATGATTTGAAGAAAAACAAGGCTTACATAACTCTGCCTGGGTAGGTGAAAGTTTTCTCATAGCTCTGTCCTAATGCAAATTACTTGCAATTTACTTTCCTTTTGGCTTGACAAATATAGCCAAAGCAAAGAGCTGTTACCAAAAGCAGCCCCGAGACATGAAGCAGGAGATGACATTGCAGACCCTCCTCGTCCCCTCCCTGTAGAGGAGAGGATGCGATGCTATCACACATCTCAGTGCTTTGCAGCCTCTCAGAGTTAGCCTGTCCCCACCGCGCTGCAGTGCCCGGCTCAGCAGTGACTGTGATAGCTTCCCATGGCACCACTTCCCACACACATCAGATGTACTCTTGCAGCAGTGCGGAAATGATTATGCACATTCCTGTGTGAACAGCCCACCCTGCCTGGCAATAGGGTTACGTAAAGAGATGACAGAAAAGTCTTAATCACTGCATGAAAAACCCTTTTTACTGTTGCCCGTCTTTTAAAGAGGAGCAGCACATTTAAAGCCCTGGTGACATTTCCATACTTTAAGCTCAGAATCTTAAGTCCCCTGCCATCTATTAGCCTTGATATCTGGTGCAGGAATTAGAATTTATGTTTCAGATTTTAGTTAAAGAACTTGAAGAGCATTAATTGCCGTCAACATTCAGGTCTTGGCTCCCAGTCTCATTCCCTATTCTCAGGATATCCTGGGTCAGTAGTGAAGAATCACTCTCCTTTCCTAAGCACATATATATGCACATGCACTAAGAGGCAGTATGCAGAGCTGAACTAACAAGCCAACCATTTATTAATAACCATTTCTCAAAGAGATTTTGGAATAATTCCCCACGTAAGCTTTCATTTCACACCAATGTTTATGCCGGCAGGTTACAGCAGAACAGCTACAATGCAGCAGGGCGGACTTTCCCCTGGTGACTTTCTGGGAATTGGCACAGGGCTGCCAGAGTTGCGGCGGAGTCACCATCCCTGGAGGTGTTCAAGAAGTGCAGATGTGGTACTTAAGGACATGGTTCAGTGGGCATGGTGGGGATGGGTCGATGGTTGGACTAACTGATCTTAGTTGTCTTTTCCAACCTTAATGATTTTATGATTCTATAATCACGGGACTCAGAATGTGCTTCCTCTGCATTCCTGGTGGGATTTGGTATCTGTCTAAACGCATGGCTGCCCCGAGGCAGACACCTCATCTTCCTTTGTACCTCCAGCACTCAGCAGATGTTTAGGAAGTAAGGGAATAACAGCGTAACAGCCATAACTGCAGTATAAAGATATGTGGCCGTAATAAAAGTTGTGGTAGCACTATTGGATTTTTGTGGTTTACATTTCCAATTTTGACTTTCAGAAAGTGACATTTATATGCACTCTGGGAACATGAAAATAATCTTAGTATGCCAAAGTAGTTTTCTGGTTTGAAGGATAATGTAAAATAAATTAATTTCAGTTCTTAGATTAAGCATCTCCCCTTCCCTAGATGGCAACTACTCAAAACTGCTATAATAAAATTTAATGGCTGCAGCACTGTGATTTTTTTTCTTTAGTTTATGGATATTTGGTTGCTAGCAAAAATGGAGTGAAATTTGGACAAGTAAAACCAGAACTATTAGTTAAATTTCTTTCTGTACAAAAGTAGCTTCCAGTGTTGGCAGTAACATCGCTTATAAATTCTAATTGTACTGTTTAAGCAAAACAAAAACAAAAACAAAAACAAAAACAAAAAAACAAAATAGAACAAAACAACACACACACACACACACACACACACAAAAAAAACCCCAAACTTTGTTTCTACAGATCTGTTTGTACAAACTTTATTTTTTCCCTCTTAAAATATTTACAGTAACATTTTATGTGAAGAATTTTTGGTGGAAAACTGCCCAAGAAACTACTTGCAGATGTAGGGAATGACCCCAGTGGGTATTGGCTACAGATACTACTGGATTTGCTGAATGTAGAATGCAGAATAAATACTAAGAAGACCCCGAAGTTCATCACAGGCTGAACACAGCATGTTCATCAGATGCACTTATATTTTTCAAACCTCTGATCAGATGATTGTGGCTGTTCAAGCTGCTAAGGTCTGGAGCAGTAGAAAGCTATTAAAGGTGACAGGAAGTGACAGAAATGATTTAATGAATTACCCGTCTGAACTGTATTAATAATGTGATGATAGCTTCCAAGGAACACTTTTTAAATCTCACTTGGTACAGTAAATCATCAGAGAGTCATTAAATTTCTACTCTGTAATGACGTGGCGGTGCTCTGCCCTAGGGAGGATTTTGGAGGTGATGTCCCCAGCCTGGCGCCTGCAGGGAAAGGGTCGCTGTAAGTGGGAGAAGCACAGATACCACACTGCACATGTGAATGACTCCTACCCATTCTTTGTCTGGCCAGTCAGGGACTCTTCCTATTGCTGAACATGTCAATAGCACACAGATGCACAACTTCCCCAGTAAGCATTCAGAAATGAACCAGGCTCACCTTTGTGTAGATATGTTGTTCATAGAAAAAGACAGTCTGGCTATGATGACATTTTGAATGTCTTGGGTTGGAAGGGACCTCGAAGATCATCTAGTTCCAACCTCCTAAGAATGCCTCTGTTTTGATCTTGTTCACGGATATATGGAGAGGCACACAAAGAAGCATCTTTAAAAGATGCTCATGATATCCACTTGTCTACATGGCCTAAGCAGCTGAAGCTAGAGGAGCATGAGGTGGCCACACAGGGCTTGGTGGTTTGAGGTGCACCAGCCTGAAACCAGGAGCTTTCCCAAAGATGGTTATTTCATCTGTATCCCTTGTGTTCTTCTCCATCACACACAGATGCTGTACTTCTCCCAGAGAGCAGAGCCATCAGCCTGGTCTTCACAGGGACTTTGCTCTGATTTCAGGCCACAGTACTTGCCCCTAATGCTATGCCATGGTGTAACCGATGAGGCAAAGCTCTGGCTTCTGTGTATGGTTGGATTTAGGGTGGTTTGATGAACATAGCGATGTTGATGTAGGTTGCTTAATTGTGGTGCTTTTCTGCAGGCAGTGATCACTGCATAACAATGTTGCAAGTAACTTCACAATTCCTGATAGAGCACAGTAGCTCCTGGAACAGTCAGGGTATTGTCAGAGTCTATGGGGGAGAGAGGGAAGAACACACGTAAGCTTTCAGACTTGACTTTTAAGAGCAATTCCCAGCCGTGCAAGTCTCTTTTTCTGGAATGTGGGTGAAGGGCTGTAAATCAAGAGTCATCTCTAGTTTAGAAAGACATATTGTGACCTTTCAAGCACATTCCCTGCCAACTTCAGAATTACACAGAGTTGTCTTAGAAATGAATAGAAGCAATGTAGAAGTGATAAAAAAAAAAAAATTCAGGGAAATTGCAGAAGATGCTTCTTTGGAATTTTTTTATTTTTTGGCAGTGTCTTCCTGTTGTCCTTCCAAATGCAAAAAAAAATTTGTTTATCAGCAGAAAGATTAAAACTAAGGATATTATTTAGTCATAAAGCAGGGGATTAACCACGTTCAAAAACACAATTATCCTAGCCAAGACAAACAGGGGAAGCCTTGTGTTTTATTTACAGGGAGATAGCTGCCCTTCAAATATTTACAAAAAATGAAGGCAAATTCAAGTTGGCAGAAGGATTGGAAGCAGCAGTTAGCATCTTTGGGTAAGATTATTATTCTTGGGGTGAAAGAAGACTTTGTATTAAACATTAATTCTGAAATTATGAATGTAAGTAAGAGGAAAAAATATTTAACCCAGTAAGTGCTAAATGAGTTCTGGATCGGTAGTCATATTAGTCGATGTTACTCTTTCAGCATATTTGATTTTGGGAAGAGTGGGTGTCTGAAGAAGAAATCATAGAGTAGTTTCATTTTTGTTGTTTGAGGACCACAGTGGCTTTTTTTCCTAGCTGACTTAGGGAAGAGATTCCTCTTATCCTTTCCTCTCCTTTCCACCCCAGTTTCCTTGAATCTAAATTGTCAGAAGGAGTTAAGGACAGAAGGGATGTTACTACCACACAGGCAGCAAGTGGTTCACCTCAGTCCATAGCTCATAGACTTGCTGGTCCCAGAACCTCATTGCTGCAGCAGAGAAAGAAATAATTTTCATCCAAGATACACTTGGGACCAGTTTCTATCATTTTTTTTCTCTTGTGATAAAGCTATCTTTTAGTCTGAACTTTTATTCCCTGATATTCCTCTTCCTCCAGTGATATTTAAAGAAAGGTATCCTCTCACCTTTTGGCTTTTGCTCATTTAGGCTAAGCAAGGCTTCACTCTCAGCTTCTCCAACAATTCTCCTTTTTTTGCACCACTTTCATTTTGAACACCTTTACTTGAATATGGCTGAGTGAACAGCTAAAGCTGCTGTAGAGTGAGGAGAGTTTGATTTAAGGTGCTGCCTATTTGCACCCTGCTGTGCATGTAACAGCAAGACCAAAGTAAGCTCAGCACTGTTCATTGCTGTGAGGTAGATACATCCATCTCTGAGACTGGGCTCGGGTTGTGAAAAGAGAGAAAAAAGGCAGTAAATCTGACACAGGCAGAACTTAAATGCCTCGGAGCCATCAGAACTTGTGAAAACATTATCTGAAATCCACACCCTGATGAGCAACACTGTGCTTGATAAGCAAAGATATGCAGGCCTGCCTTATCTACCTGGCAAACACGGAGATCTGGAAATATATCGGAGAGAGAGCTCCTTGGGCCCATAACTGGTAAAGCAGAGATCTGTCATAGAGCAATAATCGATCTCATTTCCACTGACTCCATTGCAAAGATCAGAAACTCTGCTGGCGTTATTGGGCTCTTCCCTTGAACGAAGGTCCAAAGTGCACTGATCCAAAGGAGAGCTGCGATGATTAAGCAAGACCATTACACAGAATCACAGAATCACAGAATTGTAGGGGTTGGAAGGGACCTCTAGAGATCATCGAGACCAACCCCCAAACTATCCAAACTATCCTCTGTTACTGATGTGGTTTTGGCAAGCTCTACAAACACATGATGTAGTGTGTCCGAAGGTGTCATGGCTGAGTGCTGTCATGGCCCTTCTGCCCCAAGCCCACCTGCCCAGGCCCTAAGATCTCTCTAGCATTGATGAACAAGCACGACATGGACCAAGGTGGAGGTTGATGGCAAAAATCTGTTTCTATTTGTTGCACCCAGATCAGGCCAAGCTGCTGATAGCTCTCACTCGCCATCTTGCAGTACAGTTGTGCTCTCATATTTGGTGCCAAAGTTTATCAAAGTCCTCTTGTGTGATATTTCCCTGTGACAGATTTTCATGCTACTTAAGAGATGTCTGTTTAAGTTATCTTCCCAGTCCCAAAAATTATGGGACCTGGGTTGTCGCTTCTGTTCAGCTGATCCATTTTCTTGACTGTCTGAAAAATATTATAATTGAAGGAGGATTGATATTGCTTAATAACTGAAAAAAATCCGGATGATTAATGAAGTCAGAGTGTTCTGCACTGTGGTGGCCAGAAGGGATCAGTCTCCATTTCCCTTGGTATCTGGCAGAGCAGTGTAAGTGTTAAACAGGCTGACATCTACACAGATAAGCTGCTTCTTGTGCTACCTGGTTGGCCGTGTTATTCCTTTTCTATGCTCCACACTATTTTTTACTCCAGTATGCTTCTTGATGCTATTGTGCCATGAGGCAGAGTGCTTTCCAACCAACAAGGCCGACTTACCTGTTACACATCTTTCCTCCTCCCATTCGTGACAGTTCATATGGTCTCTGGGAAAGCTCTAAGATTATCTCAGCTGGAGCACCAGTTTTCATACTGTTCTGGTGCCTGGTTCCTGCACGTGGATTGTTTTCTCTTTGCACCACATGCTTGCCCACTCATGGTTTCCTGCATTATCTCTCAGTCCTTATTTTTGTGTCATCTTTTGATCTGCTCTTTTCCGTTTCTTCCCAACAATTTCTCTTTCAGTCCTTACCTTCCTTGAGCAAATTAATGTTCATTTTGTTTGCCTTGGTGTCTTTCACTTCACACAGTCCATCAGTGTTATCATCCTTCCCTCATCCATTTTTCTTTTCTTTGGTCATGGCTCAGTTTTTCACACACGCTGTGATGTCTTTCTGGCTGCCCCTTCCTTCCCATCCACATCTCCTCCAGCAAGTTTTAAAGACTGGCCATTGACTGCTGGTTTATAGAAACCTCCCACCAGAATGGAACAAAACCTTCGGCCTGTAGGTGGGCAGCCAGCTGCCACAGTGAAGGGGCTGCTGAGGACACCACAACACAAAGTGAGGAGGGGAAGAGCAAACCACCCCGTGCCACCTGCCCAGTGCACATCAGCCTTTTGCCATCGTCCTTGATGTCAGCAGGAACTGGCGATGCTCATTAGCGCTTCGCAACAGCATGTGGCACTGCCAGCCCTGCTTAGCCATTGCACAGCAGGTTCATGAAGTGATGTGGCGAGTGATGTATTGCCAAGAGGCAGGTTGAGGGGAGAGAAGAGGCTGTGGGAGGTGGATAGAGGATGTAGGGAGAAGGGAGGGTGGAGGAAGGCTCCTGCTGCAGGAGTGAATAGGCTGTTCTTGAGTGCTTCTTCAGACCAACAGAAAAATCAAAGCACATCTCTGTCGGTGTTTGTATGAAAAAGTCAATTTGATGCAGTTAGAATGGGAAATCAAGAAGTAAGAGAAGTGCAGAAATATTCAACAGTGTGGTTTGGGGCTCACAGGGCTTGCCTTGGAGATCTGCGCTCCTCAGAGGAAGACACCTGCAAACAGTCTGCCCACTGTGCAGGGCAGCTTCTTCCTTCAGATCCTGACTAATGCTGCTTTCCTTCACCTCTTCTCAACTTGCTTTGACTTCCTCCCTCAGCGTCTCTTTCTTATATCTCATCTTGCTCACAGAAGATGAAATGCTATTTTATGCCAGCCTCTACAAGAGCCTTGTATTATTTTCCCTTTTGGTTGTTGTCTTCAGATGGAGTGGAAATACCAGGAAATGAAGCCTTGGTGGCAATTTCAGTAGAATTTAGTGCTTGTGGAAAACTGCAGAGCTCCCTGATGAAAAAAAAAAAAAAAAGAGGGAAAAAATATATTATTGGCTCCAGGACAAATCTAGAAACAGAATCTACTGGAAGATTTCAATGTGCTTTCAAATTTGGGGATTCTTTTCTCTAAACTGCAGTGAATGTAGAGCTGTACCTGGCAATGGTGAAAACTGTTTTCAGCATGTGGTCGCAGATCTTACCAAATCCTGTGGATAAACTGCTATTAAACTTAAATCAAAGCAAGAGAAAGCTGTCTTCATTAGTATTTCAGTCCTGTCCCTAGCAGTGTGTGGCTAATCCAGACTGATGGGTGCATCTGCTTTTTTAACATTTTAGCACAGAAAGGTGGTTTTTAGATTTCCTTTTTCTGATTATAGCTATTTGCTACTTTGTATTGATTTTTGGATTTGTTTGTTCTCAAAAAGTAATGCTATATTTGAGTATGATATTTTACTTGTTCCCACTGCTTTTCATTAAACCTTTGACAGTACTCTTCCAATGCTCAGTACAGGAACAGTCATTAGCATTGCTCCAGCTGTTTTGTATGAAAATTGGCCTCGTGTTTCTAGGCCAAAGTACGAAGTGATCCTGAATCATGCTAAGAAGTCTAAACTGCCATGAATTAAATAAGATTTCAAGGCATTCATCGCTGGGGTTAGTCAACTGTGTAAGACATATTTACAGTTTTACTTCAAAATGTCATCAAACTGTAATAATTTCAGTGATTTTTTAATTAAAATGCCCTGGAGCTTCTTCATTTGTGCTCTGATCTTGACATGTCAATATTCTCTATGCTGTAAATCATAGAATCATAGAATGGCTTGGGTTGGATGGGACCATCAAATTCTAACCTCCCTGCTGCAGACAGGGTTGCCAACCGCTGGAACAAGTACTAGATCATATTGCTCAGTGCCCCATCAAGCCTTGCCTTAAACACTTCCAGGGATGGGGCATCTGCAGCCTCTCTGGGCAGCCTGTGCCAGTGCCTCGCCATGCACTCAGTGAAAACTTCCCCCTCACATCTATACTAAATCACCCCTCCTTTAGTTTAAAACCATTCCTCCTTGTCCTATTACTATCTACCAGTCTAAAAAATTGGTTAACCTTCTGTTTATATACTGAGATGCCATAATGAGCTCTCCCTGCAGCCTTCTCTTTTCCAGACTGAACAAGCCCAGCCTCTTCAGCCATCTTCATAGGAGAGGTGCTCCAGCACTCTGAGCATCTTGTGACCTACTCTGGACCCTCTTCAAAAGCTCGACATCTTTCCTGAGTTGGAGCCCCCAAATTTGAACACATACAGAGGGCAGAGTAGAGAGGGATAATCCCCTTCTTCTTACTGTTGGCCACCTAACATGCATTTTGATGCAGCCCAGGATACCATTGGTCCTCCAGGCTGAGAGTGCACACAGCTCAATCATGTTAAGTTCTTCATCTACCCTAAGTCCTTCTCAGCAGGGCTATTCTCAAGGAGTTCTTTTCCCTGTCTGTATAGATACTTGGGATTATCCCGACCCAAGTTCAAAACCTTGTACTTGGCTCTGTTGAACCTCATTAGGTTCATGTGGGCCCAGCTTTTGAGTTTGTCAAGGTCCCTCTGAATGGCATCCCTTCCTTTTGCTGTATCAACTGCACTGCTCAGCTTGATGTCATCAGCAAACTTGCTGAGGGTGCTCTCAGTCTTATCGTCTAAGTCACTGATAAAGATGTTAAAGAGTACCAGTTCCAAGACAGATCCCTAGCGGACACCACTCATCACCATGTGAACACAGAGCTATTGACCACAGTCCTCTGTATGTTACCTTCCAATCAGTTCCTTATCCAACAAATAGTTCACCCTTCAAATTCATGTTTCCCTCCAATTTAGAGAGATAAGGATATGGTGCAGGACCATGTCAAAGGCCTCACACAAGTCCAGGTGGATGACAGCAGTTGCCCCTCCTTTGTCCAATACTGCTGTCATTCCATCATAGAAGACAACCAGATTGGTCAGGCATGACCTTCCCTTGATGAAGCCATGCTGGCTGTCTCAGATCACCTGCTCATCCCTCATATGCTGTAACATCTCTTCCAGGAGGATCTGTTGCATGATCTTCTCAGACATAGAGGTGAAGCCTGTAGTTCCCCGAGTCCTCCTTCATCCCTTTCTTATAAATGGGAGTGATATTTTCCTTTTTCCAGTCACTGGTGACTTTGCCTGACAGCCGTGGAGTGGCTCAGCAGCCATATCAACTGGCTCCCTTAGGACCATGGGAGGCAAATTGTTTGGCCTCATGGGCTTATACACATTCAGTCTCATCAGGCAGCATCAGACTTGCTCTGCCCTTACAGTGGAGTAAGACTTTGCACTCCCAGTTCCTACCAAGAGTTTCAGGGATGTGCCTTTCAGGGATGTGAGAAATATGAGAATCCTGCCTGTCAGTGAAGACTGAGGCAAAGAACTTATTGAGTACCTCAGCCTTCTCCTTATCTTCTGTATCCAGTTCTCCTTAACATATGTTGTTAAACATTTCAAACACATTCATTTCTGAAATGTTCACATAGGACACTAAAACTGTCTCGTTGTTCTCAAAATCTCACTGACTCTTCTGAACAGCTGTAAGTCATTGGTAGTTAGTGCATATTTTCTGCATATTCTTTCACAAAAATGATCTCCAAGTCCCATCAAAACCCAGTCAAGCAAAATGTTGTTAAAGAGAAATATGTATTGAGTAAGTTCGCTGGTTTAGAATATCTGTAAAGAGCTGCATGTGATTGTGGCATTGAGTATTCTAAAATCTGACAAAATCTTCAGTAAAATACTTGAAGGATCTTTTTTCTTTATTTTCAGTTCATAGGAGCATTTTAACAGAAGAGAAGAAAAAATGTACTGTACTTTCTGAATGGTTACAGAGCAGGATTATAAAGCGCTTATGCAACTTCTGTGTTGTTCAAAAGCCTCTGCTAGTACAGACAGACTTAAAAACAACTGCATCTTTCAAAGCAATGTCATTTTAATGCTCTTAACTTGATGAGTTTACCATGTTTTTCAAAATTGAACCTCCCCTGGTGTGCATGCGACTGGTAGTGCCAGAAGCAATGGTGAGTTCTTGAGAAATGGGGTGCTTCCGCCATGCTACAGTCAGCTGGTTTCTGTAATTTCTTGCTATGAAGAGGTGATTTGTGTTTTATTTCTGAGGTGTCTGTCACTGCACTATCTTGACATCTTGAAAATAGAGCATGGAACGATAAAGTCTGCAAAAGGAACAATAAAGTCTGTGCAAGGAATGATGAAGTCTACTCAAGAAACAATGAAATCTATTCAAAGGGTGCATCCTCACATTTTTTTTTTTTTTTTTTTTTAAACAGAAGCAGCTGCAGGAGGCAATGAAAGAGGCTGCACTATCAATGTGACTTACCATGTGTTTTGAAAGCAACAGAAATTGGCTATCAGCCATTTTATTGCTGAGTGTACCATTTTGGAGTTCAGGTATTGGATTGTCATGGCTGACCATGCTGCTCTGCTGAAAGGAGAAGGTGGGATCAGTAGGTTTAGGGATGTCCTACTTCTACTACAGCAGGAAAGAGGATCTGACAGTCTGAAAATCCCAGTGGGATTACTGTGTTTTTTTACCTCTATTCCATCTCACCAGTAGAAATCATGAAGAAGAGTGCAATGTGTATCAGCTTATGCTTTGGACAGGGAAATGTTACTCTCCCAGAAGTCACTAGCCACGAGGTGGGCAGGCCTACAGTAGGCCTGCTCATCAGTAGGAATTACCAAGTTTCAACTGTAGTTTAGAAATATTCCTAGTGATACGACTGGATCTGATTCAGCTCTTAAAAAAAAAAAAAAAAAAAGTTTTTTTAAAAAAAAAAGCTGGGTTAAAGAGTGAAGAAACTCCAGATATCCATGCCAACCCATAAACTTATGGCAGACCTTCATCAAGAATACAACATTTACTGATGGTAGTCCTAAAGAAAAACAACTGAAAAATCTCCACCTAATGGAAATGGTAGAATCAATTTCTGGGGGGGAAAAATGGGATTTACCAAATGGCAATTGCATGAAAAGAACATAATAATAGTGCATGGAAGGTCATAGGGAGCGGCACGCTGCACCCAAAATTCATGAAAATGAAGTGTTTGAACAACAATCTCATACACAGGGTTTGAATTTTGGGCTGTTCTGTGTGGAGCTGTGAGTTGGACTCAGTGATCCTTGTGGGTTCCTTCCAACTCGGGATATCCTATGATTCTATGAGCAGCAACTTGCTATTTTCGCAAGTGTTATTCTTTCTCTCTTTCCAGTGATAAGGAAGCTTCTGAATGAAAAGGATAAATAAAAACCTTTTTGAAGCAACCTTGAAAAATAGTTTTCCTTTCCAAGTCTCTGTATTTACATGTTCAGTCTCTGCACAAATAATGTGCAGAGTGTGCAGTATTAGCTGCTGTAGGCAGGAATGCAAAAAGCAGAGATAAGAGCAGAGCTGACCTAGAGCTCCACCACCCCCACATACAGTGGTCATGTTGGTGCTGCTGAACACAAAGGAAGAATAGAAAACAATGATTTCTGGATGTTTTTCAAAGGATTATAGTGCAAAAGAAGAGATGTGAGTAAAAACTTCCTTTTGCTGTTTCATGCCTCCAAGGCAAAGCACAGAGTTGTCCTGCTGTTAGGGTTTTGCAGAGCATGTGTATGTGATCACAGGGTAGAGAGGTTGAGAGGAAAGTATTATGAACAGACATAACATGGGAAAGGACTCAAATTGCAGCTCCCCACTGTGAAGGGAAGAGCAGAGCATCTTTTCTAGCTGTCACCACCCATTGCAGGTATGGGGAGCACATCACTGCTTGCATGGGACACAGGGATGAATGGGGCTGTAACTGAACTCCATTTCTACCAGCAGGATGCCTGCCCAGCTGCTGTCTCTCTGGCTTCCAGTATGACAAAACTAAAGGTCAGCATGATCTGAACTGTTGGGTCCAGATGGTGAATGTTGGGTGTGTGCTCTTCTGTGCAGTGCTTGATCAGAACCGAAACGTGGTAGGAAGGAGTGAAAGGCAACACATTCAACAGCTTACTGCACTTTTGCTTTGGGTGATTTTCTTCTTTACCAACAGAAGTGTCAATTCATCATTCAGCTCTGCTTCCTAAGGCAGAGCCATTTATTTTTCCCATTAAATCAATAAAGATTTGTGAAATCTGTAGTCTGGGGGCATTTTATTCCTTAATGATGGGCAGGAGTTTACAGGAATCAGTTTGCTGCTATAAGTAGGTGTTTGTCTTTGTCTAACCTGCAGCTGTTCCTAGAGTTAAGATCTGTAAATTGTCTTAAAAGGTTTTAACTGCAGAAATGGAGTGTTTAGTGAGAAGTAACATCTTTTTTTTTTTGTGGTCCTGGCTGAATTGGCACTTGGTGTCACACCTGTATCATGCAGTGATAGCCATGGAGCTCCTATGAAAAAGACCATCACTGTTTTCTGAAATTCCCTGCAATAAGGATGCTGCTTGAAGAAGGAAGATAAAGGGTTCAAGACATCAGAGAACAAATGCTGCTGGACATACCGTGATCAACCAACCATTTTATAACTTCTTACAGACTGGGCTACACTGAAACCCTGATGTGACAGACAGCTTGCCTGTGACCTTGTCTTCATAAACCATGGTATGCCATCAACATCTATACTTTCATGTTGGCATGCAATGGTTGCTTGTTCTGACAGGTCTTAAACCTCTTCACACGTTGGGGCTTTGCCTTTCTTTGGTGTAACATGTCAGAGAACCCCATTTTAATCATTGTCTGCTTGGACAGATTGTGTGGTGCGGGCACATCAAACCTCTACTGCCAGCTACTGTGGGATGGAGCTGGAGGTGGAGCAGAAAACATTATTCTTCTTCTGTCTCAGATGCTCTCCATATCTGTGTCTCCACTCTGGATTTTCAGCTCCAGACACTGATAATACTTGAATTCATGTCACGGAGCTGTGGCGTTAGTTATCTTCACCTGTGACTTCATAGCTAGCTTAACTAGCTTTCAGAATACATTCTGAAACTCTAGTTTTACACGATAATTACCACATGAGGTCTTCCTTCCCTTCCCTTCCCTTCCCTTCCCTTCCCTTCCCTTCCCTTCCCTTCCCTTCCCTTCCCTTCCCTTCCTTTCCCTTCCCTTCCCTTCCCTTCCCTTCCCTTCCCTTCCCTTCCCTTCCCTTCCCTTCCCTTCCCTTCCTTCCCTTCCCTTCCCTTCCCTTCCCTTCCCTTCCCTCCTTCCTTCCCTTCCCTTCCCATCCATCTTTGCCTTCCCCTTTTCCCTCCCCCTTCCCCTTTCTCCTTTTCCCTTTCCCCTTTCTCTATTCTTTTTCCTTTCCTTTTTCTTACTCTCTTGTTCCTTTCTCTTCCTTCCTTCCTTCCTTCCTTTTCTTCCTTCTTTTCTTCCTTCTTTTCTTCCTTCCTTTCTTCCTTCCTTCCTTCCTTCCTTCCTTTATCTCTTTCTTTCTTTCTTTCTTTCTCTCTTTCTCTCTTTCTTTCTCTTTCTTTCTCTTTCCTCTCTCTCTCTCTCTTTTTTTTTTTAATTTGCCAGAATCCAGCTCATGAAGAAAGCCAATTATAAATATATATATATATTTTTGCTGTGATTCCTGTCCATACAATGGAATATGGAATCAGTTTTCAGACAATCTGTGAAAAAAAAAAAATAAAAATCTGATCCAAGACCCAAATTCCCACTTTCACATGGAGTACTTTGCAGCTGATTAATGTTACAGTGCTGGAAAAGGGCATCCAAGTGGATGAGGGGCTTTCTGGAGTAGAGGAAATGTTCTTCCCAGGGAGTTGGTGGGATTGCCTGTCATAGTGAATTATCAATGCAGTGCACAGGTGAAGGTTGCAATATATCACATATACACCTCCAGGAGCTAATGGAAAAGTTTGCATGCATTTCTTTCTTCTTGTGGGCCTCCAGGACTCGTTCTTGACGTTTTATTAAGGATAGAGATGTTTCTAGTGATGTGCTGCTAGGCATGCACCTCTTAGGGCCAATCTTGTGCTGTTTCTCGTGTCCTAATGGTGTTGAATGAAAGTACAGGGAAAGCAAAGTATCTCCGGATCAAAGCTTCCCAGCACACAACTGAGAACAGTGTGGTCTCATGAGACAGAGAACTCACTGTCAGGATTGAAGCTCAGTTAACAGACATTTGGGAGGCAGTGGCTCAGCTGACCGTTCTGACTGTGGCAGCCTTTGCTGTACAGCACATCCTTAAGGCATGGGGCAGTCCCTCTGAAGCTGTGGTGCAGCTCAGGGAGGAAGGCAGTGCTTGGCGGTCAGTTCAGGTTCCTTGTGCATGTGCATATGCCACACTCTGTCTTTGAGCAACATCTGTGTTGTAAGTGTGCACAGTAGCTCGGCCATGACACATTTTTCCCTCTGTAAAGACAATGCCTAAGGCTGCTCCCATGAGACATCAGCTCTGTGTTAGTTTTAAAGCATCTTTTGAACGCTGCCAAAGCTCACACAGGCTTCTCAGCACGAAGTTCCTATCACTCAAAGCTGCTGGGGGAACTGCCTTTTCAGCTGGAATTAATTTAAACAAGCAAGCAGGACATGTGTGCTTGGGCCTCGTAGAAATTTTACTTCTATTTTTAAATGACAGCTCTTCCTCTCTGTCTGGCAGGGCTAGCTCAGATGTCAGGCACCCCTGTGAAGGCATCCTTTGGATCTCCAACAGGGCCTGGGAAATGTTCTCAGCCCCTGTGGGGTTAGGGAATGGGGACCACACTGGAGTGCCCTACCAGACCAAGGCCTGGCAGCTTGACCGAGCCTGGCCCACCAACTGTAGGCCCCACCAGCTACACAGGCGGCATGGCAGGACTAGGGCTGCCTCCAACTTGGGGCAGGAGATCTTGGGCTGCCTCCGCTATCATGCAGAAAATGAAATTTTGAACTTCATGTATTTGTATTCTGCATTGTACATCATAGGGCAAAACTAACAACTGCCTTCATGGCAATGAAGAGGAAGAGATCTCTGGACAGCTCTTCTTCTCCCCTCCCATTTACATCTCTCCCAAGCAGGGCAATGGGCTGATATTGGGATCCATTTGAGCCTCCTGGAAGAAGCACCGGGAAACTGCCCAGGAAGCTTCCCCCAGTGCTTCCATAGGTGTTCATGGCATTGCTTTCCATTCAGCAACAGCGAGCTCTGAAGGATTCCATTCTGCAAGGAGGGAAATGTAGGTGGCAGCTGCATTTTCCCCTTACTCAGAGCCTGCTATTCATGCATTTTAATTTGTTTTCTTTACAATGAATTTGGAAGCAAAATCAGTGTACCCAAGACAACATAACAGTTTTGTTAAATAACTTTGCCTCTTTCTTGTGCTTTTTGAGATCACCCTCATTTAGCAACATCAAGGTGAACATGTTAGAGAGAGAGACCTGTGAAAGTTGGGAGACAAAAGTTGGGAGGCCCGTAATAAAGTGCAGTTTGAATAATATCACTTACCTTCAGCTTCTTCTATAGTGAAAAGTCTGATGGGTGTCACTCCTTATGCTGAAACACCGCTGGAGATTGCTGATATCTGGTCTTTCCTTTAGTAAAATAAAATATGGTATCAGGGTGCAGTGAGGACACCGGGGCAGCTCCAGCCCCATACATTGGGCGCATCCTGGAGATGGCAATGGGACATGGGGCTGTGGGTGAGAGTGAAATTAATATTTCTGCATATTAGTAATAGGATTTCTACAAATTAATTCCCATAAATATTCAAAGTTGTGGTTTTGTACTATTTCTGAATATAGAAATCTCAAAAGGCCAATTTTAATTTCAAAGTAGCAGCCAGCATTCCCTCATTTCCATGTACCCATCCTGCCTTGTATGGAGCAGTCCTGGTGTTTGTTCTGCCTGTGGCATGCAGGAAAAGCACATCACATCTCTATGCAGCACAGTGTGGCATAGCATTACATGGCAGCATTCATCTAAAAAGGCTGTCTTAATAGTCTGTCAAGCTTATTGCTTGGTCTGAAACTTTCCGTACTTATTCTCCCTCAAAGCAGAGATTCTGAGATTTGCAGTGTTAAATCCCACTCATCCATTTTTTTCCTTACCAAATGTAAGAAATGAAATGCACAATTGGACTCTCAGGTGCAGCACCATTCTGAGGCCTCTGCCATATCATCAGGGCCCAGCTGTGTGCTTATCAGACCAGAATTTTTGCCAGTTGTAATAGGATTTGAGATCTCCAAATATGAACTCCAGTGATAGAGGAACATAAGTGCTTGTGTTTCAGTTGCCAGCACAGTCTCTGCCCTAGCCATGCCACAGAGAAACCCAAAGAATTCCCAGGCACAGCCCAGGAGTGCCAAGACCTTTCCCAATTAGTGATGAATAACCTTTCTGTTTCCTTATGGCTGTGATCCCCATGCTTTAGAGCTTGAGTGAGTTTAAATACATTGATGACTCAGTAAAAGCTGCTCTGTGTCATCAGACTTGAGTGCCAGATAATATTCATATGGTTATTAGCACACATGTAGCCTAGAGGTATCTTCCCAACGCAATTTTCCCTGAATTTTTCTTCTTTCCATTGATCATTCAAGGTATACTTGAATTCTTAGCCTTGTTTCCCATGGCTTCGAGGAGAGTGCTTGGTATGTTTCCCATATTCGCAGTCAATTTTTTTACATGTTTCAAACAAAGATTCTGTGGAAGCAGTCACCTCGAAGCTATTAGACACCCAGAAGTCTGATGTAAATCTGGGGCCAGATAGGAGAGAAACCTTACAGAGCTTCACAGGGGAAAAGGATGGTGTGAGAGCCCATGTCCTATCAGCAGTCAGAGATCTTATATGGGAGTTGGTAGATACTGTAAATATCACAGCTTTGTGGAAATCTCCAGGATGTTGTGAAGGTGACACACACACGCACGGGAGAGCAAAATGGATTGAGTGCACCCTGAGCAAGTTTGCTGATGACACCAAACTGAGTGGTGCAAATGATACAATAGAAGGAAAGAATGTCATCCAAAGGGACCTGAACAAGCTTGAAAAGTAAACCCATGTCAACTGCATGAGATTCAATAACACCAAGTGCAAGGTGTTGCACTTGGGTTAGGACAATCCTAGATATGAGTACAGACAGGACTCCTTGAGAGCAGCCCTGCGAAGAAGGACTTGGTTGTTCTAATGGATGATCCAGCAGTGTGCGCTTGCAGCTCAGAAGGCCAACAGCATCCTGGGCTGCATCGACAGAGGATGGCAGCAGGGAAAGGGAAGGAGTTGCCCCCTCTGCTCCGCCCTCATGAGGCCCCATCTGGAGCACTGTGTCCAGTTCGGGGTTCCCCAGCATGAGATAGATGTGCAGCTGTTGGAGCAGGTCCAGGGGAGGGCCACAAATGTGCTCAGAGGGCTGGAGCACCTCTCCTAAGAAAAAAGGCTGAGGGAATCAAACACGTGCAGCTCAGAGAAGAGAAGGCTGTGGGGAGACCTCATTTTTTATACAGAAGGGATCAAACCACCAGATATACATCCTTCTTTCTTGAGATGTTTGACTTGCATTTTTCATTAACATTTTGAATAAGCAGTGATGAAGAAATCATTGAAAACAGGGTTATCAGAAAGGCCCGCCTGAATCTGTATAGATTCTCTTCGGACTAGACGCTCTAAATAACTGGGAAATAGAGTTGATTTCCTACAACCCAGTACTGAGCAATTCTGCACTTATACTGATGCTCCCTCCCAGGCTTTGTATCAATGCACGTCCAGCAGAGGCTTCCCTAATGAAGTATGTTTATTTCCTGATGAGAAATCTGTCACAAGAACTGATTTCTGCTGTGACTAGCTGAAAGCCTATTAAATGGTGCAATAATGGGTTTTAAATTACTGCATGCATTCAGACAGACCTGCTAATAGGGTGGATTTTGTGTGAATTGAAATGGCCCTTTTTAGCAGGTTTGCGTTGCGCCTGTGTCCTCGTCCGTCTGGAGCGGCAGGCTGCAGGGGGTGTTCTGAGAGCTTCATTGAAAAATGCTGCATGAAAACAATATGATGTGGACAGCAGGAGAGAGCAACCAGCCCTGCCTAACCTTGCCATTTGCACGGAGCAGGGGGCGAGCGCTTCTCCCTGATGGCCATCCCTTTCAATGCTTTAAATAGCTCTCCCTGACACATGGCAATGAAAATGGTTTACTGACAAGTTTCTCCTAGCCCCGTGGCTATGAGGTCTGTTCTCTAAAGAAAAATAGATGTGGAGACCATTTGGCTTAAAACCCCTTAAGCAAGTGGATAAAATTAATCAGCTGTCTTTTAACTCTGATTCATTTTTCCTTTAATTCAATTTACCAAAATGTGTGGGCAGAGCCTGAGCCTTTGGGCATATTAACATTAATAAAACACAATTAAGCAAATGTTATTATGTTGCCAGCAACAAAAAGAATGCCCCTGAGTGTACAACTTCCCCTTGCTGTAATAAATATGCAGGCATGAGTACTGTGCCTTGCAACCCATTGCTTAAACAGTCTTAAGAAAACAAAATACCCTGTTCGGTGAATACAAAGAAGCCGTCAGGAGTAGAACAAAAGTTAACACACGAAGGCCTTTTGCTGGAGGAGGAGGCATGAGAGGAGCAGGTAGGGAAGTTTTGCTTATTTATTATAATGTAGAGGTCTCAGCTGGACAGGTTAATTGTAGATTATAATGCTTAGACCTTTGAGAATGATTGTATTTTCTTGCTGCTTCCACAGTGTGTTACAGTCAAAACTCCACCCTCAGCAAAAAGAACAGAGGAACAAAAACAGCAAGGTAAGAAATCAGTGACACTAATAATCAAAGTGGAAATCTGATAAAAAATAAAAATTCTAGGGAGTTTTTAATGTGTGAAAACAGGCTACTGAAACAACTAAAAATATACATATTCCTGTACACCTTACAACTACAGTTGTGCAAGGATCCTGATAAATTAAGATACGTAGAAGAAAGTTGATTTCTGATGTAAGAAGACTTTGCAGCCACAAAATATGATGCACACATTGCTTAGGAGCTAGAAGGAACCCAATTTACCAAACTTTACTCTAAATTCCATTTGTAATTATGCAAAAAATGGGAGTTTACATAATGATACTGTCTTCAAAGAATTGAATTAGTCATTGACAGGTAATTGTTGAAAATACCAATAAAATGCAAAATCAGGCTAACAGCATTAAATTTGCCCCTTTGGCATTTGATAATAAATTTGAAAGTGCCTATTTGAGCAGACTGAATTTCTTAGCTTGTGTAGTGGAGGGAGTACTTTCCCTGTGTTCTGACCTCAGGTACTGAGGTTGTGTTATTTATTCTTCTCTTGGACTCTTTTCCTCATTGCTTGCAGCTCCGCCAAGTTAGGATAGATGTTTATGCTCATGCTCTGTATGATTCTGAATCTTTACATCGTTTCATCAGGAAAAAAAGCAATTCTTTACTTCTGAGAATGGGCCAGAGACATTTTTTTTTCCAGGATCCAAATCCTAAAGGCATTTAGTTGTGATTCTTTTTGATTTAGTCCTTTCAGAGAAAGAGGAGAAAAACAGAAGTTCGGAAGACAGATGCTCCGATTAACATGGGGCATGCTGTGGGGCTTTGCTCTGTTCTGAGTGTCGTGTGTGTGACTCCTCAGCCTCTTCCTGGATTGCATTCCAGCCGAGCTCATGGACATCTCCTGCATTTGAGGCAATTGAAGTTGAAGCTGCTGCTTTGCCCCTCACCATGCCGCCTCCAGCAGAGCCCTGCAGAGCTGGGTCATTGGTTCCTATGAGATCAGCTCTTCCTGGAAAAGTGGTGGGTGCAGCCCCAGCACTGTCACTGCTGCCTTGCACTGGAAGAGTGCATTTGTGGAGTGTGAAAGACAGTACAAATCGTAAAGAGCTGGAGGAGGCAGGAAGGAATGATGGTAAAAAAAATACAACGCCTGTAAGGAAAGCCTGAGAAAAGTTATGATTATTTACTCAAAACAAGACTAAAGGAACGTGTGATAAGCATTTCCAAACATAGCAGGGTAGCGTGTTGTTCATAATGTCTGTTCAGGTGCAGCAAGGATTGGAACAAGGCAGGTTTAGGTCAGAGATTCCCCACTGGTTTCCAGCTGCCAGGAGAGCCACACTACTGAGTGGAGTGCCAGGGGAGATGCTCCAGAATTTGCTTATGGAGGTTTGGGGAGGCTGGTAAGTAAAGCACTGTCAGTCAGGAATGGTTTGTATGCAATTTCTGCTGCCTTGGTGCTTCGGAATGTACTAACAGACATATTACATGAGTCCATTCTAGCCCTGTTTGCTGAGATTTCCACATTGTATAAACTCAAGTGTAGGTCTGACCTAGCTGGAATGTTTTTGCCATTAAGTGAAACAAAAGACTTACAGATGTGAATGGCAAATTACATAGTGCAAATTAAAGCTTTAAGTAATTAAGCATGGCCTTTTCACATTGTATTTATACTTTTTGAAAGTTATTTTAGTTCACTGCATATAAATAACAAGTTGAGAATTGCTGTTCTTAATTGAAACCATCTCTACTTTTCTATGACAAGAGATTACCATTTTTAACAGACTCTTTGTGATCCAGTGAGGCTCATCATAGGATTTTTTTTGCATTGTTGCTAGGCAGCTTCATGCATGCCAGCAGACAGACACTGCTGGGTATGTCATGGCTAATTAGGAAAAAATCTCTGTACTTTTGAGTATACTGCAGCTCAAGTTTTTCATGCTCGCTGCTCTGGATAAAGACAAATTAACTGGTATGAGAACTGACGAAACACCATCATGGCAACTGTGCCGTGCTCTAATATTTTTTGTTTACAGTCCCCAGGATCCACCGAGTGAATGAAGTGGTAAATATCTTTGTGTTTGTGGGAAGAGAGCACTGAACGGAGCTGTGCTAACATTGGCTTTGTCTTGGCGATTTCAAAGAACTAAGCATCACATTCAGATACATGATCTGCTCAATTAATGCAAGCAGAATATTCTGCAAGGAAGAATCAGGAATTTTTGGAGGGGTGTGAGTAGTTTTATTCCTACCAAGCAGTTTGATAGGGAAAAAAAACTCTTAAATGTTCTACTCTGATTGATGCCAGTTCCACTCTGTTTTTCAGCCAATGCATGGGATATAAATGCCTCTGCAGAAGAGATGTCATAGAAAGATGTACAACTGCAGGGGAGCAATGCCAGAGGCAGCTGCATCCACAGCCCATGGGTTGGGACAAAGCTGCCTGGCTGCCAAACTTAAAACATGAGGTGGCTTTTCTTCTGGCTATTTAGAGCAGCTATCAGAGCAGACAGTTAATGAATATTAGGGAAGAGTCCTTGCTGGAGTTAAATGTGCCTAGCATCAGCTATGATTGTTTTGACTGCTGTTTACTCTGAAGAGAGAGAACCAGAAACTTGTCATTTCTGTGAAGGGGAATGTAGGCTGTAGGGTAAATCCTCATTAAATCTCTTAGGAAGTTATCATTTGAAAACACAGTGAATGGCAGGTTGAAGTACAGGGATTATAGGAGCTGAAGGCACCTGATAAAGATAGAGATTTAGCTTGTTCTTGGTTTTCCTTTTCCTTCGGATGGATTGCTTTTAATCTGGATGCAGTTCAGAGAAACAAACATCCTGAAAGAAGCTTTAAACAGCTTCCACAGTCAGGGAAGAACTAGATTTGTAGAAACTTCTGAACTCTTCAGACATGTCTTTTGAATAACGAAGGTGAAACTGTCTCACATTCAAGCTCGAAATGATAACAGAAACAGCTCCTGCCTTCTCTTATTTTTCAAAACCTCACTTCACCATTTTGTTTTTCTTTTCCTACCCTTTCTTGACTGAATGTACTATATTTCTGTTACCTGTTCATGTAAAACACAGTTCTGATGGAGACAGTGGGACTTATCACATGGCAGTCTGTCTTTGAACCTGGGGGGGACATCTGCATTGGCTGCTTTTCTTTCCTTGACACTGCTGCAGGGAATAGAATGGAATGAGAAAGGGATAGGGATAGGGAAAAGAGAGAGGAGAGGAGAGGAGAGGAGAGGAGAGGAGAGGAGAGGAGAGGAGAGGAGAGGAGAGGAGAGGAGAGGAGAGGAGAGGAGAGGAGAGGAGAGGAGAGGAGAGGAGAGGAGAGGAGAGGAGAGGAGAGGAGAGGAGAGGAGAGGAGAGGAGAGGGGAGGGGAGGGGAGAGGGAGGGGAGGGGAGGGGAGGGGAGGGGAGGGGAGGGGAGGGGAGGGGAGGGGAGGGGAGGGGAGGGGAGGGGAGGGGAGGGGAAGGGCGGCACCCAGTGCCTCAAGAAACAACCATGGTGGGTGAAGGAAGGACAGATGGAATAGAAAAGTATAGCGGGAAGGATCTGCGCTGGTTGAGGATTGTGTATGTGTTGGATTGCGTGTGAGCATAGACAGCTCCTGTTGCTATGAAGAGGAGGTACTTACAGTCATTATTTTTAACACCTGTGGAAAAAGTGTTAGTATGATGTTCCATCTTCTGTGTTCCTACATGTGTACCTCGTCGACTTCCACAAACACAAACAACCTGTTCAGTATTTGTATCATAAATTCCTTTAAATTCTGCTTAAAATGGTGTCTCTGTGGCTTTTTGGTATTTTTCCTCCCCTCCTCAAATATTTCTTTCTCCCCTTGTTGTTCCAAAGGAAAAAAAAATAAATAAATGCAAAACAGTCCTGTTTGATGCTGGGATAATTGACTCTGAATTCCTTCAAAACTGTTTTCCCAGCCATGTGGCTGAGACCTTGGGGCTGGAGAAGGCTTTCTTCCCATTCAGTCTCTGAGGCACTGAGATTTCTCATGGAGAAGCCTTTTGAAATAAATGTGTAAATCCTTTTGGTATTCGAGTACTGAAGAAAGAGCTCCCAAGTTCATTTCAGTGCAGTGCCTGAACATCTAAAGCAGTGCTTTTTCCATCCTCTTAGCTCAGTGGGCTGAAAGGTTCTGACCACAGCAGTACTCTCCTCTGGTCTCCCTCCTCCATGCTGCACTTGGCACAGGCATAGTTACTCCCAAAAACACTTCCAAGAGAGACCTAGGTAGGGTAGACTAGGAAAAAACATGATTTTGCCCAGTTCTGTTAGTGGAGCAAGTCCAGAGAAGCTGTGGATGCCCCATCCCTGGAAGTGTTCAAGGCCAGGTGTGGTGGGGCCCAAGGCAGCCTGAGCTGGTGCCTGTTTCAGTGGGAGGCAGTCCTGCCCACGGTAGAGGTGTTGGAGCTAAATGGTCTTTGAGGTCCCTTCCAACCCAAACCATCCTGTGATTCTATGATTCCGTGGGTCCAGCATAGCAACTCTACTATGGAAGAAGTTTTTGTCCTTAGAGGTTAAAGGCTACCTGGTTAAGTTAGGACATAATTCAGTGATAAGAGGAAACCTGTCCAATATCAGAGATTGGCAATACTCAGGACATTTATTTACCTTATTAACACGAAAGACTGTTGTAGCTTTCACTGTGGAATGAAGGATGGGTTTAACTACTTCCTGATTATTTGTGCAAAAAGCACTTAGATTTTCCTAAAACTGTGAGAAAACAAGCAAACAAACAAATGTTATTTTATATCTGTCTGTTACAATAAATTCATCATTTGGATTTCATTTTGATCACAGGAGAGATTTGCCAAAGTGGAGTCACACAAAGTGATCTTGAGGTCTTTTCCAATATTAATGATTCTGTGAGTCTATGAGCACCTTCCATTTTACATCGTTGCCTGGGACACACAGCCGGCCAGGCTGATGCTTCACCAAGCCACCACTACATCTCACTGCCCTGTTTCTGGTGGTTGTGGAAGTGCAGGAATTATAAAATAACCCCAGACTTGTCAGGCAGGTTTCCATGTGGCAGTGGTATATCCTTGGGCTTGGTCTTCATTGGCTTCTCAAGCAACAGCATGATAAATATATGCCCATAAGACATTTGCGTGTGGTTGATGTAAGCAAACTTCTAAAAAACATTCTATGATATTTCTTTGCAATGGCATGTTCAAGATCAAACTTCAGAGCTCAATTTTCTATAATTACTCAGGTTTATGGAGCTGTCATCACCATCTCAAGACAGCTAAGAAATTAGAGTGTGGCTTTTTAATCCTATAAAAAAAAGTCTTTTAAGAAAAATGTCGCCTTTCATATTTCAATTGAAACAGTGTGGCCATTGTGGAATGGACTAGCAGTTCTTTTGATGGCTTAATTTATATTCAGTTAACTACTGTTGAGAATGAACATGCAGAATGAACATCCAGATTCTGTGCAAATTAAATATATTTCACTGCCTTATTTCCACCTTTCTTAATTTGCAGTTGGGGTGTATTAATTACAGCTTTGAGCACTGTGACTGGCGAAACAGAAGCCTGCATATTTTGTGCATTAAAACATCACTGTAAAACTTTTCTGGCTGTCTCATCATAAAATGGGAGCCAGTTCCTCTTATGTACTTACCTATATTTGCACCAGATGATAGCACCCATAGGAAGAGAAATGATAGAGATAATAACTCTCCATTGAATTGACATGTGGTTTTTTTATTTAATTTTTAAAAAGTGCTTTTGCCACATTGTTAAGCACTTTGAAGAGGATCTTTTTTTCCTTCTCTTTTTTTATTTTATTTTTTATTTTATGAGTAGGACTGTACAATACATGAAAATAGCTCGGTCCACAATTGAAACGGTTCAGGTTGTTGAACTAGTTCAAATGGAGAAAGAAAACAGCACTCCAAGTACTAGGGGTCTGAACTGAAATGTGATATGCCAACTCTACCCTGTTGTCAGTGCTCCTTAACTGATGGCACCTCCCAAGGTAGCCTGTGCCATTGCCTTACCACCCTCTGAGTGAAGGAATTTCCTAACATCTCACACAAATTTCCCTTATTTTAGCTTATAGCCATTCCCCCTTGTATAATCACCATCAAACCATGTAAGAAGTCACTTCTCTTCCTGCATAGAACCTCCTTTTATGTACTGGAAGGACCTTTGCATCTGCTGGTCCTGCCTTCAAGGCAGCTCTGCTTTGACCACTGCTTATAGTCAGAGCTTTAACACAGTGCCAGGAATAATTGCCTTCAGGAAAAGATACGTAGTGGGAGAACAGCATGTAGAAATAGTTGCAGTACTTCCGTGTGCATCTGCTGATGCAAACTGCAGTGATACTACTGTGCTACTTAAATATCCAAGGAGGATGTGGCTATGATCCCCAGACTCTGAGTTCATTTGTACCATAGACAATAGCTCCAACATCACTCACAGAAGCAAAGCTGCTTAAGAGAAAGTAATTACAATGAGAGAACGAGAGAGCTTAAAGTAACATGTCAGTACAAGGAGATGTATTAAGAAAGTGCCTTATTAAGGGAGTGCTTTTTGTAATATAAGCAAAGTATTTTTCAAGTCCAAATTTATGTTTGCAAATGTACTCATAGAAGTTAGTAACACTGACAGTGAATGTTCCCACTTCTTTACTTTGGTCAGAGGAGGAATCTAAAAAGTCATTTGCAGGTACACACAAGCACACATTTAGCAGTTGTGTGGAATGTCTTGTATAGTTGTATTCTCACTGGGAACATGTGCATCTGTATTTTTATGATCTGGACAGGCGTAATGGCCATGAGCATTGCCTGCTGCTCAAGTATCTCAGCCCCTGCTTCTGTGCTCCTGCATGGCCTCTGCAGGTTGGTGGCAGTGGTCTTCCAGTCTTAACCCTGAATCCTAACTGCCAGAGGACTTGAGGTCACTTGTCAAAAATGCTGTGATGTGCTATCTCTTATGGTCACAAAATCTGGAGTGATCATTGAACTGAAATCCATCTCAGGTTGGTGGGCATGGAAGGATTTCACATCCCTGAAGGTCAACATCAGAATTCTAAGGTTGGTTAATGCAGCAACATCAAGACCTGAACCGACCAGAAATAACCTGTTCCTTTCAGCTGACTCCTCTATACCACAACCTCTGACAGGAGTTTGATGGAGTTTTATTATTAATGTTTGTTCCCCATCTCCCATTTCTCTTCGGAGAGAAATAGCCTTGTGAATAGGGGGAGCAGGAACAACAGTGTTATTTGCTGTTAATCATAGAATCAGAATGGTCTGTGTTGAAAAGAACCATAATGATCATCAACTTTCAACCCCCCTGCTATGTGCAGGATCATCAACCACCAGACCAGGCTGCCCAGAGCCACATCCAGCCTGGCCTTGAATGCCTCCAGGGATGGGGCATTCACAACCTCCTTGGGCAACCTGTTCCAGTGTGTCACCACAATGAGGTCTCTCTGGAGCCTTCAATTCTCTAAGCTAAAGAAGCACAGTTCCCTCAACCTTTCTTCATAGCAGAGGTGCTCCAGCCCTATTAGTGGATTGTCTTAGTGGCCCTCCTCTGGACCCGCTCCAACAGCTCCACGTCCCTCTTGTACTGAGGGCCCAGGCCTGGATGCAGTACTCCAGATGGGGCCTCACAAGAGCCAAGTAGAGGGGAACAATCACCTCCCTCTCCCTGCTGGCCACCCCTTTTTTAATGCAGCCCAGAACACAGTTGGCCTTCCAGGCTGCAAGTGCACACTGCTGGCTTGTGTCCAGCTTCTTGTCCACCAGGACCCCCAGGTCCTTCTCTGCAGGGCTGCTCTGAAGGAGATCTTTCCACAGTCTGTATAAATACATGGGATTGCCTCAACCCAAGTGCAGCACCTTGCACTTGGCCTTGTTGAACCTGTTCACCTTGAGGTATCCTCAAACACTTTGCCAAAGCACACACAGGAAATATTTTAATTACCTACTCACCCCAACTGCTATAACATGCTGGAAGATTACTTCACTCTTCCTTTCTCATGGACCTTATTAGCAGAAACCATTAAACAGAAATTGGTGCTGAGGTTTCAAATGGTCTTAAGCTCACATCTTGGTGTCCTGGGCTGTGTTTGATCCAAGCAATGCGATGCTCCTGGACTGAAGGTCCCCATGCAGTTTCCATGGATTGCCACATCCCTTCTGTCTGACCAGGATCTGTCACTGAGCGAGGGAGATGTGGCAGTTTCTTGATGTTCACTGGCAGCATGAGCATGGTGGGAGGAAGACAGGTTTCTTATCTAATAAGGACAATGTTGTATATAAATTTATAAGAACTTAGCAGATTACTGTGTGCTAATTTAAAAAAAAAATCACGCATGATCCTTAGCTTCCTGTAAGAAAAGGGCAATAGGAAATATGCTAAGATGACAGGTACTTTTTCAACAAGTAAATAAACTGATTGAAATGGGTCAGTTATGCAAGGAAGGAATTAGCCTCTGGAAGCACATTTCTTCTAATTGTGACTTATGTAATGATATGTAATGAGTGCATCTTTTCAGAAGACACATGGGACTATAACTTGCTCCAGGTTTGTATGTTTTTATAAAAGAACACCCTCTAGGGATGAGATTCTTTCCCTCCATGCTATTTTTTTCCTAAAGGATGTTTGTATCTACCACCTTTCTAGTGATTTCTTTCCTTTCTTTTGATTGTTATTAAAGTGCTAGTGACTGGATTAAACAAATCTGAGTGAAACAAGCTGCTGCTACTGGATAGAGGAGCATGGCTAGAGGTATCTCTAATAATTGTTTTATATACTATTGCCATGGAAACCTGTCTGTAAGACTTAATTTGACTTGACTAGTGCAAGAATTTAGGATGAAGCCCCCAGACTACAGAGCTGGTGAGGGACTATGCTGGGAAGAAGCTTTGTGAGCAACAATGGAGCCCAGACAAGTTTTATCAGAGCAGACTCTACTGGGCAAAAGCATTTGGTTTGAGGTTTGGGATTTTGTGGCAGAATGTCAAAAACAGCTGAGGTTGCCACTGTGCAGTCCAGAATTCTGAGCACACAGGGAAGCACGTGGTGCCCTCCTTTCTGCTGCCTTTGGCTGCTGTGGGGGACATGGGCAGCAGTGCCAGTTGCTGGGTATTGCAGGGAGCCACCAACTTGTGCACAGCACTGCTGTGCTGTGGGGATTTTGTCACAGCCTCTGGGATCAGGCTCACTTCTCCAAATGCATCCCCAGGATAAATGGCCTATCCTCACTGGAGTTCTGCGAGCACTGAGCTTGGCTGGGCATCTGAGGAAAGTTCGCTTGAAGAAGTAATTCAGGCTGGCTTTCATATGAGCAGTTTGCAGATTTGTGTTGATTGAAAATTGGCTGAGAAATTGTAAACAATGTGTAGTGATTAACAACAGGGAATCGAGATGCAAGGAATGGCCAAAGGTATTGAAGCTGCATCTTCCTCTACGTCTTCCATCGAAATTAAAAGCAAATATTTGAAGGATTATACAGTCACATGATATCCAGTAAGCATTGCATTCCCCTACTCGTGGAATAATAAAAAGACTAAAAGGTAGGCCAAAAATTAAATAGGGCTCATGTCTGAAAACTGGCATCTGGGAAAAACAGTTTGAAATGATTATTCTGGAAGAGGAAATCTAGAAATGAGTCATTCACCAAACACCTCCTTACAGGGACAACAGGAGTCTGCAGACTAATGCTGATAACAATCCAACAGGGTTTTGGACTACTACACATACATGTGCATATATATATATATTTATCACTGTGCATATGTATATTTCTTGTGTGGAAACAACTACATTTTCTCTGCAGGTCTGTGACAAGCTTTTGGTGTGCAGATGCAGGTGAATGGACTATACCTCAGCTATCAGATCTTTATAGAATCAGGAAGATTGGAGAAGAACTCTAAGGTCATGTGGTCCAGCCATCAACCCATCTCCACCATGCTCACTAACCCACATCCCTCAGTGCTATATCTACATGTCTCTTGAACACCTCCAGGGTCAGTGACTTCACCACCTCCCTGGGCAGCCTGTGCCAATGTCTCATTACTCTTTCTGAGAAGAAATATTTTCTAATATCCAACCTGAATTTCTCTGATGCAACTTGAGGCCATCACCTCTTGTCCTATTGCTAGTTACAATGGAAAAGAGGTCAACCCCCACCTCACCACAACCTCCTTTCAGACAGTTGCAGAGAGCAATAAGAGCTCCCTGAGCCTCCTCTTTTCCAGACTGCAAAATCTCAATTCCCTCAGCTGCTCCCCATAACACTTGTGCTCCAGACCCCTCACCAGTTTTGCTGCCCTTCTCTGGACACGTGCCAGGGTCTTGATGTCTTTCTTGTAGTGAGGGGACCAAAACTGAACATAGCACTCAAGGTGTGGCCTCATCAGTGCTGAGTACAAAGGGAATCTTCTTTGGAAGGTGCTGGTTAGCTGAATTATTTAACTTACAGCACCTTTGATTTGATAAAGTGCTTCATTAAAATCAGGATGAGTTTCAAGGAAAGCCAGTGGATCACATCTAGTTCACCACTCCTGGTAGCTAATTGTGTTTCCAGGTTCCAAGCCAAGAAACCAGAACCATATGCATACACTCGTTCTGAGATGCTCCTTCCAGGGTTCCCATGCTGCCTGCAGTCAGGTCCTTAGGTGGGTTCCTGAGGTAGTGGGGCATGTAGCCTACCCTGAAGCAGGAGAGCTCACTGTTCCCATGGAGCATGTTCCTACAGCTGTAGGAGAGAGATCCTCCCAGGCCTGGAGCTCAACTTCCAGCTGGCTACATCTTCTGCTCTTTAGGATGGCTTCCTGAGCTCTGAGAGCTGCTGAGAATCTCACAGGGCTTCCAAAGTGTAGGCTTTGAGACTGAATATAATAGGATGAAATTCCAATGTCTGGTGCAGCTCCTTTTCTCAGGCTGTTGCAACACTGCTGGACCATGGGCAGCTGCTTTCTGTCCTGGCTGGCTCCCCAAGAGTTTGTGAGGGCTTTTCAGAATTCCTAATTCGAAGGAGATGTAGAAATTTTTAGCCCTAATTAATAAACATTGACCTTTTATGAACTGGCAAAAATATCACATGTATGAGCTCCCAGAAAAACTCCCATTTGGCTTTGGACTCATCATGTGGGAGGTGCTGGCAAGCCAGCAGGGGATTTTTGCCGTGAGGGTGGTCAGGTGCTGGCACAGCCTTGCAGACAGGCTGCGGGGTGTCTATCCATGGGGACACCCATCTGGACACGGCTCTGGCTGAGCCTGCTCCAGGGAGGATGGAATAGGACACGGCTGCCTGGATGTGCCTGCCAGCAGTAGTGATTCTGGGAGTCAGCAGTGACAGCAAAAAAGCTGACTTCTGCAGGAAGACTAAAAGCTTCTCTTTGACCATCAATTTTAGCTGCATGCTCATGGTCAGGAAGCACTACCTTTTGGCTGAATAGCTTTCCCCAACTGATGAGAACACAGCTTGGAGCAGAACAAGAAAAGCGGCATAGTAAGCAATGAGGTTTCTAGCAGAAATAGACTGCCAGTGGGACTGGCTGTGTTTTACGGCCATCCAGACCATGTGGACACAGGGAAACCACAATATCCCATTTGCAACTTGGAGTGAATGTATCTGAAGAATGACTCGCAAAAAGTTAGAATTTGAGTAGAAAGTAAAGGGTAAAAACGGCAGAAATCCCAAAGCTCATTCTCAGCACTTGCTGCTGGAAGTGGGTAGAAGCCTGTCCTCTGGGCACATTAGCAAGTGATTTCAATTCCTGCATTCTCTCCAGACAGCTGGTACAGGGCTTGTGACTTGATGTGCCAGCACATGCTTTGCGCCCTTGTTTTCTGCCTCTCTTTTCCTTCCCCCTCTCCAGTGTGAAATCCATCTTTAGCTTTCCTTGTCATTGCAATGAATGGAAGTCTGAGGCCATGTGAAATACTGTCTTTGCAGCAGGGATGTGAAGTGCCAGGACTCATCTCACTGCTGAGAGGAGGATTCAGCTTCTGACTGCTGTTGGTAAAAGACAGATGTATAATATGCAAAGCAAGTGATGACGTTTCCTTGTTCAGAATGTGTGTCACCGTATGCATTCTGCAGGTTGGTGTAACTGTTTCCATGTCCACCTTGCAGTGTGGCTCTGTGGGTGAGTGCAGAAGTAATTTCCAGCTCTCAACCCTGCCCTCTCTTTTCTCATTCTCCTGCTCCCAGTTGCTGAACCTATCCCCAGCCCGTGACTGTCAGCTTTGGTGCCTCCATGTCTCTCCTGGATCCACAGTTTGGAAAGACCAGGCCACAGATATGTTGAGAAGACAGATGGATTTCACGAGGCTCAGGGAGCTGCAGAGAGGGCCTGAGTACAGGAAATTGACAAAGTTGATGAGCAGCTGGGAAGAATTTGTGAAGATAAGGAAGCAGAAGTGGAGGAAGAAGGTGAGGGAACAGGCTGGTGGAGCAATGGAGAGTTGCAGTCTGAGAGCCAGCAAGGGAGGGCAGAAGAGCTCATGTGGGCTTTGCTGGTGAGGTAAGGATGAGGGAAGGGATGGGCACCTTAATGCTTTGGGGACGGAAATGGAAGACTTCTTAAGTCCCAAATGATATCCAGTAGGCGTGCCTTGAGCCAGGAGATGTCCCACCTTGGCCACCACTAGGAAAAAGAGCAGACAGAGATGGCAACTCTCTTTCTTCTCCTTCTCTAAGTATTATGATTGTCAGCAGCACGAAGGGAGTTTTTGTTTGAGAAAGAGATAGTGAGAAGCATTGGCTAAATGATTACTTAAGAAGATTCATTTTTCAAAGCCTACTGTACTCATGCACTGGAATTAATAGTTTCCAGGTCCAATCTCCTGCTGGCAGAAGGATGCTGAGAAGTGCAGCTGACAGATGGGTGTGTTTGCAGCCCATCTCCCTGCAGTGCCCTGGCGATGTATGTTGCAGCACAGTGGAAAAGCACCGTTCACGGAACAGACTGGAAACCAGAGCATTGACAGTGAGTTGTGCTCAGACCAGCTCTGCCAAGCTGGATCTCTGCATTGCTTATAAAACCAGAATTCAATTTATACTTGGAGTTCCAGAATGTCATCATGTAGAAAATAACAGTGTGGTCCCAATTCCTCTTCCCTCCTTGTCACACGGATATAGGGGAGGATGTCGTATTACCTCTTGATGCTATGGGTGAATTTCCTTAAGTTTTGTAAGCTGCCATTTGCATCTTTTCTTTCCCCCTTTCTATTACCATAGCTTATGACATGTTAACATTGCTGACATTGTTCCCAGGTCCATGGGATGCCAGTGGGCATGTCCATCTTGCCTGGCACAGCTGCAGTGAAGGACTGCAAGCCCACACATGCATTCACATCTGCAATGGTTCAGAGACTCCAGAAGACTGTATTAAGTTAAAAACGTGATGAGGAGAGTAAAATGTGTATCAGGGGCAACGTGAGGTGATGCTTCATTCCCAGTGTCCCAACTTGTTAAAACAAAAAGCATTCATTCCAGTTGAATGTTTATCACTGAATTTGAAGCAAAAGCAAAAATGTCCTTTGGTTTCTCTGCAAGAAAAGTAAAGCCTGATTGAAATCTCACAAACGAGGGATATTTTTAACATACAGAAAATTTCCTGTTTTTAAAGGCAGTAATGCAAATTTGAAGTAAGACAATGTAAATTATAGAATGACTTTAATGAGCCATTTTGTGACCTTGTGATCTTTAAAGCTATTGAAGAGAGTCAACTGTGTTTCTGGTGGGAGGCTGTACAGTGGAACTGAAGGGAAATATGTTGTGGGGGTGAGGGTGCCTGGCTGCTGTGATGCGTAAGTGACAATTTAGGATTAGTGAGGATGTTTGTGTTGCCGTAGTGATGGCTTCCTGAGATTTTTTTGGTAGTGTTCACAAGAACTCGAACTGGGGCTTTGTTTTGCAAATCCAGTGTTGGGATATGGGCAGATCACCCATATTTTCCTCTGCTGACTGTCTCTGGTTGCTTCATGTGAATCCTGCTCAGTTTAGCTCATAAAAACCTCTGTTTATTGAAGTCTCCAGAACTGAGTAATGTAGTTTTTTTGGATGGGAATGGGATGAGACAATACACAAACCCACAAATCCTTGTGTTTATTTTGTATTTAAGAACTTGTTCAAGGCAGCAGCCAGCATCTGCCACTGCTTCTGTCTGCATGAGTGGCGATTACCTTCAACATAAACTCACTGGCTCCTTCAGGTGGTATGCTGGTAATGGAAAGAAGCCTCAAACTGTTGTGTCCTGAGACAGCAGCCATCCCTGGTGCCTTCACCCATAGGTCTGAAGTGAGGGTGGCAGGTAGGTCCCCAGGAGCAGCCCCAGTGACTGCCAATCATTGCAGCACAGCTTGCCCGACCTGAAAGGCATCCATCCAGCTCTTCAGCCATTATTAACAAAGGCACGTCTTTTTCAAAAAGACTTACATAGTTTGTTTTAAGCTTTCAATTGACTGCTGTTTATATGATTATGTATGAATGAAGGAGGAAAAAGCTTAAAAAATGCCCCAGGTTCACCCACCATAGCATGGAAACACACCTCGACTATTTACAAGTGCTTCTTGTTTTGTGTTGAGAGGCCGGATCTCTGACTTCCCTTTGGACTATTCTCCACTGGAAATCAGGACTCTCTGCCAAAACAGTCCACCTTTTCCTGCAAGATTTGGTATTAATAGTTTTGACAGAACATCTTGTTCCTAAGCAATACAGGAGTCTGTCTGACAGTAGCTTCTGAATAGGGATACGGTGGAGCTGCAGAGCTGTTTTATTTTGAGATGAAATGTCTACTGCTTAAATGGAAGAAGTCGGAGTTTATGCTGCTCATAACCCATAGTGTATCTCCAGAACACTGGAGGAAAGCACCAGTTTTAATGATGCAGCAGATTGCTGTGCTCAGTTTCATTTAAGGAGAGGAGTGATTTTCATTAAAGCACAGCATGGTCTGCAATGTTTTAGAAACACAGCATTCCAGTGCCCAGAGAGGGCTTCTCTCCTCCCCCTCTCTGTGGCACCAGCATTGTGTCCCCGCACACCCCATCCCGCACTAAACTGGGTGATCCTGCATGCCTTGGCCAAAGCACCATCAGGCTCAGATGCTCTTGACCTAGCACACATAATAGGGCAATCCCAGATTTGGCTAAGGGCTGCTTTGGAAAGGCTTGTGACATCTCTTAATTTATTCTTTCTTGGTTTTCATTGTTCGATTTCAGTTGTTTTTCACTCGCAGTCACTGTGGCCATGACAAGGGATGAATGATCTTTGATAAGGGTTGTTTCTTGTGGTAGGCAAAGAAATGCAATTTGTATTCTTGTGAGACTTTTCCCATCAGAGCTCAGTAATTGTTGCTGCAGACTGCAGTGCAGTGAGTGCCATGGCATTGTGTGCACCGGAACGCTGAGCGGCTTCTGCGTGTTTTAAGGCTATTTTCCTTAGCACTATATATCTGTGCTTCCTGGGTGGTTGCACACAATTGTTGCTATATATTATTTTATTTTTATAGCAACTAAACAATAATGTAATTTGTTCTCCTTGGCAAAGTTTTCTCTGCCTGTACATGAGATGTGTATGTCGGAAATACGTTCTCTTTCCCCTCCTGCATTCAGAGCACAGCTCACTATCAGGCTCATTTAGGGAGTTCAGAGAACTGAGAAAATCCTGTAATCTCCTTTTTTTCCCATAACAACTTAATTTCCCCTAAATTAATGGAATGCCCCAAACATTCGATTTGGGCAGGCTTCAAACAGCTGCTGCTACATGCCATAGAAAACAGGCCACAATTGTAAGCATTTGTAGACGTTTGTAATTTTTGTCACCATTTTCTTCTCAGGACGTACTCCTTGCCTCCATGCCATTACCCTGCTGGGGCTGTGCTGCTGCACAAGTCTAACCGAGTTCCCACGTCAAACAGAAACTTACTTTGTACCTATTGACTGAGCAAAGTCGGGAAGGAGAAACTTGGAAGATTTAGAGCTGAGACCATAAAATTTGCTTTAACAACAACAAAGACCTAATCCTCTTTTCCTATCTCAAGGTTTTATTTATAGAAAAGCTTTTGTAAAGAAAACAGCCCAATAATTACAGCCAGCATCCAGTGCTGCTGGAGAGGGAATGTGAGGCAAATAAAGAAATGAGGGCAGAAAGGGATGCTCTGTGCTGCTGGTAGCTCTCAGATTGCTTTGCTGATTCTGACCTTGTTTCTGAAGAGGACGACAACTCAGGATGAAAGCAGACAAAGCAGAGAGGGAGGCAAAGGGAAAATAAGAGGATACAGGCTCTGTCTGTGCCGTTGCCAGCTCAGTTATGACAGCTGCAGCGTTATGGAAACGACAGCATTTCAGCATCATGCCCACAGTCCCATGCTTCACCTGGCTGCATTCCCCAGCTCCTGGCTGTCTCCAGGCTTGCCCGCTGGTTGGAAGAAATGCAGGTGACTGCATGAAGGACATATTTGTCTCATCACAATAAGCAATAGAGGCATTTTTGTCCATGCTGTAAATGAGAAGATGCAGAGCAGGGGGAAAACTGCTGCTGGCAGTTTGTGATGGGAAGAAGAGAAATCCTTCTATTGGTGCTTTCATAGAACCATAGAATTGTAGCATCACAGAATCATAGAATCATTCTGATTGGAAAAGACGTTTAAAACCATTTAGTCTAGCCATCAAACCCTCCTCACCATGCCCACTCAGTGCCACCCACGTCCCTCAGTACCACATCTCCACACTTCTCTAGCACCTCCAGGGACAGTGACTCCACCACCTCTTGAGCAGCCTGTGCCAACGCCTTGCTACTCCTTCTGAGAAAAAAATTTCCTAATACCCAATGTGAACCTCCCTAGCACAACTTAAGGCCATTACCTCTCATTCTCTAGCTGTTACACAGGAGAAGATGTCAACTCCCACCTTGCTATGACCTCTCTTCAGGCAATAAGGGAGAGAGAGAGCAATAAGGGCTTTCCAGAGCCTCCTCTTCTCCAGACTGAACAATCTCAGTTCCCTCAGCTGCTCCCCGTAAAATTTGTGCTCCAGACCCCTCACAGCTTCATTGTCCTTTAATGACACGCACCAGGGCCTCAATGTCTTTCTTGCAGTGAGGAGCCCAAAACTGAACACAGCATTCAAGGTGCGGCCTCACCAGAGTTGAGTACAGAGAGACAAACACCTCCCTGCTCCTACTGGCTGTGCTATTTCTGGTACAAGTTAGGATGCCACTGGCCTTCTTGACCACCTGGGCTGCTGGCTCATGTTCAGACAGCTGCTGACTAATACCTCCAAATTCTTTTCCTCCGTGCAGCTTTCTGGCACTCTGCCTATAGCAATGCATGGGGCTGTTGTGACCAAAGTGCAGGATTGAGCACTTGGTTTTTTTGAACCTCATCCCATTTGTCTCAGCCCAGTGATCCAGCCTGGACAGATCCCTCTGGAGGGCCTTTCTACCCCAAGTCAAATGTGCACTCTTTCCCAACTTGGTGTCATTTGCAAACTTAATGAGGGTGCACTCAATTTAGGGCATTCATCAATAAAAATATTAAATAGAACTGGCCCCAGTACTGACCCCAAGGAACAAGCACTAGTGACCAGTCACCAGCTGGATTTAACTCTAACACCACTCTTTAGGCCCAGCCATCCAGCCACTTTTATACCCATGGAAGAGAATATCTGTCTAAGCCACAACCTGCCAGCTTCTGCAGGAGTATGCTGAGGGAAAGAAAGCACACAGTGTTGGGCCACCCCTCGGGGTGCATTTAGGACCTGTGCATGAAGAAAACTGCAAGCCAGAATTATCCTCTTTTCTTACTCGTGTCTGAAGAAGTAACATCTCCTTTTTTAATAGTGAGCAGTACCTAGCAGAAAATAATGTCATTTTGTAGTTTGTAGTTTTTTTATAAACTAGAACTATGGCTGCAGCCCTCTGCACATTTATCTCATTTTTTCTCTCTCCTCAAAGTGCTTTTGAGCAGCGTAGCATGACCAGATACTTCATACAGCACTCCAGAGCATTCTGGTTGTAAGGACAAGAGCCCATTACACTCTGATTTTGCTGGGAGCCAGGCTGAGCCTGCAGAGCCAGCATCTGGATGCAGCAGACTGATTTTACAGAATGGCTGTGGGGCTGGAAGAGGAGCACTGTCTGCAGTAGTTGTCAGAAGCACCAAAGCAGCTTTCAGTAGAGACCAGCCAGTGGCCTCACAACCACTCCCCTTCAGCTAAGCTGTATTCCCAAAGCCAGACTCCTCTTTGCTGTCTGCATCCCACAACACACAAATAGCTCTGCAGCATGGCTACTGGGTGATGCTGTTACCTCAGTATTTTAAATGGCATTTTTATTTCAGTTAGATGGCAAATCTAATTGGGACCTCCTCTGGTATAATAATGAAACATAAATGCCACTTATTTTTGTTCTCCATATGGAGAGGATATGCTCTGACATATGCACAGTGCTGCTCAGGTGGGTGGGACTCCAAGGCTGTTGGCATTGCTTGGTGATAGAAAGACAGCTTTTGCTTCATCCTGAATGTCTGCAAAGGAAATGGCCTTACGGGAACAAAAATGAAGCAACCAAACAATCCTTTCAGATTTGTGTCTTCTGTGTGAAGTTTAAAAGTTCCAGCTGTTTCCAAGAGCTAGGAGACAGAGAAAACAAACAAGAGAATGTTGAAATTTCTCTTGTACTGGAAAGGCAAGGTGGAGATGTGCCTGAAGCACTAGGGGCCCATATTCCCAGAGATGAGCTGTGCGAGGGTTGAAAGAACGTCAAGTGAAAAATCTCATTTTGGGGACTGATGTTCACACTAAATTGCCTGTGTCCAGTGCAGCAGTTCTCACCTGCTGTGTAATGAGCTGCTGCTGGAAGTCATGGAGGAACTTGGTGGAAGCAAGGTGTAGTGATGCCTGTCTCACCATCCACATGTGGATGGAAGAAACCCATCTGTTAGTGATTAATGAATTTCTTTTCAGAATGGCTTTGGACTGAAATTATGCTCAGGCAGACTGAGCAGTGCAAAAGGCTTTGATAGGCTTTGAGCCATATGGGCTAAATTGTGTTCCCTTCTGGCTTTTTAAAACTGTGCTGTGAATAGTGAAAGCTGCCCTGATCCAAGTGTTTTGCACAAAACCCAATGAGAACTGTTTTCCTACTGTGTGTGGGAGATGTGTGCCCAACCCGTGTGTCTGAAACAGTGCATTACACTGAACCCACCAGGCTGCAAGGGTTGTTTGAAGGCCAGTCAGCACCAAGGAAAGCAGTGCTACTGGAGGATTTGAGATGAGATATGGAGCTGGATGAGATGTGGTAGAGTCTGGCAGCTTGTAGGCAAGACAGGAAGTATGGTCAACATCAGCTACTTGGAAAAGGGCAAGGCTGGCCCAAAAGCACCAGTGTATAAGCTGCCATAAATAAAGCAGCCTGCAGTTTAGGAGGGAGGCAGGAAGTATCAACCAACCTAAGTTGCTCTAAAATGTAATAGAGGTTTTTGCAAGGATCCCATACTGATCTTGGCTGCAATACAAGGATGTAGACTTTCTGACTTTCTGTCATGCAGCTCGTTTCTAAATTTCAAGTAATGCATGCAGCTACATGCTAATGATGCAAATATATTCGGATAATTGTCATATGCTATGTGATTGCATCACTTGCCCTCCTTCTACATATATGTCAATTTGTGTATAGATGTGCTCGTGTGTGCAGACAGGAGGAGAAATGAAAGATACCACATCCAGAAGTGTTTATATGTCTATAATTAACATCACACTTTTAACTCCTATGTGCTTCATTGAGTGTCCTTGTTTTAACAGTAATAAATTCCTGTTTGATATTACACTCTGCAGCCAAGAACGAGGGAGAGCAACCACATCCTGTATGACTTCTACTGTGTGCACCGTAAGTGCTACTGAATGCAGTGGTTTTCCATCTGCTGGTCTCTGTGTGGTTTAGATGCTGCCATCAGTCATTAGCCCAGCAGGTCATTCTTATTTCCTTGTCCAATCCTTTCAAAATTGATTTATATTTCATTACACATTTGCTTCTTTCCACAGTGTGGGAACTGTAGGTACAGTTTTTCTGGTGAGTAAAAAGAACTCTTCTGGCTCCAAGTTAGGCTTTTTCTCACAGATGTTTTTCGAGCAGTCTTTGTGTTTCTGCAGCAGGTGCCAGGAACTCAAAACTTGGCAGAGAACCCTCTTCTTGTTCATCTCCTTTTTAGCTGACTGGTGAAAAATGCAGTGTGTTGAATATTTGTCATCGGTTATTTAATACATGGTTTAAGATCATCTTTCTCAGATGAAGTGGACTGAGAATTGGCTGACTGGCAGAGCTCAGAAAGTTGTGATCAGTGGCACAGAGTCTGGTTGGAGATAGCAGTGGTGCTGGTGCTAGTCCAGTCTTGTTCAACATCTTCATCGATGACCTAGTTGATGGGATAGAGTCCACCCTCAGCAAGTTTGCTCCTGATACAAATCTGGGAGGAGTGGCTCACATGCCAGAAGGCTGTGCTGGGCTCCTCAATTCAAGGAAGACATGGAACTACTGGAGAGAGTCCAACAGAGGGCCACAACGATGATGAGAGGCCTGGAGCCCTCTCCTATGAGGAAAGGGTGAGAGAGCTGGGACTGTTCAGCCTGCCAAAGAGGAGACTGAGAGGGGTCCTGACTAATGTTTATGAATATATAAAGAGCAGGAGGCAACTGGATGAGGCTAGACTGTTTTCAGTGGTGTGTACTGATAGGACAAGGAGCACTGGCCAAAAACTGGAACACAGGAAGTTCCACACAAATATGTGGCAGAACTTCTTTACTGTGAGGGTCACAGAGTACTGGAACACTCTGCACACAGAAGCTGTGGATTCTCCTTCTCTGGAGATACTCAAGACCCATCTGGATGCTTTCCTGTGTGACCTGCTGCAGGAAACTGCTGTAGCAGAGAGGTTGGACTCAATGACCTCTAGAGGTCCCTTCCAACCCCTGAAATTCTGTGACTCTCGAATATGTGCTGAACCTCTCTCTGGCTGCTGTTTCACCCAGTGTTCTTGGACAGGGCTGTGCTGGTGGCAGACTTACATGAAGTTGTGTCTTCTGTGTGGCAGAAAGAAAGTGTTGCATCTGCAAAGATGTCCTTACTTGTGAGCTGTGACTGCTGCAGGAGAGCAACTACATCCTTGTCTGCCGCTGAGGAAAGCATGGGGCAGGGTGAAGCTCAGTGCTTAGTCCTGTTGACTGTAGAAAGTACTGTGAAGTCAGCAAAACATTTAATAGTATCTTTCATCTGTGTGAGCATGACCGCTAACTAATGAGCTGTGTGCAGGACACTGCTAAGGAGATTTAAAGATTAAAATCAAAAGTATCAGCCTCTGGGAAAAAATGGATCCAAGATGAGGTGTTCGTATTTGAAAGCTCACCTGAAGAGCAAAGAGAGAAGAAAAAAGGCATAATCTTCCAGCGAGACTCACTTTTTCTAATTGTCATTAATTCAGATGCTCATTTTTTATGTGGTGTACATCTACAGTGGGATATGGTTTGTGTTTATCTGATAAAACTGAGATCGAATCAAGCTTGTTTCTCTGCAGATAAGAATAGAGTACTTAGAATATTCTTCCAAATAAATGAATAATTATGTCTTCTGAATAGTTATAAGGTTCATTTAATGTTTGGACATGGCTGCATTTATTACAACACTGGTAACGTTTTGTTGTTTTTCTTCTTCCAGCAATGTGTTACTCCTGCTATTTTTTACTATTTTGTCAGCTCTTTCCCCGAGCAGGTTTCTCTGGAGAGCGTTTATCTTTCAATTAGCAAACTTTTCTTTGCAGCTCTACCAATTAATTTATTTTGCCCAAGCATAGAATGGATTGAATGCACAGCATGGCAAACGTAGGAGAGAAGCAGCAAAGACTTCAGAACAAGGGAAAGCAAGCATTTTTATTCCAGGTGCTCTTCTAGAGTCTGAGCCAAAGCCTTTGTCAAGTACTTCCAAGGGCAGATTGCTAGCTTGGCAAATGTGATCCTGCACCTTGTACCATGTGCTGTGGTGTCACCTCCTGCCTAGGATTTTCGTAGAGCCTCTAAGGGTCCTTTTACATACATTACTTTCCCATTACACTGACAGGGAAATTAATTGCAGCATGGCCAGTAGCCACTTTTAAAAAGACATGGTGTCTTGCTGTAGGCGTATGAGTACCTCAGTAAGTTCCTACACATTTCACGCAGATGGGATGGAGGTTCTTGAGAGAGATTCACTGACTGCATACCCAATCTCTGGCCTTATTCTCAACTATCCAATACTGTGTGTTCACCAGGGCTTTGGCAAGAATGGTGTGCTGGACAGACGTGGTTCTCTGGTTCTTATGACCCTTGGGAGCTTACCCCAGGCCTTCTGCTCTACCACGAATTCTAGGTCCAATCTCTTCTAGTCACCATTCTTCCCAGCACTGTGCTTTTTTTTTAGGCTACTCCTACAGACAGCACTTTATTGCACTGTGCTTTGGCTGCAGTCTTTGGCAGTGGCCAATTCATTACTGTCACTTACCACCAGTATGTTATTCCCCCAGGACATGAGCTGTGTCTCCCAGCAAGCCAGACCCTGCTGGCCGAGATGGAGGCTGCAGGCTGTGCTGGCAAAGTGGGCACCTTCTGGCCTTAACTAACTACTATTGCAGGGACATCACAGCCACCACTACCCTCCCTGTCCACAGCTTCTGGAGTGGTCACTAGCATTTAGCATCCTATTAATTTACCCCAGAGTTATTACAAATAGTTGTGCTCCTTTTCTAGATCAGTTTGCAATACTCCTTGTCTCTGCTTCAAAGTCACTTTGAGTAAACAACCTTATTTTAACAAAGCAGATGGAAACCTTTTTATAGCTGTTGAGGCATTGGCAACGTGTGCACACCTCTGTTCCACAGTACTGTTCTCTGCTGCACTAAGGAAATGTCCAAAGCTACTTAAGTGTTGAATTTAACCCATCCCATCTCAGGAACAGCAAAGCACCATGGCCATAATATTCACAGAATCATAGAATGTCCTGTGTTGAAAAGGACCATAATGATCATCTAGTTTCAATCCCCCTGATATGTGCAGGGTTGCCAACCACTAGACCAGGCTTTCCAGAGCCACATCCAGCCTGGAATATTGCTGAATTAGTTCTAGAACTGCTCCAGAAGTACCATCAAGTGTCTTGTACTGATTTCTCTTGCTGCTCCTCAAGAGCTGATTTCTGAAAACTAAAAGTATGGCAAAGCCATTGGTCTTCCTTGGGAGTGACACTAGAAAACATTGGTGCTCAGGAATTGGTATGTACCCACCTCCTGTCTTGACCTGACTGTTGCCACTTTCCTGCCATGGAATGATGCTGACCTTGCATTGGAGCTTCAGCAATGGCTCTTGGACAATTGCTGCTTTTGAAGAAGTGCCCTCCTGTAGTATAGTACATTTAGTGCTGGTGGCACTGTAAGGGACAGTGGACAGTTGCAGGTTTCTCTGTTCCTACAGAGCTATATTCTGAGTAAAGGAGGCTGTTGCTGAGTGAATGTGCTACATACAAATGTCTGGTGGGTTATTTTAGTTTACCTCAGTGCACAGGTTATTCCTAGTTAGCTAGGAGGTTTCTATCACAGAAACCTCCCAAAATAATACTCTAATACCTTGACGTCAAACATCTGTTTGTGCAGCCAGCTGTGCTGATGACAGTCTGACTTCAGAGCCAGATGTGTCTTTTTGCAGCAACACTCAGCCCCAGTTTTTTCTGGGTAAGTGGTGCTCTGGTTCATCAAGAGGACCTTCAGCTTCGTGAAGTGCCTTGTAGGTTTTGGAGTACCTTTCATGGGCTGAAGCTTCTGCCATGAGCATCCTTCCTGTTGTTGATCTGGACCATTTCACCTAGAGGATGGTTTTGAAGTGACACAACCCTCTTGCCCAGGCTGAAGTCCCTTTGATGCCTCCATGAAATAGCATTTTGAGCCACGAAAAAGGTATATGCAATGCTATCACATGCCAGAACAAAATCCTCACGTCCTTCTGTCCTTGCAGCTCTACCGTGAGTGACTGGAGACTATATCAGCACACCATGGAAGTGATCAATATTGTTGTAACTCAAGGCTCTATCTGCACACCTTCAGGGAATTGGAAGCCACTGAGTGACTGTTAGGAGAGGCACAGGAAGTGTGAGCTGCAGAGGCTGGGTGTTGTGCTTTTGAAAGAAATAGGGCAACGAGGCAGGAGGCGACAGCAAAGCACCAGGCTCAGACACACAGGCAGGGTTGCCTTGAGCAAGAGCCAGAGAGTACCCTGAAGGGCTTCCGCCAGGAAGGGGTGCAGAATGGGTGGAACTGAAGCATCTGAGGATAACACGGATGCCAGCAAATGCAGCGCTGAGTGCACTGTGCCACACGTCCTCTTCAGGGCTGCTTTTCTGAGAGGTTCAGGCAAAGGTCTTGCAGGATCACAGGTCCTGGTAAGTAACCTGCTTAGTGTCTGCTGTGAGAGCTGATTTGTGGAATCAGTACGAGTCTTCATCATGCTCCTGGGGGTGGTGTGGGGACAGGAGTGCAGCTGGGCACCATCTGCATGGTGCTGGTCTGGACATGCTTAACTGGGTAAAGCACCATTAGGTGGTGTCCAATCAAACCCGTCTCTCATCGAACTACTTCCACAGGAGATACAGCTGACATTTGGGTCTGCTACAATGATTTCAAACCCTGAGGGGCAACATCTCTGAGGATTCTAGGCTCTGCTGGAGTCACAGGGAAGAGCTTGCTCCTTCTACGTTGGGTTTTTGGAGTGAGTTAATCACCTGGGCAGATCGTGTTTGAAGGGAAAAACAAAGGGGATGATGAATAAAACATTGTTATTTTCTCATGTGGAGTAGCTTGAGGTAATTTTCATGTTTGGTTTCTTGCCCATCACAGAAGCGTTCATGAATTTCCAGCTTTGTCAGGAAAGTATTACTTTTTTTCACTGCTGATTACCTCCTGGTGTGAACCGCATAATTTCTTATTCAGAAGAAGATTATTGTAGCCATTTATTTTCTGGCTAAAATGGTGTAAATAAAACAATTACACCAAACTGATTGAATTTTCTCTTTAATGCATGAAGCACAGATGCTGAATACAGAGTTCATTAAAAAAAAAAAAAAAGTTCCAAATCTCCAATGAAATTTATTCTAGAATATGATCAACAAAAAATATATATTTCTTTCTATTTATCTGGGGAGAAAAATGCAGCAAGGCTATATGCTGTATATTAGTCCGCATTATATCAGGAATTCATGCAAGATAATGAGTTTCTATTCTGTGCGAAGTGACACAGGATTGTTCCTTCATTTCCACCAGTGGCCTTTTGGTGCTCAAGCTAATTATTCCCACTGATAAGGAGCCATGGGGAAGATGAGTGGCAAATGATGGTGCTGATGCTATAAGGGTAGTGTTGCTTCTTCACATTTGAAAATAAGGAAGCAAGGAGATGGCTGAATAGGAAATCTCTGGTGTTAGTTACTTCTGGGTTGGGGACAAGAGCAGAGAGCACTGATCCAGCCACTGCAAGGTTGTGTGAGTGAGCAGAAATCTAACTTGTTTGGAGCACACAATTACATGTCTGCTTTGCTTCTATGATGAAGGATTATATGGCTCAGCTCTGCTTCTTTTGATGTTAATTTAATTCTCACCGGCCTTTTATTGTAGCTCAGGGCAACAGGCAGCAGTTCCTTGCAGGATAATAAATAGCAAGCAGCCACTCTGCTCCTGTACGAAAGCCATGTTGAGTGTTTTTTTTTACAACTGTGGTGAGGCTGAAAATGCCACCCTCTGCTTTCCTACAGGCAGAAGTGTGGAATCCCTTCACTCGCGTTGGAACACCCTTCAGTAAGTCAGGATGTGAAAGTCACTTTCTGTGATAGGTTTCTGGGGACATTTCAGGCACATTTCCTCTGCCTGTTAATGATGTGAAAATCCTTCCCACCATAAATTTTGCCCAAGTGTTTAATGGGCTCAGGAAGCGGCAGCTCATGGTGAGCTTTCTGGTGAGCAGCTCTGGTGCTGCCTGGTGTTGCTGGGCTGTATAGAGTAATTCACACCTAAAACATCTTTGCTTTGGGCCACTCAGGGTTGATTACTGTGAAATAATTTAAGTGGTAAGTAGACACATCACATCTTGCCTTTCCCTGGGCAGCTGGACCTGGTGGGTGGCAACTCTGCCCATGACAGGGGGTTGGAGCTCAATGACCTTTAAGGCCCCTTCCAACCTAAACCACTCTGTGATTCTATGATTTTCACTCCTGATGGGTGTATTTTTCAGATTTTTTTTTTTAGTTTTCTGCCTGCTTAGCAAATGACATGCACATACACTGCTATGCACATTCTCTTTGCTCTCTACCAGCAACATCATTTCATTTTTTCATTTTTTTGAGAACTAGAAGTGCCATTTCCATTTGAAGAGACAATGTTCAAACATGTTTTTGCCATTAGTAGGGGAATCATTACTGTGCATTTTTCCAGTAGCTGCAATCAACTCTCACATTGCTTAAGGAGCTTTACACAAAATATGTGAGATAATTAACATTTTACCCACAGTGTGGCTGGAGAAATTGAGGTTTTCCTGGGCCACCCAGGTGGTAAAGGACATAGCTCAGCACTGCCTTGTGCCAGGGCCTCCTGACCTGTCTGGAGCCTGACAGGATTAAACTAAAAAGCTTTCAATTTTCAGTCCTTTGCTCATCTAATGACCTGTACTCTTACAGGAAGCTGTTTCACCACTTTCAGTTGCCTTTCTAAATGGAATGATTTTCATCAAATCACTTTATTGCTCTTACAAGTCAATGTGCAAAATGCACAGAAGAGGCTGGTGACCTCCATGGGACAAGCAACATCCTGGGGGGTACCAGGTCTGCAAGAAAAGTCCCCTGGGCAGTGGCAGAGCTGTGGGGTCCATGCTGCTCTTCCCAAAGAAATCATTCATTTTTACAAATGTCCAACTCTGGGGTTAATTACAAGCATTTTGCTTAAGTTATAGAAGCAGCAAAAGCCTTACCCTGCATTGCCCAAAGGAGTGCAGATGCATTAAGGATGAGAAGAGCTTATTGTTCGCTTTGGCCAGTGAAGTTTGCAGTCATTTGGGCTCTTCTCTGTCAGCGATTAAAATGATGGATTTGGTTGTTTGATGAAAACTTTGTTACATACAAAGATCATATACATGGGCTGTTTTTTTCCCCAGAGGGAAAAGGAATGAAGCAGAGGCTGCAGGTCCGCCTTTCGCAGCTGGCAGCTCTTCAGCAGGAGAGCTTCTTTGCTTTGCCTTGCTTTCTCTCTAAGGTATATTCCCAGGTTTTCCCTTTCTCCTGTTTGACTCTCTGATACCCCATAAGGTCTCCTATACTTATGGCATTTCTCATCCAACTGTGTGTGATCTGGGTTTTCTGGGGGCCCTTATTTCTCTTACAGGACCCCACAAGTTCTGACTATATTGATGCTTGGTGAGGATAAAAGCTCGCGCTCACATACCAGGTCTCAGCCACAACAGACCTGCAAGTACAGCTCTTGTTTGGAGCTGGATTTACCCAGAAGCAGCAGGGATTGCTCATTTCCATTAGAGCTGAGTTTGAGCTCCCCACATGCCTACACTGGCAAAAGCATCATTTTTCAGGCATGTTGTCCTCTTGCATTACTCCCACATGTGCTTACACTTACTGACGCTCAGCCTCTCCAAAGACCCATCCCCATCAGCAGCCAGCCCTCTCCTTCCTCTCCCTAAGACCACATGCCCTCCTCTTGCTCATGCATTCAAGCCATCACCCACTACCACATACCCAACCGCTCACCCCTTCTCCTGCACCCCAACTCAGCCAGTTGCTTCAGTAGCTTATGAATTACTCATTTCTCACTCTGTAAACAGTTTTTCTGGTGGGGTGCTGGGGCTGAGTGTTGCAGGCTGAATACATTCTCACCTCCCATGGAACCAAACTGACAGCTCCATCCCTTGCTTCTCCCATCAGTCACCAACCAAGTCCCAGCTGCACAGGCTCTGCTAATGCACCAGCAGCCCTTCTCCTCCTCCTCCTCCCCCGGGGAGGCAGTCTGCCCAAACCTGCAGTCATTGTGCACATAAAGTAGGTCATCTGTTATATGAGGAGGCAGCTAGGGAAGTTTGCTTTGCTGTTTGCTGGCCAGGCGTGGCCAGGCTGCACTGGTTCTCATCTGAAGACATGTAATTACACTTCATTCTAACATTTTTCTTTTTTTTTTTTTTTAACATGACCTCTTTCTTTAGTTCATCACTAAAAATATCTCTTTATTCCCTGCTCTTTGTCTCTTAATTTTGTTGGGAAGCATTCTGTAATATAGCTTATTTTAAATGTGTCCCAAAGCCACTGAATGTGTAGAGAAAGGAAAGATAAGGAATTATATCACATGCCCAACTCAAAGTCTTTCTATCCCAGCACCATCTCTCCTGGGCTGATGCGTCTCTGAGAAAGGAGAACCATGAAATAGTTAGAAATGGAATAATCTATGCACCAAGAATGAGAGTTTCAAGCTGCTGTTTCATGATGGCTACATGTCCTAAAGCTTGCAGCTTTATTGAGGTATGTGTGCAAAGAGTGGGAGAAAATTGTGCTGCCTTTGCCAGGGCTTCACTTCTGCAAGCAGATGGTGAGTACCACACCACCATGTTTGGCCAACGAGCCCCAGCAGCACTGATTGCTGAATCAGTAGGCACTGCTCTGCTGGGAGCCTGCTATGTAACTGCTGAAAAGCATTTAATGAACTTGCAAGATGGATTTCCATTGCCCTGTTATTCACATCTCTTTCCAAGGGTTTGCTTTCTTCCTGCTCTGTCTTTCTTCTCACGGGCAACCTCATCTCCCCACAGCCAACCTTTGAGCCTCACTGCCTCTCTGCAAGCCCTTTTCTCTACAGTGCCCCCCTTGTTCTTCATTCTACATCAAACTCATCTTCTTTTGTAAATCATGGCTTCTCCCTGTCATTGAACATCTGATCTGTAATTTCAGCTTTGTAACAGTTGAGGAGATGTGAACAGTAGAAGTGATCAAAGATGAAAGGGAGAGAGAAGCAGTTGGCCTTACTTCTGTGCTACCATCAAGAATGTGCATAGCATCTTTGACTCCGTTTTCCTCAATGCTGTGTAGGGAAGTGTTGATGGTATGAATGGAATTATAATGCTTTTGTGAAAAGAGAAAAATGAATGCTTACCACATCAAACATTTGGCTGGAAGGTCAGTTATATACAATTCTTACTTTTTTCTAATCCTAAAGAAATACCATTACAAGGCATGCTCAAAGTAGAAATCATCATAACACAAGAATAATGCAATTCCCGATGTCTTCAGAGATGGTCAATATGCTGCTCATTGCAGGTTGCCATAGAGATGCAATATTATTTCCTTAGCTCAGTGATGTGCACTGAATTCTAATGCATTTATAGGAATGGTGCAAGATAGTGAAAGTCTTTGCAGACCCAAAAAAGCTTTTCTTGCTCATCTTTCAAATAGCATTTGAAATGAAGGGTTTGTCTGATGCACAGATTCTTCACGGTCCCATGGACTGAGACTCTGTATGGACAACTGGTCTCAAGAAGCTCATGAGCAATATTCAGATATCAATATGAGGTGAGCCCCAGGCTTGCTGGATAATACCCATATCCATTATGTGGCTTTCCAATCTCTTCAGCTGGGGAGATCCAGGAGGAGTGATATGTCCAGTGTGGTGGCAAGTGGGGAAAAGGCAGAGGAACAACAACTCACAGCATGGCTACAGGTACCAAGCACCCTACCCTCACCAGGAGAAATGAGGGAGGTAGGAAACGTCTGTATTTTGTCAGAACTGGCAGTTTGGTTTGAACATACTTCTGTGAGCAGAGGAGAAAAAGAAGAAAGTTTGAATGGCTGAAGGAGCATCACTGTGGTCTGATTTGTTTGTTTGGTGGGTAAGCTGTTTTGTTTACTGAAATAAAGCATGCCTGGCAAGTGTGAAAAGGCTGCAGACGTCTGCTGCTAAAATGCTGACTCCCGTCTGCTTAGCCCTCCTGGAAGTGCTGCTCACTGAAGTACTCCAGATCATTTTGCACTGTAGTGGCTACCAACCTACAGACCTCGAACTGAACAGCCATAATAACGGTATTTAGCCTGTCAAAAGTGATTACTAGAGGCGGAAAACAAAAATGTGTATAACATTAAAATCACTGCTAGTGACTGAAATTCTGGCTGGAGACCTGTAACTGGCTGGAGATCTGTAACTGGCTGGAGACCTGTAACCAGTGGTGTCCCCCAGGGGTCTGTGCTGGGTCTGGTCTTGTTCAATATCTTCATCAATGACCTTGATGAGGGGATAGTGGCCACCCTCAGCAAGTTTGCTGATGATACAAAGTTGGGAGGATTGGCTGACACGCCTGAAGGCTGTGCTGCCATTCAGCGAGACCTGGACAAGCTGGAGAGCTGGGCAGTAAGAAACCGGATGAGGTTCAGCAAAAGCAAGTGTAGGGTCTTACACCTGGGGAGGAATAATTGCATGCACCAATACAGGCTGGGGGATGAGCTGCTGGAGAGGAACTCTGCAGAGAGGGACCTGGGCGTCCTGGTGGACGACAGGTTGGCCATGAGCCAGCAGTGTGCCCTCGTGGCCAAAAAGGCCAATGGCATTCTGGGGTGCATTAAGAAGAGCGTGTCCAGCAGGTCGAGGGAGGTGATCCTCCCCCTCTACTCTGCCCAGGTAAGGCCTCATCTGGAGTACTGTGTCCAGTTCTGGGCTCCCCAGTACAAAAAAGACAGGGATCTCTTGGAAAGAGTCCAGCGGAGGGCCACAAAGATGGTGAAGGGCCTGGAGCATCTCCCCTATGAAGAAAGGCTGAGTGAGCTGGGTCTGTTTAGCCTTGAGAAAAGAAGAGTGAGAGGGGACCTGATCCAGGTTTATAAATATCTGAGGTGTGGCGGCCATAGCGGTGAGGCCAGTCTCTTTTCAGTGGTACGTGGAGACAGGACGAGGGGAAACGGACATAAACTGCAGCATAGGAAGTTTCACACGAATGTGCGTAAGAACTTCTTCACGGTGAGGGTGACGGAGCACTGGAACAGACTGCCCAGGGGGGTTGTGGAGTCTCCTTGTCTGGAGATATTCAAGTCTCGCCTGGACGCCTACCTGTGCGACCTGGTGTAAGGAACCTGCTTTGGCAGGGGGGTTGGTCTCGATGATCTCTAGAGGTCCCTTCCAACCCCTACATTCTGTGATTCTGTGAAATGAGAGGCCCCCTGCTCCTGTCCCTTTCCTAGGAACAGCCTGGCTGTCACCTCCAGAAGAAGCTGAGCCCCTTCGACCTGCTGGGGACACTCCTTGAGGAAGGCCTGTGTAACTTCCATCCAGCTTGAGGGATATGGCATCTCGTCTGAGGCCACAGGCTGCCCTGAGGTTCCCTGCGGATCCTTAGGTGGGGGTCCTAAGGTTGGAGAGCAGGCAATCCTGACCACATTTGGAGCAAGCAGAGGAGGAAAGTTACTGAACATAATTCATGGGCTGTGCAAATATACAGGAAACATAAAAACATACTAATAGACCTCCTTCTCTCCAGATTTGACCAATGCTCCTCTCATCATCCTGCCTAGGTGGGAGGTGGCTGCCCACCATTCTGCTTCCATAAGGCACATGCTGACCTCATTCAGCAAAGTTCTCTGCAGAGCTTCCCTGCCATGGACTATAGCTTGCATTTCACTAAACCATTTTTCATCTAGGTCATTGTGCTGTTTCTTGTCCACGTACTCCCTTCTCAGTGCATGCAGTGCAAATAATAGGTGACACAGTCTTGGCACAGTCTTGGCCAGAGGGTTGAGGAAGGTGCTTCTCTTTTTGTAGAGGAAGAGCTTAATGCTTGATTAAGGCTTTTCTCCGGTGTTTTTTTTAGTGTGAGTAGTTGTGCAGGGCTAGGGATTCTTGCTCAGGGGTAGCAAGTCCCACTGGGGCTGCACAGCATTCCTGGCAGGCAGAGTTCAGCACAGTCACCTCTTGATAGCCAGTGACAGTGGATGAAGCCAAGTCTCCCTGTTGCCATGAATCCAGAACCACAGAGACACAATACTCTCCCCCTGTGCAAGGAGGCGTGCACAGCCTGTATCAATGCAAGGCTCAGAGCAAGGCTCTCCTCTGGGCCACAGTGCCCCAGGCCCCAGGGAATGTGTGAGTATATAACAAGAGGTTGGTGGAGCTGTCTCTGGCTGTGCTGTGCAAGGTGTTATGGTGTCTCCTTCTGCCAGGATGCAATGGTGCACTCTCACTTTCTGTCAATCTGAACTCAGGGTGCTCAGAGTATTGCAGGATAGAGTTTTGATCTGAATAATTGATTCAGTTGCTATTTTCATAGCAAGCAATGGTCACACAGCTTTGAACCATGCTGGCTGCTGTACTGCGCCCACAGCTGTTCCCTGCAGGCTGAAAGCAGCAAGGCAGGAGAGATGAGGAAATAAGTGTATTTTATTCCAGATCACACAAACATTTTGGGAGTGATGTTTCTCTCTCTCATGTCCAGCCTCATGCTCTCTTGTCTGAGCCAAACTTTCTTCCTAACTGGCTGGCAGACACGGTTCATGCTCTCCAGAATATATATACAACGTACAGAAAATCTCAGGTCTGGACTGCAGTGAGACAGTGGAGAAGCTGTGTTTGCGTTTGATGTCTGGATGCTCTTGGTCATTATACCATTGTTTCACTATGTTAGAATTGCTGTCCTTTGTCTAATTATTTACACAGCAACTTATAATTCTGTCGTCATTTACTGCCAGGATAGTAAATGGTTAAAAGGCTGGGCTTAATCTGGGATGTAAGTGTAGATATGATGCCAGGCTTCCTGTTTCTTTAAAAAGCTTTAATTTGTATCAGCTCATTTGACTTCCTTTGCAGATAATATCAGCCCACTACATTTTACTTAGGGAGGGAATCACTGGCAGTGTCTGGACCCTAGCATTGCTTCATATCAGATTGCAGAATTTGTTTACATTTTCTCTCATGAAGCCATCTGCTAAGAGAATTCTTGACTTTTTGGTGTTGGATTTTTTTGGTAGTAATCTGATTCCAAAAGATGAGGTTTAAAAAATTTGAAACCCCAAGGTGAGAGTTGGCAAGTCTTTGCTACAAGGAGTTAAATTCAATAGCACTCTAAAGGGTTATTAACACTAAAAATATTTTAGGAATGCAGAGTTGAGTTTGCAAGACCCACATGACCTAGCAACATATTTTTCTTCCTTACAACGCTCGTTTGTAGAGGAGCTGTGCTTTCCTAGTCCGGAGCCTGTGAAGCATCTGGCAATTCATGGGCTTTGAAGGAGCTCCACTGCAGTGTGGTGCCTGGGGAAGGATGGGGTGCTGTAGGGCTCAGAGCCTGCTGTGGGGCCGAGAGCCCTGAGCACACTCTGTGGCTGTGCTCCGCCAAGGTGGGTGCTTGGCTGGGGTTCCCTCCTGCCTTGGTGCAGTGGGGCTGCAGGGAGGAATGGCAGAAAGCTGGTGTTTAACCAGACTTAGCAGCATTTGCTCCAGCCTCTGGTGAGTGTCAATAGAATCAGCCAAGCCTTGCATCTGATCTAAACCTGTGTGTGCTGCAGAGCTGGTGCCCGTCTGGATCAAACGAGGACTTGTGCTGTTGTGCACCAGGGAAGGCCCCAGAGCAGCCTGGAAGCTCCAGCACTTAGTGTGCTGAGTGCTCAGGGCAGGACCCAGACTGCCCAAATCCCAGCATGACAGAGGGTTGGCACTTGGCTGTGGAGTGTGTTCCAAGCTCCTTTTCCATGGGACAGCATCTCTCTGCAGTCCCCCCTTGTGCTGGCCCCGGAGAGCCACATGGGATTTTGTTGCTCCTCTTTGGGTTGTTAGATGCTGAACCTCCTGGGGAAAAAGAAATGTAGTTAAATGCATCTGTCCGTGTGTTCAATGGATAGAGCAGTGAGCCAGAGTACCAAAACCTGGGGTTTATGTTCTGAAACATTAATAAGGCAAAAAGCCTTATCAAAAAGCAAGCATGATAATGTCTTCTAATTGCATTCCCACTTGCAGATCCAACTTCATGTACACTGCAAAAGAAGAGTAACCTACCCCAGTCCTAAGGCAAAATTGACAGTATTACACACCAGGAATATCAGTGGCTGTTTAGAAACATACCTAAATGCTTCCTTGACCTGTGTGCTTATGTCCTAAACGTGAGAATGGCATGTCTGGCTCTGCTGTGTGGTCCTGAAACTGCCAAACTCTTCCCATTACAGCAACTCAGCTTCTGTTTCATTTGACTTTGCCTGTTCTTAAGTGCTTGGCCAAAATTTGGCAGACCAGGTGTCTGCTGGAGGTTGAGAAGGTCTGGAAAATTTCAGCAGAAGGAGTTGTTCATTCACATAGAAAATGTAACAGGGATGTTCAGGTGGGCTGCACATCTGAGCAGCCATGAGAGGGTTTTCTCTGAGCAGCTTCTGTGTCTCAGATCCAAGAGGTGGCAGCTCCCCATCAGTGCCTTCCTGCTATGTGCCAGTGAGCAACATTCATGTGTATTGCTTGAAAGAGAAAACAAAAGATCAGATGCTGACCTGAGTCACTGCTCCCTGGAAAACTTGGGTTTTGGAACTTTCATTTTCACCAAGGTGTGAACCCACCTGCTCACCACTAGAAAATGGAGATGACATGATGGTGTTAGAGCATACCATGGTGTTGAAGCACTGAAGCTATGTTTAGGGGGAAAGAGGATTAGGTTATATTAATTCAAATTATTAATATTTTGATTGAGTAGCTTATGCGTCTCTAACTTGTTCCTGCTTCCATAGAGTAACTTGCCACCATGGATACACTTTTAGATCGACTCATTCTTTTCAGAGACATCCTGGGGATTTCCCAGTATGGCCCTTCCCTTTTTAGTGGTGCTGACCTGGCCATTGGAGCTGAGCACCAGCATAACATGCACTTCCCAGTGCCCACTCTCGCCTCCTCTTCGCATCACCATGATCCTGTGCTTCATGTCCAAAAGCTATTAGCAAATAAAAAAAAGTAGTTCAAAAACTGTTTAAAAAGGAGCTCTTAAATTACTTGACCACAATTCAATAGCAGAGCTTATCACCACAACTGAAAGCACTTTCAAATGCAATTTAGCTTTTGTGTATTGGCCATATCATTCCTGGACTGACAGAGTGTCATGCAGCTCTGACGCTGGAATTGAAGCGATCATAGCAACCTTCTCTTTTAATCATTTTCTAGATTGTTTCATTTTGGGTCTCAGGACACCATTCTCAGCCCAGCAGTGCTATTAGGGTTGCCTGCCCAGGGCTGGAAAAAGTTTCAATCTCCACTGCATTCACAGAATGATGAAAAAGACCCAAGCAGTACAAAGCAGAGCTTAGAAATGAGCCCAGAGGCTGCAACCCTGCCAGGGCAGCAGGGCCCCCCCTGCTTCTCTGCACCAGCAGCACCAGCAGGGCACCAGCAGGCACTGGCTGCCTCTATCAGAGCCCTGAGTGTACAAATCCAATTTCCAACCCAGTTATTTCCCCCCCAGATTTTTGCATCTCAGCAAAGGGATCGCCCTGGGCTCATGAAGAAACGAAGTAGGGAATGGGAACATTTGCTTATTTGCAGCATAAAAAGCGCGCAACCTGCAGCATGATGCTAAGAGCAGGCAACGGGGCAGGTTACCTTTGGTTTTTGTTGTTCTTTCAGCTGCTCATAGTGAGTGCTTTCCACTTTCATCTTACAGACTGATCACTCCTCCATGAAGAGAAATCAAAAGAACATAATTGGAGAACTGGTTGCTGGCTTGGTGAAGGCATGATACCTGTCATCTCAGAACGAAATAGGCAGCTTAAAATGCTAAACAAAACATGCCTGGGGACAGATGCTGCTCTCAAAAAAATACATGTATGCTTGAGAACCAATTTTTAATAAAATGTAGTTGACAATAATTGTGGGCAGGATTTAGATGCTTGTCTGACTGGGACACACAATTTGTGGATGATGGTGACAATTTGCAGCTGGAAGAATTAAATCTCACAGACCAAAAAAATGATGCTTACAAAAAACATACTCTGATGCACATAAGGAGGGCAGGAAAAGCTGGGATGAAAATCAGATTTCATGTCAGATGATATCTACAGGTTCCTGTCTTTTTAAGGAGAGTAAAGACATAAATGAGTGCAATAACAACTGGTGGCTAGCTCCCAGCCATTTAAAGTATCATAGAACCCTGAAACACTTAAATGAGATTTATTACATCTGCCAGAGTCATGCTGAATAGATCTTTTGTGGAGACTTTATGTGTCTGTGGTCTTCACTAGAATATTTCTTTAGTTACACAGCAATCAAATTGTTATTAAAGATAAATGCTACCAAGTCAGAAACAAAAACTTTAAACTGTTGTTGAGAGATTTATCTCACATATCAGCAAGGCATTGTTTTGTTTGGGGCAATTTAGCCTTCATGGCAACAGGAAGATCCTTAAAGCTGAGGCTTTAAGGAATCAAAAGAGATGAAGAGGTACTCTTCATTATTAAGCAGAAAAATGCAAACAGAGAAGAGGTTTATGTGATCAAATGATAGATGCTGCATTAAAAACAAGACATTTGGGCTAAAGATAAGTCTCATCAGAGCTTTTGGATACATTAAGAGCATGGAACCTGGCTGAGCAGAAAAAGAAAAGACACAACTCGTGATCTGCAAACAGTTTTAATTTCCCTCTAAGCCGATAATGGAAGAGACTCCCAAAAGGCACTAGGAAAATGCTGACAGAAGAGGAACGAGGGAAAGATCGACTTTGCATTCCTGAAGCGAGAAGAGGAGAACACCAAACCCAATTTCTACGCGACACATAAGTGAGAAATCTACAGCTTTCTAGTGAAGAAACAGAAGAAATATATACACAATCAGAGCTGAGTTAATACATAAACGAGAGTTGTTTTAATCAGAGAAAAAGAAAGGCCGGTGCATTCACGTCAAACGTAGAGCATAAAAGGCGGGCAGGAATGAAGGGGAAGGTACAGCAAAGTAGGAAAAGGAAAAGAAGGTAACATCTGAAACACGGGTGGGGTGGGGGCAGTGGGGGCAGGCAGCCCATGGTGATGTCCCTGAGTCATAGGCTGTGACATCAGCGCGTGGCGGATTGTGACTGCTTAGCCCTCACTGCTCATAGTGGGGTGCGGGCAGAGCCTGCCTCAGTCTGGCTCATTCCTGGACCCTGCTGAGCAGCTCTGCGAGGCTTGTCGGTCGAGCGAGGATTTGGCTGTGCTGTGCTGGGTCGTGCCTGGGGCTGCTTGCAGCATCTCAGTGCCCGATCCCACAGTATCGCTTCTGTTTCCCTGGCCCTGCCTAAACAGAATACTGAAACACAAAGTCCTCTGGGGGATGTAGTTCTTCTCTTCTGAGGAAGTTATACCTGGAAATATCGACAACCTATGGAACCGAAGTAATAACTTTCTATCTCCTAGTGTTCTACATGATGTTTTGATGTGGAATATCAGTAAGAAAAATCATAAAATCATGACAGCATGTTATGAAGAGCATTGTCCAAATGCCTCCTGAACGCTACTCAAAATAGTGTTAGAGAGGGGAGATCTGTATTAATTGTTTTTCCTCTAGTGCTGCTGCAGAAGGGTATTTCTTTTTGTCAGCTTCACTTGAAGCACTGATAATTTTATTGCTGTTTCTTTTATGGCTGCTGCTGATACTGAAACTGATGTAGGATAAATCCCTGTTGCACTGGCAAACATGATGCAAGTGAATTATGCAGTGATCTTTTTTGGGTGTGTGCACAGTTGAACAGCACAATACAATAGCATTGCTTTTTTCTCTGTCCATCCATGTGAAACCCTCCAAAATTTTTTCTTTGGTGTTTAAGTTACTTTAGATGCCTCTGTCAGGTGTGTTCTCTCTACTTTTGCCAGTATTGCTGAGAAGACATGTAAGTAAGCAGATAACTTTAATTCATGTCTGTTATGCATTTCAGCCCTGAGGCACATTTGGCAGTTGTGTATGCATGAGTGCAAAGTGTCCAGGGCCCTCTACTAAATATGGGGCACTTCCACAGTTTCCCTTTGAGCCAGGTTATTTTCTCATTGATGTATTTACATTGCTGCTCATCACTATGCTTTGATGAGTGCTTATTTCCTTAAAATTAATTTTCTTATTAACTTGGATTGCTTATGATCCTTGGAAGAGATAACCAGATCTTTTTAATGATTTTTTCCTGAGCTTCTCCAGTTTATTAACATAGTTAATGCAGCTGATATCATGGAATCATCCTTTCTCTTAAGCTTCATTTTCCTTCCTAAAAGTGCCAACACATCTTCAAGCATTAAGAATGCGAGAAACAACTTACCTCAGTATGTAAGCATCACAGATTTTGATTAAATGGGACCAGAGATCTACAACAAAAAACATTAAGCCAGGGCTGCCTGGTGGGATGGGTCCCATTTCTATACCTGACATTCTTGACAAGAATGAATTTTATCTCAGCACTGTGTCATCTACTGTGCATGCTCTGCTGAGATAGGTGTTCATGTACTGGCCTCTCAGGAAAGTCATTGCATCAATTTACTGTATTTGGAGGAATACAAGAGTCCAGATGGGAGACGTGAGACCCATCATTGCTTCTGCTTGATTTGCTGTGGCAGCGAAGGGCTACAGCAGTTGTCCCCATGCCAAGGTGATTGACTAGAAGTGATTTTTCACCAGGTGGTATTTGCAATAATTACATGGTGCTTTGCTTGCTCCAGAGGAAATAATCAGCGTGACCTTCAAAAGGCTCTGTGCAAACCAAGTCTTGCAAAAACAGTTATTTGAACCTCCTACCATGGCTGCCCCCACTGCAGATAGGAAATTAGAAAAGTGTACTGTGTGGAAAGTAACTGCTGTACACCAGCAGAGAGCCAGATGGGAGCAGCAGTAGACTCCAGGGAAATCAGGTATCCCTCAGAAATGTTGCACACTCTTCCCATCTATTTCCCTCTTTTGGGCTGCAGGTGGAGGAAAGATGCTGGGCTGGCAGACCTCTCTCTTGTGGACTTGGAATGAGATTGTGGCTGGACTCCCCTCCAGCACCTGAAAGAAAGCGTTAAGGTGCCACCTAGCCCTGAATTTTGCAGCGGTGAGGGAGACAAGTAGCTATCCCACATGCTCTCAGTCCTAAGCCCTCCTTGTGCTGTGGCTCTAACAAACAGCCCCTTTACACACTCGTAGGCCAAAGAGCTTGCTATGGAGTTGAGGCAGGTGTGCTGTTCACTCACCCAAAATCTGGCCTGTAGTAGGCATCTTTCTGGCAGCCTGTACTCTTCACATGGGTTCAGCCTTAGGTGTCTCTTCTCCTTGTGCTGTTGGTGGCCCCATTAAAAACTGAGCTTCATCTGTTTGCCTGGGTGCTGGGTGATACAGTATCTTGGTTGTCCCTGGGATTTCAGCGAGCCATTGGCTGCCTAAATGCCCCACAAAGAAAGAAAAAGGTCCTAGGGTGATGAGAGCCATTGAGATGATGAAAGGTCTGGAGTATCTTTGGTATGTGAGGGGAGACTGAGAGAGCTGGCCCTGAAGAATAGAAGAATCAGGGGGATCTCATCAGTGTTCATAAATGAAGAGAGAGTGCCAAGAGGACTCAGCCAAGCTCTGTTCAGTGGTGCCCAGTGCCAGGACAGGAGGCCATGCGCACCAGCTGGAGCACAGAGGCTCCCTCTGAGCACCAGACAGCGCTGCTGTGCTGTGCGGTGCCGGAGCACTGGCACAGGTTGCCCAGAAGCTGTGGGGTCTCCTCCTTGGGGATGTTCAGAAGCTGCCTGGCCATGGGCCTGGGCCCCCTGCTCTGGGTGTCCCTGCTGGAGCAGGGGTGGGCAGAGAGGGCCGCATCCATTCTGGGATCCTGTGACTCTACGAGGTGACTTTTAATCCTATTAGTTCTTCCTGGTCACTGATGCCTGCTGTGAAAAGTGCCTCCATGCCAAGCATACAGCTCCTTCAACATCTGTAACATCTGCCTGCAGATGCAGACGTCAGTCTGAGAGTACTAAGGGTGAGGGGAGCTACTTCCAACCAGCAAATCCACAGCATACAAAAGCGCGGGTTTCAATTTTCTGCACTCAGACCTTTTCTAAATAAACCCCATCCAAAAATAACAGCTGCTGGTTTACTCATTTTTAACAGCATAGCAAAAACAGCTAGTAACAATGTTTTGCAATAACAATAACTTTTCTGATATCCCTGCACCCACATTCTTGCTGTCAAGCTAACTGTGTCTAGACTAGAATACTTAAAGTGGGATTTTTTTTTCCAGTGAAATTATACTCATTCTCTTTGAATTAAAAAAGAAATGTGAACAAACTTTAAATAAACAAATGCATAAATAATCTGTCTGAAGCTGTGAGAAAGCTGAGACAATGACTCATTTTGGTTGATCCTGAAAATGAAGCCAGAAGACTTGCCACCCCATCTCCTCTTCCAGCCAGTTAAAGCATGCTGTCTCATTAGAGAAATCTAATTAGCTGTTAGTTTAAGAGGGGGTTGCCAGACATGCTGTGTGGTCATCGTGGAAGCGTAGCTGGGTGCTGGCCCTAGAGCCATGCCAGGGCCTGCAGCTCAGGCAATGGGGATGCGGCCATGTTTCTATACCATACAGTGCTGGGACCAGGACCCATGAGGCACTGGGATCAGGCCCTGCTCAGTGCTTCGGGTGGTCCCTGAAGCTGTCGTGTGTGGGATCTGAGTTACTCCACTAGGAGCTTTGGGGATGAGCTGGCCATGTGCTCTCCTCTGGGGTCTCTGCTTTCCCCCACCATACTGCAAAATTCCTCCCCTTCATCCTGTGCAGACACCCTGACAGGATCTTCTTTTACAATCACAGAATCACACAGAATCACAGAATTGTAGGGGTTGGAAGGGACCTCTAGAGATCATCGAGACCAACCCCCCTGCCAAAGCAGGTTCCCTACACCAGGTCGCACAGGTAGGCGTCCAGGCGAGACTTGAATATCTCCAGACAAGGAGACTCCACAACCTCCCTGGGCAGCCTGTTCCAGTGCTCCGTCACCCTCACCGTGAAGAAGTTCTTACGCACATTTGTGTGAAACTTCCTGTGCTGCAGCTTATGTCCGTTTCCCCTCGTCCTGTCTCCACGTACCACTGAAAAGAGACTGGCCTCACCACTATGGCTGCCACACCTCAGATATTTATAAACCTGGATCAGGTCCCCTCTCAGTCTTCTTTTCTCAAGGCTAAACAGACCCAGCTCACTCAGCCTTTCTTCATAGGGGAGATGCTCCAGGCCCTTCACCATCTTTGTGGCCCTCCGCTGGACTCTTTCCAAGAGATCCCTGTCTTTTTTGTACTGGGGAGCCCAGAACTGGACACAGTACTCCAGATGAGGCCTTACCAGGGCAGAGTAGAGGGGGAGGATCACCTCCCTCAACCTGCTGGACACGCTCTTCTTAATGCACCCCAGAATGCCATTGGCCTTTTTGGCCACGAGGGCACACTGCTGGCTCATGGACAACCTGTCGTCCACCAGGACGCCCAGGTCCCTCTCTGCAGAGCTCCTCTCCAGCAGCTCATCCCCCAGCCTGTATTGGTGCATGCAATTATTCCTCCCCAGGTGTAAGACCCTACACTTGCTTTTGTTGAACCTCATCCGGTTTCTTACTGCCCAGCTCTCCAGCTTGTCCAGGTCTCGCTGAATGGCAGCACAGCCTTCAGGCGTGTCAGCCAATCCTCCCAACTTCATATCATCAGCAAACTTGCTGAGGGTGACCACTATCCCCTCATCAATGTCATTGATGAAGATGTTGAACAAGACCAGACCCCCAGGCCCCTGGGGGACACCACTGGTTACAGGTCTCCAGCCAGACTCTGCACCACCAACGACGACCCTCTGCGCTCTGCCAGTCAGCCAGTTCTCAACCCACCTCACTGTCCACTCGTCTATCCCACACTTCCTCAGCTTTGTTATAAGGATGTCGTGGGAAACAGTATCAAATGCCTTTCTAAAATCAAGGTAGACTACATCTACCGCTCTTCCCCCATCCACCCAGCATGTGACAGCATCATAGAAAGCCACCAGTTTGGTCGAGCACGACCTCCCCTTGGTGAACCCATGCTGACTACTCCTGATAACCTCCTTTTCTCCCAGTTGTCTGGAGATGGTATCCAGCACAAGCTGTTCCATCACCTTTCCAGGGACGGAGGTGAGGCTGACAGGCCTATAATTACTCGGCTCTTCCTTCTTGCCCTTTTTGAAGACCGGAGTGACACTGGCTATCCTCCAGTCTTCAAGGACCTCCCCTGTTATCCAAGACCTCTCAAAAATGATGGAGAGCGGTTCGGCTGTGACCTCCACCAGCTCCCTCAGCACACGTGGATGCACCCCAGCAGGTCCCATGGACTTGTGGACCTTAGTACTGCCTAGGCGCTCACGCACGTCCTCTTTCCTGACTAAAGGGAAGTCTCCCATTCCCCAGACCCTCTCACTAACCTCCAGGGTGTGGGAAACCTGAGGGAGAGCCTTTTCACTGAAGACGGAAGTAAAGAAGGCATTCAGTATCTCTGCCTTCTCAGCATCCCCCGTTACCAGAACCACCCCCCTCACTTAGTAAGGGGCCCACATTCTCTCTAGTTTTCCTATTGCTGTTAACATACTTGAAGAAGCCTTTTTTATTATCCTTTATCACTTTAGCTAGATTCAATTCCAGGTGGGCTTTAGCCTTCCTCGTCGCATCCCTGCAGGCCCTGACTACATTCCTATATTCTTCCCAAGTGGTCAGACCCTTTTTCCACATTTCATGGACCTTCTTCTTTCCTTTGACCTTGCGTATGAACTCCTTGCTCATCCACACAGGTCTCCTGCCACCTTTTCCTGATTTCTTGCTCACAGGGGCGCACCGATCCTGAGCTTGGAAGAAGAGCTGTTTAAATGCTGACCAGCTCTCAGAGGCCCTCTTACCTTCTAAAATGAAGCACTAAGAAAGAAAATGGTATAACAATTTTTGTATGTATGTACAAAATAAATAAACACACATAAATATATCTGTTAGGGGAAGGATCTGTTCACCCTGTGCAAGAATTTAAGAAAGTATCCAAGGAGTCTGAATATTTCTAGATTTGTAATTGACAAAGACATGTTACTCAGCCTGCAGTGTGCTGTGACCAGATACAGCAAACATGCAGAGTGGATTAGGGATGCAAGGAGGATTGGCCATTAGTATGTATGAAAGGATACATCCAGCGATGCTAGTAACTTTTAACAAATCCCATTTCTCCCTGAAATGTCTTATGTTGTTGATGACAGTAACTCCAATTTTGATTGAAAAGGAGAAGAAAAAAACACACATTTATTTATTTGAGGTTGTGTCCGTACCTCACTGTCTTGGTTCCTTCTCTTGTCTTTGTTTTCAAGCCTTTCACACATCAGATAAGTGAGAAACATTTCAAAATTTGGGGAGAGTTAATGTCCCAGCCAGGAAACATTGGCAGGGGGAATGTCATCCCCATGACTGTCTTTGGGATGTGGACTCGTGGACGTTTGCTGAGGATAAGGCCAGCAATACCGTCTCTGCTAAAGTCATGCCCCTGGGGCCGGGCAGCAAAACTCTCATCCTAGCTGTGTGGCTGAGATGCCTTCCCACTGACTGAGCCACTTGCTGCCCTCCAAGAATCGATTGCTCCTTTGGGTCCTTCCACCAGCCCTGCTAAAGCAGTAGTTTCATGGGGTAGCATAGCATGAAAGAATGAATGGACCAGCATGTGAAATGAGGCTGAGTGCATAGAGGGCACAGCAGGTTGCAGCAGGACACTGTTGTGTGTGACCTGGCTGCTGTGCTCTTCCTTTCAGAAGAGATCTCCAGAGAGGAATGGGATAGAAACTGGGCAAGACACCTGAACTTGAATTGGTGGATTGCTTGCTCCAGGAGAAATCTCTTCTCTGAAGGAGTGGTTAGGTGCTGGAATGGGCTGCCCAGGTGGATGGTTGGATTGGATGATCTTAGAGATCTTTTTCAATTTTGGTGATTCTATGATTCTATAAGAAGTGATCTAACCCACCTACAAAATTATAGTTGTTATGTGCTGGAATGCGGTGCCCAGGTAGGTGGTGGAATCACCATCCCTGGAGGTGTTCAAGAAATGTGTGATGTTGTACTGAGGGATATGGTTTAGTGGGGAAATATTGCTGGTAGGTAGACGGTTGGATTGGATGATCTTAGAGGTCTTTTCCAACCTTGGTGATTCTATGATTCTATAAGAGGTCATCCAAGCCACCTACAAAATTCTGGTGGAGACCAAAAATGAGGAATGAACCCCAGTGTGGAAAAGGATGATGATAAGCAGTCTCTTGAGTTTTTCTTATTATTTTCTGAGCATTGTTGAGTAAAGGAGATCTAGGGGTGTCTGTACAATGCTCAGTGCTCTAGGTTGTATTTTTAGTTTAAAAATGGCTCTTCTCTTTGGCTCTGCTCTGTGCTGGAGCTGTAGGGGCTGGTTTGTTGCTTGAGACTGTTGGGTTGAAGCAGCCATCTCTAAACCCATGTGGGATGCACCTCAGTGCATCTCAGCAAATCTTTCCCTTCATTTCCTCTTTTCCCAACATCCCCTGTGGGTCTGGCAGAACACAGCTGTCTTGCCTGCTCCAGCAAAGGAAGGTGCAGGAGCTACACAGAAGTAAAGTTTTGTGTTTTCCTGTGCCAAGTAAGCCCTTATTCTGGTGCTAATGTTGTTGAGAAACTAAAGGCTAAATGCATAAAAGAATGCCCTGCATTGGCACCATTGGAGCTAAGTGGATTTGATGACTGAATCTCTCCACAGTATTTGCTTTAACTTGCTGGGCTAAGACTAGAGCCATATCTTGAGGAACACCAAATCATAACAACTAATCACTTTTAAAATCAGTGTTCTTAACTTTCCCCTAAGAGACTGTCAGGGATTGCCTTTCCTGGCAGTGACTCTTTAGTTGCCAAATATCCATCATGGAAAGACACAGCTCCTGCTCTGTGCCTCCAGAACACCAGTCCAAATGACAGCAGGCTGGAGAGAGAAGGCATCAGTGCCTTCTTTGCCTACTTTGAAACCATATAGTTATAATGCTTTGATGCCTTCTTTCCAAAGGCAGCCTTGCAGTGTCTCTGTTTCTGTGGTTGTAGTGCAGCCATGCTATGTGGTGACCTGTTGTCCACATGCAGGTACTGTCCATCCAGCAGCAGCCATAGTACCCCCCACATCCCACATATATGTTTGGGGCCTTTGGGCCCCAGTATCTGTTTAATATTAAAATACAGTGTTTGGGTCTTTTTAGCAATTTCATTCTAACAGTCTTTGCTGTGGAGAAGGGATCAGCTGTCTGACTGCTGACTTGTCAGATGATGTGTCCCTCCCTTAAGTCTGAAAGCTCTGTTGCAAAGCAGTTCCTTGTGGATCTAACTCCATGTGGGAGTTAATATTGATACTTCACTTTCATCTTCATAAGTTCATTTCTTTCTGTATCTCTGAAAAAGAGTATTTAATTTAACTCTTTTTTCTATTCTAACATGGGAAAGTACTTTGTTAAAGTGCCACAGCATAATTTATACTTTTTTCTTTCATTTTAGAAGGTATTCACTCCTACTTGCCCAGTCTCTTCTGCTTTGAAATGTTCTGCCTTGCTTTCAACACGCTGTTATACTTTGGCTGACCTGCCTTGGAGAGTCTGTTTTAATCAGTGTGAAAGCCCATGGGGTGTTTGCTTTTCCCTGAAAACCATTTTCTGCTCCATAACAAATTTGAAGCCCTATAAAATGGAATAGCAGCCTACACAAATGAATCTGGTGCTGAAGGGAGTACATCTGGCTCCAACAGGAGCCTGGAGCTGTCTCTGCTCCCTGGCTCATGGGGCAGTAGATGTGCTTTGGGCTGGAGCTCTTGAGAGTCAGGGAGAAGCTGGTGCTTGCTCTGTAGGTGGGATGGTGTCCATATTACTCTTCACCAAAGATATAAGGATTTTGTTCTGAAGAGCAGCTTAAAATAGGACTTGTCAGTTCCTGTGTTAATAGACAAAAGCAGTCTTTAGCAGCTTTGATTTTGCCTGTGCTGGGCTGGATTTTCTTTAGTAGCCTCAGCCCAGCCCCAGAAGAGCTCCTCCTTTCCTGCCTGCTAATTTCCTTCCATAAGTGTTTATGTTCAGATATCAGAGTGGTGGTGAGCAGAAAGATTAGTGCCTTGAACTTCCCTCTGGGATGTCAGAGAAGTGGTGCCTCAGCCACTGCCCACCTTCCCCTTCAGCACAAGAGACTTGCAGCTCTCCTGTGTAGCCCACCAGCAACCAGTAGTGGTCTCATGGCTCCTCCTTATTGCTCTGCCCTAGGACCCATACCTTCCTCATCTCCCTGAATGCAAGTGAGACAAGAACAGAGCTGAGCACAGAGGTAGGTATAAATACATGGGTATCTGCTTTGGCAGCAGATAAGGTGAGAGAGCCTGAGCTGTCTTTACATGCCGCTTCTTGATGGATGGGATTCATCTGAAGGTCTCACAGTGGCTGGTACCTGGTCCACGTTGCTGCCTCTCACCTGTATTTAATATTGCTGTATTTAATATTGCAAGGCATTAATTATGCCTTGAACGTATCCTTGACCTCTTGCTCTGGCAGAAGCCAAAGCAAAAGGCAGCTCGGTACTCACATTTACTAAGTGGCAGCCACAATTAATACACCTCTGTGTAATTGCAGTGCGGCACCTGGCCGTGCCTACAAGGCTTGAGCAGAAGCCAAGCCGTGTGGGTGGAAGGTTTCCCCAGAGGGCGTGGTAGTGTGGGGCTGGGTGATGGATTGATTACAGTGTGTGTGTTTAAAAATAACTCCCTATCTTTCCAGGAGAATGCATTTATTATGGAGTCATTGAAAGGCTGTAGTAGGAGACCTGGGAGCAGTCAGCTGCTGGGAGCATGCCAGGAGACAGAGCTTCTGCTGGGCATGGCACTCCCAGCAAGGTCCATGGGCTGCTGAGCAAGGAACCTGCTCCTGTTTGTGTGTGCTCTGTGGTCAGGAAACACAATTCTGTGTATAGGCTGTGTGATAAATAAACATCACTGTACCAAGGAAATGCCTCTCTCTTATCATCAGTTGTAATGTAGTGGAAACAGCCTGGAAATACCTCACACACTGGTGAATCCTCAGGCCAGATGGAGGTAACAGTATGTTTAAAATGTTGATTAAATAGTTCACTGCGTGCCTGATTTTCTGTTTTTGAGCAAATTGCTAAGAAGGCTTGTTTAAAAAAATATGTTTATCCATGCATCCTGATTTGCCACTTGAACCCACAAAATCTCAGCGTTGGCAGCAAAACTGTTGGCTTGGGTGTCACAGCAGAACTAACCACTACCATGTGTGAAAGATGGAGCCAAAAATTGCAAAAGGACAAGGAGCGTGGCAGAGAACTGAAATGAGGGACATATGCATTGTCATTCCTGAAAGAAAAATGCAGTGCACTGAGGTTTCTTTGTTATGAAAGTATTGTGATCAAAATTAACCCTTCATGATGGGGATGCATCAGGACAAAAGGGGAGTTCCACAAGTGTAGGATTAATGCACATGTTCAGGTGAATGTTTTCCTAAAGAAATTCCCTACCATATAGCCCCAGCATACACTGGGGTGGGGGAGGGGTGCCTCTGTTATTTTCTATGGAAGGTAAGGCATTCCCTCAAGGAGTGGGCTAGGGAGAAGTGCAGTGCCAAGATAAAAAATGAGGATGGGGCTGGTGTGCAGAGAAGCTGAGGGGGAGAGCACACAGGGGCTGGGCAGCCCAATACAGAGCCACAGGGTAGTCCCAAATCAGGGCAGTGATTGGTTCCCAGCAGCACAGACTCAGCAGGGTAGAAGAGCAGAAGCATCAGCTGTGTGCATGATGGAAGGCAGTTTAGGTCTAGTTTAGAGCTTGCTGAGAGTTGAATCAGATCTGTGGTTTACCCTAAATCAATCTCTGGTGTCACTGATGTGTGGGAAGACCTGTGTGGGCCTGGGAGACATTTATTGTAGGAGGAGAAGCAATCAAAACTTCTTTCTCATTTCAAGGTTGAGTTGCACGATTGGCCACAAGAAAAGTAAACAGCAGACACTTACTGTGAGAACAGCTTGCTCTTTAGCATGAGTCTGCAGAGGATAACCTCCTCTCTGGGTCAGGTGCTTGCTGCAGTTCTGCCTGCAGGGCTGCATGTGCTGAGGGCATGGAAGCATCAAGCTCCTGGAGGGATATATATGTCATTGTGCTGACTTGATCCTGGACGCAGGTGAGATTTGGAGTGTCCAAAGGCTTCATGCTTGTCCTCTGGGCAACTCTGCTAGTGGAAAAATTCCTCCTGTTGGTGCATCATGCATGCCAGAGGCTGCTTCGGAAAGCCAAGCAGCAAAACATTTGTGCTGTAAACTGTCCCCCCAGTGGCACCAGTCTGCAGCTTTTATTTAGTCTCACATCTTCGGCAGCAGAATTGCCTGCTGCAATGAGACACACAGAGAACAGAGGTTTTTCATAGTTACAAGAAATGGTGTTCTTCAAACAGCTTCCAGAGCTGCTCTAGGGAAGAGCCAGTCTGCAAGGCAGACGAAATAGAACCAGCTCATCTCTTTTCAAAGGAGAGATGATTTTTATATGGTTCAACATGCAGAGATTTAACTGCTTCCTCCCAGGTTGAACCTTGGCTCTGATTTCCTGGAATAAGTGCTGTCGTGGAGATCTGAATGCTTCTAACTTGATGGTATTGTCTTTGAGGCTGTAAGTCATCATTTTCACCAGGACAACATTGGCTTTGTTTTGAGGAGAGCCTCTGAGCAGTTTCAAAGTTACACAAATATTGCAGAATCATGATTTCCTTCTTCTGAAGATAGTCACTTCAAACATTTGCAACATTAAAATGAGTTCTAAGTTTAAACCTGAGACGCAGTGGAACACGTTTCTCCCTTCCATGGCTTTCTCGACCTTCCCTCCTAGCTCAGTAGCTGTATGGGGAGCACAGACAGAATCATGGTGTCTATTATATCCAATGAATGCTGCCAAGCACCCAACATCGCTGAGAAACCAAGAAGCCCTTGAGCATCCCCCCACCATCCCTCCTTCTCCTTGTCTTTGAGAACCCAAGGAAAGGAACATGTGGGATGGAGGAAAACAATACCCAGATGAACAGAAAGGCAAAATAGTGCAAGAAGTGATTTAAGAATGGTTCAGGCAGTCTCAGAGTAGTGAACCCACCCTGCATTTCTATTCCCATTGGCACTTCTGCCCTGAGAACCAGACTGTTGATCAGAGACTGGCATGGTGGGCAGCAGAGCTGAATCAGACCTGTAAGTAGTGGTGACAGTAGGAAAAAAAAAAGAGCAGGAAGGACAAAAATAAGTTTACTTTAGTGTATCAGTGATAAGGCATAGCCTGTTTAAAAAGCATTGCAGCAAGGTGAGCTTTAAGAAGGATGCTGAAGGCAAATACGATAGCAACTGGGTGTGTTTTCCTGGCTTGGCCTTCATCTTATTCATTTTAAACACTTCCCCCTAACTACTCCAAACATTGTTGCTTAATTGCTGAGACTGGGGATAAAAGGTAAAAAAGAAGATAAAAATAGGTAGATAGGTAGATAGATAAAAATTCTGCTCATTGAGCAGAAAGATGTTTGTTATCTCTCCTCAGAACCTTGAAACAGCTGGTAGAAATAAACAGCTACAGTAGAAGAGTTGCTTAAAAAAGCAACTCCTTTTCTGATATTTCGTTCATCAGAAATTTTCCCTTGCTGCCTTTAGTTACACAGGGGCCTTTCATACGCCTGGGTCTGTTGATCTCTGATAAAACTGCACAAAGGAGGCAGCTCATTAGTTCTCACTCCTGCTCTGAGCATGTTTTGATGTGCAGATCGCTGACAGCACAAAAAACCCTTGCTGGCTGTGTAGGTAGCAATAATAGCAGTATTGACAATGTGTGCCCACTGCAGGCAGAGCACAGGGGATTCTCTGTCTCCTCAGTGTTTCATCTGAGGAGTAATGACCAAGGGACGTGAGGAGTGATTGTGGGATTGAATCTGATACGAAGTGCTCTGTGAAACCTGCTTGCCAAAATGAAGATCCGGTTCTTGCAATTCAGCACCCACTGCAGCATCTCAATTCAGTCCCTCATAATAAGCATTAACTTTTAATAATTACTGCCGGTATCAGTGAGTTACTGATTAAAATAATACCTTTTATGTTTACAAAGACTTCAAAGTTCTGTTGTGTACAGAAGGCTCCTAAAACATTCAATAATTCCAGGCATGAACCGTTTTTCTGAACACTTTGCTTGCAGGGCTGGAGCCCACAAACAAAGCATCATTGTGTTAGCGTAGGGAAGCAGAAAGCAAAACTAAACCAGACACTTCAGTTATCTAAACTGGCTGGAATTAAAGGGCATAAATGAGAAGAGACTTATAATTAATGCATCATTTTTTTAACTATAGAAAATGTTAGACATTAAAGCTGGGATCTTTTAAAAGAAAAATTGTTGGTAGCACTCTACATGTGTGCATGATGGGCATGCAACTTTGTTTTTGCTTTGATTTCTTCCTCTTTGCTCTAAAATCGTGAAGGACCATGGAAAGAGGTAAAATGACTCCATTAGAATTAAATGCCAATGCTCACTAACAGAACAAAGATAAAAAGCAAACAACAAATGCATTACTATGATGGCATGGCTGCTCCATCATCTTAACTGGTGTCTGTTTCTTTCTCTAAATTAAGAGAAGATGGTTTCAGGCTTGGTTTAAGGAGGGATCCATTGTGCCTCTGTTTGGGGTGGCTGTTACTGAGCTAAAGCTAACCCAGCTCACCAGAACCATCAAGAAGCAGAGTCCATAGGCCCATCTTTCCCTCTGCCCTACACTGCCTCAGACCTGGAGGAGGCTGGGGGCTGAGCCTTTCCACCCCTTGTGCTAGGGATGCGTGCCTGTAGGGGCATCCTTTAGTTGGAGTCAGTAGCAAGCAGTGTTCCCCAGGGTCCAGTCCTGTTTAATATCATTATTAATGTCATCTAGATCGATCTTGACAGGCTGGAGAAATGGGCTGACAAGAACCTCATTAAGTTCAAAAAGGAGTACAAAGTCTCACACCTGGGAGGAACAGCCCCAGGCATCAGCACATGCTGGGGGCACCCAGATGGAAAGCAGCTCTGCAGAGAAGGACCTGAGGTTCCTGGTGGACACCAAGTTGAACACGAGCCAGCAATGTGCCTTGCAGCTAGGAAGGCAAATGGTATTCTTGGCTGCAGCAGGCAAAGTGTTCCAAGAATGCCAGGAGAGGTGATTCTTCTTTTCTAATTACTGTTGGTGTAGTGGAGCACTGGGTCCAGTTCTGGGCTCCCAGCACGAGAGAGACCTGCACACATTAGAGAGAGTCCAACAGAGGGCCACCAGATGTTGCAAGGCCTGCAGCACCTCTCCTGTGGGAAGATTCTGAGAGAGCTGGGCCTGCTCAGCATGGAGAAGAGGGGGCTCAGGGGGATCTCATCAATGCCTGTAAATACTTGAAGGGAAGGTGCCAAGAGGACACACCCAGGCTCTGTTCAGTGGTGCCCAGTGTCAGTACAGGAAGCTCCGGTCTCAAACTGGAGCACAGGGGCTCCCTCTGAGCACCAGGCAGCACTGCTGTGCTGTGCAGTGCCGGAGCACTGGCACAGGTTGCCCAGAGGCTGAGGGGTCTCCTCCTTGGGGATGTTCAGAAGCTGCCTGGGGGCCCTGCTCTGGGTGTTCCTGCTGGAGCAGAGGTGGGTCAGAGGGAGACAGAGGGCCCTGCCAGCCTCAGCCATCCTGTGACATCTCTCATAACAGGGAATTGGAGAGTGCACAAGGACCCTCCCATAGGCTATTAAACCATGCAGTTGACACATCTGTCCCACCACAGGAGGGGAACGAGTGGGCTGGAACAACTACTTTGCTCATGCTAACAGTATTCAACAGTGCCAAGGTGCTCAAACCAGGCTGGCATAGACCTGCTGCCTTTTGCAACGGTAGACAGAAGAAACCTGCTTTTGTCTGGCCCAAGTTCCCCAAACAGTTGAAGAAATTTCATATCTCCCTGAATAGTGGCTGAAATCAGACCACAGGAAAGTTTGTCTTTAATGTCAAGTGGTTCTGTTTCATTATGCAGCTGCAGCCAAATCAGTCCAGTGCTGCTTAATTACTTAATATTATAAATCACAGCTTTTGCCAACTGCATTCCTAATTATGTGTTTTATTCACTGTAAATATCAGCTCTAAGAGAATGGAAGAGAGACTGAGCATGATTTTCACCATAAATCTGATGGGCTCAAGTACAGCAGCTGTCTCTGCAGCTATATTTAACTTGTTCTATCAGATATGATTGAAATGGACCTCCAAGAAATGGGTCTTTTATACTCCACTCTTGAAAATGATCCCTTTTCAATGATTCTTCAGTGAAGCTGTGTTTCCAAAGGTTATTCAACCCATCTCCTTCTGATTTATATATTTTCATAAAATACCATTTGGCTTCTTTCAGTGCTTTCCTTCTAGAGTTTCAGATCAGCCTTTGGCAAGACCTGAGGGACTCTTCTCCTCCTTAGCTCCTGTCCCCTAATCCCCAAGACTCATTCTTTGTCCTTTCTCCTCCAGAGCAGCACCAGTGGGAGAGGCAGGACCAGTTACGTTCCCACCACCACAGGAGGTTTTCTGGCACTACTTCACAAACTCTCCTATCCAGCAGTACCCTATGGACAGAAAATAGCTTTCAGCTTCAGAGAAACTATTGAGGTTCATCCTTTTTTTTTTTTTTTTTGGCTCATATACTGACCACTCTTTCCAATCTGCTTTAATTGAAAGATAAGCCGAGTTTCTTAACTTGTTCTTGGGCTGTAGGAATTCAATTTTGAAGTAATACATTTTCCTGATGTGTTCCAAATACATGAATTAAACGTGGTCATAATATTGGAGAAAGCATCAACTCCTTTATAGAATTACTCTCTGTTCCAAGGGAGCTGTGTGATACTGTACTTTAAAGTGTTTACCATTAACTTTCTGCCATCCCGGTGAAGGAGAAAAGCATCCAAGCCATCCTTATCAGCATAGTAAAATGTAAATGTTTCTGTCTTGTTCTTAAGATGCTGAAAATGAAAGCATTTAACCTCAAGGGATTTAGTACCACTTTAGCTATTTATTTTGCATCAGCTTGCACATCAGCAATGGGAGGACCAACCATCTCTATAGGAATTTTGACGTTACAGTTCCCTTCCTGCAGACACCCTGCACTGTGTTGAGGGAGATGAGAGTACAGAAAGTAAGACTGGACATCCACCCACAGAAATGTGCACACAGACTGTGGTCATAAGTACAGTAACCAGTGATGGCATGGAGGATGTCTGCAGCTGATTGTGCTGCTGCTGCACGGGTACCTTCAATTTGCATTTTCTGCACATTCTTTTCACATGAGCTGAAGCCTCACTTCTTGTGTTGAAAACTACCTTAAAATTTATTTCCACAGAAATTCCGAAAGTTATTAGATTTATTCTTGTATTTGCAAGCATCACCTAGTGCTTCCTGTTTTTTCCTTTTCTCTTTTCTCCCCTTTTTCTAGATGAACTGAATAATTAATCACAGGAAGAGGTACATTTTCTTTTTTTGTTTTTAGTAAATCAGTACTTCAAAGCTATCACCGTCAGGGGTTTGCAACTCTTATTTATAGAAAAGGCACTGCAAAGACTTTGGTCTCTCAATTCAGCATGGCCATATCCTCCTCATTGGTAGCTCTCAGCCTTTGCTTTCCTGCTATCACCATGGAAAGCATCCTGAAATTCAGAGAATTCTGCTGTTACAGTCTCTGGATAGTTTGACTGAAGAGATTTTGATGATCATGGACTTTCATTCTCTGGTCACAGCAGAATTTTTTAAAAGACTGGATTGTACACTGGAAATCCATGCCTTTCCATAGCATCTATTCTTGGGATTGAGCTCATGCTGAATAATTCAGTAAGTTTCAACAAAATTAGCCAAGAACTGTACATCTGAGAAAACTATGTATTTTCAAAGATTTTTTAGCACTAAAACTGCTGACGTGAGATTCAAAGGCTTCACTTTGTTGATTCCAGACTGACGCAAGAAGCAGCTGTGTGTGCAGATTAGTTTAGGAGTTTCAAAGTGTTGAGTATGCAAGGTTGCCAGGTTGGCCTTTTGTTTTGGCACCAAAAGCAAGCACACCATTTTCAGAATGAGGGTGCTGGATGGTGTGGATTGACTTTGAAGTGCTCTCTGCTGCCGGTGACTTTCAGCTCTTAAAACTGTTCTGCATGTAAGGTTCTCAGTAACCTGCCATAAATCCATGAGCCACTAGAGAAGTGTTAACACAGTGGGGCCCCAGTGGAATGTACCTTTGGTGCTTTTGAGTGCCCTGCCTATAGCAAGAAGTCCTGGAGGAGCACAGGGCTGTAAACCTACAGACACACCATTTCAGCTCCACTGGCACAGACTGGGAAATGCTGGAAAAGCTTGCAGGTTTGGGGTAAACTTGTTTGGAAAGGTATGAAAGATTATGAGCCTAAACATGACTCGGCTTTGCAGGTTACCTCCGTGCTCATGCTCTGGTCCCACAGTGTATGCATATATGCTTCAGTATATTATTCTAAAAGTAGTGTAGAGATGAATGTCTCCCATGGAATTAGTGGAGATTTACTCTGTCCAGAAGATACTAGGTCTGAGATGAGTTTAAAGTAGATTCAAACTTTAATTCTGAGACTGATATTGGGAGAAAAACTGTTGGTTGTGTTACTGGATTATGAGGAACAGGATTCATTTCACCAAGGGCCTCTCAACAATCTTGTCTTTGTTCTGTAGTGGACAGACCTATAGGTGAATAAACTAGTTTCAATGTTTTTATTCACCATGATGGGTCACTTCATCCCCCATATGGTGAAGACAGTGCAGCCCTTGGCTCCTGTATATACTGCTTCCAACTGCTTGTCCACATGGACATGTCCACTATTTCATGTCCCACATCTACATCTTGAACAGCTCCAGGGAAGATGATTCCACCACCTCCTTGGGCTGCCTGTTCCAATACCTCACCAAGCAGCACTTCAGAAGTGTGCACTGCTGGGACCTTTAGTCTGAATGTGTCACAGTTTCAGGGAAACTTGGGATGACAAAGACCAGAGCACAGCCACCCAGCCCTGTGTACGAAAAGTTCTGAATTATTCTGGACACATAGAATATGAGCACTTTGCAACAACCTGTTGGTCTCTGAGTGGCAGCAGGATATTAATCCATCTTTCACTGGTGGTTTCTCACAAGTTTGTCCATGCCCATGGTCTAGGTCTGCTCTTAAGGCATTTAGAAGCTAAATCACAGTGATGGAGCCTGTGCTGTGTAATTCCTTGAAACAAAGTGTCAGCCCCATCAGTACTGTGAAGTCGTATCTCAGCGGTAGTAAAAAGCTATTCCTAACCTTTCAGTCTGTAAATTACTGAATTTTAAACACCTACAGGGCTGTAAGTAGGGAGAGGCTTTTATATGGCCTTCTGCAAATACTTCGCCATGTCTCAGTAAATTCAGACCTGATGGGACCATGTCAGATTGTCAAAGAGGCTTTGTTCAGTTCTCAGCTCTGCTGCTGTCAGGTCAGTACTCAGGTATCTAACACACACCTCGGATACCAACTCTTTTTGAGGATTTACTTTTCAAACTAAGCTCCTTAAATCCCCATTTATCCTCCAGAAGGTTAGCCAGTACTGCTTGCTTCGCGTACGCTGGGGAGTCACTGGCATTTGGCGTTTGTCAGGAGGTTGACAGACTCAATGTGTTGCTCTTCAAGGCATGATGATTCTGCTCCTCCCCAAGGGCTATTATTTAGGCTCAATTCATCTTTTGTCTATGGCTTGCCCTCAGCAGCTGGCTGCAGCTCCTTGCAGCTCGCGCTGTGCCGCATGATGCATCGCGTGCTGCCCTTTGTCTGACACCCGCTTGCCTCCCTCTCTCCTGGATTATCTTATCAAGCTGTGGCTGTCCCTGGGATTTCCTCAACCAGCAGTCCTTATGGTGTCTACGTGGGCTCAGAGAGATCGTGTGCAGGGCTTTGCAGGACCCTTTGTGCATCCAGCCCTCAGCTTTGTGTCCTCTTTGGGCTTTGCATATGAATCTTGTATTGTTTCCAGACAAAGCAAAATTCAGTTTTGTGCGCTGCTGGCAGCCTGATACCTTTCCTTTTCTTTCTTTTAGAGTTATGGGCTTGAAAAATGGCATTATGTTCTTTATAGAAGGAGCTGAGCTCATTTATCTTACTCCAGTGGCATTACACAGCAGTGAAAGGAGCTGTTGTGTTTGCAGAGCAGCAAAGAGTTAGGTGCAGGACTGAAGGCTTAAGCCAAAAGCCAGCTGTGGCCAGCCTGGGTTTTTCTCACCCACACTGTCCACCTACAATAGCTAGTCCTATTTTATAATTTCAAAATTAAGGTTTCTGCAGAGGTCAGGGGTACATCTGGTGGATAGTTGGGGAGTTGGACAAGAATGACCTTAAACAGTCCCTTTCCAACTCACGACACTCTATGATTCTGTGACTGTGATAGCACCTAACCTCCTAAGGAAGATTTGAAGCACATTTTAAAGCAAATAACAACTCAGTATTGTGCCTACAACACTACAGGGCATGAGGAAAGAGGCCTCCCAAGGTTTTAACTTGGACTTTAGTATGCTGTAGCTCTTACTTTAAGGATTACAAAAAAATCAAACCTATGCAGGTGGCGTTCAAAGATGTGTTTCAGTAATCACAGAATCATGGAATCTTTAGAGTTGGAAGGGACCTTTAAAGGTCATCTATTCCAACTCCCCTGCAATGAACAGGGATGCCACAGCTAGATCAGATTGCTCAGAGCCCTGTCCAGCTTGACCTTGAATGTCTCCAGGGATGAGCACCCACCACATCTCTGGGCAACCAGCTACAGTGCCTCACCGCCTTCACTGTAAAAGACTTCTTCCTTATATTTAATCTGAATCTAGCCTCTTTAAGTTTGAATCAATTTCCCCTTGTTCTATCATAACAGATCCTGCCAAAGAGTCTGTTTCCTTCTTTCCAGTAGCTCCCCTTTAGATACTGAAAGGCCACTATCAGGCCACTTTGCAGCCTTCTCATCTCCAAGCTGAACAGCCCCAGCTTTCACAGCCTGTCCTTGGAGGAGAGGTGTTCCATCCCTTGGATCATTTTTGTGGCCTTACTCTGGACATTCTCCAACAGGTCTATGCTTCTCCTGTACTGAAGACTCCACATCTGGATGCAGTATTCCAGGTGATGTCTCATAATATTTGAAATCCTTTGAATTTTTTCTTGCAAAACTAGATCTCATTTGCTTCCAGGCTGGGATGGAAGCTGCATTACTCCTGTCAATGGGGACAGCTAAGCAGATCCCACTGTCACCTGCTGTTGTCTCAGCATGGCCCCTTGTGTTTCTCCTTAGTTCAGGGGAGTATTGTGCTCAGCTCTTGTATGAGCAGTAGAGTAATTAAATATTTAGTACTGAGGGAAGCTCCTGAGTTGTTCATGATATTGTACTTCTTTCATGACAATTTTGTATGCTATATAACAGATGACAAAAGTCCTTTGATCTGATGCAGCAGAGATTGATGCCAATCCTCATGCAGCATCTTTCTGTGTCTGAGCCAAGTATCTCTTCCTTTAAAATCTGTCAGCCTTTTCTATAGAAATAAATGCCAAGGATAGAGGAAAGTCTGGGGACAGAAAAATGTTTAGGTGTGGATAGATAAGTAGAAGTGGTTGGGAAACATCTTCCAAGCAAGAAAATGAGCAATTTTTCAGTACTTTTGGACTGTTCCCACTTCTCTCTTTCCTTGTTTCATCCTATTTATGTGAAGCCCAGAGCCTGTGCTGAAGACTGAAAGCAGCAGACTGGAAGTGAGAAGCCAAAAATTTAGGAGAAAGTTAGCCCAGCTTGTGATGCCCTTGGGAAATCAATACTATGGGAAAGTTGATCCTTTCCTTCCTCCCATTTTCTAATTGCAGACCTTGGCCTTGTCCTTCACCTCCTTTGTTCTTGGCTTGCTTGACAGACAAAAGAGCAGGTCCTGCTTCCCCAGGAGGCTTTGGCTCTCCTGCTGAGCCGGCTTCTCATGCAGGCACTCAGCAGAAATGCTCTGGAAATGGGATTCCCATCTGCAATACCCAAAAGAGCACATGCAGCAGCAGGGAACCTGTCCCATACAAAGGGTAAAACAGGATCTCATATTCCCCTGGAGGCATGTGTACCTATCCCAGCAACACCCAGCAGTAACACAGACTATAAATAACAGAGCCATTGTGTGTATGCAAGGAAATCATGCATTCCCTGGTTTGGAGTGGAGGCTCCCCAGCCACGCTGTAGTTGTGTTTGATACCACCAAACTATCTGTGGATATGGTTAAATGACATCTCTAGCCTACAAGCCACACACAGCCAAAAAAAAAAAAAAAAAAAAAGTGGGCAAGAGAGGACACTGACAGCTGGAAGATCACAGTGTAGAGCTGTACTTGTTCTTGCAAGGATCACAGCTTTGTTCTCAGGGTGTAGGTTCTCTTCACAGATATGCGTTGCTTGCTCCACGCAGTTGAGACTGAAGCTTGCATTTCATTTTGAGTCTGATGTGAATGGCTTCTCCCACCCACAAGCAGTCTCTCTGCAATGAAAGCCAGCTCCTGGAGCTATCCCATTAGCACAGAGATTTTTCCTCTTTCCTGGAGCAAACACTTGATAGATGCAAGGTGAGAAATAATGAAGATGTTTCTTGCCTTGCCAGTGATCCAAAGCAACACAGGTGTAAATCCCAACTCCTTTCACTCTTACAGATTTGCTAAGAGTCCCAGGGAATGGAGCTACTCTTACCCACCACACTAATCCGTTTTCACTCAGCTCACTATGGATGAGAGCATGGGGTGTTGTACACAAAATCCCCCAGGAGCCACTCACCTGGTGCTCTCCTACTGCTAAACAGACACCCATGAGCTCTGCACAGTGCTTTGTGTGCTGTTAGGGTGCTTTGGTTTCATACTTAAGAAAGCTGGTGAATATTTTGACCCATTTGATTTTTCAATCTCCTTGCTAGATTCCTGTTTTTTTCCCTTCTTTCAAAGCCCTGGTAATACTGTTTCACCTGCTTCAGCAAGCAATTGCTCATTTCATTTTGGAAAGGAAATTCATTTAGCCATGTTTTTTTTTTTTAATCTTATTTTTTCTCCAATAATATGAATAATGTATACACTATGAAAGTCATATGTAATTAGTCCATTGTTCTACTAGACAAATCTTAATATTTAGATTTCTAATACCATCAGATTAGAAGGCCTTTGGTACCGATTTTTTGTTTTTGGTCAGATATCTTCTTTATCACCAATGTCTGATTGTTCAACAGCTTTCATTTTTAATGAAGAAAACCACACTGTGAATCCATGATAACCAAGGGTCTCAGATAAATAAATTTCACTGGGTCAATAAATCATTATGGCACTATATATATACATATGTATATGATAAAGAAATCCAAATATCATCACTGTCAGTCAGATGAGGTGCTGGTTGGGTGGCTGAATACTTCAGCCTCCAAGAGAGCCACTATTTTTGCTAAGGGGTCCTTTAGTTTGGTTGATGAATTTAAATATTCTGATATTTTCCTCTTAGGTTCATTGAAGTGCGCCAGTCATCTTAAATGTAATTACTGGTCAAGTTTTGTACTTGTTCACTTTCACTGGTCTGAATTCTGCCATAAAGATGCTTTTGTACAGGCAGTTGAAGCCTCCTTCTGCAGCCAGCCCCCATCCTGGAGCATCTCTCCAGAAGAAATAACCCAGCACAGTCCTCTCCAGAGAAAACTATAAGACAATTTCTTCCAATAGAATTTTCCTGGCAAGGGGAAAAAAAGCTCAGGGAAGACTTTCCTGATAAATCCAAAGCTGTTTAAACTTCTGAAATAGCCTTTTCAGTTCCAAAAGGGAGCAATAACTGTTTTAGCTACATGCTCCATTATCCTAGCTATGGTTATGAACCACGCAAAGGCTAACAGCTTCAGCTAATAAAATGCACAGCTTGAGCCTTGGGAACATTTCTGGTAGTGAAGAAAATATTCATATTTATTGAAGACCAGATTTAGTCCTTTTAAATAGGAAAATAAATAGGTCCAACTGTGCACCCAAGGTAAAACAGTGACCTAAATGGCCAGTTTTAAGCTCAAATTTTCTTGCCTCCTGCTCTTTTTTTCCCAATTCCCAAAAATGGATAAGGAGTCTTTTGTGCTAAACAGGGGGCTGTGCATGCATGGTGCCCGGTGCTGTAAGGAAGGGGCCAGGCTCTGGCACCCCAATGGGTCATCCCAGTGAGCAGCACGGCCTTATTAGCCACTTCAGAGGCCAGAAAAAAGGCTTCACCGTTGCATCTCCCACACCCTTTGAGGCAGCATGACTCAAATTAATGGAAAAGGGAGTTCAGAAGGCACTGGGCCAGCTGGGCAAATTTTCTCTTTCTCCCCTTTGACACCTGGTGGCATTTTGTTTCTATCCTCAGATTAGATATGCCGTCTGATTAATAAACTCAGGTGCAGGGCAGCAACTTTCCTGATGAAAGCAAGTAATTACATTTCACTTTCCCTGGCAGAATTTTGATTGCCACAGACATGATTAATAGGATTTTTTCCTACCACTGCTTAAAGAAATCTGTGACCCCTGGCAGAATGCTTGGTATACGTGAAATGTAATCAGGCTTTAAAGCATCAGTAAAGTTGGGGCAGAGGGAGAGAAATCACTAGAGAAGGTCTGATACTTTGGGAATATCATTAAATCACAGAATGGCTTGGGTTGGAAGGGACGCAAAGTTCAAGCTGCTTTAACACCTCTGCTCTGGGCAGTGACACCTTCCACCAGCTCAGGCTGCCCAAGGCCCCATCCAACCTAGCCTTGAACACCTCCAGGGATGGGACATCCACAGCCTCTCTGTGCAACCGATGTGTTGGTGAATAAGTTTGTGACAGAGGAAGTATACGGCCCAGTAACAAACTGGACATACAGTGCTGCATGGGGTGGGGCTGGGCTCAGAGGTCACTCAGAGGAATGTGGACAAACTGGGAAACAAAACCTGAGCTGAGCTATCTGGAAGAAAGGAATACAATCCCTCAGCAGCATTTCCCATCAGCAGAAAGCACAAATCTAGGAGGAGTTAACAGGAGCCAGATGTTCCTGTTAATTTATCAAATAACTTCAATACAGTAATCAACTGCAGTTGAGCAGACTGTAGCCAAGTGTTGATTTGCTAAGCTTGAAGGAATGGCATCAGGTTCTCAGAAAGCATTTCTTTAAAATGAGCATTTTGACCTCCTGTTCATGACCTCCATTTTGGCAGTGTGAGGCCTTCAAACCCTTTCTCAGTCCTTGGGCCCCACATGAAATCTTGCAGGCCTGCGTGGTTGTAGTGATAAAAAGGTACACTCAGTTTGGGACAACACCCCTCCAACCATACATTTCTACACAGGGGCATGACAGAGAAAGGCAACAAAAGCAGCAGGAGGTCTGGGCCAACCAGCTCGGCTTGATCTCAGTCAGGTATTTTTAGTGTCTAACTTTCAGAAGAAATTTTCAACATTTTTTTCCCCCTCCTTCAGTTTCCCAACCTCTTTCCCCTGAAGCAGCAGCCAACAGAAGTTGCCAGCGTCGACTTTCTGGTTCAGGTGAACTAACTGCAAATGTGGTGGTCTCACCAGGCTCAGTGCAGATGGAGCCATTTATTTCTGTATTTTCTTCTCTTGCACCGTAAATTCAGATGGTTATTTCAATTCTGTCAGCAGAATCAGCTTTTGATAGGATTCCTGCTTGTTCTTAGTTATCCTCAAGATTCTGCATTCCTCTCTTGACATGATTTGCTCTTTTGCTCTCTGGATCCCATCCAAAGCCTGTTGAAGCCAAAGAGAACTTTTCCACTCATTTCAGTAGTATTTGTAGTATGTTTCAGATCATATCCATGCTATCCCACCCACCTCACCTTGTCCCCATAAGCTTTCAGTGACGGTCGTGCTCCTGGAGGAATGGTTCAGCTGGCTGCATTTTTGGGGCCCAGCCAAGCCTTGCTGTTCTTGGGGTATCTGCTCCCCTTGGGGCAGGTGGAAGTGCTCCAGACAGGTCACAGGCACCCACACCTGGCTGGGATAGGAAGCATGTTGAGGACAAGATCCCAGGAAAGCTTCCACTGTTGAGACTTTGCAGCTTTTCCTAAGGATGTGCAGTGCGGTTTTTCTGGCCTGGTTTGTGCCTGGGTGACAGGCAGCCCAGAGCTGATGGAGCTGGTATTAACATCTCCAGCTGGGTCACATATCTAGTTGGGAAGGTAGGAAGGAAGAGAGCCTTACAAGAAAAAACTAACAAGAAATTAATGCTGGAAAAGCAGATTGTCCACAATCCCATCTCTGTCAAAAAGGGAAAAAAAAAAAAAGAGAAAAAAAAAAAAAAGAAAAAAAAAAAGAAGAGCAGCTTTCTTTTTCCTCCTCCAGAAAGAAGAAATTTTTTGCCCGTAGCAGTCAGAACAGGAATGTGCAGCCTGAAGGGACAAGAGCTGCCATCCATCAGAGCATCTCATAATGAGAATCTTGGGCAATGTTAGTAATATCAGCTTTGCTTGGGCAACCTGTCAGAGAGATTGGAATTCAGCTGCAGAGTAAAACACAGCTCCAGCCTAATTGTGGTCCTCTGGGAGGAGCCTTATGAATATGGATAAATAGCTGAAAAGTATCCTGTGACACCTCGCTGATTCTCCAAAATGCAGAGATTGGTATGGCCATGGTGAAGAGTAATAAAATGTGTGATTTCTTTGAAGGAGGAAGAAACTCATGAATGTCTGAGCTGAGATGGGCACATGAAATGATGTGAGAGCGTTTTCTACTGAATAGTAATATTTCCCAATCTCATTTACAGTGTCTCTATGATGTTTCCAAGAAATTTCCCTGAATTTCCTGCGCCAGACTCACAGACTTGCTAATTAAATATTGGGTTGTGCATGGGGGCACTTTAAAAAGTGTCTTTGTAAACCAAAAATAAAATGCTTTTGTGAAGAAAAGTTTTCTTTTTCATTTATTAATTTATATGATGGCAGTGCCCAACAAAGTGCATGTCTATGTGAGGGAAGGTCGGTGTATGTAGCTGGGAGAGCTGGCACAATTACTGAGATTTGGAAAAGATGCAGTTAAACACCTGTTGCATTTTTGCAAGCTGTATGTGAGGGCAGAGGAAAAGTCCTCACAATGCTGCCTTCCTGTTCATTTCTTGGCTCTACTCAGCTTCAATGGGCCTCAGAATGCAAAATGCTTTTGGAACCCTATGTGCATTCAAGCAGAAATCACAGCGATTTGCATGCTGCCAGCTCTGCTCAAAGATGATCTGAAACAATCCTGAGTTCTTCTGAAGACATTTGGTTCTATTTGGTATTAATACAAGTCTTAAAAACTGTTCTGTGTATTGTGTTGTGCTTCCCAAATGAAAAAGTGATGAATAGATGAAGACAACAATGCTCAGTGCTATGGGAAGGCCAAATCCACGAATATATTCTCAGCGGACAAGCATTAGCCAAATTCCTATCAGTTTGAGCTCTGCTGAATGACCCTTTGTAATGAATTTTTTTATCATTCCTTGCATGTTACGCTATAAATGGATTTTTTTCAATAATGATCATATAAACCTCATAATAAATAAAAATTGCAATATATCAGAATGACAAACAGCAGCTAGGAAAACACAGACCAGATTGCCTGGCTTAGAAGGATCACTCTTATAACCCAGATTTTAAGGGGCAGTTGAATTTCTGTTCAGTATGTTAATTATTTCTGCCCTTCTGATGAGCTTTTCTGAGAGGACAGTAGACTGCTTTTGGCTTTTCACAAGTGGGACTGAAGTGCTAAGACGTGACTCTAAATGAGCCATGCCAGCCATTCAAGCTGAACAGATCTGGGAAGAGCAGCACACAGCACATCTCTGGGGTTCCCATGTGCTCGCCTGCTGTTATGGAAGCAACAATGCAAGGGGCCAGGGATTGTGTCCTTCAGGACACAAATAGACCATTGAAGCTGTGACAAAAGATGTTTGTGTTCCAGATGTACTTATGCTCTTTAGCTTTAGTACATTTTATCTGCCTCCTCTGAAACAAAACCAGTCCTGAATCTACATGGAAGGGGGAAGGTTTGTTCATCTTCTAAAAAGACTCTTCAGTGTTTGTATATGTGAGAACAGCTAATACAGCGCAGAGCAATAAGTCTTTGGCAGGCCTGAGAGCAGGTGGTTTCTGTTAGGAGTTCCAGGCGTGCCACTGAGTGCTTCTGTGTGAAGCCAGCAGTCACTGCGGGGCCATGTCCTTGCTTTGCTTTCAGATTTATATCCACTAGATCTGCATCTCAGAATTATAGAGTGTCCTGGGTTCAAAAGGACCGCAAAGATCATCTAGTTTCAATCCCCCTGCTGTAGGCAGGATCGCCAACCAGACCAGGCTGCCCAGAGCCACATCCAGCCTGGCCTTGAATGCATCCAGGGATGGGACATCCACAACCTTCTTGGGCAACCTGTTCCAGTGTGCCACCACCCTCTGAGTGAAAAACTTCCTCCTAATATCTAACGTAAATCTCTCGTCTCGGTTTAAAACCATTCCCCCTTGTCCTGTCACTATCCACCCTTGTAAATAGTCATTCCCTCTCCTGTTTATATGATCCCTTCAAGTACTGGAAGGCCACAATGAGGTCTCCTCAGACTCTTCTCTTCTCCAAGATAAGCCCAGTACCCTCAACCTTTCTTCATATGAGAGGTGCTCCAGCCCTTTAACGCACTGAGTCTGCAAGACAGAAGGGGAGAGTCTTACTGGTTAAGGGAGTTCTGTCCTGCTTCAGACAATTTTACCCTTCTTTCAGTCCCTTCCCCAGTCCTTTTCTTGTGTAACTTTCTGAATGAGATTGATGAGAGTCATTTATTGAATCTCCCTGTGCTCCTACACCTGTTGTTGAAGATAGGAATATGTAGTGTATACATACTGCAGAGTGTCTTGTTCTGAAAGAGAGCAGCAGCCAGCCCCTTGAGGTACTGCTGAAGAGCACATGGTTAGGACCAAGCTGCCCAGTGGGTCCTACTGGAAAATCAGACTGAGCTATCAAGGTTGATTTCATGACCCTGTGAGATAATATTTGGTATTGTGTTTAAAAGGAACGTAAGGGTGCCTCCTTTCTTGTTTGTTGTCGTGGGGACCACAACTTCACTGCAACTTCAACAGCTCATTTCCTATTTTGTGGATCAGGAAAGGTGGAAAGGAAGTTGTAGCAAGTTGGTGGTTAGTCTCTTTTCCCAGGTAACTCATGGTAAGATGAGAGGAAATGGCCGCAAGCTGCAAAAAGGGAGGTTCAGGTTGGATATTAGGAAACATTTCTTCTAAGAAAGAGTGGTAATTTATTGGCACAGGCTGCCGAGGAAGGCGGTGGAGTCACCATCCGTGGAGGTGTTCAAGAAATATGTACAGGTGGCACTTAAGGACATGGGTTAGTGGACATGGTGGGGATGAGTAGACACAGTTGGATTAGCTTATCTTAATGGTCATCTCTAACTTTAATGAGTCTATAATTCTGTGATTCTATGAAATGAAGCCAGGATATAGTCTGGAGACAAATGCATCTGTCAAATGTTTGGGAAGTGAAGATAGTATAGAGAAGACATATTTTTCTGTAACTTCTCAGTATTTTGACTCTACCTTGGTGAGTCCAGTTTCGAAGGTTCCCACTTCCCTACATGTGTCTCAGTGGAGGGAGACACAGAAACTTCAGGGACCAGTGCTAAGTGACATCTGTTGTAGGAATGTGGCCCTTGGAAGATCTTCCTTTGGCTGATGTTATATGGATCTCTATCTTTTCTTCAAATTTACTCTACTAGTACTTCAAATCAACTCTAATAGTTGTAACTCTCCTCCAGTCCTCCACACAAATTCAAGATATCTAAGAGAGAAATCTTGGTCTTCTTCCTAAGCTACACCTTTCTCAGTTACTGGGCACCTCCATCCTTGCACTTAAATTTTGCCCATCACTCTTAGTCTGGTTGTCTCTGCAGACACTCACTTCCAGGCAGTGCTCACAATTTGCAGATTCTTTCACTGCAACTTCTCCACATTTCTGTCTGTCTGTTCTCTCTCCTGAAATTACTTTCCAGATTTTTTAAATGTCTCAATCACTGCAATGATACTGCTCTACCAATACCCTCCCAGACTCTGTTCTGCAGGCCATTTTTCTAGCTCAGTGTTTTGAAAACCTGTTCTATCCACCCAACCGTCAGTTTCCCTTCTCTCTTTCTGTGGTATTCCAGCTCCTTTCCTGGACAATGTCTCTCTTTTATTGTCAAAACATCAGTGCTACTCAGCAGGATTACCTCCTACCTTCTCTCCTACGATTGCCCACATGTTCTATTTTGCTGCTTGTGCTGGAAGGAGCTCCTCACAGGCATACAAAATGCTTCTTTTTCATCCATGAAGCCATTCTGAGCAACCACTTTCACTTTTACCCCTGTAACCAACTTCAGACAGAGCAGTGGCCATGCCACAGGGGTGGAAAGAAAGCACTCTTTGTTTTGTCAAACAGCGACTTTGGATTGCTTCCCTGTATCTACCTAAGGGAAAATGGCATTCTGAGGTGCTCCATAAGTGTTCTGCATGGGAGTGAAATAAATGTGATTCATAAAGGGCATGCTAATCATATGAATTGCTTAAGCACCTTGGTTAGTCCCAACCACAAGCACAACCGAGGGATGCGTGCAGTACAAGCACAAAAGGACATCTCTGTGAAGAGGGTCTGAGCTGATCCAGGCTTGTCAGCTTGGACATGGAACAACAGCAGGAATATGTGATACTAAACACGAAGAAAGTGGATGGGAAGGGATCACTCAGTCATAACACTCTCAAGTAGATGCCTTGTCAAATTCAGCAAGTTTAAAATGAACAAAAGGAAATCTTTCACATCCTCACTTAAGCCAAAGAACCCACTGTCACAGGCTTTTCTGGAGACAAGTTGATACTGCCTTTAGTGGGGATTTAGAGAACTTGATTCAGGAAAGGTCATAGATGGCCATTAAACACAATAGACCAGATGTAATCCACAGCTTGGAAAACGGGTCCAATGGCTGCTGGGAGCTGGAAGGCCATCCCAGAGGACACAGTGCTCACTGATTGCCTGGGTTTTTCACTCTTACCTTCAGCTCCTGCTTCTAGTTACTTTGGAGACTCGCTGGTAGGTCAGAAGGACCTTTGCTGTAGACAGGACCTTTGACAGTAGAGCTGTTCTTACACTAACAATGTTGTATTTGTCTTAAAAACCCATGCTGGTAAAATCTCCGTGCCTTGTGGACCATGCCCTTGAAGTCAGGACCCTCTGTATCCTACAGCTTCTTCAAAATGTAGCACCACAAAAAATAGGTACAAGGAAAACTTAAAAAGCAGAAAATAACAAGGTTTCATTTTTGAAATAATTTGAGTATTTTTGCTTTTTTTTTTTTCAGTAAAGTTTAGAATAATTCCTGTTTTGGTTATTTTAGAATTGCATCATTGAGATTGATGAGATACTGAGTCTGGCTTTAGTTTTGGAATGGGACTGCATGCCTTTGAAATTAACCCTCTGTTTTTTCATCTGCAGGAAGGATTGACCAGAAGACTTATATATAATCTATAATCCAGAAACACAAGGAGGAAGGGTTTTTGAAGGAATGTTTCTGGAAACAGCTTGTTAAAGTAACAGAGAATGTATGGCTTGTATTGAAATGTCAATATGCTTTGATGTGCATAGAGATTTTGATGGTGCTTTTCCTTCTTACGGAGTAGAAGTCCCCCTGCCACACTGGTCAACAGATGTCTTATGTCTGCAGGAAATCAGTCATATGACAGTTTTTGTAGGATTTTATCTTACAGTAGAGATTTGTTCCTAGAATGAATCAACCTTTCCAGGATGAAGCTAGTAGAAGTAGATCCTCAATTTTTGGGTATCCTTTGATGCAGACAGATGTATGAACTCTGAATATATTGCTATACAGATTACAGTCTTGTGTTCTATTTTTTGGGAATTGACACACAAAGAAAAGACAGTACAGTCTAATACTAATGTAAAGGTAGCTTTTATAGCTCAAATCTTCCTTTTGAAGCACAGTTTATTTTTAACATCACATCAATTATTTCCAAATATATTCTGCAGTGAAATGCAACCTGGAGAGAGAGGAATGGGTGCCCATGGATTCCCTACTTCTGCACAGAGGAGCAGCAGCAGTGGTCTTCCTTGCTGTTTCCAGGACTGGGTGGGAGATTCGTCCCCAGAACCAAACCCACCTTGGGCTGTGCCCAGTGCTCCCACATGCGGGGCTGTGATATGGGAAGGACCAAGTGAAGGAGAAAGAGAAGGAGGAGGAAGAGGATGAGGATGAAGAGGGGGAGAAGTGTGCGGCATGGTAGTGGTGGTATTTTGGCACGAAAGGTGGTGAATCAGAGACGTGGTGAGGTGCAATGCTCCACATGCCCAAGTAGCTGCAGGTCTCCCCATGTTCTCAGGGTCTGTGGGTGACAGGATCATGCTGGATGATGTCACAGGCAATGACAGTCTTGGATATTGTCTCTGATCATATCAGCCTTCACTCTTTCTTGGGTCAGACCCATGGCAAGTTCTCCTGCTTTCTCTCAGGTGTTGCCATAGCAACTTGTTTTAGCTCTGCATCACACCAACACATCAGTAATTTAAGCCCCAAGCAACTTTAGTCTGGCCCTTGGTCCTTAGCTTGTACCTGTGACAGTTTTGATGCCTTGGTGGAAGATAGAACCCATACAAAGTGATTAATGGCCTCAGAGGCCATAAGATCTGCTGTTATGTGGCCACCATGACTGGGTAGAGCTTCCAGACTTTTCCTCGTGCTTCCATCAGACACAGACAACAGGCCCGGAGAACCAGAATACAGCAGGAGAAATCAGAAGGGAGGACTCTTATTCTTAGCCATGTCACATGGTGACAGCTGCACCTCAGGTGTCCACCCACACAGCTTCCCACTCCTCTGAACCAGCTGCTCCATTTGACTTGGTGAGGAAATGCTCATCCTGAAGCGGCTAGTCCCTGTCTGCATCCTCTGTGGGAAATGTAACACCTTGACCACTTATCTCAGGTGGTGGTTTCTTATGGTCCTTTCCTTTTTTCTCCCCATGCCACACATAGGCATAACCTTGTCTCTTCCCTCTCTCTGATGTCAACTGTTTTTCTACAGCTTTCTTCCTCTTCTCCATTAATCCAGATTTTCATTTACCTTCAAAAGTTACCCAGCATTTGGGCAGAAATCCAGGACAACTCCTGGATGTTTGCAAATTGATTTAGTTCTTAACACAGATGCTGCATACTACCTGGCAACACCAAATCACGAATGGGCTCCTGCAGGAGCACTAGAAATAAGTGGGAAATTCAAGGTGCTTCAGGAACAGTACAGATCTCCACTTTCATGCCCATCAAGGCTACCAGCTACTCTCCAGTGCACTAGCACCTCAGATCAAAGAAAATCTAGTGCTTGATCTAGTGGTTGGCAACCCTGTCCATGGCAGGGGGGTTGGAACTAGATGATCTTGGAGGTCCCTTCCAACTCAAGTCATTCTATGATTCTACGAAAATCAAAATAATTAACCTTTTGTTCAGCTCCCCTCATGACGGTGTTGGTAAGAAAATGCAGGACTATCCAGACAAGATCTACAGAGAAAAGGGCCTGGATCCCACTGAGTAGCCAGATAACACCCCAGGCCAGGTGTTTGTGGGCTGTACCCATGATGCTGCACAACATGAGGACATGGGAGCAAAAGCCCCTTTCTCCACTCTCCTGTCCCTCATGTTAAACTTCTCCAACAGCCTATCTAAATGCTAATAATCAACTTGGGTTTGTGTCCCGGCTCCTGGGACACAAGGTGCTTTAATCCCTTGGCAATACCATCTGGACTTAGCGAGTGAACTTTTATAACTTATTAAGTGTTTTATGGATTTTATAGGTTTTACAGGGTTTATAGTACTATGTTTTATAAAGGAAGTCTGGACAAGTACCACCCAAGCCTGGGCTGCCCTGGTGAGGCTGCTTTGTGAGTTTTGCTTCCATACAGGAGGTGATCTTGGTACAGCTCTTTGGAGCAGGAGGAAGGACATCTCTGGTGCTTCCTTCCTTCTGGGGCAGGCAGGGAAGAGCCAGCCTTCCCCAGCATCTCCTTAAACCTCGCTCCAAGGGATCTTCCTGTCCAGTCACCAGGGAGAGAGAGACTTATACCACTTTTTATAAGACACAGCCAACACTGAAGAGATGTTAACTGCTCCCTGCCACTGGCTGCCTGCTCCCTACAAGCAGGAAATAAATTTTCCTAATCTGTATTAATACTTTTTCTCCTGACATATAAAACCTAACTGCAGGTTCAAATTTCTATACGCAGTCTGGAGCTTGACCTAACCTTTATAGCTCTGATAAGATTGTATCTTTTAAAGTTTAATTACTGGGTAATTAGCATATTAATGCTATCAACATTAGATTTTTCATTAAGGCAGAATATTACCAACCTGAATAAATGAGCATGTCAATCAGAAAGTTACTAAGTATGAGGTGATCCTGTCATACAAAATGAAGGATATGTGTTTCTTTTGAACTCATTTTTCCCAGTAATTAAATAAACACTCCCAGTCCAGTTTTGAAGTTCCTGCGTATTTGCAACCTTACCTTCAGTCAATCAGATGAGCTTGCTTTGACTAGTAGATGTTGTTCTGAGTAATATCAAGGGACAGAGGTGCTTTTTCTGTTTTCAGATGTTTGCAGAACAACCTGGCAAGGTAACAGAGCCAGGTTCCCCATAAAATACATTCTATATAGTGTATGCTGAGCACAGATCTGTAGGGTATGTTTAAGCATCACACAAGGAGGTGCCCTTCACTGCACAGCTGCCTAGTGCATGTCCTTCAAGGCAGAAGAAGCATTGTCCTCAATATGTTGGGCTGGGGGACATTTTCTGGTGCTCCATTCCGGTGCTGGGTCCTTGGTCATAAACACCATGCAAGAGAAGCTGGAGGATGATTTCCAAGGATGTGTGGGATGTGCTGCTCACAGGGGATCAGTGGTGATGGTGGTCGTGGCTTGGCATCTGCCACTCAAGGGGGTAAAGTGGACCCATGCCTGGCATATAGTCAGCACAGATATAGAGAGCTTTTATTTTAATCCCAGAAATTCTTTGTTGCAGGACGTATTCAGCACAAGGTGTTGCTTGGAACAAGAAGGGGAAGAAGGAGGTGGGTTAGTGGGAGGTGACAGCATGTGGGTGGCTGCAAGCAAAGATGGGTCATCTCAGTGCATGCTGAATATGCCTTTTGGATAGCAAAAGAAAGCAGCCGGTGTGTCTGGAAGCAGCCAGGTTATTCACCCCAATCTTAGCTTGACCTGATTCAAATAAATCCTCTGCTAGGGATTGTCTTCCCATCCAGCTTTAAATAGCAATGTCTTCATTAACCTAAGCCTCTTCCTGAGCCTTGCGGCTGCTCTCTCTGCTGAGCTTTTTCTCTTACCTCTGCCCCAGCGCGACCATCTGATCCCTCCTGAAGAGATGGTCAAACCCTGTTGTCCACAGGCAAGAGAAAGGAAAATCTTAATCAGGGGTTCCCACAGAGCAGCATCAGAGCTCTCTCTTCAAACCATGCATCACAGATGCACTTTTTTCTTTTTAGTTTTCTTTCCTTTCTCTATTTTCTCTGTGCACAGTGAAAGAAAGGTGTTGGAAGTACCCCACACAAGGCCCACCTTGTCTTTGAGTGGGTAGTACTGGGAAATGATGATGGACCTGGATGGTGGGGATCCATGGGCATCAGTGCCTGGTGGAGGGGGCAATGCATGGAGGTAGTCATGCCCAGAATAAGGGTGCTGCCTCAGGTTATTAGGGTCTGCTTTCTTCCTTTTCATGAAAGTGCAGATAAGATCATACAAACCATCTGGGGAGAGACATGAACTTTCTGTTGGACTTCCTGGTGCACTTTAAAGCCTTCCTGGAGGAACTGGTGACTTTCACTTGTTTCATTATTCTGGTAAACATGCTACAAGGATGAACTAGTTTTACTTGTTCGTTCCTGTTCAGGACTTGCCCCTTCATCTGTGCCTTCAACACTGCTGTAGTTGCCTTTGCCACTGTGAGGGAAGGGGATTGAGGATCCCTGCTCAAACATCGTAAGGGGACCATAGTTAGCTCCCTCTTATGGATGGTTACAGAAGACTGACACAGGCTCAGACTTTTGGATCCCATAACTGAGGCTAGAAAAGCTTTTAGCGTGTTGTTATACCATGGATTACCGTTGGGGCAAGTGTTGGCACATGAAGATGGGATTGTACCACCACAAGTGTTAGGATCCAGGCTCTATTTCATTTAGAAACCACAGCTGCCCAATGGAAATTCTCACTTAGGGATCAGAGGTTATGCCAAGTGAGCTAAATAAAAACGAGAAGCCCACTAGTGCTCTGTTTGTACAAGGTGCCAGGTTATGTGTGGGATCACTCAAAACTGCATTTGTCCTCTCAACTCTAGACCATTTCTCCATCACACTCTGTGCATGTTACCAATGCCTCCCTTCTCCCTGCAGAATAACAAGGAGGACTCAAAGTGGTGAGAAAGCTGTGCTGTGGAGAGCCTGGGCAGTCATGTCATGCCAGGAGGCATGAGGTGATGCTCACTGTTCCTTTGTACGAAGAAGCCTCCAGCTTCTGCACTGCAAAGCATGGACCCTACAGCTCCACTGGCAGCAAAGGAGAGACAGATTTCAATGCAACAAGAACAATGTACACCCACTTAGTGACCTAACCTGTAGAGTTTGAGTCTCTGCTAAACTGACAAATAACCTCTCAGCATATTGATTTGGGCATACAAATCTACCTGCTGAGCCTGCTAAGTGCAGTAGGAAGGGAACAGTCTAATTTGTCTGTTTGCCAGTGACATACAGTAACAAAAAGCTCATCCTTCTCTTTAATGAAATCTTTCCTCCTTTTTCTGTAATCAATATGGGTCAAACATCTTTTATAAAGCACAAGGCTCTAACTTAGCTGAGTAAAAAATGTAATGTAATTTTGAGAATCTACAAATGCTGTAAGTACAATATATTCAATAACATCAATCCTGGCTAAGAAGGAAGGAGAGAAACTACTTCTGTGACCATTAAGGTTGCCGTTTACTATTCCAAAGCAAACATTTTTTGTTTTATGTCCCATTACTAAATATATTGTCAAAATCAGTGTCTTCTGATGAAGAAAATATACCCCCTAGCCCTTTACTGTGCTGAAATAGCCAATTAAAAAGAATGTTCCAGGCAGGACATGATCTGATTCTTTCCATTATTCATCAGATGCATTTAGCTTCAGCATTTCTCAGTAGGCTAACCCCATCTTGAATAAACATCTCACTATTTTTTGGTCATTATCAAAAGCTCAGTTTCAAAAGCAGAGAGTGTTTCGCTTCTGAAGCATAGCAAATCTGCTGGGAGAGCGTGAAGGCATGGGCCGCAGCTCTCAGCAATCTCCCTTTCATGGGGCAATTCACACTCAAATGAGCATGGAGAAGTGTTTATGGACTCCTGGCCACCCCATTAGCTCCACCACGGACTCCAGGAGCCTCTGCCTACACAGCCTCACCTTCCTCCCAAGGACTGTTCAGAGGGCAGCATTTGAGCTGCCCAGCACAGAGCCTGTCCCTGGGACACAATTGATGGGTGAGAACTCATCACACTGCTGCTGTGAGGGGATGACCAACTGGGGGTAATCAATGGCTGCAGAATGACATTTAAACATGTTTGATGCTTTCTCTGAGAATGAGGAGAGAATTATGCTACTTTGCATTCCGATTAATTCTTTTAGCCTGCAACTTGCTTTGGATTTGAATAAGCAGCATAGTTCAGGAGAACATGCTCTCCTGCTGAAAGCTGAAAAACAGGTTATTCTTCAGCTATTATTTTGCTTTTGGTATCGCAATTAATTTCCATAGCACATTTGTCATTTTTCAGGAACACAGAATGTGTTGCTAGATCTGTAATTAATGCCAGCTCAATAGAATAGTGTCAGAACCACAATGACATCACATGTAATGTGAATTTTAGCTTTTCTGATAAAAATGAAAAATCACAAGCCATATCTTTAATTGTTTTGACCCTGCATTTTGGTCTCTGCCATAAGGACTTCATGGTCCAGCCTGTGAAATTATGTTTGAAGTTCAGTGTTCAAATGGTTTCCCTGGGTCAAGCCAAAAGAGAGATCAGCAGAGTCAAAGCAAGGCAGCCTTCAGGCTGTGGGTTTGAGTGGTCGGAGCTACTCTGATTTCAGCGTGAACAGTAAGGGGAGACTGAAAGGCTGACAGAATGGAAATGCGGGCTTTCTGCTTTGGTTATGTGATCCTTCCCCTCTGTCCCACATTGGTGAGACCACAGCTGATCAGTTCTGGGCACTCCAGTACAGAAAAGAACTGGACACAGTGGAAAGACCCAAGGAAGACCTGTATCCCACAAAGGGTCACCAAAATTCTGAAAGGCCTGGAGTGTTCCTCCTGTGGGGAAAGGCTAAGAGAGCTGGGCCTGATGAGCATGGGGATTCGGGGGATCTCACCAGTGTCCATAAATACTGATAAAAACCTGAATACCTGGTTCTAAGAGGACTCACTGATGCTACTTTCAGTGGTGCCCAGTGCCAGAACAGGAGGCCACCAACTGGAGCACAGGGCTCCCTCTGAGCACCAGGCAGCTCTGCTGTGCTGTGCGGTGCCGGAGCACTGGCACAGGTTGCCCAGAAGCTGTGGGGTCTCCTCCCTGGGGATGTTCGGAAGCTGCCTGGCCATGGGCCTGGGCCCCCTGCTGGAGCAGGGGTGGACCAGAGGGGCACATAGGGCCCTGCCGGCCACAGCAGGCAGTGATTCTGTGATTCAGTCTTGTAGATACTTTGCTTTATGTCCCAGATTGCACAGCTTGCTCAAGATTGAGGAAGGGCTCATCCTGCATTGTGCTTTCTTAGACCCCAGGGACTAAGAAACCCATTCTTTCATCTCACATGGTGGTGAGTGTTTGCCTTGGTGTTAATCAGCATGTTTCTGTATCATGGAGGTACATCCTTGCACGGTGGAAGCCAAGGGAAGAGGGGAGGTGAGCTGTGAGCTCTGCTCCTTCTCTTTAATGAAGCATTGCTCTCAAGCCTGTCGCTGGCACATTAAGTGCTTACAGCTTTAAGCCTGTTTATCCAAAACAGAAGCTTGCAGCACCAATAACAGAAACATAACATTGCAGCACTAGGGCTCTGAGCTGGAGCTCTCATTCCCTGTAAATCTTTGTGGGATATTTCGGAGTAAGTGAATCAGCCAGTTTGTCAGTTAAGCAGAATAGAAACAAAAGCACAGACAAATTCATTAGCAGTGAAGATTGTCTTTCTAACTTCTAATTCAAGGTCTTTGGATAGGAGATGCAATCCCTCTTCCTTCCCTGTAAGCAGCGTGGGAGCTCAAGTACAGCCCCTCGGATGGATCAGGCTGCTGCTTGTCCATCAGTGCTGAAGGATAACCTCATGCTCTGTGGTTCTCCATCTGGCATTTCAGTACTGGTTTAGACGCCATTGCTCCAGGGGTCTGCCCAGGCTGTCACTGTCACCTTGGCGGTGCTGGGCTCACAGGTCAGACAAAGCAACCTCTATTTCTATGTTTCAGAGACTAAAAGAGATGCTCCAACTGCAGATTCCCACCACCGGTGAATGATGGCAAATCTCCCTGTATTCCCACACTGTTAAGGAGGTTTCACAATGATTTCCCTGTTTACAAAACGAATTTCAACCTGTCTCCTTTAAGGTAAAAAGACAAGGCTGTCTTGTTTCTGATGGCAATTCTCTCTAATGTAAGTGTTTACAATCACTTCATTACTTCAGTCATCAGTAAAATGAGACTTCTTTGCTGCAGGACTAGTCCAGGAGGTCAGCAATGTGGGGTTGCAAGGCAGCAGTGCAAAAGCAAAAGTAAACCCCAGACCCTTCCTATTGTCCCTTTCAGCCTCCAGCAAGAAAGAAGCCCAAGCAAAGGTTTGTCCAGAAGCTCACACTGACATTTCCCTCTCCCTGCAGTCACACACATTCTCTAACAGCCCAAACACATCAGGCCAAAGGGCACAGCAAGAATTCAAACAGTTTCAGACTTCTCTGCCACTGCTCATCCATGTTACATCTCAGTGTCTCAGCAGCATCTTTAAGTCATAAATTCAGACACGAAAGCTGTTTCTCCCCTCTCTGCCCTCTGTTAAGCTTTGTGGCCTGGATTAAGCCTGGGTATGAATGTTCTAATTTCCACGGGTGAATTCCAACCTTCCCTGAAAACAGGAATGCTGTTCAGGATTTGCTTTCAGATGCCTACTTGCTGCACACTGAATTTGCAGTATTGTTTATCAGATTTCTCAATATTTACATTTGGTTCCCATTACAGTAAACAGATGACATATTATATGATACTACTGTTCAAAAACCCCAACTAAATGAGAAACAGAAACTGTCCATCAGAACCAAAGTGAGACTGCAGTAGAAACTCACAGACATTAAGGATGCTGAATTTAGGTTCCTCTCAAGATCTTTTTACTCTGTCCATTATTTATAGATAACAGTTTGTATTTATTTAAAACAAACACAAACTGGTAGGAAGACAGGAATCAGAAGATGGCTTCAAACTGAGTATTTTTAACTCAGAACCTGTCTCCAATAGTGACAATTCCCAGAAGCTTTGGAAGAAAAATTTCTGTAATGGATGATAATAGAAAAGCCAACCTGTACATCACATTCTACTGGAGGAAGTTGGCTTGTGACATGGAGCGTGAAGAATATAGTCTTCATTTTTTAAATACAGATTTTTGAAGAATGAGAAAAGGCTTCTCTTTGTACACAAATGCCTGGTGCTGTGGGAGGTCTGCACAGCTCTGGCAGCATCATGAGTGATCATGAGCACAGAGTGCCCAAGCGAGCACCTCTCCATGAGGTGCTTGAAACTTTTCTTCCTTTTCTTCCTTTACCATACCAGAGTACTGCCTGTGCTTTCTCTTCTGCTTCTTGACAGTGTCTTGTTTCTCTCTCCTGACAGATGGACCTATGGTTTTCAGAGGTGGCACTGCACACAAGATAGGGGCAGGCCTGAGCACCTCCTCGAGTGGTGCCACCACATACTGTAAATCACAGAATCATAGAATTGCAGAATCATAGAATCGCATGGGTTGGAAGAGACAATAAAGCCCAGCCAGATCCACCTCCCTGCTATGGGCAGGGTTGCCACTCACCAGATCAGGCTGCCAGGGCCCCATCTAGCCTGGCCTTGAATGGCTCCAGGGATGGGGCATCCACAGCCTCTCTGGGCATCCTGTGCCAGTGCCTCACCACCCTCTCAAGAAAAAATTCCTTTCTTATAGCCAATCTAGATCTCCCCTCTTTTAGTTTGAAACCATTCTCCTTTGTCCAATCACTGTCTGCCCATGTAGAAAGTCAGTGTCTCTCCTGTTTATAAGCTTCCTTTAAGTACTGGAAGTTCTGTAAAGTCTTTTGATAAGAGCCCAAGGAAAAACTCCTTCCTTAGAGGGTATCTCATCTGCTCTATAAAAGCCAGGAAGACAATCCATGAAAGGGGGTGGTCCCAGATCAGTCCTGCCTCCTGGATATACCCATAGCTTTCCTGATGATGAAAACAGCTTCAGCTGGTGGCTGTGAAAGCAAACAAGTGTCCGGCTGGAGAGAGACTCATGTTGTGTGGTCTTCTCCAGAAAGGAAAAATCATTCTTGCTTCATTGCACAAATGCTAAAGTTGCTTTAATATTGCACTTTTCTGTTCTTAATTAAATTGAATAATTTTACAAAATAAATAGAGCAGTGCACCTCCAGTATGCAATGCAGATTGAGCAGAATGTTCATTTTAATTACACCAAGTTTATTGAACCATGGTACTGCCAATAACTCCATCTGGCTGGAGCAGCAAGCACACTTTGGTGTTTATTTTCAGGTGTACAAAGCTTTGGTTTCTTTAGACCAAAAGGAGATGAGCCATCTGAGTGAATTTGATCACCATGTTTGATTTAGCAAATTAATCGTAAGCCCTGAGAATTTGATAACAGCAAAAAAAGCTGTATCAACCTCACCCGTCTCTTAAACAGGGACAGTTCCTGCATATAAATCAGCTTAATTTAGAACCAATTTTGGCAATGGCTGTAATTCAGCAATCCATACCATAAGAGCTAACGTGACAGAGGATTTTGAGTATTAGATGTGGCTGAACTTTAATGTCATATTATTTCATAACACAGGATAGCTGCTAAGTAAACCAACCATCCAAAGGCAGAAACATCTGCAGCAGTGGCCAAGTTATGTGAACAAACTCATTCGTTCTGCTTCTGGACTATGCAGCATCTGCACAGAGATGAGGGGCAATCTGAGAGAACTGGTGTTACTTTTTAAGGGAATGAGCAAACGTACAACCTCATTAACATGAGTTACTGCTGCTAAATAGCCACGAGATATGAAAAGAAGAAGCGGGTTGGCAGGCCCTTGTGCTTTGCTTGCCAAAAGGGTATGGAGCTGGAGAGGTTGCCATGAAAAGGAAACTTCTTGCATCTTGATTTACAGTGCGAGTGCCCAACCATAAACCAGAAATACTTTAGGAGTTAGGAAATAGTGAGATATAATATGTAATTCTGTGACGATAAAGTAAATTCTTCCTTTTATAATAGCATCTTCTGTAAAGCTTCTTTTTAGAGCAGTCAGTCCATTAGATGTAGAGCAGATAGAGGACAGGGAGAGCTCTTCTTTTTAAAAGCCACTGCAGAGGTGGTCCCTGGCTTTGCTATCTGTGGCTGATCTCACGAGCACTTGTACAGACCTTGGCCAAGATGTAAGGTTTATAATATAAACCATAATACAGAGCAGTCTCTTTCTCAGCTGTCTGCTGCAGCTTGTGATTCACCCCATGACAAAGGTTTGGGTACTTTGTTCTGATTTTTGGAAGCAGAAAACCCAGTTGTTTCTGATGCTCAGCTTACAGGGCACTTCACCACGAAGGTCCCTCTTCTCAAGAGAGTCCATAAGCAGGAGAAGTAACAGTGAAATTGCCTATCACTTATGGAACATGGGTGCCATGCAAACAAATTTTCTCTGTTTTTTGGTGGGGTTTTTTTGCATGATGTGTTGCTTGGACCACAGACACCATGTCCCACCAGGAACCCCCACAGAGGCTGGAGGAGGGCATGGCAGGACACCAACTGCCCCAACCCAAAGATGGTAGGGAGCTATCTGCAAGAGATAGAGAAGATTCAGAAGTATTTTCTGAACTTTGGAGAAGATTCAGATAGGAAATCATGAACTGGTTGCAGTTTGAGCAGCACCAATGCAAGAATGGGAGCAGAAATCTCACTACTGAAGCAAGTGTGGGCACAGTTATAGAATCACCGAATGGCCAGAAGGAGCCTTAAAGATCATCCAGTTCCAGCCCCCCGTTGTGAGCAAGGACACCTCTCATCAGGCTGCCCAGAGCCCAATCCAGCCTGGTTCTGAACACTCCCATAATGAGGCATCCACAGCTTCTCTGGGCAGCTTGTGCCACTGCCTCACCACCCTCTGCGTGAATAAATTCTTCTGTATATCTAATCTAAATTTAATCTTCTTTTAGCTTAAAACCCTTGCTCTATCACTACATTCTCTGACAAAGAATCCCTCCTTTCTTAGGTACTGGAAGTCCGCTGCAAGGTCTCCCCAGAGCCTTCTCTTCCCTAGGTAAATAATCCCAAAGCTCTCATCCTCTCATCTGCAGGAGAGGTGCTCCAATCCCTCTAAGCATCTTTGTGGCCTCCTCTGGACCTGCTCCAACAGTTCCATATCCTTCCTATGCTGGGGGCCCCAGGCCTGGACATGGTACGTCAGATGGGACCTCATGAGAGCAGAGCAGAGGGGAACAATCACCTCCCTTTCCCTGCTGGCCATGCTGCTTTTGATGTAACCCAGGATACAGGTGGCCTTCTGGGCTGCAAGAACACATCTGTGGCACATTCATGTCCTATTTTTCATCAACCAGTATCTCGGTTCTTCTTTGCAGGGCTGCTTTCAGTCATTGTAGAGCATACTTTGGTATACATTTTGAGTGCTGGCTTTTTGATCAGGGACTGAGGAGAGAATTTCTCACCTCATGTTGTGTCTCTGAAGGAAGGAAGAGGGATGGAGGGGAATGAGGAGGCCACGCCAGGTCTTGGCATTGGGATTTGGGTTGTAAGAGGGGAGGGATCTGATTGCATGCCGTTGTATGAGCTCAGAGCAGGCAGACTCTTTCCAACCCCAGCATGGCATGAAACATACAATGGAATAAGTCTTTAAAGGGAAGAAAGAAGGGATCTGGTCTGGATCATTGCTGTGGTGATGTCTGCAGAATAGGGTCAGCATTGTGCTGGAGGAAAATAGTGCCCTATGTACCAGCCTCAACAGAGCTGGGCTGTGGCCCAGGACCCAGCTGTGCCCCTGCACTTGCACCCAGAGCACCCCAGAATGGCCAAGTTTTTCCCAGCTCCTGCAGCAGCCCTGGCAGTGCAGGGGGACACAGGTGCTCCTGGAGGGAAGCGTCTCTGGCTTGGTTAACACCTGCAGGAGTGGGTATTGACTCAGCTGTGGGCTAGTGGTGGCTGCTGCAACAGTTTTGTTTAAGACATGGCCACTCTGTGTTTATTTTGCAGGTGTTTGTTTTGGAACAAGCTCTGTTTACATGCTTGTTTTTATGCTGCACACACACACGGCGATGTTTGCTTTGCTGGTATCTCTCATTTCTCCCCACACATCCTGACTGGGACAAGTGCAGACCCCCACCAGCAGCCCTTGTCTCTCACTCAGGCAGCCAGGACAAGGCACGTTCATGCTGTAAATGCTTTTGAAGAGCAGATGAAATCTCCCAAAGTGCCGCTGCATCAGGACTCCCCACCCACCCCACCAGCCTGTATGCCAGAGAAGAGGAGATGTTATGTTGCTCACATTTAAAGCATCTGAATCACGGCACTGCAGAAGCCTACTCTTTTTCTTCCTCCCTGCAGTCATACTCATGGGGCGGCTCCAAGTCAGCCGGTGTCCCATTACACTAGAGCTGCATTGGCATAGACTCTGCCATGCTTCTTGCTCAGGTCTATGCTGAGGCAATGGAAAAGCAGATAAATGAGATAACCCATGCCCAGCCTGTTGGGTTAGGCATCAGAGTGTAGCTGTATCTATAGAGACACTGCTCAGCAGGCCATCCACTCCCTACCAACTAAAAAAAGCAGAATGAGGATGTGCTACGTGCAAGCCATGTTGTCATTGACATTATCTCTCCACCAAAAACCACAGGTGACGTTTCTAGGAAATGAGAAACACTATTCGTTCAGTTTCTGCTTGTGCACGAGCCAACTTCCTCTTTTGAGTAATTTCTCTCTTGTTGTCAGCACCAACATTGAGCTGGCAGCTGCTGTCCTTTTCTACTGAGAAATCTGTGTGTCTGTGGCCTCTTGTCCTATGTGTGGTTCCTCTTTGTCACTGCGCCACTATCCCTTGCTCTCTTACAGTGGTCTCTATCAGGTTCACCTGATGGTGAAGATGGGAAATCCAACTGGTCACTCGAGGGCGTTGCAGGCCTCTTCAGAACAAAATCCTAGAGTGATGCTCAGGAAGAGCTTTGCAAAGGCTTTTGGTTTTTGCATCGCAGCAGATGAATATTCAGAGGCTCCTCTGGAAGGAAATCCTAGAGGCAACTTTATGAATCATACAGGTGGACTGAGGTACAATAATGTAAAAACAAGTGATTTTGTGTCTATTTTGTGTTGTGTTGTGTAGTCACACAGGTAAGAACTGCATATGGGTAACATGCAGTCAAAAGTAATTCAGCTGAATGCGCATCTGTCTTATAAATACAGTGTTTATATATGCATGTTTAATACCACTCAAAGTATCTATTTCATTTGCGTGTTTCCTTTATAATGTAAGCTGTTATTGAAAAATAGAGAGAAAGGGAGAACATTCTTCTGACAACCTCCTTCAGCCAGACAAAATGGTGTCCCAGATCCACAGCTCCTCATACCAGTGGTGGCAGAGGACATGGTCTGCCTCCTGATCATCACCTCTTACACTCCAGGTGTAACAAGACTTGCTCTGGGAAAGGGAATTTCCCAGGCAGAGAAAGATGTAAACAAACACTGCTCTGTGTCCTCTGAAACATCCCTGGAGAAGATAACATAGGCTTATGCATATCAGCCTTTCCAGAGATACCTTTCCTCACCAATTTTAGCATCTGTTGGGTGTCTGTTCCTAGGAGCTGCCCAGGAAGGAAAGAGATGAGAAGGCACTACTTATACATAAGCCAGAATCCAAACCCACCTAAAGAATTCATCACTTCAAGCAGTCCCTAGCAGGGAAGTGGACACCCAAATCCACAATTTAGATCCTGAAAATTCCCCTTAGGCTGCCCCTGTTTGGGGTTTTTGCCATTCACACTCTGCAGCATCCCGCATGGAAACATGCGGTCAGAGGCTTCCTGGATGCCGTAATTCCTCCATTCAGCATCCTTCTGGTGCCCATGCCACCAGTAGGATGACAACATGGACTTGTCTGTGTAGAAGACCTCAGACCTGTAGTTGTCCTTGAGGCATTTCTAGCTAAGTGGGTGTCACAGTGTAAGAGGGGTGTTTCCTGGCACTTTTACTTCTGCTTCTGTGGTTTGGTCCCTTTCCATCCAAGATGGTGTGGATGCTGACACCTCTTGGCTCAGGAGCACTCCCACTGCATAGACATGGCTCCTTACCTCCCCATGGACCACTCCATTCTACCAGTTCTGCTGGTGCAGGGGCAGCTCTAGCACCAGGAAAGCTGATCTCTGGGGCTTTCACTTATGGCCCTGAGCACTACACCTGGAAACTGTGTAAAATACATCTTTATGTTGTATGTTATCTTTATGTATATGTTAGATTTGTTAAATATCACCTGTATATTTTATGCCTAGTTAGTTTTTAAATACTCCTAGATCACTGAAATCCTTAGAATTTTGTATTTGTGAGAGTCTCTCTATTTGTTGACGAGTTAATTAAAACTATTTGTTTAATCTTGTCATTGTGCTCACGAAAAAAAAAAATCAGGAGCAAATTTTTATTAATTTCCTTTCCATACTTGTCTGCTTAGGTAAATGAAATAAGTACAGGGAAGTCAATAGTCAGGAAACACAGGAGTGGCAAGGTCAAGATTTGAAAACTTACATGGGAGTTCAGAAATGAGAGACAGACCGTGTATTCCTGATGTGTTCACGCAGTTTCACACAGCATTATAGTTCTCTCATTTTTTTGTGAAGGATTGTAAGTCTACATTGCCTGGTAAAGATCCTACTGATAGCCTGATGTTGCAGAAGTGCTCACAGAGCAAGTCAGAGAGCCCTAAAATGGTCTCCAGCTGCTTTTCAGACTGTAGCTGCAGCACAGAAAAAAAAGCAGTGAGGGTTCCTGAATACAAAAGATGTGATATCTGCTCAGTCATGAAGGCCTGATAAGAATGTAGCTATGTTCTGTGATTTTTTAACAAAACCACACAAGGAAAATCATCATTTCCTAGTGAAGCATGAAGTCCAGTGCAAAAGCAAACTAATGGCAGCCTTCACTTGGCACCATGGTGTCCTGCTCAAATAGGCATTCCCTTGCCATGCAGATAAGTGTCCCCGCAGTTCCTACAGAAGTCCTTGGCTTTGCTAACCCCTGCCACCTATAACTTGGGGACATCCCCTCCTTAGTCCCAGCTCTCACCACCCATGTGGCCACAAAACTCCTTGGTTACTCTTCAGCAGCAAATTGAAATCACAGTCATTGCAATGGGGTCACTCTGGAGACCCTGGCCTCCTCATCCTGGTTTCTGTAGATTTTGTCAACAGGTACAGGACACAGATGACATCAGAATGTCTGCAGCTGCATTAGGAAAGGGCAGATTGCTCCCTGCAGATGCCTGTCTGGAATGGCAGCAAGGACTGAGACACTTGGCCTTGGATCCTGTCTAGCTTTTAGATGTGGGCTTTAGGGTCTGTCATTAAACATATATTTAAATATATTTCAAGTTAATACAGTGAAATCCCATTTCAGAACATTATTGTAGAACTCTAATACTTGAAGGTCATGAAAAGATGTGGTTATGCCAGTTCCAGGCTAATGAGATTACAAAATCAGGATTTCAATGAGATTTTGTTCAACTTCTGCTGTGTTCACATCATGTGACTTTTTTTAAATATGATTTTACTTTGCAGAAACAGTTGCCCTTTCTCTCCAAGCCTCACCTCTGTTCAGATGCACATTTTTTGGTAATTTTGATTCTCTTTTGTCAGACTCAGCATGTTTGCAAAACACTTAGTGATAACACACACATCATAAGGTTAATTACTGAAGGAAGATTGAATATAGTTGTGGCTTTTTTTCCTTCCTATTCTTGAAAATATGCCCCTGTTATACTAGTTAGTCACTCAGGCCCTTATCAAACCATTTTTAATGTCAGTGGGAAGGCTGATGCTGGCTGCTGGGGCTGCTGGATTAGGCATTACAGTGCAGTATTACTGACACTTGCAAGGTTTTCTAAGCCATTCTTACTCACCCTGTCCTGAGGTGTGGGTCTGTTCATATCCCTGGTTCCTTGTTTAAGAGAGATGAGTCTTGCTAGGGACCCCAGCCCATCCCACCTGGGCCCTGGCACCATACTCACTGCAGCCCAGTTCTTCAAGTATGAATCGCTTCAGTCACACAGTATGCCCTCTGCAGCAGCCATGCTCCTTCCCACAGTCTTTCATCCTGTTATTGATGATATCTGGACTATCTGAGCAAAGAGTTAGCTCTGCATGTTGAAGGCACTGGCAGAGAGTGAGAGCTGCTGTTGTATTGCATTTCTGCAACAGGGTCTCTATTGGTAACACTGATGAAAATAACTGCCCTGTTCAATACTGTGATGGCAGAACACCAGGCTGAGTACCACATCCAGGATCTCAAGAGGTTTGTGTATCCCAGGAGAGTCAGTCCCAGCTCCAGCAAAGTTATTAATGGGCAGAACACCAGGCTGGGGACCACATTTGAGACCCATTATACTGGATATTAACAGGAAAGGAAGATAGCTCCTTTTACCCTATTTGCCAATCAAATTGGGATTTCTTTGAGCATGCTGTCTTCCTTAGCGTGTATTCATCTTTTTCCCTGGAGATCTTCAAATGGCATCTGAATGTGGGTCTGAGCAAGCTGCTGTGAGTGTCCCTGCTCAAGGAGGATTGGACCAGATGGATTCAGAGGTCTGTGCAAACCTCAGCCTTTCTGCAATTCATCTTGCCCTCCAAGCAACTTTTGAAATCGCTGTCCAAATCCAGTCTGACTGGCAGAAGCATGGAAAATTCAAGGAGACCAAGTTCCTCCATGTTTTGTGAAAACCAGTAGCTTTTTGAAGAAACCAAAATTAACAATCTTTCACCCAAGTATGAGCAGGGAGAGTTTAGAACTTCCTCACGCAGTTTAATCAGTTTAATTACCACTCAACTGGCCACACTGTTTATAAAGAAGTCCAGGGTTGCTACCAGCATAACTTCTGGTCCAGCTAGCATGACCCAAACTGCTGAGGTGGAGTAGAAGGGAAGCTGAAGCTAGAGTATAACTTGCTTAGATGCCCTGGGAATGACCTTGGGGCCATTTAGGAGCAGTTTGGAAATAGCAAAACTGGAAAAACTGGAAGGGTTTTGGTGCTGTCTGCAGTTGTGGGAGAGACCTGGGCGCCTTGCAGTAGAAATTTGTAGCGGACATGGAGTGGGTTTAGAGTCACTACAGTGGGGAATACAGGAGGCATAAGTTGTGACTCTAGAAGAAATCAGGTCTCACTCTTGGGTCACAATTTATTTTAAGTTAAGATTACTTCTGATTTTGAAATTGTAATGCAGGACAAGAAGATAGACAGAGCAGCACCATATAAACGGATCCATTTTGTCAGCAATACTCAATCACCAGCTCCAAATAATACTTCTTCAATAATCAGATAACAGTGAGTTTGCTTTGACACTGTATATACAGAGAAATACATACATATTTCATTTTCTTTGCCCCCTTTCATAGCAAAATGGGCTTATTTCAATAAGTAGTGGGAATTACAGTTTCTGCTGATTCTAGGAGCTTTCACTGTTACCATTAGCATTGTTTTCATTTTGATAATGGATTTCTAATAGCGTGTCTGCTTTGCTGGCTCTTTTCAAAATTAAAGGCAAATGAACATAAGGCAAGACAATGACATTTTGCTTTTTCTTTTGTCGTTCCCCTCTTCTTTTGATCAACTACTTCCATCTCACTCTTGCTGTCAGTGTCAGGGTGGCACTGATTTTGCTGTGTACCCTCAGTATGCTCTCTATGTTTATTGTTGCTAATCCTCCAAAGACTTGAAATCCAATAAAATTTGCCCCTTGGCAATGTGAAAATCTCCCTCATCCAATTCATTTTCCAACACAGAATTTCCAGGAGAGGAATCCAGGGTCATTTTATACTGTTTTTGTTTTTGCATTGCCTAGTTATGAAATGTTCCATGACAACATTTGAAAATGGTGAATAGTTACCAGCTTAATGGAACTTACTTCTTTTGCTTTTAGGAATGAATTCTCCTGCCTTTTTCCAGGACAGAAAAAAAAAAGTGCTTCAAGAGAAACAATACTTCAAGAAGTTAAGAGAAGTCAAATAATTGAGCTGTTCCTCCCCTCCACAGTGAACTGTAGTTTCAAGGAATCAGTGTTCTTTGGCAAACATTCCACTTACCTTAAGAAGTAAAATTTCAGATCTGAGTCTAATCAATCCAGCAGTAGGGTGCATGGGGAGATGCATTATCACCTATTTTTATGTCCACAGGGAAGCACCTGTGGGACAGGCAGCATGTATTTGGGATTAGTAAGGACCTCTGCTCCATACACTTGTGCCTTTCCAGAAAACAATTTTTGGCTCAGACACTGTCCAGAGCTGAAGGAAACAGTGTTAAGTAGCTAGGTGGTAAAAGTAAAGATACAAACTTGTATTTTCTTCTTCTGCGTTTGTTCTTCCCTTAAAATTTTATGTTATGCATGCTGCGTAGATCAGATAAAGTGGCCCCTATTTGTGAGTATTATTTAGAATCTCTCTATTACAGACACCTTAATGTATCACAAAGTAGAAATATTAGTTAAAAATACTTGCTGCCAGATTTATTGTTTCATTTGCCAGCTCTTCCATTGTTCTGTGATTCTGAAATATAAATCGTCTGGTTCTTCAATTCAAGTACATTAAAATCCTCCAAATATTATTTCATTTCAGATTTGAAAATTTTCATCTCCATATTCTGAACCTAATTACCTTGTCTTTGTCCTTCTATTCCTTCTGTCATTTGCTCTTATTGGAAGTAGAGATGAAGGATTTAATTAGTTTTGGGACCATACCAAGGTTATCTTTAATTTGAACACTACTCTGAGTAATAACTACCTTTCTTTCTCTCCTCATTGTTGTCTCACTGCGCTAGCTCACAGCACTTATCTACATGGGTGAATTTCTTTTGCAAAGTTAACTGCGTTTTGGGTCAATCCATTACTCAACCTGTTCCTAAACTGCCTATTCCTCACAAATAGAATTAGATTCTAAGCAGTTTGGAGATTTCAGCACTAATAAACTGTCAGACTTCTACTTGAATCCACCCTTCTAAAGGAAAAAAGAAAAAAAAAAAGTGGAAACAAAGAAAGAAAAGAAAAAAAGAAAAAAAAAAAGAAAGAAAAAGAAGAAGACAACGACTTCATAGATACTCCAACTGCTACCGAGGCCAGCATGTGTCATGGAGGCTGCACTGGCCCGGGCTGGTCATCTGGTTCACTAAAGCCATGCCCCTTGCCTTACAGTGACAGCTTGAAGTTTGCTCCAGTTTGTTTTGTTTTGCTGCATTTGGTTGCTGGGATTTAGCACAGCTGGGTGACTTGCATTATCCCACTCAAAGATAATGTGGAAAAACAGCCTTTGTTATCACTCCCTGTGAGGAGGCTGGGGACATCTGCTGTGACTGAACAGCGTCATCTCAGCAAGGAAAGAAAGGTGCTTCATGCAATAAGGTCTGTCACTTGAGCTTCAAGTATGACGTAATTTTAGTTCCTAACTAGAAAAGATAAGAGCACTAAATGTAGCATATATTAGGAAAAGATAAAAACAAAAAAGAATAAGAAGATTGACTGGATCTAGCAGAATTTGGCTGTTCCTAGCTTGCTTCCTTTTGTTCTTGGGGTATTTCTACATGATTTTGGCAAGCACTTGTTGGCTCTATTTTACTTGAGCTACAGCAACCAAATACTGTCTGAGTGTGCTTACCTTCCTAGTTTCCTTTGTGTGTGTGTTTGTTATTTTTTTTCCTTGTAAACAATTTTCATGCAGCTTCCAGTCAGTTCAAATGGGGGGCAGAGTGAGTTCATAACTGTCTGCAAATTCTCTTTACATGTGCCCCCAGAGTAAACCGAAGCCAACAGAAATCTTGTTGGCTTCTGCAAGCCTGCGTTTATGTTCAGGCTCACATAAACAACCACAAGGTTCAGAGCCCAGCTGGGAGGCCCAGCAGGTGGTCGTGGCCATTGCTGTGTGCCCACCTCCCTGGCAGAGTCAGACAGTGCTGTGGCTGCAGGTCCTGCGGTACGAGAGCAACCCCGCACCTACTTTTATTGGAATCATCTCAGACTATCCTGTGTTGGAAGGGACCCACAAGGACAGAGCCCAACTCCTGTCTCCTCACAGGACCACCCCAAATCCAAACCCGGTGTCTGAGAGCGCTGCGCAAACGCTCCCTGAACTCCGGCACTCGGGGCCGTGCCCACTGCCCTGGGCAGCCCGTTCCGTGCCCACCGCCTTCTGGTGCAGACCCTGTCCCTACCCCACCCGCCCCTCCCCTGACGCAGCTCCATGCCGTTCCCTCGGGCCCTGGCGCTGTCACACAGAGCAGAGCTCAGCGCTGCCCCTCCGCTCCCTGTGAGGAGCTGCAGCCGCCATCGGGCCTCCCCTCAGGTTCTCTGCTCTGGGCTGCAAAACAAAGCGGCCTCAGTGCTCCTTGTATAATGTACAAGCAGTGTGGGCATGCACCACAGGTACTGGAAGAACCGATGTCCTCATGTCTTACAGCAGGAGGAGGGAGGCATGCACATGCATGAGAAGTGCTGGTGCTGAGACCTGCCCAGGTAGCCAGGAGTGTTGATGAAGGTAAAAATGAGGATTGTCCAAGGGATGCAGTTGGTCAGTGCTGCTGGATCTGCTTTGGCAGAGGTGGTGCTGAAGTAGCAGGCATCTTCCACATTCCATGGAATGATACCCGTTCTGTCTCCTTCACCTGTCTTGAGGACATTTATCACAAATTTATCACCACTTACCATGTGGGTATCAAATGCAGAAAGTGGAAAAGTGTGTACTATCAAGGAAAAGGCAAAGACAACTCATGCAAGCCAGAAAACTGATGCCAAAAATGCTTTCATTACTATCTCTTTGCAGTTACAGACAATAGGAAACCTTTCTCCGTTATCTGTGGAGGACAAAGTTACTGAAGAAGCTGCCAGAAAAGCTGCGTAACAACAGTGCATGAAGGAGCAGAGTGTTCCCATTTCTGAGAGTGAAACTCCAGGGATTATTTCTGTCCTCAATTTTTCAATATGCTTGAAGATCTATCTGTCCACTATTAAGAAGTCAAGGCATGACAAAGCCTGGCCATTTAGAAAACACCTTTCCGGAAGCAAGGAGCCTGGACCAGCTGCCAGAGGAGGCACTGAGCAGTCTGGATGGGATGGATGCAGAGATGTCCTGATCAAGACTGGCACGGAAACCAAGTAGAGGCAACTGTTCCCTACATCTATATTTGATCCAGATGAGATTTTCACTCATGTCCGGATAACACTGCTTCCTTGAGATCCCTCTATTTTCTCTGTTTTCACATTTACCTTGGCCCTGTTATCTGATGAGTGCCTAACACAGAACAACTAGTGTGCATAGCACTGGTTGAACAGCCACCAGAGCTGGGCTCTTCCCATGTTTGGTGTGCAGGATGCTCATAAGGTTGAGCTGCAAAGACACTGTCATCCTGTACAAGAGAAAACAGGTTTCCCCACTGCTCATCTGCCTCTAAAATCCTCAGGGCAATGGGATGTGTTGTGACAGGGTACTGGTGTCTTCAGAAAGGTTAAGGTGACACCAGAATTCCTGAACGTGGGCACTGAGATGCTATATCAAAAGTGCTCTGAAATTAATCTTAAGAATCAGGCCATTTATATGTTGGTAAATTTAGCAAGGCTGTATAGTAGTGTTTCCATGTGAAGGTGCAGGTTGGTGGTTAGTTATGACAAATTAAATACCAGCAACTACTTAGATAAGTTATACAGGAGTGGATGGCAGTGGATCAAGGATAGGGGGAAGAGAAAGTGGAGGAAAATGAGGGAGTGGAAGCGCTGGCAAAGAAAAATGAGAGAAAATAAAAAACATACAACATTTGCCAACTGAGATAAATGTTGCAAAGATTTTTTTTAAAAGCTGGAAATGTTCCTTTTCAGTATAGGTGGGACAAAAATACAGATGACTGAATTCCTGTTACAGATTTCTGTTATTTTCTCCCTACTGAAGAAAGATTTATTTGGGAACAAAAGGATATTTCTACCCTGTATCTTTGTTTTTCTGCACTCACTATCGCTGTGTGCACCGTTGATTTCCACAAGGCTGTCAGGCATTTGGGCTCTCCTCCAGCAAATACTTAAGCACACGTGTAACGCTCCGGCCGACCTAAGGTTATCCGTGTGCTTAGATGACTTTGGGTCAGGATCTTAATATCTCGGCTGCTCAGATGTGACTTCCACACAGCAAGGAAGAGACACTGAAGGGCCAGACAGTCAGCAAATATTGTTGAGAGACCACAAAGGTCCTGGCAAGAGGGCTCAGGAAGTAACTCACTATATGAAATATTACTTTCAGCTGAAGGGAAAGAATTTAAAAAAAGCAAATCAGTTATTCTTCATTTGAGAATATGGGGCATTTGAAGCAATCAACAAATTGAGACCAAGTGAGCCAGGTGTGGTTAAGCCATTGAAATGGGTGATGGGTGAGCTGTGCTGGGCCTGAGAGCAGAGGGAGCAGTGCTTCTTAGGAGCTCACACTGCCTGCATTGCATGCAATGGTGGCCTCCCCTGCCCACATAACCCTTTGCTGAATCCCACTTCAAATGAAGACCTTAGTCTCCAAATAACTTTGCCCAAAGCGCTTTATTTGATCCAGAGTGATTTTCCCCCCACATGTTGCCAAGTAATCCACTCTTTTCCGATCCAAATGGCTTTTCCCTGCTTTCTTTCAGTGTGGCCCGCACATGAGAAAGAAAACAAGTGCACATGACTGAAACACATCAGTTAATGAAAAGCATTCATGTTCAGCAGCAGTCAGCCTTCTGGATGGTCCCTTAAAGGTGCTGATTGCAATTACTAGTTGATGAGCTTTTTTTTCCAGTAAGGAGTATTTATTTCACTTTTCATCTGCTCTCATGTGTTTGAACTTGCCTCCTAGTGCTTCAGTGCCCGTGAGTTGGGATCCCTGTGTGGATGGTTCCCGTTCAGCACACTTGCTACTATTATTCATTGTGCAAGAGCCTTCCAGCAGTCTGTGCAGCACACACCCAAGGTGTCTGCAGGGGGAGGAATGATTGCTGCCCGTCCATACACCTCCAGATCTGCTCCAGGTTGTTGCATGGGAACCCAAAGTTACTGCTCCTGGATGAGGAACTGCTTACAATCCCTGGGAGCAGGAATTAATGATTCTAAGAGCCCTGGCACATGTATGGAGAGCATAGGATTTTCTTACAGTGCTGCATTCCTGGGAAACCATCTTCCACCTGATTTGATTCGAACAATAATTCTTTCTCTGGGCCACCTTCAGTGAATGGGGCGAGCTGAGCCACTTGTGCTGACTGCTTTTCTTTCAAACCCCTCTTTGCCTGCAGTGCCATGTCAGCTGTATGAAAACTAAAATGTCTTTTCCTGTGGGTTTTTTTTTTCCACCCCATTTTTCTACAAGAGCAAAAGTCAATATGACGACATTTTGCTGTCTCTTTTTTATCTGTTCTTCTGATGCCAATGGAAACATTACCCCTTTTCAAGCAGCAAGCTGCAGTCACCAGCAAAAAACACAGAGGTTTTTTTAAAGTAGTATATTAAAATCATGCCTGCTCGCTGGGTTGGGTTTTTTTTTTTTGTTTTGTTTTGTTTTTTAAGTCATGGATATTTGAGGGAAGACTCCAAGATAAAGCACTTTTCTAAGTATTGTTATTGTAAGAGAAACATCAAGTGAATTCCCAGCTGCTGAAACGATGGGGCTCCCTTCTGAGAGTGAGGCTGCCTCACTGGCTGACACCGGGGGAGATCTTCTGTGGGTTCAAAGACCACGTCAGATAGTATTTCTGCTCTCTGTGTGTCTTCTGGTTTATGGGCAAACAAATGTTATCTATTGTTAGCTCTGCAGAGCCAAAACAAGAGCAGGAGGAAAAGCAGGATCTTGTCTCACTTAGCGGTACTGTGACTGGGTTTAAGCTATGTCATATATCCAGATGTCTGTCTATTAGGGTGCTTCCACTAGTAATAGGTGGCTATGTACATTTTCAGGAGTTTTAGATAGCTATGTATATGTTGTGAGATACAGCACATAATGCAGAGAAGCTCCAGCAGCCCATCTATTGTGTGAAAGTGCATTTCCTGCAGCGAGATGAGGAACGTGGTCCCATGTGGACAAAGCACATTTGTTCCTCAGCATTCTTCAGTCCCTGAATATCTTTTTTATGCATTTTTCCAGCCAGTGCCCATGTCTCATAGCTTTCTGCTCACTTGGCTGATTGACACCTCCAAAGAAACAGATTTGGCATTGGGGGTTTAGCATGGAAAAATGAAGCTAAGTCAGCAAATATCCACTTTTCTGCCACTTTCAGCTGGATTTTTAGGCCTGCAAGGAATGAGTGCTGTTGCTTTCATCTCGGTATGTCCGAGTGGCATCCCTGCCTAGCCTCCCCCCAACATGAGAAAAATGCCATTGAAATGTTTTGTGCTGTTAAAATGCATGTGTTATATCATCTAGCTTTGTGAAATAGAGTTTAAAAGAGCCAAAACATTTAAATTCTCCCCCATGTGCACACATTTTTGGCAGAATTGCAGTTAGGTCGCAATGCACTACATAACACTGTGGATTTCCCATCCCTGGGAACATTCGAGGTGAGGATGGATGGGGCCCTGGGAAGCTCTGCCTGGTGAGTGGCAGGTCGCAGGGGAGCTCAGTGATCTTTCACATCCCTTCCAATCTAAATCATTTTATGATGCTATGATTCTGATGGAGACTAAGAGATTTCTTTTTAACCTAAGATCCCAAACTTTCTGTTGTGTTGTACAAACATCGTCGTCAAATGTGTGCAAGTGTTGTACAAGAGCTGCATTTAGTGAAGAAAGTGTGTTACGGTATAGTTTAACTGGTGTGAGTTGACATGCCTTCCATGGTGGCTTAATTATTATATGTGATACATGTAGTATATGCTGATTTTAAAAATTCATTCTATTATCCTTGTTCTTCTAGACTGCCAGTGATATTCCAATTAATGAAGCATATTTTCTTAAGGCACAGATTTTAGACAGTTGGCTCCGCCTTTCTCTGTTGCAATAACCCCATGAGCCCTTATCATTGCTTCTCTTTATGGTATGGAAGAAAGATTTCCCACATTTCCCTCTGTCTGTCCATCCTTCTGGCCACTCCAACCAGAAGTATTTCATGGTGGTTTGGGGCAAGCTCAAAGCTAGGAGCTGGGCTGGGGGCGGGCAGTGGTAGGCTGTGCTTCATCCCCATTCCAGGACATCCCAATGACCACACAAACAGAGGTGCCCCGTGTGGGGATTCCCGCCCATGTGCCCCTTTGCTTGGGCTTATTCTGCTGCATGTAGGGATGTGGGAGGAAGAGACATGCTTTCTCGAAGGTGAGCCCCGGTTGGGATGGGGGTCGTTGGGCTGTCGGGGCGCCCACGATGCTTCAGACGTGCCCCCCGTGTGACAGATGACCTATTGAAATAATTTCAGAGCAGTGCTGCGGTTGCCACGACAACCAGTGCTCTCTTGGCTTTCATCTGGCCATGTGACAGCGCTTTGACGTCAGCTGGAGGCAGAGCCTGTGGTTTCAGCCGCGCAGCCAAAGCTGTGTGAGAACCCAGTGGATGCTGGATTTATCCCCGCCGCCGCCACTGCTGCCGCTGCTGTTTCTCAGGGGCTGCCAGAGCATGGACTATTAAAAACTTGCATTTCTGCAGTCTGAGGTAACCATTTGCTTTGTTTTCTCGTCAGGTATTTTTAAGGAAAAAAGTAAAAAAAAAAAAAAAAAAAAAAAGATGCAAAGCAGCTTATTGTGAGGGTGTTTTTTCACTTGTTTGTTTTGGCTGAAGTTTGTTGTGATGAACGAGCCCGGTGCTATCAGATAGATGCAAAGCAGCTTCTAGTCACGAATTCTGCGTGCAGACTGCTAAGCAGAGTTAGATTTAGATTAATGATCCGTGAAAGCAGAATAAAACAATATTGTTCTCATTTGACACTTTCAGAATATAAATGAATGTGAGCGATTCTAGGCGAATCCGTTTGGGAGTTAAAAGAAATCATGCTTAGCTGTGTTGTTGATCTGGGCATCACAGCTTTACACTCCTGTTAGAACTTGTGCGTTTGTTAACACTGACCGTCCAGCGGTTTGGTCCCCAGCTTGCAGGGAGCGGGAGGCCAGCAGTAGGTGCATGGGGAGCAGCTCACTGCCGGGTCCCTGAGCTGGAGCAGTGAGCCGGCTCTGTCCACACAGGCTCTGGACACTGCTCTGGGTCTCTGTCTTTGGCCGGGGGCATGCGGCGCTCGGCTCAATGATGTTTACAGAGGGAAGGACCCAGAGCTTCCTGAGAGCGTGTCTGAAATATGTGCCAAGAGAGCAGCGTGGTTGTAACACAGGCTTTTTGTCACATGCAAGGATTTTTATTTTTATAATTATTCCATGGTGGGTTACGGGTGGTTGGGATGGCTAAAAAAAGAACAGCACCATGGTAATGGGAAAATAAATGCTATTTGGGCATTTTTTAAAAAGAAGAGATCTTGCTGTGTGTCTGTGTTACGCTGCTGGCTTGGAGGAGGCTGTTTGCAGAAGGAGATTCTGGGGCTGCTGAAGTTTGGTGCCACAGCCGGAGTTTGTGTGCAAGCACACATATTCGCCTTGAGGACAGATCACAGCTGAAACATCGTGTGCGTTATTTCCTGGAAAAGTATGTTAGACCGCTCTTATCTTCCCTAATTAAATACTCCTGCTCCCTTCCTCCCAAAGTTCAAAGGGTTTATTGATAATGGTAATGATTTTGTAAAGCGGCTGCCGCTCTGAAATGACCACAGAACTGCACAAATATTTAAAGCACGGCACAATAAAAGATAAGAAAAAACGGCGTAAAAAATACCCTAATATTACTAAGTGCAGCAGAAGTAATTGTTTCAGAAAGGGAGCCAAGGCAGAGATTAACACTGAAAGCTCTTCTGTAAGGAAAGTTGTGGCTTAGTGCTCTGGATCTCACTGCATTTGGCACGCTTAACAGACCAACAGGGATAATTGCAGCTGAAGCCTCTAAGCCATTTTGCTTGGGACTGTTTGTTCCTTACAATATAGCTCTTGTGTCCGAATTATCAATGTTGTGGCAACTGAAATATTTGAAATTGTGTTTAATACATTTTTCTCATGCGTCAGTGCATGCAAAGTCCCCCCTCCTTCCTCGCAGTGGGTTTAACAAGGAGTGACAGCACCCGCACAGCTCCATCACGATGGGACAGCCCCTGCCCGCTGGGCTGCCCTGGGTCACCACAGGGATGCTCCGTGCCTCCACCTGCCTGCAGACACCCCAAAAACGTCTGCAAAAAAATGAAAAATAATGGAGGCAGCATTTGCTCAAGTGATATTCATCAGAAATATTTTAAAAAATTGTTCATCATCTCCAGTTTGACAGGCATATCTTTCTTTAGTTTCCCCAAGGATGATGAACTGCCACCCATATGATGAGAGGGATGCATCCTGCCTGGCAGAGTAAGCAGCTCTGTCCCCTCTCACTGGGTCCTGTGGGCTCTGGACATCCTGCCACCCTCTTTGAGCCTCAGAGCAGGCATGGCAGGGACAGCAAGGAGAAAGCTTGTGGCATTGGATCCTGCAATGCATGCAGAGGGCATGGATCTCTGCTCAGAGGACAGGAAGGGATCTGTGTGAGAGCGCTCCCTGGTCCATGTACTTCTTCCTGGTAATTTTGTGCTCTTGTTTTGTTGGTCAGCTCTATACAAACCCTTTCATCAAATGCTTGGGTTTTATCTCAGAAGGGTATGAAATTCCCAGCAAGCAGAACAGTGAGCCCTTCACCCACTGTGAGAAAAGACCAAGCAGTCTTTGGGTCCCTGCCTGCTTCCCATCACTGAGGAGCAAGAAGGGGGCTGCAGCCCACCCCTTTTCTTCTGCTGAGTGCCATGGCCCTAGGATCACCAGCTTCCTTGGGCTTGAAATCCTCCAATATAAATAAAAAATAAATGGCATGTGCGAGGGATTGGTGGCATCTCACCTGCTTCTGGGGACACCCAATAGACTCCATAGCTCCTGTCAGCCTTGCCACTTGCAGGTGTCACTCCCTTGCATGTAGAGGTGGAGGACAGCATCTCCTCCACAGTCCCTTTATCCACAAGAAGGGCTGAGCAGCCCACTAATTACTCAGGAGCTGGAGCCCTTCACCTAGGTGAGACTGGCTGAGAGCAAGGCTGAGCTCTCCCTGAGTCACTTCTCTCGCAACTGAATGCAGTCAGGGGAATTAATAACAGACTCAAGCTGTTGATGCCTCCAGCCTAGTAATAATAATGCACTCGAGCCTTTAGTGTGCTCTACCTTGATCTGGTTGAGCTGATGGTCAATGACAATCTAAATTTAGGCTAGAAGCATAAGAAAACCTACAAAAAATAATCCCTGCAGTGCAGCGCACTGACTCCTTCCTCTGTTTCTCATACAGAAGGTGATTTCTGCTGTCACCTTAAAGGTCCCAGCTGCTACTCAAGGCAGCATTTCCTTGGGGAATTGAATTCCCCCTATGGGGGAATTGTCAAACAGTGGGAACTGCTGCAACTGTATTGGGTTTCAGTCTCTTAAGTTACATCTTGCAGAAGCTGGTTTCTACGCTGCTAAAAATCATCACGTTCTGCTAATTTAATGTCCTGCATCAACTTTAACAACAACTGGTTTAAATGATAACTGAGCAGTAGTAGGGAGTTGACACTTTAATCAACAGTTGCTTTTCCAATTAAAGCCAGATGCCATGCGTGTGGTACTCCAAATGCAAAATAAAAGTTGACCTCATTGTTGGTTCCAAGCACAGAAATCCTCACTCCGGAATGTTGTTGGTAGCCATATTTTAGAAGCAATCTTCCATGGTGAGCCAAAGTCTATGCAGACAGTTAGAGTCAGATAACAGTTTGAAAAATTTAATATGTTTTGGCTGTACTTTTGCTGCTGTTAAATTTATCTTCTTAAATGGCAGGGAGTACGGGTTGAGGTTTGAGAAACAGTAATTTTGTAATTATTTTACATGGATCGAATTATTCTGTCATCAGATTTGCATTTCAGACAGCATTACAGTATGAAAATATAATTAGAAACTGTAATTCAGGAATTGCTGAATGCGATATTTCCCAGAGGGAGCACTGTGAAGGAGCACTGCCCTTTTTACAGCTTCACCAAACACTGGAATCCCAGAGGTGGGCTCCAAGTTCTAAAGTGCTGCATTTTGCGGTCCCAAGGCACTGTTGACTTTCTGCCGATCTTTGGGATTTTTTTTGTTTGTGAGATTCATTTCCACAGAAACATCCAATCACGGAGAGCTGAAGTGCTCAGAGCCTGTTAAATGAATTTCAGTCTGGCTGTGCTGGGAGCTGATGAATTGCTTGCAGCCACAGAATGACACTGAGATAACGTAAGGATTTGATTTATACCCAGAAAAGCCAAGAAGCTTGTAGTTTGGGCTGAATGCTGTTTTGAATTTGTCCGAAGCCTGAAATTCTTAGCAGTACCTCCTCTCACTGGAAGGAGCAGAAGACAGAGCTTGGCTTAATTCTGCTCTTCTTTTGAACGTTTGGGACGTTTTGCTGTACTTGTTCACAATGTTTTAATTGCATTGGCAATTCTTAAGGGTTCATTGATCATGCTTATTATAATATTTGGTTTATAGGTAACTTGGCTAGAAACAAGCACGACCTCTCTTTTTAGTTGGGCTTATGTTGAGCAATCCCCTCCTATTCTTCAGGAAACAAACACTCTTAGGGAGAGAATCAACCATGGCAAGTTCTTCCCACCACCTTGCCAGTACATGGGATGCTGGTGTGTGGAGCAGAGCTTGCGATACGCAGAGCAAAGTCAGCAGAAGGCAGTTTCTGAGTGTGAGGTGTGTTTAGTACTTCCTTCTCCTTATACATCCCTTGGGGTTTTGCTAAGACAGTCCCTGCATTCCCTTCTGACATGCCAAGGGCCACACAGTGCTGGTACAAAGGAGGATACCTGCCCCATCACTTGAATTTGGATGATGCACATCCTGTCACCTGCACCTGGTGTGTGTGACGTGAGTGGAGGACAGGAGCTGCATGGCATCATCACAAAGTTGGAAAGTATTTTTGTTAGAGATGATGTAATTAGGCCAATTTGATCCTTGCAGACAGTGTGGCCTTGCCTGGGGACACCAGGAGGCAGGTGCACACCAGGGCTGCGAGGCTTGGAGCAGGAGGGACAGGGAGCATTCTGGCCAGCTTCTCCCCTTGCTGGTATTGCCACAACAGACCCAGCTCATCCTAAACATGAGCTTCAGTCAGGCACCTCTTGGAGAGGCTGAAGCAGTTCAGCCCTGCGCCCTTCCAACTCCAGGCAGAGTGCTCTGCTCCGCTGAGTGACTGCTCCTTGCGGCAGCCTGAGATGCTGGGGGCAGTGAGCACAAAGCTGCTGATTATTTCCCCAACTGCTGTGTGGTTTCTATCACAACACTATTCTTTTGTGCAGAATGGCAGCTTGATTGCAGAGTCCTCTTTAACTTTACAATTTTAGCAAGCCCAAGCCCAATTAGAGCAATTATATCTCAGCAGAAACATAGTCTGTTGTCCGCTGGACCCGTCTGTCAAGTGTCCTATTCATAGCTGTTTTTCTTGCATGGGGTTTTTCATATGGAGTTGCTTTGACCCTTCTAAAACAGCCTCATCTGAAGGACATTTCTGCATATCTGTAGACTTTTTTCACAGGTTGATATGAACAAGAAGAGTGCAGGATTTTGGCTGGCCAAGGATGCATCATTTAGCTTAACCACTGCCTTCTCTTGCTTGAACACCTCTGACAGAGCAAGCAGGATCCCTCACTTTCAATTATTTTACTTCCAAAGATTGAGAACGTGATCAGAATTGCTGTTCTCCCTTGCTGTGTTGGAAGATTTCCCTAATCAGAATCCCCAATCTGAGCTGCAAGAGGTGTTTGAGGGCTGGTGCTGGTAGAGTCAGTCCCGTATGGCACCATTTGGCCATTGAGTGGTTCAGGAGCACAGGGCAGTGGGCACTGCTGCAGGAGGGCCATCTGCTGTCTATGTTACCTATGAAGCAAGAGATGAGAAGCGGAGCTATGTAAAAGTAGAAGCAATGTACTCGGGAGGGTACCAGCCTCCTGCACAAAGCAAAGGCTTTCTGTATCTCATATCTCTTCCTAAGGGTGAATCTAAGGTATAGATTTTGTACATGCCATTGTCTTCCAGTTGTACTTGAGGACAGTCTTCAGGCGAGAAAGGAGTTAAAGCAAGTCACTGCTACACTTGGGGGCCTTGTCTAAAATAGCTACTTTTGTTTTGTTTGCTGAATTCCCTGTGCTTTTCCAGGGCTGTTCCAATTATTCACTTCTTTCCCAAAATAACATTTTAACCAGAGGAGCAGCCAGGACCGGGAGCAGGGGGATCTGCAGCCAGAGCTGGACGGCTGCGTGCCCACATGTGTCTGCATTGAGCCTGTGCTCACCTGTCACGGGAAGCTGAGGGCAGACCACAGGGCAGGTGGCAGCTCCCCACGACTGGGGCAATTTTGTCTCATACCCCACTGAGCTGGGATGCAGCCCCAGGGTGGCTTTGGGTTCCCATGCTTGAAAAATGACCCAGAGGAGCAGCTGCTCTGGGGTTTCCAGCCAGGCTGCTTGGGGGCATCTCCTTCTTGTCACCATGTCCCTCATGCTCAGGAACCAGAAATGGGTGCTGGCAGTCTTCCAGTGGGGACTTGGAGGGGAAACATAGGAACCTAAAAAGAACCTAAAAATCAAATGTTCACGGTGGTGGCTTGCTGTGCTATGTCTGAGCAGTTTGCCTTCACCGTGGCCATCCAAGCATGCAAATACTGTGTGGAGAGAGGGAAGTTTCCCATTCTTGCTGTCTCTGCACAGACCTGGGGGGGATGGAGAGCAGATTCCCTGCTGGGAGCTTTGGCATGCAGGACCCTGGCTCAGCCCCACTTGAAGCTGCCTCTATGGAAAGCCGGAGAGTCACTGTAAATGTAGCAGGCAAAGAGTGTCCAAATGAGTCACTGTGGCTCAGGCAGGTGCTGCTGCTAAATCCAGGGTGCAGAGGGACTGGACCATCAGTGCCTCAAGCCATCTTGCTCACAATTCCCTTCCAACACCCCTTTACCAAGAGGTAACAGCTTGCTTCCCCAAATGTTAGCTTTTTTTTTTTTTTTTTTTGGTCTCAGCATTAATATTCAAGCATGTGACAAGTTATCAGGTGTCCTGCAATAACAGCCATGCAGTGGCTGCATTCATACCAAACTCAGTAGGGAACATCCCCAGCACTGGAGCTCAGGGACTGAAACTGCTTCCTATCCCTGGCACAGCTCTGGTCCTGGCCAAGTCCCATCCTCCTGTGTGGGAGGGTTTAGTACCCTGTCTGAGCAGCTGGGCCTGTCCTGTGTGGCAGATGGCACAAGGTCTCTCCTAGGAAGGGTGAGGATATTTAGCAGACGGAAGAGGGAATTTCCCTGCCTGTTGGCTTTTCAGTGCTAGGAATGTACTCAGAGGCATTTGCTTGTATTTATTTTAAAGATGTGAAAATTGCGGATTTGGGTATCCTGTGCTACACTCCTCTCCAGTTTCTCCAGAATGATCTGTATTAAACCTATTAAATGCCCTTCCCCCCTTCAGTCAGACATCAGCACTACCCACTTCTGCAATGCTAGTAATGTGCCTAATACCTGGTCAGGGGACCCTGCAAGAGGGAAGTGATGTCTCTGTGCTCTCACCGTAGCACCTGAGTGTCGGGAGAGACAAAAAAGCAAAGGACATGTCACAGTGCAGTTTTCCCCCACTATGTTATTTGTGTTGTATTCAACAGCCACGTTTTTGTCCTTGAATTGTGTCTATGGAGCTTTGAGAAAGTCAGGGGACCATTTACCTGTATCCTTCCCCACAGCTTTCCAAGCACAGTCAGTTGGATTTTTACTTCCCGTTAGCCCCCAAACATGTGCATGCAACAACAAAGTTTTCCCCTTTTGTTTGCAAGCAGAAATTGGCATTTTTCAGAGTTGTTGAGTATGTTTTAATCCTTATTAGCCCTGAGCAATTGTCTCCCAGGGAAGGAGAGGTGTAATTAAAGATGTGCCCTGTGCATCCCACCATGCATGCTCACGGCTGCTCCTCCAGTGAAACCGAAATGGCACTCTGAAAGACAATGGGAAATAGTTCTTTCACAAAACCAAAAACAAGCTTTTCTTCCAGGCGTCATCAGGGGGAAAAAAAAAAAAAAGCAGAACCTTTCTTAAATTTCCAGTTCTACTGAGCATCTGGCTCTAATGTACAGTTCCTCAACTTTGCTGGGTTTTTAACCAAAATGTGCTCCTGTTTAAAAGCACAGACTGTTTAAAAGCACATCTTCCAATAAATGTCCTTTCAACTGTCTGTGTGCCACACCATCGTTTTCATTCCTTGTTCTGTGCCATCATTTGCTTCGGTCTCTCCCCTGAAGATCACCACTTACTATTCCTTACCAACCAAAGTCAGCCATCTGATTTTGCAGATGAGTAATTTTGACCAAGGTTTCACAACATGCTAACTCTATCTGTGCAGACAAGGTGTTTTTCCCTTGGCCAGCCTTACGGCTGCTAGCCTCCAGCCTCCCAGCACCAACAGGATCAGCACTGCTTGTGGACGTGCTCATTGATGCATGCACTTGCCTGGAGGAGTGTGGACTGCTCAGGTGCTTTTTTAAGCACATTACTTCCAAAACTGTGCCTCCTCCAATCAATAAGATATGTTTAAACATATTGGGAAAAAATGCAATCTACTCCAGGAATCTTTATTGCATTTCATTATGAGATGCTGAATCTAATATACAACAAAGATTACTTTAATTTTAAGTGGGCAAAAGAAAGATCTACGGCATGCTCCCACTGAGCAGCTATCAGCAACATGCACCTTTTCCATCTAATGCAGTTACATAAACTAATTAGATTTGGGGCATCTAATGGGAACAGTGCTTAACTACATTACATGTCCCCTGAGAGAAATCGGCGTCAGATGAATTTGTGAGGCATTGTGGTATCTGTTCTCAGCTATTTTTTCCTGCCCTGAGGATATTGGTGTGATACCAAATTGTGGCAGAGCTCTGGCTGCTGATCTTCTCTCCGACTGGTTCCATTCCACTCATGCTGCCCTCGGTGAGCTCAGCAGGTAGCAGGGGACAGCAGTGCCCCTCTCCTTCTGCAGCCCCATGAGCAGGGCCAGGTTCCATTTCACAAAGTGAAGTGCTTTGTTGCCATTCACCACTGTTTTGTGCTTTACTGCTGTTTCACATCCAGAGCGGCAATTCCAGGGAGGAAAAGAAAAAACTCAACCCAAAGCTGTGTCCTTTAGCAACAGCTCCCCTCCAACTCTGTGCTGCCCTGTTAGGCAGGTAGCTGACAGCTTCCATACAGGCTAACTTCCTGGCTCTATGCACAGAAACACCTGATAGCTAAAAGCAGAATAAACCATCTCCCATGCCCTGCAGCATCCCAAGGACTGTGTTGTTCACTGTAGAGGCAGCGTTCCTTAAAGCACTCATTTATAATACTTGAGACATCCAGAGAAGTCATGTGAAAGCATCACTGTTATGTCATTCTGCTGACATAGCTGTCATGCTGCAGTGCCTAGAAAGTAGCTTCCAGCCATGTCCCTCCTGTGTCCCATCCCATCCCTTTGTGAGTCTCCCCAGATCCAGCCCCAGGAGCTGCTCAGCTCCTTGGGATCTTCAAAAACAGATCTCAGACGGTCCGGGAACACAGCATGAGCTGATGCAAAAAGTCTCAGGTGCGGTAGAAAATCCTTTCCTAACTCTTCTTCACTTCAGCCAACACTGCAATGCAAATGTGGCCCTGCAGCCTTTGTAGAGTGGTCAGAGATGTTCAGATGAGAAAGCTGCGTGATATTAAAGTGCTTCTGTGTTGTCTGTAGGAGAGGAAAGGATCACATTAAGGAAAAAAAAGCTTTGTAGAAAGCCTGTTTTGACTTTAAAAATAAAATGGTTACCATCTGCCTTATCAGTACTGAACCGAAACTGAGCAACTGGTTTCCTTTCTACAGAACACGAAAGCTTATTTCTCAAACTGGGATAACATATTACGTAAAGTCTCTTGACTCCAGTGTTAAGCCCAACTAGCTATGAGTTTTATTGGGTTACTTCCAGAACTTAATTTCAAATAATCTCCCACAGTAACTGTTTTACTACTTCTTATGTTCCTTAATGCCTGAACCAACATAGCTCACTGCTCTCCTTGGGCTATGAGCTGTGCCCTGGCTGTCGCCCACCTACTCACAGCCCTGTCCTCGCATTCCTTCTGCACCATGTTCTTGAGAATGCACACTACAGGAGCAGGCAGAGGTATCGCCAACATCTGAAAATCACAGAATCATAGAATCATTAAGGTTGAAAAGACTAATAAGATCATCAGGTTCAACCATCAGCCCATGCCTGTGAAGTGCTCTAGTGCCACATCTACGTGTTTCCTGAACACCTCCAAGGACAGTGACTCCACCACCTCCCTGAGCAGCCTGTGCCAGTGCCTCGCCACACTTTCTGAGCAGAAATTTTTCCTAATACCCAATCTTTGTCTCTGCTCTTGGCCACCTGCTGTGCTGCCTGCAATGAGAAGCGTGTTTGGTTTTTAAGATATCTTTCTCTTCTAGAGGAGAATATGGCATAAAGGGTTCTACTGAGGCATCCAGCCTGGTGCAGCTAACACCATCGCGAAAGCTCAGGTTGTGGATTTCTCAAACTTCTTCTTCATATGAGCTAGGCCTTCTGTCTTGTCATCTGAGGAGAAGGATGTTCCACAGACTTCTCTGTTCCAGTGGTTAGAGATTTGCTTCTCATTCTCAGCCAAACTTTATTCATGGCTAGTTTATACTCATTTGTTCTTGTGCCAGCATTGTCCCTCAGTTTAAATAGCTTTTCTCCTTCCTTAGTGTTTACCCCCTCAGATGTATTTATAGACTACAAACATATCCCCTCCTGGACTTTCTTTAGCTAGGCTAAACAGCTGAGTGCTCCTGATCTCTTCTGCTTGCTCAGGCTTTCCTTTCCCTTATTTGGCCTAGCTGCCCTCCACTGCATCCCCAGTGATTTCAGATCCCTTTCCAAGACACGATTGTCATTCTGTTCTTCTTGTGTGATCTCCTGGCTCTCCAGCTGATGGTGCTTCCCACCTTGGTGTCATCAGCAAAGGCACTGCTCTGAGATTATGAGTTATGGTGATTAATGAAAATGTTAAATAAGATCTATCCTGAGTCTCCTCCTTGAAGAACTCTATTGTAAAACCATCTTCTACCTGAGAATTCCCCTTTCACTTCAGACCATTACCCTTAAAGGGGAAACATCTGGTTCTGTGCAGCACTTCTCCAGAAGGAATTATTTACTGTGATTTCACCCAAATGGTTTTGTATCAACCTTTATGTATACACATATATATCCATTAGAAACACAACCTTATGTGCTGGTTTGAAAGCCAGTGCAGCCAAGCTTTCTATGAGGCTTCCATATAAGGTCAGTTCTGCCAAGAAACTTCAGTTCTAACCCCTAACATTTCTACAACTTCAGTCTGAGATCTCTCTTCAGCAGGACTTGCCAATTGTGGTGCTCCAGTCGGGGTGTTAGCAGACGTGTTTTGCTCTGCTTCAGTCTCCCAGCGTCTTATAAAGCCAAATTCATGATTCAAATGACTAAACTCATTATTCAGGCTTAGTACGTGGGGTTTTTTTTTTTATGGGAAATTGGAATGGGGTGAAAATTCTTTTGTGCTCTGGCCTGTGTTGCCTAGATATTGGCCTTTAGAGGAATAGCAAAAATGATGTTTGTACCCTTTATATTCAAAATGGGTGAGACTATAAATATCCTGTAGTCCTAAAACAACATTCCTGATAGTTCTGCAATTAAGACTGCAAGATTCTCCCCCAGCATCTCCCTGCATTTCCCCACAAAGATCTGACTGTCTTCTTTTCTTCTCTGTGCCAAAGGCTTTAGAGGCTTTTGGAGGACTTGGTGACATCCCACAAACTGAAGAACAGAGCTCCGTCTCTTTTAGGCTCAAATAAGAGAGGGGAGATTACTGAATCTTTGGCTGCCCTTTTGATGGCAGCAAAAGAAATTCTTGCCCTCCTTCCTTTGAAAAATTCAGGTTTGGGGTATCTCTCTGCGCTATTAGCACGGTCTTCTGAATGTGTTGTACAAATAAGGAGTATATGATTCTTCTTTAAAAAAAATAAGGAAACACCTTTAGAAAAATCAAATCCATCTTTATTTAAGGCTGTTCCCTGAGTGATAGTTTTGCTTTTTTATTAACATCAGAATATTCTTGGATCTGAAGAACAGGCTTTTACCATTGCATGTGGAGGGCTGGCTCACAATCCTTCCCCTTAGGCCCCTACATCTAAGGTAATCTAAAACCAAGGGCAGGAGCTCCCCTGGCACTCCGGGCTCCATTTAACTCTATTGGTGGGCAGTTGTCCTAGCACAGCCTGAGGAACAATTGATTTGAGGATTTGCCTCCTGAACAGAGCAATGAGGCAGAAAAAGCTTTAATTTGACATGAGGCTGCATTTTCCAGCTCTTTCTGACCAATTTAAGGAACTCCAAGACAACAAATGATATAATTTCATTTGACACTGGGTGTAGAGCAAACTGAGTCTGTGTTCTACCCAAGCCGTTTTGTGAAACTATCCTCCAATATTTCTGTTTTTGCCTATAATCAGCCAATGAATTTGGGGTTTGCTCAGTCACTCCCCAGGCTCCAGTGATGGTCTTCCACAGCTTGTATGGAGACAGCTAAATTCAGGTTCCTGTAGCTGGAGTTGGATTCCTGCTGCTGTGTGTAGACAAGTAATGTGGAGGACTCGATACTGAAATGGTCACCTCCTGAACTCCTGTCATGAGATCTAACTTGTTACGGCTGTTTCTAGGTTTGGAGCATTTGGTGTGTTTCTGTGCACATGCTCTGATCCAGCCTAGTCCCATTGCTCTGTTCAAGCAACGCCAGAGGCTCTGAGTGTCAGTGTCCAGAGGAAGACTCCTTCAAGGAAGTTCCATGCTGAGTTCAGCCCTGAATTCAGCTGACGTGGGACACAGATAGACCCATTGCAGGGCTTTGGATATGTTTGTGGTAAAGGGATGACTGAATGTAAGCTGGGACCCCAGGTCTCCTCTCCTCTCCTCTCCTCCTCTCCTCTCCTCTCCTCTCCTCTCCTCTCCTCTCCTCTCCTCTCCTCTCCTTCCTCCTCTCCTCTCCTCTCCTCTCCTCTCCTCTCCTCTCCTCTCCTCTCCTCTCCTCTCCTCTCCTCTCCTCTCCCCTTCTTTTCTCCTCCTGCTTAACATCTCAAAGGAAGGGCTGAATTCCTTGTACCTGGCAATAAGATTCAGGCAGTCACTATATTGACAGAATTAGTCCATATTCCAGTCCATCATGTGCACAGATGATGTTCTCTGAGATTAAGCCACTGTAGAAACAAATCTGCTAACCTAATTTTGAAAGATAAAAGCTCCAGTGAAGTGAGGCCTTGAGGTGCACTCCATTTGATTTCCAATACTTTGGCGGAACAGAAAAGAAAGCCCTCCCACAGGTGATCGCTCGTTTTCTGAATGTGAATCTTGCAGGGAAGGAAATAGAGCAGCACTAAAACTCCCCTCCCTGTGGGTATGAGCATCTGCTGCCACTCTTAGCAGCTCATGTGAAAGGCCATGTGGAGTAGAGCTTGGAGAAGGGCTTTGAAAAGAGTAACAAGAAGCATCTCCCTCTCCCTCTGCTCTGGGGACACCTACTCCTGGTCTAGGAAATGAGTACTGATGGCACAGGAGGTGCTCAATCCTGTGGGCTGAAGGTTGAAGAGCAAGCCAGAACCTGGCACAGGCTGTCCAGAGAAGCTGTGGATGCGCCATCCCTGGAGGCATTCGAGGCCAGGTTGGATGGGCCCTGAGCAGGCTGCTCTGATGGGTAGCAGCCCTGCCCAGGGTGGAGGGGGTTGAAACTGGGTAGGCTTCCAACCCAAACCATTCTATAATTCTATGATAAGAAACAGAAGGAAGAGAGCAGCCCACGGCATGGTTGTAGCAGGCAGAGAGCTCACTGGGCTTGCAGAAGGTAAAGGGCTGTGTGAAAACACAGAATGGCATGAGGTTGGATGGAAGTCTAGCATTTCTCAGTTCCCATGGGTCTGCTGTGGGAGCAATTTAGGGAGAGATTTTGCAGCTGACAACGAAACCTTAAGGGCTGGTCATTTCAAGTTGGATGACAGCTTGGATCTCAGGGGAGGAGCCTTTGACCTTGTTCATCTCTGCGGCCTCAGATGGTGATGACTGTGCTATGGTGTGGTTGGGACTTGGGGAACGCAGTGTCTGTGTGTGCATGGGGCAGCTGTGCAAGGAGGCAGCCAGGTGTTCCCCCACAAAACATCATAGGTCTTAATGCGCCACTGATTTTCACTCAAGATCAAGCTGCCCTGTGTTGCTAGCGGGACAGAGTCTCTTATGCAACTTAACTAACTGAATTAAGTTGTTCATCTGGCCATGCTACAAGGATGGTGTTGTTAAAAACCACAGGCATGAATTCCGTGTACAGTTGGTAGGAGTAGATTTATTTCTCTTGGTCATGTTAGGGAAGTTTGCAGGCTGCTCCAGACTTTGCTTTTGGTTGTCTTCATATTTTAAAAGGTAACATTTACATTCTAGGCTCTAACGTGTGTTCTGTGTGTGCTATTTTAACATCATTTGGGGGCTGTAATTGATCAGGTCAAAATAAATTATTGTGTTGATTAGGTTGTCTTCTTTTATGAAGACCCAAATGCATGATACTCCAAATAGTTTGCTAAAAGTATCCATAGTTAACTGATGGTAGAACATTGTTATCGTGAAAACCCCTAGAAGCAAATGCACATTTCTTCTATATGACTTAAATCCAAATAAGTTAGTTCTGTTTGTGCCTTCTGAGTGCTTACAGTGCATTGTAAAGGGAATCACACAAAAATACAACATTTTCAGGCACTCCCATCCTGTCCCTGGTTACTTCTCATACAGAAAGCAGCTACTACCTGTTCACAGAAGCTGTGGTTCACCTAGCTGTAGGTGTAGCCCCAGATCAGGTTTTCAGGAAGCCTCCTGTTGATGGTTTTAGCTGAGTTCACCATGACCAGCTCCCCATGTTTTGTCTGTCAAACGTTTCAGACATTTCTTTTGTACATTTCATCATGACCGCATTTCAAAGAGGAGCGTCAGCGGTTTCTTTATGAACTGTGGCTGATATCAGCCAGTTGAATCTTGCCCGGACTCTTTGGTCAACACAAACATTTTTTACAATTCCTCTTTGAAACAGCTGACCCACAACTGCATAAAACTTGCAGATAACCTCTGCATTCAGAAAAACCCTTTCCTTCACTGCTGGCTCTTGGTGAAAGCAGTTTCAAACCTTTTAGTCAGCTCCTGAGGAAGAGGAGAGGAGTAAGCAACAACTCCGGGTGCAGAACATTTGTGTCATCCTTTGCCACATCTGCCTCAGCTCATCCTGAGCTCTGGTTTTTATTTTGAGTTCAATTGGATGAGAGACCATTTTCCCCTCCACCTGTGTATGCCCAAGGAGCTCCCCACCCCCAGGCAGGAGAGTGAAAAGGAGGTATTTGGGCACAGGAGGTATTCAGACAGTAAGCAGGTTTGGTTAAGGCAGGCCTACAATTATTTGGACTCTCATCAGTATCCATCAGTTCATTCCTGGTTGAACCAAGATCTCCAGGCTCAGTTTTTCGGGATCCTGCAGAAAATCTGCTGCCAGCTGCTGGGATTCGCTCTGGTGTAAGCAGCTGTGACTTTGTTGACCTAAGGGAGCCAGTCAGCTCCATGACAGGGAAGACCTGGCCCACTTCCACCACAGCACTCTGTCACTGTCTACAAAAACATTTTCCAGCAAATCCTCCAGTCCGTTGCCAAAAAGCAGTCGTTTTTCTTCCTTCAAGTAAGACTGGATTTGGTACCTGAGCCACTTTGTGCTCTTATAAACGATAGTGTCTCGCAATAAACATAAATATGAAGAAATTATAGCCGTAGCACCCATTGAGGTTCCAATTGCAAACTTCCAACTCTTGGAAGGAGATGAGCAATATTCATGTTGAATTATAGCTGCAGATATTTCCTTTTCTTAAACTATTGTCTGTTGCCATGGTCACAACCTTCAGAATATTCTGGCTATTTAACAGTCACTAATAGGAGTGAAAGAGCAGATGTTTAATTATTTTCTTCTTATTCCATTTGCTGAAGTACAGCTGATATTCAAAGTCTTCAGTAGAAAATCCATTTTTTATTATTTATAGTTTTCCAAGAGAAAAATAACAAAAGGCAATTAATATGTGCAGCATGCATGCCATACATCCACAACTTGTAAGTAGGGGTGAGGAAACCAGTTTCTTTACATCCTGAAGACTGATATCAGCAGTAGTTAGGGGCAGAAGAAAATCATTCTGTAGGAATACTCGTCATGGCCATTCATAAAATCATAGAATCACCAAAGTTGGAAAAGACCTACAAGATCATCCAGTTCAATCATCCACCCATCACCAATAGTTCTCACTAGAGCATGCCCTTCAACACAACGTCCAAACATTCCTTGAACATCTACAGGGCCGGTGACTCCACCACCTCCCTGGGCAGCCCATTCCAGTGCCTGACCACTCTTTCAGAAAAGTAGTCCCAAGGGGATTGTCATCTCAAAGGATGGAGCAAGTTCTTCAGACTCTCCTGGGAAGCTTCCTGACACTGTGGGTGTAGGAGTACTTCGTGTGGATAAACCTTCACAATTTATCAAAATACGAGACCTCACAAGAAGCTTCTTCACCACCACATCACAGCACTTCTGGTTTGTGAAGAAACAAAAGGTGCCCAGGAGGCTGTTCAGGCAATGGAACTGCAGTGCATGTGGTCTGTTCAGTTGTTCTTGGGCTGTTTATCATGGCCTTTGGAGCACCCTAATCTTTCCTCAAACCATTCCTTGCCATTGATATTGCTCTTTGCCCAGGAGCACACAGTTCTGAGAAGTCCAAGGAAAAGTCTGTTGCTTTGGATTTACAACAGGAAATTTTGCCATTTTAAGAGAAGAAATCTCTTTCCTTGAACTTCACTGGAGACACAGTGATGACTGTGACTGCCTTGTGCACAAGCACAAAAGTTGCCTAAAAGGTTCAGCACAAGGCATCAAACTCCTATTTCAGATATAATATACAGAATGACTGGGCATATAGTGCTAGGCCATAAGGAGCCCAAATTCCTGATCTCTGCTTTCTGCAAGATTCATTTTATGAAATCAGAATTTCTTGTCCCACTGGATCATTCTGCCCTCAGGGCAAATTAATGATTTATGCTTCTTTTGTCCTTGAGATTTAAGAAATACTCCTAAAAGCCAAAGCTAATGAGAAGAGAAATGTGAATGTGGCAAGTGCCATAAGGCCTATGCATAACGCTCACTCTCTAAGTGATGGTGACTGCAGCATTTTGTGGGAAGCTTGTATTCTCCTTGTTCACACCTCCTGTTAGGTCTCAAGCTAAAGGAACAACTTGTTCCCTCATCACCAGAGTGGTCGTGTATGAGGTAGGTGGTGAGCCCTATTGACACTGCTGTACAACTTGAATTCTACTGAAAAAATATGTTAAGAAGACAGCCTTTGATGTCTGTGCACTTCCAAGGTCAAACAATACTGGAGCAGGGACTTACAGCTGTTTGACTTGAGCAGTTTCAGTGGAGAGACCTTACTTTTACTTTTTATCTTGCCTTTATTTTCAGTGCTGAAATGAATAGGGCCTGTTTCCTACTGACCTGTTCCTGAGCTCTCCATCAAAATCTTCCTTGATGGACTGAAGATTTGGAAAGATGAATGCCCTGTGTATTCAGGCTCTCTGTTGCCTTTTGAAGACAGTTGCTTCACTCAGAAGGCCCTCTTGTTGCCTTCTGAAGATGGCTTGCTCTAGTTCAAAGCCACTTGCCTCCACCCTTTAGTACATATATTCTTGACTTGAAGCTGCCAGGTATCACTTTTTTGACAACTGATGAGTTTTTGTTGTCTTGCAGTTGTAGCCTGGCTCCTCTTAATGTTGGAATTTGCTCTAGCCAGTGCTGATGCTAATTTAAATTAAACCCTCAATAATCTCAGCAGTGATTCTTTTGATAAATATTGATGTAAAGCTTACGTAGAACAGGGCAACAGACAGTGTTTCCTTTTCCACAAAAGCAGAATGCAGCCTACAGTGGGAAATCCAGAATGGGATTCTCACCAAAACTCCACATGGAAATGGAGATGCTGACGTAGGGTGTTTTGATCAGGATCAGTGTCTGCAGAGAGCCACAAAGTGAGAAGTGCACTCTGTGTAGAGCCGCTCCTCGCACTCTCTGTGCAACATAGACTTGTAGCATCCCCAGGCCTCTCTGCCACGGGCAGCAGGGAACAGCTGAGGAGGAGGACCCAGGGTGTGGGCTGCCTGTCCAGTAGACTCTGCTGCTTTCAGCAGGCACAGAATGAATGTCAGGTCTTTTTCTTTTTGGCTGCACAATTGTTTAGCTAAGTTGCAATCCATTGTATTACTGTAAAAGTCCATACAGTCTACGTAATTAAATGTGACCCTTCCCGCTATTTCATGCCTGTAGCACTCTACCCAAAATTCTATTTTCCTTATGCTTTCCCATTCACCTGTTTCTCAGAGGAAGTGTTGTTTCTGTGGTGGCACTGAGTCCATTTGTCAAGGGTATGAACTTGGGGCCTCGGGAACTGATTGTTTCTACGAGAATAGCATCTTGCTGCAGACTTACTGTAAATGTTGCCAGAGCTTAATGCCATGCTTCTGAGCCTTGATGTAGGAAAGAAATAATGTTACTTAGATAGACCAGAAATGTAATATCCATGGAGTCAGAAAGAAAGGAATCACGGAATCATAGAATGGCCTGGGTTGAAAAGGACATCAAAGATCATCTAGTTTCAATACCCCTGCTCTGGGCAACCACCAGACCAGGCTGCCCAGAGCCACATTCAGCCTTGCCTTGAATGCCTCTAGGGATTGGGCATCCACATCCTCTCTGGGCAACCTGTTCCAGTGCATCATCACTGAAGAAAGGGTGCATCCAGTGAGCAGGCACATTTCCAGAAGGTCCTTTACTTAAGGCACATTTTTAATTTCTAGCCAAGGAAGAGAGGCCAGAGCCCAGCTTGCAGCACCTGCTTCCCACTGCGTGCTTCCTGCTCACATCTCTGCAGCACTCGGCAGACCTGCAGCTCCAAGGGCGTGTGAAGGTGCAGTCAATTCTGTGCAAAGCCACTTTGATGGCTGAACTCAGTTATATTGTGAATATGTGTTGTATTTATGTATACACACATGTATATTACATCAATATATAATGGTGAATTTTCAGCCAAATGCTGAGAAGGTTAGAATTTAGGCGATCTTTGTTTTCATTTCTCAAATGTTTTAGCTTACATCTGTTTTTATATCATCGGAGCATATATATTAATATAGTGAGATGTGACTTTCTTTTATTCTTCATTTTGGGAACTGGTTGCAAGAAACTCGTGAGCAGGATCCCTTTGTGAATAAGATCGCTTTGGAGAGGAATCTGCTCATGATTCAGAAGCTGCGCATCCCTGAAGCGTTCATTCAGTGCTTCCTTAAATACAGAGAGAGCTTTTATTTACAAATCTATAGAACTTTCCTGTATCTCACCATGGCTCTCCTCCCTAAATGTTTTGAGAATATGTATGTGGAGTGTACAAAAAGGCTTACACATATTACTGTTCCATAAGTTCATATTTACCTATTTACTCAACAATGGGTCTGCGAACATCTCAGGAAATATCTGGAAAACTTCCTTTTTTGGGTAATCCCACCTGTGTATAATTCCTGGAAATAAGTTGCATCGAAGCATTCTTGTTCTGTGGTGATTACCATGCACTTTTAAGTAGGATCTCAGTATGTTTCTGAGGAGCCTTATTTTCTGCTGTGAATATGATGATCTAGATATTTTTCTATCTAACTTTAGTAAATTTCACTTTTGTTATCAGCTAGATTTGGAAATGAATGGTTTTAGAAAATATAAGAGATGCAGAATGCCTAGATGAAAAATGAGACTTCTCAAGTGGCTGTTGAATGTAGAATACAATGGTAAGCCACTGAGATAGGCTTCTGCAAAAGAAAAGTCAACAGAACTATGCTTTCTGGAGTAGACTACTTTCAAAGCTAATATGTTGCTTTGTTTTAGGAAACAACATACTGCTGAGTTTGGTAATGACATTTTTGTCCCTCTTTGCATCAGTTATTTGCTTTGCTTAAGTTTGAATTCTGGAGACAATACTGGAAAAAACAGCCTGTACCTGGTGTGTAACATATACGTCTGTTATAGAGTAAGGTTATACAAATTTAAACACACTATTCTTTCATCACACTGACCATTAGTATGTTGGTAGTTCAGAATATTACATATAGAATGTCTCAGAAATAAAGACAGAATCATTCTGTTTAGACATCATATCAAGATGTAGATCCTTTAATTGTTTCTCTAGTCCTACTACTGCATACGAAGGCTGCCTTCTTTGAGCATCACTCGCATTCTGAAGAACAAATAATGCAATCATAGCCCTGAGCTGCCTCATCTTTTCTGAATCTCCTTGTTTACTTTGAACCCACTTTAAACCTGTGTCTAAAAGTGCTGATGTTTATTTAACAAATAATAAAACTGGTTTCTAGGTGGAACGTGCAAAATACCAGCTGTCTGTGCTAGTGACTCCATGAGGGACTGGACAGTCCATGCCGTGCTCAGAGTAAGGCCACATGTGTTGCCTGGTGCAGAGAGCATTTAGGGTTCGTCCCCAAGTCACGGTCAAGTGCTTGGGTTGGGCAGCCCAGCTCTGCCAACCTTCTGCCTTGGTAAAAGGAAGTTGGCAAGGAAAGGTAAAAGGAAAACAATGCCTTGGGTGTGTGCATAGGGGGAATAACTTGAGCCTCTTAACTGATAATGCTTTGGAAAAACTGGGGCTCTTCAGCCTGGAGAAGAGAAGGCCCTGGGAAACCCTGAGAGCAGCCTTTCAGTATCTAAAGCAGGGCTATAAGAAAGAAGGAGACAGACTCTTATCAGGACAGGTGTTCCTGCTCATTGCAGGGGAGTTGGACTAGATTGTCACCAGTCAAGAAACAGACAACAAACACAGGAGTGGATGGATATCTCTGCCCTAAGGAGATTTGTAAGGTAGATAAAGGTTTTTCTAGATTAATTTATATCCTGGGAAAAAATCGAAGTGCATCTTTCATGTTATACTGATGAGGTTACATGTTGAAATCTAGATGGAGAAAACATAACATTTTACTTGGGGCTCACTACTTTTGTATGAGTGTTCGAGGTATCTGTGAAAGTCCATTCACTTTTGCATTATTAGGTATAGTCAAATAAAAGATCTGGGAAAACCTCTTTCACAAATTTGGCTTGTTAGCAGTGTTTTAATGGCTTTTTATGCAGTGCTGCAGTATTGATTCCTTTCTATCCATTTAATTTGCAAAGGAAGGTGAAGACCCATGCCTTTGTGCTGTTGAGAACTACCCAATGGCACTCTACTAAGGAGTAGCATAAGGATCCTTCCAGAAGTACAAAAATAGACTTCCAGTCCGAAATTGAACCAAGATTTCCAAATGCATATCTCAACAATGAGTGTAGAAGTGCACACAGATCTTATTTGGAAAGACATTTATTTCCTTGCGTGATCAGTAGGGAAAAAGTGGGGAGACTTGCATCATTTCCTGGCAGCTCCACAGCTTCCAGCTCCGTGCTTGGTGTGACTACTGCTGTTGTGCCAGTACACCAGCAGAGCATGCCATTGCCAGCATGGATACTCACATCTTGGCTAATACAGACTTTTTTTTACCACTCAGCAGCCATGTTCAGATCTTCATTATCGCTGAGCCAGCACCTGGGAACACAGATCCTCTTCCACACGCTCATATTTCTTGCACTTGGTAATCCCCATTAGAGGTCCTAACATGCATATATTCCATGTTCACTTGAAAGAAAATATAGATACAAGGGAAAGACTGCTTCCAGGCCACTGTGAGTTATGTCAGAATATATTCAGGGTCTGGGAACTGAGGGCTCACCACAGAATTTCCCCACCCACATAGCACTGATGCACACGTTTCTGCACACATATAAATCTCAGAATAGAGAGATCCCATCGTTTAAGTGGAGTACATGCAGTTGAACTTTGGCCTCTATTGCTTTGACTACAGCAGAAAACAAGGGTTTAAAAATAAGGAAATGTTTGCCTCTTGGAAATTTTCTGAGCAATTAATCTAAGAATTATTGATGTTTCTAATTTTGTGAGCAGAGGGAGGATCATCAGTCACACTCAGAAATGCCAGCTCTGTGCTGATAAATCATAAAGTGGGAATGACTGTTTAATGAAGTTGCCAGAAGAAAGATTTGCTGCCAAAATCAAAGATATTGCTCTATCTCACTCCTACTCCTTCATCAAGGAAATTTCCAAGAAAATTCTGGCATTTCTCCAACGTTGTCGAGTGTGGGTTTTTTTTTCTTTCTCCTTTTTTTTTTTTTTTTTTAATTTTTTTGAATACTTGTAAACCAACTGCACAGCCAACCTTCAAAAAATCAGAGGAATGACAGGCTCTGGTGATAAAAGGTTTCACAAAGCGTTATGAGATCACTGCAACCAGTTCCCATCTGATCACAAATGAATGAACGATGTGTGGGTTTGAATTGTGCTCCTGATATGATGATAGTTACGTCTCTCATTTAGATTGAGATCAAATGAATCTAATGAAGTGCTGGGTGGTAAACTGGTGATAAGTGACTGTTTTATCATTCTGTGGAGACTAATGTGAAAACATCCCTATTTGAATTTAACAAAGTGACAGATTGTAGAGCACCTTGCATGACATATATACTGTTTCTTCGTGAATGTCTTGTTTTGCTAGAGTGCTCATGAAAAAGCAGTAAGTCTCATGGGGAGCACCCTTCATTTAATACAGAAAAAGCAAGTCGAACATCTGAAGTTCTACATCCACTTTCATAGTTAACAATTTCTTAATCTTTTTTGGAGGATTCTTTTGGCAATTCACAGGAGGATCACTGCCTTGCTCACTGATTTAAGTGACTTTCCAGTGAAGTCATTAGAACATTAAGATATGAGACATGTTTTGTGGAACAGGATGTGCTGTTATTATCAAATAAGTAATTTGTATGGTGATTTTATATGGCACTTTGCAAACAGTGGGCTGATTCTTCAGCTTTTATGCTTTTCTGAGCAGTGGATCTTCACTGATTTTCATAACATTGGTAGTAGAGAATAGAATTAGGAAATATTCTCTGCCTGAAATGAGTGGAAGTGGGGACTGTTTGGGGAGTGGGTTGGGACACAAATTATGGGTGAAGAGAGAAGTGTCAACTAAAGATTCTTTCAGGACATCTTAAAAGCTATGTGTAGCACACAGCAAGAGGCAGACATTTCAAGTATGAGGCCTCTTATTTTTCCTAAGGCATGATACCAAGAATGCAAGAACTTAAGGTTACTGTAGAAAGAAGATTGTTTGGGGTGCACCACAAGAAAAGAAATTTGGAACCAATAAGCTCAGAGACTGAGATCTCTATTTTTGAGATTATGATTGTGTAAATGTACAGAGCGCATGAATGGATCTGTATTGTTGGCCATCATGTAACAGATGAAATTTCCATTACCTACAGGCTAATGGAATCTAATCAGAATCAGAATCTCTCCCACTCACATGTACTTCCACTTCTTTCCATGGCTGAGGAGTGCTGTTTCCCAAGAAAACAAATAAGATCACTAATATGGGAATCAAATGCTGGCGGTGGTGCTGTAAGGAGTTCAGAAACTGCTCCTAGTGGTAGCATTACTGGTAATTCACTATTAAGATAAAAAGAGCAACATGAAATTATGGTGGATGAAGTGGTAATAGTTTGCTGGAAATCAAATGCCTATTTCCTTTGGGTTATTTCAGTAGAGAGAGAGATGCAGAATTTGTGCTATAAATGTCCTACTTCCAAGGTTTCCAAATTCTATTGCTTTGGTCATGACGTGCTTCATTTTTAGTGAACTTTTTCTGTACACTACGTGATGTGGGAAACATCAATGCCAAGAAACATTAGTAGCAGAAAGAGAAATAGAGAAAAAGTAAAAAGAAACGATATGGGTGTTTTCAAAGATAATAGAAAATGTAAGAATGATGGGTTTAGACTTTTCAAAAGTGATACAAATTGTTTGTTGTTCACGTGATGAAACAAAAATTCATTTGTCCAAAACCAGTTATTTGATGAACTTTGTTTATGTCCTCAGAGGATGTAAATAATGAAGGCAGAAACCCATTCATTTTTGGAGAAGTTCATCTCGGTTTTATGGAAAAGGATTTTCAGTGGTAGCACAAAGACATTCAAACAGATAATTCAGATTTTTCAGTCTATTTTCTGTTCTAGTTTTTATACAGTGTTCCCCACTGCACCTTATGTAAAGATATGGACATGTCTTGATTTTTTACATACACAATTATTTTTATTTTACTGCAGGAAAATTAAATCGTCTATACTGTGACTGCATGACAGATATCATTACAACGGTTCCTTCCCCAAACAGTATTGTTTATATGAGCAGCCACTGCTTACACTTAATACGAAGAACTGCTAGCGTTTTGCCTACTGCTAAAAGCAATAGTAAGAAGATACAGATTATACAACATGTCCATACGTGTGTGAGAGAGATGGACACAGAACACAAGAAATTATTTTTGCACTTAATTTGTAAAATGTTTTTCTATGCCTCTTAAGGCAGTTTGCTTACCGACCTTTACCATGTTGTTCAAGCTTCAAATTCATTCCTGTTGAGTAATTTCTAAAATCAGGCAACACACTATGTTTTACAAGAAACAGCAGTCGGGTATGACATGGGCCTGTTTTTCACAGCATGTTGTCAGGACTGGACATCATTCTTACTTACAAAATGAGCACAAATCTTCTAGCAGCCGTTATATCGTACCCAAACTAAACGTTCCAAAAAGACAGTACACAAATTGTGCTTGTAGGTGCCAGAGAAGGCAGTGTGTCCACATGAAATGCTAGTTGTTTACCCCAGAACCTTGGGGTGTCCTTCCAGGCCACTTGCCTTATAGAAAGAAGAGAAGCTGGTACTCCAAGCACATGTCATGAGGATCCCAGCTCTGCTCAGTGTTACCTCTTCCCTCTTTCCATTGCTTGTGTGAGAAATGGGGTGCCTGGAGAGTGCAAATGAGTACAGCTAAGTGAAGAGTTCACCTCTCCCATGGAGAGCACTGGGAATGTTGGCTGTCTTCTAAAAATGGGCATAGAGCTTCTCTAAAACTTGTCAGCAATAGCAGTGCAGGCCTCATATATACGACAGTTTTCTTTATGCTGAAATGGCTATGAAGGATAAACCTCATGCTTACAGGTTCAAAGAAACAGAATGGTTTGAGTAGGAAGAGACCTTTACACATTAGCTCCCCTGCAGTATGCAGGGACACAGCCAGATCAGGATGCTCAGAGCCCTTCCAGCCTGACCTTGAACGTCTCCAGGGATGGGCTTCTGTCTCCTCTCTGGGCAACTTGTTCCAGTTCCTCACTGCCCTGATTGTAAAAAACTTTTTAATTATATCCATTTTAAATGTCCCCTCTTTTAGTTGGAAAACATTTTCTCCACTGATGATATTTTAATTCTGGATGAGTTGAGTAGAGTCACATCCACCATCTGCCTGTCTGAGTATCATCAAGAATAAGAGAGGATATCATCATCACTAAAGCTAGTTGCATTCCTGTTGACAAGAAACTTTTCAGGTGATGCAGCAAATTTTATGAGTTAGGGTTATGGCTGAGCAAGTAGTCTGGATTTTTGGACCACTTTAGGGGCAACTGTTTTTTCAATATTTTTTAGGAAAAAATAGCATAGATGTTGCCTTAAATAAGTATCAAAATGTTATTTTATTGTGTTAGTACTGAAGTTCATCATGCCAATGTAACTTCTCAAATAGAAATCAAGCTATGACTCATCTGAATGAAGTTGTCAGACACAAAGATTTGTCTTCCTACTAATTTTCAAAAAATAAGAAATTATTATGAAACATGTTTTATTTAAATTGTCAGTTTAAAGTCTTTGCAAAATAAAAGTAACTTTCTGTACTGTGGTTTGGAAAGGATCTAGCTGCTTAAGCAAGATCCCTTCAGATGTAGGGGCTGTAGGCTGTGCATATGTCACTGGGAGGATATTTTCTCATACATTCACAGGAAAATCTTGGGTTTCAATGACCAATTCCTTTAATGTAGCAGTATAGAATGAAGAATAGAAGTGGCCTCAAACTTCCCTAAGCAACAGGGAGCTAAAACCATGCCATATGTCACTGACTTTCACGAGCGATGCTGAGCAACAGAAAATCAGCCTGTTCTGCAGTATTACATACTGCCCCAAGTCATTAACACAAAGCAGATGGCTTTGTTGTTGATTAGAGCTGGTTAGAATTTGAAATTCCCGATCCATAGGAAATTTTGACATTTATATTTATTTTCACTACAAATTGGAACCGAACATCAAAATTTCCCAGTGAGATGGAATTTAAAAATTATTTGGAAACACCGAAACACATTTCATTGCACTGGTAATAAATTGTGCTATCAGTAATGTCAAAACTGTAGTAGTACAAAATTTAACATCTAATATAAAAGTCAAAACAAAATCAATAATAATGTCACCCTGAAACTTTTAGCTTTGTTAAAATGAAATGATAAAGTTAAAACAATTAATTCTGACATTTTTCTAGAATTTTTTTCGGAATGCAACACATTTCCACAAAGCACTTTGACGTCAACTCAGCAGCACTGTTGGATGGAAATGAAAAAAATGTTCATCCAGTGCTGCTCATAAGCTCATCTTGCAGATACAAGGATGTAAGAATTCTTAGAAACAATGTGCGCAGTGAAAAAATCAGTGCTTTCTCGGCAGTTAAAAAAGTTCTCTGGAAGCGGTTCTCAAAAATTATTACAATCTCTACAAAATTACTTCAGTCTTAAATGTCGTCTCTTCCTTAGGTCCCTCATGTTCAGACACACTGACAGTGCTAGGTGCTGTCATGGACATTTGTATTCATGAAGTGGTAAACTCCAGCATTAACTCTGTGCATCATGTTTCCACCTCCTTAACAAGGTTCTGGTCCTGGCTGCCAAGACCTCCCACTCCCATTCTCCTGTTGCTTGCTTTCCCTGAGAAAGTTCCATGAAATTTCTTCAATATGGAACAAAAACCCTCAGTTTCTTTCCAGGTAGAACATCATTCCTTTTTCCATCTTTAAACACATCGCGTTTGGCAGTTAATGGCTCAGGATTTTTCAGTATCATGCTTTCATTTTATCTGTCAACACCGAGTCTCTGCTGTGGGATAGGAGACCATCTGTTAGCAATTTTTTTTAGGGTAGAGTAAGCACAAATGTCACTCTTTAGGAGTCACATGCTATTTATTTACCAAGATAAAAAAATCAAGATCATGAATTCACATCAGCTTCTCCTGTTACTTTGTGCAACAGTAGCTTTCTGCTTCAGTTTCCACTCCCTCCCACCAAGGTATTGCATATATAGTTACATAAAGGGACTGCGTGAGATGTAGGACAGATTAGAAACCCGATAAAGTTGCTGCTAGGTGAATTTGACGACGGGTCTGCTTGGGTGCACTGGGGAGGGTTATGTTACTGCCGGTGAGTGCCTTACACAAAGAGAAAGAGCACTTCAGAAGAGAGGAGAAATAAACTGTGTTCGATGTAGCTGAGATGTGAGAATCAGGATGAAGGCAAATTGCAGCGAGGCAGACGAGGAGGAAAGCTCTTCTAAAGTGCCCAGGCTCTTGTTAGGCTTCAAAATAAATGGTGTTATTTTCTGAGAGATCTCAGCTTGCTGATTACAGATGCTTTTTGAGAAGCTGCCTATTACACAGGTGTCCAAGCAGAAGATGAGCTTCTGCTGAGAAGGTTGAGGTAAACTGTGGTTGAAAAATGTGACCTCAAGCATTTCAGAAAATATGATCCTGAACAGAATTGTTAAACAAAGAAACTTCGGGCTCTAAGTTGGTCTCGTAAAAGAAGACAAAATCGCTGTACAAAATGTGTGCCATTCATATCTTGATATATGGTCTCCTTTGGAAGGAATGCCGTGAGATAAAGCCACTCCAGCTGGAACATGCTGAGACTTTCTGCCAGCTCCCCTGCAGTGAGCTCAGCACCGGTGTTTATAAATGCTGCAAGTGTTCTGTGTTTACTGAAACTGCTGAATGGAGCAAAGTCTGGAAAAACATCCTCCTAACGATGGTCATCCTAATGTACGGTGTTAGCAAAGTCTCTGTTGTCCTTGGTCTTGAAATATTGGGCAAAGGCAAGCATACTTCTGCAGTAATACTCCTTCTGCAGAGTTTGAAGAAATCAAATCTATATATATTTATATAGATTTATATAATGCACAAAAGGGTCGTCTCAAGTCAGCCAAGACAAAGAGTTAGTCATTTTAAAGACCTCAGGTGGCTCTATCCAGCATTAATGAAAAAATCAGTAATTTATTTCTTACAAAGCCTATAGTGGACTGCCATTCCTCAGCTTTACACAAAAGAATAATTATGAACCAAAAAGTACATGCATGTCATCATGATTTTTATTGTAGTGGGTTCTGAAACAATGAGGGAAAGAATGAAATGAAATAGGGAGACTCTTTGGGAGCCTGGGAAGAGGGTTTAGCCAAATTTGTATGAAGTCTTCTTTTATTTGATTTCTGTTATCTTTTTTATCTCCGTATTTCTCATTCAGCACTGGAAATATTACTGTGAAGCCTTTGTTGGGCAGCCCTGTAGGATGACTAATCAGCACATACTGCATTATTTTTCACAAAGCTCACAGGGTGATGGGTTTCTTCTCACTTACCAAAGTACTTTGGATAAATCCCAGGCACACAGCAAGTCTGGAGGCTGGGGTCCCCTCACGTGCACAGGGAAGCATAGGGTTCAGGCTCATATGTACCCCTTGGAAGGTCATTGTAGGGCTTGGGAAGGTGGACTTCTTTATGCGCAGTTCCAGTAGTCACTTCTCTGGAAGTCTTCACTACTTGTCTATGTCTATATGAAAACAGAGGTTATACCTAATTGAGTAGAAAACCTTCCTAAAGAGCTCTTGTTGAGCTGCTCTTTGAAGTGGTAGAGATTGAAAGGTCTGGAGCACAAATCTTATGAGGAATGGCCTAAGCAACTGGGATTGTTCAGTCTGGACAAGAGGTGGCTCAGGGAGACCTTATTGCTCTCTACAGCTACCTGAAAGGAGGTTGTGGCAAGGTGGAGGTCAGCCTCTTCTCCCAGGTAACAGTGATAGGACAAGAGATGATGGCCTCAAGTTGTGCCAGGGGAGATTTAGGTTGGATATTAGGAGACATTTCTTCTCAGAGAGAGAGGTAGTGCATTGGAAAAGGCTGCCCAGGTAGGATGTAGTGTCAGCATCCCTGGAGATTTTAAATAGAAGTGTGGATGTGGCACTGAGAAACATAGTCAATAGCTTGGTAGTTGGACTGGATGACCTTAGAGATCTTTTCCAGCCTTAATGATTCTGTGACCTCACCATCTGTGTGGATTGCTCCCCAGGCAGCAGCAAGCAGCTGACTGCCAGCAGCTGGAGAGCAAATCTGGTTGATGTCCCTCTGCAACCCAAACCTGATGGGTTGGGATGGCAAGACAAAGCCCGTTATATGAGCAAGAGCAGGAATAGTTCTCTTCAGTAGATAAGTTTGTATGAGCAGGGCTTTAAAATGGAAAGTGTTACCGACCATGAACACAAGTGGAGTTACTGCACACTTTGCATATCTGCATAATGCAAGCTTTCCCCTCAGCTCCTAATAGCAGAAATACACCTAGTCGTATCTTCCTGTACCACACGCTCAGCCCTGCAGGAAGCAGTTTGGACTCAGACATCTCCTCTGTGCAAGGGGGCACAAGGGCATTAACCCTCTGAGTGCTTGTGTCTACAGCACTGCATTGCTGAGAGCAATATGATGAGATGTTATCTAGCATCTGCCGCTGATTCTGAAGATCCTGGTAGTAGTGCATTAGCATTTATTGACAGGGGCAGTGCCTTTCTGCTCCTTGTCCTCTCCCACTCCCCTCTCCAGCTCTCATTGCTAAAATGCATGAAGGAATTATGATAAAAAGAAACAGGAGAAGATGTAGCAGGAGCAGCTGTAACATTTCTCTGCAAGGGTAAATCTGTAGGGATAAAAGCCTGGGCTTTTGATGTCATATCCATAAGCGTCTCCAAGTTTGCAACTCATGAACACTGTGCAGCTGCTCCTCCTTGGGCTGCCCACCCCACTTCAAGAAGAGCCGTAGAGGTTTTGCTGTCACTTCTCGTCCTTGGTTTCTCTTGGGGGCTGTAGCAGGAAACCCAGGAGTGAGTGCTGTCCAAGGGGCACTTTCTGCAGGGGAAGGTCCCCTTGAGGGGGCTGGAGGACAATAAAGTTTTACCCTGTGCTGGATGTTTTAGGCATGGTGTACTTGTTATACTGCACTGCAAATCTGTTTACTGCTCTTCCTTGTGAATATTCATAACAGAATGTCAGATTTTTTTAATGAATCTTGCTTGTGAATTTTATCCATTTTTTTGCTGTTTGCCAATATCATCAGATAAACTGAGAGTGGCAAGGCTGAGAATTTTAATCAGCATGAATATTTTTTAAAGTCCCTGTGTGATTTGTAGTAAGTTGTATTTTCTTTCAAAAATATGATCTGAGATACTGCTCTAAAAAAAAAAATAAAATGGAATAAAAGCAGCAGAAGGGCTTGTTGCCCAGTCAGGGCTGTGCTTGGGAAGGTTGGATCAGCGCCGATGTCCATCTGTGCAGTGTGCTGCGCTGCGTGGAAAGGTGAGCCTGGAGAAAGAAACCCATCACTACTTTTGTTTGTTCTCTTGGAATTGCCATGGCATTCTGATGGTTGAAAAGCTCTGTCATCGGTCTCGTGAAAAATTCCACACCTAGGCCTGATAAGAGCTAGCTCTAAATACTTGATGTATGGAGCATTCTCTGTGCATTTCCTACAGTAACCAGCAAACAGATTCTTCTCATAGCAATCACCCAGCAGTGGCATTTTCCTTTCTGATCTTCTGTGGGCTGAAATGAGATTGACCTTTCCAGCCATAAATGCATTACCAATACCAAATAATTTGCCAAATAAAATTGTGATGCCTCAGAAATAAGGCATCGCAATATTATTGCGTCATGTTGTCCCACACAGCAGTCATTCGTATCCATTAAATCCAGCATTGTTGTATCAGAGGGAGAAACTGCAAGTAAACATAATCATTAAAAACCAAATCTTTTTGTTTTGTATATCTCCAGTATTTATTTTTTCAGGATTGTCGGTGTTTTACTTTGCCACTGATTGCTATTCACTTCTTACTTGCTTTAATTATTTGCACCTCACAATTTATTAGAACTTTGAGAGATCTTCAAGAGGTGATAAAATGTGGGGAAAATGCCTGAGGAGATTCAGATTTATTTCATTCTTTGCATTTATTGCTGCCATTGCTGACTGGAAGTCTCTTAGCTCACTGTGCTCTGCCCATAATCCAATCTATCCTGAAGAGGCAGGCAGCAGTTTACAAAGTGATTATAAGGATCTTTGAGTGTCCTCAAGGATTTTCTGTACTTGGCTGCAAAGGCATTTTGATCTGCTGTTGATGGAATGGGCACAATAAATCCCATCATTATGGTTCCTAGAACAGCACCTATTAATAATGAACAAATCGGAGGGCAAGGACCATAAAACAAATTGATTGCAAGTGGGCTCAAGAATAATTGTATGGCTTTTGACTGCGTTGCCTGGTATCACAGTGGCGATGAGTTTCTGCCCCTTGCTGAACCACATACCATTGGTTCTGCCTTCGTGCCTGGAGAACAGATTTCTTTCTGATGGCGATGTTTTGCAGCTACCAACAAAATGCAGTGCATTCTGTTATCCTGTCTTTTTTTGATTCCTTGATAAAAATGCATTATCAGCTATGTATGCATTGTTTTTTGGTCTGAAACACAGTGTTGGTTATCTCACGAAGGCCAGAGAGCGGGTACTATTTTCATAAGACTCCAGACTGGAAGTACGCAGGCTGAGCTCTGCATTCTCAAATGTTTGAGGTATTAAAAAGCAGCAAGGGATTATGCTGCTAATGCCAGCTCACTCCCACTGCAGCTGGCTTGTGCGTGGTTCAGAGATCTTCCCTCCCTCCTCCAACGTCTGCAGAGCATGTAGCCCTGGGGCTGTGGGGCGGCTGCAGGCTGCAGGCATGGGTAGATGCCAACTGCTGTGGGATTTTGCTGGATTGCTTTTATTAAACTGATGCTGCTTTAAACCAAGACTTGCCGCTTCACTTGCCCAGGTGCTTTTCTATCCTAACGGAAGACCCTGCTCCTGCCATTTTGCTTAGTGTGTCTAATGTGATCTGCTTGCTCCCATGCTGTTTACTGGGGATCCCAACAAGTGCCCACTGAAGGCAACACAACACTCAGCTGTTGGACTGGGTCTAGAGAACAGGGACATTTCTGACATTTTCAGGGTATTAAGAGTTTGGATGACTGAAGTGGTAGGTTTTCATCAGGAGGAAAGGTGATAGAAAAAAATTACCTTTGAGGTAGCATCTTCCACTTTCCAAGTGTTTTGGAGATCCTTTGAGAAGAAAAGACATCATTTGGATTGAGCTAGTCGTGCAGACCCTGGAGGTGGGCAGGAGATGGAGGAATTCCCAGTGGGCAGGACTCCTCAGTGTGTCAGCCTCCTGTCCATGAGCAGGGAGCATCCTCTCCATCAGCTCTAGGAGATCAGACATGCAGCTGGTGGAGCCTGTGGAGGCATGGACAGATCTTAGATGGATCCCACCATCTCATCTCTGAGAAATAAAGCTTTTAGGTTGCTATGGTTCAAGAACATAGGAGATAAAGGAGACAGTCCTCCAGCTGCCTTGAGGAATTCAAATTCACCCTGTGCAAATTCAACTTCTTTCCACAGGAAGCAATAAACATCAGTTAGGGGGAGCCCCTATTTCTCTTTCCTGGTGTCACATAAGAGAGGCAGGAGCTGAGCTTCTAATAGTAGTAAATTTCTCACTAGCTGCTGCTGTCACTTAATGATTCTGTTTTATTCTATGTTTTTTTTAAAGTATTACCTTGATCTAGAAAGGACATTTTACTGAACATTCATTTGCCACTCCAGGCATCGTTCATAAATCCATCTCAGCAGCTCAGAGACTCTGTTCTGACAACAGCGTGGGAGTCTTGTATAAATTATTTTGCAATTCTACTTAACTTGTCCACACATCACATTTTAGTTGTGACTGTCATTCCCCTGATAAATTCTCAGGCAGATTTCTGTCGACAAAGCGTACCTTCCCACAATTCGGGTATAATGCTAAACTTCCAGGAAAAATGATGGTGCTGTCCTTTGGAACCAACACACTCAGGCTCTGAGACTTAAAATCCAAACACCTCCAATCACCAGTAAATCTGCTGCACAGTGTGATACGTAGCAACTTGCCTTAAATAAGATATAATTAAAGTGATTTAACTGAAATGGTGGAGATAAAAGATTTTTTCTTAATGGTTAATTTCATTGAAATGAATTTCCAATTTTGTTGTCTGGATACTTCATTTTTTTTCTCTCCTTTTTTTAAAAAAGGTTTGTTTTCAAAGAGTCATGACCACCCAGACTACTATTACTCAGTAATAACTCCAATTTCTGGCTACAAGGAGAATTTTAAACAAAACAAAACAAAACAAGAAAAAAAGAAAAAAAAAAAAAAACCCTTGTAGTTTGGGGCAGGGGAATCCACCGTTCATAAAATCTTCCCAGATTTTATCTGCATTTGAAATAAAATGGGAATTAGTCCATGCCAAACAAGAGAGGCAAAGTATGGGTGGCTCTGATTGACTCATAAAGATGTGTTGAGAAGTTCTTTGGAGCTCCTTGTTTCTGTGCCCATGGTAGGTGCACTCTGATCCCATTTTGGAGCAAAACCAAGTAAAAACAATTATTTGCAGCAGCCTTCAAATAAACAAAATAAATAAATAAATAAAATAAAAAGCAGCTTTTTTGGGGTGAGGTCCGTGAGCCGGTTGGGTTGGCTGGAGGATGTGCTGCAGCACACAGCTACCAGTCAGCATGCACCTCACATCATCCATTGCTTGCTTGGTGATTTAAAAGGGAAAATAGGATGGCAATGAATTCAGTGTAACAACAGTTCTACATGCTGTGAAAGTGCAAAATAAATAACATGTAGGAGAGGCTTGTTAGTTTTTTCAGAGTATACTTGTAGTAGGAGACACTGTAAAAACTTTCAGTTGATTCCCAAGTGCAAACCATTGTCAGAAAACTCCAATGCACTGCTCTTTTGCAGCCTTCAAACTAATTGTTATTAATAACTTCGAATGTTAATAACTATTATAACTAAAATGAAGGGCTTTTTCCTCTGTAGGTAATATTTTGACACCAACATGGGAAAGCAAAACAGCAAGCTACGCCCTGAAGTCATGCAAGATTTGCTAGAAAGTACAGACTTTACAGAACACGAGATCCAGGAGTGGTACAAGGGCTTCTTGAGAGACTGCCCAAGTGGACACTTATCCATGGAGGAGTTTAAAAAAATCTATGGGAACTTTTTCCCTTATGGGGACGCTTCTAAGTTTGCGGAACACGTATTCCGCACTTTCGATGCCAATGGAGATGGAACAATAGATTTCAGAGAATTCATCATAGCCTTGAGCGTAACATCGAGAGGTAAACTGGAGCAGAAGCTGAAGTGGGCATTCAGCATGTACGATCTCGATGGGAACGGCTACATCAGTAAGTCAGAGATGCTGGAAATCGTACAGGTACGTGCTGCTCAAAGGCACCCCTTCGCCTCCCTCATTCCAAACAAATTATGGAGCGATGCCAGAATGAGAGCTGGGTGAAAAACTGTGGCAGCACTGAGGGTTGATGTTCTGGGTTCTCTGTATAATGCTTGAATGTAAAATGTTATTTCTTTTGGCAAAGGTTTGTCACAATTCATCCTACAGCATTAGATATCCAAGCTAAGTTTTTCTGAGTGGTACACTGCATGGGAAGCTCTCTTCCAGGAGCGATGTTGAGCCAGAGCAGAGCAGTTAGACTGCTGATCAGTGTGCTTCTGCCCTCTGGGAAATCACTGCCAACTAATTACAGTTAATTACAGTTGGACCAAGTAGGTATCTTAGATTAACCAGATAGCCTACTTTTAATGAAGGCAGGCTCCCTCAATAAGAAATCTGCTTTGAAATCATGTTGTTACGAAAAAACAGCCCATGTATTTTAAAACACATCTAACTGTCTAATTCCAGCATGGTCTGCATACTTAATGCAGTACTAGCTATCTTCATATTAACTTGCCAGTACAGATAAACCTTCTTTGTATAGATGAAGTTTCCATACACTACTTCTTTGGATGCATTTTCTTGTGCTGTTAATAGGAGTCCCACCTCATTCTGTCTTTCTCTAACATATTTTTGCCCTTGAGGGACATCATTCTACTCAAAGCTTTAAAACATTTTTGGTACAGTAGTGTATTTACACAGCTTGAGTTTGTGTAATGCAGCATGGTTTAAAAAAAAAAAATCATGTTATCAGATCCTTCATTTCATTGGTAAGTTTGCAGTGCTCCCTATGTACTGTATAATTCAGATTTGTATTTGTACTGGAAATGAAGGGAAAAGAATACACACAAATTACAGCCTGTGATGGCAAGCTGTGTGTATGGAATCAGTGTAATGTGTGATGCCCTTGTCTTTCTGTCAGGATCTTCTGTGTCCTCCAAACAGTAACAAACACACTTCTTCAGTAATAACAGATATGTGGCTCAGTTGCAAATGTAGAGTTGTTGTGTTGTATTCTACCAATTTTCTTTTGTGTTCCAATTTCTGGGGTAAGAAGCAGGGCTGCCCTGAGTGAACAGACACCACCCAGTCTTGGTGCAGTGGAATATTTGCATTAGAAGAAACTCTATTCCTTCAAATCTTCCACCCCTACGGGCAGGGTAACAGGCTGCCAAATACATTTTTTCTAGCTATACTTCTTGTCATGAAAAATAAAAAGAGAATCCCCAAAGAACTAAGAAAACACAAAACAAAGACCAAGGGATCCCAGCAAGGGATCCCAGCCCTAGCAAGTGCCCTCTGCTTGGGAGGAGACACACCAAAGGCTGCCAACAAGTGTTTACAAGAGGCCTAAGTGCCCAGTAGCAACATACATCCCCAAATCAGAAGGTTTACAGATACAGAGAACAAGGACACAAGTGTGTTCATATCAGATTTAAAGTATCGATGGCCGGGATCTCCGTGGTGATCCAAGCAGGAACCAGCAGAAATAGCAGCTTTTCCCAGTGACCACAAACCTGCTCACCAGCATGCTTTGAGGCTTGGCCTTCTTTATCATCATCTTGGTATCAAATTATAGCACTATCTTTTACAACCATGCTGCCATCTCAAAGTGAACCTGCAGTATAGGAGGCAGTGGGAGCCTCTAGCTCCTCTCTGTTGGGTAGGATTACCAAGAGAGTGATGAGGTGCTGGAACCGGCTGCCCAGAAAGGTTGTGGATGCCCCGTCCCTAGAGGTGTTCAAGGCCAGGTTGGATGGGGCCCTGGGCAGCCTGGTCTAGTATTAAATGGGGAGGCTGGTGGCCCTGCATGTGGCAGGGGTTTGGACCTTCATGATTCTTGAGGTCCCTTCCAAGCCATTCTATGATTCTATCATTCTATGATTTGTTGCATGGTTTCTGAAAGTACATTCAGCTGAGATCTGAAATCAGGCAGGAAGTGCCATTTCTTGCTTTATCAAGAGGTTCCTTTGATGTACAGTGATCAGTTTTATAAAAAAGCAGCTAGTAACTATCACTTTCATTTATGAAAGATGATCATTTTTTTAATATGGAAAGATAGGATTCTGTATTAATATCTTTGTGGATGCCCTCAGCTGCTGATTGTGAAAAACAGAACTCTTTAATATCTCCGATATATGTCCCAGAGGAACCTATTACAAGTCCCTTATCTAGTATACATTTGCATATTGATATAGCAGAGTTTACTATGTTTTCATCTAGATTCTTGTTTGAGACAATATATCAAAATGAATGGAAAAAAAAATGCAACTAATTTAAATAGTAGTTTTTCTGAAAAATGCTGCCCCTATTTACAGCTCCAGGGATTACTGCATTTGAAATAATGTGAAAGAGAAGCATGGAAAGCTTCTCATCTTTTTCAGTCTGTTTTCTTTGTGCTTGGAAAGCTATTTCTCCACAGCCATGTTCTCTATAATGCCGATGGTTACATACATTTTCCTTCTTAGTACCACCAACAGCACTATGAACAGTTCAGAACAACTTTTTGAAGCTACTCTAATACTAATGCCAGTCACAGCACATCTGCAATGTACTGCAGAAGGGGCTATGATAGTCTGCCCTCCTGATTGACCTTGCTACAGGTTCTCCTGCTCTATAAATGCTTTTCACATCTCTTATGTGTTTACCCATAATCTAAATAGCTCAGAACATTCAAAAATAACTGCAAACCAGGTAGAAGATTTGCTTTTGTTCCCCTGGCTGAAACTGGATGTATTTGGCAAGAATCTCTTCAGCTTCAAATAAAATATGGAAGCCCTGCGTTGGGGGTGCATTTTATTCACAGTGTGGAATCATGGGATTCACGTTAAGAGTCCTAAGACAAGAGGTGAGAATAACACTTTCAATTTAATACAAAACACTCATTTCACCTGCTGGACCAGGAAGAAACAAAAGCTGATATGGGAGGAAGCAGAAGCTGATACAGCTTTCAGTAAACACAGTATCAAAAATGATAGAATCATAGAAGCACAGAATGGCCTGGATTGAAAAGGACCATAATGATTATCTAGTTTCAGCATTCCTGCTATGTGCAGGGCTGCCAAACCCATTGGGATTAAGAGGAAAGCAATTTTTTCAGGTTCTTTTCTCACTTCGTGAGATTTCTAGCTGTCAAATTAATTTTGATTGAGGAAAAAGGATTGCCTCAAAATTTGTGCTGTCATCATACACTTCATGAAGGAGCACTTCAACACTTTGCCAGCTCCAGCAAGAAATCAGAGACCTCACAGAGGTTTCTGGACAGTGTTTAGCAGTGCCAGTAACTCTACGCTGAGCAGCAGCTGGGAGCAATGTGTGGTGAAGAGGTGAGACTTGCTCTAAAGCACCCACTGCAGTTGATATAAATGTAGGTGGAACATGACAGGGAAGAGCTCTGGGAAGAACCAGGCAGAGTGGATGTAACAGGAGCCTGTGATTGGTCTTAAAACCCTTTCTTAGTGGCATTCAGGGGTGCATGGGAGCTGAAGAGGCCTTCCTGGCAGAAATCCACCTGGGAATTGATAAATGACCAGCTCCAAACCTTGTACAGTGTACCAGGTACCAGTGGCTTTCTACTCCTGTGCTGTGAGGCTGAGCAATTGTTCTCCATGTGGATTGGAGCTCCCACAGCCTTTCAGTGCCAGATTATGCAGCCCAGGGTTGGCACAGCCAAGTTCCACATGGTTACTGCATGAAACCAGCTTCCTTCGAGACTTGCCTTTCAAACCAGTAATAAAAAGCTCTGTGTAGCTGCAATGAATTAATATGGGGCAAATCTCTAGATTCTGAATCAATTTTAGCTGGCTTTTACTTTGGGAAAACTTCCCACTGAACTTCTGAGTAAGGACAGAAGAATTTGTCCAGAGGAACCATTTTCAGCATGAAAGGAATGCTTACTATGTTATTCCCATCTGGCTTTCCTAGAATATCTCATCTGTTATTCCCTTCACACGCCTCTGTGAAAAGGACCCTGTGGGATGAAGTCATCTTGAAGAGGTTTTTTTTGTCCTAAAAATCTGCATATTCTTACTATGGTTACTTTGACCGAAGTAAACACGCCTGCACTGCTGCTCCAGGGCATTCCTCCCACACTCTCAATACAGACTCTTTGCTTTGCTGTCCTCTCACCCTGAGCAAGGGAATGACCTCTCCACCTCTTCCTCCCTCAGACAAAAGCTAGACAGCCTAAGATGCTTACACAGGGCAGCTTTATGAATCTCATCTCTGCTCTAACCCCTGAGAGGCTCACATGCTGATTGGGATGAGGCAAGTGCAGATTCTTACTGACCACCTTATCCTTTTTTTTATCTGCCTCTATTCCCTCCTTTCTGCATCTCCCTCATCCTGATGTCCACTTGCTCCCATGTTCATCCCTTCTACTATTCTCTTGGTCATCTGATAGTCAAGGCTGAGTGGAGAGCATCCCTGTCTGTTCTGCAGCTCATACTATTGCACCCTGAATCTCTTGGGACCCTTTGGGCATTCCCACAGCCTAATTTATGATGATTAAAAGAGTGTTCACCACCTTCCTATTCAGCCAGCAACTGACCATGCTGAATTATTATTCTGCTCTGGTCTGTAAGCAGCATTACAGTCTCAGGAGATGGCAGATGAGGAAATCTGTAGCCTCGGCATTGGTGGCATAACTGAAAGAGCAGATGTTTGACTGCACTGAGCATAAGTGATGAATATTTAATTAAACAGATAAATGCCTTTCTTGGGGTGTTTATGCTTCAAATTATTTAAAGGCTAGGCAATTTGAAAGGTGAGCTGGCTCTGCCCTCAAAGAAGAAGCCAGTGAGATGGCTGGGGCAATGGGTGCTCGTTGGTCTGTAGAATGTGCTGCTCAGCAGTGTCCTCCAGCTGGTGAACCTATGCAGAGACACTCCTGGGGCTGTTCCCTAGGGATCGTCAGCCAGAAGTTTGGAGTGTGGCAGGCAGAGTGCTTTCATGGATGGAAAGTGAGGCAGAGGAGCTTCAGTGAGCCTTCTGGGTCTTGCAACAACGATTCAGCCTGCAGGGCAAGAGGATGAGGTGAAGAGACCATCACTGCTTCTTGTTTTAAAATTAACATCACCTCTCTTTTAGGGGCAGCTAGGATCATGCGTGACTAACGGTCCATGCAAAGAACCACAATGGGTGGGACCAAGACATCTGTTCTGTGTGAAACAAATTATGAATGGTGTTTTTCTAGCTCTGTAGGCATACAAAATGGCCATCTCATTGCTGGTCAAGCCTTCCTTATTTGTGAGACTCAGCAAAGGTGGGGATGAGTCATTGCCCTCCCACAGGCAGGATGCTGACTGAGGGTGGGGAAGGCAGATGGGTACACAAAGTAGGGTGAGGGATAGGAGAGGTGAAGATAGAGCCTGAGTGGCTGAAGTGCTAGATTGGCTTCAGGACTGAGACAGGCTGAAGCACTGGGCAGCCCACAGCATGGAGGTGAGCTGGAGCATGGGACAAGACCTTGGTGGTCTTTCTGCTCCCCAGGTCTCAGGATCTGCCAGTGCCTAAGTGCTCTCCAAGTGATAAATTCATCCAAAGGCTGTTCTCATAAGGGAAAATGCAATCTTGGTCCAAACTGAGATTGTGTTCAATGGGACTAAATAAGGAACCACTTTAATTCCTAAATGACTATCCCATCGAAGAGGGCAGCTGCCTATACTTGTGTCTCCCTTCAGCATCCACAGAACATGACCCAGCTAATGTTTCCAGGGTATTTTATGCCTATTTCGGTCACCAGGTGGTAACTATACCCCTACGCTGACCTAATGTGCTTTTTACCAGCTCTTTGCTCGTGTCATATCACACAGGCAATCTATAAGATGGTTTCTTCTGTAATGAAGATGCCAGAAGATGAATCAACACCAGAGAAAAGGACAGAGAAGATCTTCCGCCAGATGGACACCAACCGTGATGGTAAGCTCCCTCCAAGATGACATCAGACCCTTCAACCTCACTGCTCTTGCTCTAGCCTTATGGTCAAAGCCATGGTGCCTAAAGATCTCTCCTCACCCCTTTGTAGGCAGCTGTCCTGCTGTCTCTGGGACTTAGAGGTGTGTGATGCTCAGAAATACTGCTTAGAAACCCACATCCAGGTCTTTAATTTTTCACACAATTTTTTTTTTTCTTGTCAGTTCATGGATTTCACACTAAAAGATGGTAGCCTCAGAATAAACACCTAAGTTCTTCCACTGAGGAGTTGAGCATTGATTTGCCTGTATTTCAGGTTTTTAAAAACCCTTGCCCTTGTCTGCTCACACCTGGAAGGGTGGTTATTGAACCCAAAACAAGTGAAACTTCCCTGCATTTCTGCCATGCAACTCATCTTCTCAGTACTTTGTATGAAAGTAACTTGTATTTCCTAAAAAAAAAAGTAATAATAAATAAACAAAAAACAAACAAATAACAAAAAAAAAAAAAAAAAAAGAAATTATTGAACTGTGGGAAAAATCAGTGTGGCTGTGGCCTCTTTTCAAAAGGAGAGGTCTCTCCATGGTCTGTGGGACCAAGCACAAGCCTCGTGTGAGATTCTCAGGTACTCACTCTCACCTCTGTCATAACCAGGGCTTGAATGTTTGGCCTTAGCTCAACCCTACCTCAGTGTAGGAGGATTAGGGCACGCTCCTGCCTTTTCTTTAAGGCATCGGGAACAAGATGTTGCTGGGGGAGATGTGACCCCATGTCTTCTTACTGATCAGTGAGTCTGACTGCTCAGCACAAGCCCCCACAGAAAGTTCTCCTCTGTGGGTGCAGCCACCATCCTCTCTCCATCCTTCCTCCAAACCAGCATTCCGAGAAAGAGACCCATCTGCCATGCACCCCCAGGGATTTCCCTTGCTCCCTGCCACATTCCTTTCACCACCCTTCTCTGCAGGCTTGGCAGGTGTGCAGTGACCGTCCATGCATGCTAAGTCAACGTGTCTCTTTTCTAGGAAAACTCTCCCTAGAAGAGTTCATCCGAGGCGCCAAGAGTGACCCATCAATAGTGAGACTCCTGCAGTGTGATCCCAGCAGCGCCGGGCAATTCTGAACCCAGTCTTTGGATGAATTATGTATCTGCTTTTTTTTTTTTTCCTTGCCAAACAACATTCATGGTAGTGTTGCCTCTGTATGGCCAATTATGCCTTCTTTTGTGGCATCTTATAGCTTCTTTTGTTGTGGATTAATTATAAGAATGCTGAATTGCTCTTTACAATTTGTCCAGAGCACGAGCAGTACTGTTTTAAACAGATATTGTGGTGTTACCATTGTTTTAAAGATTATTTTTTTTTAACGTGTCTATTTTGGAAAGTACACTTGAGAAGGACAAAACCAACAACAAATCCTTGGCAACAAGACATAATGACAGGTTTTGGGTTGCTGCTTAGTAGCTGAGTATTCACCCAGAGGACCTGAAAGTGTAGCAGAGATTGAAGCAAGAGGGTTATGATGGGGTAGGACTCTCCTGGGATCTCCTCTCCTGCCCAGGAGGCACCAGTGAAGCTCAAAGACAGGATGATGAATGTGCACGACTGGTGAGGGCTGCACTGTCTGCACCCCTGCACCTACGCTTCATTGTTTCGATGCTGTGAACATTTTCAATGTTGTAAAGGAGAAGGAGGAGAAAAAAAAATAATGCAATCAACAGTTTTTACTTGGTTTACAGTGGTTGATTTCACATGGCTTTATCTGAAAATCCAGCAATTTGCAGTCCTGATCCCAAAATCCACAACTGATGATACCTCTTGCCATTTGGGGTCAGCAAAGGCAGACATGGATATTAAAAACTGGGTATTGACAATGAATTTAAGGGAGATACATGTTGAATGTGAAATTTTCAGGTTAGTAATAAAGTAGTTTCTGCTAAGGAGAGCGGGCATTCAGCCAAGGAACTGATGTACACCTGCGAGCGGCTAGAACCGAAGAAAACCAGCTATTTTGAATGTTCTCGTGTAGTACGACATTCTGGGGGTGTTTTTGTCTCTCTCCACATAGCTAATACAGTTTCCAGGCCTGCTCCTTGGGGAAGGCTGTCATCAAAACTTGTTTTAAGCATAAAGTTGTAGCATTTATATTTCCTTCATTTCAGTGAAGTTCAAAAGTCTGTACTAAAACAAGGAAATGGTACGCTTTATGGTATATTTATATATATAAAAATTAAAACAAAACAAAAAAAAAAGATCAGCTCTGAGAGAAATGTTGAATGTTTATCTTTTCGCCTAGATGCAGGAGTTCTGAAATTTGCTGCTGCAAACCTTTATCCTTCGGTCAGAGTTGCTGCTTTCCAAGCTAGGACGCAGACATGGGATTTCTTGGTAACTGTACAAGTGCTGCTGCAACAGAAAGGCTTTAGTGACTGGAGGCATTATGCTGACTAAATTGGCGTTAATCTGTCATTAGCTGAAGGCTGCTCTGTGATCCTGCTGGCGAGGTGTCCATGTGGGCAACTCGCAGCCATGGGGAGCCGAGAGCTTGGCAGTGTGACCTTTGCCTGACAGGCAAGGTTGGCGTTTTGTCAAGTGACCTTGTAGATGCTAATCCCCAGTAGCCTTAATTTAAAATAAACTAAGTAAAATAAGTCTGCTTTGCAGATGATGATTCACTAACTAGAAGTCATGAAAAAGTAGCAGTGTGAATAATTTTTTGTTGAACACTAGGTAGCATATACAACTAAGAGAGAAGAAATTCCAAGGCTTAATTTCTCATGATCATTTCCTTTGCCAGGATTAATATGCAAAGCATATTAAAATAAAATGAAAATAAATTAAAAATGGCATTGTTAATCAGTTGTACCAAAACGATCGTGAGTGGTTAATTACATTCAGTGAGTATGTTCAGATATGCACCTTTGTCTCAAATGACTGCAGAAAGTCAACCGAAAGTTTATTCCCGTGGCACTAATTAAAATCCTGAGCAGAGGGGTGTGGGGGAAGGTGAGAAGGTAGAAGCACACAGGTGCACAGACATGAACAGCTTGCAATATTTAGTGCTTTCAGCTGTTCTGAGCATCACAGGCACATTTTGCACTGATTCTTACAGTTGATGAAAATGTTCCTTAGCTCTTGCTCTCTGACCCTCATCAGATACCCTGTGAACAAATCTCACGCTGCAAAGGAGATCCTGAGCCTCCCTTTCCGTAGGAGAAACCTGTGTCTGTCACCTCCCCACTGCTGCCACGAGCAGAGATTCTACAGAGCACCTCCAGGCTCAGTGCAGGCCTCCAGCTCCAGAGCAGCCCAGGCCCACAAAAGCTGGCATTTGCTGGGGATGAATTTGAAAATGTGATTGTAACTTTTAAAACTTTGCCTCTTATTTAAGTGTCTGCATTCCATCTCTTTTCAGTTTTATGAGGCGTTTCTGGCCCAGAACCTCATCTCAGTTTGGTTTTCTTGGTAGTTTGGAGATTTCACGTGTTGGTGCTGTACAGCGTGTGTGTGAGAGCACAGCCTGCCGTGTGACCGCGGACCAGTGGAGATGTAATGCTTTCCACAGCTCACGAGGTCTGGAAGAGTGAGAGGTAGCTTACAGCTGCAGAGAACTTAGCTGGAGATAAAAGTATTGTATAAACATTTACAGACTGAACTAAAGTTATTCTTTTACCTGACTACTGCTGATGATTGGTACTGTTTTAAACTATTTACTGTCCCTTTCTTTCCCTGCATCTGCTTGTACTTTCAAAGTGAGCAGTAGCTGAACTGGTTATGGGAGCATCTGCAGGCCTCAGAGCAGCAAAACTGCGGCGCTGCACACAGCACTGGGGTTTTCTGCTTTGGTGCCATCAACGTTTGCAGTCATTACTGCTTTTGTAACCAAAATGACAAAATGTTTTATAAACAAAATGACACGCCCCATATAAAATAACACAGCAAGATAGATGCTTTCAAGAGATCAGTTAAGAATACTTCTGGACAGGAAGGCTAGCAGTCTGTATGTGCTACTGCATGTCACCTCTCAGTTTTGTAGATACATTGCCTAATAGTACTTGTGTGTGGAAAAGGTAACCTTCACTCGTGCATCATCCAAACGAATTAATGAGTACTTTCAGCTTCTACACTTCTTCCACACAAAACGCCAGTCCATCTTTTCAGCATTCCCAGCTTGGCAAGTTCTGGGCCGGAAAATGCCAAGCAAAGTCCATGGCTTGTGTTACTTGCAGCCCTTGTAAATCCAGCATGTGTGTGTTGTTGTGAGCTTGAGAGGGCCCAAGGAAAGATCTGTTTTGACATTATTTGGAGACCTTTGAGTTCAAAGCAGTGAATGTTCCTGAGATAATGGTGCTGTGCTGTTCCTCTTAAGAGCTTTTAGGATTTTTACATTATTGCTGAGGCATTTTGTCCTGTGTTGTTCTCTGCTAGAAAGCATGACGTCCCCATTTGCAGGACACTGCAGCTTAAAACACTAAGCCAGAAGTGCATGGCTCCTGTGGCTGGAAGAGGTCTGTGTGCAGAAGCAGTGCCTGGGGGCACACAACGAGCTCGCCCATCCCCAGCCCCCATGAGCTGAGCTGTGCCCTTCTCGCTAATGGAAAACGTGCAATGCTGGGGCTTAGCTTGGTTTTCTTGTACTACAGACTAAGTTAAGTCGTATTACTTTGCATTTGCCACGGGCTGAAAGCACACGCATGGGCAGAAACCTGGGCTAAGCTGACTCATGGAAACTCGTTGAGCGGTGGTAACCTGATGTCGAACCCTAATCCGCAGACTGAGCTGAGCTGAGCGTGTGGCTGCTGGCCACACACCACTCGGTACATGTGAGCAGGGCAGCACGGTGACGAGTGGCAGGTCCCCAGGGACACGTGGCTGTGGGAAGGGAACCCCTACATGCAGCAATGTAACACAGTTGGGATAAAAGGGGTACCCTCCTAAAGTTTCCTTTTGAAGCTTGGTGTAGGGATATGAAGTAAAGTGAGCTGACAGAGGCTGGGTGAGAGCTGTCCCCAACGCCGCCGTGCCAGCACCTCCTTGTGTTTCTCTCACAGTGCTGCTTAGGTTTCATTCATCCAGGCGGTTTTTGGGCTCAGGAATTTGTTGTCCAGGAACTGGTGCAAGGCCAGTGGAGAAGAACATTCTACCTGCCATTAGCACAACCACTCAGATGTGTGTCATACTGGGTGCGATCTCCTGTAGGAATCTGGAAGTGGAGAAAGGCAGTTTCCTTGGTATCGTAGGCAGGCAGAACTTGCGTTCAGAAACACAGAGAAACTTGGCAAGCTCCAGGCAGCTGAGAAGGGCTCCAAGTTTTCCAGAGACTGTGCAGCAGCAGACAGGTGCAGAGCAGCAGTACGCCAGCCCCACAGCTACCACAGCATCTTCTAGGGCTACTACAGCATCTTCTAACTGAGCAGCTTTGTCGTGTGCATGCAGTCAGAGGTGCTAGCAAAATACTCTTTAAGCACCTTTAGCACAAATGTGCAGCTGCAGAAGCAGAGTAGCTCTGCTCTTCCTTGCATGGCAGCAGCCAAGCTATTCACTGTGTCCCAGTTAGGAAATACCATATGCTCCTCCTGGGAGCAGTTGGTTCCACTTCTAAGTATAACTGCGGGCAAACCTTCTGGGCAGGAGCTTTCCTCTTGGCCGTGGCAGACAAGGGGGAAACTCCATTTAACTCTCAGAGCTGGGGTTACAGTCTGCAGGCAAGTAAAGGTGAGAACAGCTGTTTCAGGTGTGTTGAAGAAAAAATGGGGCTGTAGACTGATGTGGAAGGCACTGACATTAGGTATCAGGATCATCACTGGAGTGGTTGTTAGACCCTTCTTGCACTGAGAAGAGAAAAAATGTCAGATGTGAAGGGAACTCCTTGTCCTTTGCAGAACTCATCCCAGGTTACACTGGGTGTCTCAGCTGGCAACATCCCTTGCTCCAGCCTCGTTCTTGTTGCTGTTGGTTCCAAATTCTTCATACCAAGACAGGTATTGTTTTAAGGATGGGGATTTTCATAGCATGAGAAACGCTCTCCATACCTTAACCAGAAGCAGCCAGGCAAGCCAATGTGTAGTTGGAATCAAGATATCACCTGTAAAATGTTGGCTAGTGCACAAGAAGCAAGGAAAAAAAAATAGAACTTGGGTTGTCCTAAGAAATGTGCAAAGACAAGAGCAGTGACAAACAGTGAGTTGCACCACTACCTTTAGACCTTGGTCTGAAGCCCAGGGTGGAGCTCCTCAGTAGCTACAGGCAGCACAGAAGAGCTCCTCTGTCCTTTCCAGCCCACAGGACCTCCTGGGCCCCAGGTCACCAGGTCACTCCAGCTGAGGCTGGAGACTTGGGGTCTAGGCATGATGGATGCCATCTGGCCACCCTTCCCATTGCATTCAATTGCTGCACGACTCAGACACAGCTGAGATCCTCCCCTCGTGCCCTGATTTAGTGGCAGAAATGCTCCCACTCTCCTGGGTCAGGCACTCAGGCTCTGAGCCTTGTCCCATCTCTCAGCTGCCATTCCCACCCTCTCTCTACAAATGAATAACAAACATGTGCCTATGGCAGCCATATGAACCACGCTTAACTCTGATAGAACGACTTCTGTTTGGTTCCCAGCCTCTGGCCCTCCTGCGTGCACCTTGCCAACCACACTGTTTATTTACTTATTAAGTAGCGGTGGTATTAAACATTTCAAGAACATGCCACACCTCTGGAACAATGTGGTTCTCATTACCATTGATGTGTTTGCTGAGGCACTTCAGGCTGAACCTGACCAGTGATTGCCTTCTGCTCACATGGTTTATTCCACGGAGGGCTGATTTCTCCCGGCAGGAACAGTGTCTTCCCATGCGTCACCGTGCAGCACGCCGTGCTCTGATGCTGCCTGGAGCGTCCAGATGCTGTGGTCCAAGAGATAATTTTGGTAAAATAGAATAAGGTCAGGCAGAAACTCTTCCTGCCGCCTGTCCAAAGCACGTATGGATGGTGCAACCTCTGTTCCTCTCCTTGCCAGGACTGGGTCTGAGCAGTATTCAGGGCTGGCCTCACATTCCCCCACTGAATGGGATGATGGCGATTAGTAAACCCACCTGAGAAAATCCTCTTAAATTCTTATCTTCGATTGTGTTGTTAATTGGCTGCACTTAGAGGGAAGATTAATGGATCCCACACGGCTGTCTGGGGGAGAACTTGGGGTTCCTTGCCACCAGCACCACCTTTTCATTCTCAATCATGAACTCCTTCCTGTTTCCAGGATAACCAAGCAGTTTTTATTAGGATCTGAAAGAAAAGGCTAACAAACAAATAATCCCCCCCAAACCAAACCAAACCAAACCAAACGCCAGAGTTTCGATGTGCTGAGGGTCTGAGGGAGCTGACTAATGCCATTGTGCAGCATGTTAGCCATCGGAGTGCCCTACAAGATCATGTTTCTTTGGCATCTTCTGGGTGATTTCCTTATTCATCTTTCAGTTGTTTTCTTGCTTTATTATTTATTTTGGAACCTCCCCGATTCAGTCCTGCTATCACTCAGCCCCTACACTGGCAGAAATCTTGGTGCCAGAGCATTACGAGCAAGGTGGGCTTGCAGTGCCTACTAAAAATGAAGTGCTTAATGAAGTTAGGGATTATTTTTGTTGGCACATTTCCTGCAAGAAGACTGAGTTGCATTTCAATATGTTTATTTCTACCACTTGCTCACTCCAATTCCATCCACACACTCCAGTAGTTTCTGTTTGTGTATTCAGTGCTATTTTGCACTTGAACCCAAGGTGACTGCTGTGAGTACGTTCTGACAGAAGCACTCGATCTTTTGATTTTTAAGTATTGCTCAGTAAATAACATAATAGATGGAAAACAAAATTTGACTGTGTACATTTGGACAAATAAGTCTGATGCTGCAGAGGCTAATGAGTGGCCAATAGCTAATGAGTCCAAGTGTCCCATTCCCATTGAGTTCATGGCCATTCCATGGGGAGAGCTCTCTCACCACTGCCCCCAGGCTGCTCCTGCACTGCAGCACGGAGCAGAGGTACCAAACCCAACTTTAAATAAGCTGCCACAGGCAGACTCACTGCAGCAGCACAGAGTTCAGCACGTCCTGTGTCTTGGCAAAATCAAATACCTCTCTAGAAGAATTCTTTGTAAGCAAACCTCCATATCCTAAGAAAGACTTTTGCAACTCAGAAAGGAGAGGGACAACTATGAGTGAAATGAATTTGGTTCACATCATTTTCTTATGACTGTCTCAAACTGTTTGTGCCCCACATGTGGTTGCCTGTAGCTATCGTGATGTTCTCACTTCTCTGTCCACTTCTGTTGTGTTTTCCTGCGGTGATGCTCTGAGACTCCAGCTGATGCTCACTGGGCAGCACTGCCGAAGGGACACGTGGCAGTGGTACCTGCAGGGAGGCTGCAGACAGCACTTGGGGTTTGTCTCTGTGCCGTTGGATGATGTAGGAAGGTGTACTCGCGGTGACATGCAAACCTCACCCCCACAAGGAGAGCAGATGACCAACTCATAGGAGGAGACCATGTGGCAGAAGGCTGTGTCTGTGTTTGTGGCCCAGCACGCACCCCATCCCCGCTGCTCGCTGCCAGCTAGGACTTGTCTGAATTTTTAGTGTCACAGCAAAGTTTTCTTATGCTGAAACGTATTTGTATCATGCAACTTCCTCAGAAAAATACCCAAAAGATGATCTCTCTCTGACTGCCCTCTCCTCTCGAGAAACTCTTCTCTTCTGTACATATGATATGCAGAATGTATGGAAGTCTTTCCAGCGTTGGTTTGCATTTCTAAGACTGTACTAATTAACGTGTGATACTATTGTGTTTTTGTAGTGGCATCTTTGATGTAAGATGTAAAAAGTATTGAAAATGATTTTTTTTTTGTTCTCGTTTGGCTTTTAGAGCTAGCACCAAGGACTGCATGCTCACTAGGATCAGCCTTTCCAAGGGCTGTAACTGCACACAGCGCCGTTGTTTGACGTGTAGTACTGCGTTCTCATTTTCACAGGGGTCAGTTCTGAGTGGAAACTTCCTGAAAAGTCTGAGCTTCTGGCTTTCTCTCTCTCTCAGACTCAAGCTTTTGATTCACAGGCAGATGTGAGACCCACACGGCGGTCCCCAGCCCTTGTCCCTCCCAGAAGCACCCAGCCCCACTGCCATCACCTCCAGTTGGGTTGACACTGTTGGCCGCATCAGGACAAGAGTTGGGACTAAAATTGCAACGTAGTTAAATGCAGCCTGAGCTGCAAGTGTGAGGTCAGAATCCCATTGGGGTGCTTACCATAGAGTTTGGGGTCAGATACTGTGGGATAGGGCCACCTGAGGGCTCTGATCCACATTTCTAGGCAGGCTCAGAAGGCCTGTGGGCATACTGGCTCTGAGAGAGATGCTTCTCCCAGTCGTGTCCTGGGCCAAAAAGTAAGACATGCTGCAGCTTACTGATCCCTTTTCCTTTCTTTTTTAACTTTATGAAGGAGAAAGCAGCTCAGACTGCACCTGACAAAGTGACTGACTTCAAAGCATGTTTTTCTTCATTGTATAGACACTCACAAAACAGCATTGTGTGATTAAAAGGCGCATTTGTGATAGTTTCTTTTCCAGTGCCAAAATATATAAGCAGTATTGTTTGAAGGGAAATAATAAGAATTTTTTTACTGTATTGTTATTACTGTTGAACAAATATTGTTTTTAAATGTTAGATTTTGAAGAATTTTGTATTGTAAACTGTTTTGTGACATGGTGCTTTTTCATACTGGAATTATTGATTGCACCTAAATATGAATTATTTTGTTTTCTTATATAAATATGTAACCTTGAACAATTTCAATGACAACCAATGTACGGTGGATACTGAAGGTTCACGCAAATTCTCCTACTGAAATCCCCTAAGTGTTCTTTCCTACTAATAAATATTCTGCTGCAGCCAGCTACGAGGATGTGCTGTTCTTCTCCAAGCTGGAGCTCCACGGCCCCCTCCTGCCCATGGCTGGGCTGTGTCCAGCTAAGTCAATTTCCAGAGCTTAGTGAGGGGCTTAAGCCATGCATGGGCACAGGCAGCACGTTGCAGTGGGAGGGCTGCCGGCTCCAAGGGCGGCTGTTTCCTCGTGCAGCCACAGGCATTTGCTTTAAGCTCCTCACATTTTTACCTGGGTTAAATTTGGAGCTGGGATTAGCACCAGGATGCTAAAAGTAGCTTAAATACCATTGGGAGGTAACTGAAACCACTGCTTGTTTCCACCTCAGATCCATAAAACCCAGCTTATTTATGAAACACCGTGTTAATATCAGCTTGAAAGGGGCCGGAAGGTGGTGGCTGATGGAACATCTGCTCAATGGCCCACCCCAAATCCAAACCCAGTGTCTGAGAGCGCTGCCCAAACGCTCCCTGAACTCCGGCACTCGGGGCCGTGCCCACTGCCCTGGGCAGCCCGTTCCATGCCCACCGCCCTCTGGTGCAGACCCTGTCCCTGACCCCCACCCGCCCCTCCCTGACGCAGCTCCATGCCGTTCCCTCGGGCCCTGGCGCTGTCACACAGAGCAGAGCACAGCGCTGCCCCTCCGCTCCCTGTGAGGAGCTGCAGCCGCCATCGGGCCTCCCCTCAGCTCCTCTGCTCTGGGTTGCACAAACACAGCGGCCTCAGCACTTCTTATATGAAACACAAGCTGTAGGCTGCCATCAGTCTTCTAAAAATTCAGTTAAACCCTACACGAGGGAATGGGTTTGCCCTCTCCCAGATGATGGGCAGCTGAAGCACACCCAGCTACCTCAGAAACACGGAGCACTGCTGAAGTTGTGGTGGTTCCCATCTGCGGCAGGGCACTTCCAGCCACTCAGCCCCCTAAAGCATTCGCATCTCAAGAGCCACTAAGTAAAATGACTTCCTATAAAACACTATTAAACTTCTATCGCAGGCAGCGCCCAGGAAATGAGATTACTTTGACGAGCGCAGTCAGTCTGTGAAATATGTAAGAAATAGGGCATCACACCCCTGTTGGTTGCTGCTGGAGTACAGGCACTGGCTGCAGAGGAGCAGGGCAGTGCTGAGGCTGGCAGCAGGCAGAGTGGTTGCAGGAGGGGATGGGGTTCTGTGGTTTCCAGTGCATCTGGAAGAAAAACCTCTTTTGCTGTCATCTAGTCAGCTAGACACACCGAGCTATGGAGCACCATGTGCCTCAGCGCGTGATACAACAAACAATGACAAATACTTTTCACAATGATTAGGAAACGCCAGGTTTTCCGAGAGACAGCCCTTCTTTTAAATCTTGGCAGCTGTGAGAACACTCCTCTACCCAGACGCAGGTGGATGAGTTCCCCTCTGGTGGGGATGGCGATGGGTGGGAGTAAGTTGACTTTTGGAGCCACTGGGTCTACAATTCCACTCTGCATTGGCTGAGATTGCTGGTAAATTGACTTCTTCCCTCATCGCCTGGGAATCTTCTCTGGGAAGAAAGGAGATGTCGAGGTTGGCTCTTGCATGGCAGCTCATTCCAGCCAGGACTTGCCCTGAGCAGGAGGTATCGGCTCCGATCCCTGCCACCCTTCAACACAACACGGCTGCCCCATGCTGCTTTCACAGCTTACGTGTTTTTGCCTCCTGGGCTCTCATTTGGAAAAAAAAAAAAAAAAAAAAAGATAAATGGTGGGAATCAAAATGGTTTATGAAAGTGTTTTACTGGAAGAGGCATGGGCCAGTATGCATCAGTGCTTTGGGCACACAGGGCACAGTGGGAACAGCTGTGAGTGCCCCGTGCTCACAAAGGTGCTACTATCAGAATTTCCACTGGGTTCCCAGGACGCTCCAACATGCCAGGAGATCAGGATGGGAGAAAGTTAGCATTGCCTCCATTAAAGATGTTCACCTCTGTGTCTCTCCACTGACTGTAAGACACCAGTCCCCTTTACACCAAGCTTCTGCTTGGTGACATGAACACAGGCCGCAAAGTCCAGCCAACAAAGGAAGCATGTGCATCTCTTTTGGTTGTACCTTGATGCAAAATCCTGCTGATATGGAGAAACCTATAAAGGAGAGATGATCTGAGGGCTCCAGGCATGCTCAAACCCAGCCTATGCCTTTTCTAGACTTGCTGCAGACTGGCAGGGAGGAAGGTTCTGCCCTAAATCATCTCAGGAGTTCAGCTCATCTCCTGATTACTTTGCTTGAAGAGCCAGATCTGGTGCATCAAGAGGGATCCTCTTTCTTACCCACTTGTTTGTGATCAGATTCCTCCTTCCACTTGAGAGTTTTTGCATTTGAATAGTTAAGATGAATCTAATAATCCTGTCCCAGCACTCTTGTGAATTCTTCCCACCAAGGTTGGACAATTTCACATTGACACTTAAATATTCTGCAGAAAAGTGGTGAGGAAGAAAGAAAATGTGTACACCTAGGAAATGGAAGACTGAAATACTACTGAAGATTAATTTTCTTTCCTCTCCCTATTAATCTCAAAAAATCCACTGAAGTGTACTTCCTCTGTTGGGATTCCTCTGCCAAGTTTGTTTGGTTACAGATTGAAAATCTGGGGCAAACAAAGGAAGAGAGAGAATGATTAATAAACTCATATCCATTTTGCTAATGGAAAGTTGACCTGAACCTATCTATTCCAGGGGAGCTGGACTGGGGCTGAAGTCACACCACTACTCTTACATCACATCTGTGTCACCAGTAGGCACTATCTAAAAGTGTAAAAGCTGTATGCAGTGTTTGGTGATTATTTTTTTCAGCTTCTGCACTTGTTTTCTTGTAGCTTGGATTCCTACTTTCTTCTTATTGGTACATTTTCTGGGCTCACTCATAGGAACTCCATCTCCACGCCACAACAACAGAAATATTATCTCATACATAGGAATATTTATTTTTTTCCTTCTTAAAAATGTACAAAAAATAAAATAACTGTATTTACAGTTTATCAAACCCCTCTCCCAGTTGCAACACTATTAAGTTACTTGAGCTATTCCTTAATATAAAAGCACACTATTTATACATAGTTTGTTGTTTGTCAGAGCGAGGGCTTGTTACAAACTTTGGCACAAACACTCGTTTGTATCTTGTCTCAATTCATAGGAAATGGAAGAGCATATAAACATTTCATAAGCTTTACATTTAAGGCCCTAAGATACTCCTTCCCAGTTTCATACCAATCAACATACAGCTTGTCTGACAGCTGGAGGGCTGAGTTTTTACCAATCATTTGAATTCATTTATAGCATTTAATACGTCCACAGACTGAAAGAGGAAAATGTACAAGAAAAGCTCTTGATCTCTGAATTCCATTGATCAATGACTTAAAGGGAACACACAGAAAAGAAAAAAAAAGAAAAAAAAAAAAAAAGGAAAAAAAGAAAAAAAGAAGCTATTTTATTTTCTTTGTAGTTAACATTCAGTGATAAAAAGTCCTCCAAAATACCTTGATGGGAATGCTGCCATACATCAACGAAGTTTCGCTGCAAGGATGCACTACATTTTGGGGATATAAGCACCTGACTGCGTAAAAGGAAAGCAAAATCTGAGATTTGGGTTTTTATAGCAAATGATCAAAAGGACGGACATAGTGCCAAATCTGCAGCAGGAACAAAGGCCAGAGCTTAGAAGGCTACTCTGCCTTTTGCACCTCTCTGTCATAGTCTTTCACACAACATCTACAGACACTGCACTACTCTCGCTCTTTGTATGAAAACGATGGTGAGCAGCCTCGAGGCTGCACTAGATTCCAGCCTGTCCTCCTGTAGAAGGAAATGAGTTTTGTTCTCTTGAGTAAACAACCATAGCAGTGCCACAAAAGGAGTCAACAAAGACATTCCTGTCTGGTGCTAAACGACAGCCAAATCTTACTTACTTCCATTTAACTCCTCATATTTGGAAGACACGGCATCAATCAGACTTCTTCATGAAACAAAAGCAACACATACATTTTAAACATTAGACAGATACTTTATGGTCCTTGTGGCCTTTGAATGGGTCCCTCCTTCAGAAGTTTGAATTTTGGTGCTGGCCCTTCCCAACACCGATATCCTGATTTTGAGCAACAAACCCTCAGAGGTGGTGAACCCTGAGAACTTGTAGCTCACCATGACCAGCACCGAGGTTCAGGGCTTCTGTGGCAGCTGATGCTGTAACTAAACTGACCGGGTGCAGGGTGATTTACTCTTCATAATTATTTAGATGCTTGTGATGCATTTGGCATATGGAGCAGAAAAACAAAGTCCTCTGGCCCCTGACAGGTAAATGAAGTTAATGAAGATCATCCCTAACTAGCTTCAGTAAAATATTCTTAGTGCCTGGATAAGTGCTATCCATCCTCCTCAGCCCTGCTCTCTCCAGTGAGACTGTAAGATGGAGCTAAAGGCAGGAGAATCAGCTCTCTCGCTACTGACCAGGAATTTGTACACTTAGAGATATATTTAGAAAAGCTTTCAGTTAATCTTGGAAACAACTTTCCTTCCCTGGACAGTGCCTGACCTAAAGCTCCTAAAATGGCATTGGAAAGGCAGCTCTGCTCCTTAAGCTCCAGCATTTCCTGGAGCATTGCAGATTTTGCTGATCCTATACTGTGAGTTCTGGTGAACAAATGCTTGACAAAAGCCAGCAGTGTGCCTTGCAGCCCAGAAGGCCAACTGTATCCTGGGCTGCACCAACAGAGGGGAGGCCAGCAGGGCGAGGGAGGGGATTGTCCCCTTCTGCTCTGCTTTCATGAGGCCCCACCTGCAGTACTGGATCCATGCATGGGGCCCCAATACAAGAAGGATGCAGAGCTGTTGGAATAGGTCCAGAGAAGACCATGAAGATGCTGGAGCACTTCTCCTATGAAGAAAGGCTGAGGGAGCTGGTGTTGTTCAGCACTGGCACAGCTGCCCAGAGAGCTGTGGGTGCCCCACCCCTGGAGGTGGTCAAGGTCAGATTGGATGGGCCCTGGGCAGCCTGAGCAAGGAGGTGGTAGCCCTGCCCATGGCAGGGGGTTGAGGATGGGTGTGTTCCAAGGTCTCTTACAACTCAAGCCATTCTGTAATTCTAGGATACTGCTCCTCAGAGCTGGACGTTGCAGCATGTAGCAGAACCTAGCTCTAATTACCAAAGAAGAGAGTTCCACCTCTATGTAATACAAGGATAAAATACTAACAAGGGTGCTGGTGCTGCCAGGACAGTCCCATGCTTCTCTGTGAACCTCAAATTCTCACTGACATCTCCTAATGCGGCACACCACAACCCAGCCCCAGACACCACAGGCACTGATAGGGGCAGAACCTGGGCTCAAATCCTGCATGTGATTACTGCTGAGCTTAGCACGCAGCCTCTGCTGGGACATCGTGACCAACTGAGAAATCTCAGTTAAATTCCTTGGAATCCCAAACACCATTAAATAAGAAATAAATACTAGAACCAACAGCATTGCTCACAAGTCCTGTGTACTGGCCTCAGTTCTTAATGCCGCCTGTCGAAACTGCCCTGTTTTTTGGGAGTGGAAAAGTATCTGGGCTATGTCAATGAAGACTTTTTATCTGAGTCTGAGCCAAGCAGAAATAAATGAAATTACCCTAAATCCACTGTATTTCTAAGATGTCCATCCTTAAGCAATGTAGCAAAAGCATTTTACTGGAGTATGTATCCATAAAAAGACAATGGAGTTACTACACAAGTCTGCATCAGGAGCAGAAAGAACACACAACAGATGAGTAGACAACACAGACACTTTGCTTTCCAGATGCGAATGGATTCTGAATGTGATAGCCCTGATACAAGTAGCAGAGAGCTTTCATAGGCTCTGATAGTGCAGGAGCTTTGACAGGTACCTGACATTTATGTTTGAAGATTCAATTTTAATGGGATGTTATCACTAATGAAATTAAGAAATTGCAAGAGCTTGCAAGACAACTGATGCAGAAATATGATAGAATCAGACTGGTTAGCTTTTCCAACCACTTTGCTTGGATGTAAATAGCTCCCCACAGCTCAAACCACTAGAGAAAGAGCCCCATTAAACTCAGCAGTGTTTCTTTACGTCATTAACCAGCTAATGAAAAAAATACTGTGACTAAGTGAAAAAGAGTCTTTAGAAGGAAGAACTAATAAAACTCTAAAGGTTGTTGGTAGGAAAAGCCTCACATTTCTGCCTGTCTCATGGGATCCCTGCACAGTGCATGGGAAATGAAATGCTTACAACTGAAAACCGCAGGACTGTTCACTGTGTGAGGAGCAATCTAAGGAAGAGGAACTGAAAAGTAGAGAGACAGGTGCCAGGTTTGCATTTGCTGGGGACATTCAGGCCTTGGACTCCTTTCCTGGTATGATTAGGCTGTAGCCTTTCTCTCTCAGAATTCCTGCGACAGATGTGGAACTTGATGGTGTGCCTGCATAGTTCACCCTGGGTTCAGATTCAGCCTGTAAAATATTTACATCAAGCCCAACTTTTTACCTCATTGAACCGCGCTAGGAATCAAAACAGAATCATTCCATGGAGATACAAGAGCAAACTCCCTTAAGAAGATGAGTCTGAAGTTTCTTGCAGTCTAGAGGAATGCTTCAATGAGCAGTTTGTTGGGGTTTGAGACAGGCTCATTTTGAGAGCCCTCGCTTCACCAAGAGAATAGGCCTCTAGGCACACCAGACACAGGGGTGCTTCTATGATTTGGTGAAAGCTGGATGGAGTACTCAGGTGTCTATGTTTGGGACCTGGGCACCAAAGGTGGGTCCCACAGTGACAGTGCACTCCAAATGCTGTAGCACTGTTTGCTCCAATATTTCAGTATAAAACTGGGTGGGCAGGGATGGAGTGCACGAATGCAGACAGTTATCAGATTCTCAGTACACACTCCTTAACAGATTGCAGAAATCTAATCTTCTAGGAAATATTCTGTTAAACCCTAAGCCCAGTACATACAAAAACATAGTGGCAATAAACGTGCCCACATACAGTAGTTAAAATATATTATTGCATATTATAAACATTATATACAAGGTTAAAATGGTTTCTTTACCATTTACTTACAAGTGACATTTGTAGCTGAATGCCTTACTTACAAGTCCTCATCGCTACATGCTGAGAACTACCAGAGGTATTTGGCAAGACTATACACTAGAGAGAGATATGGATTGGTCTGAGCAAGTGAACTCTGTCAGCCACTTTCCCCACCTTTAGCACTGCACCAGTTTTTAGCGAGAGGAGAGGACTACTGGCAAAGTGATTTACATCAGATTTCTGAAACTGGACCAGTAAAGTTCCTCACTATATTTTAGAATGAGCTTATCCACACTAAAGCATGGACTAAAATGCTGCATTTCACATTTGCAGTGGGTCATCTGGTTACAAATCTGGGGACTGGTAACTGCTTGTACATTGGAGAGTGGGGAGCAATAAATAAGGGACCAGGTTAACATGAGTGGCCTTGTGCTTGACGAACCCAAGCCTATATGCAGTAGGTGTGCACGTGCAGAACGGACAATATTTTCAAAGCAGTCTTGTAACAGTTTCTCTGATCAATGTCTGTCAACTTCCATAGGCATCTTCTGCTTTCCAAGAAGAATGAAATGCTGTGGGTTCTTTATGAAAGGGCTCTGTCTGAGGCTAGATCTCAGTCAGTGTGATCTTGAAGCCTTCAACCACGCTTTCCATGTGCAGGATGAATGTGTCCTCGTTGGAGTAGTGCTCAATAATGTTGTCATCCATGTTTACCAGGATACTGGTGACAAAGGCAAAAATCAGTATTTTCACATACTAGAACAGCGAAAGGGAAAGCCATGCACTCCACTGCATGCACACACTTCACTGACTTCAACATGAAACATAAGAGACTCCAGCATGTGCCAGTACAGGGACAAGATGGGAAATGATCATCAAAGTCTGCCCCATAGTCCCTTCTAGCTTTTGGATTATAAGTTGCAACTTGTGCAGGTAGTTAGATATGTGTCAGGGCTGGGATTTTACGACTTTACCCACTTCAGGAATTGCCTGCAGGTGCACACCAGATTTTGTGCAGACTCAGCCAGCATTTCCTACGTGCAGTGTCAGATCCCCAAGTGCATCTCTTTTTCTACTCCCCAGCCATGCCACACAAGCTGCTCCTCCTCCATGATATGAGTCACTGACATGGGAAAGCAGTGCAATTGGTGATGTGCACACAGCTCACAGAACTCAGCTCGGGTGCAAGAGTACTAGTACAAGTGTATAGGAGTGTCATCCTCACTTTTTACCATAAAGGATTTCTTCCAACAAACACATCACTTGGAAACAGTGTAAGAAAGAAGCAAAACATGGCAAATCTCACCTGTATTTTCAAAAGCAAAAGAAATCATCAGACAAAACATTGTCCTAAGTTACAGTTAGAGCCAAGAATAAATGACTGACTTAAAGTGATGTTGCTAGAATATTGATGTTATTTAGCAGTAACAAAAAGTTAAAATAGAGATTCAGATTTATGATAAAGCGTAGTAGCCTAGCTATTATAAAACCACAGCTGTGATGCTCATGTCTAAATTTACTCAGTTGAAAGCCCTGCAGCAAACAGCGCTCTCCCTTGTGCTTGCCTGCCTTTCAGATTCAGGCAGCGGCCCATTTCTTCCTAATGCTGCAGGGAAACTCCATGCTGCATTCACAGCAAAGGCTGTGCCTTTCCCATACCACTCTCCACAATGTTGTTAAGTATACAGCCTGTAAAACAGGCTTTACGCAAATACATTTTCCGAACATAAATACTGCTCTTTCACAGTAAGCCTATGAATGCCAGTCAGAGACAGGCTGGATGTTTCTTCTTTTGCCACCGTTTGCTTTTTCCATAGACAGTAAGATTTTAGGGTTGTGGGCAGGTCTCCTAGAAGTGTTTGTACTGTCTAGTATAATGATGCCTCAGGCATAGTTGGGATCCCTGACTGTCACAGTTAGTTTACTTACGGCTTACTTACCCCTTTTTGCTCTTCTTATAAAGTTTTGCAATCTTTTCCACTGGCAATCCATATTTCTCGGAGATCTGAAATCATCAAAACAAAAGAAATAAAGACTAATGATGAATAGCACCTCACCTCTTGCTTTACATAAGGCAATTTAAACATTATATCTGCAAACTTTGACAGGATAACTATGAAGAAAAGTCTCAAGAAAGAGAAAAGTTACAACTACATTATACCTTCATTTAAGGATGATCTGAGGAGAAATAATCCTAAAAATCTTCAAAAAAATACTAATTTTTCTATCCAGAAACTTGAAGACTACAGTTTTCACAGATATGACTTATCACAGTCTCATTTCCTACTAAACTGCTTGAGAATTAACGCACTCCACAGGTTCAGATTCTACCCAGGAATTTCAATCCCATCAGCAATCTTTCTGCCTTTCCTTGCTATGATTTTCTGAACTCATGGAAGCAAATTCTCCTCACCCAAGGCAGAAGACAGGTGAGCAACAACACAACAGGACATCTATTATTTCTCAATGGCATTTCAGTATCTGTTAAGCTAACAGGACCCTTCATGGCACTCCTTTGGTCTGAAAAGTATCTTCTGGGTACTTTTTCCAGTGGGAGGCCATGGTACTGCACAGACCATATGGCTGGGGAGGTGGCTCAATTACTAGAGTTGCAAAAAGAGAATGCTGTATCATAAAGCATCATCTGAATGTACCCATAACAAGATGAGATGCCTCAGAGAAGTCTGTTAACATGGTAAAGGACTTTCAAAATCAATCCCTTTACATCCACTCACATGATAAAGTAAACAATATAGCAAAACTTCAAATGAAGAATATAGCCAACAAATTGCCAGCATCAGCGAGCACCCTTCACTGCAATGTTTTGGCCTTACTTTGCAGCAGTGTGTTGGCTCACTCTAAAACAAACCTGTGATGCATTCCTGGAGCTGATGTTCCGGAGAACTGAGAGCTTCCTTTCCAAATTATGACTTTTCTTTGAGGGAATGGGTCTCACTACTCACACTTTAGAATAGGATTGTCCCAAGGGGAAGAATAATTATGGAAAAAGGACCTCTTAGTCAATGACTAATGAACTGTGGTATTCTACTGCCAAGAAAAGTAAACTTCTTGCTCTTCCCAGGTTAAATGAGGTTGCAGCTAAATAGCTGACTCTTTTCTTCTGCATCAGAGAACTGAAATGCACAATTAAAAATCCACTAAAACCTGTCAAACATCAGTCACTGTGAAATCCTTTCCTTGTATTTCTGCTCAGATTGCCATTGAGAAAAGTCATATTTTAGAAAAGTAAATGAAAGCAATTATGAAACAGAAAATGAAAAGCAAGCAATGAATAAAACTCAGCACCAGGGACAGATTCAAATATTCTCAGGTTGAACCTCAAACACGGTTCCCATCCAGACAGCCAGACATAGCTAAGAGAATTAATTAGCCTATACCTGCCTACATCACCTATACTTGTATAACTGCCATCTTGCCTACGACAGAATTTTCTATTTAGGAAGTACAGCATAACTCCAAGATATGACAAGCCAATGAAACTTTGACACCACCAACAGTTTCCTCTGCTTGCTTTTTCTATCTGTGGCTAACAGGGGATGATATATTTAAGGAGAACCTGGTAGGGTTCACCAGACCCACCCACTCCATACCTCAGTTTTACTTGTGCCAACATGTTTCACTGCCCTCTTGGATACGGTGCTGGAGATATGTGAAAATGTCACAACTCCTGTGTGAATATGAGAAAATGCTGTATCTTCTTTGGCACGTTAACTCTGAAGCCTAAGGACATTGTAAAGATCAATGCTGAAGAAACATTCTTTTCTCAAAGAGGTTTACCAGCAGTTAATATACAGCATTCTGCACGTTCCAGCATCAAACTTTCCTAGGATACTTGGGATGCCTAACACTCATGCATATCAAATGTTGCTCAAAGTGGTTTGGGACTCTGGGACACCACTTCCTACACAAGCTATGAGTGGTGGGGCCAAGAAAGTCTTGCTTGTCACACTGCCTGTGACAGGTGTGGGATTTATATGAGATGAAGGGATTAGCGAGCTTTGGGAAATACTTCCAGCTAACTGACTAAGCACATTTCTCAGAAACCCCTAAGGATTCAACCAATTATACTAAATGGTGAGCTGTGGAAGCACGGCTTGAAGTGAGAGAATGGGAAAGCCTCCCACTCACTGGCTCAGAAAGCAAGTCTCCAGTACAAATGTGCTAAGTCCTGCTGCAGAATCTGATAAAGCAGAGAGCTAGCATCTGCTAGGGCATCTCACTTAACACCCTTTTATGAAACAGGTTTGTTGCCAACTCGGGGGGAAAAACACTACTGCCAGCCTCCATATAAAACAGGATTCCTTGTCTGATCCCAAGCATGCTACAATACAGTAATGAAATATATCTTTATTTGGGATATTTTCCCTTATAATCTCTATTTTGAAATATTCTGAGCAGAGAATTCTCTGCTTCCTTTAGGATGCCTGAAGCTGTGGGACATCCTTCAGAGTGGTACAGAAATGACAGGCTGGTTCTCCCTTTGGGCTGCAGCCCCCTGGCATGGCAACTCTGTCTGTAGCACACATCTGATTGCAGAAGCCACCAGAAATGCTTTTTGTGCTCAAGTCAGGTTGACATGAAAGATGCAAAAATGACCTGGGCTGGTCAAGGAATGTAGGAAAATATCTCTGCCAATTTATTCCTATGGAGTGGTCTTCTCTGTTGCCCTAAATAGGTTGGAAGAACACATACATATAGACATGTACAATAAACTGTGGTCTAGCAAGCTCTGTTGAACTCAGCTGGTTTTAATTTTAGAAAGACATTGGAAGATGCTTGGATTTCCCAGTTTAGATCATCCTCTGTCATGTTAGACTGCAGCATCTACTGAGATCCAAAGAGTTAACCTCTTTGGATGGAATCTGGATGAGTCTGAAAGCAGGATTTGGACCTGGTCAGTCACCAAATCCTCAGTTTCTTGAATCCTTGCACTGAACTTAGAATTGAGTATTCAGAATATGCAATTACAAAATTGCATTATTTGCTGAAAAGATTGCAGAGAAAGTAGTTAAGAGTATGTAATTTGACAGCTTTTTGGCATTCACTTATCTACTATATCCTACCAAAGAGAATTAAAATTTTATGAGTGTATTCCTTGATCTGGGACATTTTAGATTAGATTTCTCTGGTGCCGAAAACATGCCACTGAATTAGCAGCTGTGCTGACAGAAGTATACAGAAACCTTTCCTGTTTCTGGACCAGCTTTATTTTTATGTTACAGAGTAGCTGGTTACAGGCATTAAGAGGCACAGAATACTGAAGATAAAATGTTAACGTTAGCATGAAGTGTTATGGAAGAATTAAAACTTACTTTTAACTTTCATATAAAGACAAGACAACATCACGTTCCAGTTTTACCACGAATCAGATTGCAGCCCCTGCATTCTGCAGTCACTAACAAACAGCTTTAGCAAAAGAATCATTAGGCCATTTCTGTAACGCAGCTGACTCACCTCAGAGATACCCTGATCTGAGTAGGTGCTTGAGACAATCCCAAAAACTACAAGATCTTTTTGTCTTGTTCTTCTGGCCAAGTAACTCAATCCTCACAGCACTGTGTTTGATACGTGCTACAAGACACTGATGATTTTATGCAAGTACAAAAATATATACTTCTAGCACTCAGCTGAGCTCTCTAGTGGCACTTTCCTCCATTCCCATCTTCTCAGGCCAGGCAGTTTCTCTCTACAGGTCAGTTTCATATTAGTTCCCCACCTAAGCAATGAGACACACAATTGCTTCTTCACCCTTCCCTCATCAAATTTCACACAGATACTAGCCATCAGCTCATAAAAACAGTATTAACTATAAAAATATCCACTCACAACCACAGATAACATGTAACAAGCAAAAACTCAAGACAAAGATGCAGCTTGACAAAGAGACAGGCTTGAGCAGGTCACACTGAGAGTTAGGGCTGGATAAGGCGTGTGAGACAGGAGTATGAATGACCTGCCTGCATTGGCTCATGACATGTCCCTTGTATGCTGAGACAGCACTGCACAAAAGCCAGATGAAATTCACATGGAAACAGTGCATCCTTGGGCCTCTTCTTTAAAAGATGCCTCTGAATGCACCAATGAGCACTGCAGAAGATTCAACAGGTTCTGAATCAGCAGTTCAATAAGAAGTGTTTCAGAAAATGAAGCTTTTATTTCCCCGTTTTCTTGACATTGGTTAATTACTGCCATTCCTCAAGGGTTGGCTCTCCAATAAATCAGTTCTGTACTTTATCTCAGTAACTTGCTGACAGCATTCAGTTTAGAACATCCCAACATTTCAGAGATGTACTCCAAAAAGCCCTTATTAAGTTTTTAATATATCCGAGAATAGCTTCATCTCTCTATTATATTTTATCTCAGCAACACATTGAGAGTCTCAAAATTTTCTTACTAAGAAAGATAAAGTAAGGACATTGGATACTTACCGCTTCCATTAGCCCCTTTACTGTGGGGGATTTCAGCATCAAGGCATCAAACACCTCATCTGTCTCCTTCCTCACATATAAAAGCACTGAAACAGAAAAAAGTCAAACTTGGAGCAAGTCCAGCCAACTAAACAGATGAAACACCCCACATTCAGTAGAAAAAAAACAAATATTAATCCGTGACAGATAAAATGAAATGCTGAAAATGGTTTGCACTTAAAAAGAAAAAAGGAATTTCCTATCAACGGTGATCCAAACATGGAAAACACACCATGGCTGCTCTGAAAACACACAAGCAAAATGCAGTGTATTTAGCTCAATGTGAGAAATCTAGGCATTCAGGAATTTAAATCTCCATGTACTTAGGGAAAAGAAACCGCAGCAACAAATGTTTTGTCCTGTGACAAAACATGCAAGCTAGATCTTCCTTTCTGGGCTTGCATCTTCTCCAAACTTCATGCAAAAGACTGGGAAAGACACTAAAAAAAAAAAAAAAAAAGGCAGAACTACATGGCAAAAGCAAACTAAGCAGGTACAAAAAGGTCACCTGCAGCCAAACCTCACAACAAGAAGCAATAAGAAGGAACATAAATAAATGCTAATCTCTGACAGAGAGACTTGCTGGTTATCTGGCAAAAGCAAAGCAGATGTATATAAACTAAATAGAGATAAACAAAACTGAAAAAACTGAATACTGTACCAGCATGAATTCAGGCATATTTGCAGCAAATTGTAGCTTCTTTGCCCACGTTTTCAAATGATTGGAATAAGGCTTAAAACACGGCTGCCCAGATCAGTTTCCTGTCTTGGTCTACAAAGCCAGGTGTCAGGAATAGTGGCAATTTTTGCATCTTCAATTTAAAAGTATTAGCTAAAATTGGCTCTGCATACCTGTGGTAGCAGTCTTTCTACCTGCATTTGGCATTTGAAAGAGACCTTTTTAATGTCCAAGAAACTGAGATAACTTTGGGTCATAAATTAAACAATGGTCAGAATATAAAAGAACAAAAAGTTTCACAGCAGTAGTTAAAACTTGATTGGTTTTGATATTCTTACTTGCACGAGCAAGCACTCATTTCAAATGTTATTTTTATTTGTAGTGACATATTTACTGTTTCAGTAATACTTTTCTTGCAACTAGAGGGCTGTCCTGTAACTTCCAGCTTTTCAAACATCTGAATCATCTGCCAACCTTAATAACTAAAAATGTGTCTGAAAAGAGGAAAAATCCCTCAGTCTGAGGCTAAAGATGGGGTCACAATACAAACCAAACACTCAGCTTTAAATTGCTCTGTTGTGTTTGGCAGCTCAGGGAATATTATGTTGAAGGAAGGATCCATTACAAGGATAACAGGCAACTTGAATCACTATTACACACACAGAGAGCCAGGATTAGTAAGCATATTGGAAGGGGGGGTGTTGGTTTTCTTTCCCAATAACAGGTGTGAAAAGCCCAGTTTTGAACCACTAGCATGCTTTTCCATAAATGACTCCTGGCGGCATCAGTGCCTTAAGATCCTGCCTCCATTTTTCTGGCCCCTGTGAATCCTCCTGCACTGCGAACAAAAAGAGCAGATGCACGTGAAAAAATAGCCCAGTTTTGTGAGCTGTTTTTCAGACTGCCCTTTGCTCCAGTTGCCAAACCTTTGTGTGATGATGCGACTCAACCAGCACTAACAGCCTGTGAACCTATTGTCACCACCTCCATTCCTTAACAATCTCACTTCAAAAGCAGAAACTGCAATATTTGGGGGAAAAAATATCTTGCATCAGGCAGTGAGTTATTTTTGACAGAGTAAGACAAATTCAGATTTTCCTAATCTCTGCACTACCTGGACTTGGCTTTCAGTGTTCTTGTCAATACACAGCCCACAATACTCCCTAATGCTCTTTAGATGTTAAAAGAAGTTGCAAAGGGCAGAAGTGACAATTTATCTTCAGGTACTTAAAAAGTAGCGCTGATTCACAGAACTCCACATCCAGTAAGCAGCTTTTGTTGAATGTAAGACAGGCTGTTGTATCTGGGTGATTTCTGGAAGTCAGGCTACCCAACAGGGGGTTTAAATATGAAGGTGGAAGAACAATGTCAGACAGCTCTTCTGAAAGCGTCAACAGCTTGGATCTCAACTGGCAAATCTGCCAAGGTGGAAAACCAATAGCAGACATGGCAAAAAGGAAACTAAAAACATGATGAGACAGGAAGTCCTCTACTCAGACTGGCAAGCTGAGCACAGGTGTCACCAATGCCCAGCCTCACACTGAGCAACCAGGGCACTTTGTCAACATATCCCTGCATGGAGATGTGGCACATTTTAGATGGGAAAGTAGGGCTGGTAGCTGTCACCAGGCTTTCCTTTTCTACACTTGGGAGTTTTCATTGATCATCCAGATACCAATTCTTCAGCTAAAAGAGTTACAGAATGTATTCATAGAGATGGTTCACAAAACTTTATTTTTTTTGAACCCAAAATGGTTTAATGTGTTTAACACAACACTTCAGAGAGAAAAAAGATATGACAGGTCGAGAATGACAGAAGACTGGAAACCAACCTGATTTGTAACAGGGCTGCTGGATTTATAATGGGAAACTTCCATTGAAATCTGCGACAGTGCAGATTAACATCCTCTACATTTCTGTGTTGGGCACTTGTAGTTTCCACAGAGACCAAGGACATGAAAGATACATTCAAACAGATGCAGCTATCTGTACGAGAATATGAAACTTGTTTCACTGATGGTTTGTAACTCCCTTCAGATCCCTATTCTCTTGCGGGCTGTCCCTTGATACTTAGCTCCAAGAGGCAGAGGGGAAACAACACACTGTCACTCCAGTTCTTCATTTGTACTTGGACCCCTCACTGGGCCCAAGCTTCTAGAAATGCTGGACCGGGGAAAAACAGTGGAACAGTAATGTCCAGAGACTCCTGTGGCAAAGACAGTATTTTTAAGCGGGCAGATTCAGAGCTCTCCATCAGTACAATCCCAGATGTAGGGTTCCTGATGGCAAGAAGTTCACCAGAGCAAAGGCCATGCTGGAGGAGGTTTGGCCTCCAGCCAGCATCGTCCAAGTTGCAACGAATACTGAACAGGAAAGGGATGTGAAGAGAGCATCCTCCAGCTTCTCTGACTCCTGCCTCTCCTGGATTTAATTATTTAGCACAGTTTTGTCGCCAGCTGAAAAACATTTTTTTTCTTTCACATCTTCTGCTTGAAATAGTTGCAATTCCTGAATAATATTAACTTACCACAGCAAAGGACAGGAATATTCAAAACAAAGCAATATCTCCCTGCAGGCACATCTCCAGGCTTCCAGCTGGGAAACCCAGGTGAAACTGCAGTAAAAGACAGTTCTTAATGCAGTCCTTGTGGCTGTCCCCTTCTGCTTGATGTAGCCCAAACTGATAATGTGAGTTTCATCAAGGTCTTGAATCAACCAGATGCAAGCCTGTGGTCAGTGCTGATCTCATATTATTAATTGAAGGATTAATTAAAGGAAGAATATGTTTACATTTATTCTAGGAAGACACCACTCTCCATCCTGTATTCTTGTATACTTCCCTTGGTTCAAGCATACTACCCTCAACAACAGAGAAAATTTGCAAATACAGGATTATGGGAAGTTGAGTCTTACAAATGGTGTAGCTGAGAACAACCAAGCTCACTTCTATACCTTGTTGCCCTGTTGTCTCACAAACTGATAGGTGAACCTCAAAAAATTAATGAGCTTGATCTACATGGGTTGGTCAAACCCCAGGATTCTCCAATAACATTACATGACAGAACTGATGAGATTGAAGGAATGGCAAATATTCTCCAGAGAGCCTAACTATGGCAGAGTAAGGCATTATCACATATAACTTCGTATTGTAAAATACTGCTCACAAAGCATATCTTGTGGACAAAACCACCATACATTCATCCTTATCTTCATGCAAAGTTGACAGTTCTACTTAAACCACTGTTTCAATGTTATTCAAGTTAGCTTGCACTGGTACGAACTTGAAAATGGGTTAGACTGATAGAGCATATGAAATGAACGCAACTGTGGTAGTATTCTCTCAATGCAGTGAAAAACAGTTAAGGGAAATAAACTTTTAAATAACTTAGCTATGTCAATTTGAGGATGTCTCTCCATGCCTTACATTTTGAATTGGGTAGAAAAGTTCTGAGATTTCATTCAGGCTAATCTCACTCTGCAGACAGCACAAGGTTGCCTGTGTAATGTCTCTTTATCTGACCCAGTGCATCTTGCATATCACTTGTGATCCCAGCCAGAACAGAAAAGATGAGCAGAAGTTAAAAATAAACGAACACAAACTCGCTACTGGAACATTTCTGAACTACGTAGTTTGGCCAAGGGCCAAGAAACTTTCTAAGTTTTTTGCATCTTATACACTTGTGTCCTGACCCCTTCTTGAGATTGTGCATAGTTCTGTCTCTATTTTCAGCTTTTACATCATTATTAGCAATTGCTGAAGTGCCACCTTGTATACTGGGCAGTGTGATGGTATCTTCTCCCATCTGTAACGTGTTTGTACTAGCATCAAACAACTGTCTTCTTCTAAGCCAGATGCATCTTTTGTTGTCTGAGAGTAGGTCTCCCAGAACATTAGTTTTAACCACTAGGAATTGATAATTACCTCTTTTCAGGCCTTCTTCTTTCATTTGTTTCAAAGGGGATGGACCAAACTCTTCCTCCACAGGTCGGAACATCCTCTTGACCAGGACACTGCTACTAGAAAACACACAACAGGGGCAATGTCATGGAAAACTGTGTTCCCACAACAGGAAAGAGACAACAGCAGCAGTTATCACTCAAAGTACAAAGGTACTCTGGCAAAAGCCCTGCTACCTACTCAAGTAACAGACCAGAAATTGCATGGATTTAGCTTTTAATGCATATCTGAACACTCCAAGCCTCTCAAATTGCCTAGACTGACTGGTTGGGACAGGTGACAGGAAATAATACAGTGTGACATATTATTTAGAAAACACTCAAGACTCTTAGCTGTTTAAATACATATTTAGGCACTGGAAGAGTTGGTGAGAAAGAAGCAACTGAGGAAAGAGGTGAATTCACATTTGTATATGCATTCATCTCTTTTGGGAGAAGTGCACTTTGCATTCTCTCTTTTTGAGGAGAGCCTTAGGAAACACCAAAAGCATCTCTAAAGTCCAAGGCCACACAACACAATGAGTTTCAAAAGGAGTAACACCTGGACCAGATCCAGCCCAAAGCTGTGACAGGCCCTGCTGGGGAGCTGAGGGCTCATAGCATGATGGCCATGAGAGAGCTAAGGCTTATGTGGTTAGTGCAGTAACACACAGAAGGAACAGAAGGGCCTCATATTTTGAAGTCAGTGTTAGCTGTTGGTGCTCAGCCACCACCAACCACAGTCTACATTTTGTGACCACAGCTGTCTGTCTCCAAACTCTCTGATTGGAGCTTGCTCCCTTGAGATTCAACCAACTTAGAAAGGCGTGAGGGATGCATGCCTCACACTTAATGCTGGCTGAACTCCAGCCACACATGTTCAAGTCCTTATTTTGTGACTCTCTATTTTAGAGACCTTCTGTAATTCTTCCAGTCCCTCTAAAGCCAGACAGTGAGCACTCCCATTTCCAGTCTTCTCCTTTCCCAGGATCTCCCATTCTCTTTCTTTTCTCTTCTGATATTGGGACGTTTGCTCTGCATTTGCTCTATTTGTCACATACACACAAGTGCTGTTAAACAGCTTCCAGGAATGTGAGTGAATTTTAGTGCTTCATTAAACAATTCATGGTTTTATGATTATTTGAAGACCATTACATAAAAGACTCTTTATTATCAAATATATTGCCCTAACCTTGTGTTGAACCTTACAGCTCTTCAAATTGTTTTACACAGAAATGTAAGAAAAAATAGGTATAAAAAGAAGACAGTTCATGTAAAGGAAAATTAAGCTGCTATACATTAAACCTTCTCTCTACCATTTCTACACAAATTATTCACCTATCATTGGTAATGAGAGAACATGAAAAAAGGGGAGAGTGGGATCAGTATTAGTTCATATTTTTATGCCTGCTTTCTGTGAATTTGTACTGCTAACTGCAAAGCTGATGAAACAATAAATGTCTTACCCTTCTCTCTCATCATCTGTATTATAGTAAACCTAGAGGGAGAAAAAAAATTATTCCAAAAACTGACACATGCCTAACAAAGTAACTTCAAATGGGAGAAAAGACAAGAGGTTTGCAGTTCTTAATCTGTTAAAAATCCATCTTCTATGAAACACACACATCTCCAGTTCTAATTTTGGTCAGGATGAAGTGCAGCTTTGAAAAATTGCTGTTGAATATCATCTATTTGAAATATATCAAAGAAGTATTCTGACAGACTTTGTCCTCTCCTCTGGTTTATATAATTTTTCCATTTATTTTACAATTTTCTAAATCAGATCACTAATCACTCAAATTATCCTTAATATGATTTAAGCCACAACACTCAAAAGCTTTTTATACGTATTTAATACTGTCTGAAAACCTAATTAAACAATCAGGACCAATATTAAACCAGAGCCCAAATGGAAATGCAATTGCTAATGGTACAGATGATCTTCTTTTTGCAAAGGCTGTGGGCAGGAGAACAAGTCCAGATCACAGTTTTGTGTAAATCAGCATAGCTCACACTCAGTGGGACCAGATTTACAACAGCAACAAATGTGGCCAACAGTAGCAGCAGAGGTATAAAATCACAGCCCATGACAGAAGGCTTTACACAACAGTCAGCCAAATTCCTCATAAGATGCCTGCAGTGTGGGTCTGTACCAAGAAGAACACCCATATTTCAGCTGCTGAACTACTGAGCCAGTGTGGGGTGAAGGCAGGGCATTGGAGCCCTGATGAAATGCAGCACACATTTGGCTGTCACTTGAAGGTTTGACTTCTGAGCCTGTACAATTTGTACTGATTAACACTCAGAGGTGTATGTAAAGCTGAACTCTACAGTATCTGAAATGCATTTTAAGTCCAGGAGCTACAAAACACTGTCACAATAAACTGTTCAAATATTAACCAGCATGCAATACAATTTTAAAAGTTCAGGCTAGCAAGAACACTGATATTACAACTTATAGAGCAGAAGACAGGGCTGAACATTGCCTAAAGCATCTTCCAGTTATTTGGAAAATTATTTACAGGATTACATACACTGAAGAATGCTTCCACCTTCTTCTGTTATGAGACAAATCCACACTCTGTTTTGAAAGCCATGAGGACAGAAGGTACCAGCACTGATATGTGAGTGGGTGTCTTTCCAATTTGAGAAAGCAAGTCAGTGACAGCTGTGATTGCAATGTCTGCACTCTTTGTGCTCTGCTCTACCGCAATCCTCTCAGCTTTACAACAAATAGCAATTCAAACTCAGTATCATTTAACCTTCATTATTTTAATATTTTGCTGTGAGATGTCTTAAAGTTTCATCATCTACTATTTATCTTTATAAACACATACAGAAATGTCTCATTCCACTTCCTGAAAGCTAATAAATAACAACAAGCTCATATTTGAAAAAACTGTCTGAGCTGACCTGAAAATTCAGGTTTGCAATTTCCCACCAAGTAATAAAGTAGGTCTTAAAAAGTCAGATCAGGAGACTTCCTCATACTTACTGGTGATAATGATTTCATGACTTCAGCACTAAGCCAAAACTAAATCTGTGTTATTATGCATCAGTATGATGGAATTTTATTTTACTTCCCATACTATACTGTATACTTCCTTCTAAAGAATTGCCACATCTCCAGGTGATGCTTACAGGGAATGGGCAGTAGTGTTCCATAAGCCTACCCTTGTACAATGAACTTAGTCTTTGTTTTCAGTCATTCCAGACAGAAAGATCTCTTCCGCCACCAGGTGGCACTTCATCTCATCAAGACAAATCAAACATTTGAAAAAGACTTCTAGTTACGAATCATACTACTTGTTCAAAATTCTTGACTTCCTCTTCTATTCCTTACTAACAAAAGAATGACAAAATCATAACAAACATAAAATAGTCTGTTATTAATGAAGTATAAATTTATTTTTGGGCACCCAGAACTAAGAAAAGCATTTGTTTCCTGCAACCTAAATTATTCACCAAGAGCTGCATTTACCAAAACCAAGAGCTGAAACAAGCAATCACCAATAACAGTGCTTTGTATTTATACAATCTGCCTCAGAGCACATGCAGTCGGATGGCAGGTGGGCACCTGCTCGTCCCATTATTATTTCCTACCTGTCCTGTTCTTTGTAGGTTTCCAAAGTGAACATCTGGTATGAAGAGAACTGGCTGGGAATCCAGGTCAGTCATTGTTTTGAAGAAAGTTATATCACTCTTTTTTTGCAGAGGGAGTGCACTCAGCTTTCCTTCAGCTGCTGGGAGGATCACAAAGTAATGCAGCCATGAGAGAGAGCATGAGAAGCATGACTTAGCCCAAAACAGAGAGGTCCATCTTACTCACAGTTATTACAGGAGGCTTGGGATGCTTGGCCTTTGCCTTTCTTCCTATTCTGCTTCCTTTCTTCATCTCGGATTTTCCTTTCTGCTCCCTGATGCAAAAAAGACAACCCACAGATATTATTAGCCTAAGAGGAACTAACCCTGAGAGCATCATGCCCTGCAATCAAAAATGCACAAATGGAGAATAGTTATCCCATTACAGCTAAATGCAGCCAGGCTGCTGGGGAGTGTGGATGGTCAGCCCGTTCTGTATTAAGCACCTGTATCTGAAACTTGGGCTGGCACATCAGCAGCCCCCAGGGTTGAAGCCAGGAAGAGGAATAAACCCATGTGCATCACTGCTGTTGGTCTGGAGGAGATGGGACCAATGGCTTCAGCAGCATGAGGTCTGGAGGAGGCCTGTTACCAACACCAGCACAAAGGGCTTTGCGCATCCAGCACCTCAGCAAAGGATGGAGCTCTCAGGCCACATAATTCATGCGTGTACATAAAGCACGTGCAGGATTGCTGTCATCTTAGATCACGTCTGTGCTAAGCTTTTCCCTAAACTCCCCTCCACCCACCTTGTCTGGGGGGATTGCTTTATGCTGGCCAGCTCTATAAAGTTCTTTGAGATTTGCCAATGCAAGAACACTACACCAACTGCTTGTTTGCAATGCAAAGGCTCATTACAGAAACCTACAGGCATTTCAAACAGGGAGAAACCCTGGAGAAAGCATCATAGCGTTACCCTATTAGGTCCTAGGAACTAAGGAAGTTGCAGGCCCCTGTTGTGTAAATACTTGCTTGGTAAGTTTAGAAAATAAAAGTTGTTATTGAAATAAAAAGCAGTAACACCTCCTTTGAAGTTCTCCTAATTTACCTTATAAATATGAATACAGTCATCTTGTGAACTGAATTAAAGATCCATATGCTCCTAGACTACTGGCATGCAAAACTTCAGGATTTTTTACAAATTAAAATTAGAAGTTTCTCTAAAAGAAAGCAAAAAATTTTTTCTCAAGAAGGCAAAATTCACACATAAGACAATGAACCAAAAAGGATTAAAGAAAATATCTGCTTCTGGCTTTAAACTATCAATGACTTTCCAAAGGAAGAGTGGAGGAAGAAACATCTATTTAAAAAACATGAAGGTGTCCAGCAGAAACATTGCCTTTGGACCCAGGCCCCAGCCCAGTTCTCACAGCTCAGCCACAGGTGTTGCATGAACTCCCAGGGATTCAGAGTTCTGCTCTTACCAAAACTGCTTACAAGGCTTCCTGCTCTTTGACAAAGGCAAAAATATGCCCCGCTGCCAGTGTTCTGAAGGCCTCAGCCCTACTTCTCAGTGTCATAGCTGACTGCTCACAGGTGTTGGGACAGACTTTGAAAGCAATTTTTTTTCACATGGCAGCAAGCAACTGTTTCAGGAGAGCAGAAGCTGAGGAGGACTCAGCTTTTTATACACAATAAATACTGTATGTTTTCAGATTTTCCTCAACTGTCTCTTTAACTATGAGCCCAGGGAAGTATGGCAGCTTTGTCCTCATACACTTAAGATGAGACACCAAAGTCCCTTGTGACGGCCAAGCATGGCAGCCTTCCCTGCCACCAGTACTTATTGGTGTCACTTCAGCAATGCAGTGACTGCGATTCCTGAGAAAGCCAACAATCTGAGACAGGTTGGATATGAAGCCCACTGACATAAATGGAAAGGTTCTCACTAAAAATGCTGGATGAGATAGAGAAGTGCTTGGTAGTTTAAAAGATTTGCATAATATAATTCACTGACACCACCATTAGGAGGCACAGTGAGGGGTGAGACAGGCTGGAACTGCTTCTGGACCCCCAAAACCACCTGCTGGCCCTTCTGAGCAAGGAGCAGCCTATAAGGCACTGTGCAGGGCCACCAAGCCTGCATAATGTATGTGCTTGCTACAGGTGCTGAGACAATGGACCACAACAGGATTTTTGCATACCAGTATTCTTGCTGGACCATTTTCACAGCTGAGACATATGACATATCCAGTAAAACAGAAATTGCATATCAGGACAGAATAAGAAATAATCCTGTCGTAGGGGGCTATAAATCAGGCTCTGACCAGTCAAACTACGTAAGGAGCTTTTCATTTTTCATTGATGTCTGGAATGCGTACGATGCAACTCGTTCTACCATCAACAATTAGCAAAAGCCAGCCTATGAATTTCAGCTGATTCAAAATACGTTTTTTTTTTTCTCCCCAATCTTCAATTTCTCTAAGGTTATGTCTTGCAAGGTGTGAAGCACTCTAGCTCCAGCCCAGCAAAGTCTTTACCATCATAAGGATCACTCCCATCACCACTGCAAAGCAAAATGTACACCTTTTTCTAATTAAGGCCAAATAATTCCCACCTGGTAGGAGAGACCCACAGACTCCAGCTTTTTTCTCTGTACAGCTGAAGACAAGCAGGTAATTACAGTTGCTCAGTACTCTTTAACAATCCACAGAAAACAACTCCAATTTTACTTTGGAGTGTTATGATATTTGCCCAATCAAGTGCTTCTGCTTCTTTTTAGCAAAGCTAATCACATTCAGAATGTCCCTGAATTACTAGTTCCTTCACACGCAGTGGCTAAAGCATCTTGCAATATATAAATAGGGCTGGCAGCAAGTTTCCTTGACAACATACTTAAGGAATAAAAATTATATTCTCTTATCTTAATGTAGCATAAGAGATCTGCATGTGATAAAAAAGACCTCAAGGGCAAAGTGGATTAGCACTGAGAAAACAAAATGTGCACTGTAACAGCTGCTTTCAAGACTGTCTACTAGAAAATAAACACAGAAAAAAGGTTGGAGAATGAATAGGGAACAAAAATGATTACACCACTTGCAGCCCTTATCTGCATACATTTATGTTACATAAAGAATACATTGGATCTGTGTGGCTTTCTAGTTTAAATGTAAAAGAATACTAAATTTCAGTAAGTGCTCAAGTGAATACCAATAGACAGAAAATATGTGCTACTTAGCTAGATGTAGTTCTATTTCTTCAGATACTCTTTCCACAGCATGTATGCAATGTTTCAGCTGAAGGATGTAGTTTATCAGCAATGTTTTCCTTAAAACCTACGCACATCTACCTGTGTTTTAACTAGGATAAACACATCTACTGCTCTGAAAGAGGCACCACAGCTGCAGACAGACCATTTATAAAAACAGACAGAAACAAATATTTCTTCGTCTGTATTTCAAACTAAGATACGTTTCAGAACTTCAGTGGGAGGAATTTACTGTGCAGTTCCCCTAATCCAGAGAATTTTAATAAATCAATCACTTTTCTTATCAGCTTCTCTTTGTGGTTGCCAGACTGGGTAATAACGGTGCAATTCAGACTTTTAAAATGTATCAAATGATTATATGCTTGCTGCTTACAATCGCTCCATAATATTTTTTTTAATTAATCACGACAAGGAATTGGGCAAAAAATTGTCTTTGCTCTGTTGCTTTTACCAAGCAGACACTAAGTCCTGTCATTTTCATTAGAGGGTGAGTAACAGACCTGGAGGAGAGACCCTCCACCCAGCATCGTGTCAGCCACTGCCAGGATATATTCTAGCACCTTGGAAAAGATGGCCATGTCCAGCTCCACCAGCTGTCTGCACCTGAGTGCAATGTGCAGTTGTGAGAAACACAGGATGGTTCCCATGTGGACAGGAGTGCTATCGCCACGCTGAGTTGGCACAGGAGTTTTGATTCTCCAACCATTTATTGATGGACAAAAGCATAATAAGAAACTGATGTCAGTAAAGATAGGCCAGTGTAAAGCGAGAGGAGAATTGGGCTTCAGTCTCTTTCCAAGTGCCAACGAACAGAAGTTGTCATATGAATTGACCTAGATAATTTTCATTCATTTTTATTTACTTGTTTTATTTACTTTATTTATTTACTTACTCATTTTCAGCCTTGCATTAAGTTGAAAAGCCTCGTGTGTGTGTGTATGCATGTATACATTTATTTTATATAGATACACATCTCATTATCAATACCCTTGAGCCCTCCAGTTCCCAGTTTCAATAGTTTTGATATGCATAATGCTTTAATTACCCCTGTGATCTCTTCTTCTACTTTGAGACAGTTTTGATTAGAAGTCTTAGCATTAATTTCCTGCTTCCTCATCTGGATGTTTGAAGTACCAATTAAGCCAATAGATGCAATGAGCATGTATTATTCAAAATCTCCACCACTTATGTCTGCAGGTCACCCTTGATGAGTTTGCGCTCTGAATTTCTTTCCTTTCTTTTAATAATTCAATTTTTTTCTAATTGCTTTTCAAAAACAGGTAGATGAAAATGACTTGCTACTTTGATATTTACGGAGCTTTTAATATGTATCTGCAGCTTCAAATCTCCAAATATTTGACACTCAAAGTTACAATTAAAAGTGTAACACTTTGCAAGAAGACCTCGGTGCATACATTTACATTCATTACTTTCAAATTTTTTACTCCAGTAATCCAACTGACCAATTAGCCTTCAAGATCCCGTTGTCAAGACAGCAAGAACAGAACTAACTGAAAAAGGGGAAGGAGCAGTAGCAAAGACCTGGAACAGTTGAACTCCTGCCCTTTCCATTATAAAGTTAATGCCACGTATTGCCAGGGGCAAGGCCTTTTGACTTTCTGCTCCCATCTGTAAGATAGGAGGACTAATTTGGATAAATTTCCAAGTCACATAAATAGATGCAAGCTCCTGAATCCCTGAACCTTGACGAGAATCCAGGCATCAACCCTCCCCAGGAAGATCCTTCCCAGCAGAGATACCAGGCGTTAAACAGAAATGAAACGTAGTCATGCTATACACTTAAGAATGGCATCACAGAGATAACATTTCAGAGCAACTGTTTCTATCTGGTGATATAAACAGCTGACCATGACATTGTCATACTCGTTAAAACGTGATCTATGTTTTGATATTGAAAAGTATCCCGCCAAATTTTACCAATCCCTACAAAGGAGTGAGAAAAAAACCATTGCAAAGGAATAAATTATGCAAAAGAAATAAGCAAGAAACAGAAGATACTGAAACACAAATGAGAATGTTTATTTTTGCAGTTGGTTTTGAATAAGAAAATTCCAGTGATGAAAATTTTCATTCAAGCTCTTAGAATAACGTTTTGTAATCAAGCAGTAAAGAAGCCGTCAGTTACATCACTGGAACTTTCTAATGTGTCATTAAAGACAAATTAGCAAATCTTTATTGAATAAAGCATTTCTCTATCACAGATCTCTCCACAAAGTTGCCTATCCTGACTGTTAGAAATGGAAGGTATAACACCATCAGAATGGCACTTGCATAATCCTATCGTCAGTGTTGACTTTTCAAGCAGAGATGCATCTTAGTGCATTCTGTGCCTATTTTGATCTTCGTGTGCCATGACCTATAGTATGCTGTCCCTGCACAGCCCAACTATTGCTCACAAGCCAAAGAAACAGGGCCAAAGAGGCTGCAAAGCAGTAAAATAACTGTGTGAAAACCCCCTAGATTCTTGATACAGCTGGTCCAAATTCTACCAAGAAACATAATTCACTGGGGAGAAAACCTTTTTATTAGATATAAAATACAGCGATAATAACAAACTGCCAAATGAGGTGCCTCCTTTATCCATGGTAATTGTACATTCCACTTACCTTGTCACAGAAAACCTTGATCTGGCAGTAGGCTCGGTGGATGGGTTTATTGCTGCGGTTGTTGTAGCTGTATGTATCTATCTGAATCATCAAAGGAAGCCCCTTTACACCTTTTTGAGAAGAGAAGTCTGTGCTCAAGCAATTCACTGTGATGAAAATCTGTGACAGAGAGATGACCTTAAATGAGGTGCAAACAACCACTAAACTTCTGGAAACAAATAGGAAAGAGCATATCTCCCCCCAAAAAATATTAATTCAGACAGTATCTCCATTCTGACAGCTCACACATTTATTTATTTTCCACTTCTGTCCTAAGTCCAGCAAACGTGCTCCCACGTTGAGAAAGGGAATTTTTAAGGCATGTATCAATGCTTTAGTTTGGTTTGGTTCCCATCTGAGGTGAATCACTTGATTGCCCCAACTTACCTTGCCTTGGTTCAAAGAACCAGTGTGCATAAGCTGGATTCTTTTGGGAAGAGTCAGAGCAGAAGTGACCCAGGAGCACACCCCAGATGCTCCAGCTGCTAATGGCTACTCAGTTTGTGGGAACTGATTAAAGATAATGTAAGATAAAACCTCCAAAAATATGTCTGACGTGGATGTCGGTTCTTTAGCCCTGACTTGTTCCACTCCACAAACCTGATCTGTACGTTTATACTATTTGTTAACACAGACACAGTGAGATAACCTTGTATTGTCCTTTCCAGCCATCTTTGAGCCTGACATATTTGTTCTTCTGACATCTCGCAACTCACATTCAGTGTGGCCAAGCAAAAGTCCTACACTTTTTCAAAGATTTTTTTCCATGTTCCTAACACCAATACTCTTTCTTCCATCTCATTAACAGATAGCCCTAATCTTCATTGTGAGGGTCCTTCACAGTGTCTCTTCAGTGTCCAAAAAGCATCTCTTCTTCTCTGTCAAACTGGGAAAAAGCTCCTCAAATATTTCTAATGCTACTTCCTACCTCTTCTCAGAAGCCCACCACTTCCATGAAGTATCTCCGAAACCCAACAATGCTTTCAATCCCTGGCAAACTCTGCCTGTATGTTCTTCTGAAACCTGTTCTCATGCTTTCCTACTACACAGACTTACATCTGCAGATAAGCAGTAGTTATCTCCTGCTTTCTAAAACATACAACGGCGTACTAACTATCACTTCTGCCTTATGTTCATATAGAAGCTGGCAGAAGGGTCTCCCACCTCCAAGCCTCTTTTGGTGTAAAGAAAGCTGCTACTGTGATCTGCGTTATCACTAAGATCTTTCAGTCAGGGCAGTGTACATGAAATATGAGAGATGAAACTGTATTAAAAAAGCAATTTTTCTTCCCAGGGAGGAATTTGTGCTTTACATAAGAATTTTTACCAATTGTGTGTTAAAATAATTCTACTTTCCACTTGTGCTTAGTTAAAAAAAGAAACAACAACAACAACAGCAAAACATACACAAAAAAAAAAAACAGGCACTGGGAAGTATGAAAAAGGACAGAAAAAATTGTAAGTGTGCATTCCCTGAGCCACATCGTTGTGCAGCTGCTCCAGCAGGATGAGCACAGTGAGAAGGGCTCTGGAACACCACAAATGCACACCTTGCCAGGCAGAGGTGAGGCCAAAGGCCCCCAGGGTCTGAGAGGACTCAAGAATGAAAAAAGTCTTCCCGCTTGACTATAAACAGGGCAAAATCCCAAAACGAATGAACAAAATGCAAACATCCCCAAAAGAAAGGTGAGCTCAGAATAAAGGTCTGTGGTGCAACTGGTGGGGGATACTTTACCCTAATGGCAGAAGGTACATTACAGGCAGGTTTTTACGATGGAGCCAGAGCAGCTTGTTTGCCTGACTGAGCTAATAGCACCTCTGCATTTCTGCCTCAGATGGTATCGCAGAGCTGCATTTACAAATGAAATAGTTGAACTTTAACTGTGGGGAGAGGAGGGAGGTGGGGAAGGGCCCTAGGTGAAACTCTGATTTTGAAACTGATAGTGTTATTTCTGTTTCAAATTACAACTTGGTCTCCTCCAGATCCAAAGGTAAGTGTGGATATGGGTGCATATGCCTTTGAAATACGATGGCCTGAATTTTCATTTGCCTTGAGACTCCTTTACAGCATCAAGGCAGTGCCTTAAAATGTGTGTGAACACAGAGCATTGGAATGAGGTCTGGCATGAAACAATCCTGCCCCGCTGTGCTTTAGCACATACTTCTACAGTGGGATTTTCCAAACCGTACGTTAAAGTGCGAGGGGACAGATAGGCTTCGCATCCACCACCCCTACTGCACACTCAGCCAAAAGGCAAAGAGAGGCCTTGTCCTACCTTCATCAACCACATCCTCTGCATGTCACCTCTCCCACCACCTCCAGGCATACAGAGCACAGTAGGAGCGTTGGGGCAAGACAGACTTTATGGATTTGAGAGTCCTCATACAGTGGATTACTCATGATGAATAATAGATTGGTGCTGTGAGATTCAATATTCTCATCGTGACACCACAATACATCAGGAGCTCTCTGAGGAGTGATGATCACTTTAGGTTCATGTACACAAAGAGTACACTACTTTCTGTCATATCACTTGTGCCTCATGGAAAGACAGATGGATTTGAATTAACACATACCATTTGTTGTTGGAAAAATTTTCTCTCTTTTCACAATCTACTAGCTTTCTAGCTTTACTTTAGGGCACAACACTGAGTGAGGGTTTGGAAAAGGGAGGGAGCGTGCAGAGGGAAGAGGAAGATGACAGAAGTTGTGTTACTTGAGTGAAGCATTTTTGCTGCCCCCTGTCCTTAGCCCTCCTCTCACCCCCGCAGTGGGCTGAGCCAAGCAGCACAATACGTGGCCCCAAGGGCAGCCTCAAGCAGGGGAAGGCCCTCAGCTCTGGGGAGGCACTAAGCTCTCAGAGCCTTCCTGCTCCGGCCTCCTGCACGGCAAGGTTATGTGGTTAGATAGTGTAGAGTTAAGTAGAACTGACACTAGCAGGAGTAGCAATCGCTGCTTTTTATTCCTCCAGGGCCCCATCTACACTTGACTTAGAACTATTTTAATGGATGCAACTATGCTTGTACCTGAATTCATTTACAAACTTTTTTTTTCTCCTTTGCAAATCGGATTTTAGCAATGTTTTGCTATCAGGAACAAATTTGAGTTGCCACTATAATGATGTCTTTTTTGCGATGTCAGCGTATCTGAGATTAGAGCAATTAATGATAGAGTTCCTCCCATCAAGTTTCCAGCTCAGACGTGCCATTACCAATTAAAAAACTAATTGGAGAAACGTTTGGTGCCTGAGAAAGCTTCAAAAATGACCTAAGATAATGACAACTCTTCTGATTGTAAAAGAGCATGCCTAAAAAATGCACTCTCTTTTGAGCTCCATTACATGTAGCTGTTATTATATGAATTACTGGCTGTTTGTTAAACACTGCAGTGTAATTAGTGATGTACAAGATCCAAATACAGTAACTTCCCTTAAGAAAGCTAGGCTCAGAAACGCATTTCCCCTTTTATCATTTAATCCAGCCAACATGACTCCTGCTGTGGTCTCTCAGTTTACCCTTTAAAGGTCTGCAGTTACGAAATCTCTAATATAAATTTTTTATTACTATTTACATTTCTGACTTCCATCAACTCAGAAAGAGCCATGGGCAGAAGGGAGGGAAGAATGTTATCCACAGAATCAGAAACTTTAAGCAATTTCTCTATTGAATACTGATAATGCGTAGAAGCTATTCCTGATGACTGGTCTCTGCAAAATCCTAGTGGCCCTGTTTTAAAAGAGTTCATCTCTCCAGATTGTAGCAAGAAGAGGTTAAATGACTTGTCTCTTTAATTACTAACATCAATCCCATCGTTCCTCCTATATACAAAAACTGTGGTTCTATAGTTTCTCCTGCCAGCCGTTACCTTATAAATCCCATACAAAGGTAAGATCTTTGTTTTATTTCAATACAAATGTCTCTAGCAAATGTTTACACTGCTCTTTTGAAGCTTCCTCAATCCACACCACACCCCGGCAACTACATAAAAATGCCATTTGCCTTGAATCCCAGATACAAACTTACTGAACCATTTGTCAACAGTGAAATTTCAACATTATTTGCTAGCATGGGTTAACTTGTCTTTAGCATAAGAGAGATACTATGGAATGTGGGTTAGTGGGTAATATTGGTGGTAGTTGGATGGTTGGCCTAGAAGATCTTAGAGGTCTTTTCCAACCTCAGTGATTCAATGTTCGATGTTTAGATATGTTTGCATGCTTAAATATATATATATATAGTAAAGATATATATGCACATTTACACATGCAGATATGATTTATCAAAGCAGATGACAAGTAAAATACTACATAATTCCTGGTACTAATTCTTCCCAAAAAAATAGTTTTTTCTCCAGCCTTCAAATTTTGAGAATAAGAAAATATTAACTTATCCCCTACTAATGAAAGCCTTTGCACTTCAGCAACAAGGAGCATCGCACTCACAGGCTCTCATCCTGATAGGGTATTTCAACCACCTGGATGTCTGCTGGGAAAGCAAAACGGTAGACTGCATGCAATTCAGGAGGCTTTTGGAGTCTGTTGAGGATAACTTCCTGATCTAGGTACTGGATAGACCAAACAGACAAGAAGCACTACTGGACTTAGTGCTCACCAATGCAGATGAACTCATTTAAGAGGTTAAGATTGGAGGCAGTGAGGGCCGTAGCGGCCGCACCCTGGCTGAACTTGTAATCACAAGGAATATGAGCCTGGCAAAGAGCAAAGTCAGGATGATGAACTTTAGAAGAGTGAACTTCTAGATCCCCTGGGAAACTGTCCCTGGGGGAGCAAAATCTCTCTCACTGTGAGTGAGGAGTGTGTTTGAGATCATCTGATGAAATGTAATGTGTACAAATCTATCGGGTTGGACAACATGTATAATGAAGTCCTGGAGGAATTGGCTGATGTAGTTGCCAGGCCACTTTCCATCTTGTATGAAAATATGTGACTCTCAGGCAAAGTCCCCAGGAACTGGAAAAAGGGAGATATCACTCTCATTTTTAAGAAAGTAGAAAGGAAGATCCAGGAAACTACAGTCTAGTAGCCTCATCTCTGTACCTGGGAAGACCATGGAAGCTATGGTAAGGCATATGCAAGACAAGGAAATTATCTGAGACAGCCAGCATGGCTTCACCAAGGGCAGATCATGCCTGATCACTTTGGCAGCCTTCTATAACAGAGTAACAGCACCATTGGGCCAGGGAAGATCGTTTGATGTCATCTACCCGGAGTTCTGAAGGCCTTTGACGTGGTCCCACACTACATCCTTATCTCTAAATTGAAGATAGATGGATTTGAAGAGGACTGAATATTCAATTGATAAGAAACTGGCTGCATAATTGCAGCCAGAGAGTTGTGGTCAACAGCTCTACGTCCATGCGTAGCCAGACTGCATCCAAGTCTGGGGCCCCCAGCACAAGAAAGATATGGAGTTGTTGGAATGGGTCCAAACAAGACCCACAGTAATGATCAGAGGGCTGGCATACATCTCCTATGAAGAAAGGCTGAGAGAGCTGGGGTTGTTCAACTGGGAGAAGAAAATGCTCCAAGGAGACCTCATTGTGGCCTTTCAATACTTAAAGGGATCTTATATAAAGATTAAAAAAAAAGATAAAAAGATAAAATGTCACTGATTTTTTTACACGGTCTGATAGAGACAGGACAATGAGAATGGTTTTGAACTAAAAGAGGGGAGTTTAGATTAGATGCTAAGGGGAAACTGGAAGGTGATGAGGAACTAGCACAGGCTGCCCAGGGAAGTTGTGGATACCCCATCCGTTCAAGGCCAGGTTGGACGGGGCCTCAGTAAGCCTAACCTAGCGGGTGACAATCCTGTCCATAGCAGAGACGTTGGAACTAGATGGTCTTTAAGGTGACTTCCAGCCTAAGACATTCTGTAATTTTAAGAAAATCTTTTCTACATATTCCTACTGATGTTAAAGAAATATGAACTGTCACATTACAAATTGCTGCTACAGACTGTACTGTTTAATCAACTCCATTTTACATCTGCACCCACTGGAATCATAACTCACTGCAGTCCACGATGTCTGAGAACCCAATCCTCCAAATCACTCACTCTTTGAAAACACAGCTGATTACTGTAACGGCTGTTCCAAAAGTCATTAAATAACTGGAAAGGTTCCCATGGGCTTCAGCGTGTTTTGAATTAGAGATCTACATTTCAATACAACTGCACAGCACACAACTACCAAAAACTATGTTCCAGCACCTACATGAATAATATATCCACCAACATATCTGTTTACTGCACGTCCAAGTTGGATGTCTTTGCACAAGTCAGTAATTTTTTGCTATCGCTGAAAAGTATTCTTTATCTGCTTTAAGTGAGTTTTCTTCACCAACTGTTTACTGAAGTCACGTCAGAATTAAAGGTTGGAAAAGTACTGTCCAGAAAAATATACAAATAATGTATTGTTTCAAAGGTTACATCATCCTAACCATTTTAAATTAGAAAAGTATGAATTAGAAAGAAGGTATATCTCAAAGAGCTGATATGATTTACTACAAAAATAACCTAATTTTGCTAGGAGTGTTCTGCTTCTTAATTACCTTCCTTGCAAACTAAATTCTGCCAGCAATAAAACTGCAAGCGGGCAGAGGTATGTCTATCAAAAAGCAAGCTGAGCTCTCTGTTCAAAAGCCTCCACTAAAACTTTGTCAAGCAGCCAAATACAGCAGAAAAACCTTCATTACAGTAATAGCAAGGCAACAACCTACCTCTTAGCATATCATAAAAAGACTTTTAAGAGATGATGAAATTAGTCAGCCAGTTCTTGTTAACTGCTGTTTGTTTCCTCACCTTCCTTTAAAAAATTATTTTTAAAATAACAAACATGGTGCTCAGGTTCAGCTAAAGGGAACCAACAAATCACTGTGCCCATAAATGCTGAGTACTTGCATACATAAGTAAATACATAAGTGAAACAAAGACGGACCATACAAAAAATGTTCTTTACTTCCTATCATTGTTTCCTTATCGAACAGTATTTTTGTCTCAGAGTCTGACAGCTACAGATCCTTCACTTCCCCATAACCCAAGTCTGGATGATAAGCCCCACGGTAACCTCTAGAAAGCGGCTACCCCCTTTAGAAAGAGGCAGTACCCCAGTTCCTTCCATGCTACTGAGGCAATAGAGAGACCTCTGCCTGAATTCATTAAACAAACATTTCTTCACTTAAGATGCAACTGAAATGCTGCCTTATAACTCCTAAGCAGACTGCTAACAGGTAAATTCTGGTTGTTACTCTCATCCTGTGAGGTTTCCAGGAGGAAGGTACAACTCAGCTTGAGTGTAGGAGAAAAACATCTGGCTTTAAATCAGCTGCCCTCCAGGTGGAGCACTGAGAAATCCGATGCTTAAGGTAAGTCTTTCCAGATACAGGATTTGGTCTCCCAGGAGCAGGGATATTTGGCTAGGTGACTTCTGTTCCTCCTGTTTGATTTCTGAAGATCACTCCCTTGTGCAGTTCTAAAGCCTGCTCTATTTTTTTTATTTTTTCCCAGGCCAGTAGAGCGCTTCATCACATCGCATCTCAGAGGCCCTGGAAAGAACTGCTCTGAGCTGCTTTTGTCTGACTCAGAAGAGAAAAGTCTTTGTGCCTGTGAGGTTACCTTTAATCTGGAAATTGTGGTGAAAAGGGAAAACAACACTGAGCAGAAACAATGGAGCCAGTTTAAAGATCATCATTCAAAATGCTTAAGCAAGGAGAGTCTGTAATTAGGGCTTGAAAATCTTCATCTCTCTTGCATGAGGTAATTGCTGGAGAAAAATCTGCTTTCAGTGACGTGACTCCAAGTCCATACCTTTCAGACACTGCAGGGGGATCCTGTGGGAATCCCCAGACTGACTGCAGTTGGTTATTTTATTAAAGTCTCCAACATGAGCATGCATGTCTGTATGTGTACGTGTACACCGGAAACTCTTCAGCGCAGGATGACGACAAGCTTACTGGTACAACTTGATTTATGCTTAATAACCAAATAATGTAATGAATCCTCTTACTTTTATCAAGACTTTTGCAGTTCAGGCACCTAAAAGATTAAGTACCTGATAACCTGATAACCACCCCTCGAAATAAAAAAAGTATAAGCCAATATGCATTTTAATCACTATTTCCTGCAGAAACGCAAATGGCAATCTCAAATTTTACTCAACACTTTTTTACACCAGCAACAATAAGAGTCATTGTTTTAAAATCCTCCGATGTTATATTTCAGTGATCATAGTGAGAGCTGTGTTCTCAAGTGTTTTGGCAGCTGAGGAAGGAACGAATGGTGCAATATTAGAACAAAATGGCTGAGGATAATACCTGACAGCCGTGGCTGTAACTTTCTCAATTCTAGACCAACATAGTTTCTTGCTAAATCTGGAGGCTGAAAATGCAAATGTATTTAAAAATGGCCAGCTTGGCAATGGGACAGTGAACATTGGTGGGAGGAAGAGATGGCACTGCCATGCTTTAGCCCTGTTAGTGCTTCTGTGAAGGTCCTTATGAAAGTCAATGATGTTGGAAATCCCAAACGAACTGCTGCATTTGCTGGCATAATGACCACATGCATACAATGGTCATATGTTTTGACTGGAGGACAATGTACCTCTGTATTTGGAAATGGAATCACATAACAGGGGAGTGTCTAGGGCGGTGAAAATGTAATCACTATGTGAGTAAATACAGCATTATTAGCAACTGGGCCAAGTACAACTGTTCATAAAGGTTACTTTCTGAAAGAGCAAGGCAGTTTTCAGAACTACTGCCTTTTCTTTATGTAGTGCTCTATTACAAAATTTACACTGACAATGAAAATCCCTGTTAGTACAGAGCTCAGCACCTTCAATCAGCAGGTCAGGATAGTGTTAGTGCTACCACACTGCATTTTCTGCAGTCACACAAGGATCACACTGCTCTGTTAGAAATTCAGTGGGGAACTGTGCATGAAGATGTCTCTGTATTAGATTGATCCTTAGCACATCTTGAATGTTGGGCACTTTGGCTTGAGTAGAAAGGGACCTCTAGGATCATGAAGTTGCAACTCCACGGCCACAGGCAGGATTAAACACAAAAACAGTATCAAGAGGGACAGGATCATCAATTTATTATGTCTAAGTCCCGGAGAGTCTTGCAACAGCCCCTTTCATTTTACACAGCCTCATTTCCCTTGCTATTTGCTTTCTGAAAGAAAACTTGTTCTTATAATTGTCTGCAGCTTTTCATTTCTCTTGCACTAGTCCATGCAGCTGAAACACTCTGCTGCTCTTTGGATGCCGTATCTATATGGACTTAATAATATGCTTTGCTGATCTGGTTTACAGGTTCACTGTAGCAGTCACAATCCTGAATGCAGGGTATTTGACCATTAAAAACAAAACAAAACACAATGGATCAGTCCTCAAAAATATGCTCATTCCCAATTGCAAGGATGGTCTGTGTAACACTATCAAAATATGCAGTTATCAGTGTTATCCTGACAGCTCTGACAAGCCATCTTCCCTGTTTTGGATGGCCAGAATCCCTCTGGTCAGAGAAAGATCATTTGACTGGCTATCAGGAGACCTCCACCTTCCCTTCCCTTCTTATTCTCTTTGTTTAATAGGAAAGAAGTGCAGCAGTGACTGAGGATGGATGATACTTATAAAGGGATATAATCTGCATGGATTCTCCTTACCTTTGCCTCCTCGTTGACATCCCAAGTAAAGGACACAGCATTGAAGGCAATTTCTTCAATATTCCCAATGGTATTAAAACTCTCTTTGTAATCAGCTGCAAGAAATAACAAAGTCTCACAAAAAAGCTTTGAACTTTCTCTTTTACAGTTCACAGTGCAACTACAGAACAGCCCTTTGCTTTTTCAGCTGGGTTTTCTGTTGGATCAGAACCACCTACTGTATTATTTACATCAAATTATTAATAAGCTTAATTGCAAAGAGGTAATATATTGCAACTTGAGTACATTACTTGCTCTTGCAAAATACTGCTTCTTCTAAAAAGAACCTGTGATTGTAGTGGGAAAGAGTAGGTGCATTCATTATCTTGGTGAGGGAAGGGCCAAGAATTCAAAATTAACTAGAAGTTATTAAAACATTTAAAAGGATTGTTTAAGGCTTGCTATAAATAAATGACCTCATGGTAAACCCTAAAGAAGCTTTCTAACAAGCTAACAGCAGTGCACTTTTCTCACCCGACAGTTTCAGCTTACCCAAGAATTACTGCACTGGGTGCTGCATCTCTATTAAAACAAAACAAACAAAGATCCTTTCTCCAAAGTACATATGGTATTAAAATAGACAACAAAAAATGTAAAAGATGTATTGTCTGAATACAATTGTCTGCATCCTCTCCTTGTTTACTTCCAAGTGGCAGTTGATGTTATATTACCAACTAAGCAGCTTTACAGAAGGAATAAAAAGCAAGAGGGAGGGAGCCTGAATTACAAACATGACCAAAAAATTTAAATAATAATAATAAAAAACCAAACAGTAACAGTGAGAAAAGCATGTAAGGAAGAAATTTGCCACTCTTCTTTAATTGAAAACAAAGATAAGTCCCTTTTTGTGTTCCCTTTGCCAGTTTAAACGCACTTTGTTCTCTTTGATGGCAGATTAAGAGAAAGATCCTGTTTGTAAAGAGATAATGTTTGCTCAACTAAAGGAACCTCCAGATTTGGTAAAAAAAAATGCTCCAACCTTCTCTGGGATTCACACATTTCCTCAGAATCCCTTGAGGGCTTTAATCAGACTCAGTGCTGAGGAGCTGAAGTTACGTAACCTGGCAATCCCAATCACTCTAACATTTGCCCAAATCTGTGCTTCAGAAGCATGCTGATTCTTAGCTTTGTATTCAGTTACATTAAGGATATTTTTGTATTCAAACACATGGAATGCATTTCTCAAGTAGTTTCAAAATTAATTTCCTTTGCTCTTCCAAAAATGAACTATTGGTCTCTAAAAACAACATACAGGTAATAACTGTTTTAAAAGCATTTATAACAAAAATACTGTTGTAAGAATGATTTAACACATGGGAGTCATTCAACTACCATACTTTCTCTCATCTGAAGCGCTGGCATTTCAGTGAGCAAGTGAAACTGCCTGGGATCCATGAGTGATTTTAGATACGGTGAGAATTCATTGCTCTGACCACACATACAGCATAAAACATTCAGAAATGCAGCAACTGCGTGTGCTGTTTGGGAGGTCTGAAGTGTTCTTCGTTCCCATTGTGTGAACTCAGATCCCCTCTCTAACCAAAGCCAGTGGCTTCACTATCTAAATTCAGTGTGGCAATGCAAATGAGAGAAATTAGAAGACACATCGGTAGTTTAATATTCATGTGCACACATCCACCCACCCCTTAACTTCATGATTCACCAGAAAGTGTCTCGTGCAGCTGACTGCTGTATATGAGCAGGCTGTGTAGGTGCACTTTGGAAAGACATGAACAAGATGTCTTGTAAAGACACATGTTTTCTTCTCATAAAAGGCTGTCAGAACAGAGCATTCCACCAGCCCTTCCCTTCCCCCAGCACACACACCTGCTTCCTCAATTGGCGCACACACAAATCCCATGGACTGTGTATGTGACATGCTGCTGAAAGCAGAATGCCTTCCCATTTCCTTCAATTCGCAGATAAGCAAAGAAAAATCCTCAGTAGATTATGAAAGCATTTACACCCAAGGATATTTGAAAGTTATTAGCATGACTACAGTTTTCTTCTTCTACTGCTATGAGTTACCAAAAACAGAAAATTGAGGTTCTTCAGTATGCAAAACAGCTCTAAAGGAATTATTTCACATTTTGTGGGTAAGCTGCATTTTAAATAATGACAGATTTCAACATTAGCAGCTAATATCTGTCATGTGTTACATACCACTGTAGTAGCTCTTTTTTATACAGCACATAAATAATACAATATTTCCTGGAAAATACATAGGTAAAACACTGGAGCACAGATAATCCCAACCTAAGGCTTCCATAATCACTATTTATGTTCATGTTGGAAGCTCCAGTATTTGTCAATTTACAGTACTTTACTCTGATTTGATGTAACATAATATCGTATTCTTTATTCATTTCATTTTAAAAGAGATCCAACGTCATAGCACAGCAGTGTGGAAATTCAGCAATATCTCTCACTCCTGCTGGTAACAAGAGTGAAGTGCTGCTCTCTTCACAAAAATCCATAACAGCTAAAAGCCTAAATTCCTTCTTGCTTAAGTCTTCAAGCGCTAAGGACTTACATTTAAGTATATACTTATCCTATTAATATTAATGCATCTGCAGATCCACACAGAATCTAATCCATTCAACCACCATTCCATCAAAAAGAGCACCAGACAGTATGCAAAACAAATACAGCAGTAACTCCTGCATGTCCAAAGTGAGGGAATAAGCCTCCTTATTGCTTCTGATCTCCAGGATACTCAGAAGGAAGACTAGCAGTCCTGGCTGAGGGCTGAATAGATGGACTCCAGAACTAGAATATTTCAAATTCATGTAATCCTTTTGCTGCTAAGTCATGCTTTGGATGTAAAGTGCACCCATAAACAACTAAGATGAACTCGCAGATGTTAAATATAGGTTACAAATATGAAGTTAAAATAATATGAATGTTTATAAACTTTGTGAAATAAAGTATACATGTTAATGGCTATTCCCAGATATATAGTTTGGAAGGCACCTAATAGCTGTGTAACACTCTGTATACTGCTAATTAGTGAGAGCTCAAAGAACAGAGAAGTAGGGCTACCAGCAGAGATCATCAGGTCATCCTCTGAGGATAAGACAGATTTGATGCACACCCCTGCCCTTAACAAAACTCCATCACCGCCCTTTAAATGGTTCCTCAGGGAGTATCCTGGTACTTGCTGATATGCCCCATGAACACCTAATTCTCTCTGTTAACTACACAGGGTGGGTGCAGTGTTCCTTTACAGGAGCTCTCCCAGTACCTTGGGCTGAATTCTTAACTCAAAGGAAAATCTGCATAGAATGACACAACGATTTAGGCTAGGAGGGACTCTGGAGGTTAGCAGTATCAAGCCTATCCCTCAGAGCAAAGTCAATTTAGATCAACCCATAAGAAAAATGGAAGATTTTGCTAAATGCAGGCTGATGCTTACATGAAAGATGCATTAGGGGCCATCATATCCTAACAACATCCACAATGCAAGTCATAAGCGAAACAAAATGTGCTTAAAAAACAGTGTACATAGTTAAGTAAAAGCTGGATTTCAGATGTTCTCAAGATAGCAGTACCTGAGCAGCATTCAAGCCTTTCATCTGAAAGTGCTGAAGTGAACAAACTGTGCTCTTACAATTCTCAGGTCTGTATCAGGAACTCCTCCACTGCACTTTGCTCATGTTTGCAGTCCAAATAAAGGAAACATGCCACAGTGCCTCAAAAGTCAGCACAGATCTATTTCATCTCAAATTAATGGCAACATAAAAGACATTTGCTTTAAGACGGGTAAACACACAGCTCAGAGCACTGTTTTACAGAATATGTGAGTTGCTGGATATGGGGACTGATGTGTGCTGCACACCACAGACAAAAAAATGATGTGGCAGTGCCAGAAGGTGTTGGCACGGCAATGGAAGGAGCTCTCTGGCACATCCCTTCAAAGGTATGTGTTAGCACCGTAAGCTTGTAGGGACTAGCACAAAGGCAGCCTTCAGAAACAGCTGTGACATGACATCTTGGCTCTTTTACCACGTGTCATGACAGAAGTCACTGGGGCTGAGGTGGGGGTTTCGCTGCCTTAAATACCCCCAAAGGAGAAAAACAGAAGTTGGGGAAACTGTTCAGCCAGAACCATGATAATAAGAGAATAGGCAGTGAGGAGATTCTGGAATAGAAGACCAGTGGCTTTGACCAAACACATCTGATTTATGCCAACTTCAGTGGAGGGTGCAGCATTTGAAAGTCAAAAGGCACTGTATGTGTAGGACCATACTGGGAACCACTTCCCAATGCCGGAGGTGTTTGGTCCTCCATGAAGTCGTATAGTATGCTCCCCAGTGTTCTCTCTCTGTTTCCCTCCCCCACCCCCCCCCCCACACTCCCTCTCATTCCTGCCATTCAATGGTTTGGTTCCCTCAGGCAGTGAAAACAAGATAGACTTTGTCTGCTTTGGTCTCACCATCTCTTTTGACGGGGATCAGCTGCAGATGGCTGCGTGTGTAAACTGTACGTGGGAGGGGAGAAGTGCTTGATGTCTAGACACTCCCACAGATTTCAACTTTAGGCTCCTGTGCAACAAGTACGTGCTCTTCTTGAGTTCTAATCTCCCAAGCACGCAGATAGAGCAGTTCTGATCAAGATGGGCTTGCAAATTAGACAGGATGAACAGTAAACAGGTCTCTCAGGATAGCACACCAGAGCTCAGCATCTCTCCCTCACTTTTCTCCAACACTGACAAGACTCAGAAACAGGTGGTGGAGGTGACCTGGGTGCTTATTTGCAGTCACCATAATGATGGCATCTTAAGTCTCAGGTTCCACTTACACAGCAGTGAGGCCCTTGCACCAACACAGCTCTGAAACATTTACATCTTCCTGGAAGCCTTTCTGTCAGATTTGCTAACTTAACTGTTATGTGGGCTGGTACTGGATTGAAGAATGGACCAGTCATAGAGAAGCAAAAGGATATGCTCCAGCCACTCCTGAGAAGGCACAGACACCAACTTCCCCACAAAAGAGGGAACACTGGTAAGTACATTTGCAAGTAGAAGCTTTACTCCATGACTGCTGAGGACTGTTCGTCTGCAAGTCTCCTTCCTGCTTCATAGACCATTCAGTCTTTCCTAACAGGGACAAGTCATTGCTAAAAGTTAGGGTGTAACCCACACAGCCATTGCCAATATATTACACCTCATCTCTGTGAAAGGCATCAGAGAATTCCACACTCCGCAGTCTTCTCCAAAACACTCTCTCATACTTACCGATGTCAAGGACCCTCTGCTTTGCTGTGTGCTGCCGGGAATGCCAGTATTTCCAGTACTTCAGCTGCTCGTCTCTGTTTTTATCCTCACTAAAAACAACCATGACCACGCTCTAAGAAAATCAACAGCAGAGGGTGCATTAGTTAATATGTAATTAATAGTCAGAAACACAACAGTTCTAATCAGTGCCCTCCCACAGCGCTTGGATTGTAAAAGATCACTGGTTTTATTGCAGTCCAATACTGCAATTGCATGTAAAATTTCACAACTAAAGAAACGTAGTTTTAAAATAGTAGTTGTGTTTTTATGGAGCTCAGACTTACTAGGAGTAAAGGTAGGACATTTTCAAAAGGCAGTTTAGTTGTGCATGGGATACTGGTGACAATGCAATGGAGGAACAAAAACTTCAGAGAGAAGTCTCATTTGGTATCTTTGTGCTTTTGGGAGTTAAAAGGAGAAGCTTTCTATGGGTAACATAATTATGTCCTGACAAAAAAAAAAAGGTAGTAGGTAAGATCCTGCAACTACCAAAACTTCAAGCAAATTTTATTCCACAAAATGTAAGTATTTGAGCATGACTGGTGATAATTTCATCATATTCTTCCATGAATATACAGTTTTATCATCCAAATGTCCTACTTAGGAGCAAGACACTTGCATACATGTAGGTAATGACAAACTCAGCGTGAATATTTACTAGATTTCACTGAGCTTTTCAGTTCAAGTTCTGGATTCCCTTTGTTTAAACTGTGCGGTTCAAGGGAAACAGATTGAAACATTATACAAAACTGCACATGAGTAATAGAGGCTTTTTTTAAAATTCCTGCTGTAAAATCAAATAAAAAATACAAAACAATGAAAGAATGCTCATGCTAGGTAACCTGCAAAGAAAAGAAATAACGGAGAACAAAACAACAAAATCACTTTTACACATCTTCTTTTGTTCCTATTCTTCCTTTAACCCTGAGTCACCAAGCTCATAAAAATAACAACAAACTGTTTCATAAGTAAGGAACTGGATCACAATTGATTCATGACCTATGTCCCTATGCACGTTCACCACTGTAACCGTTCATGTGCTCTGTGACCTACAAAAGCTAACTGACATCATTATACATCTTCTGTGTCATACTACTGAATGGGTATAAAGCAGCACATGACATGGATGAGCCTTGAGTCTGCGTATGCATACTGACTGGCCAGCAGGTATGTGCTAGTTGGCCAGCTCACACACTAACCAGAACTGGCAGCTCAGACTGTAAGACTGTAGCTTTTCATCATCAAGGGGAGCGCTATTTTTTTTTTCTTCTAGGAGCCACATACATTGAACTTGCAGAGGCTTACTACCTTCAAACATCTTGCCCTTCTGTCAGGTTTGGATGAAATTGGCAGTAAATTAATCAGTTGCTTGAGTGAGTGCCTGGTAAACACAAGAGGATTGTGAAAGTTGTGTGTGATTCCATGATCTTCTTTAAACCACATATTTGCTAGAAGAAATCTCTCCTTTACAAATTCCATCTCTTCTGCTGCTTCAAAACTCATGTGTATATGTAGTGAATCAAACTTACAAGGATTGGCTTACAGCCAGATCAGATCCCCAATTCCTTTTTCAGCTGTAGAAATGGCAGAGCTGGCACCACAAAGGGTGGATGTCAGAGGCAGACTTTTCAGCGGTAGGGAAGTCTTATACCAGCTTCAGTCAACAGTGAAACCATCATCAAGCTCATGCCCTTAGGAAACCAGGCCAAAAATTAACTATTGTTCAGCTTTACAAATCATTGCCTCTTGTTAGAAAGCGTGTCACTAAACTTCATGTATGACAGAAGCATATGGAACAGGTTGCCCAGAGATGTGGTGGATGTCCCACCCCTGGAGACATTCAAGGTCAGGCAGGATCAGGCACTGAGCAACCTGGTCTAACTGTAGATGTCCTTGTTTATTACAAGGGAGTTGGACAAAATGACCTTTAAAGGTCCCTTCCAACTCAAATGATTCTATGATTCTATGATATAGTTTGTTGTCTGCTTCACTGCTCATGTTGATTTTCATTGGTTCCTGTGACTGAAGTCACAACATTTTTAAGGAACATTTATTTGGATGGAAACACTTTTGCAGCCTCATACATATGCAGCCCTTCCAGCTTCAGGGTGAAATTTGCAGGGCATCAACTCTGAGGCTCATTGCTCATTTCAAGGTTATTGAGTTAGGATTTGCTTACTCAAAAACATCACCAGGGAAATGAGGAGGCTTGCTCACTAGGCAGATGTTGCTGAACACCCGGCTTCAGTTTTGTTTTCAGAAACTGAGATGCAAATCATCCATTTTGGCATATTTCTAGGTGGACATCAAGTGAAAGTTCACTCTTACACAGTGTAACTATTTAAAAATTGGTGTCACAAAGGATGGCTTCAGTTCTTCACATTTTATCTGAAATACACTGGAGAGCACCTGCTGAAGTACACAAGTAAAGATGGACTTACACAGTAAATGTGGCAGTTCTCTGATTTTTCTTTTTAATCAGGGAATGATAAGTTCACCAATGTCAGCAGCAATATTCGTGCAATGATCATTCTGCCAAAATCATGCACTAAGGCATATATAATTGATTAGCTCCCAACTCATCAATTAACTCCAATACTGAGACCACCAGCAATATCACTCTCCCACCTTTAAATTAGATATAAGAGTACGCTTTTTCTGTCCTCTTCCACACACATAAACGGGAAAAAAAAAAAAAAAAAAAAAAAGACTAAAAACTAACCAACCACAACTACATTTATATGAAGAGCTCCATTCCCATCTAGGAAAGAAGTTGGAATATACCCTGACTTTGCTGATAGGATGCCGGAAACATTTGTTGTCACCCGTCTCACTCAGCGTGATGGCGTAGAACTGTCCTTTGTTTAAGTAGGTCATAGGCCCCTCTCCTTGCTTTTGACGCAGAGATTTGGTAGCTTCTAGTGTATACTGAAAAGTGCTGTTGGAAAGACAGGGAGAGAAACAACAATAAATTCCACATCACCTTCTCCTTTTCCCTTTGTCCCCACACGTTACATATTTCATATAGTACATACACATGGCAAAGGGCTAAGGAAACAAATAAAATGCCTGGAAAATGTCACACAAGTACTGAAAAACGCAAATTTCTTCTTTCAAGTTAGGTCTGGCAATTGAGCATAAAACTATCTGAACTCTAAGTGTCTCAGATCAAAGACCTCATCTTTACTTTCTCTGGAAAGAACCAAGAACCATCATAAAGAACAAGACTACGTATCCCACCAAAAGTGACAAATGCCAAGAGGGAATGAAGCATAATTTACAGTATTAATCAGGAAATCACCTGCCTCCACAGACATTTACACTTAGTAGTGCCACAGAAACAGAAATTCAGTAAGAACAGAACAAAACCTGCTGCAAAAGATGCACATGAAGAACGGAAAGTCCAACTGCTATTTTCAAGCACTAGGCAGAGAAGCAATACAAAGAGGAGGGGCAGGAGGTTCATTTATTTAAAGAAAATATGCAATTAAGGTTTTACAAGTCTTCTTTTAAAAATGAATCAGAACACCTAGCTTTAGTTCTTTTCACTTTTAGGAGCAAATCTTAAAGCACAAAAAGATTAAAGCTCCATTAACAGTAAACCCCAGACAGGCTGCCCCTGGCCAGTTGTGCAATCTCTCTGTTACTACTTGGGAAATCTCTTCTTGCTCCCAGCTGGCAAACCAGAGCATGCGCTATAGCAGGAGTTTACTTCAGCCACTCAAATGGTTAAAATGCTATTCTAAATCTCACCATGGGTTTTAACTAAAGCCCATGTAGTTAAGGACTCTTATATCAAGTATTCGATTACTTTCATATTCATCACTTTCAATCTGAAGCTTTTATGTCTGAGCACCTACAAGTTCCATGCAACTCCTAGGAAAGAAGACTTTTCTTTCCTTAGAGTGTATCTGGAGGCTACAGTACAAAGTAGACCTGCGTCACAGCAGAAAAGACTAAATGCCCAAGAACTGTTAGCAAGGCTAATGCTTTGGGATTTGATTTTATAAACAGCCTGTCTAAGTCTGCAGCACCCTCTGCTACAGATCTGCTTCATATGTACTGCCCACGCAACAATTCAGTTCCAAGCGCACTGAAGTTAATGATTGTTTTAATATTGCTCAGAAAAAAAGATCAGGCTCTAAGAAACCTCTGCTACAGAAGCAGTCATGTGCCTACTCCAGGAAAAAAAAATAATGTAGGCATGTTCCTGTTTTTTAAAACATGTATAATCTCTCAGATATAAACAGAACTATTCACAAGATTAAAATTAAGCATCGGCTTATAAATGTTATTGATAACAATCTCCCATAGTTAAGTGACTGTGCAGCATCTGCCCTTTCTGTGCACGCATACTTTCTGTTCTTAGCAGGGAGGTCAGTGTTCCTTTCAAACTTCAGTTTTTAAATTTTTTTTCCAAAACTTATAAAAACTCTTTGTTTTTTACATGGCTTTAAATAACTGCTTTACTGACTTGTAAGTAAACTTAAAATATAATAACAAGCATTGTAAAAAGACAGAGGGTTTTCCAGAAAACCTACAAGGAGTAACTAAGAAAGCTAGAAGGAAAAAAACAAAAGACAGAAATTTCAAAAGGTCAGTAGAGTTAGTTCAGCCACCTTAGACATCAGAGCTGTGCAACCTGCCATCCTGAAAAGGTGGGGGAGATTTTCCATGACTCAGCTGTCAAAGCCGCACCCCTTTATCTGGAGAATTCTTCTGAACGGATTTAAATTCACGTAACTTCAGGGGCTCGAGAGAAGTTTCAACCCAAACCAAGGGTAAGATAACAGGTGGAGATACCCACAGATCAGATTTGAAAACTAACATGCAGAGAAGGGAAGAACAATGCTGGTCAGTGTCAAGAGAGGTCCGCAGGTGCCCCAGGTTGACAAAAAGGAGGGTGGGAAGTAGACAAGGGAGCACTTCCTTGATAAACCTTATGTGATGCCTGCCAACATATTTCAAAGCTGGTGCCATACCTTGTTTGTTCATAAATGTATTCTTCAGCCCCCACTGACACGCTGCGATACTTCTGAAAAACAAAAACAGTAATTAGGTATAGTTTGATACAAACAAACAGAAAATAGCAACAAAAGCAAAACTGTGTTTACTTGAGAATCCTCCAGAAAAAAACTATCAGTTATTTAAAATTGAAATCCCTAAAAACCGAAGTGAAGACTAAATAGTCTTTACATTAGAATTGATAAAGTTCATTTATACCAAGCTTTTAGAGTTTTTCATAACCAACAGGAATGCAACAGAAAAACATCTTCTGCTTTGTTGTAGTCCTTGCTTGCACGTTAATTCATTCTAAAACAAACCTGTAAAAACATACCCCATCTCAAAGATAAGCAGACTTTCAGAAGAAATCAGTTTTCCTAAAGACTTCATGGTGTCTTTTGCTTTGTTCTGCTTTATTTAAAATTATGTGTGGCCAGCTGTCCTTAAGGTTTACAAAGAAATGTTGATACAAATTTACATTGCTGCATGCTATTTTAAATAGGTGTAGCGATGCAGGCTAAGGCTTTGATCAAGGGCCTGGAGCACCTCTGCTGTGAGAAGAGGTGGAAAGAACTGAGGCTACTCAGCCTGGATAAAAGGAGGCTCAGAGGGATCTCATCAGTGTCCATAAATATCTGAAGGGAGGACAGCAATGAAGACAGATTCGGGCTCTGTTCAGTGGTGCCCAGTGCCAGGACAGGAGGCCATGGGCACCAACTGGAGCACAGAGGCTCCCTCTGAGCACCAGGCAGCACTGCTGTGCTGTGTGATGTCAGAGCACTGGCACAGGTTGCCCAGAAGCTGTGGGGTCTCCTCCCTGGGGATGTTCAGAAGCTGCCTGGCCATGGGCCTGGGCCTCCTGCTCTGGGTGTCCCTGCTGGAGCAGGGGTGGGCCAGAGGAGCACAGAGGGCCCTGCCAGCCTCAGCCATCCTGGGGTTCTATGAAAGTATTTTGCCTTCAATATAATATTTCCTTTGAGCGAAATGCACACTTTACTAGATGAAGTAAAACTTTCAGTCACTCATTACAAAATTAAAACATCTGTCAAAACAAAAATTACATCAGGAGATAGAATTCTCAAAAATGAAGTCTTTTTGTGCAGACTAATCAAGGATTTATACTCTGCCTTCCTGAACATATGAGCGCATTTGTACCCTACTATGTGAGTAGTGTTTCTCAGTCACTGATGGATCATTACATTTAATTTCCAGGACTTCTTTTGTGATCACTGCTCAGCAATAAAAAGCTGTTTTGTTTCCAGAAGCATCACAACAAATATCCAGTATGATAGAAGTGAAGTGCAAAGTTATCATGTATCAGTCAGGAGTATTTCCTCAAAATCAGAAGTCAAGGATCCACATGCACTAGCTACTACAAGAAATATAAACCATGATGGGATAATTACAATGAAAACTGTCCCATGTTAGCAAAAAGCAGCTACAGAGGAGACCTGGCTAAAGCTCAGTCCCCCTGTAAGAGATGAAGTTAAGATGTAGGCATGGATGCCACATTGGAATTCATTCCACCCATTTCAAGCAATCAGGTGTGAGCTGCCTCCTCCACAGGCTGCAGAGAAAGCCCAGATGACAAGCATCGTACTGCTTTAAAAGACATTATGTAAATAACCAGCAACTTTAAAAAGCATTAAACAAAATTTTGCTGACATCATAACACAGTTTGGGATGCAAGGCAAGAGGTAAGTTCCCTTTCTGCCCACCACCACGTTGCATGCTTGATATGACAGTGCACAGCATGGACTGCCTTTTAGGGTAACTTCCAGCACAACGTCCCCTAACAAATGAGAATAATGGAATTGCTGGGCTGCAGCTCCCCTGGTAAGCCATGTTTGCATTATCACCAGACTTCTATAAAGAGTGATTAATCAGTAACAAAGAAAAATAGCTGAAATAACGCAATTCGATAATGCAGAACTGCGTTTCTAATCCCAGGTCTGATTTTACTGATTTTTCATTGGCAATCTAAATTCTCTCATTAATTATTCATTTAGTTGACCTAAATGGATTTCTCTATCTTAAAATGGATATCACCTCCAAATGTCCTCATTCACGATGCTTACGTGGAGACAATTTACTTTTCTAACAGACACGTACACAAACATATAACAAACTTCTCCAACATTCAAGTAAGACCAAATTACCCTTAAGTAGCTTGTTTCCTATTTTCATTTGTTACTTGTACCATTTCATAGAGGAGGAGATGAAAATCTTAGGAGAGTTTTATCACCTAATACATCTAATTATTCACACAAGCACTGTCAGCCTTAACTATTTCTACCTTTCTGCAGTTCTGATTTGTTTGGACTATTCTGCTGCAGGCAAAAGCAGCTAGGGGGTACTTACCATACTAAGGCTAGTTTTATAATTACTTTGTCTCAGCAAAACAGTGTAAAATAGTGACGAGGCAGCTCCTTCTCTCTCTTCTCCTCATCATTCCCCTACATATACAAGCATCTGAGTCTTTCCCTGCCTGTTAATCCCTCCATTCCCCTAATCCCACTAGTTTCACCTCCTTGCTCATGTTGCAGAGCAGAGCTTGGTGTAATGGACAGTTTTCGAATAAATTAGGTTTATTTAGCAGCAGACAGACACTGCTTATTTGCACTTTCAGAAGAACATCAGGAATTTCCCAGTTACAAAATGGGTGCTGTTTCCTACATTTAGGAAAAGGTCTGAAGGCAGATCCAGTTAATGGACAACTGATCTTCCTTGGGAATGGTATCTATCTTCTACTTGCTACAATATCCTCCAAGACAAAATATCAGTAACTGTTACTCTTCAAGTTTCCAGTAAACAACTTTAAAACTGTCTTCTGAAACACTTCATGATTTTCCCCTACAATCAGCACAAACACATATCAACATGACGAAGAGGAGAGTTGAATTTGTTAAAACTAACATTACTGTCCTTTCAATGGCCTTTGTGGACAGCTCAGGTCTCCTTATCTTGTTTACAAGCTCAAATCCCTTATCTAGTTTACAGCTTTTTATTGAGTTCTTAGATGCTAAGTTGAGATCAAAAACTTACCTCTGTTCCTCCATCTTTGAAGGTGTCACTGTAGGTACTGTCAGGAGTACTGCGCTGATCATCTTTGAGATAATTGGTATGGGGAGCAATGTTGGACACTTCATACGGTTCAAAGATAACCCCTCGGTGCTCCTCATTTTCTCCTCTCGTATAGTGTGCTTGTGGGGTCATGAAAACAGGGGTGAACTCTTCTGCTTTTATCACAGTCACTGCAGTCCCTGTAATTGGCGTGGAGCTGCCAGACACATTTGTGTTGTACTCCCTCTTGGATGACTCCAATGGGTCTTGGTTCAAGGAAAGGTTAACAGGCACCGTCTTCAGGACTTGCACACGGTTCTCTCCCCCACTCAAATTACTCTGAGCTTCCGTGGAACTGAGACAATTTCTGTGAGACAAAAACAAAAACATTACAAACTGTCCAGATAAAGTAAATCTCCTCCTTAAATAGCTTAATGACCTTAGATGGCAGGGAAGGAGATCTATGCGCTTTCAACTCTGATAAGCCATTGCCATAACAAGGAGTACATTAACAAATCCTAGGCACACGACATGGTGAAGCAGGCGGAGAGATTCCCAACTCTTCAACAGCTTGGGAAAGACGATACACTCGGTTTGACCTATAATTGGTAGGACTCGTTATGATCAATTCTGCCTATCTGGGATTACACTTGCCTTGGCTTATAATTTGGATGGAAAGTCAATCTTCGAGTGCAACAACCCCTAGGCACAAAAAGGCATAAAGAGTAACACAAAGTATGGACTACTAACAGTAGATAATTTGCATGTGAAATAGCGGGAACAGCACAATCCACATGCTGTATGCTCTTTCCGGACACTACTGCTTGTGTGACTTGTATACCAATGCTCTTCTGAAAGAACAAGCACAGGAATCCTATTGTATCAGAGTAGATCAGTAACGAGATCGTGGCTGCAAGGTAAGCTCCAGCAGCATTCCCACGTCTCTGCCTGTGGTCACTGTTGAAAACAAACAGATTGTTCACAGGAGTTGCACTGACACAAAATTGTTAACCTATAAACCTTTCAGTAGGTCTAACATTCTGCTTTGAATTCAACCCAGGAAATATGCTCTGACATTAGGGTTCCTCTCTTTTCAAGCTTTTCACTTGAGGCCAGTTTTGACAATCACACTCAACTTTGGAGCTTCTCTGGGATTAGTAGAAGTAAAACTGTTGCTCAAAAAATGTTCATTCTGTTCTGAAACAGTGGATTTATACTACTACCTATTTGCATACTAGTACAGATGCACAGGCTTGTCCAAAATTAGCTACGCTGAGAAATTTTGTATAGCAAAAAATTAGTTATTTCTCCTTAAATATACACTCTCCCTTGTGCACGGGTCTAAATTAAAACAGGAATCAGGCTCCTCTGACTCTACAACTTTTAGCCTGCTGAGGAGGGCTGAAATCTGAGAAGAGTGACAAGAACATCTCAGGAAATGATTTTAATAGTTACTTTATTTGATTATGGGTTAGACAGTTATGACAAATAAAACTATACACATTGGGTTACTGGAACCAAGCTATTCAGTTTCTGCCCTAAGAAAATTGAAGGAAAAGCAGTCAATAGCCAACGGTCAGTGGAACCTGACTTTACTAATCTCAGCAGCAGTGAAAGAACAAAACACAAGTCATGAAAATTGTGCTACTTTGCAAATTGTGTATGTAATAATCCTGCTCTGTTTTTTAATAAATTAAAAGTAATAAGAAGTAAAGTTTGCTTTCCCAGATAGTCTTCATTCTTGCATCTTTTGGAAGAAAACCATAGACCTTCAAGCTATCACTGCTCCTTCAGTTCATAACTGATCAACATTGTTAGTATCTGGGTGTATGATTTTGAATAATACTGTACCTTTTATCTTGGTCTTCTTGATTATCATTCACTTTGTTAACAGACAACAGCCTTTTATCTCTGGGAACCTGAGAACAACATCAGGCATGGGGTCAGGTAAATGCAACTGTCAGGTACTTGTAACTTCAGATAGCTCTACTGTAACAACTAGAAAGACCAAGAGTTGTCTAATACACAGATGCAAGGAGTTGTTTTTCTTTGGGAGACTTACTGTGAACAAGATAATTTCCAAAGAGAAAAAATGTAGAGATTGTGGGGTTTTTTTCTAGTTCTTGGGTAAATAACCTGGAGCAAAGCTCTTTCCTACATGTCTACCTCTGGAATATCAAACTAGGTTAAAGCAAAGTCAAAATCTAAGCTTACATTCCCAAACACACACACTCACAGGCTCCTCACTGCTTAGCAAATGATGAGAATGAAAAGGGGATGCTTTGATGAGCACTGTGCAAAGAACATTTTAGCTCAGAGGAAGTTTTCAATTAAACCACAAGAGCCAGCTGTGAGGTCCTCCTGTTACAGAGCAGTCAAAAGGATGCAGAACTTGTACGAGGGAAAGCGTACAAATCCTTCTCTTCACTAGCATGAGAAGAGGTCAGGGCGTGCTGGCATGTCATCAGAGAGCACTGACTTCTGCTTTGCTGAGTGCAATGGCAGCCATGAGAATTAAGTCAAATCTGGCCCCTAGACAGACTCAAATCGACACCAAATGGCTTACAGTTTCCCACATACTGGTTTTCTGAAGTCAGCATAGAAATGAAATCACCAAGGGCAAAGTTGCTGCCATGGCTGTGTTTTTCTTTGCTGAACCAGCAATTTTGGAACTAACACTTCTCATCTATTTTTTCCAAGGGATGGTACAGCCACGCCATCACAGCAGTCAAGTCATGATTAAAGAACAAGAACAGACCTAAGGATGGGCTAAACTCATGCCTGTTATCTTTAAATACTTTACTGAAAGATCAGGAAAACATTTGTATTTAGAGGGAAAAAAACAATATTACAGTGCACTACAGTACCTATGGTTAACATCAACTGTATCTGCAAGATCACAGTACTGTTAGAAGCGCCAGCCAGAGCCTTTCCTCCTCTTAGGGACATCCTCTCTCCCTATCCAGTGTCCTGGTTAACAAACTGCTTTAATGAATTTTAGAAGTGGGATCCAAGCCACAGCTCACACTTGTTGATTCCTATTCACATATTTATCACATATTTATCCCCAAAGGGGGAGTCAGTGTTTAGACAAATATCAGTAGAAGGAGAAGGTAGGAAAAAAAAAAAGTATATTCTAATAATTCCTATTAGGGACAAGGAAAAGCACTTCAAAAAAACCATTACCAGCACGTCAGAATGAACTAGATGATAAATAAGGACAATTAGAGAGTCTTGTGAATAGGAAATCCTCCTCTACAATTCCACAGTACAGAACAGGGCTTGAAGCTAGGTTTTAACTTCCTATTTGAGAGCATCATCAAGAACAATCCTTTTCTCTCACTTTAAGACAGAAGTGGCAATTACTAAATGCTGGAAATGGCTTTGAGATTAACATAGCTTATTCCATCTGAACCCCCTGGGCCTCTTGCAACTGTCTGGAACCGGGGACAGACATATTTACTGAAATATTGTTTTGGGAAGGGAAAGAGCTGTTCTCTGTTTTTATACAAAAAAATCCAGCAGAGTAATGAACTGCTATATACAAGGGTATAGCTAGGACAGAAGCCAGTACTCCAGATGGTCGTACACATCCTGAATTGTATGAGTCCACATTAACTTCACAGACTCTGGTAATTCTGCCAAGCAGAGAACAGGACTGTTTCTCTTTCTCACTGGGAAAAACCCTTCCCTACTCATTGCAACAGACAAAAGAATGGAACATCTCTCGAAATACAATCAGTAATGAAATAAAACAATGTTTAACACTACTGTTGGCATACGGCATCTTGTCCATAAACTCTCCTGAACAGTCGTCTAACAATCATAGCAGACTGAGAAACCCATTCTCCAAAAGCATTTATGCTAATAAATACTAACAGCAGAGGTTTTTCACTTTCAATTTCCATTTCTGCCACCTCTTCATGAATTAAGAGCCGAGCTGGCATTATTCTGTTGGCTTTCAAAGAAGGTCATCTGTTCATGTCAGACATCAGTGGCTTGAGGAGTACGAAGGCAGTTTAAGTGGAAAACTCAATTCCAGATTTTAGCATTTAGTAGGCTTCACAGATTTTGTTTCCAGAGCACAAAGAGGTCAGCCTGTTTTCAGAGTGACATTTCTGCATTACAGAGAGAAGTACCCTGTAGGGCTCTCCTCCAACTTCAGCAGAATCCTTTGGCATAGCCCTAAATTATGAAATATATGAAAAAGAAAGGCGGTATCAAAGTGGAAGATAAAGCCCTAGCCTTAAAATCAGATAACAGACTGAAATTATACGTAAATGCCTACCCTGTACATTGAGTCAGCTCTGTGTCCAGCTCCATTTCTGTTCTCCACCTTTCTATTTAGACCGCAAACTTCAAGTGCAAGGGCTAGACCTCACTGTATGTTTGTACACAGCCTACTGCAATCATTGTACTAATAAAAATAACATGGGAAACTGTCAGATGAGAGATACTCCAGCCAAAGAACAAATTAAAACATCTGTGGAATGAAGCAAAAAAGCAGACAAACCTACAGATGGACAAGGTCTCCCTTTTCTCCACTTTTAAACTAGTATTGCAAGTATAGGGGCATCAAATAAAGGGGGATTATTCATCCAAGGCTCTTCCAAGGTAAGAGGAAGAATGCAATACTGTAGAAGAAATCATGCCTGCACATTTGATAAGAGAATTCTGATTTTGTTTTTTTTCTCCAGAACTAAATATGCAAAAACAGCCTCAGGGCGACTTCCTAAAGTGGAAAGGACACTTGATGTAGTATCAGAGATAAAACAAGGTGTAGCAAGTTGTGTCTTTGAAAACTGGCTCTTTTGATGCCTCATAAGAGTGGGCCCCTGCCAATGCAGCAGGGAGGAATACCGATGGAGTTACCTACTTTATAATAGTCATATAATAGGCCAAGGGCAGCAGCACTGTCCTCATCACCATTTATGCTCATCATGGCCTTGGTAGCTGCTGTTAGGGGATTCTCCAAATACGACTTCCAGGCTTCATCTTCGCTGGTGTAGGCTCGTCTGGTGTTGAATGAAGTGTCATTTGGCACTAAGGCCACAAGTCGCTTGTTACTGCATAGACAGGAAGAATAAAATGGTGATCCAGGAGGGATTACTTTATTCGTAATTCACAAGGCATGTTAAAGAACATCACATAGCTAAATGAAAGTGATCTGTTACATCAGCAAGTGCCTCTGTAATAAACTCGGTGACATAAATATTTAACAGTATTTGGTATCTTAAGAACTTAACCCCTGATAATAATGCAAATGTATTTTTACAGTTAGAGTTTTGAGATATTTTAAAACTAATCGTAAAAAAAAGGAAGTTACAATACAAGAACAATTTTGCACCAATATTTTTGTTAGCTGTACACTTGATTGGGAAAAATGAAATTAACTAAAATCCATTACAATAAGACACAAATGGAAAAAAAGTAAAATGTATGTAATACTAGTCTGGTGTTCATCTAAACTGAGCCTGGTTCAGTATTTAATAACAGGGTACATCCTATAACTGAGCTATTTTTTGCTTGTGGAATGCAACTCGTCAATAATTTCAGACAGGTTTTCAATAACAAAGGTATGAGCAAAGGGTCTATGGATGGAACATAATGAGTCAACATATTTGAGCTCAGTTCCCACCTTATCACTCATCAGATGCAGTTACAGATCCATTGTAAATATACAGAAGACCATTAGTAAGTGGGATTAGCAGTAGAGCAGTTTCCTCCATCCGGAAAGTAGTACAAACTGACCAGTGCCAGCAAGTCTAATGGGAGAGGTTATTCTGTTGCAGATGGAGCTGGAATTTCCAGTGTAATGGAAACATAAATGAAGATAATTGTATCTGCTTTTGTAAAAATGTTCAATAATCTCATGGATTAAAAAAAAAAAAAAGCAGCATTCCTATTACACAAGATAGCAGAGCAAAAACAGGCGGAGCAATAGCTGAAAGAAGAGGGTGATTGCTGCACATATAAGAGCATTGCCCAGATGTACGGCTCAAGTTACACAGATCCCAATGAATGAAACTTTGAACACATTATCCGATACAAATCCAAAAATGGCAAATAAATAATTGAATACACTGTAGCTTTTTACAAGCCATTTCTTGCTATCTTCTACATAGGAACCATTTGGTATCCAGCTTTCCCTTTTTGCTCTCCTGTAGCTATCACAGTGCCAGCTCTGCAGGCCGCACCATGGTGGCTGCACAGTGCCACAGGAGGGCCACGCAGAGGCTCCTGTTTGCAGGGAGCCCCAGGACTAACAGCCCACTGTCTGACGTCAGCCATGGAACAGTTGTGGGCTCCACGTGAAGCAGAGCGTGACCCCTGGCCTGTGGGGAAGAGGAGGGGGTGGGTGAGATCACTATCTCCATGGTGCAGGAGCACTGGCTACAGGCTTCTTTATTCAGTAAAAAACAAAATAATCTACGTGATACGTGGAGCAGTTTTGTGAATTCTGGGGGAAGAGAGTACGTCACAGCTGCACAAAATACATGCAGTGATTACAGTTCAGATTATATTCTCCTTTCATCTGAAATACCTGGAGTTTTGGAAGCTCCCCTTCTTTCCCGAGGGCCTTTCTTTCTGCCTGACCTTTTGCTGTCTGTTCTAAGGATTTTCACCCTCCCTCTACTTACACACAGATATATGTTGCCGTGGGTTTGCTAGAGCAAACAAAAGCTTAAGTACAAAGTAGGGACCCAGGGAAAGACAGAGAGACCTGCAAGGTCTGCTTTCCTTTTCAATGCGTTATTGTTAGCGGCTCAAATCAGATTTGCAGCAGCCCCATTGTTCGTGCCAGGGGTGGCTGAAGGCCCGTCCCCACTCTGGAATAGCCAATTCTCTCTGGCTCGCTGCTCATTTTCCATGCAAAGATTCTCCTTTCCTCAACAAAGCTCCCGTTCAGTTGCAGCACTGGCACTGCCCGGCACACAGCGTCCAGCTCACACGGAGTGCCTGCAGCTCACCGTCAGCACTGCCTTTGGTTGCACCGAGCTCTATTACCCACACAGCAGTCATAACTGCTTTACGAGCGCTGCAGGCAGGCAGACAGCAGATACCCTTTGGAAGCACCTTCTAACAGCCACACAGCACTCAGACGCAGAAATGCTGGAGGGGAGGAGCTGCTCCGCACTGCCCCAGCTCAGCAAAGCCAATCCCACAGCAATCAGAATGTAGTGCTGTCCCGCACAGGTGTCATGGGTGACTGAGTTGGGAAGTGAAGGTACAGGAGCTCCAGAGCGAGCAGTCTGCACGTCAGCAGGCGGGCACCACAAAGCCACGCGTGCAGAGGCCCAAGGCCTCCCAGAGCACATTTCCCCTAAACCCCAGGTTTTCATATTTAAAAACTCAGTAACCTCCTCCTCTGATTAGAGAGATGGTCTGCAGCTAATCAACCCACACACCCGTTGTGTTTACTCTGCAAACAGACTGAAACAAAAGCACTAAGAAAAATAGAAAACTTCCTCTTCTCTTCCCCCTCTACCCCTTCCCCCCCCACCTCCAGCTGTAATCAGCTTTGTGGGAGGTTAATGGTCAGACCTAATTATCATGATTTAACATAGTCAATCATTTCGAAGATTGTACGCAAAGCACTCAGCCAAAACAACCGAGCTCGCTCTAAGAAAACTTCTTTATTAATTAAGGTCGTTTGTATGGAGGGAATGTTTGTCCGGAGAACCAAGGCTGCAGCAGGTGCACGTGTCCCTTCTGCTGTTCCACAGCTCCCAAACCTCCAGGGTCAGCCACATGTGACAGAGGCACAGCTCTAAGAAGACCAGCCTCCCCCTAACCAAAAGAGCCATACTTTACAACATCCCCTTCAATTGGCTAGAAAGGACAGCAAGAGCAGCAGATACCAGGCACATCAAAGCCTCCCAAAGCCTACCAGTGCAAGCCAGGAACCCAGCCCCAGCCATGCCCCCCCACATCCAGGCCTGCCCACTGCCAGGACACACGGTCACCAGCCAGAGCCAGTGGCGCACTTGTGCACTCTGACATCACATCACATGTACTGTGGAGATGAAACTAAGGGAGGGAGGAGACCCGGTAGGTGAAAGCCACAAGCTTCCTTTCCAGCTGTCCCATGAGCTCCTAGTGAATGCCAAGTGCTTTTCTTGTCTTTTGCTAAACAGCAGTAGGCGATTTGTAACTAAATGTACAGATGCGTAAGGATGGAGCCATTTCCCAAGGCATGGGCTAGCTGAGGGGCCAGACTGTCCTGACACTTCAGTGTTTATGACTAAGTTTCACACAACCTTTAATTTGCAAAATCCTTTTCTCCAAACTGTTCAGTAGCAATGTTCTAGTTTGTATCAGGCTCATAAAACTGAATTCTGCGAGCGTTGCATATAAATAGAGGCACCCAAACTTGGGCTCACTTTGTCTCGTTGCAGTATCTCGAATCCCACAGCACGAGTTGGAGAGGAACACTGGCACATGACCCAACCATCCTGATGGCAACACATTAAGGGCTTGGCCTTTCAAGTCCTCCTTCTGATTGGAGATGAGCAACTTTCAACAGCCAGCACTTGGCGCTACAGAATCCTATTACAGACGAAATCTCACACAACTCGATGCAATTTGTAAATTAACTTAAGATGGAACCATAAACGTTCATTAATACACTCAGGAAAAGTGGTAAAAAAAAAAAAAGGCAGCTTGGTGAGCAGCTTGCTTTTTATTGAAAAACAAGATTTCCTGCCTCCCAGTCTCCTTTCCCTTTTTCATGAACACAAGCTTCCTACTGGATTTGCAAAGTTCATACAAACTCAGTCTCCTTTTTCTTAAATTCAGTGTACACAGATGCCAGGGGTTTCTGAGAGCAACTCTGAACCCAAGTGCATGGATGGATGCAGATGCAATGTGCCTGTAGGAACTGTACAACCATCCCACTCTCCCCTACTATATGCTCAGCATTACACATTGTTCCAGACAGCGTTTGGGGGAACAAAGTCTCCTGTAGATGCCCCCAACTTTTGTCTTATCCAGGAAATTCACCCTTGAAACAGAAAAGACACATCTTGGGCATTCCTTTGGATTCGATTGCTTGTTTGGACACTGCGTTTGTTCCAAGAGCAAACTAAAGAAAAGAAAAAAAGAATCAAAGTGCTCTATTGCATATTCCTACAGACTAGTTTATTACCCCACTTAAGATATGAGGGCTTCCCCCACCTGTGCTTGCAAGATACTGGATGGGAGCACACCAAGTAACATATGCATGGCAGTAGAAGACTGGGAGGAATCCTGTCTCAGAGGTCTGCCTGTTCTGACACCTGTGAGATAAGAGCACCAGGTACATGTATGCAGCACCTTCTTCCAACTGTTGCTTCAGGAGCTCACATATGAGCTTTGGTCCACACAGCTGTTATATGAAGTACACAAATTGTAATGCCAGTCAAATAACTGGAAAAGGTAAGACAGAGTGTTGTGTCCTGGCTCCCAGCCCAGCACATCAAGGCCACAGAACACTTATCATAAATTCATTTTTTTGTTGGACGATAAGAAAGTGCACAGGGCAACTGTCTACAACATGGAAACCTGGAGGAAATGCAAATTGTACGAGACACAAGCCAGAGAGACTGCTTCTGCACAGCGGGCAGACACGTACCACACTGCATCCTGGGTTCCTGATCCCTTAACTGACTAGACCACAGACCAGGCTGAAGAATGCTGTGACTGGGGGTTTTACGGGAGGAAAACCTACCTGCTTCAGCTTTCCTCCTGTGCAAAGAGGCAGAGATCTCCAGCAGCACCCACGTATTGCTGGCTATGACAAAATATGTGGGAATCCACTCCAGCCATGTCCAGCTGGAACATGCTCCTCCTTCAGTTTTTACATAATGAAGGAAGGCAGAGCATGATCATTTAGTAGTGTTTCAATAGGCCTGAAGCCCTCTGTAAGATTAGCTTACTCTTGCACAACTCTCCAGACAGCTATGAGGCCACTGCTATAAGGCAGATTCAGAGCAGCTGTTCATATCATGTCTTACAAAGTGTACTTATAAATCCACAGGCACAAATTTGACTATGGTGACCACATTAAAAAAAAAAAAATCTAAAAGACAGATATCCAAGCTGGGTAAGTTAACAAACTTTACATCACTGATCATACACTCCTGCCTGTGCTCATTATAGAAAGATGTGTAAATGAAATGTAGCCCTAGTCCTCCTAGTGCTTGAAAGCATTTGTTTTGAAGAGGTGAGTCCAAATTCACTAACATCTGCATGCTGCTCTGCCTACACATAGAGTTAAAAAGAAAACTACACATACACATTTGTCTCACTGCAAGTTTTATTTTAAAAAAGTGTTGACTCCTCAGGATTTATTGCCAAAGTCATAATTAAAACATCAGCAACATCTTCACTTCAATTAGACAGTTGTTTAAGCTACAAAGGAAGGTAAGTGTTTAACGAACAGGAAAATCCCAGCCCATGTCTCTTGGTATTTCATCTTCCACAGCCAGCAATCACATCCTCCCCAGGAGCATGGACAGGTCTCCAAAATGCACTGTGCCCAATCCAGGGAGGTTGTTATCAATACACAGATGACTGGGAGTGAAGGAGAACCAAACCAAGGAGACCATCTGCAGCCCAGAAGACACAACATCTGGCCCAAGCAGCCGCCCGTACCAATGAGCTTCAATTAATGAGGCAGAGTAATTTTGCCTACTAATGACTGCAGGTTTGGGACACTCGCAATTTCTGGGCAATCATTCTTTTTGAGTGCAGGACCAACCTGAGCAAGACCAAGCACGTTAAATGACTTAAATGGATTATTCCTCCTTTAAAAAAAACACTCAGAGAGGAAGTGAAATTAATTGTAAGCATAAATCAATGGGAAAAAAAAAAAAAAAAAAGACTAGTTCATGCTTTCTAGAAGTTTTGTTTTTAACTCAGAACCAAAATAACTTAAGCATGTAGAAGTGATTAAAAAGATTAAAATAAATTGGTGAATCATTAACATTGAAAGAAATACTAAGCATGCCAAAGCAGAGGTAAAAAAAAAAAAAAAAAAAAAGAAAAAACACTGTGACATCTCCTCAAAAAATGAAGCTTAAAAAAAAAAAAGTGGAGCTCACAACACAGAGTTGAGCAGAAGTAGCAGTTACTTGGCAGCTTCAGATCGGGCCACACTGGTTTTACTTAGAAGCATACTTCAGGCATGCACAGTACACAGGCTGTTCTGTCTGCCTACAAAAACAGCAGCAGACTTTAAAATTAAGAACAGGTCATGGCAAAGCTTCCCTGACCTGCCGCAGTTTAACCTGCCCACTGACCCCACAGCCCTGACTCATTCATTACCCCCATGAGAGTTAATGGAAATGGAATCGCTGCATTGACAGCACAGATCGCTAGATTTTCAAAATACAAAATCTTTTACATGGCCAGGAGGAAAACAAATTAAACAGCTGAACAATTCTGGGAGGCAAGATTACCCAAAATACCAAAAAAAAAAGTAAACTCAGAAATATACTTTACAGAGCAAATAAAATACAGAAATATGAAATACACCATTGTCTCAAACTACTAGAAAATGAACAGAACTATGCAGATGCGTAATCTTCAGGTTGGAGACATTCTCAGCTTACCTGTACGTTGCAATGTTTGACTTCTCCTCAGTTCATATGCACTTAGTAGGGTTTCATTTGTTAAATACTTCATAAGCAACAGTTCTCTTCTTTATGAAGCTGGTGCTATTAAGGAATAGGACAGCGTCTCTGTACACGGGGCCATCCGAGCCAATTAGTCCTTTCCTTTCAATTAGCTATTACTGTCCCAATCACTGATTAGAAAGCTAGTGAAAATTCATCCTGTGATTAATCCCTAATCAGCATTTCAAAACATTTTTTTGTGCATGTGCAAGAAAGGTAAGTTAACTGGTTGATCTGTAATCACAGAAAAAAAAATACTTCTGGGAACCATCACGGTCTGCACGGGATTAATATTTGTGAAAAATTCTGACAACAAATGTCAGCTGGGTCAATATTATTTCCCCTTCACATGTCCCCACAAACCAAGAATGATGTCCCCGCGGATTCCAGCCCAAGGAGGAGGTTATGTGACCACTGCAGCCAGGGAAGTGACCTGGGAACACCCCCTCCTCCCTCCTGTTCTGACCCCCAGCCGGTCTCACCACTGAGGGACATCTGTGTTACAGGACTGAGTAACCATTTCGTACCCCTACTCCGCTCAGCTAAGCTGTGGTCGCAAGTTCTGCAATGTTCTGCATGCTGACTTTCCACCTTCCCTGCAAAGAGGATATTTCCTGGGGAATATCCATGAGAACAAGCCTGATATCTGAAAAGTACAAGCTTTTAACACCTCTAAATTCTCATTTCTCCATTCATTCCTTGATGATTAACACTGGAAAACTCATCTCAATAGATTCTCTATCCAGTCTCTCAGCAGTAGGAAAAAAAAAAAAAAACAAAAACTAGCAGTCTGCAACCTAATTACCATTCCTCATGAGCTGATGGGGAATAGGTTTGGCCCTCAAAGAAAGAATTAAGTATAATTCCCAGAATCACACAGAAAACCATAAATGCCCTTTGCTGTTACAGCACTGGATGCTTAAGCTAAATAGTATGAAGACAGCAACTACATCCAGGAAGAAACACAAAACCAGAACAAAATTACTCTGTTAAGAGCCCAAGACGGACTTCAGTTACGCTGCCAAGTAGCAGGCAGGATGGGAACAAGTTTCCAATGACACATGGGAGCAGGTCTGAACCTATTTCCACATTCAACGTCACCTCACCCTCCCCCCCCCCCCAAGTAATTTGCCCACATGGACACGCTCAGTGCAGACCTGGGCTGCCCCCAGCCCTCACAGGATTGGTCTGAGCACACCCCAACCCCATCTGCCCCTTGTCCTCAGTCGCTCCTCTGCGTCCTAGAAGTGTTGCAGCCTGATCAGCTGGGGCTGAAGCCATAGGGTCAGCACGCACAGGCTTACTTCCAACCCCACTCATCATGCAGCATCAGTGCCAGCCGCTGAGGGACTTGCCACTCACCCAAAACTGGGAACAGATAGGACAGCACTGTGGTGGGACTACTGTTGCTCCTCATTCACAATGCTAGTGGCAATCCAGCACCCTGTTAAGTCTCACAAGTACCAAGGCCACCAAATTAGCTCTAGCTGTATTCTGGAAGATTAATGGTTTCAGCACACTACAGCAAGCGCAACTTTCAGCTTGCAAATGCAGTCATGAACCCAGGAATGCAGACACCTTGCCAAGAGGATGCTCTCTGTCCCTGCCAACTCAAAGCCCCCTTGCAATAGCTCTGAAAAATGGTTGACAACAGGCAGCCACATGGGTCTCCAGAACACTCAAGAAAGGCAGAAGCACATTTCCTTCCGCAGAGGATCTAGCTTAAGCAGCTCTGTCTTCAGCTCATCATTTGCCTGCCCTCCCTCTGTTGGCCTAGAACATCACTGGATGGCATGATGTAGCTAGACCGACAAGAAGCTGGTCAGAAAGAAGTCAAAAGAAGTCAAAAATATCTGCCAACGGCAGGCCAGGCTATGCTGGCCCAGCATTCCCTTAGCCAGCTCTGCTGGTGCACAAACATCTCTACTGACACCGCTGGGGGGGAGGCAAAGGGAGGCAGCAGCAAGTGGTCACAGCCTGCTTAAGTCAGTACTACCTCTGAGAAATGCACGTGAAACCATGTCTTATCTCCTCTGACTGATAGGAGTTTAGGGAAGAAAGCAGGCCAGACCCAGCTTAAGCAGCACAGCTAAGGGGAAAGATGGGAGATATGCACAGTATCTTAGGGATAATCTCCCTTTCCAAGCCCCCTCAGTTAGCATTAGAATCCAGTGACCTGCTCTTTATCATTCTCACCCCACCACCACCTCCCTCACTTAAAGAGAATGATGCAGGCAGCACTGTCAATGGCCCTTCCTGCCTTCTATGTCCCTCACCGACCACTTGCCTGCAGCAGTGCTTTACAAGCACAAAACGCACAAAAACATGCCCACCAACACTGACAAATCAACTGACCTTTAAGTAATTGACTTCCCTGTCCATCCTTGTCTGTAGGGAAGGTTTGTTTTTACATAAAGAATGGGCCACATGAAGGAGCACCATGTCATACTGCCTGGATTAGGTTTTCATAGGATATAAGAGCCTTAAAAAAAAAAAAACAAAAAACCTACCCATGCACCATCTCAGTTTAATCTAATTCCTCATTCCACTTGGTCATCTTTCTGAAAATTAATCTATTTGTCTTCTCACATTACACTTGTTCACAAAGAGCTCGGGGGATTTCTTTACTTTCGATTTCCTTCCCAAACCCTCACCTCTAAGTTTTCTCAAGCTCTCCCACGAACTAGAGGCAGAGCGTGGGCCCACCTGCACAGAGGCAGTGCTGCTGTCTGGGGGTCGCTTCGGTGGTGACACCATCGGCGGAGTGAGAACAGAGGGCCCGGTGCTACCATGCGCAGCTTATATCCACGCCATGCTGCGCAATGAACGGCGGTCCTGGGACTGGTTGCGTTTGAGACCCAGAGGAAAAGCACTTTCGCCCTCATTCCTGTAGTCTCACGCGTGAGTTAGGCCTCGCTGCAGCTTCTCACAGCTCCTGGCTGCGCCCATAGGGATGCGTGTCCGTGCCCCACAGCTCTCGGCGAACCCGGATCCTCCCCGCCCCGCAGCAGCCCTCGGAGCACCGTCCTCGTTCCCCTCCTCGCACTTCAATCACTGCGGCCCTCACAGGGGCCTCCGCAGGCGTTCGTTCCCGCTGCCACTCACAGAGCTTCAACCTCCTTTCCCAGCTCCTGCTGCCATCGGCCTCACTTCACGCCAGCAGCCGCCGTTCGAGGAGGCCGCGGCCGAGCTCACCTCGCCGCCGCGGTACGGCAGCCGGCCCCGCTGCTGCCCTCTACCAGTAACCTCTCCGTCCCCATAGGCGGCCCCGCGCCCTTCCCGGGTCACACCGCCGCAGGCCCCTCCTCTCCGCCTCCTGTGCCACAAAGGCCCTTCGGGCAGGCGGCGGGAGAGCCTCGCACCTTCCGCGTCCGGACCGGCGGCACCGAGCGGCCGTCCCGCCGTGCCCGGCCTCCATCTTCCCTCCCGTTACCTCCCGCCTCCATCTTCTGCCCGTTACCCGCCCGACGCCCGCACCCAACCAAGATGGCCCGCGCCGCATTCCTGCGCCTGGGCCTCGGGGCGTCCCCTGGCAGCGGCCTTACGGGAAAGAACAAAGCGCGGGGCCGCCGGGCACGAGGCCGGGCCGGCAGCTCTCGTGAGCGCCGAGGGGCGCGGGCACGGCACGGCAGGGCGCAAGGCAGGGCGCGGGGCCGGCGGCGCCTCGTGCTCCGTGCGGGGCGGCAGCGCACGGCCGTGCCTTCGGCGCCCGCAGCCTTGCGTGGGGATCCTCGAGGTGGGGGGGGAGGAGGGAGCGGGTAGAAGATCATCCCCCAAAAAAGACCAAAGTCGGGCAGAAACGAAACAAACCAAACCGGATCCGCACGCAGCGGAGCGGCGGGCGCCGCGCGTCGCTCGGCCCGGCGGAACACATCCAACCGGTCGGGCCGCGCCGGGCGCACTTACTTGTCCGTCTCTTGTGACATGTTTGCTCCAATGAACTCGCTCCCCTTTCCCGGCGCTCGGTCTCCCCGGTGGAACTGGACTTTCAGGTCTGTGCAGGTGAAGGTGTGCGCGAACGCCCGGCGCGGCAGAACCAGAGCTACAGGTAATTCTGCTTGCCGTGCCCCCCTGGCCCCGCTCCGCCGCCGGGGCAGCGCAGCGCCGCGCAGGTACGGCCCCAGCCCCCTCCCCCTCGCATGTGGGGAGCGGCGCGGAGAGCGGCCGGGCCGGGCGCGCGCAGGTAACTTTCCGAGCGGCGTCGGATTCTTTCACTAAAGGAGCGGGGCAGAGGGCCGAGCCGCACGCTGATTGGGCGGGGCGGGCGGCAGGTGCGCTGCCATTGGAAGAGGCGCGCAGGTACGGCGCCGCCGAGCTCCAGGTAACGCGCCGCGCCGCGCCGGGAGGCACCGCGGGGCCGCCGCTGAGCGAAGGGAGAAAGCTAGGGGAGGGCCGGCGCCGCGCTGGCGCTCGGGTGGCGGCCCCCCGGCAGGCGGCACGGCCGAGGCCGAGGGGAGGCCTCGCGGGCGACCGGGCGTGACGGGGCGGCGGGACTCGGGCAGGTGGCGGCTGCCGACGGCCGGCCCCGCGGGCGCCGCGGCCTTCGGGGAGCGGTCGGCAGCCGGGATCCTCGTGGGACGGGGGGTTTGGGGACGGTTTGGAGGGGTTTTATTGCCGGTTGGCTTTTTTCCGACGGTTCCGTCTCAGCCGGGAGCGGCTGGGCTTGGCAGTGCCGCCCCTGTTGCTGCGCGGTCTGAGCGCGGGCGGTCGAGTCGCGGCTGCTCGCAGCAGCTGCCCGGCGCCCGTACGGCGCTCACACCGCGGAGCTGCGGAACAACCGCGCGCTGTGCCGGCGCTTCCGTGCTGTCCGAAAGGACGGATGGAGCTCTGGGGGCAGCGGCTGTCATACGATGGTGGGAAAGTGTATGAAAAGGGCTCCTCGGGTCAGCTCGGAAGCCAGAGAAGAAAGGAAGCGCCTGCGCTCGGTCCCCGTCCCCCCAGCGGGGCAGGTCGGCGCCCCGCCCAGCTCCTCACCTCGGGAATCTTCCTGGGCTGCATCTCTGCCTTACAAATAGTGCTGCGTATTGGGTGATTAGGCCGCTATATCGCATGGTGACCTTTGCAGGAAAATTAAGTAGCTGAATGAATTTATAGTGGCCCAGCAGAAGGATTTTTCTACCTTTTGTTCCGGCTGGTGAGGACATAGCAGAAAGGCGTTCACAGAAATAAGCATCTGTATAACTGTATAAAGTGTGAGGGCTGCTCCAAAAGTAATGCCTCCTATTTTTGATTCTGTGATATTTTTTTTTGTATGGTTTTGTTGACCCACAGCATCAGAGGTGGATGTTGGTATGGCAGAGGAGGCTGAACCTTCCCAGCAGCATGTTACATGTTTTTGCTATGCGACAGATAGCAGCAGAAGGGCAATCTGACAAATGGTGTCTGACATGAAAGTCTATATGAAGCAAAGGTGTGGAATTAAATTCCTCCACGCAGAAAAAATGACACCTGCTGACAGTGGATGTGAGTACAGGGAGGCAGTGGGTGGTGCATTTCAGCAGTGGCAACAGTGACGTGAAAGCCGTGTTCTGGATGGCCATGCACAGCTGTCAGCCCACAAAAAGAAGAGTGTCTCAACCAGCTTATCCACATGAATCAGCTAATGGTGGTGGCTCTGTTGAAAAATAGTGTTTTGTAGCTGAGAATTTGCTCTATAAAATAGTGTTATCATTCTGTGTTGTAGTTTCCGTGGAAATAAATAGGAAGCATACTTTCAGAGCAACTTCTGTATATTTTTTTATGCATATGTGTCTGTAACCACATAGAATTGCATTCTGGGGTTCTGATCCTCTTTCAGTGCAGTGGAAATCAAGGTTGACGTTTTAAAGTCTTTGATATTACTGGATCACAATCAGGCACAAATGATTATTATTAGTATTTCTCAGCTTTCACCTGTATTCATAGTAACTATCCAAATAAAGCCAAATCAGTATAGCTCAGTTTTAAGTCAGCTCAAGTGTAGTCCCATGAAGATTATAGAGTCACAGAATGTCAGGGATTGGAAGGGACCTCGAAAGATCATCTATTCCAACCCCTCTGCCAGGTTCCCCGTTATGTTTTTAACTTAACAGAATTAGAAATGTAGTTTAGCTAGATTAATGACGCATGGACCGAGCACAAAGTATTACTTAGCCTTCCTTCATTTTCAGTCACAGTAAAGTAGAATCATTATGCAATCTGTAAATTCCATCAAAAGTTGGTAATGTGGCCTGAATTGTGGATACCAAATACAGGTATTGAACCTCTCAGTTTGTAGGCCGTTATTCATAACAGTGCCTGTATAAGTCAGTTTGTAGAATACATTTTGAGGAAGCTATAAGACTTTGCAAAGCAAAGAAGAGAAGAGGAGTAATTTTTTCGCTACAAATAGTGCAGTTGTTTTGTCATCTTAAAACAAGTTGAGCCTCCCAGGCACATTATCATGAGGCATTGTGAGCTGTTTTGCAGGAATAATGGGAATCCTATCGCAGTTTAAATTAATGAAACCTTACTAGTAACTGCAGAAATGATAAGATTTCATTCACAAATATTGATATTACGTTGAAAGAGGCTTTTGAGACCTGAAAAGGCTACCTAATTGAGTGCTGTAAATAGGATTAACCTCAATTCAGGTATCCTCTTTCCCTTTTTACTTTTTTTCAAATTATGGGAAACATTTGGATGTATGGCTTTCACTTTTTTTTTCTTTTTTTTTTTTTTCCCTCTTTGAAATATATAGGGAAAAGGAAAGGAAGATCAGTAATGAGCACTTTTGAAAATGTCACCTTCCCCAAGTTAGCAATGCTGCTGATGTACGATTTTGCAGGGAAGAAAACAGCATTTGATGCCATCTGCAGTCCTGGACTAAACCCAAACTGTAACTCAGACTGAAATAGAATTTGTTGTTCTAGTACTGGGTCAGCTACAAAACCGCCTTTAGCAGCCTGCTCTCAGGAGAGATTGCTTCCAGTGTAGCAGTTGGGAGACTGAATTACTGCTCAGTGGCTGCAGAAGTGTTCAAGGTCAAAGTTAGGAACAGACGTGGAAAATGCAGTAATGAACTCTTGATTTGAGGTTGTTGAAGATGACAGCTTATTTAGTTGAGACTTGCTTAGGTGAAAAATATACCCTGAAAATTATTTTAAGTAGATAATAGGCATTGGGCTCATCATTTTCTGGATGAGCATTTTGTTCCAGACTGCAAACTGGAATTCAATTGTGAGCGTCCAGCTGAGCAGGTCAAACAGGTCCTGTCTCATCCAGCCCGGTGCTCATTCTTCATGAGCTCCAGGATTGCTATAAACTAATCTGTTAGTCACTGAAAAAATCATCTAATATTATTTCAGGCCAGGCCAGTCTTGCTTCTCATAGAATAAAGGCTGTGTAGGCCAAAAATAAAATGGTCATGCAATACGTTTTATAAATCTAGGAGTTGTCCTTGGAGGGTACAGGAACAATCTAAAAGAGCAAATCACTTTTTCATGCTGTTTACTTCTTTGCATAGAAGCTGGTAGGATTTTTTTTTTTCTTTTTTTTTTTTTTTTTTTTTTTTGCTTGTTATTGTGAAGATTCAGTGTAGAATTCAACCATCTACCTCGTGTTTACATGATGTGTTCCATAGCAGCCAGCATCAGCGCTGTTTGGACTTGCCAGCACTGGGCAGAGGAAGTAGGGTGCACAAACAAGGTTCAGCTCAGCTTAGTAATTGCAGTAAGTACCTAAAATATCTTTCAGAAGACTATTAAAAGAAGTCTGTGTGATAAAAGATGTTAGAGAAGTATTTATGTCCAAACAGCGTTGTAAGGCAGCTCCGTGAGAGCGCAGATGTTTGAAAACAAGTGTTTGCAGTAGGCAGTGATTACCACGTATTTTTATTTGTGTGTTTCTCTGTCATTGATGGCTGTTGATATAAAATGCTCTCTTGCAGTAAGTTCAAAGCCAACCACCTACCTACTAATTTTGTAATGCATTTACTGTTAATCCTCCCCATAGCCCTCCCTTTGTAGTTATCTTCTATGTGAAACTGGAATATATTTACTGGAATTTGTACAGACCTTGATCTTCAACTGACTTCAACGACGCCGTCACGTACATCAGAATAAATAGATTTTGGTGCAGCTCTCCTATACTCCAAATGGATTGTTTGTATGTTCTAATAATGGATTATGCTACACTATTAACATTTAACGTAAAGAAAGTAATCCTAAGTAACCAAAATCGTAACAGCAGGTTACTTGTATTGTTTCACAATGAAACTATGGAAGTGCTATCAGAAAGGAAGGCTCTGTGACTAGTGGCAACTACCTGCTGCCTGGAAACTGCCAGTTGCACTTCCCAGACAGCTCAGCTGGGATCTCCATAAGAACCTGGAGCTCTCCAGTGCCTCCACATCATGCGTGGCAACAGCAGTTGAGCAGCATAGAGGACCATGGAATATGTGGCTCTGGGCAGCCTGGTCTGGTGGTTGGCAACCCTGCCCAGGGCAGCAGGGTTGAAACTAGATGATCTTTGAGGTTCTTTTCAACCCAGGCCACTCTATGATTCTGTGATCGAGCACTTCTGGCCACAGTGCAGGGCATGGGGCTGCATGTGCCACTTCTATTTGAAATGCTGATCTACGTGTCTTATAGAGCCCTCAGAGCAACGTGGAATCATGTAAAAAGAAAAGCGGGGGCTTTGTTTGCTCATTAGGAGCGTAGAGTTCATGATTCTGAAAGATGCCAGAGTTATTATGTAAATATCCTACATATCTGCAACACCTGTCTTAGGCAGTATGGCACACAGAACCTTGTTTCAACTTAAAACAGAAGTCATTTTTAGTGGTGAAAATACCTCGGAGTGTGGTTCTCCTTTCTGGGTTGAGACATGGAGACGTCTGAGGAGGTAGCTAAGTCCGACAATAGATTGGAATATTAGGTTCTTGATTAGTAGTACCAATCCATTTCATAAAGATTACTCACCATTGGTTTGAAACCAATTCAACAGGATATAATACACAGGGATAACTTTTCTGCAGATGCTTTGATCTCTGATAGCATTTTCCAGTGATTCAGCCAAGCGTTTTGAGACAAGGGGAAACTACGGTTAGATCACCTAATGGCTGTGGTTTTGCTTTTAGTGAAAAACTCTGCCTGAAAAAGAATAAGAAAACATCTCTGGAAGACAGCTTGATGTGCCGTGGGACCTGGGACTCGGAAATACCTTAATTAAGCTGAAATTGATACTGTGTCACAATGGAGTAGAGCTGTGGGACGTAAATAACCTGACCTCTGAGAAGAATATCGAGTGCATCATCGTGATGCTTTGTCTGACTTCTTGTGGTGGTCACCAGGATCTCTCCATCATCACAGAAAAAACTGCACAGACACATCTCCAGTAATCCCAACTTGAGCTGTTTGGGGAGAAAGGTGAAATGCTTATAGTTTGTTTATGTTGTGAAGAGTTCCTAAGGTATGTCAGAAGAAAATTGTCCTAATAGTTGTCTATCCTTTTTTTTTTTTTTCCTTTGAATTACTCACTGAATACTTGTAGTTTGTTGTGGGGTTGGGTTTTTTTGGTTGGCTGTCAGCAGTAGTACTTTCAAAGCCATCTTTATTTTCGTAATTAAAAGCTTCTTTTTCTTTTTTTCAATGACACAGTTGAACGAACAATTGGATGGATGGTTGCTCCTGGCTGAAGGGCTCTCACAGAGGAGCAGGAATGGCACTCTGCATTGGCTGCTGGGGCTTCTGCTCCCAGCCCTCATCAGTCTGTCTAGAATCATTAGGATTTGCAGAGCATCATTTGAAAGGAATCTGAAATAGGTTTTCACATGTTGATCACATCTCTGAGAGCTTCATATGTCTCTGCATCAGTTGAGTGTTTTTAAAAAACAGAGAAGCTCCACAGATCTGTCACCCCACCCTGCAATAAGAGGCAGTCAAAAGCTGGTGAAGAGTGCCTCTCTTCTTGCTGCAACGGTATGTCCTAAAATAGGCTCTGGTGTTCCAGTATGCAGAAGGTGAAGAATGGCATATAAACAATTGCTAGTTTACTTTTCCCACACTCAGGAACTAGAGTAAATTCAGCATTGAGATTCCACAGAAACTCTTCCGATCGGGATAATGGGAGCTGGAAACAAAGTTTTGGATTTGCTTAGAAGAAACGTGTTTCTTCCTCAAAATAAATCGATGCCTTAATCAAGTAGGAAGGTGCTTAAAGAATCGCAGCGAATGGAAAAGGCAGCTTTCCAGGCTTGCTGAGAAGGGGCGAGGGGGGGGACTGATCGCCCTGAGGCTGCTGCTCAGTTGTCCTTGTGGCAGAGGACAAAGGGGACGGTCTGCTGGCACAAAAGGAGCTCCTGCTGGAGCCAAGAGATCTCTGCTGTGCCTTGTTCTATGGAAGGGTCACTAGGCCACGTGTCTCTGTTCCCGTTAAAGCACCTTTACGGACAGGCATAGGTCCTTCTGCTATTTGCTGTCGTTCTCTTTTGAAATACAGCAGTATTTCAGAAGAAAGCAGTCCCACCGATCTTGTTCATAAATATAAAGGCAGTATTGTGAGTATGTAGTGTTACTGCATCAGGCTTTGGGGCAGTGTAGGCTCAGAGCTTGTCAACATAATCTTTGTCCTTCTCTGCTGTCTGGGTTTGGTTCTTCATTGCTCAGGAGCCTCAGGATCGCTTGAGCTGTGGCGTGGGGAAGACCCCAGTTGTAGATCCGTGCAGTCACTCACTCCATCAGCCTGCACTATCAGGCGCAGCATCTCAGCAATACCATGTTTGTACAGCACACACGCCCTGCATGCACCTACAAGCCTGCTTTATCACCGCTAAGTCTCTGCTGTGAAAGTAGATTTCTGCTGGTGGAGCTGCCCTGCCAGGCAGGGAGGTGTGCTGACTGCTCTGTCCTGTCCTGCGCCGTTGTGCTGGGAGAGACAGAGCAGGAGCCGGGCTCACGGAGCATACTGAGACATGCAGGTCCCAAGTTCTTTTGTACTTCATTTTGCTTTCACACTATCACTGTTACCTGTGTGCATTAATATGCTGCCCAACCCAGTATTGATTTTCATATTGCATTTTAACAGATTGGAGTTAGGAGCCTATTCTGTCTCCTTTGGCTGTGTCCCATGACTGTGGCATATGCTGCTTTTTAACCTTACCTTTGTTTCTCTGAGTCCCTTCTTTAATAGCAGGATTTACAACAGCTGTGTTTTTTCTTTACGTTTTTATTTCTTTTCCTTTTTCCCGAGTGGATGGAAATCTTAGCTTCTTCCTAAGCAAGGTGAAGAAGTTTTGTATGGCTCCAGCCACAGAGATGCTGAATATTTGTTTCTCTTTATTTGACTAGAAAACAGAGCACCTGGCAATGGCTGTTTGTTTATATGGTGTGCTTGGGTGTGAGGGGCAAAGCAGGCAGATTTACATTTACATTTCTTTACTCCTCTTTTCTTGAGCTCCCACACATGAGCAATAGCCCTGCAGGGTAGGGAGGGAGTAAGATATGTGTGTTGCTCTTTATTTCACTATAAACTTCGCTCTGATTACTAGAACTTCTCCGGGGAAGACGAGCTCTGCTTTACCATTGCTGGGAGTATAAATCACTCCTAATGAATACCGCAGTTGAGCTGCCTGGAAAGGGAGGCAAAACTCATACGCTTTGGCTGTGTCATTCCAGTAAACCTGTATGAGAGGGAGGCCAGACTGACAGCCTGCAGGCTCTGTGCCCTGGGGCAGAGACACGGGTTGGTATCAGGATGAAGTTGCTCAAGTTTTGGTGAAGTTGCTCAAGTTCTGACCCAGATACCAGCTGTCCAGGACTGTTCCTGACCTGTGGAGCTCAAGGCAGACATGAGGAGGTAGGTGTAGCACCTCTCCGTTTTGTACGTGAGGTTTTTGAGCAACACACTTGCCAAAGGTTTTGTGGAGAATCTGCACAACTAGGAATTTATTAGCCCTTGCCCATCTCTCAGGCTGGTGCCAGAAGCAGACAGGTAGTTTGCTAAATGCTTCAGCCCAACTCCTCGAAAGTATGCCTGCATTCCCACTGAAACCAGCAAGTTCTTCAGTTTAGAATGCATTTATTTTTAAACTGTACAGGCAGAGCCTACATGTTTTGACAAACTAGCGCCAGAGCATTGAGTGCCTTGTAGATTCTTAGCCCTAACTGACTGCTCGCTGAAAGCACCACCTCAGCCCCCTGTAGCCTCCCAGACAGTGCCTGAGAGAGTGCATAATGCCTTTCTCAGCCTGGCCTTGCCCTTTTTAGCTTAAATCAATAGCAAAGACAAAGATAGAGTGCAAAGGGAAAGAATTCAGAATGAGCAGTGCTCACTAAATAGACAACCTACATGTGATATTTAGGATTTTAAACACAAATGCCTTCATCTTGTCTTATCAGAGCCAATTGGTTTAGCCTCTGTGCTACACAGGTTGAATTTAAATGTTGCATGGATAACTCTGAGCTGACACCAGTATTTACACAGGACAGCTGATGATGCAATGTTGTAATTGGCTTCAAGGAAAGGTCTTACCCCAGGCAGAATGGAGTCCATCCCCACCAAGGTTTACTTTCTCATCATTATTTTTCTCTGAAGTGTAGGCAGTGAGCACTGAGCGTGGCACCACAGCACAGTGGAGCAGGAAGTAATGGGGATTTCCCTGATAGCCCCAAGGTCACGGAACATGCAGCAGCTTGGGAAAAAAGCAGCACAAAGGGGAATGTCAGAAGGTCTTGTCACCCTGGCTGTCCTGCAACCTTATTTGTAAGGTAAGAGATGAGAATATCTTGTTAACAACATGCTTCAACCCCCCTTCTTACAATGAAGTTGAGCAAAGCATGGGTTTTTCTGGGAGGTCTGACAGGTAGAAAGTATTCCAGTTGCCACTGGTTGACTTAGCTTAGTGGAAGAATATGTGACTGCCCAAAGGAGCTTTCTCCTTACCCTAGATAATGCATTTCTTCGCTCTTCTTGACATTAGCAACCTTGCTCTTTCACCCTCCAGAGAACTGTTTTGTATTTGCTTTCAATAGGGTTAGTTTTCAGGCAAGTAAGTAGGCTGGTTTGACCCTGTAAAACTCCATTCCCAAAGTGTGGGAGTGCTGGAGACAACAAAAGCAAGGGAACAGGAGTTGTAGGGCAGACCCACCTCTTTTTGCAGTAACCTGGTTTTAGTTTTGAGTTTTAGCAGTTGTGAAAGCTCATGAAAAGCAGTCTTTTCTGTTTGGGATGAATGAAAGGCTTACGGGTGTAAGCATGGGGATTTAATTGCAGCATTCGCCCAGCCCAGTTCTTCTCTTGGAGTCTGACATGTGGCTGCCTCATGTGATGTCTTTTGGCATTGCAGAGACATAGCATCACCCACGGCTCTTGCAGCAGCTCTTTCTTTTGAGCCTGTCAGCCTTTTCCAGTGGCTGGAGTAGCAGTGAATTTCTGCAGGTGCACAGCTCTGCATCGCCATAGTCCCAGTGAAGCCACCAAGTTTCATGGAAGTCTATGAATGAGAGCAGCTATCCAATCAAGAAGGTATTTTCTACATTGCAGGTTAAATGGCCATTTTTCCTTCAAGAAGTGTGTATATAGAAGACGTTCCTAGTTTTTATGACAGTACTATGAAGAATGTCGGTTGTTCTGAGTTGCCCTTTGCACTGCATCACTGTTCTGTGCTTTGGAAGTGGTTGCAGGGCTGGCTCAAGCTCTGTCGGCTGTGCCTGGGGTTAAAGCAGGTGCTTTGTCCCTCAGAACCCCAACCTGGGGGCAGGTAGGCAGAATTTCCCCTCTTTTGTTCCCTTTGGGTTCCAGAACTTCCAGACAAGACTGGAAGAGGGGAAGGGAGACCGAGGATATCTGAGCATCTTCTCAGGCCAGTTATACGCACGACAATTACCTCACTCAGTGTAAACAGCCCATCGTACCGGGATGGGGAGAACCTTTTGAGCCTGAGGAGGGTGCTTTGAAGTGCCTCTGCTCAGAGAGTGCCTATTAATGCAGGGAATTGCACCGGCCGCAGCCCTGGGCTGCGTTGAACGGAGTTGGGCTGCGGTGCCTATTGACTGGGTGGGATGGCTGTTAGGTGCCCTCGGTATGACAAAGCGCTCGTTAACATTCCAGCAGCGATGGGGCAGTAGCCAGTAGCAACGCTTGCCTGCCTCGGTCAGCCCAGCTTGCTGCCGCTAGCGGTGCCATAAGGGCACTTGTCTCCTGTACGTGCTAAAATTCCACTTTCCTAGCGGTATCTGCACGATCTGTGCAGATTCTTCCATGTTCTGTGGAAGAATCCTAGCAAGTCACACCGAGCTTAATATAACTGTATCTATCTCTCAGCAGGGAGGAGGATTATGTCAATTTAGGCTAATAGCTGCCAAATAATAGACACACAGATGCTCTTAAATTGGTTTAATTCCCGTTGGCTGGCCCTGACAATTGGAAGCAAAGATAAATATACACAAAGCATTCAAAGCTCGGGGTGTTATGATGCTAATTGAAAAGTCACCAAAGGAAGCCCTCACGGTCTGTGGGAACCTCGGTGCACGGATTAGCGGCTAATTAGTGGCTAGGAGCTATCTCATCCGAGCACAGGCACCTCTGCCCATGCAATCAGTTCTTGCCCTTGATACCAGCAATAAAGAAACTGCTGTGGGCAGCAGGCAGTGTGATGGTAGGAAGATAACATAGTGTTAGCAGTTTAACGAGCTCTCCCATAATGCACAGAAGCAATGTCAGAGATGCTTGCTGTGTCTTGAGCCACAGCAAACATAAAGGCATTTGAGGCCTGAGCTCTTTTTCCCTTCACTTTTTAACACATGCACAAGTTCATGTGACTTTTTACCTCTTTCATGTCATGTTTGCAGCAGATGAGAGAACACACTCTGCAGACCCTGAGCCTCAAACCCTGCTTTGGACTCTGCAGTGAGTGCACACAGGCAGTCACAGCCCCTTCCTTGCACGGAGCTTTAGAATCATGACATTTAAAAAACATATACTCCGTCTGTCAGCATCCCAGTATTTCCCTCTCAAGCTGTTCTTGGTGTACAACTGAAGAATCAAAGAGTTCTTCAAATAACGCGCCCGTGTTATGTGAATGCAAGGGCTTGGCCTGTGGAAAAGGAAAGATTTGCAAAATGGTACAAATCAGTTGCATCACTGGCACCACTGAACTAATCAGGGCTTTGTTTAATGAGGGGCGCATCTATTTTGCTCAATTGTTTCCTGCTGGTGAGAATCCTTCATTTTTACTTTCATTTGGGAATGCTGGTTTTGGAACTCTCTGGAAGGGCATGTTTTCTTGTCCTCACATTTACTTTTTCAAATCTGAAACAACAGTTTAAAGCTGTGTTTACGGTTACACACCCTCTCAATTAAATCAACCAGTATTGCACTTCACAAAGACACTAAGTAGCAATAGCAGGGAGGTTCACTTGTGAGCTTTAGCGGAGCTAGACAGCTTTTTTTCCTGTGTTACCAGCTCTGACTAATGCTGTTCTGCACAAGCTGGAGTCAGAAGTGGGTAATGTGAAGAACCCATGCTGGTAGGCATTGACCTGCAGTGTGTGGGCTGGTGGCCTAAGTCAGCTCTTCTGGCAATCAGCAGATGGGTGCTTGTAGCCTGGTTTCCTTAATCCTCCAGTTGACCAGCCCTCCAGACAGCTAACTCTCTTCTCCAGCTGCTGAGAAAAAGCTAAATCATAGAATCATTTAGGTTGGAAGCGACCACTGCGATCATCCAGTCCAACTGCCAACCCATCCCCTCCAAGTCCGCTGACCACGTGCTTCAGTGCCACATCTCCATGGTTCTTCAACACTTTCAGGGATGGTGACTCCACCACCTCCCTGGGCAGCCTGTGCCACTGCCTCACCACTCTTTCTGAGAAGAAATTTGTCTTTATATCCAATCTGGACCCGTACTCCCCAGTACAACTTAAGCCATTACCTCTTGTCCTGTCTCTATTACATGGGAGAAGAGGCCAACCCGCATGGTCATCCACAGTCTCCCCAGTGAGAGCTAACAAACGAAGAGGACATCCTTCATCTAGCAGCTATGTTGTAGAAGTGGTGATCTGGGAAGAGGGTTGTGAAAAGCGAACAGACTTTTAGGCATAGAAGTTCTTCTACAGGTCTGAAAGAACCCTCAGACTTGAAGCTATTTTGCTCCCTCACAAAATCCTTAGAGAAAAGAGAGACAACAGCCCCAGGCAGCCACCTCTGCTGTGGATAAGCTGTCCAGCTTGCAGGGCAGCCCAGAGAACCCAGCTGCTCTGGGAGTCCTAATAGCCTTTGTGGAGAAACAGATTCCTGAAATCGTGCTGATCGTTCAGTACGTTTGTCAAAGCAGAAATGAGATACACAGGAACAATATTTTTTGGCCAAGGTATTTCTAGCTGGTTCTAGGTATTAGTAATAATACAGCTTTCAGCTTTCACACAGTGTTTTTTAAGCGGAAGTGCTTTGTATGTTTTAAGGTCTCTTCCCTTTTATCTGAAGCAAAATAGCTTTGGGAACCATTAGTAATGGTTTCAGGCACTGCTGGACAGTAGTAGCGTGAAGATACAGAGTGCAGCAACCCATACAGCATAGGAACCCAGTAACGGGGCTGCAGGCTGGAAGGCACTCTGTGCCAGAGCCTGGCAAGGAGCAAGGAGCAGATCAGACAGCTGCTTAATCCCGCTGTGAGTTGAAAAGAAGGAGGAATCCCAAGTCAAGAAGAAGGAGATAACCATAGAGAAGAAATTGCAGAGGAGTTCCTAATTTCTGTAGGAATCTGTGCGTGACACACTGGGTCTGCAGGAGCCCAGAGCTCAGCTCAGCCCCTTAAAACCTGGTACCACAGCTGTAACTCTCAGGATCTCTTCTGAGCAAATCTCGTGCCATTTAGGGAAGGTGCTGGGCTGAGCTGAAGCTGTGCAAATACAGCTGTTCTCATATCAGCTAAGAAAAAATAAAAATCAGTTTAAAGCATTAGCCTGTTCCAAAAAAACAGTGCTAAACCTCATCCAAGTTTGTAAAAATATATATTTAAGTGCATCTTCAAATAAAGTCTAAAAACCCATTTGCTTTTCCAGTGGTCTAATGACTGCTTTTGCCAGGTTGCTTCCAGTGTAGAATTCACATACAGTCTGAGGCAATGCCTGGGAGATCCAAGCATTCTGGTATAACTGGGATAAAGTTGAGGTGAGAGACAGGTCAGAATCAGGTGTACGATGGAGGTATCTGCAGCCTTTGTGGGGGAAGATTACCATCTTGCTGGGGAGATCATGTTTCTGTTATTACCAATAACAACTGGTTTCTACCATTTAGTCTCCCCTCTTTCTTTGTCGAGTAGGCCCTGACAGCTGAGGGACTCAAGGCACCATGCAGGTGAAGCTGTCACATTATGGGCTCAGAAGTGCCGTCAGGTGGTGTCACGTGTGTGGGGATATGTGGTACCACGGCCCTGGTCACAGAGAGCCTGCAGTCCAAGCCAGGAGCCTGCAAGAGGGGGGCACAGAAAAGCAGTGACACCTGCACTGTTTTTAATGGGATTTGTAGCTGTGGGGTTTTCTTTCAGTGCACTTTGACGTGGAAGCACGTGAAATATATTACCACAAGAGCAAGCTGCCTTTTGTGAATGCTTCTGCGGGGCAATGTCTGTTCTGCAGAAGTAGACACGGGCAGTGAGCTTTAGGCGGGAACAGCTTGGTTTGCACCGTTTTTCCTCTGTGGCCTTGCAGGAAGCTAACATCAGCCATCTTCACAGACTGTGTGACCGTAACAGGCCGCTGCCTGCGCCCGGGAGCACAGACCCTCTTGCTGCAGTCAGCAGAGCAAGTCTGAACTGGGTGCATGGAGCAGGAAATGCCAGTTCGCATCCCTCCCACGTGGCTCCAGGCTGCATGCACACTCACTTTTCCATCCCCCAGAATTTGTACATATTAATCCCTTCGCCATCCAGATGCCGTTTTGGGATTAGCAGAGCATTTTGTGATCTTGGGAGGCTGCTTGCGTGGTGTGGGAGCCATCGCACACACCATGTGCGTTGGGTGCCTGCTGTGCCCTACTGTGCCTGCAGGTATTGACATGTATGAGAGCTTCATCACAACAGCCAAACGCTGAGCTTTTTTTTCACCCGTCATACTTTCTGATCAGTCTCAGTGAAAACCACCAGTGGGGCTGCAGAAAGGTTAAAATTTTGCAAATTTAGGATTTGGTGGGAATATGTGCTTGTTTGGACTTGGCCCAAGAGCCTCATTTACCTGTTTGACAGGTAACAATTAGCGAGCAATAGCTCTGCTGGCTGGAATGTGGCTGCGAGGGCCAGCAGGCGCTGGGTTAGCGGGTGGGCAGGTGTGGGTGCAGCGCCCAGATAGGTATGTGCATGCACAGCATTCCTGGGAATCAGCTTTCCCCTAAAGATGGAGCGATGACTGCAGGGCACAAAAGGGCTGGGCTTAGCTCAGGCTCCGAGAGGTGAGCTGTTTGCAAGGTAAAGAAGTAAGGTAAATAGTGGGATAGAAGGTGAGCTGACAAAGAGGCTGGGGGAAGCAGCTGCCTCTTTTTTTCATGGTCCAGCAATAGGAGAGCAAAGGAAGGACTTATAGCAGGTCTGAGAAGTTCACTTGGCACAATATAAATGCAAAATGGGGAAACCATTTGGCAGTCAGCTTAGAAACAGTTACACTGCTGATGTGCTCATTCCTCAGTTCTGCCATTAGCAGGAATCCAAGTGCCAAGGAGTTTATCAAATAAAACCATTTCTTGACAAACATCCCCGATTCCAGCTTCTGCTGACAGCCCCTCCAGTGTCCCCAGGGGGAACCCGCGTGATAAGTGATGCTGGCTGTCAGGGACGTGGCAGGTGTTACACAACGTTTGATACTTCATCCTCACAACAGGTAACCCTTCTGTTACAGGAACAGAAAAATTTGCTGATTCTTTTCGTATTTTATTCTCATTTGTGAACAGCTTTTGTGTTTATATATTTCTACTCAAGTGTTTCGTACTTGACAAGCAAGCCATTGTGTGACTGGAGAAGCCACATCCTTCTTCCTGGTCTCTGTTGTTCCACCTGCAGGGTTAGACTAGTGTGTCCCATCTTCCTAGCCAGAAGAGATATGGTAAGTACTACTAGTTACATGCACATTACTGATCTGTATTTATTTATCCACACAGTCTTTCACTGTAACCTTTATTTCACAAAGATGACAAAGTATTTTTTTTCATTTTCAATAAAAATGATGTATTTTTTACTTATAAATGTCTTCCCTGGCTGAAAGGACTTGATCCTTGGTGTACTGGTCAATCTCATTTGAGCAAGAAGAAATCCAAGTATAATTAGAGACCATTTACCTTGATCTTAGAGGACTCAGCATCACTTTGAGCCATTAAACATCATTTGTACACTGCTATTTACTCTGACCTTCATTAAGAGGGAGTCTCTTTGCTCAACAGTGCATGGGCCAATAAGTGGTCATTAAGCCTGACACAACAGCAGGGCTCGTATTACTTCTCCCAAGCTCCTCATACCACAGGCAAGCACCACAGTAGCACGGAGGCAAGGACTGATTCTGCTATCCTCAACCCAATGCCAGCAGGTTTTAGCAGGAGGCCCCCCCTGCTGACACCACCCAGCACCACCTGTGGGGACCCTGCACCCACCAGTCGGCTGTACTGATAGCATCCCTGCCCTGTTCCCAGCCCCTGACTTCCCCTCATCATGTAACTGTGGGGCAGGCAGGGTGGGGGCAATGTGGATAAAGGTGTAGGGAGTGCAAATTGACCATGCATGCACGTGAAGAGGCTGTATTAAATGCATGGTATGCTTGCTCCAGAAAGGGGCCTAAGTCATCATGTCAACTATGTTGATGAGGGAAAGAGAATAAGAGGCACCCAGGCACCGAGGCAAGAAGTGAACAGTGCCATTCCCTTCCCCACATCTCCCAGTCTGCCCCAGACTTCCTCAGCTGGAGCTTGAATCCACTTCGACATTTCAAACCTCTAAGTCAATGTGTTTTGCCAAGTTGTCTGATTGCCAATTGAACTCCTTTCTACTTTTGACATCCAGAGCATTATGGTTTTTGTCTGTTTGTTTGAATGTCTGCAGGATGTGACAGGTACCTAGAAAAATCACTTTGTCCCGGTAGCATCCCTTGTTAATGTCAAAGAGAGCTGCACGGAGAGGCTAAGCTGTGGTCAGGGCTGAACTCTGTGCTCCTCTGGTGTCTGGAAATGGGAAATGTACTTGTAGAGTGACCAGACTCAGGGGCAGTGAAAAAACGCTTCTTCACCCTTCACTTTTTTAGGAGTGTGAACACAAGGAGTTTAATCTTTCCATTTGGTTACTGCTGCTCTCTGCTATATCAGCACAGCCGCCAGAGCTGTTGTAAACATTTGAAGAGTGGCATTGATTAAAGGTGACTCAGGAACAAATGTGATATGAAGAATTTGGAAAGACTGGAAGAACAGCCAGTGTGCCAAATGCTTTTCTACATGCACACCTAAAGGGATGAAGAAGAGGATGGTTTGGGAGTCATCCTTCCCACTTCAGCTATGTGGTCATAGTGACCACTTGTCCTGTTTGGAAGCACACACTGACTCAGATGGCCATCGTCCCACCAGTGCATGAAGCTTGCAGTGAGTCAGCCCCTGCATGTTACAAGGCAGGATGGCTCTAGCTGCTATTTAGGCTCTGTAGAAAGTTTGACACTACTTCAGGGTGGATATGGGGACTCCAGAGAGTATGACAAGGGCTGTGTTGCTCACAGGTAGCTAGCAATAAGGAGCCCACCAGATAAAGTGGATCAGACATGGCATCTGAAATAGTCTGTCACCCCAGAAAAGCATATTCTGGAAGAGAAGTGTTGAAAAAGGACCAACTCAAAGGAATTCACCACTACAGGTTATTCCCAGGCAGCACTACCCTACGTGAGGAGTAACAGAAAACACATGACCTTACTCTCTGTGAAGTGTTTGTGGAGCTTTTGTCACCATAGCACCGAGTCACCAGATACAGAAAGGTCCCTCCCATGATTCATAACTGAACCCACAGTGGCTGTTGCTATTTTCTGCAGTCCTTCTCACTCTGCAGTGGGTGGCAGCTGAGTGGAGTGGTACTGAACACTCACCAGCCTCTCCCTTTTCCCAGTGCCTTGCAAACAACTCCCAGTTCTCAGCAGCTTTTTGAGCTGTTCTGGGCACCTGAGGAGAGCAGGTGGTTCTGCGGTCATTTCATACAACCATACATCTGGTCAGAGTAAGGACAGAAAGAGATCTGCATGGAAGGACTTTGGGTTGAGTTGGCAATCACCAGACTTCAACTCTTTGTGAAGAAGTTTTCTGAAATAGTCTGAGACTTACAGATTAAGAATTTTGTAGCCAAAATACTTCTGCTACATGTGACAGTAACAATAGATAAAAATACAATATTTGTCCAATCTGTTTTCATATTTATGAGCCACATTTTCTACCTTCTGATGCTGGATTGCCCTGAGATCCCAACATTAACTGGAGGTCTTTTCCAACCTTACTGATTCTGTGATTACATTTTCCCACATCACTAGTGATAGGACAAGAAAGAACAGCCTCAAGTTGTGCCAGGGGAGGTTCAGGTTGGATATTAGGAAAAAATTCTTCTCTGAAAGAGTGGTCAGGCATTAGAACGGGCTCCCAAGGGAGGTGGAGAAGTCACTGTCCCTGGAGTTGTTCAAGAAATGTTTTGATGTTGTATTAAAGGATGTTGTTTAGTGGGGAAAATATTGGCGGTAGGTGAAGGTTGGACTGGATGATCTTAGAGTTATTTTCCAACTTTGGTGATTCTGTGATTACTGGGGAGGAAACAAGCTGCCAGGAAATGTATCTGCAGGAGAGTCGCTTCCTAGATGTAATCTGGACCATGAATGGCATTTCATTTGGCAGAACTAGATATTTTGGGTGGGACATGAAGCTGGAGAAGTGGAATGGCAGAAGTGAGTGTGTTAGTACAAAGTTGGTAGAGGTCTGGGACTCCTCAGCAGGAGGTGGTGGCTGGGCAGTGAGGTCTGCAGGCATGGCAGTGAGAAACCCACCACTGGACACTGATAAAAGGCACCTCCAGGCAGAGGAGATGCAGAGGCTGCTGCAGAACGGGTGGTGGGACTTGTGGGCGTAGCCTTATGGCAACAGGCTCATGGGGAATGGGAAGGGCCCCCAGGAAGACTGAGAGCACAGGAAGTCAGCCTTAGAAGGAGTCCTGGGTCTGCTTGGTGCAGAGAGCAGAAGAGGTATTCCTCAAGGAAGTGGCTACCAGGAATCAAACAGAACAATTTCAATTAAAGGTCAGTGGTAGCATAGGACAATACCTACCTTGCATATTCCAGGTGGTAAAGAATAGATGGCCTCCCACCAGAAGAGGAGTAAGTTACTGGAAGAGATCCCTGGGAGGAGCAGTGGGGATGGGAGTGTAGGGGCTTGAGATACAGCACGGAGGGGAGGCCCTGCCAGCACTGCCTGGAGCTTGGTGGGTACATGAGCCCTCCAAGAGCATCTGCTTGAGCAGCTTCTGTTTTGGCAGCTCCCAGCTGTCAGAACAACCACTCTTTCAGGGCACGTGGAGAGTGTGACAGCAGATCTTCTGCAGCATCAGTTGTTTTATTTCAGTGAATAAGGTAACTCATATATGCCTAATTATGTACCAGCATCGGTAGTAGAAAACCTTGAGTACTGTGTTCAGTTTGGGGTGCGTTGGTACAAGAAAGACAGCAAGGACCTGGAATGTATCCCGAGAAGGTCAACAAAGCTGTGGGGGGTTTGGAGCACAAGTTTTATGGGGAGTGACTGAGGGAACTGGCATTGTTCAGAAGAGGAGGCTCAGGGGAGACCTTATTGTACTCTACAACTGCCAAAAGGAGGTTGTGGTGAAGTGGGGGTCAGCTTCTTCTCCGGAATAACAGGGATAAAATGAGAGGTGATGGCCTCGTGTTGCACCAGGGGAGGTTTAGGTTGGATATTAGTAAACAGTTCTCAAAAAAAGAGGTAGTACATTGGCACAGGCTGCCCAGGGAGGTGGTGGAGTCACCATCCCTGGGGGTGTTCAAGAGACATGTGGCACTGAGGAATGTGGTCAGTGTGCAATATTGGTGGTAGGTGTTGAACTGAATGATCTTAGAAGTCTTCTCCAACCTGAATGATTGTATAATTCTATGATTCTATGAAAAGAGAAATAGAAGAGAGAAGCTATCTCTGTTTAACAAAAACAATGCAGTGCCACCAGTGATTAAATCCTGACATGCAGAACATGTCTCTCCCTACTCATTGTAGGGACAAAGCAAACAGTGTGCTGTTTGCCTGCAGCCCAGCTATTGATGGCAAGCATCTGTGGGAAATAAACCAATAAACCAGCACCCTGGCTCAATGGGTTCCTTCCTTTCCAGGAATAACAGAGGTTATGGGGGATGAGAAGCATCCCTGGGATGGTCACAAAAGCACAGCCTCTCCTTCAGGCTGGGATAGATCAACTTGAAGGAGTAATGCCTTCCCAAAGAATAGTTTGTGATGGAAGAGTTCAAGTTGTAAAGGATTTGTTACTCCAAGTGACACGCATAATTTATTAAATCTTTTCAATTCTGTGAAATAAAGAGCAAACACGAGTCCCCACACCCAAGCAAACACACAAATAGGTTCTTGTGCAACTCCACCCCCTGTAGCTGCTTTCTGCCAACTTCCGCAATTACTTAATTTAAACAAAATCCTAGGACAGACAAACTCAGTAACACCTCAGCATAACCTGAGCCTGAGCTTCCTTTTAAAGTGGCAGGTCCCTGGGTCCTCCAAAGATGTATGTGCTTATCAGCATCACACCTTGTCGAATGGAAGACAATGAGACCCACCTCATTTTGAAAATTGTGTAGGTGTTCATAATAGCTGTGCTGCTTGGGTCTGTTGTCCCAGCAAAAGGAAGGTACAGGGGATCAGCACTGCCATCAGTATTCCTTACCTCTCTCCCCCCCACATGCCCTGCACACACAGTGCACACAGACACAATCTTTGCGTTGCACGAGAGTAATATTCAATGCAGGATTTTGTAAAAACACCAGCAGCTAAGTTTTATTACATAATTATCAATAATGCTTTCATAAACATTCCTTCTGACTATAAGCAATGTATGTGACCCCGTATGAGAGTGTAAAGCTGGCTGACAGTTATCACCGATTAATGCCTGTTTCTTCTTCGTCATTAAAATGGAAAGGGCAGCTCATAGGTACTTCTACTTCTGGTAACCACCACCACACGTATTTCTTTCTCCTTCCAGGCTCTTCTTAGGGATATGGGTCAGTGGAACTGTTGGCAATGGGCTGATGGTTGGACTAGATGACCTCAGTGGTCTTTTCCAACCATAATGATGCTATGATTCTTTCCAGAGTCCCTACGCCTTTTTCACTATGGGTGCCCCAGCAGCAGCTGCTGTGACATTTCCTACTCTACAAGTACAGAAGTCCATGGGGTTGTTGAGCATTTATTGGCCAGGTTTTGAGGCCTCCCTCCAGCAGCAACTGGGAAGCTAATCCTGGAACAGATCCATGCCAGTGTGAGCTCTTTGGCAAACAGTACTACAAACAGTTGTACAGGGAAGTTTAATAGAGGGCTGTCCTTGAGAGCAAATACAAGACAATATGGAGTCTCCAAAGCATGGATTTATAAATGAAAAGACTCCTTTGTCACAAAGGAAAAAATAAATGATGTTTTTTTTTTTTAGAAGATCTCACTGCTCCACTCTCAGAATATGGTATTAAAATGCAACCTGAAATCACATTTCAAATATTAAGCTAAAAGACTCAAAAATATTAACCTAGAAGATGTAAAGGTGGAGCTGACCCACGAATTAGGGGCATGAGTTTATCCAGTCCCAGGCTGCTGAAACTGTGGTTGCTGAAGAAACAGAGCACAGTTCAACACAGTTCACTTGGGTTGGCAGCTACATGATCCTGTTCAGGAATCTGGCTGTTCCCATCCTGTCCTTAGAGCTGGAAGAGGAGCAATAGGGCAGCCCAGGCTGAGTGGCAGCTATGGGACATGAAGGTGGATTTCTGTGGAGCATTAGAAGTATAACAACGTCATGAAGGAGAGGTGAACTTTTTACCATTTTTCTGTTGGAGCTATCATTAAAAAGAAATCACTAAGTGCTTTGGGTAATACTCAATGCTTCTGTCAACACTACCCAAATTACCAGAGTACTTACCATGGAGGCAAACCTTGGGAAATCACATCAAGTGTTTAGCAACCAGTGATCTCATAGTTTGTCTTACTTGAGCAGCACAGGATGAAAGCCTCCTGCGAGGCCCAAGCAGACACCTGACATGTCCCAGCCTGTTTTCTTCAGTGGCTGAAAGAAGTCATGGCAGACTTCTAACTACAACCTCCCTCCATAGATGCAGTTATCTGTGAAACTACAGCATGTCCCCATGGACAGACCTCACAGACAGAGAAGATATCTGAGGTCCTATACAGCCCACTGGGTTTGAGAAGAAATTTCAACTGGTCTTGGAATATCTCACTGCACTCATTTGAAGGAGGACACTTGCCCAGGGCGCCAAACTCTTAAGGATGAGTTTTGCAGTGAGCCCACTCGGGGAATAGCAGATATTTGGAAGAGGAAAATCCATGTGCTTCTTTACAGAGCTTCATGCTCCACATCCTCCCAAGCCTGTGCCAACCCCAGTGCCTACCCCAAGGCAGCTGTGAAGGACAGTTATATAAGGAGAATTCCGGGCAGTAAACCAGGTGTACCCAATGTCCCAGGCACCCACAGGCACACACACACTGATCAGCTTTACCCTCCATCTCAAGCCAATGGTAACATGATGCTGGTGAACACCTCCATCATTCCCCTCCTCCCCTTTCTCAGGTGCTGTTGCATAAATCAAGCCTTAGGACTATGAAATAGAAAACACACTAACCATCTCAGCTGTGTTTGTTCTGAGTACCCCATTAAGTTTCTCATAGACTTTATCTGCACTATGTGAAAGGCAGAATGAAGCCCTATGAGCTGTGCAGCTGAGAAGCTAAGCTAAGCTAAGCTATGAAGGTCACTTTGAGAATATGTCATCTTTTTCTCTCCAGATCATAGGCTGGATGGTTTTAAAGAATGTTATTATTGTTTATAATCTTTTTATTTCAGTATGAAAAAAAATCCTGAGAGGATTTTTATTCATGACCTAATGATTCAAATACACTTAGTGAAATGTCAGCTCTTTTCAGACAGGTTTGGTAAATAATTTGGCACTAAATCTTTGCAGCTCATCTCTCCTTATGCCCGGGAGCACAGCCAGAACCCTGGAGAAAAGGACTGCATTGTCACAACATTACAGCGGTGTAAAACAAAAAATAGCCCCAAACAATTAATGCTATACCTGACACTTATTTACAAGTATACAGAAGCAATTTGAAAGCTGTAAAATCCATCACCAGCCTTGTTTAAACTCAACCTGTGAAAGACATGGGTGCCCATCACTTTTATTGCTGGCAGTGCAATAGCTTTGTAGAGCTTGTTAGATAAGTTGGGTCAGATGCACAGGTGGTGTAAATCAAACTGCTGTGGTTAATTCAACACATGAGTGGTCACATGGGGCTCAAGGAGGCCTTGTACAGCCAGTGCTGCTCAGGGAGCTCTGACAACAGCCATATGCTCCATAAACTGCAGAAAGGACAGGTTCTGGCATCCCATCTCACTTTCCCGAAGCTTCTGCTGCAGCTCGTTTGTCTACTCCATCCCTCCCTGTCCCCTCTCTGTTCTCATGTCCTGTTCAGGGTCGTGGAGATGGCAGCTGCTAACAGATTTAGTCAGCGGTGGAGGAATGATTGTTTTTACAGGAAATGTCAGGGTAAGACCGAGGGCTGTGTTTCTCTCCACTGGAGCTGGAGGAGGAGCTGGGTTTTGGCAGCAGGCTGTGTTAGCACAGTGCTTCAAGATGAGTAAATAGCTCCAGGTAAAAGGGTGGTGAGGATTTGCATTGAGTTGCTGTCACCTGAGAAAGTACACTTATTGCTGACTTCTCCCACAGTGGAAGGAAGAGCCTGTGCCTGAGCTATAGCCATCCAGCCTGGCTCTTCTTGTCCATCTCCCAACCCCATGATGTGGGAGCATCAAGAACAGAGCATTGCTGAACTTGACCAGGGATGGCCAGGTGGTCTGCTGATGCCTCCTCCCCTATATCACATCATCTAGTCCAAATCCCCTGCAATGAACAAAGACCCCTTTAACTAGATCAGGTTGCTCTAGCTGTCACTTGGCAGCAGCCGTGTTTGTACCTTGGCCTGGGCTGTAATCAGTGGGACCTCCTGTAGCGTGTTTCACAGGATGACTAAGGCTGGAAGGGACCTCTTCTGGAGGACGTCTGGTCCAGAATGGCTTCCTCCATAACTCCACTGTAGTTCTTCAGTGAGATGAGCTTTTTGCTACATCTGACTTTGCAAATCTGCAAAGCCCCAGTGAGTACAACTTCACCTTGCAACAGGCTTATCAGGCTTGTTTTCAGTTTTCTTTTGAACAGCAGCATCACCCTTCCCGCTGTGCCAGTGTCATCTCATCATGAAGTCAGTGCATAGTCTGAGTGTACATCTTCCCTCCTGGATCCTATCTCTCAGATCTCGCTTTCCCAGCAGCTACAGGATGAGCAGCATCAGCAGCTGCGTAAAGACATGTCTGAGCCTCAGGTCATGGTTGCGGGGCCGTTTATCAGCCATGGTGCATCATATAGTCCTGCCTGGCTGACAGGAATTCTGCACACAGGCCCCCTTGTGAACCACAGTGCTTTTCAGCACCTCCTTACTTTCACATACTCCTACAAGGCCTCAATGGTCCAGAGCATGCTGAGTTTCTGTGCTAGATTTGCTTAGAAATGCACCGATGCAGTGCTGGCCTTTGCTACCCTGCTGGAGGCTCCTTCCCCAGCAGCCCCTTCCCTTCCAGCCCCTTCCCTGGCCATGTCCATGCTCTGCCAGCTGCCAACAGCATGCAGGTGTCTGCTTCTGTTTGCAGAGTTCCTTTGGCCGGGAGACAGGGAGCTCCCAGCTGCTGCCAGGTAGCACAGGCCTCCTGGCCATAAAGGTGTGTTGCCTTTGTCACCCTTGGGCTCTGCAGCTCAGGAGATGACTTTGGCTGCAGCACATTATGTGAATGGAATGTGTGTCAGCTACAGAACTACTGTGGGATCCATCCACACCCATCCCTGCAAGCACGCTCTGTTAGGCCCTGGCACCGTGGTGCGCTTTGTGTCAGGTTAATGATGGGCATTTGCATGCACAGATGTGTGAAGCCTGCCAGGACATCAAGGCTTCAGACCATAGAATCACAAGGTTGGAAATGACCTGCCAAGATCATCTTAATCCAAGTGCCCTCCCAATACCATTGCTACCACAAACTAAACCATATCTCATAGCTCCTCATCTAGATGCCACTTGAACACTGCCAGGGACGGCGACTCCATCACCTCCCTGGGCAGCCATTCCAGTGCCTGACCACTCTCTGAGAGAAAAAGTTCTTTCTTATGTCTAAACTAAGCCTCCTCTGGTACAACTTGTGGCCATTTCCTTGGGTCCTGTTTGTTCCCTGGAAGAAGAGGCCAAACTCCTCCTCATCACAACCTCCCTTCAGGAAGTTGTAGAGTGCAATGAGGTCTCCCCTGAGCCTCTTTTTCTCCAGACTAAACAATCCCAGCTCCCTCAGCCGCTCCTCATAAGACTTGTGCTCCAAACCCCTCACCATTTTCATTGCCCTTCTCTGGACACACTCCAGGGCCTCAATATCTTTTTTGTAGTGACTGGCCCAAAACTGAACACAGTACTCCAGGTGCACCTCACCAGTGCTGAATACAGAGGGATGATCACCTCCCTGCTCCTGCTGGCCACACTATTTCTAATGCAGACCAGGATGCCATTGGCCCTCTTGGCCACCTGGGCACACTGTTGGCTCATGTTCAATCAAGCATCAAGCAACACCCCCAGGTCCCTTTCCTCTTCGCAGTCATCTAGCCACTCATCTCCAAGCCTATATCATATATCTCAGGCACCTGGAAGCCAAGTGAGTATCATGTCCCAGCTGTTCCAGCTGGTGCTCCAGGCACAGAGCAGCAGCTCCCTGCAACCCATGAGAGGCCCATGGAAGAGCAGGCCATCCCCCTGCAGCCCACAGGCACTGCAAAGAGCACATCTCCACCTGCAGCCATGGAGGAGCCTGCGGTGCAGCAGTGGATGTGGTGTGAAGGAGCTGCAGCCCATGGATACCACTGCAGGAGCAGCCCTGATCTGGAGCTGCAGCCTGTGGAGAAGAGCCTGAGGTGGGGCAGATGGGCTGAGGGAGCTGCCAGCCCTGGAGACCCATGTAGAGCTATTCTGAAAATAGTTCTGCATAGCATCATGCCCCCCTCTTTCCCCCTCTCCCCCCCCATGATAGCTTAGGTCCCCTCCCTCCATCGCTCACAGGCATTTTCCTGTCTGCCAATTTTCCTTCTTATAATGCAGAGCAGGATTTGGCATGCTGCAGCACAGCTCCCGCTCCCTCTTGCCCCCCATAAGCACTGCTGTTCCGCAGCTCCTCGCAAGCAGCACGAGACCCGCAGGGAGCCCCTCAGTGCTGCTCCACATCTCCCTGCTGGGCATCCATGTGGTCTGCTATTGCCATAGCCGTGGCAACCGCTATGAAGAGCACTGAGCTGTAGCACCTTCTGCTTGAGGACTTCCTACATGGCTGCTGCAACTGGCGTCAGATGTTGTCTCTTCCCATGTGAAAACCCACCAGAACCCAGCCAAGTTACAAACTTTCTGAAAGCAGCCCCCAGCTGCACAGCAAATCTGACCTCCTGTGGGCTTTGCGTTGTTAATAACCAATCTGGCTTCCAGGAGTAAGTGCCAGCTGGAGGCTTCTGTTAGGCAGGGACATTTTGAAAACCATTACCCTATGTCTGCCCTCTGATGAGTGATAAATGGCAAGTGTCTGTGGCTACTGCTGTCACATTTTGGGAACTGCATTCGTTTTCTCTCTCAGCTCGCTTACTTTTGCAAAATGAAGAAGGGAGTTAATGATATGTGGTGATGAAGTCCTGGCACAGCTGAACACACTGAATGGGGGAGACACCAGTGTGTTGCACTATATTTAGATCAGCCTGGATCATCTGAAAAAGAAAGCAGGAAAAAAAAAATGAAGATGACAGAGAGGGCATTTTCTTTCATAAAGATGTTAAAGAGTAATCGGGGAGAAATGATAAGGGTAAAGAAAATATTAACACTTTTCATCTCTGCCTACAAGAGAACAGATATTTTCTTAAGGAAGGATCTGATTACTGAGAGCAGATGATGAGGAATTATGAAATCAGGAGATAAGAACAGGAATAGTTAATAAAAAGCTTGGGATCCATAAAAGTGGAAAAAAGGAAAGACCACATGCAGGCATGCTGAAGGAAATGGGCAAAGAAATTAGAGATGCTTTAGCAAACCTTTTCAGAATTTCAAGAGAAATTCCTTAGGACTGAAAAATGTAACTAAAAGCCATTGCTGGGGGAAAGCCATCCGAGGGCAAGTGACGGCTACATCTAGTCAGCCTGAAATCCTTTCCTGGGAAGTCTTAAAGCTCTTCAGAACATCAATTTGAAGAAGCATGTAGAAGAGCACAGCATTCCCAGGCACCTCCAAGTGGCCTGAATTCACTGATGGCTGCTCCACTGATAGTGGCACAGCAGGAGTTCCTGAAACAATGGCTGGCTTGAAAAAATGTTTTTAAGAAGAGAAAATGGAAGAGGTAACTGAGTAAAAATCAGCTGACCTACAGTAAGAGAAAGCACTCATGGAAACAGATTTGTCGCAATTGTCCTCTCACAGTCCCTGGACAAGTTACGTGGCAAATCCAAGTATCATCATGGGAGTTTTGTAAAGCAGCTGTAAGTTATGTTAAACATAACAATGTTGTGATATTACAGAGATAAAGGTGCACATCCAGCCATTCGTGACATGCAGAAATATCAGGCTGGTTAGATGTGAAAAGAAACCCCATGTCTGGATGAAGCAGGGGTGACTCAATGGGGACTGCAAGTTGTGTAACTGCCATATCATTAAAAATATATATATATAGAAAATTCTGGTTGTAGCAATATAAACAAATAAAGGCAACCTACAAATCAAAACCTACACATTTTTCCAAGCACTTTAATACTGGTAAAATATTTAACCAGGTGATATTACTTTGACACTGCTGTCTCAACCTCCCCACCAGGATCGATACTCAGGAAGTGATCATTGCTGATGTATCATTAATTTATACTGTTTTATTATCTGTGCTCTATGAAATGATTTTTTTTTAATTTGGTTTTAATTTCTTTTAAATAAAGTGCTGCACTTCATATTCTTGGTATTCATTGTTATAATGCTTCGTAACTTCTTCTGCCTGTGTCAGAACTTCAGAAGTAGCTAGCTAGAGAGGGACAAAATCTACCAGTATTGTACTTCCACATATTCCATTGGACAGCAGCATCTCACAAACCAGTGATCCCAATGACTCCATCTTCATGTCCTGCTAACAATGCTCTTAGAGAGCTGCCATGCTTGCAGGTGGCCAGGAGCAGTGCAGCCAACGTGCCTGCAATGGTAGCAGAGGCATGGGGCAGGAAATGAGAGAACCCATAAATGCTCCACTTCAAATACTGAAATCAGAGGTGAACAATTGCAGGCAGCTTTGGTCACGTAAGTTTGCTGCTTAAGGAGCTGGCATTAATGATTTCCTGCATGAGGAACTACTACAAGTCTTGCATGCAAGTTGGCAAGTGATGGGAAAACATGATGACTGTCCATACTTATGTCTACACCTGTGTTATCTATCAGAGTATTGAATATCCAGGAAGAAGAACTGATTTTTCAAGATAAGCCAAGTATAGGAAAAAAAAAAAAAAAAACTCTTCAAAATCTTTCAGGGGCACCACTGGAAAATCCTCTTAGAGCTTTGTTACTTGCTCAACACACACGAAGACAAAACACAGCAAGCAAGCACTCTAGCACTGGCATCCTCTTCCATTCCTCTCTGCAGGTATGGAAGCTGGGTGAGCTCTGAGCTCTCTGGAGTTGTCTATGTTGCTCTGAAGTGCAGCACAGCCAGCTGGGGCATCAGCCACTCCTCCCAGTTTCTGAGAACTGCAAACTTGCATTATGGTAGGAGGCTATCAGGTTGGTCAAGCATGACTTTCCCATCATAAATCCATACTGACTACTCCCAATCACCTCCCTGTCCTTCACATGCCTGGAAACAGTTTCAGAAAGTGGTTTCAGTAGTTGTTCCATCATCTTCGTAGGCACTGAGGTGAGAGTGACTGTCCCACAGTTCCTGGGTCCTCCTCACCTTTATTAAAGATAGAAGTGACATTTGCTTTCCTCCAGCCTCCAGGAACCTCTCCCAGTTGCCACATGCAGGTTTTTGTCTCACTCCAGAAGAAGGCATGGAGCAGACAGCAGGAAAGCCCATTTGTTTGGTGTTTCTCATGTGCAGAGTACCAACAGAAGATTTTATATCTAGGACACAAGTATGAAGAGACTGAAATGGTAGTGGGCCTTGCTGTCCTTCAGCCATGTTGGTTCAAATCCAAAGCAAGTCCAGCATCTCTGTGCTGGCACTGTAGATGAACAGGTTTGAAAGGCAGTCAGCTGCTGCACATAAGCCACACCACAAGAGGCCAGAATGCTGCTAAGCAGCCCTACAGTGCATGATGCAGAGGGCAAGAGTTACTTCAGGTGCCAGTTTCAGGTATGAGTGCTTCCCATGAAGTGCTTATATCACCTGGAAAATTGTCATGTCACTATTTGTGCTGTTGAGTAACTACAGGAGCATCTTGTGGGTGGATATGGCTATCATAAAAACATGTCCTTAAATGCTACTCATGGACTTGATTTCTGTACAACTATCTCAGGTAAGTAGGTGATTTCCATAGGTAAAAGCGTAGGGAGATAAAGTGATTGCAGGAAGAAGGTGCCTTTCACTAGTCCAGCTTAGTTTTATCCTCCAGTGTGGGGAAGGTTTGTAGCAGAATAAGCAGAACTTCATATTGGTAACTATATCTGTGAGATCTGTGTTGCTTCATCTTTACCAAAGAATAGAGCCAAATCACTGCGTAAATCCAGAATTATTCTCTATGCACTGTGTAACTGAGAAAGCAGCTTCTTTGTGCAGCTTTTTGCTTCACTGCAGTCAGATTTCTTTGATCAACCCACAAGTTACATGCCATCCTGCTGAGGGAAGCCAGGAAGAGGGTATCAGGGTCAAAACAATAGACGGCAATGAAGCAATGGTCTGTCTGCATTTGCGTGTGCCCGGTTTTTCTTTATTACAAAACCCCCCACATTCAGCTAAATAAAACAGAAGACTCACCGGATGCACATACCTCCAGCCTGACCTGTCTCTGTTGGAAGTATGTGTTGAAATAATGTCTAGAGGTCTGGCTTGGGGTGTTCTGGGGAAGTAGATGTTATATCCTTGTTGCTTCCTAGGTAAAATGGGAGTAATTAAAGGCCTGGATCAGAATAGGCTCTTTTATACAGAAATATGAATGTTGATCCCACTTCTGAAGTTTGCTACCAAAAGGGATCTGGAAACAGATTTCTGAAAGAAGCAAGTCAGTGTTTTATGGACCCTTCAATTTCACAACTGATGAAACCTTTCTCCCACCTCTTAATTCAGAAGCAGACTGGCAAAGAGCAGGACGGAGCCTTGGTGTTTCCCTCCCATGCTCTGTGCCTATCCTCTGATCTCTTCTTTTCCTCCCTGCCACCCTACTCCACTTCCCTGAAGTGCAGTCTGCTCCCCAATCCCATTCACACAAGCCCATCAAATGATGCTGCAGCCCCTGCACTTCCCCAAGTTGCCTCCAGTGCCCAGGCATTTAGGAAGGAGCCCTTTTTCCTACATCCACAGCCGACTGGGGCTTTGCAGAACAAAACCACAACTTTACACTGCAAACAGCAAATCTCTGACAGATCGTGGAGCCTTTACCTTCAGAAGCAGTACAAGATATATGTGTTAATTTGTGGTTAAGGCCTATTTATCTGGAGTGGTACAGGAGGGTAGCTTGGCCTTTCCTGTAGCAGAGCAGCTGGAACTGCCAGAAGAGGCATTAAAAGTTAATAAAAAAGTCTGAAACACTCTCATTAAAATACTTGGAAAACTTCACAGTTTGGCTGCATACCATAGAAAGAGTATATGAGAACTTGACTGGGCTTGCCTGCCTTCCGAGCAGACTGTCTTGACTTAATACTTAGAGAAAAATTTGCCTGGCGCCCGCTGCAATGCTAAAAAGCCCCTGCTATGTCAGATGCTGCTGTAATTTGCCCTGGAAATGCATCTGAAGCAAAGGAATGCGTGAGCACAAGTCCAGAGCTCAAACAAGGGGAAATACTGATTGCTATATAGATTGGTGGATAAAGATAGTATTTTACTCATTTTAATCCTCAGCCCAAAGTTCCAGGTGCTGATAACTATTCCAGCCCCCTCTGATTCATCTGGTCACTGGGAGCTGCAGGCACTGGTCCCTAAGCAGGCTATTTGGTCACCACAGCATCAAGCAGCGTGGCCCTATCTGGAGCCATTTCAAGGAAAATCCAGACCTGTATTTGACCTCATTCTTCTATTTACTCACCACACTAATTAGGTCAGGCAGAGTGAGGGCCAGCAAGACAGGTAGGATGGACTATTTGCATAGCTGCAAGCGGTTTCTATCTGATTGAGTGGAGTGGATTGAACTATAGGTGGATTGTGGGTCAAGAGGTTGTTTGAGTTTCACATTCATGGACACACTCTATACAACCAGCATGCTTGTCACACTGCTCCATAGCACGTGGCATCAGCTGCCAGGTCATGAACTCTGGCCTGATATCGAGCTGTTGTGGCAGCTTTGAGGATCTGGACTGCTGTGGGCAAAGATTCAAGTAGCAGCACCCAAAGGACAAACTCTTAGCTCATTTACTGAAGGCTGCCCGATTTCCACCTCAGCAATACAGTCTGCCTGAAAGTGTGAGCTTTGGTGGTGCCGGAGCCCCCAGTTTATCAATAGCATAAACCCTCTTTGCCCTAGTATTGAGTACTTTGGTGAAAATTAAGAGATATACAAAGTACCAACTTGGGATTCTCACCTAATCCCTCCTCTTACCCAACTCTGCTTTCCCATGTTTCAGAGCCTTTGGCTAATACTCCACTATTACTATCACATTTGGGATTATCCTGCAGAACATCATGTTTATCCTGTTTCATTCAGAGTACTATCATTACCTTTGGAGCAGGACATAGGAAGTAGTGAATTTTGTACCTATTACAGCTTGTGTTAGTGCAAGGTGACCACAGACTTTGGGTGCCTTTGGCTCTGTGGTCTGTTTCTTCATGCAGTATCACCAAGAAGTTAATCTCTCAGCATTTCTCCCCTTCTCTCATTGCTTCTTATTCATCCAGCAGTCCTGCTGAGACCTCACACATCACTTCTGTTCACATTAAGGGAAATTCCAACATCCAAACATTTCTATACATTTTTAAGGCATGTTTCTTACTTGCTCTGAATCTAGGTAAATCTGGCCAACGAATCAAATTACATTACTGTATTTGTGGTTGGTCCTCCTGGACCAATTTCACAAATCTGTCAAAATTTATCTGCTGAGATAAATTGTCTGAGGGAACAGAGATTGTTCAACCTGGAGAAGAGGAGGCTCAGAATTGACCTTATTGCTCTCTAAAACTATCCAAAGGGACGTTGTGGTGAGGTGGGAGTTGGCCTCTTCTCCTCTGTGACTAGTGATAGGACTAAAGGGAATGGCTTCAAGCTGTGCCAGGGAAGATTCAAGTTAGAAATAATTCTTCTCTGAGAGGGTGATCAGGTGCTGGAACGGACTTCACAGAGAGGTGGTGGAGTCACTGTGCCTGGAGGTGTTTAAGAAACATTTAGATGTTGTACCAAAGCACATGGGAAATACTGGTGATGGGTGAACGGTTGGACTGGATGATCTTAGAGGTCCAACCTTAATGATTCTATGATGCTATGATTCAGTGATTCTAAGATCAGCCCTAAGATTCTCCAAACCTCTGTGCCCTATCTCCTTTCTTTGTAAGAAGCTCTCTGAAAGACATCTTGGTAGATAAAGGCCACCGCTGAAAGGATGAAAAGGAGCCCACAGAGTGGAAGGTATGCACATGCCTTCCTTCTACAACTTCTCTATTATCAGTAGAGAACAAAGAAAACACAGATGTATATCTGATATGTTTACATGAAAACTGCAATATTTACTAATGCTTTTAAGGTCATATTTTGCTTCAGTCAAGCAATGAAAAAAATGTCAAGAATATCTTGCAGCTAGTTAGCTAAACACATTTTTCTGCCTCTGGATTGGGTAAGACATATACTCACAATAAACTTTATCTGAGGGACAGTTCAAGGAACTGGCAAGAGAGTCCAAAATCCAGTAATTCAAGGTCACTCATCCACCCAGGGAGTTCAGGCGGGCTGAACAGTGGTCATAAATCATTACATTCAACACCACCTCAGTGGCTTGTGTAAAACATGTGAGTCTGCAGTGAGTTCCTACGGGAGGAGCATTGTATCACAATGGCCACACTCAGCAGTAATAGCTTGCTTCCATCACAGGTTCAGATGCCACTGAGTATAGAAAAATAATGTTCTATCTAATCACTGGGAGTTTTAGTTGAAGCACGTATATACATAGAGTATATGTTACCTAAGTGCATTTTGATGGAGCTATAAATACAAGAAAATGCTGTCTGCAAAAGCAATCAGGACACAGACCTGGTGCTCCTGCCCATCACACTTTGTCCTGGTAGGAAAGGTAACATCATGGCATTGGGTTTTGCACTGTAATAACTTTCTGGGAAATACATGGGAACCATCACAACATCCAAATGTGTCTCAGTAACCCAAGAAGACAGCAAATTTTACAAATAGGAAACGGAAAGCGGACTGACTAAGGCTTTTTGACAGTTTATGGTTCAGAAATAAATGTTCAGTCTCTTGAATAGAAGTTTGTATATTCTGAAACAGTCTTCCTACCATACACACTCAAGCCCTCTTCTTCTTGGAGTCTCAAGAAACTATTTCCATGGTCAAGTTGCTCCCACAGTCAGCTCTGAAACGAACAGCCCCGGTCAGTGTGTCCTTGAGAATGTAAAATTCACAGTCATTTTGCATTGTCATATCAGTTATGTTTCAAGACTGCCCACAACATAAAACATAAGGTGTAGCTTGAGCTAAAGCAAAGCCTATTAGGAGCTGCTTAAATAGCTCCCCAAAATAGTAACCTCCTACAACAACAACAACAAAAAAAACAAGAGCTGAGCATGCACTAAGACGTGTGAGAGAGAGTGCTTGTAAATATTCTTCACAGTCTGTGTAGGAGTTGTGTGGAGATAGCCTGAGCACCTCCAGCAGCAGAGGAAGAAGATAAATGGGAATCTATTTGGAAGACTTTCTGGGGACAAGAGATATAATATGTGCTGAAATAAGCTAGGGATTGAAGTTATCAAAATCCTGGTGAACTTAAATAACAAAGGCCATAGATGTATATGCTGTCTTTTATAGCTCCTGTCCCACCAGAAGGATTATGGAGAGGTAGGAAAGTGTCCCTCATCATATAATATCTCTTTTCACCTTGCCTCTTTCTGTGCTTCAGCTAAAATCTTGGGGGAACAAGTCACACATTTACTGCGTGTAGTAAACTTGAGCTAGTTGGAAATGCCATTCCCAGTTGAGAGGATCCATAAAGTATTGGCAAAATAATTAAGTTATGTAAACAATATTCTTGAACTCTATCCAATCTAGGCAAATGCCAGCCTTGGTCTAGTAACTGTTCTTACACAGGCACAAGTGAGTTCTGCTGCATGCACACACAGGCGAACACACGTGCACACACCCAGATGCATGTGCATGATAAGATGCCTGGTAGCATCTTCTCATTAGAGGCTGCTCCCAACTTCCTCCTACATGGCTCTCTCACAGCCCTGACAACATCTGCCTCTCCAAGCTGAAGTGCTTCTGTGCTGCCTCAGGCTGTTTCATCTGCTTTTCCACTTATCTTGATTTTATATTGTCAGCCAAAAAAGTTCAAGGGTTACCAAGACAGGCAGATAGAGGAAAAAAGTTAGCCCACCCTAATTTTTCAAAATTTGATGTAAGTGTAAAAGCATTATAGTTTCTGCAGGTGTGAAGGCTTGTGAATACCATCTATTAGATTTAGTAGTCTATCTCACTGAGGCAAATGTCCTTATTACAGTTCATCTTCACTTAGGCATGGCATGGTGAGAACTGGGAGCTCACAGAGATGCAATGGGAATATTGTGATTTGTCTGGAAGAGGTTGGGAAAACTGATGCCAGCCCTAGAAAAAAAGGATCTCTACTTCGTGTGTGCTAGGAATTGGCCATCTACTACTCTAACTAGCTACACTGATACAACAAAACCTGGCAAGTGTGGATGCAGCTTAAGCAAACTCCTTAAATTAAACAATGGAGCATTTTTTCTTTTTTTTTTTTGTGGCATAATTATGTATCACACTGTGGATTTGACATGTTCACTTGAAAGTTGGGTCTTACTATGATCTGCAAGGATATAATCCTGTAAGCACATTCGCCTTTTCTTATTCTTTGCTGTACTTGTCCATCATACTATCTTCACAGCACACTTTCTAGGGTTGCAGCTCCAGAAGGAATGAAAAAAGATATCCACTGTGGCTCTTCTCATAAAAAGCTTCCAAAGAGGAGCAGGTAGGCCTGTGACTAACAGAAGTATCCAGGGAATACATAAGTGGCTGCAATCTGTAATTTTGGGGAAAGCCCAGCTCTTCCAGCCCATCCTGTGAACACAGTGTCTCTCTAGATGGGGAGGCAGTATAATTCTTGGAAAAATAATGTCCTGTAACATCAACATGTAAAATAAGTGTATCTATATTTGAACCTAAGCATCTTCTTCTCATTCCCACATTAATTGTAGATATCTGTACATATAAATTCAACTGTGTAAAGATGTATGTACACAAAGATACATACACGCTCTGGCCAAAATGGGACTTAGGAAGCACCAGAGTGAACATGTGCACGTATCGGTATGGAAAAAAAACCATGGTATGCTCCTTCTATTTCTTAAGTGCTAGTTTACTGCTGAAATGGCAATCCAGCATGTCCTGGGCCATTACCAGTCTTGCACACGTACATGGATACATATGTACACATGTCCAGAAAGTAGCACTGGCTGAACTTGAGACAGAATTTACGAATTAATAGGCATGTGACTTCTTTCAGTGGCATTAAATTGGGAGATGCATCATTTCCTCCTTGCCTCTGTGATATTCCTAAAGATTTTGGTGTCTGAGGAAGAGAGGAGTACTTCTCCGTTTTACCTGAGGTCAGCCATGAGAACTGTTTGTTGAAATCTCACATCTTTAACAACATGCACAACTGGAAATAATAGCAACTCACAAAGAGCCAGAGCATGTATGGCAGGAAGGGACCTCTGTCCTGAGCCCTGTCTGCAGCTATGAGCTGAAGTACAAACTCTCATGAACAAATCAATTTCCATTTAAAACATGTTAAGTTGCTTGCCGCACTGTTTTATTAAAAAGCAATCCTATGGGGCTCCACACCTGCTATTCTGAAGCCTTGATTTATCTGTGGTCAGCTCTGTCTTTTACTTTCAGTTTTATTTCACCTCCATCCAGACTGCAGATGCCCAGACTCTTTGATGGGCAGGCATCACATTCCCTTTCACCTCTTCCTGATAACTGAAACAAGCCTAACACTTTTGAATCTCCTCTTACAATGGCTTTTCCTTCTCTAGCTCATTCATGATGCCCCCCTCTGCATTTTGAACAAATCCATAGTGAAGACAGCCTTCCAGATGAATCTGAAAGAATCAGGCCATGAAACCCACCTTCTTTCTGTTGCTGTCTTATATTTTGTAACATGCTAGAACTATGCTTCCCATATACTGGTGGCTCATAGTCATGCCGTGACTGACTAATACAGCGTGATGCAGCTTGTGTTCCAGATCACAACACACAGCATACTCCCATCCATCTAGTCATCTCTTCCCCACAGAAAATGGCTGTTTTGTAGCGAACGGTGCCCAAGAACTGAACATCTTCCCCCTTACACAGCCAGCTTTGAGCTCTTACCACTGCCCCATCCCCATGCACTGGAAGAAGGAACTGGCAAAAAGCCAACTGTCATACCTGGCTAAAGTTTTTGCCTTATTTGTGGCACCCGAGTAGGAAGGTGACATGTCAGTAAAGGCCTGAGCCACAGCTACTGCTGTAATAGCCTGTGAGTGGAGGGGAGGGACAAGGTGTCCCAAATCTTGGTTGCATCTGAGTTCTAACACATAGATCTTTTCTCCAGTAAACCTCTGTTTCCAGCAGAGGAGCAGCTAGCTTACAGGAGAACATATTAGAAAGCCTCAGATCGGGGCCTACCCTTTTCCCCATTACATTTCACCTAACTTATTTTGCTACTCACCACTGCTTATTGCTCAAACCAACAAGTTTTCTGTGGGTAGCATCTCACATGCCCCATTACTGACAATACTTAACACCATTTCATCAATTAATACCACTGTCTTCTTTTGGCTTCTTGTGCCACAGCTGGGAATGAAATATTAAATAAAGCCTAAGTCCACTCCTGGAGGAATTCTACCAGTAATTGCTTCTGGTGTGTTTGTTCTCATTTCACCATAACCCACCATTATCTTCCTTTTTGTCAGTGCTCTCCCCACCTTAAAATTCCCGTTTCTTCTGTATCTTCTGTACCTTTCTGGTATTACTTCAACCTCTTAGGATGGACTGACTTCATTTGCCTTGTCTGAAAAGGTCAGTTATCTTAGAAAAAAAAAGGCACTATGTTAATTTGGCATGACCTACCCTGAACAAATTCCTGTGTATTTCATCCCATTTCCAGTTTTTCTATTTCCTTCAGCATGGTTTTTATGTCCAACCAATCTACATACCTGATATATGAGCAAGATTGGAAAAAAAAGGGGAGAGCTGATGCTCGTTTCCCTTCTCTACTTCACTCTTTGATTATTGTAGCTCCTGGTGCACATGCAGGCAGCCTAAAGCAGAAGAAACAAAACAAGGAGTCAAATCATGAGCTCTCCCAAGGAGGTCTCCCATGGAGCAGGGACTGTGCATCCTTCCTGACAGAACCTGTAGCCTCATGAAACTCAGAGCCCCAGGGGCTGAGTCAAATATCTGAGATAGAGATGAAACACTAAGAATTATTAAAAGACAATTAACAGGATTATCTTTCCTCATCCTCCATAAACTGTTCTCTATCTAGGCTAGGAGGACATGAACTCCTCCTAGATTGAAGAGCTCTTGATTATGTGCACAACATAAATTTAACAACTTCCTCTGTACTGCTTGGCCACCATCCCACAGAAAATAACACTGCAGAAGAAGCATTGCTTTTCTCCACCAGGGCTTTAATTTCATTATTGCCTCCCCAGCAGATCTCCGCTACAGAGAGAGTCTGTTTCTGGGGAGTGTAAGGGTGTGTGGATAGCGTTTGCTTTCCACATACTGCATTTGGAAGTAGACAGCGTGGGAAAGTTCTTGTGTAAACTCCATGCCAGGCAAGAGCATGCCTCTGTGGCACGAGTGCTACGTTCACTGAGCAAGGAGGCTCTGTATCAACTTGTTGATGCTTAAAGAAAGGATGGTGCCTATTGATTAGGGCATGTAGGCAGATGAGCAGACAAGGAGCAGAATTTAAGGATTTGCAGCTTGCTGGGAGTGGCTTGCTTGTGAGAAAGCAGCTGGTGAACATACCATGCATTTAGCCAGCTCTGCAAATAAGTACAGCACTGGTGCACCAGGGAGGCCCTTCTCACCCTGCCCCTCAGGGAGGCAGGCAGGCGTGAGGCACAAGCAGTGTAGAGAAGTGCCAAGACAGCAGGCGCCGGTGGTTAGCATGGTTAGCACACCGCCAGCCTCCCCAGCACTGAAGGAGCCCGGGGCTGGGCGTTTTGTAAGAGTGCAGCCCAGACAAACGATTCCTGCATGTCCCAAAACGGGGCACCAGGGTAGGGGATAGTAATTGTCACAGCCCGTGTTTGTCCACTGCCCCAGCAGCGCTGAGCTCAGTCTGCCCTTCCCTTAGCCAAGGCAGCCCCAAAGGCTTCTTGTCTTGGCTGCTGCCTGTTCCCCTTTCTAGCAGCTGGAAAGGGAGTAGGATTTGCTGAATGGAGGCTGTGGGAAGGATTTTTCTGCAAGACATTTTCTCCAGTGGACACAAGACCGACTCACAGTCTGTCTCCTATACTTTAGGAAGCAGGTCTCGTTTTCCTCTACCAATCAAGCATTTTGGAGAGACAAGACTCAGAACTTTAACTAACTCCAGGTTGCTCTGCACATAACTTGGGCTCTCTGAAATTGTAAGGGAGGCAGTAAAACCCTCACTGTAATGAGTTTGTTCTCCCTTCTCCCCATCCCACTCCAAATCTTCACCAACATTCAGGAAGATAACAGCTACACTACAAGAAGATGCAGGCCAGCAGGTAGAGAAAAAGGCTCTCAGAAAGACTGTAATTAATAGAAATGTGGCCTATAAGAGAGCTAAGTGGCCAGCACAACCTCCCAGCAACTGGAAAAGAAAAGCTCATGCCTGCCTCTCTGCCATTTTACACATACATGGCTCTCCTACCAGCTGTTGATGCAACAATTTGGAGAACAGATGAAGAACCTGCTTTGAAGCACCTCTTGGCCCCTGCTGGAGTCGGGTTCCTTCCAGGAAACAGATACCTGGGTACAGTGATATCACATTCTTTCATTTGGCATGCTGTGAACATTTCCGATTCTCAAGCTGCGTGCATACTGTGCATATTGCATGCAGTGGAACTCAAAATGCCTGGGAAGAACAGTTTAAGACAGGCTAGCCCTTCAAAAGTACTGCATATGTGTTTAGCTGGCTGATGTTTCCTAAATCAATAGGACTCTCTATTAGCAGAAGCCTTTCTAACATTTGGTGAATTCCAACAAGAAAACAAACAAAACAAAACAAATAAACAAAAACCACTCAATTTTCACTTCATCTTTTTATGAGCCTGAATGTTACAACTGAAGCAAAACAGAATAGAAGCTTTGAGCACTTCTGATATTGGATAATCTATAAACTTTTTATTTAGACAAGGAAAATATAAAATGTACTGAGAAGAGAGTATTTTCCTTCCTTGCTGTGAAATTAGAGTATTGTCTCCCACATGGTCAAGTGATAAAGAAATGTAAGAGTGATTTTGCCCAGACACTATTTTCTCTGTTGCACTTTGTTAAGTAGAGACTATACATCACTCATAGTGTTCTCTTCAGATAATGTCAAACAATAATAAGGCAGAACATGCAGACTTCAAATAAGGCAGGACAATAATACGAGCAGAGCTCCTAATAAAACAGTCAGCTCTGGGTTTCTTTAACAACATTTATCTTTAAACAACTGCACTGAGATACATCTCAGTTTACCAGCTTTTAAATGAAATGGCTGAACAAACAGTCCTACCACTGTTGACATTTTGACTACGACTTTTAGCAAAAGGACATAAAAATGCATGTATCTCCATGAAGATTCATCTAAAACATCTTGAAAGCTCCCTCAGTTTATTTCAGTTTGTTCTAGTCCCCTGGCAATCAGGTCTTAGTTATTCCATATAAACTATGACTCCTCAACCCCAGATTGTTAAGAAGATCTTATCCCTATACAGACTGTGTTTAGTAGCAAGGGACAGTCATGTTTTTCCTAACACTTTGCAGAGTTTGGCATTTCAGAGTAAAAAGAGACAGCTAGATAATATGCTAGGAATGACCTTGCAAAGAGAAAAGAGTGAGAGAATAAAGTCTGCATAAAACTTATATTTTTTGTATGTCATCTTGGGTATGCTGAAAAAGGATGGATAACAGCGTGGAGTTCCAAAGTTCCAACTGCCTCTGGCTTCCTTGCCTCCCAGGCAAGCTGTCAGGCTGACTTCTGTATAAGAAAATATTTCATGGCCAGGTCCCACCTAACTGCATACTTTCCAAGAGGGTGGTGTCACACACTGACTACCTTGGATGCCAGACCCCAACAGTGACGCTTCAGTGACAATCCCAAGTCTATGCTGACAGTAACAGAAGTTTATCCCAATATAGGATTTGGTGGCAAGGAGAAAGCACATCTTAAGCTGAAAAGATGAAAAAGAAATGGAACCCAGTATGTGGAGAGTAAGCTTCTGGAAATGAAAACATGGCTGTGTACTAAGACCAGTCAGATCACTCAGGCATGCTACCACAAATCCAGATCATGTCCTTCCCAGAATATATCCCATCCCTGAGAACTTAATGCAGATGAAAACTTTGGAGACCAGATTCTCAGCTGGTATTAATTAGCAGAATTTATTAATAGAATCATTTAGACCAGGAGGTAATTGAATAGCTAATCTCTGGTTTCTGCAAATTGCATCTGTGACGCTTCTTTTCCCATACTTTGCTGGAACTAGCATCCTTCTACACAACTGTCATTATGTAAAGCCCAGAATGGTGTTTTTCCCCTACACATGTTTTTGTAGCTGACCAGAATGCCATAGGTGAAAGAACCAAGAGGAGTCTCAGGAAATTAGCTAGCCCAAAGGTTTACCTTGCAGCAGGATTAGCTGTACTTAGACTGTAGGGCCATTCCACACTTCCAGATCACACAACCTGTGAAAAAGATTAGTTTTTAATGACTGGGCAAGTTTGCCCACAGAGTAAGTTAAAAATCAGAAGGAATCTGAACCCCTGCAAATGCACAGCAGCTTTTGAAGCAACCCCTTGCCAAGATCCTGACAAGATAGTAGAGAGATTGGGCTGATGACAGAGAAACAGAAGCAGCGAGGAGCCCAAACTGCAAACTCAAGGATCCACTAGCAGCATATTTTTACATGTGCATAGACAAGGGAAGTAAACAGGCTCTGGCTGCTGGCGTCAGTGATGTTCTAGAAGCTTGGAAGGAAGTTATTCTGTATGATTAGGGCAAAGGATCACTTGAGTTCAGCTGATGAGTATGGTGTAAGGACTCAATAGGCTACTGAAGCTGTGGGCTCCTGCAGCCTCTGCATGGGACTTTAATCACAATTATCCGTGCTTTGCATGCTGTATATTGTCTGTTTCTCCAGCTAACACACATCTGTTTCCTAGCTCTCTCCAGACCTTTTCTTTAAATGTGCCAGTATGTTTCTGATGGATTCATTCAATGATTTATCAGGCACAAAATAGCCAGAAGTATAATACAGAGATTTACAGATCATTTCTTCAAGTAAAACCAATGAAACTGAATTATTGAATGCCAAGAGTCTTCCAGGGAGAGTGTTTCTGTACAGAAGAAAATAAATGCCATTTTTCATTTGTTCTCTTGACTTTTTTCCCCTAGGCTCGGAAACAGTTTGCCTAAACCAACACAAAGACACCAAACCAAATGTTCTGACCATCCAACTGCACCCTTTCAGTCACACACCTACAGCTGAAAAACAGAATTCAGTATTCCAATTGCACCGATGACAGAGAAACAGAAACAAAAAGCTCTTGACATTAGAATCAGCATCATATGCTTGTTAATTCACTTTAAGTTCAGCAAATCATACTCCAGTAACTTCTAGCTTAATCTAATCTTGTTTGCCTTTTAGCACCCAATTAAGAAGACAGATACCACAATAAGCCTAATAAATCAACCAACTTGCAGAAGTACCAAACACATAAACACATCCACAACCTGAATGGGGAATAACACCTGATGTTCTCAAGATTATGTTATCTGTTATTTCTGTTGGAGCTTCCCTATAACTTAAATTAGGACAGATCCTATATGGTCTTGGGCATTGTCCCAACAGATAGAAGGGCACAAGTCTTGATGAAAAGAATTCAGAGTCTTTTTTTCTTTTTCTGGAGCATCCAGAAAAAGAAGAGATGCACCTGGGTATTTATGTGAACATGTGCATGCTTGTCTGTGGAAGGAGAAAGCAAATAAAGTCAGAAAATAATGTAATGTCTCAAGACATTCATTATTTTTTTCCAGCAATTACACAAAGTCTACACCTTTAATTAAAATTAAATGAAACTAGCTCTATACCTTTGACCCGTGTCAGAAAAGAGAATCAACAGCTGCCTTCATGGCATAATATCAGAGCAGCCACGGATTTTCTGTTCTCCAAGGAAGTCAGCTGTAAGCTGAAGATCTCAGCTGGACCACCACTATGTATTACTTCAAGGCAGCAGACTTCTCTTTTGGTGCTGTAGAAATATAATGTATGGCAACTCATAAAAAGTTCCAGGGCACAACAGAAGTGCCAGGCCCCAGTTCCAGCTGCATGACATGAAAGTACCTAGAGGAAAGCATAGGGTCACCTTGAGATGCCACATTTCAGCATCCACCATAGACCACACATCCCTAAAAGAAGTACCCATGGCCATTACAGTGACTAACAGCATTAGAATTAGGTGGGCCGGCTCCTGGCATAGTGAGCAGATGGCGTGGGACATCTCCTCAGGTGATGCAGTGCTCCTGTCCATTGAATAAGAATCACAAGGCACAGTCTGAGCTCCTGACCCTCTCCTCTTTCCTGCACTTCTTTGTTATCTTGAAGTTCAGAGTCTTCTCCTAAGGGAGACACCTAGGCTGAGCTGAGTACTGCTTTTGCCAAAGCAGACAAAGAAGGCATAGGTGACGATTTCCGTTATGTGATAATTCAGTGACTGGCAGGCGCGCCTGCCACAAAATGGGAGAAGATTTCTAAATGCTCCCTCCTCAGCATGACGATAATCCAGGCTTCCCTCACCCACCCAGATAAACCCTCAGGCTTTCTCTCTTCCTGCTCCAGATCTTTGTTCCTGTCTGCGCCCAGCTCTCCTTTCGACAGCCCAAGCCCTGGTGGTTAAAGAATATAAATATTAATGAAAACTGTGGGTTTGAATGCCCTTGGGCTGAGCAGAGCATTGGATGTAGGTGCTTCCCAAAGCTAAAGCTCATTTTCAGTGGCAAGCAGAAGTGTCACTGCCATTAAGGGCCACATTCTCATGATGGCAGCTGCAGTGCTTTGTGGTGAACTCAAGAGTTAGACACACAGGCAAGAACAGAGTGAAACCTGGTGGATTTTAATGTTCTTCATGCTAAAAGTTTACCCATGCCTTTAAGTGTGCATTCCCTTCATTTCCTGCATGCATAGCGAATATAGGTACTTTAGATTAAGGCTACGCTCAAGAAAAGGTATTTTGCATTGCATTCTGAAGCTAAGGTACCTATATTTCATCAAAATCCTGTTTCAAGCATTCTGAATCTCTCTGAAAGTTGCTAGTAAAGCAGATACCTAAGAGCATTATGTTACAATAGCATTTAAGCACCTTGATTTATTGGAATAGGAATTACAACTGGAATTAAATTAAATTTTAAGTGAACCCAAACTAAACAAATATTCTAAATCTTCCAGATTGCTTCAAATAGTGTGCTTCATGCCTTGGAGCTTAGCTGTTATCCACTGCCACAGCACAGTTCAGCAAATCCCCTTTTCTAAAAGGTGGTTAATATAACAACACAAATTTAGCCCTGGTATAATTCAGCTGCTTCCAATCCAAGAGTTTATTTTGCTTACTGTATGCTTCCAGACTATGAAAAGACTGAAGAAATAAAATGAAAAAAAAGTCTTCCTTTGTGAAGGGAAGGAACAGCACTAGCACCTCTATGCTAAAACTCAGACAAACCCAAAAGATCCATGGTGTATTTACTCTACCGTGGCCTATAGAACTGCATCGTCCAAGGAATCTCCCAATACTAAGGCTTATAGCATTCTATGCAACCTTGGGAAAAGCACTGTCTTTCTCTATTTCTGTATTTATAGCATAAATGGAACACTGTCAGGGGATGTTCCAGGGCATTGGAATTCAATCTTCTATAAACAGTTGACATAATCTTTGGCACTGGTTTTGTTGAAGCCAACTGGCAGAGCTGCTCAGGAGTTAGCACAACCCCAGGACGTTCCCAATAGACGTGCAGATGGCAGCCACTCTGCTTTGGAGGGAAACACAGCGAACACAAACTGCTCCATGCCCATCAGCGTGGGCCAAACAGTGAGCCTGGGCATGTTTTGTTGAGTAGTATAAACACAATCAGTGCACCTAAGATGGGGATAGTGCGACATTTTCTTTGTAAAGTGATTTGTGATTTAAGTATCCAACTACCATTATAATCCTTGTGAAGAGATAGCCACAATTACTATAAAATTATCTGACAGTATGTGCAAGTATAGGTGTCTTTCCCCTCCTGGAATACCATAGAGGGTAATCATATAGCTGACATAAAACATATCCTACAGGAACTTTCATCTCACGCCTACACATAATGCCTGCCAACAGGAGAAAAAAAAAAAAAAAAGGAAAAATAAAAAAAGTAGCATGGTGGCCCACTGCAGCAACATTTCTAACTTCTTGATCTTTCTAAATACATAAGAAAAGATGTTCATGTATTGATCTTTTTCCTGTGAGAAGGCAGAGCAGCCTTGTTCATCTCCACAGATTCCCTGCTTTAGCTGATACTCTGTCCCACCTGACAACACTGCTAAAGCCACAGGAAACAGGTCACCAGTGATGTGCAATGGATGTTAATCAATGCACTTTCAGCACTGGAATAGCTTTGAGCCAAGCATCCTCTCTTCCTAAAAAGGCTCAGCTGGAAAGCACATGGTGATAACATATGATAATGCTGCTGCAGAAATGTTTTAGAAGCCAGAGAGCAATAACCTGGTATTAATGTAACAGGAATGGAGAGGAGCACAGGTCTCATCTTCTGATATCCACAGACAGAAAGCACCTTCCTCTTCCTAGAGCTTCCTTTCATCCTTGGCTAAGTACTAGCTCCTCTACCTATTTGAGTATTTCACTATAAATCATATTTCTCATAGTGCCTCACTGAGCGTTCCAGCCACCCAATTAGTGTCTCATCCAACTGCTTGAACTTCAGTGAGATAATAGTTCAATTCAAAAAAGTCATATTTCATCTGTCCTATTTCATCCCTCAACAAAAGCAGTCACTTACAGACTGGGATGCTGGAGTTTTGTAACAACTCATATTGGCATTATACACCAGTGTCCATAGTCAAGGGCTATTTCTGTTCTCAAATGGAAACTCAGATGATCACCACTGCTGAGCACCTTCTGTTTGCTTATCCTGAAACAGAAGGCACTTCCATCACTTCTCCAGCCAAATAAAACAGAACTGGTTGCTCTTAATTTAAGTTTGTGCAACTTTACATACATCTTCCTAATGAAAAAATGCATGCATGCATTTGCTTACTAATGTAGGATAACATGATGTACAATGTGATACTCTGGAAAAGCCACCCTATTTTGTAAGCAGGTTCTTTGTAAGCCTTCTATTCACAGCAGCTTCAACAAAGTCTTTCTAGGAGCTGTTAGCACTACTCCTCTATGCATGCTGTGTGTGCAAGCACATTACAGCACACAGTTGGAGATGTTTTATATGTAATACATTCTGTGTGAAAAAAAAAAAAATGTTACTAGTGATAACTACAATGGCAGCCTTTCTTTTTTTAAGATTCTGGAAGAAACCAACCTCTGACACAGAGAAGCACTCCTCTGTCTTCAGGCAGATTTGGCTGTTCAGCTGCCTAAGTTCACTAGCATGTTCTAAGAGGGGAGGTGTTTACACCTTCCATAGATGATAGTATGGTTTTCATCATCTACTGTTCATTCTTCTCTCTTAGAATGAAGGAATAAAAATACATTTGTACATTTTTTAACAGAAGACCAACTTCCAACAAAACTTAACTGCTGGAGACTAGACAAAATAGTGCATCTGGTAGAGAACTGATGATTTGCTATAGCAGAACTTACTCATCATATCTCTCTTTAAATGGCAATGAAAAGAGCACAGCAAAAGAGCAATTCTTGCATTAGCTTTGTACAAATAAAAAGAAGGATGCTTCATTTCTCACAGTAATTATTAGAATAGATGGATTATTGACTGCTATGCCAGATTTTTATAAATATTCCTTTGGGCAAGTGACCCTACAGACTATCATGAATTATCCAGCTCCAAATCTCTCTCCTCCTCACTGTTCCCAAAGCTAGGACTCTTCTACAAACAGCTCTGCTTTACAGAAAAGCAGAAATACTCTGAGATGTTGCTAAATTTATCTCAGATGTCCACCTTTTTCAGTTCTCAAATAGAACTGCTTTGACTGACAGCCTGAATCTACACCCCCAACTCAGCTCTTTCCGCAACTAAATCCACTGCTCAGGTACACGAAGCACACGGCCAGTTGGCACTGGCTCACTCCTGCAGCGTATGGTAGATCTCCCAGAGCAGAGTAACCACTGCTTCACACTATTCAAGACCTTTTTTGTTCGGGTTTCAATCTCCAGCCTGAAATAACGTGAGCTGGAATTATGCCACTTGGTACCATTCACAAGAGATTCTGCACCTGCACACTCAAGCTGTGAGGCGAGACGGGTGATTATGGGAAAGTAATTTATGCACAGAGCATGAATAGCAAGTGGTAGTATGTAGGAATGAAGTGACTGATTTTTCTTCTTCATGGAAAAGTCAGTGAGGTTACTGTGCCACTGAAGATACTTCTTCCTTCCTCCTGATGAGAGGAAGGCTGTGGCAGGGAAGGAAAAAGGCGTGCTGAAGGCAAGGGAGAAATATAAACAGATCTCAAGGCTTCAGGCTCCTCGTTGGAGCCACGCTGCCCAGAGAAACACACGACAGGCCGTGAGGGTAGCATAAGGTCCTGCCTGCTCCGCTCTTCCTAACAGAGCTGGGAAGTCGCGCAGGCAGCACTCGGGCGTTACAGCCTGAAGTGCAGCAACAGGGCAGGACCCGCGGCCGCCATGTCCGCCTGTCCGGCCCACGCCGCCCCCTCAGGTACCCCCCTTGACATCTGCCCCGGCCCGGGGCTCCAGACGCGCGCCTGCGGCGTCACCGCGCTCGTAGCGGGCGGCGCAAGGCCGCCATCTCGCGGCTGAGAGCGCGGCACGCCGCCGGCAAAATGGCCTCCGCCATTGCCGCGCATCTGGGGGCTGTGTCCGCTGTGTGTGAGGAGAGCTGGGGTTTCTTGAGTAAAAGTGCCAAGCTGCATTTCTTTGAATTCTCTCATACTGTTTGCTTGCCTCAGGCTGAACTGCATCTTGAAAATAATTCCTAAGAACCGTTCAGGCAGAACCAAGCAGTCGAGGGCAAAACTCTTGTTCATGTGCACGTTCTGATGTCATCCAGTCATGGAGTACAAGCTAGCACACACACATCTGTGCAAACTGTTGTGCCTTCGTGCACTGAGGCATGAATGTGACTGAGGCCAGGGATGGAACTGTATCTGTCCTTTATTTGAGCAACCTGGTCTACAAGGTGGTGTCCCTGCCTATAGCAGGGGGTTGGAATTAGGTGATCTTGAGGGTCCCTTCCAACCCAAACCATTCTGTGATTCTGTGATTCTGTGATTCTATGATTCTATTAACACATGAAAATCTGTAGAAAAATGTTCTCAGTAGGGACTGTTTGAAATTCAGCAGCTGAATTCGTTGGAGATGCAATAATCCCAGCACAGGACCGCTGTGGGTGAAGGAGCTGCTTGGGCTGCTATGGGCTGTGTTACTGGACATCTGACCCGATGGCAGAGCTGCTGGCAACGCTAGTGAGGTGCAGTAAGAGCTGTGGGAAAGACAGTATGGACAGGTTTGGGCAGAGGGTGGAGAAGGCACGGGTTTGCCAAAGCAACCTATAGGATGAAAAGGGGCAGAGAACATGGCAGACAAAGTGGCAGCTCAGTGCCATCAGCATCACACGCTTTGCTCAAGCAAAGACATGAGTGTGGCTGGGCAGATGATCTGGTCCTGCTTGTGCCCGTACCGGTGCAGGTATGAGGCCATGTGGTAGATATGTTTTCCATTTGCTCTTTGAAAACCTGAACAGTTAAACATTCACAGAAGTTAATGGTAAGGTCACAAAGCCAGATAAGCTGCTGCAGAACACAGAAGATGACTGTACGAGCATCATTCCACGCCTTGTACATGTGCATTAAAGTAATTGATGTCACAGGAGGCTTGTTTTATTTAGGTGCAGAGGTCAGTGGGGATTTTGGTGAAGAAGGAGGCTATGTGCTGGGAGCAGCTCTGTGCAAAGCAAAAGGGGAAGGAGGAAAGGCTTGGATCCCACTGGCTTGGAGAGGTGCCATTTATTCCTGGCTGCACCACACAGCAGTGTCACCTACTGGAGAATGTTGCACTACCAGCCTTCATTTTGGCAGTTTCTGGTTTGAGATGGACTTTTGCAGCCTGACCTGTGTTTGGTTAGTACTGCAGCTCCCGGGCCATGAAGAGTTAGTTCAGGAGTGGGGCAGAAGAGATGTTAAGTACTGCCATGACTCCAGTCATGGATAATAGGAATATTTAGGCTTTGTCCTGTGTTGTTTCAGAGTCCCTTCTGCCCCTTCGCCTTTAAGGCTTTGTGTGCCCTGCTGCATACTTCCTGGCATGAATCCAGTGAAGCTAATACCCTAAATTACAAACAAGCTTTTGGACAGTCAGTCAGGAAGTAACCACGCTCAGCCTTATTCAAGAGGCCTGGTCCATGCTGACAGCTTTGTCACGCATCCTGTACAGTCTTCCAGTGGTCCGTGTCTCCATGGTACACTCCGTACCATGATGACAGAAGGCCTGGGCACATAAAGGTCAGCGTTGCAGCAGTCCAAATGAAACCAAAGTGACATAGACATGGAGCTGCATAGCTTAGTATTGTTCCATGGTTGAGATCAGCATGAAGCCAGACCATGGTCCTGCTTCTCAATAGCTTGGCAGGATGTTTTTTTTTCACTGCCTTGGGAAGCTGGTGCTCTCAGTGTGCACGTGCAGGGCAGATGTTTTGCAGTCTGAGATATCACATATTTGCAAACCTAAAGTGTGCATTAAAGACCCACCATTTTCTCCTGTTAAAATAAAAATGCCTCCTCAAAATAATAATAATAAAAAATCATATTAATTCCTACAGAATTCTTACAAAATGGATTTCTTTTCAGTTTGCAGTGAACTCTGCTGCTGAGACGTCTGTGACTTGTCCTCCAGGACATCTGACTTCTGGCAGGGAAGCCAACTTCCCTTCACCCACTGCAAGTACACAGCAGTACAAGCATTAGAAACATCTGCCAATCCATCCTGCTTCTTTTCCACCAAGAAACACCTACAGGATTTCCCTGTCTCAGAAGCAGAACCCGGTTATTTTGGAGCTGCAGCAGCTGAGGAGCTCCTTCCCTGCGCTGTCAGAGACCACCACCTGCTGGGGGGCTCAGCTCAGTTCTGCCTGAGCTGCTGCAGCCTCCAACCCTTGCTTTCAGCCTTCCTCTTTTCAGGCTTACTACATTTGTATCCTCATCACACAATTCCCATCTGTCTGCACAGTAAGCAATTCTTTGGGACTAACAAATACCCAGTTTATAGTTGACAGCATGCTGCTTTCCTACGCCCAGCCGTACTCTGCTGACTCTAGCAAGAAGCAGGCAGAGACTGTTGCTGTTACATCCAGTTTTCCTTACTCCTCAGGCCATTAGTTTTGAGAACTTCTGATTAAATTTAGATCAGACGAATCCTTCTCTTACATTCTTTGTTATATGCACTCAATTGTGGGATTTTGTGTATATGCGTGCGTCCTGTGATTTCTATTGCAGTTTTGGAGTTCCCTGGATATGTATTTGACAGCATTGGTACACAATTGGCAGGGAAACATCTTATCTGGAAGGTTGGGAAAGCGTCAGCTTGATTTCTCTGGTTGGTCTCAGTAAAAGGGGAATACCAAGGCAATGAACATTTGTTTCTTTTTGTCACTGGAAATCTTACTTGGGAAGTTGAATATCCTGGAGAAGGGAAGGCTCTGGAGAGCCTTTCAGTATCCAAAGGGGGGCTATAAGAAAGAAGTAGACACACTCTTTAGCAGGGTCTTTTTTGATAGGACAAGGGGAAATGTTTTAAACTAAAAAAAGGATTAGATTGGATATAAGGAAGAAGATTTTTACAGTCAGAGTGGTGAGGCACTGGAACAAGTTGCCCAGAGAAGTGGTGGATGCCCCATCCCTGGAAACATTCAAGGTCAGGCTCTGAGCAGCCTGATCTAGCTGTAGGTGTCCCTGTGTTTGTTGTACAAGGATTGGACAGATTACATTTGAAGGCTCCTTCCAACTCAAATGATTTTGGCTCGTTTTTGGAGTCCACCTTATTTAGAGGGATAAGAAGAAAGGAGTTTTTGGTTAATGTGGGGGCTAGAGATGGACAAACTGAAAATGATAGCAGAGCTCTGGAGAACCTCTGTTATAGGTTCTCTAGGAGGGCCAGGAAAGTGATGAGAAGACATAGCAGATGGTTGAAATATTTGCTTGTTTGAGTTCTGGAAGTGATTTTCCTTTTAACACAGCAACAATTCAGAGCTCATCCTCCAGCCTGGAGAGACAGCGCTCAAGCCCTCAAACCCAGGTTCTTAGTGAGCTGCAGGTTTTCCTTCATGTACAGTCATGAAAGCAATGCATGCAGTTCAGTAATAGATTGTTGGCCAGAAGAAGGTAGTCCAAATATGCTTCACGGAGCATGGAATGAAGAGCTTACTAATTCTGTAACCAGAACAAACTAACAGCTGAGGCAGTGCTGTCAATTGACCAGTTTCCTTTCAAACAAATTCATACAATCATTTACCATGGAGTTTTCAGGCCAAATCAGTAGCATGCTGTGGAGAGAACTCCTGAGAGATCCCATCTTGTCTATTCAATAGCATGAGAAATCTACCCAGGAGTATCTGGTGGGGAGACTGCTTGCACATTAGCCTAGCTAGGAAACAAGGCTTACAGAAGGAAGTGCTGCTTTAGGGGGTCCCATAGAATAGCTACCCAAGCAGAGTGAGGCTTTTTGCTTTACTTTGTTGCAGTGAGCTTCACCAATGCCCATGTTTCAGCCAAGCTTACTGAAAGGAAGGCCTGCAAGGATTTGACCATTAGTTTGTGCTGATTTTTTGCTAGTTCTTTTTTGGACCCACAGGATATAATTTCTGAACCGCTGTCAGTGTAGCTTTTCCTGCATCTGTGAGACCAATACATTATAATTTCTGGTAAAATAAACAAGTTTATCTCTTTTTTTTTATGAAATGAATCGATAAATGATGGGAGCTCCCGTGTCAGGCATTGTTGTGCAGTACCTGGAAGGTTGAAGTGGCAGTAGTGAGGAAATTCCACTTGTAGAACTCATCTGACCTTCTACTTCTGTCCTCATCTTTGGCTCTTTTGAGTGTAGTATCTTTGGGGCAGGAGATGACTTTTACCTTGAGTTCATCCCACATCCACAGCAAAGGAATCCCACTCCCTAGGTTTAAACAAAAGGACTTCTGGATTTATTAACATATGTGAATAACTCCATGGAACCCTCAAAACTAGCTGGGGCAAGAGGTGCCATATGACCAAGCAGCCTGTGATGACCAGACTATGTGATGGTTTGTTTATTGGTACCAAATTACAGGGTGAGCTGGGTTGATCTGAGCCATTGACTGTTACTGCATATGCAGTCAGGAGGCCTGCAGTATTCATTCCAGATGCTCTGATTTTGCTGGTTTGGCAGGGTTCAACTTTTTGGTAAAATTTCAGCCCAACAGCCTGAACTAAAATAAATAATATAAATTAAAACTAGATAGAATGTTGGCAATTCTGTAGTTAAGCACTAATTCCAGCCTTTGATTTTTAATAAAAGCAAAACACTAACTTCTACTTCACTTTCCACCAGGACAGCTAGCAAGAATCAAAATGGTGCATAACTCAGACTGGGGATGCTTGTGCACAGATAGGAACCAGATAATGAGCAATGCTCAGCTTATATCCCAGCACGATGGAGGCAAGCCTTCAGAGGGGCTTCAGGGTACTGCCGTGATGTCAAAAGACATTACGTTCCATCTCCACCATAAGTGATAAGCCATGGAAGCAGTAAGGTTGAATTACATCATTCCTGAGCACTGTATGCTCCCGTTACTGCACTAAGATTTATACTACTTTACTACTGTAAGATATACACTTTGGAAATTAGCACACAGGTATTTCACACTGCTCAGCTAACATTTGTTAACTTCTAAGATGCCATGTGAATGGCCTGATCCCTATCTTTCCTTCTCAGTGTTTGACAGCCATGTGGGCTGTGACAGAAATACGGCCAAGACAAACAGTTTGCTGCAGATGTAGGCTGCCCCTGATTATAAATCCTGCATGCCGTTAACTGGTTTCAGTAAGTTTGGAAAGCAGCATAAAACACATTTCTCTGAACTGCCGAACACTGCCGAACAGTGTTACAATTCTGGCAGGAAATCTGGATGAGATGCCAAGTTGATAGAAAATTCAATATCCCACTGTAAAATGTTTATTGTTCAGTGCATATATCCAAGTGCCCTTTCTGTGTCTAAGTTAACACAGTTAAACAAATCCCCCATCTGAACAGCAGCAGAGAATCAATCATCCATCCAGCTGCAAAATTCAGTGAGATGACTTTCAAGAAACAGTGCAAACATAGGTATTCATTCCTGTAAGGGCCTCAGCTCCAGAATACTTTCCAATACCTTCATCAGGACTTCAGTGTTTCCTGATGTATAGTCCCCGGATTTTATTTAGTTGATTTTTTTTTAAATAATCATGGGACCATTAAGAAAACCTTGACTGGATACATTGGTTGCTTTCCCGGTGTTAACCAGTAAGATACAAGCTTGATCCCATGCTAACAAAACCAGATCTTTTGCAGTTTTTATATCGCAATCATAGTAATAAATAAATGACAGACAGTCAGATTTCTTTTTTTCTCTCTCCAAATATACACTTCAATGATTTTGAGAAATTATAACATTTGCATATGCATTTTAAAACAGTGTATGTGGCTAAGTTTCACAAAACAATGCATCTTGTCATTTTGGATAAAGCTTTTCCATAGAAATATTACCAGAACTGTAGGGTTGCAAAAAAATTATCTTTACAAACACATTATCTTCACTCATATTCTAAAATGACATGCTGTAACATCTCAGTTATGTATACAAATATGCAAAACTAGTGTATAATCCCCAATTAAATAATCTTTTTATTCCATCAGCAGGAACCATGTGATTTTCCTGTTATTAAACATACCTATTTCTGTTTTATTTCCAAAAATAATGGCTCTGTTATAGAATTCAAAATAATTTTTAGCAAGACATTACAATAACATCCTTGATTTCTGTTTGTTACCCATTACTACCTATTTTAACACTAAGTATCTTAGCAAAGATGCTTGGCATTGCAAACTCCAACAAGCTCACCTATATATGCATGAAGTGGACTTCCTTACAGAGCTGTGATGTCTTGCTGGACAGGCTAAATCTCCATCAGCCACTGGGACTCCTCTAAGCCCTGGTATCTTTTCATTTGGTGCCTTCAGGAGTTCCCACCTACTGTTCACTGTCTCTGGTCCTGCTGAATAGTGATTGAGGAACAGACCCATGATGACTGTAACCCATGGCTGCATGTTGGTTGTGCCATCCTGCAGCCAGCATGCTGCTTACAAGAGGTCATCAATGACAGTGCACTTGGTCCTGTCACAGTCCTTTTTTATGCATCTCAAACCTCACACAGAGCACGGCACATTAAGCAATCAGCTGAGCAAATTAAGCCTAGGAGTGCAATAGAGCATACTGTAGAGAAAGGCAGCAAGCTGCTGGGAAAGCTGTGTTTGTGACCTTATCCAGCACTTGTCCTTTTCCAGCTGGCTGAGGCCAGTGATACTGTCATGAGGACTGCTGCACACTTGCTCCTGGGGTTGATGCCAAGGTGCTGGAATTCTGCTGCTGTAACTGATGGATTCATCTAGGTACCTTTGAGTTGACTTTAACATTTTTCAAAACAACTAATTTATTCCCAAATACATTGGTAAGAATGTCCAGCTGGTGATACAAGACATCACAGTACACAGACGTTACATAGCCAAAGACTGACAAAGCTAGGGAACAAATTTAGAATCACATTGATTCTTAGAAAAATCAGCCAGCTGATGTAATCTTCCACAGAGTAGCAATGGCTGACGTGGTCTGCTACCTTGTCTTACAGAAAATCTGCACCTGAGGAAAAGACCATTACACATTGTAAGGACAGTACAGAACACGCGATTTGGGAGCACTGGTACCTCATGGCTAAACAGCCTAAACAAGAAAGTAAAGTACAGGTTGCCCTTTTCAGCAAAAAACTCAGCTAAAATGCTTGCCCTAACAGTCTTTGCCAAGTTCTCTAAACCTGTAAGAATGATCAGTGAGTATAGAACATGGAAACACACTATGTGCATTTAGAGCATTGTGTGCTTTTAGAAACCTGTTGCAGTGTAATTAGTAACTGGATAAGATCTTGTATGACAGTCCTTGGTACCAAGTCCATTTTTTTGGCACCAAACAGGCAGTAAAATCTGTGCAAAAGTTCATGTAGGTAGTTCAGTTCAGCTCCAAGCAACAAAAAGCACTCCAAAAACACAGGATGCTGTTAAAACCAAATGGGGCTTTGCTGCTGACCTTGAGAAGCATAAAAACAGACCCTGTGCATAGAAGAGTCACTCTGCAGTGAAAAGAAAGAGTTCTCTTAGCTTTCCTGCTGTCCACATTAGATAAACTCACGCATTTAAGCCTCTGCCTAAGCCAAAGGCTTTAACTAAACAGTTTTACCTTTATTCCCTCACATAAGTGCTTCTTCAGAATCCTTGCCAGCAGTTCTCTTGGAGTTTAATGTACCATTCTCAGTCTCAGATTGGCAGGACTCCTCATTTCACCTTCAAAGTCTACCAGTAGCAGAGGTCTATGCATTTGTAAAATGTTAGGGTGTTCTAGGTGGGTGAAAGTAGAAAAAGGTGGTCTTGCACTATTTTATTATCTCACTATCTTATTATCATGTTTCTCTTTTCAGAGGGAACCTGCAGTAAATTCCATCCCCCAAGGCAGAAGGAATACTTATTTTTTCCAGTCTTGCTATACTAGAAAATAAAGCTGGACTGGTTGGTTGAAAAAAAAAAGAGGTGGAGACACAAGAGTAGCTGTAAGTGAAGTGGGAGTGAAACAGCATTTGGTGTGCTCAGACTGGAAGAAGAAATAAAATCATCTACACCAAGAGTTTGGAAGAACTGGTGTATAAAATTGCCATTCCAAGAACGGAGATTTTAGAAATCTCTCAAGCTAGTACTGCTCCAATCTGACAGCAGAACAGTAGGCACCGTACCCATGCTTATTAAAAAAACTAAGATTGTCTTGGCAGTCAGAGACTCATCAGTCTTTCTGCAATCGTGGGCAATCTTTAGAACAAGTTTTGAAGAAAAGAATAATTAAGACCTGCAGGTAAGTGGAAAATGATAGAAGATAAAGTGATTATAATTTCAGCTGGTATCTCTGTTGATTTTCCAGACATAACTCATCTACCTGGGCACTGAATTGAAGAACTAACTTGTTAAATCAGGTTGATTTAATCACTTGTGATCATCTCGGCCTTGGAGTGGAGGAGATAGACATAGATCTGGATCTAGGGAGTGAGGAAGGAACCAGCACAGATCAACCTGAAGAATTACTGAGTGAGAAGGAAATTAATATTGGCATTCTTCATGGCTTTGGACCTGATCCTATTAAAGATTTTCATTTATTACCATGACACTTGTTAATGAAGTTTTGAATTATTGGCAGCGTGGATGAGGAATGAAATGTAAATGTACTGCATGGCAATGGTGACTAAAGCAGTGGAAATAAGATGGCATTGTCTGGGGCAGAACACAATCCATGTTTTAGCTGTTTGGATGTCACATGTAAAAACCAAGGAGTTATCAAAGCTTCTTTGTCGGTAATGCAGAGGGAGAATCACTTCTGGAAGGCAATTCAGCCTTACTACCTCAGACAATGATCTGAAGCGAATCACTTGTGGAAGTGTTACTCTTCTGCACTGGAGGTATCTCTTAAACCTAGTTGGTCAGCTAAAGTTATGTCAGATCTGTCCTGACATTAAGAAGAATCCCTGCCCCAAAAAGGTCACCCATAGGTCTGAGAGGGCTGCAGAGAGAAAGAATGAGGGTAATAGCTGATCGTGTTATGACTATGATGGGTTGGTCATGAAAAAGGCAACTAGATAATGTATGTATTGGAGGAGACCTTTCTAAAGCAGAGTATTGATATTTTCCAGGAACACAAACTCAGAACTCAGTGTAAAGCTCTGTAGCAATCAAAGTAGTTGATAGTGTCCAAGAAGCATTTGTAAAATGTTTCTTGACATGCTTAGCAGATGTAATACTCATTATAAGAGAGAGTCTTTTTCTACCAGACTGTTGGTGTGAGTGACCACTTTTGTCTCTGTATTTTTTTGTATTCCCTTCTGATCTTTCCCTTCCTTTTCAAACATGAGTCCTTTAAAAACAGACTGTAAAAATATCCTTTCAATGTTTGTAATCCAAGATGTTTCCTGTTTTTGTTGTTTGTTTATTTCCTCAATTAAATGTAGTGGAGAGTCCATTTTTTTCCCTGTTAATAAGACCCTTATGATGGGATGCTACAGTCTTCTCTGCAATTCTAGCTCAAGCTTCAATCATGTGCATACTCCAGCATGCTCTCAGTATCAGCCTGTCAAAGTAGATTTAATTGTGAAGGTTATTTTCTATTGGTAAACTGTCAATTTTGCCCAAGAAATACCAGTGGCTGAATGCCCATGCAGAAGAGGCTGTCAGGGGAGTTCTGCTGCTGGGTCCTATTGAAATAGCAAAGTGACAGACATAGGAAATGCTCGGTTGACAGTAAAGTGGTATTTATCTATGACAACATAAATGTAAAGGAAAACTTCCTTTCCCACTTCAAGTCTGCTTAGATTCTCCTTTACCATAACAGCCAGGAGATGCTTTACAAATAAGCCTGTGGTGGAAGCTGAGTAAGTGAGTGATGCATCTTGACTGGTTACAAACATGCCAACTTGTGGCTGTCTTTAGGAATCAGCTCCACATCACTGCAGTCTGGCTTTGATGTGTAAGAGCTTCTTCATATTGCATTGGCATTTTTACAGCATTCTCAGATGGAAATTTGCAAGTGCAAATGAAATATAGGGAAGAAAAGCATATTAAAGATTTGCATTAAAGAACTGCATTTGAGTTATTTTTGTAAGCTTTTAAAGATCTTAATTTCAGTGGTACAAGTGGTGTCTGATGTTTGATAAAAATCAAATATGCAAACAAATTAGAGTTTTGAATTCAGAGTGGTTGCCACACATTGGGAAGTGAGGATTGTGCCTTACCAGCAATATGGTCCAGTTGATCCTCTCTGCTGTAGCATGGAATTCCATGGATTTGAAAAAGTAAGAGAAGATAGAGCAGATGGAGACAGAACTTCTTGGTGACAAGGAGTGAGCATAGATTAAAATAAAGGAGGTGAGAGTGGTGGAGCACTGGCACAGGGTGCCTTGGGAGGTTCAGGAGCCTGAATCCTTAGAGATGCTTAAATTCCAGCAGAGATTGTTCTGTTATTCTGGGAAAGACAGTGAAATTCTGAAATGAGGTAGGTTGTTGTGTTTTTTTGTTTGTTTGTTTGTTTGTTTGCAGAATCAAGTGAGGCCAGTGTTCATTTGACATCAAATCCTTTTTGTTGGTTAAGGACAGTCAGAGTCTCAGGTATAAATATAGAGTTTTAGGAGAATCAGCCAGGTTTCTTCAACTTACGCAGAGATTACCTCAGCATAAATCAGGTGGGCAGAAAATCTAGCAAGTCCAATCTGGGGATTTATCTTTCATTAGAGTTTGTTTGTTTGTTTGTTTGTTTGTTTTAAACCCCTAAACTACAGATTAATATGCCTTCAAATGAATGAGATTACTTTCCAAGTTAGGAGTAGAGACTCTCATAATCCATCCCATCCCCAGATTCCTCCTTGCTTTGACTGACTGGAAGAGCAGATAGATTGGGTCTTCAGGGAAAAGCACAATAGATTTTATATGAAATTCTGATAGGGTATTGTTTTACTATAGTTAAAATTGTTTGAGGACTCAATTGCTCTGAAAGGACGGATGGTTAGATAGGGCATGATAGAACAAGCTATTCAGTCTTCTGTTTCATCATGCTACTCCCCTATTCCCATCACTGTGTCTCATTGGGCACGTGCGTCTTGCAACCTGTAGGATGAAAGTCTGCAGCCTAGATCAGGTGAGAAGATCAGCTAAATGCTACATCACATTTAAGCGTCTGACCATACAAAAAGGAGGAGGTCTTAGAATCACAGAATATCGTGAATTGGAAGGGACCCATAAGAATCATTAATTCCGGATCCTAGTCCAAGATGTAAAACAACTCAGGACAGTGATACCATGCAAAGGCTGGGGTCGCAAATTCTCAAGTGTTGTCCTTGATGGATCTCCTGTTGATGCCAACAGCTTTTCTGGGTAAGTATGGGTGGCACAGTGACGTGTGGGCGCTGAGCAATAACAGAGGCCACAATGGACAACACAGAGTACTTCCACATCCTCTCTACTTCTTCTGCAAAGAAATACAAAAGAAGATTCTGCCTTTTACACTCTTGTGTGATTCACAGAGACTCTCAGATATGCTCCTTCCACAGGAACTTCACACAGCCCAGGCTCAGCTCTTACTCATACAGGGAGGAGTGCCAGTGAAAAGCACTGTCTGTCATCTTTAGATTTCTCTTTGTGTTGCTGATGGCTTAATGAGTGCTGTGATAGTGAAGATTGCTGAGAATTGCTGTTGGGGCATTATGAGAATGCAGTGAACTTTTGCAGCTTTTCTAGAAGGTAGGACAGGAGCGAAGAGGCAGCAGTGAGCAGTTCTGCAAGACACCATGAGGTGCAAGACTCCTCCGTGGGGGCTCTTCCTTACTGACTCATCTGAGCTGTACTCCCACTTTTCATTTGAAAATGAACCTCTACCTCACCTGTATCTATAGATGTCACTACCAGTATTGGTGTCACCTCTGTACCTCTCTCTCTCACAAGCACACGTGGGTAGTGCTAGCTTAGCACATGAAAGCTCTGTGGTGTGCTCAGCCCTGCTCTTTTGTTCTGGTGTCCGTCACCATTGAATATGTGCTTTCAATTGTGCTGTTAGAAATGTTTCCACCATAGCAAACAGAAGGACCAAGAGTGCTGCCTAGGTGACTTATCCTCCTACCATACAGTAACTAAAAACAGGCAGTGGAGCTGCTGATTGAATGTCTGCTTTGGAGTGCTAGCAACCACCTTGCTATTTGATGCCTTTTAAGCCTCCACAAGGCAGCTTTTCAGTATGTGTGAAACAGTGTAAATCAATGGAAAAATGGTGGCAGGTAAATATGGATCAAACTGCCAGATGGAACAAAAAGGCGTACCTACAAGGCATAATGGTATCAAGACTGCTTTAATGGGGGGCACACTGACTTATAGGAAGGCACTGCTTATCAGCTGTTCTCCACACAGATGTACTGATAGTGGCAACACACTGTCACACCAGGTAGGTGACACCTCTCTGAAACACAAAGGGAAGGAATAAAAAACCTGGAAATAAGAACTTCTGCAATACTTACCCTTAGGTTAATATAGTTCTTTACCTCTCATTTGGGTGCACCCTTTCCACTGCCTTCCTCAGGAGTGGGATGAACGCAGCCTGATTTTGTGGCTGAGCCCTCACATGACATGAAGTCTGGAGCTGCCCAGGTTTAACTGTTTTGATCCTAAATCTTGACTGCAGGCACATAATTTACAGGAAGAGTCTTGGTGCGAACCTTCAACCTGTGCATGTCTGTTGTTGCTTGGAAAGTTTCTGAACAGTGCTTAGTCATGATGGATCGAGTCCTGTATGGAGATGAGAAGCAGGGATTCCAGGCATCTCCGGAATTACAAATTCCTGTTTCTTAACCCAAGGTCTTTTGCTGTTAGACAGAACAAGCATACCAGGAGCTGGTAACAAAACCCAGCCTCTCAGTTCTGCATAAACAGGATGTGGCAACACACACCCAATAAGGTTTAATGGTAGTTTACCTGAAAAATGAGTCAACAGATCAGCATCTTGAGGACAGAGTGGAAATTTCTTGTTCCCTGGACAACAGTGCTAAGCAGGGCTGAAAACTAATGTTTTATTGTGGAAATGCAGTACAGTCTGCAGCACCAAGGTTGGAATTGGGCTGGTTTCAGCAGCACAGATAGAGCTGATTTAATCAACAGTAATACAATATGCATCTCAATTGCTGTTGTCACCACTGCTGCTTCACCCTGGTAGGGATGTCACCAGTTCTTCTCAGCTGGTATGGTGTCTGCAAAGATGAGCCCCACTCAGATGTATTCGCTGCCAGAAGTGATGAACAAGATCAGGGTTGAGATATCCAGCATGAAAAATACCTAAGAACTCAATGATAATTGGAGAGCTATTTCTGTCCACAAATGTTTCATGGGTGTTTATTTTCTCTAAACTGTAAAAATCAAAAGCAGGATGCAGAAGAAAGACCTACTTGTCGTAGGCACTGGAGAAATTATGCTCCAACAATTAGCTTTTATACAAAGATTAATCCTTAAACAGAGATATAGGTCTCTTTTAACACCGCTTGACTTTTCCATGGGAGGTTTTTTATTTGTAAGTGACTGCTCCTGCTCACACAGAAAACTTCTGTCTCTTCATCTGCTTCCCTGGAGACTTCTGAACTTGTCAACAACCCGATCTCCCAGCCAGAGAAACACTTCCCCACTGCGCAATGAAAATTTATCAGCTTGTCCTTCAGTACGTCTCAACAACTCAGAGATTATTAACTCATCTTTCAAGTGATTAATACTCCTGGGTGTTTGAGAGGCACAACTCTAGTGCTTGTGAGGTGCTTGGAGGCCCTGGAAAAGATGGCACAGGAGGAACGCAAAATTGAGATAGTTTGGGCTGGGAGCCAGGCTCACCCCACTCTTGCTCAAGTCCTGCACACCACATTTGGGTTCACTTTTGCCTGGCATCTGTAGGTCCCACAACATAGAAGCTGAACAGCCCTTTTTATCTCCTTGCTTTATGAGACAATCCAGATCTGCAGATTCTCGAGGGAGTACATCTGAGCAGGAGCCCTTTCACTTAGCACTGTCTAATTACAGTCATGTTGACAGCCAGAGTTGTAACTCCTCTGCTAAGAGATTTTTAGTATTCATCAGCAGGCTCCTCATTGGTGGCTGCAGAGTACCTGTCAGTCATGGTAATTACTGATTTGTTTTAACTTGCCTTGGAAGCATTCCTAGAATTTACGGTTGTGCTGTGAGTTGACACAGGCCTCGTTTTTCCAGCTTTGTCTTGCACTGTGACAGGGGAATGGTATAAATGCAGTGTATGTATAGTCTTCATGGTTTGTCTCAAAGACAGGTGATGCACTGAGGAAATCCACGATCGTAATACATGTGTGTTTGTGCCACTACCAGTGCAAGCAGCACCCTGCTATTAAATCACTCCTGGGTTTTCTCTTTGGCTATTCCTGAACTGTGAACATGCACACTGATGGGAACATGAATATAATCTTCCAGGAAATCTGCTCAGTCTGTCCTTGCACACATGGCTGAGGCAGCTAACAGGGCCACTGCATTCAGGCAGGGTCAAGCTGAGAAAAAAGGGAATGGGAACCTTCCCAACTCCTTTGCATGGCAGAAGAAGAGGATTCACGTGCATCTCCTCAGCTCTGCTGCATTACTGCCACAGTCCCCATGGAGACGAATCCAAAAGCATAGAGCATTTTAGCCAACAGAAATTTCAGAGTTCAGAAGAGGTTTGATCACTGTGCCGTATTACGACTACGTTAATAATGTTTGGGAATACCAAAGCAGTAAGTTCCCTGCAGGTGGAGGCTGCTCCAGCAGCTCCAGCAGTGCTGCTCTGGCTTCTGGTGCTGCTGTTTAACTCACAGACCTGTCATACAGGCAGTCCTGCTACTAGTCCTTGAATCCAGGTGATCTCCCTTTCATCAAAAAGAAATTTTAAGTTGATGAACAGGCTGATGTGTGAAGTGTGACCTTTCCCTGGGTGAAGCACTCACTTGATATATATATTATTTATTGGTCTTCAGAGTGGGTTTTTTTTTTTTTGGTTTTTTTTTTTTTTTTTTTTGTTCTTTCCAAAGGCACACATGTCTATTCCATCAGGAAGGTTAAATAAGAAGTTGTTTAAAAATTCATGTAAGTGCAAATGCAGTCCCTATGACTGTAGAAATTCTCTCTTAACTACACATTAAACACATTAAAGAGCAAGATGTGGCTGTATTGGAGGATAAATGATAGCTTGTCTGATGCTGGACTGACAGCTCATAGTTTTCCATTGCTGGCTGAATATGCATTTGAAGTGGTCTCCAGCACTCAGGCTCTCCTGCCATCCATCTGCTCTCTGAAATTGGTCTGTCCTTTCCTGTAAATGTAGGGCACCTCTGTCTGCTGCACCAACCAGCAGCTGAGCTTCATTCTGTGGAGTGGACGTTATCTCACCTTGGCCTGCCCTTCCCTCTGCTCCGGTGTTTAAAAGGTAGCTTAAAGCACAGAAGAGACCTTTTCTGTCTGTGGAGAAGAGGCTCACAAGGGGCATGCTGGGGGATTAGGTGATGCCGGGTGCTTGGAGCAGCTAGACTCTGCAGGGGCCTCGCTGGGCTTCTCAGAGTCTATTGTGCAGAGTACAGGCAGAAAAGTGGCTCTTCATTCTAGAAGCATGTTGCTCTTCTCTCCCTCAGGGCGATGCTAGAGACTGCATTCAGACATGCTTATTCTTGCTCCAAAGGATCTTCATATCTGAGAGTGGGTAATTCATGTAGTTCTCTCCTCCCCTCCCTTCTCCCCCCCACTCCCCCTCACTCCTCTCCTCTCCTCCTCTCCTCTCCTCTCCTCTCCTCTCCTCTCCTCTCCTCTCCTCTCCTCTCCTCTCCTCTCCTCTCTTCTCCTCTCCTCTCCTCTCCTCTCCTCTCCTCTCCTCTCCTCTGCTCTCCTCTTCGCTCTTCTTGAGATGGTGTAAATAGATCCATGAAGCTTAAATTTTTCCAGAGATTGGTTAAATAATAATTCCAACAGATGCAAGAGAAAAAAATGCCAGTGGATTACAGCAAAGCAGAAAAATCACTGAGAAATTATCTCATTTGATTGGAAATAGTACATTATATGCCCTAGTGAATCTTTCAGAACTAGAAAAATATGCATGAATAATGTAAATCAGAACAGTGGTTTGTGCTCATATTTCCACGGAAATCCATCCTGACAGCTTCTCCTGGCTATTTGTGCGGGTGACTTAGAACTCTCCTGACTGACTGTTCAGTGAAGGAAAAAGGAAGAATAAAACTGTGGGCTCTTACATGTTCTATTATAAAAACTGGCAGTGCCTGGTCCCAACACAAGGCGCTGCTCTCCTGAACCCAACCACGGCCCCTATGCAGAACCCCATTCCTCACCTTTGACTGCCACCGCTGCTCTCTGATTTATGCTGAGCAAAACAGTCATTAATGCATGTTGAGGAAATTTAAGTTCCTTCATAATCAGGTGTAATCAGTAATGAAGGATAAGAATAGTATGTAAAAACTGCAGCCCAAGTGATAAAAATAGGCTGAAGCAGTGCAGAGCTGGAAGGCAGCAGTGCTTGGGGCTGCCAGAGCAGGACCTGAGCGCTCCTCCCACATACTCACAGTCTCTGCACAAGGTGCTGCTTAACACTCTGTGCTGCACAAAACAGGGTCTCTGCACCAGTACAAGGTTTTTTTACATAAGCTTTTCAGGCACTGGAAGAAAGGACAGATTCAATAGTGTTTGCGCGCAGGCACTAGAACCCAGATCCTGTACTTCATTTTGCAGAGCCAGTTCAGAGGCTGCTCGTCTGTTCAGGTCCAGGTCACAGCTCCTTGCAGGCATTTAGCACCCATGTCACCTCTTTCTCCCTTGGTGAGAGAAGCCTGGTGCCTATTGGCAGGCAGCTGAACTCTAGGGCAGCACCCTGCTCCGTGTCCTCAAAGCCCTCCCAGACACATTACTGAGCACTAAGCATTGCCCTCTCCTCTGACCCTGGTGACAGGTCAGGACACTTGTGGGCAAGTGAAATGCCCACAATATACTCTTATTACCATAGTAATTCAGACAAGAGCTGGTGATTGCACAAGTGGATGCCTCAAGAAGAAATCAGCTCTGCTACCTGGGCACAGCATCCCTGTCTACACCTCCTTTAAAGGCAGTGGGATTCCTCTGGCACAAAGTGAGAGCAAATTATTGCATGGATCCAAGCCCATGCTTGCAAGCAGTTTTCCCAAAGGCTTCAACCATTTTACGTCTAAGTGAAAAATAATGTACAACCTATTAGAAGAGAGTGATTTTTCAGCCAGGCTCTGCATGACTTCCGTGTTCATTGGAGCAAGGACATGAGATGCCATGTGATCTGTCCCACATGCAAGAACATGGGCATATCCTCCGTTCTCTGTCATGGAAGCTGCTCCATGCAGGGAGGCCAACGTCAGCCTTTCTCTGAATGTGAGCGGCTGCAGCCTCTCCATGAGGGTTGCCTTTAGCTTCCTGTATGCTCCTCTCCAAAAATCTGTGCAAGCTCTGGTGCTGAAGGGTGAAAGGACCTTGGTATGGTCTGTGGGAAATCTCTTTGCCCAGGATGTACCACCCAACCAAAAACCTCATGATAGCAGCTAACATTTCATGCATTCACAGTGCCCTGTGGGCATGCAGTCATTGCAAGGAGGCACAGAAGGGCTGAGGACAGTGAAGCCCACCAGGAACAGTAGCAGTGGTGGATACCAGGGCACTGTCAGGTCCTTTCAAGCTCTGTCCTTCCACCTGCCCAAGCACCTGCACAGGTAATGCAGGAAGAGCTTGTCACTGGTGTGGTGGGATGGCTGATATGGAATGCATCAAGCATAGCGTTGCTAGCTGGGAGAGGGAAGTGATTGTCCCACTCTACATTTGCACTGTGCAGCCGCATCTTGGGTACTGTGTGCGGTCTGGGGTACCACAGTACAAAAATGTCATACAAATATTAGCATCCAAAGGAGGGCTACAGAGATGGGGATGGGCCTGGAGGACGAGATGTATGAGGAGCGCTGAGGCCGCTGTGTTTGTGCAGCCCAGAGCAGAGGAGCTGAGGGGAGGCCCGATGGCGGCTGCAGCTCCTCACAGGGAGCGGAGGGGCAGCGCTGAGCTCTGCTCTGTGCGACAGCGACAGGGCCCGAGGGAACGGCATGGAGCTGCGTCAGGGGAGGGGCGGGTGGGGGTCAGGGACAGGGTCTGCACCAGAGGGCTGCCCAGGGCAGTGGGCATGGCCCCGAGTGCCGGAGTTCAGGGAGCGTTTGGGCAGCGCTCTCAGACACTGGGTTTGGATTTGGGGTGGTCCTGTGCGGAGCTGGGAGTTGAATTCAGTGATCCCTCTGGGTCCCTTCCAACTCAAGATTCTATGATTCTATGGTTGGTGCAGGGTTGGAAGTAGCAAAGTCCTGTAGCCACACAGCTCTGCTTTTTCGTAACATTTCCACTGAATGGTTAACAAGGGCCAGGATCAGTTCTGCAGGTTTCCTCTTAAAATTTCTAGTCAGCCATAGCTCAATCCTCTCTGTGCCCTAGAAATCTGAGAAAAGGAAATCTCCTCTGTCCAGCAAACTCTTCTCGAGTCCTGAGGCTGCACAGAAAGCAAAACTATATGTAATGTGGTGGGAGGGGAACTGGAGCATTTGTCTGGGAACCTTCTGAGAGTCACTCCTGTAGATGAGGTATATATATGTATTTATGTACATAGATGTGTACAGTGCCAGCATTGGCGCTTGTCTGAGCCCAGCAGCCTCAGTACTGCAGCAGCAGACCAGCAGCAGACATAACAACCCTGTGGCCCTCCTGCTGGGCCTTCCTGAGCTTTGCCAGCAGAGAGCAACAGCTGACACTGCTCTCACAGCATGCCTGAGCCAGGACAGCACGGGCTGCCAGGTTAAGTGATGGTCACCCTGGGGAGGAGAATCCGCTTGCTCCCATCATGATGCTGTCATTGCAGTCATCTGCTGCAGTGCCCACAGTGAAAAAGAAATAAGGGCCTTTCATTTGCTTTGTACATAAGCTGCAGGGAGAATATTTCTAACTGAAAGAAGAGTAAATAAACTAACAAGCTGCTCTTCTGTTTTAGGAAAAATTAATAGCAGTATCATAAACATATCCCAGTGATGGCTATTGGGAACTCCTATTGTTCTCTTTAGCTGAGATCTCCTTACAATTGGAAGAAACAAAACATGATACATGTTATTCCCAAGCTTACTTGTAAAATACTAATGGAAATGGAAAACCAGGTCAGAGACAATGCTACGGCTTTGTATGCCACAGGCTGCACTTGAGGAAACAGACTGGAAAAAGTCCAGGACAGAGGAAAGATGAAAAGGAGAAGAGAATGGAGATAAGTCAGTGGTGTGGCTGGAGCCTGTGCTGGCACTGGAGGAGTGGCTGCAGCTAATGGAGAGATAGCAGAGAGCAAAGGGATGAGAAAATGGAGAGCTGAGCTGGTAAGGCAAATGAAAGTCAGAGCAGGCAGGGGACTGAAGGGTGTGTGATCATGGAATAGAGGGTGGAGAGAGAAAAAAGTGGGAACAACAGAACAGGAAGGTTTTCTGAAAAGAGAAGACACATCTGCCATTTGTGCTGCCAAGCTCAAAGGAAAGCAGAAGGGAGTAGCAGCATTTCAGCCCTCCCTGCAGCAGGTGGCTTGCAGGCTCCATCTCCAGCTGGAGCTCTGGGAAGTCCCCATGAAATGCAGTGAGGTGGAATGAAATGGGCTGGAGCACTGCAGCGTGGCACTGCCTGAAGCGTGGGAGTGGTCTCCAAATCCACCTGGAAGTTGTTACTCTGATCTGCAAGGAAAATTGTGCTCACCGTCCTGCTAAGAGACAAAAAATAACGTGCACTTTTAGTATGTGGTAAAAACATCTAGTTCTGCAGTAGCAGGGGAAAGAGCTGTGGGTTCCTAAAGACCTGAGAGTGTTTAGCAGGGAAATTGAGTCTCAGCTGTGTGGAACCAGGCAATTAGACACTCAGCCTCCCTCTTAGCATGCCTCTGCTGTCAGCTTAGCAGGTCTTCCTCCATCACCTGCTCCAGCCCCACATGAGAGGTGAACCCAGCCCTCGCTGTTTCTCCTGGTGTGGAGCTACAGCAATGCTCCCTGTGTGCCATGATTTGCAGAGGTTCCCACAGAGGTCAACATCAGCTTGCCTACAGATCAAACTCCGAGCTTCCTTCTCCCTGTCTCATAATGATGGGAGCAGGATAGGTGTAGTCAAGTCCAGCCATGCTGTTTGGGGTCAGTGCCTGTGCCCCAGCCCATCCTGCAGCAGGACCAGCTCCTGGGTCAGGAGCTACAACTGGTAGCACTTTACCACCATCAGGGACAACAAAGGAGAGTGAAGGGAGGGTCAGCCCTGAGGCCAGGTGTTCCATAATGGGCAAACCTATACGCAGCCATGCTGGCACCATTCACTGATGCACCACAACTTCCTGTATACGTACAGAAGAAGCCCAAATTCAAGCCCTCATCAGTAAGAGCAATGAGCAGTATATTTAAGCAATCTCTGAGCAAATGTCACATGAGCAACAGCTCCTGAGGATCTAGTTGCCAAGTTCCCAACAGGAATATGCTGAATTAGTTGCATTTGCTTTTGTTTCCATTAGACAAATGTTTCTATTTGTCTCATTACATGACAACTCTCACAAAGCCGCCAGATAGCTCCTGCAAGATGCTGTTTAGTTGCCTCATGCTGGTAGAGACGAGTTATACTAGTCTGAGGAAGTCAACCTGCATCGTTTCAGCTGTTATTATTTCATCAAGGGGAGAACAGAGGTTGGCCTCACGCTAGCCAACTCCTGCCCTGTCTTGTCTCATTCCATCGGCACAGCAACTCTTTTTATCAAGGATTCAGCTTTCATTTGCATAAGAACGTTAATTTCAGAAACAAACACCCAGATTAACCCTGCTGTACCCTCCGGAAAACTCCTCTGTGAGGGTTTGGGACATTTCCCTTCTGCTGGCTCACAAAGGCAGAATCCACAAGAGCAAGCTCCTCTGTGTGCATGGCATTCTGCACCTCTGCTTGAGGAGGGGCCGCTCACTGTACCAGGTGCCAGCCTGCAGCACACACGTGGCTGGTTTGCTCTTATCCCAGCCTTCATGCTTCTGCTATGAGCTGTGCAGAAAGACTGCTTTGTCAAGCTTAATGAGATATTTATTCTACATTTGATCTCTCCATTTAAAGCTTAGTGACTGCCCTAGAAAGTTCTGGTTCTCAGAAATCAGTATTTTTTTGTAAGAGAAAAATGGAGGCCTCAGCTAATCCACGCTCCATGAAAGGAGCACTATGTCAATTCTTGTTACCAGGCAGCTCCCTTTCCTGTGAGTCACACACTCTTAGATATTCCTCAAGGCTTTCTGCTCCCTACTGTCATCCTTCCTGCTGTTCCCTTTCAGGCTTCTCTCCTCTTTGACACCATGTAAGGACACAAGGAGCACACCAGGAGGCCCTCTGGCACCTTCAGGAAAGATCTCCTTGCAGTGAAGGCCTTTCCCCACTTGGTTGGTAATTTCTACCAGAGATACTCTCAAGCTGTCTGCATGGCTGCTGTTTGTCCGATCCCTGGGCACCTCCTCCAGCACGCAGCTATGGGCTTGGAACAAAGAGAGAAGGCCAAGAAACTCAAGAAGAGAAAAGAAGGTCACTGAGCCCTGCGGCTGCTCTTCACGTCACCACTGCCATGGTCAAATGGTTGGGTGCGTCTGTGGAAACACTCCTCTCTGGGCCATGCAGTTCTGGAGGAGGCAAAGTAAATGGGTCACAGGGAGGTGCCAGCTGCCACTCCTTGCATGTCAGCAGAGAATGTTACATTTCTGTGAGCTTTACATAATCATTTCTGTAAAGAGGGAAACAGCTATATGTGTGATACATTTTAAGGTTTTAATGAATTGTTCACCAAGGAGTTTATCTGAACAGTAAGGATTTTAGCATGAGCTGTGAATATATAAGTATAAATGATTATAGAATAATCAAAATATTGAGGCTAGTCTGATTTAAAGCTCATGCTAACATACTCTGCATGATTGTGTTCAGTCTAACCAGAAGACCATGAAGTTTCCTTCATGGTCCACTCTTGGAAAAATAAATAGACAAATAAACTCCTAACTATCTTCTGTTCTTGTGCTATCCTGTTAGCAACATTTCCTTCAGCCATATCATTTTGAGCTTCTATAACCTACAGAATCACAGAATCATAGGTGTTGGAGGAGATCTCTGGAGCCCAACCTCTGCTACAGCATCTCCCTGCAGCAGTCACACAGGAAAGCATCTAGGTGGGTCTTGAATTTATCCAGAGAAGGAGACTCCACAGCCTCTGTGTGCAGCCTGCTCCAGCGCTCTGTCACCTTCACTTCTTATGTTCTAATGGAACTTCCTGTGTTCTGGTTTGTTGTTGTTCTCCCTTGACCTCTTGTTGGGCACTATTGAAAAGAGCCTGACCCCATTCACTTGACTCCTGCCCCTTAGATACTTGTAAGTATTGATGGGATCCTCTCTCAGCATTTTCTCGTACAGGAGATGCTCCAGGCTCCTCATCACCTTTGAGGCCCTCCTAGGAGATCTCTCTAGAAGTTCCCTGTCTTTCTTGAACTGAGGAGTCTAGACATGGCCTCACCCAGGCAGACTAGAGGGAGAGCATCATCTCCCTGAACCTGCTGGCCACACTCTCTTACCTCTCTTCTTCCTCATCCCTTTCTTCAGCCTGTATGTGGCTACAGACTGTCTCATAACGGTATATCCTCTGTTCTTCGCAGAGCAGAGGGTCAGATGACAGCAGGAGCTGGCCCGCAAATGCACAACTGAGGTCCTACTGTGGTCTGGAACTAAGCTTCTGTGGGGTGAGTACTGTGCAGAGGGAAGCTGGCATCTTTCCCTCAAACAAGGTTTCTGCTGCTTAGTTTGCATTTTTGCTTTGAAGGAAAGCAATACATTGCGAGGTAAAGTTTTCCTTAAGAAGAGGAGTTTGGATAATTCTTGAGCCCTTCACCTTGCAGAGAAGGGTCTTGTGGCCATAAGCCTTTGTTACAGGTGCCTACTTGCTATCTCAGATTAAGAGAGTAGTGCTCTTTTTGCAGGCCTCACGTATAGCAAATAAATCCAAACTAAAAATATATATGTACAAAAAAACCTGTAATACTAGAGAAATCTTTAATCTTCTGTTGCAAAATGTTAAGTCATTTGAGATGTTATCATTGCTCTGAGAGGTGCCTCTGGTTATAACACTGACGCAGGGATGGGAAACTCCTTTGGAAGGGCCAGGACATGCCCAGCAGTGGCGGTGCGTCACATTTCCTGTTATCTTGGGATCTTTCATTATATATGACGGGAAAGCTGTGCATGCCCTTGCTGTGGCTGCAGCCTGCAAACCAGTGGGAGGAAATTGGCGGCATTGGGGCTGGGGCTGCGCTGCTCAGTGCCACTCCTGGGTGCTTACATGGGGAAAGCAAAAGGCAAAGCAGATGGAGAATAGAAGCATGTTCAGCTTCTATTCAGTAAGAACTTTCTTGAGAAGGAGAGGGTAAGCTGTCAAGGGGGTTATTTTTATACATTAAAAATAATCAAGAGAAGTGCGGAAAATAAAGTGCATATGTTAGCTAATTTTTAGCACTACATATTTCAAGGAGGTAAGGCAAATAATAGCAATGGCCAGAAATTATTTCAGGTCTCTTCATGATGTCTGCCAAGAAGATGCCCACAGACAGCTCTGTTGCAGTGCAGATTGGCACTTGATCAAACCAGCTCTCTCCCAAACCCTCCCAACCTGAATGTTTATTGAGCTGCTATAAATCCAGTGAGGATTGCTTAGAAAAATTGAGCTTGTTCAGCTCTTCTGGCTAATGCATATTAATATCTTGAAGGAAAGCAATACATTATTTATTCAGGAATCAGTGATCATCCTCTCAAGCTGCAGAAAAACTTTGCTGTGAGGTTTCTGGGGAAGTCCCAGCACACAACGCACCCAGGCAGGCAGCATCCTGGGCATCCCTATAGCCATGCACCTAGAGGGGCTAATTCCTGGCAGAGTTATTCCTCATGTAGAGGAATCTTATATATATAGACCAAGTTTCCTGGGTGATCTTTTGCTGGGACTCACAGAGTGCCTCACCTCTGCTGGGATTGAAAGGAAGATTCTGTAAGCACCCAGTTTCACCTTCCTTATATCATGACCTTGTGCTCACAAAGGACTTTAAATCACAACTGTAAGATACTACTCTGCCCAGTTTGATAGCTCAGCAATATGGCATTTCTACTAGTTTGTTGGCAAAAGAAACAAAGAAAGAGGAAGAATGATCACAGAGTCACAGAAACACAGAAGCACAGAATGGGTTGGAAGGGACCTCAAAGATCATGAATCTCCAACCCCCCTGCCACAAGCAGGGCCATCAACCTCCCCATTTAATACTAGACCAGGCTGCCCAGGGCCCCATCCAATCTGGCGTTGAACACCTCAGGGGACGGGGCATCCACAACCCCTCTGGGCAGCCTGTTCCAGCACCTTACCACTCTCATAGTAAAGAACTTCCCCCTGACATCCAACCTAAACCTTCCCTTCTTCAACTTAAAACCATTTCCCCTTGTCCTACTGTTATCTACCCTTTCAAAGAGTTGACTCCGGTCCTGTTTGTAGGCTCCCTTTAGGTACTGAAAGGTTGCAATGAGGTCACCCCACAGCCTTCTCTTCTCCAGGCTGAACAAGCCCAGCTCCCTCAGCCTGATTTCGTAGGGGAGGTGCTCCAGCCCCCTGATCATCTTTGTGACTCTCCTCTGGACCCTCTCCAATAGGGAGAGGAAGGGCGAAAGGCAACATGAGTTCCAGACTTTGTGTATGTCTGCAGCCTGCACAGCTCAACTGTGTCCCAAAGGTAAATGTGTGAGTGGAGCTCATGCTGATACACCCAAGTGCAACACACAACATCTGAGCAAAGTTGCTTGTGTTGCCTGCCCCTGCTTCTGCACGCCACATCACATTTCTCAGATAACAGTGAGTGAGGTCAGCTTGGATCATCTTTATGAGATCTTAATTAACTCCCATGCAGCACATTCTGCCTTGCCACCAGCTGGGCTTGCTGCAATCACCCATGGAGCTTTGCTGTCCAGTGGCAGAGCTGCCCCTGCTCTGCGTGCACAACCTATGCTTCAGGACACGGTTCCCTTCACTACAGGGCTGTTGTGTTATTTCTGCTCTGTATTCCCTTTGTTAAATTTCCATAAAGCTGCCCCCAGCAGCCTGGTGCCACCTCCTCCAGAACCGGAGGTGCTACTCCCTGACCCAATGCAAGCATCAAGCCTCCATCACTGGAAAATGTTCCTGCTCCTGGGTAGAGTCTTGGTTTGTTCTGCCTTTGGAAACCATAAGTCCTTCCTAATGGTGCTTTTTTATCACTACACAACACGGTACATTTATAGCAGCACTGCATAATTAACAGTTGCTCTTATTTGCTGATGACAGATATCTGCTCTGATCCTCATTTGTTTTTCTCGTGCTGCAGTTTTGGGCTAATGCAGATATTGCCAACAAAAAGACTACTGAGAGTTCATTGGCACCTAAGAGTTTCTTTGGTTTTATTTCTCTTGGTTATTAAAAAAACAAAACACCTTACCTCTAAATGATAAAAAGTGGTTAAGCAGCAGAGTTTAGCATGCTTGATTTTCCTTGCACTTACAGTTGGATTCTCTGGTATCCAGCAAGACACATGTGAGGAAACCAACTGACCTTGGCCAGCCTGGTGCTGCCAACAGAACGTAAGTGTTCATACAGGAGACCTGCCAGTGAAATCCAAGTAGCTGTGATAACACTATGTATGGAACAGAAAAGATAAAGCAGAGGAAAGTATGTAAAGCCCAGTGAGATCTGAGGCTGAAGCTGAGCTCTCCCTGCCCATGGCAGACATGTTGCTATGCTGGTCAGGCCCCCTAGCAAGGACAAGCCACTGGGGCCATGCTTCTCTGAGGAGAGAGCCCTCCCAACACCACCATCATCTTAACTGCTGCCTGTGCCTGATGGCAGCAGGGAAGGACTCAGAGCTGCTCCCAAGTTAGTGAGATTGCATGGGCTGGGCCAATGCACTGTATGGGCTGGGCAATGCCAGTAGATGTGCTCAGAATAAATTGGACTTTATAACTTCAGTCAAAGACAAAGAGCAGGGCTGATCTCTAGAACAGCAGCTAGCAGACCACAAAGGGAGGCTAGCAGAAAAGCTCAGTCATCAGCTTCCAAGAGCTGTGACAAGTCCTGTGGATGAGGAGCTCAGGGACCAGGTACTGCATTCTTTTATGGTGTACAAGCTGCGGGCTGCGGGTGAACGATGCACCTCTTTTAAATTCACTTGTGGGCCCTTTGGGAAGATTCAGACAGAAGCAGCGACATTCAGAGCAGCAGAGCTGGGCTGGGCTCCTTCCAGTATTTCTGTCTAGCACATAAATGGAGAGCAGACCCCAACAGGCCAAGTACAGCTGTTGTATGAGCACTCGCCCTGCACCTGATGCTAATGGAGCTGTGTGCATCAGTGGAATGTGGCCCACAGCATTGCATGGGATTATCTCCTTTTAGAAGCCTGGTGAGCAAATCAAAGGTCAGAAATTCCCAGTCCCACCTTCCTTAGATGTTAAGGAATGATGTTATTCATAGCTGGCATTATCTTCCATAGTACATCTGTCATTATTCAGACGGGCTGGCCAAGGCCACACTGTGATGTGTGTCCTCCAGCCACTGCCTTCCCCATTCAAAGCCAACTCTTGAAGAGAAGCAGTGCGGATGTTATTGGAGACCAACTCCCCAGAGGGGCCTGGGTTTAACTCCTCCGGGCTCTGCCACGTCTCCAGTAAAGGCCTGCATGACAGGCTGGAACATGTCACTCACACCAGAATTGTCCAGCCTGGTGTCAGCCCTTTCTCTGAAGACTATAAAATGTTTTTTATGGTTATCAGATACTTTGGGGAAATTACTGGCACTGAGTTGCATATCCTTTCTGTGGTCTTTCCACCACAGTGTAACAGAACAGCTGTTTTCCTCCTTTGGGGTTTGAGTAGTGGGATCTTGAGTCCTTGTTCTGGAAGCCAACTGACGCTTTTTGGTCAGAAGGGCCACAACACAACAGTGCCAGGCCAATAACCTTAGTGCCACAATCTGCTGTCCCCCTGTCACAAGAGCTGCAGGCATGTGGGAGCAACCAGGCTTTCTCCCATGCAGTCAAGTTGGATCATTTCTGCTCCAGTAAATCCCACCTAAAACACTTCAGGATTCACTAACATTAGATGAGACACAGTATGCAAGTATGCTAGCAGGTTTAATATCCTCTTGTCATCATGTTTTGACATAACTGCTAGAAATAAATATTTTGCTCCAAGAAAGCTGTTGGTTGACGTGCTCACATTTTTCTACCACCCCAACCCTTTTGCCCAGGGCAAGATGATGATGTGTCGGGCCTGTGTATTGCATAGCATGTCCTAGATGGACTGAGCACATCTAACACTGCCACTGAGAGTGAAGCTGTCCCACGGCTGAGGGCAGGTGATCCAATGGGTTCAGAGAAAACAGGTGCTGGTGAACCTGGCAACTGTGCCCTTCGCTGATTCCTCAGAGTTGTCCTGTGATTCTTCCCACATTCAGAAGGAGTTGACCAAAGCCTTTTCTCTTGCCTGTGCTGAGTAAGCTACACATGAAGGTAGATCCTTCTACCTCCCCTGATTTCCCAAGACAAACATTTCCACCTTCTTTACAGCCAGGTGTGGCAAAAAACCACCTCCAGTGCTGAGCCAGCAGGGCTATGCGTTCCTTCCCTTATCACTACTGTTTGCCCAAGAGCCTCACCTCGAGCAAGGAGAGCTGCAGGCCTCCAGCTGTTCTGAGCACAAAGGTCATTAACTGGCCCAGGCTACGGTCTAATGAATGGAGTTTAGAGCTACGCCAGGCTGCCAGGTTAGAGAAAGGGATTTGAGCTTCAGAGCCACTATATCAGCCCAAGCTCCTCCACAGCCTGTGTTCTACGCACAGCCACATCAAGGTTCTGATGGAGGCTTTCAGGCTGAAGGAAGTGGTTAACAAATGTCTGGCTTTAGCTGTTACTTTGTGGAAACGTTGCCTACCTAGGCATATGGTAAGAGGGATCCAAAGAAGGATTTGGTGGAAATCTGGAGGACTTCTTGACATAACTTAGTCAGGACAGAGGCTCCATCAGGACATCTGGGCACCATGAGACCTGGACCCGATGGCCATTGTGTAGGGCAGCATATCTGCCCATATCGCGCATGTCCATGGCACAGTCACAAGGCTCTCTGTTTGAAGAAATTGGTGGAAACCATGGCAACAGACTGGGATCTGATACATGGAATCTCAAACTAATTATAAATGGAAAGCCATCCTAGGTGCCAGCCTTTGTACTGGTGCTGGTAACTTTTTGGAGCAAAGCACTATTGTGTTCAAGAAACATTTAGATGTTGGGACATGGTTTAGTGGGGAAATTTTGGTGATGGGTGGACAGTTGGTCTAGATGATCTTGGAGGTCTTTTCCAACCTTGGTGATTCTATGCTTCTGTTCATCACTAGCTCAAGCTCTTCAGTTTATCAAAGAGAGTGGTAAAGAAAACATTTGATAATGATCTTTACCTACATGATGAAAAGATTTCTCACATCAAAGGACTCTTTATGGTATCAGAGAAGAACACAGAAGCAACAGGCCTGGGAGATTATTTACAGTTTAAATTTATCTTACTAAAGGTGCATGTTTTAAAATAGGGAGCAGCTGAAGTGAGCAAGGGCTTGGGCTGTGCTGGCAGCCCTCACTGCGAGCTTTGCACAGCTGTGCATGCCGGGACACAGGAGACAGTGTCAGCAAGTGCCCAGGACAGCTGGTGTGGCAAAGGGTACAATGGAGACATGGGAGCAGGGAGGCTCATGTGAAAGACAGCAGGGACTGGAGTCTTGGTTTGGGGATGTGGAGAGTGCAGAAGGCAGGCATTGGGCTTGTACCTCTGGCTGAGCGTGGATAGGATCAGGTCTTTGTTCTCTACCTTGGTCTTTTTGCCTATGGCAACAATGTAAAAGATGTTTCCCTACTGGAACTGACATGTAAGCCTCCATTTCAGGCATTTCCAGCTCAGTTCATTATAATTTTTCAGCCAAGTTGTAAGAGCACAACCTTTCAAATTAGTTTCACAGATCAGCAGTCCTTAAAGTCTTGATTTTTTTATTTTACTTTTTAAATCAAGTAGTTTAAATGAAACATTTAAATTGTTATAGCTTATGTATGAAGTCTGTACCTAATGATACCGCATAACCAGCTCTTGCTTCTTTTCAGCTTTGAGACTCTCCTCTATGTGTTATTCTCTCCTGCCTGACTAGAGATATGCGCTGAGGGTTTTCACAGAAGCATAATTCATTCTCTTTGGTTTTCTCCTGCAGTTTCTAAGCAGAAGCCAGGCTAAAGGACAGAGTGAAATAGCAGCCCTTTGCCTGTGCTGCTCAACACCAGCCATAAAGCAGGAAAAGGGATTTCCGTTCCTCCCTCCCATGGCACTCTGAGTGTCTTAAGAGTAAGCTTAAATCTACTGGGACATGACCATGGGCTTCCTATATCCACATAAGCGCAGCACCAGTAATTCTGACTCCACCTCACTGCCCTGCAAGTAACGTGTTTCACCTCTGCAAAGCCGTATGTAGCCTTTTGGTACTACTGGCTGCTTCCAGACGTGTTTTCTGCTCTGTATTTTCACAGCCACATTGCTCTGCTGCTGCACTGTGTGCACTCCGGGATCTTTTGCAAAAAGCAATGGGATCCAGTCAACTGATGTAAACCAAATAATTCCCATGATTTCTCTTGCCAGGTCCCATTTATCCACCAGTGTTTGTGACCTAGACCTCAGTATGTTCCAAGTGGTCAGCAGCTGGCAGGAAGCGTCAGCAATCACAGCAATCCTCACAGCTCAGTTTGCAGCAGGCTATTTTGGATTCCTGCCTTTCAGTCATACAGGGACTTCAGAGTGCGGTTAATGGGGTATTTAAGAAGGAAAAAGTTGAAATCTGACAGATGTTTTTCACTGAGCTCTTCCTGAAGCAGCAGACTGCTGGGGCTGAGCCAGTGCTGCAGACCTGGGAAAACCTGCAGCATGTAGTGCTTTTGGATGTCCAAGGCTGCTTCCTTCCAGGGGGCACATCCTGCAGCACAGCCCACTCCTGCATGCTGTGTCCTAGTGCTCATTCTGGGATGCATCATTCTGGGATGCATCCTTGGCCTCTGCTTCCCTGACCACAAGATTTCACACACTATTTGGACAGCAGGAAGAGCTTCCCGCTCTTCTCAAGATGAAAGAATGAAATCTGCTCATAGATAACTAAAAGGCAGAGGGAGAGGCATCTCCAGGATGTGCAGCTGCTCAGAAGCACAGACAGAGAGATGCACCACCCTCCTCGAGGCTAGAGGTGAGCTGTGAACAAGGCTGGCACATTTGTAAGAGATTTTAATTACAATTGCACATTTTATTATACACTGGCATGGTGTGAAGATGTTTCATACAGGTATTAAAGTGTATCTTTAGGACATGAGGGAAACATTGGTATTTTTATTGGAAAATCTACAGATACATTGCCTTTCATGATAAGACAAGGATCTCAGCATGTATGAGACTCAAAAGCATGAATGGAGTGCACGTGCAAAATGGAAATGAATGCATGAGATTAATCTGCATGCATTTGAAAATAGTAGCAGTACATAATGCTGTGCACAGCTAAAATCTATTTTAAACTGTTTATGTAGTACGGAAGTGTATGTTCTCAAGGCCTCCAGTTTGTCTGTGTGGGTTGGTCAAAAAAGTTGTGACATGCTGAGAAAGGCATTTACGCCTTGTATTCTTTTTTTTTTTTTTCTTAAGCACAAAAAATGCAGGTTTAAAAGAGGAGAACCTGCAAAATGCTTAGAGGTCATAAGACAGTTGTTGCCTGTGCTCTCCAAGACATGCATCAGCCTCACCAACCTTTGAGCAACTGGATCTCACAGCTACTGACTGCCTCCTTCTCTGTCATTCCTTGTGAGCTTTTTCACTCAAGCCATCTCTTTTTTTGTTTCTCGGAGGATGTGGGCAGCTCCATGTCACATCCTTTCCTGGGCTTTTCTCTCCCTTCCAACAGAGAGGAGTGTTACTGAAGCACCTTGCAGAACAGCACACTGTGCACTGAAAAATAGCTAGTTCTGCAGAAACATGCAGAAAGAGGCATATCTTCACATGTTTAGAACATTTCTTTCTGCACCATGTGTGTATTGTGATTTGGTATCATCTCATACTGGTACAGAACTAAAAAACTAGGCAACCTGAAAAGTGAATATGTGGTTTTAGATCTCATGCTTTTTTGTCTGTACCACAATAGCAATATTGGGCGAGCCCATGAGATGTCAACTTTCCAGCTGGAGAAAAGTAGCACATGGCCGTTGGAGAAACAGGAGTCAACATGGTGTCAGGGTGCAAGCTGGAGATATGAGAGCTGGAGCAGTGGCTGTGCAGAATGCTGTTACAGGGAAAATAACAGTGTACTAATGCATGTAGGAGAGAAACATCTATATGGCAGAGAAAGGGTAAGTGAGCAAAACACGATCCTATCAGAACCTTCAGCCATGTTAAGTACTGCTGCACTATCATATCAAAAAACTAACTGGGGAAAATTCCAGCCTGCCTGATGCTCTGCAGGCCACCATGTCACCTGGCCATGCAATTCAGCTGATCTACTTTTATACCAGCTTTGCATATTCTTCCCGAGGATACTGGCTTTCAACCTTTAGCTGCAGAACCAATCTCTTCTTTTTCATGTTCCTGTTAATACTGGTCTGCATCCACAAAATTAATGAAAACCACCACTGACAGGCCTGGAGAATGTCCCCTTCCCTTTCCTTCACTTGTTAGATGTGCCAGGGGTCACGGTCAGCACCAAAAGAAATTGCTTGATAGCCACACTCAAGATGCTGGCATGCATACTCCCCACAAGCAAACAGTAAAGGGCAGCCCTTGGCCACCAGCCAGTGATTGGATGCTGGGATGAGGTTTGATCAATGCAGTGCTGGATCAATAGAGAGCACATAAGAAAGCAAGCAGCAAAATGATGTGGCAGGGAATGCCATTGAGAGGGCCTGGCAGATGCCAACAGGAACTGATTCAGAAGGGAGATGCAGCCCCACCCATTCTGCCATAAGCAAACTTTTGTTTTCAAACTGGGTTTAACAACATATGTCGAAATGTCAGGTGCTGTGTAGCAGGGAACTGTGCCGGGGACACCAGTCACTTTAGAGTGAGATAGCCCAGACTAACTAGCAACAAAAGTCAAGTGCCAACAAGTTGCTGTTGAGCACAATGGGTATTTTGATATAATGCCAGAAAGTGCATCTTTGTCCCTGAACAGAAAATGATGGAGACATAGAACTCAAAGAGATGCAAAATAAGCATGACAGCAACTAACAATAAAGACTAGCAGACAAGAAAACAAATAAAATGATTAAGAAATAATCATACATAATTCCACCCTTTGTTCTTAAACTTATCTGTACACAAAATAAGACTGCACTAAAAGGTGTGGAATTTCTTATACTTCTGTGATATAAAGCTCTCTTACCATCTTATTGTGAGTGATTCCAGCCCTTCTCATTCACTCCTTTTTAGCCTGCTGTTGTTCACCACACTGATGCTTAGCCTTAAATTAGAACATTCTTTCTGATCAATCATGCCATCATAAAAAGTTAGACCTTCTTACTTATTTACTTACTAATCTTATTTGGACGGTACCTAAGGGCTTCACAAGAACTAAAATGCCTGATCTATAGCAAAAGGAACTATTTCCTCTCTATATGACATCACCACGCATTTCATTGGATTCTAACGTCTGAAACATTTCTGTAAGGATTGGCTTGGACATAATGGTAAGCTCCTTGCATTTGGTCTACATTTAACTGAGAGAAGCATTACTGATTTTTACTTTATTTTAATGCAAAATATTTGGAAAAATCCATGGGCTTGGAGAGTTCCTTTTAAGCTAAAAAATAACAAACAATCCTACAAAAATTAAAGGAGCGCACAGAAAAAAAGCAGAATATTTCTATTTATTTGCAAACATTTCAATCTAAATTTTAACTTTCCTTCATGTACTCTGGCTTGCTTTACCTCACATGGGAGTAGCACAAAGCACAGGAAGTCCAAAGCCAGATAATCTGCAATTACAACCACTTCATTCTGACACAGCTATGCGAAGCATCCCGCACACAGCCTCTCCACCAGCTCACCATATCCGCCCCGCATCTCTCTGCTGCCCTGCATGTGCACTTGTAAATATTCCCGTTGGTGTGATAAGTTGGCTTCATGCAGTGAATAAACTGAAAAATTATTCAGAGCAAACGGGGAAATTTTCTTTTTTATCTTCATAACAAAAATGCCAACTATGGAGACTCATTCTTTTTTTTTTCCCCACAATGGGTTCAATTTCTTAATGCTCTCTTTACTATTTACTATTGTCTTAATTGTAGAACGATGATTTGGGCAATGTAGGAACCATGCTGCAGCGCAAAGGCAACAGACAAAGCAGCCAGAGGGAAGGTCGTGGTCCTCTGTGCCACATGAAGGGCTCAGTTCTGCTGGCAGCAGCAACAGAAATTCAGAGAGCAGCAAGAACTCAGCAGTCAAGAAATGCACGTTATAGGAAATTCCCATCCAGCCAGGCGTGCAGCAGTGCCCAGTGCGGGGACACAACCCTGGACAGCAGTCTCCAGTAACAGTGCTGAGGTCAGCAGCAACCCTGAAGCAGCATCAGCCAGGAGAAAGGCCACTTGTTCACCTGGCAGTCTTCTTTCTGATCAGTACAAAACCATATTCTGAAAGCCACCTGCTTCCAAACTGCCCACCCCTCCCCCCACGGCCCCGTAACCCAGCCAAGTACTGCTGCAGGGATTCTCAGATGCTTCTCCCGTCTCTCAGAAGGAAGGGCACACACCAGTCACCCAGCCTGACCTCTGTAATATGTCAACCCCTCTAACTCCTGTGTGCACATATGGGTGACACAGGAGCACTCCAAGGCTGCAGGCTGGCTGCCAAGCCACAGCAGCTGCCTTCAAGGAGCAGAAGCTGTGTGGGAGCAGGAGGACGTACATCCTCAGTCGCTCCTATTTCTTGCCGGCGTGCAATGAGGGAAGGCAGGGACTCTCGGCCCTCCTTTGGGACATGTGATGTCAGCAGAAAGCCATCGCTCCTTCGCCAGCACCGCTGGCACCTCAGCTCCTGTGACCCAGCATCCTCCCAGCCATCTCCCAACAGCCATCCCCTGCGCAGTCTGCTTTGCGCACAGCCCTGTACCCTTTCCAATTAAAGAGACCCGCTCTTCTCTCCTCTCAGCCCGTTCTTTCAACCTAACTCCCCCATACTCGGCACGGCCCCGTACCCTGCCCTCAAGCTCTCCTCCCACACTCTCTACGCCGTTCCTCCCCGCCTCAGCGCGGCTATTGATGCCGCACTGCCCGCGTTATGTAACGGCGCGGCGCGGCCATTGGCCGCCGAGGTCGGGCGGCGCGGGCGCTGAGGTGGGGCCGCGCATGCGCAGCGGTCGCTCCCTTCCTCCCTCCTCCTTCTCTCGGGCAGCGGCGGCGGCTGCAGTGGGGCCGCGCGGAGCCGTCTCCTCCCGCTCGCCAAGGCCCCCAGGCCGCGCTCCCAGCCGGGTGAGGGGAGCGAGGCGGGCGGGGAGCGGGGCCGGTCGGGGTGCGGCGAGGCGGGCCGGCCGACCGACCGACCGGCCTCAAGGGGACGGGGGCGGCCCGGACGCAGGCGCGGAGGCCTACTCCGCCTCGGGCCTCGCCGCCGGGCTCCGCGAGCGAGGGGAGCGGGCTGCAGCCGCGCCCGCCGCCTTCCCGCGCTCCTGAGCGCCCCGGCCGAGGGGAGCCGTGGGGCGGTGCGCTGCGGCGCTGCGGGCGGGCCGGCCGGCCGCGGGGTCGGGCCCGGTGCTGCTCGGCGGGGCGGCGGAAGCGACTGCGGCGCCGCGCTCAGGGCCCCGGAACCGCCCGCTCCGCTCCGTTTACTGCAGGGAGCGGCCCGCGAGGGGCACCGAGCGCTCCGTCCCGCTGCCCGCAGTGCGTGCTCTCGGTCCGCGGCGCGTTGCTGTGCGTTCCCGGGGCGCTCTTGCTGGTTTATTTCAGAACAGCGGGCCGGCGTGCTGCGCTCCGGGAGGGTGTGCCTGCCAGCGGGAGCGGCGCCGCTCTGTGCGGTGCGGGTACGCTGACTGCTGCGGGTGTGCGCGGCTTCTTATCTTCGTTATCGAACTTCAGGATAGATCTTAGCCGCTTTCTTAGTATGCTGATGGTTCGAGTAATCTCAATTTTCCAGTAATTAAGTATTTATTCCACGCATTCCAGCTTCGTTAATGTAACTTGCGGCATTTAAATGCTGCTGTTTTTCTGCTTGCAGGCATCGTAGGGAGGTTGGTATGTTTGAGCAGATGTTTTTGTTTGTGTTTCCTTGTTTGTGTCATAACTCAAAGCATCAGTTGTCCGATGCAGGGTTCTGTGACTGACCTGTTGCAAAATACGAGTTATGCTCCTTTCGAGGGACCGACATACAAAGTAACACACAAATGCTCTTTGGAAATTTCTGTCAGTAGCCCCTACGTTCTGAAGGATTTCTATAATGCCAACAAAATAGAACCAAAATAAATTCCGCGGTTCCTTTTAGTGTGAGGCCCTGGCTGGGATGTTTCAGAGTCACTCTAATATCTGCTGAAACTGAAACACAGGCTGGTGGTTTCAGTTTAACTTATCACTGCTTCTTGTGGAAGCTGTGAATGCCACGTGTATTTCTGTATGCTTGTTAATAAAACTGGTGTTTTCTTGTGTTCAGACAGATTTGGTTAGTGACGTAGAAGGACAATAGCTATGGAGTTACTTGGACTTATGAATTTCTTTGGAGAAAGTGATGAGGAAAGGTGAGGGAGCACTGAAGCTGTAGTGTGACTCTTCTCCAAAGGGCTGGGTAGTGGTGTTATACACCATGAAAAAATGGGACCGTGGCCTGGGTTTGCAGTGGTTGCAAGCTGTTTTGGGTCAGGACTGTCCTGCTCAGGGTCGAGCACTGTGATGCTTTGTGTCCGGGAACTTATGCAATACTAGTGAATTTCCAGATGCAGACAAAGTTTCAGAGAAGCTTCCATTTATAAGAGCTGTGCTGTGCTGGAGCTCAGTGTGCAGAAGGGTGAACAGCCTACTCGGTGGAAGGTCTCTGTCCTTGTGGGAAGGACTGTGTGGCAGACCAGTTGTGTCCGTGCAGTGTGTTCTCCTCAGCAGCAGACGCAGTGCATAGAGGGGCGATAGCCAGTCAGCCAACCTATTTATAACATATAGGCCTTAATAGTTGTCCTTGAAAAATCAGACTTCAGTAGCTGTCCTGACCTTGTATAGTAGTAAGCCTGGTAGTAAGCTTTTTTTTTTTTTTTTTTGAGAGGCCCCACAGCTGGATTAGGCGTGGGACATGAGGGACTGTAGGGAAGATAATAGCTGGAAGTGGGCTGCTGCCTTACGTAACCACAGTCTGAATTCTGTTCTGCTGGTGCACTTGAATCCTGCCTGGCGTCTGCTCTGGGGGTGGGCTGCGAGCTGAGCTGGGTGTCCTTGTGGGCTGCGTGCAGGTGGTGTGCTCCTGCTGCAGAATATGCTGCTCTGCTTCTCTGTGAATTAAGGTTTTTGTACCTTGTTTCTGTTTGTGGTGAACCTTCTAATGGCAGTTGGCAGTGGTGTCAGCTTCCTTTGTGCTTCTGGGTCATGTAGAATAGTGGCTTCTGGTGGAGGCAGCTTTATGTCAAAAAAATATGTAGGCATGCCTGTAAAATCAGCTGAAAATTGCAAAGGTGGCCACCTCTAAAAACGGCCTTTGATAAAGAAGGATGATGCATCATTCTTACCATTCCCGATTCCAAAGCAGATTATAAACAAGTACACCAGAAGACAGCGATACAGCTTGGGGAATAGTGATAATTTCCTTTTCTTGAAACCTACTCCAAGTTCCAAAAATAAGAATTGAGTGTCTCTGTTAAACGTTTTTCAAATTTATATGTTGAAACTTTTTAAAGGAAGAAGCCTTAGAATGGACTAGAGAACTATTGTGTCTCTTCAGAAAGCTACTGAAACCAGAGGGACTTCACGAAGTAAGGAGCTTGAACAGTTGCCTGTTGTGTATGAATTATGGGAGTTGTGGGTCAGTGCAGGAGCAGAGCACATGACTATTACATTCAGTTACGACTTCTGAGTCAGCTAGCAGCAGTAGTTTCTCACACTTGCAGACTAAATGTCTTCTTTCTGTTTGTAGATATGGCTCGTGGACAGCAGAAGATTCAGTCGCAGCAGAAAAATGCCAAAAAGCAAGCTGAGCAAAAAAAGAAGCAAGGGCATGATCAGAAGGCTGCAGCCAAGGCTGCCTTGATATATACCTGCACTGTCTGTAGGGTAAGAGAAACTGAAGACAAATTATTATTGTACACAGATGTGTCTGTAGTAATTGAGATATGAGAAATTGTGAGAGGCCATGTACTGATCTGTTTGAGGTAGTTTTCTTGCTTTTTGAATTGCAAGAATCAGTGGGCACTGTTAGTATGCCATCTAATGCATAGAAGGTTTGAGAATACTTCCTGATCAACCTCTAGATAGGCCATCATACAGAACAGATCTTTCTGTCTTAACATCTGTGGTTATCAGTGTTAATGAAGAGAGGGAAAAGTGATATTACGTGGTGCCAAAAGTTTTAATGCAAGTTCAGTATACATCAGCTTCTGTTAGAATAGATGTCCTAACAGGAAATCAGAAATTGGAGCACTGTTTGGGTTATATTTCCCTTCTGGTTGTTTTTCCTGTGCATGTGTCCATTTTGGAACTGAAGGATTAATTCGTTATTTTCACTTAAATGGTCAGTTTTAGGATAGATTAGGAAAGATTTGTCACTTTGAGGGTCTTTATTAGGGTTCCAAATTAGGTTCACAAGTAAAATAAAGCATGGGGGGATAACAGGTTTTGTAGTATCCTATAGCTCTTGTACTGCACGTTAAGTTAAATGTCTCTCTTTAATCAGACACAAATGCCGGATCCCAAGACCTTCAAACAGCACTTTGAAAGCAAACATCCTAAGACTCCACTTCCTCCAGAACTGGCTGATGTTCAGGCATAAAGATATCTACAGGTCATTACTTTTATCAGATAATCATTTAAAAATTAAGGTATATTATCACTTGTTTTGTTTTTTTTTTTTCTTCACTCACTTGGACTTGAAAGATGCTTTATTTTTTTAATATAGAAATTAAGTATAGGTTAAATTTATGCCACTGACACGTTCTTACGTGGTTGAAATGATTGTCATTGCATGGAAGATCTTTTGAAAGGAGGTACTGACATTATTTCAAATGGTCGTCCTTAGAGTTGTAGGAATACCTTATTCTTCAGTTACTGCTTTGAAATGTTAGCTTCTACAGTTCTTGCTTGGAACAAAATATTTATGATAAATGTGCCTGTTGTTAGAAATCACATAATGAAAGCAGAATTGTTTAGTGTATTTCTAATGATTCAGCCTTCTTTGTTCCTGAAGTTATGCAAGTGAATGCAGGGTTTCTTTCTGTATTCAGATACAAGATTGAACCTCTATTTTCTCTCTAGGAGGTTTCTTAACATCTAGTTAAGATGTTGTTAGATCTAGTTGTTAGATTGTAACCGAAACAAGTTACAATTAAAGGCTGGAATAAGGTGAAAAACAGAGTTGCAATATTTCTTTCGCTCTGAGGTAAATAGCATTGTGTAACAGTTCAGTTTAACTGAGTTATTCTTATTTTTTATAGGTGAAATCATGGCACCTATTGACTCTTCTACTGTCAGACCTTACATAACAAACCTGCAGCTGCTTTTCTAAAACTGTTGATCAGCAAAAATGAAGGGGCTACAGAAACATTCATATTTTTATGCTGTTCCCTCTTGGGCTTCATGCAAAGACAATTGTGGAAATGTACAGTTGTGCCCTCTTTGGAAATCCTGAAAAATCAGTCCATACTTGTTATAAAAACAAAAAATTTTTTACAATTGTAATTATATTGATGTTCATATTGTGTAAAATAACTCATTTAATAAAGTAGTACTTTGATTTTACAATATCACAGATTAAATGCTTGTAGAAGTTCTGTTTTAACTTTCTGCATTATCTGCCTTATAAAACAATAAAAGACAAAGTGGAATCTTCCCCATCCTGCTAAAACACGAGCAGTATCATTCCACTGAAAGTAATGTACATTACAGTAAATTAATTTTAACGTGAGAGGGAAGCTGCTCAGATTGACGGTTCGGTTTGGTGCCTGCTTGGGCTCAGTCACTAATGTTCAAGTTACTGACTCAAGAGGCACAGCAAGCTCCCGAGAGGCTGCAATAGTATTGTGAGACTTTGTTCTACGGTTTTGTCCTGTGTATTGGAGTCTATTTCTACAAGCCATTTCAAAATGGGATTCCTGTACTGTGAGGGCTTGAGCTAGTTCCTTGGAGTCTTGCACTGGAGAGACTCTGGTGATCCTTAATAGTTGGTAGTTGGCTGAGGAAGCTGGGAGGTGGTAAAGTTTAATGCTTTTCCGTATGCTGGCTTAAAAGATGCTCGCAAATATTAGTTTAAAAACAATTCTCTTAGTTGAAAATTTAATTTGAGAAGATTTCTGAAGTTACTCGAGCAGTCAGCCACAAGTGTTCACTCTCAAATGCATCTGGTTATTTTAGTAGAGGCTCTTGAAGAAATACGCAAAATAGCCAGCCATTAATAACCTTTCCTTGCAACGAGCCTAAAATAAGCCTGTTAGAAAAGAGCCAAAATAACTGAAATGATATGACTAGCTTAAGAAATTGCATGTGATTAAAGTTGCATTGACAAGAAAAAGCTGGATAATAACTCTCCGGCCAAGAGCATTTGAGAAGCTAAACATAATTAGCCTTTAAGTGTTCTGGGCTCAGTTCTAATCCCAGATGTACGGTGCAGAAGTAGTGGAAAAACATCTGATTTGTTCTGGAGGATCTGCTATACAAAAAAACAACCTATCTTTGGCATTTGGAGGGGCTTATTCAAGAGCTTTCATTTAGAACTCACAGTAAGAAGCACCACTAGAATTGCTGTGATTTATTGCGGTTACAAGAGACGTAAGAATTCTGGCAGTCCAAGTAACCCTTACTACACAGCAGAACTGTACATCTGACCTTCACATGGCTTCCTGAAGTCTAGGACCATAGTCTCAAAGACTCATTCACTTAAAAGAATGCACTTGGTATTTTATTATATAAAGTCAAAGCCTTTGTCTTCGTCCACTCATTTGCTTTTTAATGAACTACTTCTGTGGGACTAGCTTCCTGTCCTCTTTGCTGTGACAGTTTCTGTGTAAATACTTATTTTGACATGAAGTTTCTCTGTATTATAGTCACTCCAGGATAACCTGAATACCACTTAACTTTTATAGATAATGTTGTTCTCCTCTGTGAGTAATCCACTACTGCACTTGTACACCTGACATCAGAATGTAACCCTTCATATGATTTTCTTTGATGTTATCAATAAGTATATCCCAACAATCTGGTTCCCACAGAGTAAGAGATCTGCTGTATGGAGGAGAGGTTCTTAAATGTTCTGTTGCTGTAGTTTATCTAAAATACGAGTGCAAATGGATACAAATGTTTCTTGCACTGTTTGGTAATCGGTAATCTGGTTTTACTCTGGAAAATGTTCTGGGATGTATCCCTATAGTTTCATCTTGAGGTGAAGTATATGTTCTATTCTTTCAATTCAAATTGTGTAGCATTAAATAAAATGATTTTGTTTCATAAACACACTCTCTTAATGAGCGTTCAAGAGCTGGAAAGCTGCATCAGTAGCAAGATGGTGAAGTTAGAATTGTATTTTCAAAGCTGTGTGATGCCCAATTAGAAAACACCTTATGAAGTACTGTTTTTTTCTGTGTAGCTTCTAGAAGGCAAGAGTGATCCTCAGGTCATTAAGACCCCTCGTTACAGTAGCTGCAGTCTCAAATATAGGAACAAGTGAAATCTACAACTGAACTGTTTTAAAGGCTTTATGAGTGTAGTGGGGATGCCCTACTAAATGAGGGAATAGTTCTTATTTAGGATATCTGTGATATTCCTTTTACCTAAAAAATCAGAGGAAGGACTAGGAGCCCTTCACCTTTTCCTGATCTGGAGAATGACACCCTGTTATCTGGCTAAAGACACAGTTGTGCATTGTAATGTGTCTGATTAAAGATAATAAAAATAAAATGTTAAATGTCATATTTTCTGCCTGCTTTTAAAAACAAGTATTACTGCACTTAGAAAATTAGTGTCGTATCTTTGGACAGTCCTGGGACTTGAAGCCATCTAACTTTAAAAGAGAAAAAAATCAGCATGGAAAATTTCCCATGTTCCCATGAGAAAGATTCATCTTTGTGTAGTGGCAGTTTTTAGGTGAAGTACTGGTGTGGATATCAGCTGTATGGGTGCTTGTGGAACAACGTTAAGAAATGATTGGGGATTTTCAAAAGCCTACATCTCTTTTGGGAATCTCTGAATTGCATCTGAAATCAAATTTTAGCAGGGCTTCAAATGTTTGTGAAAAATTCTGTCTATTCCCAGAGAGTGTGTTAGCATCTGTAGTTGCAGTGAGGTCATCTCAGGGTCTCGCAGTAATCAATATCAGCAGTTTTGCATTTTGCATTGCCTGGAATTACAGAGGTAACGCAGAGGTACAGACGCTCAGATTTAGCCTCTCTAGGAGATTCAGGTTTCTTGCTGTCAAAATGCTGTGTGAAAAATCTGAAATAGAAGTGGAAGGCGGTTGCTATGTATCCTTAAGGAAAGAGCTGGCTTTATGCAGTGCTCTTGGAACGCCCCTGGAGACTATCCCCTGTGGTTATTTGCTGTTAAGCTGAAAACGCTTCGGCTCAAGTAAAGCTAATGACCAGGGCTGTTTGCAAAGCACATAGTAATGAAGGAATTTGTAGCTTTTCTGTAAACTGCATTGAAGTATTTTCCTATCTTGATAAAATGAAGTAATGGATAGAATTTCTTTTATTATCAGACACCAATGGGCTCGAGATCTGTTTTGTTTCCTGTTTTCACCAAAGAAAGTTGGGGGGTATCTGGTTTTCCTAAAAGGATAATTTTCCTGAAGGCTGACCAGTGAGGTCAATCAGAATTCACAAAGGCCAGCTTGTATTTCTGTCCACTCAGCCCTGTTCTGCTGTATGTAATACTGGGGCCTTGATTTACCTATTTAGAACCTGGCAGCTTTTGCAGTGGACTTTGAATTCAGCCCCAAAAATCAGCTTTGAATGTGTATACAGTGTGTGATTTTCCATATTTTATAGTCATCAGCGATGCTGCTGTAGTCCAGACAGTGGAAAGGTGTGAAGTTCTGTCAAGAATTTTCCTATCAGTGTTTTGAAAATTGTTTGGAAATTTTTAGTGCATTCTCTACTGTCTTTTTTTCATGTGGTTAAGGTACAGTAGAGACAATGTGAGGGAGCTGTGTTATCAGGTAGTTTTCAAAGGTAGAATAGTTTGGATATATATTTTCTACAATTCTCTGATGTGGTTCTTAGCAAAGGGGTTTGTGGGAAAGGAGGAATCAGCATTTGTCCCAACATCATTATCCAACACAAATCCATTCAAGCAGCCTCAAGTTTTTCAAGAAATACAGCACAGCTGTCCTCTGAAAAATACTGTCCACAGCATGTATAAAGATCAGTACAACACCGATGGGATGATGAAAATATTTGTGTTCCCTGTGCTTAGCTGTTACTAAACTGCAAATGATGCAAATATAAGTAAATGTAGGAGATCTTTCAGAGAAATAAGGGCTAAGGGAAATCTCAAAAAGCTGCGTAGTCCATCTCCTTGCTCTGAGATTGGGTCAGTTCTGCCAACACTGGAACAATTCCTTTTCTTTCTTGTTCTTAAACGCTTCCAATGAAAGAGATCCCATGACTGTGTAAGCAGTGTGTACCATTGTTGAGCCCCACAACTGGAGGCTCTTGCAGTAAAAGTTTACTGCAGTTTGCAGTAAAAACCCTGCTAGTTTGGTGAATTATTTACTGTTACTGGCAATAGATGTGACAAATAGTGTCCTCATTTGAACACGGCTGTTATGTCCTAGTAGTCTTCAGTAAACCCAGGTAATTCGTGCTCTTCATAGTACATCTTCTAAGTCTAGAGATTGTGCTCTCCTCTGGGTCCTTCAGTCTGACCATGTTCTTAACTCATGTTGTCCAAAATGTGACCCAAAGTGTTGACAGAGGCCAGCGCAGTGTAGAACTGGGACTTGCAGACGTCAGTTCTATCAACACACTGGAACTGTATTTGCCTTCTTCCAAGCACATCACACTGGGGCCACCCTAATAATCTCCACTTTCTGTCTATGTATTTAATGCATACTTAGTCTTTAGTAGGCCTCAGACAAATCTACCAAGACAGTAGCATCCCAGTCCTGTCTCCTGTACTGTTTGTAGATCATCCAAGTATGGTTTCAGAAGGAGTCTTGTGGAGGTCCTCTTTCACTCTGCAGTCTGAAATGTGTGTGGACTGGGATAGATCCTACGCAAAGCCCTTCAGTTTTCTCTTGAGTATCTTCCCAGGCTCCCAGCAAGCCTTGGTACTGACTCTCCAAGAGTGCTGGTGGTCGGTATGGATTGGAGTTACAGCTTCGCCTGTGAGGACTACATCCAATGACTGTGTCAGAGGTCGTGCATCCATGGCACCAGGCCTGTTTTCACGTGAGATGGATGTCAGCAAGGTATGGCATACCTTGTTCCTGACAAATCTGGGTTGGCAGACTTGCCTACTTCAGTTGACTGGCAGAGTTCCTTGTTTCTTCTTATATCCTTTGTATTTATCCTTCTGCTATCTTTCTCCATGCTTTGTGTTCTCAGAGAGGAAGATGAATGGTCCACGCTCATGTGAGTCACAGCTGGAGTATTGTATGTCAGGTGAATCACCTATTGCCAACACGAATACCATCTAAATATTCCAAATACTTTAAGCCATTCTTTCCATTTCTTAGCATGCTTTGTTTAGTTAGCTTTTGAGTGTGCGTGGACTTAAGTCAGAAATGTTCTTTATTACTTATTAGTAAAGCCTATCTTTCATTTTCTTCCTTCTTCTATCAAGTGATGTACCTGATCTTATCTTTATCTGGATATTTATAGACTGTTTGTAGCTGCCTTTTATAATCTTGGCTGTTTTATTTCACTCTGATGATGAAGCTCTTTGCCAACCATTGAGCTGCCTACAGACTCATTACCCACCTGCCTGTCAGAATGCACAGAGACTGTAGAACACCCAGATTTTTGAAAGCACTTCTCAGTACCTCTTGGCCTTTTGTGTAGTGGGGCAAAACCCAAACCTTCTTTGTGTCCTACCTGGTACTTGCAAAATTAAAGTATGCCTGGAGGACAGATGCACATTAATTACACTTCATATTCTCAGACCTACCAGATGGGCCTTAACTCTTAGCTTCTGTCTTTTGTGCCTTCAAGTTCAAGGAGCCATTACTGGCTAATCATTTTTACTCTCTTCTGATACACGTCTTTTCTCTAGTTGTACACAGTCACTGCATATTTTGCAATAAAATGGTCCTTTATTTTGAAATATTGTGAATCTTTTGAAGAGTGAAAAATGAGTGGTTCTTTCCAAATGAAAGAATAACTGAGCATTGATGTCCTCTCACGAGAACAGTTTAAAGTGGTTATGTTCTGCTGGTATGGGAGTTCTTCTCACAGTCACAACTGTCTGTTACAGTAATGCTTAACACAATGGCTCTTCCTGATTTTGAAAGTCACGCAGTTCAGATTTTGTGCCATAGGACTGTGCATGGTACAGGAACTGACCGGAATAACTGCCTGTGCCATAGAACTCCTCTCCCTCCACACAGGAACAGACTGAAAAAATAATTTAAATTTGTGACTGGGTTCTGCTTGCTGGTTTTTATTTTGAATTTAGACAGTAAAGTTTAGATTATGATGTAGAAAAACTGCTTAACGCTTCTAAAATATGTTTTCCAAAAGGTGTCTGCTGTTGTGGTTGGCTCGTACCAAATCAGTGCTAAAAGGTAGCATTTCTCTTGAGGACTAAGAAATACTGCTGCTCAGGACCGTGTTAAGAAATGGTACACAGCTGCTTGGTGCTGCTGTAATAAATCACTCAAAGAATTTGCTATTATGCATCTGAAAAAATGTGACACTGTTTGGTTCATAACTTTGCCACTTACTAATGAGGAAAACTTTCCAGCTTTTAGGTCGCTTTCTAAGTGGACAAAGCACGCCTATGTTTTCCTCAAGTACCAATTTAATTCTGTGTGCTGAAGTTGGTAGGAACCTAGTTTTGTTATTTGGTAGACATCCATAAGCGTGTGCAGAAGCCTACTAACTTGATGCCTTACTGGAGTCAGTTTCACTGACCTCCTGACCAACACGGAACACAGTAATTGTGTGCATAAGAGATGCACCAGGCTAATGTAAGGATCACGTACAGCACAAGTGCCGGGTATGGCGGGCTTCACACACTGTAATTCCTAAAACCATAAGATGTTTTCAAGCTGCAGTCACTCAGCCCTCAAAATTTCATCTGCTCTGCCCTGCTGTTTTATCATCAGCCCTTTCGTTGGAAAGGCGGTGTGGGCAATTTGACTGCGCAGACCTCACAGATGCTGGTGCCCCATGGACAGAGATTTGGAAACCGCTGTCTGAGGCACTTGCGAAATTAATTGTCTCTCTTGCCTGCTGTGTGGCTCTGGGCGTTTTCTCAGGGCTCGAACATCTCTGTGCCGCTCCATTTCCCAGCTGGGGTGAGTGAATGGGGAGGAGTGCTGTTGTGTCACAATGAAACTGTCCAGCATGAAGCTACTGACTGATAATGGGGGTTTGATTGCGCTGCCTATTTTTAGCTGGCGGTGGCCTGACTTCACCTTTCACTGCTGCGATGGGGTAAAAGCAACCTGACATTTGCAGACACGCTTTCCTCTTGAAATGAGGCTCAAACAATTACACCAGAGCCATGTCCTGCTTTCCCTAGACCCTGACTTTTAAGCCCATTGGCTGAATACAGCCAAATCTGGCAAGAAGGGAAGTATTGTAGAGGCAGCTCTCTGCTGTGAGCTTTGTAAAAACAGGCAGATGGACAGAGGAAATGCTCTCTATGTCATTACTGGAGAGAGCGGTGGGTTAGAACTGCACAATAACCTCCCACAATGCTGGGCACCAAACACTTGAGAAACGCCAAAACCACAAGCAACATTTCCACCGGCACTTGCATTTCTTGAGTCGGGAAAGAGAACACAGGGCTGTGCACTTGGTTCCAAGTGCCTGCACCGAATGTGTTCAGTGTCAGAGCTTTGGCCTCCCTCTTCTGCTGCCGGCTGTGTGCCCTGCCGTCACCTTTGACCCAAATAGGGTATTTGCTGCCACTTCCATGGGACGGCTCAAACTGGCAGTCTGACAGAAAATGATCCCATTGACTTTGCTGGGCAAGTGAGATAAGTCAGTCCTGGGCAGATCCTGCCAAGTCCTGGTGCAGGGGAAGCAGGGTAAGCTTGCCTGGTAGTGTGAGATAGGAGATGAGGAGCCTTTCCTCTTCACCCTGGCATGTGAACTGTGGCTGAGGGGTCCCAGACCTTATGCTGAATGTCCTTGTCCTGTATTTTGAGCTACTTGAGCTTCGACTGCTTCCCAGGGAGTCTGTATTTCTGTACAAGATCAGCAAAGAAAACCAGCTTTTCCTTGATAGCTGCTTTGTGTGAGGGGAGAGCAGAGGGAGAGGTTGGATTTCAGCAAGGCTGCAAGAGCAATTCACACTGCCTTTGCTTACATGGGATGTTTGAACACTTGAGACTGCCTCAGAATTGATTGATTGTTAATGATGGTCAAGGTCCATTTAAAGGCAATAAACTAAAAATGTCTGGAAGAGATTGTGCTTTATATGGCACCTGCAGCAGACTTTCAGCAATCACTGACACATCATTCCCCTAGCTAATGTGGTAATGAATGTGCCAAATCCTTGATTGATTCCCTTTCCTTTTCCATCCCTTCTTGTTGTGAGTTTGCCTACACCAGATCTCCACATGCTGTGCTGACACTTACCCAGGTACTCATCTATCCACATACTCTTGAGCAGACTTTTTTAGAATTGGTGTCTCAGGAAGGGAAAAAGCTGGACGGAAATTTAAACAAAGCTGATGCTGAGACTTCATTGTCAGCAGGGATGTTTATGAACTGCCTTTGACCAGAATTTGACTTCAGCAGGTCAGATACTGGAGAGCTGGCAGGGAGAGAAAGGAAGTCCTTCCATTTCCAGTGAGCTCCAAAGGAGGAAACGAGCAGAAAAACTCAATGAAGCAGTCACTGTTCAAGAGGAGACTAGAACAGAAGAATTGGAACAGCAAAGAGTACCATCAAAAAATGAAGGTGAGCCATGAACCCAAAAGCCAAAAAGAGTGCTGCATCCCAGAATTTCTTTACAAATGGCTGTGATTCTCAAGCAGCTACCAATCTTTACCAACAACTGATTGGCTTAATTGCTAAAACTGATCATGACAAAATACTGAAACGTCATTCTGAGGATTAGCATCCAGCTTCTTAAAACTAATAAAACCATTAATGTGTTCCTGGAGAGTGAATGCAAGACCTGGTGGTTTCTTCTTCATCCTTGTTTCCATCTTTTCAACCAGTTTTCTAGGAGAGCTATACAAGTCTTTCCTCTTCAAAAACATGACCCAGCTACTGTTTTTGCTCCCAGTAAATCCTCTATCTTCCTCTTAGCTGTGGAATAAATTGCAGTCTTGCTCTCTTCCATTTCCATTTGCATGTCTAGCCCTGCTAGTATGTAATATCACCAGCTCCTGAGCTAAGGCTCACCATACCACGCTCACCCCAGCTGAACCCTGCCCTGCTGACACCCTGCAGATCTGCCTTGCTGAATTTCCAGCACCTCCTGCCCAACCTGTTTGCTTCTCCCTTTTCCTTGGGCTTCAACTCATTTAGCTTTCATTTAATGTCCTTCTGGCTAGAAAAAAGCAAGTCTTGACTTGCCTTTCTCCTTGGCACGGTGCAAATGAGGACACATCCGTATGAGTGGCCATGTACCCAGCAAATACCCAACAAGCCGGGGAGCAGTGCTGTCCAGGTCACCCCTGGGCTCTATCCATCAGGGCAAGAAGCTCATCTCTCTTTTGCAGCCCTCACCCTTGCCTTTTATGGCAGCACTCAGCAGCCTCTCATTTATTTAATGCACTGTGCTCCTCTATACCTGTCATTGTAATACTCCTTTCCAAAGGTTTTGCTTGCATTTACATTATGCTTTCTCCTTTGTTTTCCAAAGTGCTTTTTGTGCACGAACAACTGGGTGCTACACTTGCTCAACTTGTTTGTGGCTCTGCATAACCACAATTCACATATTCTTTGTTATGGGGCCATGAGTAGTCAGCAGTGCAGGCTAGGTGCTGATTCAGCTCAGCCAGAGCAGGATGAGCCCCAAACACAGAGCTTCCTCTGCAGGTGGCATCTCTTCCTGTACAGATCCTTTCCCTTAAAAAAAAATGACAAGCTGCTCATGATCACAATTTATAAAGCAATGTTTTCAGCCTCAGGCTCTTGCCATTTGGGCAGAGCTACAGGGACACTCCTCCAAGAGGCTCTCAGGGTATTCCCCTTCTATGCTGATGTATATTAGCCCAACAATAACCGATTGAGTAATTAAAGCACCCACAAAAATCAGAACACAAAGCTTCCTGTTTCAATCTGCATTAAGTCAGTTCACCAGAGTGGCACAATTAAAATCTTTGGGCCAAATCCTCCTTGTCCTCTTCATGTAAGCGATGCTTTGAGAGTAAAGGGATGAGTGAGAGCAGCATTTAGGCTGTACATTAATAATGCATGTCCTTCGGCTGGCAGGGAAGGGGCTGGCAGAACAAATGGAAGCACCCTGGGGTAAGAGGAAGAAAGCTTCGGCTCTGTGCTACCAACTGCACAGGCATGAAAGTATGTTTTGTTCCGCTATTAAATACGGAGATTTGGGGTATAATACCGTCTCCTTCCACTTTCTCTTCGTGGCAAAGATGAAACTGACCGCAGCTAGAATTGTTCTATTTGGTTCTCACATGCCGGGAACATTCATTTTGACCTGCAGCATCCAGTCCTCCCTGGTGGTTCCCTCTGGAGCTGCCCTGGCAGTAAGGAGACATTTGCCTCTGCTTTGTACCTTCTGGGGCTTTGCTTTTCCTTGGCCTGGATGTGCTGCCTTGTGTGCTCTGTGTTTATTGTTTTTACGGGAGGAATTCTAGACAGACATTATCCAGCGAATTCAATAATAGGAGAGAAACAACATGAGTTCCAGCAGCAAATTACCTCAGATTCTGCACAGTGTAATAACACTGCACTTGTAGCATCCTTCCAGCCATTTGGTAGTGATTGCTGTAGTTAAAACAAATTCATAATGTTCTCGTCTAGCTTCTTCTAAGCACTCCTCCCTATTCATTACAGGGCTTTTTCTCTGGATGGTTTTTGTAATCTTATCATACCTGGTGCTTTTTGTGTCTCCAGAATGAAGCCAGAAACTCCTGTGTTAGTGCTGAAGGTTGTCACAGGCAGGTGAGTCATCTGCTCACCTCCACTTGTCAAAGTAAGGCTCAGACAGGAGCCAAGAGCTGCTGTGATCAGCGCCTGGCCAGTCCCTTGGTCTCCAGCACCTGATGGTGGTTACCACACTAAAATGCAGCAGGTGTGGGGGTCTCCATCTCTGCACAAGCTCTAGGCAACGCTAAGGGACTTCACCAAGGTCCTTTGGCCCCCTCCAGGACCTTTGTCCTCCTCCAGATGTGGCAGGGGACAGGGAACAGCTGAGATAGAGGAAAGAAGGTGACAATGGATGAGGAAAGGGGTGATGGCTTTACTTAAGTGATGCCTCGTTGGATGCGTTTCATTTCTAAAAGCAGTGCTGCTGAACAGGGGAGCTCCTGGGTGCTGTGGGGCCATGGGGAGGCAGTGCCTAGCCTCACACAGTGGCACAGGGCTGGGACATCCCATGGCTCTGTCTGGGGAAGGTGGAGACTGTGCTTGTGACTGATTTACTAACTGGCACAGCTGTGTTAATTTGTTCCTGCTGTAATGTTTGCTTCCAGTGATGCTGGATGCATTACAGTCTTGAAAGATTAATTTTCAGAGTACCAAGAGTATTCTGCTCTTACTACTAACCAAATCTAACTCAGTAGAATCCCTTTTCTGGACTTTACCACTCTGTGATTTGGCCAGATTCCTCAAATGTCACAGTGTATACTGTATTATGCTGGCATTCTAGCCTCCTCTCCTATGCTTCCTTCTTCCTCAGCTCCCTCCCCTGCTGGGGAAGCCCTAATTGTCCCATTCCCTCTGGGCTATCTCACCTTTCTGCCCACAGGCTGCTCAGACCAACTCTTCCTCTCTCCCTCACACACCCCTCGTGCCAGGGATGTTCCTGAGCTGCCCCAGCACCCTCCTACACAGGGCTGCCTGCTTCCCTTTCTCTCTGTGCCTCAGGTGCCCAGGAAATCCCCCTTGATGAAATGTGTGACCTAAACCCTCCTTGTCTTCCTCCTGAAAACCACTGAGCCTGTGGTGCCACACAGCACTTCCTGCAGCAGCAGCAGCAGCCCTGGAGCAGTGCAGCTCTGCACTGCAGAAGGGAAGTGAGGAAAGGGCTCCACCAAGCCGGAACAGTGAGAGGAGCCCACACAGGAAAAATGATTCAGCTGCATGCAGCTCCCCGCCATTACCCCATAAAGTATGATTGAGTACCGGAGTTCATGTTTACCTCTGTAAAAAGTGCCACAGGCATTTTATGGAAATTTCCCATCATGAAGACACCAAGAAAGCTCCACTGAGGTACTACAAGGGGTGCAAAGGTGACTGTAAAGCCAGCAGAGCATAACCGAGCATTATTTCCTGTCTTTCCAGCTTGCTGAGCCATCCCCAGGAAGAAGTGGCTCAAGATGTCACAGGACAAGGCACGAACCCACTATACTGCTCCTGTGTGGGGTTTGGTGGCTCTCCCCAGCTCTAGCTGTAAGCACAAAGACGTTCTTTGGGTTTGCGTTATTGCTGCTGAGCAAGGAGGCTACTACTGGAGCTGGGACACCTCAAAATTCATCCCCAGAAGCACCAGGACACTTTACTACTGGCTGTCCAGCCCCAAGTGACAGCCTCTGTGGCTGCTGGGGATGTGGGCTAGGGTACTTTGCAAGGGTAGTGCATAGGGGCATCACATTCTGACAAAAAATACAGCGGCTCCCCAGAGGACTGCCGGGCTGCAGCATCCGCGCCAGGCAGCCACACGTATGCTTGTTGCTGCAATGTCCCGAATATCACCATAGAAACTCCTTCTCCAGGGCTGGAGATGCACACACTGCGCTGGGCTGCGTTCCCACCTCTAGCACACACCTCCCCGAGCCTCTCTGCCATTTGGTGGGGCAGGATCGTTTGGCAGGGAATTATTTAGCCTTGCATATCTGAAATTGTCTAGAATTTAAAATGCTAAATCAACAGAAGCATTTTAGAAGTGCAAACGCTGTAGTTACGTAGGGAGGTGTAGGATAAGAGTCTGCCTGCTGCAGTGTTTCTAGGCTGTAGTTATCAAAGAGCCACAGAATGGTTTAGGTTGGAAGGGACCTTAAACCCATCCAGTTCCAATCCCTCGCCATGAGCAGGGGTACCACCCACCACATCAGGCTGCTCAATGCCCATCCAGCCTGGCCCTAATGCCTCTGGGGATGGGGCACCCACAGCTCCTCTGGGCAGCCTGTGCCAGGGCCTCACCACCCTCTGAGTGAAGAATTTCTTCCATATATCCAATCTAAATCTCCACTCCTTCAGTTTACAACTGCTGCCCCTGATCTTGTCACTAGAGATCCTGGTAAAAAGTCTTCCTGCACCTTTCTCATACGCTCCCTTCACATACTGGAAGGTCACAGTGAGGTCTCCCCAGAGCCTTCTCTTCTCCAGGATGAACATCCCAAGCTCCTTCAGCCTTTCTTCATGGGAGAGGTGCTCCAGCCCTCTGATCATCTCTGTGGCTTCCTCTGGACCCACACCAACAGTTCCATGTCTTTCTTGTGCTGGGGAGCCAGGTCTGGAGGCAGTACTGCAGGTGGCAGTAAGGGCAGAGCAGAGGGGAGAATTGGCACTTGCATGACTCAATTCCCAGCCGGTCCTTGGGCAATGTGGTGTCCCACACTCCCAAGATGGCCCCAGCTGCAGAATTCAGTGTGATTAAAGCACCATGAGTTCTGAGTGAACCAACCAACAGGCAAGAGAATACATAAAGCGAAGGAAGATAGGTAGAAGTGAACACACTTGCCACGTGGAGAAGGAAAGAACAGAGCCTGTGGGACAGTACCCGTGTCAGCACCACACTCTCATCCCAGACTGCACTTGCACGACAGCTTTAACAGGGCTGTCACATGACAGCCCCGAAGTGACCCTTTAATTCTGCTTCCCTCTGTTTATTACTTTTCTTTATCTCTGGATCATATCAGCTCTGTGGCCTTCACTTCCATGCCCTGTTCCTCCCTCCCTCCCTCCCATTTCTGCCTGCCCCCCAGCACAGCCAGCCCGCTCCCTGTGGGAGTGCTCAGTTAAAACACAGCAATAAATCATCTAGCAATGAGCCTGGGCCTCGCTCCAGTGCCTGCTGTAGGTCACAAGCTTGGCATCTGGCACAGCCAGCATCCCTTGTGCTTGCCGTGTCCTCATGTCCCTTCCAGCATGGGGCAGGGGGTGCTGGATGGGGCTCTTTCTATTTTGGTTCCTCACCATTCTCTCGTTTTCACCTTTTCCTCTGATCGGTATGGACCTATGGAGCATAAACTCAGCCTGACTGGGCCTCATCCTACTCTGCCATAGGTCACAGACCACAAGGCTTCCCAGGCTGTCCCCTGGGATAACTGAGCATGAGCATCTGCACCCCCAGCAGAGGCTGCACCTGGTTCTTGGCCTTCTTGCAGGGCCCTGCTGGGGCCTGCTCTGGCAGAGTGGCTGCAGGGGATGAGCCACCCCTCTTGATGAGCCACATGGATGTTAGCATCAGTGCACATACCTTGTGTTGCAAATAGGAGTATCTGTGCACCTAGCTTCCCTTTCATCAGGTACTGATGAGATTTCTGTATGTAGCCATGGTGCCTTGCATGGCAGATGGTGCTGGGTTAGATTTACATTATTCCTGTTCTGCTGATTCGTCTCTCAAATGTGCAAACTCATGTGCTGCCTGGCTGCGCTTGCTGCAGGGACCCCACACGGACTCTTTCAAAACAAACCTCCCTGGCTGTTGTCTGGGGGCTGCAGCTTTGTCTGAAATTAGGGCGAGACCTTCTGCTAGTTCTGAAAATCAATATTCAGCCCAAGTGTTCCCTGACCAATGAGGCAATTGGAACATATTGATTTTCATTTCTGACTAAATGGAACAGGCTTCTGTTCTACCTTGTAATTCCTTGTCTGGAGACAAGTGCCAAGGTTGAGATGCCAGCAGTGGACCAGCACCAGGACTGGGTCAAGCAAAAGGGCACAGGTAGAGCACGGAGCTGTGGGTCCTACAGGAACACATCACAATCCCTTGGTTTTGAGCTTGTTGCAAGGGATCATGGTGTGTTTCTGTGGCAGCTTCAGCTTTGTGTTCTACTTGTGCCCTAGGGAATTCTGACTTGCTTTTCTCTTCTGCCATTAAAATGGAAGGAAAATTAATCCTTTAGCAGACTGCTCTGGTGTGTTCCCTCAATGACAATCTCAATATCATCACTAGAGGGAAATCAACTTTTGACGTGGGTAAATAGTGATAGAACAAGGGGAAATGGCTTTTAATTGAAGGAGGAAAGATTTAGATTGGGTGTCGGGGAAGTTTTTCACAGAGAGTGTGGTGAGGCCCTGGCACAAGCTGCCCAGAGCAACTGTGGATGCCCATCCCCAGAGGTGTTCAAGGCTTGGTGATGAGGCCCCTGGGCAGCCTGATGCAGTGTTTGATCTAGCAGTTGGCAGCCCTGCCCATTGCAGTGGGTTGCATCTAGATCATCCTTGAAGTCCTTTCCTACCCAAGCCATTCTATGATTCTATGATCTTGCTTGCTCCTCCAAGAGAAAACAGCACACATGACAAGGCCGACCCATTCATGGTGGCACTGCCACTGCACCTCACTTTGCTTCGTCCCCAAGTGCCCTGGCACTTCAACCCATGTGCAAGACCCTGCCTGACAGCCCATGAGGAGCTTGCTGGAAGCTGTGCTTGCTAGGCAAGGAACAATGGTGATGGTGCAGGGTAACCTAGTCCTGTCAGAGCAGGAACACCATGTGCATGCTGCAAGTAGGCCATGTCTGCTCATCATCAGGAGGCCAGACCCATCAGAGGGACATGAGGATGTGCCCTACAAGCAGTCTGCGAGATCTAGTTGCTTTCTGGACCAGCTTGAATCAAACTGGAGTGACCAGAAACCACTTAAAATATTAAAAAATGGAGGGGGAAGATTCCCAAAAAAGGGCCTGTAGGGTTTTCCTGATCATGGAGGGGAGAGAAGATGGCACCCATATTCTGCAGCATTGTTGTCCTGCAACCACACAGGTCCTTCTGCTCCCTGTGGGTTGTCATCAAGGAGCCTGAAAAAAGCATGGAAACCACTAAAATGAAGCCTTCTTTCTCCAGTCATGGCCATGGATCTTATACTGGCTCCTGTCTCTCCCCAAATGCCGGATGGCCCTGGTTTCCCCCAGAATAGAAAAAGAAAGCATCACTCTGTGCCCTTAGAATCATAGAATCATTTAGTTTGGAAAAGACCAGTAAGATCATCTAGTCCAACCATGAGCCCATCCCCACCATGCCCACTAACCCATGTCCCTCAGTGCCACATCTACATGTCTCTTGACCATTGAAGAGGGATGGTGGCTCCACCACATCCCTGGGCAGCCTGTTCCAGTACCTCATCACTCTTTCTGAGAATATTTTTTTCCTAATATCCAGCTTGAACCTCTCATGGTGCAACGTAATGCGTTGCCTCTTTTCCTACTGTCCTTTCAGTGCAGGGAGTTATCCCATGGCCAGCCATCCACAGCCTCAGTGCTCTTGCTGATGCTGATCCACCCTGCCCATGGATCCAGGACAACATTTCATCCTCTGAGGCCATCAACCCCCGCCCCAGCAAAGATGCAGCAGAGCCTATCTTATGCTCTGTTCCTGCCTCCTGGAGGGATGTCAGGCTGTCAGTCCTGTGCTGTCCCCTTGTTTCCCGCCATGTCCCTGTCTCCATCCTTTTTGCTCTCTGGCAGGACCAGACCCTGGTTCACTGCTTGATTCATCACACCCTTGTGTCACAGCCCTTGTTTTATTGCTGCTGCTGCTGCCGAGAAGGGTGTAATCAACCTTGCAGACCTCATCTAACCAAGCCGTCCCTACTGCATACTGCAATTAATTAATTAATGCTTGAGTGGCAACACTCATAGGCATCAGTCTTGTAAATAGTGCATAAAAATAGCATTTTCCCAGTCTAGCAACCAATGAGGATATTTGAACTCTAACTCCTATTTTTTCAGGGCCTATTGAAACTGTAAATTGATGGGTGCCCTTCAGGACCTGGGAACCACTACAGAAGGGTCCTTTTCTGAAAACTTTTGTTAGAAGCATGTACTTATCCTCCCCTTAGACTCTCCTTTGTTTTCAGCTTGAATATTGATGGGTAAAGGTGTGAGCTTTGGGTGCTACTCAAGCAGGCTTAGCACGACATACAAGATATAGATGCTGACTGCAGGAAGAGCTGAGCACCTACCACATGCTGTAAGTGGACTGTACCTCACCACTCACTTTCCTGCCTGTGACCCCCTGGTGATGATGTGCCTTGTACAGACACCAACCATGCTACTAGCATTCAGCCCGCTTCTCTGCTGAGGTGGCAGTTCTTCTGCAGGCCACACAAGAGACACCAAGCTCCCTGCAGAACATCATAACCCCAAGATGCTGGTGGTTGTACTAGGTTTGAAGTGGAGACCCAAACACCCCAGGCATAAGGGTCACCATGAATCTCTTCAGCTTTCCCTTCCCTTCCTTCCCTTCCCTTCCCTTCCCTTCCCTTCCCTTCCTTCCCTTCCCTTCCCTTCCCTTCCCTTCCCTTCCCTTCCCTTCCCTTCCCTTCCCTTCCCTTCCCTTCCCTTCCCTTCCCTTCCTTCCCTTCCCTTCCCTTCCCTTCCCTTTCCCTTCCCTTCCCTTCCCTTCCTTCCTTCCCTTCCCTTCCCTTCCCTTCCCTTCCCTTCCCTTCCCTTCCCTTCCCTTCCCTTCCCTTCCCTTCCCTTCCCTTCCCTTCCCTTCCCTTCCCTCCTTCCACCTCTTTTGAAAGCCTCATTCTGGCTCCTGGCACAGCAGCTCACAGTCATTTCAGGATAAGCATCTATGTGTTATCGTTCACTCCAGGTGGCTCACTCTGAGAGGGAGGACAAACTTCTGCATCAAGTGAGACTCGTGTCACGTGCCTTGAAAGCCAACTCTTATTCCATGAGAAGGACTTGAAAGTCATCTGAGACTGCTTGACTTGGATTTCTTAAGTCACCGCCACTTTAAAAACAAGTAGATGTGCCCATTTAAAAGGAAAGTTTTCCTAAATACATATTTTTAAAAAGCAGTCTGTAATGGGAATAAAGCAAGGTACAGATAGTTCAGACTCTAGAAAGTCTCCATGGACACTGTATGTATTACACCCATGTCCCTGAGATTATTAGCAGTTTTTCAGGCTGAGCAGCAAGATAAGAGGCAATCTTGATGGAGTGTTGTGAACTGCAGATGGACATCAAGGAAAATCTCCATGGGCATCCTGCATCCAGCAGCCTCTGCCTCCTGCCTGAGAGCCAGTCCCTTCCTTCTCTCTATTAGACACGGAATTTAATTGCTGCCCATCTAAGCTGAATGAAGGCAGCCTGTACAAATGCTGGCTTCAGCCTCTGCAGAGCCAGCAACACACGCTGCTGCATTCAGACGTGAACCAAAGGCAGAAGCCCTTATCCCGGCTTTGATCCCAGCAGGAATTTTGCCAGGTACTTCCTAAAACCTTCACAGTAAAGTTCTGCAAGTAATCTGCATCAGGACGAAGCTAAACTGAAAAACAGGTAAAATGCAGCGGTTGAGACTGAAGAGAAAATGGAACTGGGGAGAGAAATGCAAAAGAGAACAGACAGCAATAAGTACAGGCAGATGTTGTCATGATGAATCCCACATAGCTGTTACAAAGTGGTCCTGAGGTTGTTGTGTTCGTGCTTTAACAGCCCAAGGGGATCTGGATGAGGGCTGTGTTCTTCCCAACCCACCTGGGGACACAGATAAAATTTCTTCTCATTCAAACAATGATAAATAACTTCATCCTGGTGTGAATATGGAAAACTGCGTCTCTCCCTGTGCCAGGATAAGGACAGCACAGTTTGTTACACAATCCCTGGTGACTGAGCCAAACACTCCAGGAATTAAACTTGCCAATGTCCTGGAAAGCCGGATTGTAGGGAGCTCACACCCAGTCCTGAGAAACATGCACGGGACTCCAGGCTGTTTAGTTCTGATGTTTCCAGGACTGTTGCTGCATGTAGATTACTTGTGCTTGAGATTGGCCACCACCCAGCAAGTCCAGGGCATCACGAGTGGGGAGGCTGGCCATTAAAGTGAAGTCGCTAATTACAGCTGGGGGTTAAAGCCATGCCTCCAACACACGTTTTTTAAACAGCCACTGAGCACAAAAATTACAGCTCTGAGTATTAGCAACCCACAAAGCCATAAGCATCCCCTGCAGGAATGACTGTGCCATTGAGAAGAGGTGATGTTTTCACACAGACGGTGGTGATGCTCTGAAACAGGTTATCTAGAAAGGTTGTGGATGCCCCATCCCTGGAGGCATTCAAGGCCAGGCTGGATGTGGCTCTGGGCAGCCTGATCTAGTGGTTGGTGACCCTTCATGTAGCAGGGAGGTTGAAACTAGATGATCATTGTGGTCCTTTTCAAGCCAGGCCATTCTATGCTTCTATGATTCTGTGATGTTGAAACAGCTCAAACATAGGGTGCCTGTGGGACAAACACTGACTTCTAAATGCTGATCTGCCCAGCTCCCTGAATGCTGATCTAGACTGTGTCCCTGGTTAATTATTCCTCCACCCTACTATCACGTAAGGAGGACAAGTGGCATTCTGTTTCTCTCCTAAAGAGAGAGTGTCAGCATGGTCCACTTGTTGCCATCCATGTCTGACTGTGGATCCAGAGGAAAGGATTGGGACCATGCAGTGGCTGGGTGGCACAGAGTGGAGCTGGTGCACCAGAGCACAACGTGGTGCCCACACCAGCACCCAGAGCTGGGGCTGCCCTGAGGCAAAAGGCTGGATATTAGGGAAAACTATTCTCAGAAGGAGTGGTGAGGCATGGCACAGGCTGCCCAAGGAGGTGGTGGGATCAGCATCCCTGGAGGTGTTCAAGAGAGATTTTTATCATTGTAGATGTGGCACTGAGGGATGTGGTCAGTGGGCATGGTGGGGATGGGTCAATGGTTAAACTAGATGATCTTATTAGTCTTTTCCAAGCCAAATAATTCTATGATTCTGCTTGGAGAAGCTGGTCAGGATGATGAAGGCAATCACCTTCCTTGAATGGCCACAGTCCCACTGGGGTCAACATGGCTGCCAGGATTCTCCTAGCCATGATTCAAACAGTTGCCTGAGGGTTTGATTCCAAAGAGTGTGCTGCTTTCTACTTGGAGGAGACAGGAGGGGTCACAACTGGCACCCATCGACTCAGTCATGTATCTCAAGAACCTCAAATACAGAAAATTGAGCTTCTGGCTCTGACTGAGCAATGGCTGGGACAGCCCATTGTAGATCCCAAATTGCCCCTAAGTGTTTTGATCTTGGAGCAGGATTTGCCTGTGATTTTCCTCAGCTGTCAGTGATTTTAGAAATTGGTTGGCTCTCCTGAGCACCTTCTTCCCTTGTGGCAGCTTCCAAGGCAATTCCCTCCAGCCATTCTGCAAACAAGCTGAAGTACCAAAACACAGAGTCCTTGTCTGCCTGTCTCCATCCAGAGCTTGAATATGGTCATCTTGGGATGAGGAGGCAACCCCATGGTCTCAGCTGTGAGCTCCCATGCCGTTAATGAAATTTCTTTCCTATTACAACTACAGTGTTTAGGTGTAGACCTGCATTAATGTTCTGTATTTCAGTGCTAAGAGAAAAGGTCCCTTTCTGGGCGCTTAGCAATGCACACACACAAGTGGTTGTATAATGCTTTACGTCAGCAGCATACCAACTGCAGCAATCAGAGGTATAATGCTAACAATTGCCACAAAATGTAAAAGTGCTGGACTGACTGGGCAAGCAAACAAGCCATCATTACAAAGGATTTCACTGAAGGTGAGTAGTGCGCTTCAGCAGTCCTCTCCTGGGTCCCTGCTGAGGTTAAGGCCTAAGGACAGTGGCAACTGAGTCACTGCACAGCCTGAAGGGGAAATGAAGCGCCAACCCCGCTTCAGCTCCCTCCTTGCAAAGCAGTGACTGTGTACCAGCTGTAATAATTACCCATAGGTTTTCATCACCTTCCTTGTCTTTATGCCAAGGTAAATTTGGACAATCTTTGTTTATGTAACTGGCTATTCCAAGCGAATGAGAAATAAGCTGGGTTTTACCTGGACTTCCTGCCGGAGTGCTTGACCACAAGCTGCTCTCTCAGACCTCTAGGAAGAGGCTTTTAGGTGATGCCATGCTCCAACAAACTCTTCCTCTGCCTGGCTTACATAGTGCTGTTTCTGGACACCCAGCCTGCAGTTAGAGCAGCTCTGCAATCACTTGCAATCAATTGACCTAAATCTACTGGCACTTGCTGAAGCAGGTGTCTGAACCTGAGGGGTGCAGCTGACAGCTGTTCACCCTGGAGACTAATGGCCAGGGACAGCACATGTGGAAGTCCATAAGACTTCCCCTTGGACATCCATTGCAGTGCAAGTGAAAAGAGAGGAGAGGTGATGAGAGGTGTCAGAAAGGCAGGAGCCCTCTGTCTCCAAGGGAAAAGGTCTTCCCTAGGAGGATGGCAACACCTGGGGCAAAGGGGAGGTGACTTCTTGCTATAAACCTTTCAGATGGCAGCAAGCAGGCTGGCCCATGAATGTGCCCAGAGCATGAGAGGTGCAAACTTAAGCACCAGCCACAGTCATGCCCTCTTTTCTTCTCATGTCTGTTAGCCAGGGAGTGCTTCTTTGTTCCTTGTAAAATGGAAGCTTTGGCACTGACTGTCCCTGTGCAGCCTAGGAACTTCTGTGATGTTGGCTCTGAGGATTTCGGTAGCTTCTCAACTGGAGTCATTGCTGGAATGAAGGGGCTGTTGGTGCTTCACACAAGTCAGAAGAAATTGCCTCCAGTGAGGCAAAGCAAATGCACCTCCACTCAATCTGCTCTCAGTGTCCCATTACAACAGACCATTACACAGACCACTCGGCGGGTTGGTGTTCCCCCCCGGGTCCCCCAGAGGAGATTGCCCCCGTGCAGCCCTGCAGAAGTTGTGCCAACATGAAAGCAGGTGAGCTGGAGAATTATAAAGATATACTATGAATTCAGAGTATGGGATCTGAGCTTATCCTGCACCCACATTGGGAGCAGGATGCCATGATACCATATGCCTCACTTTTTGACTGTGAGATAGGAGCACAGAAGTGCAGAATCACAGAATGGTTTTATTTGGAAGGGACCTCAAACATCATCCAATTCCAACCCATCACATAGGGAGGGCTGCCAAACACCAGACCAAGCTGCCCAGGATCCCATCCACTCTGACCTTGAACTCCTCCAGGGATGGGGCACCCACTGCCTGCACCAGGGCCTCACCACCCTAAAGTAAAAAAGTTCCTCCTAACATCCAGTCTAAATCTCCCCTCTTTTAAGACCCTTCCCCCTTGTCCTATCACAATCTGCTCTTTCCTGAGAAGGAATCCCCAAACCTCTCTCTGAGACCTGTTACTTGTTTTCTGTGTCCTGTGCAGGCAGTTCAGCGGTTCTATCAGCAGAAAGAAGGCACCCGCCTGGCAGCATCCCAGGCAGACTGAGGCAAGTAGTGCATGTTCACAACAAATAATCCTTACACTGTGGTTACTTATTAAGCTATTCCAATTTACTTCATTCTGGTCTTTACATCTGCAGCTTTTGTACAGGACTACAGACATTCTAACGATCCAAATCTGTGAGTGATGCTGATGGTTGGACTAGAATGGGCACGCAATGTAATATAATTGAAGCACAAATTGTCTAAAATTATGGAAACCATTTTATAGTTTTAGCCTTCTGCGTGTGAAAGGCCTTAATAATACATTAAGTCCTACATGACATTGTGCATTTATCCTAAAGTCCTAGGTCATAAGTATATGCAAGAAAACAGAAAAGATGATATGTTGTCTTGTAAGACAAGAGTTCATCTTGCTTCCCATAGCCATCTGAAAGGCAGGAGGGTGATTTCTGCTATGAAATAGGAGCCTGTGAGTCTCCGTGGAGAGGACCACCCCAAGGATGAGTCATCCCACCTACTCCAGACACCTCGCTGAGGAGGCAGTGAGTCACACATGAGTGCCTCTCTCTCTCTCCATTGATTGCAGAGGAGATAGAGACAGCTGACACACAGCAGCCTCTGAGAGACTGAGGCTAGGTGAATTCTGCCCCTGTTTAACAGAGTTTGATTCCACCTTGTCTGTGGTTTACTGTGTGGGGTGATAAAGGCAGCCCCAGCTGCTCAGATGAGGTCCAGAGTCACCTTAACTCAGGTGAAGCTTGGGCATCCTTGTCTGTCCTTTGCAGAGAGGGCATGATTCTTGCAGTCTCTCACTTACAACCTCCCATCAGAAATGGGCCATTCTGCCTTTAAACCAGGGTGGCTGGCATAGCGATTAACAATATTTGAATTTCATGGCAGCACTGAGGCTGAAATTGTTCCTCCGGGAACCTCTTCTCTGCGCTGAACTCCTGCTCACAAGTCATGTACAAATGTGAGTCCCTTCACTCAGCCCGATGGAGTTCAGTTCTTGAGAAGAGAGCTGTACAAGCATTTGTCAAGCTGAAAGCATTTACTGGAGAGACCTGCTCTCTACTGGAGTCTCGAAAGCCCTTTCTAAACTGCAGATGCCTACTGAGAACACAGAGGGAGCCTTCCCGTGGGGCCACGGTACCTTGTTCATCCTGGCTCCCATTGCTCTCAGTGAGGTTTATTCAGTGGCTGGCAGAGGACATATTACCATGTGTCAACCACGTTCTGCCTACATGTAGACTCCTTTCATCTACATGTTGCTTATTTGACTTCCATCAAGAGCCAGCATCATGCCCACAGGTCTTTATGGGCTCAGTGGGTTCATTTAGGTCCCTGTAATGTGTGTTAGGCTCTGATTTTTCCTTTTAAGAAGTACTTTCTTGCATTTATCTACATTGAGTTTCCTATGGCCTTGTGTTGTCCTTCAGCTAGCTTGCTTTTGATTCTTCAAAGCTCTTCACTCTTGTGGTCACAATTTTACTTACTTGAATACCTTCTTGACATCTATGGATATACTTACTTGACTTTTATCATCCATCAATCACCAAAAAGAAAAAAGTCTAAGTTTCAGAAAACCTGGTTGCACAAATGACAGAATGCTTCACATTCTGTGTGGATAATATGGATACTGCCTTCCAACTACACTGATAATTTTCTTATTCTGATCCCCTAATTCAGGCCCAGTTAATTCTGTCATACAGCTTATCAGGGCTTGTGCACAGTATGGTATCTTGTGGACCAGCAGATACCATCCAGAGGTTCACACTGCTTTGTGCTGAAGCCTCTTAAGGAGGCTTATTTTCTTTCTCAGGATCTTTAAACAAAGGGGGACTGAAATGAACATTTCCCCTTAGCATTCACATCTCCACTTGGACACACTCATATGTTGACTTAAAGGTCATATTTAACCTTCAAAATCTCTGCCCAGAATTCTGCCAAGTGGCAACACAGCATCTTCAGCAGAGGAGAACCAAGTCTGGGGAATAACTGTTTTTTTAAAGGACGGCACATGCTTGTTAGAGTGGTAATTTGCAGTGGTCCATAATCCAGTAATCAGATGGTTAATTGCTGCAGTTCTGTGCAAGAATTAATTGGGACACCAGGTGCTTGCAGAGCATACATTAGGTAGAAGATGCTGAGAACAGGATGCTTCTGTGTGATTGCTGCTCTAGCCCCAGACTGTGTTAAATTCATTAGGCTGGAAACAGAGTGGTATGGAGAACATTTAAGAGGGTGAGAAGACGACTGGCCTCCGGGCTGCTCAGTTGTTGTTGTGAGCTGTAAGGGTGTCTCCCCTTCTTCTCCCGTCTGTTCAAATAAGTGTGAAACATCTGTGAAACATTCTCTACAATATGCCAGGAGTTTTTAAACAAGTCTTTCACGTATCAAACCTAGCTGCATTATTTCCTCCGAACCCTCATTTGTAAACCTCAACAGCCAAATGCCAATTACGCAAAGGAAAGCTACCTGATTCATCATTAAGCCTTTCATTTTCTGACAAGGCCAGCAAGTACTGGCGTATTTTCCAATAACCTCCTCATTCCTAATATCCTGTTCAAGGTATTCATACAGCTTCCAGTGCCCGTGAAATCAGGAGCTATAAAAAATAACCAGAAATCATGCTAGTATCTGTCACTCGCTATTCTTCTGTTTTACAAGCCTGTCATCCCGTTAGGGAACATAAGATACTTTGTGTGATGAGTCCAATACCAGAAACAGACAGCAACTTGTCAAAATGAACATTTGCAGACAACCCACAGCACAAAAATGTGTTGGTTTTTTTTCTTTTTCTTTTTTTTTCCCTGAAGTGTTTGAGAACACTTACAAATAACAATTACATTCAAGAAAGCCTGAGAGTAGCATTCAAACCAACCAAGTCTAAACATGTATTTTTGACTCAGTGAGCATGATTTCGTATTCCAAGTGTGATGTGTGCATGTTTACATACAGCATTAACCATACAATTTTTTTTACCTATCAGTGCAATCAATTAAAATATCAGCCTTTTATTTTATTTTCTCTGTTCCTCGGGTACTATAGTATCTGGGGTGACCTTTATATGTGTACATTGGGTTGTCTTGGAACCGACCTCAGGCACTGAGGCTGGCCCAATTTAACAGCCATTAAACTCCACCTTCTCAACAGCACAGTCTTTCAGGAAAGGTCCCAGGCCTGTGTCTGATCCTGATCTACTCCTGGGAAGTTTTTTGGAGAGTGCTTGCTTCAAAGCCCAAGCACGCTGGGGAGTATTCAAACAAGCAAACAACAGAGACTGCCCAGTTCCAGGGCCCAGGACATCCCCTTGCATTAGCTCTCATGGCTAAATGGCTCAGAAACCTGCGTATTACAAATACCCCAAAAAAGAATCTGCCATGGAGCTTCCCCCATGAAGAAGTGAGGCATAAGGAGCTGAGTCTAGCTCAGAGCAGGAGGAGCATAATTTCCATTTGGTCAAGGCAGAAAGCCAGACTGCTCTTAGGTGCCAGTTCCCTGGGTGACAAAACAACATCTGAATCTCTTCCTAAAACCTGCCCCTCTATCATGGTGGGTTAGCAAGACCTGCATGCCTTTAAGACCAGGATTTGCTGTTGAATGCAGGGCACTTGAAAGAACTGAGTGCAGACCTTTTGCTTAACGTTGTACAAGCAGCCAGGTGCACATCAGTGACAAGAATCACTGCCAGTGGGTTGAGGCTGAGGGGAGTGATTCTCCCCTGCTATTCTACTCTGACAGGGCCCCCACTTGCAATACTGCCTTTGGCTCTGGGGCCTCCAGCACAGGAAAGATGTGGAGCTGTTGGAGAGGGTCCAGAGGAGGGCCATGAGGTTGCTGAGAGAGCTGGAGTACCTCATCTACAAAGAAAAAAAGTTTGATTTCATCATGTATGGAGTCAGGCCACGAAGACAGGATCCAAAAGCTTTGCTTTCAGATGCACTTTTGTTGCTATCTTTCCTAAGAGGATAAACATCTTCCTGTCTGTCAGACTGTGGTTATGTTAAATGCTTTAAAACCATGTCTCGCAATGAACACCACTGAGAGCATCAGCTCTGTACAGCAGATGGCTGCAGAACAGAGAAATGCAGGGGATGGTCCTGAGCTGTGCTTTCGTACTACCTGCCTGCAGCTGACTCCAGAATGCCCAGTGCATCATTTTGACACTGAAGGTGTTAAACTTCCACCAGCATAACACTCCAGCAGAGATCCTGCCTTGAGATTTAAAGTTTGGAACTGTGATTTCACTCCTCATACACGAAGAAGCTATTTTGCAGCTGTAAGCATATATTCTGCACTACTCATGACAATCTTTTTAGTATCATTTGGAAGGACTCCTTCCTGGGCATCTTGGAAACCTAAAGATGGGACAAAATCATCTGTCTTTCAGTAGGACACAAAATGAGCTCTGTTTCAGAACTGGTTCATAATATTTGTGGAAGGCTCAATTCCACCACCGTTAGTCATGCTGAGTAGTTTCTTATTCCACAAGTAGCCTATTCATCTTTGTTAGATTAGTCACAGCACAAGGAAAGCTGGAAAGAACTGGACTCTGAATAATTGCAATTAATTTTCTGCTCTTAAAAAAAAAAAAAGCACTATCAATTAATATTCCCCATTTCCTCAGCATTTGGCAAATATGTTTTAACTATGCATAAATCTTACTCATTTTGTACATTTTCTTCCTGTAAAACATATACTGATGCTTTGGCAGGTTCTACTGAGCTCTTTGGTATAGTTTTTGTCTAGACATCATTCACTGTATAAACTAAAGGGAAGTGTCAGCTCAGAGCAGGCATACCTTTATTCTGCTATAGTTTAGAGCACTTGCAATTAGGGCCTCATTTCTAATGTACAGAATTAAGAGGATTACATGACTGATCTACTGACATTTAATAATATCTATGTAGGAGAGTGCAGAGTTCTTTCATACTGTCTTATCTGTGCTGGGTGCCAAGTTCTGTTTATATACTCCTTATGGTTGAATACAATGCAGTTTTGCAATTAGTAAATCAAAACTCTCCTCCACTCTTTCATGCTATGTTGGTTCTCCTTCCTTGTAGGCTGTGGCTCCTACTGGTAAATATATTGTTGGTAAATACTTCGTAGCGTATCGACATACATGTATTGCTACATACAGGTGAGGGGGTGTTGTGAAGAGACTAAAGCATAGTTGATGGCATTGGGATCAGAGGGGATGACTTTGCTTCGGTCATTGACTGAAGGAAGGACTTATTCTTTTGGGTAGAGGATGGAGTCCACTGGTTGGGGGTAGTTCTCCCCAAATGCAGCAGGCATTGGCCTCCAAAAAAAAGGCAGGAGGTTGTTCCTAAGTTTAGCCCTGCTGGTCCCATGGCAAGATAAGGATGTGAAGGGCTCGGAATCAGAGCCCATCATAAGCAACAGTGTAACCAACTTAGTGAAAGGTTCAGCATACGTTTCCAGAGGGAAATGGAGGGACACTCACCGGCTGCCAACAGCGCCTGAGGGGATTGAAGAGGCTGAGACACTCAGGTGAAGTCCACCAGCTGCTCAACTGCTCCAGCCTGGCAGAGGCATTCTTGAGCCATTTCTGAAGACAGATCCATTGTGTGACTCAGTACCTCAGGAAGGAAGCGCACTCTGTGCCAGGTACATGCCAGGCCTCACTGGCACTGAGGCAGGTTTTCAACGGCAGTTATCTTTAGCTGATGAACATTTCTGGCTAGCCTCCAAAGGAGGCTTCTGTGAGAGCCTCTGGAAACATCTGAACATGTTCCATCTGCTGGCCCCTGTATCCACAGTGCTTTCAGGTGCCATTCAAAGTGGTCCAAGTCTTCGCTCATGTCTAAAAGCTTGCCTTTAACAGGCAACGAGTGAGCTATAAAGGTTAGGGGAAATCTGAACAGGGTGTGTCTGCATCTGGCCATGCAGAATGCCTCGGCAGTTCTCTGCATTACTTCTCCTGTTGAAGAGTGCACTTGTTTGCCTAACTCATAACAGCAATTCTGTTCCCTGCATAAATGCACCCAGACAAGCACAGTCATTCCCTCTCATACAAGCAGCTGATCTCTATGAGGTTACCTGGAAATTAAGGAAAAAGATCAAAAATGACAAAACAGACAGATGCCTCACCTCCATTCATTGCTCTGGGTATTAGGATGTGTTGGACCACAGTCACTCTGAACACAGAAAGCAAGCAAAAGGAAAAGGGTCAGGTATGCAAAAGAGGTACATTTGGTTCATGATACTGCAATGACTTAAGCAGATGACTTTACAAAGGAGTAGCTTTTGGGAAGGCAATGTCAGCATCCTTGAACACTGAAAATTTAAAATCCATGAGCACAGAAGCTAAAGAAATGATCAGACCTTTTCAGCCAGTCATCCAGAATGCAGTATTAATTTGCTGCTCTACCAAACCCTGAAATGCCATCCTTAATAGATAGGGAGTGATTTGCTAAGTTTGGTGTTATTTGCCTCTGGGATTTATAGAGATAACAGCAAGATGAGACAGAAGTAACACTTGAACCTATAATATCTTTTCTCTCTGAGCATTTGAAAGCACTTTATAAATAACAGTGATCTTTCACTGATGCACCGTATGCCAAGAACAAGATCAGCTCAGGAAGATGGACAAAGAACCACTGCTACTCTCCTGCTTAGCAAACGCAATAGGGAAGAAACAAGAACAACCTCTTCTATGACTGCTTTTCTTCACGAGTATTTGTTTTAGAGAACTCCCTGTAAAATGATTAAGAATAAATGATGCACAGAAATACTATTTTTCCTTATCATAGAAAAGATCTTCCCATTGGGCCGGTACTGGCACTCTACAACAGCAGTGCTTTCTATAATCCCCAAAGCTGCACTTTCGAGTTGCTGACACTAAGCAGAAGATCTGATTTGTTTCACGTAACAAAGACAGTATAATTTAAGTTGCCATGTGAATTGACAATTAATCCCACACACAAAGAGATATGCAATACCTTTTATTTAGCTTTGTGCACTGGAAGTGTTCACAATACTGAAAGCTACCAGTGAAGAAAAATACATATTGTGCCATTTCTTTGAACACAAAAGACATTCCTTTAGGCTGTGATTATCAGAATGGATGAGTCCATATAAAATATGTGCTTATTTTTATAGGTTTAAAGAAAACATCTGCAATGTAGCTGCATTTTTAGATCTTTTATCTTATTTGGCATTCACACAAATGTAGGGGTTAATGAATATCCAGTCTGCTAATGTATCTCAGAAGAAGCATTCTATTGTAGCAATGGAACCTCAGGAGATAGCTCAGTCACCTGTGAGCATACATGTGCAAGACTGAAGATCTCCATATTCACTCTCACAAGGGCTGCCTTTAGAAGACCTTCATTTGGGCAGTGGTTAGCCGGCATTTCTGAATGACCCAGTTCCTTTCTGAGGGATGATTCCTGAAATCACTTCATGCAGAGGAAGTGATCCTTATACCTTTAAAAACACTTTGAAAAGAACACCAAATTCAATACTGCATTTATCTGTCCAGATTTTCTGTGTTGGCTCATAAATGCCATACACTGAAAAGAAAGTTCATTCCTGACATGTCCTATCAAATAAGGGTTAATTACTTTTATGTTGGAAAAAATATCTAACAAGCCGCTTCAAAAGTCCTTCCACCAGTCCATTTCTTGCCTATTTTTACTTTAGGAATATTAGCCTTTGCCTACCCTTCCCACTGGCAGGAAGGGGAGGCAACAGGGAATCTCATAATGGGAACAGCCTGGTTGAATTGCCTTCTTGCTCTCCTTTGAGCAAAATCCTCTCTGAACTCATAGGAGGACAGGCTCTTCTCCTCAGATGTTCTGAGAGCTTCATTACATCATTTCCTCTCCTGGAGCAGTGCCAGTGTTTCCCTTTCTGCTTTCTTGAAAGGATATTCCCTATGTCTAGCCCCTCATGAGGGAGGTACTGTGCTGGGTGGGGAACAGCATGGCAGTGATCCACAGCCATAACCTGCATAGGTGCCCACAGCACTCTGCAGTGTCACAGGGAGCTTTTGTGGAGTGCAGATCCTTCCTGAATCCCGATTATCTTGCATGAAGCTTTGCAGAGAAGGAGCCCTCTGCCCCCTCATCATGCACAGACGCTCTGACTCACTGGACTCAGGATTCCCATCTGGATGTCTCTTTGAGAGATGGGTCCAAGCCAAGGAGTTAGTCTATTCTTAGCCCTATCTCCCATAAAGATAGTTTTCCCCACAAAAATCTTCCTTTCAGGCATCTCAGAGAACACCTGTCTCCAAGCAAATACAGCAGCAGTGTGAATCCTGTTCCCTGCTCATTTTAATGAGGTGTTAATATCAGAGGCTGACAGAGATTATGTAAGTGCTAACACTGCTAAGCAAAACTGTGGAAGAAACAAAAATAAATGGAAGTCAACTAAAGTGAACCCTATCACCACCAGTGCCAGCTGCAGGAGCAGGAATGGTACTTGGAGGCAGAAAAACATTTTTGCATTTATTGTGCCCCAGAAATGACGCAGCTGTCTGTCAGCTTTTCGACCAGCACCCTTTCATCTCTACCCCACTGCTCGGCCTGGTGACAGAGCCACAGAGCCACACACTGCCACCTCCTCTGCACCCCTGTTCCCTGATTCCTGCAGGAGAATGGCACCTGGCAGCAGCAGAGAAGCATCAAAGAGGGAAGCCAGAGGGGGCAGTGTACATTAAAAAACAGCCGCAGTTCCTCTGAAGCAGTACAGAACAAGATTGTGCAATCAGTGGCTTGTGCACCCATGTGATCTTGTCACTGCGAGCCAAAGTTTTCAGAGGGAACTGAAAGGAATGAAACACCCACTAGATTCTGCCTTGGATCATCTGAAAAGCTCAGCTGTTTCCCTCAGCCTCTTCTCTTCATATTTTACATTTGCTCATCATGCTATTTCTCCACGGAGCTCATGGGAAGCCAGGCTCATTGCCAGATCTGTTTGTACACAGTCCCAGGGTAGGCTTGGGTTACTGGCTAGCTTCCTTGTGTCCTGGCATTCCCTGCATCTTGGGGCAGTGAGCTTCCAGCAAAAGGCTGCTATGGCCAGGCAGGGTCAAGTAAGCACAGATGGGACCCGCTCTGGTTGTAAATGTTTCTGCAGGCTGCTACCCTCGCAGGGTGATGGAGAGCACCTGGAGAGGTGATGTTCTGCAGTTCCATAGGGTGGATAAAATATGAAGGCTGAAAGAGGAGAGAAAAAGAAAGGAGAAATCTTCCCTACTACATAGTTAAGACAAAGAAAAATAAGTCTGTACAAATAGGGGGAAATCACAGCAATACATATCTGTGTGTCTAGTGGTTCCTGTGCTGGGCTTGTGAGTAAGAATATCCAGATTCACTGAGTTTCTGGTCTCTTGGATCTGCGTGACAAATACCTGAGTCTTTCCCTTTCCCACGGGGGTACCTTACAGCTTACTCCAGCTTACGATGGGATCACTGGTTGTTGCTGTGTGTCAGCCAAGGTTATCCTGAGGGACTGTTTGCCATCCACACGTACTTCCTGTGAAAGCAGCAGTCAGTCAAGGTGCAGGGACACACGAGGGGCACAGGGAGGTTGCAGTGCTTGGGCAGCAGCTCCAAAGCAAAGTGACAGACTCCTGGAGAGAAATTAGCTCTTCCAGAACCTGATTCTTCTTTTCCTCATGCAGATGTCTCAAGATCAGTAAAAAAACATGCCTTCTTCTCTCTGACTACAGAGGGAGCCCAGCTGGCTATCTGAGACAAGAGATGTGGTAAGCACTGAAGTTAGGTGAAATTAATCCCTTTGCATCTTTAGAAATGAGACAGTTCCACGCAGGGCCTTGACATAGGGCCCTTACGTGTGGAGACAGCTCTGTGTGAGACACCTGTCTGTGCAACTTTATACCAATGTGCATGTGAAACATCCTTGAGATGATGTGAACAGTTCCCTTAATCCCACTGTGGGATAGCTGTAACACTATATCATTTCAGTACCTAAATCTGAGTGAAAACATCAGATTCCCCTTCAGTATTCACCAGGATATGCCCAGAATACTTTGGGAGGAGCTACAGAGCCTCCGTGTGACACTAGGCCTCTTCTAGAAGACAAGCATGTGCCACAATTTCTTGTCTCCTTTTTAGCACAAACTGCCCTTGATTAGTCATCGACCTGGTTTAGAAATTGTACTGCTACCATACAAGAAGGGTGTAAGTATTTAAATATAATAGGCTGCGATCATTTTAAAACTGGCCTAGATCTAAGCCCACAGGGGGCAATAACTAATTTGTTGGAAGTTGTAACTTCTAAATAGATCTAGCTGGGACCTCTCCAGAGTTCAGCTGTGGGCTTCACTGTTCGGGCACTGAACCTGAGCTGAGTACCCTGACTGTTCCACAGCTCTTTGTGACAAATCAAGGCCCATCTGGGGCGCAGCAGAGCAGAGCTTCCCAATGGGCATCCTTGCCCATGAGAACCATGAAGCACATAACGGGGGGCAAAGAACTACGTTTTTGACTCCAAAATCATTGAAAAACTGCATTTTTGCACAATCTGGAGTCAAAATCATATGCAGCTCCATGGTTTTGGCTATGTTTTGCCTTGGGTTTTTTCCAGCTAACTTCAGTAGTCGCTGATCCAAAAGGTAGGAGTAAGTAAAGTCACCGCATGTTTTAAACCTTCTATAATGGAATATCTTGTGCAGAATGCGAATCCTGTTTTTAATGTCATAAGTGCTTCCCACCTTTCACTTCTTCAGCTTTGGCAAAGTACATCTCAGAACTAAATATTGGCCTTTTATCAGCAAGTGTAGCACTGTCAAGCAAATAGATATGTCTATCTGTGGTGAGTTTGTTTGCATTACCAGATACTACTTCTTCACATTAGCTGGTACTCCTGCGGCCTCTCAACCAGGAAATTACAGGTGCTGTCTCTGTATAAATACTGAACAAAAATTTGGCTGATGGTTGATGGCACTTAGGTGCTGCTGAACTAAAAGTGTCGCTGTTCAGATGGTACTGAGATTTCCTTGCCCATCTCTGATATCTGCTGAAGTGGAAATCAGCCATTGCCTCAGGCTCTTTTTCAGATTTCATCTCCTTCAAATCTCATCTCTTTCCTCTCCAAAAAAGATTCTAATGAAAGCTTTGAGTGAGGGTGTTATTGCTACTGTATTTGCCTTCAAAATCACATTGCCATTTCTATATCATACTGTAAGTGCTATGAAACAATGGTAAAAGGAACAGCAAGTGCTAGTGGTGCTGAATTCTAGGATCATCTTTATTCATCACAGACAATAATAAGACATTCACTCTGAATCCAGTGCTATGCAGCTGACTGAACACCCAAATGGAGGTGAAGCTCACCTGTAAAAATATCAAGTACAACCTATTTGCTAACCACCTTTCTTCCATCAAATGAAATAAAAAATGTTTTAGTTCATGCCACTTCCTCACAGCACAGTCAGTATTGCAAAGTCTACAATCACTATCATAGAATGATGATCATCATATCATAATGATATCATCATTATTCATAATGAATTCCACATTCCCCTAGATCCTGCTCATTAGAACTGTATCATGCTCTTTCTTGCCTGGAGGATAGAAATAATGTTCAAATCTTGAACATCTCCCCCAGGACTGGAGAGCAGGAGGGATGTGGCTTGCTTTGCATGCAGATAGGGTTAATTTTTTCCTCCTTCCTGCATTCTTTCGTGCAGTCATCCCAAGGGGAAGTGTCATATTACCTCACCTTTCATTCCTAGGTTTCTAAGTTAGACCTGGATTTGAATTTCTCTGGCATTAGAGGAGTTGCGTTCAGTATTCTTGTTTGGATCCATCTTGCAATGGAAGGTGATACATTCATAAGAAGGGAGTTTGATTTGCTTATTCCAGTTCCAGCTCATCTCATTTTGAGCAAATCCTGATGTTTGGTCTCCCCGCCTTTTGTGCAGCTGTGGAATATACTGAGACAAATCACTGCCTTAAAGAGGAAATAAAGCATTGCCTTCCCATGGGAGGATTTCTGAAGACAGAAAGACAGGGTAGCTAGCACTGCAGCCTTGCCCTGGCTTGTCTACACATGAAAGTTGCTTTAGAATAAGCTAAGGATTGAATGTAAAGCAGGATAGGCATTCCACAACTGCTGCGTGTGTTGCTGAGACCTCAGCAGAAGCAAAGAATCAGAGTAGCTGCATGCTGAATCAGTGGGACTGCCCTGAGTCTTCTTTAGCTATACCCAACAGAAAGAAACAGGCAAGGGTTTTGAGGACTTTGTATGCAGGATAATAGACACAAAAACAGAGTGAATTGCTTCAGACTTGTCAGAATTAAATAAATAATTGGGTTGGTTTTTTTTTTTTCCCCTGACCATAAAATTGAAGCAATGAGATGTCTCCAGGACTTCTTTCCTTCACCTTTCAAGACCTTGTCTTGTAGTAATATGAGACAGCAAGAAGAAAATGCAGCTTCAGACCACTTTGTTCTTCTCTGGATAGCTTCATTTTCCCTTCTCCCCCTCCATCCCTCTCTGCTGTCTGCTGCAAAACAGGAGCTAGGCAGCCACATGGACACAAACCCCATCTTGACAATGCTGGTTCCTGGCCTTTCCCAGTGCCACCTCTGCCTCTTGCAGCAGCGGGTATCTTTTCTGACAATAGATTCTGGCAGTTGGACTGCCTGAACTGTGAGACTCCCACTAACACATCCAATTGGCTGATAGTAACACCCAAATGTAATGCTCCTTATTGTACCCTTGATTGCTTGCTTTGGTTAAAACTCTCCTGTGTTAACATTGTTCTGCTGCATACCACAGAAGCAACACTTGGAAGTGACACCTGCTGGTCTTATTTGGCATTAATCAAAGCCATAGGGGCAGAATGGGCCTTATGTACTGGGACTGTGAGGGGAAGAGCAGGGACTCTTTGTGGCCTCTGCACATTGCTGCCATGTAAACAATAAGCCAGCATCCCTGCAGTAATGTGGACTGGGTAGGCCATGACCTGGATTTGCCACAGCCTCATGCTCCTTGAATGGAATAGTTTTCCTCAGTTACCTCCTATCCAGAACTTGCTAGAAAACGTCATGTACTTCCATAGGGAGAGGGCAACACCAGAAATATCTCATGGGGCAGGTGAAGAGGGAAGGAAAACACACCGCTCTAGCACTTAAACCGATTTTATTTAAGTGTATGACAGCAATCTGAAAGCACTGTTTTCACCCTTTGTAACTCCTAGAATGAGCTACAAAGACAGGTCCTCACACGTACCAAGGTCACTGCTCAGTGCCCTTCTCCTCCTGAAAATGGGATGGCCATCACATCACCTTCCTGGTCTCCTCCCCTCTCAGGTCAATGCTCTGCTCACCAGCCTAGCCTGCCATGTCCTGGTGCCCACCAGCTGCTCCAGCCCCTTGTGCTGCCCTTGGTTGGCAGTGGGCTATGACCTTCCCAGTTCAAGGCTGGGGAAGCTTTTGGAAGGTCAGGAGGCCATAATGGCAGCTAGAACCACTTGCACCCTACCAGGTCTCATTCTTCCAGGCCGGCCCTCAGCATGACATTGTATTTCATGGCTCAGACTGCCAATTAACCCAATTAATCAACACTCCATTGAGGTGTTAATGAGGGCTCTCCAAGTTCTTGTTTGATGGTGTGCTCTGCTTCTGTGAGGGAAGCAGCATTGCCTGCCCACAGTGGATGAACACCCTCGGTTCTGCCCAACTTCACAGATTACTGAGTTTTTGCTTTCGCCCAATGGATAAAGAGCCAGAAGATCTGTGGCTGCTCTGGACTGAGAACTTTTTTACCCCTCATGGTAAAAGTGAAAGCCAGCAAAGAAACAAAACATGGGAGCTGGGCATAATGGCAGAAGACATGTTTTATTTTGGAGAGATAAGCTGATTTTCACTAAAATAAGTTAGGTAAGACTTGAAAGGAAAGGGTTTTTTGATGTGAAAAAAATAAGGTTTTATTTCGCATGTGTTGAAATACAGTGTTTTCAGAAAGGTGGCTGCTGAAACTAGTAAAATTTAGTGAATTTAGCACAGACTTAAATATGTTTTTAACAACCCCACCATGCTCTGCTGGCCCCTGCAGTGTGATGGACTCCCCATTCAGCTGAAATAAACTCAATTTATACCCCCTAAATTTAGGAAAAAGGAAATATTTCCCTTGTATTGAAAAGGATGTACTGCTTTGTCTTCCCTAGAGTATGATCAGAGTCTAATGAACAAATAATACCTTAGAAGTGTTTTTGACATCCTCTTCTATTCTGGGACGATGGACTCCAAGGCTATGTCTTTACTGTGAAAAAATTACGTCTAAATACAGCAATAAGATTCAAGTTCAGACAGGCTTTCCTGCTGTTCTGCCACAAAGTGACTAACGAAGCAGAGGTTGCGTTCAATTTTTACAGTCTTTGCAGAATGTCATTTAAACATTATTTTGGGCTTCCAGGGAGAAGCTGCATTGTATTACCTGGGCCTCCTTGAGTGAAGCATCTCCAGTAGTGAGCAACAGAGTGAAAACTGTATTTAAACAGACATAACATCTTTGAAGAGAGATGAAATAAAAGCACAGTAAATCACATCAGGTTGCTGAGTGTGAACAACAAACACTCCCAACACCTCTCGCTCAGTATGCTGGCAGTTGTCCTGATACATTCTCTTCTAGCCAGCTGTTCTCTCTGCAGCAGGCAGCTCCTCATCTCTCCTCTCACTGCTTTCCCAGGTACTTTTCCTCCGCTCAGGAGAATGCAGCCATTGAACATGCTGATATCTTGTTTCTGTTTTCTGTAGGAAGAATGCAATTCTTTAGTCAAACACATCAATTCTATAGAGGTAAAGCTTCAAAAACAGACATACACACAGTGCTCCAGTGAAGAGTTACCATCTGCCCTCCCCTCTCCTCCTCCTCCTCAAAGGAAGGAAGAAAGAAATTTCACAGGAGCTTAGCTCTTCGTTACCTGCTAGCTCTGACATTCATGAGATTCCCTGCAGGAATTTTCTTGCTATCCAGGCAGGATGAACACCCACAAAAATTGGCAAGGAGATGACTTTTAACTTGTTTTCAAAAGCTGACTCTATTTCAAATAGACAGTGTCTCTCTGGTATCAAATTTTGGTTTTGCTTTCTCCTGAAAAATAGAAAAGGCAAGAAGCTATCCTACTGGTTGCCTTGAATACTAGCAGAAATATGATGTTTCAAGGATCAAAAGGAAGACAACTTTACCTGTCAAAGCCTGAGGATGAAGCTCTGTGTTTGCCTGGTAACATCTTCTAGCTGAGTGTCCTGAAAACCCAAGGTAGAGTTTGCTTTCTGTATAGTCTGCTCCCCTGCCACTATTCCAGAAACATAGGCTGCCTACAGCAGGGAACACCCAAATGGCAAATTCAGAGCTCAGCCATTGTGCCAGGAGAGAGCTAGTGTTGCTACATCAGTCGTTAGTGTGCAGAGTTACACATCCAGATTATATTTTCATGAAGTTGACTCTAGATGCAGAAGGAGAAAGAAAAAAACAACACACACACACAAAAAAAGCCCCCCCAGTAATTTAGCTGGAATAGTTTGGTTTTTTTTAGATTGAGAAAAGTTATACCAACTCCCATTAGAAAAAGAGAAAGACTCCACCTTCCTTCAGCCAGTGTACGTTGAGTGAGGGAATTCACTTGCTTTGCAGAACTGTACAGGCAGTACAAGCCAAGACTTGAGACAGACTTGACAGATGACTGAGAGCAGAGAAGCAGCTGGGAAAGAAAGGACTGCTGTAGAAGTGTGACTGAAGGGTTACTCAGCATAGGAGGGTACACGTATTCTCCACCAGTATTAATGTCAACAAGTTTTCATTTGTTAGTTTAGGATATGGACATTACCAAGAGTTGCACAGTCTTAGAAAGGTTACTTTTGGGCTTGAGTAACTCAACAGATGTGAATTTTGGAGAGGAATGAGGTTATATGTTGGCACATGGGAAATAGTATGTTTGGGAGACATCAACCCAGATCTACTTGAACCTCGTGGAAAAACAAAACTTGCTGTACAGTTCATACACTGCTGATAAGGAATTTGTTTCTTTAGCATGGCCCCTGTCGCAAACTCAGCAAACAAAACACAGGGAGGAACTTGTGCCCAACACAAGTACACTACTGAGGCTTTCATTGCTTACTGCAAATTTTCCATAGCTCGAAGAAATAGTTGCAATCTATTGCATCAAAAGGAGTGCAATTTACATTGGAAAGTAAGAATAAAATGTTTATTCCAGGGAATTATCTTGATGCCACTTACTACCTTGAAGATGAAGAAAAATATCACTACCTTCTAGTCATAAGCAATAATTACCAACAGCTCATCAACTTTAGTATCTCCCAATGCAGACAGGAAAACTGGCTGCTGTCTCTACTGTCTGCAAGTACAGAACACAAATAAAGTCCTGAATATTGGCAACAGTGGGAGGGAGAGAATTCTGATGTTCCCACAGATACACACTTTCCAATGCAGTGCAGGAATCAGTTACCTTCCAGCACCCTGCCCTGATGAAGATTTCTTATAGGCCACGTATGAGGCTTTTACTTATGTTAGAAAATTATGCATTTTGACAATCTTACTTCAGATTCAAGATGGATTAAAAAGTGGCTTCTCAGTACATGGTCTGGCAACAGGAAGAGACTCCTTCACTTTCCTGCACCTACTATGAAATGTTGGACCCAAACTCCAAATCCACATACACCTCTAACGGTAAAAATCTGCATTTCAGTATCTGCTGAGAATCCATGTAGAACAGCAGAAGTTTTGCTAATAGCCGAGCACACAAATTCCCTGCTGGATGGAGAAACATTTCATACCAGCAAATGGAGACCTGCGGCCGATACAGTTGAACCATCTTTTTAACAAACGTGAGCTATCTAGCCAGAAGGCTCTCTTGCTTGTATATGTTGTGTCTACTTTGACTGTGGGTTCCAGGAGAGGTGCCAGCAAATCTGTGTCAGTGAGAATACTGATTTTCCTGCTCCTGAGCCAGTGGGGCTGTGCCAGGAAATCTTGGTGCTCAGGTCCTGCCTACCACGGTCTCAGTCCACTTCCACTGCTCTCTGAGCAGGCTTTACAATGAGTGATGTGCAATGTCTCACCTCAGGCAACTCATCAAAGCTTCCCTCAGATTGATGGAGCTGCTGGGAAAACCAGCATTCTGCAAATTAGACACCGACTGTAAGGAACAGTGTTCCTCAGTAACAGACATGACAAATGCTATGAGTAATGACAGATCCATGTGTTAGCAGTACCTGATATCAGCCACCTACTGGCTCGTTTCTTCTTTTGATAGAGGCTTTTCTCCTGTGGTTATATACGAGATGTACATTTCACATGTGAAGGTAGTTGTCTCTGCAGAAGCAAAAGGAGTAAAAGGTAGAAGCTGTAGGGTCCTGACTGCAACTGTGAGACAGATTTGGCATTGACCATCAAGTTCTTTGCCTCAGTTTCCCCATTCATAGTATGAATATCTGTGTTGTAATCATGCTGCTAGGCAGAGTTCATTCTCACACGGTGATGCTTTGGAGATGCCAAGCATCCCAGCAGGTACCAGTACCATCAGTGTACCAACGTTTCTACACAGTGAACAAAAGCAGGCACAGATGCTAGCATAATGTTATGTATTTTGGTACAAAATGAAATACAAATCTTGCCTTCTGTCCCTAGATTTCTTGTCAAACATTCATTGCTTCACATGCTGAAGCAGTTAGCAATACAAAGCATATTTCTCTCCTACTTTATTTTATTCTTTGAACAGAACTCTGCATAAAAAAAAAGTGAAGAACCATGATTGAATCTTAATACAAAAAAAGGGCTTAAGTTACATTCTCCTGGGATCATCTGTAGCAAAGCATAATAAGTTTCTCAATATCTGACCTAATTATATCTGTCCTTCTAAGTTTTGTTTCCCATAAGAGCTGAATGTCTATGGTTAAAAATAACGTTTGAAACTCCTCCAAGTTCCAACAGAACTTTTTCAGCCTCTCTCAAATTTAATATCTATTTTAAAGGTTTAATTTTTCACCCAACATTAAAAGTTACGATTTTGAGACTGGCATTCTACTCTATTATCTGGCTCCTATCAAATCCTTTGGTTAGATAAACTCAAAAAATAATAATTATATTACACATGTTTATTTCATCGTGTTGGAGAAACACTGCCACTGTTGAAACAAGTGACATGGAGGCGTGGAAGGAAGGATGACTCCGTGATTGAAAAGAGATTGGCTGTGCTACAAATTACATCTCCTGGGTCACACTGAGGTCTCTGCCACACAGCGTCAGGCGATTCTGTGATGGCTGTTGGCATGGTTTGTCCCTGGCCAGGAATGACTGAGGGTGACGCAGGTCCAGGCCCCTGCAACCTGTCAGTTCTGCTTAGAGCTCCCTATATCCATGCAAAAACTGCTGAAATTCGGATGTTAGAATCCTTTGCACACTTCTCTTTCTGCTGGCCCTGTTACTGGGGGGCTGGCACAGACCCAGGACTGGGGTGCCCAGAGTTAGGATCTACCTCAGGGGACAGCCAGACACTCTGGGGGTACTGAGAGCCCAGAGGCAAAGCATTCACCCTGCTGACCAGCACCACAAGGCTGAATTCCTAGCATCTGCCAGGAGCAGTGAAATCAGGTACAATGTGTTTAAGAATACAAGCAAAATTATAACTAATCCTGCTGAATTCCCAATGGGTTGTTAATAAATAACATTACACAGCAGCCTTCCATGTGAAGAGGACAGGAAGGAAAGCAGCCTGCAAACAGAGATCCAGGTAGGATTTCTGCACGGAAGATTCAAGTTGTGCTTTCTGTGTTAGAAGACTTTTTTGGCTTGCAAGGATGTGGAAGGAGAATTTGGAGATGAGAGTGAGCACTGCAGTCCCAGGCCTTGCCCAATGGTAGGAGTCCTGCACACGTCACCCTGCACTGGCCAGAAAGACTTATCTCAGGGCTTCATACAAGGCACTGCCTGGCCATGGCACATGCGGGGACAGAGCTGCCTATGCACAGCTCGGCTCTCAGAACAGCCAGCACCATCTGTAATTGCCCAGACTCCTGCTTCGGGGGTCTGATGGCCTTAAGTGTCACAGCACACAAATGGGAACTGTAGGAAGAAATAGAGCAATGCGAGACTCGATGTGATTTCAAAGATATGCGAGCCTGGTGTTTTCCCTAGTTTGTAATGTAGGTTCAAGGCCGGGGCAGGCTGTCTGAATCCTCAGAAGAGGCAGTTTGCTGTGTGAGGGCTGTGCAGAGGGGCAGCAGCTCCTCAGCAGATTCTGCAGTGAGGAGGCCAGTCCCGTGAGCTGCTAGTGAAATCCCTGTGGGCTGAGCTGGGCTGAGCACTCCAATCTCACCGACCTTGGTGTAACCAAGAGGCCCGACTGCATGTGCGGAATGCAGCTTTGAGCTCGGCATCCTAATTTAGCAGAAGCATCTGACTTTTCCCTAAGAACTCAGAAGATAGACAGGGCCATACCTTTGCTGTGCACTGCCTGAGGACAGCATGTGGCTGTGAGTCCCCAGCATCAGGAGCCACCCACATTTGGCCATGGGGAATTGGGGCAGAGCCACCTCCAGGCTCTCAGGAGCTCCAGCAACTGAAAGTTGCTAGCTAGGGGACAAGGGGACAGGCTCAGGCTGCTCCTGCCACAGGAAAGGGGAAGGAAGGGCAGCACTGAGGCGGAAAACCAGGCCTGCTGCCTCTGCTGCAGATAGGAAGGGAGAAGGCAGAAGTACTGCTGTGGGATGGGGCCCTGCTTTTGCCCCACACAGCAGCCGCTGCCCAGGCTGTCAGCGCTCCTCCTCCAGCAAAACCATGGTGTTACTGCTGAAAGTCTGGCTCATACCATGGAGCCCTCCTGCTCATCCCAGTGGTAGCATCTCATGGCGTTTTGTCCCTGGAACAGGAAACACTGAGCAGAGGAGGGGAGAAAGTCATGCAGCAAAGAGAGGAGTTCCTGATATGGGGTAGCAGCTGCTGCAGTCTGGGGCCAGAACATGTCAGTAACGCAAGGGAGAGACTCTGCAGGTGTAATACACACAAAGTGCCTCCACTGTCTGTTTTCTAGCTGTTCTCTGTGGGCAAGGTGCTGAACTGAGTTTTTTGACTTTTACTCATCTCTTTGGTTTGAAGAGTAAAGCAGAAATTAAGGATCCCAGGCACTTCTTAAAGTTTAAATAGCCTTGATTTTGTAAAACTCTTCTTTTTCACGTAGATGTTTTCTGATAAAAGGCTGGTTTGTGAGCACTGAACACAAGACATTCTTTGATGATATATCACAACCACTTTGGGAAGCAATAGACGCGAAAACTGCTATTATAGAAAAGCCAGTATAGACCTATCTTGATATAAGAGGGCTACAATTTTACTATTAGGCATTCCATATTGAGCAGGAACTAAGGAGAGGGCACTTTTTTCCATAAAATTTTGACATTTCCAAAAGCAGGACAGTCTTACGTGACGATGCTGATCTGCAGCAATAGATGCACACAAACGTTCACTTGCTTCTAGCAGGAATGTCAGAAACTCATTTCTAAATTGGGCACTTGCACCTGCATGTGTAATATTCCAAACATAGTAGGCATTTCTGCCTGTTTTCCTATGTTTGACTTCAAAAATCTGTTCCTCACTAGATTGAACTCAATTACTTCCCAAATATCCTCTTAAATCCCAGTTTTCTTGTGATGTTCATCGAGGATTTCTGAAGGATCAGTTCCATTGTTATGTTTTCCAATATTATTTGTTTTAATTGTTCCATAACATTTTTCTGTTCTCCCTTTCATTTCTATTTGATCCTCCAGTAAACTTTTATAATCCTGATATGCTGTTTTCATAGTTTCTCCAACAATCTCTTTGAAGAGACCAGACAAGCTAGACCATCCCTGGAGTGATGTAAAACATTTCCCTAATGTGGACATTACAAGTGCCAAGAAATTCCTGCCTTAGTGTGAGCATTTCCATCCTGCATTCACATACATCAGCAGCAGTCAGGAAGCAGTCTGCCCTCACTGGAGACTCCTCGCTCCCATAGAGGCATTCTTGTCCCTCGAGGTCACGGCATCTGCCTCTGCCAGTCCCAGCAAAGGGCTCTCCACACCCAGATGTCACCTGCCAAGAGCCCATCAGAACAGATTCTTTTCAGCAACCTATGAAACAATTGGGATAGCCGCTCTTGGTTTATTTTTGTGGCTAAATAGTGTCCAGATGCCTCTTTTCAAAGAATGGTATTCTTTTTATTTGGTGTCCAGAGAACCCAAGCAAGACCAAAGCTAAGGAGGTCTAAGCAGAGAGGCATAGAAATGGGATCCTCTCCCATAGCAATCCTGGATTTCCAGCAGAGCTGCTCCTCAGTTGCTATAACAGCACTTACACAATTACTGCTCCTCTACTCCACCCTCTAAGGAGATTGCAGCCACCTGAGCTCAGCACCCTGCCTCCCTCATGTGCAAGGGCTGCGCGCAGAGCAAAGGGGTAGTGTTGTGCCGTGGGGATAGGGAGAGCCATACAGATCCCCTTCCTGGGCAGGCACCTCTCTTCCTTCCCTCTCGAGAGGAGAAGAGAGAGTATCAGGCAGGGCACACTGCAGTGGTGTCTCGACACACAGTCAAGATGTGAAAGCAGATGTAAGGCCTTGCAGCCCATCACACAGCTGGCTGGGAGACAGGGGTCTGCTCACGGTGCCCTTTGCAGCCCACCGACCCTATGCAGAACAGGGGTCCTCCTGTTTCCAGCTGCCGTGGGTTTGGCTGAAGGGAATGAAGATTTGTTCTCCTACCTCTATTTGTGAGAGCATTCAAACACAAAAGTTAAAGCCAGGCTTATCCTCTCTTTTCTTTACATAAAAGCTCCCACTCAAAGCAGACGTGTTCTGCAAACTATTATCTTCTATATTGTTCAGAGTGGTTCTAATTTTTCCCACGTTGCTCAAAGCTCTATCCTCAGGTGACTGTTCTCTGAGCAGCTCTTCTGCAGCTCTGCTTTACTTTTCAAATAAGATTTATCCATTAAAAAACAATTCCACCGCTTTTTGCAGCTATCATTTTGTCACATATGGATTTATTCAATAAATGCTTTTAATAGCAACATTTCTAGGCTTTGTTTGTTGAGAGCTGTCAGGCTTTTACAAGCCAGGGTTGGCACAGGAGCTGAATAGCCTCTTTGTACCCAGGAGAGTTCCCTGCTGGTCATGACAGAGGTCCTGCACACACAACTAAATGAAAGGAAATTAAAAATATGAGTATCTACATAATTCACAGCCGGTAAATGGTGCAGAATATCAGGCTTTCAGCAACATCCGGACCTCAACAGATCTTTTAATAAAAGCTGAGATGCGGGATTTTAATCTGCAATTCCAAGATTCACCCAAAGATCTAAAAGCCTAACAGAAGTATGGGGGGGGGAGAACTATATAAAGGCCATCAGGAACAGTAAATTCAGCCTATCCAAGGGCACTGGGAAATAACAGCTGACAGGACAGAAAGGAGAGGTCAAGACCAGTATGCCAAAAATCTTGGGTTCCTGGGTCAGCCTGGAGTCAGGCAGCACAGCACTGCTCCTGTCCATCTGCCACCTGCTCGGAGCACGGGTCTGCAGCACTCTGGTCTCAGTGCGTGTGGCACCCACCCTGGCAGGAGCTCACGCACGTGCCTGCTGAGGAGCTGTAAAAGAAGGTTGCTGTGAAAGGGACCAGTCTCTTCCTTTGCTCTGTTTTCCCCATCCCTTGCTTTTTCTGAGTTCTTCAGATGACCGTTGCTAAATCCTTGGCCCAAATTCTCCTCCTTGAAAGTGGTGCAGCACTAAGTTTTGCTACGGTGAAATGAAAAGAGAAAAGAGAATGTATTGCCTAACACACTTTTGTAGGTTTCCAAAAATTATAAACTGCTTCTGGTGCCTCTTTGGCCTTCCTTCAATGAAACGTTTAATACATTCAGACATCAGGAGGATCTCTTTTTGCTCCTCATCCTCCATAGTCCCCCTCAGTCCCTCAAGGACTTACTAATTACATTCTCTCAGTACCCTGTTATCTCCCCCTGACTATCTCTCTCTTCTGTGCTGCAGCTTGTGTACATTGTCGAGAGGAATCAGAGAGAGCAAAGAACCAAATAAAAAGAACCCTCCAGGAATACAGCGTTCGATTATACAAAGAAAACCCACAGTCAGATTGCTCATCTTTATTTCCCAGAGGATGCCTCAAATGTCTTTGTTCCTTGGCTTTTTTAAAAAGAATTTCCTTTTCTGGTAAAATCATTTTACCTGTGACTCCAGGCCGGGCTTTTGGTCACATTTACCCATTCTCCCATTACAGTTGTCACACCTCATTCTGCCTCTAACAAACAGCTTTGGGTTGCTTTATGCCCAGGCTCCAGGACCTTCCTTCCATCAGCTTTGGAGTTCCGGGGGGAGCCTAGCTTCACACAGCAGGTTTTTTTCACCAATGACAAAGTGCCATAAATGCATTCCTGCTGATAAAAGTGATGATGAGATCCCCAGAGAGGTCAGGAAAGGAACGAGCATGGGGCCCAAAGTCCCCTCTCATCTCTCACAGTACTCTACCTGCTTCACAGACAAAGAGCACCTTCTGCTCCCAGGGTTCAGCCAGAGCCATCCTCCTCAGTGCCAAAGTTAATATAAAGAACTGCATAACTCTCAGACATATAAACGAGAAGTACAGTAGCATACGTAATTCACCACGCATTACAAGCTGCTTTCCTGAAATCCACAATTCCTATTACTCAAATCATGTTATATGTGTTTTGATATGTACAGTATTTTGCTTTCATGTAAAAGCTGTAAAATGGAAGCAAAAAATCTATCTACTTTTTGCTGGGAATCTGATCTTACCTCTGGTTTGCTGTCCTCCCAGCTGTCTGGGAATTGTATTGTTTACATTGGAGCTCTTCCAAGATTAATGGCATCATCTGTACAGTTTTAAATGCCTAATCTTGCTAAATCTCTTTGTATTGAGAATTGATTATGCCTGATCTTCATTATTTTAATTGTTTAATGTATTATAATTAAGGCTCAATTAGACCCAACAGATCTCAATTCAGCTTTCCGTCACATCCATCTGCAAGCTGCAGGAAGCACAAGACAAGAAGGGTTGATCCCATGCTGGTTGTTCATTCCAGAGACCAGGTACTATTTTTTGCCACTGACTTATGTTTAACTGCAGGCAAGTCATCTATCTTTCTGCTTCTCCAGGGGCTCCAGCTTGCTGTGCTGCCAGCCTAACTGGGTCTCGGTACAGGCTGACATCTTTACACACAGTGTTATGGCAATTACAATGACAACCCACAGCCCTCCCCGTATGCAGCTGCCGGCTAACTGGAGCAGGCTCCTGTTTACGTGCAATACAGGAAGAAAGACCCCAGACACGGAAGCTTCTAAGTATGCATGTAGCCTCAGCATTAAGCACAGACACCTCCCTTCCCTTCCCACCCACCTCTTACCTAGTTCTGGAAAGATTTTGGTGCAGGCACGTGTAGACGGATCCCTTCTGCCTTCCATGAATGATGCAGCCCCATCAGAGCCACACCGGCCATACCCTGAGCATGCTACTGCTGCCAGGTCCGCTGTACAAAGTCAGTGGTGCAGCCTCAGTCCTGCTGCAACCTGGCACCAGGGAGAGAGCCCCTCTTTGTCTGGAGTTAAGAGCCAGACGCTTCTTCTGAAGTGAGCTGGGAGAAGAGCAAGTGCAAGAGCAACATTTTCCTTTCAAACAGTGAAGGAATTCCATAGAATTGTAAATTCATAGAATGGCTTAGGCTGGAAGGGACTCAAAGACCCTCCAGTTCCAATCTCCTACTGCGGGCAGGGTTGTCACCCACTAGATGAGGTTGCCCAGGGCCCCATTCTGCCTGGCCTTAGATGCCTTCAGAAAGTTGCCTGTCTTCTCTTCCCTATTACCTTAACTCAGCTCTTCAACGGGCGTTTACCCAGAATGTGTTAGACCCAGATTCAATTCACTCCATCTTACAGAAGAGAAATCCATTTCTATAGGGATATTGATACTGGGCTCCATAAGGAGACCTTTAGCTAAAATCTGATAGGGTTCTGCGCTCAAGTTGTAACAGGGGAGGTTTAGGTTGGATATCGGGAAAAAACTATTATCAGAAAAAGTAGCGAGGCATTGGCATAGGCTGCCCAGGGAGGTGGTGGAGTCGCCATCCGTGGAGGTGTTCAAGAGATGTGGAGATGTGGCACTGAGTGATGTGGTCAGTGGGCACGGTAGGAATGGGTCAATGGTTGGATGAGGTGACCTTACTGGTCTTTCCCAAACCAAATGATTCTATTATTATTATATTTGTACAAAAATGAACAGCAGAATATCGATTGCTGAGATCAATCATGGATGCTGGCCAGGGTCACAACCTCGTGGTGTCTCATCCAGTGAATACTATTGTGCAAATCAAATAAGCTCTGGTTAACTTTCCAAGGAATATCAGCGTTCCATAGCACCTTCCTAGAATCAGTGAACAGTATGGAGAAAGACTGAAACCAACATACAGATAACAAATCAAGCCTTAATTCATCATAAAAACAAGATGGGATAAGACAAAGAAATGCAGAAATCTGTCACTTTCACCTCCACACAAAAAACACACATGGTAGTACCTCCCCACCCTGATAAAAGGTGTTCCCTTCAGTACTGCAGCCAGCACAGTGTGTGAGGCTGCTCACTTGAGGAACGTGTGCTCCAGAGAAGATGCAAGAGGTGTGTTGCTGGAGGAGCACATGCACTTGATTCAGAAAAAAAGCACACACAGTGAATGGGTAAGTAACAGAATGAGCACCTGCTAGCTCTGCACTGCTCACAGGCCCTGTTTTTGCAATATCAGTGCAGACTCATCAGTCAGCCTTCTCTGAAAACATTTCAGAGAGATTCATTGAAAATTCTCCCCTCAAATTGCAAACAAGAAGAGCATCTTTTTGTTTCAAAGGAAGCCCTTTGAAAAGCCACAGAAAAGGAAGATTTTTAGCAAACATGGAGATACAATTTCCATCAAAATTTACAATTTTAAGGCTCTAGAAGAAAAAATGAATGAAAGAATAAATAAATAAATAAATAATATGACTTCTTTAAATCCTTTCAAACATTTATAGATAAATAATTTATTAGAAAAACTGAATCAAAATAATATACTGCATATTTTCATAGCCTCATTTGGGGATCCTTTTCTATTCCCCAAATATCACATAGGGTCACTTTTTAGGTAGAGAAACATTTTTTTATTTTTGTAATTTATTTTTTTCTCTGAAGAAGGGGCAGTTTTAAATTACACGCATGACAGACTCCTAAATTTGAACTGGTTTTCAGAACTGCAAAACATAATCGGAGAGTTTGCAGCAGTGAGGCCAGCAGTTCACACAGCCAGCCCTGAGCACAAGCCTGCCGATGAGTTGCTCTTTGTTCTGCTGTCGGCAGAGCTGCTCAGCATTTCTGACTCAGGTGGGCAGAACGCCGCACACCCCAGTAGCCATGACCACAGACTGGGAGGGACCCAGAGGGAGCTATTGTTGCCAAGGGAGCATTTGTCAGAGCAAGAAGGCTGGCTGAGGAAGGGAGGAGCAGCCCAAAAGCACCCAGCGACGCTGGTCTGTGGGAGGAAGATCATGGGGGGGGAGGGGGAGTTTTTGGTTGATGCATAAACACCAAGGCATAGAAAAAGGGAGCTGAATGGGGCATATAGCCAAATGCATGTTTTGCAGAGCTCTCTGAACATCCCCCTTGAGCTGCTGTTTCTTAGGTGAGGTCACCTTGGAGAGGTGACAATCCAGAGATGTAAACTGTTCTGTGAATGCAGGAGTGGTGCCAGGGGCTGTGTGAGAAGGGCATGCCTAGCAAACTCCCAAATCCCACACTGCGCAAGTGGCAGTAAAGGTCTTCAACGGACAGCTCAGGTGCAGGGACGGCAGCCTATTTTCTCCCCGAGAATCTGGAGGAAAAGCCTTCCCCAACCTTGTGTCTGCCTGTTTCAGGGGAAGGTCTGGCATTGCAGACCACGTACATGTGCACCAAGAGCTTAAATCTTTCAGAAGAAATCAAACTCTTAACCACGTTTGTTTCATCACCACCTGTATCTGTAGGAGACAAAATAACCAGCCTGGAGAACAACTTGTTTTGTCAAACAATCATAGAATCCTTAGATTTGGAAGGGACCTCTGAAGGCCATCTAGTCCAACTCCCCTGCAGTGAACAGGGACACCACAGCCAGATCAGGTTGCCCAGGGCCTGATCCAGCCCCATTTTGAAAGTCTCCAGGAATGGGGCATCAACCAACACCTCTGGGCAAATAGTTCCAGTGCCTCACCACCCTCACTTTTTCCTTACATCTAACCAAAATTTACCCCCTTTGAGCATGAAGCCATTTTCCCTTGTTCTATCACCACGCTCTGACTTGGTGGTAATAGCTGTATGTTTGGTGCTAAATACAGCTGTAGCATAGACAGCACTGACTCGTGGACTCAAGTACGCTCCACAGAGCACAGAACCTCCTGCCTGAACATAGCTCTTCCAAATATCTACCATGTTATGATCTGCTTATTAACTCCCCCATGTGCCTCTGCTTTCTGGTAGCTCACAGGATGCAGTACAGCTCTTTCCATCCTGTAAGATCATCTACGGAGTTCATCTGTAGTTGTGATTTTTACTACTTCTTTTTACGCAGCTGAATTCTGAAGCTAAAAATGCTTCAGACTTCTTTTATTACCCTCCTTCCTTTTTGTTTTCACAGTAGCTGGAACATTTTCTACGTTTTAGGGGTTTAGATTCTGTCCCCAAATCTTGTCCCTCCACCTATCATTGCACATTGGCAAAAATGTCCCTATTTTCCTTAGAAGAGCATCCAACCCCCAATTATGAGTTTTCCTGGTACAAAGCACTGTCTCTGAAAACTGGCACTGGTGAGCACCTCAGTGCCCAGCTTAGCAGGTCTTTCTGTTCGCTATTGTCTCCATGTGTCTTTTTGCATTTGCAGGCATGAGCCTGCAAAAGTATCACCAGCCACACAGATACCTTTCCTGTGAATGAAGTATGAGGGAAACAAGGTGGTAAAATCTGGAGCTGATCAACACACTTGGTGAATTTTGTGAGGTATTCACGGCATTCTGAAGTTCTTGTACAGCTACTATTGCTGCTTGCTTGTTGCTTATCATATCATAGAGATCATTTGATTACAGCCTAGCTGCTCTCTTAATTAGCCTAGCCAGAGGCCTACCAAGTTAGAAAAAACATGAATGCTTAACTGAGAAGTGAAGCATTAACTATTTGGGAGGTAACAGCACCCATAAACTTGTTAGTCTCCTTCAGCAATTAACTTACTTCACATAAAAACCTCAATAAAACGAGAGAATCCAGAAGTTAGGGGAGAAAAAAAGTGTAGCTCCCCTTTAAGACCTTATGCCTGGAGTTTTTACTTCAAAAATTTTCCCCAAAGCATATGGCTCAGTCTGTGCTAATAAACGACAAGAAAGATTGGTTTGGTAGCTCTGGCCATGGCCTGCAAGAAACGGAGTGGGATCTCAGTCCCTTCTTCAGTCCAGGGTGTCTTCTATACAGCCAAAGGCATTTGTCTGAGAGCTTTGTCCCTACAGAACCTTATTCTGCAGGACTGGGAGTAAATGTTGATTTGCTGCTGAGCTTTAAACAACTGTAAAAGGGTAACGAGGCCACATTGCAAGCACTTCCACTAATTTTATACTTCCTGGGGTTTTACTATTATGTAAAACCAGTCAGGTTTCACAAGCAGCGACGCTGCGCAGAAGAGCAGCTTTTATCACAGGACAGTACTATGTGTGTACATATTCTCTGTTTTGACATCAACTCAGTTGTGCTGTCCTGTTAAGATAACTGCCTACAGAAGATCTTCTAAAACTTTCTCATCTAGATAAGGTATCCATCTTGAGGAAAAGACCAAAAGGAGACAAGCAGTCTTTCTTTGTTGCTAAGCTAAAGTAATTTGTAAAGAATACACCTCTCACAGTGTTTTATAGAACACTAAAGACCCTATGAGACAGTCTTAAACCTCTATACTGTAGAGGAATATACTAAAAACTTTGTAATGTTGGGCTGGATGTACTATTTGACTTGTGAGTACAGATTTTAAAAAAAGGAAAGAAAAAGCACATTTGTTAACTCTAGTTAACTTCCTCTAAACTAGATCCTCTAGACCCACCACACAACTGGATCTTTAACACGTTGGGTAGCTGGCAGTGGGCACAATAAGAATCGACAGATATTTAATGAGTGTGTATACCAGAGCAGGAGATTCTCCAGTCAGGATGGAAAGGGGTCAGTACCAGTTAGTTTTGTTACAGCTCTTGACATGAGCACATCTTAACTGCCCAGTTGAACTTTTTGGATGAAGAAACAGCCATTAACTGGCTCCCAAGAGAGTATATCTGAGACCTCATTACTAAATCAGACAAAATCTGTATGCTGTTAAGTTACAAGAGTTGATACTGAGCCAGGAGATCAAGGGGGAATACAAAGATAGTAACAGACTCCGGAGATTCTGGGAGGAAAGAAGGTGTTCAGGAAGGAAAGGAGGAAGAAGACGAAAGACAAGACATCAGAGTTGCTCTGTAAGAAATAAATCAAATGAAGTGGGGTTTGATTTACTGTTTTCATGGACTTGTATTCTTTGCCTCCTAAAATCTCCTTTGCCATAATAACCTTTCACTAACTTGGTTTAGTAGCTCAGTGGGTAGTAGTGGTGATAAGAGGATGCTCGGACTAGATGATCTTGTAGGTCCTTTCCATCCTTGTGATTCTATGATTCTAATCTAAGGTTCTCTTCTGAAACCCACCCTCCGTGTAGGGCACATGCTATGCTCAATCAAAATCGTTGAGCATACTCTGGCTGGCTGGCTAGCTGCTCTCAACTGCTATAAAAAGGCTAGCTTCCACCTGCCTTTCCACAGTGCTGGCATTTAATTATGCTCCTTGTCCTCTGTACAGCTGTAGTTTTTCACAGACCTTATTTATCTTGAGATTGCAGCTCATCTTTCAAATCTGTTGAAATTGAGTACCAAAGTGTTTAAGGGGAACTGCTGAATGTACAGAGAGATAAACAACACAATCTCATAAACTTAATTTCAAAGGCAACCAGGCTAAAAACTGCCAGTTTTTAATTTCTGATCCTGTTCGTGCCAAATGTTGTCTAACATTTCAGCAGCAATCTGTGGCCCTGAGAGCCTCTTTCAATACTCTATCAAGAATATAAAATAAATTGTGATAAATGTAGTCAGTATAAAACAAAATGAGTTGAAATTGGTTGCTGGGATGCAAAACTGAAGTTGACAGGCAGTTGAGAGGAAACTTGCATGAAAATGCTTATTTCATGTATTTCTTTGGGGTTTAGCAGCCTGGAGCTGTCAAGATGGTTTTGCACATGCTCGGCAGCAAAAACAAGGGAACAAAGAGATTTTAACAGTGAAAAATATAAATTCCTACAGTATTAAGCAAACCTTCATAAAAATGCTACTAATGCCTGTAACTTGAATAAAGTTCCTTAAATACACACTTAGGGCCCAAGCTTCCCTTGTCAAACTGCATTCTGAATTTCTACACTAGCCTGTTAGGATTATTTTACCAAAGGGTTGAAAAATCCAAATAAAAGGTATCAGCAAATTCTCCTTTATCCATACATCCGAGGCTTTTCTACTCCAGAAATTGTAGGTCCCAAAATGATCTTTGAGATGTCATATAATTCCATTTTTAGTATAATAATAAACAAATATGTAATTATCAGTAATTCCTTGGATTACCTTTTAAAAACATAGGTTCAACACATTGCCTGTTCCTTCCAAGAGAACATGTTTTCATGCACTTAGTGAGAGTTTGCATACATCACATAGCAGCTACACTACTTCATTCTCAAGTTCCTTTAGAGATCCTCAAGTAGTACCCTACAAAACTTGCAACTTACATTTTTATGAATTACAAGCATATCAGCATTTTTTTCTGATGCCTTCAACTCTAGCAGCCATCATATATTGCTAAAGAATGTAAATAAAATAAACAATTTATCATTTTAAAATATCAGACAAACTAATTCAGAATAAATGCATACAAGACAAGAATTACTGCAATTAAGTGACAGAACAGATATGAAACAAGACAGTATGGAGCCTTCTTCCTGACAATCAACGTTAAAATAACATTAGCTAGTAAGCTCAAATAAATTAAAAAAAAGTCCAAAAATAAATCAAAGTAAGTATAATAGAATGATGTTAGTCTCAAGTTTGCTTCAAGACATCCTGTCTCTTCTGGTAACACTTTTTAAGAATTATCTTGCTCACTCAAGAACAGTTACACATAAAGGAAATGAATACACACTAAAGAGAGTTCCAAGTTCCCAAATCTCAATGGGAACTATTGTTTGCAAAAAGCAAAGATCTGTTTTCAGTTGTAAACCAACAGAATTACTCAGGATTTAGTAACCCAGGGTGTAATTTGGGCCCGTGCAGAGTACCAGGACAAGACCGATGTGTGGTGAATTCATCAATTCTGTATCACATTCACTTGAACTTGCACCACAGAACCCAAGTCCAGTCAGGCTCCCAGCACATCATAGAACGAAGTGTGCTCATTTCAACACAATACATCTTGAAAAAGAGAAGAAAACCTATGTGATACTCTCTTTCAGTATATCTTTGGAACACACAAAAACCTCAGCATTAGCCAATCAGTTTAAAAATGAGAACATAATAAAATCATGATATATAAACCACATACATTTCACTTGCAGGCCTCTGTTTAGCCAAGTGGTTTCAAACACTCACATCGAACCTTTTTCTTGTCGTTGGTTGAAGACATTCATTTGATTTCTTCACAGCTCTGATAAGTGCAGCAGCATCCCTAAAACAGTCCTTAGTTACATCTCAAAATAGTCTGATTAATCAATCTTACTCAAAAGTGTTGTACTTTATTCTTCCGTGTAGCTTTTCAGTTTGCATTTAATGATCCAAAATCAAGCCAGGTACAACACAGAAACAAGCTGAATTTTCCATGGGAAAGTGAATACACGAGCACCAAGACATTTGTTCTCAAAATAAATTCTCAGAGATTCAAGAATTTGTAGTTTTTATACTCAATATGTAGGTGCTCAAATGCCACAGACACACTCACACGCCCATGAAGCTACACTTCACACACAAAAGCTTTGTCAGCCAGGCCTCTCACATTAACTCCCAACTAACTGGAAGGACACTTGCAATCCTGCACTGACTCTATGCACATATCAGTCCATATCCAAAAGTGTTTGAAGATTTAAATCCAGTGTACAAGATTACGGAAGGAAGACTTTGATTCTTCAGCTAGATGCATCGTTTTTAATAAAAATGGACTATGGATGGAGAGGTGAGGGGTTTAGAGAGATTTTCAGCACGTTGTTGATGAAGCAGAAGGAGAGAGCACGTGAGACCAAGCAGATGTAACTGCTTTCCATTTGGTGATGGAAAATAGCAGCCTTATCCACAGTGTATGTTTTTATCACTGGCACCTGACACAGAGTCAGAATCTGACTCACTTTAGACCATCAAGGAAAAAAAAAAAAAAAAAAAAAAGTCTAAAATTCATCATTCCTTCAGTAAAGTCTCTGTTTGGCTACAAGAATGCCCTGAGGACAAAGCATGTCAGTTGATTCAAGAGCCCAAACAGACTACATAAGAGCGGAATGAAGCATCTCATCTACTAATGCCATCAGTAAAGCTTAAAGTTTGACTTGTAAGTCACAGGCTTTGGATATGGAAAGAAATGAAGGTATCTAGGACAGATTCCTAAAACTTTTGATGTAAGTTTTATTCCAGAGAGGTGGTAATTCTCTGAAGATTTTGCTTTTGCTAACTGGAGGGCAAGGAGCTGAGAGCCCTACAGAAGCTAAAAGAAATGGCAAAAGGATACCCCCATATACAACATAATAACCTGAGAATCAGCCATAAAAGCATGTAACAAGTTCACAACAGCAAAGATTTTGAGCAGCAGCTGTTAGAAAAGTGGCTCAAGACAGAAGGACCCCACAAAACAGAGCTGCCATTTTTCCTTCCCACCCCCACTAGAGGCCATGGATTTGCAGGATCACCTCTCGGTCTCAAGAGAAGTGCCTTTTGCTAGGCTGCCTTTCCTCATGTCCCCGTTCCAAGGAAAAAAACAGTCAGTCAGAACATCTCCATTTTCTCCAGCAGCAGCAATTGCCTCCTTGCACCAAATCCAGCAGCCTCCCAGTCCAGCAACTTGTAGGAGCTATTCCATCCGAATTCCTGGCCGGAGCGAGAGTAACCTCCCCCAAAACCCCCGCTCTACTGAGCAGATAACCCTCCCTTGTTACTCATCCACTTTTAATCAGATACAGTTAAGCACGGAGGAGAATGACTAAATACTTCCAGGGAAAAACGATGACAGGGAAGAAGAAAGAACTGAACGCTTCTTCCAGGGAAAAGGAAAGAGATCTGAGGCTGCTTTCATTTTTTTCCACTCCATTTCTTTCTCTGTAAGAGGAAAGTAAAGTGAGAAGCGCTGTAAATAAGCATACATATGTATACCTTTATATGCTAATAAGTCTAACTCCACAAATGAGTTCTAGCTCCCAGCTGCTGACAAGTGTGCCTGAGAGCCTGAGATAGTGAAAGTGCAAGTCACCGAACAAAGAGCTGCATGGAAGGCAGCACAGAAAATGCTGCTGAAGAAAGGGGAAACTGCTTAAAGCGTTTATTTTTAAGAGGCTGAATTCCTTGGTCAAAACGGCAGCAAGAAGACAAAAACTAGCATTCCACACCGGGGGTGAAGTGCAGGAAATATAAGAATAGCAGACAGCAGGAGAGTATCTGTTCGAGAGACGGCATATGCAAAGGTGAGTAATGCCTAATTCCTTGGGTCGGTTTCAAATGGCAGCGTTAGTGAAACCCAGAGAAGTGGAAATGGTGTTTGGCAAAAGTAGCCCACTTAAAGGTGAATGAGTGCAGAGCCTATCGACGCATGGGGCTGTTAGCAAACAAAACTATGCTTAGCGGCTATTAGGGGTGTTGCGGCAACGTTCCATTCACTCCAAAACCAGAAATAATGGAACGAAGTGAATGGAAAGGCCGATGTTTGCCTTCTGCAAAACTACTAACGCTGCCTCCAGTGCTGCAGCCTGCTTCACAGGGGGTTCTCCTGTACCTCCTGGAGATACCAAAAAGAGATGTTTACCTATGCTTCATCTGACATACACTTCTGCAAGAATTTTTATGCGCTTCCAAGAATTATTATTTTCCCAGTACCAGTTAATTTTTTACCGTGTTACCACAAAACATTCAAGTACCTCTGACAGTCTGTATTCTATATTTGGGTGGTTGCCATTTCAAAGAGAATTTTCTACAAAATAAAGGTTTAAAGCTTATGTTAAAAATGAACTCTCAAACATAACTTGAAGCAAGTTGCAGCAAACGCTGTGCTATCATACCATCTGTGTTCATGTACAGCTCTGAAGCTCTCCTCCTATTGCTTCCTAAAGCAATAATGATAAAAAATAAAAACAGATACGATGGAGAAGCACCGTGTGTTGGAATACACGAGGAACCTGAGCTTTACCACGCTTGTTACAAAAACGAACTCCTCTGTATCTGCATACTGCAACAAAGCATCCCCAGGGAAATAAAAATGAAGGTTATATTCTCCTTCATGTGTAGATCAGTGATCTCCTCACCTGTCCCAGCCAGCAAATTCTTGTGAGCCCTGCTCTACCCGATACCATTCTGAACACTGCTTTTTTCAGCTCCTTTCTCAAACATCCCAGCAGCGTTCCATGTGAGAGTGAGTGAAATTCTTTAAATGTTGGAGTAGATGGAAGGCACCAGAATGGTTGAGAAAGGGGAAAAAAAAAAAAAAAAAAAAAATACAACACCCCAGTGTTAAATCGGCATCTAAGATAACAGAAGTTGCTGTAACAAACCTCAGCGTGTATCCTAGGCCACAAGAAAGGGCAGTAAGAGGTCCATAAGCCAGTGCTATAGATAAAACTTCACTGTATAAACGTAACAGTTCTTTATATTGCACAGTTTTAAAGGTAAGTAAAAGTCCTATTCTTAAGAAATCAATTGTGTAATGCAGAGCTTAATATAGAGCCCTATCTGACATTCAGCCAAAACGCAGGACTGTTGTTTTTAAGTTTCAGAAATAAAATCCCCATCCTGGCCACTTGGTCATACTTTCGGTCTGCAGAACTCCACCGGTACAGAGGGAAAGGAATAGAGTGCCAACGGCAGGCAGGGAACCTGCACACACTGTGCTCTAGTTGTGCTCCAGCCCAGCCCTGTCCAGTTACTTGTCGAGAACACAAGCACGCTCACAACTTCCTCTTGCTTTCCGAGAATCACCTCGCTCCTCCTATGCTATTCCTACACGCTGCCCTACCAAGACGTTTTGAGGACTCTGCCTACACAAACACACGTCTGTCCCGCACCAGTTGTTCGCGTGACCAGTGAAACACACGCCTGTGAGCCAGGCAGGGGCAGCGGCTGCCGTTTTCCAGTCTCTGCTCCACAGCTGAGATGCGGCACTCGCTCACGTGACCGCCGTGTGAGGCTCCGTGTCAGCTCTTGCACTGAGGAGGAATAGGGTGGAGTGCTCGCTGGAATCTCCATAAATATGAGAGCCTGGAGGGAGTCCACGAGAGGGAATCTCCCTCTTCCAGCGGAGATGTTTCTCCTCCGTGACGGCTTCAGTGCGGATCTCTAAGGGGAAACCTCCCCGACCCCCGCAGACGGGAAGCTCTCCCCGCAGCCCCGCGGCCTGCCGGCCTCGCACCCCTTGCCGCTCTCCGCACAGCCACCTCTCCGAGCCGTGGCCGGAGCGCGGCGTTACTGCTAGCGGCGTGCGGCACGGTTCGTCCCGCAGCCCCGAGGGAAGGCGGTGAGGGACGAGCAGGACGAAGCAGCCGAGCGAACGCGGACTTCCAGCACCTCGATGAAAAAATAAAAAAGCGTTTCCAGCACGGGCAGCGTTCGGCATTCCAATACCCTTCCTCCTCCCCCTCGGCGTCCGCGCGCCGCAGGCCCCAGGGCCCAGGGCATCCCGGCCCGGCGGGATCTGCCCCTCCGCTCCGGACACAGCGGGGCCGCGGCGAGCACGTCGCGACTTCGCGACTCGCGCAAAGCTCGGGTCGGGTGGGAAACACAAAGGCGGCACAGAGAGGGAAGGAAACCAGGAGGTCGGGGGGAAGGGGGAACGCCCACACACGCGCCGCAGACCCAGGGACAGCTCCGGGCCGGGCGACTCTCCCCGCGTTGGCGGAGCGACAGCGGCCGGGGCTAAGGGGCGGGGCGCGGCCCCGCGGCGAGAGAAGCGGCGGGGGGCGGCGGGGGGAGGGGGACGCGCGTTCCCGCGGGCGGGGCCGCGGCGGGCCCGGGCTCGGCCTCCGCCCTGAGCGCCGCGCGCCGGGGGAGGCGCGGGCTCGTGCTCGCGCCCTCGCCGTTGCCATGGCGCCGCTTGACGTCACGGGCGGTGCGCTGCCCGTGCGGTAGCGGCGCGGTGATTGGCGGAGACGCCGTGTGTGGCGCTGGGAAAGAGGCTGCAGCGCAGCGAGCCGCGAGACAGGCACAGTCCGCGCCGGCCGCCCGCCCCGAGACACCGCGCCTCGCTCCCGCCTCGCGTAGGTAACGGGGCCCGCGTCCGCCCGCCGCCCCCATCCCTGGGCCGAGGCGAGGCGGCCGGCAGCGCCGAGCCCCTACCCTTCCTTTCGGGCGGCTCCCGGCGGGGAGGGAGCGGGGCGGGGGAACTCATGGCTCGCGGCGGGGCTCGCGGCAGGGGGAGGCGGCGGCGGCAGGTGAGGGCGGTGGGGGCGACGCGGAGGGAGACGGCCGGCTCGGTTCGTAGGGGCGGGGGCTGCGGGGTGTGGCCGCGAGGGAGCGCGGGGGCCCTCAGCACGGCCCTGGGGGTGCAGCTCGCGGCCCCCCCCTCCACCCCCCTTTCCGCCGCCGCCGCTCCGGAGCCGGGCCCGCGGTTGGGCCCGCGGTTCGCCCCGCTCTCGGGACGGGAAGGCGGCATCCTCCTCCTGCCGCTGCTCCGCCGCCCCCGGTGCTGGGCGGAGGTGAGCGGGATTAAGGCGCACGGAGGTGGGCAGGGCTGCGGCGCCCGGCCGCCATGACAAAGGCGCGGGCGCGGCGCTCGGCGGCGGGCGGATGCGGCGGGCGCGGCGCGGGGAGGAGAGACGAGAGAAGAGAAGAGGAGGGGCCGCCCTGAGGCGGGGGCCGCCCGCCGCCCTCCCCGCCGCCCGCGGCTCCATCTTACGGCGGCGCGCGGCTCTCCCGCAGCCCCGGCGCTCGGCGGTGGGCCGCCCGCGGCAGCGCGGGCTTCGGCGCTCCTTAAAATGGCTCCTGAGCGCTGGGCGGATCGCCGAGCGGCGCTCCGGGCTCCCGCCCCGCTGCTGGTGAAGGGGCTGCCGGAAGCGCCGGGTGACCGAACGGCTGAAATCGCTCGGTTTTTGCCGTCTGTGGGAGGTAGCGCGGCTGTTGGTCGTGGTTTCTTGGTGTAAAAATGACAAAAGGCTACCGGGTAAGGTGCGGGGTTTTGTGTGTGGGACGCGTGGGAACACATAAAGCATCCTGACCGAACTGAGATGAGCTTTGAAGGATGATAGATCCCAAAACATGTTGCCAAGGCCTCAGAGGGGACCTTGCCGGGTACATAAAAGGGGGGTGGCGTGGGGAAGTACCGTTCTCCCTGCTTCCCCCCTTGCCCCCCCCAAACAGGCACCGGGGTCTCTATGAGCAGACTAGGCCTTGACTGGATCCAGGTTATGAAGCATCCCACCAGCTCGTGCTAGTAAAATACTGACATCGACGTAATATTTCTTCCCAATTGTAAAAGCTTCTTTTTGTCTCTGAAAAATATCTGGGTCATAAGGCCAACATAGCCCAGCTAGAGAAGGGAGGCTCACACTGCTGGAGGTGCGGTCCTTCGCGCTTAGGGATCTGCTCTGCTCTGACTTTAGAGCACTGGATGTGGGGTTTGATTGGCAGATCCCTCTTCCAGTCCTTTCTGGATGGAACAGTAAGATTCTGTAAAGAAATAGAGCTGCGTGGTACTGCTTGCCTAACCTTCTTTTTGTCCTTGTGACAAAGATACCGTTGGCTATTTTCTTTATCAATTTAGTTGCACTCATAATTAGGTGCAGTTGACGCCACAGCTTGAATGCGTTTGTAAGAGAGAGTAATGGCAAGGAACTGGGATCGTGTGTGCACTTAAGATAGGAATTATGTGCTTCCAGTTTCTTTGGATGCTTTTGCTTGCATTTCAGAAATAACTTAAACCATTTAACAATTATTTTTTTTAGAAAGAAGCAATGACTTTAAGTTTTTTGTGTTTTTTGAGTGCTTGTGTGCCTTGCATTCCAGATTTCAGCTGTACTTCTTACAGTTCCAGGCTACATAGAGGATGGCTGCTCTGCATGTGAAGTTGAAGCATCTTTGTCCATAACCAATGTCTTAATAATGCCTCACTATTTTTCCTCTTTAGAAATATCAGCATGGATAAAAATGAGCTAGTGCAAAAGGCCAAACTGGCTGAGCAGGCTGAAAGATACGATGACATGGCGAGTTGCATGAAGTCTGTGACCGAGCAAGGAGCCGAGCTGTCCAACGAAGAGAGGAATCTTCTCTCTGTTGCCTATAAAAATGTTGTAGGAGCCCGTAGGTCATCTTGGAGAGTCGTCTCAAGTATCGAACAAAAGACGGAAGGCGCTGAGAAAAAACAGCAGATGGCTCGAGAATACAGAGAGAAAATTGAGACTGAGCTAAGAGACATCTGCAATGATGTGCTGGTGAGAAATAATGAAACTGTTGATCTGTTTTAACTTAGAGTTGCAGGGTGAATGGTCCTGGGTCCTGTTAAGGCTGCCTCTATCTGGCCTTTAATTAAATGTCCTACGGCATTTCTGCAGGACAAGATTTGAAAACTAACTCTTCTTTTTCTCTAATATCTCAATTCTCTTATACTGGCACTGGTAACTATATTTCCATATATTTGGAGACATGTTGAAACCTTGTGTTAACTTCTCTTAACTATTCCCTTATATGCAGTATTTATTTGAGACTGAAGTGGGTAAGGTTTGGTTTGGGGTTTTCTCCTCCAGCCCTTCCCCACACAGTACGTGTGCCCCAGATCGCACTGATTTCTGTGACTTTAAGATGCTGCTCTGGTTGTAAGGTAGTTCTTACTCTACGGAAATTGTGCCCCTCCCTGGGTAAGATGATGTAATGTTAGTTATGACTCAGCCATGCAGAAAGCTGTCTGCAGGAAGAGGCAGTAGCACTGCTACGATAGCCTCTTAAACTTTAGGCTTTCAGAAGTAGACAAAAAAGGGGGGGGGGTTCAAAGTTAAGCGTTTTCTGTGACTTGTAGTTATGTTCAAGTCTACATAAACTATTGCTTGGTAGATACATTTTTTCAGTGGGAAATGGTTTCATTAAGTCTGAACCTCTTTCAGATACTTATTCCCCATTGTCTGTTTTTCCAACTGCCGGTACCAGTGGTGCTCCAGCGACCACGTGAGCAGAGGGCATCCTATCCTGCTGCCAGCTGTGAGGTAGCTGTTGCTGTCAGCTGGATGTGGACCCTCCTGGTGTGTCATCCTATGTGACAGGGTCACATACCTGGATGTGACAGTGGTGTGTGATAGGAGGGAAGTCTCAAGTAGCTGAGCATGTGCTTGAAGACCTGATGTCAAACTAAAAGTTCCATCAATGGGTAGCATAAATTTCATACGTTGTGTAGGATAACTAAATGCCATGGGTGCTGATTGCCTCTAGAAGGCTGGTTCTCCAAGGGCATGTGGAAGTCAGATTGGGTAACTTTTGAGCCTTGGCTTCCAGCTTAGGTTGGCTTCCACGGTTCTGGTAACGCACCCTGTATGGAGGTTTCCTTATTTTATGAGAATAACTCTTAAACTTCCTCTGTGAAAATGGAAGTGCCAAATTTGTATGTAGAGGAAAAAGCTGGCTTACTGCTTATGTGAAGTGGTAGCTCATCTATTTAAGTCTGGAAAACAAAGATTTTAATCTGATGTTGTAATTCCTTATTTCTTTTCAATTTTTATTAATTTATTTTATTAATGAGGGTGGGTGCTTCAGAATGATCTGAGTTTCTTTTGTAAACTACGCTTGTGTTGAAGGAATAATTTCAATTATGCCGTTGGGCTTAGAAACCCTTATTATCAGAACTTAACGTGTTTGCAGTTAAACTTCTGATAATGGAAACCAGATGAAGGCAAAACTAGCTTGCTTTTATTGTGTGTGCTAAACAAGACTAAAACAAAAGAAATGCTAGTTGTTGAGTCTGCTGCAGTAGCCGACGTATCTGGGAGAGGGGAATGCAGGAGGGGAATCTTGTTTAAATCTGTTCCATTTCAGAAAGACTTGAATTTCTGTGTGTGTGTGTGTGTGTGTGTGTGTGTGTGTGTTTAACCAGAGAAGTGTAAAGCATTCAAAGAAATGAATATTCTTTGACTGTTACTACTTCTAGGCAGCTAATGTCTTACTCATTTTCAGTGTTGCCAGTCCAGTTTTTCTTAATAGATTAAGGGAAAATTGCTGTCCAGATGAAGCAGTGCCTCAGGCAGTGACTTATAGTAACTAAATCTAAATCGAAAGAGTCATTTTAAAATGTGGGGGGGAGGAGTGAAATGTGATATTCAAGTGCTATGATTTTAAAAATGCTTACAAACAGCGCGCACTAAACTTGAGAATTGCAGTCAAGGATTAGATTATATGTTAAAATGTTTCTTAGTTGAATTGTCCTATTCACATATGTTCTTACTTGCCCAGAAATGTGACTGACTGTATTGCTTTACTTGAAATCCACTTTGCTTTACTGGAGGGGCAAAAAAAGTAGTAAAGTAGTTTGGGTGTTTTTTTTTTTTTTTCCATGGACAGGAGTCTGCAGGTTGCCATATGCAAAGGAAGAACTAGGACTTTTTTTTTTTTTTTTTAGAAGATTCTCTAACTTTTGCATAGTGTAGTCTGGTGCATAACAGCTCGCAGGAGTGAAGAATAATGCTTAGCAAATTATGGTTTTTGCAAGTATGCCATTAACATAACCAGAAGTGTTGAATTTCCAGAGTTCTCAGTCATGAAGCCGACCCATTTCTTATCCATTTCAGTGCAGCTTGAAAACTTTATGTATCCTTTATTAAGACTATGTATCTGTTTGAGCCGTTTTCTTCAGGCACTTATTGGGTTCTTAGGTAACATTTAATGCCCTGGAGTGTTACATCATGGCTGAGCCTGGAAGTGACTGCTGTTCCAACTTCTGTGTTGAGGGGAGGAAAGCAACTGAGAGCCTCTGACTAGTGAGATGCAGCCAGGGCTGGCTCTTCTGCAGCTCTTCACTCTTCCCTCATTTGTTGGAATCAAACCCCAGTGGGTTGGAAGAAACAGCCTTCTAACCCACGTGGTGCAGAGTGTGTACCAAACTGTGTCTGGGTTCTGTTTCCAGCTCTGCCACTAATTTAGGGGGGTGAATAATAGGTGGTTAATGCTGGACTTCTTTCTTGGCTCATAACTATGAGATGGAGTGATTAAAAAAAAATATTGGCAGTTACATGGGTCGATCCAGCTGTTTTTCTTTATGCTGATGTTGCTACAAAAAGTCAGCATCTGTATCTTTGTCATCTCCTAAATGTTCCTTTCCTTGAGCTTGATGTGGAGAACCCTTACAGCTCTCTAAGAAGGTGAACTCATCCTCCCGTTTGCTGCTGCAGAAGCATCAAAACTCTTGATCCAGCACCAATTCTGTCAGATGTGTGTTGTAGTATATTCAGGCATATTATAACCAACTCCAGTTTTTCAGTTGGCTTGTAGCGCTGGTAAACTGCAAGTAATTGTGACCTTGTGTGTAATGAAGACTGAATTTCCAAATAGTTCAAGAATAGTGGGGGGAAAAACATCTACAGATGATGCTTGAGTATGGCAATGCACAATATATTTACTTGAGTATTACAGAAAATTTCCAGCCTCAGTAATTTCATATTGATACAGGAAATTAAACTCTTAGTTAAGTAATTTTCCTCATGTTAGCTGAGTGTGTGCTTCACATCCCGTTTCAGTTTCTGCAGTATGTCTGAAATATGTCTGTATAATAGCCTCTTATTTGTCATTTCCATATTAAAAAAAAAAAAAATGTTAATCAACAGGTGTGGATTTTCTTCAAAATGCTTTTTTGCAGTTAGTGGGAATCAACTGTAGCTGAAGTGATTTGCATTACACTTACGTTAAGGTGAGTTTTCCAGCTGATGAGGATTCTGAAATACAGAGAATGTGTAGAGAGGTCTTTGCATGGCTGGTGTTTGATATTTTTTTACTGCTTGCATGTTGATTTTCAGGAGATGTGAAATACTATAGGCTTTCATGCAGCTTCTGATATGAGTTAAATGTAAATGAAAAAATTTAAAACGTGGCCAGCATTTTTTGGTTACTATGAGTGCAGTTCTAAATGGCCGCCTTCTGCTCTGTAGGCTAGCACATACAGCAGTAGTCCTTTCTTCCAAAATGTCTGGTGTGATTTGTCTTGTTTGTCCCTCATGCCCAGTCTTCTGGGTGATCTGTCTTTCTCCCCCAGGTTCCCTACGGTTTCATCTTAAGTAGATTTTTGCTCACTGTGAACAGCTGCTCTTTCACTTTTCTGTTTGGGTCCTTCCTCTTGCTGTCTGAAGTGCCTTCCTGAAACTGTCTCCATAGGTGGTACATGTAGGTGGTACATGACATCTCCCCCTCCCTGCCAGAGAAGCTGAAGGATAATTGTGCTGTTCAGGACCTTCTAAGTAAGATGCTGTTTGCTTTTGTTGCCAGGTTATTATTTCATAAAGCCATTTGAGTTGGAAGGGACCCTTGAAGGTCATCTAGGCCAACTCCCCTGCAGTGAACAGGGACACCTACAGCTGGAGCAGGTGCTCAGAGCCCTTAACAGCCTGACCTTGAGTGTCTCTGGAGAATGAGGCATCCACCTCCTCTCTGGGCAGCCTGTTGCAGTGCCTTGCTACTCTTACTGTAACAATAATAACAAAAAACAAAACAAAACAAAACCTTCTTTCTTATGTCCAGTCTAAATCTTCTTACTTTTAATTTGAAACTATTTCCCCCTGTCCTTCTTCCTAACATCATATCCTAAAGCATAAAATGGTGCTCCTCGTGTGCCTATTTAGATTTCTTTGTTTTCTAAATAGAGATCCGTAATGGTGGTTATTCTTGTGAGAAGAGAAAGTGAAGTTAAATCTCATCTAAATTACTTCAGTTGTGCAATTCTTTCACATGTACTTTTTTTTTTTAGGGTAGTAGTGGGAAGGCTTAAGTGACTGGTTTATGGGACTGCAGTTCACTGGGGGCTGAGAGCAAAATTCCATTCAGAATGCATCTAAATGGCTTCTTAAAGAACATAGCACAGAATTAATGCTTGTTGCTGTTGTAATAACAAATTCCTTAGAGACTGTTTTCTAAATTCTTGCAGACACCTGGTATGTTACCATTTTAACATCTATAAAGCCTGCCCCTGTGTGGAATGCCTTCCCTCCTGCAGGCAGCCATATGCTTTTTGATGCTTGCAGATAAATGTGTACATGTGGGCCATTCCTAAAGCTCACGGTGTCCTCCTGATGGTTAGGGAGTGTGGCTTGCCTACAGAGTGGTGGTAACAATCAGAGGGGTAGACACTGATTGTATTACACAAACTCCAGATGCTTTTGTGGCATTTTTCTTGTTAGCACCTCTGCAACATTGTTTAAACTAATACATTTAGTTCAGGGACTCCTTGGGACTGAGTTCTATTTTTGACTCTTTGAGAGACCTGTGCTATGTAGCTGATCTGTCTTGGGGTGGGAGGGAGGACAAAGTTGGGAAGTTCAACTCTGCTCAAAACAGGTATGCCTTCATCATTTGTCAGTCTTGTCCAGTCAAATTTGGAGTATCTTTGAGGATGGAGATTACAATAGGCTGTCCAGAGAGGTTGTGCAATGTTTGGTTATACATACAGTTAAAACAAAACCATATCCATCTGTGAAATCAGAACTCCTCGCATTCCAGCTCACCTGCTGTCTCTTGCACTAACAGACCTTCAGGAATAGTCTGGCTCCATCTTCTCTAGGCAGCTGTCCAGTCCACTGCAATAAACTTTGGTATTCTCCAAGCTGAGCAAACCAGCTCTCAGCCTTTCCCCATGTCATGTGCTCCAGCCCCATCATCATCGTGGTGATTCCCCACTGGGCTTGTCTCAGTATGTCTGCCTTGCATCGTGGAGCTCAAACCTAGGTGTAGAACTCCAGGTGTCCTGTCCTGTTTCTAAATTTAATATTGAAAAATGTTAACTGGTAACATGTTAATGGTGTGAAAATAAATCAATATTTTGCTTCAAAAATTGCTGATATGAATGATTATTTTTAAGATACTGCTGAGCAGAATATGGGTAGGGTTTTGTCCTTCCCAGGTTGATCAAAGCTTTTAATCAACTCTCCACAACCAGGTTTTTAAGGTTCTGCTGATATAATTGCTCAAGCACATTGAAGTTAAGAGGCTGAGATGATTTGTATCAACCTCATGATTTCACTTTGTTAATCCTTTTAATCACTTTCCTGGTAACACCCCTTCAGGTGGTTCTGGTTTTGTCTTTTTTTTTTTTTTTGCAGTGCCTAAACTAAAGCAATTTCTTTTGTGCTTTTTTTTTTTTTTTGAAGCACCAATGCTGTATTGTATTGCTCCTGCCTATAGCAAGGGTTTGTAACTAAATGGTCTTGCACATCCCTTCCAACCCAAACCATTCTATGATTGAAACTGCTGAAAAGCTGTTGAATCGGAATTAAAACACCCATGGATTGGTTCAAATGAAACTGATTCTTAGTCATCAATCATGCAAAATTAATCTGTTGGTTTCTGTTCATTTTACGATGTTTGTGTAACTATCTGTAAATAGATGAAACTTCAGCTCATGTTTGAGAGGATTTTTCAGTTCCAGCTTATGTAAACAACTTACTGGTGGATGGGTCCCAAGAGTAAAGGTGAGGCTGTACTTAGTAGTCTTGTCAACATTATAGACATGTTTCTTGTTTTTTTTTTTTAGTGCACCCATTTATCATAAAATTGGATAAGCTGTTTTGCATAAATGCTAACAAGGACTTAAATATGCTATTATTTCTGATATTTGTATTTGCTGTGCACGTGTGTATACATGTATCTGTGTCCTCCATATCTTCTTAGATTGGTTGGACGTAGAGCAAATCTTAATGATAAACAGCAGCCTGCTGAATTCACTTCACTTTGTGTTAATGCTTAATAATTTATGTTAATGCTTAATAACTGGCTTTGATTTCTTTTTAAATAAATGGCAAAGCCTAATGTATGTAGTACTTGTACTGTTCAGTAGCTTCCAGTTAACAGCTGATTTACTTGAAATCAATCTTGAGTGTTCATATACTTTAAAGCACTACAGTAATAAGCAGTAAAATAAAAATTGATCACGATTATTTTCTAAATTTGTTTTTTACTGAATGCTCTTGCGTAGGTGCTTATTTTTTACTGAGGTCTGACAGAAGACTTGCAGTGCCTGTCCTAATCAGCAGTAGTAAGTCATGCTGCTGCTGAAGAAACCAGTACGTTTTTTAATCAGATTTAATGCAGATCAAATAGAGTAGCAAGGTTTATTTCTGGATGTTATTACCCCTTGTAATTATGCAGGTAAAGAAATATTTAACAGCAGGAATCCCAGTTCTTCAGCCTGTAATTGATTAGATCTTCAGTCTCTAATTGATTAGATTCTCCTAGGGCAAAGCAGGCTTACATCACTGCAATGGTATTTTGGTAGTAAAGTGCTTTTATTAGCATTGTATGCTATAAAGAACTCCTGATAGATACATTGCTTAGTGCAGTATACTGCTGGTTTCAGGTCTCCTCAGAGATCAAGTTACTAAGTATAAGTTGTTCTTACTTCTGTTTCTTAGCAAGGATAAAGTGTTACATCATGTTTCTAGGGGCTGTTAATGGCATCTCTTCAGAGACCAGAACTGCAGAATCTCCAGGCAGCTCCAGCAGTGTGTTCCACTTTGCAGTACAGCCATGACAGTTTATGTAGCCGTACCTGCCTGGCAGAAATTCTCATCCAACTCGAGTGGTTCCAATTCTGGATTCTCACAAGTTTCTTAGAAGGAGTTCTGTGGCTTTCTGATTATTTGTTTACTGAAGAACAGTGAGAAGTGCTTTTGGCACCTTACTGCTTTATTTCAAGTCCATAGCATTCAAAAATCACTGCGCTGCCAAAAGCACAGGGAAATGCTGCAGTTGGTTTTGTTTCTCATTGAGTATTAATGCCTATAGCAATACCTTAATAAAACCTTGAAAAATAATTAGGATTAAAGTAAATTCCTTATTGGCTGCTGCCTTCTTTATGTATTTTCTCAGATTCCACTAAACTGGAAAGGTGTTCTCACTTAAGAATCAGAATTCAGTTCGTTTGCTGTCACGTGTTCTTCAGCGTGCTTTGGTAAAAGCCTGTAGCAATTAGTATGGCTGAGTTAGGCTTCTGAATAACCTTTCAGAGTATGTCCTGATATTCAATACATCTGTTTCCTATGCCATCAGTTCTAACTGGAAGGCAGTGGTAGAAGGAAGGAGCTAGTGGCACGCATGAAGGTTGAGCTGAGGAAGGCAGGTCGGCAAGGAGAGCTCCGTGTTTGGCTGTGGAAGCCTGGTGTGAAAGATGCTGCTCCTCATTGCTGCAGTTCCCATGCCTTCCCTTCCCTGCAGATGGGTAACATGGCCATAAGTGCTGGATCTTGGTGCTGAACACCCCCTAGGTGTTTTAGTGCATACACCTACTTACTGACTTAGTTCTAGCCCCCGGTGCACATGTGAGCGCGAGGATGATTTTTCTGGGTGTCCTACTTATTTCTCCCTTGTCTTCCTCCGCTTGCCCATATGTGACACTGCTTTTGTTCTCTTTTTACAGAAACATATTTAGACTGTTTTAACAGGATCTTCTGCGTGAGCTAAAATGTATTGCTGCTCTACACAGGATTCCTTTTTCTCCATTAGTCCTTCAGTTCTTTTTTTTCTCCTTTGTCTGATTACTCTTTATTGTCTTATACTCTTATTACTCTTTGTTTCTGTGATATTTCCCCTTCTGGTTCTTCATCAGATAAGCAGCTGCTTTGCCATAATCAAGTATACCTTTCTCCTGCTCACCACTGCCAGATGTCTCTACGCATATTGCATATCCTACTGTTGCTTGAACTCTGCAGCTGAATCCCTGCCTACAGGATGGTCTGTGCTTTGTTCCATCATCCCAAAACCTGAATTCTTCCCCTGCTAAGGCTCATTGTTCTCACCTCATCTTTCTCTCCTGGCCTGATTCAAGCTGCTGCTTGCTTCCTGCGTGGGCAGCCAGTTTGATAGAAAGAAGGGATAATGGGTACAGGCAGCAGACTTGTTTTCAGCTGTTCCATCAGATCTCCAGTGCAATAGCAGCTACTGGTATTTGTCAGACTTTCTTGTATACCTGTTCTGCTGAGTGAATGAGTGGGTAAAAAATCTTCAGCTGGCTTTAAACAAGAGACTTTGTTTTTGGCCGGAGCAGAAGGCTGGCAGCAGAATGGTTCTCTTGTGGTGTTTGTGGGTTGGTTTTGTTTTTTTTTTTTTTTTTTCCCCCCCTTCTTCTCCCTCCACCAAGAGAGTTGGAGGCCATCCATGAGGCAGCAGTCCCAGAGCCCTGATACTCAACTCTGAGTAGAACTGTCCTCAAAAGCATCCTAATAGGCTGTTTCAAAAATGCTTGGAAAGGGATTGTTTGAAAACATCCCTCTTAAAAGTAAGTCATTTCCCTCTGATGGTTTAGATAGGTGTGTCGAAGTAAAACTGCTGGCCACAGATGGCTCGGTTGAGTCCTTTGTAGTGAGTATGCAAATCTGGGTAGTGTAGCTAATTGCACATCACATTTCATAGCCTGTGTAACTTCCCTGGCTGTGGTGCTGACAAAAAACACGCACAGAAAGCCGAACACTAGCTTATTATAGGAATGATAGGTGTCTTGAAATTGTTCAACACACGTGATCTACTTCAGTTCTGTCATCAAAATAGAAGCATGTGAGGAAATAAGCGCAGAAAATATCTGTAAGCTACTATTCTAGTTAGGTAGTTGAATCTGCTCTAAGTACACATAGTTCTTCTTGCAGTGTGTGTACCTGAAATGTTGATCCAAATTAGTAGGTTGAATGTCTGCCTGTATATACCTGATACTTTATAGCTTTTGAAAATACTTGAGCTCAGCTGTGCAGGTAAGGCATAATGCACCAAGTCAACATTGTACAAACATTCCGGATAGCTTTGTGCCTCAGACTACAAATGAATAGTTGTTTCCCTAGAACACTGGGACAGTAGATGGGCTTGGTGCTCTCTGGGTGTCAGCTAGTCAGTGTATCAATACATCTGAAAAGCTAAATCACAGGATTCACTGAACTTCAGTTGGCTGTAATTGTGTTGCTTGTTCTACCACAGTGCTTCAGCTGTGTGTTGCTCTTCTTAACAGCCATCCCACCTTTCTTCTTCTTTCCCTCCTCACCTTTTTGTAGAGTGCAAAGTAGCTACCTGGATTGTGTAAAAAGTGCAGTGAGGGTTTCTGATTCTTGCTTGGAAATGGTAACTTCAGATCACTTGAAAAGTTTATCTAGTGGTCTTCTGAGGGGGGGAAAGAAAAGAAAAGCAGACTTGAACACTGGAGCAAGTTTTTTTTTTAATAATTGAAATTGGGAAGTAGATTTAAGAAAAGTAATGCTTCCTCATGCCCAGATATGTCAAAGAAGCTGCAGATACTAAACTAACATACTGTGGCCACATGTGTAGAATATAGACCTGGTGAAGGTTACTATACTCTTCAAAACCACACTTAGCTCAGGAAGTCCCTACACATGGATGTAGGCCAACAGCAGCATGGTATTTTTCTAATGGAAGCTTCTCTGGGGCATTGTTAGATGTGAGGTAGTAGAATAGTCCTGTAGGCCAGTGCAGTTCTTGACATGTCCTGAAAAAAGATAATGGCATGTGGTCTGCATCATGAAAATATTAGGCCACTGTCAGTTAATGTGCAGTGTCAAAGAAATGGGTTTTCAGGCTGTGCTTAAAAAAGATACGCAGTTTTTTTCATGCCTTCTGGGTGACTTAAAAAAAAAAAAATAAATAAAGAGCTCTTCCCTATGCCACATAGCACAAATTGATTACAATTAAAATTGAGCAAATACAAGCAGAACTGATAACCATTTAAATCGGTTAATACTTCTGCATTTATTCCTTTCAATTTTTGCAGGCAAGTTTTTTTCTTTGCTCTCTAGAGTTTTTTTTTTTTTTTTACCCAACTACCTGTCTCACTAAAAGTTAATTCTCAGAAATTAGAGAGCTGATTGTTCTCAGTACTTAAACTGTAAGTTACCTGCTCATTTATAACTGTATTGTTGTAGAATCAGGTGATCTTATTTTTATGGCTTGTTTGTCAGGAGAGGAATATCTTAAATGAAGAACTGAGCTATTGAAATCTTCAGGCACTTGAATAATTATGTAAAGTTCCCAGGTAATCAGACTATTGAAACTGAGCTTTTAATAAAGGGAAATATGCACAGAACTGTAAGTAATGGAATAAAATTGAGGTATTGGTTTTCTTTAATGCTTGCATAGTGGATTTGAGAATAGTCTTCTGGGTCCAAACAAGTCATTTGCCAGAGATGCAAATACGTTCAAAAGGATATTTTGAGGCTGTAAGGAAAAAAAAAAAAATAATCTATTCAAGTCCCTATGGGTTGGCTTCCTGTCTTCAACAGAAGTTCTCACCACAGCTTGACAAACTGAACCATTTATGTAGGTCATTCTGGAAATAATGCCTCCTATTTATTTCTATAGAAAATACAACAGATACAAAGGGCAAACTTGGTTGAGCAAATTCTCAGCTGCAAAACAATGTTTTTCAACATAATCACTGCTGTTAGCCAGTTCACCTGGATGAACTGCTGGAGCTGCTCTTCATTTTGTGGTGTGACAGCTGTGCACAGCCATCCAGAACATGACCTGTCTTTCATGTTGCTGTTGCCACTGCTGAAAAACCCACCACCTCCCTGTGCTGACATGCACTGTTGGGTCTCCATGCACATTCAGCAAGTGTTGGTGAGTGTAACTGTGTGCTGTTTTTTCTGCATGGAGGAATTCAGTAGTGTGCCTTTGCTCCATGCACACTTCTGTGCCAGATGCTCTTCTGTCAGACTGCCCCTCTGCTGCCGTCTGCCACACAGCAACAGCATCTAACAGTGTGCTGGTGGCAAGGTTCAGCCTCTACCTCCGTAGCATCAACATCTGCTGATGTATGGGCCAACATAATAAAATGGCATTAGTTTTGGAGCATCCTCCTAGATTTGCAGTCAAAGCTGGCAAGCTTTTTGTAGAAGGTGTTGGGTTTTTTTTCCTTTTGAAGACCGAATCACTACTGTTGTACTTCTCTAATACTGAGCTTAACTCTTAAGACTTGCTTGCAAAACTGCAGGAACAAGTCCGTAGGGGTTTCCATCAAAATAGGCTCAAAACTCATTGTGCTTATGATTAATGTCATTGAATATGTCCTGCTCTAGCTAAAGAACTTAATTAAGAAAGTGAACTCTTTCTAATTTAGTGTTTAATATAAGCCAGAGTTGAAGTTCACTGGTGGAATGGAAAAAAAAAAAATTGTGCTGATGCAGTCTGTTATGTCTTTTGAGACAAAGGCTTTCTCTGCTGCATACTTAGTGGGGGAACACACTGCATTTGTGAGATTGCTTATCTGTGGTATGTGTGAGCATAGCTGGCATCTTTGAGCCTGAAAGTACTGTCTGTCCCAGTCCAGCATAGCAAAACCTATTATCCACAATTGTGATTGCTACCAGTTGGGAAGTGTTGAAGCTTGAGCTTTTCATTGCTAGCATACCAATAAGAGTTGATATTCAAACTTAATGCATGTATGTTTAACAGATAGAAAAGAAAATAATAATAATAATTTTTCATTGAAAATCATCTTGGAAAGAATGCTTTCAACTTTGCTATGAAAAGTATTTGAAGCACTTGTACAAGCTGTTACAGGTTTTAGCTGCTCTGAGATGCTGCTGCATCTGTCTGCTCGACTGCAATGCCACGGTTCGTTTTACAACAGTTAACTTTTGCTGTCATAATAAAAGCTCTGGCAACTACAGTTGAGGAGTCGTGGGTTTGGAAGAGGGGTGGCTTTTCCTTGAGCAGGTGTTCCTGCTAGATTGTTGTTTTGCAACTGCAGCTGCCCATGACATCGTAGTTACTGCATACAAATACACCTATCAAAAATGGATAGGAACTTGGCACAGTAGGTAGAATGTCTTAAATGAGCACGAGAATCTGGCTACCATATAGGTGTAATATATTCATCCTTTATGGACTTCCCTTAGTGGTTGGGATGCCACATGCATTGTGGAGATGTGGCTTAGCTAACAAGCTTCTTAGTTGCAGATGAGCATGTTGGAGCTGCTGCGGACTGCTTGTTACCACATCAGTGACCCACATGGTGATCAACTCTGCTGATAAACAATGTCACATCAACTGGTAAGGGAGAAAGAAGATAGCCTTATATGAGAATGGTTGAGTACAGCATTGGTAGCACTATTGAATTGGTTCTTGTCTTATCTGTAGGAATCTTATTTTTGGGCAAAAATTGAGATATGGCTTCCTGTGGGAGAAAAAGTTGCATCTTACAAATCAGCTTTGCAGTTAAATTTTCTTTTAAAACAGAATTCCCCAGAAGCTGGAGAGGGAGCACCATTAAGTAATGTCAGATTAGCGTGGGTTTTTTTACACCCTTCGTTTTAAGGTGTATTCTGTACCTGCATTCTAAAAGGTTACTTATTTTATTGGTCTTATGTGTGACTTTCAGTAGCCACACCATGCATATTGCTGCTGTCACTGCAGTTCTGGGATGACTGAGTGTACTTCAAGTCTTCATGCTAAATTTAAATGTGTTCTGTGTTTATAACTTCATACCTGTAAAGGGGAGTACATCCTGAAATGAAAAGACCAGTACAAGTAAGAGAAATTGAACATGTGTCCCACCTGGTATCTAGGTAGAAGAGACTTCCTCCACCCAGGTAGGAGTGAGCTACCTGTGCAGACCAGGAGTTAGACTTGACGTAGCTTGTGCTGTGTGAATGAACAGCTGTTCAAAGGGATTTTCTAAGTCCTTGCTCTTCAACATTGGCTTAGAATACTTTTTGCTATGATTCTTACTCACTCTTCAAGCAGCTATTGCCCTGCTAGCATCTATCTAATAATTAAGACTTGATTGATAGCCTTTTTTCCTCCATGTCTGCTTGTGTGATTTAACCCATTGAGTTCTCTCACTTGAGACTTAAGTGAAGTTTAGGTCTGGATACTGGGTTGCTGCAGTGGGACTGAGCAGAGCTGTACTCTTCAGTCAGCTTCCTTTACAAATGGAGAATTTGTTTCTTGATCACTGCAAATACCTTGGTCAGGCCAATTAATGAAGTGTACAGAAGGAGGGCAGCCCTCCAGGGTGTTGGGAGGGTGAGTACAGTCTGCACCTGTCTTAACTGCAGTCCTACAGAGACAGCTTAATAATAAGCCTTACTGTCAGTAGTTAAGAACCCTCAGTTGTCGTTGAAGACTGTCTTGGCAAGGATGGTTGGTATCATAGCTGTGAATGCTGAAGTTCCATAAGGGTAAGAGCAGAGCTGCGAGTAGTTACAGAGGGCCAACATCTGCCCTGTGTACCTGGCAGCCCTCTGCTTGTGCTGGTAGTGCTGTGGCAGCAGTGGCACTGAGCCCTCCTGGTATAGTTTGTTCCCTCCAGAAGGATGCCTCTGGCAGCTTGGCAGCCTGCTTGGCTCTGTAACTGTGCTTCTGCTGTCCTGCTCATGTCACATTCCCTTTGCTGCCAAAGGATCATTGGTGCTGTCATTCTAATGGGAAGCAAGAGCACGGTATTTCTTAATATTTCCTTGCACTGTTATAAAGTGAGGTTATGGACCAGCCCTGGCCATGCTGAAAATAGCAATTAGTAAAGGTGACTCTTTCCCCTGTTATGTTGAAACAAATGAAGCCCACTTAGTGTGGGTTATTTTAATCTAACCGAAGCATAAGTGTGGCTGAACCTTGTCTGACTTCTGTTTCTGGCAGCCTGGCTTCTTTACTGCCCTGTCTGATGGCAGAAATCTACTGTAATAGGTCACTTCATTTTGACAGTTTCCACGTGAGTTTGAGTCTACGAGGCTAAATATTCATGATCTGTATAAATAAGTGAGCAGTGCTTAAACTTGGTCCCTCTTGTTCTGTCTCTGATTAAGTTTTCTGTAGCTTGATGTCAGCTGGCTTATTGACCAAAGCAGTGCTGCAGATGCCATCAGAGCACAGTGGTTGCAGCCTGCTATATTCCTGTTGTGCCTATCCCCAGAGCCTATCACAGGAGACATGCAGTTAACACAAAGGTTGCTATCTACAAGAAAGTACTGTAAGGTAGCTATAATTCTGTGGGCTTGAACCGCATTACATCACCCATTTCTGTGGTGTCATTGGAAAGATGAGCTGAAAACAGTAAAGGAAAACTGAAATGCCACTCATCTAACTGAAAGTGGGGGGGGTGAGGGGGAAGACATCCAAAAATTCTTAGAGAAAAATAAAACATTAAATTGTTACATAGCCTTACAAAGTTTATGTAACAGCTTCTGATTTCATTTTGAGTACTCAACAGCACTTCTGCACTTATTCTGGTTTTTAAATAACTGGCTTTTCTTTCAAAGTCTGACTTCAAGCACTCACTATCAAGAAGTTTGACAGGCTTGTGCCTTAATTTGACTAAATGTGTTGGAGCTAGTGATTTTTTTTTTCTTCTTTTCATCATAATAGAATCCTGCTAAATTACGTGACTGCCTCAGCTGGTAACTTGCTATGTTAATTTAATAAGCAGTTAGAACAATCTAGAAAGAGAACAGGTCTTAACTGGCGACCTGTAGGGAGGATTTGCTGGGGTGACTCCAGCGAGCTGCCTTTGCTTTGGAAGGGATGGGCAGCTCCTGTCAGGACAGCATGTAGTCGCATAGCTGAACAGCTGTTGATTCAACTGTCTGGAAAGGCAGGAATCCAGATTCACTGTGCAGTTTCTCTTTGGTGATTCTAGTGTAGAATTCCACTTAATACTAATTAGAAAAGAAACAAACCTCATTAGCCTGGCCTAGTTGCCATTGCCTGTGCATGTAAGATATTTGGGTCCCTGATTTGGCAGCTGATATTTTGAGTCCTTTTATCATCAGTGGATGCAGACTTCATTCCATTGTGTACATTCTGCCCAGACTCTTTGGATTACGTTATTTTTGTAAGGGCCTACAGAAACCCTTCCTTTGGCTCTTCAGCATTCATCTGCTACATGAACAGACTTCTTTCCTGTTCTCCCTATAGAGTCACAGCATGGAACATTCCTTTTAGTACCCAGAATTGTGATCCAGAACACGTTTTTCCTTAACTGAATATGCTATGTAGGATGTGACAAAAATAGGCAGAAGTAAAGCTGTCTTGACTTTGAAATAGATGGTAGCATAATCAAACTGTTGGTTCAAAAGCTATGAAAGTATGCATGTTCAAAACGCTGTTCTTTGCTTCCATTTTAGTCTCTGTTGGAAAAGTTCTTGATCCCTAATGCTTCGCAAGCAGAAAGCAAAGTTTTCTATTTGAAAATGAAAGGTGATTATTACCGTTACTTGGCTGAGGTTGCTGCTGGAGATGACAAGAAAGGTATGTCAGTTGTCACTACGCTTTTGTTAAACTGTATTGCTTTTAGTGAACAGCAATGCTACTGTAACTTTTGGAATACTTCTTTTTCAGATGTAGACTTCTTCAGTAATAACCTTCCTGTTTTCTAAAAAGAAATCATAGGCTGCTTGCTTTCAGATGAGTTATGAAGGCTTGTGCACCTCTGGAGTTTGAAGCAGGAAGCAGATGTGCAGTCTGCAGTCACAGAATCTTGAAATCAGATCCAGTGTATGCATACAAGAATGTGCCTTATCGCTGAAATACCAGTTCATGCTTTTTTTTTTTCCTGGATATCTGAGTATTGTTTTTTACCTTTTTGCAGGGAGTCACTGTAGCTTTCTGAAATGTTTCTCATGCTAGTTCTCCCACCTTTCTGCAGCACACAAGAAAGCTTGTGTAGGCTCAGTAAGCAGAGAGACTAGAATACACTTGGGGAAGAAAAGGATTAATAAAACAAAATGTTAGTGTTAAGTAAACTTCCATAGCCATGGTAGTTTGATTTCTAAATGGTTTTTATTTCCTAAATCTGTTATGTAGCTTTTCCTAATAGCAGGTAAGCTACCTTTACTGAAGTTTGGTGAGTAAATTTAAAATACTGCACTTATCTGCAGCAGTTAAGCCACTTGGTGTGTTGAAGAGGCACCTAAATAACAGCTTGTGGCTGCACGAAGACCTTCAATTTGGGAGAACATATTACATTCAGATAGCACTGTTCACAACAAACTTCAAGCCATTTCCTGGAGCCGGTCTCCACAGTGTGCTGGATAATAAAGTTACAAAGGCTAGTAAGATAAGACTTAGTAAGCTAGGGTTTGATTTGACTTCTGGTGTTTGCTGCGCACAAGCTGACCTCGTCTTGGTGACTGCAGAATCACACGTGTAGCAAATACGTTGGTTACTGTGTACCATAGCAGACGTATTTCTGTTCAGTAATCTCTCATGTACAAACTAGAAGGTATGCTCTCATGAGGGTAGTTGCTGACTATAAAGTTAGACTGTGAAAATTTTGTTTAATGTAATTTTAAACTTCATTCTTCTTCAGCTCAGTCTCTCTAGCTCAGCAGTTACCAGTGGGTTCTGACTTGCCAGATAAAGAAAAAATTTGGAAAGCCCATCTGGTTCGTAGTTGCTATGGCTCCTCAAGTCTTTTATCTTGGAGGTTTTTTTCTGCATATTAGCTGTGATGCCTAACCTTAAAAAGGAGCAACTGATAATGACTGTAGCAAATAATGGCCGTTTAGTTAAGCAGATTTTTTTTTTTTTACTGCATCCATATAAAGCTCTCAGTTACAGGAATTGGATTTTTGCCTTCATAAATCAGCTTATTGTGTTGAGCACGGTTTTCTTATGGCAATCTGGTGGGCAGGAATGTCAAGCAGATAGCCTCACCCTGCTGCTTCAGCCTTCAATTTTGGAGCTGTATGATGCTATCTGAGGAGGACAAGGTTGAAAATCCTGCAGATTTCTTACACTGGATGACTCACTTCAAAATAAACAGAATATACCTAATTTTGCTATAAATTCCATGAATCAGGGCTCAAAAGGTAATTCTTGCCTTGTCAAATAAGGAAGAAAAGCACGCTTTTGGGGAGCTTTTCCTCAAACATAAACATCTAACATAAAATGCTGAAGTTAATTGAAGCTGCTTATTTTTCATGCCGCTTGTTTTGGCTTTCATAAGCAGCACCATTTGCTAAGACTTTCCCAATATGGAAATAGTGAAACACCTCCCACCGTTTCTAAATTTAACTTCCTGTAAAACCCGTTCTTCTCAACTGTGGTGTGCAGAGTGCTGGACGTTTTCAGGGCAGAACAGCAGTTGTCTGACTTCTCTGAAGTGCTCACGTGATAGCAGTGAGTTAAGAGGGCCAGAGCCCCACATGAATGTGCAGGGAAGAGTCTCCTCCCTCTTCTGTGTTGAGAGCAGTTTGATGCTTTAATGACTATAAATCTTCAAAGCTGAAGCAATAGATATTGTGTATCAGAAGTACTCAGAATCTGAAAACAAATGCTGATATTTTTGAGTACTTAACCTAAAATTTTTTTCTTTGTTTCTGAATACATGTGACTGGCACTTAGAAATCTACATTCTATTCTACAGAAATACATACTCCGGATGTATTTCTGGTTTGATCCAGAAACATCAGGATGTGAATCCTTTTTTTTTTTTTTTTTTTTTGTCTGAATCAAATTACTTCCTGCCTACCTCTTTCTCAGATATATAACAGTCTTTGAGAGTGCAGAATAATGGTCCCTTTGTTCTGAGTGTCTATCTCCTGTGGTCATCAAGGGCAAAGTCCAACTTCTGAGCTATGCTGGGCTGTATTTACTTCAGGTTTAGGTATGCCACGCACTACCTTTGCCAGACAGTTTGAATGTCTGGAGGAGTCACAGGTAACTGTTAAGGAAAGGCACAGGGGGTCATTGGGACTTTCTGTGACTTGACTATGCATCTGTAATGCTTTCTAGTATTTGAAGACATTGAAATTGCATTGCATAAAACCTATGCATAGTTAAGCCTTCAACATTGTACCTCTTTCCTGTAGACTGAGTTTTGTTTGTGAAACACTGTAAAAGTGTTGTAAGCATCTGAGCTGTTGTTAATACAGGCAGTCACAGGGTAGCAGAGATGTTTAAATCTGTGATGTAGTGATAACTAAATTTTTAGATAATTAGAAGAAGTGAAATACTTATAAGATAACATAAATGCTCATTAACAAATGTTCACTCTTAAGATAATTTATGCACACAACAACAAACCGATTTTATGTCAGAATACAGTATTTGAATTACTTACTTGCTGTGGGTTTTGTTTGTTTTATCCTAAAGGGATTGTGGAGCAATCACAACAGGCGTATCAAGAAGCTTTTGAAATCAGTAAAAAGGAGATGCAGCCAACACATCCTATCAGATTAGGTCTGGCTCTAAACTTCTCCGTGTTTTATTATGAGATTCTCAATTCCCCAGAGAAGGCCTGTTCCCTTGCAAAAACGGTAGGTCTGCGGGGGGTGGAGGGGGGGAGTTCCACCGTTTTTTGTTTTTTTTTTATTTATTTGCATAACCTTTTGTTGCGTGGCTAATGAGCTTTGGATGTCTCTTTCATCTCTAGGCTTTTGATGAAGCAATTGCTGAACTTGATACATTAAGTGAAGAGTCATACAAAGACAGCACGCTAATAATGCAGTTACTGAGAGACAACTTGACAGTGAGTATTGTTACATTTTACAGACTGTTCATAGCAGAACTGGTCCTTACAGCACTGAGTTGTCCTGTTCACCCCTAGCTGTGGAATTGTCTGTCACTTACAGACGAGTTCACATTGTGTTTCCGAGTGTATATCTTTCTCCTGCCCAATCTCCTCTATCTATAGGCTAACTACTGTTTCTAACAGAAAACAATTCAACTAAATGTTTCAGTCTTTTTATTCAAGCAATTTAGTGTGTTCAAATGACGTGGTTTGGAAACAAAACAGTTACCTTTTTATTGTAACAGCATTAGTGAACACAGTTGCATTTGCCACTTTGAAACCAGTATGATTTCATATAGCTTGTTCAGCGTGCTTGCACTGTATGAAGACTTCATAGCAAATCCATCTAGGGGCCTATTGGTGTATATTTCTGGCTTGTTTTTAACTTTAGTGAAGCTGAAGTTGGAATTGTTGCAAGTCAGGCTGTTTGCAGGGCAGTCATAGGACAGTCTTATTCCTTTTTACTTGGACTCAACTATCTGTGGTGTAAAATGGGGGCTGTCACTCTGTCAGAGTAAATAAAATCATCATCTTGTTTTTTTTTAACCTACCTTGAGCTGTAAAAAAGGCAAAGATAAACTGTCTCGTTTAGATGTTTAGATGAACAGCAAGCATGCGGTGCTGTAATTAATGACATAGTTCACTTCCCAGTCATCTTGTGGAGGAAAGGGAGAACTACAAGTAGGAGTAGAACAAATAAGAAGCTCTTCTTTTGTTGCCAGATATAACTCCTTGTTCATATGTTAAATGCAGCCAGTGTTGGAGACCTTTGCAAATATCTGGACTTTTCTTACCGTAACCAAAGTGAAGTTGTTCAGTTACAGCAGCTCCAGTTTTATGTATTTTCCATTTGTAAGGCTTTATTTGCCTGTTTCTTGGAACCTTTTTCACTCGAATGGCAACATAATATATTTCTGGAGAACTACTTGCAATAGTTCCAGCTGTTGCTTACAAAACAAACGGCAGAGATTTCTCAGTGTATGTGAGGGAGACAAATACAGCACTGGCTTCAGTCCGTGTGTGCTGTCCCTTGGGTGAGATTGCTGTCCCTTGAATGAGAGATCAACTGAAATAGAGAATAGAAGCGACTTCAATTGCCAGCTTCCTAGTAAAAATAACAATGAGCTTGCTATAGCAGTTTAAGAGAGCTTTGCCTCATCCTGGAGCAAAAGTTGGACTGAGCTTCCACACTGTGTGTGTTACCTTAGCAGGGCCTGACAGTTGATGTCAGGTTTCTATTATAAGGGAGATTTTTCTAGATAGCTGCAAGATTCCATATCCCTGTCAGGTGGATACCTCCTGTCTGATATGCTTAGTGTGATCTGCTTGAGTATTGCTCTTACATTAATTCATGTTTTTTCCACAAGTCTTGATGTAACTTCTGACAAAAACTGCAGTGAATATCCTAAGTGTGAAAGGGTCTGGTCTGCTAGTTATGCAAGTCTTTGTCCTTTAGATGCAGGCTTCTGACAGTGATTTGGCATGCTGATCATTTACGTGTAGTAGCAGCTTTCTCACTTGTTGATTCTTTCTAGACTGAGTTTCATCTGTCTGAAGAATTGTTGGGGACTGAAGGCAGAGAAGTGTTCAGAGGACTTTTTTTTTTTTAATATAGCAGATCAAAATTTGTTTTACTGGGATTGCTAGATATTTCATCTTTGCTGAGTTATGAAACTGTCTTGTATGTTTGTTTCTGAGGAATGGGGAATATCTTTGCCCACTCCTGTTCCCCTGAAGGCTTTTCTTCCCAGCTGATTATTTAAACTTTGCTCTCTCAATTGGAAATCCTTATACCAGACAGGCTCTTCTTAGTAAAGAAAGGTACATACGTATCTTAGATGTTCAAGGGGTAAAGTTTTAGAAATGAAGCATCTGATAAATTTCTGACTTAAACTCTTCTTCCTGCATTTCTTAGAAATGCATGGAGTGGTGCTGAAATAGAGTAATGGATTTGGATGTAGTGTAGGGGTTAGAAACAGACAAGTGTGTTGCTGTCTTAAGTAGACTATCTTGTTGCTTAACATCTTTCCTAAAGAGTATTTAGGGCAGCTACTGTGTGTTCTTTGTAGTAAGAACAAGGCTATTGGGCTTGCACAAGATGCTCTGTTGTCCTGTAATTTTTGAAAAGGGTGAAGTGTTCCTGGTGTTAATTTTCTTCTTTTTTTTTTTTTTCTAAGCATCATCTGAGACCTGCAGTAAGGTAGATCAGGTAGATCCCAAACCATGCTAGAATGTGGGTAGACAAAGAATTAAGTTATTCTTGGGTTTTACTGCTTACTACCATAGAGCATGAAGGACTCAGTTAAGGCTGCTAAAGCTCCAGGGAGAGATTACAAACAGCATTAGGCTGGTAACAGTTTGTTCACTTAATAATGATTCCTTTGCTCCAGGAGTTGCCTTGGAACTGATACTTAGTTTCCTAAGTGATGCTTAACTTTGATATATGGCTCCTTAACATGTTTTATGGAGCTGAAAATAGGATTTGGTGTATACAACATATTTAGCCAGACATTTCTCCTTTCTCTGCCCTCCAGGTTTGGAAGCACTACAGGCTTCTCTTTAAGCAACTGTTTATATCTGTAGCCAAGGGATAGTGATTTTAGTGAAATGTGCTGTGTAGTTTTTGTTTTTTAAATAAAAACAAAACAGGCAAATCTTTTAGATGCCTATTCTGAAGAAAAAGTAGCATTCACTCTTCTTGCGCACAACGAGAGATTTTTGCTGAAACATCCTTCAGAAAGATGCATAAATCTCACTTGAAGTCTCAAGGAAACAAATACTGTTAGTTTTCGTATGCATCTGTTCTTTATCTGACTCTTGCCTGCTTGCGGTTATAACATACCGAAGCATGTGAATATGAAACCTTGGTTTTGACTGGTCATGAACTTCCTCGTTAAAAGCAGTGTAGGGTTAGGTCATCTAGGACTAGATCTACGTTTTCATGTAGAAGTAATGGCCATTCACCTTTCCTGCTGTCTGCAAAGAGCAATTTGTGGATGTGCTGTTTTTCTTACGGCATTTAGTATGACCTCTTACAGTATTATTAACAAGAAAGCCTGCTTACCAAATGACGATTGCTAGTTGTGAAATATGTTGGATATTAATATTTACTCTTTTCTTTCCCAAACAGTTGTGGACATCGGATACCCAAGGAGACGAAGCTGAAGCAGGAGAAGGAGGGGAGAATTAACCAGCCTTCCAACTTCCGTCTGCCTCATTCTGAAATTTACACAGTAAACCATTTGTCATCCATGCTGTCCCACGAATAGTTTTTGTTTACGATTTGACAGGTTTATGTTACTTCTATTTGGATTTCTATATTTCCCATGTGGTTTTGTTTAATATTAGGGGAATAGAGCCAGTTAACATTGGGGGAATTTATCTGTCTTCATCTGAGGTGGCCAATATAGGGTTGTGAAATTTTTATACGAGTTTTACATGTTTGGCATAGTACTTTTGGTACATTGTGGCTTCCACAAGGCCAGTGTTAAAACAGCTTTCTGTGTCAAGTGAGGAAGACTGCTTGCATATTGGTCTGCGTGGTGGAAAAAAGGGAGAATCGGTTGCAGCCACAGGTGTAGTTAGCATGAATAATCAAGCTGGAGCACACATGGCTGTGAATAAAACTATGTCCCATAGATATTGCATGTCAAGTAAACATGTGAAATCTGTGGAATATGCCAATCAAGTGTACATCTGATTGCAGCTGAAGTGTTCCTTAAGACAGTTTGATAATCCAGTCAACTTTCTCTAGAGAAGGACAGAGAAACGGTTCACATTCCATTATTTGTAAAGTTACCTGCTGTTGCTTTCATTATTTTTGCTACACATTTTATTTGTATTTAAATGGTTTAAGCAACCTAAGAACAAATGTACAAGTAAAGATGCAGTAAAAATGAATTGCTTGATATCCATAATGACACTGTATATCGAGCACAGCAGTAAAACAAAAACCCATGTATTTAACTTTTTTAGGTTTTTTGCTTTTGTGATTTTTTTTTTTGATACTTGCCTAACATGCATGTGCTGTAAAAATAGTTAACAGGGAAATAACTTGATGATGGCTAGCTTTGTTTAATGTCTTATGAAATTTTCATGAACAATCCAAGCATAACTGTTCAGAACATGTGTATTAAGTTGATGTAAGTGGAATAAAAGTTTTATGAATGGACTTTTCAACTACCTTTGTAGATTTCATGTGATCTCTTTCCACTCTTTTTAAAGTAGCAGCAGTAGTATTATATATGGGTTAAATATGGAAGTAGTTCTGTTAAGGAGAATCTCAACACACACTTGAGCATGTAGTTAACTTGATGGAAATCAACACTGAATATTTCACATCAGATTTGATTGCTCTCATTTACTGCTTTTTAGGTGGCTGTTGCTTTCTGACTGGCTGGCTGGTACTCTGGAGAGGTCTTAAACATACGGTCTCCATACTTTGGGCCAAATGCATATGCAGTTACTAAAGAGCTGACCTCTGGATCAGTTCTAGTCAGTGAAAAGCCCCCAGCTTCCCTTTCTGAGCTCTTTAAAGTACAACTGAGCAGGAGCCTCCATAGCATTCAGGAGGTCCAGGCTTCCTAACTCAGCCAATAGAAAGGCTCTGTGGAGTAATGGTGTTCTTCCATTCCTTGTCCCTGCTGATGTCTGCGTGGATGGTATTCACAGAATAACTATGGTGTTTAAGGATATTTAGTTTAAAGCTGAAATAATAACAGGAAAGTAGACAATTTTCAAATCATATCACATCTGTCAGGAGCTGAGACTGTTAGAAAATGGTTAAACTTCATTAAAATCTTCCTCTTGTGAAGTATTTATGTAATCACCATAAAGGGAGGGTTTTTGTTTTTTATTTTCTTGATTGAGCTGCTCATGTAAGCAGAGATCTAACTATTTTGTAATGTTAGGTATTTGGGTGGAAAGCTACCTTTAGTGCCACCAGGTTCATCTTGCTCCTGGGAGGAATGAGATGAAAGGGAACAGGATTGCCTTAACCTTTTCTGCTTAGGGGTGGTCTTAAGATACAGGTCAAACTTAGAAATTCAGTACAGGCTTTTTCCTGCTTTTTTTTTTTTTAATAGTAAAAGGTTAAAACACTTCTGATAAAACACTTTTGATCATTGCATTCAGTGTGTGATGCTCTGTTCATGGAAACAGCTGAGTCTCTTATCCCAGAATTTAAGTATTGAGATTAGTAGAAGAGAGGGGGAGGATGGTTAAGCTTTAAAATAAAGGTAACTAGGGACTGTAGTAACCATTTCCAGAATGGAAAGTTAATGAACTATCTGTTATAGGTAACAAAAAATAGAATCTGTTGAGGAACAGGAAGGAATAAAGAATATGGAGGGTAAAGGTTAATGAGGGTTAATGGGGTGAATTTGTATAATCCTCAATTACCAATTTTTTTTCTGGGGGGAGAATGGGGTGGGGAAAAGAAACCATGATTACCTTAATACATAAAAATACATAAAAGTACCTGTTAAGAGGAGAAAACAGTAATTGATTACATTGACAAAACAAAGGGCTGTATTCCAGTCTGGAAACAAGACAAGTTGGCAATCCATGGTTTAAAAAAAAAATCCTTTGGGGATATTGCATGCACTATCAGAAAAGAAGAATCATTGTCTTTTCTATAGCAAATACAGGTGGTTTCTAAGGAAGTCCTTCATGGAGATGTTGCCTGCTGAAAGCACTTCCAAGCTGCGTGGTGAACTACTTCTCTAAATGTTTAACTTTAAGCTATATAAAATAGCTTGACTTGAAATTGCTGCTTTTTTTCTTAAACCTTTATCCAACTGTTTAAGAACATTCTGAGTTAATAGGTTTCTGTGCAATTACTCCATGTATCTGGAGAAATCAAAGTTTTACTAAAAATTAAAAAGCATGCAACTAAATGGACACTAGTGGAATATAGCATAAGTGTTTTTCTCTTTTTATCTTTAATCAGTAAATATGAAGGAGCCTTTACATAAAAGGTCACTGGATTTGTTTTTTTTTTTTTCTTTTGAAAGCCTTTTCTTATTGGAGTGTCTAGCTGATCCTTTAAATACCATGAAAGAGTCTCCCTTGAATCTTTATCTCCTACATTCCACTGCTAGAAAGTGATCCACAATATTTGATAGTGGAAATAACTTTGTGTGTGAACAATTACCTACCTCCTGTGGCAAGCAGATTTTCATATATTTTCAGTCTGTTCTGACACTGAGGGCTTTCTTGAAATGTGATGGTGTTGCTTCATGCGGTGTTTCCTGCTCTGAAACAATCTTTGAGCAGAAAAGGTTTAGAGTCCATCAAGCCTTTAGTGCAGTATTGGCACTGCACACAGTTAAAATACTAAAAAGCTGTTGATAGAGGAACTGTGGTGCTTACAAACTGCAGTCCAGATAGCTCAGATTGAACAGGTAGAACAATGGAAAGTTGAAGTGCTTAAAACAGAACCACATGTTGCACTCAGAACAGCAAGTTGTCCACCTTTCTGGAGGGAGGCGCTTCCAGAATGACAGTGTGGGCACGTGGAAACTTCACCCAAAGGAAAGAGATACAAGTTGGAGATACTGCAGAAGCAATCTGACAGCCCAGTTAGTTACCTGTTACTTATCATGGCTCTTGCTTCTGGTCCTTTTGGATGGTAGATAGCTGAGCTAGCCACATCCTGTATTGGTAAGGCTTGTGTGTAGCTGGCAGTGTGACTGGGTGTGCTTCCTTATTTCTAGCAGTTTACATCTCATCAAGGTCCTGGCAAGCTGATGTTTCCAGATTCTAAATGAAAGAGGGAAGAGCAGCCCTGTGGATAAGAAAACGTGTTGGAAATTGGGATTTAGCCTCTGTCCTCCACCCTTTCTTAGGATTTCTTATGGTAAGTTGCTTTACTTTCTTCAGTGTGTACCATAGTTAAAAGTTGTTGGATGACTCAAAGTACCAGCTTTCTAAAAATGTTTACTCAAAGTACACTTTCAGCGAGGGGAAGCTGTTTGCTGGTGATAGAACTTTAAGTGCCTCAAAATTCATGTAAGGAATCTGTTGAAAGTGAGGGCTATTCTAAACAGCTGTAGCATTTAAGCTCCATTCATAGGTCTTGCATTAATCTTGTGGATGTGATTGAGAATAATTTCTGCCCTCATCACCTTTAGAAGAATTAATGCTACCTGGAGTAAAATTAGTGCTCAGCTGGAGGAGGAGGAGCTGCTCATTGTGGTGAGTAACATCTGAGCTTTTCCACTCTTTGAATGGTGCAGTAAAGGTTGTTCACTCAGTTTATTCTTCTGTTTTAATGTAACAAAAATACTTTCCTTAAGGAATCTTTTCCTACCCTCACGTAGCCTAGTCTGAAATTTGAATTAAAAGAAAAATCATTTTAAAGCTGTCAAGTGCTAATTGTCATAATATCTATCTCCTTTTAAGAAATGCAGAAACATTCATGACAAGAGATGGATTCAGTATGAATCCAGAAAATGAAGCTCAATTCTGTGGCCTTCTCATGGTGCTCCAGTGTCACCTAACTTTACTTTTGAGAGGTAGGTGACAGGAAAATGCTCCAAAAATTTCTCATCCCCTGTAGTTTGGTTTACAACTGAAAGTGGGAGTTGCCCTCATACTTGGCTATCAGTAATATGATCTCAGGATGAGAGATTTCGGGTTGGTGTGATTGTTCTTGAAGTCAGCACTTTGCATGAGCACTGGTTGGGGGAGTTGTGATTGAAATCCAAGTTTGGCTTGGAGCTTGACTAGGCGCAAAACCGCAATCTTCAAATGAATGCTACACATAGTATTAATTATAGAGGTGTAGCACTTTTTGAAGAAGAGAGGGGACGTAAGGACATGCTGGTCATCCTGTTAGCCCTGCTTGGTGTAGGAGGAGCCTTGGGTCACAGGACAGGGGTGTTGCTGCTGTCCCTCACCTCCACCAGTTAGATCGAGTGCTATTTGCCCGGAGACATCGCAAGGGACCAGTAACAGTTTGTCAGCACGTGTAAAATTGCAGAGCCAAGTCCTAAGCTGCTGGGAACTGCAAGAGCCTCGAAGAAAGAATTACTAGAGTATAAATTCTTATCATGGTAAAATACCTTTTAAAATAAATGAGTATCAAAATCAATTCCATTGGATTAGTTCTTTATCTTTCAAAGGTTTAATGTTCACTTTTGAGACACGATGTGATCTGGGCTGAGGCTTTCTGCTGGCTGCATAGCCACACAGCAGACTGATGATCCCCAACCCAGTGCTGTGCAATGTGGTGCTTGTCCATTGCACTGAATGTTTTTTAAAGGCTCACTATAGGTTGACCTTCTGGTACAGGGTAGCTAAGCTGTTCTGCTGCTAACGTTAAGCCGTTTAGCTTCAGCGTGTTTAATTTCCACCCCTGCTCCTAGAGGAGCTGGAGAACCCTTCTAGGTCAATGAGGTTGTCTCTGGAATGCCCACAGGCAGCATTTTAATCAGGGACAGTTTCTCTGACCAAAGACACTGATGTACCATTGCCCCTGGTTGCTTAATGTGTCCGTGGCTGTCCAGAGGTAGCAGAGCTGTATGCTTCAGACAGAAATCACCAGACCTCAGCAAGACATCTGTATGTGTGTTTTTTTGAGACCCAATGCTGTTCCTTTACTTGGTTTCACAACAACGTTCAAAGGAGGGAGAAGTTTGATTCTGAATGAGATGTCAGCCAGACTGGAAGACATAAGGTACTTCTGTGTGAACCCAGACCATTCAGCTCTGATGTTCTCATCCTGACATATGTCTGTGGTAGAAAGATGGGTTCAGCATATATTAAGAAACAGTTCCATGCAGAAGTACAGTGTCTTTCTAACTTCACCAATTTCAGCTGTGAAGGGGTGACAGGTTCTTTCGCGAAAGTGAAAAGGAGTCAATTCCTGCAGCAAAGCTGTTACCTCTTAATAGCAGGAAAACAGAAGTACAAACCCATTACCTAAAGCAGTGAACATTAGTAGCAGGTGACTTCCTCCAAGATGAAGCAGCTGGTGGTCAGCCTGCAGTTCTGGCATGGATGGAGCTTTAGTGCTGCCCTGCCACAGCGTGAGGATGTGTATTACTTCCAGTTTCCCCTCAGTAGTAGTAAAGAAGCCTAATTTTGCATAGCAAATTTTATGTACTCTTGATCTTTTTCCAGTTTCTTTTATTAGATTCAGAATTATTTATGTGCTGAATCCCCAGCAAAATGGAAGGTGGCATGGCTGGGGCTGTAGGAACAGCTTATTTTTAAACTTTAGAGAGGATAAGCCTGTGGTGTTATATATTCTGGAGTTAAATAATTCTTTTATAAAGAATCCAAACACATACGTTGGTGCGGTGAGCAAAGAAATTTCTCCTAACGAGCCCACAGCAAAAGGAAGTAAGAGGACTGCTGAGAGAGAGGGAAGTGAGCAGCAGGAAGCCAACCTCAAAGCACACTGGGGTTTACACTGCCCAACATCTGCGCACGGCAGTGAGGGAGATCAGAGCAGTGCATCAAGGGAGATTGTTCCTCCATTCTGTAGGACTGTGAAGGGTTTGGGGAACTATTCATATGTGGCCTTGTGAAATGAGAATTTTTAGAAAGAATATGCCCTGTCTCCATTGGAAATTCAGGTCTTAATTAAGGCTGTATGGGTATCTGAAAGGATATTTTCAGACTGAAGGCACAGAGAGCGTTGCACAAATGAGGGTTTTAAAGGAAGCTCCCAACTGACTCTGATTTTTCTTAAATAAAAAAGCTGCCAGTGCCTGACAAGTGCTGGGGAATGTCATTGGAGGTTCAATGCTCTCTCATTTTCTATTATTGCAGAAGGAAATGATTATCCTGAGGGGTCGCTCAGCAAAGAGGGTTTTTGCTTCAGTGGCCATTAGAGTGATATAGTACACAGAAGGAATAATTCTTCCTTACTCTTAAATAGGCAGTATAAATAAGGCTAGAGACTTTCAGTGTGATTGAAAAGTGAAACCAAAATCAGCCTTGATGTTCCCAGCAGCGGTTACAGCAGCACCCTGTGCGCAGTTGGAGGTGAGGATCAAGGGGCTGCTGTGGTCAGGGTTGGCTGCCCTCCCACCAGGTCCAGTGGGCAGATCTGGGGAGAGGAACTGGCCAGGAGAGAAAAGCCTGATAGCAGCCTCTCAGTATCTGAAAGAGGGGTACAGGAAAGAAGGGAACACACTCTTTAGCAGGGCCTGCTGTGATAGAATAAAGGGAAATGGTTTCAAACTAAAAGAGAGTAGATTTAGATTGGATGTAAGGAAGAAGTTGTTTTATGAAAAGGATGGTGAGGCATTGACACAGGTTGCCCAGTGAGATGGTAGGTGCCCCATCCCTGGAGACACTCAAGGTCAAGCTGGAGGGGCTCTGAGCACCTGATCTAGCTGTAGCTGTCCCTGCTCATTGCAGGAGAGTTGAACCAGATGGTCTTTAAGGGTCCCTTCCAACTCAAATGATTCTATGAAAAGGTTGGATAAAGTTTCAGCGAAGGGGAGGAAATGGTGCTGGTAGTTGGGATGCACTGGGAAGTTGTTCTAAGGTGGGATAAACATGAGTAACAACTGAAAAATCTCCAGTGGAGTCCTTTGATAGTATTTTGATAGTACATCATATTCCAAACCAAAAGAAATGTAAAAGATGGGCCCAAGATGCCTTGCAGTCATTATGGGCTTGCTTAATGATCCTGGCTGAAAGTACAGTGAAAGACCAGAATTCATGCCCATGTAAACAGTCAGTGGTGGCAGAAGGTGTGCAGAGTGGCAGTGGCTTGTAACGAGCACAGTTACTAAGCCTGCAATGAGCTCACAGCCTCACGAGGCTGTGCCTCGCACCTCTGAAGACCCACAGTTGTTCCTGAGTCAGCTTCTCCTGCATCCCAGTAACGCCTGGGGACTGGAAACAAAGGGAAATGGAAACGATGTTGCTGTGCTGGTTTCAGCCAAGAAGTTTTCTGTTCGTTTGTTTTTAAGAAGAAACTTCCCTGGCTGAAGATTGGAGTCTGCAACACTGCAAGGAGGGACTTCCATTCATAACAGAGATCTTTTAATTGAAATGTTTGATTAAAACATGACTCAAACAAGGAACTGCAAAATGTAATTTAAACCTTACAAAATAATCTTTTTGAGGCAACGTGAACTGAATTGGAGCAGACTTAAAGCCACGTGCAACATGCAGAGCAAAACTTCCATCACGCACTCCCTAACAAGGTTCCTGAGACAAATTAAGAATCAATTAAATATTTTTCAAGAGGAAATAAGATACCCAGGAGGAATGAGCTGGATGACCTTTTCCTGATTCAAGAAATGTTCGTTGTGCTCTGGTGATACATTTTTCTTTCAGCTGTTAGCTCTCCAGAGAGAATGGCAGTACTGTTTTTGTGATATTAGGTTCTCATTAATTGCGTCTTCTTTTGTGTGGAATGTGCCGGAACTTCCAGGGTGTGAGAGGCTTAAACTCCTTATGCTAATGCTGTATGCTGTGAAAGATAAAACTAAAAAAAAATAGCAAAAATCAAGAGGCTTTTGGCTCCTATAAGGCGATGCAGTGGCACACTGCAGCAAGAGGTACAATCTACCTTTTGAAGGATGAAAATGTTGCTTTCTTGCCAGTGGAAAACCTAAGCTCCTGGAGTTGGTGAATGGCTCCTGGTGAAGGTGTCTGTCCCTTCCAGCCTTGGCTGCAGCCCTGCAGGGAACCCAAGCTGCTGTGGAGCTGAGTAGGGTGCATCAAGGGAAGGGTTTCTCACATCTCAGAACTTCCAGAAGAGGCAGAATTATCCAAGCATAGAGGAAAGTCTCTTAGGAGATGGCTGTGTTGCTGGTAATGGCAGCATGCGCTGCGTGGGGCTCCACAGTGGTGTACAGAGCTCATGCCGGGGGGCTGCACTCACTGCAGATATTCAGTCAGTCTGCAAAATTTCCCCAGAGACTGGGCACCGTTCTGGGCTTGCATCTCTGTTGGTCATTGCATGGCAGCTCCATCTGGCACATGGCTTTGGTGGCACACAGCCTTTGGACAACTGCCTGGAAATGCCATTTCCCTCAAGCTCTCTTAGAGAAGCAGCATGTGTTTTCTGTCCAGACATACCTGTAGTCTTTATTTTTGTGTAACTTGTAGGTCAGAATCATTATCTGTCTCATGATGGCAAGTGTGTGATGTGCCAGGTCAAGCAGCTGGGGAAGGGTGTCGGAATCCCCGCATCGAACACCATCTCCAGCTTCAGAGATGTTACTGAGCATAGAGGCCTCTGGACAGCATTCCTCAGCATCAAGTTACAGAACAGAAGGGGCCAAGGTGCCGAAATGGGTTTGGTACTGCAGGTGGAAGAGACCAATGGGGAGCTCCCTCCTCCTGCTCTCTATTTGCTCCAGGATCAGGCTGCATGCACCACAGGGGCATAAGCCAGCCCCATTTGGGGTGCAGGGGCCCTGCATCCTGACGTGTGCCTGTGCTTAGAAGTCTGTATCCCTGGGAGCAGGCAGCTCTGAGCTAATGTGTATGGGAGGGCTCCTGGGAAGGACACCTTATGCATGGCTGGAAGTGAAGGTTTGCACTGTGGGATGATTCCTAAATCTTCTGTTTTATGGCTGGTTCCCTTGCAGCTAGCAGCTGCAAAACACTCCAGGTTTCTATTGCTTCTATACTTGTCCTTTGAGTAGATGAGGCTGTACCCCTCTTTGTAATAGCTCTCCTGACAAAGAACCAGCAAAAGCTATTTCTTGCCAAAATTGCAATCTCTGCATAAACAGAGGAGCTGTGCAGATAATAAACCCCTTGATGTTTCAACCTGTCATAGGCGTGAAGCAATGCACTAAAGCAAAATGATATGCAAAGCTGCTGGGAACGAGCATTCAAGCAGAATAAGCATTCAAGAGCCCTGCAAATGGGACTTGGGCACGTTTCTCTTATTGTTAGTTCAGAGCTGTCTGCAGCATGTTGATGACAGCTGCACTGGGAGGTGCGCTCAGGACACTGCCCTCATCTCACAGCTGGGCCTAGGAAAGGAGCCACAGTCCTCAGAGCCACCTGCCTGTCCCAGGGGTCTCCCTCTGGTTTCAGGAGGTCAGCAGGGGTCTTTCAGTGCCTTTCAGACAAAATCATAGAATCGCTGAAGTTGGAAAAGATCACTAAGATCATTCAGCCCAACCATTAGGCCATCCCACCATGCCCACTATCCTGTGTGCCTCAGTGCCACATCTCCATGTCTCCTGAACACCTCTAGGGACAGCAACACCACCACCTCCTGAGGCAGCCTGTACCAATGCTTTATCACTCTTTTTGAGAAGAAATTTTTCCCAATACCCAACCTGAACTTGGTGCAAATTCAGGCCAACACCTCTCATTGCTGTTATCGAGGAGAAGAGGCTGACCCTCACCTCGCCACAGCCTCCTTTCAGCAGCTGTAGAGAACTGTAAGGTCTCCCTTGAGCCTCCTCTTCTCCAGACTGAACAATCCCTCAGCCACTCCTCATAAGACTTGTGCTCCAGACCCCTCACAGCTTCATTGCCCTTCTCTGGACACACTCCAGGGCCTCACTGTCTTTCTTGTAGTGAGGGACTCAAAACTGAACACAGTAAAGGTGTGCTTTCAGTACCAGTGCTGAGTACAGAAGTACCACCTCCCTGCTCCTCCTGGCTATGCTATTTCTGATACAAGCCAAGATGCTGTTGGCCTTCTTGGCCGCATGGGCACTGTTCTCACTCATGTTCAGGCAGCTGTCGACTGATACCTCCAGATCCTTTTCCTCTGTTCAGCTTTTCAGCCACTCCTCCAACTGCGTAGCAATGCATGGGGTTGTTGTGACTAAAGTGCAGGACCTCGTGCTTGTCTTGTTGAACCTCATTCAATTGGCCTCAGTCCAGCGATCCAGCCAATCCAGTTACCTCTGAAGGGCCTTCCTACCCTCAGATCATCACTTCCTTCTATGATGGAGTTACACTGTCAGCAGATAAAGAAAGAGCAACTGATATCACCTACCTGGTCTTCTGCAAAGCATTTAACGCTGTCCCACACAACATCCTGGTGGCCAAATTGGAGAAAAACGGATTTGGTGAATGGATCACTCACTGGATAAGGAATTGGCTGGATGGTTGCACTCAGAGAGCTGCAGTCAACAGCTCAGTGTCCAATGGGAGAACGGTGATGAGTGGCATTCAACAGGGATCAGTGTTGGGACTGGTGTTATTTAACATCTTTGTAGGTGACACGGATAGTAGAATTGAGTGCACCCTCAGCAAGTTTGCAGATGACACCAAGCTGAGTGGTGCAGTTGACACACCAGAGAGAAGGGATGCCATCCAGAGGGAGCTGGACAGGCTTGAGAGGTGGGCCCATGCCAACCTCATGAAGTTCAACAAAGCAAAGTGCAAGGTCCTGCACCTGGGTCAGGGCAATCTCAAGCACAGGTACAGGCTGGGTGGAGAATGCCTTGAGAGAAGCCCTGAGGAGAAGGATTTGGGGGTCCTGGTTGATGAAAGATTTAATGTGTGCCAGCAATGTGCACTTGTAGCCCTGAAGGCCAACCATATCCTGGGTTGCATCAAGAGAAGCGTGACCAGCAGGTCAACAGAGTTGATTCTGCCCCTCTACTTTGTTCCCATGAGACCTCACCTGGAGTACTGCATCCAGTTCTGGGACTCCCAGTACAAGAAGGACGTGGAGCTGTTGGAGTGGACCCAGGAGAGGGCCACAAAGACAATCAGAGGTCTAGAGCACCTCTCCTATGGAGACAGGCTGAGAGAGCTGGGGCTTTTAGTCTAGAAAAGGCTCCAGGGGGACCTTATAGCAGCCTTCCACTACCTGAAGGGGGCCTACAGGAAAGCTGGGGAGGCACTTTTTATAAGGGCATGTAGTGACAAGACAAGGGGAAATGGCTTTAAACTGGAAGAGGGCAGATTTAGACCAGAAGTAAGAAAAAAATTCTTTACTGTGAGGGTGGTGAGACACTGGAACAGGTTACCCAGCAAGGCTGTGAATGTCCCCTCCCAGGAGGCATTCAAGGTCAGATTGGATGGGGCTGTGGGCAACCTGGTCTAATGGGAGGTATCTGTCTACAGCAGAGGGTTGGAACTAGATGATCTTAAAAGTTCCTTCCAACCCAAACCATTCTATGATTTCTCCCCACTTAATTTCATCTGCAAACTTACTGACAGTGTAAATGGACTGGAAGCTCAATGAGGCAGAAAGCACATGTTGCAATTAAAAAGAGAAAAGGAATCATGGCAATAGTTGTGATTTGCAATGGATGCAAAGATGCATAGTTCTGCTGTATTTCTTTCCAGGGAGCAGCGGACTATCCTGGGAGTCCTTTTGGGTAGTTACACAGTCAGAAAACCAGTGCAGGCAAAACCTAACCTACATTTTCTGCTGGATCAGCCACCAGTCATAATGTGATGCATATGCTGGTGCCAGCTCAGGGGCACAGGACAGGCCCTTGTGCAGGGCTGGAGCCTGCAAGCCCACAGCTCCGTTCTGGGGAGCAGAGGATGCTGCTGGGAACCCAACACATCCACACCATTGCTGAGCTATTGCTGAATGTAACTGAGGACATGCCGTGCTGAGTCCCACACTTGCTGCTTCAATGCCAGATATAGTTACTGAGCCTAAAAATGCTCATATTTTTTTCTACATCTGAAAACAAACTGGGTTGGGCAGTAGAAAATGCACTGATTCATCTTTTTTTCCCTAAAGAGAGAGAAAAGTGAACATTTTTTTATAGCCAGTATGCAGAAGGTGCTTTCATCAGAGAATATATTGTATCCTTGTGTTGTGCTGTTCTTCCATGGGTAAAAACAAACAAACAAACAAACAAAAAAGGGCTGATCAGATCTCAGTATTTGTCACGAGATTCTGGTTATAGTAGCATGCTGCTGTAACCATGATGAGCTGAGGATAGCCAAGAGAGCTTTCTAAGGACACACACCAGTAGGTTGTATCAGTCCACATTCAGACTGTAAAACTGAGCACAGCATTACTATGTGTCCTCTATGTCAAGTATGGGGATGGGGACAGAAGGGGCAGGGAGCTTCACTTGCCATTGCCCTGTGATGTTTTCTCTTAAGACATTTTTTCACTGAAACCAGAACACCACCAGGGTCCCTCTATGGAGCTTCACCCCAGGCCGCCTTCAGGAGCAGCACAGGGCTGCTCACACTGCTCTTGTCATGTCTCAGAGCAGGCAGTGCTCCCAGCAGCCATCTGCAAGTGGAACTGTGAGGTCAAACATGGCAACTGGAGGGAAGAAAGCTGCTCTGGGAGTTCCTCATATTTCAGAATTGATGATGAACATGTGCAGTAAGACAAAAAAAGCATTTGAGACCTCTGGTGAAGAACATTGATTTAAGCAAACTATCACCAGCAGGTGGAGAGAGGTAATCCTTCCCCTCTGCTCAGCACTGCTGAGGCCATACCCAGAGTGCTGTGACGAATTTACAGCCTCCCAGTATAGGAGAGACCTGGACACATACTGGAGAGAGTCCAGCAGAGGGCTATCAGTGCTGTAGGGTCTGCAGTACCTCTACTGTGGGCAAAGGTGGAGAGAGCTGGGCCTGCTCAGCATGGAGAAGAGGGAGTTCAGGGGGACATCATCAGTGTTCGTAAATACCTGAAGGGAACGTGCCAAGAGGACACACCCAGGCTCCCCTCAGTGGTGCCCAGTGCCAGGACAGGAGGCAGTGAGCACCAACTGGAGCACAGGGGCTCCCTCTGAGCACCAGGCAGCACTGCTGTGCTGTGTGATGCCGGAGCACTGGCACAGGTTGCCCAGAGGCTGTGGGGTCTCCTCCTTGGGGATGTTCAGAAGCTGCCTGGCCATGGGCCTGGGCTCCCTTTTTGGGTGTCCCTGCTGGAGTAGAGGTGTGCCAGAGGAGCACAGAGGGCCCTGCCAGCTGCAGCCAACCTGGGGTTCTGTGATTTCTGTAAATAATGATTGGCAACGACACTGAACCAATTAAGCTATGGTAAAGTTTAGCAGTCTTACCTGAGCTGAAAAGAGAAGTTGCTTTTAATAATGAGGTGCTGAAGGGAAAAGTACAACGTGGGCATGTTTTTTGAGGCCATCGTCCTTTAGGATGACCCAGAGCCATCAGAGTTTGGCCCTGGAGCTAGGCTGCAATGTGTTGCTGCCTGCATGAGGCCTCTTGCAGTGTCATCTGCCTCCACACTGCCCTCCGCAGCCTTCCTGTGGACGGCTCTCAGCCCTCACAAAGCACATGTTCTATCTTTGTTTCCCTGAGAGGAGCCAAAAGTCTGCCACTGCCTTCCATGGCCTTCAGAGCAGCTCAGGGAAGATGAGGCTGGAGCACACACAGCTTGTGTCCTCCCCACTTTCTGCCTGGCTTGGTTTCGGATGGCCTCCCTGTTTTGGATAGCACACCAGGTAGCTCGAAATGAATGAGACAGATAAACCAATTAGACACAAATAAGCCTAATTTCAGAGACGCTCCTTAGGAAGTCCTTCTTAGAAAGCCAATATACCCAATAATTTATCAAACCTCTGCACAGTAAAGCAGCAGCACTTTGTCCTCCTCCACAGAGCCACACTGAACTCGGCACACTCCACATTTTCCTATTGGAAATTAAATCCAGAATGCCTTTTGTGTGCTAGTGATTACTTATACTACCGAAAAAGAGATTATGAGATCTCCAGAACTTGTAGAGGCATAAAATGAGATGGTTTGGGATATGATGAATAATGTTCACAAAGATTCAGGTGACCACCCAGGAGTTTGTATGGCTGACATCATTTATTCCTTTGGTAGTTCCAGGAAAGCATTGGGATCCATCAGGCGAATGGCGCCTGTTCCTCTCATCTGGAGACTGGTATATCTCTCACAGCTCACGACATGCTGTTTTGACCAAGTATGCCTTCTGAGTTTAATCTGCATTAAAAAATCCAAAGTATTATAAACACCTCTATCCACATCAAAAGCATTTTTATTTTTGCAAGCATTTTTTTTGCTGTTATTTCCTGCTTGGGTTTTCCAGCTCCATCACAGCTGTGCCGAGGCTGTCATGAGTGCTCCCACTCTGCATGGGGCCAACACTCATACGCTCAGAACAACCCTGACACTGTCCCAGCCCCATGTTTGGTTCCCAGGAGGGTCAGGGACAGCCATGAGACTCCTACAGCACCCTGCCCACATGTGCCAGGGGCTGTGCCAGGGCCCATGCAGTCCTGGTGCTGTCGTGCTGAGGGGTGTAGGGATCTCTGCAGTGTCACAAGCCATCTAATAACCACACATTCTTACAAGGTAATTACAGGGTTCTTTTTGCCTTCTAAAATCAAATGCTGCCTCATAATTAGAAATAAAGAGAATGGCAATCCTAATTACCAGGCTTTAATTGGGCAAGCAGATGCTTGCACGGACACACTAGGGCTCTTTTCACTCTGCTCCCATTCATGCCACCCAATAGGGTTTGCACAGCTTCTGGCCCAGGACAGGCTGGAGGCAGTGACACTGGCGCAAGCACAGGTGAGACCTTGGAGCAGGCAGTCACGACACGCCATATAGATCCAAGGAACAAGAGGAACCCTCCAGCAACCCTCAAACAGAAGTGCCTGCTGCAGCCTGAGGCGCAGTGCAGGGTGCTGCTGGCACCATCTGCAGACGCCTCAGCAACTCACACATTGCAGTCCTAACGTCAGAAACATAAATTGCACCACCTCTTACATGCTCACTTCCTGGTGGAAGATAATGATGGCCAGAGCCGCCTCCTCCCTTTCCTACCAGGCAGTAGCCAGCAGTAAGACACTGCTTGGCCTTCTCGTATCCAGCCTGAACACGCCTAGCTCCTCCCAGACACCTTGTTCTCCAGCTCCACAGCTATGTCCATAGCTTCTGTGGGATGCGTGCTTGTCTCATCAGTTTCTTTTCCAGAAGGCCCCAACGCTGGGCAGAGTCCAATCTGAGTTTTGGGAGAGAGTCAGACCTATCATTTTCTCTTGTTCCAGGAGGTACAAGGCAGACAGAAGTCACTCATTGCCTTGAAGTCAAGGGAGGTTGCTGTGAGGAACAGCACACCTGTTCTGCAGCTCCTGTCATAGTAGGGCTGAAGCACTAGAGATACTTGGGATGGAACTGGGAAAAGCTTTGCAAAGGTGAGGTGATCTATACAGACTGGTGTGGGGGTTGGAACTGGGTGGGATATCCTCATGCATTTCAGCAGCAGCCCATGGGCTGAGCCTGTGCATTTAGGAGTAGGACTGGGAGTCCTGCAGAGCTGCCTTTGCCACCAGCTGGATTGCTAAAAACCAGGGAAGAAGGAACCAGTGCGAGCAGTGAGACAAGGTGCGTCCCAAAGGAAGGAGTGTGTGCCAGCTCTCCCTGCCCAGAGCAGAACCAGCATCCACAGCACTGCTCTGCAGGATGGCCAAGTGCCAGCAAGAGCCTCAAAACCCTGTTCCTGGACCTCATCCCCTACCGACGCCTCTAGGTGCTGCCCATGTGCCCTGGGAAAGGCTATGGTGAGGGGTGACAGCACAGTCAGAAGGAGGCCAGAGGCTCCCACCCACTTCATGGGAAGGAAGCTGTGGTTTTTGTCAGCAGCAGGAGGGGAAATCCAGCAAGGCAGCTGCTTTGTCAGTGCCTGAGCCTCCCAGGAGCACGTCATTTTGCTAAAATAGGAGCTCATGTGCTGGGAAAGTTAAAAATCGAATTGGATTTATTTAGTCACTGTCCACGTGCTGGTAGTGGGAGTAGCAGTTCCGGGAAGTCCTCAGCTGAAATGGACGTGGGAGTCCTGGGCTGCACTGGGCAAACTATCACCAGCAGGTGGAGGGAGGTGATCCTTCCCCTCTGCTCAGTGCTGTTGAGGCCATACCCAGAGTGCTGTGACGAATTTACAGCCTCCCAGTATAGGAGAGACCTGGACACATACTGGAGAGAGTCCAGCAGAGGGCTATCAGGTGCTGTAGGGTCTGCAGCACCTCTACTGTGGGCAAAGGTGGAGAGAGCTGGGCCTGCTCAGCATGGAGAAGAGGGAGTTCAGGGGGACATCATCAGTGTTCGTAAATACCTGAAGGGAACGTGCCAAGAGGACACACCCAGGCTCCCCTCAGTGGTGCCCAGTGCCAGGACAGGAGGCAGTGAGCACCAACTGGAGCACAGGGGCTCCCTCTGAGCACCAGGCAGCACTGCTGTGCTGTGCGGTGCTGGAGCACTGGCACAGGTTGCCCAGAGGCTGTGGGGTCTCCTCCTTGGGGATGTTCAGAAGACACCTGGGCCCCCTTCTCTGGGTGTCCCTGCTGGAGTAGAGGTGTGCCAGAGGGGCACAGAGGGCCCTGCCAGCCTGTGACTCTGTATGGGCATGGATGTGATGCTCCTCACAGCTGCTAAGTCCATAGACATGCTCCTTTGCACTTATACACATCATCACATCCCATCCGCAGCAGTGCAGACATGCAGCTGGCCATCCTCAAAAAGCACTCTGGCAAACTTGGACATCTTGGTTTAGAGGTAAGGCTGACCCCAGGTGCCATCACATTTCAAGTGTAAACAAAGCATCTCCTTCCTGTGCCAGAAGAAAGGGGACAGCAGAATCCCAAGAGATTTCAGACTCCCTTCCACACACCGGTTGCATGCTACAGGTCTGCAAAGGAGAATGAGGTGCCACCAGCAGCTGTCACAGATGCTCGTGGAGGAACAAAAAGTGAAATATGTATATATACCCCTGCAAGCACTCTGCTATGGCAAAGCACATGGGACTGCAGAGAGCATTAATTAGCTATAAAGCTCTTGAGCCAACCTTCTGTAAATGGCATCATCCAGCTGTAATTCTCTCCTCAGCTCTCTAAGAATGCTGCTACTTATAGAAATTTGTTCTCTTGTGGATTATTATTGGATTTTAGAGAAATGTTTCAATCCCTGCTGCTTCAAAAAAACCTTACAACGAGATGTAAGGGGAGTATCTGGACTCTGCTGAGTGCCCCAGACTCGGTCCACCAAAATGACAATGCGCCCATACAAGCACATGGAGAGTCGTGTGGAAGTCAGCACAAGGGAGCAGCACCCTCACAATCAGGCCTCTAGAACCCATGAAAGAGGAGCCATTAGATGGCCAACACTGCCACTGGTGGAGGTGGCTCTTCCAAATGACGACATGGTGAGCCATGGTCCAAGTGGCTGGCTTCCAGCCTATGGCCCTCTTCTCTATAGGCTGGTTGTTGCTGCCAACATTTTATGCTGTTTCAGTATGTGTCTCACATACTGAATGTCATCTTATTTATAGGAATTAAGGAGACACTGAACAAGAAAAAAAAAAAAAAAGGGTTTCCTATTAGAGCAAGGCAATGATGACAAAGCAAGAGATATCTGTGGGGAAAAAATACAGCTTGCCTAGCAAAACAGCTATCTTATTATCTCATCACCATAGCACATAGAGGATAAGTTATAAGTAGCTTTTGTGGTGGTGCCTGGGATTGCATCTTGGCACCACTGCCCCCAGCCACCTCCCTCTGGCTCCATCCCAAAGTGATGCAGACAGGCAGGGATGTGGCTGGGTGGAAAGTCCCTACCAGCACCCTGACCCTGCTCTCCAGGGAGCAGCAGACAGGCGTAGCACTGACACACAATCCTACTCGAGGTAAATGGAGAACAAGATTCTTTTGTTAGGAGAATTGGGTTTTCCTGGTGAAAATAGCTGAAAGACACAGAGAGAAGAGCTGGGAAATGGAGAAGGTAATTGGTTTTATATTTGAGTTGACACAGGGTATAATGTAGCCTTGGCTACAATAATCCTTATTCATAGCAGGAAGAAAGGCTTTATACCACTGTTATGATATTGGACGGAAGAAAGGCGGGGAAGAACCAGGAGAGCCCTAGGGGCTGGTCTTACCCCACACTCGGGGCATCATTTATTCATTTATAATGGGAGGATTCCATTAGCTGTACAAATGTGTTTGTGGAGGAGAGTGAAGGAAAGAGTCTGTGCATCATCCTGTTGCACATTTTTTTGAAGATGTTGGAGATAGAGATGTATCTGAGCATTTCAGTGCATAACCCCCACGACACAGAGCACACAGACCCCCAAGTCCAGCCTGTTCTTGCAGAGTGGTTGCAATGGGCTCCAATCTTCTGTGCTTCAGACTACCACGCATTGCTGAGGGCATGCATGGCAGATCAGCCCCAACTGATGGCAGTAATTAGGGAGCTCTGGTAATCTGAGACACCTCACCTTGCTCTAGGCCAGACCACGCTCAGCAGATGGGTAGGAATTTGTTAATTTAACCTGGTTGCTTCAGATTCTGCATTCCAGCAAAAGGGCTGCATTTAGCCCAGAGACTGCCTGTTCTAAAACCAAGGCATATTTCCCCTGCCACCTGTGCCTGCTGCACAAGAACCTCATCTCTGAAGTTGAGGGAGAAGAACTGACTGCATTTCCTTCACTCCATGGAGCCATTGCATGTCCCAGCAGGGCTCCAATAGCTTCACCACTTGCAGCAGAATCTGGTCATTGCAGCACTGCCTGGTCATCTGCTCCTGCAAAAGAGAAAGAGCAGCTAGGCCAGAACTACCTGGGTAGGGGGGAACTGCAAGGAGCCCACTGCTAGCAGTGATCTGGGTTATATATATATATTATATATCTGGTTATACCTGGGTTAGTGGCTGTGCCACTGATGCACTGCTCTGCTCCAACAATGTGGCTCTTCCTACACCCCTTTGGGTGGTATCAAAGACTTTGTGTGAGTTGCCCAGAGGTGCTTGGGGATAGCCAAGAACTATAAGCTGCACTATGTCCACACTGTCTTAACAAGGACTTGGCATATCCAGGGATGTCCTAACCTGTGTTCTCCTTTCCTCATGATTCTTTGCTCCATGTCATAGTGGGGCACCATAGCAGGGCAGTCAGGGCAGGGCTTAATGGGTGCAGGGTATCAAACAGTCTTTTCTTCAAGAAAGGGAACTGCACAACCAATTATGCTTTCCTGCTTTCTGAAGTTTCTCAACATACACCTACACTTTCTGATAAAACAAGCAGTATCTGTTGGAGCCACTGTTCTTCCTCCAGCAGCTTGGGTTAGGGGGCAAATCCTGGTGGTGAAACTAACTGCTTTCATGTGGATTCTGTAATAAGAAGAAAGATGGGATGAAGGTTGGGAATGAAGTGCAGGAATCTGCAAGCTCACTGTACTCATACCTACTCATTCATGCCCATGTAGTGTGCACCATGGGCAAAGAGCACAGAAGCATCAGCCACAGGGCTGGAAGGTGCATCTGGATGAAACAGGCTCATTTGTATGCAGGGAAAAAAAAACAAACTAGCACACAAAAACTAGTAGAAACCAGTCTATGCCCATGTGCATGTGACCATCAAACCATAGGCTACCCAGGGAGGTGGTGGAGTCACCATCCCTGGAGGTGTTTAAGAAACATTTAGATGTTGTAATGAGGGACATGACTTAGTGAGGAAATATTGGTGGTAGGTTAACAGTTGGACTGGATGATCTTGGAGATCTTTTCCAACCCTTGGTGATTCTATGATTCTATGACAGTGCTTCTTACTGTGTTTATGCTATACATTTTCTTTGGATAACTTTGGAAATTACAGATTGAGTATCTGTTATTTTTTTATTTTCTACTCTCTCCAGTTTTAACTATACCTGTGCTACTGCAATTGAATACCACTGGCCATTTAATGGTTAATGTTTTATTTCAAGCAGCAATACATTTAGCAGGGACCATGATGGAAGAGTTTGCCCTTAGTTGGTTTTTAAAGCCCTTACTTTGAGCTAAGCCTGTAGTGCTGGGCTAGGTGTAGTCCTCTTCCATAAGAAGTCTTCTTCCACCTTCTTCCCATCAGAGAAGGTGTCTTACCTTATTTTTGTGTGACCTGCCCTTCCAGGTTTGAAGCTGCACCAGAGGAGCAGGATCTGTTCCAGTGGGAAGAAGTTGCTGAGGAGCCAAGGATACCCGAGGATAAATGGCCAGCATGGGCCCTTGGCCCAGATGCTGTAGTTATCTGGGTGAGGAGGAGAGGTCTTGCTTTACTGCAGCCTAGCTCACCTCTTCCTGGCTTTACTTCTGAGCAGACTTGCATGAAACCCAAGAAGAAGGAAGCTGACCCAGAAAGAGGCATGGAGCAGCTATAGGAGTCTCTGCCAGACAAAGCTGATGCCCTTAAAAGACACAAAAATGTTTTATCCAGTGCTGACAACGTAGTGGCAGTGGCAGCTGGATTCGGGTTTTCAGGAAGGCCACAGACACCCCCATGAACTTCCCACAGCAGCTGGGCCTTGTTTTGTCAGGGTATGTTAGATGTCAACTTCTGCTTCAGGTATCTCTCAGGGCTCTCGTGAAGTGCTTCATGCTCTAGAGGAGGGTCTGCTCTCCCCTTCTGACATCCTCTTTCCATCAGACCTCTTCTCAGGCCCAGGGTCCCAACCTCTCCAGACATGTCATCGCTTTTCAGTCCTCTCACCAATACTCAGACCTTTTTCCTTTTCTTTTTGGGCAGAACAGAGCGACAGAACAACCAGTAATTATTCCTCCAGAACTGTGCTCCCAAAGAAAGAGTTTCACAGAAGGCCATAATGCCAATTAACATTTTATCAAGGCTGGAACACACTCCCTTTGTACCCAGGCCTCACACCCTGCTGCTTATCTTTGGCTCTGTGAGCAGATGTAGGCCACTGAGACACCCAAACTAATTCACTGCAAAAGCAAACAAACAAAACCCTTCAGAGGAATTTAGTTGGGATGGTGTGAAAAAGAGGGAAAAGCAGCAAAGAAAGGAGCAGGAGAGGGAAATAGCCTTTCCCTTGGTGGCAGCAAGCCACTGTGTACATTCAGGTGCTGGTGAAACAACCAATGTTCACTCAGTGCCCTCTAAAGGATGGCTGCACAGGCCTGCTCCAAAAAGACTGGGTTTGGCCACACTGTGTTCCCAGCTCTAATCCAAAATGCACTGAAAGTCACTGACAGCACAAAATACACCTGAAGTTACAATACACAAAGGCAGAAGCCTACTTCCTACCTCTGACAGTCAGAGCTGTACTATAAAGCAGTTATTAATTGCAGTGTGATCCCTTCAAACTGAGAGAAAAACTCTGCTGTGGTGGGGAGAAGGGGTCAGCTTTGTCCAGAAATTCATGTCATGCTATGGGCAAGCTGGCTGGCTCCTTTCTCACATGAGGGATTCATGATAAAATAAATTGATCTTTAGTGTTTACAAACTGGGTTAAAAGCAGTGTGTGATGTGAAGCATAAACTGATGTAAACTCCTCATGTCATGGTGGATTAGATTTGTCCAAACAATTGTGATGTGTTAACCGCAAAGCAGGTATTATGCAGGTTCTGTCCAGGCCAGGGCTTCAAGGTGCCTAGTCCAGCTACCTTGGATCTTTTGTAATCTGTTCCTTCTTGTTCTCCACCTGCCTCTTTACTCTGATGTCACCAGCTTCCCTCAAACAGAGCCTTTTGATCCTCTGCTTGAACGTTCTCTCCAGGCACTTGCTATAGCAGGTCTTCTCCTTCCTCAAAGCTCTGATCTTATGATCTTACGCCCGAATCCTACCACAGAGGTTTGCCTGGACTCTCCTGAACTGATGTAATGGTTTGAAAAAGTGGGCAAAGCACAGGAGGTGCCCTAGCAGCAGGACAAGGGAGCTCAGCAAGCAAATGGCCATGAACAGAGATGGGTCCAGAGTGGCCATCTTGTCACTACTCCATCTTGTTCATCTCCCTAGCTTGATTTCACACAGATCTGTGAATCTGGGTACCATTTCATTTTGCTGCTTCATACATCACTTCCAGTCCTCACGCTTCTCTTTGGCTCCCTGTGTGAACTGAGATAGTTAGCTGTGGGCTGTTGGTGCTTGCAGGGCTCCGCTGGAGGAGCTGCAGGCTGACATTTCAGAGCCAGAAGGGATTGGCACCAGGCTGGGCTACTGATTCCAAAGTTGCAGGACTACAACAAATGGCTGAAGGGCCTGGAGTGAGATTGTGATAAATGTTTACAGGTAAGCAATACCCAAGGAATAAGAAACACAGATCTATGTCCTGCATACAGGCAATCTCACATCACTTAGACCTTTATTTGGCCAGCTGCAATTAAAATCCGTTTTTTCTCTGCAAAGGGAATACACACGCAAAATCCCTGCAACACAGAAAGGCCAGTGCACCATCATGCCCACGTTGAACACACAACCAAGCTGTTGTGACTTGCCCTGGAAGAGGGAGCAACAGACTCCAGCACACATGCTGGCACAAAGTCGTTGTAACACACACATGCTCGTTCAGCAATGCCCACCTGAAACACATTATCTGATCATGCCAGAACTCATTCTAGCCTGACCCACTTACTGAGCCAGCTGTGCAGAACCAGGATAAATGACCCCAGCACAGGCCCTGCAAGAGAGACATGACTTTGTTAGGAGAAAAGTAGTTGAAAGAAGAAAAGAAAAGAAAAGAAAAGAAAAGAAAAGAAAAGAAAAGAAAAGAAAAGAAAAGAAAAGAAAAGAAAAGAAAAGAAAAGAAAAGAAAAGAAAAGAAAAGAAAAGAAAAGAAAAGAAAAGAAAAGAAAAGAAAAGAAAAGAGAAAAGTGTCCTGCGCTTCCACTGGGAATAGAATGAGAAGAAACTGCAAGAACAGGAACTTAGGTCAGACATTAGGAAAAACATTTTCAAGCTAAGAAGAGTACAGTGCTGGAACAGAGATCCTTGGAGATTACTGAACTGCCATCTTTTGAAGATATCTATGAAAATGCCTGAAAAATCTTGGTCAGGGGTGACAGTGTCCTCACTGGGGAAAGAATGGACTAGGACACTTACCAGGCTTCCCTCCTGCCTGTTTTTTTTTTTTTTTTTTCCCCCTTCATTCTGTATCTTTAAGAAACTGTCAGAAAGTAGATGTTTGCATAGAAGTATGGTAATGTTACTGCTCCCCCAAGTGCACAGCAATTACCAGTCACTGTGAGACACTTTGAGGGTACTCAGAACAGCAGCATAATGCTCGAATATATTTGCTTCAAGTACTTTGGCTCTTTAGGAAGAAATGCTATAACTGCTGATGAAGGGAGCATGCCCCTCAGTTAAGCAATTCTGACCCAGAGCAGCTGAGCCTCCAGACAGGGCCTTCCCAGCACAACTCTGCTTCCAGGCTCTACTCCAGCACCTCCTCCTCTGTCCATCTACCCTTCCGACCCTGACAGTGTATGCCAAGGCTCTCTTCAAGTGAGGTGTGGGAGGCAGAGCACACTCCTGAGACAGGAGGGGAAAACTGCTGCACTGTTTCTGACTGCACTCAGCACCTTCCCATTCCCTCAGCTGTTCTTTGCACTGGAGAAAAAACTCCCACTACACAAACCTGCTGCTTTGTTTGCTCCAGGCACATTACAGCATTATTAACCACCTCCCTCATGTCAAGGCTGCCTGAGAGTGATGATGCTTCCCCTGTTCTCTGCAAAAATGACTTCTCCTTACTGGAAATGGTTCTTTACATGAAAGAAGATTGCTTATTAAATAGTCACTAAACTATAAACGCAAATCTGCTCTTGCCCAAGAAGATCCAAAATACATAGCTATGAAGTTTAGATCTAGCTTTCCATTTTACTTTTTTATTTTTTATTAAACAAAATACTCAGAATTTGGGACCCCGCTCAGAAGTTTATCTCAGCACTGGAAACATATCTGGACGAAGTTAGCTACCAAAAGCAAACAGCATTATCAAGCAGGCCCTCGGTTTAAAGAAAGCAGCGCTCCCCCTCTAAAGGTACGCGCTCTTCCTTATCTCTTTAACACAGAGCATCAAGGTTTTAGCTTTCACAATGCAATGTTAGCATGCAGCGTTACAATGCAGCTAAACTGAGAAGGAAAATGCTGAGATGTGAAAGAGCTCATGCAGTTCCTCAACCCAGCAAAACAGCATGCAGATTCTGAACAATGAAACTTTTTCCAAATCAAATATCAACTGTATCAATTTTAACAGGTATTGCTCTTCAATATTAGCACTACTACAAAGCTGGATTTGCATCATTTCCACCAGCTCAGTGCAATCCACCATACATCAAAAAGCCCTAATTCCTAGGCAATGAAGAGGAAATTCATCGAGGTCTGAACACATCTCAATAATTCCACATTTCCATGATAAAACAGAATAAATATAATCACATTCACAAATAGTAATTCTGTTGGCAGAAAAGTAAGATTCTTGTATCTGTATAGAGCTCTGAGTTACAAGGGATCTTTACCCAACTTCTGTAGAACACTTTAGAAAACAGGTATCCTGCTAATTTTAATAATTAATCAATTGCTCTTAGTGAAAAATAATGCATGAAGATTGATCATTTTTCTATTTTCTACAAACCTTTAGCTGAAAGGAGACAATGTGCCCACCAGGTAAGTCCTACTATCTGGATTGTGAAACACTTCAAAGATTTGTAATAAAGGAATTATTACCCCTCATTCAATTCCTGTTTGGCTTGGATCCTCTGAAGCTATCACGCACTGAATTATGTCTTCTAACTGCATCCCAAGCCTGTGGCTTCAAAAAAGCCGTTTCTATAAAGAAGACCAACTTTAGGCTCAGTTGTGCATGTACCTGCAATGGAAGCCCAGCTGATGAGACAAAGGTGCTACAGGAGCTTCCACCCGACAACATGTAGAACTGGAGAGTAGCAGAGCTGAAATGGATCTCGGAGAGTCCAAGAAGGGCAAAGTGGGCAGCACCACCCACAGCCTTCTTGCCAGCCTTCTACCTTCCTCAGCCTGGCCCTCAGCTGGGGCTCTAAACTGCAGCTCTGGAGGAGCAGCAGCAGTACACAGTGTGTAATCTTCCAAGTCCTCTACAAGACTGACTCCTAAATGACCAGCATAATTTGCCAGCAACAGAATCTAGACCTCAGTTCAAACTTAGTGTCCCAGCCACAAAAGCATCCTTTCTTCTTGCTTTAAAACACCTAGGCCACATCTTGAAAAGTAAGGTAAATGTTTTTGTTATAGGACAGGACAATTGTTCTGGGTACCGCATAACTTACCTACCTCCTATCATGAAGCTTTTCTCTCTTATAAAGCAAACTCACATTTCCAGTTTAACAATTTATGTCATTACAGGGCAGTAGGGTGTGAAGACAGCAACACTTTTATTAATGGTTACGTCCCTGTTTCAAGTCAAAACTGCATGAACGTAACCTACAAAGACAAGAAGCATATTATTCTGGTGAAAGAAGAAGTAGTAGAAATATTTATCTAGAAAGCTCCAGTGCTTTTGAACCATAATTTGAACTTTGCCAGATATCCATCTGAGGTTAAGATGGATATCTTAACTTCCCTAATAGCATTCAGTGTCAAAAAACTCTGATGTCTGCTGCCATCCAGGAATGCTGAGGACAGATGTGTAGGCAGGAAGAAATAGGTAAGAATAAATCCCAGGTACCAGTGACAGAGAAATCATGGGGAAATAAGAAGTGGTGAAAAGAAAGAAGCAGGAATGGAACAGTACACAGCACATCCTAGGGAGGGCATTACAAACCAGAATGTAAACTAGTGAATGTGATTTTTTTTACTAGAAAGATCTGAGTTTAAATTCTAACACGTCCAACCGTGCTGAAAGGTGCTGCTGACACCGTCTGCCTAACTGACAGAAGCAACCATTGCTACGGCAGGGCCAGCAGCCAAGGGTGACTTCACATCAGCCACCTCGACGCAGAGCCTTGCCTTAACAGCACAGAACAGCACTGTGGGCAGGGCGTGAGCAGAGGACGCTGCCGGGAGGCACAAAAGAAGCAGACCGGGCCGTGGGCTGGGGCCACAAGGAGCAGAGCCGCAGTGCTGGTGCAAGAGGAACCTGCGGCCCGAGATGGCAAATGCTGGTGGCAGGAGAACGAGACAAGACGCAGCGCTTCCTCTTTCTGCTGAACTTTTATTGAACAACAACAACTATATTACAGATTAAAAAACTGCTCTACCCAAGGCTCTCACAAATGCTGGGCGGCTGCTGGACTTGTATGCGCAATCGTGAGTTTAGCACAGTGAGGCACAGCTGTCTGTATTCTTTTCTAAGAACCCGCACTCGAGTTAACAGCGCAAAAACGCACAGAAAGCATTCCCATTTTCACGACAAGCCTTTCACGTGCAAAGAACTGACAAAACCCGCACGGGACATTCCCACACCCCCAGCACGGCAGCTTTAACCTGAGGACCGCCAAAGCCCCGAAGCTCAGTGCGATGACCGCCAAGCAGCCAGGCACAACCAGCTCCCGCCGCTGCGGCGAGGCCGTAGCAAACCCCGCCCACCGTCACGCGACGTCAGAGCCCCTCTATACCGCCCTCCCACCCCCGTGGCGGAAAGAGCCGCTAACGCGCATGCGCTGGGCCGTCCCTTTCCGTCCGGCACGCGACCTTCTTTGCCCTCCCGCGCGCGCTCGCTCGCGCGCGCGCTCCCTCCCCTTCTCCCCGCACGGACGGCCCCAGGCACGCGCGGGGCGGGGCGCGACGCGGCGCACGCGCCTCGTCGCTAAACCCCTCCCGCTCGACCCTCGCGCGTGCGCGCGGCGCTCGGCCGGCTCCCACCGCCCCACCCCCGCTGCGCACATGTGCTCCGCCGTCGGCGCGTGCGCTCTGCCGCCGAGCCCCCACCGCCCCCGGTGACGTCGCGAGGCGCAGGCGCATTCCCTCTCGGCCTCTTCCCCCGCGGCCGCTGCGCGTGCGCCTGGGCCGGCGCCCCCCGCGGCCGCCCGCCTCCCCCCGCAGCGGCGCATGCGCCGTGCGCGCCGTCGGTGCGTGGCGTGCGGAGCGGTGGGGGCGGGTGGGGGCGGGGCGGGTATATATAGTGCGCGGCCGGGGCGGCGGCCTCCCCCTTGTCCCCCGGCCGCCGTCGGAGCTGTGTGCGCAGTGCGTGTGCTCCGGACACCCGGACACGCCGGCCCGGCCCCGCCGCACCATTTATTACTAAAAATACTAAAAAAGCCAAAAAAAATCAAAAAATCTTAAAAAAACCTTTTTAAAAAAAAATAAGCCTCCCTTCCTTCCACCTCCCGACGACCTCCTGCAACCGGCCGGTTTGATATAAAAGAACCCGGTGAAGCGAAGTCCCGGACCCGGCGCAGCCGAGAGGAGACACCGAGCAGCCCGCCCGACCCCGCCGCACCGCATCGCACCGCCAGGCCCGGCCCGGAGCGCCCGCCCCGCCGCGCCGCCGCCGCCCGCAGCCGTTAAGTTTCGAATCCGCCTCCGGAGATCCCCCCGGCGCCGCCGTCGCCTCCGGCCGGCCGCTACCCCGACGGAGCGCCCGTCCGCCGCGGCCCCCTCGCCTCGCCAGCGCCTCCCCCTTGCCCTCCCGCGCCGGGAGACGGCGGCAGGATGAACCCCAGCGCCCCGAGCTACCCCATGGCCTCCCTCTACGTGGGGGACCTGCACCCCGACGTGACCGAGGCCATGCTCTACGAGAAGTTCAGCCCCGCCGGGCCCATCCTCTCCATCCGCGTCTGCAGGGACATGATCACCCGGCGCTCTCTCGGCTACGCCTACGTCAACTTCCAGCAGCCCGCCGACGGTGAGCGAGCGCCCGGCCCGGCCGCGGAGCCATGTTACCCCGCCCCCCCCTTCCCTCCCCCCTCTCGCCCGGCCCGGCCGCCGCGTCCATTTTCCCCGGGCGCGGGGTGGGGCTCCGCCGGGCGGGGAGCGAGGCCGGGAAGTTGGTGCCGCCGCGCGGCCTGGGGCCGTCCGCGCCTCGTGGCGGGCGGTGGGGCGGCGCTGCCGGGAAGCGAAAGGGGAACGCGCGGGGCCCGGCGCGGCGGCGGCCTCGGGGGGCGGCGGGGCCTCGGGGGGCGGGGTGCGGGGAGCGCCACCGTGCCGGCCGCCCCGTAACGGCCGCGGCGGCGCGAGCGGGGCTGGGGCGGGGGAGGCGGCGGGAGGCGGGTGGCCCATCGGGCTGCCGCACGGCCCGGCCCCGGCGCAGGCCGGAGCGATGCGTCGGCGCTGTGGCGGCCCGTCACGTGTGGGAGCGGGGAGCTGCTCGGCCTCCCGGCCTTGCCGCATCCCGGCCCGCCCCGCCGCACGCTGTCAGCTGCTTGGCGGCTTGCTGCCTCTCCTGAACTCGCTCTTCACGCGGTACTCCCGTTTCTCTGAAGTTATATGAGTAATGAAAGTTCCCGTCTCGCTTTGGTCGCGTCTCTGCCAAGTTCAGAGTGCCAAGGCATTCCTATAAAGGACCATGTCTGACCCACGTAAAGTTCTGCGGAATCCAATTACGAGGCCAGCTAGAGCACCCTCGGTTTCAAATACTGTCACTAAACAGCTTTCCATTGTAGTGATTCTATTTTCAAGCATATGAGAGTGAGAGGTCTGAGTTACAAACTTTTCAGGCACTTGAATTGTTTGCCCGTCGGAATTGAATTCAGCACACAGCAGCACCTCTGCCATCGAGGGTGGGACCTCTGATATCAGGATGGGAGGAGTGAAGTAAAAGTTACCTCTTTCCACAAAAGATTTCAGTTGTTTTCAGCCCTCTGATTTCAGAGAGCTTTTCATCTGCCCAGCCAGTGCTCAGAATCATGGAATCTGAATGCTTGCCCTGCCACGCGTTGCTTTTAGTCATCAAAAAGTTACGATGCAGGTCACTCAAAAAGGAAAACAGGGGGTCAGCACAGTTCAGCACTGTGGTATGATAATGTCAGGGCAGAAGCTGAGGGTGTTCCACATGCTTTTCCTCCTCAGTAATGACAGAGCTCTGTAAGACAGGCCTCACCTTTGTGGTTAGCTGAACAGCCCCAAGCTTTGTGACTTATTTTGTCATTTGTCGCATGTGGGAGTCAATGGAGCTTTTCACCTGAGCAGTGCCTGCAGACAGAATATGAGAGCAGACCTTTTCTGAAAAGGCTGTTACTTCACATTTTTAGGTAATTTTCTAACTTTGTGGTGGAGGTGTCCAACTCTTGCCCTCCATGCACCCCAACTACCTGGAGGCTCTTGCTTAAGGTGCACTGCAGTGATGCCGTGATTATAGTTTTGCAGTGAGTTTAGAATTTGATGTTCTTGACAAATACTTAGAAAGTGTCTGCTGGGCACACAACCCACTTTCTGAAGCCTTGAAATAGCAACTCTGAGGAGAAAAGGTTACTCCCGTCATCGTACTGGTTTCCTTTTAATTCCATGCTTGCTGCCTTCTCCTGGTTTAGCCTAATTTTTAGCTACACCCCAGACTGTGCTCATTAAGCAGTTGGTAACTACTAGCTGGGGCTTAGGAAAGCGTTGGGAGGTGCATTTGAGTTAGCAGCTGTCTGAACTGGGGATCTCACAGCTCTTCCCCAAGCTCCTTAGGCCGATGACACACTTGTGAGGTATGCGCACATTTCACAGTTGTGACTTCTCTGAATTTGAGTCATTGTCCAGAGTAAAGCCCAGGAAACGTGGTTTCATCACTGAACTACACCTATTTTTGAGCAGTTTCCCTTCAGTTTGTCAATGGCTGCTTTTCTAGGACTTTATTATATTATTTTATAGTTAAACCTGGGTAGATACAGTGCAGCTCAGCGCTGAGCATGTTTTCTGTGTGGTCGTGAAGTTGACCAGCCAGGTGCTGTGACTGAAATGGGAACCCTGACTCGCTGCATAAAGCTGGGCAGCATCAGCAGAAGTGTAGCATGGGTAGGTGTGTCTGCATGTCACAAGTGAACTGCTGAATGGGATTGTCCCCTGCAAACCAGCACGGACTTCTGTGGCAGCCAGCTGAAATGCAAAGAAGCAAGCCAATTTTACTGCTTACAGATTTTAATGACAGTAATTTATACCTAGTAAATTGTGCAAAATATTCAAGTGGTGTTTTAAAGTATATTGTGGTGTGGTAGTGTGGTGCTGGCTAAGCAGAAATCTTGACATTCCTTGGCCATGTGCTCCAGAAAAAAAGAGGAGCAGAGTTGCCATGCTGTCCTTGTTCTGGATAACTTGTATCAGGCTAAGATACAGCTGGCTGTTAGTGTGGAGCAGAGTGTTACAGGCAGGGAAGGACTCCCTTGCTTGGAATCAGATGTCTGGGACTTTGAGAAATGTGTCCGGGAACACACATTCTTGAGAAGTGTCAGGATTATTCTAGAAGCAATTAGCACAAATTGGAAAAGCCTATTTTCTAGTAAAAGCAAGCCCTATTGCTACTTCTGGAAATAATGAGCTGTTTATTACTGGCACTTTTGCTGGTGCTGGCAGTAGCAGTTCTAATGACTTCCAGGGCAAGGCCAGTGTTAGATGGTTCTACTGCAGCATGTCCTGATGTCCACAGTTGATTTTGTTTATCGGGATTTATAGTAATTTAAAGTGCTCTGGTGCATTTCATTCCCCAAAACCAGTGACTTAGGCTGGCTCTTCTCTCCTGTTTTACTTACAGTAAAGTTTGTGAAATCTTCACTGGCATATAAAAATTGATGATACTTACATTTTTTTGTCATTTTGGCTCTAAATTGGTTATCTTGCTACAGTCATGTGAATATGGTAACAGTATCAATAGGCATTTTTAACAGTAAAGCAAACATTTACCTGGTTATCCTTTACAGATGTCTTTCAGGAAATATAATCTTAAAATTCACTTGTAATCTGAAACATAGCAAGAAAGGCGATCACACAGTTTACCAGCTAACCAGAGGCTGATTGCAAGTTTTTTTGGCCATGGTGTCCAGTAACGAAGCCAGATACATGAGCAGCACTTTAAGGAAAAAAGAGACAATGTGGCTGGCCTTTGGTGCTTCTAAGAAAAGCAAATAACTGACACGGTTACAGTCTTTCTTTAAATTAATATAAAATTATTTCAGTCTCGTTAACATCTCATTGCTCTCCTATACGCAGATGGCAATGAAATGAATTGGTGCAGACGGGTGTGACTTCAGGCGCATATCAGAACTTTTTCCTATTTTCTTCCAGACAAGAACAAAAATTAAAAAGAACTTGTATAGGAGATGAGCTGTACCATAAATTAGAGCTGTCTCTTACTTGCATAAATACCTTGTTGACTTAAAAGATCACAGGCGTGTGTCGCTGCTTTGAAAGGACATAAGAAAACTGAGGATGTCTTGACAGTTCCCTGCCTAAGTATACTGAGGTCTTAAATTCAGGCTTTGAAAAGTTAGCTAAGGAGTTCTACTGGAAAAGCTGGTCCAGTGGAGTAACAAAAGCTGGTTTATGCTACTGCATTGTGCTGTTTCCATGCTTGCTCTTTCTTTGACCTTGTGTGTATTTAATTGTAAGCTTTTAATATATTTTTTTTGAGATTTTTCTAAGTTAAATACTAGTTTTACATCTCTCTGAACTGTCCCTGGCCTGGAAGCCCATCACAGATATTTTTGTTACTGAAGTGCTGTGTGAAACAGCTGCTTGAACTGCACCTGGCAAAGGAGTTCTGTCAGTTTATGGGGATGTTGGTAACTTAGGCATTGGTATGATAATGCTGGCGAAACGCCCAGTGTGGGCATATGTTGCACCCCCAGAAACATTTTTATTGGTATGGTACACGCATAAGCGATCTAGGGATGGTCAGCTGAATTTCACAGATGTTAAAATCTTCCTCCTTCGGAAATGGGTTGGAATTGCCATTGTTATTGCATATTTTCCACTGTGAAGGTCCCTCCTTTGCATAACGGGGTACAGTCACTACTGCTACTGGGATTTTTTCTGTTTACCCAGCTGACCTGTGCACCTTCCTTTTTCTTCAGTGCAGCCTTAGCTGAGGAGGTACTTGCCAATTTTTACTTGCATAAAAGAGGATTTTGTTTGCATTGAAAGTTTGGGTGTGCATCTTGATGGCTGTGGTACCGAACTTAAAACGGCTTCAGAAAAGTTTTCAGAAGTACTGAAAATGCTATTTTTGTGCTTATTTAAGTAACTTTAGTATTTCCCACTAATTCCATGGTTCTTTTTCCAGCTGAACGAGCTTTGGATACTATGAATTTTGATGTCATCAAAGGCAAACCGGTGCGCATTATGTGGTCCCAGCGTGATCCATCTCTACGCAAAAGTGGCGTTGGAAACATCTTCATCAAAAACTTGGACAAATCAATTGATAACAAAGCTTTGTATGACACTTTTTCTGCTTTTGGAAACATCCTTTCTTGTAAGGTTAGTGACAAGTTATGGGTGCCTTTAACGATTTGACATTAAAAAAAGAATTCAAATTATGCGGGAAACATTCCATGGTTATTACAACAAAGTTTTTCTTTAATAGGTGGTATGTGATGAAAATGGATCCAAGGGTTATGGATTTGTACATTTTGAGACACAAGAAGCTGCAGAAAGAGCTATTGAAAAAATGAATGGTATGCTGCTTAATGACCGCAAAGTGTAAGTACATAAATACATTGTTGGAGATCAACAGACTGAATTCAAGTTACGGTAGACACATATCTCAAAGCTTTCTTAGAAAAGGCAGGTTGTTCTAAACATTTCTGGTTCTAAAGAGGATTTAGAATTTGAACACTAGGAGTAGTAGGAGCTGCATTACCTACTTTAAGGCAGAATAAGTTCAGAAAACTCTTCCCACAGAAGAAAAAAAGTTTTATCAGTTGTCTTATGAGCCGATGCTCTAATGAAGATTTGGGAAATTCTTTTATGATGTTACTCATCCCAGATGAAGTATAGCCCATGAGGTATTCTGAACAATGATTTCTTTATAAATGTTTTGTGATAGGTGTGTTCTCCTTTTTTGAGTGAAACTTGGAGCTCCCAAGCTACTCAATCTTGAACAGTAGTCTGATTATACAAAATGTTTTTACGAATGTCTGTTAATAGATGCCTTGGGAACAGGAATAGGAAACAAAACCTAAGGCAGCAGTATTTTGAAAACCATAGCTACTCTTATACTGTAGTGAAAAAACAGATTATTAGGTTATTGATTAGTGATAACTAGGCCGGACTGGTGGATGGCTGCCTTGCAGCTAATTGATCATTATGGCATTTGGAATAGTCATCGGAAATCAGCATTAGCCTTGTAAGTTCTGGGTTAGAGGAGTTCCTTGTAGTGCCGGGTGTTCAGTCTCTGTTACGTTTCTGACCTTTAGTGTTCTCAGCCAGTTCACAATGGTATTTGACTGCAGAGCAAGTTGCACTATTTATTTCTCCATGCCTTTTGAGTGAAGGAAAAAAAAACAACTTTGCTTTGACAAAGGTTAGAAAGGTACATAAGGGTGTGAGGGAAGCTAGTTCGTATCCCCTGCTTAAAAGCTAGGTTGGCAAATGGTGACTGGTTTTAAGGCTGCCACGTTTTCAGTGTGGCAGAGAGATTATGCTGGTATCTAGAATTTCAGTTTACCTAGCACTCTTTCCCATTGTCCGCATCTCCTGATGTCAAAGGCTGTACAAGAGTGAACAGTGTTGCCAATAACTTGAAAGCATTTTTGTTCGTGATTGCGATAAGTGCACCAATATGAAAAAGATAGGGAAATTGGTTTTGATAGCTTTATCTTGAATATTTTACCTCAAGAATTTCATGCCTATAATGAATAATGAGAATGATTGAGAATAAAATACGATACGAGAGGATTAAAGTGTTTTTTTTTTTTTTTTTTTTTAAATCTTGACACACTTTCTCTAATATACCTTTTCTGTTCTCCTGGAACCAGATTTGTTGGAAGGTTTAAATCCCGCAAGGAACGTGAGGCAGAGCTTGGAGCCAGAGCAAAGGAATTCACCAATGTTTACATCAAGAATTTTGGAGAAGACATGGATGATGAGAGACTTAAGGAACTCTTTGGCAAGTTTGGTAATGTCTTATGCTTTGAGTTTATATAAACACTGCTGAACTTCAACTTAGTTTGTATCTGTACAGTGCTTTGTAAGAGGAACAATCAGATGGCTGTCTGCAGCTTTATTTAAGAAGTTAGTCCTTATTACACTTTGAATTAGAGCTAGTAATTAATACTCACTACAGAATTTTAAATAACTGGAATAGAATATAATTCTCCTATCAGAGCTTTCTGATGATCTGAAAATATTGTGTAAGTAGTCTCTTTAATGGATTTTGCAAATCTTGAAGTTGCAAATAGAAATGTTTTCTGTTGTATGGATTGATGCTATGAGTTCACTACAGGATATGTGACAAATGCGTTTCCTGTTGCTTTTTCACTGATTTGCAGACTAACCTTTATTCAGAGTATCTGTGCTTTCCTTATTCAATTGCATTGTGGTGGCTGACTTAAGAAATTGCAAGTAACTTCACTATGAGCAAGCTGTTCAGCTCTGCCTTGACCCTTGGTTATGCACAGGGCAGAATTATTGTGGGACTGTATCTAGTAATGTATCTGATGAGTTATTGTTGAATTAGGAAGTGGCAAAGTTCCTTTATCATTATACTGGTCTATAGACCACATGTATTGTATCGTTTTTTTCCTCTGTCAGCGCCAGTGGATGTCATGTAAACCGAGACAGAGCCTTGTGTATGAGATCTTGTAGCAGCCATAAGTAGCATTCACAGGAAATTACTTTTTACTACTCACATATCTGTGGATGAAATGATAGCAAATTTAGCTAATAGCTCTTGCAACTGAATTTGGACGGCAGTTTTACAAAGGTTCAGAACTGCTGAGCTGAGATCCTTTTGCCAAAGCACGTAGAGCTAATAGAAGAGTCTCCTTTCCAGCCTGTAGTACCTATTTCAAAGAATGGAAGTACTAGCACTTCAAATGTTATTTTTTCCATTAAAAATTACTGAATTCACTTTGAAGTTAAATTCCTATCCCATTATGATTGAAAATGCAATACAAAAGATACTCGGCATGGCAGGCATCAGTCATAAAGGCTACAGTTCAGCATCTGGGTAGATCAGTCTTATCCTAATGGGTGGCATTTCCTAGATACTGTCGTTGATGCAGGAATCTTTTGTGGTAAAAATGAAGAAATGAAATATTAAAATTTCTAACCAGTGTTCAAGACATGAAGAGAACATATACAACATAAAATATTTCATTGACATTTTAGGTCCTGCCTTAAGTGTGAAAGTTATGACTGATGAGAGTGGAAAATCCAAGGGCTTTGGCTTCGTTAGTTTTGAAAGACATGAAGATGCCCAAAAAGTAAGTTTTTCTTCATCTTAGGAGTTCTGACTGAAAACTGAATATGAAGTTTCAGTGAGCACTTAGGAAATTTGTGCATTGATCAAGGGTTCTTATTTGGTCAAGGGCACTGCAAAACCAGATATTTGCTTCCTAAACAACTGAACTTAAAATGCTTTCTTGTGAGCAAAATGAGTTCATTTGTGGAGCCTACTAAGATACTCCGAAAAAGCCGGAACCGATGTAGAGATGAGACATTTTGAATAATGTAAGAACCTGTTGAGCTGGGCTTGAAGATTTCAGTGAGATTTGGATTTCTTCATGCTGGGCAACACACAAGCATGGTAAATTATTATATCTCTGCAAAACACAAATGAATCATTGGATCTAATTTGGTTGCACAAAACATTTGTGCAAGTGCAAGGCAGAAAGGATTGCTTTTTCAGACTACAGTACTGCAAAGTCAGCAGGAAGGCTATTAGTTTTATGAGTACGTTTGGCACAGCTTTAAGAAAATAGTCAGCCCTGTGATGTTGCTTTTACCTTGAAGAGTAACTTTGGAACAAGGATCCTATTAATTTGTGTCTGTGTCTATAGCATGCCAGTATGCTGTATGACTTAATTCTTTGGCAGCTGGTTGCTTTCTGTAGTTTACTATGACAGGAAGGACATAGAATCAGGAGGAAAAACTCAGCCAAGAAGAGATAAAGGCAACAAATCAAGGTTGCTTTTCAAAAGATGGTTTTGTAATTCATTTGATTTGTTCGTAGTGCAAGAATCCATGCAAGAGATGGGAACAAGTACTGTCTTAAAAGTACATTTTTCAGTCTTGTATACGTTCATAAGTGAATTGCTTCTCTTACAGTAGTCAGATGTGCACATATGATGTTTTAAATAACCTGGAATACAAGTATCTCAGTAAATATGAAGCACTGCTAACCTCTTATTTATTACTGAAGGCTGTAGATGAGATGAATGGAAAAGAGCTCAATGGGAAACAAATCTATGTTGGACGGGCTCAGAAAAAAGTGGAAAGACAGACGGAGCTGAAGCGTAAATTTGAGCAAATGAAGCAGGACAGGATCACCAGATACCAGGTTCCCTTTTAATTCAAGAGAACTAACTTCATTCTTGTATTTATGTACGTCATGTGCTTTCAAAACTAACTTGACTTTATTTTCTTAGGGTGTAAACCTTTATGTGAAAAATCTTGATGATGGAATTGATGATGAACGTCTTCGAAAAGAATTCTCCCCATTTGGTACAATCACCAGTGCAAAGGTAAAACTTATTGATTGGACTTGCGCTTTTATTGATGAGCGGAGAGGGAGAAATGAGAAATGTCACCTCTCGTTGTTACTATTGTTATATATTCATGAACACCTGTTTTCTTGATTTTTATGTATTTCAGGTTAAACACATCATGTCTTTCTTGATATAAAATGCGTACTGATGTTACTGAAGAAAAATTTTACATTTTAGAGCATTTGTGTGCTCAGTTTTACCTCACGAGGTTTTTATCTGTATTCACTAAAGAATTAGCTCGTCATTAAATTACATTTCTTTTTATAAATCCATTCAGTAAGACAAACCTGTGGTCTCGCTTGCATAATAAGCTGAAAAAAGGAGCCTTGTGTAAATTGAATAGGGCCAGATGTAATGTTTTTTTTGTCTTATTGGCAGGTCATGATGGAAGGTGGACGCAGCAAAGGATTTGGGTTTGTCTGCTTTTCGTCACCAGAAGAAGCCACCAAAGCTGTCACAGAGATGAATGGTAGAATTGTGGCTACTAAACCATTATACGTAGCTCTAGCCCAGCGTAAAGAAGAGCGCCAAGCTCATCTCACCAACCAGTATATGCAGAGAATGGCGAGTGTAAGAGCAGTCCCTAACCCAGTAATCAACCCCTACCAACCAGCACCTCCTTCAGGTTACTTCATGGCAGCTATCCCACAGGTATGTATAAAGCTGAGTAACCAAATGCTTAGTACTACACATGTAATTTGTTTAGATTTAAAAGTAAATAAAACAATTAGCATTGATTCATAATTTCAGCATTGTAATTTCGTAGCAGAAAGGTGAGTTGCTGCTCAGCACGCCCTCTGAAGATAACAGGGTAACATAATGTTTTTGCATCTGACAGACTCAGAACCGTGCTGCATACTATCCTACTAATCAACTTGCTCAACTTGCTAGACCTAGTCCTCGCTGGACTGCTCAGGGTGCCAGACCTCATCGTAAGTCTCTTCTTTGCTTTTCCAACAATGGAATTCCTACAATGATCAATTCAATAAGCCTTTACCTTTGAAATTTTAGATATGTTTTTGTGGAACCACAGTATGAGTCTTCGCTATATTTTATGGTATTACTTCTGAACTGTTTTCACCATTCATTGTTTCAGTGTGTAACATAATACATCTTTCCTAAAACACAGCATTCCAAAACATGCCTGGTGCTATCCGCCCGGCAGCTCCCAGACCACCTTTTAGTACCATGAGACCGGCTTCTTCACAAGTACCACGAGTCATGTCAACACAACGTGTTGGTGAGTTTCACTTCCAATAACTTTTAAGTATAAAATCTCTTTTTAGTTTTGCTGATTCGGAATCTCTCAGACATTCAAAAGTTCTTCTCTAGCTCTTACTACAGTGGTAAGTTGGTCTCTCCTTTTGGTAGCTGTGTAGAATACTATCCCAGCAAAGACTGAAAATCAGTTTTCTGCTGTGGTCCCCATCTCTTGTTTCCTTTAGCGTGCATTTCGATAGTGCTGTATGTCAGCTTCTGCCATTTCTAAACACCAGGGTGACAATTGTAAGAAGCTGCATGTGAAAATTCTGAGATGATACAATTTTAGCTCTTACTGTTGAGTAGCAGAACTATCATGTGTCCAGAACCTGCATGTCACTGAATGAACCAGGTCTAATTGTGTTGGAGTCTTAACTCTCTGATAACATCCAAAGCAATGGGGTTTTTTTTAGCCATATACTTCATGAAAGTGTCTTTTTTAGGATTGCTATTGACAGCAGGCACTCAGGAAATCAAGTGTCCTTTGAGGTTAGAATGAAATTAAATCAATACTTAACCAAAAGTGAATGTTTTCTTGCATATCTTTAAATAGCACGTAGGAAAAAGCAACTCGTTAGTGATTATGGCTATAAAGCGACAACCAGTAAACTTCTAGCTTTGAAGCTTCAATGTGACGATTCTGCTGAGATGAATCTATAACACGATACCTGAATTGTGTTCCATTTTGATTGGTTAACTTTAGTACAGTGCATGCTAAATTAAAGATTGAATTGTTCACCAACTGAATTGTTATCTTTTCAGCCAATACATCAACACAAACAATGGGTCCACGTCCTGCAGCAGCAGCTACTGCAGCTACTCCTGCTGTACGCACAGTACCACAGTACAAATATGCTGCAGGTGTTCGCAATCCTCAGCAGCATCTTAATACACAGCCACAGGTTGCTATGCAGCAGGTATGTAATTTTAGGAACTGGTCATGCTTTTGCTGGGTTTTCTGCAGATTAAGGGTGGAGGTGTGTATGATTAAGAGTTTCCTTTGTTTATCTAGTATTCAGGCTTTCCATTATGGCACCAGTAGAATTTGGGGTTTTAAGTGTGTTTCAAGTTCACCTGGGATGGGATGCGATCCTATGTTACTTTATATTTTCCAGTTTGATACCTTAACCGGAATTTTCCTTGTGATCGCTCCACAATGGAACGGCTGATGCTTATCTCCAGCATTGCTCAGTCTGAACCAGCTCTGTTTGATTAAATTGGCTTAGATGTAATGTATTCCAGGTTTCTGACTGTGTAGGCATTGTTTATGCTGAGTTGTGTAACACTGGATATTTGAAGCTGCAACTAATTATAAGCTAGAATTTAATCTTCTAAACGGTGTAAAATTAATTTGCAGCCTGCTGTCCATGTGCAAGGTCAGGAACCCTTGACTGCTTCCATGTTGGCTTCTGCCCCTCCACAAGAACAAAAGCAGATGTTAGGTATGTACGTGGTATCTTTATGACTTGTAGCAGAAGTGTGCTGAGTACTCTATTACTAATCTTAAAATACAGAATAAATGGTTTTCAGGGTGGAACGAGGAGACTTCTGTTGCTGTTTTTCCTTCAATCTAGGCTGTGCTCATCATATGAGATTTCTCACTCCAGATAACATTTTTTTTTCTAGGTGAACGTCTATTTCCTCTTATTCAAAGCATGCATCCTACTCTGGCGGGTAAGATCACTGGTATGTTGTTGGAGATTGACAACTCTGAACTCCTTCACATGCTCGAGTCTCCTGAGTCTCTTCGTTCGAAGGTAGGTGGACTTTTGCCTCATGATTTTCACACTGATTTAACAGGTGTTTATGCTGGCACGGTAGAGTAGGCGAAGTACAACAGTGGCCTAGAATGTGAACTTCTAATATCTTCTTTTGGTGGGTAGCGGTCATTTAAGCTAGCATGAACTGAGACTGATGTTATCCTTTCCTTCTTGATGATGCAGGAATTGTTTGTATGTATAATTCAAACCAGTTTAACTTAAACAGAAATAAGCTTCCCTTTATTAATTTTTGATGTTTTTTTTACTTACCAGGTTGATGAAGCTGTAGCCGTACTACAAGCCCACCAAGCTAAAGAAGCTGCTCAAAAGGCAGTTAATAACCCTACTGGGGTTCCAAGTGTTTAATAAGTAAGTCTTCTGAGTAATGTAGTATTGTATGTTAATGAGGGCAGTAGTACCTAGTCGAGGGCAGTAATACCTAGTCCATGGCAGTGAGCTTCCAGGCAGTCTGTCATTTACAACCACAGAAAGCAGCAGCAGCTGTGGTTGCAGTTGTAGAATAGTTTTGTGCTCCATTCTGTTCAGTTCAGCAGCTCTTGTTCAGCAAATGCTTCTGGCAGTTCATCTCGTGTATTTAGCGAGAATGGGAGCATTGTTTCTAACAGCACATTTAGCTGGTGCATGCCTGCAAAAGTGAGCAGTTCTATCAGACACTACTATTTATACTGTTGTTCAGGAAGAACTTGTAAATTGTGGAAGTAAGCTTAAAATGATGCTTAACCCTATTTTCTTTATGTATGGAATAGCCTATTTACACAATTTATTTACATATGCCAAAATTTAAAATCACAATAATTAAAAACTAAATTACAAATTTTCCCGATTTTACATTTTAGTCAGTTTAGCTTTAATGTTAGCTAAAATGTTCTCTTGGTTATCTTCTGAGAGGTTAGTATCTGAATCTTGCATGACAGGAAGCAGCAAAAGGTGCTATTCCTACAGTTTCAAAAGGGGAAAAATGATGTGAAGTTGAGGATGACATAGGAGTGTGTGCCCCATCTAGTCTGGTTGGGCTTTGCGGGCATGTGAATTTCTCACGTTTATAGCTAGTGGTAGAAGTTGCCTGCTTTTAAATTCGATTACTTGGCCTCATTTTTCTTGGTGATCTCCTTTCTGCAGGCATGAGATGGCCTTCTGGAGGCAGAACGAGTCATGCTTTTCCCATGTTTGTTTTTTTTTTTCCTAGTGATACTTTCACACTGGAGATAACAAGTGCTGAATAGTTGTCCGTGCTGAACTAAGAACGTTACTCCTTGTGCTCTGTGATGTTTTATGGAATTTGAAAGTACTGTTACTAATTGTTAGAGCTTTTGGTATGCTGGCCTTAGAGATGACCTGCAGTCAAGTTGTTCCAGTAACAATGGATTGTGCCTAGTCCAAGGCCAGGCTGTGCAGCATACTGTTCAGTTGCAGACTGTTTTATCTTATCCAAGCATCACAGACTTGAGACACTTTATTTCAGTATCTCTAAAAAGTGGGGCACCTACCTCTCTGATGCAGTGCTTGTAAAGAACATTGGTGTGACTTATACTCTGAAAGCCCATAGTATTTTCAGGTATGCAGTTGCAGAAAGCGTGTCAGAAAGGAAGGGGCTGTTTTGGTTTCAAATCCTCCTAACAGCACTGTTTTTGTTTTCAGAAAGATCCGGGAACTACAATCTAGAACTTCGCTTCACCGAAGAAAAAAAAAATTTAAACATGGAAAAACTATTAAATATTGAGAAAAACATTGCAAAATATAAAATGAATAAAAAAAGGAAAGGAAACTTTGAAGTCAATGTACAGAGCAATGCCGGGGCTAGTAAAACAAGTGCTAGTCCTAGATTACTTATTGATTTAAAATTAAAAAAAAATAGTAAAATAAAAAATACAAATTAATGTTTTATAAACCCGGGGGAAAAGAATTTTCAGCACAGTACAAAAATTTAAAGCATTCCTTTCTTTAATTTTGTAATTCTTTACTGTGGAAAAGCTCAGAATATCACCACTGTTTTAGTTGACAGTGGGAATTGATAGCTGAGCAAAGAAACGTAATTTGGATTATAAAATTCTTCGTTTAATAAAAATTCCTTAAACACTGATTTAATTGTCATGGTTTTTTGTTTGTTGTACTTCTGATAAGGCCTTTCAGAATACCAAGTTAGAATCCAGCTTTTTTTGTAGCAGAGCATTATCTTATAGCTACCTGTTACCTGTTAAGCTTAGGCATTAAACAGAAAGAATAGCTAGATCCACATCTGGGTTTTAAAATCCCTAATAGCACAGTGTCTGGGCCCTTGCCACTGATTAGAAATAGCCCTTTAACTACTATACCTTGGTAGGTACGAAATGTTGTTATAAAAGGTTTGTGATGGGATTCTGTTGCACACCACAATCCCATGTGGCACTTGCACACTCAGTTCTTACAGTGCTTGGAGGAAGGAGCAGTCAGCTCCAGTCAGATACAGGTCAGCTGCTACCTGCAAATGAACTTCACTGTGTCTGAGGTGGAGGTAGAGCAGTATGGATAGAGGTGAATGAGGGAGAATTGTCTGCAACAGTGTTGTATTTAAAGGATACAATTTCTGCAGAACTGCGGGCAGGGAGGTTAATGAGCTGTTGATAGAAGGCTATCTGAAATCTGTGTTTTCTGGAGGAGGATGTCAATGTTTTCTGCACTTATTGCTGCAATCAGAGGACTGTAGTATGCTTTCTGAAATGCCCTCCTCACCCCAAAAAATAATTAGCAAGAGTTGGACTTTATTTCTTCCCCTTCTGCAGAGAACTTCAGAATGGATTTTTCTTTTCACTCAATCAATTTGAGAAGTAAGCCAGTATAGAGAGGTGGTCTGGCACAGATGAATCCTCTATCCCCCATGTCACAAAAAATACACTAGGGTGAGCTTGTACAGTTCTGATATTTAGCCCCCTCCTGATGGAGGGAGATTAGTCACTTTAGTTTCCAGTCTTGCTGAGTTGTATGACTCCATTTAAGGATTTCTGAAAGTTGATGGTAAATTCCAAAATACCCAAATATACTCCAAAATAATGGAGGCAGTTTAAGCAAGATGTGTCAATGGGTAAGAGGTTGAATGTACAACCTTAATTTAGTGTTCTTATTATTGACGTTATGTAAAAGCTTTGGAGAGAGTTTTAAAAACTAAAATTTTTTAGCACCATAGTAAAAATGAAAGAAGATGGACCTAGAGATCAGTCTGTGCCAGGAGTATGGGACCCTAGAAGGAAACTTGAGAGCCTGCCTCTTACCTGGGGAAATAAAAACTGAGGTAACGGGCTTTCACTGAGTCTGCTGGAGCTGAATTATTTTTTGCATTTTAAAGAATGTGCAAGTTATTTAAACTTATGGGGAAACAGAGAAAGGAGGGAAAGAGAAGTTGTTCCAGCTTTGTAGAAGGCTTTTGTGGGTGTGTCAAGCAGTAGCATCTGCACCAGCCTGAAATACCAGGTAATGTTTGTGATAGAAGGAAATAGAGAATGAGGCAGTTCTGCAGGGGTTATTGTGAAGGCTTAAGGAAATGAAACTTCTGTTGTTTGTTCTACTGTAGGTTTTTTTTTTCCTACTCCTGATTACTTTCTCACCGTATATCAGACATTTAATCAGTCTTCTATTTGATAAGTATTTCTTTGTTTTAGAGATGGCATTAGTATATCAGTGTATCTTTTGAGTATCACTACTACATTTTAAACAATTCACCATACAGAAAAATCAATTTATTTAGTGGCAGTAGAGCCTTGTTGCTTTGGGTTAAAGACAGTGTAATTGGCAGTCATTAATGCTACATTCTCTCATAGCATGTGTCAGAGGCTTACACTGATCCTTTACAGCCATGCAACTGCTCAGTGCTAAGCTCATTTTCTGAATCCTCCAGTATTTCTCTCCTTCCCCATTTTCCGTTCTCTGACCAGAGTGAACACTTCAGAATTCAACAGTGGCCAAAAGCCTGCTCTTGAAATGAATGGTGATTTGAATGAATGAATGGGACTATATTCCACTGTCAGCTTTCCCACGCAGAATGTGTTTTTATGTGCATCTCAAGGTTTGGTGCAGAGGTAATTTGGATGCGTGCATTATGCCCTACAGAAGTCTAGGAAATGGGATTTTTATTCCACTAATGCTAGGAATGTTTTTACTCCCTGCTGCAGTAGTTCAAATCTTGTTACTGCATGAGTGAACTCTGGCAGCTCCCCATATCTAGAATGGGCCCTTGAGAGGCAGTTTGAGGTTAGAAATGCCACATCAGTGGGCAGCGCTGGGCTGAATTTACTGAAATTGAAGGCTGCTCTCAAAAAGGTCTCTGTTCTTATCTTGGTTTCCTTTTTATGATACCAGTGGACTTTGAACTAAACTGGACAGTTTCCCTTTCCCCCTTCCCATTTTCTTTTTAATAAACTTGTCCTTTCCTTACAAAGGGAGATTCCATACCTTAAGTACTATTGTATCAATTAGTTAGCATTGTTGCAAGTGATACACATCACATCTTTGCATTGAAAAGCCATAGGAAAGCTATGAATTCTGGCTCAGAAATGCTGAGGTGTTTGACCAAGTCTCAAGACCATCAAGCCAACTTGGAAAGAATCTGCAACTCTGGTGCTAGCAAAAAGGGTCTGTGTATAGTGGGCCCATGTTTATGTCAAGACTTGAAGCCTGGGGGATCCTTGTTATGCATTACTCTCATGGGAACAAATTTGCATTTAGGAGCTTACTTCTTCTGAGTCATGACTGTATCTCACTTGCTGCCTTGCTTCTTTACGGGTTTTTCTCAGTATAACAGAAAGAAGAGCATACAAAAAATAAAAATATTCAACCAAGGTATGATTCTTCAATGAGGCAGGCAGAGACTTCAGCACAGCAGCCGTGTAACTGCCATCACTTAGGCAACTGTGGGTCTATACAGTGGAACTATTTCTATGAAGGAAGGCTTTTAGTCCCCCTTACTTTCTGTAGGATGTGGTTAATAATGGCAGATATTACCTGTCTCCAAATGGAAATGCAGCTGGCAGCATTACAAATCCTTAGGATACAACAGTTGGATACAAATTTGAAATAAATGTTTTTGGCTATGCCAAGACCACAAGGTGTGAATGTAGTTGCAGTGCCCTTTGAAGTAGTTGGGCAACAAGAACAAAAAAAAAGAATATTTTTGGAAAATAAAGTAATTTGAAACATTTCCTAGCTTTCTCACTTGTTGAATTAAAACTGAATATAATTATTAAGGGGAAAAAAAGAACCAAACAACTACAAGCTGAGCCAACATAATGGGCCTGTTGTACATTATGTACTAAGAGCAGAATGTCTTTGTGCCAAAGAGTCTCCTGCTCCCCACGTAATCTGCTGAAGAAACATCCCGAACCAAGTTGTGTTCCAGCTGGCTATTGCTGCCTGGAGATGCTCTTTTGATAGCCCTGAGCAACCTTTAAAGTACTCCATGTGATATCTGAGCACTCTGAAATGAAAAATGCTGCCCTGGGCAGGTTAGTTTGTTGTGTCACACTGCATCAACAAGGACCTTGCGATGTGCGTGGTCCAGGTTAAACCTGAAGTCAGTGGATGAGGTAAAATAGGTGTTACAGTATCAAGTGTGCTCCAAACGTGTTGCATTGACTGCTACAAGAAGAAGCTTGCTTAATTCTGTTCCTTGCCTCTGTTAGATTTGCCACTTTGGTTTCCCCTCCCATGGTTTTCCAGGTAAGAACCAGATTCGTACAGATGGGAAGTGGCCACCAGCCTAGAATGACAGCTGAAGTGGAAAGCTCCAGTCCATGGCCTGGAGCATAGATGTTCCTCTGCCGATACTTCGCATATTTTCCACCAAACTCTTCACACAGGCACCTTTCCTCACAGGTGCAGTTGTGGCTTTCTGAAGCAGCCTGTGAGTGAGGATGCATGCAGGGGCCTTGCCCACGAGGGGGGTGGAAAGCTGTTCTGGAGCTCACAGGGTGTGGGTGCCCCACCTCCAGGCCCAGCAGCGCCTGTGGCACCAGGAGCTGGCTTGTCAGAGGGCTTTGCGTGGGCACTCCAGAAGTTGTCAGACCGGTTGTGTTTGGCTGTAGAGATGAAAGAGGAAAACAAGTCATCAAACACGTTGCACAAAATGTTATTTTACTTACTCTTTGTTGCTTTGTTTTGTTTTTCTAGAATTCCCACATTTTGTTCTACTTTGAAAAATTTGTACAAACCTTGTTCCACTGGGAATGCGTTTTCCTCAGGTCATGGTATGAGTCAGCCTTTCCAAAAGATATTGTTCTCTCTTGCAAAGAGCCTTGTGGTGAGGCCATCTCAGCAACAGTTTGTTTACAGGAATAAGATTTCATCTGTGTTATATCCATATTGATTAACTCATCTGTGTCTCCGGAAGCGCAACTTGGGTAAATCCACAGACAGCAACTGGTGAGCCCAGGGATGTCCCCAGAAGGCTGGAGCTCAGCCTGGGAGCAGCTCGAGCATTGCCCGGGCCAAGGGGTGAGGCTTTGGTGAGGCAGGTTAACCAAGCACAGCATTCTGAGTTGCATCAGCATGGACCAGGAGATGTGGGCAGTAGGAACCGCCCTGTGGTTCCAGCTAGCTGAAGGCGATTGTTCCTGGGTGAATCTGCACATCTTTGTCTGGTTTGTTCCTAACCAACTAGCCTCCGTCCCATTCCCCTCCATTCTCCCTCTGGCTTTGTCAAGACAGGGAAGGACAGCATGTAACACTGAGCTCTCCTGTGGGGGCCCAAGCTCCCCCAGCCTTTGCCAGATCTTGGCTCCAGGTGAGCCTCCACCAGCTCTCCTACCAGTCTGCTCCATGTTGCCATCCCCCCTGAAGAGCCTTAACTCATCTCCATAACTCCATTTTAGGGCCCCACTTGATAAACACTCATGCTGGCACTGGGTTCAATGGATGCTCTTCTCTTTCCAGCCCCCTTCCCTCCCAAATGCATCCATGGGACCTCCTGGCAGCAGAGCAGGTTTTCCAGCAGTGGGGATCAGTCTGTCACCATGAGACCCGTGTGCCTGTGAGTGGCTGTGGGGGCATGGCTGGAGGGCCCTCAGGAAGGTGTTGGGCTGGTTGCAGGGCTGCCTCTGGGAGCAGTGTGCACTGGAGCATGCTTGCCTTACTCTGTTTCTTTTCCCCATGGGAGCTCTGACAGTGGTATTTTGTTTTGGTTCACAGAGCATTTTGGATAGTGTTTTTCAGTACGCCAATTTTTTCCTTTGCTTCTTCTTTAAGGCTTACTGCTTTTTGCTTGAGGTTCTCACTTCATTGGTACTCTCAGCAAAATCTCCCCCTTCTCTGCATCTTGTGTGCTAACGGTTTACCTTGTGATGCACTTCACAACACATTGGCAGGTTTTCATTTTTAATTTCTTCATTCCTGCTGCTGTGCCCCGTTCTGCTCATTTTGCTTGAGATGCTCAGTTAAGGTGGAACAATACGCATGTACATGAAGCCTTACACTCCAGGATATATGCTCCAGGCAATTCCTGCCACAAGGCTTCATGGATGCAACAGTTCTGTGATGGAAGCAGATAAGCTTTCTTTGTGGACAGATGTTTGCATACTTATGCCCAACAGTATTTCCCCAGTGCTTCTCTGAAGGGTTTGCTTCCATATGTACTGCTCTACTTACACCTCTCATTTTCAACGTGGCGATTTCTAAAGCACTGTTATTCCACCTCCAGGAGTTCCTCTCCTCAACTGATGCTAACTCATAATACACCCCTGGCAGCAGTGTTGGAGCTTGATTATCCTTGAGGTCCCTTCCAACCCAAGCCATTCTGTGATTCTATGATTCTATGATTTTTTTTTCCCCTGATGCAGTTCCTTACCTGTCCCTTTTTTCTCACTATGCTTTCTCCTCCTCTCTTGCAATGCATACTGTAAGTGCTTCTGTTCAGCATTCCCATACTCTGCTCCTTGCTGTCTCCCAGTGCAGTTTGCCCAAGGACTGCAGGAAGGGAGCAACTGTTCAGCAGAGCAGAGCACACGAGGCTTTGGATCTGGACCATGCTCCCTTACCCCAGATCCTTTATTGCCAAAGGCAGGCACAGCCCTAAGATGAGTACCCAAAGCAAATGGCAGATAGGAGGCGAGAATAAGCTGGAATGATATCCCCAAAGAAATCCAGCTTAGGAGGGCAGGTTTAGGCTATGCAGGCAGAAATACTGAGGAGAGCAGTGCATTGCAGTGGGTTGTCAGAAAGCTTCAGTTCTGTCTGAGGATTATGTCCCTTACCTCACGTGGATCTGGAGCTTTGCCTTGTGCATGGATGGCTTTGCCATCCCCACTTTGGCCTCTTGTTTTAGGAGTTAGAGCATCTAGCTATGGGAAAATCAGGTTTCTTTCCCTCTGTCTGAAAGTTTATTAAATATTAGTGTTCATATTAAATATTAGTGGCAGGAAGGCCAGAAGGAGAGCCAGCCTGCCTTTGCCAGGACAGATGTCATCCCCGTCAGGTAGACATCCGTGCTGAACCAAGGCCTACGTAGCCATCCTCTGCAAATGGCTAGGATGTGTTCAGAAGGACTGACAGTGTTGCGCAGATGTGTGGACCTTTGATTGCTTGGACAGTTTCTGCATATATACATCTACATTTTTTGATGAAATACATTTAAACATTTTTAATTTTAGAATAGTATATCTTTTTTATTATTATTATTATGAATTAATTTGATAACTGGACCATGACCAGAGCCCTGTTTGCTCTGTGTATAATCCACATGTCATAGTTCTACGCCTACAATTTTACTCTGTTTTTTCAGGTTAGCAGTTTTCTTAAAGGTGCTCTGTCTGACACTGGCATCAGCACACCATGATGAAGTGTGGTCATGGGTGAAATAACTCATCCAGACAGGATCGAACCAAAAAAGCAAACTTGTGGAATCAGGTGAAGTAGGAGGTGAATTAAAAATTTTAGATGTCAGAGAAGTTTGGATGTCAGAGGGAAGTTCCTTACAGAGAGAGTGGTGAGGCGCTGGCACAGGCTGCCCAGAGAGGCTGTGATTGCTCCATCCCCAGAGATGTTCAAGACCAGGTTGGGTGGGACTCTGGGCAGCCTGATCTCGTGCCAGATTTGGAGATTGGTGGCCCTGCCTGTGGCAGGGGGCATTGGAACTTTGTGATCCTTGGGGTCCCTTACAAACCAATCCATTCTATTCTATGATTCATTCCAAATGAAAAATTGATGATGCTTCCTTCTGAGGAGGGGAGTATTTATTGCAAAAAGGTGAAAGCGAAACAGCACCAACTAGAGTGTATGTGTTTTAGGGGAGATCAGCTCTGGAAGCTAATGAATGTTTCCAGCTGACTTCACTGCATTTGTTGTATTTTATAATGTGCACGCTGGGAAAATAAGCATGGTTCATCCTTGCCTTGAGATAATTTGCTTGACCAAACTATTAAAAGCTCAGACTAGGTTAGTCAACTACAGTATTGTCAGAATAAAATCCAGCATCCTGGAGAGTTTTGTGCCTTCTTATTTAAAAAAATACAATAAACAGAATCATGCTTGGTGCAAACTTTCTAGACCCTTTAAAACCATAGACTGGGAAATATCATAGCAGACTTTATGCTTCCAACTGACTGACTGCTGCCCAAACCTGTACGAGAACAATCTCATGTTAGAGTAAGATACTGTAATTGAGATTTTGTAGTTCTTTCAGGCCTCTGTATAAATGAGATAGGATTTGTGTAGAGACATACACTTCTTAGCTAGCTGACATAGCTGGAGGAAGAGTCAAGCTTACAAAGTTCCTGAAAAATTCCATTTTTTTCTTTCTGGTTTGTTTTTGTTGTTTTTCTTTGACAATACTACATGATCTGATAAAGCATACAACCTTTCATTAACAAAATAGTAAAAAGCCTCTGAGATAGCACAACTCTGGGCCAGAAGTCACCAGCCTTTTAAGATTTTAATCTGCAGTTCTCTGCTAAAGAAATCCTGTATAAACTTACTGGGACGAGAACACATCTGTAACCATGTTGTCTTTGTCCATGAGGTCCATGAGACCTAGTGGATGAGGTTAGTACAATGCTACTTTTCTGACCTGAAGTGGGGAACTCCAAAGTGGTAAGACCAAAATTGAGAACCCATCAACAGAGGTTGCCTTGTGTTTGCCTTCTGGGGCCACCCAGCAAAGGCTGTAGCTTTGCCTTTGCTGTGGGCCCTGAGGGTCACCAGGGAGGTGCCATGTGGGTATCTGCACCAGCTTGGTGCATCTCTCTGTCATAACATCAAAAATTTTATGGAAACTATGACTACTTCTTCACTGATGCTGAATGTCCCTTTGTCTATTTTGCAGCTGAGGTGGCTTTTCAGGAGTGCTGTGCCTGCTTTCCCTACAAAGTTTTACCTGGCAATGACCAAGTCAATGGCAAATGAGAGACGGGCTCGGCTGGAACAGCACTTGCAGAACAGTAAGCCTGGCTGTAACAATCTGACCAAGGCTTAAGCTTTGGAGGATGTTTCCACAGCTGGGGCTGTCAGCTGCTTTACCTCTTACCCTATAATGAGCAAGGATATGCTTAAAAGGCTGGAGATGAGCATTACAAGCCTGTCCTGCCTAGTGATTCACTGGCTCCAAATTAGCAGCACGTTATATTTCTCTTATTTCTTAACTGACTGCCTTTATGTAGCTTTCCCAAATATAAGGGATACACTTAGCTTAAGCCAACTTGTTCTCCCGGTGGCAGACCATGGTCTCTCTTTTCTTTTGGATTAGTGATGTGAGCCTGCTGCTTTACAGCCACAAGGGTTGGCATGGGTTCAGGTGTGATAACTCATGGCTGCTAGCAGGAGAAAGGGAGAAGCAAAGAGAAGACAGGCACTTGGCCTGGTAGAAATGTAATGTGGAACTGGGCTATGAGTAAACTTCTTCCCTCCAAGAGCTTCCAGACAGAACTGTGAGAACTGAAAATTGCAAGATAAGAGTTTACAGGTAAAATTAAATGTTAAGTGTAGTGAGTTGAGTTGCATTGCAGGGATCCTGCGGGCCTGCCTTATATCTCATGAATTGCATAAAAGCCAATATATAAATTACCATTTTGACTAAACACTTTCCCCATTCCCTGGAAAAACTGTGGTGGTGGAGGGTGAGTTTAGAGTGATTTTGTAGTCTCTGGCATCAAACAGTTTGTGCCAAGATTCACAAAGCAAACTCAAGATTAATCTTTAAAATCTTACTATGAGAAGAACTTATTCTACTTTTTTTTTTTTTCCTTCCCTTGAGTATATCTTGCACTATTCATTGCTTCACAGTGATTTGACAATGAACTAGTCAAGCTAGCTGTGCAGAAACTGAAGGGCGAGTAAGGTAGCACTGAAGGTTTAAGCAGTTGCCATATCGTTCACATCTCATTTTTTAAAACACTGACCACATTTATCCTCTTTTGGTAAGGTCTGGTTTCTTCTTTTTCCCCTTTAACTCATGTTTTTCAGTTACTTTGGATACAAACATCATAACAGAGATATCTTCACAGAATTCTTCTGAAAGCTACAGCAGGTAAGTTTTGAGGTTTTCAACCAAATAATTTCTTACATGGAAGAGTGGAAAAGTTATCCTACCTCCTGAGTTAAAGGCTTCCTTTGCTATCTTCCTTTCCTTGTGTTCTTAGCGTATCTGACTTACTTGTAAAGCAGCAACTGCTGATGGCGGGGTGCTCTCTGTGAAGCCTAGGTGGCAATAAAAAAGGATCACTGTTGTTTTGTCCATGTACAAACTTGTTTCTCACATGGAAAAAAAAAAAAAAAACCTGTTTGCTTTGTTTTCATGTCCTGTGGCATATCTGATAGATCTTTCGCCTCTAAACAGTTCCCAGAAAAGTCTTTGTGAGAGCTCAATAGAAGGATTACATCCACTCTTGGATTTTGCAACTGTAAATGCTTTTTCGTTGTGTCAGTACTTTATCCTGATAAGTGTATTGATGACTGCTGCGAAAATGTCAGCTTCTCTTATCTTGTAACTGTAGTGATGGGCACAGTCTGGCATGTATTTGGCTTGTTGCAGCCTGGATGGCTTTTGAAATCCACTTTAATTTGACCCATGACATGTACAATTCTTTGACAGGGATGGGGAGCTGGAAGAAAAGATCAGGAGAAAGGGAGAAGAGAGAATCACCACTAAATTCTGTGAGCATATGTACTCCTTGCTGTAATCCCAACTTTGTTATTATAAAAGTAAAATCAGAAGACAAAGTAGTAACTCCTGAATGACCTTTAGAGGTATTTATCTGATTTTGCAAATGGTGGGGAACTCGATCTGAGCTACCTGGACTCAGACTTCAGTCAGATAGGTCATGAATTCAGCTAGCAAGGTGTGGAGCAGAAAGCAACGAGCCTATGAAGAAATAGGATATTTATCTTCTACTCTGTCCTGGACTAGCATGGCTCCTGGACTTTCTGTTGGCTTGGAGCCCAGCTAGCTCTTACTGTGCCTGACCACTGCAAGGTGCCATGGCTGTTCCCTTCTCCCATCTCTGTGCACTGTTGTGGTTTTTATGAGGTTGGCTTGGTGGTGGAGCAGATGGGCACTGCACGACTCCAGCAGTGCTTTCAGGAAAGGGATGCTGCTGAAGCTTTCTAGGAAGTGCCTGGTGTGCTGCTATACCTTCATTTTCAGTGAGTTACTCTGGTAAGAGAGGAAGTTTTGAAGGACAAGATAAAAATTTTGTGTCTGAAGACCTCTTCACTTGCTGTGAGTGAGGTGTGGAAGGAGATTTCAGGAAGACTGTAGAAAATGTAAAGAAATAGACCTAACAAATTCTAAGAAGACTTTTCCCTTTATACCTGGTAAACAAACTGCATCTTTATATTTATGGTCCCTTAAATTCACATGTACTAAAGTGCTCAAAACAGCAGAAACAGCAGATGAAAAGCCTCTTTCTGAGTGAGGATTTCTTTATTGATAAGAGCTCTCTTCAGTTCCAGTCCAATATCTGTTACTGCCTGAAAGGTAACTCCCAGCAATTCCATTGAGTCTTAATTAGTCTTGATTAAACTAATAACAAGTCTGCTAAAGAAACTGCGGGAATGCTTGCAGTTTTCCCTCAGACACCACAAATTGACTTTTCTGACAAAGATCTGGCAGGAAACAAGTTTTGAAAACGTACATTTGCAGCATTTAAAGATGATTTTTGGCTTGACAGTATTGTGGATTTCTTTTAATGTACCATCAGAAACGAGGTTGTACATCTCGGTGTATTTTTTCGCTGCGGACCCTTTCGGTAAACAGAAGTGACTCTTGAATAGTACAAGGGCAGTACCCACTTGATTTAGAGTTAGGTGAGTATACGTGTTCTTATTAAAGGAAGCGATGACTGCAGTGCCAAAGTAGCCAGTTATTCAGCAGAGTTCAAGGCAGGCACTGAATTATACCCTAAAGATTAATGTGAACTCGGCACGTTCCCAAGCTGTAAAATTAACTCAAATTTCTGTCCCACTATACAATGGATTTCCATACACGTTTAAGCTTCCTGCTTGGCAAAGACAGTAGTTCTCCAGTTTTTTTAGCTTACAACTTCAGCTTATAATGGTTGCGCTTGCACAGATTTCTGCTTCATAACAAAAAATAGCAGAAGTGCTTTGTGTCTTTTTTCATTATGGCAAAGAATAAATTCCTGAGAGAGATCAAATAGCTGTGTGGAAGACCCGAGTGCATTCACTGTCATTAGCTGAGCAGGCTGCCTTTAATTGGTGCAGCAGGTGATTGAATAAATATTCATTTTGGCTATTAAGGAATCTCGCTCAATGAGCTGGCTTCATTGTGTGTGTTCCAGGATCCCCCGATATATTAAGTGGCTTGTGAAATGTTTTATGGCAGAGTGACAAAATTTCTCTAACAGGTTTGAAAGACACAGTGAAGTTCACCCTCAAAACACTTCTGTGCTGTTCCTTCTTTCTCCATTTCTGGCATATGTGGGCAGCACTTACTATCCTACACATTCCTGAGGAGTGAAAGCATAATGAGAGTTTCAGTGTTACAGCTACACAGCATTAAAGCCAGGTGACTCCCTCACACTTGCTCTTTGCTACACTGCAAGAGGCTAATGAATGATTCAATAATAAAGCATCACTGACATGATGCAAGAGCACACTTTCTTCCCGTCAGCAACGTAGGCTGGCAGTGGTGCCACAGTCCTATTAGAAACGAGTCAGTGCATGCTTGTATGAGCAGCTGCCAGGTGATGTGCCACCACAGCTGTTCATGTGTACTCATGGATACAACTATTCAGATCTGTCACAATCAGCACAGACTTTATGACAGAAGGCTTTGGTTTTGATAGAATAAGATGGGAGACCAGAGGTGAATGAGATTGCTAGACTTCTTGTCTAAAAACTGTATTGCTGGCTTTTTTCATTTTCTCCATTCACTCCCATAGTGAGAAACAGAGTTGTCTGCTAGGACTTGCAGATTCTTTCATCTTTGCCCAGCACTGCCTTCACTTTTTGCATAGATCCTTATGGTAGGTGTGCTCTGGCTGTTTTCCAGCAACCTGATCTCCCGTAGGGCACCATCAGGGGATAGCAGGCTCCCGATGCTCATGGAAGCTGCTTGGCACAGTGCATGCTTTGCTGGAAACAGACATGGCTGAAATATTTACCAACACTGTCCTGTAGTCCAGTTAAACAATCAGACTCATAACTTACCCTTTGCCTCTCCTGAGCTCTGCAAGCTTGGCCAGTGAACATACAGATTCACTACATACACCACAGCCTCCTGCCGCTAATGATAAATGGCACTAGCCTGACAGGCAGCCAGTAACGTTAACTGGATGAGGCCTTTGTGGCTGTTTTACCTCCTGCTTTTTTCACCAGGATAAAGATGGTATGAGCAGGTATATACATCCCTATCGGTCTGATTGTAATGCAGATCATCTGTATCCTTGAAAATTATTAGGGAGCATGGTCTATCTCTGTACTAGGCAAACAAGACTAATGTGACATATCTAGGATGTGGCTGCAAGGGCTGCCAGCTGTTACAAGTGTATAGATAAAATTGAGCCATCCTTCCTTGCAGCAGTGGAGTTTTGGAGCCAGTGGTCTAGGAGTCCATCCTCTCCCAGTCTGTGTAGCTGGTAAGCAGCAGTGTGTATCAGGAACAAAAGTATTCAGGTGTTGCCAAAAAGACAGATGGAAAGTTTCTGAGTGCTTGAGCAAATATGACCAAGCAATGCCTGATAACAGGCGAAGCAGCACTCCTTTGTGGTCCTCTATCAGAGACTCAGACGTCAGGCGTCAGGCGTTTATCCTTCCTGGCGAAAGCATGGGGCCAGGGATTGTGCACCTGGGGGAGATAAAGCGTGTGTGCGGCTGAGAATGAAGGTAAAATGTAACACAGAATTCTGCAAGTGTTATCACGAGCCAAAACTGTTTGGGTCACAGGCTGCTTTTTCTTGGACAGAGTCCCTGCCTCTGGCCATGCAGCTTCAGTTTCCCTGAGCAATTGCGATGCTCTTATGTTTGTCCACCGCTGGAGGAACGCACAGGTGCAGGGTATTCCTTTGTACTCATCTGCAGTAACTCATGTGTTTGGGTAAGCACACAAATAGAAGTCAGGCTGAGTATCTTTGCTCTCAGCACTGCTCTAAAAAAAAAAACATTTCTTAGCAAACCAGGCTGTATTCTTACTTAGATTCTTCTATTCTTCAAACTTCTATTGCAAAAGTACAGCTGGTCAGAAATCTGGATTTTGTGGGGGAAGTTCCTGTGCTTTACAGCTTCTGTTGTATGTTTCTAGCATCAAAAGATCTAAAGAGTTTTAATTCAAAGACATTTTTGTTTCAGTATTAAGATTCAGTTCAGTCCCCTAACCTGCTGATATTTTCAAAGATATTGCAATAAGGAACCTCCGTGTTGAACAACAAACCCCCTGAGACCCCGCAGAGTGTTTGGCTTAGTGCTGACTTCTGTTAAAGAAAATCACCTCGTGTTAAGCTTTCTAATGAGAAAACTAGGAGGAAAAATATTGGGCTTCATATGTTTGTTTGTTTTTTCCTCTTGGGGAAATTATAAAATAGGCATTTTTTTCCCCTCTAAGCCAGAGAAAGTCCCCAGCCAACTTTTTCTGTATTACACCAGGGACAGAACTGTGCTCCAGCTGCTGGGGTTGGCAAGTGGGGGATAGGCAGCACCTCCAGATTTCTCAGGAGATTTTACCACAATGCCGGCAGCAGTGAGGGAAGATTCAAATAAGCAGCGTAAAGCAGTGCAAGAAGGTGTGCATTTCTCACTACGTGGCATGCTTCCTGAATTTCTGGACCCAAGTATAGCAAATATGAAGAGTATTCTGGATATGTACTGTTGCCAAAATACAATTTCTATTTTTGTAGATACTGCTACCTGGTTTAGGGAGGTAGGAACAATAACTCCACTGCTTTTCCTAAAATAGTCTGCAAGGAGATTTCAACCTTTTTGATTCGGTGCTGCAATTTCTTTCAAAAGTATTTTTCTGACTGGTTTGGAATGGCTTTAGTGCCATGTGCACTCAGTAAGTGGATTGCCACTGTCGCTGATAAGCACTCTGTCCTTTGTATATGTGTTACACTTATTCTGGATTCCAATGTTGTTTTAGGGACGTGTCTATATTTGTCCGTCTTCATTTAATACTAACTTCTCCTACCTTACAGATTGCACTGTTTCCTCCTTTTGTTTTTCTGGAAGTGATTTTTTTTTTTTTTTTTTTTTTTTTTTTTTTTGCCTTAACAATACTTTGCTGATAATGGGCTAAACACAAATATTTGTAACACCGAACAATGTGTGCAGTCACTGGCATGGCCAGTTTTGTCTTCTCTGATAAAGGCATTTGATAAAGGGGGGGAAGATCCCCAAACCTATCAGCTGAAGATAATTCTTATTTTTTGTTTGCTGTGCTATGGCTATGTTCAGAAAATGTTATCTAAAGTTAGAACAAATTCCCTGCTTTCTTATCTATAAGACCATGAAATGAATCTGTGTCCATAGTTCAGTATGGAGTCAGGTATAAGAATCTAAAGCAGTTTTAAAGGAAGACTGTGGAAACCACTAGTGTGTCAAACAGAGTAATACTTAATGAGACCATTCTCTAATAAAACATTTATCATAGATCCTCATAATAATCTCCCTACTGATGTACTGCATGATGTTCTTGGAGAACTCCAGCTGCTCAGAAGTAACTGTAGGTTTGGATAGAGTCCTTCTCCTGCCCCTTCTCACTGCGGGGCAGTGAGGTGGCATGTGGGATGGTGTAAGGTGGGAGTGGGAGTAGCTGACAGGTAGAATCACTTCTGTGCCTGAGAACCAGAGCTGCCCCTGTGGACAAGATGGCCTGTACCCAGGCTGTGAGAGCTGGAGGAATTTTGAAAAGGATCTTGAAGAAGAGAAGGCTCTGGGGATACCATCTAGCGGCCTTCCAGGACCTGAAGAGGGCCTACAGGAAAGCTGGGGAGGGGCTGCTTGTAATGGCCTGTCTGAAGTCTTCCCGAGAGCCCACTCAGGTTTAACATATATCACCAAACTAACTTCCTTCTTACCCAGGAGACAGGCCTCTTCTTTCCTCTTAAAGGAGGATCGCTTTGTTTTTATGGCGATACAAAAGGGGTAATCTCCTGTGCTTTCCCACAAAATTAATTACTCTCTTTAAACAGACAAATGCCTTTGGTGCATGTATTTTGGTATGAAACATTTCACAAGTGATACAAATGTATGTGAAACAAATATGGGATGCAGACATCAGAATAAGGTTAAGACTGCAGCCTATCACTGGCTTCTCTAGTGGACAAGTTCCCACGCAGGCAGTCTAGGACAATGCTGGGCAAGCCTCTGTGTTCCATGGCCATGAAACAGAGGGAACCAGGTAGTGCAGAGACAGTGCAGTATGATGATGACCTAAGAGATACTATAGGAAACAAAGAACAGATGAATTAAGAAAAGAAGTTGGACTAGAAGGCCTTAGAATCATCACTGAATCATAGAATGGTTTGGGTTGGAAGGAACATTTAAGATCATCTAGTTCCAACCTCCTGCTATAGCAGGAACACCTCCCTCTGGACCAGATTGCTCACAGCCCCATCCAGTCTGGTCTTGAGTACTTCCAGGGAGAGGGCATCCACAATCTCAGTGAGCAACCTGTTCCAGTGTCTCACCACTCTTACAGTAAAGAATTTCTTCCTAGTATCTAGTCTAAATCTGCCCTCTTCCAGTTTAAAACCATTTCCCCTTGTCCTTTTGCTACATACCCTTATAAAAAGTCCCTCCCCAGCCTTCCTGTAGGCCCCCTTCAGGTACTGGAAGGCCGCTATAAAGTCCCCCGCAGCCTCCTCTTCTCCAGGCAGAAGAGCCCCAGCTCTCAGCCTGTTCTCGTAGGAGAGGTGCTCCTGCCCTCTGATCATCTTCATGGCCCTCCTCTGGACCTGCTCCAACAGCTACTTCTTGTACAACATGTCCAACATGTACTTCTTGTGTCGTGAGTCCCAACATTGCTATTCTTTGTTTTCCTGTCATCTTCAAATTTTAACAATAGTTTTAGTAATTTGTTATTTAGTAAACAATTATTTTAACCATTTATTTTACTGGAATAATTAGGGAAATGGAGCATCATTATCTTATTTGTTAACATGGGAAGCAATGAAACAATGTTCTGCTTTTACCTAAAAGGCAACGCTTAAGATCCCAACCCAGAGAGCTTTTTTGGTTAGTTACCTTGCTGATGGCAGCAGTATTACACATGATATCCAGACATTGGACTCTGCAGAAAGAATACTACAAGTAAAGGGCTTCTAGAATTGTGTTGAAGTTTTCCACTTGTGAGAATTTGGCAAAAATGGGGATCATTTCAGTTAGGAAAGAATAAAACTCCCTATTGGAGGAAATGGAAGTATACACTCTGTTATCTGAGGGATTTGTTGTGCTGAGGGTGTTGATGATTTTGTAGGTGAGCATTGCTTATTATGCTTGTTGATAATCATCTCTTCCTAACATTACGTTCTCTCTACTTCTATGGTGTTGACTGTCAAATTCAGATTTCCTTCATTTATGATAGAATCAGAAAATATATATTTTTTCTTTTGGGATCACATTCTTAAAATAAAATCCGTTTTGTTTTGGCATAGTTCATGTGAGTAGTAAAAAATGATGGCTCAGACTTGGCATAAATCTTAAGCAGCACACTGTTGTTAAAGGTTACTGCGCAACTACTAAATCTTGTTTTACTGCTGCATACTTCTTCTTTACTTGTTTTGTGTTCCTTGGTGCTTACTGTGAAACTGTGGGACTTCCTTTGCAATACTGGCACATTGCTAGCACTGTGCCTCTGGGATATCAGCTGTTGTGATCCATATCATAAACAATTGCTAGTTAAATTTTGAAGCCAGCAGCAACCAAGTATTGTTGACACAACAGACTGGCTTGTGCTGGAAAACTTCAGCTGGGGTTTCTTCCTGGAGAGAAGAAGGAGCATGCAGCATCTTTCCAGAGTCACAGTGAGTTGGACAACCTGTTGGTGGGAGTTGGGAATTCTAATGTGGGGAGGCAGAAAGTTGGTGATAGGATGGAAGAAATAAGGAGACATTTCCTATCAGGAATTTGCATAGGGATCTTGAGTTACAAAATCATTTGTTGGCATGAACTGAAAAGTACTGATAGCTTGGGCTTGATAACTTTGTTAGTTTTGCAGTGGATCCAGGTAATGTTAAAGTCAGGTGATGGCACTGTATGTTGCTTTGCATATTGCTTTTGTACATATTTAACTTGTTTATGGCATTTTAAAGAAATGATGACATTTGAAATATTGCTGGCACCATTTATTTGTAGTCTTAAAAGCAGGGCTTTTTGAGTTACTGCAGGTTACCTCATTGTAGGTGTGCAGAAGGACATTTACTGTCTTTCTGAAGTGGGAGTAGATTTTGCAACTGTCACTCCTGAACTTCTTCGTGTTCAGGCCAACATAGGCCTGTGCCTTGAACAAGAAATAAAAAATCAGAGTCCTGCTGAATCTTATACGTCTGACATTTCTGATAAATGCTACCTGGTTCATCTAAATGCAACTAAAGGGTAGTATGTTGAAGCTTCGTGGCCATTTTCAAGTAATTTGTGGGTGCTTGTTAGCATGGACGTAGACAGGATGGTGCAACTGACAATCCACTCTTGTTTTTGTGTTTGAACTTCTAAAACTTTCTTCTCATTGTACCTGATGAGTGTGAGGCAAGAGATTTTTGTGCTCTGCTGCCTTCTCCAGTACAGCCCTGACATTAACAAGTATAAGGAAAATTTCAAGAATATGATTCTTAATTTCAACTTGAAGCAATTCTTCTCAACCTCTATTTATGTGATGTCTCCTTTTTGCTACAGACAGCAGTGTGTCTGGTACAGATGGGGAAAACCCTTCTGAGCCATGGAGTGAATTTACAGTGCTTTCACTGTGACACAGAGCTGGAAATACTTCAGGACTTGTATCTTATGGAAGAAGTCTGAAATCCTGAATCTCCACCTTGTGTTCAGACAAAAGAGTGTCCAGCTTCTCTGTGAGATCAGGAGGTTATGGCCACTGCAGAAATGGGATGCTCTCATAGTGTAGTGATATTTTAGGGTATGACTGCTTTAATTCATGTTTTGGTGGTTGTTTTTAGGTTCTTATTTTTTTTTCCCAAAATCTTAAACAAAACAAGACAACTGCCCCAATCTGATCCAGCTCACCTCTGCTTGACTCTTCTGTCTCCACCATGCCACAGTGCAGCAGTTCACTTGTGCATTTTTGTTGGTGCCACTTTTGCTCTCTTTCAAAAGAGATGCAGAGAGGCCACATCAAGCTCCATACATCCACATCCATGACAGAATTGTAGAACCCTGAAAGTCTGCTGCTTTCAGTAAAAGGAGTAGGACTTTTAGATACTTCACAGAAGTGGATTAAGACTCGAACAGCTTAAAAAGTACACAAATATTCAGAAATATGTATTTGTGGTGCTCATGAGTAATGTTATTAGCTTGAAGATTACAGTGCTTACTGTACAACAAGATTTGAGGATTTAATAGTAAAGATCCAGAGTAATATGGCAGATGTCTTGCATTAAAGTATACTTAAGTGTATATCAGAGTAGAAAATATTTTCTGTTTTGTTACATTATGTAACATAAGGGAAAGGTTTAAAAATAAGTTATATTAATAGATACATTTCTTTCTTATTTGTGCTAGTGGATAGCTAACCTTCTGACTTCCTTTGTTTTTTAAGGTTACACCATGCATGATGAGGTTACCTAAAGAATTAATAAAATACCTCATTTTTCATTCGAGATCGTGATGATGGAGCTCTGTCTGGTAAACTGTTGAAGGTACTTGACTTACCCATCCCTTGTTTCTTTGTTGGCTGCTCCTGCAGACTCCAAATAGAGCATGAGCTTGTTTGGGGTGAAAGACCCATCCTATCAGATAAAGCCCCTCAAGGCTGTTCCCCATAAAGCTCAGCTGCTACTGGCTGGGAAGGGGTGGAAGCAGAGAGCAAAGTATGGCAGTATAGACAGCTGTGATGATGGGGCAAAACTTTCACATATGAATGTCATGCCCCCTCTCCTTTTACAAGACACATAGCAACCTTACCATGCAGGAGCTGCTAGGTATATCTCCTCTGTAGGTATTTAATCAGATGCTTTACCTATACAAAACACTTTGTAATTCACAGATCACATGTTGAGTTTAATAATAGGACAATAAACTTTTGTTATATTTATAGATAAATAAATAAGCCACTATCTGTGGCTTATTTTCCTCTATACCATGACAGGCCTTGTTTCTTAACTGACAGAAAAGTAAAATCAAACACAGCTCCGTTGAACAAGCCGTAAATTGAGGCTGTGAGTTGCTTTAGTAGTAAAATGTGAAGAGTCTTTTGTGCTCTCATTGGTCTCTGATATCCTTTTTCCCCATGTGGATGAGGCTGGAACCGGGCGTGGTATTTATATAGGCTGTGGCCAAACCAGGGAAGTGAACGTTGTCTCTGCTGTTGACTGGAGTGAAGTTGGGCACTGCAGCCACCCTGTCACCTTGACAGGCCACTCAGCTTTCTGTTCAGTCTTCTCATCTACATATAGTTGTTAATACTCCTCTGAACATTTTTGAGATGAAGGCCCAGCATTAAACTCAGGCTTAGTCAGTGGGGCAGGAAGATTACTGTCTGTGCTTGTTTTATGTATCATTCCCCTCTCTTTGCCTACGAAAGGTCTTGCTGAGTGCACACAATCCCTGGCTGTCCCAGTCTCAAATGCATCCTGTATAACACATTCTGTATGCTGCTCTAGTAAAAACAGAGATGGTTTTCTTTTTCCTTTGGATTCCGATATGATTAGATACACATGAAAATAGAAAGTACTTTAAATTGTTTATGTTTTTACGCATCTTTGATATTCTTCACAAGCACATCAAGTCCAAATGAACGAACTCATGGTCCACTGCCAAGACATTACTTACTTGTTAGAAGTCATGTTTGTATTCTGCTGAACTGTGATATTTACATATGTTTCCATTGTTGGGCTTTCGACACGATGAGTGGAGAAAAGTGCCCAGCAAAGCAGTGACTACTGAAAAGTTGCATGCTTTCTTTCCTGTTTATCAGCTAGAGTACTGTTGTCTGGTCTTCCATTCAAGAGAAGTACTGGTCTTGGAGGTTTACATCCATAGATATTTTAAATGCAGAACTATCTATCCTGCCTTAGTTTTGTTTTGAGGGAAGGATATTCTGTAAGAGCATAAGTGAAGGGATAGATATACTCTGTCAGTAATAGAGCTATTTACATTTAGGCTCAGAAGTGAGGAACATAATTAACCCGTCACCTTGTTTTACTCCCAGAATTTGTCTGTGAAGTTCTTCTCCAAAAGTACACTGCTAATCAGCACTTTATCTCTCACTGAAATATGAAAAGAGCTGGGATGTTACACTACATTTCACTGATGGAAACAAAAATTGGCAGAACTCAACTTCCTTACATGAGTATTCAGGGCATGAAGGAGCTGCACTGTAAGCTTGGAATCAGAAAGTGGTGAGCAAGAAGCTTAAGAGAAACTAGCAAGATCCATGACAACAGCGTTGGAGGAAAAATCCTTTGAATAACTTAGTTACAAAGTCTTTTAGTCTGAGCAACTTGTCATCTTTGAGTCCTATTTGTCATTGCAATTCGCTGCTGGCTGTGATTCTGCATCTTTTAAATTTTATCACTACAGTATTCCTGAAGCATCCTTTACTGCAGCAAGCTATATATTCTCTCATCATTCTCTTTCAGTCTATGAGAGATGTTTTTGTGGCTGCTTCAGTCCTAATTTTTATACCTGCATGATGCGGTGACCACAAATGGGAATACACATACAAAACAATATAAAAAGGGAATTTTGAATTCCAAACTGCGAACTGCAGCTCAATATGGGCAGATATTACTTGCTTTTAGTATGATCTATATAGAAATAAGCAAAATAGCTGAGGCAATAACTTGAGCATCTTCTGCTTTCATTTCCTCACACCTTGGTCTCCTCGGTTGTGCTGACAGAACTGTGAGGGCAGACACAATGAACTGGACTGGGGAGGTAACTGAAGCTAAAAATAAGTTGTTGACCAATTCTTTTTGGATTTGCTGGGCTGTCTTCATTCCGGGCTGGCTCCCCAGCCTCACTTGCTGCACAGCAGAGTTGAGCAGACTTGTGGGTGTGCATAAACCCTGGGGACAGGGAGTCTGGTGCCAAAGTTCTGCTTGTCAGGCAGTGCCCTGAGGGTGCTGTTAGTTTAGCTGAGCCACTTCAATGGCTCATTGCTGTGGTTGTGGTTTGTTTTACTCCTCTCTACAAAGAAAAAGAAAAAAGCTAATAGCTTTTAGCAGGCTAAAAGAGTTGAATTGTCTGCATCAGATGAATGTGTAGAACAAGGACTAAGGTTAGGAGTAGAGATGAAAAAACAGAACCATGCCTTTTGGTGGCAGTGAGCAAGGTTACTTGGTCTTAAGATACGAAGAAAGCTGTTTTTTCGGTGCTTATATCTCGTCTCATTTAAATCTACTAGGTGAGAACATGGCCTTCCCAAAGTCATCTGTTTCTTTTTCCTTATAATATAGAGAACTTAGCAAACTAGTGAAAACATTATGTGATTCTTAGCTATGGCAAGGTGAGTGAGTGGATACTTCTCCATCTAACACAGCTTCAAAGCACAAACAGAAAACAAACAGCAATCCTGGGATGTTTGTGTGCTGTTGGAGCTGTATTGTCTGTCCGATGAGAGTACTACAGCAGTGCCAGCCATGGAGCCCACAGTAATTTGTTTGTACTGACATTAGCTGCTTCTGCTAAGATGTCCCAAGCTAGATGTTGATGCACAGATAACTGACTATTTAACTTGCTTTGCTGTTATGCTGAGCTTGATCAGCTGCTGCACTTATGCTGTAGTTGATACCAGAGTTGGATCAAGGTTAGCTCTTGTATATTATCATGATAGCAGTGGTAGTAGATGCTCTAAGAGTCTTACCAACTTTTATATGGATAAGCTCTGACTTAGAATCATAGAATCATAGAACCCTTAGAGTTGGAAGGGATATTTAATGGTCACCTAGTCCAACTCCTCTACAATGAACAGGGACACCACAGCTAGATCAGGTTGCCTAGGGCCTGATCCAGCCTCACCTTGAAAGTTTGCAGGGATGGGGGCATCCACCACATCACAGGGCAACCTGTTGCAGTGCCTCACCACTCTCACTGTAAAAGACTTTTTCCTTATGTCCGAAGTGATATGAAACGATCCAAAGTGACTTGTTTGAGCTAAAGGAGGAGGAAAATTTTAAACTGATTATTGGGTTTGGTACTCCCAAAATCAAAGTGGAGAGGTTGGCTGCCTGGACTTCAGTTTTTCCATTCAACTACAACATGTAAAGAATGAATAAAGTGCACATTTGAAAGGCAGAACTCTTTTGTTGCTTTTCATGTTGTTGTTTTGTTTGTTTTCTAATGATCTTAGTAAATAATAGGAACTTCCTGGGCGGTGCTCCCATCTTATTCAGCTGAAAAATCAAAGAGCTACATTTAGAAACCTATCTTCATATTTTAGCATTACTATCTTTTCCCCCTTGTCATGGAAAAAATGTATGGATCCTACTCTCAATATGCTGCTGATAGATCGTAGAGCTTCAGTGGATTTGCTATACATGCAGGTAAAACTGAAAGGCCTTCAGAATTTTGAAACCTAAATTCTGCACAAATTTCTTCCTCTATAAAGTTCTTGAAATGTTTGGTGTGATTACATTAATATCAAATATGTTTATAAAGAGCTTTTTTCACTTTTTGTCGCTGTTTTCTAAGTGGGGGTATAGCTACTGATTTATTTTTATTTTATTTATTTTTTTTAGAAAACTCAATATCTCACTTCTTTTCTGTGCATGGAAAAATAATATGCAAAAAGGATATATTTGGGCATCCAATTTATTTTCAAGTCTCTGTATGTAAGCAGTCTTCTGTTATATTACAACACTTGAATTCTGAGCTGTAGGTACGTAAGGTTGTAGTAGCTTTGGGAACTATTAATGCAGGAGGAAAGAACAGCGTAGAGCAAAATTAGTCCCAGAATCAAAGCAGGGGCTTGGGGGAAAAAGCTGTTTTCGTATGTCTTTTCTTGTGCATGTGAAAAGGAATATATTTGCTAATACACTGACTATTTCTGTGATTTATATATATGTATATATTATATAAAAATCTTTTCAGGCAGTCCAGGATGTAAAAAGTAATTAGATTAAACCAGCAGAAGGGCAGATGCAAGACCTTGAGTTTCCACAAAAAACATACAAACAAAGAAAAGGTAAAATGGTATATTAAAAATATAATATGGTATGTTATAAACAATATAAACAGATGAAAAGAGTGTTTTTTGAAGCAATTATGCCAGTGGTTGTGACTGAAAACACAGCACACTTTTGTGGACTGGTTTTTGAGCTGCAGGCCCAGGTCTCCCATTTCCTGGTTAGATATTGATCTACCAAATAGAAAAGGAGGTTCCTATCTCTACTATCATTTTAAAATATCCCAAAGGAATAACTTGGATCCCAAGGGTTAGCAAGAATTTTGTCTGTGAAGTATAGCCTTCCTCCTCAGAACTAGATGTTCTGGTTTGGCATAAGTTTAGGAAATGAAAATGAAATTCAAATTGCTGGGATAGTCATTCACAGTATTATCTACTGACTAGTTTTCTTTCTTCCCCTCACCATGGCTGATAAGCATTCAAAAGACCCAGCTCAACATATCCAGGTCCAAATAAATAAATAAAAACCCTCACCTTTCTAAGCCAAGATTTGTTGTTCTATGGTCTGAATCAAGCATGGCAATATTGGAGCGGATACGTACGGCTCTATTCTTGTGTTTGTGGCCATCCAGCAGTAGACTGCTCAGCTGACATCCATGTTGGCAATAATGAGATTAACCACTGCATAAAATTGCCTGCTAACCAAACCACAGACGTCAGTTTTGAAATTAACACCTTGAGAAGCTGGCAGGTTCTTCTCTCGTAAGTACTTCACTGAGTTTGTTTCTGAAATTGCTCTTTCTGAAAGAAAACTAAAGCTATCAGGCAATGGCAAATCTGGGGAAAGGGGAGATTACATTTCAGTTCACTTCCATCTGCCCATAATTCCCTCCAGATCTATCTTGGAACAAATTTCCTTGGTGACCTTTATAGCAATTAAAAAAAAAAAAAAAGGTAAAATAATGAAATCTAGGCTTATTTTGTCTTTTTCCTTCACTGGTGTTCCTTATCACACTTTTCCTACCCCTGTCCATTCCTGCTGAAGTGGGAGTTGGCAGAACATTTTGTGTGGCAGCAAAAGAACTGCTCTAACCATTATACCCTTGCAAGGGCCTCCCCTTCCTCCCTCTCACTTACTTCTCTTCACCAGGAGAATTTTTCTGATACAGATCTTCAACTGCTTTACTTATATACTGTACAAAATGAACCTGATGGGCTAATTCTGATTTGACTGATTGCCTTTATGCTGTATCTTCTCTACAGTGTTTTTTCAGGGTGCTACAAAGGATGGCGAAGACAACGCTCCAGAGTTACAATGATTCAAGCACATGGGAGTGGATAGTTTTGTCCACAAAACAGGTTAGTTCTTCCTGCTTTCAGGAAAGAATCAGAGTAAAATGTAATTTATAGCCATAGGGGATCTTCAAAAGTGATTAGTCCATCTCCAGCCAAGTGCAACAGATATGCTTTCAAGCAGGTTAGCCTAGGGACTGTTACCTAAAGAAACATATCTGAGTTTCTTTATTTTCTATGGCAAGAGAAATGACTAACACTCATCAGTGAGCTTGGGAAGGAGCATGGATGTACCATTTACTTACTGGACTCAGTATCCAGCAGATTCATTAGCTGGCTGGGCACATCTAAGGCCAAAGGCTCTTATCCTCCACAACAAATCCTGTTGTTAAAATCTGATTTATAGCTAAAATATTTCTGTAGTCTTTTGAGTAGGCTTTGTGTGGGCTGAGAATCTAAATGTATATAGATAGTTGCTATTTTTTTAATCCCTAGCATTAATAAGGTCTTTCTTTAAGCCTGTGACATCCGAAGACTTTGAATGTTTGCTCTCTGAAATATATGAGAGAAAAAAAGGAAAGAAAACAGTGATCTCCTAGAACCATGCTGATCAGTGAGGCAAAGAACAACATGTTATTTCACAGCTTTAAACTATAAGCAAAGTAGAAGAAAAGAACAATCACTTTTGGAAAAGTATTGATCTTCTCTGTTTATGCTTATTTGTAATGGAAGTTCAGTAATTAGGAAGGTGAATGTTCATTTAATATTCAGATGTTGATACTACTTGGGTAGCTATAATTATCAACAAAATTATGAGAAAAGGCTAAATACAATTTCTTGCTTTGTTTCTATTGGATTTAACTGAATGCTGATTTGCTCAGCATATTTTGAGAACCTGTGGAGCATTTAAGCTCACTGTAAGTTAAACTTCTGAATCTATTTAGGAGGCTGAGAGGCCTGAATCCATGAAAATACAAAAAATTCAGCATCCAACAGAAACAGGTTAGTAAGAAATTGTCTCTACATTGTTTGTATTGCTAGAGATTTTTATTTGTCTGCGTTTTTCTAATGAAAAGAAAGACTCCAAATGAGTTTAATGGGAAAGTCTTTGGGTAGGAAAAAGAGATCAATTTGAATTTTGGGGGAAGAGAAAGGTAAAAAAACATCTGAATAAAAATTTTCTTTTAGTTTCGGTTTGGTGACAACTTCCTTCATTTTACTTGCTTTTTGCAAATGTTTCTGAATGAAACCTTTGTTTATAGAAAGCCAAAATACATGGCTTGATCATGTGTGTATATCCACATGCAGCCGTTGTAATTTACAGCACTTGGATTCAGTATTAGGTTTGTCTACATGTTCACTTTTTCCATTAGTTTGGGACTTGTATCTATTTGCAAAATTTGCTACGTACCTATACATATAAAAGATGTAATATCAAGCTGCATTGGTGGTAATCTTTCAATCAATCAAATCAAGAACTTTGTAATTGGTTGCAGGTCCAAAGAAGGGCAACAAGGCTTGTGAAGGACTTGGAGAATATGCCCTATGGGGAGGGACTGAAGGAACTGGGCTGTTCGGTCTGGGGAAAAGGAGGCTGAGGGGAGACCTTATTGCTCTCTTCCAATACCGCTTACAGCGAGAGCAGGGTTGATCTCTGCTCACTGGTGACAGGTGACAGAACGAGGGGAAATGGCCTCAAGTTGTGCAGGGTAAGTTTAGGTTGGATATTAGGAAACACATTCTTTACAGAAAGGGTTGTTAAAGCAGTGGAATAGGCTCCCCAGGGAAGTCGTTGTCACCATCCCTGGATGTGTTTAAAAACCATTTGGATGCGGTGCTCAGGGACATGATTTAGTGAAGGGTTGTTAGAGTTAGGGTAGTATGGTTAGGTCATGGTTGGACGTGATAGTCTTTAAGGTCTTTTCCAACCTGAGTGATTCTATGATTCTAATCGGTATCCATAGCTAATAGTTCCTGAATAGCTAAATAGCAGAAAAAAAAAAAGAAAAAGTTGATTTTTCTAATTCATAAATGGAAAGGGAATAATGTAAAGCAAATAAAAGAAATATCTCTCTTACAGAATATAATTGGCCAAGGAGGAAATAATTCTAAAAGAGAAAACCAAAATTTAATCCACATTCAGAAATAAAGTACATCTTAATATATATTTAGAAAATGTACAGTAAGCAGCAAGATGCTGATCTCTAACAACCCTTTCATAAGCTGGCCAACTAATGTGTGTGGTGAGTTTTCTTGCCCTTTTCTCGGAAGTGCTCTTTACTCTTAGAGCTGGAAATTATTTTGTGGGTTAGGTGTGGCCTTCAGTATTCACAAACAAGTTGCAAATGATAATAAGGGAGACAACATTTCCCAATTAGTCTTGTGCATCTGAGGGATGTGCTTTGGTGGCTTCACTGCAGGACAAGTTGAGATGCTGCAAATGAAGCAAAAAGTAAGTTGTGCAGCACTGGGTTTGAGGTAAATGTTCTGTCTTAGACATACTGTAAAATGCCTCCTTGACTGTTAGCTCTTGGAGCAAGATGGACTGTGAGTGCTCCTGCTGCATTTTTGTGAGGAGAGCAGTCTTGGAAAGGGCAACATAAAAATATAAAACTACCGAGCTCATCAGCTTTGTCTTACCAGAGCAGTGTCTGGCTATTCAATAAAACTAAGTAAAGTAAGAAATTAACAGTTGATGATTAGAATGTAGTTGTTTGTTAAAGCAAGTGAAGGCGTGGTGTTGTGTGAAGCAGTGATGGTATGGTATGCTATGCTTCATTTTATACAGCAGGTTTAAACAGGTTTAGGTTTTCACGCACCATGTTGTGTTATTAGACAATTCATATTAAAACTTAAACCATACCTAGTTAACTTAGCAATATTAAGGTTCTTAAGGCTTCCCATTCCTGTTCCTCTGTCTCTGCAATATGCTTGAAAAATGTATCCTTGCACATTTTCATATGAAGGGAAAAAAAAAATTGTTTGAGTCTTTGTAATTTTTCCATTAGTATCCCTGAGAGTCTCTTTACAAGTCCTTCTTCTGAGGTGGTTGAAATTTACTGAGTGCTGTCCAAAGACTGTGAAAACATCCAAGTATTTTCTGCTGACTCATAAGAAATGCTGTGAATTCTTGTTCAAATAGGTAATCTAATGTGGCCATAGGATTTAGCAGGAAAACCAAGAACAATCTGTTGAATCAAGATAAAAATGATTCAATTTGTATGCAACGGGCAGAACATGCAAGTAGTGTAGGATGTGCTATGGAATGTCTGTATCTGGGCAATTCTGCTGTTACACCTTTTGGAAGCCTTGAAAAAGAAAGGTAGGGAGTAAAAAAACTTTAAGATATTAGGGAAGTGAAACCAAATATTGAATGGATGCTCTGAACTTACAGCAGCCTCGTGATGGATGCTTTTTAGCAGGGTGCTTCAGGATGTTTGTTTTACATTCTCCCAGAACAACAATAAGCTGCAGATATATTCAGCACGAGGATAGTTAGCCTGCTTACTAATAATATGAAGACTCCAGTGCAAGGGCCTTAGGTGCTTTTTATTTAGAGACTTTACAGCTTCAGTGAACTTCTAAGTTAGCTGGGTGCCGTCACTCCGAAGCTACTTTGTTACTCATCATTTCGCCCCGCCGGGCCCAGAGCCGCCGCCCACCCCGAGGGTCCATTTTCCGCCGCAGCCCCGGCTGCCTTCGCCGCGCGGCCTCCGCCCGCCAGGGGGCGCACGCGGCCTTTCCACCGCCTCTCTGCTCCTCTGTGCGCGTCGAGGAGCGGCCGGAGCCTGGCGGGTAGCGCGGCGCTGGGCTGTGGGATCGGAGGCCGCGTCTGTCGGGCTGAGGGGGGAGCGGCGGCCGTCGGTGTGTCCGTGTGCGGGCAGCGGGAGCGGTAGGCCTCGCGAGGGCTAGGCGGGAAGGGCGGCCGGTCCGCAGGCCGCAGGGCAGCGCTGGGAGGTGGCGGTGGCACCGCGGGGGAACGGAGCGGAGCGCGGCTGAGGTTGGCGCTGCCGGGCGGGAGCGGGTGCGGCTGCCCCGGTAGGAGTCGGCGGAACGGCCCTGCCCGGCTGTCCCTGCCCGGCTGTCCCGCCCTGCCGCCCGACAGTGGTGCGGGAGGGAAAGCCGAAGGTGTGAGGTAAATGGAACTTCAAGCTAGTGCGTATTTCTGCCAAAAGTGTTTTTTTTTTTAGCTCCTTAGAAGTGTCTTTGATGAACGAATAACTGTTTTTGAGGGAAATTAGGTAGTTCTTTTTTTGTTGCTTTTTTTTCCTAGACAACAGCAAAGCAGCAGAGCTGTACCTGTGCTGAGAAGGTAGGGATAGCACTGGAATGAAGGAGAGTAAGAAAGTAACTAGAGACAAACTGTGGGAAAGATCATCGAGCCTGGGTATAAAGGGAGAGCATAACATGAGTTACTTAAAGATTAGTCTTGAAAACAGACTTACGACCTACTTATAAAGATGTTGATGTGAAAAAACAGCACTAGGTAGTTTGAAGATATTTCATTGTGAAAAAAGCGAAGGCTGACCAATGATGATCTGTAAAAAGACGTTACTCTTACTATGAACAAAGCTGTAGGATACTTGGTATGGCGTTAGCCGTTCCCACGTGAGTGAGTGAAAGGGAATGGATGCACCAAGGGGAGCACAAGGCGAGTAGGGAGGTGAAGGGTCTGTGCTGACATTTGGCCTCTTCTGCTGCCTGTTGAAACACTGAGCTGAACATTATGAAGGGAATAAATTCAGATTAAGAGTGCTGTTGATACATTAATAGTTTAATATAGATGTTAAGGTTAATAGCATGTGATTATAATATTTCTAGCCACCAAAGCACTGATGTTCAGAAGCAGCCTTCCCTAAGGTCAAGGAGGAGCAAGAACTCAAAATATGTTTTTAAGTGGAAAGTGGCTTGTTTGTTAGAGTAATTGCTTTTGCTTGCTGCAGCAGGGAACTAAGCTTGGTATTATTTGTAGAACTTAGGTCTTTTTTCCCTTTCCTGTTTAATTTGTAAAATAGTTGATTAACAAGAACTTGTTAAATGTATTCTTTAAAATAAAGGTATTTATAGTAGTGTCTGCACTCTGTCTTGTAGAATTGATGACAGACAGAAAATTACACTGGCTAATTGTTTTCTTTTTCAGTTGAAAAGAAGGTATTAGACAGTGAACTGAGATGAATTGACTGAAGCCAGGCGTTTGCTTCTGATGCTTTCTTTCCAGAGGAACTCTAGCTTGCCTTTGCAGGGGGGAACTATAGAAGTCAGTTCAGACCTGCGCTTAGGGGTAGGTTTCTTCTTAGCATGTTTTGGTATTCCACGTTTAGAGCTTCCTTATCAGCAAGAGAGGGGGATCTCAACAGGTGCCTAAAGTTGTATGCAGTCATAATTTATCTGTCCCAATTTCTATTCTTGTGCAGTTCATTTCTGAATACATGTGGCCTTGAAGTCCTCATCTGCAGCCTGAGGACCCAGTCGTCCACGGAGTGAACTGCTAGTGGCTCTGCTAAGGATTCAGGTATGTTGAAATTCGGAGGGTTCTTTTCTCTTTCATTGTCTGTTAGTTGCCTCCTTCATGATATTGCTTGTGTTCTGATGCACCAGTTAATGTGGGCATAGTGTGTTTTGAAGGGCATCTGTTTATACATGTGTTAGGAAATACAAGATCTCTCACGTGTTCAGCTTTCTCTGAAGACCGTCCATAGTCACACTGTCAGGGTAGATGGCAGGCTGACAGGCGTGCTTGAGTGCATGCATCTGTTGCACCAAACTACAGTTATTGGTAATTATTTATTTTTTATTGAGATGCTGCTGTGGCATAAGTCAAAAAGGCAGATACGGAAACACTCAGGTTTGTTGTGGTTTGCTTTACTATTTAATGATGATACTAAGTATGTGTAGTACTGAAGAGTTCAAGTTTGCTTGGATTTGCTTCGCCATTTAAAGATGTCCACTGAGTATGTTGGACCAAAGCTTCGCTCTGATCTCCTGCAGTACCTCACAGAAGCCGTATCTGTACTGTAGGACTTGGTCAGTAGAAATTTTATCAGTAGAGTACAGGAAGGAAAGGCTGCTTGGAAGAGTACTGTAGAGATACAAACTAAAACCTGAATCTAGGTAGTCCAGAGCTGTAGAAACACCAATTTTACCAGCAGGCGACATTTCACATCCAGGTAACACAGATACATCAGCAGAATTTCATATCATAAACTCAAAGATAAATTCTGTTGTTCAGTGTGCTCATGACCTCTTACAGCATCAGATCAGCATAATGGGTTAGGGATAGAGAAATGGCAGTGTGTTTCAGGAAAGGCTTCTGATTTATTGTTTTCCCATGGGTGGTCCTGAACTCTTGGCCTTCCATCTTTGCCAGAGCAGTGCAGAAAGAGGTGTACATCTGTCTTTGCTGTGCCTGCATTTGTTTCGGACTGGTTCTATCTGAAGCTGGGTACCTTTTCAGAGGTATGCAATCTTTTAAGCCTCATCAGCTTCCACTGAGGATTGCTAAGTAGCATTGTTAGATATAGGTGATTTATAAGGCTTGCTTGGATTTTCAGGATGCATTTAAAAAAAAAAAAAAAAAAAAAAGAGTTCCCTGCTAGAAACTTTTAAGGATCCCAGTCACAGCACAAAGAAGGTTTCTCACATGCAGAAATAATTGAGTTGAAAAATTAAAAAAACGGCAAAAATAAATTGCCAAACTGAGGAAGGGAACTGGATAACAAAACATAATGGCACGGGAAATTCAGTGTAGCTGCATAATGTGGTGTCATTATATAGGGTAAAAAGAATCCTGAGCCCCATATGAAATCTTGGGCTCAGTTATCTTGAGGCAGAAGTTTTACCAGTACCAGTGGTCTTTTGTTTCTAGGTTCAGAATTAACAGCAGTGGATTAACAGCAGTTGAGCTGTCTCTCTCCCAGATTTCATAGTTATGGTTTCAAAGCCATTTCACACCCTTCCAACCATTGTGGAATTCTTGGTCGGTTCTAGCCTTTGTGCAGATCAGGAGCCAGAGGGTGGCCTCCCTGCTGTTCCTCAGGCTTGCCAGTTATCCTTGAGCTTGGAGCCCTTCAGACACAGAGTTGTGCAGATGCTGGTACTACAGGTTTGTCTATATGGAGAAAATGTTGTACTTTAAGCATTCTGAAGTAGCTATGTCTGAAAAACAACATCAGCAGATATTCATTAGAAATGCAGCCTGAATAGTGTTACTGTTCCATCTTACCATAACGTATAACTTGGTCCAGTATGGCTCAATTAATTCTTTTAAAATCATGATGTCCTGATAGAGATTTCAAATCTTTGGAATCTGTGGGTGTATCATTTATCCATACAGCTTTGATAAACTGATTGCCTGCGTGAAAATGAAAATTCAGAGCTCAAATGTCTGTATCCAGAGCTATAGCAAGAGTTCTGCAGCTGACATCATTGCTTGCCTTATCAACCTCTGATTTCTGTGCTTTTCTTCTGAGGAAATAAACACCATAAAATCTAGAAAAACCAGGCTGTGTGGATCCAGGTTATCCATCACACTGCTTGCTTCAGTCAGTCCACGTGGTGGCAGCATTCTTCTAGATACAAATGGTGCTCATTCTGGGAATGGTGTCTTGTTGCTCAGTCAGAGTTGTCTTTTCCAGAAGACTGCTGCAAGATCTGCAGCAAACTTAAAAACGGACCCTCTGGTAGGAGTGGAGCTGATTCTCAGGCTTGTTTAAAAAAGCAAACAAAAAAACAATCTGTAATGAACTTTTGGGTGTTTGTATGTTAGCACCCAGCACTTTCCCGGCAGAACCAAAGAATTTGAATAAAGGTTTGTGAAGAAGTTGATGATGAAATTGACGAATCATTCGCATTGCTTATAATAAATAGCTTTCTATAAAAGTGAGTGCACCCAAACTGATATCAGGAACTACTGAAGTTACTTTACTGGTTCACGTGTGCCAGCTGTGGGGCTTAAATCACAGAATGGCTAGGGTTGGAAGGGAGCTCCAGGATCATGAATCTCCAACCCCCCTGCCACATGCAGGGCCATCAACCCCCCATTTAATACTAGACCAGACTGCCCAGGGCCCCATCCAATCTGACCTTGAACACCTCTAAGGACAGGGCATCCACAACCCTTCTGGGCAGCCTGTTCCAGCACCTCACCATTCTCTCTGTAAAGAACTTCCCCCTGACATCCAACCTAAATCTTCCCTTCCTCAACTTCAAACCATTTCCTCTTGTCCTGCTGTTATCAACCCTTTCCGAGAGTTGACTCCCCTCCTGTTTGTTGGCTCCCTTTGGTACTGAAAGGTTGCAATGAGGTCACCCCACACCTTCTTTCCTCCAGGCTGAACAAGCCCAGCTCCCTCAGCCTGTATTCGTAGGGGAGGTGCTGCAGTCTGCTGATCATCTTTGTGGCTCTCCTCTGGACCCTCTCCAACAGCTCCCTGTCCTTCTTGTACTGGGAGCTCCAGACTTGGACCCAGTACTCCAGATGGGGCCTCACAAGAGCAGAGTGGAGGGGGACAATCAACTCCCTGTCCCTGCTGGCTACCCCTTTTCTGATGGAGCCCAGGATAACATCTGCTTTTTAAAGTTACAGCCCATCTGTTTCTAACTGCTGTAAATTGCCTTTCTACCTGAATAGGTCTTTTGCAGAAGATAAACTGAGCAAGGTTCAGAAATACTTACATGCATGTTTGGTAGAAGTGCACTGAAACATGTAGTGCCACTGAATTGCCACTTAAGTCAAGAAGGGATAAAATGTCTGTGAATCTGCTTATCAACAAAGGTATTGAAAAAGAATGAACTCTTTCCTGTCGTTCCCTTAATTTGTGTACATAAATACACAGCAAATGCACCGTATCATCTAGGGAAGCATTCTACAGCCCTGGATTGACGTTTCAAGTCTTGTTTATTTTTTATCTTTTCACAGTGACATACAGCGATGAGCAAAGCTCTCGCTATTGCCATCATCTGCTAATCCATAAAAAAAAAAGCAGAAATAATCCTTTTCATAAAGCTCTCTGTAGGCTGTGTGTGCAGCACACAAAATGCCACTATGTGTAAAGCAGGCATAATGCTCTACTGAATCAGGTATGCTGCTTTTTGCAGCAGATCCGTATTGGTGGGGAAATAAAACTCTCATCCAGTTGGACTGAAGAGCTAAGCGTACCTAGTAGAAGATACAGAGCTCTCACTGGAAATTGTAATAGATAATGGTGGTCTTTCCTAAGCAGAGACTGCAACTGAACTTACAGTTGAAGCAGAATACTCAAGCTGGAACATTTTTCATTCATTTAAAAGCTGGAGAGGGAGAGCTCAGCAAGCCTCTGCCAGTGAAGTCCTCTAAAAAGATCTTAGAGGAAGTCGTTTGCCATGAGCAAGTTGGCAGATGTCATGTAATGTAAGACATGATGTGTTTGCTGAGGCCAGGTGTGGAAGATGTTATTTGTCCTTGATGTTACATTTCCATTTACTGTCAGTGGCAGTTTCTCTGCTGATCACTTTACTGACACGTAGATTCTAGGTGTGTTTGTCTTAATACTGAGCAACATCAACTGTTGTGCCATTTGACATTGTGCCATTGTTCTGAAGTGACAATTACTTCAGATTATCTGAATGTTCTTGGACACAGTGTTGTTTTGCAGAACTGGTAAGTCATGTAGCAGTGGCTGGGTGATTAATTACAGCTCGTCAATCCATTTGTATTTTTGTGGTGGAGAGGCTGTCTCAAACAACATACCTCCTTCTTCTCGAGCTGTTTGGTAACTGTTGAACCTAACGAGAAGGCCGAGGCCAAACCCTACACTTACTGTAAAAATAAAGCCATCCACAGTGCAAATTGAGTAGTTTCAACAGTAACAAGACTTGCATTTGGCTCTGCCTTTGGAATTGCTCAGGTTAACCCCTGGCTTCTGCCTCCACAGGTTGGAGTGTGCTGTGTGGTGGCTCGGTGTGTGACGCTGAGGTACGGCTGTGTGCGGTGCAGCAGCAGACTGCTAACAAGTGACAGTCAATTATTCTGACATCATCACTAAGTATAAGCATTCCTTTGGAAACAGAGCAGTCCTCATCATGTGCTGAGCCATATGTGTCACTGAAGAAGTGGCTAACAGCAAAATCGTAGGCATTATTATGAAAAGTATCCTGTGCTCAAACAATATCAATGTTGTATAAACTTAGGGAAAACATGCTCTTATAGTATACTTTTCTATTAGAGAGTTCTTGCTTGAGAGGATGCCTTTGAGTTTACTTTTTTTCCTCGGGGCCAATTTCCTATCTCAGGACTAAGGTTTTAACAGTGAACCTTTTTTCTTCTTATGGAAGGATGATGTAAAAGCTAGATTTTCAGGAGATAGCAGTGCGTTTTTAGAAGCGGTCATTTACTGAACCAAATTAATTGAACTCCCACAGTGGTGATATGTAGGGATATTCAGAATGGTCGTTTTGCAGTACTTCAGTGTCTGGTTGCTCACTAATGCAAGTCCCTTTGTGACGTGAGTGCATAAGGGGAGGTGTGCCAGCTTCCACATAGGTTCCGTCCTGTGTTCTGATTCATCTTCAGAAGCAATTTCAAGAGAATCACGCTTCGGATTTTTTTCTAAATCTACTTAATTAGATCTTCACAGCTGTTTTTTTTTTTTTTTTATTACTATTCTTTCTGACTGTGAAATACTGAGATTTCATTTCAGTCTTCTGCTCTTCATGATGAATTCTTAAATATTGTAGTAATAATAAAATCTGAATCGGAAATATTTTCAGTTGTACTTCCTGGTCCCTCTGAATCCTTGTGCTTCCTTTCCTGAGAAGTGGTGAGGATATTTCTGGTGTTATTATTAGCTTATGTTTAATCAGCATTGTGTGAAGCGACAGGAAATTCTGCAGGGCTTTACCAGACCTACACATCTGGTATGAAAATATAAACATGAGCTTAATTTAGCAGAGTGTGCCATACTGTTTCTCAAATAGCATATTTTTCTTCCAGTGGAATATTATGTTGTTGATATACGTTAGGGCTTTTTTTGTTGAAGAGGTTTAAGCACTCAAATACTACCTTATAAGCAAGCCCTGATCTTTTTATCAAGTACAAGTAGAGTTTTGTGCTGTTGATATGCTGTTAATGTGCTGATAATTTGAGGTTTCTGTGTTATTTATGGTCTTGCATTAGGGAAGATTTAGTGCAGAAAGTAAAGGGGTCAGCCACACCATGCAGAAATTGGGCCTGACATTTTTCGGAGCAGGGATTGGGCTCGTAGGGTTGAATAAGCATTCTGATCTCATTTATGATTTGGGTGGAAAGTGGGCAAGAAAATTGAAATTGCTATCAGCTGGCAGTCCTGGCTTTGCACCCACCAAGGTTTTGTAACAGACTCATTGAAAATAAAAGCATGATGTCCTTACTTTCCGTGTAGGGTTTTAAGAAGTCTGCTAACGCCCTAAGTGATGCTAGCCTTACATGAAACGTTTTATGTTGTATCAAGGAACTTTTTGCTATTGGAAGTAGTTGTGGGAAAGTGTGCTCGAGTCAGTGATATACCCTCACAAGCTTAAAAACGTACTTGCAGCCCAGTGGAACGTCCTCTGCCTCAGATCATTCCTTATACAAATAGCAGCATTTAGCATTTATCCCCATCACTTTCACTTCTGCGGCCAAGGTAGGAAAAAAGTTGTGCATTCCTGCACAGGGAAACTGGCCATTGTTGATACATGTGGCAGAGTTTGTTCAAATAGGAAATTCAAAGGAGAGAAGTTTAATCTAATAACCTCAGCAGTCCCAATACTGTTAATCAAACCAGTGCATAAACATTAGATACAGCCCTGTAGGTGCTTTGATTTTGAGTGTGATCAAAAACATGGGGGGAAAAGCTATAAAATATAGACTTTATCATTCTCTCATTTTCTTGAGAGTTTAAAATTGAATTCTTTGGCTACTGGCCACATTTCCATTCCTGTAGTTGAATGGCTGCGCTAATGTAGAAGAATACTTTGTATAGATGAGAAAATTTAAATCTGCATATAGCAGTCATATAGGAGGTTTGTGGAGTTAATCAGGACACAGCCTTACGCCAAAATACAAACCTAGATCAAGAGAGAGATGCTGTTTCACGTGAAATGTCAGTTTCCATTCAGACTTTATCTGCTTAAAATTCTTTTTCTTCCTGTCACTTGAACCATGTTGTGGTTGGATGGAATCTTCTAAGAATTGTACTGATTTGTGTGATCTTTTACTGCCTTCTTTCTGAGGCAGTGCAGAACTTTGCTGTCCACTCCCTGCGCACACAGTGGTATCATGCTCTTGCATGGTCCTTCTTTTGTCTTCCTTCTTGTTCTCAAGTAATCTTCTTTGTGTTCCATAAGTCTGCTGTATTATCATACCCTCATTATTTGAATTATCCTTAAAATACCTTTTTGCAAAATTTCAATCATGCTTCATGAAGTGCTTCTCCATAGTGCACTTCTGGCTGTACACACAACAGTTCCACTCCATTTTATTATTGTCCTCCTTGTACCCGTTTTCAGTTTTCACTTCCTTTGCTCAATAGTTTGTGTATCTACGGTACTATAAAAACAATTTGCTGCAAAGTATTGAAAATTGTATTTCTTGCACAATGAAGGGGTTGCTATTTGTAGTAGCCAAGTGTTTTCAGCAACTGACTGTGCATCAAAGTTCAAATGGAGATGGTGGAAGCACCCCTGGAGAGGCTCTGCTTTATGCAGCTGGTAAGAATTGCACTTACTGTCACTGTATCTGTTAGCTGAACTGTTTGTAGGCACCCAATTTATGAAAAGTACTTCTCCCTTCTTTCAATCTTGACCTATGGTGTAGTATAGTTCAATATCAATTCTACTACATGTGATCTTTTCCTAGGGGAGAGGTACTCACCTGTCTTGTATTGCTGGCATTTATTTTATTAGCTCTCTGTAATAACAAGGCTGTGCTACAGTTCCCAGATATATGAGTAAAAGAGCTCTTTCCATATTAAGGTGGGAATGCAGCGCATGAAATTACTGTGTAGGACAGGAAGATTTCAGAGTTGGTTCCTGAGCTGGATTGCATTTTGGCTCAGGAACCAGCACGGCCTGACAGATGTCTGCATTCTACTTATTTGCCTGGCTTCAATGGCACTTTTCCCACCTTTTCTTGCAGGTTTGTCATCTATTCCAGAGACGGTCAGAACCATGTCCTACGTTTTTGTAAATGATTCTTCCCAGACAAACGTGCCGCTGCTGCAGGCTTGCATTGATGGAGATTTTAACTATTCCAAACGCCTGTTGGAGAGTGGTTTTGACCCAAATATTCGTGACAGCCGGGGCCGAACCGGCCTCCATCTCGCTGCAGCCAGAGGAAATGTAGACATCTGTCAACTCTTGCACAAATTTGGTGCTGACCTACTAGCCACTGATTATCAAGGTAATACAGCCCTTCACCTGTGTGGGCATGTGGATACCATCCAGTTCCTAGTTTCTAATGGACTTAAAATTGATATTTGGTAAGTTGCTTTTTCTGGTTGGCTTTTTTTTTTTTTTTTTTAAATAGCATGTATTTTATAATGTATTAGCATTTATCTCTAGAACGTTGTATACAAATCTGCTGTTGCTGAAGTACTGTATTTAGTGCAGTTCGACTTTGTACAATATCACTTAATAAAAGAAGAAAATAAAAAGGCAGGAAAACAATAAGAGGCCATTTCTGCTGATCAAACACAGCAAGCAAAGCAAATAAAAATAGCAGCTGCTGGTGTGGGCTGCTGTATCTTATTCTGCCTCTGCGATGATACTGCTATCCTGGTTTGGCCAGACAGCTAGGTGTGGGTGGTTGGCACCGAAAAAGAAAATCACATTGACTACTTTAAAAGGATTTTCTCCACCACAGTGCTTTTGTGTTAATTGTTGCACTGTATAAGACAAAGGAAATACAGTATATGCGTGTGTCAGTTCATTCCCTACTCCTTTGGCGACAATGCTTCTTTTCAGTGTTTTCCCACTCCCTCAAAGTCTGTGACTCACTCCTTCTTTTAAATATTGTATATTCTTTCCCTCTGGCTTCCAGCAGCTGTCAGATGCCAGTGCTCAGATGCGGGCTCTCAAGCTACAAATAACTAGCTATTTCATTGCAGTAACTGACTTATTTTGTTTGTGAAACTTTCTGCACTGTCAACAATGCATGTAAAATATTTGAAACTTCAGAATGTTTTCTTTTTTTCTTTTTTCTTTTTTTTTTTTAACCTGTCCCCTTTTCACTTCTCCCTCATTGATGCTTTCATCCCAGCAGAAGGAGTTAATGGCAGACCAGATTCTTCAAGGGTTGTGTTCTCTTTTTCTTACTTCAAGCAACTCTGGTGAAAATCTCTAATCTGAAGGCAGCTCCAGTCCTATTCAGTATTATTTTAAAAGTAGCAGAGGAACCATCTGTATTTTATTTCATTTTTGCCCAATGTCCTCATACCCACATGGAAAAAGGAACTACGAAGAAGCAGATTGCACAACTTCTTGAAATCATCCTGAACCTCAAACAGTGCCGTAAATCTACTCTTTTTTATTATAGCACCCAGAGATTCCAATTAAATTAGAACACTAGAAATTTTGATTTTATTTGTAGGAAAAGAAGTTGTACTATTTCAAGCCTAAGTATACTGGTATTCTTCTGTAGTCATTTATGGTATTTCTTTTATAGACAGGAATTGCTTACAGTCTTGTCTAACAAAATAGTTCTGAGCAGTAAATTTAACATTGTGTGTTATGCTAAGTTGTCTTGTATCAAATTTCTACTTCAGGAGTTTCTTTTCTTCATTGTGTCCTTTTGTGGCATTATTTTAGCAATCACCAAGGTGCAACACCACTTGTTCTTGCAAAACGAAGGGGTGTAAATAAAGATGTGATCAGACTGCTGGAATCTTTGGAGGAGCAAGAGGTGAAAGGATTTAACAGAGGAGCCCACTCAAAGCTGGAAACAATGCAAACTGCTGAAAGCGAAAGGTATTCACAAAACAAAAAAGAGATACTGGGAGAAACAATTTTGTGTATGTAAAATATGTCTTTATTAGTACCTGTTTATTGCCTTTAGAGGCAGAGGATAGTTAGGATGCCATAGGAAAAAAGCTTGACAAGGGAAAAGAAATTGGAGCCCACTGATCAGATCATCCCACTTTTAAGTCCCGAGATACAAAATTGAATATTACTGTCAAAATTGCTTTGATATAAAATATTGGATTTTCTGCTTGTTATCTTTCTGACTTTGTAAGTTTTACTGGAAGTTGTTTAGTCCATACGGCATTTCTGTCTGACTTTGTGTCAAAAGCTCAGTCGCATCTAAATGACAATTTTTGATTTGATAGTGTCTCTTTAATGAGCATAGCTTCCTTTCTGTTATTTGACCTTCGTAAATGTTACATTGTTTGGTTTGGCAAGGAAGTCAGCAGTTCTCCTTGGGGAGAGGCACAGACACATAAACAGCGCGTTACCCAGCTTGTTTGTGAAACGTATTTGACGTTTCTAAAATATATTATATTTAGGGTAACAAATAACAGATGCCTGCAGCAGTAAAAGCAAGTGAGCTTGTATGCTGTTTGCTTTGTAAATAAATAATGTCTTTGTAACAGTTGGCTTTTCAGACTGCCACAGTTTCACTCCTCCCCCTTTCTATTTTTTCACACAATTTAGATGAATTTTGCTCAGATGAATGGCTTCTGTCCTCCTGGCTCCCTCCTCCTTACATTATCTACCAACCTACTGAAAAATAATGCTTGCTTTTTCTGTAAACCGTGAGCTTCACTTTTGAGCAACAGTCTCTGATTTCAGATTTCTCCGGTTGTTTTGCAAACGGTTGCTGCTGGTCTGGAAGCAGAGGCCAAAACTTAGTTCCCAGATCAAATTTCTGTTCTCTTGCTTTGCCTCCTGACAGCACAGGGGGAGGGCAGAGCTCACCTCTGTCTGTCAGGACAGGAGACCTGTCCCTCTGCACTGCCCGACGTGACTGCCGGTCGTGCCCACATGTACAGCCAGAGGTGAACTTTCATAGTGTGCTGAAACAGAAAAGAACGTCCACCTGGGCTGTGTGGCACAGACTCTTCCATCGGATGCTTTGCTGCTATACTGTTGCTTAAGCAGATGTAATTTGTCAGAAGAAAAAAATGTCTTGAATACCATTACTTTTAATTGGGTTGCTGTATAAAATATCAAAAATGTTTTCTATGTCCCCTTTTCTATTTAATGAGCAAGGACGTGATCTTTTCACTTGAATCACATTGCAGCTTTATTTAACCTCTGTGTGATTATGTATTAACTAGTTTGTACTGAGGAGTGAGTAGTTGTGTCTTACGCCAGTGGCTGTTTTCTAATAAAGTCTTTGTTTTGCTTAGGAAATCATGAGCAAGGAAGATGACTAAATCCTGTAGCTATGGGCAAGCTACAATAGCTTTACAGCAAATTAAATTCTTTAGAAGCAAAAAAGGCAAGCTGTTTAATACACTATTTCTGAAATTTTCTACACATCACACTGCGATGCTTCAGTAAGCTATGGGAGTTGAGGTTAATTATTCTTCTGTGGCTGTACTTCCTAAGAAAAACATATGAATAGTGTGAAACTTTTCCGTGGTGTAATCTTGGAAGGGCAATTCATAAACAAGACAATCTCCAATATCTTTATTTCCAGTAGCACAACTGGTGAACAGTAGCATTTATACATTTAGTTTTGATTTGGAAATTACTTTTCCATGTAAGGTTTTCTGTTAATATCAGTGTAAGAGATACGTAGGAGTATGGTAAGTGAAAGCAATTAGAGGAGAGGAAGAAGTGTTTTTCTTTTCTGCTTCCCTTCTGCTTTGATTTCACTGTGTACGCAGTTTCACCATTGGCTTTCTATGCTTGTCAAAGCACGATTCTCTAAACACCCATGTGTGTCATTTCACTCAAGCAAGGAGCAGTAGGGCTGTACTGACAACTGGAATTATACGTAACAAATTGATGAGAAATTTTTTATAGACCAATTGTGAAACCAGCAAACTGGGGAGGATACAAGAAGCCAAGCGGTATTTGAAACAACTCACGTTTTTTTATAAAGATGATTCGTGGCCAAGATGACTGTAGCATTCTAATTCTTCTCATTTAAAAGTGAGAGTTGCAGGCCCTAATTTGTAGTCTGACAATTTAAAGGAGCTTGATGAATTGGGGGTGGAATGTTAAAACCAATATCAGAGTGACTGCTGAGAATTGTGTGGCAGAAAACACAGCAGTACTAACTTGTCTTGAAGACCAGAAAGTTTTGGGTTGGTTTATTTTTTTCCAAATGTATTATTTTCTGTGGTGTTTTTAAGCTAGAAGAGAGGCCTCTCACGAAGAAACGCAGAGAGTAATAAAGATCACCTCATAGTTTGGAATCTAAATGATCTTGGTTAAAGTCGCCATTTCATTTGGCAGAACATACTTTTAAATCGTAATTTCTTGTTCTGTTAGCAAGAGCTGTGCCCCTTGAGGTTTTCTCTTATGCTCTATTAAATTCACAAAGCCATGCTTAGTGGGAATTACAGGCATTGACTTTCGAAGGCTTCTTAGGTGGCAAGCCTGCCAACTCAGCAGATAGAAGTACTGCTCTCTTTACCCTGGCTAGAAAAACATCCTTTCCCTTACCCTAAGTTTAGAGTGAGGAGTCTTTTCCTGATCTGCTTTGTCTTGATTTAGCAGAGGCAATGCTATAAATCTGCAGGTGGCTTTAGTTTTTAATTTAGAACGTTTTGGTTGCTCTGAGTAGGATTACTGTCTTACTTAAAGGTGTGTTCTTTTCCTCTGATTTATTTTTAACTTTAATCCTTTGTAGTGCAATGGAAAGCCATTCTCTCCTTAATCCAAACCTACAGCAAGGGGAAGGAGTTCTTTCCAGTTTCCGCACGACGTGGCAAGAGTTTGTGGAAGACCTGGGCTTCTGGAGAGTGCTGCTCCTGATCATTGTCATTGCTCTTCTGTCTCTTGGAATAGCGTACTATGTTAGTGGGGTGCTTCCTTTTGTAGAAAATCAGCCTGAGCTGGTGCACTGAAGCAAGTGGAAAGAAGTGTGCTGTGCTTTTCCATGTTGTAATCTTATTTTGAGCTTCTTGGAATTTTTCCTTCACTGCAGACAGTGGCAGCTGTACATACTGTTTGCTTTTTTTACCTACTGTTAACCCCTCTGAAAGAGAGATTAATTCATTTCAAGTAAAACACTAAATAGTAAAGCATTCCAAAGCTACCTCTGTCATCTCGACTTGGAAGCATGATGTGGAGATAATCCTCTCTGCTGATAAAATGTTGTGATTAGAAAAGGTCTTTTATAATGAATATAACATTCTTGAGTATGAATTGTGTAACCTGGTACACAACCAAATTTGATATTCAATAAGAGGAGAGGTAAATCTGTTGTTGCATAACATTGTATGTTTCAGTTGAAAGAAAAAAAAAGTTTTTAAAAAGTTGTCCACAAATCTGAATAACATAATAATACATTCTAATATATAGCCAGTACTGAGCTCTGTGTTCGTAGTTCTTTTAGTGCCTCCCCAGTTTCTCATCTGCTAGTTTATAAAAAGACTAGAAACAATTCCAATCTTACTATGTCTTCACTGTATAGATCACTCCTTTATTTATTAGGTTAATATGGTGTTTCTTCCCCAGATGAATTTTATGTTAATATCTGCTTGAAGTGAATTTTGTAGAACAAAGCCTCTGTAGTGTTTTAGAAGTAAAATTGTTCGGTCTCTGGGTTGAAGAATTTGCCTTTGTGCTGAAATGTTACTAAGCAAACCTTTCTTTGTAAGGATGGATTGAAAGTGATGTAGGTGTTCTGCTTTGTACATACCACCAGTTCTGTAAGGCCATTGTGTCTGTGAAACATGTCATGAAGGATAACTTCTTTTCCTACTCAAGGACCTCATGGTTCCATACAATTGTGTCATTTTCATGGCTGTAGAAAGGACTTGATTGACTAGAATTCCTTCCTAGAACTTCTTTCTTTTTCAGTTCTTTTCAGACTGCACTTGCAGGCTTATGAAGTATTTTCTTAGCATGTGGAATAAAAATAATTTAAAAATTAATATTTAGGAATATGGTATGAAATGAAATCCTATCCCATTCTGTACATAAGCTGTGAAATCCTTTGTTTGTAAATAACCCAAAGATATGAATCAATTACATGCTCGTTTCTGAAGGCCAGGATGATGCCACACTGTAGTTGAAGGTTTTCAAAGAAAGCAGATTTTCTCCTTCCAAGCTGATTAAATATGCAACTCACTTAGCTGCATTCAAAACTTGCAAAAAATTGAATTCTCTAAACCTAATGGATTTTTTTTTTTACTTTACCACTCCAGAATTGTTGCTAAATGACATCAAACATTTATAAGATTATAAATTGCAGTAAGTATTGCTAGAAGTACTTACATCCCTCTGTTCTGCTACCGTGTACGGTCTCCCTTCTTGTTCATGGGTTTGAGCAAAGAGGGTTATTGTCTTTGTTTTGCTGTGTGACGTGGGCTTCACTAAGATGGGGCCCGTTCTAAATTGCATCTTGATCTCATTTCTTAAGCTGAGGTTAATGAAACAGTGCTTTCTTAGCAGTTGCAAAATCACAAAAAGGAAAACCTCTTAAAACAAAAGGAAAGCACCAACAACAAAACAGCATTCTCTTTGAATATTTCGATTACAGTACATCTGTTAATGAACAGAGAAATGTAAAATCATATCTAAATCGCAGTTACTTTTCTGGATTACTACATTTCTGTTAATGGTACAGTTTATCTTAAATAATACTATCGTTCAATATATATTTCCTGCATAATTTGTAATTGTATTCTCAGTATGGATGAATGCCACAAATAAATATACGTTGTAAGTATGTTTTGGCTTATTATTGCATTAGCACAGTGGTAATGGTGTGACCCTGTTTTACTGAGGGTTTTTTGTTTTGCATTCATAGTAAGCATTTCAGAAGCTGGGAGACTCTGCTCCTAAGAAATGGAAGCCATGCTGTTGGCTTAAATGAGGTTTTAAAACACAGATTGTTTAGGTTTGCCTGCTTTATTTTCAGTGTTGTTTTTACATTGTGCTTTTTCTTATCTAAGATTTCAGGTATCGTAGGGCCATGTAAAGGCCCTTCAAGATTTAAGACTACCTATGAGGGGTACAAAATGCAACCAAGAAAAGCGAGTTTGTAGTGACTGCTACTGTCTGAAATATCGACATGACAGACATCTGACTGAAAGAGAAGTTTGCTCTGTGTGCACTTCTGTTATTAAAAAAGGACAGCTGTACCTTTTATTATAACGTCAACCGCTTCCTGTTCAAAGACTGATTCTAAAGAATGAATTTGCTTTCTAAACACTGGGTTTCAAGGAATACAGTCCCTCTTTCTTGGAGGAACAGAAAGACGACTTTAACCCACTTCCTCTTGAAGCTCTTGTCATAGTGTATTTCACTATTGCAGCATAATGACATTAATCTGTTTAGGCTGTCTGTAGATCAATACGTTTTATTATTTATTATTATATGGGCACTTCCCAGATCCAAGGCAAGTTCTTGTCTTGAGCTTGTTATGCCAGAAAAGAAGGAAGTGAGAGAGAAAACAATCATGGAGTGAGGAGGTGGTTTTTTTCCAGTGCCGTAAGATGGTTTGGTGAACAAGATAAAGCAGACTGGAGTGTAAAACAGAGATATACAGGCTACTCTACTGAGCTCTGTCCCTATGCTTACATTTATTCCATGGCAAGATCATGTCTTACCTCACCCCTCACCTACCATTGTGTCATTTTTATCCTCAGGGGCTTTTATTGGCACTCATATTGATACTTTGCTTTGTAGAAGGGGATGATCTGTTGTGTGACTATCTTGGGCGGGTCTTGTTTTTGGTTACTGCAATATAACACGTATTTCATTACTAGACATAGTCTGGCACTGTGAAGTGTATCATCACAAAAAACTCCTGGGAAAAAAAGAACATGGTTTCATGTGAGAGTATTGATACAGAAGACCTAGGCACTGCGATTGATCTGGAGACTGATTTTTTGCATGGGTCAACTAATCACTCCGGCTGGTTTTCATCTTTTGGAGAAGTAAAAAATAACAAACTCATCTGGTGGCCTAGTTAGCTAGATAGCTGCTTTTCTAACCAAAATTACTTTAGTCATACGATGTTAGAGAAATGCAAATCAAGTAATTTGTTCAGAAATTCTACAATGTAACTTTAACGTAGAGATTGCAAGTGAAAACTCCTTCAAACTTAAAAAAATAAAAATAAAAATAAGGAGGTGATATTGTTCCTTGTATTCAAAACTTACAAGTCTGGCATGTATTTAAAATTAACATGTTTTAACATTAACCTTGAAATTAAGTACAGTCAAACATCTTCAAGGCTGTGATTAGATTTCTTCAGGTGGAATTGCCTTATGCTACCTGAAGTTGACTTTGTCAGGTGACATGAGTTAATTTGTTTCTGCAGTTGTTTCTGAAGTTGTTCCTGTTTCTGAAGCTAAACTGTCACCTGATTCATATTTGAATTGGTGATTCAAATCAGTCTTAAATGATCTGAGAATTATGTCAGAATGCTTTTCCATCATTTTGTGTTCTTCCTTTTTGACATTAATCCTGATTGATTGACCACTTGGGATATGCTCTGTGACGTTTCATAAGCGATCCACAGCATAACAGAACTTGTTGTCAGTTGTTACAACATTTCTCATCTCTGATGCTGGGGCTTTCTAGAAGAATGCAGACGTCATTGCAGAGTTTCCTAACTTACAGTTCTCTGTAAACATGGTAAGTGCTGAAATACTCGTGAATCATAAATCTCAAATCTCTATTAATATAAAATTCATTTCTGGAGACAGTAGAGATAATTCTGCGTATGCACTTGCAGGTGGTAGGATGCATGTGTTGTCTTAAACATATCTAAGTATTTCAGCTGAATTAGTGTTGTCTGGCATCTTTCATAGTGCTCTTACAAGTACTTCAAGGGACGGACACTTTTGAAATACACAGTATTAGGAAATAAATGCAAGTAGTTGGTAGTTGTTCACTATTTGTTACAGGGGAGTGAAGTGTTCCCAGGGTCATGCTGCCACAGGAATCTGAGATGAAAACTGGAAATCTCAGATTGACTGAGATTGACTGGCATAGTCTGTGCTCTTAGCAAGGCACAGTTTGTGCTCTGATGTTGCAGCTGAAGCAGTTTGCCTGCAGAACCATGAAGAAGTCTCTCTGCCGTTGGTATTTGTTGTTTGTAAGTCATTAAACAACCACTATTTCCCAATGACTGTGGCGAGGCAAAATTGCTAGTTTTCATTACTGACAAGTAATAGGAAATCTATTGGAAACTGCTGTAACTGAAAAGCAATAAATGAGAATTTCTGCTGAAGTCAATGTATGAAGAAAGAAGTCACTACTGTGACTTGCAGTGACATATTCTCTCTGTTTGAGATTTTAAGCTTCTGGATAAGAAATAGCGAGGAGATACGTGGAACAGAATTTGTTGGTGGCATGGTTTGCAGAAAATAGGAGGGAAATGAATGCAGTGAGCCAAGGCAGCAGTAGGGAAGCAGAGCAGTGCAATGCCTTTATGAATCACTGCTCAGAGGCCAATCCCAGCGTCTATAAGAAGTGTGAGTAGCGAGCAGTAGCGACCTCTGAGCAGGGAGAAGGATTTCACCCACTTGCAATTGCGCTGTTTCATAGGGGTGCAACCTGAGCTGGCCCTTCTTGACTTTCAGTGTCCGTAACGCTGCTATTTCAGACAGCAGCATTTTGAATGTGTGCCTGCATTAACAGCTGCTCATGTGCAAGCCCTACTGGTTCCTCTTACAGAAGAGTCTTTTTGCGCTTAGGTTATTAGAGGTAGTTTTACCCGATGTTAACAGAATCTCTTTGCAAAACGTGAAATATTTCTGCTGTATGAAATTATATTTACCTAAATATCAGAAGGCAGGAATGAGATAAGAATCAAATATATGCAAAAATATCTAGTTTCTTTTTAAAAAAAAAAAAAAAAAAGAATAGATAACATTCTTGTAATGCAAAGCAAGAAGAAAATCACAATCTATTCTGAACAGTAGAATATGAATTCCTCATTAAGCCACTTCCCCAGTATAAGGATTTTTTTCAGTTTGTCATGGTTTTATGATTTTTGGTTATCAGTATTCCACATCATAACATCATGTAATGCACCGGGGGTTTGACTGCTGATGCTCAAGTTCCGGGTGCCTGTCCGGAGGAGAAGAAGAACTACATTTCCCCAGGGGGCTTTGCGGTCAGCGAGGAGATAGAACTGCCGGCAAGGTCACCTGATGTTCTCTTCTTCGCCTGCGCTTCTTCATCGGCTCAACTGGACTGCACTTCTCATCTCAGCGTTGTGGGAGGCCGATCCACCTTTCAGACACACACTCTCTCTCTCTCTCCTTATATTCTGCTGATACTACATCTAGTAAATTAGTTTGTTTCACCTCAGATTGTTGCCGCTGTTTTCAATTATTTTGGGATCCCCTATTTTCCTTTTCTAGGGGCACAGATCCCTCCACCCTTCTAGTCACGGAACCGGACCAAACCAGCCCGTAAACCGTTGACACAGTTGACATTACATCCTCTGGCAGGTAGGTTTCCTAGTAGAAAAGATGATGCAGCCTTGCAGTGGCGTGAGGGCAGTGATGTTTGGAGGTTGTACTGGCTTAACAAAGTGTGCGCATTGAAACGAAACCAATTAATAGAGATAGCTGATTTCTCTTAGGATTTGTGAAGTGCTGTGTGCTCTCCCCCTTGTTGCCATTGTCTCTTTGCGGGTTGAATGCCTGGACTGGCTTGGTTTTGTAGACATATTTCCAGTCAGAAAATGAAGTGGATGCCCCATCCCTGGAGGCATTCAAGGCCAGGCTGGATGTGGCTCTGGGCAGCCTGGTCTGGTGGTTGGTGACCCTGCACATAGCAGGGGGTTGAAACCGGATGATCATTGTGGTCCTTTTCAACCCAGGCCATTCTATGATTCTGTGATTCTATGAAGTACATAGACATTCATAGATTTAAGCTGGCAAGGACAGTTTCTGAAGTGGGCATAGAGGACAAAGGAGTATCTTACTAAAGGAATATCTTACTAAAGACTTTGTCAACTTGTTTGAGGACTGCTCAACCCTGCCAGACGTGTTTGTACAGAACTGGTGGTTTTCCCATTTATGGTACTGGTTTCAAACCCTGTGTCGGTTGATGAACACCAGTGGCTAACGTGGGGCTTGAACCGAAGGCTGTTTTCAAAATTGTTAATTATAGTAGAGGTCCAAGCTTTATTCTTTGTTTCAAAGTTCAAGGAACATTTTTTTTAATCTAATGTTTATTAGAACTACAGCCTGCAAATGTACTCAGATAATGAGCATGTGTGTGCCTATACTTCTGTATTCCTGTGCCAAAAGTAGATTTAGGAACAGTAAGCAAGGCCTCCAGTGAGATCAGTTTGGGGTAAGTCTAATTTAAGGAATTCTGTTTTTTGTCATTTCTCCTCAGATTGCTATTTAGTCTGCTGTCAGCTTTGTTTTTATTCATTGCACTGACTTACTGACCTATTTTCTTGGTCTCCATCTCCAGTTTTGGGAAACGTAGGTCCTGTTACCTGCCTCAAAAAGGGATGGTTCTCACTGACCAAGCTCCTTTGTTTTGACATGAAGCAAATTCATCAGTTTCACACTGTTAGTCAGCTCTCTTTGGTTTTTAGAGCCATAGAGTTACAGAGTTTTAGATTTACAAAGTGATTGACTTGCTAGTGTGGTACAATCTGTTGAGTTAAGGACTCTGTCACCTTGTCCAGTTTTTATATGAAATGCAATAACAGTTAAGGGAACTATTGGTGCTGATTTTACCTGCTCCTCCAGAATGCCTTTCAGATGGAGCAAACAGCTTGAAGATTAAAGAAGATCTGGCAGTGAAGCTGGAAAAGTGTCTATTCCTTGTATTTTCAGGCATTCAGGACCCTAGGAATCACGTGTTCGGCATATGGAGGCACTCTGCCAAAAGGTTGAATATTTTCATGGAAGCTCTTGATCTTGGCCTTTTATGTATGCTCTGCAGCTTGGGGGTGTAAAGTTTTGAAAGCTCTGTTCTCCTTTCAAGCAACGAATATGTTTCATTAGAGCAGTTAGGAACCCACTGCATTCTTCTCAATTCTGCTCCTCCCCGTTGTTTCATCAAGACCACCCCATTTCTTATGTGCCAAGAATTCTGTTTATAAAGCACATTTCTTCCGTGTAACTTCTTTCCATCTTGTCATCTCCACTGCTTACTGCACACTCTCTATCTTATCTGAACTATTGTACACTCCATCTGCCTTGTCCAGTCTGTGCTGAAAGGTCTATGGGATGGAACACATCATATTTTGAAGAGTGGCTTGTGAATTGGCTCCAGTTCACTGCTAGCAGTAGTACCCATCTTTTTAACCTGCGCTCTTCTGTAATAATGACACAAGAAGCTAGCCTTGTTTGCAGTTTACTTCCTTTCCCTAATGATGTACTTGATTCTCTTGGTACCTTCACAAAATCAAACTAAGTAGTATGTAGGCACTGGAACAGCTTCCTCAGGGCAGAGCTCATGGCCCCAAGCTGCCAGAGTTCAAGAAACATTTGGAGAGTGCTCTCAGACACAGGGTTTGAATTTTGGGTGGTCCTGTGTGGAACCAGGAGCTGGACTTGATGATCCACATTCCTTTAAAATCAAGATGTTCTGTGCTATTAAAAAACATGCTCCAAAATTTACTGAGTTGCTCATGATTTAATAATTTTAAGAGAGGATCTATATGAAGATATTAGTACACCTTTCTCTTGAGTGTAGGTACCAACAATTGACAAAGAACGCCATTAAACTTTTTAGTAAGGTTAATTTTACCACCCCTGTCTTGACTATGGCTGCATGTGGGCTTATGCTGGACAGGTAGAGGACACTGCAATAGCCTTCCAGAGGGGACATACAGCATTGGAGATGTTTTTCTTCCATTACAAGGAAGAAAATGTTGATAGCGGATAGAAATAGTCTCCTGAGGCCAAACCAGATGTTAAGAAATGAGACCCATATAGTTCCCAGTTACTGGCAAGTGTTGGTGAGCAGGTTGCTGTTTTACCATAGGTTATATTTTGTCCTTTTCAGCAGTGCCCACACAAGGAGATAAGGATGCACACCCGGTGAAGCAGTAGGGATGAGAGGAGCTGAAGTCTATGCTGTGTGGTCTGTTACCTCTGCATGGCCAGCTTGTGGTCACAAACCATACGTGGGAGCCACTGGTGCACAAAATAGAGCATATTTTCTTCATGAAAAATGTTATAAGAGTAACTTCCCTTGTTTGGTAAGTTTTTTTGGTCAATCTGTTAGCTTGAGATTTTTTGTAGGCAAGGAAGAATTAGGATCTGAGGTTCGAGACAACTTTGTGGCGTATGAAGGAAGAATGCTGAAAGTTAAAAAGAATAAGAGGGAAGATTTACAGAGAGAGCTTAGCTGCTTCCTTAGAAATTGCAGATGTTTCTGAGGAAAGCTAGGCAGACATGGATGCACTCCAGACAAGAACAGTTCCAGCGGAAAATGTTTTCATTTTCATTCTTTCAAACATAGATATCGGAGTGTCATCTTACTGGGGCTCTTGAAATGAGCAAAACATTCCCAGTTTTGTAACAAGAAGAATAGAAGAACTGGAACTTTTCCTCTTGGCTAAAACAGACAGTGATAAGGAACTGAAATGATAACATTTTTATTTTGAAAGTTATTTATAACATCATTTAAGATGTCTATTTGTACTGGGGCTCAGAAGGCTGTGATTCTGAAATGCTAACGTGTGGCAGAAGTAGTGTCTGGTTCTGACTTGACACACAGAGTAAGTTTAGAATGTCAGGTTCTAAATTAAGTATCAGAATATGTGATTTCCCTGTCTATTTTTTTCATTTGGGTATTGGATCGGGAGTCCTTTCAGCTGCTTTACTTTACCCAAAGACAAGTTCAAATAAGGCTTTTCAGTTATTTATTCTCTACTTTCTGGGTTTTGCTTGCTGGTAATTTTTGTCATTTGAATCTCAGTCTCTCTCAGTGCACAAAAGAGATTGCTGTCAGGACTTACATCTGAATCTGCCAGCAACGCCTGGTTGGGATTTATCCCATGGCTTAAGTTATGCAAGCGAAAATTAGACACAGCCAGAGCAGGGAACGTGGAACAGGCAGCTCACAGCTTCAGCTTTTCTGTGTGCTACAGCCTCTGCACATCCATTCTGGTTACTGAGAGAGCTGTGTCAGGTCAGGCATTTCCTTTCTGCTTGCCTAGGAAAGGAAATGGACATTTTATGGATGGAAACTCTTTACAGAATGGAAATGAAGTCTTTATTCCTACTACAGAGCCAGATGCCAGGTTGTCTGGTTATAGTATTGTCACATTATCAGCATTTTCTCTCACACTCGTCTTGGTTAATGTCTAACTTAAAAGGTTTTTGAAACTGTTGTTCCATTTAATTTTCTTAGGTTTCCTAAAATATTTCATCTTCAGGACAAGTTAATATTTAAACTATTCATCTGCCTAAAACAAATTTGTTACTTCTGATGTTCCAGCATGTACAAATAGGTCCATCACTGAGGAGCAGCCATGTGTATTATGCAGCAGCAGTATAGAAATAGTCTTCAAGAAGTTGGAATAACAGCATCACTGCTGCTTTCTTACAGTCTTGGGGATGCCAGGAACTGCATGAAAGGGAACAGTTCTGGATTCTCTGCATTTTTAACTATTTTCTTTGTTATGAAAATCTCATGCCATAAGGCTGTTTGTCTGGCTTGCAGTTTTGCTGAAAATGCTGTCAGAGCAATCTCCCTTGTGTTATTCTGGTGCTCCTATTTCTGGCCAACATGCTGATGAGTGTGACAAGTTAAACAGAAGATGGGTCGTGTTTTTTGAGTGGCAGAAAACATTTATTTCTTAGAATTAGCTCTTTATCTGTACCTTTTGTTCTTTAGATTCCTCTTTCCCTTAAAAGTTTGGTGGAAATATGCATTCCACAGTGAGTCAGCATGGCCTGCTGGATGGAGCGGAAGGCAGATTTGGAAGTTATAAATCCAAGCACTTACTGTGTGGCCTTAGAAAACTTATTTAACCTGTGCTTTCCCACCAGTAAAATCAGTATAACGAATAATTCTTGAGAGTGATGTTGTCATTAATATGTGTAAAGTAGCAACCATTTACTCAGAGTAATTATATTAATTGTACCAAATGTATGTTAAGCATAATCTAATGACATATGAGTATTTATTCCTTGATATGTCATTTATTAAGCTCATTGTTGTTTCCTTAGCACTCTTAGGCATTGATTGCAGACAAAAGCTCTGACCTTCTGTCCTTGAGGGATACTCCTGCACCAGTGTGTGAAATGCCATTGGTTTTGGTGACCGAGGGCAAGATCAGGTGATGTCCAGAGATGATATAGATTCAGAATGGTGGCAAAGTACAGAGGAAGCCTGCTTTCAGGTAGATATAATGAAAATTAAGAAGACTAAAATACAGAGGTTAACCAGGTGTCTGGAGTTTCCTGAAGTCTTTAAGAAGCCCATTCTTGAGGTCAGTGCCTCTGGCTTGGCTTCAAAGTAGGCAGAGTAGGAGAGATTGTGACCAACGCATTTCCCTTTTTTCTTTTTGGTAGGTGTAGGAGATCTCACTTCCCTGTTGAACAAGGAATCAGTTTTCATTCTGGAAACGAGTCTGGCAGCAGTAGGATGTATGAGCTATGGGATCAGAGCTTTGGAAAGTCTTCAGTGACATTTCTCCATTCTTAGCACATCATTTAATGACAGCACTTGATGGCCAGGTCCTAAATCCAGCACCCGGTCACAGAATTCTGGTGAGATACTGCATGTGTGTGGGCATGAAGCTAGGGGGCTGCTCTCGAGCCGTGTCTTGGACTACTTGTGGAGCTGCTTTTCTCAGAGTTCTCCAGTCCCATGGTTATTCTAACTTCCACAGAGTAACACTGATTTTTAAAAGGGATCTTCTTTCCTTACTCTAGCATTTCCAAGTCTTACTTGTTCGGCTCCCAGGATGGCCAGTCCAGGCACTCACCCAGGATCATACCTTAAAGTTCTCATTCAGCTCCTTTGCCAGCACCTGGGCCTGTGCATTAGACTGCACCAAACATCCTCACAACCGTGGGGGAGGCAGGTAGTTTGTTCTCAGAGCCAGCATGTCTCCTGCTATCCAAAAGGGAGAGGATAGGAATCTTCAGGAACAACTAAAAAAAGAAGTAGGAGTAAAAGTAAAAGCAATCAAGAAACAACTCAGAGACAAAGGAGAAAAAGTGAAGGAAACAGAAGGTACTGATGGTAAGTAGGACTTCATGAAGCTTCATTTTAGCTGGGAAATTCCTCATTGTTTGGTGGTAGAATTATTGATAATTATGATTTGAGATGACTGACTAAAAAGTTTATCCTAACTGAAAAAACATTCCTTTCAACTAAAAGCTAACAGTGTGATTGTTTGTACCACCAGTGTATGTGGTGTTGGGCTGTGGGAACAAAATGCAGAGCTGCTCTGCAAAAAGCTGCCTAGAGACTTTATCTTGGTTTTGGTGGGGCTTTTCATGCACCACTGGAGAAACATGCCTGCCACAGAATCAGCCAGGCTAAACAGTGTTTAGAACAGTGTTCTCAGAGCTAGCAGAAGTGTAAGTCAGACAGTCTTAAAGGTCCTGTGAAAGCTTAGTTGTTTCTGTTTTCTTTTGTGTTGTGGTTAATAAAATGTTCTTTACCACAGATTTTATTGCACTGGCTCGCAGAAAGGTCAAATACGAGCAACCTGGGCAACTCTCGTTGGGTGTTTGTATCTTAGCCCCCACTGGCCACATTGACATCTAAGTTATCTGTTGCTTCTTGATTGTTAAACTTAAAAAGAAAAATCATTTGGATTTTAGAAAGCTTTCTCTCTCCAGTCAGAGGTTTGTCTTCTTTTAGAGCAGCTGTATACTTTGCATTCCCTTACTTGGCTGCTTGCTCGTCTTTCATGAGGATAAACATAGAGTTTGAGGGAATTTCCCAGGTGGAAACTCCCTGTTCTTTATGTGAGCACTGTGCAATGTGTTAACAGTCTGCAAAAGTCATTTCACTTTGCATTTCGGTCCAGTATCATTTCTAGGAGACAAAAAAAAGCTGAAAAGAGGATTTTGTGATCCCCAATTAGTTGTCCAGATTCCAACCTCACTCCACACTGTAAATCCAGAGTAACTTGACTGGAGCAATGCTGTTACCCAGCCTTCAACTATGGAATTGCCCATCCTCATTGTGTTGAGGCCCACTAAACACAGATATCCGTTACAGACTGACAATACTGTCTAATGAACAAAACCATCTCTGTATGAATTACGGGCAACTCGCCAACAATTTGCAATAAAAATACTTTTGGATATAAGCTGCTCATCAGTTTGTCGGAGATATTTCCATGCCTTAGCTGGGCAGCTAACTTAGAACAAGTTACTTATTCAGCAGGTTTTGTGATAGCAGTTCTGAGAATTTAAATATCAGGGTATAGTTTATACAGAAACATGGAAGGCCAGGAATCCTGAATGACAATTACTCTGGGAATGGGGAAGAGATGGATAAAATTAGCTCCGTTACCTTAAATGCTGCCCCTTGCAGACTATAAGCTTCTTAAAACCCCATGAAAAGTGTATGTTCCTCTTCTAAAGAGATTACCTGGGTGTTTTTGGTTTTGTTTGTTTGTTTTGTCTCTAGATATTCTTTAAGGAGTTGTTACAAGTTGTAAACCAACAAATTTCTTTGCATGTTAAATCACCAGCTCAGGCAGATTTTGATCAGTGTCCTCTAGACTCCCTACTGCACCATCTGTATTGAAGACACAGCCCTTTAGTGAGCCCAGTCTGGGTTGCTGGGTTTGACATTTTTAATGAACCAGTTCTAAGATGAAATGTTTGCCTGCTTTTGCAAGCCCAGATGATAGAGTTGTTACTTTGGTTGAACTGTACTGATGAATACATTGAAGCATTCCGAAAACTCTTTCGCTTTAGGTTTCCTCAAGCTTTCTGCAACATTGAAAGAAACTTAAGTTTTGGAAGGAGTGATCTTACCACCAAATGATCTTGGTCCTTTCCTAAGGACTATAGTAAGTGCACACCACAAGTCTATACCTTTTTATCTGAGTCCTTTCAGATGCAGGTAGTGATGTACTGGAATTCAGCAGCGATGTTTGTGATGGTAAAGCTTGCTTGTCAAGATGGGCGTTGCAAAAGATCATTCTTAATGCGTGGCTACTCACTCTTAAGTGATGAGTCTAGCTAAATTAAATATTGATTAAAATGTTCTGCTTGCAACACCTCTAGCTTTAAACTCAGTGTGTGTTTTCTTTGTCTTGCAAAAATAAAGTTGGAGTTTTAATAATGGAGTGATTTGAAGACTGAGTACTGAAAGCAGAAAAATTCTCCCGAGTGGTATGTTGGAAAGCAAATGAAGGTAAAGCCAGCTCTCTGTAGGGATGGGAGAGTGAGTGAGCCACCTCATCTGAGTAGAAAATCGAAAGTCTGAACAAACTAAACTAGATGTGTCTTTCCGTATTTACACTAAGTAATGTGATTCAGGCAAGGAAAAGCACCATCTCACTGGGAATAATGTATTTAGATTCTTTGAAAAATAAAAATTTGGTTCCGTTGTTCCCTCACTCCTTTCTAATGGCACCCTACCTCATGAGTTTTCAGTGACTTTGTCTTTACTTTCCAGATTCATGTTTATATTCTGTTTATATTGATCTGAGTGCCTTTTTGTAAGGAATTATATTATTCTGCAATGTATACTTCATGGATATTAAAAACAAGAATTATAAATTCTGTATTGTTTGCTTGATTTACCAACCAAGTATCTTTTATCCTCTGTTCCAGCAGTGAAGAAGAAAGGCCTGCATGCACTCTGCACGTCGCAGGCTGTATATGTTCAGAAAGACTGATGTGCATGAGATTATAATCACAGAGTCTTCCAGTGACCTTGCAAGTACTGGGTTAGGGAGAGGAAATGACTCGTTTTAGCTGATGGCAGTGCAGTTTTTATGGATTATCCCAAATGCTTCTCTCAGTGGATGTATGCAGTGTGCTTCTAGAGTTACGCAGCATAAATGCCATGGATCAAAGTAATTTTTGTTGAGCTTTTGGATCGTAAAATAAAGTGTAATAGTAAGAATTCCTGTGGCTCCATTGTAATATATCTCCTTAACTCCTGAGCTACAGAACTGGCTGAAGTATTCAAACATTAACTGGACAAGGTCCTGAGGCACCTGATTTCAATTGGACTTGCTTAGAGTGGGAGGAGGGATGAGAATATTTCCAAGGTCTCTTCCAAACTAAAAAATTCTGATTCTAAGGGGAGGGGCTGCTAAGGAAAAGTTCAGCCCTGCTGCAAGTTATTGTTGCTGATATGAAACCAACCTACCAATTGAGAGGGATATGAAATGCTTTTCATGCCATCCCATGTAAACAGTAAGAATTTACAATTTTTGTGTTTTTTTAGTAGGCAAACAACAAGGCCTTTCTAGGCTTTGTCTGGCTTGGCTTCTGTTTTTCAGAACAGTCATGGGAAAAGATCAGCTATTTGTCTGGTTATCAAGTATTGAACCTGAACCTGGAACTATTCCATCTAAGAAGGGTGCCCTGATCTTCAGACCAGAAAGAGCTAGCCTGTCTCCACTTTCCCTGGCATAGCGTATACTTTATCAGGAAAAAGTAGCTCCAAAAAGGGAAAGTAAGACATTTCTGTGGGAAGATAATTTAGTTAGAATTGTCTGACCAAGTCTACGTGGTCCCTACAGTGCAGAACCACATCACAATTTTAGAACAAAAAGTAAAGAAAAAACTCACTCAAATTACAACTGCTGTATTTCTGAAAAAGAAGGAATTTCTGAAGATAGAGAACTAATTACTGGGGTCAGAAGTTGACCATTATCTTAACACCTTTGAAATGGGAAATATGTCCCTAGACAGATTATGATGATAGATGGTAGAGCTTTCCTTTTGTGTCTCCTGCAGTAATGATGCATTTGATCCAGGAACCAGTGACTTTCCACAGTAACAAGCAAGAATGAGACTTCAGGCTTTCAGCTCATGTGGTCCTCAGGCATTTTGTGACTGTGGTGCTTTAATCTGAGGCAAGAGAGGCAGTGATAGCTACAATTTTGGAGTAGGCTATGAGCAGCTAACAAGAACAATGTTATTTCACTGATATCATGACGCTTACCTTCTTTGTATCACTCAAAGCATACAAAGAGATGTAAATCTGTCCTAAATAATCCTGCTGGTTCTTCAACATCCCTTTTGCCAGAAACAGCTAAAAAATGCTCTCAACTGCATAATACTGTCTAGGACTTCTTCCTGTAAGTCAAGCCTAAAGAAGCAAGTCGGAGTGACAAACTGGCTCTGGTCATTCTTACTGCCTCTCCTTCACTCTAGACTGCATTCAGCTGCAAATTTAATATTTTCTTTCCATTTTAATATTCTGTTGCAGTCATGAACTCTTCAGGGCAGGTGTTGCTTCTGCCTGAGAGACCAGCACCTACCATAGCAGGTTCCTGGCCACTGGGCACTACCACACAGAGTAATACATACCACCACACATCCAGATGTGTGCACAGCCATACTCTGAATAATGGTGATAACAAAATTAGAACAGGAGGAAAAATTATTTTAATGCTGCAAGTAATCACAGTGCATATAGAGATAATGTGTGGAACAGTAAAAGCCACACTACCTTGCTGTCACTGTGAAGCCATGTTGTCTTGAATGTTACCAATACTTTTTATCCAGTTAGCAAATTGCTGGGTGAACACAGGTTATGCTGAAAGAACCTTGGCTGAAGCCACTCCTTTCTCTATCAACCAGCCACAGAAAGAGCCAGCACAGATTGGCTAAGTGCCTTCTACATAATCTCTGCTGTTAAAATGTCACTGGAAGGACAAATAGACTGACTTGTAGCTGGTTGCTATTTGGGTGAGGCCAGAAGCTGCCCTTTGTCATCAGAGGCACATTTGGGATTTTCCAAAGAATTTAAGAATGCTTGGCTTCCCACAACCGTCTTGGGAACCCCGGGAAATCTTTGGCTGCAACATATGTGAGGTTCTTCATTCTGGTCCTGTTCCAACATGGGCTTGAGACTGCAGGGCTGAAGCACAGAAGATCCTGAAGCTGTGGTTCTGTACGAGGTGGCAGGACTCCTTACAGCCTTCCATTTAACTCCACCAAAACTCACAGAGAAATGATTGTTTGCTGAGCTTGTGAACTCTCAGACCATGAGAGGGAGCTTTTAAAATGTTCCCCGTGCCTTTTTTTCTTCTCAGGCTCACCATGGCTCTACCCCAGCCACATGGCACAGGTGATGGGCAGGCTCCATCTTTCATCCTCTCTGCCCTTGCTGCTTGTTTCAAGAGACCAATGCTGGCAGCCTGCAGCAATGTAGCCATTGGGTTTTGGAGCTGGTCTGCTCCAGTGCTTGTGTTCTGAGTGCACAGCCCATGCTCTAAGGAGCCTGCTCCAGACCAGCTTGGTAACAGCACAGGCTCAGCCAAAGAGGTCTCGCTGACAGCTTTCTATGCCCCCAGTATCTGTGTTTCCTCATTCTCATTTTATAAATCTTCAGACTTCGAAGGAGAGTTTATACACAGTATAGGGAGTGTCAGTTGCTACTCTATAAGCCTTAATAAATAGTATTATCTCACGGTGATAAGACCAATGTTTCTGATAAGCCCATGGCAATGGACACAAGAAGTCTCATAAAACAGTTATACAGCAAGGCTTTCCTAGAGCTTCAAGCCAGAAGATCCTGCTGCCAAGGTGCCATACATTTGAACCACCAGTTATGCCACTGTGGTGCTCGTCATGAGGGGCTTATTTTATACAGTTATTCTTTTCCATGACCGAATTTCACATCTCTGTAACCCTGCGATTTTCACCTGGGAAGATGAAAAGATCTATGTCACCTAAGAACTGTACGTCTGTATTATCAAGTGTTCAGTCCTGGAAGAGATGGTCCTATTTAAAGTGTTATATTTTCCAATTTCCACTCATTTGCAAGACAGCCCCATCACGTGACTTTACATTTTGTACCTCTAACTACTTTTAAACATGGGACAATGTGAGGTCCAGCTGCATGGGCTGCTCTTCTTCAGCTTGTGTGTGGAAGTCTTCTTGAGCTCTTTAAGATGTTGTTAATGAATAGCATATAACATTTTGATACACAGTCTCACTTTTCTAAGACAGGTTGGAATGTTCTTAAGTTTGCAGTCTTTGTTACGGTGCCAATATTCCTAGAGGAGGGGGCAGGTTTAATCTTTGCAAAGAGGACTTTCAGGCTTCTAACGACCCTGAGCTGTAACCTGTGTGGAGAGAGAGGCTTGATGGTGTTCTGGAGCACTTAACTGCAAACTTATCAAAACTAAACTATCTGATCAGTTCCAATATGCCCAAATGCACCAGCATCCACCCAGCACAACTTCCTTCTTCATTTTCATTAATCATGGCTATTAAGGATGCACATACCACACTAGATTCACTCAGAGGACTATTACTGCTTTCTGTCAAACTGCTGGCCACAGGGAGGGACCCTGCAGGCAGTTTCTGTTAAGAAGAAAAGCTAACAATAAACAGGTTTTTTTAATACAATCCCTTTCATTTATGAAGAATGTGAAAAGTCTGTTTCTTTTAGAGGAGAAATAATGAAACAGGAGTGACAGCATCTTGGATCGGGGAACAAAGACATTATCCTTCAGCCAAAAGTCTGTACTGAGTTGGGGGAATTTTCCTCCTGTAAAGACGTCTGTTTGTCTGCACTTACTTGCTATCTTTTTTTTCTCTGCTGTGTCTGCACATCTTTTACATTTGCACAAACCACCAGTGATAGCAGAGGAACCACTCTGCCTTTGTTATGAGCTGCTCTCCTCCAGAAGGGAGCTTAAGCCTTGCTGTGACGACGAGAAAAGCATATGTCTGATCACTTATTTATTCTTGTAATAGCTCTGAAGGTCTAAGGGGACGAACAAGAAATGTTTGTAGCCTTAATTTTTGTTTAGGCTCTCAAAAACTATCTGTCAATCTTGGCCTGACAAGCTTTTTTACCAGTTTGAGAAAGGCTGCAAATGTTGTGATGCTGCTTAGGAGCAATTGCTTTGAGTTCAGTTTACCTTAAGTAAAATCACTTTAAAAGCATAAGCAGGCTACACCACAGAGGGTGGCAGAAAGGAGAGGAGTGATGTGCCCAGTGGCAGCACCAGGCAGGGAGCACCTGAGGACAGTGGGATCAGCAGCTGCAGGGTACGTGAAGCACTGCAGGACAGTGTGAAGTGCATGGCTCTACTGACTTAGTAACCAGCAGAGGTGAATATTATTTCCTAGGCTTATTTCCCATAGGTCTTCCTCAAGAAATGACAGGTAGAGGTGGGGCAGTTGCTTTGTGAGATGTTCTCTCACTGAAGATTTGTCTCGCAGAGGTCATCCTGCAGAGCACTACTCTGGGTCTCTGCAGCACATCACAGCTAAAGTCATCCACTCCAGTGCTGCAGTAATTGGTAAAAGAAGTCCCTAGTACAGCCATGTGAATTTTCTAGTGATTTTCCTTTCCTTGTTTTGTTTCGACTTGTCTGATGAACTTTTCCAGCCATCCCCAAGCCTTTCTGAATATGTTTTCTGACGGATGGAAAAACACACCACCAATTCCCTTAAGGTTAGTTCAGTTCTGGCAGGGTGTGAATGTGGTTATATGTGGGTGTGGCATTGTGTGTATATTTATCAAAATCAAATAACACCAGGAAACTATTCACAACTTTTAACTGCTCTTGCAGTCTCTTCTGTGGAAGAAAAGTTTTCACATGAATATTTCTTGCATTAGAGGTGAAATCAGATCCCTGTCCCGCACTTGCTGTGTTTGGAGTGTGTCCAAGAGCTCTTAAAAAAGGCATTCCAGCTGGAATATGTCACGGACTATTCTCGCTCCCAGCTCCGATGGGTTTCCAGTGGGGAGCTGGAATGCAGACCTCCCGGTCACACACAAGAGTGGCTGCATTTGGGGGGGTTCGCATTACAATTGAGAGAAAATAAATACCAAGGCAGGGCCAATAACATATGAAGATGGCAGAGACAAACAAGCAAACGCCATGTGTTGTGCATAAGGAGCTCAGCAAACCTACATCTCTGCGAGTGTACATTTAATGCTGGCCAGGGCTTAAGTCAGTGCAATGATTAGCCAGGATTTACACATCTGGACTTCTATTAAAAAGTGGGTTTTATTTCTTTAAAAGGCAAAATCCCCACAGCAGAATGGGCTGCCTGAAAAGTGCAGTGAAAAGCAAAGAGAAAAAGACGCATCTGAGCTCAGATGAGCATTAGATCATGGAAAACTCCTCAAGGCAGCGCATTACAGGCAGTCCCCTCCATTCATCTTCTGGTCAGCCCACCTCCCTCAGATGGGACAACCCTGCTATAAGGAAAAAGAAGTGCAAAAATACATTTTCTGAGCTAGGGATAATAACTTTTTAGGTTCTTTGTTTCACAGCTCTGTTTTAAACAAGAAGAACTGCTCCCTCCCTGCAAATATTCTCTACTTCTGTTGGTCTTGTGTCAAACCAAACCTGGAATATGTTGGAGAGATCATGTTAAAATGGTTCTGTTTTTGCCTGGTAGCTGTCATGAATATTAACATACTAAATAGAACAGGCTGTGATAATAAGAATGTTGATCTCTCTGGCTGTGAAAAAGGCAACATTATGTGAATCTCACTGGTATTTAATCTGCAAACTGAATGGCACCTATTCAGGGAGGGGAAAAAAACAGCAATGCTCATATTGATGAGAAATTCTGCTTATTAATGATTCAAAACATAACAGTTCCTAGGCGCTGTAAACAAGTTCAGTATTCTGTATACTAATCCATAACCATTATCATATGTAGGGAACAAGAAGTTACTCACAAACAGATGTTTCTTCTGCCAAACCCATTCATTTAATGCATATTTTACTTTCCAAGTCCTTGTTAGCAACTTTCGGTGGTAGGCGGATTACATGAAAGGATGGAAAAGCACGATTCCTGAGCCTGCAAAGGAGCAATGTCTTCATGTTTGTTCTGCAGTCTTTTCCATCTTGAATTGCAGTGGAAGACACACTCTCACTGCCCTGGAGGGCACTCAGCTTTGTTTCCAGCTGCTGTAAGGCAGTAGGAGAAGCCAAACTTGTTCTGTTACCAGAGAGCTCCATCATTAAAGGTGCTCTGTGATCTGACCAGTCACAGAAACTGGCATTCAGATATGCTATGCTCAGAGAAGGCAATTATCTTGCCATAAGTTATGGGTGAGCTTTCAGGGAATTATATGCCAAAAGCTAAGAGTGAAGGAAGAATTACTGCTCAGAACATGATTAACTTCAAAGTTAATTTATGTTTCTCAGAGGCTGGTTCAGTTGGATTTTTAGTATCTCCAAGTATGGAGATCCCACCAGTTTATGGGCAACCTCTTCCACTGGTTGAATACTCTGGTGAATTTTTCCCTTGTGTCCAGATGGAATTTCTCTTGCAGCTTATAGCCACATCTACTGTTCTTTTGCCATATGCTTCCAAGAAGCATGGAACTCTCTTCTCTGTAACTCCCTGTTCGATAGACAACTAGGAGATCTTGCCTCAGCCTTCTTCAAAGGTTAAACAAATCCCCTCCTCTCAGCCCCTCCTCCTGCAGCACCTTTACCATCTTGGTGACCTTCTGCTGGTCTCTTTTCAATTTCTTAATGTCTCCTTTTACTAGGAGAACCAGACTGGATGTAGCAAGTAGTCCAAATTCATGTATACTGATTAGAGGAGATCCAAAAATAGACCTTTACAAGGAAAAGAACTGTTGTGAATTAAAAACCTGACCAGGCTGTGCTGAGTTCCCTGAAAACTCCATTGCTGCAGTTAATATGTTCCTAAACTACCCCTTGCAGCTGACTGCCTTCTGAGCACACCAGTGAAAAAAAGACAGAACCACTCTTCTCAGTGGGCTCAATCTGAAATTCAGGAAATTCCATTTAAACATAAGAAATAAGTGTCTTCACATGAGGATGATCCAATGCCATTACAGTTGCCAGGGAGGTAGTGAAACCTCCATCCTTGGTGATACTCAAAACCCAACTGGACAAGGCCCTCAGCAACCTACTTTGAGCAGGGTTCAGCTGATGACAAAGACTCCAGAGGTGCCTTCAAGTCTCAACTATTCTGTGATTCTGTGAAGTGATATGCGTGATGAAAGTAGTGACACGCTTAGAACAGGCCATGGGAGGAGGGAATTTCAATTACCCACATTTGGATCAATAATTTATCAAGACGAGAGGCAGAGACACAGTTGCAGATGGGGAGAAACTCTTTATCGGAGATTGTAGTGTGTAGGGACAGGACAAAGGGAAAGGGTTTTAAACTAAAACTAAAAAACTAAACAATAGCAACAAAAAAGCTAATGTAAAATTAAATATAACGAAGAAATTATTCACTGTGAGGGTAGTTAGGAACCAGCACAGGTTGCCCAGAGAAGCCGTGGATGCACCATGCCTGGAATTGTTCAAGGGCAGGTTGGATGGGGCTTGGAGCAACCTGGTAGGGGGTTGGAACGAGATAATCTTTATGGTCCTTCCAGCCCAAACTATTCTGATTGTATGACTGCTTCCTTAAAAAAATTGCCACAAAAAATATGCTATTTTGCATTTTATCTGAAGTGGTGCATGATGACCAGTTCTGTGATAATAATCTCAGTACAGTCAGAACAGTGCTGGCAGTGGGAGAGAACAACCCAACTAAATTCAGTATGTGGATATTCAGTTTCAAGAGAGGCAGTTCAAAACAAAATTAAAACAAAACAAACCAAAAAAGAACTTAAAAGAAATAGTCCAAAAAACAAGAGGGAAAAGGCATCCTAGATGCCATCCAAAAAATACTATATTAAAATTCCACATTAAAGTTTGCACAATTTGAAAAGAAAGAAATGCGGTCCAAAAAGGTCATTTTGCTTCTCAGTAGGAATATTAAGGATGCTATCAGAGGTAATAAGTTAATGATTAAAATATTGAGAAGCTTACCCAACAAGAAAGCTCATAAAACATGGCAAGTCAACAATATGAGAGAAATTAAAAGGGCTAAAATAGAATGTGCACTGAGCCATGCAAAGACTGATAGTAAGTAGTTCTGTATATAGCAAAGACAGGAAGCCAACTACTTTGATGGCAAATGTGTAAAAGGGCATTTGGCAATGACAAAGAAACAGCAGAAATGCTCAGTTGCTGGAGACATTATGGAGACTCCCAAACCCAACACACTGTTTACAGCAATCCATCAGAATAGATAAATAAGCCAGCAGGACCAGGCACCATTTAGATGATAGTTAAATGTGAAGCTGCTGAACTACTGGCCAAGGTGTGTGAGCTGTCATTACAAGCAGCCCTTGCTCTGGAGGAGGCAGAGATGCCAATCTAGCTGTTAGCTAGAAGGGAAATTGGGCAACAAAAAGCTGGTGAGTTTGACTTCCATCCCTCCTCTCACAGCAAGTTCATAAGATTTCTATACACACAAATAAACATGACGTCAAGGAAAAGAGTCAATACTATGTCTGCAAGGAGCAATCCTGCTTATCAGTTTGCTGCAGCTCCTTGGGGAGGTGGCTGGCTCACAGTCAAGATGTGAGATGAAGGTAGTAGGTAAGGTGAGAGTTATGCACCCAATCTTATGGCATAGAAGAGGGGCAGCTTATAGGGACTGGCAGGTAGGTACTTCCAGGTGGATGTAGGAAAGGACTGCAAGGTGGCAGGGGAAATTGTGGAGACCAAGTGTGGGCAGGCTCAGGTGGGCTCAGGCACAGGGCTCATGGACAAGTCATCTGCTGAGGGACTGCTGAAAGGACCTGTTAGCGGGTCCCTTTATAACAGCTGAGGCTGCTGGTGGTGTGAGGGGAATGGGCTGCAGAAAGCAACTGGGCTCAGCTGGGCTCTCCCTAAGCATCTCTAAATGCCACTGTTGAAAACAGAGTGCTGGGTGAGCAGGGTCATTGGTCAGATCCAGGAAGTCATTTTTTGTGATTTCCTATCAAAGAATAGAGGTGGCTGGTATATCTTGCAGCCTGGCAGTAAAGGAGTATCTTGCAAAAAGGAAAAACAATTGTTTCCAGGAAGCCAAAGGCTTTGCATATGCTGTTGGTAGATCTCTAGAGGAACTTGCTGCCACAGAGATCACGATTGTTCCTGCAATCTTGTCATAGGACTGTGCCCAAGAGGCTCTGCAGATGGCTAAGCAACCTATATGGCTAAGCAGGAAGTCAAGGCCTCGCTCTGTCAATCCTGAGCCAAGACCTGGTCCAGTCCGTGGGTGTAATGTATTGCTTGACCTTTCCTGAGAAGAAGCAGAGGTCCTGGGATCAACAGCAGGACTGAGGCAATTCCATTAGAGCCATACATTTGCTCTAGCCTTCTTGCCTACTTGCTTGAGTATCTTTTGCCATTAAACAGTTTGCAGTTTTGTCCCAAAGGAAAAGAAATTATCTGTGTGCCATTTATGATCTTTATTGTGTATTAAAAAAGAGAGGGGGGGAACCTTTGCTTTAAGTTTTCTTCCAGAACAGGATTTTTTTTCGGTTGTCTTTGGATATTTTTGCCTTGTTTTGTTTTCCTGGTTAATGTCATCATTCATCTTTCCTGTTTTTGCTGTAGGACTTCTTAGATGGTTCACAGATGTGCACTGGAAAGTCTCTCATTGGAAATTAAAAGGTAGCATGCTGAATCTTGAATGCAAACAGTCTTTATTGAGTTAGGTTATTGCTCACAAAAGCAGGCCGAAAAGAGATTTCACTCGATCTTGCTGCTTTGGTTTCCCTTTTCCCTGGATTTTCTTAAAACTGCCTCCCCATACTTGCGCAACCCCCAAATAGGACTTTTACAATAACATCACAGCTCAGCTGGCAACCTTCCCCAGAACAAAGTCTTTCCTCATCCCATGTTTTTTCAGCCTTTTGCTAAATTCAGTGGAACTTTCTAATCAACATAACCTTTTTTTTTTTTCCTTTAAGTTTTTCCATTTAGAGCTTGTTGCCCTGGTCAAGTTTCTTTTTGCTGTTTACAGCAAAGAAGGAGGCCTTTTCTGCTAGCTGATCTGTAGAGACATTTCCCTGGTTCTCCTGTCAGCTGCTCTTCTCAGGATTCCCTCTGGACTCAAACTTCTAGACATGACCCCCTTTCAACTTTCCAGGTCTAAGCAGAGGAGTTTCTGCCACACCTGCTCCAGATACTCTTTGGAAATGCTGAGCCTTTATCTTTCCTAATTTGTGTATTTCCTAATTTGTTTCACATAGAACATGCTCTATCGGTGGAAAGTCATGACCCACTGGACCAAAAGTGGCAGCCCTGTGCCATCTGGCCCCATAAAATGATATTCTCATCTATTTCTACAGGTGTGTAGCATGTCATATATTTTATAGAATCACAGAATGGTTTGGATTGGAAAACACCTTAAAGATCATGTAGTTTCAACCCCTTAACACTGGTAAGGACACTACCCACCAGTCAGGTTGCCCAGTGCCCCATCCAACCTGGTCTTGAATGACTCCATGGATGGGGCATCCACAGCTTCTCTGGGCAGCCTGTACTAGGTCCTCAACACCTTCTCAGTGAATAATTTCTTCTTTATATATAATCTAAACCAAAACTGTGTTTTAGCTTCAAACCATGACTCCTTGTTCTATCACTACATTCTCTGAAAAAGAGACTTTCCCCATCTTTCCCACAGGTGCTTTTTTAGGTACTGGAAGGCCACTGTAAGGTCTCCCTAGAGCTTTCTCTTCCCGAGTCTAAATAATCCTGACTCTCTCATCCTCTTTTTGTAGAAGTGCCCCAAGCCATCTGAGTATATTGTTGGCTCTTTTCTGGATGCGCTCCAACAGCTCCATGTCCTTCTTGTGCTGGAGGTCCCAGACTCTGCTCCAGATAGGGCCTCACCAGAGCAGAGTTGAGGGGGACAATACTCTCCCTGACCCTGTTGCCACCCCTCTATTCAATTAGCCCAGGATACAGTTGGCCTTCTGGGCTGCAAGCACACATTGCAAGCTCATATTCAGTTTTCCATCCACCATTTAATCATAGCATGTAGTAAAAAACACACAGCTGGAGTGTGAACTATTCACTGGAGATGGTGGCAGATAACCCCATACCTGTTGTCCCACCAAGTGCTAGAGAGTTAATCATGTTCCTGCAGAGAAGCTGCATGGCGATTCAGCAGAGAGAGGTGGCTGAGTATCAAGCATCTCTGGAAATTGTATCATGTTATTTCCATTAGTTTCCGACCTCGGTAAGCTGGGATTGACTGAATGCTCTGAGGGAGTTCAGAATGAGAACGGCTGAATCACAGCAGCCTCACTGCAATGATCGAAGGCAACCACAAGCAGAAATCTGCATGAGTCATTCCAAAGAGAGAGGCCAGAGAAAAGGGTGGGCGTGCTGTGTACTAAAGTACATAGCTCTTCTGGGAATGTGAACTTCTCAGGAGCTTTTACTTTACTATTCTGGTGTAAATCTGAAGGGAATCTGCTGATTTATATGTCATTGTCATAGACACAGGTGGGTTCTGCTGGGAACAACTAGTACAGCCCTGCATCTGCCATGCCCTGCATCTGCCATGCCCTTAGACCTACTTGTTATCTACCTGCTGCTCACCCATACATGCAGGAAGGAACCACTCCAGAATAAAGGCACAGGGCTGAGTGGGTACAAAACTGTACACAAAGAGAGATTATGGGACCACGGCCTTAGCTTCTCCTACTCTGATATCCCAAATGTTTGGAGGAAAAATCACTGCCCCTCCTGGGCAAGGGCTGGCAGTATGGTGCCTTATGCAATGGGGCCATGCCTTGCACAACCCTCCTCATGTAGTCTGGGTGACCAGCTGTCTTGCATAGCACCAGCAGGAAAGAGGATTAATAAGCTAGTTGGCTTGTCAGGCGATACCTCCCCTAAACAACAGGACACCCTCACCTACAGACAGAGATACAAACTGCTGAGGGCACCGAGCACACTATGGAATGGGCTCACAGCCTGGCAGGAATAAAAAGCAAAAACGGCAAAAAAAACAGCCTACCTGTCAAAAGTATCCCACAGGTTGCAGGTTATATACCTCATAGTGCCTGAGGCCAAACCTCAGCAGCCACAGGTACCTCTCATTCCAGTGACAGGGTCTGCGCCACTCACCTGGCTGCTCCAGACAGCGTACCTCCTCTCTGGTTTATTTTCCCTTCTTCTGCTTTAGCTTCTTTTTTGGTTTGTCCCAGGGTGAGAGCCATGAATCCTGCATTCCTCTGCAGGTTCCTATGCATTCAAAGGAACACTCTCTTTTACAAGAAACACCCTAATTCCAGAGTATAAAACCATTGTTCTGTCAACTTATTTATGCAGCTAAGCATTAAAATATTTATGCAGACTGGATCAATGTCTATTTCAAGTCAAAACCTCACAGTCAGGAGCTCCTGCAGCCTACGACAGCTTTCCCTCAAGCTGACACTGGCAGGACAGAGCTGACTAAAGCTGTCTTGGAGATAGAAGGGCCCACCACTGCCCGGGCACTGTCCCCTTGTTCCTGAAAAGAGGTGTCCAGCCATAGGTTTGGAGTCTCCATATTTAAACAGTGTTGCTGCTGTGTATGGGGATGGGTGCCCAGCATGCACCATGCAGATGGCAGCAGCCCACTTCGCAGAATCACAGAATCACAAAATGGTGAGGGTTGGGAGGGACCTCAAGGATCATGAATCTTCAACCCCCCTGTCACATGCAGGGCCACCAACCTCCCCATTTAATACTAGACCAGGCTGCCCACTTTAAAGCCTTCTGATGACCAATGAACATACATATATATGGCAAAACACATCAACTAACTGCTTCCTTCTAAGCACTGGATTACCTGTTGTTCCCATGGCAGAAAAATATCTCCCAGAAACTTCCTTCATTTCTAGATTCTCTGTATCTTGATATGAAAACACAGCATCTGACGAGATATGAGAACTGGATCTCTTTTAGTTTTATTATAGCTTTTTTAAACCACATAATTAAATGTCTCATAAAAATTCTCCTCATAATCTTATAGTATAAATCGTAGAATCAGAATGGTTTGGGTTGGAAGGGACCTCAAGTATCATCAAGTTCCAACCTCTCTGTCATAGGCAAGGTTGCCAGCTGCTAGGTTAAGTACTAGATCAGATTGCCCAGGGCCCTATCCAACCTTGCCTTAAACACCTCCAGGGATGGGGCATCAACCAGCACCTCATCATTCTCAGTAAAAAACCTTCCTCTGCCATCTAACCTAAATCTTCCTTCCTTTAGTTTAAAACCATTCCCCCTTGTCCTATCACTATCTACCCATGTAAAAATTCTTTTCCCTCATGTTCATATCTTTAAATACTGGAATGCTCTTCAGGGTATCATGGCATACATTTTCCCAGACTGCTCTAGAAATGTAACCAGATTTACAAACAGAAGTCTTATTTACTTACATATTCCTACACCTGTACCTCTAGAAGGTATACAAAAATACAAGGATTGAATACACTAATATAGTAAAAGCAAAACCAGAGGATATTCTTTGCAGAAAGAAACTGCGGTGACAGATGAAATGACATAGAATGGCAGTATGTATGTGTGCATATAAATATTGTGTCTTTCTGTTCCAGAGCATGGTGTTATCAAACTGGAAAGCTAAAAAACAGCAAGAAATAATCATGCTACCTTAAAGATTATGAGATTTTTTAAAAAGTATGTAATGAATTCTTGGTCTTTCACTTTCTCAGTGTTCAAGTCCAGCTCTAGCATGTACTTCCAAGCTGGAAAAAAAAAACCAAAAAAACACAACAAAACAAAACAAAAAAAGCATTGTTGAGATTCCTGTATAATCAAAACAGGGCCTGCAAAGACACCGTTTATCGAGAGCCACACACTGAGACTGTGAGAGCTGGCAGCAGTGACCATATAACAATTAAGAATAACATTTTTTCCAGACAGGATACACACCATTTGTCACTTTGTAAGCTTTAGGATTTGAAAATGGAACTAAAAGTATTTCCTTTACTCCTCCCAATGCAGCTGATGTTGCTTCATCTTCTGTCATTGCAAGTATTTGTTTTCATCACAAAATAAATTAAAAGCCTCCTTCCTTTCTCCTCCTTTCCCTTATCCCCAGTTTTGAAACTCTTCTCAAGCACTGATGTAGAGCTTTGCTGCTGATTGGTTCTACTGCTTAGATGTGATGAGGGGAAGCTTGGACATGAATGGCCAGAAGACCACCCAACTTCAGAGAAGGTTGGGGAGCAACCAGAAGGACAGGCCTTTCAGCTGGCTCTGTTCCCAAAATACAGTATGACCTTAAAACAGTATCAGCAAAGGCAGGTAAGGGTTTTACAAAGCATGCTCGCAACTAAAGCACCCAAAAATGACAGTTTGGATAGCTTCATAGGCAACATGCTTGGTGTTGTGCCAGTCGTTTGGCGTGATGTGAAAACTTGCAAATTGAGCAGGGTCAAAATGCCCTGCAGAGGAAGATGTCCGTCTGGTTCCCCCAGCACCACCGTCCTGCCTTTAGGGAGCTCTCTTCACCCCGCAGTTAAATAAGGGACAGCCCCGCAGCCCTCGGGGTGAAGGTGTTTTAGGCCGTGCCCTCCCCTTCTACCTCCTGCTTTCCCTCCTGCAGGGAGAGGCCTGCACGGCCATTAGCACCCACCTCCCCCCGCCTTGGCTCTGGCCCCCCCCCCAAGCTGTTCAGCCAACAAAGTCTAGCAAAGCAGGCGAAGGGCTGTGACTAATTAAGATGTTATCTCGTGAGCAGATTGAAATGAAGGTGCCTGGAAAGAGAATGCAAAAATCCTAAGTAGCTGTAAAATGGCTCTTTTCGCCAACCTTAAAGCAGGCCCCCCTTAATAACTCACAGCTGTGCATATTTGAACCTCATCTAGCACCAGCTCATGCATTATTGACGTTCTTATTACTGGCAGCAGAGCTGCAGAAACGACAGTGATATCTGCTTTAGTTGATGGGAGAGCGAGTTTTGGGTAGGGCTCCCGCTTTTTGCAGAGCACAGCCCCTGTACTGGGAGAGCTGTGTAAGAGGAGGAGGAGGAGGTGGGAAAGCAGCTGAGCTGGAAGACTGAAAACCTTACAGAGCAGAAGGGTGGAGAAGCACAGGTAGAGAAACCTGCAGGATTAGTGACTGTATGCTCTTGGAGAGTGAGCTCATCTCCTTGTTAGCAATGTCCTCTGATGCGCAATGGCCCACGCTGAGGGCAAAGGGCAGGTCCCCTGGCCATGCACCAAGGCAGGGAGCTGCTGCCTGGCACGGAGACCTTGAGTTGATGCAGAGGACTCTGCTGTGCCCACGAAGGAGGTATTGGTGTGCACCACAGCCTGTGGCAGACTTCTGCCACTAGTATCCCAGGACTGCTGTCACACAGCATGCTTGGTAGCTTTTGTATAGATGCCACCTGATGAGGAAATGGATGGACACTACCAATTGCATTCTTGCAAAGCACCAGGCAGCTGAAAACTTTCTCTCTTTCCAGTGAGGTCAAGGACAAAATGATGAAAAGCTCTGTTTTCTGTGCCTGAAACCCATTTTGTCTCCTGCTACGCTTTTCATAGACAGCCTGGAGCAGATTATTTGTGCAGTCTTTACTCAGCTGTTCCAAAGCCCTTGCTGGATGGAGGGAATGGCCCTCCCAGGCAAGTTCTCAGCAGAATGGTCTGGACTCTGCTGGTGCTCTCGCTTATCACTGGGAGGATATTCCAGAACCACGTCCATTGGCAGACAGGAAGTTAATGCACAGCCTCCGATAAGCCATCTGTTACAAAAACAGCAATCAAAATCCAAAGCAGCAGCCCTTCAGTCAGCAACGAGACTAAACTCAGGTTAGCTGAAGCCAAATTCTCCTTTTAAGTAAACAGACCTCCAAGTATTGCTACCCTGACACATGCTGGATCATTGCTTACAAGATGAAACTAGCCTTTCTCCTGCCTGAACTTGAAGTCAAAGGGAACTTTTGAATGAATCATGGATGCAAGCCTCGTGGTAGGCAAAGGTTCTGCATACATGGAAAACTTAGAGTCAGACCGGCTGCAACGGTCCAAGGCAACAATGCTTCAAGGACAAGCACAACTTCTGTGGAAAAAGGAGCCAGAGCAGTAAGAAAGCACCAGAGCTGCTTGGAGGACCTCTGAACAATGGCCACTGGGGAGGCCTGTGTGCATCACTGCCAGGAGTTTTAAAGAAAAAACCCACATTACGGCGTGACTGTTGACAATGTCCAGTTCAAAGCTGCTTTGTGGTTTGGAAAATGTCTCATCAAAGGGAGGAAAAAAATTAATGGGAACCTCCTCTGGGAAAGTTTAGCAGTAGGTAAGGGATAACCAGCTTTCTGTAGGTACCCCATGTAAGATCTCAAGGTGAGCCTGGCAGGTTGCCAGCAGGTTCTGATAGAAGAGCACTGCATGTCCCAGACTCAGGGGCTATGCAGGGGCTGTGTTTGTAAACTACTTCCCATCTTGGCTAGCTCAGCCTGCTTCTTCCTGCTCGGGCACTTGGGTGATTCAGCCTGGTCATGCATCTTCTCTAATGCCTTCGTGGTGAGTAAGATGAGCTTTCCAGGAGCCGATCTCCCAGTGATACACATAGGAAATATTCTTACATTCTGCCCCTCCTTCCTTAAGTTCTCCTATGCAGGAGTAAGGAACAGATGTGCCTTAGTACTAATTGCTTGGAGGTAAGCCTCACTGGAGACCCGTATCTTACTCACCTGATTTGCCCTGGCTCCTCAGTGTGAATGATGTGGGCAGGAGGACAAGCCTGGTGCAGAGGACGTGTTTGTTAGCACATTCCATCCATCCAGTTGTCCACAGAACGAGATCCAGGAAGACAGCCATGAGGCCAGGAAGCTCAGGTCTCATTCATAATTGCTTGCTGTGCAGCAAGCTGCAATCATATGGGAGTTATAGACATTACAGTCTAGGAGCAGGAGGAGAGACCTTACCAACAGGGTTTTAGTTTGAATCATTCCAAGATCCATCTGCACTCTGAGAATTGCAATTCATGAGCTCAGTCCTGAGAGTATTTCTCAGTATTTTTTTCTGAAATTGAAAAGCACTGATGGAAACTGCACAGATGTCTTGCCTTATCAAGTGCTTTGAGACCGGGTGTCCTGCTTTCCCAAAACAGGCATCTATCACCAGCAAAGCACACTTTGCCTTACAAAGCACAGAAGAGAGAGGGATTTTCTGTCCTGAGGAATTTACATCTAGGAGGTATCGCTCTGAGGATGGGCAGTCTCTTACTTTCATGGTGAATTTTTCTCCGTTCCTCTTCAGATCTTTCACATTTTGCTGGTTTTGGAAACAAGAAAATACTCAGCACTGTTATGAATCCCTTTAGAAGCCCAGAATAGCGGACTGCTCTGTAACACATACAAACTTGGTTTTCACCTCCTTTGGACCCCTTGAAGGTCTGGTTTTGGAGAAGTTCATGCTCTGGAGCTCCTGCAGTGATGATGGCAGGCACTGGCTGGGGGCTCCCCCACCATTTCTTACAGAACATGGCAAGAGGTTGTAAAGGAAGATGTCTCTTCTGCTTAGTATTTTCAGCAGGGCTGGGGCTTGTTCAAGGACTCCCTCCTCACCTCCTTACAGGCTGAGGTCAAATGAGAACACAAATCTCACTGATAAGGTTGTCAAAACATGCCAATTGAATGTCAGATATGATTAATAGGGAAGATAACACCGATGTGGTAGGTCATGGGGAGGAAACTGCTAAATCAATTGTAAAAATGGAGAATGTGTTGGAGGAGGCTCCAGAACCAGGTCAGAGTGGAGAGAAGTTTGTGTGCTGGTGTGGAAAGCTTTGCTGCTGGTGCACAGGGCATTCTGGAAGGGCTTGGAATATCATCAGGAACGTCACTTTTTTATAACATGCAGATGGTTTCAGGACAGCTTCCAGATATTCCCATGATTTCATTGCCTTAATGCATCGCACTGCATCCCCCAGTACACTGCATCCCCCAGTATCTGATAATCAACCCGGTCATCTATCCAGCCAAGCCGCCTCTGAGCTGTGGTAGGAGGCATTCCTTGAGAGCTCTTTGCCACTGTGGTTGTGCAGTCCAGGCAGGGGAGCTCCCCACTCATCACCTTTCACAGGATTACAAGGACACCTACAAGGGTCACTGCTTCACCTTTCCCTGTTAGCATCAGCTGCTGTGGCATTCATGCCCCAGGTCACCCAGGAATGGCCATACGGCTCCTGTCACTCAGATTACAGTTCCCAACCCTATGCATTTGCACAGGAGAAGGCTGGAGGCTGAGGTGGAGGAGGAAGGGAAAGGCTAGCCACAGATTACTGCACTGCTCTATCAGAAGAATGAGATGAGGGGCAGGACGGGTTTTGCAATGCCTTTTCAGCCACAGCAAAGCACCCGTCAGCAGAACTGAGAGGGGATGTGACAGAGGTGAAGAACAGGCGGCCCCAAGAAAGTAAGACATGAGCCAGAGCTCTTGCTTTCCCAGCCTATGATTTCTTGCTTAAATTTCTTTCGAGACAGTGGCCCTGTATAATGCTTCAGGCATTTCACTTCAATCTCAGCCTTATTTATTGCCTCCTCCCAATGCTCTGATGCTTTTCTCCTCCCCAGCACTCCTGCAGCTGAGGAACTTTGCCAGTGCCACTGCCTTGGCTGAGTGGAGGAATAAGCAGAGGTAAAAGTAGGGGCTTTGCATGCACCAGTGTTCCCACTTCAGTTGTCAGCAGTCACGCTGACAGACGACCCTGGCACAAAAGCACATAGCTGCAATTTACACACAACTTTACCCCAATAAATATAAATTGACGCTGGCTTGCTGATCACGGCAGGGAAGCCAGTTACCAACCCCCAACTGCAGATATTGTAGTTAATCTTTCATGCCAACAAAGCCTCGATTTTGATTTAAATCTCCCTTTTATCTTTCTGCCTTTCTACCCTAGAACAAACATACTTTCACCTACTGCAAGTGAATTGGATGAAAAAGCCATTTTTCTTGCCCTGTCACAAAGCCACATTCTGAGGCTACTGCACGTGTGGAATTTTCCATGTGGTTGTGATAAGCAGCCCATGTGCACAGAGGGAAAAAACAGCTTGGCTTTTAGATGGTGCAAGAATTGCCTCTGATTATTTCCGCAACACCTGTACAGGTCCTTAACCAAAGCCTCTGGCTGCCTCCAAGTGAAACAGAGCATCAGGTGCTAACACAACAACCAAGTGCCAACCAAGCGTGTAGAAAGTGTCAGCAAACAATGCTGTAGTTGATGGGATATTTAAGAGTGTCACAAACAGCTGTAGCCAGCTAGAGTACATAAAAGGGCATAGCCATTAATTCACAGTGGCCCACACCACTGATTTGATGCACACAAATTGGAGAAGCAGCTGGCTAAATGTCATGCTGCTGGCTTGTTTTTGAAGCCCAGGTAACAGATTTCCAGTTCCTTTCCAAACACGGTAGAAAAAACTTGTGCAATGACTTATTGCAGTAGCTCCCGACTCAGATCATTCTAGTGTGAAGGTTATGTACTCTGATCCAGAGAAAAATCAGATGAAGCCCTCTGTTTCTATGTAAGTATAGAAGAAGTCATATTCTAAAGTAGTTGCTTGCCACCTGTTGCTTTCCTGTAGATGTTTTATGTTGAGGTTTAGCTGAATTTCTAATTGGTGGTAATCTATAGAAGCCCCTTTCGTGTGAAATTAGAATTTTAGAGTTTCCTCAGTCCACTCCCACTCGTTTTAAAAACAACAAGAGTTTCAATGATGATTTGTGGGAGAACTACCCCTAGTGCAGGCTCTGATCATGAGATTTGGTGTATGAGCATCAGCAAGGTGAAAATATGTTCACAGGAAATCTGTGTACCTCCTTCAAACACACCTCTGCTTTAGCAAAAGATGTCCCCATTTCTGGGCTCAGCTGGGTGCTGTGTTTGCCATGTGAACCTGATGCACCCACATGAGATGCTTGGTGGCAATATGAATCCCCAAGCCAAAGAAAAAGGACTATGATGGCTTCCAGGTTCAGCAAGCCCAGCCTCTGACTGCCACAAGTGCTGTATCTGCATTCCCGGGATGTTTTTGGATGGGACTTTAAAGATATCCTGCCCAATCCCTCAAAAACAGCTTCATTCTTCTTCACAGAGACAGACTGAAGAGCTGAAAAAAGCCATTACAAAAAACGTAGCTTGGAAGGAGACAAAGTTCATACCAGCCACACTTCTGCAGTGCTGACAAATTGTGCTCAAGAAATCCACTTCTCCCGGAAACATTCACACAACTTGTTCTATTTTACGAGGAGTGTTTCTGAGCCATGGGTGAGTGCAAACAGCTGCAGGTCTGTCCATCTGGGCAAGGCCTGAGGATCACTATGGGAAGCGACAGCCCCTCAGAAACACACCTGAGAATGGCTGTGACTCCGACCTGGCACCAGGGATGGCACCGGGGATGGCCATCACAGGGCGGCCCAGCACCTCACCCATCCCTCCGCTCATCCCTACTGCCTCTCCGAGTGCTGGCGGTGCCAAAACCTCCAGGCCTCTGCCACAAGTTCCCTCTCTTCTCTCTTCTCTCTGCTGACGTAACCTGGCATTTTTGCTTTCAAATCCTGCCGTGTGATGAAAATGAAATATTAAAGAGGAGCGTGAAATTAAATGTGGCCTCCAGCTAGGGCTCCCCAGGAATGCTGCTCAAAGTGCATTATTCATTTTCATCTTTAATTCATTCTGAAATGCCATTTGTGGATCCTGCAACATGTTCAGGTCTGGAGCAGCACAGAATTACGAGTTCATTACCACAGGGTGTACGGGACCCACGTCATCTTCTTCCTCTTGGGCACACACCTGGGTGCCCACTGCTCAGCAGCCTGGGTCCATGGTCTGGAACCCAAGGTCTGCCCAAAATGTTCCTTGGCTTCCATCTCCAGAAGGGCAGAGCACAGCACCAAAGTCTTTGGGAGCTAAACTTTGGAATTGTAAGTATTGTTTGATGATGGATATGGTGAGAAATTAGGTATTTCTCAAAATACATACTCCAAGTTTTTGAATTTTTTTTACTTTCGTTTATCTGTTTTATCAAATTTGATCTACTTTACCTTAATCTAGCTCAGTTTGCTGTCAGTGCTGTCCACTCTGCCAAAGAGAGGATGTTGTGAATAGAAACTGATGAGGCACTCCCAAGCAACAGAGATGAACACCGCTGATAATAAAGCAACAAGGAAAAAGCAGTTTCTCTTCTATAGTGGGGTTTTTGCAGCATGCCGTAAGTAGGATGTAAATTCACATGTAGGACAATCAGGGGAAAACCAGTCTAGCCTCGTTGCTCACTCAGTAGGTTAGTACCACACATTTCATACAGCAAATGAGGCAACAATTTTGGAAAAAAGCAAAATATACGATCAGGTTGTTATCAGTATGCAAAGTAGATCAAATTAAAGCAGTACAGGACTCCATAATCCTGGTGTTTCTTATCTTTGGTTGCTTGACCTTGCAGCCTTACTGTTCTTTGAACACAGATTGTGGGTTATAAACCAGTATTTATAGTACAGGAATACCCTCATTTCCCTAAGACAAGATGTACTGAGGCAGTGTAGCACAGACGCAGCATCTGATCCAGCAAGCTTGCCATCCAAGGAGATTAATAGAGAAGGAAGGGAATGGAGGAGAAATAAAATAAGCTCAAATGCATATGGTTGTGTGGCTACATGCACACACTCATAAAAAAAAAAAGTATTTACATTAACATATGTATTGATTTAAAAACTCAGGATTTTATATATATATGCATAGAATATATATAGAATTATATATATGCATTTGAGTACCTAGCAAATCACTGCCTTTCCCCAGCTGCCTCGTAGCCCAGCTAACATATGGCAGCTGGTTGTCCTGCTGGCGTCATAGCACCAGGGAGCTATGAGCAGCATATTCGAGCCAGGCACTTCCAGGTTTCGTCAGGGAGATGCTCCACACGTAAGGTGAAGTGCAGTGGGATTGCAACAACGCACATGAAGGGAATAGGCAAATTTCCTGAAAGCCTCTGGGAAATTACCCTTCTAAATAAGTTTGATTTAAAATGTTTTGGAGAAACATTTTGAGAGGAAATTTTTTAATTTATTTGTTTATTTATTTATCTTTTTAATAAATTGTCCATTCTACTTAATTTTGAACAAGAGAGAACAAAATCTATTCTTTTGTTCTTGTTGTCATTTTCAAAATGATTTGAAAATCATTTGAAAACTGAGACTCAGTGTACGAGTTTTAATATCAGGAAACACTTTTTTTATTGTGAGCTTTCCAGAAAGCTTGTGGAGTCTCCATCCATGGAGGCATTTTGAAGCTGCCTGGAACCCCTGCTCTGGGTGGCCCTGTGGGAGCAGGGTAGGCCAGATGGCTCCTGCCAACCTCAGGCACTCTGTGATTCTGCCAGTTTGGGCTCAGTAGCTAACCTTGCTTATATTGCTCATTTATATAGAATCATAGGGTGGCTTGGGTTGGAAAGGACATCCTGACTCCCTGCTGTGGGCTGATTGCCAATTACCAGCTCAGGCTGCCCAGGGTCCTATCCAACCTGACCTTGAGCAACTCCATGGATAGGGCATCCACAACTTCTCTGGGCAGCCTATGCAATGCCTCCACTGCCCTCTAAGTGAAAAAATTCCCCCTAACACCTAATCTATACTTTATAAACTCATCTCAGCAACAGGCTTGGATATGAAGTAATTTGCTCTCATTTGCAAATGAGAAAAGCAGTAGTCAGTAGTTTTCAGTTCTTTTTGAGTCATTAAACCCCAGACGTTTTCCAGTAGAAATACAGATTCCTCTCCAGTGAAGTGAAACCTAATTGCAGGAAGTGTAATTTTCTTTGTGCATGGTTTACTGACTCTCCTGCTCCTGGACCAGAGGACCCCAGCCGGGGCTCCAAAGATCTTAATTGTTGTTGTGAATAACTGCCTATTTTCTTAGCAGGACTTTGAGCTCCATAAGGTACAATCTAATGGCTTCCAGTGAGTATTATTTATCATATGTGCATACTGAGACACATGGCATTACTTCCATCCTTCAAGTCCTAATAGAGATGTCCTGTAAACAGCTGTGGGCTGTTCCTGGGACATTATGTATTTTCTTGTCAGTATTATGCACAGCAGCTCTCGCTTCTAACTTCCAGTGTGGTTTGTTGGATTGTATTGATTCATTTTTGAAGCAATAATCTATTTTAACTATTCTTACAAAAAATAAACACAAGGCTTTACAAGTGAGCTGAACTTCCCAGGAAACCCACACAAACATTCTCTTGCTTGCTTGAAAGCTGATTGTACCATGTACAGACTGACACATCAACGCACTTGCAAGGTGACTAACGCTGTAACCTCCCTTGAAGGAAAAGACCATGTTTGCGTGATCTGCTGTACTTGGCAAACCTGCCTTTCTCCATAATCACCAGTGTAAATAAAGAGTAATTTAACTGAAATCAGTGGCTGTACCTGTGACAATCTGGGGTGTAGTAAGATCTGATTCAAGTCCACAGGGGTGAATGTACAGTTGCTGACATGGGTTCATACCACAAGCCAGTGCCTCAGAAAGGCTGGGAAGCCTCGAAGATGAATGTTGTATTTTTACTAATTGAGATCTGCTCTCTGAAATACCTGTTCTGATCTTGAGCTGAAAGAAAGGAATACAACACTTGTTCTCTTTATTCTAGCTGGTATTAGCATTTTTCTCCATATTAATAGCACTCAAAGTGCCCTCCCTTCCTTTGGGATTAAGTGAATGCATGAGTGGAAGAGGAATGACTTTTCATTGGAGGAAATTGATGGGGCAATGAACTGAGGGGAACAGCTCCTTCCAAAAAGATGAGAAGACAGGAAAGGGATGGCCGAGGGAAGGCAATCATTCAAACACCACAGGCTTCTGAGAGACTTTGTAAGTCCCTTTCCCCCATTCCACCTTGTTTCCCAGCTGCATTGAGCTGCTGCAGCCTTCAAGCAAGATTGCCTGAGCACACCTGTCAATCAGTATGGCAATGCAGGGAAATGGTCTAACTCTCACACTGCAGTTTGTTTGCTGTCACACTGCTTTGTATTAATCCTGGCTGCACGGTACATATGGTTCAGAGTAACATCTTGAGAACCTTAAATCTGAATTTAAATGTATATATTTTTTTCTTATTTCTGATATAATCTACCTCTAACATATGTACGCAACCCAGGAAATTTCTAGCATTTTATATCCCTTCATAAAGACACCTCCAAAAGAGCACCTGTGTACATTGAAGTGTTTGCTAGAAGCACACCAGTAAATGAGTACTATGTGTCCTTTCAGCTGGCATTAAGATTATAATGAATCATTGATAAAGCTAATAATGTACTCAGTTTAATCTAATATTACAGCACAATAGCTGTGCCTAGTGCTTACAGCACAGGAATATACAAAAGTAATTAGTTTTACACCACTGAAGCTAACTGCAGTTGAACCTATCCAGGTTATGAAAGTTTGCCAAAGCAAGTGGTACAAAAGATCAGCGAAGGCTGCACGTGGACTGACTTTTAAGCATCCAGGCCAGTCTCAGTGTCACTTCAGCAAAAGAAGAAATAATATATATCATATGCATCTCAAGTAGCTTACAAAGGAGCTATCAACATCTTGATGTGAAATTGAGCTACGTGGGAGAGTCCCTCTGATAGGTGTTGTTGCTTCCAAAATTTTTCCTGGAACTTACTCTATGTTTACCTTATGAGCAGAATCAGCTCATTTACAAAGCAAGCATGGATTCTATGGACCAAAAGTAATCATAGCCTTGGAGCCAGACCCTTCACTAGTATGTGCCGTAACAGCTCTTTGATGGAGTTACACAGCCATGGGCCACTGAAGTTCTGGTCCACTTGCTCTCTGAAATGGCAAACCAAACACTGTCTTCTACTGCTTTTTAAACTTAAATCAGAAGATTACGCCCCAGATTACTGCATCTTTAGGTATTATCCATAGACAGATAACCCTCAGGTATGATATCCTGTCCAGGTGGAAAAATACAGTTGAACTCATTCTTCTGACAGCAGTATCCAGAACCAGATGTAGCCTGGATTTATTCTGGTCCGTAGATCATCCCAGCCAAAGATGACCACAGAAGAGATTACTGCCATCTCACTGGCAACAGTGCTCTATTTTCTGCCTCTTCAGAAACCGTAGTGTTAACTATAGCATAAGAAGTAGGGTAGGACAAGGCAGGAATGCCAAACTGACCTGAGCTTCTGAGGCCATCAAACCCAGCCACCTGCTGCTTGTAATTCTTTTAATGAATGTCTCCAGCTCAAGGGCCAGCACCAGGTTACACATACGCCAGGCTTCAGCTGGCAGCAGCCAGGACCAGCCTCTGTCTCAGGGGGCAGCAAGGAAACATCAGCTCAAGTAAATGGACTTGACCAAAAAAGAATTTATGGGGTAGGGGAGCTGAGGAGGAGCTTCCCAAAGACCAGCATTAATTCCACAGCCATGAGTGGAAGTGGTTTTGCCTCTCAGTGACTTGTTAGGCCCGATGCCTTGTCTCTGCACTGCAGAGCAGGCTGAGCAGAGAGCTGCTGCCTCCTCAGCAGGGAGAAATGGCCCCCTTGGGTGCAGTGCAGGGGGCAGTGAGTCCCTGGCTTGGAAAGAAGGCTTCCTAAACAGTCAATCTCTTTGCCTCCATGCCTATACTTTATTTACCTCAAGACTAGAAGCTACAGCATTACTACACACCCGACTTGTTTATCATGTGCTAGCACAACAAAAGGATGCATTTCACATTAGGTTATGACATGGCTACCCTTCTTCCTTAGATTGACAGGACTAAGTCAAGCCAGACGTGTTGGGATGGAGCTGAGCATTATGTCTCAGCAAAGCCAGGAGCCCCCAGGAACACCTACAGTATTCCTGTGCCATATTTAGTAGCAGTGGTAAGAAAACAACAGAGCTCAGCAGAAAAACAAGTCAAAAGAGATATAAAATGATAGCAGAGATGGAACAACACCAGGAAACTAGAGTGCTGTAGCCAACTGAAATAATACTGAATATCAGAAAACTGACATTAACCTAGGAGATAGCCTGTCAGAGCTGAAAAACAGGGCATAGCACAGTGCTGCTGGTCTTGCCACCCCTAAATTGGAGCTTTCAATCTAATCTACTTTAGTTTATTTATTTTAAGAACCATGTCCAGCTGCACCATGGGTGAATTTTACAGAGGAAGTTTGTGTGTCTATCAACATGGAGGTGAATTTTGCCAAAAACACAACTCTGCTAGCAGTTTGTTGAGTTTTACAGTGATAGTCACTTCAGGCTGTTATTGCAAGTTCTGCTGGGAAGCTTTTATCACTGGGGCCACTTGTTTAAACAAAGAAGATTCTTACATCCACCAAATGTGGCTTTTAAATGGGGAAAGTTTCTGCAGAGTCACCAGTTTGTCTCTAAATTTGCCATAAACTCCCATCAGCTACTTTCCTGTCTCTTTAGAGAGCTATAATGATAACAGCAATTATAACAGATCATAAACAATTCTGAGAAGTCCTAGCCAACTCATTCCTAAGCAGAGTGATAGGACTGTTGTCCTTGCTGTCCACAACTCCCTTCATCAGATGACTTACTAAAGCCTTTTCTATTCCTGTGCTCATTTTCTTGCCATTTGTCCCAGCTTTCTTCAGTTTCTCTTTAACTTGGAAAAGATTAAAAGAAGAAAAAGAAAAGTGAAGAAAAAAGACCCAATTTCCTCAGATGATTTTTTTTTTCTTTCTGTTGGTGAGAACGTCTGTCTCTTCACAAGGACCAATTAACATTCTCAACATCGCTCTGGACCTAATCTAAATATGAATAAAATATCAAACCCTTCCTAAAATTGTTCTTTGTTCTTCTTACCACATTGAAATTGACTTTTTGACATGATGCCAGGCAGAACTTCAATGCAAAATGCATAATTCCTCCCCCTCCACGTTTGCATACTGAGATGTCCACTGGCCATTGCTACTGTAACAATGGACCCCCAGTCTTCCCTGAAACATCCTGAAGGTCATGTAAAACAATTCAGAACTGTCTTAAAAGTTTGGGATTTTTTAGATATCTGGATCGGTGAGCATATTACATATTCTTTCCTTGATCTAATGTCACCTTTTTATTGGCTTAAAGAAATGAGCCTGTAATAAGCATTGAACATATCATAGAAAAATGAAGAAATTCTTGTACATTGGAACATTTGCATGGCTCTTGTTCATTTCTGGCTAATTACGGTCACTTCCACATGTAATTATCCAAATAGCTCTAGCAATCAATGTAATTGTGCTAAGCTGTTGAAAAATCAGCCTCATTAGATTTTGCCTGGTAAAAATGTACAGTTTTTCAAAACCCTCCGTTTTGATCTTATGTTAGTTGCCAAAAGGCCTTTAGAAGTAAGTAGGTTTTGTTTGTCTCTTTTTTTGTTTGCCTGTGTGTGTTCTTTGACGCTCATTACAGTGGTCTGAAAAATGTCTATTGCCTCCTGTAAAAAGCTATTAAGTTGTCTGCAAGTTATTGTACAGTTCTTTCATTTTCAACACTGTAAAATCTCCAGCTTTGATGACTGTGGAATTAAAAGAATATCTCAAAATATGACCTGGAGATTGAGTGTCGTGCACCCCTAAAAATAACTGTGCTGGGAATCCCAAGCAACATGCTGAGCTGCTCTCTGGCAATTATGCCAACACGTGGTGGAGGAAGAGTGCATTGTGTCAGACGTGTGATCCCTCCTGCTCAGAATTGGAGAGAAGTGGGGTTTGTGCTTTGGGGTGACAGGGATGAGTGGAGCTGGGACAGGTTGGGGCTGGCTGCAGCTCTGCTCTGAGGGAGCCAGAGGTGTGCTATCCCTTCAGCAGTGCCTGTAATGCACTGCGATTGAGAGCCAGCCCCCTACCAGCGCTGCAGCACCAGGGAGGTGATAATTGTCAAAAGTAAGCAGTAAGTGCCCTGCTGAGTGTGAACATCCACTGATACATCACTGCCGTCAGCCAGCTGAAGGATGCTTTTTCACACTGGGTTTGCTGTTGGAAGAGAAACTGTTTGTTCTTCGGCAGTAGGTACTTGATTCTCTCTTTTTATCAGTACTAAATCTCTTGTGGTCCTAGAGATATGCCAGGGTTAGGATTTGTTCTAGAGAGGAAAGCACAAAACAGAAGAGGAAGACAGATGCAGGGAGAATTTAATAAAACAGGGCCTTGGATGTGGCCCAAGGTGCTGGCTGAGTGGCTCTGAGGGGCTGCAGAGGTTGTGCCCTGAGCAGAAGCCAGCCCAGTTCCCCACCAGTGGCCGTGGCAGACAGTGAGCAGGGACAGGAGGGGGGAATGAGGCTGAGCCCCAGGGCAGCCCCTCGACTCTGCAGCCCATGGCATGGTCCCATGAACACGAGGAGCTGACCCCCATGTTCTGCTGGAAAAAAAGCAAGTGAAAGGCTTAAGCACAGCTATGGACGGCTTTTCTCTTATCTGAAGATCTGCTGCCTTCCATGCCTCCCTTTGAGTGTAAAGGAGGTTATTCTGGAGTCATCTCTCGCAGCTGCACCATAAAATACCTCAGTCATGTGGTTTTAAGCAACCCAGAGCAAAAAAATAAACCACAGTTCTTTAAATAAAGATGCACGTATTCTTGTGACATTTCCACACAATTCCAATCTCCAAGGGAATCAAATGCTCATTACTATACACACTGTTCTGCAGAGTCCAAATCTGGTCTTTAGGCAAAGAGAATTCCCATTTGGCTGGGCTTATTCATACAGCCTGCAGTTTTATTTGAAGTGACTGAGAAAATTTTAAACTGGACTGAGCAAGTAATTAGATGAAGAGTTCAACTGTATTAAAAAGTCCTGCACCAATAGAGAAATGGCTCTGCTGCAGAAGCTGACCATCTTATCTGACATGCAGCTTCCAGGAATCTAGATGTAGAAGAAATGTGCTATGTAACACTTTATTGCAGCTACAGGGAGGACAACAAGATGAAGAATGGCCCCAGAGCAGTTAATCAAACTAGAAGTTAAAAGGCCACTCAGGTGTCTGATGTTTTTATACGGTAGATCCCAGTTTAACAAAGAGATGGATCCTCTCAAACTCTGTCTCTCCCCTCCTTTAAGGATTGTGGAGTTCATCTTTTCTACAGTACACTTTCACATTATCCCCTTGGGGCAGCCACATTCATTATTTCTGTAGAACACCGTTTTCCCTTGCTTTTATTAGAAACAAGCAGCTGGAAAAGATGAGGAGCCAGCAACATGTGATCAGATGGGTCTGTGGGGACCACCAGGCAGCTCTCCATAGGTTGCAGTTGGAAATTCTGAAACAGCTCAAAAAGAGCTGGTTTTGCTCTTTGTATGCTAACACTGAGACACTATGATAGTTGTGCCAGAAAGTAGTAGTGCATTATATGGGTTAAGACACAGTTTTTTTGAATTGTTCAACTAATGACCAAAAGGCGGGAGCAAACAACAGACAAACACTGTACCGAAGTCTTGGCCTTTTGGCTAAGATGTTAGTAAGCATGATTATTCATTTGAAAAACGAAAAGGGACCGAAGAACCTGCAAAACACCAAGGGAAAAATAATCTCACTAACTTTGTTGTCAGTCCCATCAAGACCAGAAGGGACAAAAGAGCTGAGGGAGTGACCAAGGTGTAGAGAACTGGGAGGCAAACTCTGCCAAGCCCTTGGGATATCTCCATGTTGTTCCTGAAGGAAGGTGAATGCCACTGACCAGCGCTCTCCTCTATATCTATTTGTGCATACAGAAGAAGAGAAAGAGTCTTCTTCGCATGTCTTTATTTTCAAACTGTCTTTCATTTACCTGGCTCTTAGAGAATGGCACCAGGATTGGATATAGACTGAATGGTCAGTTTTATTTACCGATCTGAAAATTGCAACTTGGTACATTCTACTGCGAATAGATCCTTGGGCAACTGGGATAAAGGAGCCTTGATATGGGAATGATCAGAATTACATTTAGGTTATTTTCTTTAGCAGCAGGAACAGCAGGCAGGATGCCCAGGGATTTAACTAACTCCTGTTCAAAATACCACCTGTGGCTTTTCTTGTTGCACTGCTACTTCATTCAGTATGTGAGTGAATATTTCTATGATAGTTGGTATAGAAGAGTCTTTGGTTAGTATCTATTTCAGTTTCTAGAAACATAATATTAAATGTTCTGTAGCTCAACAAGCTTAATTGCTCATTTGGTTTGAGCTCAACTGCATTTGTGGCTTAGATCTTCCAATCTCTCCAAAACAGGGCATACGTTAGTGAAGTTCCACTTGCCATCAATTTCCCCTTTTCTACAGATAAAAATCAGTTTTCCTCAAGCATTTTGCTTAAATTGATTTGTCAACTGAATGCAGCACTTTGTCATCTTGTTTGGAATTCTGCAATACTTCAGGGACGGACAGTGTTGACAGCCACATTGCTCCTGTTATATATGTCTATGGGCACGTGTCAAACAGAACACCAGATCTTGCAACAAAAATATATATTCAAATTACAGGTTTATTGGCATCACATCTTCCTACTGTGCTAAAATAGCCTCCTGCAGTCTATATTCAGTGCTGCTATTTCTGCATCCTGCATTTTGCTGAGCAGCAAGACAAAAAAGAAGGCAAGTCACAAGTCACTATGGCCCCAGTGTTGCAAGGGTGTTAACACTCTCTTCTCTGGGCACTTCCTGAACCAAGTATCAAGGGTGAGTCTTTTAATCCCAACTGGGGTATTCTCAATGTCTTTTACTTGGCTGGAGTGTCCCTTATATATCTTTGGTACTGCACAAACACTACATCAATGTTTCATGTGCAATAATGGAGAATAAAGCTAGTTTATATATTTGCCCAGCAAATAATCCTTGCAGAGACCCCACTGCATCCTTCCAGTTGCCTGTTGGGATCTGGCTGACAAAACTGTCCAGCTGTGGAAAAATTGGCTTAAGGGTCTTAGAAACGGGCTAAGAGTTTATTTGCAGATTAAACTCCGATGCAAACTGTCATCACTGACTAATGATAGCACTTTGCTTTTAAGTATGAGCATTTATTATAACAAATAATTATGCAAGAATCACCATCTAGATTTTTAGTAATGCTGTAGAGGAAGAGAGAAACATTTGATACCTTTTCTTAGACTAGCCTAATCCAAGGGAACAATTCATTTTTCCTAGCTTTTCAGATACTAAGGGTGAATCTAAGCTCATAATCTGTGCATTCTACACACTGAAAGACACAGACAGAAAGGGACTCATGCAGCTTCTTTAATGATAATCAGTTGACATGGGGCTACGGCATACCATGGGAAAATGGTATGCGTTGGATATTTACATCCAATATTTACATTAACCTGTGAGTTCAGCGTCAGAATGTGGAGTGTTTCTAGTGTCTCTATTCTTCAGAACAGTACTTTATATCCTTCAGATCCTAACTCTGGTGAGGCCTATAGAAAGGCAGGAAATTGATTCAGCTCTTAGGAATGCAAAATCCTGCAAACAAAAGAATATAGAAGGCAAATGACAGATGAGAAAGAGTTCTAAAAATAATAAAAATAAGTTTATTGTCATTCTGTCTTTCTGTTAGGCAAGTGATGTTGTTTTGTTCATGTAACCAAGCAATACAGTTGTCACAAGGCAGGTGGGAAATCAGAAGCAGGAGTGTGTCATGAGATCTCTGCTGTAAAGCTGTAATGCAGCACCATGAAGAGGATTTAAATTGATGCCATTTAAGTATCTGTCATTATGACTAATGTAATTACTCCACTGAGCCCTGTCTCTAGCAATGGACAATATCAGAGGCTGCAAACGAATTGTAAACTTATTCAGCCTTTTGTAAATATCAGCTAAGTATCTGAGTGTAATAATGAATTCCATTCCCCAAGAATATCAGAACCCATATTACAGGTCCCAGATCTGACAGCTAAATAGGTGGTGAACTGGGGAGACTTGAAGCTTACAACATACACCCCTGGCACTTCAGAAAATCCACATAAGCTGAGATCTATGCAGCCAGGAGATGTTGCACAAAATATCATTGTACCAAATCCCATAATCTTTGCTCTGTGCTAACTCAGCACTCCCTAATGAAGTGAAGGACAGAACAATCAGCAATGTCCAGAGTAGGATCTCAACATCACAACCATTCCAGTTACTTTGCACATCCATCCAAGCCTGGAAGGATGGTGAGATGTTATTCTCCACTGGGCTGTGTGGTTGCACAGCCAGCTGAGCCTATTTAAAGCTAGCTCAGATAAACCTACATACCCTGCATTACAGATAAACCCCACAGCAGTGTTACAGAGCCTGCTTGCTGAGCAGAATGACTGCACTTCTTTTGCCTCAAGTAGAAACTTGGATTATCTTAGTGGTTAAAATTTACTGAAACTTGAAAAAAAATTTTTTAACATGTTTCAGCATCAAATATCAGTTCAAGCCCTTTAGGAATAAATGTGGTGGAGAAACAGGTTCCAGAAAGTGGTGAGTAGCACTGCAGTCTTCAGAGAGGACTCACTTCTGTGGGTCTTCTGGTAGACTGCATCTGCAGTGAGTATTGAATTAGGAATGGTATCAGAGGGAGAAAATGATCTCCCAAAAAGCAGGTGCAACCCTAACCCTGCCTTCCAACAATCTAAAATTTGTGACTCATTACTCTTGGGTGAGAGGAAATCTCTGACTGTGTGGCTTGGCCAGAACTGAGTGCAGGGAGGGGGAGTGGAACGAAGGGCTGCACGGTGAGTGAAGTCGTAAGGTGTCATGTACTGAGCTGATCTAATGCAAAAATAGAAAAGAATCAAGGGAAAGAAACTCTGTGAAGACAGCCAAGAAAAAATAAAGGAAGCAACACCAATAACACACTGCACCTTCTGTAGGCACAGTCCTCAGAGAAGCCAAATCCACTAATTCCTGCCTTGATTACTTTGGGACAGTAGGCAAATTCTGACATGAAAGACAGTAGAAGGCTAATTCAAGAAATTAACAACTGTGGTCTGAAACAGATATTGCATATATTTCACATCAATTCATTTTTCTTTTTGAGAAGGTCAGACAAAGTGGGCACACCATGCAGGAGCTATATTACTCCATTTGTAGCATGGCAGAGGGGAAGCCATGTCCTGAGGACCTTGTTGGACAACATAGGGAAGAAAGTACATAGCAGCATTTTCCTCCCTTTGTCATCAGTGCAAGTGCACGTGAACTCCCTTATTTACAGACAGCAAAACATGCTTTCTGGTCCTGTAGTTTTGCACAATAAAAAGATTGAACTGGGCAAAGTCTTGACAAGATGTGGCCCAGGGAATTATCTCAGGAACTGATCCTGTTCTGGAAGCCAGTATGTGTAGACCCACTACCCATTCTCAATCACACTCAGCTGACCCTCTCCCAGATACCATGGTATGCAGCTAATCTGAGATATTCTCAGGAATGTTCTACCAACTCTGTAGCTAAATGGCTAACGGACAGTTAAAACAACAACAACAACAACAACAAACTCACACACAAAAAAAAACAGCAAAACAACAAAACACAAAACTTTCCCAATGAACCTGATGGGTTTCACATCATGCCTTTCATAGGTCCAGAACCTAAGTAGTGTTCTTTCAGTGTGGCAAACAGGACTGTTTGGCCCTAAGCAGGAGAGAAACTGAGAAATTATCAAAGGCTTCAAGAGTGCAGGGCGGAACTACAAAGTAGACAGAAGTACTTCAAGTTTGCAAACAAATATTAATAGGTTGAAAAAGCTGCTTTAAATACTCACCCTTAAAGTTGCTCTTCAAGCAAAGAGATGCAACTTCAAGCTCTTCCTACATTGCTCCTATGGTGTTCTCACCCCTCACAGCACTCTCAGAGTGCAAACTGAGTGCTGGGGACTTTGAAGGATGAAGCTTGAGGGACATCCTCCTTTCACCTCGCTCCATGCCTGGAGCTCACAGAGGTTACCCTTGGAGTTTCAGGCTAAACACTTAATAGACCATCTGCCCAGATCATGTTCATTTCTTGCACAGGTAGGAGAACAGATTCCCATCAGGGCTGGATCTGCAGCTGACAATAACACTGCTGGAGATAGATCTGCTTCCACCCCTCTGCTAGTGGTGACCTATAGGACCCTATTGGAACATGAATCCTGAAGATATCTGTATCCTCAGTGCCAGCACTGCAACCTTGTGTATGAATGCAAGGGCTTGGCTCAACCCTTTACAGATTGCATCCTGGTAGCATAGCTTGGAGCAGTTCTCCAAAGCAGGTAATACATAGAGAGGCTCAGTTCCCCACAAACTGCATATCTCTGTGAGAACCAGCTCAGCAGAAGGAAGAGAAAATGGTGGGAAGAAGCTGGTCTGCCAAAGGTTTGAGGAATTACAGTAAGTAATGGTCTTTGTTGATATTTCTTCTTCCCTGTAGCCCGGTCTGAGTGGTGACCAGACTGAAAAGCTTGGGCTGCTTCAGATACTTCCTTGTACATGAGACCAGCAGTTATCTTCCAGTCATGCCGTACATGGCCAAACTAGGCACATCCTGGTATGCTGCCAATCAAAAATTAGAACTTTTTGGAGCTCTCTGTCAAAGATTTAGCAAGGTACTGTTCCTGGGTGATCTCACAGCACTGCACTTACTGCCATCTCTGTGTGCCATGACTGTCCAGAAAAGGGGCTTGATGCCCTGGGAACTGCTGGAGAGACTGATGGATCTGAACTCTCTACCACAAGATATTGCTCTGCTAGCGACTTGTGTGGAGCCAGCTTCGTGGGAGGGAAGAAGTTCATACTTCACTTTAGAAGTCCGTATCTGGATAGGTTGATGAAAGAGAGAACAGAGACTTCTGGGCAAGAGGTGAAGTCTGTAATTCCTGCTTCATAGTGGTCATGCTGAGGGTAATAACAGTAAACAGCAAACTTGCCAGAGGCATTGGCAGGGAGACAAGCACAGCCACAAATGCAATGCTTGCAGTGAAATTGCAGTGCTGGTGGTGGCCCAAGCATGTAGAGGACAGCAGCTGTGCTCTGCAGTAAGAGTTCACCCACTGGCACTGAGAAGGACCTCAGGGTGCTTCCCTCATGTCCCCTGCCCTTGGGCAGCAGCTCAGTTGGCAGGGTGTTTTACTGCAAGTGGAAATCATGAGTTTGTTTGTGAGGGAACCCATAGATAACACTGTAGATGAGCCATACCATCAAGGACTAAGCAGTAACTAGGACTTTGGGGTGTAGTTAATGTGTCACCACAAAAATATGGATGCACAATGTTTGTGAATCTAAGTACAGATAAATCAGAGCAGATATAAACTCCTGGAGGAAGGGCAAATATAAATGTCGTCTGGCTCTGCTGAAGATGGACCATATGTGCTGCTTCAAGGACCCTCCAGCCGATTTGAAATCAGCTTTAGAAAAAGAATTGTCCTTTCGCAAGCAGGATTATTTCAACCATGACTTTAATCTTTTCACATCTAGCAGTGTTGATGAAGAAGCTATTTAAAACAACCTCTAGCACTTTTGCCTTCATACAATTCCTACCCCCTATCCCACTGTCCTCATGCTTAATACAGCAAAAACATTCTTGCTCAAGCTTTCCAGAAACAATTTCACCTTTGGGCAGAGACTAAGCACGAAACTTCTCAAGCCCAAAAAACAGAAGTTCCAGTCTGTTCCAAGTAATAGAGGAGGAAAGCCCAGGGACTGGAATGGAAACAATGTTGTGCAATAGAAACGAAAGTCTGCTGCTTTTCACAATGTAATTCCTGCTGGATTTTCATTTCTTCTTCTAACAAGTTAAAGCTACCCAAGGATACAGGGAGTGATGGACCTCTAATGGGGGCTAGCTCCAAGGAGGCACATGGGTATCACACAAGCACCTCATACCTCCTCTCCCATAGGTCCCTGACTTCCACAAGTCTCCAGAGCTTGAACATTTCACCCAGAACTGGAGTTTTAGGTGTTCACAAAATTTTAAACTCACACATGGTATCCTAGGCTCCATCAGAAGACGGGTGGCCAGCAGGGACAGGGAGGTGATTGTCCCCCTCCACTTTGCCCTTGTGAGGCCTCATCTGGAGTACTGGGGCCAGGTCTGGAGCCCCCAGTACAAGAAAGAGAGGGAGCTGTTGGAGAGGGTCCAGAGGAGGGCCACAAAGATGATCAGCAGACTGCAGCACCTCCCCTACGAATACAGGCTGAGGGAGCTGGGCCTGTTCAGCCTGGAGAAAAGAAGGCTGCAGGGTGACCTCATTGCAGCCTTTCAGTATGTAAAGGGAGCCTACAAACAGGAGGGGAATCAACTCTTTGAAAGGATAGATAACAGCAGGACAAGGGGTTTTAAGTTGAGGGAGGGAAGATTTAGGTTGGATGTCGGGGGAAGTTCTTTACTATGTGAGTAGTGAGGTGCAGGAACAGGCTGCCCAGAGAGGTTGTGGATGCTCTGTCCCTAGAGGTGTTCAAGGCCAGACTGGATGGGGCCCTGGGCAGCCTGGTCTAGTATTAAATGGGGAGGCTGGTGGCTCTGCATGCAGTACGGGGGTTGGAGCTTGATGATCCTGGAGGTCCCTTCCAACCCAAGATATTCTATGATTCTGTGATTCTACGAAATGAGTGCTCTTGGAGCCTTGCAAGTTGAGTGACAGCTGATGTGTGTTTAGGAGCAACTTTTTAGAATGTGACAACCAGATTTCTCTTGATCATTCTATTCCTTCTCTTTAGGTGGATGCACGCCTCTAAAGAACCAGTAGAGACAGCACTTTATGAACAGACATCTTGAGAACAATAAAAGTTCCAAACAGAGGAAAAAAAAAAAAAAAAGAACAAAGAAAATGCAAGTATGTTATTGATGGCCTTTTTCTGCTGTTGCAAATATGCTTGTCTACAAATGTCTACCAGACTGTGGAGAAACTGGGGAAGATACAAGGATTCCTAAGATTTTAGAATTGGAAAATAAAATCTATTATTATCATTATTTGTGTAAGGTAACAAAAGAGTATTTCCCATTTTCCACCCATATCCTGTTTATGATCATAATTTAATAACTGGGAGTTACACACTAAAGAGTACGGCTCCTTGCTGCGATGGCACACCTTACATAGCATTGTGCCCAGTACTTCACGTCAAGAAAATGCTGTAACTTCCATATATCATGGGACTTCAGTGCTGGGGGAAAACAAACAAACAAGCAAACAAACAAAAACACCCCAAAACTAAAATAATGAATGGGATCTTTATAAATCACAGAAAATGCCATGTATAGACTATCTAGTATTTGCAGAGAGATGTACTGGATGATCTGTAAGACTAACGTTGTCCAGGAGCTGGCTTAAAACACAGCCCACCATTGGAATTCAGATGTCATGTGGCCAGCATAACTATCTGCTGGTTAACTGGTTGTCTAGGCTCTTCCATTTCAATTAAATCAAACCTGCTGTGCAGTGGAAAAAATGTATGTATGGCCAGTTGTCACCGTTAATATATTAGATAAGTATGAAGTGCCAAAAAATGACAATAATTAAATTTACTGATACAAAACTTTAAAAATCAAGGTTTCCCTCCGCAATGGAATTCTTCATTCACTGAGCTCCAGCTTGTGCTCGTTACTCAGCACTACTCCCTGCAGTTAGTAGAACTAACCATAGCAGGCAATGCAGTATCAAGCCCTAGGACAATAAAGTCTCTCTTTTTTCTTTTTTAATCACTTGAAGCAGATTTTCTTTCTTAGGGCAGGCATGTTTTGGGGCCTGTAGTTCTAGGTATCTTGAATTTTCTACCCTTGTTTTTTCTTTATTGACTACTATGAGAACTGATTCAATCACATGATGAAACTGTGAGATAGCTGATGTTTGAAGTGGCTATGGAAACCTTAGAATCATAGAATGATAGAATCATTACGGATTGGAAAAGACCACCAGGATCACCAAGTCCAATCTCAACCCAACCCCACCAGTGCCACATCTCCACATCTCTCGAACATTTCCGGGACAGTGACTCCACCATCCCCCTGGGCAGCCTGAGCCAATGCCTCACCACTCCTTCTGAGAAGAAATCGTTCCCAGTACCCAATCCGAACCTCACCTGGCACAACTTAAGGCCAGAAAAAAGGACCAGATGGACAAAAAAAGCCCCTGTCCCAACAGCATGATTCATCTTTAATGTTTTATGACATGCTGAGAATTTGGAAATTCTCAGCCTGCACATTATTTACCGGTACTTAGCCATTCTGTAGCTCAGATCAATGAGAGCATCTACCTCATCTTGCTCTGTTTGATACTAATTCAGTCTCTTAAGCATTTATAATGTGTTTCTTACCATAGAAATCCTGAGTTTAAATATCCTTTCATTCTATCTTCAGGTTAATTATACTTCTTGACAAAAATCCTAACTGGGATTTCTCCCATGATGTGTATTTTTTAACCCACTCCACTCAATACAATTGATGATAATCAGTGTGTGGTAAATGATTTTTCACGGAGTAAACAGAAACTTGACAGAATTCAACACCTCTTCCTATCCTTGTGCAATTTGTATCTCAGATATAATGATATATAAGAATATATTTATCAGTTTCATGTTGATATTCATTCTTGCACATTTTTTCATGCCTGGTCTAAAGACATGTTTTGCTCTCAATGGATAACGCAGATGTTTCAGTTGGTCAAGGGATTTTGTCCTTTCTTCTTCAGGTGCAAGTCACAGTGCGTTTTTACACTAGATTTTCTCTAGTAGCAAAATTGATCCAAGCAGTTCTCTGCCTGCCCCATGCCACTTGCTTCTGCTGCTGCATCAATTTTCTGTCACACTTTTCATACAAATGCAGCCTTTTATGGGGCAATACTGCAAGATGGATTTGTAGGATGAAGGATGCTGAAGATAAACTCTCCAGAAAAATACATTTTTGGTAAGAGATTTGAGCTGGTAGATGTAGGAAAGTAGTGAATTCCCAAAGAAAGAGTGTTCTTCAGAACAAGATGAGAGAAAGTTCAGAGACACAAATGTGTGTGGCAGAAGAGGAAAGCCTGAGGATATCTCTTTTTTCCCTAGAAATGATAGACGAGACCAGATGATGGCAGAGGCTGTAGGAAATATAAAATTATCTACAGAAAAAAAAGAGTTTGGCTTTGGAGATTTTCTGTTTACGAAGGCTGAACAGTCACAAGAAAATTTCTGAGAAAGATAGGTGTGCAATCAGAGGGACGGAAACATTTATCCACCATGTTTGATGCTCTTCCAAATGAGTTAAAAGACTTGAACATAAACATTTGGTGTTCCATCTCAAGGCACAGTACCCTTTCCTATGAGATACCACTGCTACCACTGCTGCACACATAAATACTGACTGTGCTGAGACCTGTGGTCCACGCTAGCATGGACAATGAGAAGAATATACCAAATTAGGAAAAGGTTATTCACATCATATCCATTCCCTAATCCCCCATCACTAAGGGAAGAAGCACTTTTCTTTCTCAGCCCCGTCTGCTCACTTCTGTTTGCACTGCTATGATTTTTGCCATTCCACCTTTGACAGTGTGCTGTGTGTGCTTACATCTCTTTAGGACATACTGGATGCTTTGTTTGGATTTTTGTATTCTGATGCAGCACTTTGTACGTTTCTGGCAGCTGCGGAATTAAATACCCTCCTATCTAGACAGAATGTTTCAATCTTAGATGTTCTCCAGAAAGCGAATTGGAAAGACAGGTTTGTTTGTTTTCATAAACCTTGTATACTTGACAAAATGCACTACGCATGAGGTATTTCCTTTTTGAAGAAGGGTCTGGGCAGTCCCTGCTTTTCCTCAGTATCTCTTTGTCATCCTGCTCTATAAAAATAATAAGAAAGCAAACAAGAAAATAAATATATCCTCCTTACGAATCAAAACAAACCTCTATCATTTATTTTAGTGAACTGCTTGTGCAGAAATGGCTCTCTTTCCTCCCTGTGCTTTCTGCATTTTGCTAATTGACTGTTTTGAATGCTGCTGTCAAAAGGCACCTACGTAGCTGCAGGCTCTCTGCTGCATGGCTCTTAGGAGGCAGCTGGATAGAGCTTTCTCTTTTGTCCCTCATCAGTTTACAGGGGAAACCATCAGACTGCCGCAGCGACCACTCTGACTCCCAATGCAGAATTTAAAAACCTGGCCTCCATTGCCCTCCTGTTCTCCACCATTAGCCAAGAGACCTCCTGTTCTCCACCATTAGCCAAGAGACCTCAGAATATTGTTACTGATTTGCTGAATCTCTCTAGACATTTAGATACCAATACATACTGCATTACTTTGCTTTTCTTCTTGCTGCTTTTTGTTTTATTGCAACTGACAGCTGCACATTTGAGTTGGTAAAACGGTTTGCTGTTCTGGTTCCACTCAAAATGCGTTCTCTTATCGGGCTGTGTGCTGTCTGTTCCCCTCTTCATCCTCTGCAACTCATTCATCTTCACTCTCGCCTTTGCTTTTTCTCCCTTAAAACCAACCTCACTTCTCTACTTTATTTCTGTGCACCACATTTAATATGTAAGAAATCCGAGATGTTTCCCTGCATGTTACATATAATAATTTTCTGCATATGTTGTCCAGCCACATGCAAGTGCTCTATAGGTGAGCTTGAAGTGACGAGCGCATGTCTGCAGTGCGGGAGCCTCAGAAACTCACCTATTTAGCTAGGAAGCAAAGAAGGAAGTGCATGGTTTGTAGACAGCATACCAACATTCCAGTGTAATTTTATTGCTGTTACCCTTGTTTTCCATTTCCCCTCCCTGCTCACTGCAATCACCTGTTCTATCATACAGATTAAGCACTTCACCATGAAAAGACCTGTATCCATCCTTAGTTTTGTGCACTGGGAGCAGTCCTGCTGGCTTAGAGCTGCACACAGGAGTAAGGCTACGTATACGTGCAAGCCTGTAACAGACCATACGCTGCAACTCCACAGCAGAACAATAGTACATGCCATTCATTTTGCAACACGTGCATGTTAAATGCAGGCTGGGTAACCGGGATGTATCTCCACTTCATGGGAGCACCACTGCTCATCCCTGAGCGTGGGGCAAAGCCCACTTCTGGGCAGTGCACTCTCTCCAAATGAGAAAACGATTAACCAGAGAGGGAAAAAAAGCACAAGGCTTAAGACCATTGTAGTAGCGATGTATGCAGGTAACTCTTCCAGTGCGGCAGAGGGCGGGGGGGGAGGGGGGGGGTTTGGGGCTGGCCCAGAAGTGGAGCTCAGCTAAAGTGTGCAGGGAGAGGGCAGGCAGTCGCGGTGTTCCTGCAGAGATGGAGAGTTCTGAGGAGAAGCGGTGAAGGTCACAGCAGAAAGAGACAGAAACCTGACCGAGCAGCCGGGCTGGGGCTCTCCTGATGGCAAGAAGGGACTGACAGGCTGCTCTAGGGCACGAAATCAGGGCCGTGTCCTTCCTGCAGGTCAATCGGCACCCAAGCTAACCCAACGAAACGCCTCGGCGCTCCACTCTTCTCCCAGCACTTCTACACCTTCCCGGTGTGGAGCCCACCGCACAGCTACTCGCTGCGCCGCGCCGCGCCGCACCCCGCCCAGGCAGGGCACCCAGGGGGACACGGAGCACCCACAGCCACCACCCCCTCCCTCGTTCGGCGCCCCTCAGTCCCGACCCTGCGGGGCCGTCCCACTGCGTGCCTGGCCCAACCCAACAGCGACCGGGGGAGGGCGGGGGCGGCGCCGTGCGGCTGAGCTCAGCGCGTCGGGAAACCGCTGGGGCCGGGGCGCCTCCTCCGCGGGCAGCGCCGCCCCTCCGCGCTGCACACACTCGCGCACACACACACACACAGCCGCTTCCTGCGTGGGGCCGGACCCGGCGGGCGGAGCGGCACCGCTTCCTCCCTCCCTCCCGCCCGCCCGCCCGCCGCCGCCTCGCAGGTACCGGGGGTGGGGGCGAGGGGAGCGGGGAGCCCTGCGGCGGGAGGCGGCCTCCCTTCGGGCCTCCTGCCGGGGCCGGCAGCCGCCGCCCCGAGCGCGGCGGAGGGGAAGGTGGAGCGGAGCTTCCGAGCCGGGGCCGCCCGTGGGCGGGGGCCCGAGCCCGGCGGGGCGAGGGCCGGGCGGGGAGCGGCCGGGGAGCGGTGGCAGAGGGGCGTCTCGGGTCGGGGGGCGGTGGCGGCTCCTCGCATTGCTGCCGAGTGAAGTCATCGCGCCCATTGTCTCCCCTCGGCTCCCCCCGGGCGGGGCGAGGGGCCCGGCCCGCCCCGAGGAGGAGGAAGGAGAAGAGGAGGGGGGCCCGGCCCGCGCTCCCCGCCGGGTGGGTAGCGGCGTGCGGCCGCCCGGGACGCCGCGCCTCCGCTCGCGAGGTACGGGGGAGGCCCCGCCCGGCGCTGCCTCGGCCGCGCGTCCCGGGCCGGCGCGGCGGGTCCGGGTGCCCGGGGCTTCCCTCTGCGGAGGCGGAGTGGTGGCGGTGGGCGGTGTCGGGCCGGGTGTTCCCGTGCTCGGGTCTCCCCGCGGCGCGGCTCTGTGTTCCGTGCGCAGGGGGAGCGGGGACAGGGAGAGCCGCGGCCGGGCGGGGGCTGGCGGCCCGCGCAGTCTTCGTGCCCTCGTGCCCGCCGGCGTGAGCGTGCCCGCCGGCAGCGCCGCGAGCGCCGTGTCTGTGCGCGCTGGGAGCGATGGATGGATGGATGCTTTATCGCCGTTGTCATCGAGGACAGCGTTGTTTGTAAAAGGCAAAGGGCAGGTTGGGAAATGGGTCTCGCGGGGTGGGAAAGCCCGCTCGCAAACTCACCGTGCAAAACATGTGTTAATTTTTCCTTAAAAGTTAAGAAAAAAAATGTTTAGGAAAAAAAATACATATTCTCCTATATTTCATTATCGGATGAGTTTTTCGTTGTTGTTAAGTTCGGTAGAAAGGGGTTTCAGTTCGACGTTCCGAGCGAAGTGAAGCGCGTGCTCCGGGATGGCCCGCGGGGCGGCGGCGCTGCTGCGTGACTTCCGAGCTCTGCCATTATTTAGCTGTAAACATCGAAATGTTTCTACTCGAAACTTTCAGAAATATGAGAAAACATTTCGTTTTAATGGCGTGTGAACCAGGCCAGCTTGGGGCGGAAAGTGAAAATGAAAGCTTTTAGCGTATTGGCAGCGATGCTGCTCCTAAAATCACTGCACTAAAGGGTTTACAGGAAACATCTCCTCTGCGTGCGTATTTCCTGCACTGTGCTGGAGCTCCAGGTCTGCTTTATGAAGTTCAGCATCTACAAAATGCAGAGTTGTAGCTGTTGTGTTTGTGTCGGCAGCTGTATTGGAGTCAGAGGACAGCATCAATTCTGAGAGGGGGAATCTATTTGTCTATTTGTGGTTTTCTCTGCTTCCTCTTACATCCACCAGGCAAACATACTGCTTTTCTTATATAAAGCGCTCGTCAGGTTGTACTTAATTGTGCTGGTTGGGGCTCGGGAGGAAGGAAGACACTCGGTAGGTGGGTTTGTTTACCTTCGTGGTGTGTACAAACCTCCGGCTCTGCAGTAGTAAATGAATCACTAAAACTCCTGTAGCTATGGCACTCCCAGAGAGCATCAGCATACACGTTAGGTAAGCTTGTGTTGTGTGGTTATTTTCAAGTCCTTGAATTTTTTTGTCAGTTTGGTACAGCCTTTTGATGGAAAAAGTGCATGCACGTTTTATTATTCATTAACAATCTTTAACTATTACTGCACGTGACAAACCTTTAGACTTTGAATTTGTCCAGTGAGTAGGTGGTTCTTCCCAGCCATTCAGGTTTATTCAGTGAAGCTGATATTCTTTAGATTTATCAAAAGGATTCTTTGCAAAGATACCTTTCTGCCTTTCCAGACGAACAGACAGACAAACTCCCTTTTTAGAGTGCCAAAATCTTTTCAGAGGACTTCTGGTTTGGAAGTACTAGGAAAGGTCTTTGAACTCTGAAGTACAACTCAGCTGTTCTGCACCACTGATGGCTTTTAGCCAAGTTTGTGGTCTCTATTATGAGGTCAGTTTACTCTGGCCCACGGTTAGACACCCGTAATTATCTTTGTGATTTGTTTTTGGAGTTGGACCTAGGCACTGCATACCAGCATAGCAGAACAGATTTTAATACCTGACTGGAACAAATGGATCGATGCATGTTTCAGGCTCTCCTTTTCTCAGCGTGGTTCCTGGCATGAGGCTGAGCTGTGAGCTGGTCTGATCTGTAGGGTCAGCAAATGCTCTGTGAAGGAGCAGTAAAGATGCTCATTTTAACTTGGGCTTATCTGTGAGAAAGTTAATGTCATTTTTTTCTCTTTCTGCATTTGTCATAGAGCTGAGTTTCTGTTGTCCACTGTATATTAACTGATGGAAGATGTGTAGCTGAATGAACTGCCGCATGCAACACGGCTTGGAGATGCTGAGAATGCTGTTGGACCTAAAATTGTTAAATATGTTTGAATCACCTGGAGGTGGGCTGATGCCAGGAGGAACAAATGTAACATCAGGCCCTGCAGGAGTGATTGTTTTGGGCTTTGATTTTATCAGTGTGTTGGTGGTTTTGCTTTCCTTTTCCCTGTAAGAAAAACATGAGGGGGGGGTCCATCAGTTCCTAGGAAATAGAGTTCCTGATGTTCCTGATATTTCACAAGAGTGGACTTCCTTTAATTTTTGATTGCTTGAAGTTTTCTTCATGATTTGATCTAACAGCTCTTCTGTAGTTGTTTGTCTTTTATGGTGAAGCAGTCTTTAAGGAAAAGATAATTTTTTTGGGGGTTGTGCATAGGTTACATTTCAGACATTGTCTTCTACTTTAACTCAGAGAGAAATAAAACTCCAAATACACAGCTGTGAGTTTCAACTAAGGGATCTGTGCTCCACCAGACTTGTGTGTTTTTTTTTTTCTGTTAAAGTAGAATTTCAGTCCTTCCCTCTTAAATGTTTGTGTAAAAATTATTCTTCAGGCGCTCTTATTTATTTATTTTTAGTGCTCTGTGATAAATCATAAAAGTAGGTCTTCTGTCTATTGCTGATATTTATAGGTAGACTGATTTGTTCCAAGCTTCTGTAAAGTGACAATCACCTCACTGTCAGACTTCCTTGTAAGGTTATTTTTTTAGCTGATGGGATCAGTGGAAGAGACTTTCTTATCTGAGTTGTAGGAAGGCTCAGGCTTCTTTCTAAATTGATCTCTGGTTGTTTTGCATATGTTTCTGGCAGTTCTCAGGCACTGCGGGACTGTCTCACCTTGGTTTAGGTTGTTGGTCCTTCCCTGGTGCTTGTGGCTCTTTCTTTTTTTCTTAGTACAGCCTGCTCAATGTTGCGACTTGAGAATCTGAAACATGGCAGTGATTCCCAGAGAGAACTGTGGATATTATGTAGGACTAAAATATTGCAGGCCTTGGTTACAAGTTTCTTGTTGCATGCATGGCTTATGTGAGTTTGAGTTGTTGAAAGAGTGTGGAGAAGAAAGAAAAGCCTCACAACTGAATTGTAATAAAGCATTTGTAGTATCACTCTGAGGTCTTTCTTCATTAAGAGATGTGGGGAAGGCGTTTCTTTGCACTGTTCTGCTGGACTTTCATGGAAGTTCTTTGAGGAGAACATTTACCCTACGTTGGGGTTTATCCATAGAATAAGAAAAGGTAGGAGAAATCATGGAAAAATTGTGGTAGGCTTTTCTGCTCTTAAACTGTGGCTTAATCGGTCATCTGCTGAGTGACTGTTGGCATCTTGTTGAACAGAAGTCAAAACACTGCACCTGTACTTGCCTTGTGCAGGGTGACAGAAAACTACTTCCATAGCTGAAGGATGAGTTTCCATCAGGTTCCCTTCACATCTAGTTATATATTACACTGGTCTGGAAAGCTGATACAAGAGCTGCTTTAATGTAAAGCAACCTGGCGGAGGGTCCTAATGAAATAAGCTTAAATAAAAGTTACACAGTGTTTCCTCAGCCATTAAAACTTCCTTTCTTTAGAGGCCAGCATATCTGCTAACAATGCCTTCAGCAAGGCATTTGAAGGGCATCTTTGTTACAGTTCAGTTTGCTATAGTCACTTGTTTTTGATTTTTCTTTCTTCTTTTGCTTCCTAAATAGAGCTTCATTCTGTTAATGCAAGTATCCTGTTATTGTCCAGAACAAGCTGTTGTTGTGGGACTCTGTCAGTTCTGTTTCCATTTATAGTTGAGATAAATGACTGTTAAACAAACATTTTTCCATAGGTCCTTTAGCTGCTCCCATAGGGGAGATTAGAGCTCTTGCTCTAAATTGGAGCCCCTGGCTGTCCCTTTCACTTGTTCCATTTATTGAAGGAAGAGCTTCTTCAGCAAGAGGAATAGTTCTGGAGGAACTGTGTGCTGTAAGAGTCACGGTACTTTGTTCTCATCATGATTCCTTAGTGCTGCATATTCTCCGTAAACGGAAGTATGAGTTTTTAAGTTTCTTGGTTAACAGTCAGATTTTTACATAAAATCCCACTGTGCAACTTACATCAAGTTAATCGTGTTACATTACTGTGTGAAAATGCTCAGTCTGTCAGTGTTGTGCACCCAGGGAGACTTCTGGTGAGATGGTGATAGGTTTCCAAGGTGGGTGGGCTAGCTGTGCGGCCTGGTCCTGTGCCTTGGGGGTCTGCTGAACTCTGCATGCTGAGCTGGCACTGAAGATTTTAGTTGAACCGTGGGGACTTCACAGTGCTACCTGACTGATATCTCTGATCCAATGACATTGCAGCATTAGTGCTGCTGCACTTTTTTTATATACATATAAACACATACATATACATTTATATATGCGTATGGCCTATCTAATGCATTCCTGTGGAAAAGACTTGGTGGTGCCATGCCTAAATGCGTCATCTGTCCATTTTCTTAGCTTTGCTTTGAAAGCACATAGTGCACAGAACTTGCTGTATATTTCAGTGAAACTGGTCCAGAGAAGGAAAATTTTGGCTGGTCAGAACTCAGACTCGGAGAGAAAAAATGATACTTTTCATAGGAAGTAGGAGACTTTTACTCTGTCGAAACTAAATAGTTGATGACTGCTTTTCTCCCAGTGCTTTGGGCTTTTTATGACCTAAAAATTGATGCCATATGCTCATATTCAATGCTGCAGCTTTTTCCTGTCTTGAGATCTAATTGTACTGAGACAGTGAATGTTTGTATTCAGGTGTTACCTGAACATCTATAAGGCGACTGTGTATTCAGCAAAGATGCTGACAAAAAGTGGTTGATGAAACAAATTATGCTCGCTCCTTCATTTAAAAATTCTTTATGTAGGAAGCATCCTGCTGTCCCTCAAACATGTAACAGTGGAAGAACATTTGGTCAAGATAAGCAATAGCTGCAGTGAGACCACCCAGCTTGCAAGGGAGCTGGAGCGAAGCCTACTGCAGAACTTTTCTTTCTGGTGAGCTGTTGGGAAGTGTCGTAACTAGGGCCTATCTTTCATGTTTTTCCACAGTGAGCCGTCTAATATGGTGATTAATTCAAAGACGTGTCTGTAAGATGAAGTGTATCCAAGGCTAATATCTTCATTTTTAGAATGTGTGTTAGAAAAATTATTTTTCTAACAGCTCAGTTTATCTTTAGTTTCTTTGTTGTGCATCCAGTTGGAGGCGTTCTGACTTTGTATTCCTCTACTTTTAGTCAAAAAATAAATAGAACAAAGCTTTCAAACTTACTGTTTTTTGCTGAGTTGAAGACCTTGCTTCAGTTTCCTGTGAAGACCAGTTTCCTTCTCAGTTTTACCTGTAAAGTTATATCTGGTACTTAGCTTTTGTTTGACTGTGCCTCTTCAAAAAAAGGCATCATGCTTTCGTTTTATGTGACGCTACTAAAAATACATCCTGAGAGTCCAGGAGCTCTTTTACTCAGGGTCAGAGATGGAGGTATCAAACTTCTGCGTCCTTTTTTAAGCAACAGGAGCCTTGGCGCGTGTAGCCTGTGAAGCCAGTCTGCTGCTTTCTTTCAGTCATAAACCTGCAGTCAGTGCATAGAGAAGAAACCTGCAAAGCTATTGTGCTTCTGTATTCTTTTAATTTCACAATGCTGTGGTTTTCAACCATCTCTGTTTGGACAGAGGAGTTTTCTGTATCTAGTAACCAAAAGCATTTTCTTCGTGAAGTTCCTACTTGAGTAATTCCTTTTTTCCCCGTTCTTTCTTCCCTTTCCTGTTACTGTTTGCTGTGGGCTTTTTTCATTCCCTTACATGGTAGTATGTAGATTTTTCCTGTGGTGGATAGTTGCAGAAAAATGGATTTCACCTTCTGCGACCTGACACCAGGCAGAAATTCAGCTGGGAAGACGATAGGAAAGAGCTGTGTAAGCTCAGCAGAGGAGTCCTGAGTCTTTCCATTATTAACAATTAAAGATGATTCCATGATAAATTAGGTAATGGATTAACTTATTAAAGAAAAGAGAAACAAAGGTAAACAAAGAGAAGGATCCTGCCTTGCAAGAATTTGGATTTTTGGGATTACGTGCTGCCTGTGTGTCTGGAAAAAACCCTATCTCCTCTGGTTTTAGTGTTAATTTAGTTAGTATAGGGATAAGGTATGTTATGTGCCAGATAACGTTATCTTTTGTCATTGAATTGAATCTTTGCAAGGAGCTGTTGTTTACTGGGAGGGTGGATTAAGAAATAAAAGCATCTCGAAGCATAATATTTAATCCTGCCCAGCAACACTTTGCAGCTTTTTCTCTAAAACTTGCTTTTAGTGAGACCGGCTTCTTCCCACCTCCTGCACCCTGCCCTAATCAATTACCATCTCATGGCTACTAGTGTTGTTTGAGTAAAGAATGAACAAGGACATGCTTTTCTTATCTTCTGCTTTTTTTTCTCCTGGTTTTCTTCCTAAGGTGTGATTTTTTTAAATTTTTTTTTTTATTTTTTTTAGGGCAGTGTAATTAATCCGTATCATTTTCTGCTGTTTTGAGTCATACAGTATTACCTTTCAGTTTAAAGTGTAATTTAGGTTGAAATACAGAATAATTTGGGTTTGAACTGTGGCTTAGAGATGATCCCCCACAAACTGGGAATATTTGCGCTCTATGCCTTTTGAAGCCATCACACAAAAAATGGCACATGCACAAGGAGCGTGAAGCCACAATACGCTCCGTTTGTTCACCTCTGGTGGTTAAAAGTAAAGAATCCATCTTAATATGGTTGGTGTTCCTCCTGCAATTTGGGAAAACGCACCTCAGGAAGGTTGCATTGTGCTAAAAATTGTTCACAAGAGAGACGAATCAGAACTGCAGAAGGAATGAGCTTCCTGCTGGCAATACAACGAACAGAAATGCAGCGATTTGTGGAAAGCAGATCGATGCTTTTATCTTGGTGGTGAGGTTTTTTTTTTGTTTTGTTTTCTTTTGAAAGTGGTGTAAGTTCCCAAGCGCACTGTGAAAGCAATCCATCTGAAGTCGGAACGAGTCACCTGCAGTGTTGAAATCCCAGAAACGTGGGCCTTGGTTCTGCAGTATGAAACTGCAGGTAGGATGGTTACCTGAACCTGAGTGGCTTTGCAGTATTTGGTGATTAAGATAAAACCTTGTTTTAGAGATTGAAGAGTGTTTGGTTTGGTTTTTTTTTTCCAAAAAAGGGAGGAATGACCAGATTTACATTTGTTGTTCTGTGACTTTGAAGTTCTGAAACTTTTTCACTGAGGTTTGACTTCTGGTATTGTCTGCATGTGTGTATTTCTTGAATGGCCATTGTGCAAAAGAGTGTATTTTGTAGGTGGAGAATTGCACAGCTTTTAATAGTGGGCAGAATTTAAAAACTCAGCTCCCCTTTATGTGATGATGGCGAGGAAGATACCTCCAGGATGCTGGTAGTTTATCTTCCTTGCTTGGAAACCATGATTGAGTGCACTAGAAATGCCAGAAACAGGTGGATATGGCTTCTGCAGCAATTAGGTGGCTTCTTTGCCACCTTCTATTAATGATAAAGGGTTGCACATATCAACAAGGTGAAACTGATTCCTCCATTGCCTGCAGCATGTCATTTCAGGGTTTCAGGTCAGTTGAGAAATACCAGAATTCACGTTGAAGCAAGCATAGCCTGATCACCTTTTGTGCCTATCCTTGTTAAGCTGCAGTCCTTAATTATGTAGCTGTGGTTTTTTGGTCTGTTGCTTTTCCCCTAGAGAAATAAGTGAATGCTTTTTGCCCTGTATGCTGGGTAGTGGATCTGGGTTGGGCAACGTTAAACCTTGTCTCTAGGGCAATTGTTTCCTTTCAGTAAGTTTGTAGATGTACTGCAAATAAACCAGAAGACTGAAATAATTTTCCTCTTCCTTGATTAAGGCATCTGAATAATGGCTGTGTATAGCTATCTCATCCTTCTTCTTTGTGGTTGATACGATCTTTGTTGGAAGCCAAGGAGAACTTTTCATAGGTCAACACTAGTGGTATTTCTTGGTATTTGTGATGGCTTTTTTTCCATATGCATACTTGTACCTACTTGATAGTGCAGACATCTTTGGACACATAACTTGCTGTATAACATAAAAAGAAGTGAAGTTCTTGGGCATCTCAGATCCAGCATCCGAGGCTGGTAAATGATTCCATCCTTAACCATATGCTTTTTAGTATCTTATCTGTTAAGAGGAATATTAACCATTCTACTTCAGTGGGATGTATGTAGTATTTTAAGGTTTCAGCAGTATTAATCTGACGTGTTCTGCTGTCAGGAAATTGGTTTCCTCTTGCACAATATTCAGTATTGTTCTGTTCTTCCTTTAGTATAAGGGGAATGATCAGTAAGAACAAACAAATGAAACATTGAGTAGTGACCTGGTAAGTGTGAATCTGGTAAAGATTCTACAGGGGAGAAAGGAGTAAAAGTCACGCAGTTAAACCATCATAAGGTACTTTAGCCCTCATTTCTGAACTGCATGAAGTAAACAGAATTAATTGTGTGTGGTTTCCTAGTTGTTAAAAATAATAATTGCACTGACGGGTTTGGAACCTTCTCGCTAAGCAGGCCTCTGCTATTTGAGCTTGTCGTATCTAATAATACTCTGTCATGCTTTACAGGATTGGCCCCGGACAGTATGATCCATGTGTGTGAAGGGGTTTTGTGAGTATCTTCATGCTGTGGGGGACCAAGCTGTAGAGGAAGGCATGCTTTGACAGCACAAGCCCCTTTTGCAGTCTTTTCTTGTCACCAGCAGTGTACCTTTTACTTTCTGCCTGCTCAAGTGTTTTATCCAAATCCTATTCTAATTTAATCGGTTCAGATCTTCATTGAGAAGTTTCCAAGTCAGTCTGAATTTATACCCTTTCAGTGCCTAATCTGATGCCTTTCTCTTCTGCCATTTGGCAGCACTCCCTCTGTCAGCTTTCCCGGTTCTGCTGCTCTTTGTGTGTTCTCCTTGTTATCCGTGCTCTATGCTTGTTAACTCATTTTCCTCTAGTGTTTGCAGTCTCTATTTTGGGGTACTTCGGCCCTAGTGTATTGTGTATCTGGAAATGAAAGGTAGACCCTGTTCAGTTCCAGGCTGGTTCGAGTGCAGGAGAGATTCCAAGAACCTAAATTTGTGCTGTTCGCTAGAAATTATGTATTCCTCTCTTGGAATGAATATTGACAAGGCCAATAAAATGTACATCCTAGATGCACAGGTCAGAATTCCAATCCCAGTCTCAAAGCAACACTAGTGCTTAGCCTTTCCAGAGGAAATATTTCAAGTTTTGGATTTGTTTTTTCTATGATAACTTTCAAAAAAAATCCAAAACCTTGAAGAATTTGCTTAAGCAGCTTGTTTGAAATAACTGTGCTGAAGATCTTAGCGTATAACTTTTCAGCCGTTTGCTCAAGAAGCAGCAACTAAGCAGATTTGGAAATAGGATGTTATAATGGGAAGTGACAGACAGTTGTAATAACAGAGTACTGGCTTTTCTTTTAACAAGAGATCGTTGTCTTTTGGGATAAATGACATACTAAATTGTAAAAATGAGGTGAGTCACAATGCCTTTTACTTGTTATTACTTGGGTTTCTGTTTTCAATAGGATGGTTATATTTTTCCAGTTTGACTTAATCTGGCTGTCTGCTTACATTCTCCTCCCCCGTACCATCTGCTGTTTAACCGTGAGGTGTTATACCCATCCTTACATTAAGCCTCTGGTAGGTCTGCTGTACTCTGTGTTGCTCATGTCTGGCTTGTCAAGTAAGGTCTGACAAATTGTTGATTTTTGGGAATTACTCCCACAAAATAGTGTAGCATGCTAATTTGGAAGCTTAGCTGCTACCCTCAGGACATCGTTACTGCAGCAAATAGCCTCAGTAGTTTAAGCTGTGAAGTCTGTAGCTGCCTCCTGTTTATTGCTCTTCTCCCTCTTGGGATCTACTAACCTACAGCCATCAATGTAATGAAGTGCATGCCCTTGCTTTAGTTGAGATCTGAAAAAATTAGCTTAAGGTATCTTATAGTTTAAACAGAACATCTAATTCTGCTCTGAAGTGAATCTGTTCAGTATGTCTGCTGTAGGTTAACCCACAGGAGAGGCAGAGGACAGCTGCCTGTGCTAGTTTAAAGCTTTTAGGCTAGTTCAGCAGGGGCTTTCTTTGTAGGACTCAAATGGCACAGAGAATCTTACTGGAGCTACAGCCCCCTGTAGCAGAGTCTCTTGCTATGGACCTTGGAAGAGGTACATACCCTTTAGTATGCAACATCTTAACATTTTGGGAGAAAACTTAATGTGTATTTGCCTGTAGAACATACCTGCTGTGTGCCTGTATAGATGAAGTTGCTCAGTGCATCACTGGGGAAAACTCTATTAAAATATCAGATGCAACCTGCCTAGCTCTGCATATCAGTAGCATTTTGAAATGTTTTTTTTTTTTTTTTCCCTGCAGACATACCTTTCTTGAAGTTGCATATGGCTTAATTAGTCCTGATATTACTGTACCTGAAATGATAACTGATTTATAAGACAACAAATAACTCTGAACCCAAACTGAGGGAGCAGTGGAAACAAACGGTGTGCTGCATTAGAATTCTGTAGCTGCAGTCTTGCGTAGTTTGGATTTTTTTAACTGTCTTGTCCCTAAGTATTTTACCATTTAATTGTGGTGATAGAGATGTATGAAGAAAATTCTGAATAACTTCAAGTGATGTTAGTTTTCCTGGTGCTGTGGCCGTTTTACTCTCTATTTTAGATTATAGAGCCAGCAGTTGTTCTCTGGAAAACTCTGAGGTTATTTTCCTTTTGTAATGTAGAAAGACAAGTATTGAAGGGTATGTTCTCCTGTACCGACACAAGATTTATGTGTAACAAACTTAAATAGCTTTTAAATGAAATTATACACCTGCTTCCTTTAATGCATTTGTGTAGCTATTTTCTTTGGAACTGTAGGAGGAAATAAATGGTTGCAGATAAACAGTGAAGCTCTTGACTTCAAAGAGCTTCCTTCAAAAGCAGAATAACTTCACTTTCCTTTCTCAAATGAATAAAACTGAAATGTAACTTACCTTGTTTTGGTCCTTGCCCATGTGTATAAATCTGTGGGAATTTTTCATCATGGGTCTTTTATAGGAATTTTATAGGAAACAGATTTTTCTCTGTTGCATATCCTTACTGTGTTGTATTTTTTTTAATAAAAAGCTCTCTGAAGGTAAGTTCCCTTGTTGAGAATAGACTATAGAGCTGAAGTGTTCTACACTAACACTGTAGGACAGCATCTTTTCTTCAGTGAGTCCTTACCTAGAGTATTCCGAAAATAGACTAGACAGCATCTGTTCTCACATTTTTCTTAACTGGGATGTTACTTAAGGAATCTAATTAAAACATAATAGTTCTTACTGACAGAGGCTGTTAAATCAGGATGCATGTGGATATCTGTTCTTCAGATAAGCTTATGCATACACAAAGATCAACTGTTTGTAAGCTTTGGACACCCATTTGTTTTCATTATCCTTCATCTCTGAAATACTCAGTGCTCCTGAACATGTTTTTAGATTTCAGTGGCAGACAGTTTCTTTTGCAACTCTGACTTGTAAGGACCCCTTTCTGCCTACCCACCCACATTCTTGGAGTGCACTGTGTGTATATTTCTGCAGTCTTCATAAGTATATATTTAGTGTTTTCAAAAACTAAACTTTTTTTTTCCTTTGGTCTGTTACCAGAACTTTTTATTAAGGTGTGCTATTCTAATGTTATGCTCCGTAATACATTGCATACATCAGTCTCGGAACACAATTTCTAAGATTGGTACCAGTTCAGCTCTACTTCACAGCTTCTACTTTTTGTTGAGAGAAGCATTTTCTGAGTTCACGATAAGCAAATTATTTTATTGTTCTTGGCAAGCCAGACCTGGTATGAATTAGATATGACTACAAGGCCTGTGTTTTATATAAAAATGCTCTCTCTAGGTCAGGATGTGATCTGATTTCCTTTTGCTTTAATCAGGGTGTGTTATTAAATGTTAAATCTTCAAAAAGAGTATGTGTTAGAAAAGGAAAACACAAACATTATTTTCATGCGGCATAAAATTGTAACTGTAAGCCTGCAATTAACTCTTAACAAACTTGTTCTAGATTTGAGGGAGCTCGTGTTCCTCATACAAAACTGTGTACAAATGCTCATTTTTTAAAAAGGTGAAGCTTTACATTACTGGAGCATCTGACATCTAGACCATCAAGTTAAAAACTTTCCTTCTAGCCAGTTATAGAATCACGAAGGTTGGAAAAGGCCTCTGAGATCATCCAGTCCAGTTGTCCACCTACCACCAATATTTCCCCACTAAGCCATGTCCCCCAGTACAACACCTGAATGTTTTTTGAACCCTTCCAGGGACAATGACTCCACCATCTCCCTAGGCAGCCCATTCCACCTTCTGACCACTCTTTTGGAGAAGAAATTTTTCCTGGTGTCCAACCTGAATCTCCTCTGAAGCAACTTGAGGCCATTCCCTCTAGTCTTATCACTAGTTACATGGGAGAAGAGGCCGATCCGCACCTCACCACAACCTCCTCTCAGGCAGCTGTAGAGAGCAATAAGGTCTCCCCTGAGCCTTGTCTTCTCCAGGCCGAAGAATCCCAGTTCCTTCATTTGCTCCCCACAAGACTTGTGCTCCAGAGCCCTCACAGCTTCATCGCCCGTCTCTGAACATGCCCCAGGCCTTTAATGTGTTTCTTGTAGTGAGGGACCCAAAACTGAACACAGTACTCAAGGTGTGGCCCCACCAGTGCTGACTACAGGGGGATGATCACCTCCCTGTTCCTGCTGGCAAAGCTATTTCTGATACAAGCCAGGATGCCATTGGCTTTCATGGCCACCTGGGCACGCTGCTGACTCATGTTCAGCTGAGCATCAGCCAACACCCCCTGGTCTCTTTCTACTACACAGTCTTCCAGCCATTCTACCCTGATCCTGTAGCGTTACCTGGGGTTGTTGTGGCCAAAGTGCATGACCTTACACTTGATCTTGTAGAACTTCATCCCATTGGTCTCAGCCCAGTGATTCAGCTTGTCCAGATTCCTTTGTAGGGCTTCCTACCCTGATAGGATAGCTAAGTGCAGTTTGTAGTTAGTTAATGTATTTCTGAGGCATGCAAAATAATGAGGAAATAGAAGATTTAGAGCAAAGCTAATAATTTTGGATAATTGGACTGCTATTACAATATTAGGTATTTTTCTTTAGTTCAGTGACTTTGATTTAAAAAAAAAATAAAAAATAAAAAAAACAGTTCTCGCTTTGGGCTATTTCAGATATTCATGTAACCAGAGGAAGTTGTGGGGACAGCAGGGAGTTATTTCACCCTGTGCTGTAAAGGAACACAAAGGGAACTTGCCTGCGTGCTGAAGCGTGGTCACGGGTGTGCCTGTGCTTAGCTGGGTAATGAGTGCTGTCATAATGTTCTTAATAATGTGAAGAGTACCAGAATACCCCTACTGTATCCTGGTGTGTGTGTGTGTGTGTGTGCGCGCATGTATGTGCGCGCGCAGCCAGTCTATCGTGTGCGTGACAAGAAGGTGGATTTCCCTTCCACCTTTCAAACAAAGGCAGGAGGAATGCTCTAGCTGAGCAGGCTCTTTCCCTTCCGACCCCTGCAGGTGTCTGTGAAAGCTTGGAAGTCTGGGATGGAATCGCTCTAACAAGTGTCAGCTTCAGCTGAAGCCATCCAGCCTGCTCTGGGGGGATTTCACCACCAGTCTAGTGATGCTTGACTAAAGAGGAAAATACTATTTCAGCATGCTGAAAGACTTGTAAGTAGCACAAAAGCCATACCTGGGCTGGACACAGTTTTATTTTTCTCCTTGTGGGCTACTTCTGGTTGTCATGAGGAAAAGTAGGTTAGTCCAAAGTTGAAATTCAAGTGATCACACTGTGATGTAGTTGGGGTTCTGGCCTGGCTCTGTTCTTCCTCTGTATTGTACTGTGCAATTAGCTGTCAATGTCCTGTGACATCCTGTGTTGAAATAACCTGGCTTCTGACTGCTGTTACCATTTTTGCTTTTTCTTTATGTGGAAAGGCTTTTTCTATATTTGGTATCTCTGCTTTTTGTCTTTCCTCCTTCTCTTATTTAAGAGACAGAGAGGTTGGAATAAATGGTCCTCAGGGAAGAGAGGATTTTGTGATAGCACTGGGAAGTAATTTCAGAACTTGAAGTTAATGTTTGTTGCTGTTGTCATTCATTCCTGAATCGACTGGTTAGTCATTGGGAAACAGAAATTAGTAGAAGAATGAGATGAAGATATTGGGGAACAGTCATTACAGCGTGAAGGGCAAAAAAAAGCAAGTAGAGGAATGGAGCCTTGTATGTCTAAGAGAGGACCCAGAAGATGGGAACTTCTGGCCTCTTCTTGAAGAGTTCAGCTATCCTTTGGGCTTAGGGGAAAAACAGATTTTGCCAGAAGTCTTGGATAGCTTGAAATTGAGATAGGAGTGACAGTAAAAACTGCACATTTTGCTTATGCAGAAGTGAAAACCCTTGCTTTCCTCCCAGAACTAGTTGTAGAAAGGCTATATCATAGGAGTAATATTGGTCTTGCCAATCATGCCCCCTTTTCACCTTTCCTTTTTAATTTAAGCTCCCGAGAACTCAACTGATGCCTGAGTTTAGTAGGTTTGTTTCTTTCCAGTGAATGTAGCAGTATTAAGATGTTCTGTAGGCAGAGTTACATCTTTTCCTGCTTTTGCAACCCTTGTTGTCTTAATTCTGTTTTATATTGAACAGATGCAGCTTTATGATTTAAACAGAATAATTTAACTCAGGAAGATCAAAATCTGCTTTATTCTTTTGATGGAACTGTCTTTGTAGCAAGAAGTGATAGTAAAATTTTCTTGAACTAAAATAAACCAAAAACTTGTTAATCTATATGTAAAAGAAAAAAAAATACCATAGTATCTTGGCTGCAGTTGTAAAGCCTCCTTTGTGATTTAGATCACTGTGATAGGGAATGGCAGTGCTTGGTGCTGCTGCCATTTAGGTGTCTGTTATTGCTGTCTATTGGGTTCCTCAGTCATTGAAGTCCTTGGCTGGTACAGTCTGTATGCAGAGCACAGTGCTACCTGAGTTTTGTTCTGTTACTCGCGAGTTCCTTCAATAACATTTACATTCTTAAATAACATTTATTTGTATGTTAGAATATTATGAACAGTAAATATGGATTCATCAAATATTTCAAAGGATAAAAATAATTATTCTAGCTGCTGATATGGAAATAGATTTGATTCTTGATGCTGCATTATGATCAGATTAATCATGCTTATTCTCCTTGTGATGTGAGGAGAGCAGCCTCAACATCTTAGGCTTTTTATTGTGATACTTCATTTAAATATAATACATTCAAATGACATGAAGGCTTTTGGAGCAGTAACTTGTGAAGAGCCAAGTCTTAATGTCTTAACCTGTTAGGCAATGGTGAGACTTTATCCAGGGGAAAGCTGACTACATTTGGAACAAATAGTGGAAGTTCTAGAGGAATGTAAATGCAGCATCAACTGCAAGTCTATAAAACAGAGGCCTAGAGCTGTTTCAAATACAGCCTGCTGTGTGGCTGAGCTGGGGAGTAAATGAGGGCTCACTGTGTTTTGGCACCGAGGCTCATTTGGCAGCCCACCTGTCTTCTCTTATCTTGGCTAATGTTCTCTCAGTCTGTGTGCTTACATAGGGACCGCTTAAATTTCATTTGTTCGGTATCTACCTGAAACTGTGATACAGCAGAAACTCAAAGATATTTGTCCTGTGCCATAGCAAAGGAAGAAACTCTCATTTGTTTTCTACTGCTCTGGTACAATCTATTAAAATGATCATACAACAGATCAAATTGTCTAAGTTTCTATCATTTAAAATAAAAAAAGTTCTTCTTGTGTAAGACCAAAAAACTGAATCGTGTTTCTTTTCAAGGTTTATTATTTCAGTCTGATTCATTTCCTGTTTTTCTGCTAATGTACTGACAAAAGCAGAAACAAGTATCCTTCAACTGTTTGTCTGTAAACCTAGGAAATATGTAATTCACTGTATGACAAGTGATTGTGTATGGCTGTAAGTGGTGCGGAGGTTGATGCAGTTCTTCCCTGTTGGTCCCTGGTCATGTGTTTCCTTCCCTGGCTGCCCCAAGGTTCCAGTGTCTATAGGTGGCAGTTCTGCTCAGATATGGGTGAGGGGGGGAGTAAGTTGCAAGTCATGATGGCTTGTTTTTTTTGTTTTTTTTTTAATTATGTAGGAACAAGGAGTTAGTAAGATTGGAATAAAATTAAATTACTCCTTCAAAGTCAGTGTTTTTTTCAAGCCGTATTTCATTAGACTTCTGGGCTCATTACCATAGAAGCTGTTGAGGTTTCACAGCAGTGAGATTTGATATTTATATGAATAATAATACAGAAGGTTAATGATCAGAAGATGCTAGATCATACTGGCAGGGAGGTTAGCTTAGTTTTGTGCTTGAAAGTAGTCTTACGGGAGTTTAGGCTTATGGCATGGGCACAATGGGGGATTTCCTGCACCCTTCATCTCCACTGAGGAGCCCGGTGTGCTCTGCAGACGCTGTCCTGGTGGAATCCAGTGTTCTGTGTAGTGTGATGGGAGTCAGGACAGCAGATGGGTATTCAAATGACAGTGGACTTTTTTCATGGTTACTGATACCTGGTATGTATTAAAATTCTGTTAAAAGATTTGTAATGCTTGAATTAAATAGATTTTTTTAAAAAATGCAATATATATTAAAGATATAGTGAAAGAGTATATCATACATGAAAGCTAAATCCCATTCCTTCCAAGAAAATGCCTGGGAAAGATAAAGACACTTTAGACAGAGTATTTTTCATGATGCTGTAGTTTATGTTCTAATTCACAAATTCATGAATTAGCAGACAGATGGAAGTTTGCAGTTTCTTTTAGAAAACATAATCAAATGAAGTAATTGCTGAAATGGCTTTTTAATTAAATTTGGGATTACAGCAGTCTAGTATTTAAACCTTTTTCAAACTTGTATTAGTTGGATAATGTAGAAGGCTTTGTCATGTATGTGGTTTCCTTTCTTGGTTAAAGAAGACTACTTCTCCAAGGAGAAGCAAAAGCAAGGCCTTCACTCTTCTAAATACTTTCCATAGTGAACATTTCTGTGTAGGTAGGGTTATATCAGATGCTTAACTGAAGATAACTTCTGTCCAGAAGTATCTGCAGTTTTCTGTTACATTCTATGAAGCTGGTACTGAAGTGTTAGGTACTTCAGAATTGCCCTTGCACTTTGTCATCAACTATTTGTCTTCCTCGATGTGTGGCTTCTCAAAGGGTGGGATAGGCGTGCTCTCGGATGGCTTGGAATACCCCTCTTCCTCCCCCCCCAGGCTGCCAGACCTTGGCCTTCTGCTGAGCAAAGGAAAACATCAGAGTTCTCTCTTCAGCAATGTCAGATGCATGAAAAACATTATATTGAAAAATTAGCAGTTGATTAATAAATAAAAGCATAATACTTTTGTATTATTAGTATTATTACATATATATATTTAGTATTATTACATAAAGTACTGGTGTGGTATGTGGGTATTTGAAAGAGACTATGGGGATAAGTTTGAGGAAGGAAAAAACATGCTTTATTTCTGCTCCAAACAGTAATGGGATTTATAAATGTTTTTAAAGATGGCCATGGTGATGAGAGAGAGAACTGGTGTGCTGCATATCTAGAGTTCAGGCAGTTGAGAACACATTGAAAACTTGCTGTGGGTTTAAGGTGAGAGGTGATGGCCTCAAGTTGTGCCAGGAAAAAGTCAGATTGGATATTAGGAAGAGTTTATTCTCATAAAAGGTGGCCAAGTACTGGGATGTGCTGCCCAGGGATGTGGTGGAGTCACCATCTCTGGAGGTGTTCAAGAGACATGTAGGTGTGGCACTGAGGGATGTGGTTTTGTGGGTGTGGTGGTGATGGTTTGACAGTTGGACTAGATTATCGTAGTGATCTTTTCCAACCTTAATGATTATATGGTTCTAATGCTCAGTGCTTAGAGGAAGAGGCTGGCAGTGGGTATGACCTCCAGACTAACTGAGATATGGTATGGTCCCCTCTGCCTCTGTGGGAGTTGAGCAAGGCACGGTACATCAGCCCCAGTCTGCATAGGAGGTGTGATGTTCTGTTCTCTTAATGCTTTGTGTTCTGTAAACTGCACAGGGAAAACCATACCTACATGTGTGCAAAGTGCATACCGTAATGGAAGTTGTCTTGGTAGGTTGTCTTTTTGACTAGGGCTGCTGCCATGAGATAAGCAACAAAGAGTTCGTCTTTTTAGGAGGTTATAGCTCTGTGTATACAATATTTGTGACTATCAGTATTTCCTGTGATGAAGTTTGGTTAATATTTCACTTTGCAAGGGCAGGCTTTCAGATTTTTTTATTTGATTTCAGTGAAAAAATAATTTATCTGAAATCTTTTTTTTGTGGCTCAACCTGGATACAAACAAAAAAAGTAAGTGCCCAAATGTTGTTTCTGAGGTTCTTAATGCTTAAGAATATAATCCCTTGCAGCTGCTCTGCTGAAGTGATACAGTCTGTGTTCTGGAGCAGACGTGGCTATCTCTTTCTAAAAAGAAGCCTCTGTCTTAATTCCATCAGCAGATTTTTAGGAAATTGTTTTGAGCATTTTCTTTTGAGTGGTTGGTATGGCACCTAAATTTCTAAATGTCTCACGTACAACTGGCCTTTTTCAACAGAAGAAAATGGACTGGAGGGAAGATTTGCTCACAGGTATTGTCTTTAAACCCTGCTAAGTTGTCCTGACCAACATCTGGACCAGCCCAGCCTTGTGTGGGTTTGGTTGCTGGAGGAGGAGGGCTGGCAAGGCTCAGTGAGGCTTAGCCCTGGATAGCCCTCTAAGCTACCAGCTGGTGCTGGTTTCTGTGGGAGCATGGATTTATGTCATGGTTCCCTGTGTTCTCTTCCCCATGGCCCCTAGTATGAGCAATGCTGCAGCATACTGTAGTCCTTTTCAGGGAAGATATTCTTAGAGATTTGTTTTTGTCTTTAGAAACTCATTGGCCAGTATTAATCAAATGTGATATGGGGATGGAAGTCTCAAAGAGAAGCTAATTCTAGCTAATGCCAGTTAAGTCTTCTTTTTTAGTGTTTGCGCATTACTAAATTGTATAAAATGAATATAAGAGAACATTTTTATGCTCTAGCCACAGAAAAAGGTATTGCTGACTTTTAAATATTTATAGAAAACAGCTCCCTTTTTTGAAGATTGCTGGGGATAAACTTAAGGTAGAAAATGGTAGGACGAGAAGTCTGTGGTAGCCTCACTTGTAGAGTGTATACATGGTGTTTTGGGCAAGGCCCCTGTAGTCTTCTGAGTGTTTGTTTTTCTTTGTACCTGTCTCTAGACATTAAGGAGCAGTTTTGCAAATAGCTACTACTGCCAGTGCTTAGCAGAATCTTTGATTGTATATTGTTCAATGAGGACACAAAGCAGCCCTACAGCTTGAGCATCCTGCAGTGTCTTTTTTCAGATGGCAATTTTGGCCTTAGTATCTGTTTCTCGGTTTGCAAATTAGGAGAAATAGTTTTCTGTTGCAAAAATTACTATGAAGATTTCACAAGAGCGCTCCAAAGACTTTGTTTTAATATTTTTAAAGCCATTAGTTAGGTTAAAAATATCTTACAGACTTGTATGGTATTTGTGAATTCAGTGTTGTATAACGTTGTTGTAAACCAAAAAGACGTACAACATGTAAGGTATGGGGCCTCATTTGTTAAGAAGATGAAGAATGAGGCATCCATGGAGTGAGGCCAGCTCCAGAAAGATCAGTCTGCCTGTGCGATCCTTTGGGCAGCTCAGCAGCCAGACCCAGAAGTTAGGACACTTCTGTCAGCCTTGGTGCCCTTCTCCCTAAGGTCTGGCAGATGGCTGTTAGAGCACTGAATACATCCTAACAATGGTGGTCTTCCAGCCTCTCCTACCAGAGTTGGTGCACATGGTTTTGTGACTGTACCATGTCCTTGCAGGAAGCAGCCAGCTGCTGGTGTAGGAAGCAGCTGGCCTCAATTAGTGCACACATCTGCCTCAAGCAGTCCTGGCAGTGGGGATGACCCAGAAGTGGAGCAAGCATCGGATACTCGTCTCCAGCCTTTATACGAGCCGAGATTGGTCCAGCGCTTGTATTGTGCTGCAGTGCATCTGTGACACAACCAGTGGATGGACAAGGGATGGTGGATATTATGTTTATGGATCACTTTCATTGCTCTACCTTGAATTTTTGAGTACTCACGTGTGTGATGTTGAGCATCTCCTTAACAATTTTGTGCAGCTTTGTGTGCACATCTTCGCAGTGTGTGAGATGGCACTGTGTCAGAAGCAGGTAATGTATTTGTAAGGACGAGGGCATTCTGGAGGGTAGAAAAACTTTAAGATTCTTTCTTACATCACTTGTGATGTGATAATGATGGCCTTCCTGTGCTGCCACATAGGGCATGGCTGTGTCAGGCTCTTCTGTAGCACAGTTAAACACCTTATGGGAAATAATGGAATCTGAATGGAAAAGGTTTCCTCTTGATGTTCTAGGATAGATATACTAGACAAATTAAAGCAAATTGGAAAAGCTGCTGGTAAGGCAGGAGGATAAGGTGGGAGGTATAGGTGTTGTGCTGCTGAAAAACAGACTTGATCCACAGTTGTGCATTAATTTACTTCTTTGTTATTGAGCCAGGTGTGAGGAAGAAGTAGAAAATGCTGCTTAAGTCTCTCAGCCTGGTCTAAAATAATTGCATATATAATGGAGAAAAAGGCAACTTTTAAAAACTTTCACATTTTTTTTTCCTACTGTCTTGAGAATAATTGGTCCCATTTCCTCCTCCCGGTCATTTGTGTGCTGCAGTATCATTGGTGAGGTGAGATGGGTGAGTAAACAGTATTTCAACCAATGTGCCTGTTATGCAGAATTACGACTTCACTGGTAGTGTATCTTTCACTCCGCCCATTTCATATTTCTTCTTTCTTTTCTTTCTGCCCTCCTATGTGTCAGCAGCAGAGCTCTCATGGATTGTGTTTCTGGAGGTGAGTAGGTGACTCTTGGAGGGTGTTAAATGGGAGGGAGCCAGATTGTATCCAGGCAGTTAAATCTTAGAAACTTGCTGGTTGTTGCTGGCACGTGTTTCTGTTCTGTTGAAAAGCCACAAACAGAGCTGAAGCAGCTGTAAGCTCTAATGGGGAAGTGTGGGCAGATACAAACTACTCCGATTACATGAAAGCGTATACTTAAACAGTCATATCTTTCTGAATGTAGCTGCTATCTTCTTAGCATGGAACGTCAGCCTGACCAGTTATGTAAAAAGGCTTCGCTCTGTGTATGTTTCAGTTTGAGTTAAAGCTTACTTAGTATGAGTAAATAATGGGAGTCCTGTGATGTGAGACAGAACAGTTCTTTTTGGAGGTGGTCTTGTGACTGATAGCGGAGTTGGTTTGTAACATCATTATTCTAGTTTGTGTGTCTTTTATTATTCATATTCTCCACCTATTTTAATACTTTTGAATTTGTCTTGGCTTTGTGCATGCTTAAATTCCATTGCACAGCTCTCACAGTAATACTGCTGTGGTAGCTATGAGGTGATCTGCCAGAGGATTCTTCAGGCCAAAAGTTTGCAGCAGAGCCAATCTATTGCTGTGTGCAATTCTAAATGGTAAGGAATCATTTATCTCCCTTCAGTTCCGTGTTTAAACACTTTCAGTCAGCAGACCTGAAACTTCTAAATAAGTATTAGGTCATAAGAATTAGTACTTTAATAACTTACGTTGCATTATGATTAGAATATCTCACTTCTAAACTGTTAGAACTTTTGTGCATTTTGTAGGCCTCATTTCTTAGGTGAGATTACTGAGTTTCAGACTCGCTGAAAAATGAATTAATCCTTGCTTTGTACAGTGGAAACAGATGTGCAAGTGGAGTTTTTGCAGAGGACTTCCAGTTTTCAGTAACAGCAACCGTGTTATTCTCTGTACTGGCGCAGTTACAGCACATGATTCATTTTGGTCTCATGCTGTAGCAAGGAAACCGCATGCATCTCGCAGCGTAGCGAGGTTAGAGAAGCACGTTTTAGGCTGAATGCAGAACAGCTATCAAGGATACTTACTCATTCCATGGAAGTCTCCTCCTGCATTTCAGAGCAGGCCTGGGGAAAATGAATCTCTTGCACAGATGTTTCACCTTTGCTGGAGGCAGCTCTGTGCTGCCTGAAGAATCAAGCTGATGGTAATACTCCATTCTTGAAACTCGGTTCATTTGTATAATTTGTTTTCTCTGGCTGTTTCCCTGCTGTCCACCTCCAAAATTTACACCACATTTGTTGAATTTGTTTCAACAGACAGTGGGAAGGGCTGGCTTGGGATCAGAGCCTGAGTTCATACCTGTGCAGAACTCCTTGCAGCTGAGGGGAAGGGCTCCTGCTGCGCTAACTGGAATTTGTTAAAAACCTCTGGCATAGTTTCCCAGTGCACTGGTCTTTTTGGTCATTGATCTGGTCTTGCTGGGAGATGGTGAACACAATCACAGGTTTGTCCAGATCACAGTCCACCGTGTTGGAATTGGAGGCTCTTAGAGAACTCCTGATAACGGTGGGTGCTGTTTGATAATGTCACTGGGTTATCTGGAAGTTAAACTTTGCCCATTGTGAATGTGAAACTTGAAGCTCTTTGGGTTTGGTTTTCATTTGAATGTCTACATTCTCTCTGGTTTGTCTGGTTTCTCTGTTAGGCGCTCATTTTTCTCCCAGGAGCTGTGAAGTGAAATGTTGCTATCCTTGAATGTTGCTTGCGTGCAGGTTTGTAAAAATCGCATTTTAAATCTGTGTCGGCTGTTGCAGCCTTCTGTTGGGATTTCCCAGGTTGATGTGGCACCACCTCAGGCAGAAGTGCTGGCAGCAGAGGAAGGGGCTGTTTACTGTAAATGCGTGTGGGCAGCTGGGAGTTGTGTGGGAGGATGACTTGTGAGTCCTTAAGGGGTGGCTGGGTGCCTTTTCACCTATAGACCTGGCATATCAGCTTTTGGTGAGCGTGCCTTGGTGTCTGCACACAGCTCGTTTGGAGCCAGTGCATACCTTTGAAGGAGAAATTAAAAACATTTCTGGTGTTGGACTGGAGCAGGGGTGACCCCTGGTAGCTGTAAAATGCTGAGGGAATAGAGGAGGTGTTTGAGTTCAGATCTGAGATCTTACAGGGTTGCTGTGTGTTCCCCAAGCAGCCAGCACAGAGTGTTCTGTGACCACCATCGGGACAGCAGCATCTGCCAGCTGCTTCAGGAAGCCCTCCCTCCATCATAAGGGAGCTGTGGTGTGTTCCGGCTGTTGGATTTGACTCTCAGAATAATTCAGATATCTGTTTCTTTCTTGAGGCATCTGCTTTGTGTTTGGAGATAGATGAGAAGACAAAGGTTGTCCTGTCCCCCTCCTGCCCAGGGCAGGCTGCATGGCTGGTTGATGGGGTGTGCTGGTGGGGCCTCGCTGTGTCCATGGTTGGTGCGAGGATAGGGATGTGCCACTGCTCTACCACCTTCTCAGCACTTGCCTACACTGCTCTGTCCTCCTCTTGGCTCTGCCTGGTGCGCAGTTTACCTGTATCCTAGCAAATAAATCAGCTGCACTGGGAGGCTCCGTGTGGCCGAGCCTCCGTCTGACAATCAGAATCTGTCCTCCCGCTCTTCCTGCTCTGCTGCATTTGTCTGCAGACGGGAATCTGCGTGAAGTCCCTGTCATGCTGTGTGTGTAACGCCTGCCAGAGCATCTGCTGGCGAGGAAGGGCTGACGTCAGCAGAGCTGGGGCGAGGTTTTGCATTGCGCACATTCAGTCACCTCGTTCGTCGTGGGCGATGGCTTGTTGGAACCGAAGCAGTTTGCAGGGGGGATAAATCAATGTGAGTGCCAGTTGTAGCCTGATCTGCACTCTGTCTTCTGTGTGTAGAAAATGTACCTGTCGACTGAATTTCCCCATTTATTACAGGCATCTCAGGTTATTTTATAAATATTTGTGCCTGACACAGTTGGTGTGCAGGATGCTGCTTTCAGTTACTTAGCTGGGTTTGGTTTTAACAGCTCTCTGGTGTTCAGAGAGAGGATGTTTTTCAGGAGCAAACTAAGTGCGTTGCTTGAGGGTTTCTCCCAATGTTAAAACTAAACTAGAGGTTTTTAAGCAAGAAAAAACATCTGTAATTTGAAATTCACAATGATTAACTTGGAAGTAGGAAGAAGGCGGGGGCTTAAAGGCACTCTGTGGGTTCATGATCTTCCAGAGAAAGCAGTATTTTATTTTCAAGATAAGCAGAGGACTGGCTTTGTTACTGCCGGTTAAACAAGTATATCTGGCATAGAAATAATACCAAAGCCTGTGTGTTAGGTTCAGCGTGAGCTACTTGTTTTGTCTGAGATGTGTCTGGTTGCAGGCAGTTTAGGAGAGCTGTGCGTGAGGCGATCAGAGCAGGACGGGGTGTCAGTGTGACAAACTCCAACTGAGCAGGAGGACTGCAGCTGATATAAAAATAAATAAATAAATAAATAAACAAGAGCTGTTGGAGCTTTTACAAACAGTTTACTTTGTCTTTTCAAGAAAAATTCATCCTGACACATGAGGACTTCAGCTCAAGTTCAGGTTAACTAGCAGTCTTGGCCCGAGGCAGCGTGTTCTGCACTAATTCGGTTCACCAGATCAGTTGTTTCTGTGATCTAGGAAGCTTTTAAATCTGACTTCAGATTTTGTTTTGTTTTTAAGGCTTACTAAATACCATACTGAGTTGAAGACATGAACCAGCATTACTGTTTGAAAACCACAAAGCCTGCCTTTACCTCAGAACCTGAAATAGCACAGTTGGAAGTTATAATTAGCGTTGAAGCCGTTTTCAGTAACGGAGAAAATAAACACAGCAGTTTTTCTAGGAATTGTATTGTGCTTGCTTCATTTTTTTTTTTTTTTTATTACTTGTAATTGTTTGAAATGGGTGCTGTGTCACGCAAAGGGACCTGTCCAGTGATGCTTCCACAACTGCTGGGGAAAAGCTCTTTAGGATGGTGCTGTGTGAAGAGGAAGGTAACAGCCAAGCGGTTGTGCTGACAGAGCTGCTGGAAGGAAGGTGTGAGGCTGCATGTAGGGGGGGGGGAGTTGGGGGTGAACCCCCTCAGAAACATAGAGACAGGAAACTGTCTTTCAGAAGTGGGGCTGGGCCATAGGTATGTAGCTTGCTAATTCTAGGAATCATGGTGTGAACAGAGCAGTGCAGGTATGCCATGACCCACCCTTACTCTCCTTTCCAGCAGAATGTTGCTCACAGAATGTTGCAGCTGCACTCCTCTACCATCGAAGGAAAATTATGAGAGGGTCCTGTACATTTTTTCTGACCTTATATCCTAATATTAAATGTGTTAAGCACAGCCTTTGAGTGTTTTAGTTTAAGCGGCATGATACAATTTCCTGATGCTACAGAAAGCTAGGACTTCTGCTGGTGGCATTAGCTCTGCACGAGCCATGACGTTGTTGGCATGCAGACCTGTGCTGTGTGGGAGTGCTGCAGAGATTCACCATCTCCTTGTTGCTCTCCCTTAATGGTCATTAATGAGGCACTGAGGACCAAGGAGGTTTCACAAGAGCCTTTGAAGCTGAGTGGGTGCCCTTCGACTAACACTTCTAGCTGTTTCAAGCAGTGGAGTTCTGCATAAAGGAAGTCTGCTTAGCCCCGGGTCTGCATTATGGTTACGCTGCTCTGCTGTCAGTGGAAAAATATTTGGAAAAACTCGCATCAGCCAGGCTAAATCCTGCTGCATGCTGACACAGCCTGTTTTTTTGGCATAGTGTGTGATGTTGTAGGTAGTATAACTGTGCTGGCAGAATAGCTTCTCCTGTTGGCACGTACTGTATTTCCAATATAGGTGCAGCATCAGATGTCCTTCTGATGGCCACCATTCAGCTTTTTCTTCCTTTGTGCTTTTGAACTAGCATTTGCACTATTTGTAATGCCTGTGGAGTCTGTAATTCTGGATCATTCCCCTTGTCTTGTTCCATCTGTGCTGATCAGGCTCTATCTTTTCAGTCCAATCTCTTTCTAACTGATTTCATCTCGGTGGGGCTGGAAGAAACCTTTCCATACTTGTCCCCAAAATAACATGGTAAGGTTGAACTTTTTACCTCATCTATTGGTAAGCAGAGGTCTGTGTGTGTTATGGCTGGCTGTTTTGTCTTTGCTGTCCCTCGGTGCTGTTCCCATTTCTCCCTGCATTAGGTTAGGCTGTGCGATAAGTTCCGTGGTACTTCTACCGCTTCCTGACGCCAATGGTTTTTCTGGAGGCAGGGAGTGTTTCCTGTCTGGAAGCTCAAAGCAGTGTTCCTGGCAGGAGGGATTATTTTTGTTTCCCTGGCGAGGACCTTTCCCTGTCTTTGTTTTTGTCTCTCTAAGTTGTTTGTTCTGGTTTGGTCTTGGTCTGTTTTTAAGATGGCACAGTTTAACTAGAGTTGTCACTGGACTAAATCCATCCACACAGGACTTTTGTAGCTAATGTTTGTGTACTGGCTTGGTGAATCCCTATGCCAGGCAGCAGTGGCATTGGGTGCATAGCTCCAGTTTGTGCACTGATTTCACTTCTTGAGTGAAGTGGCTAGCTGTGCTAGTGCAGGGATGCTGTCTGACAGATTGCAGTGTTATGGCATCAACCACAGCAGAGTTAAGAAGTCATAGTTCCTGCCTTTGCTGTGGACCTGCTGTTGCTGGCATGGCTACCATGGGTTGTTCATTCAGGTCTCCAGGTTCTTCATAGAATTGTATCATAGAATGGCTCGGGTTGGAAGGGACCTCGAGGATCATCAAGTTCCAAACCACCTGCAGGGCCACCACCCTCCACATTTAATAGTAGAGTATCCTGTATTTCTGAGTCTCCTGCTGAATTATGTTTATCACAATGAATAATTGCTTTTTACAGAGCCTTTGATCAGATGGAACCATGTGCAGAAGCTGTTGTCAAGTTGAGGTGCACTTCAGTCACAGCATCTTAAGTTGCGGTGAGCTATCCCACTGCCTTGCAGGATCTGTGACCCAGTTCGGATCCATGCCATGGTGAGGCAGCACACCTGGCTTGGTCTCACAGAGAGAGTTCAAGACCTTTAACCTCATTTCCTTTTAAAGTTAGTTTTAAGTATGTTATACATGTTATCTGTGTATCCATTTTGCTAATAATAATGGGTAAAATAGCACTGGAGAGCTGGAAATCATGCCTGAATACTTTCCAGTGCTTCTTATTTTGAGGCAAAGATATTTCAAGATGGTATTTTTTTTCTTTTTCTTCCCCACCCTGAAAATAGGTGTTAGGTCTGCCAGAGACAACTCAGAAGGGTGCTGGAAGATGCTGTCTGTTGGTCAGCTGTTCACTAATGCCTTGCTTCAGTGCCAGACAAACTCCTGTCTGCTGCTGCCAGATTGAATATTAAATTGGAGCCAGGACCTGAGATCTGTTACCTCTTCTGTACCCTGGCTGCCATCTCTGCAGTGTGGTATGCGGAGCAGAAGCTGTCCAGGCTTCTCTGGAACTCCTGCTCTTGGTTTTAGATCCTGCTGCTGTGATATTTGTCCTGCCTTACAGCGGGGTACGCGTTACTTTGTTTTTAGAGTAGGACATGCTCTGAAGATTACTTGAAAACGAAAATGTCTCAGAATTTGATGTGTGGCCATTGCTGTCTGAGCAGGCATGATTACAGGCCTGAAATTACGTCTATGTATTCTGGAGGTTTGCAGAAGTCTGAGTTATTTTCATTTTGAAGCAGTTTTTGTGTAAAAATGACCTAAGCTCTCAGAAGTGTTGCAATGGTTTCCACTTGCAGTGTTGGTAATACTTGCAGAACTAAACATTCTGTTACTGTTTCACTTCTCTGAGTATTCATTCTAGTTGTTTTGCAGTATGTAATTTAGAATAAAAAGCAGCTGAAGTAAATCCCAAGGCAGAAAGTAAATCCCAGTAGAAGTTTAAAGAGCAAAACCCAAAGTGGGGAATAATTGCTTTGGACTATATGCAGAGCTTAAAAAAAATCCAGCATTGAGTTTTTGTTCTGAGCAAAGTAAACGTGATTGGGGATTATTTTGATGTTGCTGATTATTTCTTTTGTTTCATTTATATTTTTCTTAACACTGCATGGATGGAGGTATCTGGGTCTGTTAATACCTTATGAGCATTCTCAGAAGGAGGAATTTAAAATGAAGTTCCCTAGCTCTTCTGTGTTGATTGCACCTAAAGATGATTAAGAATTTAAAAGCAGAATTTACAGTATATTCTTTTAGGGTGAGAGTTTGGTTTTTAAGTGGTTTTGAGGGTTTTTTTTTAATTCTGTGTTTTTTTTCATTGTTGTTGCTATTGTTTTCTGGTATTTTGGTGTTTGTTCTGGGTTGTTGTTGTTGTTTTTGTTGTTGTCCCAGGCATGGCAGACAGTCATTTGTCCATCCTTTTTCAAAAGGATTTGCTCCCACAGGCCAACTTTCTTACTGGCTTGATGGACAGAATGAGTACCAAGTTAAAATGAAAGCATTAACGCAGTTGGATTAAAACCCCTTTTTGGTGCGTCGGCAGCTTGGGCAGTTTTTAATCCCTCAGTGTTGCTTCCACTTTCCAGACTGCCTGCCAGCCAGATGTTTTAGAGCATGACTTCAGCGTCTATATATATAAACAAATCACTCCACGGAAGTGAAAATACATGCCCATCATAGCACAAATTAAAAAAATTGCCAGCATCTATGCAAGAAAGCATTGTGTCTGTATGAGGATTTTAATGGTTAAAACAATAAAATACTTCTGGTGAAGTTTTGTTTTTCTCCCCTCTTTTTTTTTTTTTTTTTTTTTTTTTCTTTTCCCCTCTAGGGTTTCCAAGATTGGTTTGAGTTGGCTGAATTTGGTGTACATTTGCTTACAGTAGCACCATAGTGCATAGGATCAGCTTCTTTTTGTCATTACAGTAAGAGAGCATGGTTGGGCTAAGGCTGCTCTGCTCAGGTAGATAAGAAAAAATTGATCCTGTTAGTCTTCCCTGCTACAGATGTAGGCTGGGAGGTTCATAAATAGAGCCAAGTCTCACTGCTGAGCTGTTGGTTTCTGTCAGCCATTGTGCTTGACGGATCCAGAAGTAATGCTGCTGGTTTGGAAAATTAGAGTATATATTATTTAAGGAATCCTATTGCATTTGTCATCAACTGTACGTAGTGGGCCCTTAGAAGACCTCTGCATTACCATGACTGACCTTGCTTATAATGTGCATCTGTGCAGAAGAAATCTTTTAGTGGGCATCTGAATTGTAGAGGAAAAGATGCTTCTCCTCTAAGCTGCTTGTGCCTGATTGCGGAGTGTTTTTCTGGAGTTTGAAAGGACAGTGATCAAAAAGCATCACAGAGCCCCAAAACAGTCAGGCTTTGGGGAGGCCCATGAACTACTTGTTCTTCTGTGTAACTGCTCTCCACAAGGGTAAGGGAGTGGTCATGTCGGCACTGGCAGCGAGCGTCATTCTGACTTCCAGAGTGAGCTGAGCAGCTTGCAGGACTTCCTTTCCTAGCAGCAGCTGTCACAGACATATGATACGGGATGTGTTGCGCAGTCAGTTCTAAGGAAGAAGTCTAAATACTGAAGGCTTTTCCACTGTTAGGATTGGTTGGTCATGTGCTACGTACCAGTGTGAGTTTTAAAGCAGAACATGATGTATCAGTTAACTTTTGTCAATTCTGCAGCAGGTGCTCTGCAGGACTGTGTGTATTTTAATCCCTGTCAGTCTCTTGACTTGAGTGGCTGGTCAGAAGGACTGTCCCAGGCTCTGAGCCCAAGTGGGTCTGCTGTCTGCGTGCTTCACTGTCTTAGGAACAATCGTGGCTTTGTTCTGTAAGTGAAAATAACATTTCCATATAATTGACACGAGATTGTAAAGAAAAATGAACTGTAATCAAAGTAAACTGTGAGGTGACGATGATTACCATGCAGCGTTTAGGGTTTTAGGAGATCTCTGCTGCACAAGTGCTATTCATATTAAGTAATGTATAATTGTAGCTGTGTAAACCAAAATTCTTTTATAGTATGATTCGGGATTTGAAGTAATGCTTTAGACTTGAAGTTGATAAGAGAAACCACAGTGTTTCTTTTTAATGTTTGTTGAAAGGTATTTACAAACAGAGCTCTTGTTCTGCTTCAGTGATCACCCAGCTGAGGTGTAGGTTAACAGCTGAAAAGAAATGCTGCGTGTCACCTGGGAGCAGTGCTGGCCTTCCGCCTGCTTTTAGTGTCTCATAAATATACTTTCGTTTAATTTTAACAAAATGTTGGTTTTTTTCCAAGCCTGTCCTAATCATTAGAAGATTTATAAAGCCAATTGACTGTGTGTTAAAGAAATTTTGGAACGGGCTGCCCAAGGAGGTGGCTGAGTCACCATCCCTGGAGGTATTCAAGAAATGTTTAGATGCTGTACTGAGAGACATGGCTTAGTGAGAAAATGTTGGTGGTAGGTGGATAGTTGGAGTGGATGATCTTGCAGATCTTTTGCAACCTTGATCGTATGATTTCCACATGTTAGAGCAAATCCTTTTCCTCCTGGGAGATTTCTCACTTTGCTTGTGTCAAGCCTCTATTCTGAGAGGCTCTCCCTTCCCAGCAGTGCAGAAATAAGGGCTGCCCCCTGTTCTGCTCGTCAGTGCTGTGCTGAGAGGGATGTGGCCGTCATCTTGTTGGCGCCTCCAATTGCGGCAAACACGAAAGTGGAGTTGGGAAGTGCCTGGAACAGTGCTTAAAAGCAGAACTTACTTTACTGAAATGGTTCTGTTTGTTTAAAGTTGATATGTAACTTTTGAGACTTGTCTTGACATTTCTAAAGATTTTGACAAACTTGTCTTTTGAACAAATGTGAATCTGGGAGTCTCTTTTCTGAGAAATGGCTTCCATGCATCCATCAGTGAATCTGCCATAGATATAGAGAAGTGAGAGCCTAATTAACTAAATAATGAAGTAATGTGCACTTTGAAAAAGGTCTACTGGTAATAGGAGCTCTGGTAACTTAAGGAGTGGTCTGGTCTCTGTCTGAAGCGAAGCATGTGTGTGTGTGGAGGGGGGCATGAATGTGGAAGTATCTTCCTGCACAAGTGTCTGAAAGATCACAGTTACTTTCTGCTCAGATCAGTTTTGTAAAATGTAAGCTTGCTATTCTGGTACCCTCTTTCTGAAAAAGAGAAAACCACAATGAAGGAAAATTTACATTAGTATACACTTAAAATAGTCTTATGCAGCTCAGTGTGAGGTGAATGAATTATTTAGGTCACTTTGACTTTGCATTTTATATCCTGGCATACTGTAATACATCACTGTAAGTGTTTGGTAAGCACAGGGTTTTTTTTCTCTAGATCTGGGAACTTTCTCAAAGCTTGAGATTTTTTTTTTTATACAAATCTGTTAACTTAGATTGAACGATCTTATTAGTTTAATCCAAATAATGAAACTCCTTAATTTTACCTTGTATTAGAAATCAGAGTTAAAAGGCATCCCGAAAAAACCTGCAAACTGAAATTAAATATCTTTATAATCTTGTAAACATTGAATGGCGAATATGTCACTAATTGTTGTAGTTTTTGAGGGAAAACACTGGAATTGTTGAGAAAACAATTGAACTGTTAAGATCTTTGAAGGGTATACCTCAGTCTGTATTAATTCTCCATGCTGCCAAACTTTGAGTGAACCTGTTCAAAGGCAGTAGGGTGTATTCTTCTAGAAGTCACGAGACAAAGTGCTCTTTTTTTCTTCTCAGTTTAAAAACTACTATGGAATGAATTGATGTGTAAAGAATGCCTGTTAGAGCTATAAACTTGATTGATATTTAAAAATCCTGTGCATTGGCTTCTAACTTAGTAGCTTAAGCTTTTGCATACGTTTTACTTCTTACTCTGTTTTATTTTTACAGTTCTTACACTGTGGAGTAAACAAAAATGACGGTGTGTTTTTCTGATGATTTCTTTAGATGTTTACAGATCTTTGTACATATAGAACATCGTAAACTAGAAATTCCAGGATACAGAGAGATTGCAACAGGAGATGTTCATTAGAAGAGGGAGGCAGAAGCAAGCATCACATCTGTAGGTACGTTGTCTGTGGGTAAACTTTGATTTCTGGGCTTTTTTGCTAAAGCTGTCTGCTGGCTGGGGGAGTACATCTCGCAGAGAGCAGGAGAATGTGGGTGTTGGGTGTTACAGGTGTTAAAGGAAGCTGTTATTTGTTAATTTTGATCAATAAATAGCATTCAACTTTCAATATACCAACACCAAGTTGATGGTTGGTTAAATCGCCAGGAGGAACAGATGCATAGGATAAAGGATGCAACAGGAAAAGTCAAAATCTGTAATTTAAGCACCAGTGACATAAGGCAGTACTTAAGGATTTTAGTGATCACATAGCTGCAGCTATATTTGTGGTCTTTTCTGTTTTCTTACATCAACGTTTAAACCTGCTGTCATGTTGCAAAGCTGCATGTACAGCTGGCTGGGAATGCCTTCTTTGTGATTGCTGTGCCAGGTTGTGTGTGTGAAGAGCAGGCAACAGGCTAAGCTGCTGTCTCTGTGTTTGAAGGAGTTAGGGACAGAATGGTAGTCTTCTGCAAATAATTAGCCTGTGGAATTAGGACTTTATTGCTCTCTTCTTGCAAATTCAATAGGATTAAACTTGGTTGTCTTAGACCATTTCTCAAGAAATTTTAAAATTGGTGAGGTGCTAAAGTTACATTGCAGAGAGCCATACTAGAAGACATTTTTCAGTCATCTCAAAGTAGAAAACTTAATTTGTAAGATTTTCTCATTTCCTTTCCCTCTTCCCTCATTATATGGTTAGCAATAGCATTTACTTAAGACAGCGTGGCCAACAAGAGCTATAAAAGGGAATAAATTGGGTATAAGTGGAGGTAGTTTGCTGGGGAAACCTATTCAGGAAACGCAACTGAAGGAACATGCAGAAAATAAGTGCTGAGTTATGTCTATAAACGAGTTATGTCAATAAGCGTCATTTGTACTTATGGAAATCTTTGAATTAAGTGTTTTTGTGCTGTGGGAAGTTGACTTGTGGCGGTCTATGGCATGAGAGGAACACAAAGAACTGCTAGAATCTTGATTTGTGGTAGGGTTTTAGGCATGGCAGGAAGCCAGAAACATGTTTTTATGTGATCTGTTATGTGTTTTGAGGAAGTGTTGAAGACAGTGGTGAACTTATATTTCTAGGAGTTGAGTGCTTGTTAATCCCTTTCCCATACTAAGTGCTTGTGTATCCAGGTCAGAAAGAGTGGCACAAAATTTGGAATGAATGCTGCTGCTCAGAGTCAGATTACTGATAGCTGTCATTCTAATTGAGCATCTCAGCTCCTTTGAAATCTTTTGATTTCACAACTCGACTTTTCACACAGCATATCTATTCCGTATGGGCTCGTTGTTACTGGAATAATGCAGGCATTGTGTTCTCCTGCTGTACAGAATGAAATACTTTTCTTTCTTCTGTCAGCAAAAATATGCAGATGCTGTGTTGGGTTGGACAGCATGAGAGTTGTCGAGGGCTCCATATTACACCAGCAAGGCTTTTGTGCTTCCGTTCAGCTCTGATTGTAATTAGTATTGTAAGATTTGTCTTCATTTTTCTCTGTAATAAATCATTTGCCGTGTCTTTTCAGCAGTCATCTTCAAATGCTACTAAAAATGACAATCCAAAATTACTGCATAGGGAAGAAGATGGATTTTTCAACTAACCTTGTGCACTTGAATCTAGAGAGAGTAATTGATGCTTGTCTCAAAGTATCTGGCAGCTTCTCTGTTCAGTAGTCCTGACAGAATTTCAGCCTTCTTTAGAAGAGCATGAGAGACTGCTTATTGGATCTCTCTATGCAAAGAGAACTGTAGGACTTAGTGGTTTCTTTAGAGCATGGGAGAATCCGTGTATTTAAAAAATAAAAATAAAAATGAACATCTGTTTAACCACCAGAACTGCTATTTCTTGATTTTTGTACATATTTTGGAACTAACAAAGATGGCTAAAATATGCATTTTTTCCTCCCCAGAGAAAAGGAGGGGGGAATGGTCATAGTTATAGACTTGGTTGGGTTACTCTGTTTTTTTCCTACTTTGGTTAAGGAAAAAAAAAAAAGCAAACACTACCATCTTGCTTGAAATAAATGCTTTGATTTCTGTTACTGTCCTTCATGGATTCTCCTGGCTTGATGAGGATGTTATTTTCCACTGTCCTGGTAGTACCAGCACAGTACTAAGTAGTTATAACGTAGTTACAATCATGCTTTTAAGTGTATTTGTGCTCTTCTAGACATACAAACGGAATTTATCAAAAGCATTAGGCTATGATTTGTGTGTCTTTAGTATATTTCAGACACTACCTACCAACTGCAAACTGATAATACATACAAAAGTATCTATGATATAATGTCAATATTCTATACAAAAAATTATTCCCTTTTATCCCTTTGGGCAGTTTTGGACATTGGCTGGGAGGAGTCCCTTGTGAAACAGTCCTGAAGTGCAGAGGGGACCAGGAAAGCTGGAGGTTCCTCAAGAAGGAAGCCTTAAAGGCAACAGGAAGTGGGCAAAAAGTAGGATCTTCCACTTTATTGGATGTAGTGGGGAACGCTGTCACCAGATGATCCCAGCGAGGATCATCTTGAGTTCAATTTGATAGCATGTGTGGGACGATCTAGACAGCATGGGTTCGTGAAAGGCAGGTCCCTCTTGATCAACCTCATCTCCTTCTGTGAGAAGGTGACTCACCTGGTGGATGAGGGAAAGGCTGTGGATGTAGTCTACCTATACTTCAGTAAAGCCTTTGAATCTGTCTCCCTCAGCATACTCCTGCAGAAGCTGGCAGGTTGTGGCTTAAACAGGTGTACACTTCTGTGGATATAAAAGTGACTGGATGGCTGGGCTTAGAGAGTGGTGGTGCTGGTGACTCTCGTCACTAGTGTTTGCTCCTTGGGGTCAGTATTGGGGCCGGTCCTATTTAATATCTTTATTGATGATTTGGATGAGGGAATTGAGTGTACCCTCAGTGAGTTTGCAGATGATACCAAGTGGGGAGAAAGCATTGATCTACGGGTAGAAAGGCACTACAGAGGTATCTGGACAGGCTGTATCACTGAGCCGAGGCCAATTGCCTCAGTTCAACAAGACCAAGCGTAGGGTTCTGCACTTTGGTCACAGAGTGGCTGGAAAGCTGCATATAGGAAAAGGATCTGGGGGTGTTAGTTGATAGCTGTTTGAAAATGAGCAAGCGGTGTGCCTGGGTGGCCAAGAAGGCCAATGGCATCCTGGCTTGTACCAGAAATAGCACAGCCAGCAGGACCTCTCACTACAGGAAGGACATTGGGGTCTTGGAGTGTGTCCAGAGAAGGGCAGTGAAGTTGTGAAGGGTCTGGAGCACAAGTCTTACGGGTAGTGGCTGAGAGAACTGGGATTGTTCAGTCTGGAGAAGAGGAGGCCCACTCTCTGGGAAGGAGACTTCCAGGAAGACTGTGGGGTCTCCTCCTTGGGGATGTTCAGAAGCTGCCTGGCCATGGGCCTGGGCCCCCTGCTCTGGGTGTGCCTGCTGGAGCAGAGGTGGAACAGAGAGGCACAGAGGGCCCTGCCAGCCTCGGCTGTCCTGGGGTTCCTTTTGGCTAGATTTTAGGCTGATAAACATTCCCCTCCTAAGAGAACATTGTTATGTTCCTGAAACTGGCTTTATTTTAGATAGACCCTGGGAATAAAAATAAGAATTTTTTTTTGATAGTGTTCCACAGAGATTTTCATGAACACAGTGGCTTTTTTTTTTAATCTTAAAAAGGAAAAATTAAAAAAAAAAAAAAAAAAAAAAGCTGAGTGACCTGCAATACAAGACTTCCCTTTTAACAAGTGTATGTGTTGTTGTGCTTTTCTTTGAAATTCTGACACCTGAGTGAGTAGCACTCCTGTACTGTACAGCTGCCCAGAGAGGCGGCATGAGTATGACCATCCCGACTGTCTGACCTAGGTCTAAAAGTGGTCTAAAGCAGTCTGGCTATGCATGGCTGCAGTGGCTGGGGGCTGCCTGGGAGCCTTTTCTGTGCCTTCTCTGGGTGGGGTGGGGAGGGAAGGAGATTGCTGCTTCTAGTGTCTTGGCTCAGTCATCCTGGGGTTAGGGCTCAGGTGTGCAACACACAGCATCCAGTGTCTGATTCTGTCATACTGAAGTGAAATCATGGAAACCCACAACGCTCCTTCCAGGGGCATAAGATGGGAAGTGCCGAGGAGAAAAGTGGTGCCATCAGGTGCAGCATCCAGACACACACTGCTGATGTTCAGTGAGAAATAGCTTTCTTTTGTTACAATGCCAAGAATTCCTCTTGTACAATGAAGCTACCAAGAAGTGGCAATACTTGCATATTTGTGCAAGTTGGTGGTTTTGGTTGGAACTGATCTGCTACTTGTTGTAGAAGGTCTCCTCTGTTAGGAAAATGGGAGAACATCTTTCTGCCTCTTTCCTTGGAGCAGTTCCATCAACAGTTCCTTGCCTTGTACAGGGAGATTAGCTGACTATGTGCTGGGAATTCGTTTTTTTTTTTTCTTAAGTTTTGGTTTTTACTTTAAATATCATGAAAAATTCAAATGTCATCACCTTAACTCTGGTCTTTGCTTGAATTGCAGTATGGAAATTGAATGGCAAAGCAGCATTGGCTGTCACTCTGCAGCTCTGTTTCCTGAAATATTCAGGTGCTTTACATCTAAATATGCATCTGCGTGCTTCTCTGCAAACCCTTAGGATTTGAGAATATCATAAGTTGTTTAGCCACAATGACTTGTTTTCTGTTGATTGTCTAAGTGAATTCAAAGCACACAGAAATTCTTTGTTTGTTTTATTTAACCTTATACGTGACCTGATCACATGTAAAGTAGAGGAAACAAAGTTTCCAATGCTTATCGGCTTGTTAGCGTGCGTTATGTAAGAACTGGTTATACATTTACTTAATTGTCACCTGGGATTATGGTGATTTCTATACACATGCATGCACATCCCTAGAGAGCAGGGGAGTAAAGTTGCCTTCTCAGCACCGCTTAAGAATAAAGATGTTCCTTGCCCCCAGGGAATTTTCAGACTCCTTAAGATGGGAAGGATGTAATGGGTAGAAAAAGCAGACAGAAAGAAATACTGGGTGAGAAGATTGTACTAATATGAATAACAGGCCATTAGAGCGTCAGGATCTTTCAGATCCAGAAGTGATGAATGTTCTTCTAATCTTTCTCTTCTTTTTTCTCTCCTAATGTAGGAGATTCCTTTGAAGAATTTGCTGCAAACAAAGATACGTGTGAATTTTCTGCATGACTTCTATACTGGATTACATAATATTAGGACTTCTGACTCTGTTTTGATCCTTAAAAATGATTAGGTTTGTATATGAGATTTAACCCACTTCTGATGAGTGATCTAGACATGAGTTTACATCGGCAAATGGGCTCTGATCGGGACCTCCAGTCTTCGGCTTCCTCTGTGAGTTTGCCTTCTGTCAAAAAGGCACCAAAGAAAAGAAGAATTTCCTTGGGCTCTCTTTTTCGGAGAAAAAAAGACACAAAACGCAAGTCTAGGGATCTGAATGGAGGTGTTGATGGAATTGCAAGCATTGAAAGCATTCATTCAGAAATGTGTACAGACAAGAACTCTATTTTCTCCACGTGTACCTCTTCCGACAATGGAACAACCTCTAGCGGCAAGCCAAGCGGAGACTTCATGGAATGCCCCTTGTGCCTTTTGCGGCACTCCAAGGACAGGTTCCCGGAGATAATGACTTGTCACCATAGATCTTGTGTGGATTGCTTGCGTCAGTATCTCCGGATAGAAATTTCTGAGAGCAGAGTTAACATCAGCTGTCCGGAGTGCTCCGAACGGTTCAATCCTCACGATATCCGTTTGATACTGAATGATGACATCTTGATGGAAAAATACGAAGAGTTTATGCTTAGGCGATGGCTAGTTGCTGATCCTGATTGTAGGTGGTGCCCAGCTCCAGACTGCGGGTATGTTTTCCTCAGTGTCTGCAAAAAAGTGACAGCATAAATGGATAACACGCATAGCATTACGCTTTTTGAAAAGTGAATTGCTTTCTGTAGTATTTCGTTGTGTTGTGTGAGTGGGTGGCAAACAGAATTTTCATTTTTAAAAAGACAACAAATAAACCCACCACAGTCATCGTGTCTCTCTCCTCCCCCTGCCCCCCCCAGCTCTCAGTTTTATCTCGTGCAGTATTGCTTTGTTCTGCACAGAGAGAATTTCAGTAATGTAATGAAATGCATTGGTAGGTGGATGCTGTGTATTTCTGCAGGGAAAAACTTCAGGTGTGCTGTTAAGGTAAGGGCACAAAGCTCTGACTAAAAAATGTTGACAACCAGGTGGCTGTAGTTTTGACTTAGTCCATTTGTTTGGATTTTTCTTAGAAAAGAAAACAGGGTATTTCTGTTCTGTTTTTTTTTTTTTTTTTTTTTTTTTTAAACCATGAAGTATGATTGAAGATTTTCTTCTTATAAAAAGCCTGCTCCAGCTTCAGTTATCTTCTGTCTCGTGGCTGCTTGACACACCACTTGTTGCCTGTCAGCAGGGCTGTGATGTGTGATAATCATCAGTCTGTTCCTGCTTATTATCGGAAGAGCGTAATGTTTAACATTGCTTTAAAACTCAAACAGTTCTGAAACCATTCTGAATTCTGACACGAGTAGGCTTAGTACTGCCATGCAGCTCATCATGCTTCTCTGCTGCTGGTGGCTCATAATCCCGTTCTTCAGCAACTTGCTTTTTTAGAGAGATTCTCTTGCATTACTGTAACTTCTAAAGGTTGTAGCCGTGACTGCAGTTTGGATGTGCTAAAACCATTAGAATTAGAACGTGGTATTTCTGTTTTAAAGCCTCACAAATGAGCGATAAGAAAATGGAAAGGGAGGAGTGTTGGGAGAGAACAAGTTAAACAGGATTGGCTATCAAATAGGTTAAATATTCTGATGGTAATGGTCAGATTGCTTAATGTTTAGAAGGCTTTTAAATGTAACCATATGGTAAGAAACACTTAAGATAGTAGGAAAGCAGAATTTTATGAGGTGAAATAGAATTTGCTAATTTGCAGATGTGATTTGTGAACTGGAAAGGTATTAGCTTCATAGGTCCAATGGTCCAGAATGGGTGGAACTGCTGTGGTTTCGTCTGAGCACAGGAGAAGAATGACTTAAGAGACAGATTGAGTGCATGACTTTGTAACAGAGTTGTGTGGACAGAACCAGTGCAACTTACTCCTAATATTTTGATACTGCCAAAGAAAACAAACAGTGAATGGCCTTGTTTGAAGGATGCTTTGCTTGGGATTTCCCGAGTTTTGGTGTTCTGAACAAACTTGTCTTACTCAAGCATGTGAGAACTTGGCTACATTGTCTGTTAAACCATATTTCAGTGATTCCGGTCACGTTAGAAAGTGCTGAGAAAGGAGGGTGCAGAGGAGTTTAATGGAGACTTGACTTTGCTTGTTTTTTTTTTGCATCTCAGTTTTCTGATTTAAAGAAAATCCAAAGTTTATTTAAGGAGTTGGGGACAGTGAAGATAATTCTTACAGATATATCATTGGATACTTCTCAACAGGAACAACCCAAAGAAACAGGAGATTGTGTGGTTGTGTTTTGCCTTGCTCCCATCCTCCTGGTTGCTTTTGGGACCTTCAATACTTTGAAATAGTTCGACGAAGAACACAGAATCATAGAATGACCTGGGTTGAAAAGGACCACAATGATCATCCAGTTTCAACCCCCTGCTATGTGCAGGGTCACCAACCAGCAGCCCAGGCTGCCCAGAGCCACATCCAGCCTGGCCTTGAATGCCTCCAGGGATGGGGCATCCACAACCTCCTTGGGCAACCTGTTCCAGTGTGTCACCACCCTCTGTGTGAAAAACTTCCTCCTAATATCTAACTTAAACCTCCCCTGTCTCTGTTTAAAACCATTCCCCCTTGTCCTATCAAGAAAATTCTGATGAAGTGGAGAGTAAGGCGGGAGGTTGTAAAGAAAAGAATGTGGGGAAGGCAGAGTGAGCTCCATTTTTCTCATCACATATAATCAGGATATTTAGATTGAAAGAAAAAAGCTTCTAGCATAATTCAATTACTAAGTTCTGTGGGGAAAAAAAAGTAGAAGAAAGACGACCAATAATGCCTTCAGTGAGAGAAAAGCTGTGTATGGATCCTGCTGATCTTGCTTTGTTTGGCCTCTGGTCGAGCTGGCAGCCAGTGCAGCTGGGAGCAGCATGCAGGAGGAGGTGGGAAGGGGAAGTGAGAAGCAGTGGGAGAATAATATCGGGGATTTTTAGGGTGTAGCGATTAGAAAGAGAGTAGAGGAAGGAATTGTGCAGAGGGGAGGTTTAGAGAAGCAAACATGATTCAGCTTTTATGCTAACAGTGTGTGAAGGTCCCGTGCCATTTAGGATATGCACAGACTTCAGCAGACGTTTGCCCTAGTCGTTGTGGTACAGCAGTAGTCATACTTCTCCAATTGCTTTAGCAACTGCAATCAGTTTACACGATATCCAGTTAAAATGGAGGGCTTTCTTCTTTTTTATCAGTTAGTTGTGTGTGTTACTGGGGAATTGCAGCATGTTTGTGATGGTAGCTGACCTGATCTTTGCCTGAATCAATGTTTTCTTGAAGGTGGTGGATGGAATGTATTTATTGAATTTGCAATTAATCCAAGGTAGGAGAGGGAGATGTAAGAAGTTCAGAGAAGCAGTGTTTCCTGAAGTTGTACATTTTGGTGAGAATAATTTTCTGCTCAAATAGGTAAGAAAATGAACTGAGTAGATGATACATAAGAGCACTTCTGCTCATCATCGACGAAACACCTGGTGTAATTGTTTCAGGCTTTAGAATCATAGAATTGTTTGAGTTGGAAGGGTCCCTAAAAGGTCATCTGGTCCAACTCCCCTGCAGTGAACAGAGATGTCCACAGCTAGATCAGGTGCTCAGAGCCCTGTCCAACCTGACCTCCACAGACAGAACATCCACCACCTCTCTGGGCAACCTGTGACAGTGCTTCACCACTGTATTGTAAAAAAAAAAAACAACCTTTTCCTTGTATCCAGCCTAAATCTCCCCTCTTGTTGTTTAAAACCCCTTCTCCTCGTCCTATCAAAACAGACCCTGTTAAAGAGTCTGTCCCCTTCTTTCTTACAGCCCCCCTGAAACGCCATGTGAAAAATGGTCTCTATCAGAAGAACTAGGTTTTTATTAACACTACAATTGTTGAGTGTAAATTGAGGAAGAGGCTTTGGGGGTGGGAAAGGAGGAAAGCGGGGTGAGTGTCATAGGGTCAGCGTGTGGGCCAGCTGCAGCTGCCTGCAGTGCCTTGGTAGGGATGTGGGCCAGTAGCTGATCTTTCCATGGGAAGGACAACGGATGAGGAAACCTCTTGGGCTTTCTTCCAGACAGATTTCTGGAGATTCTGTTTCAGCATATGAGTTGTCTGATGCCATTTTAACAAGCCTGCAGTGAATACATATTCCAGATGTGTTGTGTCCTTTATTCTGCCTGAATTATTTAGTGATTTTGCTCAGAGATTACATTGCTGACGTTATTAGAAAAGAGCAGTGATCCTGAGATTCTAGCTTTCTCAAGCAAGAAGTAGATTGGGCAGAATACAGATTCTTCATTCCTTCACCGTACACCATTTCTGCAATTACTTGCTCTTCTCCCATTATTTTTACCCAGAGTTTGGCTCTTGAAACGAATGCAGGTGAAGCCTGGAATCTTGCACAGTGTGACCTAAGGTTTGCTGCGGTCTGAAAGGTTCCTTTCTGAAGGCCTGCTGGTACATCAGCTCCAGAAGGGCTGTGCCATCAGGGATGTGCCCTGTCCTTGCCAGCAGTGGGATGCAGATGTGCTAATGCTGCAGTAACCTCAAGCACAGGCCCAGTGCACATCTTTGATGTGTCCCTTTATGTTGAAGAAGTGTTTGGATCAGAGTTGTTTTGTGTGCATACAAAACAATTATTTCTTCAAGTTGCTGTAACTGGGCAAAATTGAGCTGATTAACTTGGCAACAGTATGAAAGACTCTGACAATTACTGAACACGTTTTTACTTGGAAAGCAAGAAATGTTTGCAAACAGGCATGCATGTATAATTTTTGTAGCCACAGCATCTGTAACTTAGGGGTTGAAAACTCTTGTTCTCCAACCTGCTGTTTTAATTCATGAATGAAACCGATAGGACTTTATGAAGCTTCAGACCTATCAGCTCCAAAACTGAAATAGCTACATTTTCAGGTAATCATTTGTGCAGAAATAGTTTTTAGTAACATTACTGAATGTTTCACATGAATTTTATGCAACTGCTGTACATGGGAAAGGATCTGTTAATAATGTACAATTTAATTTTTTACAGTAAAGCAACTTTCCTATGAACAGCCATAAACTTAAGCCGTGCTGTGCTTGCAGATCTGCTAAATTCTGTTCAGAGGGGCTGTTAGTATGAGCTAAGCTGTGCATCTGAGCAGGAGATATAGCATTTCTATTTAAAATAAAGCTATTGCCTCAAAGCATTAAAAATGTCACAGTGGAGTAGGAATTAAGAGGTGTGTGCATATGTATGTATATCTGTGTATTTATATATTTGTTTAGGACCAGACCTAGTGTGAATTGTAATACGTGTCTGTATCTTTTATCATATGAACTTCAACATTTAAACCTGTGACAGGAATTATTTTCAGCTGTGATTTGTGGCAGAAGCATCCTTGAATGCAGTTGCTGATGGTTGTATTTGATTACAAAATAACAGTTTTATAAGTCTCAACATTTTGGGAGCTTTTTGGTTTTTAGTGTTGTCAGAGTAAAGCTGGTAACAATGTCCCAAACTCCCATCTATCTATGCATTTCTGGTTTGAAATTAACTTTTAAAATAATGGAGAAACTTTTGTTTTATAAAAAATATTTGCTCCGTTGTTCTGATATTTTAGAAGTTTGAAGAATAAGCAAACATCTTTTTAAAGAAAACAGCAACATTCAAGCTAGGAGACAACCAGCAAAATAAAAACTGTTGCAGAACAACAAGTCAGCTGCCTTGGGAGTAACAGCTGACGCTACTGCTCCTGTGGTAGGGATCGTCCTGTGTCAGAGACACGATCCCACTTAGACATGACCAGAGTGCCTGGGACACTTCTGAAGCTGTAACTTTTTCTAAGTTGCTTGAACACCTTTTTTGGTTTTGTTCTCCCACTTTGTTCCCATCGCTGCTTTCTGACCTTCGACTTCTCAGTACTGCATTCAGCACTTTCAGTACCCCCTGAAGCCATTAAAGGTTGGAGAGAACAAAGTGTTGCATTGATCAGAGTGTTTCTGTGCGGTTTTAATCTACTGTAGTAGCAGTATGCATGTAAAAGATTGAGGTTTTAAGGAACCTGTGCTGGCTGCATGGTGCCAGCTCCTTACTTCAGCTATTCTGGCAGCTCTTTCTAGCTTTGGTCTGCAGGTGAAAAACACTTCTGTTAACAAAACTCTTCTGCCCCTCTTGATCATTCAAGATACGCTGTGATTGCATTTGGATGTGCCAGCTGTCCCAAACTTACATGTGGACGAGAAGGCTGTGGAACTGAGTTCTGCTATCACTGTAAGCAGATTTGGCATCCGAACCAGACCTGTGATGCTGCTCGCCAGGAGAGAGCTCAAAGTCTGCGCCTGAGAACAATCCGTTCCTCATCTATCAGTTACAGCCAGGAGTCTGGAGCAGCAGGTACGTATGATGAGGATACTGTGCCTGTAAAATACCTTCCCAGTAATTGCACAATTAACTTTGAAATGACATAATAGTAGCTTGGAAGATGATAACTTCTTTGTGTTTCAGAAACAGAAAGCATACGTTTTTAGGTTTGAATTCAAATTTTTGAAGTATTAACTTCAAAATCTCTGACCAGGGCACCTGACTTTGCTTTTAGAAGGATGTCAGCGTTTTCAATTCTTACTTTGTAGCTGAAGAATGGGAATTCTGAGAAACTTAATATAAAGCAAGTGTGTGTTTGGCAGGCTGCCTTCTTTAGTTCTATCACTTACATGTTGGAAATGTGTATTTGCTACACTGTCGGTGAAATTTCACAAGGCTGCTAGTAGTAAAAAAAATTTAGTAAAGCTAAATTAAGCCCCCCAAACACTTGATTTTCTGTTTTCCAAGAGAGTCTATTTGTCTGATGTCAGCTTTGTTTGAGACATTTTTTGAGTAGGCTAGCCCCTGTTCACAAGGAGTTACCTAGCTTCTCTTTTTCAATAACATGTTCCTCTCTTTGACTATCAAAAACCAAGCAATTCCAGCTTCTGAAAAGCTATACTTAAAAAAAGGCTGAGTGCAGTTTGCTATAGATAAGAACGTCTTCAGATTTCACCCAGCTCTGATCTGCTTGGGAGCTTTTGCATCTGGCCGAAACACAGTACATATTTTGGGAAAGAGTCTATTGCAGTTTGAATGTGGTTGGAACTGTCGTTCCCTAATTCAGCCCTAGCCTTGGGAGCCTTTAGTTTCTTGTTTGTTCTGGCTCGTATTAACAAAGCTCACCTTCTTGCCTTAGAAATTGACATTTTGCTATAATTTTCAGGTAGATTTTAAAATTTAAGTAAATTAGCATGCCAACTCCTTTTTGTTTTCCTTCCAGTCCCTACTGGCACAATCACCAGTAGCTCTACCACATCCGTGCTCGGTTTAGTTACTGCCCTGTAAGTTGTGTGTTGATGCCTATCTGGGATTAGCTGGTGCATTGTTTCGGCTGTTCACTGCCTGACTGTTTACTGCTGGAGTCAGTACCAGCAGATAGTTCCTGCTGCTTCCTCACCTCTTTGGTTATTCCTTACATCAGGCATAAGGTATATATCCCTCCCTTCCCTTTGTGCACACTGTTAGCACAGAGGTAGGAGACTGGGACTTTTGCACTACGGACCTGCAAGTTGCTTTGTCTGCTGTGCATAAATAGCTTGTCTCAAAGTGCATTTGCTGGCCAGTGATGGGCAGGAGCAAAGATCACGACTGTGGTTGTGTCACTGTAGCTCAATGACCTCTTATTTGCTGATGGTAGAGCTAGCTGCTTAACCACAGTTTTTAAATATTTGATGTAAGAACAAGGAAAACCTCTGGAATTTTCTTCTTTCCTACAATAGTTTTTTCTAGGGAATAAGTATTGCTGTGAAGAGAAGTCAAGAAGAGGACAGTGATACCAAAGAAATACAATTAATGTAGAACAGGAGGTGGATTTATGATAAGACGACATAATGCAATGGAGACAGAATTCAAATAAAAGATTCATAACAGCACGAAATGTAAAAGAGGATTATATTTAGAAAGACCATGTTGTCAGTCCTGTTTTAACATGCATGTTTAACGTCTGACTCTAATATATTGCATTAAGCCTAGAAGATCCTCAAACAGTATGTGCATTAACTATTGAATCACTTGAATGTGAACCAGTGTATTTTATTTTTGATCAGTGCTATTTAGTCCAGTATTTGTCTATTTTAGTACAAATACAAATAGATGTCAGAAGTCATTGCCAAATCATGGTTTGTAATGTAAGCTATACAGTAAACTTTCTCAGTTTTTTAGATGGTGGTTCAGTCAGCTTTCCCAGTATCTGTCTGTATTTTGATTAAATCGATCTGCCCAAGTAACTGATAAGATCTTAATATTCATTTTTAAACAGCTGATGACATAAAGCCATGCCCGCGCTGTGCTGCTTATATCATAAAAATGAACGATGGAAGCTGCAATCATATGACTTGTGCTGTCTGTGGCTGTGAATTCTGTTGGCTATGTATGAAAGAGATCTCAGATTTACACTATTTAAGGTACGTTGAAGAAAAAAAGGATTGGTAACTTATTTTTTTCAAGCTATATAGAAGTACATTGCTATGTGCTGTAAGTCTGGCTTTCTTCCTGTTGGAGTAGAGCATCGAAGTTGAAGTATCTGTACCTGAGAATTAAGTTAGTTTTCAGTGCAAGTATTTAAAAGTCAGTGCACTGTTGTTCTTATAAAATATTTTTCTAAGTTGCATGTGTACAGTGTGTATGTTGTAGAACAAATGGTGTGTTACAGATGAACGTAGGCACTATTCTTACTGATTTCTTGGTACTGCTGTACTGTGTTCATATAAAGCTGCACAGCAACTCTGATTATGGTACATTACCTCTGAACTACAGACTGGGTGTGGTAACATGCAATATGCTTTCCTTTGCATTTCGAAATCTGCTGTAAAGCCTCTCTAAAAGTCTGAAGAGATAACTGCTGTTCTGAGGTTCAAGTGACAGATACCACAACAATAGTTTTGTGACTAGATAGCAGCTAAGTACTGCAAAGCTATGTCAGTTTGCTTACAATTTCTTTACAGTTTTCCTATTTCTGTCTTAGCCCATCAGGTTGCACGTTTTGGGGAAAGAAACCATGGAGTCGTAAGAAGAAAATACTGTGGCAACTAGGGACACTTGTTGGAGCTCCTGTAGGAATTGCACTGATAGCTGGCATTGCTATTCCTGCTATGATTATTGGAATTCCTGTGTATGTGGGACGGAAGGTAAAATATTGTGTTCAGTTGGTCGTCTTCACCAAGAGAGGGGGGCTGGGGAAAAGATTGCTTAAGACTGATTTCAGTTGTGCTTTTATGTAGTTAGTCATAAAACAGGTAGAACAACATATGAAAAAGGATTTCTACATTTTGCCATTTTACTTCGTTATTTTAATCTCTAGTTTCCATTGTGTCCATTAGAACTGAACAATCTTTAGAAAGAGGGAAGGAAAAAAGAATCCCTTTTTTTTTTTTTTTTTTTTTATAAAGCAGTGGAGCTGAGCTTTAGTGCTGCTGAGTTAAATGAAAGGGTGATTCTCTTTGTGTAACTGTAACTTGTCTTTTTCTCAACACCGTGCTATTTTGATTTCACGTACAACAAAACCCATACCCATTTTCACAGTAGTCACACTTTTCTCTCCTCCTGAGGTAAGTCATGCACCCATTCCCATTGTAATGTATCCAGTGCTTTCGGCCCAATTTCTCAAGACTGGTATGAGTTCTGGCATTTTTTAACACTGAAAAGGTTGGTGGCTTCTTCCATCCATCTTCTAAGTTAATAACAATATTGAATACGTCTCTTGAAAGGGATAGCAGGGGGAGAAGTTTCAGTTTGGGGAGTAAATGGTAAATCTGATGGTTTTCTGTCGGCTTCACGTGAAGATAATAGTTGTCTTCTCTAGACTATTTTTCAGTCTTGGCCATTATAACCAGGTTGAGCGTCATGAAAGTTTTCTTACAAGTCTCTGTGTGACATCTGCTTCTCCCTATCATCTTGGCCAGTTATCCTTGCACCAAAGAAATTAAAACAGATGTGGTCTCCACTTGAAAAAGCTATGGTCTCTTTATTTCCTGCTTTTACATTAGTGTCTCTTAAGTTGCTGATTTTCAGGAAATTGAAGTTTCATTCATTGGCCTTTAATTCCGCAGGTCCTTGTTTTGTACTTTTTTTTAAAAAATGTTATCATTGCAGTTTAACTTTTTCCAGTTTTCTTTTTTCCCCTCAAAGATACTCTATGAATAATGTTTTTCAGAAATCTATTCTTAGTGGCTCTGAAGTTGGGCCTGCTTTTTCAGATCAGCTCATGCGACTGTGCTCTAACCTGCTGTTTTCCTCCAGATCTCACTCCTTTGTCACCAGTCACCTGGCTCACAGTAAATCTTTGGTGACATCTGAAGGAAAAAAAGAATGGAACAGGCTTCTAGTTTAATGTGCTGGCTGTCTTTCTGTTAAATACCAAATTGATTTTTGTCTTCCTCTTGCTGGCATTGTACTTGTAGAATAACTTCCTGTTAGCTTTGCCCTTTCCTTTTTTGTCTCCTCTATTTTAACCTTTCTGATTTTTGTCTTGATACCCTCATGCTGTTCCTTTGTACCTATTGAAAGTAATCTGACCTACTTTCCATTTTTTAACACTACTTCTTCAGTAGAGGAAGCTATTTTGTTATTCTGCAACATTTTCTTCTGCACTGGGAGAGTTTGTGCTTGTATTGCTATAGCTTCTGCAAGGAAGCACTCATTCTCACTCATTTTTATAGATATGCATTTGGTAACCTACCACTTTTCTGCTGTTATTGAAATCTCTCTTATTTTGGCCTAATGTTTTTATTTGGGCATTCTTTGCTCAGAATTCTGAAGTCTCTGATTCGGTGAACACTGGTAAGAGAATGGCTTGGGTTGGAAGGGAGCTTGGGTATCATCAAGTCCCAGCCCCTCTGACATCAGCAGGGTTGCCAGCTGCTAGATCAAGTACTAGATCAGATTGCCCAGTGACCCATCCAGCCTGGCCTTAAATTCCTCCAGGGATGGGGCATCCACAGCCTCTCTGGGCAGCCCGTGCCAGCACCTCACCACTCCCTCAGTAAAAAACCTTCCCTTGATATCTAATCGAAACCTCCTCTCCTTTAGTTTAAAACCAACTCCCTGTTGTCCTGTCACTATCTATCCATGTAAAAAGTTGGCTTCCCTCCTGTTTATAAACTCTCTTTAAATATTGGAAGTCCACACTGAGGTCTCTCTGTACCCTTCTCTTTTCCAGGCTGAACAAGTCCAGTTTCTTCAGCCTCTCTTTATAGGAGTTGTGCTCCAATCCTTGGAACATCTTTGTGGCCCTCTTCTGGACCCTCTCCAAAAGCTCCACGTGTTCCCTATGTTGGAGGCTCCAGACTTGCCTCATGAGGGCAAACTAGAGAGGGACCATTACCTCCCTTGCCTTGCTGGCAACTTCTGTTCTTGCTGGCCTTCCATGCTGCCAGGCTGGCCAGGGCAGACTGCTGGCTCATGTTAAGTTTTTCATCAGTCAGAACCCCTAAGTCCTCAGCAGGGCTACTCTCAAGGAGTTCTTCTCCCAGTCTATATACGTATCTGGGATTACCCTGGCCCAAGCTCAGAACCTTGCGTTTTGCTTTGTTGAACCTCATTAGGTTCATGTGGGCCCAGCTTTCGAGTTTATCATGGCACCCCTTCCTTCTGCTGTATCAGCTGCACTGCTCAGCTTGGTGTCATCAGCAAACTTGCTGAGGGTGCTCTCAATCCCATCATCTAAGTCACTGATAAGATCTTAAAGAGTACTGGATACAAGATGGACCCGTGAGGACACCACTCATCGACAGTCTCACCTGGAGTCCACAGTCCTCTGGCTGTGACCTTCCAATGAGTTTCTTATCCACCAAATAGTCCACCTGGACAAATGCAAGTTCTTATTTTTTTTCCAGAGTGAGAACTATCCTAGCAAATTTAACAATTAATTTACAGAGCACAGTACATTATAAAACTTAAAGTTCTACTTGTGTTGTTATTCTTGTTGCAGTGGCAATTTGATGTAAAAATAATAATAATAATAATACTGTGATTATCCTCTTCTTGTTGTTCTTTGCTCTTCCTTAGGTCTACTGAGAATTCACTTAGCATGATGCCAACTATTAAGATAGAGACCTGCCGGTCATTTGTAGTTTTGTCTTAACCAAGAGTTCTGACAGATGAAGCACACATGCCTAAAATGCCACTTTCTTAGAGAGAGTTACATAAAAATGAAGTAGGAAATCTCTGCAAAACAGTGATTTTTTTTTTTTTTTTTTGAAGGCCTTCCAAATTCATGATTTGCTGCAGTTGCGTTTGAAATGGTTGTGTTTCAGAGTTATGGCAGACTTAAAGCATCAGTAAGAGTTTTGGTTAGCAGATCCTTCTGAAGAGGATCTTCTGATCTGAGACTTCGCAGTGCTATTTGCTGGTTTGCTGAAATAGTCTCTTCCTCAATGGCTTGTCATGAGAGCGTGCCAGAGCAATGGAGTTCTCACTCTCCCTCCCGCTAGGTTATGTTTGGTGAAGGCTGCCTTTCTGCGAGATTTGCGTGCCTCTGATGTTTCAATCTGTGTTTCCATAGGTCTAATTAACTGAAAATTTCACTCCATATTGTTTGGGGGAAAGAAGACAGGGAATGGGAAGTGTCAATTTGCTTAGAGGAGGCATTCCTTTGATCTTCAAAATTATTGTTTACTTTTCTCAACCATGTAAGCTAGAGTCATGATTCAACAAATAAACAACAACAACAAAAGCTTATTAGTGATTTAGCTTTCTTGAGGCTGAAATTAAATGCTTAGGAACTGAATTGGAGGGCTTCTAAGTTCTAAGGCAGTTGCCTAAAATAAGATGTGTAAGAATTTCCTTCTTTTGAGATAGGTTTAGGTGTAAATCATGGCGTAGAATGTAGTCTGTATGGAAGAGAGCAGGATACGGGTTCCAAATTATGTCATTTTTTCCATCATTGCAGCAGTGTGTTATTGATTATTGTAATGCTCTAAAAACCCATTTTTCTCTTCTTTCAAGATTCACAATCGATACGAAGGCAAAGACATTTCAAAGCACAAGCGGAACCTGGCTATAGCAGGCGGTGTGACCCTATCTGTAATTGTTTCTCCAGTTGTAGCTGCAGTAACTGTAGGTAAGCAAATATTATTATTTTGTATACTGGTAACACCTTGCAACCTGCGCAAGCACCCTTGAATAAAACACTCAGCTGAGATAGGTCTTACGGTTTCCTTTTGCAGGGACAGAAATGAAGACATAAAAAAATGAAAAACAACACATAAGGAGTGTGGTTATACATTTATTGGGGTAGAATGGAGGATAGAGTACTTTGGGAAATGTGGCATAAAATGAAGAGCTAATTATTTTTATCTTGCAAATTGAAGTTGTCACGTTGTCATCTGTCTTAAAACTGAAATATATAGAGCTTCTTCTAAATAACTAAGACAAAGCTTTTGCCACAAAGTCTATTGATATTCTAATAATTTTAATAATTCCTATCAAACTTTCCTCAACACGGAAGAAAAACAGTATTTTAAATTTAACATTGCAGTAGTTGGCAAACGATAGTAGAATACCAGTGACTTCTATGTTTACGTTTAAGGAAAAATTGTATGATTAAATTCTTAGATGGAATTTGCATGATACAGCAAATACGAAAGATCCAACAGTAGTAATGATGGTGAGTCTCATAAAATCAATAGCAAAGCCCCATCTGGCTTCAGTGAATGCAAAGTCCAACTGAATTTATATGAATATTAAGTATATTCTTTTTTTGTCTGTAAAAGAGGTTATAGACATTGGAAGCAGTAATTCACCCAGCAGTATGCTTCTTGCCTTCCAGTTCTGAGAGAGGGCCCTTGTGCCCAATGAAAGTACTTCTGCTGTCACTTCACTTGATTTATCAGCATTTCTTACTTTTGTTTTCTCCTAGTTTCTTTGAAGCCTGAAGTGCTAAGTAAACGTCATTCTATGAAATCACTTTCATAAGAGAGTGCAAAATATGAGTTGTATTTAGTTAACTCAAGATGGTACCTTCCTCTGCAGGTATTGGTGTTCCTATCATGCTGGCCTACGTGTACGGAGTTGTGCCAATCTCCCTCTGCCGAAGTGGAGGCTGTGGTGTTTCAGCAGGCAATGGAAAAGGTGTTAGGATAGAATTTGACGATGAAAATGATATAAATGTTGGTGGAACAAATGCAGCTGTAGGTAAGAAAATGTTTTATTTTCTGGACTTTGTGACTTACGTACATCTGATAGCCTCAGATACCCAGAGTACTTGCAGAAGAGGTACAGCACAGTCAGGGCTGTCTCCGCTCTGTGCTAAAAGATGAGCTCTGACATGAGAGAGTAGCTTCTGTGTTCATGTTGTTTGTGCTGTGCTGTAGTACAGCATTTGCTCACGTGGACATAGAGCAAGACAGTCAGCTGTCTTGTGGTTTGAATTCTGTGTAAGCTGTTGTCCTGCTTTTTGCACAGCACTGAGTGAAAGGTGACAGCTTTCTCATTCTTGACCAAGGTTAAATGCCAATAAGTGACTTTCTGGCAGTAAAGAGTGCTGTCGTGTTATTGTCCCTTTTAACTAATTGCTGAAGCAACTCTTTGAGTTTTCTCTTAAGCTGGCACGCTTTAGTTCCTTAGAATCCGGTCTTGCAGTTTGGTCAGCATGACTGAAGCAATCTGAGGATCCCACTGCCATTTCACCTCCTTTCTAATGGTCAGCAGGATGCCTAAAGTGCAGAAATGCAGGACAGTGGATCTGCAACTTAATCTTATGTTAAAAATGATTGTTCATTTTTTTAAGAAAAAAAAAAAAAGTATCCCCTCTTAAAAGTCATTTATCAGAATACTAATTCAAAGCAGTGATGCATTAAAGCTTCACTTGCCAATTTGAACCAAAACCAGACTCGTGCAATGGCAATCCCATAGGTAAAAGTTTTAAGATAAAATCAATGCTGCTTTTTCAGAATACTGGTTTGTAGAAGCTTGCTGCTAGCTTTCCTCTTTTTATCTGTAATGGGAAGAATTAAATGCCTTTAATTGCTGATCTGGTGCTGCTTTTTTTTTTCTTTTTTTAATTACTTGACGATATCCTTTGATACTGGGTTTCTGTGATCCTTGACTCCATGTTACATGCCCCACCCATGGACAACTTCTGGATATCCTTAGTACGTCATGTCTGATACAACCATAACAGCAACTGCAAGAAAGGTCCCATTTTCTTTGGCAGTTATCTTTTTGTCACTGTATTTTATTAAACCCTTTTTCTCAGCGTAACTTCAGAAACAATTTCCGTGGTCACGTTCTAAAAATCAGCAAGTTCTGTTTCTATGAATGACAAGCCTTCCTTCTCCCCTTCTGTCTTAGATGCCACTTCAGTCGCAGAAGCACGTCACAACCCCAGTATAGGCGAAGGAAGCGTCGGTGGGCTGACCGGCAGCTTGAGTGCCAGCGGCAGCCACATGGACAGGATAGGAGCCATTCGAGACAACCTGAGTGAAACGGCTAGCACCATGGCGCTGGCTGGGGCCAGTATCACGGGCAGTCTCTCGGGAAGTGCAATGGTCAACTGCTTTAACAGGTAAGAGGTGTTCTTCCTGCCGTATAGACCCGGCCCTGAATGTAGCATAGAAACATAGAATGGCCTGGGTTGAAAAGGACCGTAGTGATTGTCTAGTTTCAACTCTCCTGCTATGTGCAGGGGTACCTCATGTCTAACACAGCCATGTTCTCTAATGGGAGAGCTCTCTGCGTGCATCTCACACTGACATCGTGAGTTCTGACTTGTTCAGAAGTCTGCAAGTACAAAATTGCCCCTTCTGAACACCTTGGCCTTGCCTCGGTGTCTGCTGTGAATTGGGGTCTTGCTGTCTGTAGGAGACAGGGAGTATCTGGAAAGGATTGTGTGGGGTTCTGGAAGGAATTTGCTCCTTAAGAAAATGAATAGTGTTTAGCACCTCATTTAAATAGCTTGCAGGTCCAGGCTATGTAGAAAAAGGAGGATAGGGTAGCACAGAGAGCTTCCTTAGTCTAGAGCTGTAACTGCTGGTTGAGGAACACTTGTCCTCCTCTTGAAGGAGTTGAGAGAGGAAAGCAAAGCAAACACTTCCAGTTCACTGTCAGAACAGAGGTAAAGAAGGCGTTTGGAAAGAAGCTTACAATCCAGGTTTATCTGTTTTCAAGTTTCTGTTATTTCTGTTGAATTTGATAACAGTACAACAAAGCAGAGTACAGAACACAGTTCTCTGATTGTTATTTGATAAGTCATGATTTTGCAGCTGAGTCAACATGGGAACTGTTGTGAATTTGTGTGTCCTTTTTTCTCTGTTTTTGGAGTATGGTACATTATCTGCAAAGGAATTATAGCTCAGCTTGGAACTCATTTTTGTAACTCTCAGGGAGAAAATAACCCAGAAACTCTGTTTTGTGTGCAACATTTTACTTTGTTGGCAATTTCATCTAATTTTGTTTTTAACTGTGAAACTGTGCTTACTATTGTGTGGTGGAGGAACTTTACAAGGTGATAGTAATTCTCAGCTAGGGTGCTTTAACTGTAGTAGCAGCTCATGCAGCCCTTCTTCTTTCTCTCCAAGGCTGGAAGTACAAGCAGATGTGCAGAAAGAACGCTACAGCCTTAGTGGAGAATCTGGCACAGTTAGCCTGGGAACAGTTAGTGATAATGCCAGTACCAAAGCAATGGCAGGATCCATTCTCAACTCCTATATCCCTTTGGACAGGTAAGAGAAATGTGAAAAGAGATTAAGCCTTACTTACTAAAGGATACCCTAAGTGTGCCTCTGCAGTTCTGTTTAAAACTTGGAAGAAAGAAACAATTTTTTGGTTAGAAATTGAATTACACGTGATTGCTTGTATTTGCCAAGCCTTCTTCCAAAGAGGAGAACAATCTCTGTAGCTCAGTAAAGCATTTCATTTTCAGACTGTCTGCTTCTCTTTGGGCTGTTTACTTGGTTTTAAACGCTTTTTCCAAAACAGGTGACATTTCTCTCACTTGCTTTTGCAATGTATTTTGAAAAGCTGCAAGTTTGTCCAGCTGTATCGCCTGGCTTGTTTTAGATAACTGCTTACACCCAGGTTCATTCCTGTTGCAGGGAAGGCAACAGCATGGAAGTGCAAGTGGATATTGAATCAAAGCCAGCCAAGTTCAGACACAACAGCGGAAGCAGCAGTGTTGATGATGGCAGTGCTGCAGGTCGGAGCAACGCTGCGTGTTCATCGGCCTGCGTGCCAGAAAGTAAATCTAGTGCCACCAAGTGGTCCAAAGAAACAACAGCAGGAAAAAAATGTAAGGGTAAGCTGAGAAAGAAGAGTAGCATGAAGATAAATGAGACAAGAGAGGACATGGATGCTCAGCTGTTGGAACAACAAAGCACAAACTCCAGTGAATTTGACTCTCCTTCTCTTAGCGATAGTATTCCATCCGTAGCAGATTCTCACTCGAGTCATTTTTCTGAGTTCAGTTGCTCAGATATGGAAAGTATGAAAACTTCCTGTAGCCACGGTTCCAGCGACTATCATACTCGCTTTACCACAGTCAGTGTTCTCCCAGAGGTGGAAAATGATCGCTTGGAAAACTCTCCGCAGGCGAGCGGAATCCCGCCGCCTGTTGTGGCAGCCCCAGGCACTGATGTTCAGCAGCTGAGTTACATTGCTGAGGAAAGCATTACTAACGGATCTTCAATGGATGTAGGTCTGGGTGTCGATGAAACTCTGAAAGAAGCAAACAACAACCATTCACAATGTGCTGCGGAATTAAGCACTGCTATTCAGACTGAAATTTAAGCCAAAAAATGCTGCAAAAACATATTTACCACTAATGAACCCTGTCTGAAAGCTGGTTTAATTACATGCGACGGCTTCCGTAAGCTTCAGGTGACCGGCGGAAGCAAGGTTTTGATACAGCTGCATTTTATATACCTGTCTGTTAAGGCAGAATACTTCATATGGATCTTAGAGCTGTGTGAAGGGACATGAAGGCTTTAACAAGTGCATTACAGCAGTGCAAATACGTCCGTGTTTTTTATTTTTGCCACAACTTTGCTTGAAAGCATATACTTGGTGTATTTAGAAAAAATTGGGTAATTCTTGATATGTTAAATGCTAAAATAAGTAATACATCCTGCACTGTTCGCTCAAAAAATAGGGGATGTGGGATAAATGGGTGTTAGCTGAATATTAGTGACTTAAAACCATTCTAGCGTGAACTTGAAGGGAAGCAGAAGTTTTGCGGAGACCTCTACAAACATTTTCAGCAGTGAATATCCATAGTGATCATTTTGTTTTATAACTGGGCACACTATTTGGAATGCATGTGGAATGGATCGTGTACCTCCAGGTGATGTGGCCCTGTGTCAGAAGCCTTCGTGTGTACACTTTGAGCGAGGCTATGGCGTGTTACGTCATTTAGAAAAGGAAGAAATTGGTACTTAATACATGGAGGAATGGAGACCTCACCTGTGGACAACAGTGGGGTCACTTATTTATTCATGCAACCAACCGTGCGGCAGATAAGGCTGCTCTGCATTGTGTAAAACCTGTAAGATAATGATCCAGTGATTTATGAGCATCGTAGAAAAGCAGATGCAGTCACCTTTCATGAGGGGGGAAAGCGGTGCCCCGTCAATTCTTGGTGCCTTGGAAAAGACTGGGTGTGAAGTGCCTGGTCGTTGGAGGATTTGTCTGTCGTGTTTTCCAGAATGTCCTCTTTGGCCACCTTCAATCACAAAAGAGAATCCTAGCGAATAAATGACTGGTAGATAAGTGTATGATAACAAAGTATTAGCCTACCAAAGACTCACTCAGGCTTTCGTGAATGACTTCTTTCACGTGACATCTCTTTGCAAGACGTGCATCTTCAGTCCCAGAGTCGGAGTGCAGGGCAGTGGCTGCCCAGCTGCCACGATGGCTTCTGGACATGCTGGCTTATTTTTCTTTTGCATATGGAAGATGTATAGATAAACACAAGCTGAAGTTGGCAAGTTGGCCAAAGCGCCTGCACTGTCCAATTTTTTTTTTTTTTCTTTTTGCTATGTAAATCACTAAAAATGAGGGGAAAAAAAGTTGTGAATATCAGAAAAACAGTTACCAATGTTCTGTCTTGTGTTCAATGTATTGCCATTATGGTGCTACTGGGAGTTGGGTTGGATGAAAAGAAAACGCCATGTGCTGCAGTTCTCTTCCATGACTTATCCTCACCAGTTTCATTAAATGCTTATAACACTAGTGCCAGTTACGTCATTTGATAATGCTTGTTACGGTATTTGTATATTTGCAATTCAGTTTTGCTCAGTAATATGCGTGTAAACTGCATATCTGAAATAAATGTCTAAGTACTGAGTTGAGTGGTCCTGTCAGCATGCAGGCGGCCTTATGGAACACATCAGGCGGCTCTCCCCACTGTCCAGCTCCGACTGCTGGCATCTTCTGTTGTCCCAGATCTTGGTTTTGTTTGGTGGCCTTTGGGGTGGAGTGCTCTGGTATTCTGAAACGTTTCCAATGGTGGATTCTTAAGGAGAGAATAGAAAGGAGGATGAATGAAACAGGCTGTATCCTAGAAATGGCAGTGAGGCACAGAGGCACTTCTGTCATTGGGTGCTCTGAATTGGAAGCAGGTGTGAATTCTGAGTTTAGTGGGAAGGTTTGAATTGGATATTTTGGGTGTGTGTGCACTTCATGCTGGATTTTCTTTTTTTCTAGTTTGAGCAGTTTTACAGTACTCTGTTATTGATGAGTGATGTGTTGAAATAAGATCAGCATTAACTAAACGTTTTATTGTGCCCCATTCTGGGCTCTTCAGCTCAAGGAAGACAGGAGCTGCGAACATGCCCTTTGGCATCTGGTTCAGCTGTTTTGAATCTGCCTCGTGCAATAGCAATAAAGTTGTTGCAGCTCTGAAAGTGCTCCTTTTGGCTTCTTCCACTCTGTTTGTGGAGTGACAAGAGCATGCCGAGGGGCAGTGATGCCACCTGATGCTTGCAGCTGGGAACTGGAGCTGTTTTTTGTTCTATGAATTTAAACCTGACTTAATCTCTCAGCACCTCAGTTTTGCTATGCGGGAAATTGAAAATATATTATTTCTTTTTTTCCTGGCAAAGAAGCTTTATCAAAAGAAAGTAGTAGTTTCAGTCGCTCTGAAATAATCTTTGGTAATTTTATATTCCACATGAAAGCAGTTAATAGAGTTGCAAAATTTGTTTTAGCAGAGCATTGTACTGCTGACTCGTTTTGTATCTTCTCATATGTGACGCAGTCCAAACTGTGCTGTCTCATACATTTTTAAGCTTAAAGTGGCATTGAAATGGTTTGAGTCTGTGAAGGAGCAAAGGCTCTATTAGTGTATTGATGAAAGGCGGTGTAGGTTTATTGAAGAGAAGATGACGGTGTATGGAGCCACTCAGGGATGCTGGGGTGGGGTGTGTGGGGTGTGCTGGTTGCAAGAAAGATAAAGGATATTAACACAGGTAGTAGCCTGGGGGAAGTGGATGTTACATTGAATAAGAGCTTCCAGGTCATCTCATGGAAGGGAGCAGAGTTGTGCTGTTGGGCTTGGCTGCATGCCTGCTGCCCTGCTGTGCCCCAAAGCTGTCACATCAGAGCATGAAATGAGAAGCGGTGTAGGAGGTAGGAAGGTTTCTTGGAGAGCCTGAAACCACTTTGTGAAGATGTGATTGGAAAAGATACTGAACCCAGTCCTGGCCAGAACATGTAGATCACTTTTTTGGACAGACTGGAGTTCAGCATACAGGAGCAGCCCCACATTGGGCTGTCATTGGGCATCCTCTGCACAAGAACAAGGCTGTGATGGCACATCCAGCCCTGCTGCTAGGAGGGAACCCTGCGGGCTGTGTGCTGAGCAGCTGCCCCCAGTCCTTGTCGTCCAATTCAGGTGAAGTTACTGCTCCAATAGCTTCATGCACTGGATGGAGGTGGGCAGGCCACAGGGAGTGGGGATCCTTCAGCTGCATCGTGGCACAGTTGTGTGTGACTGAGTTACACGGAGAGGTTGGTTTGCGTGAAAGCTCCTGCGTAACACCTGGGGTGCCATCGGAGGCTCCTGGCTGTGGCACCTGGCTGGATGCCGTGTGGGAGGCTGGTCGGGTTATACCTGAAGTGCCTGAGAGCTGCTGGTGGCTCTGAGCCATTTCGTGTGCTGCAGGAAGGTTCCAGTTCCTGTTCCCCATCCTATGCCTTTGAAGATGAGGGGTTGTTTTGTTCTGCAAAATTTGCAGTGTCAATTAATCAGTGTGCCCCAGGGGAAGGAGCTCTCTCAAATGGAGTTCAAAGATGCTGAAGGCATGCTGTGAACAAGCACTGAGGTACTGACCTGCTCTTAAAGTCCAAAGACATGGGGTTCTGGCAGCAAGACCTGCAGCACCTGGCTGAGCCTGGCTGTGCTTCTATAGCCATATGACAGCATAACCCAGACCACCCCTCCCTCCTTAGAAGAGGTAACTGCGCTCTGCCTGCACCTGTGACCATGGACAGCTGGCCCACCTACAGCAAGAGTAGCTGGACTGAACTCCCCTGGGTGCCACTGTGAGCAAGCTCTCATGCAGTGCAGGTGAGTGGATGTGATGGAGAGCACACACCTGGAGGGAGGGGTCTGGCCTCCAAGGCCAGTGGAAGGGCAGGTCCTTGGTTGTTGTGAGCTCCTTGCTTCAGCCAAGTGCCAGCAGTGCTGTGTGCTACCTTGTGCTGAGGTTTAATCACAGCTGTGGGCACAGAGAGTGAGCAGGCAGGACCCAGCACTGCTTTTCCCAGGTCCTATCGACTCAGCTCTACAACAGGACCATTTCTGCATCCTGTTTCCAAAACACAGACGTAAAATTCACAGCCACCTCAACTGGAAGTGTTTGTGGCCTAATAATACATCTCTGTGCTCCTAGGCATTGAATGGAGAATGTGTTTAATTCTAATGTGATAAAATGGAGGAAATACCTGTTTGGTGGTTGTTTCTTTTTCTTTCCCTTTTCCTTTTATTTTCTTTAGAGAGTTTTATGGTGGGAACAATTTCCATTGGCTTCATTGGTTCCAAGACTACTTGCAGAGTGGTCCTCCAGTATGGCCTGTGCCAGCTTCTGCTGTCTGTGCCACTATGAAGGAGTGAAAGGAGTGGTGGAAGGCCCTGGCAGAGAGACACCTGATGCCACTCATCTCTCATAGCAGCTCTTGCCTTAAATATCCATTTACTTGGATACGACTTCACTAAAATTTCAAAAATACGTTGGAAGGGACAAAATAACAGCAGTGTACCATGGCCTGCTCTATTCCTTACCCAGTAGTCTTCCTTTAAGGGAAGAAAACAGCTACTTTTCCACTTGCACTAGAACAAGGGATTCACATCCATGATTTAACCACTCACCACGTGCCTGGCTATTGTGCAGACACAGGATAACGTTTTCACTCTGCTGCTTGCTGTGCTTACTGCCACTCTGGGACCACACTTCCCCTGGCCCCTCCTCCCACAGCAGCAGGCCAAGGTTAAGTTTTCTTCTTAGAGCACTCTTCCCCCTATCACTGTCCACTGAACAGAGACAGGTTAATGCTCATCTCTGCACTTTAGAAGACCAGTAAAGTGCTGATTACTCAGATAAGGGGACGTTTGTTATTCAGTCTCTGTTGACTGCCTCTGAACTGCAGGGATACAAAGCTGTGAGGGCAGCTGGTGCCGGCTCTCCCCTGCCAGCCAGATAGCGGGTTTGTTTGTAGACAGTGCTGCAGTTCTTCATTTAGAACTTCTGCTCAAGAGGTAATTACAGCTGACCTCTTCGTCATTTCCGCTTCAAACTGAGTTTGCCTCTGTTTCATCTGACAGTCAGTGTTTCTCTGATGCATTTGGGAAATTTTCTCACCACGACAGGAACCTAACAGGATTATTTCCATTGCTAGTTATAAAACTGGCTAGCTGTAAAACTCTCCCTGCAGAAACAAGAAAATCTACAGGAGAAATATGTTTAATCAATGCAGTAAAGCTGTATTTCTGCTACGGAAGGCAATATCATCCCATTTAGTAAAATAATTCAGTTTCAGTAGGTATTGTCTTTCTAAATACATAATGAAATGAATAAAAACAACATATATAACTTAACTCTAAACTATGCATAGATAGACTCATGGAATGGCTTGGGTTGCAAAGACCTCAGGGATCACCAGGGTCCAACTCCCTGCCACAGGCAGTGCTGCTGCCACTCATCAAATACTGGATCAGGCTGCCCAGTACCCCATCCAACCCCAGAACATACAAAGCTACAGTTAGAATGATTGAGCTCGCCATCACAGAAATTAATGACCACCAATACCTGGCCCTTGTGAAGAACGAAGCAGCCTGGCACTTAGTTGGCTCAGTGCAATTGGCTGTAGCTACAGAGCTCTCTCAGATACACAGCTGTCTCACTGCAAGAGGATGTTTAAGAACAAAACCCATCAGTTGTGCTAACGGTGTTTTAGGAATTAAAAACTTCATTCTTGGTATTCTACTTCAAAACCAAACTCATAAACCACACCAGAACTATAAGCTCAAAGAGGGTAGAAGCAAGAGTCCAGAAATTCTACTTTTCAGGAAAAAGACCTTTATTTATTTATTTTAATTAACCTGAGAAAAGATTTCACTGGAACAACATCCTTAATGGTACTTCTGCAGCACTTGTGAGTATGATATAATTTATATTAAGTGTGCAAAGAAGGCATTGGGGCATGTGAAAAGTTTTAACGCTTCATCTTGAAAAAGGCAGCTCTGTCACAATGAAATATAAAACAGAAGTACTGCCTGAAAGAAAACAAAAACCCTACTGGTGCACCAAATAGCCTTAGTTTTAGCTTTATGAATATGTCTGTAAGCAGCAATAGCTGGTATTTTAAGTAATCTGATTACAGACTCGGAGTTAAACATTTTAATTGTTAGATGCAGCCATTTGTTCCTTTAAAAGCTGTGCAAACTAGCAATCCTTCCATGCACACAGAAAACAAAATTCTCTGTGCACTAAAACTTACTCGTTTGTCATTTAAAAAACAGACCCATTTAGTTAATAATTAATTATTTTGAGCCAAAGTGTTCCATGACAAGCTAATATATTATTCATTCATCTTTGTACAGCACCAAAAATATTTACATCTGTTGTGTGCAAGCTGGGGGGCAAAGAAACAGATGGGCTGTGCAGTTTATTTAAAAAATGTTTATACTTGTAAATTCTTTATAGCAAAGCTATCACTAACGGATCTGTTTGTCTTGGAGGTGCTTCCTTCCCACGAGAATGTACAACCCACAAGGTGACAGAACAAGTGATGACTGAAAGTGTACTTCCATTGTACCACCAAGGTATTTCATGCTATATATAAATGCAAAATAGATATTTCCATGTCTAAACAAAATCAGGATGCAAACACGAACTCCATAACTGAACACAAAGATATGCATTAAATTCTAGACTAAAAGTGTATACAACTGAAAAGAAAAAAAAGAGCAGCAAGTTTTAAATATGTGTATGCTATCAAAATAAAACAGAATTCAGACAGTCCATGTAGAGACCCACTTCAACCCATGCGTGTTGGCAGAGTTGTACAGACATCTCACAACCGACAACTCTAACTACACAACAAATAAACTTTAAGTTCTTAAAGTTCATACACCTCTTTAAGGCTGTCAAGTTCTTCCAAAGAGTACTGATGATTCTGGTTTTCCGTGAGCAAATCAAACAATCGCCGAACCTGTTCTTTTTCGTTTTTGCTGAGAAGAGCCAACACCACCTGAGAAAACAGATTAGGTCATAATCAGCACAGGCATAGCATTTGACAGAAATATAGCAATCATTTCCTATTGAAATATTAAACTCCTAAATTTCTGTTTGATTTAAGTACTCATTTAACCTAAGTTCTTACCTTAAATCTTTCTGCTTTGCTTAAGTAGAAAAGATGCTGATATACAAGGCCAGGATCTTTTCCAAGGACGTAATGTTCCAATGACTGGATGAAAATAAAAAAGATTTCTCCTTCAAGTTTGTTACTTAGCAGCATTGGCAGTTTTTTTGGATCAGTAATTGTTAGAAGATCTGCACAAGCAGAGTGATCCTTATTGGCATTCACTGCATTTACAATCTGACCAAAATCATAGGCATTTGATGGTTCAGAAATCTTCAGTTTTTCACAGGTCTTTAATGGCACACTCTTCTGAACTGCTTCTTTAGAGCAAACATCGTCAGCCACAACGTCTTCTGATGTCACAAGCTGCCCCTCTTCCTGTTCATCAGTTACCTTCACAAAAGAAATGGCATCAAATCATTAATTCCATACATGGCATGTGTATATTCAACATGAACATCACTAAATTAAAGCAGGCATTTTACTCTTCACAAAGGCTTCTCTTCATAGGCTTTACTCTTCATAAAGGCTTCTATGTTCCTCTGTGTCCTTCTTCCCCCCAGAATGGTACAACCCTTGTTTATCTTTAAAGGTTTCTTAGTCAAAAGTCTGTATTTTGCATTTCATTTCATTGCTTGGCATTCCACTGTAGAAAGACAAATAAAGCACTGGGAGAGACTGAGGAATAGAATACATATTTTAAACGTGAAGTTACACAACCTAAGCAGAACTGAAGTTTAGTTTCCACATACTTTTCATTTACAGCTTTATTTCGTTGTTTTGACTTCAGAATAGTACAGGCACATAACAGTTGCATCAGGTTGCTGTTTGTGGACTTGCTGTGGAAGTAGAAGGCTCATCATGGTCTAACTAACTGCGTGCATTCCCACTTCTCCCCAGACTGCAAGCTGTACAGAGCTCCATCAATCAGTTACTAGAAAATTAGCCTTGAGTTCCACTATCATAGAATCCTTAGAATTGGAAGGAACCTTAAAGGCCATCTAGTCAACTCCCCTGCAATGAACAGGGAACTACAGCTAGATCAGGTTCCCATGGCCTGATCCAGCCTCACCTTGATAGTCACCAGGGGTGGGGCATCAACCACGCCTCTGGACGACCTGTTGCAGTGCCAACCACATTTACAACTACATAACTACTTTTACTAAAGTACACTTCAAACTTTTAGGAGCTGTGGAGTCAGTACAAACCTACCAAAACAACTCACTGAACAGGGTCTCTCCAAAAGCTTCATGTCAGGCTTTTGGAAAGTCTGAAGATGCAGCACTACACATTACAGTGCTGTGCTGGGAGCAAGCTTAGTCATTCCCGCAGGCACTGGGCTTATAGAGCTTTTGCTTTATTTTTAAATAATCCTTAGCATCAAGGGAGATATCTAGCTGTCTTCTATAAAATTATAGCTTGATTAAAATGGAACAATAATGATAAATCTCTTTCTAATTAAATTTTCTTTCATTTTCTTTGCAGACTGCTTTCACGGCATTCTCATGTAGGTAAAACAAGGAATGCTGTCTTAAAGGGGCAGCAGCAATAACGACAGCAAACATCAATGCTTCCTGCCCCAGCCCTGCAAGAAATTACCACTGCTGGTAATGTAGTCAGCAGGTCCCCAAACACTGTGTTCACTGCCCAGAGCTCCTCTGAACACTCTCAGTCCCTTTGTCACAACTCACAGCTTAACTAATACTATTCCCAGCTTACACCAGTTACATAAAATCCCACAAACTTGTGATACTGGGAAATATACCAATAAAACAAGTTGTTGCTGTGTTAGTAATCACCATTTCCATTACACCATCATTTTGAAATTGCACAATCCAAATTACAGTCTCAGTTTAATAGCATAGATTGGAAACCATATATTTTAAACAGGAAAGGGGAAAAAAAAACGTTCTTAAAGGACCATCGAAATTACAACTGAAAACATCAGGTGACTGAGAAAATCCCTTCACTACTTAATTCAAAAAACTCTGGAAAGATATTATTTTGATCCAATGCATAATGTAAAATCATGCATTTCTTTTGCCAGACTTTGCAGATTTTTATCCATGTCATTGCTTGTTAAGGAAAGATTTCATCCTTCATACCAGTAGCTTTACTACCAGCGCAAGAACAGCTGGCATGTTGCTAACACCTTTGCCAGAGGTTGCCAGAATAGCTCAGACTTCAAAAGCAAAACTGCTCTTGGGCAGCCATATTCTGTAAAATTACTGTTTCAAAATCTAAGCGGTTTTTGATTATAAGGAGCACGTGCTGAAGTTTCTTGCTGTCTAAATGTATTTTTTTCACTTCCGCTGTGGTTCTGAATGCACCTCGAAGCAGACAAAGCTTTACTGCAGAACAGAGCGGATGATGAACACATCGTATGTGAGCATCCTCCAATATGTTAAAAATACAACTCTGCCTAAAGCAGGTGTAGAGCTAAGAATTAAAACCCGAATGCTTTGGTATTATGTTTTCAAATGTATGGCTTCTGTACTGCCTGTTTGTAAAAACAAACAGATATACCTCTTGTATGGTTATTTTCTTCCTTTGCTTTTGTTGACAGTCAGCGACAGCAACGCTGGCGATGCTGAGCAGCTGGGTTATCTCCTCTAGTTCATTTTTTGCTTCAAGAACGTTTGGATCTATTAGAAGTACTTTCTTGAGATCATCGATGCTGGCTTGATAGTTCTGTAAGTAAAAGGGAAAATATTTTTTTTCTCATAAACACACCAGGGGAAAAAGAAATTTCAATTATCGTATTGTCTTTTACTATTAAGAGAAATAGAAATGCTGAAATCTTGACGTTAAATAGACAAAAATAATCTAAATGCAGTGTAATTTTTAAAGGAAGAAAAAAAGGAAGCCAAGGATGAGTTTGAATACTTCCTGACTAAATACTTTCATATCAAATATATACTGTGAATTAATTTATGCTCTGAAAAACATTTCCCTATATTAGAAAATAGATTACTGGAGATTGCTGCTTTTAAGCATAATTAACATTTTAATACCTTCTCAATGCAACTCCCTCAACAGTTTGTGTACTTTGACAGTAGGCCAAATTAAACTTAAATTAAAACTATGCTTTAACTTCCCGGGCATCATTTCAATAGCTCATCTCAAATGGGCTGACATAGAAAAATTCCTGGTTATACTTGGGAAGACTGAGATTACATGATGAATTCTAGGATAAACTACAGAAGGACCAATACAAAGACAGAGTGACACTGGGACACAATTCTTCCAGAATCAGTCTTGTCATTTATTTAATGCTTTCGTTTCAAGATTTGACTTTCAGTATTATGCATTTTTATATTAAATTTTCCAGAGAGACAAAGTTCAGAGCAGCATCAGTTCTGAGGAAAGCTAAAATACCACATGAAATAAGTTAGCCTGGGGGCTGAATACTGAAAATAAGGATAACATGTAAAAGACTGTGCACAGAAAAGTGAGGGAGCCACTATTTCCTCTGTTCACAGTGTCTTAAGGTTATTAAGGGTCATATTATCACAGAAAAAGAAAACAAACCCTAAAAAAAAACAATCCTCTGTTGCATCGTCATTTGACATCTTTTCTCAGCATCTCAACAGTTACGAAACCACCAGTGCAAAAGACAGACATTCTCTTTTCTATCCAGGATATTTTGTTCAATACCAATTAATTGCATTCAAGGTACAGAGAAATTGTATGAAGTCTGTAAATGAACCAAGGTTTGCTGTATCATGAAAGAAGAGCAAAAGAACCAGAATTCTGCAAATAAATGCAGCAATGGGACAGCTTGCCTTCTTCAGCAAACAGCTACTACTTGAGCTAAAACATTTGAATATTCACAACCACAGAGAAATGAGGTTCCAGAACAGACTTCTGACAATGATCACAATGGCCAGCAAACAACCAGTCCTCCTAGGTTTTAAACTGCATCCTGGGCTATCAGGTGTAGGAGGTACAGTCCAATCCCATATCCTATGTTGTAGGCCTAACTCAGCAAACAAGTACCATCTTTATCCTGATCTTTCCTTAACTATATTTCAGTGAATGTATAAAAATCATTAAATTCCACTGCAGCTTTTGTGATATAAATACTTGTTTATAAACAAATAACACCTTCCAGCTAAGTTACGTCTTGACAAAATAGCTGCATTTAGCTCTTACTATCTTTTGTTACAGAGTCATTTGTCAATCCTAGATCGTCTCTGTTGCTTTCCCTAGCATTACAACTCACTCATCCCTACAACTGGCTGTAAAGAAGGTATTACATCTGCCTCAAACAAACAAATCTTGAGAGTCCCTGGGTGCTCAATTCTGAAAGAATCCATGAGCACCGTGCCTCATGTTATGACAACAACTTCAGTGTGCTGATGGAAAGGCAAAGGCTGAATCCCCACACTGCCCACAGAGTGAGAAAGGAAATCACTGACAAAGATTTCCAGTGCGTTTGGAGAAGGAAAGTAGAAGAGAATGAAGATAATTAAAGTCCTGGTTTAATATGACAAGCACTCAAATACGTGCAGATGCCAAAAGACAGCTTGAGATTTTAGTTTGAACAGATGAAGACAGACTTGAAGAGAATCTGTATGTAATCAGCTAAGATATGGTGAACACTTTGACAAAAAAAATAGACTGGGACGCAGGGGTAAACTAGAACATTATAACAGAGTTTAAATCTGCTTAACTGTCTTTATTCAAAGCTGATTTATTCCAATATTCCTGTCTTTTCTCAAATTATTGTAAATCAACATGCAGATCTTTATGTTCAAAAAATATTTATATTCCATATATGCCTAATGCTTTACAAAGTAATACATCATCAGCACTGCATACTTTGCTTATATTCATTGACTTAATTACCTGATGATTGCCTTTGAAGAGGATAAGCAAGTTTAGAAGTGCTTAAGAATACCTGCCATGTTCTTTTTCCTCACCTGTAATCCTTTGTATGCTAGTGCTCTTCTGTAAAAAGCTTTAATATTAGAATCTTCTATTTGAAGAACATGATCACAATCTTGCTTAGCCTCTTCATATTTATGCAGTTTCAAGTAACAGAGAGCTCTAACACAGAAAAACAGAATACACTGCAATATAAGTAAATTCTAGTGTCTGTAATGCCCTCTGACTCTGTATGTTTATTACAGTATTTCACACAATATCAATATACTGTTGTTGTTTTTTTTAACTTATAGTACATCTTTTTTTTCTATTTTGTACATTACTGTATTAAATACAAAAAAACTGTTTAGTACTGTACTGTACTAAAAGCAGAGCCTATTTTAGCTTAATATGATAGTACAGTAATGTACAAAATACAGATTCTGTGCAGCCACTCTGGGTAAAAAAGTGCTCTGCATTAAATAAGCAATATCATTTTCTGTACCTAATTATTACTTGGAAGTCTCCTATTCAGGTTTGGGCCTAATAAAATCCTTCTTAGTTTGAGGAAGCTGACAGGATTACAGCATAAAGAATTATGCCAAAGAATTAGGTCAACCTTTAAAATAATGCTGCTGTATGACTGTGTTTCTACTTCTATCTTTTCAGTGTGTACATTTTCTTGAAATTATTACTCTATTTGGTACACTGCAACTGCACCTTAGTTTATAATTAATATCAAATCAGTATTCTCACAAAATTCTGCAAAATGCTATGTTAATTCTAACTTTTACTTCGGTAACTTTACATACATTTAAAATCTTTATATAAATATCACTGACATTATAATATGTGCTCTGCTGGAAGACAACGTGGTTTAACCAAAGATCAATTTTGTTGTTGGAAATGCTCATCAAGTGGAAAAAAAAAAAAAGCCTTTCTTTACAAAAGTGGTTGAAGTGATGCAAAATCCTTATTTTCAGTGCAAAAATGTAAGCATTACTATCCCACAAAGTGGGGTCAGATTTTAATCTTTACCTGTTAGTGTAGATTGTGCAGTCCTTGGCATTTAACTTCAAGCATTCGTTGTATTTATTTACAGCTTCACCATATTTACCCTTCTTCACAAAATCATTCCCTTGACTTTTTAATGTCCTGAACTTTTCCTCAGCTTTCTCACCTGCACAACGAAAGGATCACAGCGTTACGTAAGAAGGTTGGTTCATTACAGGTAACTGAATAATCTGCCCGGCCTAAGAATAACTGCCTGGCACCTGGAGTATTTTTATCAGTTTGCACATTCCGATTTCTGTCCCACATCTTCCCGATGCCCTAAGGAAGGAATGAACATCCGTACATGCATTTGACATAACACACACTTCCCAATACAGCAAGGTAATTATTTTTGCTGAAAATGATGTGAATGCAACAGACAACTCTATTTTTATCTTCTCCTGTCAACCTGCTCTTTGTGGTACAGAGGGATGAACCACTGAAATACTGGTTTTATTTACAGTGGTTGGAAATGTAATCAGTAGCATTAAAAGCCTTCTAGATCTTCACCATCACACCAAAAAGGCCATTATGTTCCCTAATATTCTTTCTGCAAGAAACCAATCCATCACAATTTCTATGATAAACTGACAGTGACAATCACATCATTGGGGTTAGGGAGACATCAACAATATTCTGTTTATGAACTTTATGATAAAGATGTTTCAAGTAACTGGAAAACACCAAACTATACGTATATATACAAATGCTTTGTTCTTTCATAATTCTCTCTCTTTGCAAAGTTACACGATGTTGTAGAGAGGTAAATTTAATCTTTCCTAGTTAAGTTAAAATGAAATAAAAAACCTCAACAAATTGCACTCCTTAATAACAGAAAAAGCCCAGAGTACAACCACTGCAGCACAAATACAAAAGCTTAGCTTGAAAGTTTTCCTAATAGCAACACACTTATTTAAAATATCACTTTTCTACTTCATTTCAAAAATAAGTGCTAAACTGTCCAATCCTTAAGTGATAAATCAGTAACAATATGCACAACCAACTGAAATGCTTCAGTCATTGAACATTTTAAAAAGTAGAGTAAAACTTTTATGAATTTAATTGAGCTTAAAATATACATTGACATCCTTCCTGTTCCTTAAACAAAAAACTAAGTTCCTGTAGCTTTACCACTGTTCTATATATGCTATTACTCACATTATTCATAACCTACACCATTCAAGTTTTCCAGAATCACACTTAATTCTCAAGAAAAAAGGTCAAATTCTCATAAATGCATGTATGTGTAAGCTGTCTGTTGCTCTAATCAAGCATAAATAATTTTAAGGATGACTTTTCAGATAGTGTTAAGGTCTTTACATCTGTAGTGCCCAAGAGTACAGATTATTTGAAGGTATGCATTAATGCAATAATTGATTGTATCACTGCTACATATTAGGCCAGCAACGTAATTATGCGGTGCGTTCTCCTCCCTGTTAAACAAGCATAGATATAGATGCCCCATCCCTGGAGGCATTCAAGGCCAGGCTGGATGTGGCTCTGGGCAGCCTGGTCTGGTGGTTGGTGACCCTGCACATAACAGGGGCTTGAAACTGGATGATCATTGTGATCCTTTCAACCCAGGCCATTCTATGATTCTGTGATCTTCAGTGCTTATTTTCTTTATATAGTTAGAAAACACATAAGGGAACCTTATTTAACCTTAATTAACAGCCAAGGAAGATTCAAAAATGATACAGCTAAGGCCTCTGCAAGAGGATTTAGTATCAATAAGAGCAGAATTGGAGAGGCTACTTCACCTGATTTACTGGAGCAAGAAAAATGAAAACTCCACTGAAAGGAAAAAATCAGAGGGAAGAAAGTGTCGTACCTGGAGGTGAGCACTCAGTGCATACATGAAAAGTCTGAACCAACATTTCTTAAGAGTGCTTACTGAATAGCCACTGTTAAATTCTGTAGTAAAAAAAACATCAGAATTTTTCTTTTGTAGTCCATCTCACTACATGCTGGCCACATAGAAGCCTACTTGTTCTGTTTTGAACAGCTGAGTAATATTTTTTATCAACAATTAAACGATGGCTACAGATTATGCAGCTGGTTCTGATACTTAGGGTTTCAGTCTAGTTTACTTTTTGGGGGGGAGAGAACTGTTCTAGCTGCTGTACGATGAGGTCAGGAAAACCAGTGACCCTTGTGATGGGACTCAACACACTGCTGATGAGCATTTCTGCTATATTTTATATCACTTTAGAAATGACATGCTGCAAACTAAACTGCATCAGTTGGCCTCCAAAAAACATTTACCATAACTGTGGCTCTATAAAGTGCATCAAACCTAATCACATAAAAGATCATCTAATTTGACTTTTCACAAAGTTCTCCAATAAATATTTTTCTAAAGCCATTTCTTTACTATATTTGATTGTATTCCATTTTTTGGTTAGAAGTATTTCCTAGTAGATACATATCTGCATTAGCTATACATACGATTCATCTGCAGCTGTTCTTCTTTGTTGATATCTGTGGGACTTCTTGGCTTAACCTCTGAAGTAAAGTTGCCTCCATCCCACCTGTGTAGCTGAACAGCAACAGGGACAACTGGAATCGGTGGCAGTTTTTCCCTCCAACAAGAACCATCTTGATCAATTAAAGTCTTCGTTATTCTGAAAAGGAAAAGCCCCATCAACACGACTCTTCATACATTTAATTCATGCTTTAATAACTTACAAATTAAATAATACAATGTTCCAATTAAAAAAAAAAACACACACACAAAACTGAACAATTATCCTTAAGATTATTGAAAAAAAAAAAAAAAAAAAACAACTGTCTTGGTAGTCAACACTACTGAATTTATTTATTTGATTCAGACTTTTTTCCTTTTTAAATCAAGAGTACTTATGCTCATATGTAGGAGACAGGACACTGACATCAGCCAGATCTATAAAAGCAAATGTCAGATTTTGCAACCAAGCTCTAAATGCTGCCTCAAACCTGCAGTAAAGAAAGGGGGAGGGGGAAACAGACATCTACGCTGCTTAGTTTTCTCAGTAGCTCATTGGTGTTATCTGAACAAGAGTAAAATACAACATCCTGAGACATAAGCATGGTACCTAAATTTGCCCATGTCAAACAAAACACAATTATCTCTCACAAAAATATTTTCTAAACAACTAGTGCAGCTCACAAATTACTCACTAAATTACATTTCTTACAGCAGTCAGAAATTCTTCACTAGATTATTCTTCATTACCATTTAAAAAGGCAAAGAAAAATATATTCAAACTGTTCAGTCTCTCTTTAACCAATAGACTACAGATCATCTGTTTCTACACATGAGAGGATCAATACAGAATGCAGTTAACTGGGAGTTTCCCATTGCTGTGATAGGTTTTGGAGAAAGACCTGAACAAATATGAGTAAAGAATTCATGGTTTTCTTGCAACTTTTGTAGTGATTTAAAAAACAAACATACAAACAACAAAAAAAGCCCAATCAAGCAAGTATTGACATATGATGAGAATGCTAATAATATAAGTGATATAAAAGACTTCTAATATCAACATGAATTTAGGAGCCAAGAGGTAGCAAGTCTGATGTCTACTTTAGCAAAGAAAAGCTTTCAAAATAGTATCAATTTGACTTGCTTTACTGTGTAAATCAATAAATTGGAATATGCATATTAGATGCATTTCTATCTAATGTAGTGCAAGAAAACACTCTATGCTAATTATCTGCCAAAAAATAAAATCTAGTAACCCTAAATGTGACTCAAATGAGACAAAATGAGCACTAATAACCCAGATAAAGTTTCCTTCCTTGTTTTTTCCTTTATAAAAGTTTCAATAATAATGGTTATAAAGTAAAAAACTCCTCAGTGCAATACACTGACTGGAGTCAAAGCAGCTGGCACCAAACTATTTTCCTATTAGGATCCAAAAGAAGAGCCAATACAAGAAGCAGCCCTTTCAATATTATTTCATAGAATCACAGTGTGGTTAAGGTTGGAAGGGATCTCTGGATCCATCTGGTCCAGTTTCTCTGCTCAAGTAGGGACAACTTGAGCAGTCCAGGCAGACACTGATTGTAAAACGGAAATTAATTTTAATTATTTTAAAAAATAATACAGAATAAAAACACTGTTTGTAGAGCTATATAAGGCATGATTTTATGTGTTATGTTGCATGAAACATGCATGCTACGTGCTGCATGAAACATACCATTTGGTATTGAAAATAAGTTCTTAACACTACAAAATGTGATATTCTGTGTATGATCTAGCTATTTAATCTGTTTTCCAAGTGAACAAAAACACTTTTCTTTGCATTAACTGCATATACCCTTCCAGGGCTTTCCTCTATCTGGGTGATTAATAAGCAGTATTTTATAGGGCGACAGAAATCTGTGCTACTTCTGTTTTGTTCTTATTCTAGAGTTTTAGGGTTTTTTTAAGCATCATTTGAATGCAAGTGTTAAGAAAAACGTGGCACACTATCATAAGTTAGAGAGCCCTAAGATTTACTCTGGTAATGTTGCTAGAGAACAAAACTGTACACTTTATATTAAAAAATCAATTATTTCTTTTTCTGGTTCTTCTGATAGAAAATAACAGAATAATTCTGTTGGGAATTGAGAGAAGTGGAATGACATTTCAATTTAATAAATGGAAATGCATGAACATACTGCCCAGCATAAAAAACACAATTGAAAATCATCTAACCATGATAAACACACAATTTTTTATGCTTGTTTTCAGTTGACTTTTCGGAAAAATAAATGCATTCTTTCTTAATTTACTTTGATTGTAGAATGGCAGGTAAAGGCTCTATCTTAAAAATTCTACTCATTTTTAACATGAGAACAATCTGAAATATTAGACTGAACAGCTCTTAGGTTTTAAGAGTTTTTGAAAGCCTGCTTAGCAGGTAAACACAGCAAGATGAGCCTTAACAAGATGTAGTGAGCCCACTTTCAGACAGAAATAGGAAGATGAGGTTTTCTGTCAGTTTCCTACACAATCTTCATCCAGTTTCCTCCAGAAAATCAAGAACAAATAAATCCTTCAGTAAAAGCAAATTGTTAAGACCTGACGTTTCTAAAAAATTCAAAGATCTATTTTGAGGTTGTCCCACTAAGTTGGAGGGCTGTACAGTATCTACAATTCTTTGTTAAAACTCATTTTTAAAGGTGTATCAGTTTGGAAATAAAAATTGATAGTTTGGTCATCGATTACAGGTTAATTTACAAGTAATAAAATACTCAAAAATAATTTATATTAAAGGTTCAGTAATGCAGGAGGTCTACGCTCAAGAAAGTAAGAATTCGCAAGCAAAAATTAATTACCAGCAGAAGAGAAGACAAGAAGGAAGAAGCAGCTGAAATAAGGTGATGGGTTGCCAGGGAGGAAAGAATAATGAGCAGTGAAGCTAAAAACATAAGGAAGGCCTAGAGAGGAGAAAAGGAAGAATGTTAAGGGAAAAGAAGGAAATAAGCTTATTACTAAGCAAGTTACAAGTCATTGTCAGAAGAAACAAAAAAAGAGTATCTGCAGATAAATAAGCCAAGAAGATTAAAAAAAAAAAAAAAGGTATAATAAGTCTAATAAGCTGTAGAGATACCAAGACAGGAAGTTACTTCACCAAACCAAACTGTCTATTATTAATGTAGATACAGGAGATCAGTGACAATTTGTTGTGTAATCAAAAATATGACTACAAAGAGGAGATAATAAAGTTTCATGATCTCCTTTGGATGTCTCTTCTTAAATAAGCAGAACTTAAAAATATTATTGCCTTTTCATTGAAGCATAAAGAAAAACATAGACACTCATGACCTTGCCTTAAGAAGGAAAGTACTAGATTCCATTGTAAAAAGTTGCAGGAACGTGGGGTCCTGCTCAACAATTAATGTCTGCTTTGCTTTCCTAAGTATTTTTTTTGTCCAATAAAAGGAAAAAGGAAAGAAAATCAACATGAAAATCCTGTCATTTGTGCACTTAAGTACTTTCAACATGTTAATGAGAATAAAATTGTAAAAACACTGTCATAATAATGATTATCTTACAGTAAGATATTGTAATGTATCTCTAAGCGATCTGTTATGTTCCTTTTTTTTTTTTTTTTAATCTCTAAGCTTTGTAGCCAATCACTGAAACAAGCTGCTCCAGTGCACAACTGCAGCATACTGAAGAATTCACACCTAACATAAATCTTAGTTGCCACATAAAGAATGCTAGTAAATTAAGGAAACAGAAACGTCAGAGAAAAGGTATGGACTTAAAATATTGCTTTACATGATATCAAATACAAGATAGGAAAGAAGTTGGAGTTCCAGTCCAAAAAAAACAAAAGCCTTTTAATATTATTTTAATACTATAATTTTAAAAGAAAAACGTGCTGCAGAATGCAACTGTTAAGCTGTGAGAAAACAACAGAATTAAACAGCCAGTCCTCTAGTTCTAACACACTAGTTGTGATGACCTTGCTGTGGGATAAACGCAGAAAGGACGTACTCCCAGGCAAAACTGAACTACATTCCTCTATTTGGACCGATGTGTAGAAAATGTACAAAGTGCATTTACCTATTAACACTGTCATTTGCTGCTTGTATGCTGCTGTCTATTTGTAGAACTGTTTTGTAATCAACATACGCCTGTCGATACCGCTCCATAGACTCGTATGCCATTGCTCGTCGTAGGAGAGGCTTGAGGGAAAATGGCTGAAGCTCCAGAGCTCTGGAAAAAACAAAAGAGAGATGATGTTAAAGCAGAAAAAAGTAAATAATAGTAGTACAACTGTTTTATTATACATACAACTATATGGAACAACTGTGTGATTTCAGATTTGACTTACAGTAATATAACCCAGGAAGACGCTGTTGAGTGGTTTATTATTAATGCCCTAAATGAAATGCAGTTCAGAAATGGCTTTACTACAAGGTACTCAACTCAAATCCACGTCTTCCACCTGCAGAACTAATCCCTTCCTGCTGATGAAAGTAACAAAATGACAGCTGTTATTTTTCTCAAGTCACGCCTAGACCTACAGGAATTTCAAGTCTACTGTGCTTCTGCCTACACAACTTTATTCTTCTTCCTTATGTGAAAATATTCATGTAAAAATACATTTAATGAAAAACAAATATATCCCTGTCTACTTTCACCTTTTAGGTTGTTTTTGCCTGTCTTGTTCATTTGTGCCTCGATCCCTGAAGCTGTGCAATCAGAACTTCTGGACATCAAGTGCTTTGCCAGTAAGTTGATGAAGCCACAAAAGCTTCATCAATTAAATATTATCTTTTACTAATCGCCGATTCTTGCTCATAAGACAAAAAGATAAACACCAAAATACTTAAATTAGTGTGAGGCTGGGCAATTAGATGTCATGGAATTCTGAGCTAATTCAGACTCAGTAAGGTCTCTAGTCTGACCTTCTGCTAAATGTGGAGATAGCTCTGACATCAGACAAAGATTGCTCAGAGCTTTATCCAGTCACGCTTTGAAAACCTCCAGGGAAATTGCTGCACAACCACACTAGGCAGCTCGTCACAATATCCCATTGTCCCCCACTGGGAAATGGTTTTTTCTTCCAACGTGCAGCCAGAACCTCTTGGGTTTGTTTTTGCCTGCTGTCACATATCCTCCTACAGTACACTCAGTGCCAGAGTCATGTTCCACCTTCTGGATGATCTCCTCATGGGTCCTGGCTGCCTGCTGCTAGGAGCCCTCAAAGCCATTCTTCAAGCTGAACAAAACCAGCTCCCTCTGCTTCTCCAGGCAGGTGTTCCAAAAGCCCAAAGCCCCGTCAGCGACACTTCACTGAACTCATTCTAGTTGATCAATACCTTTCTTGTACTAGGGAAACCAAAATCCAACACAATAACATAACATAGTTGCTGTCTAACAAGTGCTGAGTACAAGGGATAATCACTTCCCTTAATCCACTGACTATGCTCCTCTCTGTACTGCCCAGGATGTTATTGGCCTTCCTGGCTGTTAAGTTAGCTTTTCACCATCACTCCTCCATAAAACTAGGGAAACAACAATCTCTGTCACAAAGATTTCCAATTTCTATTTCATAAGCATACCAACATTCCAACTCTCCTTATCTTCATGAATGCATTTGAAAAATACAAAAACATATGATGTCACAGCTCTTAAAAAACTTTGCAAAAATGCTCCCCATTCTGTAGCTTACACAAAAACTAACACAATATTCAGGCTCCTAATATTTAGAATGACAGGAAAATCACAATTATTATTTGGAGTGGAAGACATTCCTTGAAAAATAGTTTTGGTGGGAATGCAAAACTCTCTTCCCAGAGCAGAAAGTAAAGATAATACATTCACAAAACAAGCCATACCACCATATTAAATTAGGGAAAATGAAGTTAGTGTAGGAGCCCTGTTTCACTCATAATAACAAGAAATATCCAAATCAGAGACTTGAGACAAACAGTGATCCAACAGATGGCTTTTCATAAATCTTTAAGCTTTATGCAGCTAAAACTTAGTAGATGTTCAATACATTTGTATATTTTTAATGTCACAAACATAAGCACTACATCAAGCTTTACTTGATTGAATCAAGTAACTTATTTGGAAATCATCCCTTATGTTGTGTTCCCTAGAGTAAATTTAACTGACATTGCCTACTTTCTGCAGTTTGGCTGTTCTGCCTCCCAGTTCCTACAGTACTTCCACCTCTCTTATGCTTAATAGGTATCACTTGTTCTTGAATATGCACAAGATTAAGAACATTGTGATAAAATAACGAGAAAATAAGCTTTCAGTCAGTAAGAATGTAAAAACCAAAATCACTGCATTACTGACTTTGGCTGAACTCTTCTATAATAGAAAACTCCTGAGTTATCTGTTGGCTGTTAAGTATGCCATCTTGTTTTATTGTAGAATCACAGAATGACCTGGGTTGAAAAGGACCACAATGATCATCCAGTTTCAAGCCCCTGCTATGTGCAGGGTCACCAACCACCAGACCAGGCTGCCCAGAGCCACATCCAGCCTGGCCTTGAATGCCTCCAGGGATGGGGCATCCACAACCTCCTTGGGCAACCTGTTCCAGTGTGTCACCACCCTCTGTGTGAATCTGTTATCAGACAGCTGACCACAATCCTGCATCTCCTTTAACAAATGTGGTTAACGAGTCAATTTTTTCAGATGAAATTTTAACAAAACTTTTTTTTATCAGGCAGAATTTATGCAGTATGTGAAATATTTAGTTAATCAAGTTACACACACATTTTAGATTTAGGGTGTCTTTTTTAATAGTTGGGTTCTAGTATGCAAAAAAAAAAAAAAAAAAAAAAAAAAAAAAAGATCAAAAGTATCCCAACCATCTTCAGAAACTCTTAGCCGTTTAAGCCTTGGTCTTATTAACCTTATTTAAGAAAATATAACAAAAGACATCTGGAAATACACTAATAATTTAGTTGAAGGCAGTTTCAGAGTTACTGAAGGCATCTCATCTTCTCTCATTCCTGTATCCATAAAAGCCATAATAAGCAGGAAGGATTTTAGCTCAGTTTCTTAACTGTAATCATTGCTTGTAGCTAAGCTGAACATATATTTAAAAAATAAAAACAACACAGAAACAGAGCAGGTATGTGAACCTCACAAATGCTTGGAAGTAATTTCCTACATTATCAGAAGAATTACGGATTAATAAAGATTGCACACAGAGGTTACTAGTTAGCATTACTGAAGCCTGCTGTTATAATAAAAAACACAGATCTTCTACACATACTTGCGTATACAAGAAGCCTTGTAAGTCAGTTAAATGTTATTCCTTCCCTAAGTTTCACGTGATGTTTACATAACAAATAAAGGCATCTGTCAGATTATACAGGGATTCAAAGTACAATAATAAGATATCACAGAAAATGTTTAATCATCATCAGGAATGTTGTTGCTCTGCATAGAAGGTTGCAATTTACCTGTTACAATCTTGAACGCAGTCACTGCAGTTGCCTTCTTTGAAGTAACACGCTGCTCTGTTTGAGTATAAGATACTTAAATCATCTGGACTTCGTTCTCCTAAAAGAAGTTACAATTTCAACCAAAGACCATTACTAAAATGACACTCAAGAATTAAAGCATTTGTATACAGTAAGTTGTACTGCAGCGATGCAGTCTGCTCTTGATGCAAAGCCAGAAGGAGCTTCCCTTTATTATGTCATGTAGAATACTTAGTTATTCAAACACAAAGAAATGCAACCATCTCTGTCCCAAGAAAGTTAAAAGAATATTTCACTCATCTTCCTCATTTTGTATTACATGAATTATCCTCTACTGGCAATGACTAAGTATTCACTGCACAGTAACTCATGCCAAAAATCCAGGGATAGGTTAGGTTAGTTCATCTGCAGTCCCTTCAAATCACATAAACAACAATTCTAAATTTAAGCGTAAGGTATCACACTTACCAACACTGATGACATATTCAATTGCTTCCGAGTATTTGGGCACAGCTTCTCCAAACTGCCCACTCCTAAATAACTCGTTTCCTTCACTTTTCAGTTTTGCAGCAGCTGGAGGAAGCGAAGTTGAATGGGCAGCACCAGCTGACAGGGACCCTGCTCCATGCGATCTGGAGGACTGGCCGGCTTCAGGGCTTTCACTTGTTTGGTTGCTGTTTAAATAACCATTGGCTTCACCTTCATGGTCTGTTTTCTGTGATTTTTTCTCCGCTGTGCCTTTTTTTAATCTGCTCTCAGTTGATTCCTTCTGCTTCTCGGTCTCTCTGCCTTCCAACTTGGAGCCACCTCCTTTGCTGTGAAACTTTCTCAGTGCGTTCCCCATCTCAGCCTTCCCCAAAGCCGCCTCGTCTCTTACTGGCAGGACAATTTCTGCAAGGAAGTTAATCAGCTGAGTTAGAGCTTGCATCATCAGAAGAAACTACTGCCATGCCAAACGAGGGGTGCACTTCCAGAGAATACAGACAACAAAGCTGCATTTCACAAAGATTGATTTGCCTCAAAAAAGACACCAAAGTTCCTACTTAGAAGTGATTGTAATGAATACTGAGAAAGCATTCCTGCGAAATCGCATTTCTCCCTGCTGAGCACCAGGGAACACCCCTGTTCTGCAGTGTCAGAATGGAACAGAGCTCACCTTGAAATTAACTCTTTAAATACTGAATATTAAAATAGCAACACTGATTTTCCATGACCAAATCAAAAGCTCTGCAGGTTAAAATCAGAACACGCAACCAATAAAACAGTGATGTTACACATTTTAGAATTCTTCTCTCTTTCCTGTAGGAGGAATAAAATTTCATAAAACATTCTCAAAAAAGCTTCATTTAAACTAAGTTTAACAAGCCTTTTGTAGACAGTTCAGATCATTCAATTTTCAACATTACCATTAATTAGAAAAAAATCACAGAGTAAAAGTATTGGATATTAACATACATAAATCTCTTATTCACCTGAATTATTAGCAGATTACCAATCCAGTATTCAAATACGTATTTCAGTAGAAAGCCTGACTATTGAAATTACCAGTTACATTAAGGGACCTCTGCAAACATTTTCTTTTAATTATCACTTGGCACAGTTAATTAAAATGCTGGGTTTTCGTCTTCCCTTGACGTGATGTGCTCACCTGCCAAACACTTTTTCACGTCCTCCTATATTAGGATGATACTTTCAAATGACTCAAACTAAACTTCCAAAGTTGACAGAATATGAAAGTACATTTTTTGATGCACAAAATGTAACTGAAACTAAACCAAACAGGATGGGAAAGCATAAGTTTTTTGAAAACAATTCATGCCATATGCAGTAGAACTGCTGGAGTCTTGTTGCCTACGTATGTTGATATGTACGTGAGCGTTTAGAATCTCCACTGTCTAATAGACAAAAGCTCTGAATCCATCTCAGCCTCTCTGATTTGAAATACCTTTATTTTTTGGTAAGCTGATACTCTGCAATGGGAATGACGATAAGAAAAATCTGTTCTACTTCCCCTTCCTCCATTTTTATGAAGCTTTGTTATTTTTGAGACTTCTGTCCAGCCAAAATGTGGCAATGCTAAATATGCCAAAAAAGAATTTTAATCCACGTTAACACTAAAAGAACCAACTTAAAATGGAAAGGCTGTCAAAAGGCAAAAGTTATTGAATACTCTGAAAGGAATATCTGACGTGTTTATATAATGGATTACATCATGTTTCACTTAAAATGAATTTTCAGCTACACAAGGTCTATCTCCTTCAGAAGCATGGCACAAAATGAAGTGCAGAATGAACAGCAAAATATCTAAGAACACTTCACAACGAAGTCACCTCCTATGAAGCCAAATAATAGTTTCAATTTCTTTATCCATTCTGGACTAGCTATATATAAAGGCTACTGGAATCTCCCTAAGCTTGATGGATAAATGTTTAATAATTTTTTATATTTTTTATATTTTTATTTTTATATTTTTATATTTTTTGCTTTTGTACAACACTGTGTCAGTTAAACTGTTCTGTATTACATGTTCCTGGTGTAGCTGACTGAAATGAAACTTGGATTGTTCTAAACCAGAACACATAATGAACAGATTTCTTAAATAATTCTGGTCTCTGATTGCTTAGAAGTAGTCATAAAGAATGGAAAACAACTTACTGGTCAACATTTACACTGACATTGTAATTGAGGGGTTTTCTTGATTTCAGGAAGTTCACTACAAATTCAATTCTAGAGTTATTTTTCAACAGTGTGTATTCTAACGTGACCTAATTTCTCACAGAGCTAAGAATGGTTCCAAATCATGTTAAAGAGACACCTGATTGGTACTGTCATAATGACAAGCACCTTAAGTTGGTACTAGCAAGTAAATTTAATATCACATAGAAAGTAAATCTAGAAGGCTAGGCTGCTTATTGCTGTTGACAGAACATATCAAATTTATTCAGTAACTAAATTGACTTCATATTTGTTTCCGGATGTACTTTAAAACAAAATTAAAACTAGGGCTACAAAGATGTTTAGGGACCTGGAGCATCTCCTGCACGAAGAAAAGCTGAGAGCCCTGGGGCTGTTCAGCCTGCAAAAGGGGAGGCTGTGAAGTGATCCCATCACTGTTTATAAATATCTGAAGTGCAGGAGTGAAGAGGACAGGGCCAGACTCTTTAGTGGTGCCCAGCAACAGGACAAGGGGCAACACAGACTGGAACACGAGATGTTCTATACAAACACAAGGATGAAATCCATTACTGTGAGGGTGACAGAGCGCTGGTACAGGCTCCCCAGAGGGGCTGTGGACTCTTCTTCTCTGGAGGTATTCAAAGCCCATTTGGACGCTTTCACATGAGACCTACTGTAGGCATCTTGCTGTAGCAGGGGATTGGACTGGATGATGTCCAGAGGTCCCATCCAGCCCCTACAATTCCATGTGATTCTCTGTTTCTGTGTGAAAGTACACAGTAATCTATGAAGATTGCCTCCTAAATCTCAAAAAAACTTAAATATATCATATGAACACACATGACACTGATGTCAGTTGACAAACTTCCCTATGTTTAAAAGCCTAACCTTTCATCAGATGAATAGGAGTCTTCCTGTGGAGCTGAAAGACATTTAGTCATCTGAATACTGCCAATGGAAAGCAACCCCCAATTAACTGATATGTAGGGCTAGGGACACGATCCATCCTTTCTTCCAAGGTATTTTCTGAGAAGACTTAGTGGATAACAACTGATTTTGAGGATATATTCTCCCTAAACTCTTGTGCAAATAGTGCATTATTAAATCAGCCTTTTACAGTCTGTAATTCACATGTAAGTAGAACATTTGGGTAACTGAAAAAACAACAGACTGAATTAATTTCGAGGTACAGAATTACATAGGCTGTGGAAAACAGAAAAGCCACAGCTGTCTTGCCAAATTACGTTAAAGTACCAATAAAAAGAGTGGAAACCAACCCAAAGATGTTTTTCTGTGGCATGCTGGAGCCCAACCATGCAGCTGAACCCCAAACAACTTGACAGCACAAGCCTCAATGGCTGCTGTTGCCTTACTTTCTTCTGAAGCCAACAGTTTCGACTATGCCAGCAGCCTCACCTCAGCAGTGCTGCAGTTAATCACACCCCAATACATTCTGGTCTATTTTAAGCAGTGAATGTAATTTTAGTCTTTATCTTCAGACTGAAATTAATAGGAAATTATACGACATTACTTTTATCACTGCTGCTTCTTCCACATTCTTCTGCATTTTCCCCTCTTTCTTCATCACCTGCTGAGTCCTCTATATCTTGAATAACTATTCTTTTTCCTCTGCCTTCAGTCTTAGATCCAGGCTTTAATTCTTTCAGTTTCTTTTCAATCTCTAGCAGATTTTTCTGCAAGAGAAAAATAAACAGTAACAGCAAAAGCCTTTATCTCTAGAAAATACATTCTGTTAAGTAATATACAAAAGATCCTGAAGAATTATCCAGATAAATGTTATCAATATAAAACCAGAGAAAATAAACATGACTTTTCAGTCAGTATCAAAATCATGATTAACACTGAATTTCTATCTCTTAGAAACTCAGAATAAAGCACCTAAATAAATATGTATCTTTCTTTTCTTAAGCGTAACTAAATAGCTGAATAAACATATCATGCTATGATGATATCTGGCATGGTCTGCTCATAAAAGCCACACTGAAAACAGGCTTTGTAGAGTCACTGAAAAAGCCTAAAACAAGTTTATCAGTGCTTATGCTATGGAGAACTCAGTGCCTGATGGATATTTGATGGACTAAATGTAACCGACAGAAATAGAACCAGGAGAGGTAACAACTTAGCAGTGTAGCAGGACATTGCTGAATAATGAAAAGTTTTGTTTTTCTTGTAACATCTACGAATTAGGAAGGTCTCTCATTCTTTAAATATTTTTGGATTAGTAAAAAAAAAAATGCCCCAACAACACTTCACACTTTCAGGACACAGTAAACACACCTAGTATTAAGCACATTTTTGTTTTGTATTCAGTGCTGTACAAAGAAGTGCTATTTCAGTACTCACTTCAACAAGAAAAAGATAAACAAGGACAGGAAAAAGCCAAGATTCATTGAAAAATTCCTGTTACTGACAAGCAATTTACCTTTCTTTCAGTGACTCTGCATTTAAACATTCATTTTGTTTGTGTTCTACATACTATTTAGTTCAAGAGGGTTTTGAGGATCTTTCTAGCAAAAAGCAACTGAAAAACATGTCCTGCCAAGCACTGTATCACCTCTAGGTGTCTCAGCCAAGGCATAAGAGCTGGCACAGATAAGGACAAAGGACCAACATTGTTTCAGAAATGAGAAGCATTAGTCAGCAGAGTTACCACTGTTTTTGGATCTCTTAAGAGCGTACTCACAATGAATACCATTATAAGAAGTCTCAGCACAGCCTTTGCACAAAGACTTTTGTGGAGTTTGTCAGTATAGACTGAGAAGTTCAGTGTTATAAAGGGTAAAAACAAAAAGCAAAAGAGCTCTTTTAGCAGTCAAGACAGATGTGTTTGAAAAGATAAAGAAGCAGGTAAGTAAATTCCTTGATTGATGTGAACTCTGGAGCTAGTCACACTACTAATGTGAACTGTTCTTCCTAGGAAGTTATCTGCAAGAACAGGCATGAATGCATTAGGTCGTTAATTTGACATATGGGCTTAGATCTCTCTGACTTTTCTGGTGCAAGCAATAGCAGTGGTCAAGTAACTCCACAGAAAGAAGAAGCAATCAGCAAGCTTCTAGTGTTTTAAAATGTGCTAACAGTAAGAACCAAATAGAATTCACGTGATGAGACAATTCCCCAAAACTGAGGGGTAGCAGCATGATGGACAAGCAAAGAGCAGCTTAGTATCAAAACTGCCTAGTAGTGAAAACTCTCAGGGCATTTGGTATCCATATTCTAGGACTAGGTTCAAAGCTGTAAATCACCCGTAAGAAAATACCAATGAAATGACAAGAACCAATCTCGTCCTAAATAGCTGAAGTAGTAGTTGTACAAGGACCACATCCTGACACTGAGCTTTCAAATAAAGCATCCTGCCTTCCTAGGTGCCTATTCATAAAGTATGCAAGGTTGGTTTGTTTGTTTGTTTTTTCCCAGCCTGGAGATGAGAAATGACATTCGTAACATTGAACACACTGAAGTAAAGACAGAACTTAGGTCTTCTCCTTTCACCACCTTTACCACCACAACAATAAAAGTCTGGCATCTCTTTTGAATTCTTCTTGTGAATTACATATCAAACTTCAAGTGTGTTTATCCCAGTGGATCTTTTTGACAGAAATTTTAGCCAATGCACTAACACTGTTAGCATGTTCAGCAGCTATATGTCAGGTACCTGGATTACTTTAATACAGAAGACTTCAGCACCTACAGGTTCTCACAACTAAGTACGAGAAGATTTGGTCACATTCAGGTACCTACTTTCTACCACAGGCACATAAGTGCTCTCGGGAAACGGATCATTGGCACAGTAGATGGTTATGTCCTCAACATTAAGATCCAAATCAAATAATATAAATGATAAGCACTATTCTGCAACTGTCTACAATATTTTTCAAGTCATATGCAAGTCATTTATCTTTACCTTAGCTACAGCGTTTTCTGGTTCAATGCATAATACTGTGTTCAGATCCTTCATAGCTGCCTGGTAATTCTTCAGCTGATTGTAAATAGTGGCACGGCGCAACAGAGCTACAAAGGAACAGTATGTATTACATACATTTTTAAAGCATAAAGTGAATAACTATTCATTATTTTTCTATAAATATGAAGTGTAGAACAATTTCTAAAGTTTACTGCATTTACTTCATAATGAGTGTATTACTGATTCTCTTCACTGTTTTTAGCAATCTGATTTCATGACATCCTTTGAGATAGGAATAATGACTTGTGAATCATAGAATCACCAAGATTGGAAAAGACCTCAAAGATCATCCAGTCCAACCATCCACCTATCATCAATATTCCCCGCCACGCCATGTCCCTCAATACAATATCCACATGTTTCTTGAACACTTCCAGAGATGGTGACTCCATCATCTCCCCAGGCAGCATATTCCAGTGTTTGACCGCTCTTTTGGAGAAGAAATTTTTCCTAATATCCAACCTGAACCTCCCCTAGAGGAACTGGAGGCTGTTCCCTCTCGTCCCATTGCTAGTTACATGGGAGAACAGGCTGACCCCTGCCTCACCACAACCTCCTTTCAGACAGTTGTAGAGAGCAGTAAGATCTCCCCTGAGCCTCCTCTTCTCCAGACTGAACAATCCCAGCTCCTTCAGCTGCTTCTCACAGGACTTGTATTCCAGACCCCTCACCAGCTTTACTGTGAAGCATCTTTTCATGTTTTTCCAATTTGTCCACTCCTCACGTGCAAATACAGTTAGTTGCACTCAAGCCTTTACCTTAAGAAAGGATTAAACCAGCAACTTCCATTGTTTTCACGTTGCTTTTAAGGTGAAAATGCTATTTTACATATTACATATATTGTAAGAATGTTATGAGGTAAAAGAGTGGGATATTATATTTTACATACATATATTACAGAGGATATTACATATCCTAATGCTTCAGTATAGTCACTATGTAAACAACTGCATGAATATAAAAGAATATATACTTATCATATAAAAAACAGAAGTTAGCTCCACACTGTTGCACAAGAATAGCCATCACGGAACAACAGAGTAGACTGCTTAAAACTTCCCTGATTCCCAAAATACTGTTGAAATTACTTTGGGAAGCTAATTTCCTTCTTCTTCGTACTTGGAACTCTACTCAGTGAAAGCAACTAACAACACGAATGGATACAAATAACAATTTTATTTGCTAGGAATAAAATAATATGTAGAAAGACACATTTATATTTAACTCTACCTTTTACATTGCCAGGTTCCATATCTAGCACCTTCTCACAATCCTGCAAAGCACTGTCCCAATCCTGAAGTTTGATTTCTGCTTGAGCTTTGTTATTGTATGCAGCTGCAGTGGGCAGTACAGATATACTCCTGCAAAAGAGTATTGATCATGCTGGGCTCATCATTAGGTAGCTTGAATATAGAAGCAATGTACTATTGGAATCTGTAAAAGTATTGTTACAACATTAATGCTGATACCAATTTAATCAAAGTAGTTAGGGACTTCTTGCAAGAACAGAGACCATTATCCACCAACTATGTTTACTATCTTCAGGGCTCCCACTGCTCATCCATATAGATTCAAACCAAACTGTCAAATGATACCTTTAGAGTATCAAAAATCATAGAATCAATTAGGTTAGAAAAGACCTTCAAGATCATCAAATCCAGCCATCAACCTGACCTACCTAACAAGTCTCATCATTAAACCAGTGGGGCAGCCTGTTCTAATGCTTGCTCACCCTCTCCATGAATAAATTATTCCTAGCGCCCAATCTAAGCCTTCCCTGGAGCAACTTGAGATCATTTCCTCTTGCCCTATCACATGTCACCTGAGAAGAGAGACCAACATCCACTTCTCTGCACCCTTCCTTTCAGGTAGGTGTAGAGAGTGAAGACTCCCCCCACCCTCCTTTTCTCCAGATGAAACAATCCCATTTCCTCAGTCACAAGGGAGTGTAAGTCCTGTTTTCTAGTCCCTTTACCAGCTTCACTGCTGTTCTCTGCACATGCTGGGGCAATTCCGTGTCCTTCTTGTAATGATGGGCCCAAAACTGAACACAGTATTCAAAATGCAGTCTCACCTGTGCTTCATACAAATGGACAATCACTTCTCTAGTCCTGCTAGTCACACTATTTCTGTTACAGGCCAGGATGTTACTGGCCTTTTGGGTCACCTGGGCACCTTGGCTGCAGCAGCCATGACATGGTAGAGTTTAAGATTCTAGAAGCAAGCAACAGTATCTTCATGGCCAAATAGGTAAAATGTGGACTACCTAAGTGGGCAATAAGATAGAAAGAAAACTGGACTGTTGGGCTCAAAGAACTATGACAAGACGTACGAAGTTCAAGTGGCAACCAGCTACTAGAAGCCTCCCTGCAGGACCAATACAACTTAACAACAGCAGTCTCTAAGATGGAACAGAAGGCACTCCCAGGAAGCTCCTTGCTGATACACAGTTGCAGGGGAAAAGTCCATAATACAGCAGAGATCTGAACTCCAGACAAGAAAGGCTTTTACAAGCCAGAGAAACAAGCTGACAAACTTCACAGCAAGCTCAAAAAACCAACCAACCAACCAACCAAACCAAACCAACCAACCAACCAAACAAAAAAAACCCAGCAAATGCAAAATCCTGGACTTGAAATAGAATACAGGACTAATAAAGGCAAGATTCAGTTGTTGTTGTTGTTTTTTTTTTAATCCAGTGCCTACATGAATTGTGGTTTAACCTGTGTGGCTGAGCACCACACCGTTGTTCTCTTTCTCCCTTTCTTCCAAGCAGGATGGGGGAAAGGATCCAGGAAAACAAAGTAGAACTCATGGACTGAGATAAAACTAATTACTAAGATAGAGAAATGGATAACAATTATGACATATACATACATACATACATACATACATACATATATATATGTTTATAACAGGTGATGCACAAGCAATTGTTCACAATCTCCCAACCCATGCCCAGTTAGCCTATGAGCAGCAGAAGAGAGCAAGATGAACTCCCATCCCCTCCAAAACACCTGTTTAAGCCATATGGCATAGAATATCCCTTTGGCCTGTTAAAGCCAGCTGTCCTCATTCTGTTCCCTCCAAGCTCTGTGGGCCCTTTGATGAGAACGGCCTTGGCTCTGTACAACACTGCTTAGCAGTAACTATAAACATCGGTGTATTATCAGCATTGTTCTCCTAGAACCAAAACACAGCATCCTGCCAGACAATTCTGTCCCAGCTGAAACTAAGATGATATGCTTTTCCTTGGACTGCTACTAATTACATAGTTATGATTAAGTTGCACGCAATTATTTTTTTTTCTCGTAAGCACAGGTTATTAAGTCAGTTTTTAAAAATAAAAGCTGAGATAATCATTTGTTATAATTATCTCAAATTAATTTCGAAAGTCTGTTTTCTCAAGACATTCTTTAACATTCAATTTTTGTCCATTTGCTCTTGAATCTCAATTGTTTTGAAGAGTCTGAACAACTTTGTGATACTTGTAAATTTGTATCCCATCCCATCACCTATTTCTTCCTGATCTATCTTCTTGATAAATAAAAATTAGTATCAGGATGCAACAGTGCTATAAGGATTCTTCTGTAAAATCCTTTCACCCTGTTGAAAATAATCTAATTGTCATGATAGCTATCAAAATAATGCTCACAGGTAAATGTTATTAAAATAAAGGAACATGCTGTTTACTCACCGAGTGTAATATGTCACTGCTTCCACATAATCTCCACTGGCAAAGGCTTCATTGCCCTTTTCTTTTTCCCGAGTAGCAATAAAGATCTTCTCTTTCCTTGTCATGCCTATAAGAAGGTTTTTAAACTTGTTAAAATCACCAGTTTGCATAGATGCAATCAAAATATTGTCAGCTAAAATACTTTGAATGTCATATTCCTTATATTATTTTTAAAAGAACTTGGATTATAAAAAGACAGAATTGCCTTATAATTTCAATAATAAAAACCTCAATCCTTCTGATGACACATACAATTCTGAACACAAGATGAAGGTTATTGGTTAACCTCTAGCAGTGGATTGCAGCAGCAGAAGTGCTTTATATTTTTACTTAATTCTCTCAACCTAAGCACATTAAAATATTTTAAGCAATTATTAAGACAAAGATATTTTTAAACATGAACTTCTACGAAATTTTAGCATCTCTAGGTACTGAAAAATAAAGACATCTCTATAATACAATTTGATTTGTATTCACATTTGACAACAGAATACTACAATCAAAGAAAATAAAAAAATATGCTTCTAGGACATTACCAGTAGTGTTTATTTTCTTCTCAATTAGAGGTAGACTTGGTCTAATAGAGAATCTTGCTTTTGAGTTATTTTCTTCACTGCTTTCATCAATTTTAGAACACTCCTTTTCCACATCGAACCTTAAATTAATACAAATAACAAATACAACAAGAAGAAAAGTCCTCTATTTTTTCAACAGCATGCAGTATTTCCATTACAAACCAAAGCCAAGCAGGCATAAAGGCAGCGATCAATTACACATTACTTGTTAGGTAAAAGATGTTTAGTCTTACCTCCTTTCCTTGTGTTACTGTTTGTTTCCCCCGTATCTATGTGCATATACATACATACAAATATACATACATACATATATGTACACACAGGTGCACAAATGTATGTAAACATACATACATATAAACAATAAACAACAAATATTCCTTCATCCTCCCTTCTTGTTAAAAATAAACAAAACCAAACAACTAAAAATCAGCAAAATATCTGCCTCCCCTCCTCACCACCTCCAAATAAAAGCAGGTGAAATTTATGAAACTGTATCTTCAGGCTCAATTCCAGTCTTGTCAAATATCTGTATTAACCTTTATTGAAAACACTGAATAAACAGCTTCATTGTGAATAACAGCATAAACTTGAGAGAGGTTTCAAAACAATCTCAGATATTTCTAAGGTTACTCTGAAGTAGCTTCTGAAAAGTTTAGGAATTTATATTGAATAAATATTGCTGCTGTAATCCTATAAAACAAACATAGTAATAACCAATTCCTACACTACACTGCTTTTCTATTTATGACCTAATGGAAAATAGCCTTTGTTTTTCACAATAATCTCAACAACTTGGATAATTTATTTCTGAAAAAGGAACATCAGTCAGAAAAATTACACAATTCAAAACCTCTTTAGGTAAGACTAACTGTGCTCCCTTTTAAAATCTGATCTTTCACTACTTTCACTTTTTTATTATAAATTAATCAGATTTCATAACAATGATTTTTAAATAAGTAAAAACTTTCTTGTTCAGGAATAGTCTAAACAACTTCTGTTTTAGTATACCCACATTATCCAAAATATTTCCTATATACTCTACAGGAAAATCCACTATTATCAGCATGTTAAAGGACAAAGGTTGAGCACATACATAAAATTGCAGGTAGCATTAAAAAACGATTACTTCAAATGATACAGAGTAAAAAAGGATGAAAAATAAATTGTTGCAGAAGTGATTTTGATAACCCGCTTATTTAACCACATTTGAGCAGGAAGGCCACAGTTTTTGGAGTGCATATGCATGACAAGGGCTTGGAGAATATGCCCTACAAAGAGCAACTGAAGGAACTGGGGCTGCTTAGTGTGGGAAAAAGAAGGCTGAGCGGAGACCTCATTGCTCTCTTCCAATACCTGAAAGGTGTTTACAGCAAAAGCAGGGCTGGTCTCTTCTCACTGGTGACAGGTGACAGGACGTGGGGAAATGGCCTCAAGTTGTGCCAGGGTAAGTTTAGGCTGGATATCAGGAAAAACTTCTTTACCAAAAGGGTTGTTAAGCACTGGAACAGGCTCCCCAGGGAGGTGGTTGAGTCACCATCCCTGGATGTGTTTAAAAACCGTTTGGATGTGGTACTCAGGGACATGATTTAGTGGAGGGTTGTTAAGAGTTAGGGTAGTATGGTCAGGTTGTGGTTGGACTTGATGATCTTTAAGGTCTTTTCCAACCTGAGCAATTCTATGATTCTGTGATTCTATGGCAATATACTACATGCAGGTCTTAAGCAGACAGGGTCTCTGCAGAGTTTTTTTGGTGGCAGAGTGAGATATTAAAAATTTTCATCAACAACCTCACTGTCTCTAGATTAAGTTCCCCACCAAGAGCACTGGAAATGCACTTATCTTCAGTCTGATTCTATGACTCTGTGATTCTACAGCAGCATTTAAAGAGCTGCAGGGAAGCTGCTACTGTTCATAACACAGAAGTATACTTCCTTCACATTCAATAATTTGGGGGCATCAATCTGTGATGTGTCATCATTATTTTATTTTGAAAATGTGATAAATTAAGCTATCTTTAATTTCCTGCTTAATGTACCTCCATAGGCTTTATATTTTGGATGTTAAAAAAAAAGAAAAAATATTAAACAAAAATCACATTTTATTTGTATTTTCTGTTGACTCATTATATTTCACACCACTTGGATAGAAAAAATACAGACTAACTTGCTTTGAGTTGGCAGCACCACAGTGCATCATTTGCAATTTAACAGAACTGTTATGAAAAACCTAAATTTCATTGAAGCATTACAGCTTCCTGAAAAGCTAACCTTAATACTGTGCTTCTGGACAATACTTTAAAAAAAACAAACAAACCACTATGTTTCATTATAAAGTAAGAGTTAATAAAAATTAAAATAGAAAGGATTTGACATACTTATCCCATTCACTGTAATCCCGTGGTATATTTTTCTTACTTCTTTGTTTGTTTTGGAACTTTTCATTCTGAAAAAGAAACGGCCAACCTATAAGATAATTTCCAAAAGAAAAAACTCACTTTTTTTTTTCTGTAATAGATATCCCTACTAATTAACAGTCATGACTAATTTCAGTACAGTCTTGAATATTTAATTTGCGTAGCTTTAAGGAACATCTTTATGCATTTGATGTATCATTGTAATCAGACTTTATCTGCACTGCCCTGTTACACATCACAGAGGCACTGGATAAATTTTTTCAAACAGGAGACTGCTCTTTCTAAAAAGTATACTGAATTGCCATCTTCCAAACCATATTTTCAACACAGCAAGGAACTTTATTTAAAAGGTGGGAAACTCTGCCTTTGTAATGAGATGCTTAATGCTGAAATTGATTCACTAACCTCATTTTAGGCTTGCCATTCCCAAGAGAATGCAACGCACAATTTCTCACAGCCTCTGGAGGCTTCAAAACAAGCATAAAAAGAACATTTGCTCTGACTTTTAGATAGCATCTTTATACTTCTTTGACACATTCCAACTGAGCTAATTTCCAAGATGATTTACACTCATTCTTGCTTTTAGACAAGGTCCACCACTGCTATTTGCCTCACCTAGAATTTATCCTTAGGATAATTTATCCTTCAACAATCCATCACAATAACTGACTCAGCTGGCATGTATTGCAACCCATCTCCTATCCCAGTGGAACATATTTCCATAGCTGTCACCTTTGGCATCTCTTCCACCTTTGCCAGACCGTTTCTGATACGTCTCTCCCTGCTTGTTGACTCCCACATTCAACAAGGTGTGGTTCCAAACAGGATTCCATTGTGGAACAGCCAGTTCAAAATATTCCATGTACTCTTTGCTGTTTGTTCAACCCTCCTCTTACCTTGCAATCCATCTCTCACCAAGTTAGACCAGTGTAATTGTTTGTAGGATTGCAGATTTACAGTCATGTGGGTACAAACAATTTGATAGAGATTAAAGTGCAACCCCTAAACATCTGTACCAGTGCAAGTGAGCACGCGATAAACTGGACCAAGGAAACCAGCAGCAGCAACCTCTTAAACTAGATTTACCAGTGGTGACACTGTTACAAGGAAATACTTCCGCACTTGAATACAAGCACCTCAATTTACATAATGCAAATGTGTGCCTTCCTATAAACACTTGCAGCTATCTATAATACTAGGTTACATAAACCTTTGTAGTATGTGACTCCAGAATTACACATAATGTTCTCAGTTGTTCAAGAAGCTAGACAAAACGACAAACATGCTTAGTGATTAACGCATGTTTGGAGAAGGTAACCTAGATACGGCTTCCTAGAAAACGACATTGTTATGAATGCATTCTGTATGTTACAAACTTCTTTTCAAATATAAGCACATTGCTTAAATGAGCATATAGTTAAACTCAGAAGAAAACTCATGCTGTATTACACACTAATGCAACTTTAATACAGCAAGAGAACTACAGTGTGTCCTTTAATGGAATAAATCAGAAATGTTGACTCAAAATTTCAAAAATCCTTAACATTCTAGGTCTCATATTCTCAAGGTCATTGTAACCAAACCATGGCTACAGCAGAGTCAGGAATTTCTCGTTTGTTCTCATCCAAGAGCCTCTCATGAAAAGGTTATGCTTGCATGCTGTGTTAACTTTTCCCTGGTACTTGGCAGAAAACTAAAAAAATCCTCTGCCACTGTCATGTTCCTTGCTAGAACTCTCAATGCACGGATCTCACAGCGTCTGTAGCTCAGTGAATAATTTTTGGACCAAAAAATGGAGCTCAGACTGGATTTAGTTCAGATGCAAAAACTTGGCCTTGGATATCTGCCGGGTCCCTTGTGATAGAAGTTACTATTTTGAGCCAGCTAACCAGTATTCTTTTTCAATTTGGAATATCCAAAATAATATGAGGGCTGTATAGATAACATCACAGAGGAGTTTCCTAAAACAAAACTTGGAATGTGCACATCCTGCACTGTAGTACTGTGTTTGGCAAAGAACCTACATCTGCTGAAATCTCATCCACACTGCTTTATGGAAGTGAATACTTCTAAGCCCATACTTCTAGAAGATGGTTTAGTTCTGTCCTGGAGGAAGTGAGCAAAACTAATGATTAATCAATGTGGACAATCAGAAACAGAAATAATCAAGCTGTCTCCCTGATCCTCTTTTATTTTGCAGTATAGATGTAACCTCAAAATCCAAGGCAGTGTGAAACAGAAACAGGATTGTTAATACAGAAACTTCTGTATCATGTAAGAGAAGGAAATTCTGTTATAAAGCTCACTCTTCATTCATTTGTGGAAAATATGTCCCATGACTCTACACCAGTAAAAAAAAACCCTGCAAAATAAACCTAGTATATACCGTTTAACACTACCCTGAAACATGAAATGTGCATAGAAAAGGGTGTTTAAGATTTGCTTCAGAAATTGACTCTTGATCAAGATTAAAAGATAATTACAACATGCATGCTAGTATCTAAGAGGCAGTTTTGTTTAAACATTGGTCTCTTACAAGACAGCTTAAAGGGTTTTATTTTCTGGTTAACAAAATCTAGTAAGAGAGGTTCAATGGATAGAAGTTCTTAAAATCTGAATTTACTAATTTTAGAAAGACATAATTAACATACTTATGTAAAAATAATGTTTTAGAAAATTGGAGATACCTCGAAAGCAGGAAGACAGCTGCTGGAACAACGAATAGGTGGCAAGTTATCTTGTCCTTCATGCAGTGTGCCTGTTTTCAAAAGCTGTGCTTTATTATCATCTTCATTCATTTCTGCCACCCAGCTCTGAAAATAAGTAAGAATCCATTCCATAAAGCTGTACAACAGACACACATTGTAGTCTACAACGACCCTGCAACTATCCTTACAATACAAAGCTCTTAATGAGGAAAAGCAATTAAAATAAAGATTAAAAATAAACCTTAAAATAAAGCTTAAAAAGCTTAAACATAAGCTTAAGTTCCTTAAATTAAAAGGGTTATTTTTGTTCATAACTTTGCCAATTCAAGAAAACTTAATGATGAACACAGTACAAGTGCACCTTCCTTTATCATCTTTTAGAGTCCAAAAAGGGGAACCATTATAAAGAGAAACATGCAAAAATTAAAGCAGAAGTGCTTCTGATCATTCAGAAGCACTTGGAGAATCATCCTTAAAAGACTGGAAACAAATAGTCTCAAAAAGAAATAGCATAATTGATTAGAACATGCTATGAACAAAGTTGCCTCTAACCCTTTAGATTTAGAAAGCAACAAAAAGCATTCACCTGTCTTTTCATATAATGCATTTAAAAATAGTTTTGTTTAGTTTCTCATAAGATTAGTTTTGCTGCTTCACTTTCTCCTACATAATTCAAAGCATGTTTGTTTCTGGGCCGTAAAAAGCATTACTTCGTTACTTAAGGAGCGTGACCAGCAGGTCAAAGGAGGTGATCCTACTCTACCCTGGTCAGGCCTCACCTGGAGTACTCTGTCCAGGTCTGGGCTCCCTGGTACAAAAAAGACAGAGATCTCCTGGAGAGAGTCCAGCAGAGGGCCACAAAAATGATAAAGGGCCTGGAGCATCTCCCCTTTTGAGGAAAGGTGGGGTTACCCGGGTCTGTTCAGCCTCAAGAAAAGAAGCCTAAGAGGGAAACTTATTAATGTTTATAAATATCTTAAGTGTGGGACAATGGCTAACCTCTTTTCAGTGGTCTGTGTTGACAGGACAAGGGGAAATGGCCATAAACTGGAGCATAGGAAGTTCTGCACCAATATGTGAAGGAACTTCTGCACAGTGACAGAGCACAGGAACAGACTGCCCAGGGAGGTTGTGGATTCTCCTCCTCTGGAGATACTCAAGTCTTGCCTGGATGCCTATGTGTGCAGCGTACTGAAAGGATCCTGTTCTGGCAGGGGGCTGGACTTGATGATCTCTAGAGGTCCCTTCCAGCCCTATAATTCTGTGATTCTATAATATACATATCTGGATTTTCTATCACAGGCAAGATGCGCTACTGAGGAATGTCACTACAAGAGATTCTGTTTTTCAGATAAAATAATATAATCTAAAATGCTTATGCCACCTAGACTTCTTCAATATTTTCAGTTGGATAAGGAGATCTTTAGTTCCTACACTGAACAGTATGGAAAAATTATTTGCATTTTCTTGAACAGATTGTGGAAAGTGCTTTTTCTATACGCAGTTTGCAATTGTTTTGAGCTTTTTCAAATGAAAAAAAATAAAAAACAAATATGTTCTGTAGAGTTATAACGGGTATTAAAGATTCATTAGCATTATCTCAATAAATATTAAAAAAGAAAACCACAACAGAACCTATCATTTCCTCATTTAATCAAATAATCACTTTCTACTTAAGCATAAGATGAGGTTGAATAACCACTCACAACTGATAAAACAAAGAGATTACATTACTGACCACTGTAAACTAGAGTCATACTGTACCATCAGTTCATCATTAATTGTTTCCCATTCTTCAGCTGTAAAATCAGCTGCTGTGGCTGCAGGTTTATCTTTTCTGAGAACTCTGCTCCCTGGAGCTAAATGCTTAATACGCTTTTCACAAAACAACGTCAGGTCAGGATAACATCCCTCTTCACCAGACCTTTAAAATGAACACGTGTAAGTAACACAAGAAAATTCTCTGCAAATGTCCGTACTTTTCTGTATACAGTGACTACAGAGTGCTGTTTTCCTGTTGAAACTGAAGTCTATCACCCCTTGATTTTGATCAGAAAATTTCAGTTAACCACTTTCCAGCAGACATACAAACACAGTTCCAAGTACTCATAAAAAATGTCATTGTAATTTTCAGCAAAAGTGGAACAGGCATAGCACTTGATATTGCCACAAACAGGAAAGATGTGATTCCGTAAAAACGCAGTAGCAGAATTTGAGAAAAAGCTGGCATGGTTTATCAAACCTTTTTGATGGGTTAAATGAGAACTTGAATTTCTAACTCTTCATTTAATCATCTGGACACTTTTAACACAATTACTTTCACAGTGCATTTTAATTTCAAATTTTTAAATGGGAAAGTCACAAAGATTCAAGAGAAATAGAATGAGAATCCAATTAGTAACAAAGTGTAGAAAAGATAACATTTACCTTAGTACCCTCAGAATCTTTTCCAGGTGTTGAACGTCTGTACATTTTTCAATGAACTTGTAGTCGAGATGACTAATAGGTATTTGATATGTTTTAGTAGTTCCTTGATCCAGCAAATACATTTTTGACTCATCACCCATAACTAAACACTAAAAGAAAAAAAATCTCTGGGCACTTACATGTATTTTGAAGCAATGCTAATTTAAGGAATAGCCGTGTTTATGCCACAAAGTACTATCTGCAGTAGAATTATTGCTACAAAAGAAAAATTTCCGATTTAAAGACCGGATAACACAATTTGTTCTTCACAGAAGCCTACAGAGAAGCAGCAATCGCAACATAGCAACCGTTGCTATGTACAACATGGCGGCTGGCGGCGCGGAGGTGATCGACAGAGAAGGCGCGGGACCCCACACTGCCACCCCTTTGCGAGGCGCCCGCAGAGCCTCGCCGGCTCTGTGCGGAGGTAACGGCGCTGCACGACGGCCCCGACACCCACCTGCCCGAGCGTCGAACAGCCCTGCCCTTCACCGTGGACACCCGCCTCGCCGGCGCATGCGCAGCGGAGAGATGGAGAAGGAGAACTGCGCGGCGGCGTAGGGCGGGGGTACGAGGCGCTTCCCGCGCCTAGGCTGAGGGGCGGCGGGCCCTGGCAGCGCGCGGTCTCTGGACTTGCAGCTCTCTAGCGTTCTGGCTATTAGAAACGCGTGCCGCTATTTTAATTTATATTTTATTAAATATAATTTCCAGCATTGTGCTGATAAATGAAAAGGTTCTTTGATCTTAGAAATGATTTGACTTCAGGGTATTCCCTTCAGAAGTACGGCAGTTGGGTTTCAGGCTTCATAAAACATCACTGGTTTGCTTTCAGTGTATTTTATCCAGTGTAAATCGGTTCGATGCTCTTCCAAGTGCCCTGGTCCTCACCACTGCCCATAACCTTACGTTACCCTCACTAAAACCCATCCCTGCTGCTTTCTGCAGTAGCCTGTACACTCCCTAACAGCGGCATCATACCATACTGACAGCAGTGAAATGACACGTTTGTCTTTCAACACTCTCATCAGCACTAGCCTCAAAATTTGGATTTGCAAGCATTTAATCAGGCTGAATTAGCATCAGGCACAAAGCAGCAGTGTTTTGTAAGACACATCACCACAATGGGTAGTTTAGTATCACTTAGCAAATACTCTGAATAGGAAAAGGGATGCAAAAAGTTTTGGCTTATCAGTACAAAACAACCACTTCTTGTTACAGATTCATGACAGAAGCAAAATGATGTTATTTCAGTTTTACCTTATCCAAATATCTTTATACTCCAGACCTACTTATTTTGGTGAGTACAAGCAAGGTCACAAAGCAGTGTGAGAATTTGCATTTACACATTTCTTAATTTTTATCCTGATTTGGGTCCTGTCGAGTTCAAATCCAAATTTCAGACCTGATTTTGTGTTGCCTTCAATATGTCTTCACTGGATTTATTCAAACCAAGATTTTATGTAGTTCACAGGAGTCCAAAAAACGTTGAAAAGAGTTAAAACACAAGTAAGGTTTAGGCAAGAGTTGTGAAAACAAGGTTAACACTTAACTAAAAAATGAATACAATACTAATGAATTTAATAGACTAAAATTTAAGTAAGAAATCCGTTTCTGAAAGTAGTATAGACAGAATTGTGATGGTATGACAAGTAATATCACAGTAAAGTTTAATAGTTCAATATCTTAAACCAGAAAATTATGCATTTATACACCAATGGATTTACAGAGCAAAGTTGCCAGAAATACTGAAGTATAAAATTAATATATCTTCAAGTCAAATCACCGGGCATCAAAAACCACCACTGGAATTGTGCAGTTAAAGAAAAATGTGTTGCAGTTCAAAAAAGATCCAGGAGAGGAAAGGGGTCAGGGAGAACAAAAAGAGAGAATGCATAAATCTGAAGTCACAGGTAACTGTATAAATTGTTTCTGAAATGCTCTGATAATTAACCCCACAACACTTTCCCTCTTCAGAAGGCTGTATAATAGCAAACATTCACAGTATGTCAGACAAGATTATTAATTATAGTTTTCTTAAAAAATGGAAAACTAAAAGTACCAAAAAACAAGGTCCTGAATTACACTCCAGAGATGTCCCTATGGTAGTTTGATGTGTTGATTTTCAGCCTTGAAGGATCCTTGCATCATTAATCTCAGTTTTCTTACACACCTTGCCCCCATGGCTTCCCAAATTCATTCAATTGCCTTTGTAAAAGGATACATCTTTTTGTTCTTTTCTTGTACATTATTCTGTACCCACATTCTCGGCATCTGATTGGATCTCTTGCCTTTATTTCATTTTCCGTATGACATTCTGATATGATGGAGAAAGAGAACAGCAATGGATGAACAAAAGCAGTACTGCTAAAGCACAGATAACTTTCAGAAATAATAATAGTCAAATTCTTTTTACTGGCAAATAAAGCATAATAGAAAATAATTGCACTGAATTTTAATAAGTAACTGAATGATCTTAATGTACTGTTAAGGGAAAAAAAAAAAAAAGGATTGGCATACTTGTATTGCTAAAAATTATCAAAACATTACTGTACAGAATACATTCCACAATCAAAACTCCACTAATGAAATCTTCATCTCAGCCCCTCTCAGCCACCAAGTTTATTTTCCTAAGCCAAAATTTTTCAGAGGCTTTTAAAGTGGCTATTCAAAAGCTCTAATTTTCACTTTATTAACTTATGTATAGCTAAGAGAAAATTTGGCTATTGCACATTAGTAAAAGTTGAGTATTTCCAAAAAACCTTGTCTCCAAGATGCAATAAATAAAAGTTCCACTCTCATCCTCTAGAGATGCAGGACCTCCACACAGCAGAAGAATTTCTAGTCAACGACTTCCATATCGATATCCACAGGTAGTCCACGTGTGTGGGAGCATCAGTGCATAAAGCTTAATGGATCATCAGGATCCACAATGCAGTTATGTAGATTTCTGTACTCTGCAGCACTATGATCGCGCATTCCTCATTATTAGAGCATCAAATATCATTAATGCCTTTTCTTTACCTCCACAAATGTAAATCATTGGCTGCTGCTTTGGAGGCTGAACGTCCTTCTGTGAATCCATGTTCTAAATAAAAACAAACAAAAAAAAAGCATGTTTTTTGTTGTTGGCCTACGCAAATATTTCAATATTTCCATCTGAAGTTGACAGAAGTTGAAAAACTTATTTTAAAATAAATACAAAAATATTCAAGCTGTGTTTGATACATGCTACGTAAGATGATTCACATTGAAAGAGACTTCAAAAATTCATCTAGTTCAACTTCCTCCTCAAAACAGTCAGCTCAGGTCTTTACAATCAGCTGTCAAAAAGCTCTGAAGATGGAGGCTGCACATTGTTTTATATTAAAGAGAATTTTAAACAGTAATGCTCACTTAATATTTTTTTTTTCCTCCCTTCTGCTGGTGGTAAGAGTTTTAACCTTGCTGGAAACAAAAACTAATTCAATTTTTTCTCTCTCATAGCACTAGATGCCCCAGTCTACCTTTTCATTGTTTGATCTAATTAATTAGAAATCCTGGGAGAATCCTCTGTTGGTAGAATAGTAGCCATTAAAAAGAAATTAATAAACGGGGGCGAGGGAGAAAAAATTCTGTGAAAATTCTAAAAGAACTACCAATTGACTAACTATTAGATAATCAGTAGTGCTCTCCAAGCATCAGTTCATGTCTTACTGTAATAGTTTAGGTCGCTCAACCTTATTTAGACTCAAGTATTCCTTCACAGTATCAGACAACTACTCCACAAACATTTCACTTTTTAGCAACCCTGATCTAACACGTAAGCACTGTTGCAAACATACATTTTGAGGTTGTGACCATACAGAGAAAGAAAGCACTCTTTTTTTTTTTTTTTTTCCTCCCAGTGTAAATCTAGGCTAGAATACAAATATATTCATGTTTTGTTTTGTTTTTCTTTGAGGTTGCTGAGCCTGGTTATGGGACACTTTTGCTTAATTTCCTAGTACACTTCCCCGACCTTCAGTTTGTCCCAACCTAAATGCACTAATGGCTTGAGAACTGGAGAATGACAGAAATATTTCATTCTTTGTTGGCAAGAGGCTGATTAGCAAATGCCAAATCCCCCTGCAAAACCCCCTATTATGCCACTTCATTCAAGATAATTCGAGATAATCCATTAAACTCTGTAGCTTTTAAATAAGGCTTTGCTTTATTGCTATCACAGTAGAACCTTAACATACATGCAATATAGTCATGTTATACCAATAGATTACAATTAGATTTTGGCAGTCATTCCCTCGGCGCTTGAAAACAACGGCACCAGACACCACCCCAAAGCCCGCCTCGGTTTAGCGACAGGCACGCCTCCTCCCCGCTGACCCCCAGGGGTTTTAACGGGCTTGGGCGGACCTTTCCCCACTCACCCCTCAGGGCACCACCGCCAGCCCGGCAGGGAGAAGCCGAAAGCGGCACCGGTCCGCACACGCCTCGTCGTCCTCTCGGCGCCGAATGATGACGTCACTGCGCAGCGCCGGGGGGCGGGGCCTGCGCTGCCGTCCCTACGCGCTGTGGAGGGTTTGCTGCGGTTAGCGGCTCGCGGAGCTTCTGCAGAGAGAGGGCGGGAGGCGCCTGAGGCTGGCGCTGGTAGCCACGAACCGGCGCTGAGAGAAGAGGGACCTTCTCTCAGGAGGAGAATGCTCCCAGGCCACCATATAGGCATTGTACGCTGGGGGGTATACACGAAGGAGCTGTGCGACCCGGGAGCGCCGACTTTTCCTATGAGAAAAGTTCCTTTCTCTGTGTCCTACAGAGAAAGCAGACAGCTGCGTGTTTAGCTTAAATCCTGCCACAGGTCTCGTCATACGAGTGAAGGGTTTTACGGCCGATGACTTTACTTCGCCATTCTTTTCGTGCTTAGAAACTCTTTATCTAAGATATATGACTACCAACTAAATCTCGGTACCCTGTGGGCTGTGCCATATATCCCCGCGTTGAAACAAACTGACAAGCCGCGGTGCTGTATATAAATACTATTTGTAGGATCGTGCTCCGCAGGCGTCCTGTGGGAGTAATCACATGTCCTCAAGTCCGCAGGAATTCTGCTTTATGCCTGGAAAACGTTTAACAAATACTGTTCAATATTTACAAAACGTGTTCATCATTCAAGAATCCCACTGATGTAAGGAAATGCCTCTTTCTGAATGTCGAATAAGAATTGTTTCCTGGGGAAACGATGAGGTTTTATCAGTTATAATTTGATTCTCTCATAGCAGCAAATCACCTAGATGGATAACCTATAAGTCACGTAAAATAAACTTGAGAAACAATAAATACTTGCTGTTTTCCTCATTTAAGCTAAAATTAATAACATACTAACGATTTCTAGGCTGCTCACCAGCTTTGTCATGCTGCTGTGCGAAAATAAAGCTAAATCTAACTTCTGAGTGCCAGAATAAAACACGTGCAAGAAAAACGGGACGTGCACGGCAGTGACGCTCGCTGCCCCCGGTCCTCCGCTGCGGTCCTCGGAGCTGGAGCTGCTGCCGAGATCAAAAAAAAAAAAAAAAACAAAACCGGAACGATCCCTTCCTCTGGTGATGGACACTAAGTAATTAACACTCCAGAAGTAACCAAACATTTAAATTAGTGAATAAAGCCGATAGTATTTCCCCGCATTCGTTTTGTATTTTCAACTACCCAGGGAGGTGGTTGAGTCACCGTCCCTGTATGTGTTTAAGAGCCGTTTGGATGTGGTGCTCGGAGATATGATTTAGGTTGTTAGAGTTAGGGTACTATGGTTAGGCTGCGGTTGGACTTGATGATCCTTGAGGTCCCTTCCAACCTGAGTAATTCTATGATTCTATGATTCTGTGATTAAAGCATCGAGATGATGCTTTAAAACCTACTTACTAATTATGCGCCATGAAAAAGTCGATTGTCTGCAGTCGCTTGATTCTATCCATCATTTAACTGTTCCCTCGGTGCAGAGAGAGGAGGGAGTCTTTAAAAGTCCATTACTTTCTCCGTTTGTGCTTCACGCCGCCTCCCTCGGGGTACAGCCCCGTTCAGATGGGCTGATAAACGCCGGTCCTCAAAGGACGTTTGGTATATGCGCTTAAATGCTCCTCGGCCTCGCAGAAAGAGCCATTTCTTCCGTGAATACGTAAGAGAAATTCTTCCGATTCGCGTGAAACTGCTACCGAAAACTCTTTGGGAAATCCTGGATTCCATTTCCGAACTCTTCAATTCCATTCTAAAATGGAATGGGAAACATGGCAAAATCCCTAATTTTTTACCCTGTACAGGTAACCTCCGGTCGCACGACCCGTACACGAAGACGCCCCGTTCCCCACGCTGGACAGGGAATGCTCTGCAACGCGCGCTGCCTCCGGCCCGCCTCACGGCGCCGCTGCTCAGTCCCGAGGCGCGGGGGGGATGGACCGCCCGCCCCGCGCAGCCTTAGTTACCACGGAAAGCCTCCGGCTTTCTGCCCTGGGCGGAGGCGTTACTCTCAGAGTGACGCCCAACGATTTAAAGCCTCTTTCATCTCACGCTGTTTCTTGTGGAGGAAGAAAGCCGTAAGCTTTCTAGGAAAGAAAAACAGAAATCGTGTATGATTATCTAGCTCCTGAGATGTCGGGTACAGATAAGATTGACGTGAATTAATTAGCACCCTTACAACTCAGGCTTAAAGATCCTGGTGCAGATGACACTCTGTCTGTGAAGGCTCGGGCTACCCGCTGAAGGTGCCTCCCGCCCGCCCGCCCGCCCCACGGGAGCTGAGTGGCTCGGAGCAGCGGGAAAGCTTCACCCCGGCTCCTGAGAGGAGCAGCTGAACGGAACCGGCAGACGGGCGGCACCAGGGCGCTTTGTGGAGGGCTGGGAGTGGCGGGAGCCGCAGAGTTGGAGTATAAAGTGCAAGGAGAACGCGGAGCGCAGCTGTTGCCGTCCCTATCCCTAGAGGCAGTGCTCTTCAGCCCGCCCTCCGCCCTGCCCTCGCCTAAGAGCCGCGCCGCTCCCCTGGGGTGGCAGCGCGGAGCGGTTGGTAAAGGCGGGCAGTTCAAACCCAAGCGAGGGAAAGCGGCTGCGGCCGCACGCGAGGAGCCGGTGTGGGTGGAGAGAAGCGAAGCGGCTTTTCACTAAGGGCAACGGGCCCCGAAGCCGGGCGGCGAGCTGTGGAGGCGGCAGAATCCCCGCCTTCCCCAGCCAGCTGGCCGGGAGGGAGGGCAGCCTCGCCCTTCGTCTCCTCAGGGAGCACTGCCGACCTCCTCGGCTGCTCTCGGTGGTGGGGGCCTCTGGGATCGGTTTTCTCTGCCCAGCGGTGTGCTAGATAAGGAGGTGAAGCTGTGTGTTCGTGTCCAACAGCCAGGTGACTGAGAGAACCCCCTCATCCCGACACTGCTCCCTAGGTAGCATCAGTTATCCTTATCGCTGGTACGTGAATGTGACAGTGAAAGCCTGTGTAACCGAGGAGAAACTTTCTCAGCTGTCATCCCACTTCTTGGTAACGTTTCTTTTGTACCTCTCTTTTTTACTCGTGCCCCGTCTCACTTTAGGTTGTCGGTAAGGGATTAAATAGTACTTTGCGTTAAATACATTTGCTGTGGAGGATCTCCAATTGCTTCACAAATTAGGGTAAGTTAACCCAGTCTGACAGAAGGGGTTGAACTAAGATATCGATTAGGTCTGGAAGCTCAAAGAGCATAGACTTCAGATAAAGTCAGTTTTATTGCAAGCATGTTTTCCATTTAAATATCTGATGGAGTAGTCCTGTATCACCAAAGCTTCACCTTTATCTGTTAGGTTAACAGGATGGACAGCGACAAAAAAGTACAGAAAACATTTTGTTAGAGGCAGGTTTGTACAGTGTGCGTTAAAAAGGAATGTAAGTTAGAATCCAGATCAGGGTAGCTCCATTCTAGAACTCATGTCTGTGGTATAGGTGCCATTTACATTGCCTTCCAGTAAACAACATTTTTTTCCTCTCCTTTTCAGGACGCCTTTTAAGTCTAGATGTGTCAGATATTCTAAGTCTAGCATCTGAATCCAGTCCTTACTTTAGTTTGGGTCTCTGAACATTAAATACTTTGTTCTGACAAAGTGCCAGAAAGTTTGCTGTTGACCTGTGGGCCAATTCAAAAACTACAGAATTGAAAAAAGGTATTTGAGAAATTGAAAGGGAAGATATGCCTTTTATTCCTTCCTCTGTAACAGGCTTGATATGTCCTTGCTATGCAACCAATCTGTTCTTCCTAGCTTGTCTGTTTCCTGATGCCTAAAAAGGAGCGTAACACTTTCAGCAATTACTTCAAGATCCTCAAGTAGGAAAGGCTTGGTTTTTTACATCAAAACTAGTAGATCAAATGTTTCTCCTGATGAGAGTGCCTTATAAAACAGTAAACAAGTCTTTAAGAGTTTTACTAGATAACTTTTATGAGTATAAATAGTATGCCATTCTATAATGGTATATGTCCAGCAGATCAGAAGGTCTCTCCTTTTGGTACTACAAGATCTGTGAAACAAGACCTAGTGTTTAATTAAACTTCAACTTTAAAAAGTGATACATTCTGGGAGGAAAATGTTTATGGAAAAACGGAGGTGTAAACTTGGATCTGTTGTAAAGAATTTTAAGTTGATACTGTCTGCTCTGTCCATATTGTAGTGGCTTCCCTGTAATTTTTCAGAAAAAAAAAAAAAAGACAAAATCAATATAGGAAGCTCAGAGGCTCCTCCTGCTGGACGTTGGCCCACTAACATTGTAATTTTTGCTTTTGCTTACAGTTTCAACGCTGCCTTTTCTTTAACTCTACTGTTCTGATCATCCCAACAACAGTAAAAACCTTTTTTTTCCCTGCAGTTTTATGCTACTTAAAAACATACTACAACTTTATGTTGTAGTATTTCAAATTTCCTCCATTCTTATTTTGTTAAATGAGTGTATAGCTTGTCTGTATCCAAGGAATGAGTAAAAAGCAATGAGGAAAAACAAGTGCGAAGGTGAGGTACTAGAATAAGGTGAAAATACTGTACTTATTGGGGTATATGGGAACCTGGCTAAATTTGTCTTTCTTTTCTAACTTTTTTTCTGCAAAAATTATTTTCAGTTAGGTGCATTCCTTGTTTTAAATCTAATCTTGTTTCATACTGTCATCAGCCTGATTTCACAGACCTTTATGTCAGATTCTAACAGTCTGTTCTCAAGTGTTGTGGTCCTCTGGACTGACACTGCAATCTGCTCACTATAGACAACAAAAGAAAATGGCTGGAAGGCTGTGCAGAGGGAATGGACCTTAAGGTGTTAGTTGACACTTGGCTGAACGTGAGCCAGTGGACTGTGCCCAGGTAGCCAAGAAGACCAATGGCATCCTGGCTTATATAAGAAATAGTGTTGCCAGAAGGACCAGGAAGGTGTTTTCCTCTCTGTAGTCAGCACTGGTGAGGCCATACCTTGAGTACTGTGCTTGGTTTTGTGCCCCTCAATACAAGAAAGACATTGAGGTTCCTGGAGGGTGCCCAGAGAAGGGCTACAAAGCTGTGAGGGTTCTGCAGCACAACTCTTATGGGGTGCAGCTGAAGGAACTAGGATTGTTCAGCCTGAAGAAGAGAAGGTTCTGGGAGACCTCATTGTGCTCTACAACTCCTTGAAAGGAAGTTGTGGTGAGGTGGGTGCTGGCCTATTCTTCCTTGTTGCTAGCAATATGACGAGAGGCCTCAATTTGTGCCAGGGGAGGTTCAAGTTGGATTTTTGGAATTTTTTTTTCTCTGTAAGAGTGTTCAGGTGCTGAAACAGGCTGCCCAGGGCGGTAGTTGGGTCACCTTCCCTGGAGGTGTTCAAGAAGTGTACAGATGTACTAAGGGATGTGGTTTAGTGGGGAAATACTGGCGATAGGTGGATGGTTGGACTGGATGGTCTTTTCCAATCTTGGTGGTTTTATGAAAGTATGTTCTATATTGCAGTGATCCTACAGAGTGCCTTGATCACTTGAAAATTGACCCTAGATCACTGCAGGATAATTTCTTTCCCCCTTCTTTCCCTAGGAGTTTGGGTTTGCCTCTGCTGTACTTGGTAGCTAAATTCCTGACTAGGTCAGTGCTGTTAGTAGCAATGTCTTAATGTTTGTTGTTTAAGCCACTATAAAAATTCCAGTTTTGTCTGGTCTAAAACTTCAGCAATAAATTGCAGATTTTTATTCCAAGATACCTGTTCTTGAGGCCAGCATCAGCTCACTGAAATCTTTGAGACTCTTTTGATTTTTTTTTTTTTTTTTTTCTTCCTGTGAGAACACCCCCCATAATAGTGTTCTTCATCGTATCTCCTTTATCACTATTATATCTTGTGCAACCCATTGCTATTTGGGGCAAGGTAAAGAAACTCCACATTACTGGTTGGCAAAAATCAGTCATTCTGTATCCTTACAATTATTACTTAAATGCATGCGTCAACTATTTATTATTTTTGGTTGGGGGAGAACATATAGTAGCTCTTAAAAACTTTAGTACTTGCTAAGTTTATGTTGAATTTCCTGTGTATATGTTGTATAGACAATGAATAGACAACATCCAAAGTGTAAATCTTCAGAACACTTAGTTTATTCAGAGAGCTGTGTGAAAACACACACCTTTGCAAAATAACATTTAAGTTTTAAGGCAGATGAGAATATGTTGTCTGCTTTGTAGGAGGTCAAATTTTATTTTGTCTGGGTACTGTGGGAGCTACAATAGGGAGAACTGTAGACTTGTCTCTTCACAACTAATCTTCTCTTTTTTTTTAATGTAAAAGGTATTTTCTCATTTGTTAATCTATTATCAGACCTTCTGCTAGTTCTTGAGGGCTACTGCTAGTGGTTTCATGAACCAATAACATAATGCTGATAAAAAATAATAATAAAAAAATTGAATCCTGTTGGAATGAGAGGGAAGTTGATCATTCTAACAACATCCTTGACTGTAGTTCATCTTTGTACTCATGTATAAGCACTGTTTCTATTAAGACTAATTAAAATACTTTTTTTTAACATGTATAGGTAGATTTATGCAAGGCTTCTTTTTACTATTCTGGGTGTCTTTTGGTGATTACTTTCATTGTTTGTTTCAGAAATAACACTGCTCTCTTCATTTACAGAGTTAAAGTGCAAAGCAGAAGATGTCAGATAGTCATTCAGTAACGTTCAATATTATTAAAAGAAATAGGTTAACATCTCCCAGCAGCAGTTTTAAATGCTCCAGTTTTAAAGACACTTGTTCCACTTCAGTAATTCTGGACAGCAGATGCAATGAGTCATTAAAAGATCCTGAAGCAGAACTTAAAGAAACACCGAGAGCAACAGGTTTATCTTTGCTACAAGAGCATTCTGACCATATTCATCCAAATGACCTCTGTTCTGTGTCATCTATTGAAAATGAAATGAATTCAATCTCCTTATCGGAGAGAAGAGAAGCAAATAGGAGTACATATTTTTATGAAACCCCGAAAGCGGGTAGAAAAGGCTCCTCATTACGCAGGAGGCTGCTTTTATCTAAGGCTGGTGCAGCTGTAGGAAGCTGTGAAAAACAAGCTAGTTCTTCAGAGAGCAGCAGGAAAAAACTATTTCCTTCTGTTCTGAGCTCTGAAGAAAAACTGTCACACATTGCTTCACACTCTTTGAAAGATGAAAGTTGCAACACCCTGAGAGGTAGTGCTGTGAAAACTGAGGGCTCTAGTCCTGATTGCCCAAAACGGCGACTATCCTTTTCACAACAAAGGACTTCTACTCTAGATGAGTCCAAATGTAAGGATCCCTCATTGCTGGAAACTGAATGTTTTTCTCCAATTGAGGGTAAGGATGTTACTGCTAGTAACACTAATGAATTCAGCGAGAGTATCCTTATAAGTGTTAGTGAACAGTTGCTTCAGACTCCTACTTACAGTGTGTTACCTGAGGCCAGTGATAGCAAGATCCTGAATTCTATTGATAGTCTTGTAGAGAACTTCAACTTTGAACTGTGCGATGGAAACAATCCCTCCGTTAAGCTGGCAAGTTATCCGAATATTTCAACACCTGAGGATAGTGGATATAATTCACTTCAACTGGACAAATCAGGAGACTTGTTGTCTGATCACGAGGGTTCTTTTCAAGAGGGCTTTCGAAAACGCAAAGAAGGTTCCAAAGTTCTGGATTTAAAAAAAAAGGCAAGAAAAATTGAACGAGTGAGAAGGTTGTCAACTCTTCGGGAACAGGGCTCACAGTCAGAGACAGAAGACCATCATGGCAGTCCTAATTCAGCACGAATGTTAGTGGAAGAAAGAAGCTTTGTCACAGAAGACCATGGATTAGTTTTAAAGGAACGGACGAGGGAAGACTCAGCTGAAAATTATGGAGATCTCTCAAGAACTCCAGCTCTGCAAGTTGTCCATGAAATTTGCTTGCAAAGACAAAGATCAGACAAAAATCAAATATCAAAGAATACTGATGGAACACAAATAGTTGCATTAAAACATGTTCTTGCTGGACTTATTGGCAAGAAAATGGGCCTTGAAAAATTAGATATTTTAACTGAATTAAAATACAGAAATTTAAAACATGTTCTTGCTATTGTTTTAGATGCTTTGACAGTGGAAAGTCTGTGCAGGTAGGTACTATCGCTGTTCTGCCTTCTCTCTCTATCCCATGAAACTTTGAAAATGTTTTTGTGAATGAATGAGGGTAATTTCTGGAATAAAGGGAATTATCAATATTTTTTTTGTGTGTAATTTAGGGGAAATTAGAAGAGGTTTGTCACAACTGCGTTATTCTACATAGTATTACGTTGTATATAGGAATTAGAGGAAAAAATAGAAGAGGAGATTAAATTAAAACTGTCACACTACTTGTAAGTTTCAAAACACTGACATACTTTTTCAAACCTAGAAAGTCAGTTATTCTTATTACAATTTTCCCAATCATTTTTCTTGCATATTAAATTTCCTCAGTTATTTCTAAGCACAAAGACAAAAGAGCTGAAAGAATATTGTTTAATATTCTGGATTTATTTGAAATCAATAGAAGTTGTCACTTAATTCAAAGAAATCAAGAGTGTCACGTGTGTTACAAGAGGAATAGGTAGAAATATCAGGGCTTAGATATTGTCAGAATACTTAATTCTTAGAAACATAAATTCTTAGAAACATAAAAGGAGCAAAATTAAGTGGCTTAAGTGGGAAGAAACTTATTTAATTTGGTGAACGAAAGATGTGCTATGATGTTTATACTGCATTTATTCACTAGATTTTTCTGTGTGTACTGTGCAGTGGTGCAGAATGTGTGAAGTTTATTTTATGACAATGCAGTGGTATACTACAATTCTGTAGTACGTAGAAGTACTCTATAAAATGACAAAAATAGTATGTGAAATCATGTGAAAGTCTTAACAAGGTACATGTACTGCTTTAAAGATTGTGAGTGGGTAATTTTTCATTCATTTATTACAGCATTTGGAAAGTAAGCAAAAACTGGCGTGAAATCATTGTACAAGATAAAAGAGCAGATAGGAGGAGAAAGTCGTACATAAAACAGCTGAAAGAAGAAGCTGAGGTAAGGGTTGTCTCAAAGGTAATGTTTTTGGTTTTGGTTTTTTTTTTCATGTGTTAAAGTATTTGAGACAGAGGGGGCAGTAAACTTTTTAAAGGTAGCTAATAGCAACAGTTCTAGCATGCTAACATGAGAATGTCATTGCTTTGATTTCATTGCTTTTCATCTGGTCCTAGTTTGAGTACTAGTGTTTAAACCATGTGATTTCCTTCCCCTACACCCTGAGCATATTTTGATCAAATGATTCTAGCTTGGGATCTTTAAAATAGCTTCTAACACCTCTATATCATGGTATTTCTCATTTCACTGTAGTCTACAAGTCCATTAGAATTCTGTACTACTTCCCAATTATTTTTCAGAGCTGCTAGTATCTTAACTTCTTCATGGTATTCTTGTGCCCATCAGAGGGAAATACAGATGGTTCTTAAGAGGTTTCCAGAAATTAAATGTATTATTAATATAAATATGCATTTTCAGGAGATTCTCCATGTGTGCACAATGCTTCAGTGCAATATTGCTTTAGCTGGAACGAAACAGTTAAATGTTTTATGTTTGGTAGATTTGTGATTGCTGTTGAGATGCATTCTGTTTCAGAAACATGAGGACCAATATGAAGGTAATCAAGTGCTAAAGACTGTTAGCTTGTTTACCCTGCTCGTGGGACTTTATTTTTAGTGGTTCCTATCTTGTCTCCTTACTAAATACAAATGTTTAATGGAAATACATGCACTGTACATATTCTGTTGTGCTGTTGCAAGGAGAAAACTTAGGTAGCAAAAACATTCTAAAATAAATAAAGCTCTGACTTGCTTCCTTCTCATCCCCCCTTATAATTATCAACTTTTACAGGAATACTTACTGAAAGCGGAAGATGCTGCCACAAGACTTAATGCCCTCAACAGATCTGCTCTAAGGCCAGTTCAAGCTCAAGCCAGAACTCCTGTACTGCAAACCCCACCCTCTTACACTGAACTTACACCCAGGAGATGCAGTTCTGTTCCCCAGACAACCAGTAGACAGGAAGAATACATAAAAGTAGGTAGCTGAGAAATTTGTCACTCTCAGTTCTAAGAAAATTCTCAATTATGAGAGCTAACTTACTTTTCTCTCCCTCCTTTTGCTACAGGTTGCTAAAACTCTATTCACCGATGAAGCTCTAAAACCCTGTCCAAGATGTCAATATCCTGCTAAGTATCAGTTGGTAAAGAAATGGGGGCTATGTAGCAGAGAGGCCTGTGCCTTTGAGTTCTGTATTTTATGTCTGCATGCTTTCCATGGGTCTAAAGAATGTAATAGCTTATCAGCGAAACAGAAGAACAAAAAAGATGCTCCTCCAGGAAGTGCCCAAAGCAAAAGAAATTTAAAAAGACTCTAAATTTGTAAGGCACGCAAGTCCTTACGGTTCATTCCTTTTTCCCTTCTGCCTAAGTACCGACACCTTGGAAGTCTAATTTGATGTAGTTTTGCTTATCAAGATAACTTCACGTGTACATATCTTAATTCAGTGCAGTTTTCTTTTTGAAAAAAGTGAATATTTTAAAACGTTTTGTTTACCTGTCATGTAGTAGCTAAGCACTTACTAACATCTTAATTATTCAATAAAGTATCTTAAATGTATTATTCAATATCTAGCTTACGGCATCTCATAGGTGTTTAAAAATGCAATTCTTGTCTTAATGACAAATTAAAGAAAATGTTTTTTTAAAGAATGTTTTTGGAAATTTCTTTATTGTTCACTTATTTTTAAAATATTTACTTTAAATACGATAGAAATACTTCTACCTATATAAATGGTGACACCTCAAAAAGAATGCATTAGTTGTCTGAATTTATGTTTGCATAATTAGAATAGTAATTCTGTTGTTCTTAGACTCCATAGTGCAAGTCAGTAGAAGAGTAATCTAAATTAAGGTGTGGCTCCACTGATGATCGATTCTACTGTTTTTTTTATAGTTTTTTCTTTACTTGAAAACTGCAGGTGACACAGCATACATCACATATCTAAAGAAGGTGTTGTATCACTCTATTGTTATGGACTTAGGCTATGTGTTTAGTGAGGTATTACTTCAACTTCCAGATACTGGTCATCTTCATACTTTCGCTTGAATTAAAGGATAGAAATTATCCTTTCTCCTCTTTTAGACTTAATAAAGAGAATTCACTGATTTTGTACTTGAGCTAAACATATTGACCCTTTGCAGAAAAATAATTCAATCTTCCTCCCAGACATCAAATTTTGAGTAAATACTAACAACAGAAGACAATACTACTTACCTGATGGAGATACAATCTCAGTTTACTTCCCCAATTGATATTTTTCTGCTTGCATACTTGATATTTACTATTCCATCTTCACGGAGAGTTTTTTTATCATAAGCCTCTTTTGGAGTGTTTGTAGTCAGCTGTTTCCTCCCTCCTTCCTCTCTTTTATTTGTTTTTTTAACCATGTATTGTTTGAGACTTTAACTTCACTGTGTGTATTTGCAGATAAGCCTTAAGACTGGACTGTATTTAAAAGATAGCTTGATAAAAATGGGCTTTCAAGTAAGTTATAAGATGCATACTTTATCTTATCTTGTTTTGTAGTTGTCTCATATTTATTCCTATATCCTTTTATAGTTTAAAAATTATGAATTGCAATTTCAGACTTTTTTCTTTCCATTTTATCTGTTGATTTAGAGAAAAGCACCAATACAACTAATTTAAGGATGTTCTAGAGATATATTTCTCATTTCTAACTATTGTGATTTGGTTAGTACTTTTAGCATACTTGGCTTCTGGAATATTAGCTCCATATAGCATTGGAAGAGGGTGAAACAGCATGGTTGGTAAAATGCCAAAGTTTTAGTACTAACCTTAATAACGAAGGATGATATCATTAAAGAAGAGATCAACTCAATATATCTGCTAGAAAATAATGTTTAAGTAACTTATCAGCGTTCTAACTCTGTATTCATTTGCATTCTGTTAAACCTTTGCATTATTCTTGCCTATGGTTAGTGTAGTAGCTCTTGAACTGGAAGATATATAGATATAGATATATATAAATAAAATCTCAGGACACAGCTTGGGAAGGATTTTGGTGCAAGCTAGAAAAATTCTCTCCATACAGTTTTGGTTTAGGAAGAATGGCAAGTTATTACAGAGAAGGCAACAGCGAATGAGTAAATACATAAATTATTTGATTGATTTAATATTTTTTTTTCTTTGTTTTGAAATTTGTGTGCAAAGTTTATTTGAAAGTTAATTAGATAATTTTTCATTTTTAGATATACAGTAGCTAAATGTGTGTATTTCATACATTTTTACTAGTTTCTATTACAAGTTAAACTGATGAAGATAAAATTCCCAGGAAGAAAGTTGTTACACAGGAATCATAGAATTGTTCAAGTTGGAAAAGACCTTAAAGATAAAGTCCAACCACAAACTGACCATACTACCCTAACTAACAACCCTCTGCTAAATCCTGTCCCTGAGCACCACATCCAAATGGTTTTTAAACACATCCAGGGGTGGTGACTCAACCAACTCCCTGGGGAGCCTATTCCAGTGCTTACCAACCCTTTTGGTAAAGAAGTTTTTCCTGATATCCAGCCTAAACTTACCCTGGCACAACTTGAGGCCATTTCTCCTTGTCCTGTCACCAGTGAGAAGAGACCAGCCCTGCTTTTGCTGTAAGCACCTTTCAGGTGTTTGAAGAGAGCAATAAGGTCTCCTCCAAGATTCTGAATGCATATAGTTTGTAACTTTGTAATAACCTCATTTGGATTAGCCCCTGTTACTTGTCATCAAGCTATCAAGTAAAATTGGGGGTGGTAGTAACTGCAATGCAGAATAAGTGTGTCATACTGCTATGAATCCATTGCTACACCTTGCTTTGCTAAATGCTATCACGCTCTGTCTCTAGCAAAAAGAGAAAGAATGGACCCTTAAATGTATCCTTGAAATTGGTAGAATTATCACAGGTGGCAAGAGATTTAACTCACCATTCTGATATGAAGTACTACAGCCTAATCCAGAAATACATGAGGATTGAGCCTGGAGCTGAAAATGGTTGTAGTTTTTCTCAAAGTAGTTCTGAACCAGATGCGTTGTTTCAGACATCCAGCTTTGGGTGGAGAGAGATATAGGAGCTTGGTTTAAGAATCACTTGTTAAGTATGCTTTCACTTAGAGGGATATAGTGTGATAAGATACACGAGAATTTGTACAAAGAGTTTGCATTTGCTAAATCGGAATAATTCAGTGAAAATAGGGCTAGTAATTTGTTTCTGCTGTGGCCCTTATTTGTTTTTTTTAAAGTAGTATCTTTGACATCCATAGTGTCCATCCAAGAAGTAGTATGTTGTGAGGAAAAATTACTCGAGTCATATTTCACAATTTTAATTTTTTTTACTGTTTTAGGATATTTAACTTTTTTCTTTCCTTCCTTGAATCTTTCTTGAAAATCTCTCCTTGAATCAAGTGCCTCTTATTCAGTTAGGTTTATAATGAATATTGCGGTGCTCTGTGTTTAGGTGAAATGAGTTCCTTGCTAATTCTGTTCTAAGGGTAATGCTCCTCTCTCCCCACAATAATTTATAAATTTTTTTTAAAAAAGAAATTATATTTATGCCTTGACACAAGGGAGAAATGTAGTAGTGACATACTTACTGTGTGGCTAAAGGATAATGTTTATGGATCAGAAGGCCTGTTATAATTACCAAATAGCCTCTGACAGTTTGGGTGAAAGAAATTTTTGACGCATATGAAGTCTTCAGGGTAAGAGAGTGGAAATAAATTCTTGACATCCTATTAACATGTATTTTTCTTTATACATAAACCGTATTCCTACAATAGTCTCTATCAGGTACCATTGAACTATAAAATCCAAAGTTGAATAGAACAGCAGAGGAGAACATAGTTTCTTACTTGGTAAAATAAAATAGTTTCGGGGTGTCTAGGGATTGATGCCCATTATCTTTTTCCTACTTGGCTGAATTAACTCTTGGAGTCCTTAACCTGGTATTTGCTCAGTACTGCTGCAGCTTTAATGACTAAGGTTTGTCACGTGCTAACATTCCTTTCCAGGAAAGGAATGCAAATGTGGTCCTTAGGTAGAAGCAATAGGATGATAATGGTCAGGAGTTTCCTGAAATGTTTTGCCTATTCTCCAGCTCCAGAATTTTTTCTTACTACAAGGTTTTGGGAAAGAAAAGAGTGAATTATCTTTCACTCTGAAAGACATGAATAATGAGGTTAAAATTAATGTGTGATATAATTTATGTACTGCCGAAAAACTCATTTTTGCCATTCCCATTTCTCAGACAGGCATGTTCTGCAGTGGGAGGAGCAATATTGCCTACAAAGGATGTCCGTAGAAATGTGTTTAGATTTCTGAAGGTGATGATTTGAGCTGAAGCTGTGGGTTTAAATTCTAAAAAAGAATTCTTAGAAATGGCCATTTGCTGCTGACAGGTCTTGCTTCAGCAGTCATACTTCATAAATCTTTCTATTTCAGAGCAGCAACCATAAATTTTTACTAGTCTGTGAGAGGGAAATTGAGATGACTTAAGTCTCTGATCATTCATTCCTTGGAGACATGGAGCTTGGGTAAAATTGCTATAAATCTTTTGAGTTGTTTATATAATAAAAAATGTTATTTTTATCACTGTAACTCTATCTTCATTAAAATAAGGAGCTCAAAAACATCTGTCAGATGATTTTCTTTTTCCACATATTGGTTATTTGTTAGTATACTTTTAGGCAATCCAGGGTAATTTTAATATAAGAAGAAATTCCTTTTCATTCTGTCTTCATAGGCACAAGAAGAAATACAAACGTCAGATTAGGAAGGGACTCCTGCTCCCTGCAGTCTAGTGCCGAGCTCTTACGTCAGTTTACCAAGCACTGTCTTAAAACTGGATAGAACCTTGTCTAATTACCTTTACGTTGAAGATCTATTCCAGATTGCTCTACTAGTCACTTAACCATTTGCCTTTTTTTTTTTTTAGCATTGCTATTAAAATACCTATTGAATAAATCTATTCCTTTTTCTCCAAATGATTATGATTATATAGTACAAATATCCTCTCACCCTTTATATTTTTTGACAAAACAACCTGAAATTTATTTAGTCTTTTAGATGCATCTTCTGTTCCTCCAATTGTCTTACCGACTCTTCACTATTTCCATTTGAATCTATTCTTCGAATCTATGCAGTTAGTATTCCAGGAAAAACCACCTCAAGATCTTGAATAATGTTAGTGCTTTCCTTTCTTTCCCCTAAATGCTTGGATGGACTCATACACACTGAGTAGTATTTTTCATATGGCTTCTGCACACTTGCAATTTACTCTAGATGACTAGTGACTATTACATTAGTCACATTCTAGTGTACATTCTTCTCAGTTTTTGAAAAATCTCAGTTTCTTCAATAAATTCTTACTGAATATTAAGATAATTGTAAGGGTTCGAGGGGACCACTGAATATCAGCCATCCCTACAGTAAAGGTGGGTCTTGAATGTTTCCAGAGGAGAGTCCACATCCTGTCTGGGCAGCTTGTTCCAGTACTCTGTCACTCTCACAATAAAGCAGTTCCTTCTCCATGTCTGCATGGAACTTTCTGTTCCAGTTTTTACCTGTTGCCCCTTGTTGCTGCACACTGAAAAGGCTTTGGCCCCATTCATTTGACTCCCAGTGATGATGTTTAACCTGTTGTAATCTAATACTTCCTACTATTAGGATTTTTCTTTCTCTACTTCAGTCTTGTAGTGATTTAGTGTTTTCTGTCTTCCTATTATCTATAAGTGCTAATTCTTTATAGTGAGTCTTACAGGATTTTTTGATACAAAACATATGGCACGTTGTGTTATTACTCGTCAGATGCTTCAGCAAAATGTCTGCTGCTTTGTTTTTTACAGTTAAATGAAAACAAAGTTAGTTTTATTTTCCATCTCTTCTTGAGCTCCGGTTAGTTGAACTGCTCATTGCAAAAAGATTTAATACTTCTCTTTTAAAAAATAGAATGCTTTACTCTGAGTTTTGACAAGTCTGTACAGTAGAAGAATCTGCCCAAACTTGAAAATATAAATGTTAGTAAGGATTTATTCAGTTGAGTGCTGCTGGATGTCTAGTAGACACCAACTATTCGACTGAAAATATGAATGAGATGGAGTTCTGTATGAACTTAGATTTTGGTGTTGAACACTAGAAGCTTCATATGAAAAGAGATCTTTAACTTGGAGGTTTGAGTTTATATTTAAAAGTACTCCTACTTTTTTCCCATGCATTGTAAAAGTAAGTCTGAAAACAGTTGTGGGAAGGTTACTGAATTGTCTTAGTTTTGTGGATACTTTCAATTTCTGGTGAATGGGAAGCTGTGCTCTTCTTCAGTTCTCAATTATAGAGAAGATCTAATCCCACAGACTTTAAGCTGAAGTGTTGTGACATGTCTAGGGGCAGCTGAAGTATTAGAAGAATTGTGATTTCTGGCCAAAGGTGAATAGTTAGCAAATGTTAATCTAGTCTCTACTCTTACTTCTCAGCTAAAATAATATATCATTTGGAGCTGCAAGGTTCTTGTATAATTAGAAAACAGTTCTGCAGTGGTCTTTCCATTACAGCAAAAATATTGTCATCCTAAATTGCTTCTGCTGAATGGAGGACTCCAATCTCATCTTCCCTGAGAAGACACAAACAAAAGTTCCCTAAGTCTTCAAGTGTGTGTGGAAAAATTATCTGGGGCCTGAAAAAACTTCTCTTAGAAATGCTTCATTGTGACAGTACTTGGTGGTTAAAAAACCAATACATTGGTCACTGAGATCAAAAATTAGTATTTTTCTCTGGTTTGTACAGAGTACACTTTTCTGGTGTATGGGCTGATAGATCCTATACAGATTGTAGCCTTTTTCTGCTTTTAAACACAGCTAGATTGCACTGAGAATATTTTCCTGTCTTTCAGGGGAAAAAAAAATTTCTAAACTAACTCTAGGAAATTATTTACACAATTAACTAATTGAAATGTGAATTCATCTTGAGAGTCAAACTGCTTTCTTCACTGAAAATAGACCTCTATTTCAAATACATGCATTCTGCTGATGGAAATATTTTATCACAAGGGGGCACCAAAGACTTTTGTTACAGAAGAACTACTTTTTTAATTCCTTGCTTTAACCCTTGCACACCAGCGTTAGGAATACAAAATGTTTTGAATAGCTTGAAGTAGCGCTGGCTGTAATTCCTGCCCTCAGGTGATGCATACACAAATCTTCTAACTGTCAGGAGAAGAATGGCATCCCAGGAAGAAATTCAGGTATTGCTTCTTCAGGGTCACCTTTGCAGGATGAAGCTGTGCTGGGTGCACAGCCAGATCCTACAGTAAGTGGGCAGATTGGTCTGAACAGCTTCAGTTCCTCTCTCAGCCATGGACTTCAGCCATCCAGCAGTCTCTGTGGCAGCCTGGTGCCGTCTGCAAGATCTGTCCCATTAAGTGTCATGGTTGAAGTATTTGGAAACCAATAGTTTCAACAACTGTACATTGTGGGCTTATCACAAACTATTTTTCAAATACAGACAATGTTTTTTGTAATAAAATCTAATATAGTTTCTTAAAATGAGTAATTTACAAGTGTATCCTCTAGCTATCTTATTCTAAAATGATAGAGATAATAAATGATAGATCTTATTGATCTATAGATCTTATTATATGCATTTTATTCATATTTAATTGATTTGCTGAAGGCTTCAGTGAACAAGAAAGGGAAAACATTAACTCTGTAAAGAATGAGATTGGAATGGGGCAAGTATTCTTATGTAAGACACTTCAACTGCTATCAGAAAGGCAACATTTTTTTCTTAGTTTAAATCTTTCAGATGCAGTCTGGAGTGAGAATTGGAGAATATAATATGTTCTGTGTTCTGAAGTCTAGAAGAAGAATAATTTTTTAACTTATATTTAAAAAGGCTATAGCCCTATGCTTTTCTGAAGTATTGAAATCCTAAAGAGCTCCTATTGGTCAATAATTATTGTACCATGCTTAATATCTATGTGTTGACACTGGTCTGTTCTGGAAGCTGATGTATATGAAAGCTTTCTTCTTTCCTCCTGATTTTTTCCTAGCTAGATCAGTCTCCCAGTCTACTTCCTTACAGAGTTGTACAAGATGTACAATCCGGAAAGGTATGGATCAGTCGTCAGTGGGAGGTGCTGTTATGAACCCACAGGCTGGATGCATCAGCAATAATATCCCTTGTGGAGAATTCAGCTGTCACCTGGGGATCCTGGCTTCAGGGGCTGTTTTTGATGTCTGTTTGCTTGTAAAAGCAAGACTCAACAGCATGCATTTACTGTATTTTACTGGATTTATGCTACCTGTTGCCAGGCGATGATTTTATCAAAGGATAGTTGTGATATTATTGGCATATGTTGTAACTATCTAATGAAGTTGCTTCTTATATCTTTCATATAAAACCTATAGGTGACAAGGCCACCTGCTGAGCTGAGATCAAGGAACTGATCCAACTTAAACCAAGCTACAGATAACACTGAGGGAAAAAATGTCAAGACATTTGTATAAGTGAAAATTGGTGCTAAACTTACAAAGCTTGAACTAGCACTGTGAAAGCCTAGTACAAACCATGACTCCAGTTTGTCAATGTGAAAAATAGAGAATAGGAACAATGCAATCTTTCATCCATGATACATCCCTTTATGGTAAAATCACTGAGAGAAATAACTGCAATAGTCTTTTTTTTTTTTTTTTTTTTTTTTTTTTTTTAATGTTTCCTTTGAAAGCAATGGTACGTTTACTGTAGTAGGGTCACTAGCAATACACTCTTGCTGTAAATTTGTTCAGCATACAATTTTTGTCATCTATCTGGTTTATTAGCTATGGGTCTAGTAGTTCTTTCCTGGTTTTCATATTGCCCTCATGGAATGATTCATTTCTATACTGGTCTTCAAATTTCATGAGTCTTGCTGAATAGGTTTTTGCAATCATGTATTGGTTCGCCATCCAAAAATTAGAAAAATTATTGCAATGTTCTCCTAAAGTTCTAGCAGTTCTCTGAAGACGTGAATGCAAATTTCTGAAGTGATCAGATGATTGTAGATACAAAGTAGGTAGCTGTCATGTAGGAGATAATAAGGGTACAATGTATCACAAATTGCCAGATGGTTCTACTAAATTTCAAATTAATTTCCAGGTATGCCTCTGTATTCTCTATCTTATTCTAAGGCCCATATTAAGAAAGGGAAATCAAACTTGAAATCAAGGCTTTAAACTTGATAAGTTATCCTGTCAGAATAACACTGTTACAGGAATCTGTGGATCACTGGTGACATTAACAATTCAGGGTCTATTCTCCAGAGACTATCTTAACAGACCGTTGTACAGATGGATCTCTTTGGATTCACATTGCATTTGTCAGTCTTGTTCACTAGTAAAAGCTTTGTAATGTTGATAGATAAAAGGTTACATTGCATGTCTTCCTTTACTATTTATCCCTTGCTACCTTAGTCTAGGTGAGAAAGAAAAAGCTTATCTTTAGGATTGATTGACTTTTTTTTCTCTTTAGAATTCTGTCTATACATCTTCCTAGTAAGCATTTCTTCCTGTGTCTGCACTTTTTCTGTCACAATTGCATTAAACTGTGGTATGAACTTCTGTTATCAGAGTCAGTGCTCAAAAGCCATGCTACAACAGCTGTCTTCTGCCATTTTCTTAATAGAATCATTCAAGACATTTAAAGGCCAGCTTTCTGACAATGAATTCATGCTTCCCCTTCAGGATTTAACTCCCATTTTGGCAGTCCTGCAGTCAATATTTAAACAAGTTTCCTAGCACCTGTTTTCCGAACATGAGGTTGCTGCTTTCACAGATACACAGCCTAAAATGTATGTGGCAGTCATCCAAAGAAGAAAGAATAATAAATTTAAGTAGGACTGGATTTTTGTAAAGGTGGTTAAATATTAATGATAATACATGTTGAAGTGTCCATGCCCATCTGAGATGGGAAGTTTCTGTTGAAGTCAATGAGAATTTGTTCATAGCTGCCAATGGAGATACATCTGTACGCCTATCTGCATTTCTCTTAATGGTACTGTTAGTTTTATATGCTATTAATTGTGGAGATGTTCATGACTTCACTGTGATCATTGGTAGGAATCAAGCACATGCTAGCATCAGAAAACTGAAGCAGACATTTGTTTCAGGTAGAAAAAATAAGAGGAGAAGAGTAGAGAAAGAAAAAAGGGGGAGATAAGATGAATCTTTAAATCCAAGTTTCATCACCTGATGAGCTTTTAACAGGTTAACTAGCAACAGAAAATGAAGAACGAAAGGTTCTCTTTCTCCAGACACACACACAGGTTGATTTAAATGCGTGTTAGTAACTAAGAGAACAAGTAAATGATAATGACTGCTGACAAGTTCCCTGTGAGAGAGTACAGTCTGTATTTTCTGATGAGCTTCATCCAAAATCAATTTCTGAAGTACACTACAAGGAGAACAAAGACCTGAGGGTTTCATACTGAAATATACCAGATGACAAGGGAGAAAAAGAACTTTTGTTTTTTACTGAATTGTTTCCAAACTTCATTTCTATCTAAGCTGACTTGTGGTTTCTACTTTGTATTAAAAAAAAAAAAAAAAAAAAGCATTCTTCATGCATCTATTGTTGTTTGTTCTTATAAATATACAAGCAAGTTTGTAAGGTTAGGAGAATATTAAGAACTAAAGCCTATATCTAAGCATACATCAGAAAGAAAAATGGGCCAGGGGAAAAGGAAACATCCACTGAATGTTAACATTTTAAACCATACTAAATAGTTTAGTTATAAGACCATGCATTTTCATATGCACTGCGATTCTACTACCCACTGGAAAGACTTCTCTTTGCTTTTTGTGTTGTCTTGTTATATATGTAAGTTGTACCAGTTTGAAATATTGTATAATCACAACAAAATATGCCCTGATACATGGCACTAAGAAATCATGGATCTAGATGTATTTCATTGAACATTAACCTATTGTTTGTCACATCTTCCTGAATAGAAGGTACACAGAGAGAGCTTCACTTGAGTGATCAATATTTCATCAGAATAATGACCACACTAATTAAGTTGTCTGCAGCTCACTTAATCTGGGAGACCAAAACTTTATACCTTGTTGGTTCAATATGTTTGCCAGGCATATCAAACTTCTAGCTAAAGTGCATATCTTGGCTATGATATTATTTAGTATCTCTTAGGTCTTTGGAGGCATTATGCTTCCTTTACATGAAAAGCAAAACATAACACAATATGCTAAAAGGTAAACCTGCCTTCTAACAACATTCCACTGGGACAATTAGAGACATTATTCTGGTATTTTGATTTGCTGTCTGTTTGTCTTCAACAGTTGTCCACTCCAGGAGTGTAAGCTGTCGTCCCTACATGCGTTTCTTTTGTTTTCACTTGATCATGCCTTCCACCAACATCATGTAGCAATTAAAATTTTTTATTTTTATTTTTTTTTTTCCACACCTGCAGAGTATGTCTGGAGATACTGTAAATTTCTACGTATGTGAAAGTGGGCACAAGTGATAGAGTTTGCTGTGATTAGAAAGGTTGTGGCCCATTTTGGAGACTTCTTGAATACAGGTGATTAAGCTTCTTGGAGAAGACCTTTATGTAACTTACACACCGTACTGATCCCAATGGCATTTACAACAAGCTACTGGAATCAGTACTGTTCTGGGCAGTAGAACCTCTGAGGGAACTTCTATGCAAAAACAATCAATCAATCAATCAAACAAACAAACATGTAGGTGCCATAAGAGTTCAAGCAGTTCTAGGACCAGGTAGTCACTAAGTAGGAAGTCTTCAGATCCCAGCAACAGAACAGCTAAAATCCACTGAAATCCTCATCTAGGAGCTTAATTCCTTCCTCAAGCACAATTTTATTCAAGCAAACTAGAAATATCATTTTTTTCTCTTCTATTCCTTGAGCTCACTAATAGAGGAGTAGGCTCTTTTCTGTTTCTCAATGTCTTCTTAACTGAGCAAAGATGTAGCTGCCTTTGGGTTTCTGCTAAGCTAGAGCGTGGGAGCAGTGGGGAAGGCTGTTTCCAAGGCTGCAGATGAGGTATCCAGCACATCACAATGAGATGCATCTCAGGAACAACCCAGGCTTCAACTCAGCCTGAGCAATGCCAAGCTCCTCTCTTTTTTCTTATGTGGCTGAAGTGGAAGCTCTCTGCCATAGATGTTATTACCTTTGTTACCTGTGATCAAGCCTCCCAGCCTGCCTAAGGATACAGACTTGTTTGATGCATTTCCTCATTAGTTGTACAGTTTGAGATTTTCTTTAGAGGTAAATCACACCTGGCTGAAGGTTCTGCTAACACACAAAAAGGCTGAATACCATTTTGAACTAAGAACTGCTTATGCCGCTTGAGAAAAGTGTTTAATCTCTTTCTTCAAATAACCTCAAATTCCTCCATCACAGCACCTCTTTTGTGGCTGTACAAGTCAATATACCCGTTATGTGAGCCTGCTTCAGGGAGCTCCACATCAGCAGTAGCAGTTCATGCACCAGCTCAACTCATCACGTGTTGTTTGTAGTGCCATAGCAACCCAGGCCTGCTGAGAGAGACGCAGCAGAGACCAGGAGTCTGCAGCCAGGTCCAGGAGTTCTGCAGCCTCCATTTCTGGTCTGCAGGGAAGGATTTCACCTTTGTAAATGAGGTTGCCATCCTGCAGGGATGTATGACGGCCCTTTGGTGCGTAGCTCCAGCATGCAGTCAAAGAAGCTTACAACTGGTATGTAATGCTTCCTGAGCAGGGGTAATGGGCTGGATCTGTGTCCCACAGGGAGTCTGGCCCTCATGTGACTGCTTCAGGTGCAGAGGCACTGAAACAAAGGAGAAAGATTTTCGCTGTTAAGTTTAAGCTTGACTAGCAAAACTCATCAATCTGAAGAGACCGACAGCTGTGATCCCTTAAGAGGCATCAGAAAAGATTGAGATTTTTCAGTCTGAGAACACCCCAAATTCTTTTTTTTTCCATAATTTTGTCTTATGATTTACACTACTTGCTGTTCAAGACACCCAGAGCCTCCTGCAAGTCTGTATTTTCATTAAAATCAGACAGATTCTACTAATCAATTTTGCAGAGAAAAGCAGACAAACAAATAATAGATATATGAGAAATAATTACATTAACTGATACTTTCATTGTATTTTAATAATTCTTGCAACGCTTAATGGTTTTGTGCATCAGTCAACACTACTGTATCTTAGCATTTATTTTATTTCCTCAGGTTACATTATTTTACTTTAGAATATCTAGAAAGATTGTCATGCCTCAGTACTTGCTTCTGTTCTGTGCAGTTAAACAAGCTTGATAGAATTGTTTGTACAATACGCAATATCTCATTTTTGTTTTTCAGAGCCTCCGTGTATAACAGAAGAAGTGTTTGTAAGTATGTTTTATAAGGCTTGATCATTCATTTTGTCATGCAACTATAGAGCAAAAAAAAAGAAGAAAAGTTTTTGGAAACTGCTTTCTGATTTCTCACTTCTTGTCTCTTCTAAGTATGGAGTGACATTTACAATTTTCCCAGACAAGGAAAAATCACAGAATACTCAGTTTGAAAATAATTAGGAAAAAAACAACAACAACAAAAGGGAGAAGCAGAAAAGTATGGAGAATAAAGATGAAAATGGAAAGAAAAGTGAAATAGGATGAAACAAAGAAACAATCAATGGGAAGGTTCTATATTGCAGGTTTAACAGATTTTCTCTTTCTTTTACCTTTCCTGTCCTTTTCTCATAGCTCATTGTAGGATCTCCCTTGTGTTTGTCTTCCCACTTGAAAGGTAGACGCGCTTGACTTATAGTTCATGAGAAATGAAAACATGTACCTCAAAGCTTAGTTAACATTTATCTCTTCTTCATTGCGGATGCCTCTGTAACTGCATAAGTGTATTTCAAAGTATCACTTAATTGCTATTCATTTTAGGAGACTCCAGATACTAATAAGATCAGAATCAATCTGAATTCATGCAGAGAAAAACTATATATATTTAATGGATATTTAGCATATATAAATACATACACGAGGATGCGTACATGTATATAAAAGCATTTCTTAACTGCATATTTACATCACATTAAACCTTGGTTCTGAAAAATATGTCACGTTACCATCCATGTTAGACTCCAGGTAAACTTATACAAGGACACAAAGCTGCCAGAGTTCTATGCAGGATCAGGGTTTATATTAGCTTTAAATTTTGATATTTAAAGACATGGTTTATTATAAATATTTCAAGTGTGGAGAGGTATTTGTGATGCAATGTGAAATAAAAACTTATAAAAAGTTTTACCACTTTTACCCCTGTTCAGCTTTTTTGTGATGGCAATAATAGAGAGGGCTAGTTAGGTTTGTTTCTTTGAAATATCTAGGAAGTAGATGCACGCTTTTGCAAAAATGGTTTTAAAATTCCTTTCAATGTTAGAAGACTGATGGAGAGCAGGCTCACACACAACTGCACGAAAGCAAAGCTGTCAACCATATCATCAAAATTGCAGTCATGGAACAATATTTAACACACCTTGCCCTCCAGTTGCAATTATAAAACAGCATCTTCTAGTAATAACTTTGATGGTGCAGCAGGAAAGATGGAGTGGGTAGAAATTAAACAAAATGTTTCCTGACACCAAAAGTCAAAGTTATAGCACAGTATATATGACCCTATAACCTATAATATTCAAATATGAAAGTGCAATTATCCCATTAGAGGAAAATAAGGCTGACCACCAAAAATATATATATACCTAAGGAAAGTATACTGTGTTTGTAAATAGAGGCAGTTAAGTAGCAAAGCTTTCATTAGTAAGATCATAAACATTTTATTGATTAGTGATTCAATGTGTTTATATTTCTTGCTGTTATATGGGACTACAGAGAATTATATTCCTGGCAAATAAAAAACATATGTTACCTGCATATTCTTTAGCAGCTTGTACTGTTAATAAATGATTTGTTTTGAATGAGCCCTTTGAAACAGTGAGCTATTTACAAAGTGTATTATCATATCTAGCAATCTTCAGGTTCATCTTCATCAGTTTGATATCTAGTTGTGCATTCCCAAACCAACAGCAGACTGCAGGGTGTTTCTAATGATTTTCTTTATTAGTTCATTGCTGAATTGAGATTTCTGGATCTGATTGACTGCCTAGTAGCATTTGTGGGAAAATTTTCTGTTGACTTCATATTGCTTTGGTTAGACAGTTGGTAAAAAAGCAAGTGTAGGGTCTTACACCTAGGGAGGAAGAATTGCATGCACCAATACAGGCTGGGGGATGAGCTGCTGGAGAGGAGCTCTGCAGAGAGGGACCTGGGCGTCCTGGTGGACGACAGGTTGGCCATGAGCCAGCAGTGTGCCCTCGTGGCCAAAAAGGCCAATGGCATTCTGGGGTGCATTAAAAAGAGCGTGTCCAGCAGGTCGAGGGAGGTGATCCTCCCCCTCTACTCTGCCCTGGTAAGGCCTCATCTGGAGTACTGTGTCCAGTTCTGGGCTCCCCAGTACAAAAAAGACAGGGATCTCTTGGAAAGAGTCCAGCAGAAGGCCACAAAGATGGTGAAGGGCCTGGAGCATCTCCCCCATGAAGAAAGGCTGAGTGAACTGGGTCTGTTTAGCCTTGAGAAAAGACGACTGAGAGGGGACCTGATCCAGGTTTATAAATATCTGAGGTGTGGTGGCCATAGCGGTGAGGCCAGTCTCTTTTCAGTGGTACGTGGAGACAGGACGAGGGGAAACGGACATAAGCTGCAGCATAGGAGGTTTCGCACGAATGTGCGTAAGAACTTCTTCACGGTGAGGGTGATGGAGCACTGGAACAGGCTGCCCAGGGGGGTTGTGGAGTCTCCTTCTCTGGAGATATTCAAGTCTCACCTGGACGCCTACCTGTGTGACCTGGTGTAGGGAACCTGCTTTGGCAAGGGGGGTTGGTCTCGATGACCTCTAGAGGTCCCTGCCAACCCCTACAATTCTGTGATTCTGTGATTCTGTGAAAATCTCCAGTATAATTGGTACCCTACCATATCTAGGCCCACGGTACCACAACTGCACTGGACCATGGGCCTGTGATCCAAAATCAAGTGTTTTCTGTAAGGCAGAAAGCCTTGCTTCCAGTGTCGTCTTCTACCATTTAAATTCAAGAAAGGAAACAAAAGCCTGCAGATGCAGCCTCGATTTTGATTAAGTCAGTAGGAAGCTTCCCAGTTCTGTCAAATTGCAATTATGGCAGATACTGCTTGCTTGTGAGCCAAATTATAGATCAGTAAACTCCCTCTTATTCCCTAAAGCATCTCTGAGCAGCAGTGTGGGAGTGGAAGCAGGCTCTGCTGAACGTTTGTACTCCCCTCATTCCCTGACGGGAGAGAGAAAGGTATAATGTGAGGCATTTTTAGACCATTAGCTTATACACATTTTTTCAAAAGTAAACATGCAGATGTCCAGCATTCAGAAGCTTCTGGGCTCATGAAGGCTTTATCTGTGAATTTCTTGGCAAGGCATTTCCTTTCACGTGTTTTTTAAATTGTTGAGGACCTCAGTGGTGTGCAATGCCTAGAATCTAACAACGATGCAATGATTGTATTCTCAAAAGTGAGAAATGAGATTTTACAAAAGTTTACATGTCATATCTCATGGAAAAAAAAACATTGAGGCAACAGTATTTAAAACATGTTAGCACAGATTATTATAAGCCTTGTTTTCTGGTTTGTTGTCTCTGCAGGAAGACTACTTAGCCACAGATACTATGCTTGTGGACTACTTCAATGAATTTTTGAGTCTCCCGGTAAGCACCTTACAGAAATCCCTTGCAAAATACAAGAAACGTCTTACTATTAATAAGTTAATCCAGTTTAGAACATTTTGTCACTGGAGAGCTAACTGGCTTTCACAATGTGTCTATAGTCTAATAGTAGCAGTTCTTACTATTCAACTTTACTGTCGGTGTCAGGGAAAATCACACAGTATCTGGACTTCTGGGGATGGATTTTCTCTTGCAAATATCTGTATTTAACTCACAGTGCACCAAAATATTATGGATATGAAAAGAAAAAGACATGTAAATACTCACGTAAACATATGAAGAGTCCACTTCTATTACAGTATCATAACTTACCAATAAAACCAGTGTTTGTTCTTTTAAGTTCTTCTGGCAATGTACTCAGTGATTAATAAATATTTTAGCTCAAGAACCAACTCTATGTTTCTTCATGACTGTGAAAGTCTCAAAATTGTTGCTGTCCTTTTCTCCTCCCACCTGCAGCTAAAAGGACACAGCTTTACGTTCTATTCTTTGTGCAGATCCAGCTGCAGTTAGACCAGCACACCCATTGCCCTCTATATAACCAGTATAACTATATTTAACCCTATATTTTGCTCCTTTTCCCCATCAACTACCCTGTTTCCCCATGCTCTCATATGAGTCACATGTACTCCTCCCTGAGTGTTGTCTTAGTACTCTTGGATCCGCATTCTCTGTTTCTGCACGTTTTCTTACTCTGTTTCTGTTTTCTTACTCCTTTGTATGGAACAGCCCTTTTGCAGTTTCACTCATAGTTCCCCTGGGACCTCCCAGCCAACCTACCCCAGAACTGCCCCACAGGCTTTTGCCCTCCCTATCCACTGCAGCCAAATGTGCTGCACTACAAGGATATACTGATTTCTGCAACTTGCTTGATAGAAATTGCTACCAGCATTGGGACATTTCTTGGATGCCTGTGTCATTTTTTTATATGAAAATAGAATCTGGAAGCATTAAATAACTCTTTATCAGAATGTGGGCTCTGTGCACAATGTCAATACTGACTTCTCTCAGATCTCAGCCTTTATACCTTTCCACCTCATTGCAAGACTCTTGAAACTAAATTTTAAAAAGCGATAAAGATACAGATAGAAGAAGGGTTCTTTTTTTTTTTTTTTTTTTCCTGCAGCTGCTATAGGGTAATTGCATAAATCCAAGCCTAACTGCATAGCCTTTAAACTCCTTCCATGTGCCAGGTTTTTCTTAGCACAGGAATACCATCTTCCATGCGTTTCACTGCTCATTTGGAAACTATGCTTCAGGTTTTCCCCAAATCACAGAAAATCTCAAGTGGGAAAGAAGTTCAGCCTGCTTTTTCTCTGGGTCTCCTTGGATGTGTACAGGTTTCAGGACATCTTTTAGAAGCCTTTTTTGGCCTCACAGGGCTCCTCAACCCAGAGTCCTGGCTCAGCTCAGCAGCTCTGAAATGGAGCAGTTGTCCCAGCCCTTCCGAAGGCTCTGAAGCCCACAGCAAAGAGTTCACAGACAGTCCTGAATAAACACTGCTTTATGCTGGTAATCTTGGTAGGTTTCTGAAATGACACATGGTCTCTATTTATTTATTGACATATGTTCATGAAAACAGAGGATGTATTAGCTGTGTTTATTTGTAATGTTCTCATAATTGGTTTTATTTTCTCTTTGATCTTTTCTTGAGGATTTACCCTCCACAGGATTAAGTTCCATTAATACCTTGGGTTCTGTGGTTTGAATATTTTGTACTCTGAATTTCCCTCCACTCCTCAGAACATTTTGATGAAAATTCCATTGCTTTATTCTTGTTGTGCTTATCCGTTGTTGCCTAGAGACAGTATTACCCAGGTGTGTTAGTTGTCAGGCAACAAGTTAAACTGAAAATGTTGTGTGACCTGATACAAGAAATCAGTGGTAGTATATGCTTATTTTAAGAGACTGTCTCTATATTGATCTATAAAGCAACTCTGGTGAATGGAAAATTGTATCACTGGGAACTTGATATAGCAAGACTTTTATTTGTTTATTTGTTTGTTTGTTTGTTTGTTTATTGCTTTGATTTACAAATATCCCCAAAGATCTGCATGCTGTAAAGAAAGACAATTTGTAAGGAAAATACTTTGGAAAAATAAAACAAAAATCCTATGAGGGCTCTTGTTATCAGTACACCAGTGATATACAGCCACAGAAATCAGTCCTGTGACATACAAACAAGCTACACCTTCTGTAGTAAATAATCAGAAATGAAAAATTTATGAGAAGCACTGGTATATGTACATTTCCATTTGGAGCTGTCAGCAGTCCCTAGAATTCAAACCTTTGATTCTTTTAAAACATCCGAGAATATGCTTATCCAGGAATGAAAAAACATAAGTCAGAAGTCTCCATCCAACTCCATGCTGGAGGCCTCATTAATATCAACTTGCTTCTCCCATGCCAACAGGAGCTACCTGCTTAATGAAGGGAAAACAATTAAAGCATAAGGAATAAAGTATGGGTCTGTTGCTCTTTCTGAAAAAAATAGAATCGGCCTGGAAAACCTGAAACCGTCAAGAATAACATCAGACTGGACCTATGAGTAGCTGATGACAGAAAGGGCAGAAGTAAATCCACCCTACTGCACATTTCAAGCCCTTGTCTGTTTTGAAGATGACTGTGAATCATTCTGTGAGGCTACAATGCGTGCTCATCAATTTCCTCTCATGTTCTCCATGTCTGTGGAGGGAGGCTGCTGGTGCCATTAAAACCTCCCTTAAAAAAGCATTTATATCAGTTAGGCCTCGCATGCATATTATGTTGAGTCTCATCCAGGACTAAACCATCTTTAACATTCAAGAAAGCAAAATAATCTAACTTCTTTTCCTACTGAAAGTGGCTTTACCCATAATTTTCCTTTCTTCTCCCTTAGATGATGGTGTGTAATTGTAACTTGTTTCATACTCATCAGCAGAAGGGAAATCCTGGACTCACTCAAATCAGTGGGAGATGTGGCACTGAGCATATGACCATATGCAATCTGAATTTTCCAGGCACTTCCTAGAGCTGCTCAAATTCTTTTCTGGTCTGGATTCTCACTGACTTTTATTTATGATACATATATAGCCGTCTTAAAGATGTTTTGGCAAAACTCCTGGATGAGATTTCGGTTCATTCCCACCGTTTCAGGGCCTTAACCTAGGGGAAAGCCAAGCTGTGGTCATCCTGTTTCTCTTGGGATCAAACTACATTACTTGGGGTGGGATATGGTGAACATATTTACACATTTGTTAGCTGTATCTGAAGTATATCTGAAAAGTGTAAAGGCGGAGAACAGCAAGATTTATATGTCTGATATCCTGGCAACAAAGTGATGGATGCTGTTTTGGTTTTGTTTTGGGAGAACTGAGGGAAATTTCCCTTCCCTTCAGTTAAGTGTATAACTTTAGGCTTCAGAATTATATATTCTATTTACTCTTCAGGTGAAACATATTCAGTGTTCATATGACAGCTAGGAAATTTCCGTCAAAAACATACAGGCAATTGTTTATATTTTTAAAGTATTGCTGTACCTCAATGTGAAAACAGTTTTTGTTGTTTGCTTGAAGGTTTTTATTTGAAGCTGAAATAACTGTACTGAGTAATCTCAGTCATACTGGAGCCAAAGGGAAAATTGCCCATGGATTATAGTTAGTAAAGTCTGTAGACTTACTTGTCGGTATTCTCAAATCCTTGTTGATCCTATTTATTGTTCCAAATTGATAATGTATGAATCCCAAGTTTCAAGGCTCCTGCCAAAACTGATTTTTTTCTTTTCTTAAAACATCTTGCAGTATAATTTGGCTAGGGAGCTTTTCCTCTTTATCTTCAAAGGATCAAAAACTGGCCCAAATTGAAAAAAGACTGCAGGGAAGAATGCATTGATACTTCTTGTCTTTGGTTATTGTATTTTTCTTGTCTCTAAATTGCCAAATTTGGGGTAATAGCGGCATTTTTTAGTGTATTAGACTGGCACAATAACTTTTTCCCCCTTTCTTTCACAGTGTAGGCTACCATCCAGTCCTTAACACAACATAGTCATCTTCACAGAAGAAATTTCTTGTTTTTGCAGTGACCTATAGAACTGGTGATGCCGTAAACTTTTCCCATTATTGTCCTGTGAAACACTGTATTTTATGGCACTTGGCTTCTGTGGGAAAGGTTTTAGGTTTGCTAATTTTTTTTTCTCTGTGCCTGTGTATGTGTGTGTGTGTATGTGTGTGGCTTGTAATGTGTGGGAATGGTTAGTGTGTTTTGTTCTAAAGCTTTTCAATACTGAGAGGATTGACTGATTCTCTCTGTCCAGTACTTTAACTGGGAAAATGTTTCCTACAAAATACCAGCTTAATTTTTTTTTTTTTTTGTAGTTGTTCCTGTTTGATTTCATCATAACATTATCATTTTTACTTTTCTTGTGGAGATGAATTTAGAAGGTCATTACTTAGCTCTGCTTTCATTATGCCAATATAAGCTTTCTAGTTTATCATTCTAGTTTTCTCAAGTGAGCTGGTCAAATACGCTTCCTTGGAAAGGCTTTAAAAGTTCTAAAATGCTTTCAGATGGTGCTTCAATGAAACGTTCTGTGTATCTGGAAGAATGTGGGAGTTGCACAGAATTGCAGATTTCTTCATGCTGGAAGAAGCCTCATGGAGGTCTGTAGTCTTGCTTCCTGCTCAAAGCAGGTTCATCATTTTAGTGCTCAGACCAGGTTGCACATCACTTTCTTCATTTGGATTTTGGAACCTCGAGTAATAGATGCCATAGACTCTTTGGAAAGTCTGTTCCCACTAAAATTATCCTATTGATATATACTTTTTTTTCTTACGTCCAGTTGAAACTTCCATTGTTTCAATGTATAAGTATCAACTCTTGTCTTCTCACCATGAACCCCCACTAAAAGCCTGGCTGTGTCAGTAATCCTGTAAATACTGTCAGACTGCTGTTAGGTCCCCACAGTGCTGTCTCTTCAACTAAACAAGCCATGTTCCCTCCCTTTCTCCTCACAGGGCCGGTGCTCCAGCTTGTCAGTCTTCTGCTGGGCTTATTGAAATTTAGGAACATTCTTCTTGTACTGGGGAACCAAAACTGGATACAGTATTTCAGATATGGTCATACTAGTGACAGGTAATGGGGAATAATTGCCCCTGGGGACAGGTAACTTATACCTTGGTCCAAACCTCAACGTTTTGGATCAGAACCGCTGTTTCAGTCAAGTATGTAATATATGAAGTCTTAATACTCTTAACCTGTCACTATGTGTTCTTTTGTTCCATTACTATGTGTCTTATAAATGATTTCTAGTTGGACACCCGAAACAGCAATATCTTTTACATTTTAAAACTTGTCACTGGCATCTGTTTCACTACATTAAAGTTGCCATATGTTTTCCATTCAGTTAATTAAAATGTGTACCGACAAACCTAGATCTATAAAAAGTTACAAGAAATATAATAAAAGTAGATATGTGTGATAAACTACGGCATCTTTGCTTCGTTTTCAGTTTGAATAACATGTTACTAAAATAATCTGTTCCTACCTAGTCACATAACCCTTGATTATGGAATTTGCAATTTGTTTCCTTTTTTCTTCTGCAAGAAAGTGCATTTCAGATCCTGAGAGACTGAAGCACTTTGCCTCTTAGTGTATTTTCTTCTGATTCCTCCTTAAAAACATGTGAAAAAAAAAAAAAAAAGTTATATTTGGAAGTTATTAAGGTAGAAGTTGAACCAGTTAGAAGTTGATGGCTGTCCAAATTAGCTTTGCAACTAAGTGAAATGTACCTATAGCAAATGAGGAGGAGATCTGAACAGAGTACAGAGAACACATAAAACAACACATAAAAGCCTCTTTTAAACATTGTTCAGTACTTCTGGAGAAAAGCACTAAAACCTGCAGAGTACCCTGGAGAAAATTAATGCCAAAAGAGGCATGAGGTGTCAGAGAACAAAAACAAGCCTTGATTTCAACTGAAGGTAGGTAACTAAACAGACTAACGCAATTCAATGCATAACTCTGGCCAGTGACTCTCTGATGTCATAGGCCCTAATCATACACTTAAAACTCTCATATGCTACATGCTTTGCCAGGCTGAGCCTCGGCAGTGAGAAGTTATGGGATACACAGGGAATGTTGTAAGCACATGTTGCAGCCACATGGTTTTATTTTGGACATTCATCTATACGACATCGATCAACAAGGGAACTTCAAACAGGAGCAACAAAATAGCTGACACTGACGTGGTTATTTTGGACTTATATAGGTGTAAAGAAGAATGAAATTGGTTTATAATATATTTCCATATTATATGTAGCACGTATTCAATATATGTAATACGTATGTGAATTATGTCTGTGTGAGTAGATATATATGCTTCTGTATACATACCGTGATATATAAAGTTCAAGGAAATTAGAAATACAGTACTTGAAATAATATAATAATCTTACTAAGTGCAAGGAAATGACAATTGTACAAACACCTGGTGGGAGCCTGTTTGGAATGGTGCCCAGAAGGGTCTTGGCACTGGATCTGGATGTGGCCAGGATGACACAGTCTTGTTTTCTTCAGTTCTTGACCATAACATGTCTTCTTGTCCTCCATCTCAGTACTGGGAGATGCTCATATGCTTTGGTTGTATAGATCCTCAGACTCATAAATGTCTTGGATATTCCTCAAGATTTCTCTTAAATCAATCAATGTAGTTGTGCATGATCACTAGCTACAGGCCAAAGATGTTGGTAGATATTTGACCTCCAAGTAATAACATGGGGAAAAGCCTTTCCTACACATGACAGTCTTCAGATTCATCTTCCTCAAATGCTCTCACATTTTAGAAATCAGCTTCACTGTTGTTCTTTTCAAGCCTTGACTGTTTAAGGTTATGAATGTGAGAATGACACTGGAGATGTAATCTTGGAGGTAAGTAATCTCCTGCCAGAAAAGTTATTGAAGTCACTGTAAACTATGTATTTTAGGAATTTGTGTAGTGGATCTATAATTTGCACATGAAAAAGAATGGTCCATTGTCTAGAATGGGTCAAAATCAAGAGAAAGAAGCCTCATAATACCATCTTGCATTCTGAAGGATAATTCTATTCTATAAAAAGTAACTTTTAAAAATGAGATATTTCCCTTATTGCAGTGTTATAAACTTTCCAAACTTCTTTTGTAGACTTTTGCCCAGCCAGTTAAGTTTAACTCAGACTTCGGGGTTTTTGAAGTAGTTAACGACATCCCACAACGCATGGAACATCAGCTGAAAAAAATTCTACATGATCAGAAACCTCCAAATCCCATTTATGATGTTATAAGAAAAGCAAAGAATGATGGGCAGCATTCCAAAAAGATCAGTGATTCTTCACCGCTCAGTATTGATCCAAATTACAACACTATGGTAAGCATCTTATAGCCACTGGATTTATATTTAGATCTTACTGTAGAGATACTGGCAGTAGTTATTGTTGTGTTTGGCTTGGTAGCTTGGGAAAAATGTTAATTTATGTTAGGAAAACATAATGATGGGCCAAACTGTGCCCTGCAATGCACATGTGTCTACCAGACAAGTGAATGGAATTACACATATACATCCTGTAGCACAGAATTTTGAAGATTCTGTAGGGCAGGATTCAGTTGTGTGGTCTGAATACTTTTTAATATTAAAAGAAAAAATATTATGATAACTGTTACTTTACTAGTGATCCCTGGAATGTGCAAATTGACTGAAACTAATGCATCTCAGTCTTTCCTTATTAATTAATTTCCTTGTGTGGCTATGAGCTCATCTGTGGTCTGGCAACACATAAGTCTCTCCTCCATCAATTCCCCAAAGATTTTGATGGTTAGCATCAATTGAAATGGCCAGAAAAAATAACCTTTAACAACGAGAAATGTTGGATTTTAGAACAAATATGTTCAAGACTTGTTCAAACAACTATCAATTACCTGCTTGCTTTCAGGACTACCTTCAGCACCAGATTAGGCATCAAAATCAAAATCTTAAGAACCATATGCACCTCAGAGAATGCAAGGCAGTTGCAGTTGTGGGAGTTTACTTTTAAGCAATAGCTTTGGAAGAGAAAAAATATATATTTCTCTGGGTTACGTGGTTTATTCCTTTCTTGCTTACTTTGCATTGGTGTGACTGATGTGACTTCAGTTCATTTCATTCAAGGCCAGTATAAGGTCTTGCTACATTTTTAGAGGCGGCTGCTCTAAATTATGTCATAGCTGGAAAGCTGAGAGAAAATCAGGGAGTTAAAGCAGACTGCTGTTTTGCTCAGTATAAGCTTGATGATTTTCAGAAAAGAAAACAGTGTTGAGAGAGGTCAAAAGGCAATGATGTTTAACAAAATGATAGTTAAGTGAGATTGCAATTATCTGCAATATAAACTGGACAAATGCTATGACAGGACAAGGCTCACAGACATCTCTACCATGTTAAACCGTTATTTTCATGAATATGTTGCTTGCGAGCACAAAAGCAGAAGAGCTATTCTTAATTTCTTATTTGGACTCAGGAATCGACTGAGGAAAAGTTTTGTGGTTGTGCTAGAATGGCTAATGTTGTTCTCCGGGATAACCTCACACTTTTGCAACTTTGGTCAGCCTTTTTTGACAAGTTCAAAGCCATCACATTGTCTTCTCTATTACTTAAATCTCTCATGGATTGGAGCAACAGTGCTCCTTTATTATTTAAAGATATCTTCTTTTTTCTGTGGAATTTTTCAAAGACGGAAGCACAACTTCCTGAGGGAGTGAAGAGGTATTTGGTGTCTTCTCTCAGGCTACAAACAAGACCTGAGTAAATGGCCACAAGTTGCGCCAGAGGAGATTTAGATTAGACATAAGGAAAAACTTTCTCTCAGAGAGTGGTCAGGTGCTGGACTGGCCTGCCCAGGGAGGTGGTGAAGTTGCCATCTTTGGCAGTGTTCAAGAGGCTGGATGGGGAGCTGCGAGATATGGATTAGTAGCTTGTAGTAGTAATGGTGATGGGAGGATGGTTGGACTAGATGATCTTCCAGGTCCTTTCCAACCTTGTGATTCTATGATACTACGATTCTATGGCATTTTGAGTTCTTTTGCACTTTCTTCATCTTTTTGATGATGTTTCTTCTTGTCTGTCACTTTCCTGTGAGTTAACACAGGTAGGGAGATAAGCCCCATGCTACCATTTGCTCACTTTTCCCCAGCAGAATGGAGAACTGGGAAGGTGGAAGAGAGAAAACTTTTGGGTTGAGCTGAAGGCGTATCAGTAGTTAAAGCAAAATCTACACGTGCAAAGAATTCACTACTTTGTAACAGTGGGGAGATATTCAGCCATTTGCAGGAAAGCTGGGCTCAACACACTTAGCAGCTAGTTGATGAAACAAACACCACCACTCTGAACATTCCCCCTCACACCTCTTCTTTTCTCCAGATTTATTGCTGAGCATGATGTCATATGGAAAGGAACACTCTTTTGGTCTGGTGGGGTCAGCTGTCTTGGCTGTGTCCCCTCACAGCTTCTTGTGCACCTCCAGCATCCTTGCTGGCAGGGTGTGAAAAGGCCTTGACACAGACTAAGCCCTGTCTAGGAATAGCTCTCAACACTGTTCTAATCACAGATTGAAAACAGTATGATATGAGATAATATGAAGAAAATGAACTATCCCAGCCTAAAAATGTGCAACAGGCAACTTAAATCCCTCATCCTATTCAATTTTGGCATCTCAAGACAGAGCCTGACCTAAGCGGCCAAAAATCAATACTGCAACTTCCATAAGATGGAAGAAATCAGCTTCATTCGTTGTACCACACTATGACTGAACTAGAAGTATCTCAGTAGCAGCATCAAGTATCAGCATCAGCATCAGATAGGATTTGATCTTAGACACAGAGCTATGCTGCTTCCTTCACTCTATATACTTATTTCTTCAGTCGCTTCACATCGTCTGATGAGATTTACAGTTGCTTTCTATGAAAAATCAGCTTGAACGGCCATCATTGTCCATCGCAATAGTGATGGAAATGAGCTATGACTGGAAAAACTATGTAGACCTTTCAGGCATACTGAGTTCAAATATACCTAAACTAAGAAATACATCAGTGCTGTTTTTCTCTCCACCTCTATCTCACACTGTCACAAATTTTCAGATAAGTAAAAGATCTTTCTGTATGTGTGCTCTCATGCTTGGAAGTTACTGATATGGAGCTAAACATCTTATCAGTAATTGAAATCAACTGAGTGTGAAACACATGAAGAAAAAACCCTGCAAATTGGGTAGACCCAGGCATCACTATGGAAAGAAACTGGCTGGCATCCCACATACCTTACTTCAGAGAAACCCCAGTTCAGCAAAGCACTTAAGTATGTGTTTAACTTTAATCAAATGAAGTTAAACACATGCTTAAACTTTAACACGTGCTAAAAGCTTTACTGGATTGGTCCCAAACATGGCCTAAGGCTGACTGGGTAAGGAAGCTAACCAAGGTAACAACCCTATTAGATTAAATGTCACATCTGTCTTTGGAGAAGGGAAAAGAATAGAGATTCTTTCCTTCTGATAGTATATATTATTTTGTGTACCAGCCATGTACAGACATGAACATGTTATGAATCATTCAGATAAAAACCTGGGCTATGACTCAGTTAATACACAGATTGATTGGCCAAAATAAAGAGACAATCTTCTGTATTTCCAAAAGGCTTGTACCAAAAGGAGGTATACTCTGTGTGGTTGGGAGTAATTAGTCTCCATCTCCACAAGTTAGATTGTGTGAGCCACTGCCAACGTAAGCTTTCCGTATTTTGAAATATTTTCTTTTCTCTAAATGAAACCACCCACTTTCTGAGTAATTTATATTTTTAATCCCCTACAGATACATATGAAGGAGAAATAAACCTAGTCCCAAATGAAATATTAGCTCATGGAAAGAAAATTTAAAATGTAATCTACACAAACTGATTACTTGATCTAGCAAGTAGCAAAAAAAATTGATACTTCCATCCTTGCCCAAAATTCACCTGTTTCTGTGGACAAGGTGTTATTGCATTTTTCCTAATCACTGACTTCATGTTCACTAAAATGAAAAATGCACCTCAGAAAAATAAAACAGGTCACCTGCTAAGAGTGCATAAAGTATCCTCTGTGGAAAGAAGAGGAAAGAAGAGAAGAGGAGAGAAATGAAAAAAGAAAAGAATAACAAAAAAAAAGAGTGTGAATAGTATAATCTCTAAGAGAGATTCATTGTGGCCCACACTCAGAGGACACACTCTCCTGTAAGACCCTTAGGCAAGTTTTTCAATCTGCTGGTTCTGCGTAACTCCTTGCTTAACACCTCCACATCACTCTTCGGTGGCACCTAGCTGTCTGCATTCACCAGGAATTGAGACTTGGACCACCTGAGCTAAGATCTATTATGGGCCTGATTCTATTTGCACTTAGATACACATTATAACTGTTCCTGTGTCCGGCTGAGTTAAGCAATGCTCCAATATAAAACATAGAAATGTGAAATATGACAACTGATAGGCATTAAAAATGTTTGATTTTGTTTTTAATATCCAGAATTCTCCCATTTTAGGATTATAATTTAAGCTAGGGCTGCTTCCTTATTCCTCAAATTATTGAAGAAAATATAATAGTCACTGCTTATAGATGGTGTTAAAGTCAGAGAAATAAGCAGTTTCCTACTTGTGGACCATCTATGAGCATCTAATTTGCATTGGAATTATATAATAAAAGCACGATTCATACATATATAATTTTTGAAGAAACAATGGTTTGTTTAAAAAGTTGTACTGTTATAGAAGAAAGAGATTTAGATGTAATTACCTGTTAGCAACGAACTGAAGAAGCTCAGCTGTCCTAGAGCTAAGGTTAAGCTGAATAGGAAAGGTGATGTTCGATGCATATTAGTTTTCCTTAATGCCTCAGAAGGAATGGAGAGAAGATTGGAGAGAATCATTTATATGGAAAGCAAAACAAATAAGTCACTACTACTGCAAATTTTTGGTATTTTTTTAATAGTGTCTTGATCGAGAACAAGCGGTACAGTGGATTAAGAAGGAAAGGCTTCCAGCATTTCTAGAGAGCGACTGCTACTTTGAGTACAGGTATTGTAGTCTTTTATGCTGTCTCTCAGCTTAAAATTTGTACATTTATCTTTTCTGTTTAACTAAGCTTATGATACGTTTAATATGGTTTTGTTCCACCTTTTCTTTTTGTTTAATTTTTGCATTTTATTACCCTGAATAAATTAAAAAATGACTTTTTCTACTAGTCATTCTGTAATTTCCTTTGACCACAGATTACGTACTATATTACTACAGAGGGAGTAGGAATGGTCTTTACTGTTTTCTGAATCTCTCTTCCACAGAGATATCACGATCACAATACGTTTCTCCCTAATCAGTATACAGGACATGTGAATGAATGGTATGAATCCATGACATCTGTTTACAAAAGACAGCCAGTCCTTTTTATCTCAATTATTCAGTTTCTATCTTGAAGCTTACTGTCAGACTTCCTTTTGCAAGGTTCTCTGTGGGATGCCATGGAATAGTGGCATGATTTCCTGTTATATATTAGCTATATTTTTCCAGATGTCCTTTCAGCCTCTTTTCTGATTGTTCAGGAGGTTTGGTCTGCTTTTTGGAAGGATCTGCATCTACCCTGTCCCTAACCCCCACCCGCCCCTCCCCTGACGCAGCTCCATGCCGTTCCCTCGGGCCCTGGCGCTGTCACACAGAGCAGAGCTCAGTGCTGCCCCTCCGCGCCCTGTGAGGAGCTGCAGCCGCCATCACGCCTCCCCTCAGCTCCTCTGCTCTGGGCTGCTCAAACCCAGCTGCCTCAGCACTCCTCATAACATCTTGCCCTCCAGATCTCTCCAGTCTCTTGATGCACATGTTCCTAATTTCTGTAAATACCAGTGCTTTAAATTGCTTTCCTAAATTAGGATCAAGATAAACTGTGATAAAAATGCACGTTTAAAGCTGAAGGTAATATGAATATATCCAGGAGGTTTATGTGGCAAGGTTTTGATAGTAAGATTGGCGTCTATGAGCAGAGTCCAGCACTGCCCCATGTCAGATCAGAGCCAGCTCCAACTGCTTCAGAAGGGACCTGCTGCTGCCAGGGCCGAGCCATGAGGGATGCTGGTTGTGCGTCTGTGAGCGCAGATTTAAGAAAGGAAATACCTGCTGCACAACAGTAGTTGGGAGAGAGGAGTGAGAGATGTGAGAGTTGTGAGAGAACAGCCCTGCAGGCACCTGGGACAGTGCAGGAGGACGACAGGAGGTGCTCCAGGTACAGAGCAGAAGATTCTCACTCGGGGTGAGAAGGTAGAAGAGTGTGGGTAGGGGAGAAGGTGATTTTAGTTTGTGTTTAGTTTTCACTGTTCTAGTTTGTTATTGATTAATTATATTAATCTGAATCTGTTTTGCTAGTGATGATAATTGGTGAGTGATCTCCCTGTCCTCATCTCAATGAGTCTTTAGTCATCCTATTTTTATCTCCAGTTCTTTTAAGGAAGGCTAGTGAGAGAATGGTGTGGTGGAGCATATCTGCGCGTCAGTGTAAAACCATCACAAAGTATGCCAACTCTAGAATGAAGTTATCTTGCCCTCAAGATGTAGAGACAAACAAAAATGAGCACTCAGCTCAGGGTCATAGACTTCTCTTCCCTTCACCTTGGTTGATTTCATACTGCTATCTAACTTGAGTAAGCTCTGCCACAGTTCCTGATCCCAAAGCACCCTCTCTAGCCGCGTGGTTCTAAAGATTGCCTTTTTCTGGGCATAGCAAGGTTCTCACTGTCAGAAGGAGCACTGGAGTCCTCTTTTGTACTGTGAAGTAGTCTTATAGTAACTGACTGAAAAAAGACCTACTGTCTTGCTATCATCTGAAAGCTTAAGTAGTACGACCACTATGGGCATTGCTGCTGGAAGATTACTTGTGTCAGGAAATGTAGTATCTGTTACTGACATAGGGCTTCTGTAATCTGGGAAAATGGTTCTATTTTAGCAAACAATATGTTCAAGTGTTTCTTGGCAGGATTTGGACTGTACTGCTATATGCAAGATCATCCTGGCAGAGATTAATTTTGCTGGTAAAGATTTATAATGTAAAACAGACCACCAACTATAAAGCTGGTGGACTATGGAATGGTAGAGCTGGTGTTTACATATGTGACAGCAGGCACAGGGTGAAATAATAAAGTAGAACATGAAGTTCACAATGGCAATTTATTTTCAGAATGATTGTGTTTGTTATCTCTGAATAAAAGCTAAGATTAACTGTTTTCTTTTCTGAACATTTAATTTCAGGCTAGCTAAATTGATATCACAGGTAGAATGGAGCCAGACTGGCATTAATTTCATTATAGATAGCACCTACTACCCCTGGATAAGGAAGGAAGATGCGAGTACTCCCTCCCCTGAGGAGGATGGTACTTTATTCACTATGAAGAGGTTCTATGTATCGCTTGGCCAGGTAAAGTAAATGTTTAGTGAGTGTAACAATGAGCTAGATAGAATTGAAATAAATTGCTGTAACTGAAATCCCACCCTAAGCAGACAACTGATTTTCTGGGTATCTCTTCTTTTTAAAGCTCTTTGTTGTAAAAGGTTGATGTGTAGTAACGCAGCACTGCTATATCATGAGTGTGCTCAGCTACTGTCATACAGCTATTTTCTCTGGGAACTATTGTTATAGAAATATATATATGGATAGACAACAAAAATGATTGCAGACAATGATTGCTTTTAGAAACAAACAAACAAAAATAATTGAATTATTCTATTAAATATCTTTTTGTAGGCTACAGTTTCTCAAACAATGGATTGGTTTACATTAGCAAAAGGAAACGAATCCATGAAAACTACAGATTCACTTACGCGCCCTGCAGCTTCTGTTCAAATTCAAGATATTCAGCATTTGCCTGATCTGCCTGAAAGAAAAGGTTCATTGAGTGAAAAAGCTAGTTGCCTAGGTAAGTAACAGGGGCTCAGCAATAGTATTTATAACACAAGTCTGACTAGTTGGATATATAAGGCATTCTAATGAATTGCTGCAGCTTCCACTTACTATTTTCTAAATATCACATGATATCACAGGCTTCAGATGGGGAAAAACTGGATTTGTTTCTTTCCATAGCCAAATAATTTTGTAATTTTTCTTATACTTTATTTATTCATTTTGAGATTATTTTAAAGTCCTTCTCTATCAGTCTGATGTGATACATGTACTCAGAGGTTTTAGTATCCTCCTTACTGACAATGTGATCGAATCTAACCATGTGTTTGCTTTAGTGACAGAATAGAATATGAAGGGCCTAAATCTTAGCTTCAGGAAAAGAAAGAAGATCAAACTAATCCTGTTTAAATTTTGGATATGTAGATATTTTAAGCCCACAGATGAATTACATCTTTTGGTCACTCTGATTCTGTTGATATTCAAAATATTTATAGTTATTCTTCTCAGTTTTACAGATCTGACCTACACAGTGATAGCAGCAGTAACCTAGTTAAACAGTATGTATATTCAAGGTCACCTCTACTAACATACTCCAGAAGTACTTGATTTGTTTAAAGAGTTTCAGAAATTTCAGAATTAGAAAAGGTACCTGAGCAAGTCAAAGCTGAAAGGTCTTTTGTCTCAGCAGTCTGGAATGGCAGGGCATGATTAATAACAAGGGCACAAGGAGGAGTGAGGTTGTGTTGACAAAAACAAACAAACAGGGCTGGTCACTGTTCTGAACTTGCTAGTTATGAGACATCTCAAATAGAAAGAAGCCATGTCTGAGTGGCAGACTGGACTGTAGGTCTCTTAAATGTTTTCAAAGACCTTGATATAATATGCTTTGTCATCCCCCTGTATGTGTCAAGACTTTACACAACTAGCCAAGGCCAGTTCAGGAGTCAATATAAGCAGACTAAGAGTTCTAACTTACTAGCTTCCTCATGCCTAAAGAGAAAAAAATCCTGCTACAGATGGTGACTTTTATCATACCATAACCAAATACTTAGAAAAGAAACTAGGTATTGTAGCACAACAAAGTGGTTTAATAAGTGTTGAGGAGCATGGATATTCAGCTGAGTAACCAAGATAGCTGGCTCCGGAGGGAGCTTTTCTGAGCTCTGCTATTCTGTTGAACTTCGATAGAGAAATGAGTCTGTGAGTCGTGGGGTTAAGTTTCTAGCCAGACAGCAACAGCAGAAGCACCTCAACAACAAAAATATGTTGCTTTGGAAAATGTGCAAAAGGACAGTCCTGTTCCAAAAGAGTGGTCAGTAATATTTTCTGATTTAATGCAGAAGCAGGTTCCCTATCTAAGGAATATGACCACTGCAGATTTCGTTCCTCTTCAAGGACATCACCCAAAGAAGACAGCATTTTTAGGGAGAGATCAAGAGAATCTGAGGAGGGCTATTCTATGGCCATTGCTGAACCTCTTTCCTACACGCAGCTAGGAGTTTATCCAGACCAGAATTTGGAGAGCACGGCTGAAGAAGGACAGGAAAATGCAACTCTTCAGCAACTGGAGGAATTAATACCATCATATACTCAATTTGTAACAAAGGAATCAATTTCAGAACTCACACAAAAGCCACTTGGTGAGACTGAGAGTGATGTGGATTTCCCTAAACAGCCTAAGACATTTATACATGAGTTATCAAATAATGAATTTGCCTGTGGTACTGAAGATCCACTCTTATCCCAAAGTTCTTCTCCATTTACTGTCGTGGACTCCATGGGAGATATGAGGGAACGAGATGCTGAAGAAGTGAGCTTAAGATCAAGCTCTGAAAGCAATGGGGCGGACAGTAGGGCTGCTTGGTGTATTAACCACAGAACTTATGACACTGGCAACAGAAATGAGTTTGAAAGATTCAAGAAATTCATTAAAGGAACGCTTGGTGAGAGGTATTGGTGGCTCTGGATGGATATTGAAAGACTAAAGGTTCTTAAGGACACTACAAGGCAGCAAAGGTATTTCTCATTATTTAGCACTTATTGTTTTTATACTTGTAACACTGATCAATGGAAGTTTTGAGATTTCAGAATAAATAATGACAGTGTTTGAATAGAATTAACACAATTAATTATGAGTGTCCTGACAAGTAAGTCAGGGATGACTCTTCTGAAGATGATGAAGATAACATAAGTCAGAATCACCTTAGTGTTAAGGCTTTGTTAGAAAGAAATTTGAAGAACATGAAGCAATAAATACAAAGAAAATAGAAGAAATTAAAATCACAAATGGAGTATTCTACATGACAAACTACTTTAACGAAAGACTACTAGATTCAGATTGTCTATTCTAGGGCACTGTACATTTTTTGTTATACACAACCTGTCTCTAATTTGTGGAAACTTCTGACACTTGCAGTTAAAGACATTACATCACATTACAGCAGTTTAACCAGTAGAATGAACTGTACTTAGTTCTGTATAGCATCTGATACATGCTTATGTGACTATTTTTGTTTGCTCAAGGCAACTTGATAAAATGAAAAAACTCTATCTACTGAGCAGTGGAGACTATTTCCTCACTTCCGAAGTGTTACTCAGACTTGATCTACTACATGGAGATCAGTGGAATACAAGGCATTTAAGACAGATTCAGCCTGAAGCAGTGAAACCTCTTCTTCTTTACTGGTATGGGAAAAAGGACTTGAACTAAGATTCTACTTTTTAACAAATTTTATTTTCTTTTATCAGTCCAATATTTTTATTTCATCTCGTTTCTCCTATTGCAATTATGAGAAGTAATGCCACATAAATAATAGCAGATGTGGTCTCTCACTTTTAGTTGAGATTAAACTAAACTGCAGTCTGCCCAGAAAACAGGTAGATCTGCTTTACTGAACCCTACTTATATTACTGCCAGAGCATCTGAGCTTCTTTTTGTATAGCTACCTTGGATACCACTCTAATAGACTTATGGCTGCAGGGTAGGGAAATCTCCCTAGGCAGAGAAAGTTAATTCTGCCCTAACCTATTCCCCAAAATGACTTCCTCAAGTTTCTGAGGATGCTCTGTGTATACATCTATGTGGAATGTGACCTTGAGACTTCACTGTTTAATGTCTGTTATACAAAATGCCTTTACATACTGACAGCTTAAGCAAGGATACAAATTCTAGCCTGCTTTGAAAACATCAGCTAAATGTTTGAAGGTCTTCTCTCCTCCCCAAGAGGTACCAACAAATCACAGGCAGAAATGAATAACTGCAATAGTGTACTTTGCTGTGGAGCCTCATGAGAGTTGTGATCTCTGTCCTGTGACCTAAAATTCTCATATTCCTTGCTGTAGGATGAATGTGGCACATCCTAATGTAGACTTACATAAAGATAACTTTGTAATGGTGCAGTATTTGCAAATTTATTTAGGTGTAACTTGTTTCTAAATTTGGAGGAATGCAGCGTCTAAGCATATCTTTGTTTTTTAATTCGACGTACTTTTACTATATATTGATAAAGTAAACACCATTAAGCCAAATATCTCAGTATTTCATTTATTCATATATTTCTTTTTTAAGGGGTCCCAGATTTTGTGTTACTCATTCAACAGCGATAGAAACTGCCAGTGCAAAGCTGAAGTTCTGGCATACATGCCAAGAGAGACCAAGGGTGGACACTGATCCTTTTCCACAAATGGTATCATTGCTGCCTTTAACAACTAAGTCTTGTATGCCTGGGATACCACCTTCCCTTCCTCAGGTGGGTAGTGTCATGACATTGAGATCAAAGCCCGGTCTCATCAAAAATAGTTATAAAACTGTTTGAATTGAACATGATAAAAATATCATGCTTGTTAGGAAGTCAAGATTTAGCAAGCTTGTCTCCTGCAGAAGATTATATTAAAAATTGCAGTATCATTTTATGGTATTTTATGCATCAGATCACTGTAAATTGAACCATATTATCTTTTCAGTTATCCTGGCTATTTCATAAATCTTTTGAATACGTTTCATCTTGACATTCTCAGACCTGCAGGTTTAAGGATCTAGCAACCCAGATTCCAGATTCCTTCAACCAGACTTAATTCAGAGTAACTCCTACAACAAATCTACCTTCATATTTGTAAAAAGAGCAGTTTTGCCCAGTTCCTATTACCACGGTCCTTCAATCAGTGGCCACATATGCAGGTGGCCAGTTCAGTTTTGACTCTTCTTTTTCTTGAAAGACTTAATCTGAGAGTTGATTGCATTGGCCCGCAGGTTTTCAGTAACACTGTGTTAAGTCTCAGGGCAAAAGATACTTGGAGAATGTGAATCTACACTTTGGCTCCACGAAGAACTAGATGGTCTATGACACAGATTTGCTTAAACAAACCTCTGTTACTTTAAAGTGGATAGTTTTAGATTACAATTATAATGTGTGTTTTCAAAAGCTAATTCATGGAGATGATGGAGGAAAAACAGTGGGACAAATTTCTTGTTCAGAAGTGGCTAGGCTCAGGACCGAGATCCTGTCGAGCACAACAGGAGTGGGCCAGAAGCAGTTGCTTCTTACAGAGACAAATGTGCTAATGGCTGAGGACTAGCAGTAGGTCATGGAGACAGGTTCCTAACTCTGTGGGTTTTCTAGCCCCTGTCAGCACTTGAAGAAAACTGTGACCTGGAACCCACAAATCACGGAATTCAGCTGACGAAACACTTCTTGCTTTTTTTTTGCTGTGGGAAATATGGGCTTCTGAATCTTCCACCTCTATTGTGCTTGTAAAAGCTTAGAAAGAGAAGCAACTCAGGCTGAATTTCTGAAGGCACTCTGAATGCAACTGGCATTTCCAAAAAGTCACAGAATTATTTTGTTCATAATGAATTGGTGACAGTGTAGCAGGATGCCTTCTTTCTCTCTTGTTCTGAGATTATGTCTATGTTCACAGAGATTCACAAAGCATACTTATCTGTTGTTCTGTAATCTCTGTGTAATTCCATGCAAAGTACATGTAATAACGTATTTCTGCTTGCTAAAATTGTAATTTCTAAGCTAGAATGGTCATAAAGGTGTGCTGAAAAATCTTGGAAGATATTCAGAAAATTATTTTGCAATTTCCAGATTTACATAGTGTGACTGATAAGGAATAATGACGCTGAAAAACCTTTAATATTTGTAAGTAGTTAATGAGAACACGTTAAGAAAACTCCAGGGTGAAAAAATAACCTGAATTGCCCTATTTTCTTCTATGTCTTTCATAAAAGTAAGACTAGTACACCAACAACTTTATTGAAATTAGACACACTGGATTTCTCTTTGAAGGGTTCATCAAGATTATCACCTGCCTTGTCATCAAGACAAAGCTCCCGGAGGGATGACTTTCTTAGCAGTAGAAATTGGTAAGCATGAAAGTCTTTCTATGTCTTTCTCAACACCAATATACACAAAATATTTAACAGAGGCTGCTAGATTCTACAGTTGTCATGAAATACATTTAATCAATCAATCTGCTTAGTGATGCATAGTTACGATACAGATTGCTTGCATGGAGATTTTCTTCTTTTGTTTATTCCATGACATAAAAGGTTTAATTTTTCTAAATATGAGATTTTTATTCTTTCCTGTGTAAGCACTGATATTCTCTCTATGTATGTTTATATTCTTTTAACACACCTTGAGCACTTAACCTCAAAGATGCACTGTGTTAGTGATTTCCACAGGGTTACATACAAAAGATGTTCCTCTACATAAATTGGAACTCATTTACTTTTCCTCTGCTGTTTCCTATGTCATTCTGCCTGTCTAATATCCCTTCTTAGTTGTTTAATTCACAGAAAGTCCTAGTTTTTTGGTAAATAAATACTGAAATTTTTATTTGTTCATGGATTCAGGCCAGAGTCAGTGAGCAGGGACATGATCCATTGCTTAGCTTTGGATGAAACTACAGAAACAAAACACTTGGCTCATAGAAGGTACACCTATGCTGAGTTGCTCCCAGTAAGTAGTACTTAAACTTTAATTGTCTTGAATTATGGGTTAAAATATTTTATTCTGTAGTATCAAAGGGGGTGTAGGCAATGGTGGGGGGAAATTAGTTTGATTATGTGAATGTCAATGCCTTTTGCAGAGGTGTAATTAGAATGTTAGCGTTTTGTGTGTGGCATCTGTCACATAGTTGATGGGAGATCATGGCACATACAGCAGTTTATTTTCACTAGAAAATTTTGATGTTTTCCATGGTGACCATGTGTTCAATAGACTACTATGGAAAACTCACTGGATAATTGCTTCAGTGGAATCACTGTCAAGAAACTATACCAGACTTACAATGTAACTGAGAACTGAATCTGCCCAAGGAAGTTACTAACTTACTAAAATTCATCAGAGGAAAATATTTCAGTTGTAAAATTCATATTTATTGCTTGTGTACTTTATTCTCTTGTCTTTTGAATTATTACTTGTTAAGCAAGCCCTCAAACCAGCAAGCCTCATGAAAGGCAGGCTGCACAGAAGAACCTTTTCGTAATCACTATTAAAATGGAGACAAATTGAGCATTTGTGATGTCCAGATTTGGCAATTTAAAACTTATCCAAAACTTAAATGTTTGTGAGCTGTTCTCAAAACGGTTTGCTTTTTCACAGAGGTACTGATACCCACGGCCTCAAAACCAAAAAAAAAAGGTCTGAGATCTGGGCCTGTTTAGAAATGCATGTAGTTTGTCAATCAGTTGGACACAATTATTTGTTTTTCACATCAAAATCGTACTTTGCTTGTTACTTCATTGCACTCTTTTATTTCACTGTTAATTGTGACAGAAGAAAAATCTTGTATTTGCAGTTAGGGACATTTACAGTTAGAAACTTATATTTAAGAAATGTTTGTTCACATCATGATTATTAGATGTCATATACCTTTGTTACGCATGGTTTCTCTCTGCTGAAGGAAGTAAAATATTAACAGTTTGCATCTACAGGTCTAGACTGGAGCCTACAGTCAGGACCCCAAAATTTGCTATTACAAATACAGTGTAAAAAGGAATGTGGGGATCCATCATTTAAATTCCTGCTGGGAAGTAGGATCTTCCTGCTCTGCTTCTGAAGCTTGCTTCCTCCCACCCTTCTCCATCCCTGTTACTGCTTGGAAAGAAGCTGGTTGTCAATCACAACACTCATCTACTCCTACCTTTTCTATCAGAGTTGTCAGGCCAGCCAAAGTTTCTTTCATGAGCATCAGAATTTAATGTACTAGTTTGTAACCTCCTCTGGCTTCTCTGTGAGCCTTGGGAAAATGGATACATTCTTCCTCTTATGCTCTTGCAGCTATCTGCAGTAAAGGGCATGGATTTCCTGTCCCCTAAAATACTGATGGTTTTGTTCATGAAATCAGTGGCATAACTCCAACAGATGCATCTTTCATTCCATCGTAGGCTGAATCAAATACCACTTGTCAACTTCTGCTAGTACAAAACACAATTGCCTGAACTGAGATAGCTTTTGACACCTAAGTGTTATGGCTTAGTATTACTGGAACTCCCTGAATTCAGTGCTAAATAGGTCACAACAGAATTATGGCCTCATTTCTTTTCCAGTTTCAGGGAACTTTCTAAAGGATACTATGATCGTTTTGTTACTCAGTGCACCTTAAGTAATCAGATTTATTCCATGAGACATAAATATTTGGAGGGAAAAATATATGGAGAGCTATGATATATTGTATATGTAATAGAAAATGGAGTCTGATTTCTTGGGATGAAGATACTAATTGAACACTCTGCACAGCTCTCCATTGCAATGTACTGACATTTGAAATAATGGAAGTCTGTTATTTCTTGTTGTATAACTATATACTTTTTTGTCCAGGGAAAAAGTGCTGCTGGCAGTGTTATCTTAAGGGGATCAAGAATGGAAAACATGCTGCAGTCTCTTTATCTGGAGAACAGAGCAGGTTACTACTTCACACACTTCTGTGAGAAGTCAGGGAATAAGGTATGAGTATTTTCCTACCCTGTGATAATTTAGTCTGCAATTGACTGAATGCCAAGTTATAGAGGGCAGCCAGACTGAAAAAAAAAAAAAAAAAAGAGAACGAAAGATTGATGACTGGATGAATTATTACTTGTGAGACTACAATCCCTCAACAACAGTAAACTGTTCATGTGTATATTCAAACTAATGACAGGTCTTAACCAAGCTGTCAGATCCTAACTGTCTCAAACCTATTGGAAATCTGAATGTACCATCAGGGATAAAAAAAAGACTAATCATTTTTAAAAACTAGCCTTTAACTTGGCAGAAAAAATGAGGTCTTAACCCACAAAAACATTTTTTATTAAGATGGAAAATCCACTGAGCTATTAGTCATGATAATCTGCTTCCTTGCTTGTTGAGTTAGTAATGTCCAAAATCTTCAATGTTTTAAAGACGTTCTTCTACTTCCATGAAGCTTCTTGAATTTCTGAGAAACGCAACACTATTTCTTGCCTGCAGTCAGCAGTCATCATCCATTGCTGGATGTAAATTGAGGACTGGTTAGAACAATTGGTTAGAACAATTTATCAATTTGAGTCGGTGCTTAGTAGTTTTTGAGAAACATTGAATGTTTAGTGGTGACTTGAATACAGCTAAGATGGACATCTGTTTCATCATTGTCACGACCCAGAATCCAGCAGCAGTAGCCAGAAATGCTTTTGGCTACCAGAAAGGAATAGCCAACGTTTCCTCAGCTGTATACCTTAAGCTAAAAATGTTGAAGGTGTATAGTTAGAAATCTAGGTAAAAATAACCTATTTTTCATGGGAGATAGGCACACACCCACATTCACCCTAGCATTTGCAGGTGGCAGACTCATTTGAAAATTATTTCCTTAAGATCTACAACTGTGGAACCTATTTCATTCATATGCCAGGTTTGGTGGGCTACAGTCTGTGGAGCAGTTCTCTGCCACAGATTAATTATTGTTCGGTGATGGGGGGATGGGGGCTTATGGTATTTTTCTGATTCAAACCCCATAAGTGCATAATTAAAGGAGTGGACTTCAGGAAATATCTAGACTCCTTTTGCTGAAAGATAGCTTGACATTTGTTTGAATTTGTGAACTAGGGCCAAGATTCTGAGCCTCAGAAATTCATATAATTAAAATGCAGTGATTGTCACAGTAACATATGTTAAGTACACAACATTTAATTGTTTTGGTTATTGCTACAAAATGCTATTTAGCCATGGCACGAGTTTTGCATGTCCATTATCAGCATTTCTTCTTAAGTGCTGGCTTTATGCCACTGAAATGTGGTTACTCTTCAAATGTTAACTACAATGTTAACAATTTTAATGGCATAAATAAATGCATAAAGGATACAATAAAAGACATAGTATCATAGTGATGATGCCATTAAATATATTGTCCTTTTGCCAACAAGCAACAGAAGATTAAATCCATCTTAAATTGAGCTTGATTTATTATGAGTTAAATAATTACTTGCACTGGAAACTCAACCTTTTTTATAAAGACCTGATATTTGAGTAGCAATAACTTACAGTTTTTTTCTTCCTTAGTTGTGGAAGAACAGTGCGTACTTTTGGTCTGACCTACAGGCTTATCATCAGCTTTTCTACCAAGAAACTCTTCATCCCTTTAAAATATGCAGGCAAGCTCAAGTAAGTTGTAAATAATGTGTTTTTCCTTCACAAATACACTTGTTCAGTGTAAAGATTGAAAAAGATAGAAAATAGAAATGTTTCCAAATCTTGACAACTCACACCGAAGTATATCTGGGTTCTAGACAGTAAAAGAGGCTCTCTGGCTTACTTCCACTGGATTACTTGATGTAAATGTTACACACGCATAGTTGGATTTCTAGGCTCTGTTGTCTGTTCCCAGCTTTATCTATTCTGCTCAGTTTACCTAATCTCCCCTTTGCTACTCTGCGTTGTATTTGGAAACTGCCTGGTTAGTGTTAACATCTGTGATAACATTTTTTATGAATCATCTTCTTGTGCTTTACCTTTCTTTCCATCTCCTGTGTGGGTTAGAATTGCAAGTCTCATAGACCAGACTTCATATAATGACCCTAAGTCATGAAAATGGACCTTCAAGCTGTCACGCTTGTTTTACCTTTTCTGACTGCTAGGACATAATTATATTGTTTACACAGTTTTCTTCCACACCCACACACTTATTTACTTTGCAGTGGAAAGGATGTTTCCTATAAACAAGAATTTTTAATTGCATATGCACTTTAAGTCATGGAATAAAGTAGAAATAAAGCAGTTCACTGTGGGCCGTAGGTGCTGATAGCTCTCACTGACTGCAGAATAGCCTGATACTGCCAGAGAAGGAGTCTGCAGCAGTGTGATATTTTTAGAAGGATTCTAAGCAAATTTTAACATCATTTTGTGAAACTTCAGTCTGTTTTTCCTCTGTAAACCTTGTGTAGGAGTATATTCTATCTGCATATTTGAGTATATGCTGTAATAGAGCAAAACTACTTCAGATGTCATTGGAATAAATATCTGTAGGGAGCAGTGGAGAATAATCTCGTTGTATGGCTTATGTTACTGAGCATCTTGAATTTGTCTTCTCTTCCTATTTCAAAGTTTCACTGGGGGGAATGACAGAAATTTGTATATTTGTCCGAATTTTCACTTGAATTAGTGTTAGTATGGAAACTCTAGGCTGAGGCTTGTACTCCCTCTTTCCTGTAACAAACTTGACAACCTGAAGTGCTACCTTGTTTATTTTTTCCCACTCTAGTACAGCTTGAAACTAAGTGCTACTAATGGTGTCCCTAAGGCAGACCATCCAGATGGCCCAAGCCGATGGCAAGGGACCTCATTCACAACAGGAATGTAAACTCTCTGCCTTTCCTAGAGTCCTTCTCCAGAACTGTTACCAAAGAAGGACAAGCACATTGGTCAGCACAGTCATCGTCCCTGTTTTTACATCCCTTCAAAACTGAGTCTCTGCTTGCTGCATGCTTAACTAGATGACCTTTTGGGAAACCTGATAGGGAATGTTACTCTGGGAAATGTCAGGATGTGGGAGATTGGATGAATTCCATTTCCCATTAGGAAAAGTTATACTGCCCCAAATTTACTGTGGAATTTGTGGGCACAGTTTTCTTAATCAGAGAGTTGGGCGCATTGCAGTGTCACTCTGCTAAAAGCATGAGAAATATCTTCCAGTTCTCCTTCCCCTTCCTCTTCTTCTTTTAAGCATATTTTTACCTACTGAATCTTGATTTCCTCCCCCCCCCTTTTTTTTTGGTAGAAAAAAATCTTAGGTTATGGCTCTACAATGTTTTTTTAATTCCGTTTTTAATTAGTTTTAATTTTGCACTCGCTGCCACTCATTTTGCAAAGGTTGCATGGCTGAAAATTAAGGCCCAGGTCTTTTTTCTTTTTCTTATCTTATTTCCAGTGCTGGCCTGGTGGTGACAGCAGAACATCGTGCAATCTGTGTTACTAGGCAATTGCAGAGAACTACATGCACATAACCATTAAAGTAAATACATCAAAACGAAATATGCGAAACTGTTCCATTAGCATAACTAACAGCTGAAACGTAACATAACAAATCAACACATGTGCTGCAACATTTGGTATCATTCTCAAGCTTGCCTTTTAAGGCTGCACAAAAATTATTCTTGTTTTCATTGGAACACTGTTAAGAGTCAAGCTGCATCCAATCTACAGGGTCTGCTTATGGAAAAGATGCTTTCCCAAATTCTGTGCTCACCTTTGGCACAATAAGATAGTCATTCCAAATTCTCCTAAGAGAATGTGAATCAAATTCTACGAACACATCATCATATATATTTTACTATTTATTACAAAGAGAGACATGCAGAGTATTCTGTATGTGTTCTGCCTGCTTCCTGTTAGGAACAAGAGCAAGCCTGTATTACTGTGTGTCTGCTACTCATTGTTACATTTGTTAGGTATTTTTATCTCAGCTTTATGATAGAGTAAGGAAACACATTCCAGGGTGTATATTCATTCATTCAGGGGGAAAAAAAGCTACAGTTGAGGATGAAATGTGATGCATAAGATGAATGATGGGTACCAGTAATCATCTAGGAAAATATGTGGTTATTCACTATAAAAAATGCACATAGGAGTGTAAAATAAATTGGGAAAGAAAAACAATAAAGAAACAGATGTTGTAGTTTTTGACCAAAAAAAAAAAAAAAAAGCAAAGAAAAGCAACTTAGAGATAGAAACTTTAATATTGTTATGGGAAATACAATATTTTAGCACTAGAATGAATTTAGGTAAAGGGAATTTTCATTACTGTGAAGTTTTAGTGTCAGAAACAGGTTTATGTTGGTGGGAAGTGATGATGGGGGTTCAGGCAGTTTATCCATTCCATTTAAGACCAGTCAGTGCATTGTATATTTCCCTTCATGTGATTCTGTCAAACAGCTGCACAGGCCCCTCATTTAGATCAGAGAAATATCCACACCTTGGGCAGCAATATGAAGCACTTGGACTTTAAATCTTTTTTGTGTTTCTTGCTTTACTCTAGTCATTTTGAGATTGCCTACCAAAGCCTTCTCATCTGGAGTGAATTCACACCAAAACCCAAAGCCTGAACATTCCACAATTTGGAAATTAATAAATGATGCCAAAATCTTAATTTGAATTTCCTAAGCATTTCATATCTTCAGATTTGTGCTATCATGAGAAATGTTGAGATGCAAACTTGGATCGAATTTCTAGATCAGGGTTTTGGGTTAGATCCATTGCTTCTTCTAAAACACTCATAGGAAAATATGGCTGGCAGGTAGGAAAATTCTTTTTGTTTTACAGAAGAAACAAAACATAGAGTAAATGAAGCATAATGTGCACTTGATTTCAATTGTCTAAGATTTTTCTATGAAATTTATAATCTTTAAGTTCATATATATATATTTTTTCTGTTGATTCTAAAAGAATGTTCTAAAAATGTTCTAAAAGAACATTGTTCAAAAGCAGTTTCACTGTGGCTGGGAAAACAAAAAAAATTCCATGATGTAGGAATCAAAAAAGGCTATGAATATTAATTTTAAAAGGATACAGTACTTGTTTTTTTTTCCCTCTTTTGTCTTGCTAACGTCATTGTGTTGGAGGCTCTGAACACAGAAGTTTTTACTCTTTCTGACACGTCTAAAACTCTTAGCAGCTGTTCTCCCTATAGTCCTTGCATTGAAACCAGTGCAGATTCACGGATGGTCCTGAAACATCAGCAAGGGGCGTAAGGTGAAAGATTCTTCTTGATTCTACTCTCATCCACAAATGCATGCAGTCACTTAGTCACTTTGTGATGCTATGTTTTCACTTGCTGGGTCAAATCTCATAGCAATGGATTCCTACACGAAAACAAATAGATGTCATCACACCAAATCATCAGACAATGCAAATCTGCACCTTTGAAAAGGGAAGAAGCTGTCCTGGCTACCTGGGGATCTGGTTCTCTGAGTTTAGAGAAGAGCTACAGCTGGATTAACCTCCTCTTAATTTCTGCTTTACATGTAATACTACCCTTAACAATTATTTATGGAAAAAAAGTCTCTCTCTATTACGCTCTAGTTTTGCATATGAAATTAAGCAGGGCTAGTGGGCCATTCTGCAGGTAGAGCAGGCAGCAAAAGCAGTCCCTAATATGGCAAAATATTACAAAAGTGTTTATGTGAGCAGATTATCAATTCCTTTTGCTCAAAGCCTCTTTACAGAATCACAGAATGGAAGGAGTTGGAAAGGACCTCTGGAGATTATCCAGTCCAACTCTGTTCTACAGCAGATTCCCTAGAATAGGTTGCACAGGAAAGTATCCAGATAGGTTTTGGATATCTCCAGAGGAGGAGACTCCACAGCCTCTTTGGGCAGCCTGTTCCAATACTCTGTCACTTTCAACGTAAAGTTCTTTCTCATGTTTGTATGGAACTTGCTGTGTTTTTGTACATTTTGTACATTTGATACACTGCCCCTTGTCCTGTTGCTGGGCACCACCAAAAAGAGTCTGGCCCCATCCACTTGACTCTGGCATTTTAGATATTTATAAGCATTGCTGGGATCCTCTCTCAGCCTTCCTCTCTCCAGACTGAACAGCCCCAGGGCGCTCAGTCTTTCCTCATAAGGGTCCCTTATCCTCTGTGTGGCCTTGGAGAATTTCCTACCCTTAAGGCTAAGATATTTTTTTGGTCAGTTCTAAAGAATAATAGCAAATATATTTAAGTTAAGCCATTTCATACAAAATCATGTGGGAAATAAGAGCTCCGTCCATTAAGCTGGGGTTTTTTTTGTTTGTTTGTTTTTTGTAATCTGTGATACTTTACTAAGAATGACTAACCATTTTAAGAACGAGGTTAAATGTGTGCTAAAGTGTTAAGGACCTATTTCAGCTCCTTTCACCAATTTACAGGTCCCTTGTGTGGACCAATGAAGTCATGACAGGTGGAGCAGTGAAGCCCCAGTTACTTTCTTTAAAAAGTCTATTTCTATAGATACCACATTTTTATGTCATTGGACTGTTTCTTTTTAATTTGTCTGTTTTATGTGTTAAATGTTTTAGAACAGACTAGGACATGATGTAACTGAAACTTTTTAGTTTTAGAGTTCTTCAAAATGACTTCCAAGGTTTGAACTCACTATGAATCTAATTCATATTGCATCTGTTACATTTCAATTAATTTTGAGATTTGCTGAGAAGGGCATATGCTAGAATAAATGTGGTCTTATTGTTCAACTAATACTATACTTGGCATTGTCTTAGTTCTTTGACCTTACCTTACACCTGCAAGCCTCTTTTGCACTGATGAAGTGGTCCATAATAACTTTGTTTTAGTGTTTATATCTGCAGAGAAAGAGGGTGGAATCCTGCAGAGATAGCGAATATATAGTATCATAACAAGTTCTAATTGGAGTATGTCAGCCATTGTATCTCTGTACTCCTGAATGGCCTGGTACCATGAGAGGCTAGAGGGTATGTTTCAAGTTGTTAAGGTACAAAATAATGGAGGTGTAGTTTGATGATACTGTTTCTGTTTGAATGAAGGAGTCTAATAAATCAAAAGTTGATGTAAAAAGAAAAGCCATTATTTCATGTACTCAAATATCCAGTCACTGTGCTAAAAATCTAAGCACAACAGTGCTTTATTTCTGCTTGAAAACGGAGTAGATGCACTATTTTCTCCTTTTTACTTTTTACTGGTAGTTATAGGTGGATTTAGAAGCATAAGGAAGCATAATTTCCTGGATTCTTCATTGTCAAAATTGTGTGATAATAAATACTGAAAATGGACTCTTCAGTGTAATTCTGGCTTATGCTACTCATCTCATCCACCAACCAGATGTTTAAAAATTCATTAGACTTTGACAAAGTGAAGAAGAGAAAAAAGATACCTGTATGAATTTTATTATGGATGTATGGATTTGGTCTCCTACCTGAAGTCAGAGTCATGATGTTTTAGAAATGTATTATTTCAAGAAATTACTGCAAGAAAATGTTTTTATCTGGCTTTCAAAGCAATTTATGAAACATTTAAAAGGAAAGAAGAATGTGATTTAGTTGACTATTGAAAGAAGAAGCCTTTGGGAGAAAAAAATTGCTCTGTGCTTCAAGAAGGTGTAGTTAGGGAAAAGGAAATGTTTTCCAGGTTTAGCTTTTTTCTGCTTTTACATATTGAATGGCAAATTCTGTGTTTCATAAAAAAACCTGTTTTAAAAGCACCTGTTTTAATCCTTACTTTGGTAAAGCTTTAGGCACTAGTTCAGCATTGGTATCTTCTGATACAGATCCTGTATCACAAAGGAGTCCCAGGAATGTCAAAGAAATGTGCAAGAGGAACTCAGCACATAATGAAATCTTATCACTTTTTTCATTAGTTTAAACCCTAACATTACAATTTCCCATCTATTCCTAGTAAAAACAGAAGAAGAAATTCTCTTTCACGAAGTGGCCCAGCACGTATTTTGCAAAAGAACTCAATGCACTCAAGTATAGTATTATAGTGAAAAAAACCTTTCTACTTCATGAAGACACGCAGTTGCTGTAATTATTGTGATTGTCTGAATCTAGCTAAGAATCAGTCAAGTGTCTGCAAAATTACATTGAAAATTGTTTTGTGATCTAACCATTTAAACAGGTTTGAGTGAAAATGACAGGGAGGCCAGTTATGGCAATAACTGAATTTTGGACAAAACACACAGGTAAAATATAATATAGGATGAGTATAATCAGGTGCACTTTCAGAATATACAGCAGGCCAGTAGGGGACACAGATGCATTGAGACTGTGACCATTGAAATAGAAGATGTCTAAGAAACAGAATTGTTCTGTTTCATTGTAGTTCCTTTATGCAACATACATTGCCCCATCTGCCAGTATGGACATCGGCCTTCATCAGAGTAAGAAAAACATGATTTATCAGAAAATGGACCCAGCTTTTGAGGATCTTTTTGACACAGCAGAAGAACATATCCTCCTTCTTCTACTAGAACCATGGATGAAGATGGTGGAAGCAGACAAGTACACTTATGGAAAGGTAACTGACTTGTATGGCACTGTGAAAAATTCTTACATCACGGAAGAAAATTACGAGCCCTTTCTCAGTCCCACATACTAATCTGTTGCATTTACAGTCAGGAAGAGTGAAGCATCATGAGGTGTTTCAATCACCCACTCCCTTGTACATGGAGTAGGCTGAGCTTCCTGTGAAAAGCAGACTTCCCCTTCAAAAGGACAGTGCAGGCTTCATGGACCCCACGCTCTGTGGAGTGGGAAGGAATGCATTTTGCTATGGCAAAATTTCTCTTTGCACTCTGGAAGTGTTACATTTCTTTGATACTGTTATTGATAAAAAATAATTTTATAGTACAATGTATTTATTTTTATAACTACTGTCATTCTTGCATGTATGGACAAATAGTAGAACAGAGATAAATAGCTAAATACAAATTTGGGAAAAGCCTTCTAGATCCACTTAGGTGTTGGCCAATACTAATGTTTAAGAATAGCACGTAAGAACAAAAAAACCATACAGCAGTATGGCCAGCTTCAGCACTTAGCCATCTAGGAGGCACATAAAGCAGAAGACTTGTCTACCTTTTTTGTGTTTAATTGTCTTTGATGAGTCTTTTGCCCCATGACTTCACATAAATGTGTCCATAAATCTTCAACCTCACTGTAGCAAAAGGTTTAATCATGCAATGGAAGAAAAAAATGCTTATTTTGGTTTGTTTTCACTCTTCTCTGCCTCTCACCCCCATCCCCCAATAATTTCACCTGATTCCCTAGTTCTGTAAGTCCTAAGGAAAAGTGAACAACTGTTATCTTGTCAAATTCTCAGTGCTGTTAATGCTTTTACATGTCTCTGTCATATCCCACTTCAATTACACCTTGGTGAAACTCAACAATCTGTGACTATTCAACATCCTCCTTTACAGAAGTTGTTTCATACTTTTCTTATGCTTATATATTCCATATATATCGGTTATTTTATATTCTTTTCATGAGACACAAGCAGTGCTTAAGATCTTGATGCACTAAGGAGTATCCAGTGGCAGAATGATGTTTTCTGTTTTGCTCTTTGTTCCTTTCCTAATTGTTTCAATCATTCTAATTGCCTTTTGACTCTTAGTGAACTTTGATTGCTTGTGCACAATGTAAGCTAATAGCCATCTGTAATGATTCCAAGATCTCCTTAGTAAGTAACAGCAGCTAATGTAAAGCCCTAATTTGGAGATAATTTGGATGACTTAATGTTTATTGTCATTGAATTCAGCTTCTCTTTATCACTCAGATGCTAAATATCCCGAAATCCTGTAGCTCTTCACAGTCAATTTCATTTTCTGTTCTGTGGTATTATTTTGCAAATTTTGTTATCTTCTCACTCCCTCCTTTACCAGATACTTTCTGAATACATTTAAAAAAATAACCTCAGCATAGATCCCTATGAGACTGTATATGAACCACACCCCGTTATGAAAGCTATGTATTTCTTTATTTTTTATTTTCTACCTTCTATTTAATTCAGAAAAAGACCATTTTATCTCATCCTGTGATAACTTAATTCCCTTGAGAAACATAAAATTGTTTGAATGTATTTCATCTAAAATTGTTAATGACCTGCAGAATGCTATGTAATCAATTGGTACTTTCATTAATCTGAAATTTTGTTTACTTTCCATCAGATTATTATTAAACTGTACATCTTTTATAAATGTATAGTATATGTATGTATTACCATTACTAATTGTCTAGTAACTAGAGCCAATTCCTCACTGAGACAAGGCATTGGCTTAGCAGAGTATTAGGATACACCACTTGTGTACAGAACGGACTCTGCTTTTGAGAACACTCTGAATACAGCATTTTCATTACTTCTAGCGATGGAAGAATTTCTCCAAAGTAGTAATTGAAAATAAACTCTTACTTTATGTTATTGTAATGCATATGTCAGGTGTTCTTGAGTTAACTAGGAGAGAATCTCTTTCGCTTTTGATTTAGGTGATGTTCTGCTTTGCAAGTGTTTGGTTATGTGCAGACTTCTTAGTAAATACCCTAATAACACAAACATCTTAAGTAGAGCATGAAAAAATCCAATCCAACCAAATCCTTTTGAGTGCACAATATATGCATTTGTGAAGAGTTATTGTACACAGACATAAAACGACCTGTTCTAGGAGGCACTAGAGTCTCTTTGTACTAGGCGCAGGCTGATGCATTAGGCACACTCCCGAACACAAAGAAAAGGTCTGCTTTGTATTTTGTTCAGTCCCTGGCTCTACTCTCCTCCTTTGTTCTCCCATGCAGCGGGATATATTTGGCCCTTAATGAAACAAGATATTTTATCAAGAATTAGGTGAGTTCAAAATTGTTTATTTGGAACATGGTTAGTACGTATTTACATTTTTATCTTAAAAAAAAACAACAACAAACAAAACAGGAAAAAAGGAGAGTTCTTTTTTATTATTGACTCTCATGCTGCCTCTATCTGTTCTCTGCTTAAAGTTTGTGAAAAATGTTCTGAATTATTTTCCTATTTGCTTTCATACTACCTTTATTTTAAGGAAAAGAATACACAAAAGCACTTTAGAACAGTGGAATAGAGTTACACTGAGCCTGAAGGTATGCAGGTTATACCGTGACTAGTGCAGTATTCACATTTAGATAAAAGTGTAATGAATAATAATCTAAAACCTTTTATCTCTCTCACACATAAATTCTTGTATAATAAGACCACAGTTTTTTAATCTTTGTGATGGGAATGCTAATTTAACTCATTGTCTAAATTTTACTAAATAGCCTAAAATTGCACTTGAGTGGTTTAGTTACTAGAGACAGTCACCAAACTATTCTTTACACTGTTACTGATTGTTTGCACATAACATGGAGAACTGCTGTAGTTATACATATATGCTACTAGTTAATTTGAAAAATGCCAACACTTAATGTGTTCCAATCATGCACAGTTTATTGTTTTAAGGCATTAGCCATTATCAAAATGAAGGGACTGAGACTCTGAAAGCTTTCACCTTAATTGTTTAGATATTATCATAAGACATCATCTCTGTCTCTAATTTCCACTTCTGGAACCATGTGAGACTTTTTGTCTCTTTTTGTCATTTACCACCGAGAGTGACTGTTTTAAAGTCTGTCTTTCTGCTTCTCAGTGACACTTTGAAATGCAGTTTGCTGGTAAAGGCAGTCAGGTAAGTCTGTCTTGCTTTACACAGTGCAATTCAGCATGTTTTTTAATTCAAAGATCTTATCTTAAAGATACAATTGGGTTATTTTGTAGTTGTTATGTAGAAATCTGCATAGATCTGAAAATTTTGTTCCACCAGATCTTTTATTTGTCACAAAGATGTGACTTTTAGGGTCCCTTAAACATTTGTCTCATTATTGGCAAACATTCTTTTCTATCCACTGTCACTGGCAAGTTGCCTGTCCAGTTCTCCATCTTTCTATAATGTGTACTGTAGGGATGACATAAGATATTATTTTTATTAGGTGGAGTTGGTGGAAGAAACTCGACAGCTGGACTCTGTGTACTTTAGAAAACTCCAGGCTTTGCATCAAGAAAGTGTTTCCAAGAAGAATGAGGTAAGACAAGTACCTACTAACAAAAACAAACTCGTTTTCTATCACAGAGGGTTAACACTTGAAGTATCAGCAGTGAAAGATTGCCTACATGCCAGTTTGGAGAAACAAATAGTCTGATTTTTGCCATCCATGTGCTGGGAAATGATTGATAACCACTGTGTTAATTACAAATTCAGTTCTCCTGTTAGGTACATCAACATCACACTATTGTATGATTGGACTCAATGGGACAGTCTCCAATATTGGAGTGTATTTTGGGCCCTTGAGCTTGAATATGTCAATTTCAATAAACTACAGATATGTATTAGTTTATTTGATTATGGAACCTGCACACATTATTATGTTTAAAGCAAACATAAAAATAAAGCTGATTAAGAGCTGGAGCTTTAACTCAATTTATTTTCTTAGTGATCACAAAGCTGTTATATAGAAGTTATCTAATGCAGGATTATTAGACTGGGCAAAATATAGATGAAAAAGTAGTTATGTAAGTGAAATAATTTCTTCCCTCAGAGTACTGTTGCTGACACTGATCTGCCATCCTTCCCTGATGTTCTCAAAGAAGCTCAGCACTTGCATCAAGCTTCCAAAAAACTGATGGGTTCCAATTTGTATGACCTGATCCACAACAAACAGAAGTTAGAACAGTTCTGGGTTTTTCTTAATGAGCATTCTGCTGGGTATGTTTCTTCATTATGTAACTAATTTACTTATTTTTAAATTCAGAAGAAATCTTTGTTGAGGATCTTGACTACCTAAATATTCATGGATTTTAATCTTTTTTTTTTTTTAATGTTTGCTTATTTATGAAATACACATGCACATTGTCTGACAACTGAATTGTTGTTTACCTCCTTTTTTGGAGGTAAAAATCCTTCTATCACAGCATGTTTGCAGTCTGGTTTTACTTTCAGTTTATGCTCTGGCAAAATCCTGAGCACAGCAATTAATCAATAATGGGTAAAAACTGATCATTTTTGTACAGATTCAATTCAGTATATTTACAAAATAAGGCAGAATGTTACAAATATATACAAGTAGAATGTGACCATGTCATTCTCATAGTGTGAAAGCAACTGCAGTTTTCTGTTTGCACTGATCCAAACAGAATTAAGCACCAGCCGCTAGTAGATACAGTTTATGGAAAGCTTTTGAAAAATAGCCCACTTATTTAAGAATGAGTATCTGAACAGAAGTTCTATAGAAGTATATGTGAGTCTGCTGTTTTCTTTTTGTTTGTTTGTTTGTTTGTTTGTTTGTTTTCCCCCAAGCCTCTTTAATTTCTACCCTGTTTTAGGAAAAGTCAAATGTACTCCCTAACTGCTAGCAAGTCCCTTAATTTTCATTTCCCATTAGCTGATGCTTTGCATATTGTCTATTACTTATAAATAAGTACTACCATGATTTTAAATTGGATATTGGCCACCTTTTCAACAGTGTACAGAGATGTTCATCTAACACAGAATTCCTCTGGACGAGACACAATCTCACCACTTTTGTGCATCATCATAGGTTCCTTCTGTAGTCAGAGAGAGAAATTCCTCTTCTTGGAGACAATTTTTCTAATTCTGAAGGGAACATCTAAAATTAATAACTCACAAATGCAGTTATTTTTCTTCACTGTCTACAACAAGGTAACAAGCTCAGATAGAAATTTTCATAGCATAGGTGTCCATGTTCAATTAAGCATGGTGCCACTCTTTTTCTAAGTTAGTTGTCTAGATCAGCACCCTTCGGACATTTTTGATTCTGCACTACTAGCAGTAAAAAAAAGTTGAGTATGCATACCCAATATATGCATATTTATCTTTTCATGCACTTACTACTGATGTTCAGATTTTTCATTTCTCCCTCCCAGTGGATTGTTTCATGTACCTGTGAGATGTGCAAGCTCCATTTTGGAGACGATGAGTATAGATTTCCTCCAGCAATCACTTTCACCAGTGATTACTACAATGGAGTCCTTGATGTACATGCTGAATCACCTCTGGGAGTTCCTGTCTCTCTATTAATCATGAACAATTGTAAAATGATACAGCCAGGGAAATATTTAGTTTATATACAAATTGTCTTTTGTAAAAATTCCTAATGAAGAAAAATGTCAAAAAGTCTCAGAAAGCAGTGTTTTAGAGATAGCTCTAGACCTACTAATTTACGTCTGTCATGGCTCAATTGTAAGTGAAGTTTTGGCAAGAATAGATTGGTTACTCAGTGCCTGAGCACTAATTCTGTTAAGAAACAAAATCAAATTCCTTTAATTAATATTCCGTTAAGCATGCAGGAAACACTCATGCAATTGCAGGCTAATTTGTCTTACTTTAGCTTCATGGGTTATTATTTGGTAGTTTTACCAGAGCAACTGACTATGCACATGCTCCTGATCTGTTGGAAGTATAAAGTAGAGCATGCTTAGATAAGCCATCATAAGCAGTTTAAGCTAATACACGTCAAGAGGATATATTTTGGGTTTTTTTTAGTGAGATGGATATGTTTGGTCAGTTGGCATGGATAGATAACAAGCAATAATTTCATAAACCACAGCAACTTGGATCACTTGCCTTTGGGTGAACTTATTTCCCTTTTGACAAACTAACAGATGAAAGAATATCAATCTCGATAGAACCTAGGCGTGGACTTCTGAAAAGGAGATATCTGTTCTTAAATCATTTAGATTCTTTTGAGAGTTTTACTCAAAGATTAATGCTTCAAAAAACAAACAAACAAACAAACAAAAAAAACAGTTTATAAATGGAAAAGTGAAACAGATTTGTCTGAATTTAATGTTTCACATTTCCTGCTGCAAATATAAAGAATGTCCTCATTGAAATGCTCGCAAAACTTTGGATAGAAGATACTGTCAGAAAGCGATCATATGAATTAACCTGAAATTGTTGATATGTCAGTTATCCTGTCCTCTAGTTTAAAGAATAAAACCTATACATGTTCCATTAAAACAAACTCAAATAGACAGTATACACGCAAATGATTATGAACAATATAAATACCAAGAATTGCATATGGAGATTTTTGCTTATAAATTATTAAATAAGGAGTAAAGTTAGTAATTTATGAAAAGGCAGCCCAGAAAATGCCCTAGAACTAAAATTTACCATAAATTGTTTTTGTCTGCTTGATTTATGGACTAACTCGCAAGCTCCAGCACTCACATGGTGTAGGAAGGGAAATGATTCCTGGGTAGCCATTCCTAGCTGTCATCTCTGCTCCTCTGTCACAAAGTGCTATGAAGAGGCAGGATGGGGATGTCGACTCATCTCCTGGTGGCTCACAGCCTGCAGTATTGATTCAAATATTCATGTGTTTCTTTTTGCCTTCACTTCGTGAGTTCTGCTCTGTGTCTCTGGTTCACAGTCCCTGCTGGATTTAGCAGCATCAAACAGGAGTTTGCTCCTTTCTGTGGTACTTCAGAAGGACCCTGAGTGAGATCCCCAAGATGTATTTTGATCTGTCTGTTCAGCATGTGCTATGGTCTCACCAGATGATACAACCAAAGAAAAACTGACATAAAATTTCAGTCCAATGTAACCTGGTATTTAGGACTTAGCACTCTGGTGGTTTGTGGTTAAACTAATAACTCTCTAGAATGCTGATGAAATTAACTCTATATTGAAATAAACATTCTGTTTAAATTTGTTTGTAGAATGGATCTCATGTGCTGGTTAGATATTGAACAGTTCAGAAAGATGCTCCACAAGGATAAAGAAAAAAGGGAGGAAAAATCCAAGGAAATTAAAAACAAGTACCTGAACAAAAAATACTTCTTTGGACCCAACAGCCCAGCTACCAGAGAGCAACAAGAACAGGTAACAGTTACACAACCGTTCATTAAGAACACTAATCGGTGGGACTGAGAATAGAGTCTGCAATCAGCATTACTTTTGCTTTTCCCCAAGCTATCTCCTCAAATGTTATCTTCATTTTTGACTCATACTTTATTTCTGGAACAGCACTAGTCTGGTTCTATTCTGCTTATGGAGGTTCATTGTTCCTGTTCAGGTTTCTCCTCCCAGATCCTCGTAGAACATATCTCCTTAAATCCCCATTTGAGGCCACAGCCAGGGCACACACAGCACAGCTCAAAATAAAGTGTTAAAATGGCTTTCAGACAGAGTGGCTTGTTCCAGCTTTCTATTTTGGTATGTCAGTAAAGTCACAGATGGCAAGTCTGAGCTGTGGTATCTTGATAGTTATGAAATTTACTTGGTCAAGCTGGGGTACTTTTTGCCAGAGTCTGTGTTCTATTATAGGTAGGGACAAATATAATCTGCTCCCTTTTATGAAAAGTACATGTGAGCCTTGGGTAAGCATGCTTTGCTTACAGTTAAGCTCATGCTTTGCTAAATCAAGGATGTAGAGAGACAAAGGACTTTTGGTATACACAAAAGTTTATGTCATATGTTTTTGTGTTTGGATTGCTTAGCTAATGCATTCAGGTGGAGGATGGGGACAAATCCTTCATGATCGGCTTCCTCCAGCAGTTCTGCTTGAAATTCAGCACTGGGTCCAGAAGAGATTAGAGGAAGAATGGCTGCCATTGTTCCTGGCAGATGAACAACAAGGAGCAGAAGGACAAGCAAAGGTAATTTTTTAACAACAGCAACACATGCAGGCATTGTTTTTTTGTTTGGCTGATAATTTACCATTGGGATTAAAAGGTTCAGAGGAAAAGGAGCCTATAATGCACATTCAGATCACATTGAAAAAAGCACCTAATATGTACACGTTGAAGCATTTCAATTGCTAATTGTGAGGGTGATTCCTCTGAAGACTTAGTCTGGTTCACAGCAGTTAGATCCTAAGCCTAAAGAAGCTGGTGTTGGCTCTGCTGCCAGCTAGACTGCTGGGGGAGAATGCCCATCTTTGCTGCAGTGTTGCTCTCTCCATAAGCCATTCAGCCCAAGCTTGCACATAGACAACTTGCACATAGAAGAAATGCTGCTTTGTAAAGGATTTAACTAAGAGGACAAGAACACAAACAAATGAGTGGGCTTCCCATGCTGTGTGCTCTCTCTCATACACTGTCCATATTTTCCCATCTGGAGTTCCAGTGCCTGTAGAAATTACTCCAGATCTTGCGAAATGCTGCTGAGTCAAGGAGGTTAACTCCCACAGGTCTTGCTTCCCATTGGTTATTTTAAAAAGTTGCCAGAAAACAAGTGAGGAACCTTTCACTCCCATTGGCTCATTAGAAAGACTGGGGAATGGCCAGAGCTAACATCTGCTTTTATGGCTGGGATCTCTGCAGGAATATCATCCTGCAGGTGACAGTTGCAAAAAGACTTGTTTTCTCCGCACTGACACAAAAACTCTGATAAGTCAATGTCAGGGCAGAAGGAAACTTGACAGTTCCACCACGTGGACACACATGCACACTGCAATGATTCATAAAATCCATGATCATCTTCACATCAAGAGGTTTATTAGATGTGTTGTCAGAACTATACTGGATCCTTTTAATTGATCCAGAGCACTAAGCAATCAGAAAGTAGAGGTTCTCATAAGACAAATGATACTTTTAATAATGATTATATTAAAGCAAAATTTCCTAACCTTCTGCCCTTTTGATTTGAATTCTACTTCCTTGATGAGCCTTGGCGGAAGACCATGAGATAAGGCTAAGCTGCTAAGTTCTGGAAGCTCACTCATGCCTCTTCTTGCACCTGCTGCACTGTACTGGCAGGAAGAGTAGCCCTCGCAGTTTGGAAAACACTGAATTAAGCTCTAATAAACCGTTTACAGGAAATACATAGTTTTAATCTGCTTTTAGTCTATCCCTAACTCCATTTATGTCTAACTGCTTTTTTCTCTTTCTTACTGCAAATTCAGAGGATGAAAAGGTCCTTTGAAGAATGTATTTTAGAAGAAATGAAACCAGATGACATTCTCCACTTGGCTTCATATTTCACAGTGACCAAACGCTGTGGGCATGCTATGTAGCCCTTATTCAGGAAATCTGCCCTTGATTTGAGGTGTATTTTTTGCTGCAAAGAAGCTGCAGGATCAATCTCTATTTTTCATATGTTTGTCCAAAAGAGCAAAAACATTTCATTGAAGAAACACCCTAATATTAGAACCCGAAATACAAGATGGATGGTTCCTCAGTGCATTATGGCTGAGATAAACAAGTGGAAGAGCACAATTTAACTGCTGTTGCCTCTTGACTTCTTAGTGCCTCAGTCTTAATGAACGTATGCTTATTTATAGCTTGACAGAGGATGGTGCTCTTGTTTTGGGTCCACAATAAGTTTCACGCATCAAGAACCAAATGAAGATGTTTCAACTATTCTTCCATTGCAGTCTCAATCATTAGAGAGCTGATCATCAAACAAGAAGATTTAAAAAATGAAATGACAATCTTTTCTTCAACCATAGGTAAGGGACAAAACTGAAGATCTCCTAAGACAGAAACAGAAGACAACTAGGACGTGGAAGGCAAGTGAAGTTTGTATGTCTCTTGTGTCTGCAGTTTCACTGTCTTTTCTGTTTGGACCTTGCACGTGATTGTATTGGCTACAGTAGGGTTATTACTCACATTAGTGATGAATTTAGCTCCCTGCTGGATGTTCATGGTAAATTTCTCTCCCTTTCTGTCTGGAGAGGTCATACTTGAAATAAAAACGTCCCTTGTTCTGCACTGTAGATTACTCTTAACCCTCGTTAAACTGGTATTGTACCTTTAATTCACATTTATCTGTATTTTGCATGCAGTGGACTTATTGGGACAAGCTGTTCGTTCCAGCATCTGGTAGTTTATTTATTACTGCGAGTGGATTACGTGCAGACACAAAAGGGAATGTGAAGTATGCAGTGGAGTGGGCAGGTTTAATCATATCTCACAGTATCTGTTTCATTTAGAATTGTATTTTAATCTTACAGCACTGAGATAATATCAATTTTAAACATCTTAAACCTTTGTAATAATACATTTCATCAGATGTTTGCCAGTGTTTTCTCTTGAAGAGCAGAGAACTCTTGGTGATTGCCAACATACAAGTTGCGTACATTTATTCAGTTGAACTTTTATTGTGTGTTGAAATCAAACTGGAGACCCGGTCACCAATTATCCATGCAAACCCTTAGCTCAGAACAGATCCAAAGTGCATGTGGGTTCTGTTAACTAAGTTTTCTTTTTGTCTGTTTGTCAGGAAGATAGTTATTTTCAGTATTCTGCTTTAAGGTTGCTGACCCAAAAGCTAAGCAGTACTTGTACACTAGTGTAGAATTGGACAGCATTATGTTCTTCCTTTTATGAGCAAGTGCCAAAAATGATTTTTCTCAAAAGCTGTCTAATCCTGGTCACAGTGGATGGCACACATGTGGAGGTGCGGAGGACATCTGAGAAGATGCTGTCTTACAAATTGAGCTGACTTTATTTTAACCAAGGGACTCTTTGGACAATCACCACACATCCTCCTGCAGGGGTAGGTGCCCATCCCTGGCGCCTCTGCAGCAGGACATGGAGCATAACCCTTGATTTTAAGTAAAACTGTAGAATGACTTTTGGCTTAGAATCAGGTTAGATTTCCAGGACTGTTTGCAACTAAAAATGTTTCTGTCCCATCCAGACCATTGAACAGCACTCCATCCCTCCAGGACTTTTGAGAGTTTTGTCCCACTGTTAGAAGATAGCTTTCATTCATCCATCTTATAACAGAGGGTGACTGTCCAGCTTGCTCCTCAGTGACAGCACTAGAACTATTTGTTCAGGCCAGCCTGAACTTCATTTCAAACAAAATGTCCCTGCGTAAGCCATCTTTCTTTCTCCATCCTTTCCTGGCTCCCTACTTGCTCTCTGCTTTGCAGCAGCAGGATTTTCAAAATGTCTCGATGACTTTAAGTTCTATTTTTCTATTGGTAGCATTATTCCACAGAGAGCAGACTCTCCAGCTTCTGTTGGTCATTATGGCAACACTTTTCAAAACTCATTTTGTTAGTGAGATCCCTGTCAGAAGCATTTAGCAGCTTCTAGCTATGTGGTTTGTCTGTTCCTTTTTCTTTGTTGTTTGTTTGCACAAAACTCACAAAACTCAAACTGTTCTCTAGAAAAGTAGCCTGTTGCCATAATCAATAACAATAGCTGTTTCCATACTTTATAGTATGTAGTCATATGGTCTAAATCATTGTCAGTCATTTCCTCTCCCATCACGTTTTCCAAAAAATGTTGCCCAAACCAAACTGGAAAAAAGAAAAGAAATGAAAAGAAAGAAATGAAACCTTGCCAAATTCTATTGTATCCATGTCATAAACTCATAAACTACTGAAAGTTAGGGTCAGTGCAAAGATAAGAATCAGGCAGTTTAAGCTAACTAATGCCTTTGTTATTGCTTTTTGAAACAAAGTTTATTTGGTGCATTTATTTCTTCTTTTGACAGCATGTGGACAACAAGAGGGTTTCTTCATCCAGTGAAATAATTGCTTTCCGCAAAGCGCTGTTGGATCCAGTGACAGCAAATCAGTTTCAACGCTTTGTGTCACTGAAAGGAGACCTACTAGAGAATGGAGTGCTCTTTTGGCAAGAGGTACAGAAGTATAAGGTATGGTAGTAAAGCGGCACAAGGGTACTACCATTCAGTTTGTAAGCAAATTTCATCTGTTACTGCAAATCAGGGGAAACTAATCTGGAAAACTGTAACAAGAATATCTCTAAGTATTTTCTTGTTCATAGGAAAACCTCATTCACTGTTCGACTGGTTTTGTTCCTTCAGAGTAATTGCTTTTTAATGACTTAAATATATTTTGCCTGTATTTCTTTTACTTGTTCAAACTCTAACATTCTCTTGAACCCCTAAGGGGTACTATTAACCAGCTAGTGCCCTGATTTTGGTATACATCTTCTGAGAACCAGAAAATATGAAAGCATTAAAATGTTCACTCTGTCTTTATTGCTGAATACTGTTAAACACAGAGATTATTGCTGAGTTTGGTAGTTCCTTAACAACCAGAGAGAAATTTTAAATGCAAGCAAATGTACAGCTGTAAAGATAGTATCTACCCCAAAAACTTGCATGTAAAATGCAGACACCAGCTGCCTTGCATTCCACACAGTGCAGTTGCATCTGACTGCAGCTGAGGAGGTGGCCAAGGTCAGCAGTGATTTCCTCTCTCCCATATACATACATGCCTCATTGTGCAATTGTGGTAGTGTGAGGCAACACACCATCAGAATCTCATGGAGTGAAAATTTAAATCGCACAGCAGCCTCTCAGTAGCACCCTGGACTGAATTCAAGATCACCGTGGATCTTTCTCTTGTTCCTCTTTTATTTTGCCTTTGGGATATTGCAGAGCTTCTCTTGGGCTCCTGAACAGGGTGGTCTGGGAGCATGAGGTTAGCTAACATGCTCAGAAATTTGGAGGTAAACACAGGTGATGCTGCAGTAGCACTTGGGAATCCTGCTGCAGGCACATGGCTGCATTTTCGCTGGTTAGTTCTGGCATTTGAATTTGGGGTCTCTTTTAGAAGTCACAGCTTCTCTGCTTCCAGAGGGCGATTGTCCTGTCCTCACAGAGTCTCTGACCTCATTATGAGGAACTGTAGGCTGAAATGCTCTCTAGAGGTGCTGCTATCTCTTGGTTACCAGGAGACTAGCTTAGACTAGGAGCTTGACATTAAGGCACCTGAAGGTAGATGGCATGAATTCTCAGAATATCTGGTGTTTTTTTCAGATTTGTTCCTCTTCATTCCTGTACTGCGGAAAACACAAATTTGCGGCAAATGTGGAATGTAGTTTAAACTTTTTTTTTCTGTGGATCTGCTTTCTGAAGAAAGCCTTCATTGTTTTATATCCTCCCCCCTCTCCTTCTTTTTTGTTAATTTTATTTGTCTTCTTATCAAGAAAAACTACAATCTAACCATATTTCTACATGCATGTGATTTGTCATGGTTGGCAGTTGATGCTCTTTATAGAAACAAAGGGCTGGAGTAGTAGGAGTGTTGTGGGTCAGGCTGAACTGGAGGAATATTGCCAAAGCTGTGGGCAGTGCTCTGCATAGTGCATGCTTGTGTTGTCTGAGCCCTATCATGCCATCAGTTTAGATAGAACTCCCTTGGGGAGCCGCAGCCTGCATTGCTCCTTGTAACCCATTCGGGCTGGTGAATCACATCTTGAGACAAACAAAAAATAATTTTTTTTTTTTTTTTTTGAAAACAAATGTGATGAAATATAACTCTGTGGATCATTTCCATCTGTTCCTCTATGTTTGTGTCTCATTCCTATTCATATCTTATGGCTGTTTTCTTCCCACTTACTACTGCGCTCTGCTTTTTCTTCTATGCTAGATGAGCAAAGAAAGCCATAATATATTCTTAGGATATACTGAATATGTTTTTGTTTTGCTGTATTTTCTTTGTTGTAGCTGTTATCATTCTTTTTTCCTTCACAAAACTAAGAAGTATCCATAATAAAACAAACCAGCTCTTCCACATGCCACATTTCTGGTTAAAAGCCCTGTTTTTAATTTCTGCGCAAAGTAAATAGCCAGCCTTCTCTACCAAAACTAAATGCATATTCTTCATTTAGAGAGCTCTCTTCCTGAGCATTCTCCAGAGTGCTCATTGTGCCCTTATTAGATACATGAAATAATCTATTATTATAGAAATGTCTTGATAGATGGAACGTATGAGTTTCAAAGGGTTTCAAGGAAGCTGAATGACTTTTCTCTCCTGTCAAAGTCCAGTGGTTGCATCATCAGAGTGTGAAAACACAGTTAAATTTGCCTTTACCAGAATTATAGGACCATATTAAAATGGTAGAAAACCCCATTGCCCCTTTGAGATCTTACCTTTGTAAGTTCAGGTTTGTTTTGTATTCTGTCCATCCTGCCATGAATTATTTCAGACCTTGATGTTTTGGAAAACTAGAAAATCTTAAAGAATGGGGAAATGAGAAGATTTCAATGAATGGTAGATGTACTTGTAGCTGAAATTGTCCTTCCTTGTGCCAACATTCCTGGTTGTAATATCTTGTATCCCTCTAAATAATTCCTCTGTTTTTTTGGAGTTTGTAGAGTGCTAGTGTCTTTTTTTTTTTTTTTTTTTTTTCCCAGTTACTATTGCAATGCTATTCATAGCAAGCTCATTGTGAAAATCAGTGCATTTCAGACCTGTAGGTGTGATTTTCTTTTCAGCAGTGTCTCCTATTTGCCTGTAATATACTCAGATTGAAAGCAGGATAAAAAATACACTGGCTATCAGAGCATGCAGTCAGAGACTATCACCTAAAATCAGTGACTGCTGTATATCTGCATTTGCAAACCAGAAGTCTCACTCATGTTTTAACTATGGCTGTGACCATGCACATTTGCTATAAGAATTTCATCCTACACACTGAAGAATCTGCCTGTGTAATTATTTTTGTATGACTGCTACTCTTTGATCAGTGATCCCCTGCAAAGAGTCTTGCATCTCTCTCTACGTTGACTGAAAGTGCTGTTTTTTGTCTTTCAGGATTTGTGCCATTCTCACTGTGATGATGCTACAGTCCAGAATAAGATCACAACTATTATTGATCGCTTTATCAATTCCACCGTACCCCCAGCTTTGCAGATTGACATCCCAGCTGAACAAGCAAAGAAGATTTTGGAGCACAGGAAAGATCTAGGACCTTACGTTTTTAGAGAGGCACAGGTAAGAAGCTGGGAAAACCTCTGTAACAGATATGGCTAGAGTTTGTGTGGCTGATTTAAAGGACAGTCTTCATTGCTTCTGTGACAATTTTGACTCTGTATATAAGCCTGGACATGAAGTAGAACACTAGAGTAATCATCTTCAGTGAAGACTGTCTGGTGAATACGACAGACAGGATTCAGTTATTTGCTGCTATACAAGCTGGACAATTTGTGTTAGCTAGCTGATCCTAGAAAGGTGGTATCCAGGTCTGTGTAGGCATTCTGTCAGTATGAATGAAGGTTGTTCATTTTTTGAGTCACTCATTCTTTATCATTTAGTTAATACCAGAGAAGCAATTTAGAGTATTCGTTCACGGAAATATGGAAAAAATGCAGATGTGAGTAAAGCACAAAGCTTAACTTACTGAATATTTCCCTTTACTACTGAAAGTCTGCAGACAATTTTCTGTCTCTGATCTGTGTACTAATCAGACTGAGCAGCAATTTACGAACCCTTAGTGCAGACTTCTTATTTTCTTATTCCTTGCTACTAACTTCTACGACGTATCTCCTAAAAACAAGAAAGCTAGCTCTTCTTCCAATAACATTTCCAGCAACACATTTAAAACTCAAATGTAAGTCCGCAAAATATTTTGATTGAACTATGGTTTGTCAGAGAAAAGGGTAGGTAAAATCCTCAGAGAAACAAGACTTATTTCAGTCTGTGTTTAAAAAAAAAAAAAAAAAGTGGCAGAAAGAAGGCATAAAATCAGGGGAAGAACTTGGCCAAAAAGTTGTGACTCAAATATGATGGCGACTCAAATGTCACTTTCAGGTACTTTGAGCTAGAAGCCGTGAAATGCTGAGCTTGCTCGACTCCTTAGAAGCCAGCTTTCTGAGTGAGAATAATAATAAATAAAATGCAAACTGTGAGCCCCAGTACACGCAGCAACAGAAATCGCTGAGCCCCTCTGTTTGCTCTGTAAAAATTGTTTTTCTTATTCTAGTTCAAAAAAGACCCTGTGAGAGATTATATCATTTAAAAATTATCCAAGATTTGCTCATAGATCTGTAATGTGGTTTAAGAGTCTTTCCAGAGGCAAAAAAAGTATTTCCTTTCTCTTAAGGAGGAAAAAACCTCTCTCCCTAATGAACTGAATATTTGAAATACTTGAGCAGTACAGTGGTGCAAAAGAAATTCTACTGGTGTATATTTTATCAAGAATACTTGTAAAAAAATGATAGATGTTTTCATTAATGCAAACAATTGTTTAGGGAAATATAAAAAAAGAAACTGCCTTTTAACTGTGTTTTAGGAAGATTTCTCACCAGTAATAAACACCCTGATGAAAAGCATGTGCCGAGCAAAGCTGGGTTGAAATGTCAGGACATAGTACGTAGGAGGAACAAGGCTGTGTATTCAAAAAGAAATAGTTATTTCATTCTCATGGTAAAGTACATTTTATTTTACAGGAAACTCTGACTTCCTAGCACAGTTGAGGTTGACTTTCTCTTTTTCTGCACAGATGACAATTTTTGCTTTACTGTTCAAATTTTGGCCAAAATTTTGCGAGTTTCGAAGCCGTTTGCCTAGTGACAAAATTTTACATGCCTTGGAGAGAAAAAAAGGAAAACAGATGCAGACGAAGGAAGGGAAAATATCAGAGGAAAGTCTCATGAAGTTTCAGGTGAGAGCTGATGGACTGAATAAAATCTGTTTCAAGGGCAAACGGATAGGAATACAAATATCCGTTTCTCAGCCTGAACCAAAGCTACCGAAACCTTTTTGTTAGAATTCAAGCTTTACATGCAATATAGTCTTAGGATGGTTAGTTCCCAATCCTGCCAATGCATGTATATACATATGTTTAACTTGAAGCAGATGAGTCAGTGGAATCCTACTTCCATTAAGTAGGGGAGAAAATATATTTTAGTGATTTTTTTGTGCCAAGAGAAGAGCAGAAAAGAGGGCTGACTTTAAAATACATGCATGTGTACGATGGTTAACTGCAAACCTGCTTACACTTTCATGTGTACTGTCCTTTTCTAGAACTTACAATCCTGCTGGGTCACTATTAAAAAAAAAAAGCAGTTAAACAAAAAGATTTCACATTTATTGTTGAGAAAGAGCATTTGAAAAGTCTGCATGTTATTATTAAAAATACGTACGTACTTCGTGCACTCTTTGTCTTTTCTCATTTCTCAGCTTTGACAGTGAAATTGCAAGACTGTTCACAATGAGTTTCCAGGCAGTGTCAGTGCATTAACAGAACTGGGATCCCTACAGTAATAGCACTTGTTAATTTATTTTTCTTTGATTTTTTTAATTATTATTATGTATATATTTTGCTATTGATTGTATGCTTTACAAAAGCTTTTTTTTTACAAAATGTAATTGTTTGGCCAGTGTGGAGGGGAGAACATTTCAAAGGCAGAGAAATTATTGATCTTGCAAATGTCATAAACAGCATTAAAATACATTTACATATTTTAAATACCTTGTAAATGTGTGTTGAGACATTACTCATGGTGATATCCACATACTTGGACAGATAGATGTATCTGCTGCCTATAGGAACAGGTACACATTATTATCTTCTTTTTTAGACATATGAACACTGAGAGCCAGGGAACTGTTACTCAAAGTGGCACAGCAATGTCAAGTAAAGTCTACAATTCAAGAATTCATGTTGCTTTCTCCAAAGCTCCCTGCCTTCATTCAGATATGTCTGGCAAGGCCATTGGCAATACTTATAGTGCAAGAATGCAATAATTCAATGTAGTACACTTTTGTGTTTTCACAGACTTATTTTTTCCATCTGTTTGTTGCCTGTCTATAATATTTCTGATTAAGATCAAGGAAATAAGGAGCAAATCTTGGCCAGGAGGGTAAAGACCTAGTTTTTATGGGGAACAAATGAGAAAGGTGAATTACTCTTCTAAGCTGGTAAGAAACTTTAGAAACAGACAGGCAGGGAATGCAGCTCAGAAAACAGTTTACAGACTATTCATAAAAAAAAAAAAGAAAAAGAAAAAGAAAAAGAGAAAAGAAAAGAAAAGATCACTAAACTAGTTATATTCTCTTGAAAAAATAGGTAGAACAGATCAGTCTTTGAAACCCTTTCCCCCTCTGTTTTTAAAGAGTTTACTATTCCATGTTCTCTTCTGTGAGATTTCTGTCCCCTTGGTGACAACATAACTACTCAGACGGTTGATCCCATATCCCTGGCAGAGCACTGCAGGAAGCTCCTAAAGCCACGTGGCCAGGTTCAGGACAGAAACTTTTTCCACCTCCTGCAAAGTCCAGTTCCTGCTCCTCCCCACCAAGCTCACGTTGAAGGAGAGGGCACCTCTGGCAAGAAATTAGAAATTATATTTTTTATAATATATATTATATTTGAAATTATATTTTTTCTTCTGGTATTTTTCTACCCCAGATATAATTTGCCATTTTTATTTTCTGCCAAACTGAACAAGTGTCATCCTGGGGGTGGAATTTTACTTTTTCCTTTGTCAAAAATTTGTCCCTGAGGTGGCTGATTTATTGTGGGTTTGCATTGCTGTCTGAACTGACTAGATAAGACAGCTGGATCTTTATGCCGCATAAAGGAAAAACAGGCAGACAAGGTGGTTTTCACTGAATAATGATGCATGACTCGGTATTTTTTGACTATCACCGTATTTTTTGTGGGTGCTGACTTGGTACAGTATGGGCCAGGTGTTGCTTAAGGCCTCCTTGCTGTGGTGTCAGTGCAGGGCCATGGCTGACAATCAGGGAAACCGCACTCTGTACAGCAGAGACCTCTTTCAGTTTGTGTTGGAAGGCAGGAAGGAGTACATACGGTGCAAAGTAAGCTGCAACACGTGGCACAGTGTGTTTGCTTCAGCATAGAGCTGAAATAGTTGCTTTAAAAGATACTGCCTTGGGAGAGTATGGTTTACTTCTCCCTTTTCACATATTTGCACTTAATGTGTCACAGCTACATAGGCTCATCTTTGGCCCTTCTGTGGATTTGTTCCTCTTTTAACTTCACATGCCACATACTTAGAAAAATGCAATTAGTCACTTTTTGCAGACTGCCTTGGTGCCAGTTTTTGTAATTCATTGCATGCACAATTGCCCTTTACCTTCAAAACAGATTTTTTAGATTTTAGCTGTCAAGCATACAAAACAGTATGAACATACACTATAAGTTCTCTGCATTTAACAGAGAACGGTTAAAAACATTTACATTTATATCTGCTCCTATCTCTTTTAAAGTATTTTAATAGTAAATTTATTTGTTAGTAAGTAACATCATGGACTATTACACTGCCATAACACTGATTTATTTTGGAAGGCATTACTAAAGAACTCATTTAATTCACCATTTACGCTTAGTAACACAGCAGATATAAATGTTATATTAGTATATTAGTATACACAGTATTCTATACTGGCTTTAGCCTCCCTGTTCCAACAACTGAGGGTCCCACAGGTATCAGCGAGCCTGCCTGCAGAGAGAAGATAAGCACCACGCTGCCTGGGCACTGTAGATGGCAGGGCTATTGGACAGTGGGGATGATGAGGAAGGAACAGGCACCTTAGGAGCAAAGAAGTAGGATTCTGGTCCTTCTGCAGATCTTCTGGGGACATATGAAATGAAGGCAGTCTGCAGGAAGACACTGGTCAGGAATCCTTGATTAGGGCAAAGAAAATTATTAACAAAATGGTATCCCTGATATTTTTCAGTATGCACAAGGTTATAATTATAAAACTGAGCATTACAAAACTATATATTCGTAGTAAAAAATTATACTGCTTATTTTACTGCTTATAATACTATCATATTTTGAATGACAAATTTTGCTTCCTCCGGTTTGCTTTTTACTTTAGCCCATTAACTTTAGGTCTAATTGGGAGTTCTTATTATTGTCAGGGTAAAGAAGTGGCAAGCAGTGCTCTGGAATATCAGGCTGATGTGGAGAGAAGACCAACATCATTTTCAGATGGATATGGATATGGATATGGATATGAGTGGCAGGTGAATAATAAACATGTTGCTACAGATATCGTCACATGAGATTAAATGATCTTGGGAGAATGAGAAGGTGGATTTGGTTTAGAATATTATCACATAGTTCTTCAATAATTATTCATTCTTTTACTCTTAAGTTTGCTATTATTTCTTCCTTCCTTCCTTCCTTCCTTCCTTCCTTCCTTCCTTCCTTCCTTCCTTCCTTCCCTCCTTCCCTCCTTCCCTCCTTCCCTCCTTCCCTCCTTCCTTTCTTCCTTCCTTCCTCCTTCCTTCCTTCCTTCCTTCCTTCCTTCCTTCCTTCCTTCCTTCCTTCCTTCCTTCCTTCCTTCCTTCCTTCCTTCCTTCCTTCCTTCCTTCCTTCCTTCCTTCCTTCCTTCCTTCCCTCCTTCCCTCCTTCCCTCCTTCCCTCCTTCCCTCCTTCTCTCCTCTTTCCCTCTTTTTTTCCCTCTTTCTTTCATTTTCTTCTTTTTTTTTTTCCCCATTTTCTCTCGTCCTTCCTAACTTTTTGACTTCCTGACTTAGTTTCTGAGTAGTAGTATTACATAAAACTTACTAAGATCTTTTGGTAAGGGGATTTTAAAGAATATCTATTAAAAGGTAAGTTAAAGGAATGGAAGTTCAAGTCTGGAATAAGAAATTTTTCATTACTTGGCAAATCTATAGCTTGCAAAAAATTGGTTTAGATTTGAGTTTATTTCTACTCACGCATCAAAATATGAAGATGAACTCATTTAAAAAATCCAGGTATTTATATGGAAAATGAGACAAAAAGTAGCCACATAGTACTTGTTGCAGAATGTATTTAATGATGCATCAAATCTGTAGTGAAAAGGTAGCAGTCATTTTATTGCAGAAATGTGAAGAATATGCACTCCAACTTGGATATATGAAGTAATCATTCATAGCTATACTGACACTGACATAATATAATGGAGAATCTATGCTATAAGTACTTACTAAGACACAAAATGACAGATGGCCCCCAAACTTCTCATGTTGTAAGGAAATAACAGTATAGTTCCCATTCTGATTTGGAAGAGTGACCTGAAGTTTGCATGGAACCTGAACTGTGTTTGTTTCACTTTTAAAAGCAACATTAGTTCATTAAAGACAGGTCTGGACAATTCTTTTCTAGGGGTAACACCATTCTGCTGGACAGGGCAGGCAGAAAGAATGGTGAGGCTAATGAGTTTTGAGATGTGATTTGAGAAATGGCACATTGGAGGGATGTATCAAGGAGATGAAATGAAGTCCTCAAAAACACTAAATACTGTAGCTTTGAAAGGAGAAGTCTGCTGTATTTAGTTTCTGAAGAAAAAGTCAGAGTTTATTAAATTGCATCTCATGCTGTTTTGAAATCTGCTCATTTGTAGCGATATTATTTTTCACATGATTCCAGTACTGTAATGATAAAAGTTCTCTTTTCAATAACTGAGATTATTCAACAAATGGGACAAAACGTAAACAAGTTCTTTATCTCATTGTTGAAATGGACCGTGAACTACCAGTGATGTGGTCAGGATGCTGATTTTTTTAATGATTCTTGCAGGCTTCCTGGTCCTACTCCAAGTACATAGAAGCCTTGGAGCAAGAGAGAGTACTCCTTAAAATGCAAGAAGATCTGGAGAAAAATTCGTCATTATTTACAGGTTATAATGCAAGGGGAAATGGCCATAAACTGGAGCACAGGAACTTCTGCTCCAATATGCAAAAGAACTTCATGGTGAGGGTGAGAGTGATGGAGCACTGGAACAGGCTGCCCAGAGAGGTTGTGGAGTCCCTTTCTCTGAGATATTCAAGACCTGCCTGGACGCTTACCTATGCAGCCTGCTGCAGGGAGCCTGCTTTGCAGGGAGGTTGGACTGGATGATCTCTGGAGGTCCCTTCCAACCCCTACAGTTCTGTGATTCTGTAGTTCAAGGACATGTTTAGTTGAAATTCTCTCAGTATATGGGCTTTGTTTGCTTTTATTTGGTGTATCTACCTCTCTTACACATTTGATTTCTGTAGCACATTGAGAGATAAGTTTTCTATAAAAGGGGAAAGTGAAAGTTGCATGGTACCAGCATTGTCTCTACTGCAAAGGTCATTCTGCAGAGGGGAATATTGGCCATTTCTTCATTCTGCACTGTGACACAGCAGTACTGTTTGAGTTACATAGAATTTTCACATTCCTAGCTTCTTGTACTTCATTAACCCATATACAATAGATATTGAACTTTTGTTTCACCATTTTGTCAGTATAGTTTCAGAGCTTTTATGAGACCTTATCTTGTGCTTCTGTGAGTATCCACACACTATCTTCTTCAAGGATATTATGACCTGTTTGAATAGCTCCACTTAGCAGCAAGGCTAGAAATAGAAATAGATATTAAAACATTCAATTTCATATCATTTTAATTTTCTTTTTCTGTACAGGTACCTCGTCTATGTCCTTCCCAAAGCCTGAAAACTCTGAAAATTCCACAATTTCTCCAAAGAATAGTCTGACTTCAAAGAAACACTCAGATCTTCCCAAAGAAATAGAAAGTGAGTACCAAACAGTTAACGAGTGTACTTTGAAATTTGGATTCTTAAAAGCTAACTTTCTCGCTCCGTGCTAACATTCATTAGTAATAAGCTATTCCATTCCAAATCTTGTTTAAGTGAGACCTGAAGCTGTACAGTCTCAATGTGAAAGCAATATTATTTTTACTCCAACCATATCAAGTGATGCTAATGTTGGCCAGATAAATTTTTTTTTTTCAAAATGGCAGTCTCTGAAGTGTGGTTATCTTGGCTTTCCAGTTAAAATATTTTAAATAGGTGCAAAAAGTGATGCAGGCTGGCAAAAGACACCGAATTAGCAATAGACATCTCTGCTGAAGCATATTAAGCATTAGAATGGGAGAAAGTAGTAGGATAGCAGAGATTTATTAGGAAAAGATCAGAGAATCCGCTAGAGAGTTTTTGAAGCCTTTACTGAAATTAGATAGACTTAAAAAAATGATAAAACTTGATTCCGTTATCCCCCTTCCCTCTCTGTTCCTCCTTTGTCTATTTCTGTACTTCACTTCAATTTTAAGCCAATTGGTGTCCAGCCTTTCCTCATCCTCCTAAACTTTCCAATGCTGAATACAATTTTCCTGTAGCAGCACTTTCTGCATGTGGCTTCAAGAAGAAAGCTGCATTTTTCCTTTTCTTTTCTAATACTCTCTTTTTGCCCTCTCACCTCCTCTAGCTGCAGGTAAAACTCATCCAGTTGCACTGGACTTTATGTACATTTGCAGGTATTACTATGCTTTACGCTTTCATGCATTTTTGTGCTGTAGTTATGCTTCACATGAAGTTATAACAACATGAGGAGTCCTTGTGCAGGGACTTCAGTTTTGCTCTGTAGTTGAAACCTCCAGTTGGGCAAAAGGTTCAAAGGGGCCCTAGGAGGTGGTTGCAGTATTTTCTGCAGGCCAGCCAGCAGTCCCTTGCCCACTTTGATTTTATAAAAAGGCACAACTGACAGGTATCAGGCTGTGGTACGGGCTAATGGAATGAGAAACTAGAGGTCTTGGGAGGTTTGAAAGGTCTCTCCCACTTGCTCTAGTTACAACCTGTTCTCCAAGTCCACTAGAAATTTGCATGCCACACCTCTTCCCAATAACTCAGTAGCTTTTAGTCATTTCCTCCTTTTCCATCATGACTCTCTGGTAGCTCTCCTCACTCACATATTGATCTGTTTGTACTGCATGTGGGCCAAAATATCTACAAAAGACCACCACTGCTTTTGACAGCTTCTCTCCACTTAGTTACAGAAAAAGTCATGCCTTGTGCACTGTATATAAATGGCAAGGTTTGGTAGTGGGTTGGAGGGCTGGTCTCTGCTAAGATAGAGCAGGAGCTGCTGGACGCAGCTGATTTTGACAGGCTCAGTACTAGGCCCAACACAGAGCTGAGCCCACTAGGCTGGTTGCTCTGTGAGGCAGTTTAAGAATGGACAAACAAAGCCAAAAAGAGGAGGAGAGAATAAAAAGGGTGAAAAACAGCAAAAGGAGCAGCAAGTTCAATAGAGAATGGGGAGAAGGAAAAGGAGGAGGTGCTTTGTGGTACAAAGGAATGCGGTTTAGTGGGCAATATTGGTGGTAGGTGGACAGTTGGACTGGATGATCTTTGGAGGTCTTTTCCAACCTTGGTGATTCTATTATTCTACAATTCATGGAGGGGCAACCTGAGGAGAACACACAATGGAGCAGAGGAAAAGAGTGAAAATGGTGAAGAGGCAGAGAAACTGCCATGTACATACCACAGCTTCCCCCTTGTACTGACCATTGCCTCACCAAAGGGGCTATGTGTGACCTGTAATGGTAACGAGCAGGGGAAGAGAGGAGCTTGAAGTACTTGAGCTTGGGAAAAGAGGAGGGAAAGTGCTTTCCCTAAATACAGAAATGTTTCTTTCTTTCTTTCTTTCTTTCTTTCGTTCTTTCGTTCTTTCGTTCTTTCGTTCTTTCGTTCTTTCTTTCTTTCTTTCTTTCTTTCCCTCTTTCCCTCTTTCCCTCTTTCCCTCTTTCTTTCTTTCTTTTTTTAAATTTCCCACTATCTAAATCACTAATTATTTGTTCTAAAAGGCGATAAATTAATTTTCCCACTTCAAGTCTAATTTGACTACAACAGTAAATGATTAGTAGTCTCCTTGTCTTTATCTTGACCCATAACATTTCTCTCTCTCCTTCTTTCTATTTTCTCCCCTCATCATGCAGAATAAGTGAGCAGCTGGTTGGGAGACTGCTAGCCAGGTCCAACCCACCACACCTTGTTTTTCAGATATTTTCTAACAATTTTTGATGCATTTGTTGAATAATTGTTCTGACTACTTCAACTAGCTGTCATCCAGCAATCACACTCTTATACCTTTTGCAGACAAATTCAAATCCCCCTGAGGATGGAAATGCAGAGCCATTCACTGCAGATGGGCAAGATAAAAACTATATGTGTGCAAGGTTTGTACTTCCGGAGCAAAACCAACAACTTGGATTACTACTAAGAACCATGAGGGTAGTCAAGGGCAGAAAAAAACCATCTTCCACTATATTCCTCTTCAACATGATCGTGATACTGACTCTTGTGTCATTTATTTGCTTAATAGTACACCTTGAGGCTCAAATCAATAAGATTCCATGAAGTATGTGCAGTAAAAACAATGATGTAGTCATGGTACTAAAGATCTTGAAATCAAGCCAAGTTTTTCAGTGCCTAATCTAATGAAAAAATAAAACACTGCATTAATTGACAGCTCTGAAGCAGTGTGTCTCAGCACGCTATTGTCTCAGTACTGTGATTCATACAACTTATGTTCATCAAGAATAATCCATCAGGCATCTGAACCATCCTAAAATCAAGCCCTACTGTAATTTGCTTGCAGTTCTGTCTGATTCCTGCTCCAAAGTATACTTCAGCCTCATTTCAGACTCATCCACATGAAAGTCTTAAAGCACATCAGGACACTGATCTGACTGGTAACTTTTATAAACTCTCATTCCTCCCATGGTGTTATACACTGGAAGATTTCAGGAATTCGTAGCTCTTCAGTAGTTCTCCCTTATTTTTCTTTTAAATCTTTAAGAGCTATAAAAACACTGGGGAAGAGTTTATGTTGGGAAGTTAGAGAAGGGGAGAGGCAAAACTCACTGCTAGGCAGGACAGGGCTGTTCAGACCATTTTAAACATCATTCAACAGTCACAAAGCCATTTGCTTTAGTCTTCTCTACGTGTATCTAATGCTGTAAGAAAAAGATCAGTGAGCTCCAGCTTGCTGGGTTGCTAACAACTTATCCCTCGAGTAGGGATGGGATTGTCTTCTGCTCCCATTCCCAACCTCTTGGACAAGAAGAAGGAACCTCTATGAGTTGTCAGAAATCAAGGGCCTTCACCTGGAGCTCTTAGATCATCCTGCTAAGGGCAACTTATGACTGCTTTCCTCTTCAGCATGGAGTGACAGCTTAAGTCCACTGATAGTCTTTTTCATTCTTCAAGCACAATGATCTGGTATTGTATGGAATTGTCATCAGAATTTTCTTTAGAGAGGCTGGCAGGGAAGGACCAACTGCACTTTTATGGCTGTAGCTCCCCTGACCACACAGCCTCAAAGAAGGAATAAGGGAAGTCATCAATTCAGTTCTTACTTCCCCACAGTTCAGAAACTGTTTGCTCGTGCTTATCTGTGTTTCTTCTGTGTTTGTGTTGTTTGCTCATATGATATCACCTGAGAAAGACTTATTGGGTGGAAGCTACAAGAAGGGAGTAAAATGTAAAATTCCTATTCCTATTTTTCAAATTATCCCAAATTTCACAGATGCACTGAACTTTAACGCTCAGTGCATCTGAGGAGAGTGGAATGCAGCATCTTGCAGTGAGCAGAGCACATCTGGTGCTGTGTGGGCTACCACTCATTAATGTGAAAAGCAAAGAATCATCATGAAATGCCACAAATGCAGTGATGTATGTCAGTCTGAAAAACACGTGAACAGCCACCTTCTGCTGCTGTGGTCAGTGGAGTGCATGCAATCAAATGCTGGAGCATGGCAGTCAGTTTCTGTTTTGTTGTAACCTTGCCTTCATAGCATTTTGAGACAGTTAAATAACATGTAGAAAATGCTGGTAGATTTTACTTGAATCATACTTATAAAATTAAAAATATCATCCGGATATTTGTCACAGAATACATAACTCCTTGTATGTTTTCACTCCACAGAATTGTTAATGAAAATTTACCAGACCTCCCTGCACAAACTGCTGTCCTAGTCAGTTACTGTGCTTAATACCGTATCACTTAAAAACAAACATAATCAAAAACACACTGTGTACTTCATGTACTTCAGTGAGTGAGCAGAATTTCAAAGTTCTGCAAGTAAATGATAGCCCTCAATCCAGTTTGCAGATGTCTCCATGTTAACTGAAATAAATATGCACACATACATGTGTGTATAGATTTATTGACCATGGATGATCACATCAGTTAGTAATGCTAGAAATGTGTGTCATATAATGATGCCTATTTATTTTTAAAGAAAAAATAGAGTCACTGAGCAGGGAAATACTAAAAGAAGGGGACTCTCTTTTCTGCATTACCAAATCTAATCTCATGCAAATTAAATCTCATGCAAAGCTGGATGCCCCGTTATTGTTATTTACATCTGAAACAGAATGTGCTTTTAGTGTCTTCTCCGGGAGTCAAACAGTGAGTACTGCCACTTGCAGCAGAGAGCCTGGGAACTGACCAGGTATAGGGACAAACTAAATGGCTTTGGTCTAAAGAATCATTCCACGTCACATCAGAACGCTCGCTTACACAGCTATTGCCATTTGGTCTTATTCTTGAGATACACTCCCTGTCAGGCTGCTGGTCCACCACCAAAGTGAACTCAGCAGTTTTAAAGGTCTAGAAAAGCTTCACTCAGTAAATCTAGCACCTCTCCCTCTAGAAAAATAAAAATGTATTCCTTATTTAGTTTAACTATGTATACTATGGAATTTTAGAAATCTACAGCACTCTGTAGGAGAACAGTTCTGCTCAGAACAGACAATAAAAACAGCTATATTTTTAGAAACCTGCAAATGTAGAAATTTTTCTGGATGGTTTTGGTTTTATGCTTTAGTGGAGTTCAAAATACAGAACCTAATAAAATACAGAGTCTAATCAGACTTTTGTTGTTTACTCCCAAGAAATGCAGCATATTGGAACTATTTTGCAATTTTTTAAGCCATCATTTGTATTCATAAATATTTACACTTAGATGCTATTACTGTGTATTTCACTTCTCTCTCATCAAACCTGGCATGTTTATTAAAATATTTTACAGTCTTTGCATGCCAGACGCAGCTTAGCATAAATGGTGCAGTCTTGAAACTGATCACTGAAATACTTCTGGTATCAGTGTAAGTTGTGACTACCCGCTTAAGGCCTCCATACATTTTGCTTTGACTTCTGTCCTGCTACAGCATGACACAAAGCATCAGACTGTGAGATAAATTCCTGAAGACATACAGTGCTGGATGGTGTCATTGACATGCATACTTATCGTAGCTTTCCAGTGTGCTGGCAGTGGTGGTCACCAGAGCATTTAGAAAGGAGCAGAATGCTTTCTCATTTGTGTCTGTACAGTGTTGCTGTGCCAGTGCCTCCACAGCCCTCATCATCTTTTCATGACTGATTCTTAGGGTACTATCAATGGGAGCATTCTTAGGCACTAAGCTCTGTTTGTGCCTTCAGTCTCATACAGTATTACAGACCTGGGGACATTTTCTATCTGTTTTCTATCACCTGCACACTGTGAGATGTCCAGCCTCAGCCTTCTACTACTCTAGTTAAACCTTGAGCTTTTTTTATGTGTGTGTATGTAAAAATGATTGAAAACAGATCAGGTACATCAAATTTCTGTCTCAAATTTAGAAAATATAATCTTTGTTATTTATGTTTCTAATGTGAAATACTAGGCCCAGCTGATCACTGTGCATAATGCTAACATAGCTGCAGCAGTCCGTCTTGAATTTGACCTCTTCAAACTGGCCCATTACATTCAACCGATGATTTTTGCTTCTGCCTTTTTATAGAAGTGCTTTTAGTCCTTGTGAATCACACCTGAATTCAGCTAAGGTGGGGCTATATGTTTCTTTTCTAAGCTTATGGAACACTGTTAGTTTAAATACATTCAGTAGTAGTTGTAAAAACATCAGGGAAAGACAGGTTTGAACAAAAATTTTAGATCTGGATCTGTACTCACCAGTTCAAGCCTACCTTTAATGGCCTGATTTAGAACATTCCCAGGATTTCAGAGAGTTATAATTCACATCTGTGTTTCTAAGTCCTTCATGCATGATTGTTTGAATGTGCACTTTTGGAACAGATCCATGTCTAATAGGCTAAACTGTAGTTCCCAATTCAGAAGCCACATGGTATTGCTATATAGTTTTTTTTTTATTTTCCCTTCTATTGTGTGGCCTTCAAACAAAGTTCTGTCAGTCCTGCACGCTGGATTAATAGAAAACACTGAAATCTACACTTTCTATCTACCTTCTAATGAATCCATACATTTTTATTTCTACTGGTGATTTAATAAAGCATTTACACAATGGCCACAATGGATACTTCTCCACCAAGTAATAATTTCTCTGAGTGTAAGGGCAGATTGGAATTATGCAGGACCCATTAAGCTGTCATAATATGTTAAAGGCAGTCAATTGATGAGATTCTCTCATTTTTAATATTCATTTAGCCAAGCTGACTTGTATCTCAAGCGCAGGCTGCATTTACTTGGATTTTCCTCTATTTCTCTAACTAAATTAATATATTTAAGTTTCATAGTAACATATGTGAAAGTGTTGACAACAACACTGCTTATTCCGCATGTTAATTATGTATTTGTTCAGTATGCTGATGAACTATGTGCACTTCTCATGTTAACTTTTCATTTCAAGTCAAAAGCAAATGTAGTAAGTGGATTTGTGCTTTTAATTTGAGATATTTCTTTTTCCTCTAAAATGATCTCGTACACGATTCCTCTGGACCATATGCGTTTGAAAAACTTCTATTGGCAAGAAGTTTAAAAAGAAAGTAACGCTCTCTTCTCAGAAGAGGGATTTTAACAAAGCAAAGCAGTTGTGTCGTTAATGAGAAAGTTAAATGAAACAAATGAGAAGACAAGAAAAAAAAAACACAGCATCACACTCAAGGAATGCGCAGGCACACAATAGCTTGTGCAATATTCCTCATCTGTCAAAGCCAGTAAATAAGGAGATGTCACTGGAAATGTTCATTAAAATAGTCTGTGGTGCCCGTGGCTCAGTAAATACAACCAACCAGCTTTTAGCATACTTTGTATTTTTCACCTGCAGGCAAGCAAACGGATTTCATCTCAGCTGCACACCCAAGTGATTGGTGTTGGTTTTGTAAGCCCCTAACCCTGACTGGTTTGAGTAGCACTCATCCCTGACAAAGCTATTTTGGGAATAATATCTGTCACATCTCTAGAGTAATGTACACCTTTACCATTTTGGATATGTATTTATGTGTGTAGGTATGTGTATGTATCTAAAAAAATCTCTACTTCACTGATTCATGTGTTCATTCGCATATATTTACTACATACATATATGTATAAAATTACCACACTTCAGTAAATTATTTTACTGTCATAATGACATGAGACTGAAGCGTGATGTACATCATTTTTTTCCTAATAAAGTTTTCCACTGTGTTGCTTCTGTATAATTTTTTGAAAATGAATGTCTTTTGTTTCATTAAAATGATTCATTTTGTACTCGCATTTCAGAGGATGGAGTCCTTATGCTTTCTTTGTTGAGACATGTGGCTCTTTGCAGAGGTCTGCACGGCTGCTGGGAAGAGAAAATAAGTGCATTTTTCAGGAGTTCTTTGGGCTTAGAAAGCAAATGAAAGAAAAAATTAACTTTTCCTGCTTTTTATTCTTTCAAATGAGAAAGTCATAATTAACAGCATATGTTGGGCCACTCATTAAAGACTATGATAAGTAGTAGTAGTATTTTCAAGCTAATGAGCTGAATACTTGATCTAAAAACAGTGAGTATATATGTGTTCATCTTCCAGCTATATCTTCCATCATCCTAACTCCTGGCTGCTTGATCCTGAAATCTGCTTAATATCTTGAAAAATATACCCCTAATTTGTGTCTCCAGAGGTGCTCGGCACCTGGCATTAGCAAGCCTTCAGAACGCTCTCCAAGTGACAAAACCACATAAAACCCTTTTTTTTCCCCCCTGAAAAAAAAAAAACCAAGGAAACAGCTTTTTTTTTTTTTTTTTTTTTTTTGTCACTGCAGCTCCACATGAAAGTATGTTCTAAAACAACTTGAAACGCGATAAAAACACAAAAATACACGGGCTTGGTTGGGTTCGCCAAGACAGTGTAGTACTAATCACGGATTGTGTACTGAGACAACAGTTAAGCATCGGAACAAACTACCCAGAGAGCTCTGAGTATCCTTTTGTCATCAAAGGGGTACTAAAAACAGATAAGGTATGCACATCTGCCAGGAACAACTAAGTATTTTCAGACACACGCTGGGGCAGAGGAATGAGTAGATGAACTCTTGAGGGAGTTATTTTCTCCAAATCCATACTCAGGTTGTTCTGAACACAAACCCTTAGCCTCTGCGAAGGAATCTTACGACAGTCAAGGGCCATGACACTTCATTTGCTCTGCACCCGAAACTCCCACTGAAGCCAATTATTCAGTCTAATTCAACAAAGACCACAGCTTCTCTGGCAGTGCAATTGTTGGTAACCATCAACAAACTGATTCATCTACAATTGGGCCAAATGTTACAAAATCTGTTTCTGAGTTCTTGTTTGTACCCCCTTCATAAGATTACACCAAAATTAAAGCATGCAGTACTTGAACTAACTTCAAAGGCTGAGCTTGCACTTCTAGCTAGTTCAGCCTTTTTATTGGTTCATGTTTTCCATTTGGCTTCAACATCCTGTTCTTTACTGATGCCCTTCTACAGTTTCATTTACAAACATTACATCCTTGGTTAGTGAGCCATGCTAATTAATACTGCAGTGGAGGCTATGGATTATAGTAATCTCATGCCTCCTGCTTGGAAAAATGCTGCAATTTTTCCACCCATTTACATGTAAAGCCGTATTGAATATGGCCAATTGGTCTTAGGAAAATTTATCCTGAGCTTATTTAATCAGAATATATTTAACTAAACTCATTTATGCTGTTATCTGTTGTCAGTTTTGTTCATAATGAAGCTCAAAAATTTCAATGTAGTAGAAATGTGAGATCTACTACATCCTAATTAGATTATGTCGAAACAAAAAAGTAAAGCTGAAACAGGCTGGTTTCAGCAAGCATATTTTTAAGAATGTATGTCAATAACAAGTTTGTTAAAAAAACACCAACATGATTCAACTGCTTTCTGGATACTGTACACTTCTGACTGAGCCTCACCTTTCAAACCTGGGACAACAACCCGACTTGGATTTTAGCTCCTCTGGGGATTTTGTAGCCAGACTTCCTGACAGCTGCTCTTCTCACGGATAGCCAAAGTTAGGACTGTAAAAAAGATCTGTTTTATTTACAGTGCCATCTGATATCACATAAAAGCTATGGAACCTTTAACAATATAGCTATCGTAAGTTGACAGGATCTTCCAACACCAGAATAAAAAATAGCAATGACATTTTTTAGGAAGAGGTGGTATCTTTTATTAGACCAGGTGATGTAAGTGGAAACAACAGACAAACTCTCAGGCTCACAGTTTGTTCATCAGGTCATAAATAGGTCAACAAATACATCATCTTCGGGGTGCTTGTGATTTTATTTTTGTTTTCAATCATGTTCATGAACTCTCTTCTCATAAATGGATGGTATTTCCATTGACACGACTGCAGCACGGTGATACAAGGCACACCATGAGGTGGACAACGGAGATGCCCAGATGCCAATGACCAGATGGTCATTGCAGACATTTACCATGTCATTACCTTAACAAGAATTAAACCAGACTTTGAATGAGAAGTTTATAAATCTATGAGAAAAAGATTTAAAAACTTGCTACAGGAAATGACTGCAAAAGTGGCACTTGAAGCATGACCACGGCCAGCCTTTTTTTGGCAGAATGAGCATGTTTTGCAGAATCCCTCTCTCAGGGTGCAGTCCCTAACTGTGCCAGGCTTCCCTTTGAGAACTCACTCTTCTGGCACACGGAGCAATGGCTGGCTGGGGTGAACTTATGAATCTAAGGGAAGCAAAGGTAGCGGCTGGTGGAGAGCAGGTGTGGTCTGCTATATGAAGGAGGCTTTTCCTCTTCACAGCTACTCTGCCACACTAGTCAATTAGTTGGTCTTAGTTGTCTGTCAGGATTAATTCCTCAAACAGAACAATAGCTACTCAAACAGCAGTAATTGGCAACTTTCTGCTCTCCTAGAGGTCTGATGGTTGCTGTTCAGGATTAGGGAAAATAAAAGTTAACCAGTGGTCCAGTCAAACCCTATCAAGGTATGAAGAACTGCTTGTTTCAGTAGCTTTGTGCTACTGAAAGGTATCTATGCATCTTCTCCTTGGACTTACCGCAAAACATCTATAATGAAGAAGGAGAGTACTGGCACATGCACCACATGCTTGCATGTATGCCCTCACTGGGACTGCTAGGAAGGACATGCTGGCAATGCCTTAGTACAATAATGCTTCCATATTGTAGATGATGTTGTGAAACAAAACCATGTTACAGCACATCAACCAAACTGTGCTTCAGAAAGGAGTGTGATAAGCTAAGCTTGCACTTTGTCCTTGCGTTGTGGTCCTCGCTTTCATTTCCAGAAGGAGGAACTCTGCTCCTGTACTGCTCTTCCCTGGGATGCTTTCTGGAGCTGAACCCAGGCTTGGGATGCTCATAGCCTCCACTTGAAGGGCTGCCATTTGCTGAGATGGGGCTGCAGAAGCTGCAACAGTGACATGCCATGATTTCATACCTTCACTGGTTAAATGGAAGATTAGAAATTTATCTGTTAAGGTGGTTTAATTCTACAGGTTCCTACCTGGAAAAAGAAGGATAAGGAAAAGAGACACCTTAGAATAATACATCTCTCAGCAAATACAGAGCAAAGAAACAGAATAAAAGCATTGGTTTTGATGACTTTGTTTCCACTGTAGACAAACTAAATAACATTTAAAACCCCAAAGGAAAAAAACAACCCTTGCATCATTCAAAGGGATTCGAGCAAGGAACGTGGATTGGAAGGAGCTGTCTCTGTGGGTGTGTGGTTTTTTTTAATTTTTCTTAAGAAAGCAAATGATCATGTAGCATGTTTTTGGCAAGTTAGTTTGTCCAAGCAAAGCTTTTAGGTAAGAATGATACAAGAAAAAGAAAGAGGAAAAGAAAAAGAAAGAGGAAGAAAGAGAAAAAGAACAAAAAAAAGAGAAGGGAAAAAAGAGAAGAACTATCACATGAATGTTAATGTCTATGCTGTGGAGCGTGGTGTGTTTTCTCATTGTCAGGTGTGAATGCAGATGTTAGCTGTGACTTGACATCAAGTTGGCAACTGGGAAACAGCAATCTCTTTTTAAAAAATAGAACTCGTGATGGTACCAAACTGTCTCACTATATATCTATATAAAATTTCCAAAATCTGTCTCTTTATGGCTTGGACTAAGCTTGAGAAACTGCTTATTTGAGATTTTTTTACTTCAGAAGCATGCATAAAATCAACAAAGGCTTATGAAATCCCTGTCTGCTCCATTTATTCTGATTTGAACTTTTTTTCTCCTTTGTTTATAATGCCCTTTTGGAAAACTGAAAATATTTTTTTCCCCTGCTAATTTTGAATTTTTCCATTTAGGAATAATTGATTCACCCTTAATTTTTGAACAGCTGCCATTCCAATTTTATTAAATATCTTCTTGTGCCACAGTATCTCTGTTTGTTCCAACACTGCTATTGACTGATGTCCACACCGCTGCAGCGAAAGGGTATTTAAAAAGTTAATTTCTGGCCCAGGAATGGGAGGTGGAACACAAATGTATGCATTTCCATATGTGGCAGATAGCTTCTAACCAGCATTATTTAGTTTTTTTTCTTCCTTTTGGGATAGAGAGGTAGATATTATAATAAACTCTTCAAGAATGTGGCTGGCTGAGGGAATTGCTGATGTCCCATGTGATCTTTTTCCAGCAGATTTTTGGTTCTAATTTGATCCAGATTATGAATATCTAAAGACTCTGTGTCATATGCAAAATCACTTGACAGTCACAGTCCTGTTCCTAGTCGGCTCCAGGCCACACCACAGAAAGCACAATCTGAAGCATCACAGCTGGCACTCTTTGTGGAAAAGACAAGGATTCACTGCCTAAATTTTCTCTCAGTGGTAAACTTTCTTTAAAATTTCAATGTGTCATAAGCAAGAAATGATTTAGCAATAACGCCTGCTTTCCTCAAAAATGACCTTCAAGGACACCATGAGGAAGCACATGACACTGCAGGTGCTACAGAAGTCTGGGGAGGAAATAGGGCTGCAGACTCTGTTTTGGAACTGCAGCACTTTCTAAACAAACAGTCCTAATACTTAGGAACAAAAACCAACTGGAACAGGTGCCAGAAGCCCCAGTTCTGGGTGGACTGAGAAGGAGATAGCTGCTGTCCTCTTGTGATGTGTACGCCTGAGCGTTTTCACGAGATTTATTTGCTTTGATGCAGTTTGATGCATGGAGTCAGCACAGGTCTGGAAAGGCACTCAGCCTTATAAAAGCCCAGAAACAGGAGTGACTGGGAGCAACTCCTGCGTGCTGACTTAGTAGAGCTGGTTACCACTGTCCCTCATCCATGGCTCTTCCTCCAGTGTATCCTGTACCCATATTTGCACAGTCCTGAGCTGCCCTTTACACAGAACAATAAGGAGTTGGCTCTATATTCCACAGTAATGACGTCAAAGAATAATAACAATTAGCACTTCATTTAGCATCTCAGCTATAACACAAAGATGTCTAGCCAGCACTATCTCAGGCACATGGGGAAACTGGTCACACAGAAAAGAATTTAATGACCTGGCCAGCCATGAAGTAAGCTATTGCAAAGAGTCATCAGATTTCCTTATATGCAGACCTAGGTCCATCTACCCAAACATTGTCTCACGAAGGCTGTCATTTAGAGGAAAATTCCTCATATGTAATTTATAATCATAACAGCCATAAAGCCTGCTATGCTTTTGTTCCAATTAAAATTTTATCCTCTTTCTGCATTGTGTAATGGGGCGGGGGGAGGGTGGGGGGGAGACTAGCTCTGCAGAGTCTCCAGCCAGCCCTCCTGCTCACGCTCAATGACAGCACCTGCTTGCTCAGCAGCAGCAGTGCCCTTCTGGACACGGGTGTACAGACAGAGATGCAGATATATGATCAGTTCGTGTCTCTATCTTGTCATTCTTTCTGCATGATGTCAGTAACATTTGGCTTTTTGAGAAAATCCTCAACAGCCATTCTTCATGTCAGTGTCAATTCATTTCAGTCTCAATTATGGTAGCAAACTTTAATTCACTTTGAGAAATGACACATTTGAGAAATGGCACATTTTCTCAGTTCAGAAATGCTGTTGTAAAGGCTGCTCCCCTCACTTATTGTGATTGTGATTTCTCTATCAACCCACTCCTTTTTTATCTCAAACAAAGCTCCCTTCTCTCCAGTTTTAAGGATCCATATCACAGAATCACAGAATCACAGAATTGAAAGGGTTGGAAGGGACCTCTAGAGATCATCGAGACCAACCCCCCTGCCAAAGCAGGTTCCCTACACCAGGTCGCACAGGTAGGCGTCCAGGCGAGACTTGAATATCTCCAGAGAAGGAGACTCCACAACCTCCCTGGGCAGCCTGTTCCAGTGCTCCGTCACCCTCACCGTGAAGAAGTTCTTACGCACATTCGTGCGAAACTTCCTGTGCTGCAGCTTATGTCCGTTTCCCCTCGTCCTGTCTCCACGTACCACTGAAAACAGACTGGCCGCACCGCTATGGCCGCCACACCTCAGATATTTATAAACCTGGATCAGTCCCCTCTCAGTTGTCTTTTCTCAAGGCTAAACAGACCCAGCTCACTTAGCCTTTCTTCATAGGGGAGATGCTCCAGGCCCTTCACCATCTTTGTGGCCCTCTGCTGGACTCTTTCCAAGAGATCCCTGTCTTTTTTGTACTGGGGAGCCCAGAACTGGACACAGTACTCCAGATGAGGCCTTACCAGGGCAGAGTAGAGGGGGAGGATCACCTCCCTTGACCTGCTGGACACGCTCTTCTTAATGCACCCCAGAATGCCATTGGCCTTTTTGGCCACGAGGGCACACTGCTGGCTCATGGCCAACCTGTCGTCCACCAGGACGCCCAGGTCCCTCTCTGCAGAGCTCCTCTCCAGCAGCTCATCCCCCCCAGCCTGTATTGGTGCATGCAATTATTCCTCCCTAGGTGTAAGACCCTACACTTGCTTTTGTTGAACCTCATCTGGTTTCTTACTGCCCAGCTCTCCAGCCTGTCCAGGTCTCGCTGAATGGCAGCACAGCCTTCAGGCGTGTCAGCCAATCCTCCCAACTTCGTATCATCAGCAAACTTGCTGAGGGTGGCCACTATCCCCTCATCAAGGTCATTGATGAAGATGTTGAACAAGACCGGACCCAGCACAGACCCCTGGGGGACACCACTGGTTACAAGTCTCCAGCCAGACTCTGCACCACCAACGACGACCCTCTGCGCTCTGCCAGTCAGCCAGTTCTCAACCCACCTCACTGTCCACTCGTCTATCCCACACTTCCTCAGCTTTGTTATAAGGATGTCGTGGGAGACAGTATCAAATGCCTTTCTAAAATCAAGGTAGATTACATCTACCACTCTTCCCCCATCCACCCAGCATGTGACAGCATCATAGAAGGCCACCAAGTTGGTCGAGCACGACCTCCCCTTGGTGAACCCATGCTGACTACTCCTTTGTCATTTGCAGTCATGATCCCCTGGCTTTGGCAGAGGTGTGTAAGGCTTGAGCAAATGCCTCACTGCACAGGGGGCTTTGGGCTTTCATGGTGCATCTACTGCACTTGGTGTAAATCCCATGGAGGCTACCAGGAATAAAAGCAGTGACACCACCACACACAGGTGGTGATGTGGAAACCCAAGGCAAAACACAAGATTGAGAAGGTACAAAGAAAGAATCTACAGAAAGGATTATCAATGCTTATAAATATCTAAAGGGTGGGAGTCAAGTGGATGGGGCCAGGCTCTTCCCAGTAGTGCCCAGTGACAGGACAAGGGGCAGTGGGCACAAACTGGAACACAGGAATTTCCAACTGAACACGAGAAAAAACTTTCTTGCTGTGAGGGTGACAGAGCCCTGGAACGGGCTGCACACAGATGCTGTGGGTCTCCTTCTCTGGGGATACTCAAAACACGCCTGGCCACTTCCCTGTGTAATCTACTCTTGGGAACTTGCAGTAGCAGCAGGTTGGACTACACGATCTTCAGAGGTCCCTTCCAACTCTCACAATTCTGCGATTACAAATAGCTCAATTTGTTTCTAGGTGTGCTGTTTGTTCTTAGCACACCCTGTAAATGTCATTTCATGTATTCTGGTAGTACGGCCATTTGTCTGAGGGAAAGAGGTGAAGGACGGACCCTTTCAGCACAGCAGCATCACTCCAGGCGTCCTACAGAACCGCCCCACAGAACCACGCAGATCCCTCCCTCACGCTGCCCAATGCTCCCCCCCGCCCCGCCGCAGGCAGCGCGCGCGCAAGGCGGGCTTTGAGCCGAACCGCTCGCCGTAGCGAGGAGGCCCTACCCGCGCATGCGCAGTGGTGGAGCCGTAGGGGGTGCGCGGCCGGAGGGCGGAAGGACGTTGGTGGGCTCGCGCCGAGGTGAGGCCCCGCTCGCGCCGCCCGCTCCTCGCGCCGCCGGGCCCTCTCCCGCCCGGAGCTCCTCCCGTTCTCTCTCTCTGAGGGCCGCCAGCCGCCACTCCGCCGCCGCAGCCCGTGACCTCTGCGCGTCCCTCGGGCTGGCGGGGACGGGCCCTGCGCCGGCGGGCGTCTTCTGTGAGAGAGGCAGCACGGCGAGGCCCGTCTGAACTCGGCCCCGGCGCTGCGGGCCCTCCGTCCCGTCACAGCGGTGTGCCTGAGCCTCGAAGGGTCGCGGGGCGGGGCCGGGTCGCCGTGGTTGCCCTAACGATGCGGTTTGCGGATGCCTTCCTCTCTATCTCCACGTATTTAGTAGGGCATGGAGTGGGAGGTCCGGCAGAAAATGGAGCAGGCAGGGCCAGCCGTGCTGCCGTGAGCGCCGGCTGGAAAGAGTATAAGGGCATACCCGGGTTCCTCACCGTCACGTTGTCCTTGAATGCTGCCCCTTAAGTATTGAATAGGGATTCTGTGCTTATCTTGTGCCGATGATTGTTACGCGGCACAGAAGGCTGTGACCTTTCTCAAGCAAAGTGACAGAAGGTTTATTGAAGTAGAACTTCTTGTCTCACTGTTCTCTTCCTTTTTTTTTTTTTTTGTTTGTTTGTTTGCTCTTTTAGGAAATACAGTCAGCATGTCCTCCGCGCTGTTGCCTAAGCCGCAGATGCGCCGCCTTTTGGCCAGGCGGATGAAGTTTCACCTCTTTGGGGCATTTTTTGTGTCTCTCGGATGTGCGGCATTGTACAAGGTGAGATCAGTTTGTACAAGGTGAGATCACAAGTCGGGCACTGGAATGGGCTGCCCAGGGAGGTGGAGTCACCGACCCTGGAAGTGTTCAAGAAACGTTTGGATGTTGTGTTGAGAGACATGGGTTAGTGAGAACTATTGGTGGTGGGTGGATGATTGGACTGAATGATCCTGTGGGTCTTTTCCAACCTTAGTGGTTCTCTGATTCTGTGATCACGATTCGTTCAGTTATAAACTGGCCTCACCGGAGCGTAAAATTTATGATGCTGCCTCATTGAGCTTTTTCACCAGAAAGCTTTAGTAATGTATTTCTGTAAACGTGTCCCAGAACACAAATAAGTCTTTGTAATCTTCATGTGAAGAAGTGATCTGAATAACCTGATGCCTTACGCTGTGTTCGAAATCATACAGTTGGTGACAGTTTAACCTGAAGCCTCCTTGTCCTAGAGTGCTTGTGACGATTTCACAGAAGCGATGCTCCTCACGTTAACTTTAGATAGCTTGTGACTTTGTCACGGTATCAGAGACATTTGAGAGTTCTTACTTTATCTTTAGACTGACTTTGAAAACGGTACTCATAAGCAAACCACAAAGGCTGCCAGTTATGCTGAGGTGTGGGACAACTACTGTGGCCTTTTTTCTTTTGAAGCAGCATGTAGGAATGGAACTTTGTGTTTCCAGAATAATCCTGCTTGGTACTTTGCCTTCTGATAAAGATAAAAAGTACTTCTGGGATCTTGCTTGTTACATTTGTATCATAGGGAATTAGGAAACATAAATTCCATAAATTTTGTGGAAGAACTGGATCTTGCTTCACCTCCTGAATGTATGCATGCACTATTAGCAGCATTTATATACTCCAGACGAGGCTCCAGGTAGACCTTACTGTGGCCTTCCAATACTTGAAGAGAGCACATAAACAGGACGGGGTACGGTTGTTACGAGGGTGGATAGTGATAGGACAAGGGGGAATGGTTTTAAACTGAGATGAGGAGGTTTAGGTTAGATATTAGGAGGAAGTTTTTCATGCAGAGGGTGGTGATGCACTGGAACAGGTTGCCCAAGGAGGTTGTGGATGCCCCATCCCTAGAGGCATTCAAGGCCAGGCTGGATGTGGCTCTGGGCAGCCTGGTCTGGTGGTTGGCGACCCTGCACATAGCAGGGGGTTGAACCTAGGTGATCATTGTGGTCCTTTTCAACCCAGGCTGTTCTATGAGTCTGTGATCCAAAATTAATGTCAGGTTATTACAAAATCAGCACTGTCAGACTCTGGGGAGACCAACAAACGCCTGTTAGAAACAATAAGCTCGCATAGTTCATGCTCAGCATCCACTTAACACATCTGATGAGAGGTAGGCAGGCTTGTTTGTGATGAAATTTGCAATGTCCTTCAACTGTCTGTGGTTCTATACTCATGTGGCAGCCTTACTTTAGGCTTTAACACTTTAGGAAGGCAGTGGACCATGTTTAGAACAAGTAACTGATGTCAGTAGTAATTTACTGTTACTTGTTCACTGCTGTTGGACAAACCCACTTTGACTTTTCCTTCAGACTTTTTTTTGGCTTTTTGAGCGTATCCTTGTGCCTCAATTGAGTGGGTACCCAAGGAGCATTTTACTGGACTTCCATAGTTTATCCTGCAGTGTAGCTGAACGGTAGTCAATTATTTTGGGATGCCATTTGACATGGAGTTACAGTTGTGCAGCTGTCCGTTGTATGTCTGAGGCATACTCAGAACTTGCTATAACAGTTTGTGTTATCAGAGGCTGGCTACCAGTATAGACAGTGTTTCTGGATCTTAAAAATGTCATGTGCTATCTCTTTAAGGTTTCACTGTGACATTATTTTCCAGACCAACAGTCAGGAAGCCTGAACTGTGGATTTGAATGGGAACAAGGCAACCTTTTACTACCTTCTATCACTGAACTTGAGGCTGTTCAGACTGATACCCACTGCTAAAATCATAGCAGTGGTAGCAAGAAAGCAAAGCCAACCAAGCAAACCCACTGCCACCTGTAAAGCTTTGCAAGCTTTAATTTTCTGTGTGTTACTTTCCAGTTTGGAGTTGCTGAACCCAGAAAAAGAGCTTATGCAGAGTTCTATAAAAACTATGATCCCATGAAGGATTTTGAAGCCATGAGAGCAGCTGGTGTGTTTGAGTCTGCACCGCCCAAATGACCATAATCTGCATTTCCAGGTAATAAGCTACTCTGTATCAGAAGAGAAGTTTGGATTGTTTTAGTGAAACATTGTGCTCCCATTTGCATTTCTTCCTTTTCTGTTAGAAAAGTGCTTTCAAGGAAAACAAGATACAGTTGTGCTCTTCATGAGAGCTGTGGGTAATGAAATCATGAAGAAGCATAGGAACTGAGAAGAGGGAGTAGGGGCAGAATGGGAATCTCCTGAATATCTTTTGGGTGATAAAATGTGTGAGCTACAGCAGACCTGCAGAGTGGTGTCAGGCCTTTCCCTCCTCATGCAACAGTGTTCCAAACAGTTCTGTCCTTGCATGGAGAGGAAGCAAAGCTTTCGCGTAAGACTTTCCTGCTATCACTATTATATTGATGTGGTCACATCTTGAATTGCTTAACTCTGGGCTATCAAAACGCACTACTTGTGGTGCTTGTGGTACAGTGAAGGAGAAAATGGAAAGGCTGTTTCTCCCTCGCTGTGTGGATCTCTATGTGAGAAGTAGAGACAGGTTCCACACATCCTTTTGTCTTTTGGGGCTAGTTAGAGGGGAAAGATAACTACTCATGAGGGGAAGCATGCATACATGCATGTATTGAATACCTATATTTAAATGCATGTGAATATGTGCATTTTTAAAAAACCACTCTAGCATGCAGTGTCCTGTGTAATGAGATTCAGATTTTTGCCTTGCTGCATTCAGCAATAGAACTTTGTTCAGGGTTCTCTTTTCACAGTGCTTACTGCGCTGCCTTTTGTACGAGCACTGCCAAACTCCGTTCTTCTTCCTTCTTATTGTAACACTGGGAAAAAGTCTTGATTTCAACCTTGTTACAGTTATTAATAAGCACACAGCCAACTGCACAGGCTCGTGATGTGACAACAAAAAATTCCTCCCCCCTTTTTCATTGGGATTTCTGACCCTGAGTTCTCTGCTTCTCTTAAAATGACTCCAGACTAATCTGGGATGATAGCTTTTTCATTCTTTTGGAATGTTTTCATATTGTGATCATTACGTGATAATCTGTGGCTCTAATTATCCTGTCCAGCTGGATTTTCTCAGCCTGTTTGCTTAAAGCAGCAAGATTGAATAAAACATTTGTACTTAATACTGTTAGCAAGAAGTTTTGTTGTGTGACAATCTAGACCTATCTGTGTAACAGAAGCAGAGCTCCAACTATCTAAGTCATTCTACAGATCTTTTTTTTTTTTCCTTTCCCCATGAGGAAAGAGTGCCTGTGCTCTAGTGGTAATGACTCCAGAAAAGGTAAATAACAAAATGACAAATTTACTTGGTTTTAATTCTGCCTCTCGGTTGGTCCTTGCTAACAAATAAGGACTTTCTAACTTTCCTAGACACTGGATTGCATTCTTTAGTCAGGTGGCCTTCATCAGAGTGTTCGGAAAGGCCATCTGGTGGTAAAACCATTTGAAACAAACACTGTCAACAGTGATCCATGTTAAATATTTAATTGGAATCATGAACAGGATTTTTCTGTGTGAGTAGAGCTCCCCTCTACTTATGTTCCCATTTGGGGCTTAGAAAAATCAAGTTACACATTGTGTGCACCTGTTAAAATTAAATGTTTCCTAAACATTTCTCCCATTCCTTAATTGCACCGTCTCAAAAGAAAATGTGAAGGATAAATCTTTATATGTCATTTTGTTTGTTTTAATTGCTGGTGCTTTTTATTCCTTCTCCCGCTTACGTAAGAATTTGTATTTTTCTACAGAATAGTAGGAGGAAGGAGCGAACAAAGCCACTGTTTCAAATAGTCTAAAAAGTCTGTGAGAAGGACAAGTACACAAAACAGATGGAAGACATTTTCATTTCCCTCAGAAATTTAAATGTTATTTATGGAAGTTGGAGGTTGAATTTGATGGGTTTTTTGTACTGTTACCTAAAGGGTACAGTGGTCATGCATATTCTATAGCTGCTCTCATTTTATTGGTATATATTCTGTATGGGGCATAAATACAATGCTTTAACTTCATTTAGTACTCACACTGGAATCGGTGCTTACCCCTGAAACTGAGGAGATGGTACATGGGGAGGGGAATTTGTTAGTAAAGGTGCTTGTTTGGAATGCTGCACCGACTTTGTTCCTGCTGGGATGCGAAGGACTTAGTGTTTGTGCATGGATTTACAGTTTCAGCTACTGGCACAGACTGTGTGAAGGTACTGATAAAGGAAACTAAGTATGGGTCTGGGGAGTGTCCTACCTCTAGAGTGTGCTCCGCAATGTAATAAAGGGGCAAGCTAAGAATTTGGTGCTAACCACTTGCATGACTCTTGTCCTGGAACACAGCTGGTGTTGGATTGTGTTCAATATAATGTGGAGAAGCAATTTGAATTTGGTTTTCTTCCTTCCTTGGTAGGTTGCCTACACCACTTGTTTCCTCTCTGGCTTCTCTCTGAAAGTTGCATTCCTTTCTCTTTCAGGCCCTTAGCAAGATTGATTCAGTTATCAGTGCTGCATGTATAGTGAATCTGACGTGCTGTGCAGGATTGTTCCAGCTCTTGATTTGTTCCATGTTTCACTTCTGTTTGCCACATGGAGGGTGTGTGAATCTTAAACTGTCAGGAAATAACGAGGGAATTCCTCTAGACTAAACTACCACATAAACATTTCTCTCTATTGCTGTGCTTTCCTACCTACTAATGTCTTTACTGGGAGTATGAAGTTTGTCCAGCGTAACTTAATTTCTTTTTATCTTGCAGATCCACAGATCCCCTTCAGCCTAAGGAGACCTAATGACTGAACCTTACGTGTTCTCTGAATTATAAAGTGTAATGTACTAAAGCATATGATGTGCTCTAATGTATCTCAATAAATAAAATACATACGTCAGCGAAGCTTAATTGTCTTCATTAATGGTCAGAATGCTTACATACCGGAAGGAGTGGTGGAAAGTCTTCATAAATTGTGCTAGAGACCTAAGGCTCATTTTCTGTCTGCTGGGAGTTGTTTGCATCTTCATTTTGTCCAGATCCCAAATTTTATCAAGTATGTTCTTAAACAATGGTGGCTAGGTTGTCTTTGCTGCTGATGGGAATATGCAGGGTGATAGTTGTTAAGAGAAGGGAGAGGCTGGATTTCTGGAAGGGTCTCTGCCTTCATAAGTGAACTAACATTGAGATGAAAAAAATTGTTGGGAATTCTGGAAATGCATCAGTCAGCTTTCATAGCTTTGCTGTCATTGCTTTGTCTTCCTTACAGCAGCAAAGTGTTACATCAAGACTTAGAAAGTATGCAAATGACCACTCTTGTACATGGTATGTAACTCAATTGGGAAATTAAACTGCAAGTGTATTCACATGTATTTGATGTACAAAGGGCTACAGTCCAAGACCTCATGCACTATCTTCTGCTTTGTTATTGGTCACAGGGAACGTGCTTTGTGCATTGCCTGGAGCTGAGGTTGAAAGAAATATATATATATCTGTGTGGCTGAAGCTCTTGATTGCTGAATGTGGGTACTATGAGGAGTCAGAGCTGATCACGTGAAAGAAGGGAAGGTTTTGTACGAAGAAGCATGACAAATTAAGCCATCTGTGTTGTGTTTGAAGGTCTTCAGTTCAAATCCTGTTTGGAGTAACTCTTATTCTAAATGGATCATTAACTACTTAACTTAATAGGTAACTGTGAGCAGCATTTGGACTAATGAAAGCATGTAAATAATGTATTTGATCCAGAACACTAATATGGAGCAACATGGGATTTTCTTTAAACTTTCAGTATGTGCAGTGTTTCTTTTGACCAAAGAAAGAATTTGACATTAGTGGTGGAAGAGGAAACCATCTAGTAATCAAAATACCCCCACTCCTATAAATGTAAACCGAAGTTTAACAATTGCAAATGATACCAATTTATCTTCCAAATGTACAGTATAAACATGGTATACCATTATATACTGACTAACATTTTCTCAGCCGTAGTCTGCAGGTTTAAATAGCCAGGGGTCTTCAGTCATAATGACAGCTCCAGAGGCAAGGCAACTTGCTACTGCCAGGTGTGTGAGTGGAAAGCACCCAACTTCCCTCCCAGCTCTAGCCCTTGCAGTCTTCCCAGTTGTTAGGAATGAATTTACTTTGAAATTCTAAGTAAGTTGTTTATTCTAAACTGTTAACTGCCAACTAGAGTTGTGTGTTCATTCTGCTACTGGCATTGATTGATTCAAAGGAGAATTCTGTGATAGAAGAGCTTTTAATCTGTACAGCAGAACTCCTGAGAGCTTTTCCTGTCTAAATGTGTTCAACAAGAAGGAAAGGTGAGCTCTGCTTTGTTTGCAGGAGTCATCAGTACATAAGTTAAGTGTGTGTTGCTTTCTTTGTAATGCTATTATTATGTTTTCACAAAACAATGCAAAATGAGTACTTCTTTTCAGCCTGCAATGCCAGCCAAGCTATTCCTTTCCTCTTGACTGGGACTGGGCAAAGCTGGGGCCCGCTATTATGAGGTAGGCAGAAGGGCTAATCTGCTCTGCAGTCAGCACCAAGCAGTTTTTCTTGTTCTTCTCTAAAGTTAAGTTGCATCTTAACAAACAGTTGGGACCTAGTATGGTACAACGAAGGCCTGTGTGAGCAAGACCCTACTCAGCTGTCTGTGATGGTCTGACACACTGTTCACAGGAGATGCACAGCTTGTCTGCCCTAAGGCCACCTCCACCTCCAACTGTCTGTAAAGGGTGGTTGGTTTTTTAAATTTTTTTTTTTTTTTGCTATATTTTTATGTGAAACAAAAAAAGGGATTGTTTGATCTAAACTACTTTGGGAAAGGTCTTACCATCTATAAGTGACTATGCCTCCGAGTTTTTGGCTGGCTTGCTTTTTTCTTGAGTGTTTGAGGAATGATTGATTGTTCTGGAAGCAAACTAAAAAAGATAGATTTGAAGTTGTGAGCTCTCCAGGTCTAAAGAGCATTATGAAAGTAGGTATGCTTTAAGGGTACACATTGGAGTGCTTTAGCAGCTAAGTACAGGCAGCTGCTCTTTGGACAACTTTGTTTTCATAGTTCACACAGCTCATATGTAGGAGAGGCTGATTTATATGCCATCTCCGCACATGTTTCCATACGTGCGGTCAGAAGGGGGAGAAGGAACCTGCCTAATGCAGTAAAGATGCTCGCTCACTTCACTGAAGAAGAGCATAATTTAAGCAAGTGTTTATTCCCAAACAGTATAATCTGGAAAAACACAAATAGAGCGTAAACAATGGCTGCAATCTACAAAGTTTTAGGAATTGAGCTGCTGCCATCCCTCATCCTTCACAGGTGTGGTTGTGTCCTTCTGGCTGGGTTCTGTGCCACATGTAGGATGAACAGATTGCTCTAATTCAAATGGTGACTGCAATGCTGTTTTGATTCAGCTAGTCACAAAACTGTAAAACATTTCAGCACATGTTTTGGCAAGGTAATGAGCAGCTCTTTACTTCCAAAGCATTGTCAGGATCTATTGTGTTTTTTGGCATATGACAAAGGCCAGTGACCAACAGGAATCTAATGGGGTCTACATGAAGCTTGTGTATCTTTATCATTATTGTTCTATGCAGTGACTATTCCTTCACTTGTAACGGAATGGCCAAGTAACTCACAGAAACAACTATTATAGGAATAGCTTTATTTATCTTTAAACAATCTCTATATTACAATTTATGCATCAATATGCAAAATTAGAAGTATTAAACTATCTCCACAAAATAGTCAGGAATGAAGTGTGTGTATATACATTTATTTTTTAAATAATGATATTAAAACAAAGTCTAAATTATTAAAGCACTGTATGAAATGTTGATAAGGAACGGACTTACTTCACATTCAGAAAGGACAACTCAGGCTTCTTCCTTTCAGTACACGAGAGACACGGCTTTTAGAAATCACATTTAACAAGACCTCATGAGAAGAACACTGCCAAAACTCCATTCGTAGGTACTGTGCATTTGGTCATATCCGGTATGCATAGAAAGTATTAAATAACAAACGTATCTCTATTTGCTCTAACTGTTGATCAGATTGTATTCCAGTTCTTGCCTCTAATTCTGGTCACGTTCAGGAATCCTGAGACAAAATGAATGTCTGTGAGTATGTAGAGAAGAGAAGTTACAAGCACACTTGAAAGCCAAGTAAGCTCTTTTTTTAAAAAAAGTAAAGCTGCTCTAGACAGATTTGGTTTATAAAGTAACTGTGCCCTGAATGATTCCTTCTCTACTACAAACTGTAAAACTTCAACGCTTACTTAGAAAGCTCATTTGTTTTGATGTGTTTAAAAGTGTACTGCAATGGCATCGTTAACTATTAATTACTGTAATTGGAAACTGTGGGTCCTTACTTTCGGACCAAAATGAAAAAAAAATCTCATTTTCCTTAGCACAGATAATATCTGAAAGGTTGTTATTTTTAAGTATCCCTATTTTTATCACTTTAAAGGTGATAAGCATAAAATAGGGCTTAAGTAAACAGGTACTATGTGTAGTGGTGTCAGATCAGCAGTAAGGAAGACCCACCAAGGCTGTATTTAGCACCTGCACATCTATGTTATGAGCTCATAGATTCTTAGTTGATTTCAAGGAGGCTAAGCTCTGGTTCATAAATTTTTGAACTGCATGTTACTGGCTTCCAGCTAATGACCAGACAACGCACAGTGTGATATATACATTGAAAGTTCTGAAAATCTGATGGTGGATGAAATAAAGTTTCTGTATACAGACGGTTTTAAAAATAAATTCATGCTGTAGTTCATGTTTTGTTCTCCAAACCACACAAAGGCACTAGTTTACATTAAGGACTAATGTCCTGCAAAACTTCAGTCAAATAAAGGAAGCTATTCTAAGGTTAAAGTGGTGCTAAAACCCAGCTGTCACTAAGTAACTTAAAACAGCCACGCTGGGTTTTTCAGATTTAGTGGGGAAAAATGTTTTGCCTTAGGATGTGCGTGCTGGGGGCAGTGCATGTGTGGGGGGAAAGGCTCAGCCTTGAGCAGGTTTTTACAGCTGAGTTATAAACCTGGTTTACAACAGAAACTGGCAGACCCTAAAATATGATATAGTATGTATTGATACATATGTTTTGTGTGGCAAAAATGTCTCTATGCATGCAGTTTTTCCTTAGTCCCTGATTTTTGGTTATTGAAAGAAAAAGGATTTTGATCGAACCATATATGGTCTAGGGCTTTTTCCCTTTCACTTTATTTATTTGCTAGAACACCTTCCCCTTCCAGCACCAGCATCTTGGCTACAGAGCAGGAATGCTGTCATGATTAGAAAAGCTTAACTTGGTTATTATCTCCTACTTCCTCAAAAATTATATGCATCTTTCCTTGATAGATTACTGCATAGGAAGTGTTATGTCAAAATGGTAAGATATTACTAGTATTTATTAATAAAATCCTTTCCTCAAGGCTTTATTTTTTACCATTATGAATTTGCTAATGAATACTTGGGCAAAACTGGGATCAACCACATAGTTATACGTTTTCGTTACAGCTGGAAGGTGTTCGGCGGCCACAGCTTGTGGTGCTGGCACTGTGGCGGTGCTGGGGGTGAGGTGGTAAGATGTCTTTGTGACGTACTCCACGAGGCGGCTGTACTGCTGTTCTGATAGTCTCTCTCTAACTCCGTCTGCCTGAAATAAGATAACATAAAAGGATTACTGAGTAATTGACAGTAACTGAACTTGGTAGTGAAGACAGTAACTTCCACATCTAGTTAACTCTAGTTAAAAATCTTTTTCCCTAGGATTTCTCTTGCAGTAGTTTCATGGATGTTTTTTTCAGTAGATTCCTCCTGTCACTGGATGACTGGTGGTTTGCTATTTTGAATAGTTCTGCCTGAGAAACTCTAGCTCCCCCGTAGAAAAGTCTAAGCAGAATCTTTGGAGATTTTCAGGGATGGACCCAACACACCTAGCTCAAGAGAAGATCCTTGCAGACAGGAAAAAACACCTGAAGCCCTATTAAGAAAACTGCCAGTAGCTCCCAGGAGTGTTTATCAGATAGACAGCAGTTCTGATTAGCAAAACTTTCACACTTTCTCACGAAGTACAATGTCTGACAACCCACAGTCACTTCTGAGAAACTAAGTTTAAGTCTTTCACTCACTCGATTGAGAGTAAGAACTAGAAGCTGCCTCTCAGGTATGACCGGATACATCCATCAGCCTCTGTAACCAAAGAAGCGCCCACAGAATTACAGAATTTTTTAAAAAAGATTTTCACTAAAGATGGTTTGGGCATGTTATTTATGGAGAAAAACTCATGCAAAGTGTCTTCTCCTAGGTGATCTGGAGAGACTACGCAGAAGAAATCCCTTTTTGTAGGCTGAAATATGTTGACGTTCAAGGTTCTAGTAAGAAGGTCACAATGATGCACCTCTAGCTACAGCCAAGGCTGCCAACAGAAAAGTGGCATCTACCATGTGGTTTCAGTCAGATAAGGTATTAGATGAAAAGTCATGGGCAAATCTGGCCCTGGAAGAATCTGCTCTATCCTTTTTTTTTTCTCTGAAGAGAAAGAAATTGAAGATGATTGTGACTAGACTGAGAAGGGAGAACATGCAAGCAGGCATCAGCTAGCTGAATTAGTTGAAAAAAAAAAAAAAAGTATTTCAGAAATATCACCATTTCCAAAAAGTGAAAATAACAGAAAAGCAGACACTATCCTAGGGACAGGTTTTGATGCTTCCTTAAGTTGATGCTTCCAGCAAGTTGGAGAACTGCTGATCATTTTAATTTCTGCAGAGTTTAAAATGTCTTTCTTTGTTGGATGTCACGCTGAGAATTCAAAGACTACTGCCTTCAGCCTGTCTTTCAGGAAGTTTTACACATGCTTCAATGGTATTTTCAAGCAGTGCCATTGGATTCTGTTTAACAGCCAGGATCAATATCTTGTCACATCTTTGGACTGCAGGGTTCATTTAAAACAAACCATTGCTTGTTTGAAGAAATAATTAATATGATTCATAGATAGTGACAGCTGTCACATTCAAATCAAAACAGTCCCTTGCCTTTTTTTAAAAAACAAAAACAAAAACGAAAAACAAAACTATGCCTTTGGAGAAGAATTTACTGCTCATCAAGCAGAAACACTCCTGTTTTCAATCATCACCACAAAAATGCTGAAGAAAGCAGGCTCTTGAACAAACTTAGAAGCTCAAAGTTAGAGCCTGTGCTTAGAAACAATGGAAATGAAGAAATGGGCAGAGGAAAGTGTGGTTTCCTCTACAATCTCCTTAAAGGGAAGGGGAAAAAAAGTCATAAGGCAGACTGCTGCTGCAGCAGATAGATGCATGGCAAACAACGGAGAATGTCTGAATGATGGCTTCAGTCTGTTGTTACAGAAAAAGCACTTCAGCAGTCCATCTATTTTACCAGTTGAAAGGAGAGACATATGCAGAAGTAGCACCTATGTAAACTAGACTATAGTTCTGACTCCAAACTGACCAAAAGACAAAAGTTATCAAAGCAGGTGGAAATAGTCTTGGCATTCAACTCACCTAATTGGGTAAACCGATTATTCATAGGACCCTCAATGAATGTCTGTTGGTGACATTTTTTCTGCATGAAGGAATTCAATTCTACACCTTTGTTCCATAGGCACTTCCATGTCAGGCGCCATTTTGTCAGACCACCCCTCTGCTGCCATACCACCAATATCTGCCCCTGATGTCAGGGCTGAATATAATAAAATAGGAGGCATTACTTTTGGAGCAAACCTCACAAAAGAGGGTCAATTTTCAGTGAGACGTAAGGAAGGAATTCTTCACAATGAGGGTGATGAGGTGCTGGCACAAGCTGCTCAGAGAAGCTGTAGGTGCCCCATCCCTGGAAGTGTTCTAGGCTGGGTTGGATGGGGTCCTGGGCGGCCTGGTCTGGTGAGATGTATTTCTGTGCCCACGGGTGGGAACTAGCTCCCTTCCAACCCAAACTGGTCTGTGATTCTTTGATTCATTCAGACCTAGGCCACATCCCACAAATAGAGCATAATTATTCAGGAGGAAATGTTAACTGAACTTGGACAATCTTCCAAAGTATCTGGGATCCTACCTGCTTCCAGATGATCTCATCTGTAACTGTCTGCTTCCCCAGCCAATTACAGTTTAGCTTATATTGTCAAGACAACAAGAAAACTTGGAATTGCTGCTATTCAGCTATTTTTTTTCCCCCTAAATGGCCCTAGCACTGTCACTAAGTTCCTTAACCAACTATTTTGAGAATCTGTAATGTTAATAGCCAAACCATTTCATCAATCAAAACTTGAACAACGGTTGCTTAGTGCACCTGCTAGATGAATCTTAAACACCACACGACCTTTAAGGTTAGATGGTCACATTTTCTGAGTTAAGAACTTTAATTTTTTTCCTAAAATTCCTCCAACTATGATTTATAAAGAATTCAGCAGTTCTAACTAAGTCCACAGTGCTACAGCATATTTGTTGTAGTGGTCCAGATGTGTGTGTAGCAATTATGGTCTGCTTTGTGAAAAGGTTATTTTAGGGTTTTTTTCTTCTTACAACTTCTTTAACAATCCATGGAGTGTTTTTCAGCTCCAAGTATGATACAGGTAGCATGTGTGAAAACCCTGCTGCAGAACATCAGAAAGAAATCCTGGAATATCTGAAATTCCAGCACCCTTCGATTTTTGCTGCCTGCAAATGAACTATATCAAGAGCAGTTGGAATAGGAGGCTCTTAAAGAGTTTGATGCCTGTCTGGAAGCACGCAGTGTCTCAATTACTCTGGAAGACAATGCAAGCACAATTAATGCTTCCCTTTCAATAACAACGTTGTCAGTGCCAAAGTTTTCAAGATTCCATCCAGGTTATTCCTAGCCAGATGGATTAAGTTATATCTGTAGAGGCAAACAAGCCATCAGGCACACCGACTGCTGAAAGAGGCAAAATATGCTCTATAACATCTCTGGTGATTACAGCTGTAGAATAACTCATGTTTTGTTTCCTAATAGTTCCAAGAAGCTGAAGAGAGGCAAAGGGAGAAACTGTTTTGGGCAGAGCTGAAACAAAACTTCTGGCAATTATTTTGGGTGGACAGTAAGATACACACACACACCATAATATTTTGGAAGACCTAACTGGGCAGTTTTCAGCAAAAAATGTTGGTCTTCACCAAGTCATCACATACAGAAGTGCCTGCACTTCAGCTGCAGCAAGAGAGCCTACCACTAATAGCTGGGAGTCACGTCTATTCAGGTGTAGCTCTGCAGCTCTGAAGCTACTTACCTGCAAGCCGTAGCTTGCGGCTCCTAACTTTGCTTTTCCTTATCATATTCACAGAACCTGTTTACACACTCTTATTGAGCAGCTGAAGGGGAACCTTGGCTCCCATAAGCACCAGTGCTCTACAGAATTGACTTTGCTCCACCTCTGGGGCACATGCACTCTTCACTGCTTTTATCGTGCCATACATTTTCACTGCATTTCACTGCACTCTCCATCTGTGTCAGCAGAAGACACTGTGTACACAGAGGCTGGGTGGCTCAAGGCTTACAGCTCCTGGCATTGCTATGCCACTGGAGTAGGAGGTCCCATATTTTTATCCACAGATAAAGAAAGAAACATGTATTTGGTCCAGTACCTCTCCAAGGCAGGTCACTTAATGATGTGTAGTAGCATGTGTACGTAGGAATGTTGGATTCTGTGCACGTCATGTAGAGTGGAGCATTTACATGAGCCATTTGGCCTAGCAGTCCTGCATAGTGCCAGCTGCAGCAGCTATGGGGACTAGAATTACTCCCCATCCTTTGCCTTTCCTCCTCCTAGGCAGGCATCCCCATCTTTTAGCAATCTTTGGGCAATACCCCCAACAGAGCAGCAGCCTATCCCTCACCCCATGAATAACCAAATATAAAGACAAGAGTTACCACGGCTACTACAACCCAATTAGAAAAATACAGCCTGTTGCTAAAGTTGGGTTAGGTTAAATTGAGTGCATCAGTAATCTGAGGGAGAACAAATCAACTTTCCTCCAGGACAGTAGTTCTGGACGGAGCAGGATGGGCTGGATTCAGTAGAATGAGTGCCTCCAGCAACCACACAGTGTTCAGGGACAGAAAAGCTGAGCTTTGGCCACTTGCATTAAATTTAAATAATGCCTCATGGAACACTGCAATGCAAAAGGTCAAGTTCAGTCAACAGCACTCTGTGAGACTGACGTTACTGGAAAGACAATAAATATAAATAGAGAATTCAGCATTTCAAAAGCCTTTCATAAAAATTCCAAGTATTGTCATGACACAGATGAAGTCCTTGTTCTGCTGGAATCACTGGCAAAATTCTTTGGTGACCAGCAAAGTTTGGATTTCACTGAGCACACTGAAGCCTCTCTTACTTTTGGCACACCTCATACTTTCTGTTATTTTACATATGTTCTTTTTGCATATTTGAAACAGAAACTCCTGGTATGGCAGTGTATTAACTACCTGACATACTTTTATAAAAAACAGGAATTAGGACATATATGTTTGCTTTTGAAATCATAGAATCATGTGATTCCACTTGAGAATTTAATACAATAAACATTGTTTCCCGAAAGTGTAAAAATATACCATTCTTCTACCATTAAAATATGATAATTCATCCAAAACCTCAGTATTCAAATGGCCTAGAGATCCTTCAATAGGAAGATGAAGAATTTATGCTCTTCCTGGCCAACACTCGGTGCCTCCAATCTCAGCAAGAGAACTGGTCTTTTTTAAAGATAGCATTTGCAAAAGAAGAAGTATCTAAAGAATTAAACACGGCTAGCAGCCAAGAAAAAGCACTTTCCTGAAAGTGGGGAGATAAGAAACACACTGAAAGGACGATGCATCAAGCATTACTGAACTGTTAAAACAGAATTCACAGAATGACGAAAGGAGCTGTTCTCACTGTGACTCTGTAGGCACAACTCTAACTGGCGAACAAGCACCTCACATGTAGCTAGGCATGAGAACTTCTTCAGAAACATGGTGGTGCTTGCCAAGAACCTATACTTCCTCTTATTTTTACCTCAGGAAATCACTGTCACAGATACTAAATCTCATGATCAGTAAGAGGACAGAAGAGAAGAGCCAAATCCATTTTATCCAACAGTCAATGATGAGGTGTGTGAAAACAACGGGTGCCCTGGTTTGGCACTTAAACCTCCGGTCTCTCAACCCAAAGCTGAGTGTGCCTGCTGCCAAAAGCACCACCACCACTGTGACTTTATCTTTGACTGAAAACATCACTCAGCCTGTACCTCCAAATCGCACGGCACTCTCTGTTGTTTCAGCTGCACCTTCAGCAGGTCTTTTTGCTGCTCATCCTCCAGACAATCAATTTCAGTCACGGGGAAGGCCTGCTGCTGCGTGTCTTCGCTGATACTGACCACAAAGAGTACCTCGGAGGTGAGCAGCAAGCAGCCGTCATGCTGCTGGCCTGACCCACTCACAATCATGACATCTAAGGCCATATGGACCTCTGGTTTCCCCAGAGATTGCAGCATTTTCCTGCGTTATCAAAGAAAAAAAAAGAAGTAGTCAGTGTTAGGCACTGGATCCTCAAGGACTTCTTTTGATCACTAATGCTCTTAAGCCTGTAGCTATCATCTACAAATAGAAAATAAGCCATGGAATACATTCCAAATCTCCATTACTGAACAATGTAAGACTCAAGATTTAGTGGATAAATGTGAAAATGCTATTTATCAAAACTCTCTAATCATTCAATGCAAAGTTGGCCTAATAACCATGCTAGGTCAGCCTATTTCCCATCCTAATAGAAAAATTACCCTGAGAAGCGGCTTACAAATTCAGCATAGAAAATAAAGCTATCTTCACTAACAGCTGTTTCTGGAGATGTGCAGTATTTTTCTTGGGCTCAATGCAATGATAAATAAGAGCTCACTGAATGCCATTAAATAAAGATCAGCTCTGTAGTTCCAAAGCTGGAAGCAGATCAGCAGCCCATCATTTACAGATTGGGTTTCTATGCACTACCTTCGTGTTTAGTGTTCCTAAACAAACTGCCATAACTCAGCCTTTCCTAGGGAAGCAGTCTGTTAACTTGACCACAGGCCAGAGCCTATTAATAAACAACGTGGATGTAAAAATGAGCAAGTGTCTAAATAATTTTACCAGACATATTTGACGTGGCTATTTGGAGCCTGCTCAACTTGTTGATCATTTGGATGAGAGCGCTGCTTGGGAAGCTGAGAAAGTCCAGCTCCGTGCAAAATACCTGTGGTAAGAGAATTTAAGGTTTTTAGTAGTTGTTTTCTACAAAACAGTTACATGTTGTAGTGATGTCATCTGTTAAAAGCAGTTCATAAAACAGTGCAGATCCAAAGTGATGTCACATCTCTGGAAGATAATTCATTAAATACTACTATGCAAGAGTTGTGCACTTAACCCCAGTGATGTTGCATTAGCAAGAATCAAAGAAAAAACAACAACCCAAAACACCGCACGTTCTAAAAATCTGCCATACATTTGCAATTAAGAGAAACATAATGCTCCTGAGAGCCATCATTCCAGAGAAGGATCGGACATATCTCTTACAGTTTATGTATAAAAAATAAAGACTGTTGTTAATTTTCTTTGTTAATATTAAAATACTTCCACGTACGTGCCACAATCAGTACAAATTTGAAGGAAAGCTTGCCTAGGTCCTGCATGTTCAGTCACTTAGTCTGTGAAGCATAGATCCATATACATTTATGAGATCTCCCAGGGCATCTGGTTTATTGTGAACACTTCTTAATCTCACACAGAATGGAGACTAGAAGAAGCAGTTTCAGAGGGTTCTAAATAGGCTATCCAAAGCTGAAGATGATACAGTATGTACGCTTTCAGAGGGCTTGTGGTCTTTTAAAAATGAGGTACGGTCACCAGAAAGAGAATTAGAGGGTTGCCAAACATTCACAAATAAACTAGTTCTAAAAAGTTTAATAAGAAAGACAGGAAGTAGGCTAAGCAGTAAGCAGTAGTGTCATAAGTTTTAGAGCAAAGTTACTCTTTGAGTAAACAAAGTTAGGTTTTTTTTGGGCTAATTAAGCATTCTATTGAAGGAAAAGGCATTTTTTGAATAAGAGTGTCAATAACTAAGCGATTCCTTTTTACACAATGGATAATAATTTAAACAAAACATCAGCACTGAGAAAACCCTTTAATTTTTAACACACATGTTGATGGTAATACTTAAAAGCAGCATCCCAGTCGTAACAGTTGGCTTACCGAGATTCTCAGCATTATGTGAGTGAAAATGTTATTTACAGATGGAGAAAGAGAGAACATGTGTTTATTTCTGTGTGGTCCCCCACCCCTTGGTCCCCCCCAAGAGGCACGGTCCCACTTCCAATCCAGTTGTGGGTAAGAGTTACTTGAACTCTTGTGTTTTCCTCTCACGCACTGTCAGCTATTATTGATACAGTTTTGATGTTTTTTCCTGGCTAAGTCCTTCTGTCACATGCTCATGGAAAACATGATGTGTTTGCTCATGGAAACATGATGTACCATATCTGCAATGAAAAGTGTCCTTCTACTGTTACAAGTTTCTTGATAAAAACTGCTCTGAATCTAAAAAGAATAATTCCACAGTCAACAAAAAGAATACAGTGTGAGATGACAACAGACACAAGTTTTGATTTTACTGATATGGGCTTTACAGTTATCGGATGTGCATTTCAGGGCAATGGATATTCTTAACGCTCCTACAAACCAGATAAAGTTAAGGCAATTATTTTAAAGAATGACAGTAATTAAATATTTAATTATTTCTTTCAATAGATTACTTCAAGGAATGAGTTCTAAATGTACTGGGAAGTGTGGAAACAATGTCCTGAACTTGAGCTCTAGGAGAATTACGTGCATTCTAAATAACACATCACAAATATAAATGTGGCTAGTGGCTGAAGGCTAAATCTTCAACATTTATCCCATGTAGTGAAGCAATATTAATGACACATTGTCCTTGTATCAACAGATCTCCCTGCCTTTCTTCCCCAATTGTCCCCCACTATCCACCTCTTTTTAAACATCCAGACCAGCAGCTTTCATTTCATGATACCGGAAGCAAAGAAATCAATGTGTTTTGGTGTTTTCTTCTTATCTTTGACAGTTCTTGGTGGTCCAGAAACATCTACCATTCAATGTGAAAGCATTCAACGTGACTGCTGCTAAGTCTTGCCTAACAGCCCACCTCCGGCAGTTAAAAGGTTACCCACGTGCCTAAAAACAGGGCTGTTTTCTCACAGCTCTCCAAAATAAAGGGGATATTCTCCCAAGAACATAACTCTCTCTGTATAGAGATAACCTAACTCTTGCCTTGCTGTATCAGAGCAATCGCAAAATAAAGCTGTAATTGGACATAGTGTTGCTCGATTACATTTAAGTAAATAACTCTTTTGTAAGCACATATGTTTCTGTAACTAATCCCAGTGTATTCCAACAATTACTTCATGCTTTCTGCATTCTGTGTTTCTGTGGCCTTACAAGACTGATCGGCAACACAAGAGAGAAGCACAACTTGATTTTTTAAGAGAATGAGTACAACATTTGTAACTATACAGATGTGGCACTTCTAACTCCTTCTCTACACTTCCAAGCTGAGTAATTAGACGTAGCCAGTTGTATCTGAAGAGCATTTTAAAGATCTGTTCATGAAAATTGAAACGGAGATGCTGGAAATAGAGAAACTCACCATATCCTGTTTGTGAGACAAGTTCAGCTGCACCTCCAATTGGCTTTGTAAAGACACCCATAATGCCTTTTCCCACACCAGAGATAACACCTTTGGCTTTATGCCCTGCTGATGCTTGGCTCTCAGACACTCTCTGAAAATTCTGCATCGGCTGATCTACAATGCCAGCAATTGCACCTGAAAAAACAAGAGTCCCCAGAAGTTAGTGAAGATTAATATCCCAGAAGAAGCAATTGTGTCACTGCAACTGAACACTGTTTGGATTTCAGATGGTACTCCACCCACCTTACACAGCTATTTAGCATGCAACCAATTAACTGACAAATACTTCAGCTTCAGTTTAAGTTAAATGTTCACTTAATGTTTTGAGGTATTTTATTTTTTTAAACATTCAGATCACTTAATGTGAAAATATATTTTCACTGTCCCACTACTTTCTCTAAAGCCTTCTGCTGAGTTGGTACAATTTAGTTCATTCTGTGTAGCAATTCTGAAAATGCTGGGCTTGAAATAAAATGCACCCATTTTTTGAAGACTTTAGCTCTTATGGAAATGAGATTTTCACATAAGCCTGAGATAGACTTCATGAGAATAAAAACTGCCTGTATTCAATAGATCATTTTTATATCCTCTTCCACTGCCAGAAATGTTCATAAGCTAATGCAACTTTTGATATATTACTAAGATTAGCAGAATTAGACTTTGAGACTTTTTGTTACTTTTTTGTAAAAACGATCATATTTTACTTTAATGTGCATGGGTCAAACTTTTACAAGTGACACAGTGACCTTCCCAGCTTTTAGTATCAACAAAGAACTCCAACTTAAATCTTCCTAAATGTAAACAGGTATGCGAGGTGGTACATTTCTTTGATCTTTAGTTTACTTGAGCCACTTAACCACAGACATGTCTCTAGTTATTGTAATTTTGATAGATAAGCTATTTGGAAATCACTAAGAATACAATGATTGGACAAAGTGACATCAGTTGGAAGATGGTTTGCCTGATCCAATGTTCTTTGCTCAGTGAAAGGCAAGTTTGTGGGCTCCTTGGATAGCTCTTAGTATCAAACCAAATATCAAAGGACAGGACGGCACCTCACCTTGGGAACTGGGCATTTCTACTGTGACAACAGCACCTCTGAAGATGTTGCTTTGTATGTGGAAGCAAATGCAGGCATGATTCCGCAGATTCTGACAAGCACAGCAGAGGTATTTGGCCCCATATGTTTACCAGCATGACACACGTTAGTCAGCTAGCCGCTAACCAGTGTTCAGATGGTTTCAGTTACTGTTACTGGATAAACGAAGAAGTTGCTGACTTCGAACAACATGAACTAATATCGTACTTGTACACTGGTGTTCTGCCCAAATAAAGATGAAGAGAAGGGGCACACATTTTCCCAGATCCTTGCCCCTGGAATACTATCTATTGGCAGTTCATGCAACTTGCACCCCCCATAAAAGCCTCTCTTTCTTCTTAGAGAGATCACTTCCAATTTCTGTATGTGCATCATTTGCACATCAATGCATAGTATTTCCCCAGAAAATACTGCTCTACTTTTAATACAATACTCCGTTATTATTGAGATCGTTTGCTGAAGCTCAGTGTTCAGCTGATTTACTCTTCTTCATTTACAAAGGTCATGAAAGCTCCTTAATTTTATGTCATGGAAATGATACGATTTTCAATTCAATTCAGTTTCACGAGTACTTACCAGCTGCTCCTGCTGCTTGGCTAAAATAATATCCAACACCACAGTACACAATTGGGATTGTTTGTCCAGTCTTTTCTTTTGTACAAGTGGGTTGCATTGGAAGAGATGAAACAATACTTGGTTCTGCTAAGTTGCGGTATTGCATTACTCTGTGACCTCCTTCACCCCATCTATCGAGGTCACCCACAGCAACTGTGCTTTCAGAACAGAAGTTATTGCCTTATTAAATGTAATCCACCTAAGTCCTAGCACTAGTAAATTATTTACTGCAATACACTTGAGCAATGTTATAAGGTAATAATAAATAAGAGCCTACTCCAAAGGACCTGTGGTATGCTCCAGGCACTTCTCAGCTGGAATTAGGCCCAGAGGACAAGGAAACAGAATGGAAACTGCTGTGACTGTGTTATATAAGATTATTTATACAGTACCCGAAATAATATACAGCTTAATTAGCCTGTTGTTTAGTACTTCCACACCTTCTGTTATTCAGCCATTTACACACATTCTGAGCTTGTCTGTGGTGTCACTGCACTCAAACCCTTTTGCAAGCTGTGCCTTTCTACCTGCAAGAAGTACAGCCAACGGTATTCTCCTCCCTCTCTGCTCACCCTTTGTAGTGTCCTACCTCAAACCACAACACACTGACAACTCATTCACGTGCTGTGGTCACTCCCACAAATCACGTAGCAAACTATAACTGTGCTCCTTTAATATAAAGAGTGGCCAGTCCCACCATTTGTTTGTGGGGAAGCCAGGTCTGTGCAGCAACTTTCCTGTACACATCATGTGTGAGAAAAGGAAAAAAATATATAAATTGAAGGCTCAACAACCTCAAACCCCAAAAGCAGTGAGATAGCAGTAACACACATATGAGGTTCAGTGCCTTTCCTTACTCCAGAAATGGTGTGAAGCAGATGTCCTGTGGTATCCATGGAGCTACTCCTTTTCTAATGTGAAGTCAGTGGAAGAAGCACCGTGTTGGACAGACTTACATCAGAATGTCTCTCCCCATTTGCTGCTGTCGGGTGCGAGGGAGGCAAAGCACAAGGTACATGCTGTGGTTCCTCCTTTCCCAGTCTCACCCTCACAGTCTGGAGGCAGTTCTAATGTCCTCCTGTTGTCCCTGCCCTTTCTCTATAATGTTTCTTACTCATTCTTTCTTTTTTTCCGATTCTTATTTTTTGCTTTTTTTTTTTTTTTTTATCTTTTATGAAACAGTTCCCCATTCTTCTTCCCTTCCTTACCCTAGGCATTCAATTTTATATGCATGTCCACATATGTACACACACATTATTCCTGTATAAAGAAAACCTCAATAAAATTAAACACCAAAGCAACAAAACAAAAACATATTCTTCCATTTCTGGACCAAAGAAGTTCCAGCAGCACCGTAACATCTGCTAAGCATCAGCTGGGGTGCACTCTAGTTAATACATGTTGCTCAGTAAGCATAAAAGAGATACTTCGATAACTACAAAATTCAGATAGTTCAGAGCATATCACTGCACTACTTCAAGACGAATTTGATTACTGACAGTAACTGGTTCCTGCCCAGATTGACAAACATTATTTGGTAAATGTAGCAAAAGCATGGCACACAGAATTCACAGAATTTAGCAAAGCTCAGTTTGCTTGCAACAAACTCTTTCAGACCAAGGAATAATTGGAAATATTCCCAGTCCTTCACCAGGAGAAACTGGCCATGCCCTGCCATGAGGCTGGAAGCTACTAAAACTGAAAGTGTTTCTGTTCCTTTTCTTTTTGCTATTGTCCTTCTGGGCTGCTGCAAGTCTGTTATACTTAAAATAACATCACATGGAAATACAACTAAAATAAAGTGCACCTGTTGGCTCACGTTCATGTATTTGTACAACTGGTGTGTGGAATAGCAAGACTTGCAGGGTTAGTGGCTCTAACAATTTAGTTTGTAGATAGGCAGACGTCAAGCAGCCTCGATACAGTGATTGTGGCACTGTAAGAGCAACAACATCCCTTCATAACAGAAATCTGAATTTACTTCCCTAAAAAGTGAATAGCATTCAATAGCACTTTTGAAATTGTGAATAATGTTTTTATTTTCTAATATTTATCACTTTTTCAGTTATTCAGAAATGACTGACTTTCTTCTGGAGCTACTTCACCATGTTACTTTCACTAGGACCAGTAGCTGAAAATAAGGCCCACTCAATAAGGTTTCAACATTCTCTTTTACACTTGGCTTATTATTTTAAGCTTGACCCTGTCAAGCAAAATACAAAAGATAATTCCTTGGTGGGGAGTGCCTGTCATCTAAACATTTTATGTACGATTTCACTGTATTTTTGTCTGATCGTATAGTAGGAAAAAACCCAACACGTGCCACGAGCTTTTGCTTCTTTTCATGTACAAATGTGACTAAAATGACCCAGCAGTCTCCCCCAAACTAGGGAAGAAGACAGCCAGCCAAAGATAACAATCAAATCAAACAACACCCTGACAGTGCTTGAGTCATTTAAAACGAGACAGGACAAAGCACTTAAGAATGTACCACTGGGAACAACTTGCACTGAGGAGGAGACAAGAGTACATAATTTTGGCCCTGATTCAGCAAAGCTCTTAAGCGCATGCTTAAGATCTTTGCAGAACTGGGGTCACCATGAGCCAGACTTTTGGAAAAATCAGAAAAGCAGCTCTTCGTTCTGTGTGGATACCACAGTGCATCAGTGAGCCGAGTGCTCTTACATGTCAGTGCCTAGGCATGAAATTTGCATTTGCAGTTCTTTAAGCTGCTTGCATGAGTCCGATGGTTTTTGCAAATGCGACAGCACTCTGACTGTCCTATAAATCTTTTTTACACTTCTCCATGTTACAATTATAATGTCACAGAAATTACAGTTCAGGGGGTCTTGCTCTCTGCATTCCTGTACTGATCTGAACTCTTCGTGCTTGCGAAGGAATATAACAGAGCAGCTCCGGTTTGTTTCCTTATGCACGAAGAACCTGGTTGTCTTTTTGCAGTGCGCATTTTCATGTTTACTCAGAAAACGGTGAAAGGAAGCAGTACAGCAGCAGCTCCCTTTGCCTACAACTGTTTTTGGAGGGAAGGCATAGCATTCATTAAATGAAACAGTCAGAAACGGCTTACTGATGTGTTAGTAAAAACTGTAACGTAGGTCTAAGTATAACTGAGCTCTCGATGCCATTTAGAGAAGCGCTGCTGTGTACAGAGAGAATATAGTCTTTTAAAAAATCAAGTTTAAATTACAAATTCATTCAAATATTTCTGACTCCTCTCTCAGTGACAGGTCCCATAATTGCCATTCTGTAGTTATGCAGTAACCCAGTTCTTTATTTGAATGCTTAGCTGCCTGCATTGCTAAAAGAAAACGTATTTAGCAGTGAGGACTCTCTAAACAGGAACAGTGGGAGTAGGAGCAGGGTCCCAGCTTGCAAAGGAGCTCTCTTTAAATGCTGGCGTGCAGTTCTAAGTTTCTAATAAGAAGTTTGATTTCTTAGGAAAACTAGGGAAACTAGAATTGTAAATCTTGATTTTCTAAACTCGGACATCCTCCTGCAAACAACCAAAGCCTTGACACATTATATCAGAACAGCACATTTGTGAATGTGTTTCACAGCTTCCTGGCTTTCCTGAACAGCAGAAACTTTTACATTAATACAGCCAAACTTAAAGGTTGTGCTCTGCAGTTTGGGCTCACACTTTTAGCTCTGAAGAGTTCTGGTGTGTTGGCGAAGGGGACAGCCACCACATTATCTTCCTGCCTTATTAATAACTGAGCCACGATCACCAAACCATTTCACCAGCTCACATACACCAGGCTGACACGGTGCTTCTAAAAGTATAATCTTTCATCCAGCTTCTCAACCTGACTGCCCTTAGCCTAATAAAACAAGAAGGAAAAATAAAACCTCCTCTGAACTGCCTTTGATTTGCCACACCAGTAACAGCTTACTATTGGGGAAGTAGCTACTAATATACAAAATTTCTCCATGCACAGTTCTCCCAGGACACTCGCTTTCCAGTTTACAGGCATTATCAAATGACAGTGCTTCACATCATCTAGCCTTATTGCTTAAAATAATTTCCAGTAACTTAACCCAAACTTGTAACATTTTTACCATTTCCTCTTTGGGGCTTTCAGAGTTGCGGTTGCAAATTTAGAAGTTGTGTACACTACTGAAGATTAGGAAAGAGGACAAATCCCTTCAAGCTTCAGCTCTTCTAACCTTTTGCACTGGACTGCTTTTGGTCACTTTGATCTCTAAGGGATTCATACTCCTTAAGACGCACTGAGGAAGTCTGCCAAACAATACAACACTGCATTCCTCTGCTGTGTGACAAATAGAAGGAACACAGAAAATCCAGCCCCATACTGCAAAATCTCTGTCAGAGATTTTTCTAATGCAGGTTAGTCTTCACATTTTTAGGCACTATTTTAAAATGGCTGGGGCAATCTTCACTTCTAATCAAACCACTCGGCTGCTTGATTAACACAGTTACACTGAATCGGGATGATCTGGGTCTCTCCGTAAAAGCAGAATTCCTCATCAAAGCTTACTTCACATCTGTGCTCAGTTCAAGTCGTTTTCAAACAAGTCTGAGAATTCCTGATATCTACAGTGCATCAAAAACAATCAGCTTCAGAAGGCATTTCTATAACTCACTGAAAAGTAAACACCAGTGTGATGACGTCTTTGTGCTGACTTAGCTACAAGTCACCCTGCCCAAGGCAGAATATTATTTTCTTCTGAGATTTACACCAGGTTCTGATGCAAATATTTCACAAAGAAAGCGAGTCCAAATTTGTTTGGTATTTGCAATTATTTTATCAGCAAAAATCACACACCGAAGTCACTAAACCTTGATAAAAACAAATGATATCTCATACACACGCCGTGTGACTATTTCACAGAAAAACAACAGACGTCGCAATTATAACATACCCGTAGAAAAGGCTGATGAGCAAATCAGAAAACAGTATTATCACTCAACTTGATATTTAGTGGTACGTTACCTAGAAGGCTAATGCCTAAACGAGAGAGCCCTTGTCTCAGTCCTTCGCCCAGATTCTCTGGAAGCTGCCTTCTCCATTCTTCTTGTCTGTTGTAATGTTCCTCATCCAGCGACAGCCTATCCATATTCCGAGCAAGACTTGTTGCCAGATTGGTAATTGACGTCAGTGTACCTAAATACGTGGAGATATACATTTGGGTCTGGATCAAAATGCTTTAATTTAAAACACGGAGCTGTTCACTGCCTCGCTGAAATACTGTGCTTACGAGCAGAACAGCAAAGTCAATTGAAAAGTTGCCCATGTGTAACATTCTTTACTATTTGTGAAGCATCACCATGCTGCTTCTACGGTCCACATCACGCCTGCTACATTAGCCTTCCCAGGTTTGCCCAGCCAGTGGGAAAAGCAATTCATCCGAACATCCCTCCCTAGGTCCCACACTTCTATAAGTCTAACCTAAATGGAGTGGGGGCGATGGGAAGGCAAGCAAATATGTACAGAATGAGCCCGCAAGGACATCTCCTGAACGAGCCTGACTCACCAGCAAGCAGCTGCAGCCACCTCTGCTGGCTGCCCGAAGCCACGCGATGGCACTGTTTAGACAGACTTTGCAAAACAAAAGCTGCTTGTGTTTTAAATCCAGCTCTGCCCTTCTGTCAAAACCCATCTGCATACTTACACAGTTATGACAACTGTATCTACTTTTTTTTTTCTTTTTTTTTCTTTTAAAGAAATAATAAATACGATGAGGCAACACAGTGTAGGATTTCTGATGGTTAGCAGAAGTGCAGAACACCTTCGATATTTCTGAAGTTATCACATGAAATACTGGCTGAGCCAAGCTGGGTTTCCCAGTGGGAGGTTTAAAATTCTGAAGTTTCTGAAACATTCTTACGCACTGTAGTTAAGCAGTGATCTGTTTAATACATAAGATGTTATATATGAGCTTTGCTACTCTCCCAGCATTTCGCTGCAGCCTAGCAAGCCAAATAAAGCTGCAAGCAATATTGTTTAAAATTTTAACACATTCTTTAACAGTGCACGACAACAAAGCAGCAGTAGGAGCATCAGAGTAGAAGAATTACCTTTGGAAATGTGTTTTACAAATGATGTTGTTCCTCTGGAAACACCACTGACAAATGCTCCCGGGCCTCTGGTTAGCCCTTCATATGGGAGCCTAAAGAAATCAGCTATGCCGTTCCCTATGCTTCTCACCAGACTAGCGGGGCTCCCAAGGATTTCCAGAGATCCAACAACCCAGCCTGTGTGGAGAAACAAGACAAATGTTACGCCTGCAAAAACTGCAGAAGCAGCAGTTGTGAAAAGGTTATTCCTTAATTCTCTTTTTCACACTAGAATTCATCGCATTATGAACTTCCTTTGAGCAAAACACGGGAAATAACTCATCCACTACGAATTCAAAAATGGCAATCTTTCATACTTCGTAAATCAAAGAAATCCTTTTGGCAAACTCGCAAATAGCTTTAGAATGACTTCCTTCCAGGAGCTTCCCGTATTTCTGCTAAAAGTGTGTTAGGGAGGTGGATGCTGGATTCTCACAGCTACAGAGGGACGGCACTGGAAGTTCAGATTGCTCAGTCGGTTCCATACACTGTAAGGCAGTGTCGTGATTTCACATCCTCATGTGATAGAACTGTGACAGCGAGTTTACACTGATACAGTGTTCTGCCTTACAGGAGTGTGGAGGTCAATTGCTTGATGGAGTGTTAGGAAAGGGGATGCAGATTTTTGACAAGTGCTTAAGAAGTTATTTTAAATCCACCCCAACTTTTCTAAGCTGATCAGTTTCTTTCAAAGCGTCGTGAAAGCCAGAGAAATGTCTTTTTCTCAGTACAGTTGTATAAACACCAATGACATCTACATGCTGATTAGGTTACTCATAGGGGAGTATTCCCTATGCATATCCCATGAGAGGTATCTGTGGATCTGCTTTCCTATATAAAAGCAAGGTTGCCAGCAGCTTGCTGGATGGCCAAGCGCGCAGCAATCTGTGCGAGCCTTTCTGGAAAGCTGCTTGCAGGTCTTGTCTTTCTCAGGCTGGCTGGCAGCGAATTTATTAGGGAAATAGTGCTACAAAACTTTTTTTTTTTTGGCGGTCCAGAGAGAGTGATTCAAAGACGGCAATAAACATGAAACGGGAACTGCCCGCTCTTTGAGCCTCAGCATCAAGAATTTCAGCTAGTGCTGTCAGAGCCACATGAGGCACGATGGGGACAGACGGCTGATGGACGGACAGAATCGCCTCCTGCTCTCCCGCCGAGGGCCCTTGATCTGCACTGCCCTCCTCATTCCCATCCCGTCGCCGCACACTCCTGCTATCCAGATGCTTTCCTTGTTTGCTAGTAACCCCTCCCAGTCACTCCTGTGGAAGGCTGAATCATGAAACTCAACAGAAGAGAAAATGTTACTCATATGAAATGAATTAATCTCATACTATCATTCTAAGCTCCCGGAAAATCTATTATTCTTGTTGAATCTGTCCCACATTTCAGCCCTGGCAGGTTGAGAGCTCCAGTACAAGCAGTATAAAAAGTGGGAATCGCGTTGGACATAAGGGAGTGGGTGGGATGTGCTATGAAAACAAAAAACAAGCACTGCTGGCAGCCGGACGAGCGGAGTGGCCCCGAGCGCTCAGGCCCGCTGGCACAGCAGCATCCCGTCCCACTGGCAGCCCACGCCGCTGGGGACGCAGAGGAAGCCAGCGCTGCAGGCCGGGCCTGCTACTCCCTCCGTGTCATATTTTTAACAAATTATGCTTGCCACTGTGTGATGTGATGAAAAGCTGGAGGGGTGGGGAGGCATGTACTGATGGAAAAGATGCTCTTTCTGCTTTTTCTGATCAATAATGTTGCAATAATCCCTTACAACCAGATGGATCTCATTGTTTTTAAATGCTTTTGGCATTCCGGAAGCAGTTGCTTCATTCTCCAAGGTGACACTGTTGCAGCAAGGTCCCTCTGGCCGAGGCAGGCCTGACAGGACAGCAGTGCCTGACCGCTCACCTGTGCACCCAAAGCAGTGACAGGATGGTGCGAGGTGATGGGAGGGAGCTGCAGGACACAGACAGGTAATGCCCTGCAACAGCTGAGCAGCACCCCCACACCAGCTCCACACACCTGCTTGGCCAGCCAGAATTCCAGGAAAGAAAACCATAATAAAACCAGGAGTGAAACTGCTTGATTGCAAAGCTGAGGAGCTGCCTGGTATTGCAGAGATGCGTTGTTATACCTGGTCCAAGCCTGCAGTTTTGGAAAGCAGTGAAAGCAGTGCCCAGGGGGAGCAATGTAGTTTGTGTTGGCCCTCCTTGGTCAGCAGTGAGAGCAAAAGTCATGGCTATCCATTGTAAGCATGCACAACACAATCCAGGGAAGAGGAGTGGAGTAAGTTGGGAACAAAAAAATGATGAATTGGGAGTAATTGCTCAATTCACAAGTTCTGTGTTGCTCTGCAAACATACAGTGTCATGTTAGGCTACCAATTCCCAAAGTATGCTTAGTAATTATATCCACTAATATGAAAGGATTATGACTGCACTAGGAAAAAGTCATTGAATTTCCTTTGTAGGCAACTATAGGGCTAGATGTGGTTGATAGCAGTAATATTTTCAAACAGATTTTTAATAACTTTTAAATATAAGCTAACTTAATTAGAATAAGATGGGAGATTTCCATTGCAAGTTGCACTAATTTAAGACAAGCAATGCTTGTCAGTGGGGTAGGCGGGTTGGAACTAGATGATCTTTGAGGTCCCTTCCAACCTAAGCCATTCCATGATTCTATGATTCTAATCAGCATGTTTGAATAGAGCTCTTCAGTCCCATTCGTTGCCTACCAGACCCTGAACCTGGCTGCTCCTTTGTAGCACGTGGTGCAGCCTGATACAATCCCATTAAGAGACTGTGAGGCCAATCCTGCCCCTCCACAAAGTGGCAGTGGTCTTGCACACACATGGAAGCAAAACAGAACTGTATCCCACAGGGAGTAGAGGCACACATCTTTGTGGGAATGCTGTATGTGCAGATGCTGCAACAATTTATGCATGGGACAGTGGTAAGCAGAAGGGTGCCAAACATCCCCTCATTTTACAGAAGATTAACATGGTTTAAATGTAGCAGAGCAAGCCCTCTTCCACAAGAATCCAATCCAAGAGCTGTAATTCACCTGACAGTGAGGAAAGGATTCAGTCTGCAGACTATACAGGGCTTTTTACTGGAATTTTTCTTTCTTTTTAGTTTTGTTGACACAGTCAGCCTTATGACAAGCGTGACAAACTTAGTGCAACTTTGCAATAAAGCAGTTGCTTTGTCTCCTCAGGCAGACACTTACACACAAAAGCCACCATTCTAATCATGGTAACTCCTTTCAAAATACACATTAGTTTTAATGCTGAGAGGGATTTAATTAATAACTAAATATAAGCTTATGTGCTTTCCTGAACAGGCGTTACCCTGAAGCAAACCTTATTTCTTAGTATTTAAATCTGTTTGATTTCAGGCTGTCATGAGCCCAAAGCAAGGGGTGGCCCGTGCACTGCTGCACTCTGCAAGAGTAGCACAGGAGGAAACACCAAGACCAGGCTCAGGAATCTGTAACTAGCACATGTGCCTCACCTGGGATGTTGCAGATGAAAAGCCAGTATAACCCCAATTTCCTGCTGCAGTCTATCACCACTGGTAGCACCACTCCCATCCAGTTGTGGGGAGGCACTCACACTGGGGACTACTACTGGCCACAGTTTCACTCCTAATTAGCAAGAAACAAGATCTCCCCTTTTGTACTATGGGATTTGACTGTAAAACAAATCCAAACAAGCAGCAAAAAGCAAAACCTGCAAATTTTGCAAGCATCTATGTATGGAAATACTGAATCTATGCATGACATTATGGTGTGCAATTGTACAAGCAGTTGCCATAATCAGCTGTACAAATTGGGTACAAACACAGTGAAATACCAGATTAGCAGCTCACTATTTCTGTTTATAGATGCTTGAAATGAATGCATACATTTTTTATAATTGTGCACAGAGATCAGGTCACAGCTACTCCTGCAAGTACAAACGTATGCATCAGATTTTCAGAAAATCAATACGCAGGGAATTAAACCCAGACTTTCAGTATGGAGTATATGACTTGTTTGTGATCATGGAGGAACCTCATCTTTCAGGTACAAAATCTGCTGCACACCAGGAGAATTTACACACTAAATAGCTTTTATTTATAGATTTATATTTATAAACTAATATTTACAGGAAACAGAATGTACCTGCTAACCTCCCAGACTAATTGCTCACTATTGATCCTATCTGGGAAAAAGTTAGTAACAGCAAACTTCATAGTTCTTGGATCAAAGGACAGCAAACATCTGTGTGCCAGTTTAGCATGAAGGCTGTATGAAGAAAGACAGATTCCTAATCATAAACTGCAGCCAAAAGGAGTTTTAACAACAAAACAACATTCAGGGCTATAATTTACTCCTGAATGCAGAGCAACACGCTGAATAATTTGATTAAATGTAGTTTTGGGGAGTTTATGTGAGGAATGTGAGTCGATTCTGTCTAGCACTGTAATATAAAATGATAAAACCTAAGCCAGCTAGAATACATTTTTATGCTGTTTTCAGGGTTTAGTAAAGCCTTCAGGCGGCTGGCTAATGTTTAGCACAGCTTTACAAATCTTCACTGGTGTCTGCTCGGCCATTTTATTTCCCTTCTGTCACACGGTGGGATGTGAAATGCGTCTCAAAATATTGTATCATTACCAAACAGTAATTGCATGGCTAACATCTAGATTACTCAGCCTGAGACAATTATAGAATCCTGGCACCTAATAAAAATATTACAGGTTATGAAAAAGTACTGACCTGCTCTGAAAAGTGCTCCAGCAGCATAATGCATGGCCAAGGCATGGACAAGCTGCCTGGCAGTGGTGAAGATGGGTCCTCGCTCAAACACAGAGAAGGAGAGAGGGGTGTGATCTGAAGCTATGTACAGTTTTAATGAAGCATGAATGCTGACAAGCAGATTAACAGGCTGTATTGTTAATTTTCTTAACTTCACTGGCTTGACTAAAGCTCTGGCATGCTCTCTCACTTGTTTAGGTAGTATCTGGGTAGCATCAGAAGTATTCAGAGACTGCCAAGCGCCTTTGTTTTCTGGAAGGTATGTATCAAACAGAGTCTTAATGTAGTAAACAAAGGTGTCTTCCACATAGAGCCTAGCTGGTTTCAGTTCAAAGCTGAGGTCATTCACATGAAACATGAAATTCTCTTCTTCAGAAAAAGCAATGCAAAGCTTTATAAAGCAGTTTTCCTTATAGTTTTCCAAATCTTTGTTGGAAACATTGAGGTTGTTTGCTCTCGACCACTGCATGGTCTCATTTTTCTCTCCTTGGCACAGTAAGACTGCAAAATGGAAACTGGATTTGCTGTACAACTGATTGTCCAGTTGCAAGTCCTCACAATACACTTGGAGACTATAAAATGGTGGGAGGCCTTCCCCAGTGTCCTGTTGGAACTCTTGCGAGAGAGGCCTCAGGTAGCTGGTTGTTGGAGCCATGTGGAGGAAAACGTTGTCTGCTGTGAGCCGCAGGAGTTCAGATGACACTTTGTGATTTGTGATATCATCAAACACGGCAAGGCTTAGCTGACTGATAAACACTTTCAAGAACAGGCTCTGCTCTTGACTTCTAGATGGGAGGGAAAAAAAGTTTGTTACTTTATATATATATTGAATTCAGCTAGGATCTTGCTTAAAAAAGCCATTAGGGGAGATCTGCACTTAATAACACGGGAAACTCCTCATGCAAGCCCGGTTAATGGGATCTGACAGCCTTGATCACCACTGTGGATATCACCCAGGTGATCTTCTAAGAAGCAGAACATTACATATCTATGCCACGTTTCTCTTTCTTACCAATCAACAGGATAGATTGGACAGGAATTCCCTATATACGGAGTACTGCCCTATCAAATTTTCAATATAGCTGCATATTAAAGTAGACAAATAAAATTTTCGAATAATTCAAGTACAGTCTCAGCTGTTACAGAATTTTCTTGGAGCCACCACTGTAGGCTACTATTATGGATAATCCATTTCACGTTATCTAAGCAGAATGCCCTCCAACGACATTTTTATAGTGATGGCATTGAGGGCTTCCCCCCCTCCAGTGTTAAGTGTTCTTTGCCAAGTTTAACTAGCAAATGAACTATTATGTACTGCTGATGACCAATTTCTGAGGGATTAATATTTAATTACAGGTCAAATAAAAACAGTACAAGACATTCCACTCTAATTGTAGCAGCACTGCCGGAGGCCAGGTGTGGTGCATGTTAGAAACAGATAGTGTTGTAATCACACTGAGCTGAGCACCAGGCTGTGGTCCGTTACGAAAGTGAGAGAAGCATTCTAAGAAAAAGCATTATAATCAGGTGCAGTTAATTATCAGATGTAAAAATATTTCTACAGCCCTTTCACATCAAGCTTCCCATCAGTTTTAGCAGAAGCTCATATGATTAAGGATAACAGGATCTGGTTAAATGCATTTTAAATCTATGAACGCACTCAAAATTAATTATGATTGGAAATGCTTCTTTTTTTAAATGAAGAACTCAGGACTTCTTTTTGTATCAGACATGTAGTGTTTACCCTAAAGCAACTTGCCTTTTGATGTTAGATTGTCTTTTTTTAACTGTGATATACAAAACATAACATGTGGTCTAAACATACGCCACAGAGAATGTAGCAATATTAAATAAAACAAACAGTGAAGCCAAAGTCCGTAAGTCAGTTAACACTAAGAAAGCTGACTGTCTTCTTGAGGCTATCTGGCTATGCTCTTACTATCTTTTATTTGCTTTGTGTACCTGTTGAGGTTGATCTCGATGGGTCCTGCTCTTCCCTCTGGGGCCAATGTTATAATTATTGTTCCACACTGATGGATGATGTCCACATAAACATAGCCAAAACCAGTCAAGAACACAACCTAGTGGAAGGAGTTAAAACACAGACAGAATGCTGCTAAAATTCTTGTTTTTAATCTGTCACAATGTCAATAAATCCTATTAATGAATTCTAATTGAGGTCTTTTACTCAAGTTATAATATTGTTTCGGAAAAAAAAGAAACAATTTTCAATAGTTCAGAAAATAACAGCTCTGAAACTGTAAGTATTTCAACTGTATAGCTAGACAGAATTTGCACATCATTCTTTCATTGAATACATTTAAATAAGAATATTCTTCTACAGGAATAAGCAAGATATGCTTGCAGGGAGGAAGTTATATTAATAAAGAATAAACAGAAAATTTTAATTTGAGATTTTGGACCAGTGATGAAGGCATATTCATGAAGCTCCACAAAATCCCACCTTCTCACAACACTCCTCCAAACAAACACTAAATTAACATTATCTTTGCTATGCTGTAGCTCAGAGCTGGTAATACAAGTAGATAACAATGCAAAACACATGACAGCAATGTTTTAAGAAGTAAAATTGAAAAAGTAATGTGGATTCATCACAACTTGCTTAATAACTCATTTTTAAGCCATCCACACTGGTTTTGTGAGAACACCCTCAGACACAAGGTGCTGTCACAAAGAAATGGCAAAAGTCTACTGGAAAATGTGAAAGGTCTAAAAAGTCAGGAAAATGGGAACTTGACAACAGGTTTGTGTCTTGCTTATGCATGTGCCAACTTTCATTCTGAACCTGTGGTCTGTTGGCCTTAGAACTTGTACTCTTTACAAGGGCAGGTAACGGCAGGACAAGGGGAAATGGCTTTAAGTTGAAGGAGGGAAGATTTAGATTGGATATCAGGGGTAAGTTCTTTACAGAGAGAGTGATATGTAACAGGCTGCCGAGAGAGGCTGTGGATGCCCCGTCCCTAGAGGTGTTCAAGGCTGGGTTGGATGGGGCCCTGGGCAGCCTGGTCTAGTGTTAAATGGGGAGGTTGGCAGCCCTGCTTGCGGCCGGGGGGTTGGAGCTTGATGATCCTTGAGGTCCCTTCCAACCCAAGGCATTCTATAATTCTATGATTCTATGATAAATAGTCTAGTTTAAAAAAAAAAAAAAAAAAAAAAAGGACGTTGTTCTTGGAGCCTAATTATGCAGTATTTACATGCAAGTTTTGTGTTTTTCCACAATATAAGTCCTTTCAAGTCTGGAAAACATGCAGCAGTCCTTGTTAGCACAAGCTTGCTTCTGATTTCCTCTAGTCCTACAATCAACACAGTTATTTACAAGACTCTAATGACAGGAGCTATCATTTAAAGGAATGCAAACTAAGGGAACAACACAAAGATGATGGGCTAATAGAAGTGAAATAAGCAGTTGTTTGTCTTGAACAGTCTTTACTGTTGTTAACAAGTCAACATAACAAAAAGCTCTTGGAAGTTCATTAGGATCAGCACTTAAACTGATTCTAGCTTTGTTATTTATTGTACAGATTATTAAGTTTCATTCATCAAGTTATATCTGATTCTTCTGAGAATTACATATAAAATAATTTATTTTATATATATATAGTTTTAATCCTTCACTTATTTGGAAGTTATTCTCCATCCTGCACTGGTGGAAAAAAGGACATTTACTGACTTACCAGTACAACCTTGCCACTCTATAAATCCTCATGGATCTTAAAATCTGGCCATTTTAATTCCAATTTCAGATAATTCTGATGATGGATAGCAGAGATATTTACCTTAAGTTTTAGTAAACTAATTATTTTTTCTTTCTAAGGGATCAAGATTAAGAAGTATCTATCTGAGATAAAGAGTACAAATTGCTTGAGATCCTTTAAAGTACCAGTTATTTCAGTCTTAACTAAGTTGCATGTGAAGTCAAATCTAAGGCTATTAGCAGATTCATTATTTATATATATTTACAGTTTCCTAAGGGAAAGACTGATTGAGAAATCCTGGGAGACTCCCTACACGTAAACCCTAACACAGAAGGCTACAATTTTTATTTGGAGAGTTCTTCAAGTAGACAATGATCCCCAAATGTTGTCTTAGCATCTAATTCCTCCTAGGAGCCAGATACTTATAAAGAACCCTGGTCTGGCATAACATTAATGACTGAAATTTGAAACCTTGCATTGCTTGAGTAGCTTGCTGAATGAAACCGAACTACTTGCTATATAACATAACACTCAATAATCAAGAGCATTTTGCGATTGGTCCCCGGGGAAAACATCTGAAACTAGTATTTCTTTCAAAGAGCCAAGCAGTTTATGTTGATTCCATGTAAACTAATGACTTCAAAGATGGAAAAAATTCCCATCAAAAAGAATTACTTCAGTCAAGGAAGTTTTCATTTACCTCAAAACAGGAGAAAAATAACAGAAGGAAAGAATTTTTTGGTTTTTGTTTTATAAAGACATGGTTAGCTTCTGTGAAGACACCAAGGGAGAATAGTGATGACTCCTACACGATGTGATGAAGTTACCAAATGGAAGAATTTTCCTGGATCTTCTGGGATTCTTTGCTTCCAGGGGCCAGAAATTTTCAGGACTTATTTTTCCAGAGAATGCCGTGGACTTGCCAGGTTGATCAAAAATAAGTGAAAAAGTTCAGCACTACCAAGTTGGAATTTTTGATCTAACTATTTTTAAAATCAGTCACTGCCAAGTATGTATCTGTATTCTAAAAATTCCACAGGAAGAGGCTTAGGAAGGAGAGGTCTCAAGAGTTTTTTTTTTTTAAAGAAAGCAAACAACAAAGCCAAAAGAAAGGATACACAAATCACAGAAGAACACTGTACTATGTAGGTCAAGAAGACAGAGATTTATGCTGTGAATTAGGAAATACTTTATAGTGATTTACTTGTGTTCCTTGATTGTTGATGTCCACAAAATCACTCCATTCATTTACTAAATCATCAGATGACATCACTTTCAGAAGAATGCTGGGTAACAAATCTCTTGTTTTGCAGTCTGGGTAGCTGGATACTTGATGGTAAAGTTCATGATGAATTGAACATTCAGCTGGAATCTTTCTACAATAAACTTCAAACTTTGGTGTATCTGAAATATTTATATATAAAATATGTAAGATTAAGGCTTTCTAAAATCCACATTAAATGAAAACAAACCTATACATACACAAACTAAGAAGTTTCTAAAATACTCTGCCTAAAATATTACTAAGAAATAAAAACATTACTTTCCTATTCGTTGGAATTGTCTGTGTGTTTTTTTTTTGTTTTTTTCTCTTTTCTTTCTCTTATTAAGATTTATATAAGTAGTTTTCCACTGATTGTTACATTAACATATTGTAGCTAGTGGGTTTTTTTGTAGTTGCATTTGCCAATCTGAGGAAATTCAAGTGTTCCATGGGACTGAACTGATGTCAACAAAATTTCACTGTCTCCTAGCTTCCTACAACCAGTTCACCTTGGTAGCTGGAACTACAGAGGCCCAAAAGCCTGCACCTTCATTACCTCCTGGTTAATTTCATTAGCTTCCAGGCTTCAGTGTGCTCCAGAATCACTAGATTTGAGATTCACTTTCATGCAGGCATGAGGTTCTTGTTTTAACCAAAACACATACTGAATTCATCTTTGCACTGGAGATAAAGTGAAATCATTTATACTGCAAAAGTACACTTTTTAATTCCTGCAAACAACATACCTTTGAAGTTCTCTTTTAGAAGCAATGAAATGGAGCACCTGTTGTGGATAATTATACGAGGACTTGGATCTTCTGTAAGTGTTAGGTATGTCACGCCAAGATGCTCTTGGTAAGTCAGTGTTACAGCTCTAAAACAGAAGAAAACATATTTTAATGTGTAAGTTTTGGATGAAACTTATATGTGTTCTTACCCTGGACATACAAATACAATCAAAACTACCATCTAGAATCTTCTCTATGATCAAAGTATGATTCCACCAATACTTACATATATAGACTAGTACCTGTCTTAACAAAGCATTATACTGAAACAAAAGAGCACGTGGAAATACCATGAAACACAACATCAGAGGAAAAAATCACTTCATGGAGACTACTCGTGAGTTAAACTGTGCATGTGTGTTTGCAAGATGAGAGCCCTAGCCAGCACATATTTATATAAAATTAAAAACATGAGATTGTAAGCCCAAATTTTTAACATAAATCTTAAAAATTTTCCAGAGGAATTTGCACGCATACTTCTCTGACACACATGAAAGATATTTTAAACAATTGCATAGATCTGTGACCGTTAGCTCCCCTGGAATGATCGACAATGCTATTGCCCCTTCAAACGTTGATGTTATGGAGCATCACTACACCAATTTTCAAAATGAGAAATCAATTAACTTGTTTACTCATTAGCTACTTACACATAAAATATCTTTAAGCAAATTCTTTTTTGCATGTGTCATTTCAACTATTTCTAAAAAAAAAACAACTTCACCTTATGGAGATTTTCAAAATTCAAACACTCTCAAAATTTGCTCCAGATCCTCTATGGCTGTCTCAGGATTATAAAGAATTCTTTCTGTGTTCTTTACATTTTGGTGATATTTTCTTTAAGCTGAAGTTTGTGTGGGAACCTTTAGTACTCATAATGATACCGAGTACTGTAGGCAAGAGAAAGATCATACAGCTAATAATTTGTACTGATACAGCTTCTCTCAGTTTCTTTCAGCGGATTATTTCTTGTTTCTATCAGCAAAAGAATGCATAGATTTATATATTGGGACTGAGAATTAAATCTGGGCATCTAACAAGCCATTGGACTTTTACTTTTAGCTAACTGGATGCATTTGTTTGGAAGCAGAATGCACGTTCGAATATTTCAAGCTTTCAAAACTTGGAAGTCTTTTCTTGCCTATAGTCTTGAAATAGTTTCTCACTTGTATCACTTATCCTGTTTTTCTCTTACTGAAATATATTTTTACCTCCCATACATTTTTGTATGGTACTATTCTACATTGTCCTTCAAACCTTGTTACAAAAAAATTAAAACAGACTGTAACCACAAATGAAAGCTTTTCATTCTCTTCTTTTGTATGCAAGTATAAATAGAAGCCCATACCTTATAAAAATCGTACAACTTGTACAAGATCATAACATTAAACCATTTACAATAAAACCATCAAAACCATCAAAAGATAACAATTTTTAAATTAAAGTAAGGCTTCCCTTTACATATGGGGGGCATGTGTTACTCTGACTTCCGCATTAATCTCTTGCGATTTGTTACTAGCTGAGGCTTTATAGCAACAAGGAACATTCATCACTCGTTCAGCATTTAGTACCTGGTATAAAATCCGCTTTCCCTACTGGCCCCAATAGGCACTGCCACACTCTGTCTGGGAAACTCCTGTTTAATCACAGCTGGTAGGCTCCAGAACTCAGAGCTGCCACCTGGACTGAAACTCAGCAGCATGCACTTCTGAGTAGGAGGTGTCCCTGAAGTTTCAGGGCCACTATCCACCAACAGGTCCCAGCATGGCACGGAAGTCAGTGTTTCAGTGCTCTTTGTCCTGGCTGGCCCAACACTGAACACGGTGCTATCTGTTGAGTGAAACTCCTGGAGAGAAAACAGAGGGACAAGCTAACTCATAAGAGGCTTCTATTCATGCTGATCTTGCATAGAACAGTTTTAAGTAGCCACTGGGCCACAACTAGCAGCTGCATCGAGTCTCATGCTTTCAGAGCTACTTGGCCAAATTCTGTCTTCAGTTATACTTAAGCAGTTTAACCGAGCACAGTTATCTATAGTCCATACTCAGCTGCACAAAATAACTCCGCCAAAAGCAACAGTTACATCGCTGTAAAACAACTGTGAGAAGAAAATCCATTGATAGATTTAAAACTCGTGTTGTAGTCCAGCCTTAGCATTCTTCCAGTTCCCCTTAAATTCCCCGTAAGACTGTCACAAAATGCACAATGCACAAACACAGGTACTAATGTAAAGAAAAATAATGCAGAAATAATACATAAATTGGGAACTTTAAAAATATGTTGATCTGCCAACTCCTCTCCTGTTTGACTCTGAGAATTTTTTCCATATATTCTGTTATGAATATAATCTTCAGTAAATTTATATAAATTGTGCATACATTTTGGTTCCTGTGAGCTAGTTCTTAAATCTACTGAGCAATTATTAGAGAGCTGATATTCACAATTTGATGCAGTTTGCTGAAATACATAAACCTTGGGCACGTCCCTAGGTATGCAGCCCCATTGGAATCTTCCCAAAACTTTTCAGCCTGCCAGGCCAATGTAACTCTTTTACATGCAAATTCAATAAAAATTCATAGAGCAGTTTCAACAGCTACTACGGATTATGCTGCTTATTTCACAGAAATGGCCATTAGTGTCTGAACAGATGGAGGACTGGCAGAACTAATTGTGTAACGTGCAAGAATCTCCTGCTTTGCACAAAGTCTGATCACAGTGAATTACTGCAGTTATATTTGCCCAGGATTCTCTATTTTAAACTGTAGTGATATACCATAATCTATAATTATTACATCTAATGACTTCTGTTCAAGTTATGCTGTATGCAGTTAAGACTATACAAACCTAAAGATGTCTGTAAGGTAAGTCACAAAAAAAAATGGCACTTTACCTCTTCTCCTGAGTACAGTTTGGACATACAAAGCTGTGGTCTGTAATAGATTTGATATGATGTATCATTGATTACTGTTGTCTTATCTTCAATTTGTAGAATTTGTATACCTTGTCGAACCATAGAAGAAATGCAGAACTGGCACAACTGTAAGATAATTATGATAATGATGTTGATGAAGTCATAAATAAAAGCAGGAAACACTGAAATACAGTGCCTGAATTGCCATTTTCTTAACTATGGAAATCCTTTCTACATTCATGTACTTTGTAAATGGAGCCATATCATATGCTTCTAAGTTGCAACTGTCAATGTTTTTCAAACAGGAATGATAATTAATTAATTCCAGAAAGTCTTGTATCACCTTGATGAGCTGGGCAGATTATTTCTTACTAATGCTTTAAATTATACTTCTTACATTATTTACATTCTCATTATGTTCTACGTGTATTAACATAATTGGGGACAAGTTTTAATGCTGCATACATTTGATGATTTTTTAAATTAAATGATAAAGTTATAATTTTCTCCTAACCTTTTGATGACCTGGAAAAGCACCAAGTTTTATTTCAGCTTCAACAAAACCTTCTTCATCCAATGTTACTACTTCCCCATTCTCAGCATCCTTCCATTTTGGGGAGGTCACATCATGAACCAGTTTGATTGCCACTGATTTGTGCACGGTGTTAGTGTTTGCCCAGTATATTCCAACCTGGAAAGCTTCCTGCAAGCGAAAAAAGACCAGCTATCAGTTGTTGATAATTCCATACATTTCTTCTACACTTACACATTGTTTTCAGTATGCAGTCACTGTCATTTCCTGCCTTTTTCCAATTCTTTCCAAGCAGCACAAGGATAGATGAAACCATAATGTGGATATGAAACTGACCCACCCAGTGAAATTGAGACTGTAGGGAACACTGAGATGTGTTAATCAGCAGACCTTTTGTTTCTCAACAGACATTTATGGGGAAAAAAAGAATGGCAAAATAAGCAGGAAGTATCAAATTATCCTGCTGGAACTGACAAATTGATCTGTTGAATTATCTTAATTCTTTCAAAAATAAACAATATTAGGACTGTAGTAAAAAAGCAAATGCATGATGAAGCTAAGATATGCAAGAAGATCCATTAGATAAAGCCCTAAATTCAAGAAGGAAGATATTCTGAATAACTGTCCTCATTTGTCATTCACCCCGTCTTGTTACCAAACCGCTCCTGGTACTACATGAGCTATGAAACACCTCAGCCTAAACCACTCAACGATGAAATATCCCTTAGAGGCTGTCAGCTGTGCTACCGTGGTCAACACATCCCCTAAGAGATAAGCTAATAATGCAGGATGCAGTTAGGCCTGCAGAGCAGTGCCCGAAGTCTTTACTTGAGCTTTGGAGTAATTTTCTTGGGCTGCTACATGGAGAACTTTGTCTTCTGACTCAAATGGCAGTTACCTCGAAGTTGGGGGGAATCATTACTTTTCCAGTAGGCACTTGAAGCACTATCTTCTCTCCTTCAAAGAGCCAGAGGTCCCACTTGGACTGATTGATAAGCAAAGCCCAGGGCAGGAGTTCTATCAGCAGAGTTTTAACACATGGTTTCCACACTGACAGCTTTACCCGCATTGGACTGTCCCACTGGGAGAGCTGCTCATTGCTGTTCGGAAACAAATAAACAAAATGATAAAGTCAAATAATGGCTTTAAGATATGCAATAATTTTCACTTCATTTTCAAGACCTCGCCTTTTTGAAATAAAGAAATGGTCTCCTCTTACCTAATCATTCTGGAACATATTGTTATGCTGTCAGAATGAGCCTCTTGTAGGCTATAAAGACTTATTTGTAACAGCATAAGCTCGAACTAAATTTTGTCAATTAAATGAATGCCCTAGAATTGCTGTTATTCTCTATAGCTAAGCCTGTGACTTCTGCAAACAAAATCAAAATTATTCATTTATTTTCCCCTCGACTCTTTTTTCTGCTGTTTCTGAGCTGAAACACAGATCTTGAATAAACAACCTCTACAGCTGCAGCAGAAAAAGTTGTATTCACAAAAAGAAAAAGAAAAAAAAAAGTTTCATTTATTTAGTCCTTGAACGGATGCAGTCTTTTCAGTGTAATCAAGGGTAGCCCTTAGGCTAACTGAAAGTTCTTCCTGCCTGCAACCACTTCTGCAGCTTACAAATAGGAATCTTGTAATTACTGAAAACATACTCAACGTTGATCACATGCAGTCTTCTTGAAGTTGATTTCACAAGGCTGACTAAGCAAACAAGCACCATGCCAAGCTCTTGATAACAAAGAAAATGTTATATGTAAATGTATTTTTGGGGCTTTCTTTTGGTTGGGGTAGTAACTTTTCAAAACAGATAAAATCTATAACTAGTTCAGAAAATTCTGTTGTCTAAAAATGCAGTCAGAATAATCTAACGAAGGATAAAACACAGTAAGTTTGAACTTAGAAGAAACTTATGCTACAGAGTAAAAAAACAAAGTGTACAAGCTTTCAATAACTGCAATTATACAGCTAGAACACATAATACACATCAAATTTTGATCACTGAGATTATTTTTAGTTAATGAGGAATCTAGGACAAGCTATGATATTTTCACAGCTGACTTAAGTCTGAAAGGACATAGGTTGATCTATTAATGTAAGTAGAAAGTTAATTAAGAGTCTTGGTGATCCTTATTTTGATTAAGTAGTTGAGCTCTACAGAGTTTATGCTTGGTCAAGACTCAAAGCATTTACTGAGTTCCACTGTTAGTTGTTTTAAATTTCATTAACAAAGTTTTATAGTAAAAACAGATGAAAAGAATAACCTGTTTAGATAAAGATCAAAGATCTTCCAGCCTAGTATTTTGACCCTTATACTGGTTAGTAACAGACATCTACAAAACCCTAAAAAGACAGCTGGCAGATACCAATGCACTGCTAGTACATTTTCCCAGCCTCCAACAATCTGTGAGTAAGGGAGATACTTAGCAGTAAGCGATACCTTTGTATTTAATGATATGGATGGTAAAGTTTTAGTTAGCTTCCTAGAGGCTTTATTTCAATTAACCATTTTATCTTGTGGAAGATCTCTTTATTTGAAAAGTCAATGCAATGACCATGAAGTACATTTAGCAAAAAACTACCTGTCTGAATCCTTCTTGTTATATGGCCATGCAGGCTGATGAGGATTAGCAGTGCCGTAAAACTCGGACAGAATCTGGTTGACATTGCCACCTGGATGGGATTTAGTTGCTATCTGTTTAATAAGCGTAGTTGAGATAGGGACTGCACACTCTGAAGGATCATCTTCCTCCCTGTCATTGAAAACAGATTTGGTCATTCACAGAACAAGATCAAGTATTAATAGCACTAACATTTTCTTTAATGAAGCTTTCCAAGTGGGTTCTGCAAGAGGAACACTCTCAAAGTAATTGTGGATGCATTGTCCAACAAGTTACTGAGCATATGCAGGTATGCATGAATCTGTTATGACATTTTAATAACATTTGTGTCTAAGACCCCAGGAATTGAAGAGTATTCACAATAAATAGTCCAAGAGAATTTAGGATTTTTTTTTCCCCAAAACACAAGAATGTGGATAGTTTAAGCAAACAAATGCCAGCACATTCAGTATAGTGATACTAAATGTATTATTTCCTATCATATTACTCCAGGTCACACACACTTGTTCTCTTGTATCTCCTTTGCATACTCTGTACTCTTTGAAATACTGCACTAGAAGTTAAAGTGTAAATGGTTTCTTCTTTTCAATACAAATGAATCATTTTCAAGGAAAGTGCATATTTTACCTGGCTTGAAATGTCAGGTGATGAGTAAGATCAGGTTCTACATTTTGCAGAGCTTTCTCCTGACCTTTCCCTGGAACCACTTGTATTTCATTCAATCCTAGACTCCTTTTCTCTAAATGTATGATAATTGGGTCTGGAAGATGGCTCCTTACAACGAAAAGAGGGCTGAAAACAATCTACAAAAAGGAAAAAAAACCAACACTTTTATTCTTACTTTATTTCAGAATTACATCTGTTGAAACAAGCTATTAATAAGTCTTTCCAGTGGGTCATTCTGCCCTTAATTAATCATATGACATATAAGTTGTCAACACTGAGATTAAAGAGGCATTACTTACTATTCGCTGCTGCACTTGAGAGCTGGGCTCTAAAGTCAGAATTGTGCACCACACGTATGTAATCAAACTCTTCGAGGATGGTACCTGCATGCAGATATATCAGCAGTATTTCATTAGAATTATTCTAAGCTGATGATAATGAACATTTCATCATATCAAACGATATGATAAAGTTAAAAGTTCTCAGTTCTCACGGACATTTTTTAAGTTATATCTCAAGCATCTAATTTCAGACATACCTGGATGACGGTGCTGTGTTCTGTATGTTTAGAACTCAGACATACATCTTGGGACCAGTCTTCATCTCCTGTGGCCTTCACACTGAGTTCGGTGAGCTCGTCATCTTCTAGGACATAGGAAGGCAGCTTCTGCTTGGCTGCAAGGCAGTTGATGTGCTCTTTAACAACTGCCTGTCCATCCTGACTAATGTAATGCTGAACCACCTTCAGTTCGATACTTTCTGAAAGGTAACTACAGACTGTCTGTCTTCCACAGATTAGGATCTAAAACACACAAAAATATTCAGCCCGTATATAAACAATTGGAAATAAGAAAGGTCAAGACTGAATTACAGATGGAAAACGTGTACAAAAACAATCTCTATTTTAGCATTTTCATTCTGTTACATTTTTCCAAGCACTACTGAAGGCAGTGAATGGTAAATGTTATTCTTATTGGCCAAATGTATGTGCAATTTCATAGAAATCAGGCATTAAGAATCTCAACTCAGCAGTACTGACCATGGCTGACATAATTCTGGCTTTGATTTTAAGAGCAGTGTGATGGTCTCTGAACGACACACCTTCTAAATAGACACAGTGATATACTTCAGACATAAGGTTTCCACTGACAAAGGACAGTGGGACATGCAGAGATCCAGATCATTAATGGTTGCTGTCTCAAAGCAATCGCTGTCTATAACACATGAATTATTTCTCACAGAACATACACCTGTCTTTTTCTAAGCTGTACAAAGGAAAAGTATCTCTATTACAACCATCATTTGCTTTTCACCAATAAGGCCTTGCACCACAACTACAAACAAGCAAACTCTCAGCATGGCTCTTGACTGATCAGCTGTATTTCTGTTGTGCAACATGAGGCACTCTGCCATATTCATGTTGTGCCCACTCCATGCTCTCTCTTCTGCCGATGCAGACAGAATGACTGCAGCACTATTACAAATCCCTATACAAAGATATGATGTGAAAAGTTACTGTGCAGCAACCCATTTTCAAATGTAGTTCTTACTTCATTCTCTTCTAATAAAACAAAGGCCTGAATTACATTCTAGAATAAAAGAACAAGTTTCTTAACAAAGTGAATTACTTCAACTCATGACCTTAACAAATCCAAGAAATTGTGGAAGTTACCAATGACAGAATTTTCAAAAGGAAGTTTACTGAAACATGTGAAATATGTGGTGCTAACAGTTTTTATATGTCAAGATCCATACCATAATGAGTTCTTACAGAAGAGCTGTAAAAACTCCTTAAGTGTACCCAGAATACTGTTATACTTGCTTTTTTGCAGGTCTCGTTAGGAAGGGAATAATAAGGTTTATTCATGAATAAACAATGGTTTAAGTTACTCAGATTATTTTTTTCCAAACAGGATCAAATACTCACTTGTTTTTGTACTCCACTGAGCTGCTGAACCTTGATAATAAGTGAAGCCGTGCGGCCCTTGTACTGAATGGTACGGATAAAGGTCCCTGCATTGTCCACACTGAATGGCTCAGACCACCGCCAGTTTCCCCAGCCTTCAATACAGATGTGCAACAGCTGGAAAGAAAACAATTGCTACTTCAACACTAGCCAGCCTTGCAGTAAGATAGGAATTCCCATGACAGGGAAATATCCTTGTTTTTAAAACTCAGCCATACTAAGCACACCAGTTCACTGAGTCATTTGCACATTCTAGGACTTTGGATAGAAACAGAGGAATGGACAACACAGTAAGTAAGATGGTTCTGCATCATGCGTTTCTGTAAAGTACCTGCTTTAACTCTGTGTTTACGGATGGAAAAAATCAAGCGCACAACAGTTCAACATATGTTAGCTAGACTACAGAGGATAAAACAGGAAATAAGAGATTTTCTTTACTGTATTTGAAATTATCCTAGAAATCCTATCTCCACATTAGCAGCAAGGCAATATGGAGTGCAGGTCCATTTTTTTGGCCTTTTGGGCAAGAGAGAATATTGCAAGCACCGTTCACCTCAGTAGAAGAATACAAATCTTTTTGTATATACACATGTAGAGCTCAGACCTACATATGTGTTAAACGTATAAGAATGTAGCATATCACTGAGAGATGGGAAACATTTCATTTCTTATACAAATGTGGTGGCAAGTTCAAGCTTGACTGCATGAGAAGAAATTTTACTGCGTAATTATACTCCCTGTGTGATTTATTCCGGAAAAGGAGTGGCTTTTTTCCAGTTTAACTAAATCACTTCCAGAGCAATATAGTCTTTCATCATTTGAAGAGCCTTTCATCCACTTACCCACCATACGCACTTACCTCTATCCCATGGAGATTCTTTAAGCCAGTGTAGTGAAAATTGGTACTGTTCCATGTAGGTCAATGAAGTTACATAAATTTATTTATGCCAGCTGAAGATCTGGCTATTTAGCTCTGCATAGATCTTTTGTGGCTGTGCAAACTTAAGAATGTGAGCTATATATAAGCGATCAAAGCAATAGGAATTCTGGGTAAAATTTAGTCTTTGCAGAGGGCCAGCATAGAGTCTAAGCATCACTTAAGTCCTTCGAAACGGTTACATAAAGGCCTTGTGGGAGTTCTTTCTTGAGGGTTGAATTTCAGACTGATTTTGGCCATCTGTCATTAATTAATTTAAGTAATTGGGAACAGGATCAGGCCCAGGTTTGATTATTTACACTAGCAAAAAATGAGACTTGTAAATATTATGTTCTCCCATGATTTGTTTCCAAAGACAGATAGCACTGTCCGTAGATCTGGCCAGTTGGACTTTGTGAATGTCTGGATGTTGTTCTTTTCATTGTTTTAAGAAACAACCACAGCAACAACTTTCAAAGATATTACAACTCAGTAGCCTGTTTGCAATTTGCGGTATCCTCTGCACAAGTTACACACAGAACAAAAACATCTATTCAGTGGGTGGCTTTTGAATTTGTTAGAGTGATGACTGTTGCATTCAGATTCAAATTAGCTTTATGCTGGAAGCACAAAGGCTTGTGTGTGCCAGTGTGTGCATGGGCACACGCTTGGGTATGCTCGTGCATAGGCACTTCCTTATATTCAGGAAGACATTGAGGGAATTGTGATCTAGGACACTCCGACTCGTAAACAAATACATTGCTCTGATACTTAAGTATTAGTTACAGAAAAGGAAAAACAAAAACAAAGAAGTCCAACTGCAGTGGCTGGAATCAGTTCAGTTTCTTACAGAGGCAGCTGGGAATAAATCTCATCACATCTGAACACTAAGAGAAACAAGGGAACTGTTTGCTTTGGAGAGACTGGTAGCGGGAAATGACAGCCAAGTAGTGAGAAGAGGTACTAAGAAGGCACGCAAAATATAGTGTGCTCCAAAGATAGATGTCACACGAATGCTATAATTGATGCTTAGTAATTGCATGTAGCTCCAACATTAGGATGTCTCCCACCCTGCATAAACAGCTTTGCTCATGCGCTGAACGTTCCCAAGAAACACCCTGTCAGCTTTTGCTGAGTGCTCATTAGCTCGCAGATGATGCCTTTACTCATTTTCTTCGTAGCACGATTAGTATGCATTTAACTTCATGGTTCAGAAGGAAAAATAAAAAAGAGATATTACTTTATGTTGAGAATTTCATATTTTCTAAATATTGTATACTAGTAAATACTACACACAACAGGGAACAACCTCCGTAAGCTATTTAATGACATAATAATATAAGAATTGTGTAAGTATCCTATTGAGCAAAGAAACTGCATTCCATGAAAACACAAAGGAGATCTCCTGGTGAGCCAGTTACTCAAATGAGAGATTTCTGGAAAGCACGGCTAGAAGTGATTAGCAAATGACACTAAGTGATATAGAGATATATGGCAGGAAGCAAAAATCGAAGTAATTTTAGAAAATTAAGTAATCAAGTGCGAACATTATGTTAGCAGTCATCATATTAGATGGTATTAGATGGAGTTCTAATGTTATAAACCTGACCTAATGCACAGATTGAAGGCAATTGCCATATAATCCCTTTCATTTATCAAGTTTTAAATTCTAAGTATTTCTTAGAAACTGTGCTATAAAGAAGTTTAACAACTAAAACTAAGTATGGTATATACATTAGGGGAAAAGAAAACTCATTGCAAAAAGGAACAGAAAATATTCAGCAATCTTCAACAACATTCTAACAAACATAATCCAGTGACAAATGGCAATCTGGAGTTTAGAGAGAATTTAAAGCAGACTATCGTTTTTACGCATATTCATTTGCACCCCCATTTGCTGTTGGGAAACATACCTGCAGAGCTTTTTGTTTTGACTAGACTTTGCTGTTTTGGAGATTTCTTTTAAAATCTGACCCATTATGGATTTCTGTCTTGAAAGGGAAAGAAATTGCCTTCAGGGAGGCAGACTAAGATGAAGCTGTTCCTACTGGAATGGTTTGAAAAGCTGCACTTTTTACCATAGTTCCTCAAAGAATTTTTCTATGCACCTCTCAAAATTTGCTTAGGTTTTCAGCTAGATGTGTGGGTGAAGGATATGATCTGAGTAAATAAAGCTAAGTGTCATATGACAGGGCACGGAGACTAAAATGGGGATTAAAAATGAGACTAAAAATGGACTCTGTCCAGAAAAGGCAGCATTTTCCAGCTGTATAAGTAATTTAAATCTCAAAATGCCCTCAAAATACTTAGATACAAATTTATTTCTATTTTGCTTGTAACTTAGGTTCACTTCAGTTAAATGGTATCTTCTTTCCAGATGAAACTAGTAAATGCCTTCTGGGGAGAAAAAGAGACATTGATATAAACACTGAGGGACTTGAAGGAGTCAGGTGAGGACCTGGTTAGTGGCATGGAAGCAAGAGGTTATTTTAAGAGATGTGAGACAGTAAAATGGGATGATCCAGGAGAAAGGAAGAAAATGGAGACCTAGAAATGGGAACTGAATGGTAAGATTAGAAGCTAAAGCAATTTTAAATTGAAAAACTAAGAGTGAAGGATGACTGGCATTTTTTGTTTGTTTTTAGGACACTTACCACAATGTGGCACTCGACAAGAATTAGCAATCGTACTAACAAATAATATTTGGGAAAACAACAAATGCAATGTTCATTCTGCATATTGTCAATTGCAGCAGTCACTAAATTTCATTTTGGCTTGATTTTCTCATGGGACATGGGAGATCTGACCTTCTCTACACCACCAGGCCTTGAAAGACAAAAGGATAAAACAGGAGATGGAGGAAAGCAATTTCCATCACCCTTGTCCTGGCCAGCAGATACAAGGTCACACTCAGCAGACAAACTCTGACCCTCAGGGTTTCCTAAAGGTACTGTGAATCTCAGCAACCTGCAAAGAAGGCCTGAACCCCACAGAAACCAACTAGCTCTAAACACTATGGAATTGTCTTTTGGTTAAGGAACAGTAACCAAATTATGAGGATTCATGTGTCTCATGGACAACATTAATCTCTATCAGCCCCAGATAGCATCTAGAAAATAAGTTATACATAATATAGTCTAACCACTGATTTCGAATGCAAAATCCCAAAGGAAAGCAACAACACATTTCTCACTACTGAAATAGTGTAAAATAACATAAAACTTCTTTCTTTTTCTTTTTTTTCTTTTTTTTTTTTTTGCCTGATGTTGTTCTGCGAATAACCTGGGGAGGATTATGTTAAGTACAAAAGGTTGTGCACAGCATCTGTAACATCCCTAAACAATAAAACAGGAAAAAATCCTCATAATAACCGATGTGTAAGTCACAGCTTCTAAGCTGAACCCACAGAGTACTGTATATCATCTTACACTTTACAGGATATAGCCCAATACCTGGAAAAATGGTCACTTGGAAATAAATAATGATGAATTATTATCTTTCTGGAGATGCAACAAATGAAAATTTGGCTTCATGCTTTCTTTTTTTTTTTCATAGGAGAAAGAGGAGGAAGTTCTTAAAGCTATTTCCCAATCTACAACTGCCTTTAAGACTGCTCAGAACATTCCAGCAGAAGTCATGCTTTGCAGGCCAGCTATTTAAAACAAGGAAAGAAACATTTTAAATGGATTCCAGTGTTCAAGTGAAGGCATTACTGAAGTAACAACTCCTAATACCTTTTCAAGAGTTTCTAGGTGTACGTTCAGAAATTGCAAAGCAAATTACATTAGAAAGATCTTTTCTCTTAAATTCTACCGAAGCAGCAATTAAAGTGGCACAGATTTCTTTCAGGAATACTTACCAAAGCTTGATAAGAAATAAATGTATGTAGCTTACAATCAATAACGTGGTCACATTCTCACTGAAGCCGCTGTTCAAATCAAAATACAAAGTGACTTTTACCCGCAGCACCTGCTGCTTCAAATTAAGGACAGTGTAAAGGGAAAACAGGCTGTTGTTACAGTGCTGGGAGTGAGAAAGTGAACAACAGCAAAATCAGCGTTACAGAGATTTTTGCTATTTATTTGCAAGCAAACAACCTCTGTAGAATACATTTGGGGGACTCTCATAAGAATGGTTGGTTTTTACATTTGCTGCGATCCCTGGTGGGACTCTGGGACTGCCTACTGTCTTGCAAGACAGAATTCCTTAACCCTGAGTAAATTGCTAGGAAGATCTGATCTCTTCTAACTTCAGAGTTTCACCCTATGTATCATGTGCTCCAGTTCTCCTAAAAAACACAGCTGTCTTGGAGACAAACATGACTTTTGACACAACTGGGGCCCATCCCACAAAGCAACTTGAAGATCAAGATAAGGAGCACAAACTGGATCCAATAATAACGGAGAGGCCAGCGGTGTCTGTGGAGCGCAGGAGTGATGTAGCTTCTCTTCCTTTTTAATGATATCTCACAGACCTCTAACTTTCATTAAAATCTGCAACAGGAACTCACGAGGTCTGGCAACTTTTGCTGGAATTGCCTAAAGCTTCAAATATCGTCAGTTTTGGACTTACCCCAGCTCTGAAAAGGACTATATACTGGGGGTGTCTTCTCCCCGAGGAGGGTCAAAAACCCATGAAATCTGAGGAAAACATGGGAGATGGAACAGAGCAAAAGAAAGAGCACCGGCACTCAGACTTATTACTGAAATATTAGCCAAACTAGTGAGACTTGCAGGAATTGGAGTGAAAGTTAAAAGGGAAAGGTTAGGTTTGCTGAAATTCAGACAAACCGGGCTGGGAAAAACCAAATAAAAGAAGGAGCTCAAGCATAAGCCAGACAATTAGAGGGACAGCACCAATAATCGATCAAACCAAATCCTTGCTGTGTTACAACTGTTTTCTGAACATCAGAAAATTGAATAATTGTAAATTATAGCCTATTGTAACTTCACTAATATTGATTTCAAATACAAGTGAAGCACTATAAAAATATCAGCTGCTACAAAACTAATGTATTGCAGGTAACACATAATTATGTTAAATAATTCGAACGGGTAATTACTGCATCTCTCACTATGCTTAATTAGCAAAAGAAAAATTGAGAATTTTATTGATGTGAATGTAAAAGAAATACAATCCTTTTAAAACTATTTATTTTCATCTAACTAAACTGCCTTGCCATACTAAAAAAACATTTTGCAGAGGTTAAATAAAGTATTTCATGGCAACCGCTGCTTCTTAGTGCCTGTGTAACAAGAAACATGAGCCAGCCAAAGTTGTGCAAGTTGGTTTTCTTTCCCAGTAAGAGAATGTGGTATCTAAGACCTTGTCCTAACTCATTTTATCCCCAAGTGTAAGTCAAGTAAGTCAAGTATGAACTAATGCCTGGAGGGAAGTCCCTGACTCCAGAAGTATGGATTATTTCACATTTATCTTACAATCTGCTCTCAGAGTTCTTAAAATTCACTAACTTGGCAAGTTGGGAATTATCATGAGAAATGAAATAATTTCATAACTATGAAGTCATCTAGCATTCCACGAATATGACACTGGTAGGGTTTGTCCATGCTTGGGCATTATTCTGACCTTTGGGTAATAACACTGATAGATGGAAACAATTAGAAAAGTGCCACAGCATAATGGGTACAATCTGATGTCTTAATTGAGGAATTGTTTTCATTTCAAGGATTTGTATTAATCATTAAGAAATTTGCACATGACAACATTTGTAATAATCTTCAAACAAACCTATTTTGTATGACCTAAAATGATTGTGCTGTTTAGGCTGTTTAGATGAACTGCCCCTTGGAAGCATGCTATATTTACAGCAATTCAGATTTAACATTAACCAAATGAACAAAGCTTACACATGGATGCCAAGATTCTCTAACCTTTCTAAAGAAAATTTGCTTCTATCTCACAGCGTGTGGAAAGCATATGCTTCCATATATTTTCAGTGGGATTACCTCAGTGCTATTTTTTAGTCTCTAAATTTCCCAGCAAGTGATGGCCATTGAAAAACATTAAAAGAGCAGTAATACTCTTGAAACTATTCCAAGGGCTGGGACAAGCGGGGCAGAGCCCCCCTACTGGAAGAGAGTGCTGGCCAGCAAAGTCAGGAGTAGGCTGTTAGCCTCACCATCTCCTGGGACATGGGAATCCAACATGACACTCATGGTTGTTTATCAGCCCAGTTCTTCAGTGAATCTGGATCAGAGCAAAAGGGAATGGGAAAGCCCTTTGGCATCACTGTGTTTCAAAAGGAAGAGTGAATATTTGAAAAATGAATCTTAGGTTCTTTCTGTCACTTTATCCATGCCCTAGCGTGTGACTTGATTTTCTTTTGGATTTTTTCACCTTTCATTTTATTTAATATGAAACTTACATAATAGTCATGAAAACTCAATGTTTCACACAGCTCAAGTCTGTGCCCCAAAGGATAAGCTGAACATCAATGTTTTATTGGATGGCTAATAAAATATGCAGTGCTGTGGTCACTGGCAGCTGGGCTGCAAGTGACATAAAGCATTAATAACATGCTACAGTTTTACTCTTCTACTTTTCACTTTCCGATAATCAACCTTTCCAAAATTCTCCAAGTTGCACTATTATAAGTACATCATTACTAGAGTCCACTATCATCAGAAGCACACCACTAGTAGAATGAGAATGGTGATCAAAATAAGATTCCCCCAGCCTGGACAATCTTAACCAGGAAATGGATAAGAAAAATTAAGTGGAAAGTCTTACTGAGTTCTGTTTTTATTTATAATTGTTTTAAGCATTTTCTTCTCTTTCCACGTGTTTATTAAAAGTTTAACTTTTTTTTTGCTACAAGAGCAATTGATGATTGGTTATAAAAAATGGGTCACTTTTTGCTGGCTTTCTAAGACAAGCCTTGTTGTTCCTTCTCCTTTACATGACTGGAAGCAGCTCTGTCAGTTGTAACCCAAATGCCAGTGAGTACAGTGAGCTGGCGAAGGGGAATCCTGCCTCTCCCTCTGATCCACGCCAGAGCACAGTCACCCATTTGGGTTGACAAGAAATGAACAGAGCTCCAGTTTCCCTACAAATCTCTGAAGGCACACTGAGTTAATAGGAAATCCCCTGTCAGTGGGGTTGAAATGGCCCATTATTAGCCTGCCTTCAGTTCTATGTACGCCTTAAGTGTTAACTGCAACTGTTTACTCTGGCTGAGTTTCCTTTGCATGGATTACAGCATTCATGTAAAATTCAGTAGTTCTGCATATCCACTGACATATGAACAAAAACCACAGTAAGTTTGTCATCTCTGTTTCCCAGTGAAACTTGAAACTCGTCGACAGTGGAAACAGGCACAACTCCTGTTTAGAATTAACATCCAAACTGCACCTTCTTTTTGATGTGTTAGGGCTGCTACTTCCCAAGGCTCTACAGGAGCTGGGAACCCAGAGCCACTACACTTCTCCTAGATTCTGTAAAAGGATCAGTAACTCTTCAGTGCAGCACTGCTGCTCAGCAGGAAGAAGTGGCACAGGTCTCTCGTGTGCCACTCAGCAGTAGATGGGTAAAGTAAAAAGAGAGAAGAAATGGTTTTGCTACCCCATAAATATCTTCTTTCAGATTTAAATTCTTGCCCTAGCCTGAATAAAGAAGAAAGGTCCACTCTTCAGCACCAATGAAGAAAACCAACAAGTCAGTTTCATCAAAATACTGATAGTTTAAAATTATTTTCTTTCAGTTTCAGTGTTTATCCTAAAAAAAAAAAAAAAAAAAAAAAGCAGATACTGCTTTATTTAAACTATGTAAGTGGGACATTTCTGATGATTTCAAATCTTCTCTAATGCAAACACATGCTGAGCTGGGAGATCTGTCCAGTTTGACCCTGTTCTGCAAACAATTTCAGTGAACAGATGCTTCTGGTAAAAACAATTCATTAAAAAAATTCCCCAAATCTCTAATGTACATCACAGAAAACAGACACTGATCACTTAGTTATAAAAACCTGGCAAGCAATCTTCTTTTGCTTTTTTTCAGAAGCTCCAGCTTCCACAAACGCTCAGTACTGCAGAAGGCTGTTGTGCACATGCAGATCCACCCTTGAGTAACTTCTAAATACTTCTGGCTTTCCTCACTCTTTGTTTACCTTTTCCTTCTGATGCAGCCACAGTGTGTGGCTCCTGGAGGAACTGGAGCATTACGGATAGTTGAGACCATGCAGAAAATCTGTGCCTAAAGCCAGCAGTCAGCTTTAGCAATTGCTGCATTTGCAGGGCTGTTCGTGACATACCTGTGGGGACTTGTGAGAGCGCCAGCTGTACTGGTGACTGTGGAGACTAGCCAGCAAAATATTTTCATCGGTATCCACCTGGCCAAATCGCAGTGTCTCTTGTGTGTCATTACAGATCACAAAATGGCTGAAGACCAACTCCTCTGCCTCGGGGCATTGGTTCTGAAAGGAAAAGAATTTGAAAGCCAATAAGCATCAGATATATAGCGAGACATTTGGCAGCTGTCTGCCCAAGTGGTGACTGTTACAACACAGAAATACTTCACGATCTCTTGCCATTAGCTTTCGTCTCACAGTATTCTACCCTCAGCTAATCTAGTGCTTGGTTTGACAAAATATATGAAAACACATTTAACTTCATCTATCTGTAATGCAAATCTTTAACATTTAAAAGTAAAATTTCCAAACATGATCAAGATTTCTACAGAATTAATCTTGATGGGAAGTGGTGTGTCAAAGAGAGCAGAGAGACACTAGAGGCTGATGTGGAGACTATAGATAGACTTTAAGAGTTTTCTCTATGTTTGGCAGTTCTTCTCTCAGGCCAGGAACTGCACTGCCTCTGCCCCAGCTGCCTTCTTTCCTTGAGATGTTGCTGTGGGTCAGGAGAAGACACTCCCTCCAGATACTGCAATGCTTAGAAAAATAAATAGATAGCAGGATCTATGGGGAGAGTATTTTCACAGCTCCACAAGGTTAGTTTGAAGATACATTCAAAGTCCAATATATTTGATAGTCCAATATGAAAAATCAAAATGCATCATAAGTTTTAAAAGTATCTTAGATTTTACAGCAATCTTTCTCCCACCTACAGCATCCTTCCATCCCTCTCTTTCCACTTTTCATCTGGATGCTTGTTAATCTGTTGAGACAATCCATGTAGTAGTAATAATATGATCTCATTTGGAGATGACCTGGCCACTACTGTGCTGGCACCTTCACTTACAAGCAACTATCTAGCACCCATAACAACTGCTGTAAGAAAGCAATATTTGGATACTCTTCATGCAATCAAATGGATATAGAATAAAGAATTCATCTTCTCTTGCTTTTCATTACCTCTCCTTGACCCATGTCTCCTTGCACACACTTTTGACAATGCTTTATTATTGGTTGGTTCCATTCTCCCCACAATACAGCCCAGCTGCTCTCTTCTCATCCTTATTTCCTGTGACGTTTTCCCTAACTTATGGGATCTCTGTGGTCGTTGAGAGTTGATTCTATTTCCCCCCCTTGCTCTCTCAGTGGACCTTTTAAAAAGACATAATGAAGCTAGCACCTCCTCTGTCTATGATCATGTGGGTCTCCGGTTCTTTGATAACAATGTGGCTGAAAGCCTGCAGAAATTCAGAGATCAAAATAGAAAGAGGAAAATATTTCCTGATAGATCCCCATGGATCCATAGTTATTCATGAAAAACAGTTTGATACGTTGCTCACAGCACACTGCTGGGTGATACACATTGAAGAGTTTTTCCAAAAAGTGAATGTGCAAGGTATGTCCAATTTAACATCCTTGAATGCACACTCAGTGCTGTTACCAACGTCAGAAGAATCTAAGGTGCATGTCTATGCACAGGTAGTGATTTCTTTTGTGACCAAATGTTAAAACAGTCAGTTGTGAACATTTGTGCTGAAAAATATTCACTCTGGAGTATCTGAGCATTAGAGTATTTAAATTAAAGCTTTTCTCCAAACCCCGAGAATTCTGCATAAGATCAGTTATTTCCTATGGAAAAAACAATTAGCAAAGCATATTCAAAATCCCACTTTTTCAAAGCAGTAAAACTCATTACAGAGTTTACGTCTGTATCATATGCAGTAGCAGACTGAAGCATGCTAAAGGCTGACATTTACAGTGCCACTTCAGAATGCACAGTTTATTTTGGCATTTTCTAGTGGTGGATCTATGTCTTTTTACTGTCAAGCTGCCATACCCACATACCCATAAGTCTACCACAAATATATTTTCCTGTTACAGCTTTGCAAAATGTTCTTTTAAAAAGAGAGGATTTACTATCCATAGGACTCAGCATGTTGTTATAGTCAAACCTAGATGCAACCCTAGGGAATTTAAGAAAATTGCTTTACTCTAATAGATTTTTCTCACTGATTATGCACAGAAAAAAAATAAGATGATGAACTTTTCTTTTACCTGAATGTAACTGTGAAACCAAGTTAATACATACTGTAGGTTCTAGCAGTTTTTAAAGTGAAGAGGCAATCTACAGTAAGCTTAATTTTCTGTTTTGTCTGTTTTGAGCTTTTGGCACACATAGAACTCCTCACTTGTACTGGGGAAATACGGTCACACCAGGGATTAATAGTATATTTGTGTACTTTTTGGTGCTGATGAATGACTGCATCATTAGCTTTAAATGTGATACTTGCCACTAGAATCCACGGCTTTTAACAGCAACATGTCTCAGAATCAGTAACAGAGATATTTTAAGCTCCATTTTGTAGCAGTCCCAGAGTTTTAACCAAGGAAACACCAAGATTTGCAAAACAGGGAGCTGCTCTGTGGTGCCAGGCTTAAGAGGCAGCTGATGATGTTTCAAGTCTTGATAGTAACAGCTGACTAAAGGATTAGCAAGGAAACTTGGGGATCTCTTAGCTCAGTTCAACAGCAATGCTATGCTGGCTGGGCTCTAGGTAACTCTTATTTTCCTTGCAGCAAATGAGGGAGATTTTCCTCTGGCAAAGTACCACCCATGCTTTTCAGTCCCTGATGCATCTGTCATAGGAAACTGCAGCCCAAAGTTGCTGCTGAAGTTCTGGCAGTAGAAACTTCTAAGGTGGGCAGAAAAAAAAAAAAAAATCAGAAAAAGAACAGAGTGAAGGAATATTGACTGATAAAAGGGAATGTAAAGAAACCAGATGTAATGAAAATAAACAGAACTGAGTCATTTTCGTGGCAGTGATGAAGAAGGGTGGAATGATGACTCCAGGAGCTGAAAACACCTAAGTCTGAATTAAGAAAAAAAAAAAAAAAAAAAAAAAAAAAAGCCCTCCCTGAATTAAAACTGCAAATCAAAAGAATCAGCAAAAGATCTACAGTTTGAAGCAGATAAGCAGATAGAGATTAGGGTCAGTTCCTAGAGGATAATTTCCTGCCCCTCTTTAGATCATTTTTCACTGTTCTTTTCTCTTTGAGAGGCCTGGAAAGTGTCTCTCATTTATTGGACTTTCAAATATTTTGTGAATTCTACTTGGTGAGAGGAAAAACACCCCCCATAATACTAGTCACCAGGCTTTGCCTGTCTCAGGGCTTTCTGCTCACGTCTCAGCTCACAGCTATTTCAAAGTGTTTCTGGATCTGGAAACAAACCATAAAAGCGTAGGCCTCTTTATGTGCACGAAGTTATTTTCTCTGTGTGCTTCACAAGCTACTGAAGACTTACACAAGCACACACGCTCTCTCTCTCCTGTACTTCCTACTGCTTTTTAAAGGACACGAGGCCTCCAGCAATTTCTTATTCCAAAGTTCCTCTGAGAGAAAAAAAACATTTTTCTTCCTATTGTTTAAACTTCAGTGTAACTTCATTCTCAGCTAGAACTGTACACTGAAGCTACATGCAAGTTTTCTCTACTGGTTTCCTTTGCTCTTTGTGCTTGTGGTGGCAAGACGGGAACTCCTGTGATCACAGGTGTCATTTTGATGGATCCCAGCTCGTTAAGAAAACTTATGTAACAGCTAACAGAAAGGTTAAGGACCACGCAGATCTCACGGAAAAGAAGTCCTGGTGGTTGAAAGCAGCAGGTTTAAAACAGGAGCTTTTACAACTTCGGAGGGGTTTAGGAAAACATTTACACTGAGAGACCACAAAGGAATAGTTTTTCCTCAGGAATACTCACTTTGTGCCATACCTAGGGAGCTGTTTTCTCAGCTGACCCCGTGTCTCCAGATATCATAAAGAACTAATGCCATAAAACCATTTGTGAAGTCCCAAACAAGGGGAGTGAATAATAATAATAAAAAAAAAACACAAAAAACAAACCCCACATTGTATGTTGACAGAGACATGTATTTTCTATTTCACTTGGCTATTAAAACAAAAAAAAACAATCAATAACAATCTTCAACTTCCCCACCCAATTATTTGATTGATAAAACTGTTACTTGGCTATTGCCTTTGGCATGCATTAGCCTGGTATGGCTCGTATTTAAACAGAGATTCAAGATTAGACAGTGAAATATGTCAAAAAGGGAAACTGTTTTTAAAAAGTGCTAATCCTCTCAGATTTTCAGCATGTGATTTAGAAGTATAAGTGAGTTTTATGTCTGGTGTTTTTTAGGCTTAATCTACTTTCTAAATATTCATTACTTAAAGAAAAATTAGTCCATATCTAGGAAACAAAGACATTGACAGAGGCTTCTGTTAATCTCGAACTATTGATCTTAAGGTGCAGGGCCAAATTGTTTCATGCTTCATCTGCCTGTCCACTGACTACAGCATCACTTGTTTCTGATATTAATCCAGTAAAAAATATGTGGAGAATTCAAATAACCCTTCCTGCCGATTAAATTCCTGTTTCTAGTTGGCAGCATTTGTATCGTATTTTGTGTGAACAGCAGACGTGAAACTATGCTTATCGTTGCAAAATTCATTCCCTGCGTTCCCTGCGCAGAGCTCCCCTATGCACCGACCTGGAGGCAAAGCCACATACAAAACGTCTTGGTAACAATTAATTTAATAAGCCATTTTGAACCCACTTGTGTGTTAACTGTTCCCTAATTTCAAAGCGGTGCGAGTTTTTAATCTGAAATACTCAAGGCTCGATACCCACCACATCAGAACATGGTGGCAAGTACCCTTGACGTGAGAGGAAACGAGAAAATTACAGCAACAATTACAGAAGTATATCCTCCTGTGGCTCATGTTAACATTGCCAAATCCATGTATAAATCAGTACCAACTATTCATAGAATGTACCTGTCAGCAATATACTATGCGACATATGGCTTTACTTAATCAAATATACAATTCCATTTTTTTCAACTCTGAATATTCCTTCAAGGCACAGAGTAGTCAGTCGCTCATTCACACTGTGATGTGGTTTAAAACATTTAAATATTTATGCACCATATTTTATTTATATGTATAACTATGTCTGAGAGACCTTTTTTTCCCATCCAAAGAGGAAACTGACCTTTCTGAAGGCCATTTTGCAGTAGTTGCCACACATGTCTTAGATGAGGGACTGGTTCTAAGTCAGTTATATTTTGGCTTTAAATATCCTACCAAGGACCCTTTTCTACTTTCTATGTTTGTTTTTTATTAAAAGCATTGTTCAAAATATGACAAAAAACAGAAATTGGAGCTACAAAGATTTTTGTTCACATTGATATTTGAGCCAGCTGTAAAGATTTAAATCACACTAGATCTTGTTTTATGAATGTCCTTTTGCAACAAGAAAACCATGGAATGCCCTTAAAAAAGAATTTTTTGATATAAAACAGATGTTTTATCCTTTTTTGGGGGCTTTGTTATTGTAGTGCCATGATAGGTAATTAATTCCCAGGCTCCACATAGGTCTTTAAGCAGGATGAAGAGAATGATTTGATTTCAAGGCTATAGTGGAATAGGGGAATTACAGGCCTTCGAGGGGTCATTGCAGAAGCAAGGTGCTTTATGCTGGGACTGGCTTCAGCCATTAATGCTGCTTGTAGAGAATGTAACATGAAACTTCAATACGGATAGAAGTAGTAGCTGGAAACAATATGCTCTACCACTTAAAAGTGAGCTGTGCTTACTTGTACCACTCACCTTTTCATACATTAACAGAATGTTACACATTTCAAGACCAAGATTCTGATTAGTTTGATGCAAATCCATGTAATTTAACCAAAACTCAAGCTGTTTGGACTATATTTAGCAATCAATGCCTACTAATTTTCACTGCTACCATGAAATACTTTGATTATATAAATTAAATATTTTATATCTTGGACTTCCTTGGAATTCAGTTGGTATCCTCATTTGCAATTAAATTAATCACATTAGCTAATAGATATCTATATATATTTTTGCTAGGATTTGCATACCTGCTGCCAAGCTTGAATTGCTGTATTTAGAGAATGAATTGCATATTGGCCAAAAAGGATCAAAATGGGGTCCACCATTATTGTGCAGTCCAACAGCCTTCCTCCTGTGCCACCAGAAATAGCAATCTGGCTCCAGATTTTGAAAGGTTTTACAACACTCTGCATAGTCACATTTCGGCACTCCAGAAGTTTACAGTCAGCTTGTGTGGAAAACTGGAGCTCCTGGAACACTGACTCATCACTCCACTGACGAAGATAAACACGGGGCTCATCAAAGGAAATTATCATGTATTCTAGCTCAGACGGCATGTTCTTATCAGATAAAAATGGCTGAAGAAACTTTGGTGATGCTGAAAGGCAAAAGAACAAACAAGACTTTAGTAGAAATCCCTACAGCCACATCATGCATGGTTTTGCAAATTATTAAAATGGCATGTACATATGATGAAAACAAGTGAAGAGTGCAGGCATTTCTGAAATCCAAAAACAATCCTGTTCACACCATTTTTTAGACTTAAAATAGTACTTCAATTAATAGTAGCTGTGAAAAAAAGGAATTGTAAATTAAAATTGTCTCATGCTAGAGATCCACCAGGCAAACTCTTTTACCTACAAACCACACTATACATCGAATTGTCACCTATTCAGAGCAAAGACAATATTAGCTATGGCAGACACACATGAAGTTCCATACGTAGCTCATTATGAATACAATAAAAATCATCAATATAACATTTGTGGCAATGTGATTGTGCAGGCTAACAGGCTCCACAATGAAAAATGTCTTCACAGCAACTATAGAATAATTAAGAGCACAAACATACTGAGATGCAGCATATTAATCCATAACACTAAAAGTTAAACAAAACAGCATCCTGAGACTGAAGTATATATCATTAAAAAGATTTAATTGTGTTCACTGCAGTCTCAGTCTGGCGAAGTGCTGAGCGTTGTGGCAGCAGACACTGCAAAGCACGTACACTGCTTTGTAACATTAAGTATGCAAGTATTTCCATTGATGCTATTATTTATATTGCTAGAACAACTCATATGCTTAAAATTAGCATATACTCAAATGCTCTACAGATTTGGAACCAAAACACTCATCACTTTCCAAGATCAAGCCCAATTATACTATAAAAGTGTAATGGATACAATAAGCGTTGTGCTCCCTTCGTGTATAACACAGCATAGCAGAGCCTCAAATCTCAAGGTCCTTAGGTGCTATAACAACAGCAACAGCAGCATCAGCATAAATTCAGTTGCTGCTGGGAAAAAAAAAAAAGAAAAGAAAAAAGAAACAGCTGGGTTTGATTTTAATCCGATTTTTTGCCTTTTCCAGCATATGCAATTTTAAAGAACGGACATCTGGAAACAGAGTGCAACAGCAAGGAAGATTATGTACTGATAGAGGTAGCCGATAGACAAGTAATTACTTGCTAGATGTTGAGTGTCAGGCTCAGTATGATTTGATAATAGTAGTTGCAAAAAAAAAACAAAAATGATTCCTAAACAAAGCTGGTTCTGTCAAAATTATCTAAGATATTTGCTCATCTTCCATGGAAAGCATTCCTGGCATTTGAAAATCGGATGATAATCTAAAGATCTCTTGGAATGTATTTGCCATTAATGCAATGACAGAGTGCACTGAACAAAAACAGATGTAGCTTCAAAAGTGATCATAATTGAAATAACAGTTAAATCTGCAGTTCTCAGAGCTCTTCCAAGGAATTCTTACTAAGGGGGTTGCAAAGTCTTCAGTTATTTTAATAGTACTGTTAATATACTGGAAAATTTAGAAGATCAAATTCATCCAGTAAGATGGCTCAAAAATGAAGTGGCACCTGCTGCTACTAATCAGACTAAGAAAACTGGACTACTTCTACAGTTACCCATTCCTGAGGGAGGAAGGGGGCAGATCAGCCAGCCACGCTGCTTGTGAAACGTATTCACTCAGTGCACAGAACAGAAATCATGAGTTTTACCCTGAAGTCTGGTAGCTCTTGGTGGTAATTTATTTCAAGAATGGGAAATGGGGACTACAGAGAGCAAAGTGACGATTAAGCACTACATATGATCTATATGCTTCAATTATTCTGCATGAAGGAGTACATACCTGTGCCTAGTTGATCAAGATGATGGCAAAGGTGGACTTCCAAGAAAGAAAATTGGACCAACACACTAAGTGATGGCACAAACCAAGGGGTAAAACAGGAGTCAACTCTGGTGCAGGCTGCTAATGCTGTAGGAGTTACAAGCTGATCGCATGCACTTTGGGAGCCAGATTCACTTTCTGAGCTGTGGAAGGCAGATAACAAAGAGGTGGTTCAGCAGATGTAGGATTTTATCACTTTACAGTAGGACTTGAACATGTGCCATGCTGGTTTTCTGACATAGCCAATGTCATCATTCTGTTTCATAATTAACTGCTAATGTCAGTTTATGCATTTTTTTTTTCCCTAGCAGATCATGGTAGGCAAGACTGCAATCCAACAGTGCTTCTTGCATCCCAGTGAACTTCTAATTTACTGACTCAACACATGGATCACTGAAATGAAGCGTATTTACAGAAAATAAAAAGGAAAGAAGTTTAACTGAGTATATCACCATTATTAGTGCTATGAAAATGATCTGAAAGTTAATCTGGCCAAGATAACTTTACATTTGATTTTAAGGAAACCTACTCACAGCCACATAACTATCTTTATGCTTAAGCCCTGCCCCTGTAAACTCTCTTCCATTACCCTTCTCATTCTACAGTCATCATTTAAAAAGAATCTGTGACTGTTATACACTCATCCCAGAGCCTTTTACTAACACCTATTACAACATATTTACTATACATTTAAATGCCATCTCACTGATTTTTTTTCCTTGTAGTGTTCCTGACCCCATGAATATTTCCAAGCATTATCTTTCATCCCCTTGAGAGAAACTAAAACTACATTACAATTCTATAGGTTGCTAAGACACCACTGAAGTACAAATAAACTTTCTAATTTAAGCCAAATCCATCCTTAATGTTTCTCATTCTCATTCCCTATGCAGTTTAGCACTAGTTTTCATTTAAAAGCATAGACTTGATTTAAGACTTGAAAATAAAATAAACTGAACAAAGGATTAACTAAGGCTTGTTTATTTTTTTTCAGAAAATAATTAGCTTTTGTAAAGCGCCACGAATAGACTACCATTAACATTTTAAAGATATTTTAAATTCAGAGAGCAGTTTTCAAATCAACATGTTTTATGATTTTAGGACCAAATTCTTCATAATTCCTGTGTGTCTGCAACATTATACATAAATATGTAAGTACTCAAAATGCTCATCTGTAAATGTGTGGAAGCCCATGGGTAAGTTTATCGGTACTTATTTTGTGTTACAGTAATTACCTTGTATGGTTTTTAATATCATAAATGAGATTAAATACAGCATTAGATTTGTGTACATAACATATGAAGCAGTGAACTCAAATAAAGATAAGCTAGTTATCAAAGCATCATTATCAAAGCTTTGGGTTGGAAGGGACATAAAAGACCACCTCGATCCAGATTTCCTGCCCAAAGCCCCATCCAGCCTGGTCTTAGGAGTTCTAAAGATGGAGCACCCATAGCTTCTCTGGTGTGGATGTACTATAGTAGGAGCACTAATATCATAGAGGTAGATCTGATTGTGCAATCAAAATTCGTGCTTCAAATGATATAACAACAAAGAAAATCTCACATTCTCATAGCTGTTCTAGAGCTACAAAATGCACTCTGGACAGTCCACCATTGTTCAGCTGGGGAAAAAAGGAAATGTGTTGCATTTGGCACAGCATGTTGTAGGAGGGGTGCAGCAAAAGTAGAGGAAATTCTAAATAAAACTGACCTGACTTTAATAACATCATTTTATTTTTATTATCTTTAAGTATCACAATTTTAAAAATGGAAAATAGCTATGTTTGAAGTCATGAGATATTAAAAAGTATGATAATTTTACATCATGCAAAGCAGTTCAAACTAACTATATGGCAACTGAGAACAATGACCTGCTATATTCTTGCTATTTTAAGAGTGGAATTTTAAAACCCAAACTGTCATTTGTGATGAAACCACAACATGGGAAAATATCCACTGTGAAGAAGAAGAGAAGGAGATTATACAAGTGTATAAAACATTTTGTAATGCAATCCATTTAAACAAAGAACGAAAAACTATTCTCAACCAAACTGGGAAGTCACTTTAGTGTCTCATCAACCAAAAAGAGCCCTAAATATAAGCCATTATGATTACAACTTGCTAGCTCTGCAAAATAGCAACACAATCTATAAAAACAATTTATTCCATGATAATTTCCTTTCAATTCTCTATTTTAAGGATTTCCATGAATCATCATTTATGCCATAATTGATTCTTTCCATAGACACTATACTAAATCCCAAAGGGGATGGTAAATTATTTCACTTACGTTTTCAAATGTATTCATTCATTGAATAAATATTCATGAATGTACATTTAACTCCATTCATTAAATACTGAATGGTCTACCATATTCTTAAAAATAAACAACATACACATATGTATTATGTCCTTAGCCACATAGCTCCTTGATTTTTGTACTTCTAATTACTTCCTGATCAATCTCAGAAAGAGCTTGCATACCACAGTGTTTGCATCATGACATTGTTGCACATTCCCATATTCATTGTGGTTGATATTTCTTAGCCTGTCAGCTACCACTCAACGTATCAGTTGGATTCACATCTTCTCACAAACCTTGTTTTCCTGTCACACAAGCCACATAAATTTCATATTTTAAGACTGATTTTAGGAATCAGTAATGAAGTACTTAAAACACGAGAGTTTGCTCTCTAGTATTAGTAATTAGCATATCATAAAGGTTAGAACAAAAAAACCCTGCAGAATTTGAGGGAAAAATATTGTCATTGTGCAGCAGCTGTGTGCATATGGCAGCTGTTAAGAGTCTGACCCAAAATTGAGGATCAAACTAAAAAAATAAACTTCAATGACAACTAAGCATTTTTATACTTCACCATTAATAGCAATTAAATTTGCTAATCAGTCCTACAGCTATAGCACATAATTAACATCAAATCGTCATGAGTACAGAGTCAAACTGAGATTCAACTTTTATACAACCTTTGCTTCTTGCTCTCAGTTACAAACCTCTCTGCCCTGAAGCTTCCTGGTCTAACAGTTGGCACTGGCCTTCGTGGCTGTTCTCACAAGTATGTGAGATCTCATATTAAACATGCTTGCTTTAGAAAGAAGCCTAACACTGGACGTATACTGGGACATGGGGCAGTCTCTCTCAAAAAGAAAAATGTTTGGGATTTTTTTGTGAAATTGAATATAGGATAAATTTTAGGATTCTTGATCACAAGAAAACATTCATCCTAGTAGCAATATGCTCATATGATGAAGACAGAGTTATAGCTTCAATAAAGTTACTGTCAACGTGGACTTTTTATCTTTCTAGGGGTCTAGAAAGACTGGCCTTCTTTGCAAGTCTGTGATATCTATCACCATCTCCTAAATCATATTTCTCTTTACTGGACTTGGTCCTTTGAGGCTTAACTCTTCCATAAATTTATTCATTTGTTTAGACGTAACTTCATGTATTTCAGTGGTTGTGAATCCAGGTCAGTGATGTGAAACTGGCATTATTGGCTCTACCCCCAAGAAAAAAAGTGTGCCTCTAACACCACAGGTCAGTTTCATCTCTGAGAAACAACTGCTCCTTTCCTCACCCCTTAAGTTACTCTGAGAAAGCTCACTCAGACTCATCAGGATTACTTCTTACACATCAGTCCATCCTTAAGGAAGCTTGCAGTGCAGCCTTGTTTGAAGTTCATATATTGAGAGATTGAATTTCTATCCGAAGCTGCTGCTGAAGCTGCGAATACAACCTTTTCCCTTCTCTGACTGAAATTGAAGGCTTGCTTCATGCATCCTTCATGTTCCTGGCTTCCAAAAGCAGTTCATCCTGATCCATACAAATCCTTAGATTCCTAGTCTACTATTAGCATATTTAGGTGTTAGCGTATTTGTAATCATATGATTATAAATTCATCAGGCCACCAAAAATACCCAAGCTCGTGACTCTGCTGTCTCTGTACATGTGCCTAAGGAGCTGGTAGTTCAAGGCACCTTCCCACAAGTTCCCTCTTCTGTTCATTGATGTTCAAATGCTTCAGTGGTGCGCTGCATGCTTTTTGCTGCCTTCTTTCCTTCCTGCTTTCTCTATTCAGTGAGCTGTGTTTGCTTCAGTTTAAATCCTTTTCTGTCAGACGTGGTTTCTGCTTTAGTTCTTTGTGTACACACAGAGTCTGGAGAACATAGAGCTTCTAGTGTCATTGCTGTGGACAGAGAAATTGTCCTCCTGGGAGCCTTCTGGTACTTTAAGGTCATTCAGTATTTTTACCCCATTTTATCTCGAAACTCGGACAGCACTGAGGATATCCACTATTCTACAGCAGGCCTGCAGCCTCCCTGCTGAAAACTCCCTGCTGAAAACTCCCTGCTGAGTTCAGGCCTTCTGGGCAGGTGAATTCATATTGTGCTCTAAAATGTTTCTGATGTTAATCACAGTCCAAACTGCTGTTGAAATTTAAAAAGAAAATTATTTGTATTTCATTTGAACTCAAGAACCTTTCTTAATAATTACTACTCATTAGCTTATCAGAGCTCCCTGAATGGAACATCACATAGGTGATAGGGTGACGAACCCTCTCTGAGCATAAAACAATAAGCGTGATTACAGTGTCAAATGCCTTGGTGAAAAAAAATCTTCTAAATTTCACTACTTAATTTTCAGTTCCCACTGAGTTCAAATTTCTGTGGTGTTAAGCTGACCAGGAAGGCAATTTTGCCAAGGTCCCACATTCAGAGGAATTAACCTTGTCTAAAACACTTAACTTCTCAATGATGAAAATGCATTCTTTCACAATTAACATCAAGAAATCATTTCCAACCTGATACTATTAATGGAAACCAGATGTTTAATTTTCTTCATCGATTTTGTTAGTCATATTTGTATTTCTTGATTTCTCTGCATTCTGTAGCTTCACATACATGTATATGAACACAACACATATACTCAAGCACATGTCCATACACAGACAACAGCAATTGGTAAATACAAGTGATTCAGCAGGGTTTTCCATTCTAACTACCCATGTTAAGAGGGTCTTTGAAGGCAATTCCACTCCCTCTTATGAAGGACCTTATACTCGTTTCTTCTAAGTTTACTTATAAATCAAAACGGAATGAATGCAAACAGTGAATTTCTTTCACTGTATGCCTACAAAGCCTCCAGCTGTAAACATAATGATATATTGATCCCCAAAGTTTTAGAACTCGGATTAAAATTTTTTTCTGTTGGCACAGCAAGCAAGCTGTGTAAATAAAAATGTGCTACTCTTGAAGTACCATAATTTTGTTTCAAAAATATATTTAATAGAAAAGTGACTTGTCTTAGTCATTGGTTTGCATTGAGGACATTAACATTTACATACAGTGGTGTGCATAACGTTTACATATGGTGGGAAGAAGAATGATCACTACTGTGTTACACAGCGGACTGTCACTCTCCTTCTGTTAATTACCCAATTTTATGAACCTGTGCAGCTAAGAGGTTTCAGGACACAACCTGTTTTTTTGTTTTTTTTTTTCACTTCAGTAACAATGGCATTCAGAAAATTATAATACTTTCAGACTGTTAATAAATCTAAGAGAGAGCTCTTTTAGCACATACTCCCCACCTTGTGTGAAAGCAAACTGCGGTTTGAAACTCTTTTAAGACTCACTCCTCTTACCGTATATGAAAACAGTATCTTATTTCCTAAGCCTCTTTAAAAAGATCTCCTAAGAATGCAGCATTAGATTTCTGTTTTTCTTTTAAATTTGCCTCCTTTAAAATTACCTTTGGTCATCCGCTACGTTCTGATTGCTGTTCAGGACGATCCTCCAAAGATCGGAGGCTATGAGCTCCTTCTGATCGTTCACAAGGCTGATGTTGGGCAGCTGCAGTTCACAGACTTTGCTTTCCGATAGACTGAATTCCCGGAATGCAACAAATGATTTCTGAAGCTCATCCCAGTACTCCAAGCTGCAGGGAATCTGTGATAAAAAGGAGATGTGGTAATTACTTTATATTTCATCGCAAATATAATAATGGGATTTACAATTCACACCACAAATGGAAAACTAACAAAAAAAAATAGAAATTGCCACATGGGAAACCAGAATTGTAGCTGTTACTTAGATTCTGTGCTGTGCTGACTAAAAACGTTTTTCAAATTTCATTGCAGTAAAACAGTTCAATCTTTCTCTTACAGAAATAGCTATTTGCTCCATAGTATCCAAGAACAACAAAGACAATGCAGTAAATCATTATCTGTATTAGGCAATCAAAAAATCAATCAGATGTCATTACAGTGCACTACCCAAGCTCACTTTAATTATCATTAAAGATCACTTTTTATTTTAATTAACTCTTTTGTTTTATTGCATTAAAAACACTAACTTGATAATTACTCATTTAATCACCGATATATTAAAATGACTAAAAAGGCAGAGGAAAAATAATGATGGGCAGCATGATGCCATGTGGAAGGTTAGCACATGAATAAAAATCCTGTGACAAATCACAGTGTATTTGTAATCCCATCACCTTCTCTGTCATGGAATATGGAATTTAGCTGACTTTTGAAAACTCGAGCCCAGCAAATACACAGCAGATTTAGTTTAATCACATTCCTTATTTTAAGTCTGTAAATAACCCAAACTTGATTACTCCTGGATGCTTCACCGGACAGGAGGGAATGTCACTAGAGACATTTCTAAGCATAACAGGACAAAAAAATAATAAAAACCCACATTTTAAAGATGTCTTACACATTTTTTTTCTTCTTTTTGGTGATATAATGAATATAAATACGAATTTAAAATAGGATCGAACTTAGTACAACAGGAAGACTTTACAATTAAAATACAAAAATCCATAGTTATAACTAAGAAATAAGGGTCAAGTTGTCTGAAAACAAATAGTAAAACAACAAAAAAGCATAGGTATTCATATGTATATGCTCTTATGTTTTCCTTTAATATCGTTGTATGTGTTTGTATAGATGCACAAAAATAACCTGGAAAAAAGTAGGAATGCGTCAGAGATTTCAGTAAATCTAAACACAGCCACAAAATGAGCCTCCATAAGTACTTTCCTTGTTACTCAGTGAGGACTATAATGCATACAGAGGTGACAGCAGGCTGATTAATTAATGGGAATGAAGGGTTAAGGAGGAAAATTCAGGGAGCTCAGTCATTCAAGCTAGAGAGGGCAAAGGAACATAAATAATCTCCTCCAAAGAATCTTGCAAGAATTAACGTGTGGAACCACAAAGCTTGAAACATGGATTTTTACTGCATCTGTCAAGTCACAGCGATACCCGATGATGGAAAAAAGCAATCGCAGACACTGGTGGTTTTTTTAGGTCAGGAAGAAAAAAAAATAAATCTGGTAACTGCTACAAAGCTCTGATGCCACTATGTAAAATAGGGTAGTGTAGCAATGTCCATTAGGAATGCTGACATAATTTCAAAGACCAGGGTCTGAGAAAAGGGGATTGATTATGCATATGACAGCAACGTATCCTTTATAAGCTGCATCTCCAGCTGCAAATTGTGAATAGTGGTCAGCAGGAAATAGTGTCAGTGGGAAATTATGAGGCAGCAGGACAATGCCTGGAAAAAGCAAATGCCACCCTGAAAAACATCAGGTGAGATATTTCCAAAAGAGTGGGGCAAATGTCAATTCACTTGTATCTGACACCTGGGGGGTCTCATCTGGACTAGAGAATGCATTCCGAACTATTCATGTTAAAAGTGTTAATACTCACATTGGAACCTGCGCAGAATCAGCAGTCAATTCAACTGGTGGAGTCACCATCCCCAGAGGCGTTCAAGAAATGTGTAGATGTGGCACTAAGGGGCATGTCTTAGTGGGCATGGTGGGGGTAGGCTGACGGTTGGAATAGATGACCTTAGTTGTTTTTTTCAACCTTAATGATTCTATGAAGAGAAATACCATTGCTCTCCAGACACTTCAGGAGCTAAACACTTCAAAGAGGAACAAGTCTAGAGAAACTGGGGGTCAAAACAGTTGCCCTACCAATAAAGAATAAGACTAGAAATGGAGCATAAGAGAAAAAAATAGAGGTCTGAGGACAGCCTTTGTGTTCATCACAGCTGCTTTTGAAGACTTGATTTGCTAATGAGACGGAAGCAGCGACCAACTCTGTCCCAGTGGGACAGGACTGAGCTTGATGACCCAGAAAACATCTTGATTGGTTCTATGATGCCAACTCTACAATCGTACTGTCCACAATAAGTGTTATCAAATGTTACATTATTATGTTTGCAGCCATATTTCAAAGTCATGTTACATTTATTCTTCTTACTCTTAGTTTCTCTATAGAGTTTAATTGTTGTTATAGTTTAGCACATTTAGATTTCTTCAAAACTTCTCCGTGTTGAATGTTTTTTAGGCTTTAATGCTTGTGGACAAACAAAAAAACCTGCAACACCACAATAATATTCCTATCCTTCAGTGAGGTCTTAGAATTGTATGATTATGAAAGGATCTGTATAATTTCAAACAAAATGTTGCAGCCTTTTATGGTAGCACAGTGCTTCTGAAAATACATTGATTCAAGCAGCAGTATTTATTTCTGTTTACTTTTAAATCTCTGTCTTAAAATGACCTTGAGTGTTTCTAAGAGTCTGATTCAATGTATCTGAATACTTGGTTTGGCCCTGTGTTGCCTATCAACACCTAAGCTATCTTGTCAATGCTATTAAGTAACACATGCAACAAAAGTCTTGAAAAGCCATCCCACTATTTACAATATTTATTTCTTTCAGATTACATCTCACAACAAAGTATTTTTTCCAACATGCAAGGAAAATAATCTCTCTCTTTAATGACAACCTCACAAAACTGGAACAGAATGGCAAGTAGTAGGCATTTTAAAAGAGGCTAAGCAAGGTGATAAATTCTGCTTCCACTACGATTAATGAGCTGGAAGAAGTTGTTAAAAAGCACAATAAAGGAATTTCACAAGTTGCACTACAGTATGAAAAACTATTAGTAGGGTGAGAGGAAAGTAAAATAGAGATTGAAAATAAAGGCAGAATGAAAACTGGAGAATAGCCCAACCAAACAGATTTCATATATGATGTTTAAAAAAAAATGGTGTTACTCAGTAGGTGGTGGAAATAGAGAACCTTATCTTGAGGAAAAGATGGCAAAGTAAAATGATGAAAATAACTATTACGGCATAAAGAAGTAACAACTCATCTTCAGGTTCCAGTATAAGCTACCACAGTGCATTTGTTTTCAGGAACTTCATGGTAACCGCCTAAGTGAATTCTGAAGAATTTGGAATGGCACATTAATTACCATGGGACTCAGCTGTATGAGCAGCCAGATAGAACAAGGTATCATCTACCATTTAAAGAAGGCTGGTAGGCATGCAGAAAAAATTATTCCTGTTTACTTTTGCTCAAGAAAATTTTCTTAACTGTTGCAACATGTCAAAAAAATCTAACAGAACAAGATATAGTGCATTTCTAGATATCATCTACACATTAGAAGTAAAAAGTCAAAGGACTCTTTAAGTGATTACCTATACAAAACATGGCTCATGCTCTGGTACTATCCAAACCGTAAGCTTTCTAGTTTTAAGCTCTCAAAAGACTTCGTTGACTTAGAATCTTTGATTCCTACATATCTAGCTTTATTTTTGCTAGGGGGTTCATTCCTAATGCCTGATCTGGATAAATTTAAGGAAAGATGGTAGCTCTGGGTAATATTAGTTGCCAAAAATAATAGTTGTGAAAGCCTGGAAATGGGCTACAACTCCAAAACTGAGTCATAGGCAGTGGGAATAAATGAATTAGCTACAACAAAAAATCCCCATATGTAGAATTAAATACCGTACTTCTACCTTACAGTATTTGAATAAAACCTAAGCTATAATTTGGATAATTATTACCTCTTAGCAAATGTGACCACTTGTGCTGCCTCTCCAAAATGAAACACTGAAGAAATACATCTTACCACAAAAACTTAGCAAAACAAGCACTTCAAGAGACAGTACTCCACAGCTTTTTGTCTTCTTTCCTAGCTCTCAAAAAATTTTCATTACAATGACTCCATTCACATGTAAAATGCAAAAAGTGCAATTAATGAACAGCATATATCACATTTATGTGTATAGAACTATTTAATTCTGGTCTCGGATTTAACCAGGAAGCTTCAAGATGAGTTTTGAAAGAAAAGCAAATACTACTGCACACTCATTTAGAGGACTGACTGTAGCAGTGGAGGGTACAACATCAGTTAAATGCTTTTTAGTAGCATTAGTAATAGTGAACAGAAGCAGAAGTGAAAAGGTACATGAAATCAGCCTCAACTCCATAGTTGAGAGAAAGAGATTTAAAACAAAACAGTTAGAAAATTTGAAAGTTTCTCCCTTTTCTTGTTACCTGTGGGCTACAGACATGGGAAATTGTGGGACACTGTCTGGATTAAGAATGAAAATGGTTTATTAATAATTGTGATAGGAAGGAATGCAGCTGTGTTTGAATGACAGTTCCAGTTCTGTCCCCTGCAAGGACAGAACACAAAGAAACAGTTTTGCTGAAATAGTTGCCTTGAAGCAGAAATCTTTAGACTTAATGTCATTTCCTATTCTCTGTGAATCTCTCGTTTCAATTTATTTTAAGAAAAAGTCTTCATTCTTATTATGCCAGCACAGACATTACTAATATTACCTCTTTGAACATGTACAGTTCTCTACTTGATTTGAAGTTTTGATCATATACATTTTGCAAAAAACAAAAACAAAAAACAACAGAAAAAGCAACCCAACCCCAATTCCCCCCTCTGAAAAAAGAAAAACAAAAAACAAGAAAACACCATAAAATCAAAACAAGAAAAAGAAAAAGAAACTTGAAAACCACTTTTAAAACCCGCATCATTCAACTCATTTCCTGAATGCCTGTTAATCTATCAGCAAGACAGTATTGATAACCAACATAAATATTCTCACTTATGCACTACAATGTGACAGACCATGTTTTTTCTATTTCATCATGCATTATGTCACACATTATGTGTTCCAGAATAATTTAATTCCTATCTCAAAAAGTGAAGGTTGGAAACTGATGCAGAATCTGTTAACACCATGTTACTTATTAATCTTTTCATCCATGTGTTGTACACCCCATTGACCACATGGGTATTCTGTATCTCAACATAAAATTTTGTGCAAAAAGAAGATAGAATGGAAAACAAAGGACTGTTGATCCATATATGCCTTTTAAAGGCTTTTATGATGACAACATGATTCTAGACCTCCCTGTGACCTGATGTTATCCTTCCAGTTTTATACTGTGTAATTTGGACTTTAAAAGCTTTGGGTGAACATTACTTTCTGCTGGAATATTTCTATAGCTGAACTCCGCAGCTGAGCAAAGGGCCACCACCACACTTGTATAAGCTTCCAGGTTACTAAAATGACCACATCTACTACTCACCGTATATATTACCCTGATACTGACAGATCTGAGACAAGCATCATTGCTGTTTAGGACAGAAGTAATATAAATATCTAAATTTCTTAGCAAATCACATCTTTTTCACAAACTTTTTGTTTGTTTGTTTGCCTAGGAAAAAGCTACAGCCTTCTGCATAGTTCTGTGAGATTAATGAATTAAGAGGAAATAAAAGTTTTGTTGTTTTATTACTTAAATACTAAACAATATCATTCTTTAAATCAGTATTAAAATACATCAAAAAAATGAAATCAGTATTAAAAGTAGATTTTTAAATATATACATGCAGATCTCTAAAGAGAAAGGTATCAGTGGTTTGGTTACAAGAGAATCTGCTCAAAGCAATTTTTGGCAATTGCCAATTTATTTTTGTTTTGTTTTAGTTTTTGCTAGAAAATAAGTGATTTGCAGAATAAATGCTTATTTCTTGACTCTCAGTCCCTCAGATGGTGGGTGTTTCCTCTAGGAAATGAAGTTATTCTTGTTCCAGAAACAACTACTGTACAAGAAAACTGAAGACAGGAAGCATGTGTGTGTTTTATCTTCTCTGAGTAGGGCCACCTAAGTGAACAAGAGGCAGAATATGATACAAACTTGTACTTTGTGTCAGACGCCAACCCATGCTGAGATTATAACCCGAGCTTCCTGAGTAGGAATAAACTGATTGCGCTGTAATAAAGCTATCCTGTTTTTAGGATATTTTCCTGTTCCAAGGCCAACTGCCCTAAAAACACAATTCTGCCTTCAGGTGAACAGAAGCAGCAGCAGTAGAAAATAAAAAGCTTTATCCAGATTTTTACACAGGGAAAATTCTTGGCTATCACCACATAGAACTTAACTACGAAGTTTGATTTCGAATTAAGAGTTACATAAATACAGGAAAAAAACCACCTGCAGAAAAATATATAATGTATAAAACATGCTCAAAAGAGATAATATTAAACAGAAAAATATAACAATATTTATCTCTACAATATTAAACATTAAATGTTATTCTGTACGATATTAAATAAAACAACAGCTCCTTAATATGCCCATTTGCACTACGCACCCAATCCCCTCTGAGCAACGGATCACCACCTTGCCCTGCTGTGGGATCCTTCAACATTCACAAGGCTCCTAATCTTCTCCTGTGACTGACTGAGAAATCACACTCCCAGCTGCAGAACGCTTCTGTAGTGTAGCCTTAGAGCTGTCACTGTCTCCTGTCAGTGTATAAAACCTCTCTGGTACAGCCAGAGACTACCACTTTTCCCTTCCCATGAAAACTCAAATTAAAAAAAATAAGGCGGTTTATAGTGAGGTAAACATTTAATCTGTTGGTACTACTACTAGTTTTGCTACTAGCAGTAAATACATTATAAGTCTATAAAGTATTTTCTGTGCCCCCACCACAATCCCTTCCTTTTGGTTAGGATTATCTATTACTTTGACACTGCTTTTTCCCTTTAAACACCCCTTATGTTTTGGGCTGCAATAGTTATTCCACCGTGGAACAATCTCAATTTTCAGCAGTCAGTAATAATCAGATACCACAAATGACGACATTTAAAAACAAAACCAGCAATGTAACATTTCTTCAAGGAGTTTGCTTTATTTCTTTTTGAGGTGTTGTAGCTTTAGGACTGATTTTGTTAAACTACACTCAATTTTAAATATTTGCTACAAAACGGAATATCTGCCCAATTTCTTTTTTTTTTTCCTATGCATGTCGAGGCTTTGGCTGAATAATGAAAATAACTGCTTATTTTGTTTACTGAGTAATGACATACACCTCAGCTCTTTCAGCTTCATTTAACAAATTTATCGATGGCACTATTCACGTACTTATTTAATTTTGCTTACATTTATATTTGTACTGCAGCTTATGAAGTAAATTAAATACTATTATTATACTATAAATTAAAATTGAACTAGAATAAAGAGATGTGAAAGAAAAGTCATGTCTTCCAAGAGAAATTGCTCTTTAGAAACACATAGCTGCCTTTTAGCTGACTTTGGAAAAAAAAGCTTCCATACATCTTCAACTAATAGAAGCTATAAAAAACCCTTTGTAATATTGGAACCAGTTGAGAAACCACAAGCATTCAAATGCAGGAAATCATGATTTTATAACATTTTAATGTGATCTACTCTTGGGAAACAAAGTTAACCAAGCCCTATTTCTGTACAGGAAATATTCCACTGTACAGTTGTAATACATTGTGGTGAGGGGTACAGCTGCAAATTTTTCACCTGTAATGCCCCACTGGTATTGTGGCTTACTGAATTGCATCAAGATTGCCTTCCTGTCCGGAAAGCCCTCTAAGTACAAACAAGACTCTAAGCCCAGGTTTTATTTTCCCTTGGTATCAGAATATGGTAATTTAAGAGCCCTGAGAAATGCTTTTTAACCTTTTAGAAGAAATATGTAGCATTCTTTTATTAGGAACTCTGTTCTTTGCCTTTTTAAAACAACATGTGACCAACTTATCTTATCAATTTATCAGGCTAGCAGGTTCAGAACAAATGCAGGTGTGTATAGTAATGTAATCTGTCACAGATACTGACTTTTTCATTATAGAAAAATTACTCTAAACACACTAACAGCTTTTGTTAAGAGAGCGGAGAGCAGTGCTACGCTATAATTGAGAAGAGTTCCGCAGGATTTTTTAAACAAGAAAATGTATGCACTCTTATAAGTTACAAACCCCTTTTTTTCATTCATCTCAACACTAAGTCTATATGAAGATTGCTCATTTTTCCAAAAGCAAAAACAACAGCATTTCACTTAATCTCCTGAGACCTTGGTTATTTTCTTAATTTATTGTTGCAAATATTGATAAACAAGTTTATATTGATAGGAGATCTTACATTAAAGACTTAGCTACTTGCACTGTTTTTTTTATTCTCTTTCCCTGATATAGGAACAATCCTTCACATTTTATTTAAGGCTTTCATTTTCTGGGTTTCAGTATTTGTTAACAATGTAAGCACTATACTGTTGAAACGCAGTCACCTCTGGGACTGAGGGTAGCAACCTATTAATACATGAAGCACTGTGTAATTTTAAGTAAATGGGATATTTTGACCACATATTCTCACCACAGTGAAGCCTGATTCCTACAAAAAGTGCCACAAAATCACCGTACAGCAGAAAGGACGTCGGTTTGCAAAATTTCATAAATCAGACTTACAAACTCTGAAAAGTACAAAACACAATGAGAGTGTAAATCTGTCATTAGGATAATCTGATGGTTTCGTCAGTCTTCTGGCACCCAACAGAATTTTCACTAGCTCAATAACCCCAAAGGGTAAATTTCAGTGTGATGCACAGGCAAATTATGCACAACTTCCATTAACATTCCCAACAAGTTACGCTTAACTCCCTGCAGACTGCACCGAAACCACAGTCCAAGCAATACAGTCTCATCTTGATGCAGCGAACACGAAGATCACACAGCAAAATAATTAAGATTATACACACAAAATACAGTAACAAAATAGTAAAGTCTGAGCTAATCCTACTCCCAGGCAAGGAAGTTCACAAATAATGTTTAAAGCTGGAATTCCTAAAGAGAACAGGCTCTGTTTCAACATCTGCTTAAGACTCAGTGCACAACACTGCAACTTCTTTAGCCCCTACTTCCTCCCTGGAAAGAAAATGAAGACGATGTATATCATTAATAGCCAGAGCCTTATTGTTCAAAAACATCCAAAAATGTGCAAAATTTTGCCAGTATCACAATACTTACACACAAATCATCTGAAGGGTAATCGGTTCAGGCTAAAAGCCAGTCTTCAGCCCTCTTAAATAGAGCGGATGTTTACATAATGACCTGCATTCATTTTGGTACGTGTGTATGCGTATAAACATCGAGTTAAGTGATGGGAAAAGAATTTCCTACATTATAATGAAAGGCAAGTTCTACTTCATGGTCAGATATGCTCAATAACTCTACTGCGTTGTTTCATTTCAAGTTTGCTGCAATTCTTCACATAGTAGCGATATCAGAAAAACACTCTACACTAATACACTCATTTCAAATAATACCAAAAGGAAGAATAAATGTGAAACGTTTTAAAAAGCAGAATCTCGGATGAAGTACTGCACTGACTTCCAAGCAGTTCCCAACAGTCATACAAACTATTTCACCATTCATTTTAAGAGTCTGATTGTTTAAAGATGATACAACTGCATGACAGTAGATACAAAAATTTGCAACCACATACATCGATAAGCACGGCTGAACTTTACAGCGTACTTCTGCAATAAGTGTGAACTTCAGTCACTAACCTGTCATACACAAATTATCTGGATTTCCAAAATAGACGTTGCTTTGGAAATGTAAGAAATGAATCAAAGATAAATAAAAGTTGTGGTTTTCCAAAAAGCTCCTTTCCCAGATACTCAAATGCCCAGCTGAATATTGTAGCCCCAACAGGGAATGAAATGCAAAAAGGAAGCAGAGCCAGCCAAAAATGAGGTATTCTCTGTCAAAAGGGAAAATGAATGTCTTTGACGTTGATCGTAATTCTTTTCCTGTTGACTGTCATGTCAAATCTTTCCTGGAATAATGACTTACAGTAGGTCTAATGTCAGTCATTCTTAAGCCCTTGCTTCCTTAAGCCACTGTTTAAACAACCACGAGGTGTTAGAAAATGACTGTTTATTGGCTGACAATGTTGAAAAAATCAGGCTCCAGACCATAGACTTCGCAAATGTTTTACTTACATTCCGTAAGTGTGTAATGCAGAGCAACAGACAATTTTTTGAATCCTCACCATTCAAAGGTGGAAATATTTTATGTTCTCTTCACTATCCCAGCAAATATCCAAGTGAATTGTACCAGAGAGGGTTTATTTATCTAGTCCTTCTTTATTAAATTTCAGTTAAGCCCTCTCAACAATACTCACTTCCCTACTTTCCCCCTGTAGGTCATAAGATCTCGTTAATGTAATCACCACTTTACTAAATCAGGAGTAAGTGCTCTCTTTATTAGGACACTACATAAAGAAGAAAGGCCAAAAAAGGTACCTTTGGGACACAACCATTTTTTTATCTGCTTTTATAATGCTGACTATAGCACTGCATGCACTTGCATGCAATAGGAATCCTGGTAGGTACAAATATAAAACCCTGACAGGTTTATAGCTCGGTTGATATTTTGACTTCATATGGAGAAAAGAATAAACACCATAGATTATCTTCCTTTTATCTTGTGAGCATTAACACCTTGTATCTTTCACTGGATAGCAATTCAGGAGAAAGAATTTTAAGTCAGTACTGGTGATGCAGCTTAAATAAATCAGAGAGCTCAGAATTCAGAATATTGCACATGATGTGATCGCTTCCATGAGATGAATCTGCTCTTCTCCACGTGGCCACTTGTGTAAATGCTACTGTCTACAATACAGAGCTTTTTGTTTGAGCTATGGGACAGTGTCAGCAATATCGCTTACTGGGAAGATAACTCTACTACAATGAAATGAAAAATACTGAACATCTCTGTAAAACTTCACTCGCTAGAAGAATCCCCCAGCTGTAGAGGAAATAATTTGTGTGTCTTGTTCACCTGTTTGCAAAGAAAAGCCAAATACTGCCTTGTTAGCAGACAAATTGCTTTCTTATCTTAGTGAACCCAACCAACTTCAATTTTTGCTCCCTCTCCTGTTAACACAAACTTGTCAAGGTTGTTTCTGGTGGAGATAAATGATAGAAAAAAAGTTGCTTAGTGGAAATCAGAGTAGATTATTATTAAAGTATTGTACAGTAAGAACTCCTCTTCAGCTTTCTAAGTAAATGTAGTCTACTTGGAGGCAAAGACAAAACTAAATCTGAGATTCTCAGTAGGTAGATTCTCTGTGAGTAGATACTGGAAGACTTTGGAAAACCAGAAGCATAGTGGAAGCATAGCTTTAAGCCTCAAAGAACAAACATTCATCACCACTTTCTTTGGGCTTAAATCCCTAACTGTAGCTAACTCCATATTCTATCTCTACAATTCAAAAATCACTATTGAATCACTAGGAGAATTTTGTCCAGAAACTCCCTCCTTCAAATTGTAAAAAAAAAAAACAAACCCAAAACACAAAGAAATGAAGAAGGTAACTTTCCTCAGCTGTTGCAACCTAGTGGATTCAAGGAACTCTACAAGTGTCTTTTGAATTTAGCACTACATCATATTCCTGAAATGCACATTACAGTTCCTTGGTATGGTGAAGAATACAGTCCTCTTCATTATCCTTTATGTTCTGGGACTGTGGTATTACCTGCATAATAGGTATAACCCTAAACTATCCTCTGGAACTAGAAATGTTCACTTCTTCTGCACTTCAGATTTATTTATAAAAGGTATTCTGCCTGGTAGCTATAACTGTGTCCAGTCTTCAGTGAAAAAACAATTTATGGACTAGATGAGCAAGACTGAAAATAATCACCACCAGCGGATTCCAAGTTTCAGTGCTACAGAAGAAAGTGATAGCGCAAATAAAAGAACTGCTGCCCTATAACAGTGAGCTGGTTGCCTTAAAAATATAGTTTTGAGTTAAAGTGGGAAACTGAAGTACACCTCAATTAAGCCTTCACATATGAATACTTGCTGATGTATAAATATATGCATAATTCCAAAGAATTTTAACTAGAGAAATTCTACACAGGCTAATATCCTAAGTGTAACCACACTTTTAAAATTACTCATTGATTTATCTTCAATCATCAGACTTCCTCCAACCATCAATCTATGCTTTTTCTTCTCCATAGCTTTAAAAATAATCTTAGCAATGGTCAAGATCAAAAGGGTATGCCTCTACCAATATCTAAGTCTCTTGCAGCTTGACACCCTTTTCTGTAGATCTCCATTACACAAATGGTACGTTAGCGGTGGTTTAGAGGCAGTATTTATCACATTAATTGCATAAGACACAGCCTATTTGTTTTTTCTTCTTATGAGAACATTAATCTGCTTCTCTTTTGTATATTTCTTTGTCCCACATTGACCTTTACTTAGATGTTTAGCTATTTCTAGAGCTTTCTGAGCACAAATAAAAAAAATATTGGATAATGAGCAACTATCAGCAGAATTAAAACAGAAGCTGATGAAACAGTCAAAAGTTAATAGTTTTAATCGAAGAACTAGACAGACTAAAATAATAAAATAATAATTTTTTTCAGAGAGAAGGAATACTCTGCACATCTCTTTCTTGATACAGAGCTCAATATTAACTTCTTTCAATTAGGTATACAAGCAACCAAACACTTGTAAGCCCACCATTACATTGAATTTTGCTTCACTTCATTGATTTACTTTCTTCTTTAGTAAGAAGTTAGAAATCAATGCGTTGTTTAATCTGAATCTCAATTACTACATAAGCATAGTCTTGAGAAGTTATATCCAGAAAATATCTTGGCAAAGGGAGTAGGAAGAAATACCTCTCACAGTTACAAAAGTTATTTTGGAAGAAACAAGTTTCCCCTAAAAACAGTATGTGACATTTCTTCATACTGATTCAGATACTTCTACCTTATTTATTTTTAATTACTACCCATTCAGTGATAGTTTTTGTCATAATGTTTTATAAGATACTAAACTGCAAAAGTAGACTGGTTCTTGTATGTCTTCTCTGGTACAGACTATATCTTCAATCAGAAATCATCATAACTTAGTAATCACTTTATTTTGATAGGATGCTTAATGACTTTCTTCTATTTACTCTGTTTTGGAATTGCGTTGACCCACTCTACCAAAGAATAACCAAGTACAAGAGAAACTCCTGCTCTCCAGATATAAAAGCATTAGAAGTGATGCCAGATAACAGTTGAAGTATCTGAGAATTAGCTTAAAACCATTAAAAAAGGTTCAGTAGGGAAACTTAAAGTGCTTCATTAAATAGTAGCTATCTGAAAGAATGGTACATCAGACAGAGCCAAAGAACATTTCTAGCATGTGAAAACAGGACAGTGAGGCATTAGTAATTAAATGGAAAGGGGTTGCAATGTCCGGTAAACAGGAAGAAGTTCAAATCCTCTCAATCTCAGAAAATAAATACAATCCTGATGCAGTTTCTTGCAAGTGCACCTGGGATTCTCTCTCTCTGCCTTCACATGAAAAGATCAAACTATTTGAAATCTCTAAAGAGAATGTGACATGCTACTCTGTGGCAGAAACATACATTCTTTCTCTTCCTTCTATAAACAAAAGCAACAAAGTTGGGATTGTAAGCAATAATAGAAATTTGATGAGTGAAACTGCTTACTTTTGCAACAACATGAGTAAAAGGATAAGAAAATAAGCTCATGGGGTAATCTAGAAGTTGCAGTAAGGTACAGTTCGATAGAAACAATATTGTTCGTTCCAACTCCTATAATCTGAAGCTGGTGGCTTATCCCTTTCTTCACAGCAGATGACATGCAGCTTCAATATAAAAAAAAATTCCCTTTATGGTGAAGCTTTTGTAAGTTCCAAGAATTGAAAGAATAGTTATAGAGACAGAGAGACTTCTAAAATCTATTCATGATTTAAAAGCCTTGCTAAAAGAAGTATAGCAAAGACAGAAAGCTAGAGACAACATGCCTACAAAAATGCACCTTTGTCTGGATTTATGTGAAGCAAAGGATTTAGGGAGACTGGAAACACACCTGGTGACATTATGGGTCCTCATAGCATCTGAACATAAACACAATCTTCAGGAAGTTTTTAAAATATATTTTTAATATACTATGATATCATTATTGTTTTTAAATTTAGTTCCCTTATCAAAAAAACTGAAGTATTTGGTTTGCAGATGTTCCACTACTGTTTCATGTCAAGAAGTATATGAAAGCATTGTTTTATATTTTTCCTGTTTATATTTTGTGAATTTTCCACACACAATAAATATGCTGTATATTAAAAAAAAAATAGAGATATATTCATCCAGGGAAAAAAGAGAGCTGATGAAAAATCTCCTGATTCATTTAAATCATCACCATAAGTTTGAGATGTGTATTCAGTAGATGTAGTTTACTTAATCAATTTGAAAATTGATTCTATTACTTATTTCCCCATCTATTCTTTTTTAATAAAAAGTGCATCCTGTACATGTTTTAAAAGGCTGTTTATTGACCTTGTGCAGAGCTGTTCTGTGTGTGTTTGCCATTTCTAAAATGTGATAAATCACCAAGCAACAGTTACTACCATCATTAATAGCCCACCATGAAAATGTAGGCATTGCTACACTCCATCTACCCAGGAGCACAGTTTTTGAGTAGATATGTTAGTCAAGATCACAGATGTGACACTGTGCTCTAACTTGGCTGACACCTTTAATCTCTTTCCTTGTAATTGAAAACCCAAGGTGTTAATATAAGACTCCATTATAATTAATTCATCATAAAATGGACAGATCTTAAGAACAGAGTCTGCCACAGTAAAAAGCACAATGGAGGGAAGCTATATAGGGATGCTTGACTAAAAACTTAAAACAATAGTGGTGGAAACAGTTCACTGTAGTTAATGTATAGGATTAAATGCAATATTGAAAAGTTATGTGAAGACCAGTAGAAGTTTACTCAATCCAAATTGGCAGCAGAGCACCGTGTGAGACAATTATAGAAGAAATGACAGAAGATTCCAACTGTGTTCTCTTCACTCAGCACAAAGGGGCTAAACATGACTGCTACTCTTAAGTCTACTCATATGTACAGTAGAATCCCCATTGATGCCCATTTGAAGATCTGATACTTTCCTTGTACAGGAGCATATTACAAATCACATACACTATGCTTATGATGTCTGTAATCTATAACAGAAGCATAAAGCAATTACACCAAAAACTTGGTGTGCTACACTCTGGAAATACCATCCTGAAAAAAGGTAAATTGCTGGTTTTCATAGCAACGTAATAGAGTCACCAAGAAAGCATACAATAACAATTTTGATCTTTGATACAAACCTCATGCCAGGTAGAGCTGATCTTTACTTCCATTGAATTTTAATTTTCATATAACTGAAAGGACATACGGCTGTCTAGAGGGCAAAGAAATTGGCAGGACACATATATGATCTCACTAGCACTATGTGCACTGTAACAACATAATACCATTTATCTGAAGAAGATAATACTTCTTATCCGTAACTCGAAGCATATTGGTGCATAATTCAATTTTAAATGCAATTTTGGAAGTCATAGCAACAATAAAATATGATTCGATATTTCTGAACAAATAGGAGGAATTGGGAGATACTTAATTTCCTTGACTCACAACACCATTCTGACCAACAAGCAGATTCAATTGAAAAAAATAAAAAAAGAGATCCAATTTGGAATACAATAAGAAAACAAAGATCAACAGAATTGAAATTTAGCAAAAATTAAATAAGGCATGCAAAGAGTAAATGAATTTATAAACACGAATTTCACAAGACAATAGACAGTGTAATAACTGTTTTGGAAAGCAAAAATTCTCAGAGGTAAGGATAAGGCCTATCCTTGAGGCACAGAATCACCAGTTTGCAGTACTCAGCTCTCCTTTGTAGGGCATTTCCACGATCTCACAAGTCAAATGGGTCTGCCCAATTCAACCCCCTCAAAGCAAAATATGAGTAATTAGATCCTTTCTCTGGCTCTCGAGCATCTTCTTAGAAGAAGTACAGCCATCCACAATCAGAGAAAGGAGAGAATGGCAGTACTAGAGATCTTAGGTCAATGATTCCATGCATCTTGGCAATTTGAGACCAAGCCTGTCTTTGCATTTGTTTCACTTTCAAATGAAACAAGGTCTTTACATAAAGACTGATGGATGAAAGCATACGAAGCTAGAATAAAAACTTGGTATTCTTGGCAAACCAGACTGATAAAGCTTGATAGGTCATGAAAAAGCTTTGCAGATTAGTGGTTAAAATGTTTGCATGAGTAGTTTTAAAAGTAAAGATGTGCACAAGCTGTAAATTTACCTCCTATTGATTTTATAGAGCTCCTGACATCCGTTTTGTGCTCATTTTTAATAAACACAAGCTTGAAGACATTCACTTTACAGCAGTTATGTTTTCTGTTGTTAACAAGAGAAGAAAAGTTTCATTACCCACCTGAAGAACATCACCAAGGTCAGCAGTGCTGATATCAGGGTCTTCAGTGGTATTAAAAGGAACAGGATTAATTCTTACGAGAGTGAGCACCCTGGGCTCTGGATATCTCCATAACATCATTCCCGGGCTATCCTCAGTTTCATTGTAAAACACAACTTCATAGGCACCAGGCAGTTTTTGTGCTTCTGTCAAATGAAACAAAGGTATAATCTGTCATATAATTTCTAAAAAGAAACATGCTATTTTATGAGACCAAAGCAGTTAAAAATAAACTCCTCAGGATCAAAAGGAGAGAATATAAAAATGCAATTTCCCTGACTTTTAAAAGATTACAGCTTAAATGGAAAGAAATAAAAAAACCTGTTTTTTTGTTTTTTTTTTGTTTTTTTTTCATTCTAGCAGATGGCTTTTCAGCTGCTTAAAAAAAAAAAAAGAATTCATTGTAAGAGGCAAGTTTTCTTTAATAGGATACTACTGTATTTATTATATAATCAAAAAAAGGAGAGTAATAATATTCTTTTTACCTGCATCTTGTATATACTGGAACAAGCCTGTTCTCAGATCATCTGAGGAATGCTCTGTTTTTGAGGGCTGATTTCTTTCCATAGAGAAAGAAGAGCGATACCTCCGTTCGGACATGAATGCCTCTGCACTGCCAGTTTTAGTAAGGTATTCCCAAACAAGCTCCTGGAGAAGAACTAAACAGTTCAAATGCTCCTGACCCCAGAAAACCTTTACAGAAAAAAAAACAAACCAAAACAAAACAAAAAATGATTACCTACAGTTGTTTCTGAAGGAAAAGAAGAGAAGAAAAAAGAACATTATATTGCTTTCAGTGTACTCTAGTTTTAATTACTTGCACATATCCTAAATGTGAAAATAAAGGAACAACAAGAAACCTGTACAAAATCATTTTAGCTAATTTCTTCTTCTCATCATTCTGAAAGAAGTGTTAATTCTTGACGCTTACAACTGAGACAGTTGCTGGAGAGGAGCACAGAGCTGCCAAGCGATACGCAAACACACACAGCCGAGTGCAGTGCGTACGGCGAGGACTACTCACCACTCTTCCAATTTAAAATAGGACCAAAAAAAGTTAAAGATTCAGAGTTTAAATTGTACAAAGAGCTGATTGGAACTCTGGAACACATTAGAAACTGAAGAAACGACATAGCAAAAAGACCAGAAAGACACACCCGAGATCATCTCAAGCAAACACTGACTATATGCAAATTGGATGTGCTACAAGTTCCGAGAGCACGGCCTGAAGTTTAATAAAACCCACAGAAATTAAACAAAAAATACATCTATGCAAAGCCAAAATTCAAAATGCAGACGACTCATATGCTGTGCAGCAAAAGGCAAGCAGACATTCCTTTCCCAGCACCGAAAAGCAGCGTTGCTTTTCTTAAATCCACCTCCAGTCTGAAAGGATCACGCTATGTCCTTTAGTCCTTGCGCAGAAGCAGGCCCAGGAGAAACAGAGGAGCAACTTTAAATGGAAATTAATGAAGAAATTTAGAACCAACGTGGGACCATCAGACAGCAACTTAGAAGTTCATAGTAAGGACGGGAGGAGAGCAAACAAGTCAAGTCTGCACATAAAGAGCAGTGCAAATTTTGTCAGTGGGGAACATCCATTTTCAAATAAAAAAAAAACCACAACCAAAATGAGAGGACTCTTAAAGTGACTGCAATACAGCTGTGAAGAAGGGCTTTTTGTTCCTCTGCCTCGATGTGTAAGCCCATGGAACAAACCAAGGCCACCTGCAAACAGCTGCAGCCAGGGGAGAGCTGAACGGGCAGATCCCCACAGGTATCCCTGAGCCCAGTGCACCTCTGCTGCAACGTCCAGAGCTGCTCCGAGCTCAGCTCCTCCACCTCAGAGGAGCTCCATCACCCGCTGGGGGAGCCCAGCATCCTCAGGTGTCTGCAGATGGAGAAGAGATGAATGCTTTTTTCCATTCAGATTTATTCATGTTATTTTTAAGGCAGCTGGAACTCCAGAGCAGGGAACTCCTAATACAAGAGTAATAATACTGATTACCAATACCCCTACTGATTCACTACTGATTCACTACTAAGGCATCGATTTCACATCAGTTCTCTTTGCTCTGTTGTAATACAAATTAACAGGAATGGAATATATCTAGATGAGGTAAAATTCATTCGAAACAGAGCAGCTGATGCTTTTGTCAACAATCTCCAATCTATTCTGCTGCACTAAATATTTTTTTTTTCTAGAAAAGCTAATTACTACAGAACACAGTATAATAATAAATGACTTTCTCAGATTTATAGATATTTTTGAGGTCTTTGTAAAAAAAAAAAACCCAAATTTATAAAAACAAAACAAAAACCCACAAACACCATAACATCCTTCTAGCAATAACACACAGAGGTGGTCAGCCAACCTGCGAACAACAAATCAAAAAGAAGCAGAAAAACAAACTCACTTTATTCATTACACTATATACACTAAATTTATATTACTCAATTATCCCTATTCAATGTGCTGTGGTTTTACGAACTTCTGATGTTGATTCTGGGAAAAGGTCTAATTATACAACTAAATGTCAAGATTTCCTTTTTTGTGTTTTATATGCTTGATTTATACATTTATTTTAAAACATTTGGTGTGTATAGATACTACAATAAAAATAATTAAAACAAGACACGTCTTAAAGCCCACTTGTTTAAGTCCCACAGAATCTATGTTTCCTTTCAAGAACTCCCATGCTTCTTGGACTGGTTTCAAGTTATGGGCACTTCCAAAAAAGAGAGGACAGTACGGAAAACTGAGTCTTAATTACTACAAACAAGGTTTATAATTGCTCCCCTGAGAAATTCGTGTAAGTTTAAAAAGAAAGGATATGCATTTCATAAGATTACCCCGAGGCATTACAGACACATAGCTCACGGATGGACAAACACACACATCAGAACAGGGTCCTTAATATTAAGTGTTAGTAATCTGATCCAGTACTTTAGAGGAACACACACATACAGCTACAATGCATAGCTTAAGCAGTATTAAAAAAAAAAAAAAGTCAAAAAAAAAAAACCATTGTACACAATTTTTCAATCTTCAGTTTTGATAAAAGAAGACTTACTTTAAAGGGTAAAAATAAAGAAATCAAAAATTCAAACTAACCAACCAGAAACCCCCAACCAAACAAGATCTTGTTATCTGCAAAGTTTTTTACAGGCTTCTGTGCAATTTATTTGTAAAATCTCTATCGCTCAAAGCCAGTCAAAATTCAATATCAGATCCACAAGCATCACATACAGACCTGCAGCAGTCCTCCTCTCAAATCAATGTACATTTTTGGAATAGATTGCTCTGGACCAGGATCACCGCTGTGCTTACACCACTTGGCTTCCACGGTAACCGAGCAGCAAAAAGGGCCGATCAAAGACCTGGTTCTTTCTTTGAGACTTGTTTTAAGCAGGAAATCTTTTATGTCCAGGACAAAACATGATCCATGGATTCCTGAAAAGAGAGACAGAGACTTTATCCTGCTGGTAGTTAGTCTCCCCAGATTTTTGTCATTGCCGTCTGGATTCGTTTTAGGTTGAGATTGTGAATGTGCACCAGTAAGAAGTTTCTCACATAAGCAGCCCCACAACATCCATGGAATTATTTGTGTGGACAACTGCTCTCTGGACCAAGGAAGAGATTCACAGTTGGACAAGAGAACACGAGACTCTTTTTTCAGCTTGCTCTTACAGCATTATTGCATATACTTTATGCACTGTTGCAGTTATGGAGCAGGTATGTTTCAAGCACATTCCTTACAAAGAACTATTTGCCAAAACATTATGACTTTTTACATGTGTGAGTATTTTAAGGTTTATGAGAAGAGACATTTTTTTCATTAAACTGTGACATTTTTTCAAAAGAGTGTCCGAAGAACAAGAACAGCTGCTTCACTTGATTATATTTTAACCTGATACAAAATACTTATTTTGAATGATTCTCTTTGCTTTAGTTCAGGTTACTTATTAAGTACTGCTTTGCTAGACTTCGGAGCGCTTAGCGGGAGAATAAAGGTAATGTTTGAATTCAAATAATTCAAAGCCATTACTGTAACTCAAAATATATAACATGTGTTTACCTAAAAACAATCTAAACTGTTCACATTATAACCATCTGCAGTTTACAGAGCTTTATAAAACATAAAAAAGACAATGGCAGGTTAGATTTATGATTGACCTTATGTCCTCACATTAAAGACAAACGTTTTCAGGAAAGAAACACCTAGAATTTTCACATCTCTAGTGAACTTAAATTACTGCAATCACAATTTAATAAAACAAACCATACTTACTATCCCTGTAATGCTTAAATATATTTGCATGAGAAGTACTACAACTGAGGTTGGGTTAATTTTTTTCTTCTGATGCTTATAGATGAATATTGAATATGGCCATACTTCATAATGCCCATGGGTTACTTCTCTAAAAAGAAAACCCAATACTTAAAATATAAAAAAATACTTAAAAAAGGTGAATGATTGAAAAACACCTAAGGTTTACATACAGTTATGTCATGGGACAGTTTCATTTAATATTTTCAAACCTTTGCAGGTAAAAAAGACCCCCAAAATAATTCAAAACTCTGTTTTGAATACATACAATAAAACTTCTCCAATGAATCTTTGAGAATCCAGAGGAAGATGACTGCATCCCGGCAGATATGATTCCATAATACCAAGACATATTTTATACAATGGAAGGAAATACACTGTGTTTCATTTTTTTCCTATTACTCCAGCATCCAACTAAGAACATGGTTCACATTCACAATAGCTGCAACTGCACTGAACTGTACTTGAGTAGAAATCACAAATGAGAAGAATAAGTGTTGAGTTGTTTGAGATTTAGTAAAATTGACATGGCCTTGAGTGAACGCTTGCCTCATGCCAATCAAAGAAGGCTGTTGTCATGAATTGTAAAGGGGTGACAGCCCTGGGTTCTTCAGGCAGGCTTCTGAGTGCCTGGGCCTGGTCTTATCTGTAACGGGCTTACATGTCAGAAACCATTCAGAGTTTGATTTTTTTTTACAGCAATCTCCAGTGATAATCAAGAATGCAAACATCAACATTCTGTGATGCCTCTCCTTTTGGTCTGAGTTTGGACTTTATTCTGCAAAACTGGTGAACATTATCAACCTCACATAGAGTCTTATGCCAAGAAAAAGGCGTTTTTATGAAACTGCTATGCTCAGACTGGTTATTTTTAGAGGCATTACAGTATTTGGAAATTCGTTTTTTTATAAAGTCTACATGAAACTTTGGTTTTAAAGAGGAGAAATTCTCAGCAACTAATGCACAATTCTGCAATATATAGAAATGTTCTATAGTTTTACTGGAGTATATGCCAAGTTGCAGAAATAACAAAAGGGAAAAAGGCATGCCAGAATACAAGTGGTTTTATTTATGTTTTCTTTCACTGGGGTTACACTTGGAAGGATTACGTTTTGCAGTCTTCTGCAGTACAAAGAAAACACAATATCCAACAGCTTTACTACAAAACTGAGCATTCAGCACATAATCCTGCTGTTTGAAAATCAGCAGCGCATTTCTCAAACACTGTGTAAACAACTAAGAAATGAAGACACAATTAAGACGAAGTTAGTAAATTCTGAACTAATACACAATACAAACACCTCCGCAGCCTGAATTCTACAAATTTCAGGTAAAGCTCACAGACCCAGTGAGAGATTTCTTTTCTCACTGGGTTAAGATTGTTCTTCATAGCAGTACTACCTACTTGTATTTTGGAGAACAAAGTGAATCTTAGTATAAAATTTTCTGCACTCTTAATGGAAAAAAAATTAAAATAGGATCATAGAATCACCAAGGTTGGAAAAGACCTCCAAGATCATCCAGTCCAAATGTCCAGCAACCATCAGTATTTCTCCACTCAACTGTGTCCCTTAGTACAACATCTAAATAGTTCTTGAGCACCTCCAGGGATGCTGACTCAAGCACCACCCTGGGCAGCCTGTTCCAGTGCTTGACCACTCTTTCAGAGAAAAGCATTTATTTTCCTAATAAAAAAAAAAAAATAAATGAATGCAGAGAGCATTGAGATGAGTTTGCACAAACTGATGCGAATGCACAGCCCCTAAAAAGCAATAGGAAACAAAGAAATCTTTGGGTATAGGGAAAGCTTCAATGGGGTACCACAAACCAGGACAGAAATCCGAGAAGGATGACATAAGAAAAGAAATAATCTCACATCCTAGGGGAAGGGAGTGAAGAAACATCAGTATGTGCTGGAAAGGAGCTTATTTTAGCATTGCTAAATGTCATCCTGAAATTCCAAGTATAGGCTCAGTGAGTGAAGTTGCTTTCCTAAGACTGAAACAATCATCTCAGAAAGGCAAAGATGCAAAATATTTCTCCTGCTTTTTCCCTCCAAAGCACTATTTGCAGTCAGTCCTTCCATGCGTCTCTCACAAACTTCTATTGTAAAACCGTAACTTAAGTTTAAACAGATTAAATCAAAGTCTCCATCTGAAGTGAACTTGAGATAGCATCACACAGAAGTCATATATCTTCATAAACGATTGTTGTGATATGTAGAAGTTAACTTGTTCTGTTTGGATTATTGCTGATGAACACCAACATACTTTTCAGTACGTGCAATAATTTACTTCTAGAAACAAATGGTTTCATGACTCTTAATATACTCCTCCAAGAGACTAATAAATATGAAGCACTTGCTTTAGACACTGTTTAAAGAATGCTGCAAACCCTCCATTGTCAGACCCCACCCTGACCCACAGCAGCACCTCAACATACTGCCATTCTAACTGAGCAAAGCACAGCTTCTGTCCGGCTTCTTTCTGTCTCAGTACAGCTTTCCTTATAATGACCTGTACTCAAAAGGTATATCCAGATATTTTTACACAGCTGGGAATAATGTAGGAGGGTTTGAAAAACACCGGGATTAGGAATCACCTTGCACAGAAATTACACTTAGAGGTCATCAGAAGAGAATAATGAAGAAAATTTACTAAAAGACAACATTTGGTTTGACATTATGACAGCCTTCTTTGTCAGTCAGTAAAGACTTAATTTATGCTAATATAAAGATGTTTCATAGAATTTGAGTGCTGCAACATAAACACATTGGAGTTACCATCAGTAAGAGATGTTTATTGAAAAAAGATGTTGATTTAACCATGTTAAACTGCCCTCTGTGTAAATCTCTTTGTATGCATGTACAGAAACCCAGAGCGGTGTGTTGAGAAGGATGCAGTGAATACACTGAAACAACCACGGCTTACAGTAACAATCAGCGCGTAGGCAAAAAAGGTGTTTAGAATGAACTCTGTTATTTTTCATGGTTCACAGACAAAGGCAGAGACGATGTTTAGATATTAACTATGGGCACTTTATTTTACATTTTGAATTGCTGATATTTGAATTGACTCCAAATAAAACAAGTAGAAATGCAGCAGGGGTTTTTTTTTCTTTTGTAATGCACTCCACTACTCTTCCTTAGGTAGCTGTAAATCCTGTTTGGTTCTCTGCACTGCCACCTAATACAACATAGAGCATTATTTTAATTGGAAATTTCTACATGGGAAAAGAGTTTTAAGAAAACAGAACCACGCGTAATAAATAGAACAAATTACACTGGACTGTGGACAAGCTACATTTCGAAAAGTCTTTTGGAAAACAGTCACAGCTTTGCTACAAATCTTCTCTCTGGGAAAAAAAATTGCTTTTACCAGTTTGAGTCAGCTCAGGAGCAACATTGTGACCCAGACTCCGAACCTGTGGTGCGGGTTCAGACCAGGAGAGATGCATGTGTGCCATGGGGTCAGCAACAACGCGGCACACTGGTATACTCCACGGTTGGACAGCACAGACAGCATCTGGCTGCTGAAGGGTAATGAGCAAGCAGCTCTCCATAGTACCTTCTACTTTAATGTCACACATTACAACGGTAATGATCTGTGATATTTGCTTTGGAACATTCATTCTTCATATTTGCATTTAGTATCTATGTTACAATTGCTGCAGATACTAAGGCAGCTATGATTACATAAACATATGTGTATTAGGTGTAATTATCCACATGTATTATTTTCCTCTTTAGAAAACTTGAGATACCTCACCTATTGAGTAGTTGTGCTACAGTTGCAATGCTTTGCTGACAGGTATCCTCTAAGAAGTGGCTTCTGACAAAAAATGGGGTTACAAAGCTATGGAAATAATTACAAGGGGAATACTGTCATTTGTTTAAGAAACAGCCAATTTAGTTAATCCTGGAAACAGCAGTAGCAAACAAATGGTGAGATGTAGTAAAGAACAATTTTCCAGGAGAGATTTAGTTAATAATCCACTGACCGCACTGGATTTCTCATTAGTGTCGAGCTGAATCTTATGATAGCTCATTCTCCCCATGAGAACAGTATTTACACATTACCAATTAACTATTCTTTAGTGAAAGAGAGTTGTTCAGCATTACATATGGACACATGTGGGCTCTGTAAAAACACGAGATGTGTAACACACGGTAAACAGAAAGTAATGATCTTAAACAGGCCAAACCCTTGAATTCGTCACTAATAAATGTCCCCCTGCATTCAGCAGTCCTGGCTGCTGGGAGCCTGTTTTCTTCAAATACTTCAAACACTAAAATCCAGGAACATTTATTATTTTAATCCATTACAGGCAGTGCTTGATTTAACTTTATTGGTTGTGGTGGTGGTGGTGGTGGTTATAGTGGGGGTAAAGCTATGTTCTTTTACACATCATTTCAAAAGGGCTTAATTATATTTTATAGCTCAAGCCAGGAATCCTGCTTGTTTTGTGTCTAACAAGGTTCAAATGGAGTTCAGGTCAGTGATGAATCAGAAGAGAAGTCAAAGATGGTTATCTATCTGAAATGAGCTCATCTCCCTTAAAGAATAACTGGGCAGGTACATCATGTTCATTACACTACTGAATACTAAATAGCTGAAAAATCTCAATTCACTTGTTGATCTGGTAGTTTTGGATTATGTGATGTCTGGTCAGAGAGGGTGTACTAATCTAAAGGGACTTTCAGTTTTGTTCCAGGCTGCTTTTGGTATACAATAATTTTAATATATGTGTAAACCGCTGTACTGTCCTATCCTATCTCAATTAAGTGGAGAAAAATGAATAGTAGTGAACAATGAAAACAGTGCTCATTTCAAATTTGTCAAGCCAGCTTTCAGAACTGAGAGCTATATCAATACGAGTAATACTTAGTTCTTGTCTCATAAATATTTTACCTTTAGATATAATTAGTTTTTAGAAAAGTGACTAAACATTCTTGCTACTGCTTTACAGGTGGGCATAGAGAGGTTCTTCAATTAAAAAATGTGCTAGCCCAGCCATTAAAATGACCTCCCCAGTGTGTCAGATGAAGGTGATCTTGCTGGACACTCCTTTCCCGTTGCATCGGTTTTCAAACACATGAGTGCCTTGGTTCAACTCATAGCAGCTGCAGGAGTAACAGAGCTAGCACGAGGCCAAGTGTGGAAATACACGGGCACAGTCACCTGGAGTTCCTATGGAATTGCTTTCTCTGGGTAAGAAGTCGGTGATCTCATCCCATTAAAAATACTCTTGTCACAGAAAAAGAGGAAACGTGCTGCCAGCATGCCTGCAATTTGAGCAACCTTGTGAACTGGCCCTTAAGACCAAACAGTAGCAACTGATTGCTGCTTTCTGTACCACACACTGCAAAATGTCCTTAAAAAGTCCTCTGGTTTGAGCTGAAATAATGGCACAAAGTGTCAAAAGTAAAAATAAAAACCTCGGCATTCATGATCTATATTTCTTAGGGAATTCTGCAGAACCAAGTACTGTGAAAATAACATACCACTGCTACGTAAAGCACTGGGATCCACGTAACGAAAGAAATCCTGGTCTCAAAAATATGCAAACACTTTCACAATAAAAGCAGAAGAGAATACAGAATCAATCATATATGTTCCGAATTGAATTTCAGTTGGAGTTTACCATTTTACCATAAGATATTTCAACCTTAAATGCAGTTCCACAACAGCAGCGCTTCAGTCAACAACCTACAACTAATTTTCTTTTTTTTTCTTCTTTTCCCCAAGTGAACATGCTGGTTCCTCAGTAGCAATTCTGAACCCTGTTACGAAGTACCAGTAGGGAATCTGACCAGGATTAATAGTGGTACTCAGTGCTGGGATTAGGTGGTGTCTTGTTTCATGGATTTTAGGCCATCTGTTCTTCCCTCCTACATTATACTTCTGCAGAACTATAAACGCACCTCCACCTCAGGGACTATAGAAAGGAATTAGAATTCTTCTGCTTTTCATTATCACAAGATTCAGTAACTCATTTCATTGTCAAGATAATCCCCTTTTACTCTTTCTTTTGCGCTTGCAGGGTATGCCAAAATGACAAATAAAATCCCAGATGTTAGAGACCTGATGAGGTCTCCACCTTTTCTTGAGTGTTGGGCTTAAGCTACTTGGGACACGGTGTCAAATCTGACAGGACCCCGATGCCCACACCCAATATTCATTAAGGTTTGTTAGTGATTTGTATAGCTGTCTACAAGCTGCACTTCCACCTCAATCCTCAGTGGCCATTTAAATATTTAGTTTGTCCTCTGACTTTTACTGACAAAGAATTAATTTCCTATTGTTCAAGTGTTGGAAAGAGTTTATATTTCTTTCTAAAAGTAACAAAGGCCTTCTGGGTGTTGTAAATGGCTTGTTACTGCTGCATATTATTTTAGGTAGTCATATCTAATTTAATGTTTTATTTCCCCATGGGCTAACTTGCATATCTGCAGCATCCAAAGGCTATGACAACGCCTTAGCAGAGTTTTCTCAAGAGAGCCAGTTAACCCCAAAATCAAGTCTGGTCTTTGTTCTCCACCAATTAATAGCACCATTTATTTTTTAATATTTCAGAAAAATATCTTAAGTATGTAATTTTTTTTATGTTTAGTAAAAAGTACTTGTAATTATCATATGTACAACTAGCATTTACTTTTTCCCCTTCTTAAAATACTAAAGTAAATATATCCGCATATGGGACAAAGGGCTGGGGAACTGTATGATCTTTGGAGCACTTAATGTACACAGCTCCCTAACTTCAGGCACTGTACAGCAAGGCTTCCCTCTGTGTCCAGCCAGAGGATATTTAGGCTCCTCTGAGAGCCGTGGCTTCTTGCTGTCTGGGGAGCGTGCAGTTCTCCAGTTCTCTCCTTTATCTGCTCTGCTGGCAAGTAGATAGTGCTAATTTCAACACCAAACGTAAATTAACAGGAAGTCATATGTGTAGAATCACTTTGTTTCCTAGTATTTATTACTAAAAGTGATTTAGACTTAAACGGCATGTGACTTTCTATAGTGAGTTACAGATCCCAAGCAATTGTAAAGCTGCAACCCTTGAGAGCTGCAGCCACTTTGCAGAAGATGTCACATACCTTAGAGGACAAAAATCACTGAACCAGGTCTAACAACAGTTTTCAAACTTCAGGTTTTCATCAGCAGTACAACCAAGTTTCAAAAGTGAACTAAATGCTTGTTACTTGCTTCTATGAGATGGGCACAAGTTTTAACTTGTAACTCTAAGCTACAAAACCTAAAATGACTACAATTAATTATGTTATTTAACACCAATATGACTTAAGCTCTTGTCCTTAATGGTACCAGAAAAACTTATACCTTTAGGCTTTTCTAAAGTAAAATTAATAACATTTTGGGGGAAAGGGATTTTTTTCCCCCCAGTATACTGCATGACATTGTACAATACTAATACTTTGCTAAAAGCAAAATATTCAGGGTAAGTACAGAGGAGAGCTTAAGTGTTCTAGCAGAAATACTTACTGCATTGTTATAAGGAACTGCTGCATTGAAACACGAAAATAGTCCAAAAAATGAAGTCCCTTGAAACACTAAAGGTTTGGGGTTGTAATAACAGTGCAGCAGGATAAGTAGAAATGAAGGTGTTTCAATTTGATCCAACTGTAACGTGAGAGTTCAATAATTACATTTGTTAGAAGTGAAAGAAATAACTCAACTAATTAGCCACGCTGTTTTGCAGAAAGTACAACTTTCTAACATTCCTAAAAAAAAAAAAAAAAGAATAATTAAAAGAGAAAGGCTTTATCTTTTGTGAGTAAGCCATGAAAGTCTAGAGGGAAAACTGATAATTAAAAAATCCCTATATAGCAGGCTTTTTTCTTAATTTCAGCTGAAGAATCAAAGCATTAAATGGGGTCACGCACTTTTGTTTTCCTCCTATAAGGGAGGAGAAATGCCGACGATACATTCATATGAGGTTGTTTTTTTTTTTTCCTAAATAATTCGTAGCAAATAGGATTCCTTAGAAAACAACTTCATCTCCTGCATTAAAGCTCATCTGGAAAAGGGGTCGTTCACACTGTTTATAAAACTCCACCACATAAAATGCGTAAAAAAACATATTTCACTAAAAATAGCTTGCGTAAGTAAGGGATTAGAGTAGTTTCTACTGCTGTAATTGTTCCTTTGTAGTTTTTTTCCATGATGTTTTTGAACAGTGTTTTTAACTATGTTTATTAAAGTCAGCACATCAAAAAGGATCAAAGAGAAAGCCAGTGAGAACCAAAGAAACCCCAAGCGTATTGCGTTGTCTCACTGGGGAGTTATGCAGATTCAAGTAAACAAGTGCAAATTGTTGAGGTTTTAATGAAAATTTTCTACAATTATTGTATCTGAAGTCATTCTATATAATAACATCTGTACAGCAGATGGCCATACTGTACAAAAGGCAAGCAACGCTCCTTTTTCTTTCTCTGTTTTAACAGTACATCTGAGATGACTACTTTTGTCATTGCACTTAGTGTGGTTCAGCAAATAATTCGTAAAATGCAGCTGCTGCAGATGGTCACAATAGTTATTTGACTGTAAAATCAAAGACACAGTGAAGTATTTGTGTATTAGTTTCATTCTGTAAAAAGGTCTGACATGAAGCCCATTCAGCTCAAAAGGTGCATCTATAAAATGTTCTGCAAGAGGAAAAGTAGTGAAGAACTGACACATTTAAATGCTCCTTGCTCCCAAGACACAGCTACCACACTTTTTTTTTTTTTAAATTGAGTTAACTTGCATAATTTCTTTGCAATAATAAAGCAAATCTAGTTAGTAACTGTGGCATTCTTTAAAGCAATTCAACACAAGCTCATAACATTGCTTTCCCCAAGTAGGATAATTTAACTTGTTCCCTGAAATTGTATTTCTCACTTTGGTTTCTATCAGACCTTTAATTGCAAGCTGATAATTTTATACAAAAATCCAAACGATTTATTATTAAAAGGTTTTGGATGGTTTCAATCAATTTTGCCAAAGTGTATCTTTTGTACTACTTGTAACAGAACCATTTCTAGCACAGCCACACCTGCATGCAAAATGTCATGCATATGCATTTATTTTTTCATAAAGTAAAGATACGTCAATTTTAGTTGCATAAAATGTTAAAAGAGTCTTTTGAGGTCTATTTACTGTCTGGTAATAGCTGTTCTTTATACAGAAAACCTAGTTTCCATTTTCATTCATTCAGGATCAGTACTGCTGTATTTAAGACTGCATGTTACACTACAAACATGCTGAGGATTGTGACATGAAAGATGAAGATATATTTACTCAGGCTATCAACAAAATTGAGGCAGAGAGCTTTGCAGCAGAGTGTTTCTGAAACCTTAACGCACACGGCTAGGTAAGTCCTCCTTCTGGGAGGATGAAGAACTCCAGCGTAAGCGACACACTCTGCTGAGTCTGCCGAATTGCTTTACAGTGCAGTGACAGAACAGACTCGGCTTTGATATATTGAAGCTTGCTGTGGACACCATAATGTACCATGGGACGGATAATGTATAAATGATAAAGGGGAAGTGATGGAAAGAAAGACGATTATAACACACAAAGAAAACGAGAACTATTTAAAGGATATTAAAAAGACCCTTTACTCTGTCGCTGGGCTTTCTATGCCAGGATTGCGATATGATTGGAAAAGCGTGGGAATGCAGTCACCGCTCCTGCCTGCACTGCTGTTTATTTATGGATAAATCAGGAGTTTCAGGCTCCAGCACTTTCACAGGCTTTCAAGTCCTCTGAACCTTAAATTTTTCATTTTTAACTTTTAAAACAATAAAGAAGTACTGAAACTTGCTGGCCCTAGGAGAAATATTTCTGATGAAAAAGAAATAAATCACCACCCAGCTTGGCCTAGAACTCACTGCTCTCAGCTACGGACCGTTTCATTGCTTGAGCAGCTCTGTCAAATACCAACATCTGGCTCACCTCCAGATCATGCAAATGTACCATCTTGTTAATTATACTAAAAGACTAATAAAACAATTTATGCAGATATTCAAAATGTCTTCATTTTGAACGAGTATCTGGCATTCACATTATTGGAACAATGAAAGCAGCCATTGGGACTGGCACCCTCATTTTCTCTGTGAGCCTCTCAGCTGTGCAGAGGAAATATGTAACAATATAAAACTTTATAAGCCTGGAACAGAATAATTGTAGGACCAAGTATTTACATAGTAGCATATGTCAGGACTCTGAACTATTGGGTCCTAACAAGAAAAAGTAGATTCTAAGTGAAAACTGTCAAAATGTTGTTCTTTGAAGTGTATGCTGCATTATTAGAATCCCAGAATCTTGCAACTGTTATTCCATCCAGAATTCTGTCAATAAATTAGTTATTACAATCAAGGGTGTACTGACTACAAAAGTATGCACTCTTGGGTGCTACCTCACTGCAAGGAGAACTCTGGCAAACAGACTCTACTGTGGATTTGCTATTTTCTGCCATGCATTCACTAGGCTAGCTATAGGAGTTCCACTAACAAATGGGTACTGGACCATCACTCGCGCAAATCAGCAGCACTTCTAATTATCAAAAACTCTTACCTGCAGTTTTATGGCCACCTTTAATATTCAGGCTTCCACTGAGGTTTGACAAAGAAGCTAACAAACAAGGTTTACTTGGATGTGGGACGGTTTCCATAGAAACGACCATTTGGACGGTGTGAATGGAAATTTTCTGGAAGCACGAAAGTGTTTGCCACAGGTTTTCTTGTACTGAAACTTTCTGTGCAGCACTGCTGTTCACTGCAGGTAGTGAACCCCTTGTACTGGAGTGTTTGGCTCCTGAAGCGACAGCCTCATCTGGATGAGTACCAGTTGATGGAGCAGTCTCCTTCCCAGGCTTGTTGTCATTTGTGGTCATAATTTTCTTCAAAAACTCTTTTAGTTGATCAAGTTTGATAAAACTCAGATTTGCTTTCAAAGGTTTGGACACATCCACATTGACGTCAGCTGTAGGACAGAATTTGAGATAGAAACATCAGAAGTTACAACACAGCTATTCAAGCAATGAAAAAACATAAGCATTCACTGGAGATATTCATAGAATCATAGAATCACTCAGGTTGGAAAAGACCTTAAAAATCATCGAGTCCAAACACGACCTAACCATACAAGACTAAATAACAACCCTCCATTAAATCATGTCCCTGAGCACCTCATCCAAATGGTTTTTAAACACATCCAGGGATGGTGACTCAACCACCTCTCTGGGGAGCCTGTTCCAGTGCTTAACAACTCTTTCTGTAAAGAAGTGTTTCCTGATATTCAACCTAAACTTACCCTGGCACAACTTGAGGCCATTTCCATTTACCCTGTCACCTATCACCAGTGAGAGATTATTCCTATTGTGGTTCATTAAAGGAACTGAATCACTGGTAAAACATAATGAGGCAATACTTTCATGAATAAATCTGAATTGAAGTATCAGTAGAAGGACTACAAGCAATCTTCACTATTTACAGTTCTAAAGGAAGAATCATGTCTCAATCTAAATCTTATTTTCTTGTTTCTTCCCAGGGACCACCACAACTTTCTGAAAGGCAAACACTTCATTTGAGTTTGTAGGAAGGTAAACACGTAGCCCTTTTGTGTCAAAATGTAAATATACTCCACATTCTCTTGAGTTTTCCATACAGTAGAAATATTTGACTAAATTCCAAAGGCAACAGTGAACATTTTCAACACATTTAAAATGACTGAATAACATGTATATTCTTTCCCACATGGCTTATAAGTGGCTTTCTTCAAAGCATTTCTATGCTGAATTGAAAAATTAAGCCAAATATAAAACTAAAGTATTTTTTGATTTGTTTTTCAGAGAAATTGAAATACATGATATTTTAAAAATATCATAGAGTCACAATTTTTCATTTCTTTAATAAAGGATTTTGCTACCTCCCACTGCTAAAATAGTCAATGAAATTTCAGAAACCAATAACAACATGAACACCATTGATAACAGTTGTATTTCTCATAGTTGAGATGTTGCAGTTACCAAGATTATTTCATAGATGGAAAGCAGGATTTTATGAAGTTGAAATTTACTGTTGTGCTGCTGTCTGCCCCCTTATCAGTACATTATACTTCATTACAGGAATCTGAGTTTTACTTAGTTTTTAAAATGTTTCATTTCAAATTAAACTTTCACTCGGTATTGAGGCAACCACCTGATCAGTGGTAAAAGCACGCCTTCACCTTGCTGTTTCATTCCTGTCCCCCTTTCCTTCAAGAGTAAAAAAGGATTAAAATTCTCTTCAGATACCTAAGCTATATTAAATATTCAGAGAAAACAGTGCTACTTAGTTCCAAGTTATATTATCAACACATAATGGAAACCCTGTTTTTTGAAGGTTTTACACAGATTAAGGGACATTTAACCCAAATTAGGACTTATATTCAGGTTGTCCAGGATCACATTCTACTCTTAATGCAGATGCAAACTGATAAACTTGATTCTCCCACCCTCTAGTAAATCAGAAACTTGTACTGCAAGGGTAAAGTGTTGCAGGAGCAGAGATTTGGCTCTGTTCTTAAGCTCGTACTCGTAACTAAGAGTCCCAGGCACATGGCAAAGCCACACTCTGACTCCCCAGAATATCTGTATGTGCAGTTAGAGATTTGGCATCTCAAGAGTTTGTGAATTTTAAACTGGCACTTTTTCTACAAAGATATGATAAACTTGCCATGAAAGATTTGTTACATCTGAATGAAAGCACAAAAATAATCATCTTAGAAAAACCAAAGCTAACTGAAATCTAAGATTGAAAATCTATTTTAATTGTTACTCTCAATTTTTATCATTAGTTTTCTGAAAATGTATTCTTTTATGTCAAAATCTTCCACACTAAGCCAAAAGCCATAGTAAACACTAGCAAACACATGAGCTTAATAGAAAGGCAAGTATCAAAGCTAGGGAAACTGGACTATAGAAGAGGGAAAGATTTTTAGGCATCCAAAGCCAAATGCAATTGACTTGGAAGATTTTTCAGAATATTTATGCACCACTCTTGTTTAAAAATTAAAACCAAGGGAAGAGACATTGTGACACTTGAAAATCTTTCTACCTTCCTTGGCACTAAAAATACCCTGCCTCTGCACAAAGCTTTGGTCCTCTCTTCCCTGTGAATGGGGGAATGGAGTGCTATGAAAAAAAGCGCAGACACATGGGACATTATGATGTTCACTTATCTATGACACTCAGATGGAAAGGAGAGGAGCATTTTTAAAAATGACCCAAGTTTGAAATCTGACTCACACCAGGATTTGGGTCCTCGAGCCTCTTCAAAAAGAGCCTCTTGTGAACTTAATTTTCTTTGTTATATAATAGTCGCAGGATACTGAAATAAAACAGAGTTTTTGGCATTGCTACACAATTAAGTACATAAGATAGTACATAAAAGGAAAGCATTCCTCTTCCCTGGTGTGAGGGCTTTCATACTGCACTTCTTGGTCAAAGGTATGTTTTAGTGTTTTCCTATGGTAGTGGAAAAAAAATCCCAGACTAAAAAACCCTAACATCTGAAAACTACTTAGGTCTAAGTTGGGAGGACAAGTGTCAAACTAATGCTGGAGAATAAAATGACTGAGAAAGACCTGAAGAGGAGCTGAATGTGAGAGCTTCAGTTCCCTACGGGTTTTGTTAGGGCAGGGCAGAGAAGCCATGGGGCTGGTGGAGCTCTGAGCTGGGATGTACCTATGTTTAATCAGAGCTGTTACTCATTTTTACAAACAAAGCACTCCTCCAAAAAAGCAGTAAAAAAATTGATACCAGAACACCAGAAATGCAAATGGCTTCCCTGCTTTCTGCTTGGAAACCACACATGTCACGCAGCAAAAATGCTGTCGTGACTGATAACTTGACAAGGCTTTGTATTAAGTTATTATTTTACAGTGAATCAGCCCCGACAGAAAGGGGTGGCAGCCAAGGAGCGTAAGTGCAGAAAATGTAACTTTGGAACCTTCACTGCAAATATTTTAACTATCTCATAATGACATAGGTTATTTTTACAACTGGGGGGAAGATTATGTAAGGAGATTCTTTGGCATTTTAAATAAAACATTAAAAAAATAGAACTCCAATTGTGTAATCAACATGTTTTTAGTCTTTGTCCCGTTCTACTATTTATACTTAGGAACTTTAAAAGAAACTTTAACATTCCCGCTAAGAAAAACATATCTAAGTGGTGGACAGCAACAGTGAAAACTGGTGAAATATGAAGAGTTATTTATAGCAGTTGATGAAGATGGATGTTCAGCAGTTTCTCCAGCTATCCAAAATGGGCTAAAAAGAGATGTTACAATGTAAAAGGTCACCTTCCATGCAGCTGGAAAAAAAATCGCAGGGTGTAAAATGCAGCGATAACAGTATTTTTAGATGATGTTAAACACCTTGGGAAGCACACCACACATTCCATACCAGTAGGAAAACATGGGTTCTCATAATTCAAACAGCACTTTGAATCACCCCAAAATTATATCAGAATCTGAACGGAGCATGAAGTAACTGAAAGCCTCCTTTAACTCCTCAGTTACATTGCTACAGTTCTCTGCCTACCACTGACTATCTATCACACATACAGACTGATGCTTTAGATTTAAGGCATAGCAGTAAGATGGCTGTCTCCTATTTCCAGCAAATAAATAATAAGGGAATTACTGGATTTGTAAACATACTGTGTTCAAGCAAGTTATTTCTGATTACATTTTAACAAAGCTGAGCTAGATGATATCAAAGCAAAGTATTTATTTGAGTGTAGTATTTGAGTTTTTCTTCCTTGCTTGCAATTTCTTCACTACATCTCTTTAGATTATGAAGTAAATCCATGTCTGTCAATTATTAGTTTCTAATTACCCTTCACAACTTTCTGAACAGCTACTAGGAAACAGAACGATGAAATAACTAGTGAGTTAAAAGGAGATTAGATAAATATAAATAAATTACACTTATTATATGCTCCCACCACACCAGGAGATGACTTAACAGCAAAAGGAAAAGAATCACATTGCAATAATGAAATCAGAGAGGGAATTCAGGTCCCAGAGGCGATTCTACGGAGTTTATGTTAATGTACACCTTGTGGGGGACCAAAAATCAACTGGAATAGTTTCCTGAAAACGGTTTCCAGCTATTTTCTCATTTAAAAAGTTCCAACTTCACTTGACCCATTAGTCATCATATTACTTACATTTATTATGTATTTTGAAATCTATTACAAAAAACCCAATGGATTCAATATGGCCAGTTTGAACAAAATCATAACATCTATAAAAGAAAACTTATAAGCAGTGCACAGAAATTCCTGTCTGAAACAATTTCTTTCTTTGTCATTTTATTACTTATAGCTTCAGATAAAAAAAAAAAAAATCTGGGTTATGAGTATTTTACTCTTGTTCTCTGTAACATTCAGATTTGTATTGTGAAGATAAAATTTTATTCTGTGAACTTGGGATAATGATATTACTAAAAAGAACTTTTTATTTGGTGAGCTAAAGATGAATAAGCAATACAAAAATAACAGAGCTCCCAGTAAGTTGCTTTAGGTCAGTAACAGCTCTTATTGAACTCAGCAGGCTTATTCTAATATATACCACAACCTAATGTTCACCAGGCTAATATTTCTATGACTAACAAACTACCATAGGATTCTGTTAGTCCAAAAATCAGAAAGTAAACTTTATGAAAATTATTTATAAGTTCTATTTATAACAGTAGTATCTATTCACAGAGTATAAGAGATGTTGAACTATGAGAGAAAAATAAGGCATTTCTCAAGAACTCTTGACTTCTTGTACACCACATTCTGCAATGGATCTTTCATTTCCCACAGCTAATATGGAAAGGACCAGATCTCTCCCTCTCTGGAAGGACACATTTCTCTCTGTCCTTTAACCCACGAAGGCTGTAAAACACAAAAGAATATAAAAAACATAGAAGAAACTATTTGCTCTAAACTCAGGACAATTGAATTCCTAGTTCCAAACAGGACAGGAGCAGACATCAGGCATGAAACATTTTACTATCCATAATATCCTTTTCTCTGGGAGCCACCAATCTTGATGTAAGAAGTCTAATAGAAGAAAAATGAGGAAGGTAAAGGTAGTCTTGAGTCCTGATTCTGATTTGGAGTCAGGGTGGCCCTTCAATAACAGGGAAATGGATGAATTGCAAGTATTAAATTTATTTAAAAGAAAAATGGAAAACAAGAGACTTGTAAAGAAAAGACTAGTTGTATTATTCTCAATTGTCCCTGGTTAGGCATCAAAAGAGAGACAAATTAAAAGAAATTGAAAAGCAAGAAGAACCCAAAAGAATTGTTTTTATCTTTTAATGCATCACTCCCAATTTGGATCAAGGAAAAATGAAGAAAGAAATTTGAGACAAGGCTTCAGAGGCCATCTGCAGTCCATCTTGTGTTCTGCTTCTGTGAGACAGATGCCAATTAGTCTGGAAGAAGTTGGTAGTCATTCCTCAGTACTCATGTCTACCGTAGTTTTCATGCTGCAGCCCTGCAAAAGAAGTTCTCTAAGGCCAATATAGCAAACTGAAACCATCAGGGAGCTTAATAAACTCAATCCAAGTGTTCGCCTGTGGCAGCAACTCCTGCTTCCATGACTCAGTGCACCTCTGACATTATGCAAAGTTGACATTAACAGCTTTAACCATTGCCTGGGTTTGATATCTCAGACAAGGCTCAGAATGCTATATTATTATTTTTAAAAATTGCCACACTTAAACCAAAATCAATTATTATAGGTCTTGAAGACCAAAGACAATACTAACAAAGAGTGGAAAGTTACTATTTTTTACAGGACATTGGCTGAAATGAAGTGACCATGCAACAATGAAATACATCACAGAAGCATGTCAGGGGTTGTGTGGTGAGGCCAACATATACAGTGGGCTCTACCATGAAAAGAAAACTATGAAAAGAAAACTCTAGCTAAGAGAAACATTAACTCTCTCACCAGAGAGTCAGAGAAGCTGAAGCACAGAAAGAAGAAATACATTGTTCGAGGCCACGGACCACATTTGCGAAAAATAATCCATAAATACTGAATATTATCTGATTTAGCTGCTGAACAATACATTTGTATTATGTATGTGATCTATGTGAAGAAAAAACAAAAGGGCAAGTTTTAAAAGAATGCCAATATACTGTAAAAGCTACCAAGAAAATATTTTCAAACTTATCCATGTGGCTTTGGTGTGTAGTTTCCATTTCAGTACTTAGAAATTTAACAAACTAAATTTTATTGAAAATAAATGCAGCCACTACTGTTAGAAAGGTACTTGGGTAATTTTACGCATTATTACACTGATATTACAGACAATAGATGTGTTACCAACAAGGTGATACCTACAGGCCAGTACACCTGTTTGGAATATTTCTGCTTGTCCCCTTAATCAAATAAATATCATTTCATGCCTACAGTGTCATTGCTTTAAAAACTTGTTTGTAAAAGCAAAAAGGAAAAAAAAATCTACTAGAAAGTCGAAAGTTTTGCAAATGACCCAGAGTTAATTAGAAAAGTCTGCACCCTGGCCAGTTCCCCTTCTCATGTGTCAGCTCTCATTAAATCAAAAAATTCTCATTTCAAAGTTAACAAACACCATGGTTAACAAAACTGTTAAACTGGGATCAAGTGGGCACATTCCTAGGTTTATATATGATGTCATGCTAAGCAGCCCACAGCTGAACTTGCAAGCAGTATGAATGATTTTTCAATATATTAAGTATCTGATCTAATGCTAATTTTCTCTCTATAGGCTAACTGTGCTGGGAACAGGTGGCCCTGCTTTCAATTACGGAGGGCTAACATGCCAGTGTGAGGCCTGGATTAGTTCACCTTCTCACAGGGAATTTGCCTCGGTTGGGAATGGATTTATTATGGCTTCACACATGGAACGGGGCTCATGTCAGCTGAGGGTAGTGATACATCATATGATTCAAATTAACCTGCTGTGGACTGCTCCGCAGGGCTGATATTGTGTATTAAAATGACGACATTTTTAAAACAGCTTGAAAGAAACCAGGATTGCTGAAGTGCAATGGTTCCAATTTGTTCCAACTAATCTATCACCTGCTGGAGATATTGTTCTAGTGGGTTTCTGGTAGCTGCTATTTTCCAGGTTTCTCCAAACCACTGACCTTGCTAATGGATACAACTGTTGCCTTTGGAAGGCAGGGAAAAGCTGGAGAGTGGGACGTGCAGTTTGTTTGGTGCTGTCATGCCTAAGGCAAGGTCTGGTGCTCCCCACAGCACAGTGCTGGGAGATGGGCAGGGACAGCCCCCACCCTGATCGTATTTTATCACTGAATAGGAAATTGCTTAATTTTACCAGGCAGTTTGTTCTGTAGAAATGATTTCCAAAGGCAAAATGTCAAGGATCTTTGTTATTTCACATTCACCTTAACTTCTTCCCAAGAAAATACTGGGGGAAGAAGACTCTGGCATAAAACTTGTGTTTTGCATGTGTGTTTTAAGGCACTTTGTATGAAGCTGCACTTCACAAACTACTGAGATGCTTTCTATCCTTTACATGCAGGAAGAATACATCAAAAAGACAGCTTTTGCAGCTAAGAAAGTGCAGTTCATTGAAAAAAATCTACAGAAAGGATTAGTGGATAAAGATAATAAATTTTAAAAAACTATTAAAACAAGATGGTTATATGTGTTCCCCACCTAATGACTAATACCTAATGCTAAAGCAACAAATTGTTCACTTACATGTATTAGACAAGAATTAAATGTACAATCCAGTAACAGATTGAATATAAAAGAGAGGGGTCATGTAAACTGATGTAGATGGAATTTAAAAAATTCTAAATAATTAGTTACTGTAGAAAGAGAAAGAATAGTCCTGTAATGCATCGTGGGGTTAGGGTTGAGGTCTGTTCCCACAGGCCTGATGATGAATGCTTATTTCTCCTAGGATCCTATTACCTTAGATCTGGAAGAAATATCATTTTTCTTTAGTTGCCAAAAATGTACAAAATAATCAACTCATGTGGCAAGAAGTGCATTAACGTATCCTGTTATTCTCATTTAATTAGTGGTTTCCAAGTTTAGCTACTTGTAGTTTTTTGATCTCCAACTTAATACAGGCTGACAACCTGGTTTCCTGTGTGGTGAAAGTATACAATTTTTCTGGGGAACACTATCTACTTATCTAGTTCAGCTGACAAAGTATTTATAAGAAGAACAATTTTTACCTAGGACAGCAAACACTGGGAACCAGTTGCATTTTTTTTTTTTCTTTCTTTTAACTGCTTGTATGCTAGGTTCTTGCCATCATTAAACACTGGTGTGTTTTACTGCTCTATCTGAAATACAACTTCAGCATGCCAACGAAGTATTTCTTAAGAAATACGGCACTGCAATTGAGCAGCTGAACTCCGAACACTTTAAAGCGATACCAAAAAGCTGCCACATCTAGACTTCTGGCTGCATAGAGGCAGATTTCAAGAACACGCTCGAAAGCATATCAGTGGTGCCTAACTGCTAGTCACTGCTAGCACATATTGCCTCCAGTACATTTTAAAAATTTCCTCACTGGATTATGAAATGCACATACATAAACAAAAACGAAAATACACAATCTGTCCTTAAAATATAAACTGATTAGTATCATTATCTTCCAAACGTTAAAAATAAAAATAAAAATAAAAAATCTCTAAGCATTTTAGGCATGAGAGTATTGGTACACCAAAAAATTGGAAAAACAAGAAGGATAAAAGAAAACGGATCTGGCAGCAGTGACCAACATAAGCACACTTCAGTAGTGTATTTATTTAAACAATTTAGCTATTTGTGACATACAGGAGACATCATAATAAATTTGTTTTGCTGTGGCTCCTGTCCTTAACAAACAACTACAGGCTTAGTTAGGACCTGGTGATGCAGACACCTTCTCCAGATCCATGCTTTTGCTTGGTAGGCCAAGCTTTCTTATCCTAGAAGCAGCTGTGATTAGAGTACTTGTTCCCACACTGGAATTAGCAACTTGTCTTCCAGTAGTCTGCTGAGGAGCTGTCAAGCTTTCCTAACTACTTTTCAATTTGCTACTCTGATGCAATTACATGAGGAAAGTGTCTTTCACTACTAATAATGGAACAGTTCTTGGTAAAGGTTACCTTATTTGAAGAGTTGTGGCAACAAGAGAAAAAGAAAAATCTGCAGATGAATGCAGAACTGTTTTACTACATTACACGGATAAAACACTTTATTAAAATTCAGCGTAATTGCTGTTGAGTCATGCTTAATGTTAGTTCCAATTAGTAGGAAACAGATGATAAAAACAGTGTCTTTTGGCTAAGAAGAGACCCTGGATGAAAGCTCTGAGGTTTTATTTGCTTTGCAAGAATAAATAGTCTGGATTTTATGATGCATTAATTTATGCTTTTTTTTTTTTTTTTTACTTCTTTCATTCCCTGCTTAGCCAAATACCAGGGAAGGGAGAGATTTAACACTGATTCAGGATCTGCCTGAATTATTGAGAATGGGGTATGAACTGAGACCACTCATGAATGCATAATTTGCAAACTGGTACCAACTTCCTGACTTTCTAGCTTAGCCATCCTACTGACAGGAGTGTGGCAGGGAAACAACTTAAGGTGTATAATAAATTAAATATAAACCTGAGCCAAGCCACGAAAATGAGAATCTAAAGAAAAAGTGTAGAGGAAAGACAAGGGATCTGAGAATATAGGAATTTGCCGGAGATAAGGAGAAAGATGAGTAGTAAAAAAAAAAAGGAATATCAAGGAGAATACAAGAAAACCCACCTGGCAACAGTGACCAAAAGATTGTAGTGTCAAGAGAGAATACATTTTCCTTTTGGCCTTCCAATGGAGCTCAGAAAATCTGATTTCCAACATTCCTCTAATCTCATCAGAGTTCTATAAAGCTCCCTGACAGTAGGTATTTCTTCCCTTCTTACACTGGTCATAAAACCTACTATTATTATCATTAGTCCCTTAGTTCATCTGGCAGCAAAACATTCAGTAGCCCTGAAGGTTCAAAATCCTATAAATGAACCACAAAATGGATTCATGTATCAACAACTCTGCACTGACGTATACTTTTAAAATGTAGTCTTAAAGGAATGCTTTAAAGACATTACAGAAAATGAGAAAAGTGGTGACAGTGAGGTTGTTCACAAACTTTACTCTTTCATTGAGACTTCTACCTGTATGCATACTAAAAATAGATTTTCACATTATTTAACAACAGTATTTATAATCACCTGGTAAATGTGAATCATCTCTCACTCTCTGGTTGCTCAGTTTGATATCTTGGGGTCTGATATGCAGAAATGATTACTATTCCACCCAAAGACAAAGGGAATTATAGTTCCAAGACCTAAATTCCTGTATTTTTTAGGTATGTTGGAAAAACAAAATTCTCCATTTTAAATTGGTAACTTTAGCGTGCAATGAAAAAAACTTGAATTTCCTTGCACTTCAGTTACCTTCTGTAAAATGGTGAGGGCATATTGCTCCATCACTCATAGGAGAGCTGTGCAGCTAAATGAACATTTCTGTAGCACTCAGATCCTAAAGCATTAAGCAACATAGAGGTAATCCTGATGCAGAGTTAAATTCTGCATACAATAAATAATGTAGATAACGTGGTGGACTGTATGAGCATAGTCTGAACGAATAGAATAACCCCTTGCTTATAGGTTATTCACTAAATTACTCATAAAAGCTCATTGTGAGGGCTGAGTAAACTGAGCAGATTTAGAAAAATATTTACACAATTCAGTAAATAATAGTAAGTATGCATAAAAGAGGTTAATTATGATAGTACAGGTAAATGTAAGTATATTTTCTAACATTTAATATAACCTTAATTGTGTTCTACATAGTAATGTAGTTGTAAATACTATTCACAAAGTAGATAGTGCATAAAATACCTGAATTTGCAGGAGTTTGTGATTCCTCAGCAGTGAGACTTCATGTTATGCCTTTTAAAGTAAATTCTAATAAACTGTAATACTACACCAATTATATTCTGAATTAAATAAACATAACGTAGTGTTTTTTTTTTCAACTTTACAGTGTTAACACTGTAGATGTTATGAATTTGTAACGCCAGGTATCCAGATTCCAAAGAACAGCCAAGAGGAGGCAAATCTTAAAAATCTCCAAAAACAATTTAAAAGTCAGCTTTTATAAACACACTTCAATAAATTTTAGAAACTCAGTTTTTCTAGGGCTAGAAGCAGGTTGCTTTCATTTAATTGGAAACATGCCAAACTCAGGCTTCTAGAGGAGTAAAATTTCTGCAGTTACCTTGGAAAGAAAATAGTCAGGCCTTAAATCTACAACTGGCCCAGGACCGACCATTCCTCAACTTTAGCTTCACGGTGATTGCTGACAGAAAATTTCATATTCATCAACAAGAAACACAACATTTTTCTGATCTAGGCTGTATCTACATGTGCATATCTATAAAGGGATTATATTAGAAAATAAAGATTAAAGTGCAATGCTTACCTGGACCGTTAAGGAAGTCTTTAATTTGTACTGTGATAAGAGAAGGTGGAATACCACTTTTAGCATCAACCTCTCCTGCTACTGTCTGCAACCAAATCTTGCAATAATCCAGAGGTTCTGGAAGAGTCTTTCCAGGATCTACAGGTGATAATGATCATAGTCATTAATGACATTCCACGAATATGGCACATAAGAAAATGCTACATACAAAATTAAGTAAAACTAAAAAGTTTAAAGTATATATACAGTAGATAAAATACCTAATACTATAATACAAAGTATTTGTGCCTATAGATAGCTAGCGCATGTATATTACGCGTGTAAGAAAGAAAATTCAATTTCACACAAAATTTAGAAAATTTGAAAAAATGAAGAGTAAAAGATACCACTCATCCCAAGACATATTTTAAAAATATTCAGTTATAGTTTTTGTTAGCAGTAGTACTTGGAAGAGAAGTGATAATCAAAAATTGCTATTTCTGGATTGTAGTACCATTATCTCAAAGAGAATATAGTAACAGAAAGATAAATTATAAAGATCAAAAGACCAGAATGCTACTAGATGTCTAGGACAGAGCACAGTAATAAAGCAGTTATACCATTCTCTTCCAAGATTCACTGACACAGCATGTCTAGCTTTTAAAATCAGCAGCTATTCCTGTACCAACTTGAATGGAAGTCCTATGATCACCCTATAATGTCACAGAAGTATATGAAAATTAATTTCCTCCCAATACTATTCCTTTACTTTCTGCATATAACATATGGCAAAAGCAGTGCTGTAGGTAGCCTTTTTAATCTTCAGCAATTTGCAACCTTTGTTCATATAGTCTTGAATTCTGACACTACATGTTCTAAATACTCAATTACTCTTTAGTTTAGTTTAGTTACTGCTACTTAAATTGTCAAATGTCTCTTCCACTCATAAAGATTTAAGAGGCATCTTGATGAAAATTCATCTCTCCAATTTTCAGACAATTAAAAATTGTTAGAATTGTTTTATTTAACTGAGTTTTACCAAAAACATTCCTTTAAGAACAGTGTTTATATACCCACTACTAGAGTCAACATATGGTATGGTGGTATCACAGTCATATGTGGACTGGGTATATAAAGTCAGCTTTGGAATTTGTATTTCTTGACCTTATCATGTGATTTATATAAAACTTGGCACATATGAACCCTTATGTGATTTCAAAGAACCTACTGAAACCAATTGATCATGACTTTAGATCTATATGGAAAAGATCAAAAGTTAGCACATTCTTCTGTTTTTATTTGATCAATTTTCAGGCAATGACTTCACAGCAGTATTTGTACTGCATGGTATATGCATTACAGCCTTTCCCTTCCCTCTATTCCCACTATACATTTATGAAGTCAGCTCTCAACAGTTATTTAAGAGCTGTCACTGCATACAACAGAATTGTATATTTTCCATGTGAATTTCTACATTTTTATGGTTCTTAGTCCTTTTCTTTAATTACACTAGCTAGAATGGTAAGGCACACTGTTTTCTATAGCAATTGCTTTAGGGAATATCTTTTTTCCTGTCTAATGTTTGCCTAGAATACTGAAAATAGTAATAAAAGGAATTTTTACCACCGAAGTACACTTTTAAAATATTTTTCCTGACATATGTTGTAAAGCATTGCAAAAATTACATTGTGAAATGCTCATCAATCACTAAATCATTTTCATTGTTCCTTCAGAAATATCTGTATAAACCTTTAGGTATACTAATACAGGGGAAAATATTAAAATACACCATTTCTTTCTCTTATTTCTAAAGATATTGTGCCATACTTCCTATAGCAACCTGGATCAACCACTGACTTTTAAGAAATTCCAGCAAATTTAGTCAAATATTGCTTTTACTGTATACACTTACAGGTATTCCTACTATCCTAAGGCATGTTATAGAATAGCTTATAATCATTTCACAGTTCTAGGTGTTTAAAGATGAAAATATTTCTAATGAAAAAAACTTACATAGCAGAAAATCCTTGCATGACATAATACATTAGCTATATAAACACAACCCTCAGGGTGCTGGGAATTGCATCAAGTAAGCAGAGAATGAAAAATTAAAGGAGCCTTGGGACTCCCCAAAGATTACTTTGCCCTGTCATCTCCCAAGGAGTGCAGCACTATCACCTCTTGAATACCTGGGGTACTTCAGGCCTGGGGCATATAAATAGTCAAATAGACCCACAGAACTTACACAGCACAAAGACACCTCAACTTGCAGAATTAGTCTAAGTTCAATTTTGCTTAGTTCAAGTGGAACCATCTTATGCTGACATTGAGATAATTATGGAAGCAGGATAATTGCATGGTTGGACCAAGATGATCTTAGCAGTCTCTTCCAACCCTAATGATTCTACAGATCTATGGTTTGGCATCTGTGCCAATGATCCTGAGGGGCCAGTCAAAAAGCTGGTTTGAGTGTTTCCATACACATGACATGGTTAGTTTGGACCTAGGTCCAGACTTGACTACACATCCAGATATAGCAGAAATGAATTAATAAACAATTTTTTATAGCATGAGGAGAAAGCTAAATTCCAGAGGTTTCAAAACCAACTATGTAAGTGCTTATCTCAAAAACATGAAGGGAGTTATGAAGATGAGCTCCCCAGTGTATCTGGGCAGGAAAATCCATTTACGCTGAAGGTCAAAAGAGTAAAATATATGTACGTTGATAAAAAAAGATCTAAGAAAACAGCATATAATTTTTCACAGGATTAAGAATCAGGAAAAGAATAAAACAATATAAATAAATAAGTGCCCATGCCACAGGTCAGAGGAATTGCCAGAAGGGCAACAGAATGAAAAAATGGAGAAAATTTAGGCTGAAAAGTAAGGCATTCCTGTTCTGAGAGAAAAAGGACTCTTCTCCCTCAAGGAAATGATGGAAATGTTGAAAATGTTTAAAAATACACTTGACAGAACAGTATGAAATATACAATAGGGAACAATTATGCATCAGCAGGGAACTGGTCTGAATAATGTATTATAATAGGTCATTTCCATTTCCATTTTCTATGATTCTCCCAAAAATCAACACTTAAATTTGCAGTTATTTGTACGAACAAAATGCTGGAGAAAACCCAAGGGATACATATATAAGCAAAAGGAGAGGCTAGAATTACTCCACAGCAAGCCAAGGGAGAGAAAAGAAAGGCTTGAAAAGTGAAGTGGTGAAGACGGCCAGAAATCCTATCCTCTGGGTGATGTGAAAAATTTGTCTGTAGCAGAAAAAGAAAAATGGTGAGACAACAATCATAGATTGACAACCACGTCTGTAATTTAAAATCTCTAAGACCGAGAAGCTGTGAGGCCGTGAATACTTCCACATTGTTATCCTTTTTTTTTTTTACACTACTATTATTAGAACAAAAAATCTCTGGTTATTTTTGAATCCACCAAATATTCCAAGCCACTTTTAGTCCTGTTAAGTTCCAAGTCTCACCTCTGGAATTAACAGTTTATGAAGTACCTGAACTTGCTTTGAATTTACAACTTTTGATACTTCCTCCTCATATTAGTAGCAGACAACAAAACCCAAACTTCTGAAGAGATGGGAGATCAAGGAGGAAAGGAGGGAGACAGGAGAAATTCCAGATCTTGAAGATTTTCATGTTACAAAACGTCGTTCTTGGCAGCCAAGACATCATGAGGGCAAAGCCTGGGGCAGACCTTAACTGGGCCTCAGGAATTCCCAGCAGGGGACTGGGCTACCGAGCCGTGTGCCGGATGGCTACTTGGCCCCTCCAGCTGGAACCTCACCCAGGCCAAAGGAGGTCTGCAACGGGTTTTTATTTCAATGGATGAATCATAGTTTGGTCTGCAGTCAATTTTGCAAGCCAGTATGATGCTGCAATCTCCTCTGTATTTCCAACTCCAGACTGGGATGCTTGGTCTTATTTTTAAAATGGTTTCCATTGGAATTTAGAAAACATAATGTGAAAACATTTCTGTTAGCATACTCGCAAATGCTGTGTCAGGGAGTTAAAAAATTAGCATTTACAGTATTAGAAGGAATGCACACTCCTAAGGCAGCTCATCTTTACTGCTAGGGCTGCAGACCCACACAGCCATGGATGCAGATGTACTGGTCACTAAATATACTCGGGGGGGGAACAGGTGACATTCCAGCAGAAATCCCTCAGTGCTGGGCTAGGGAACAGTCGTATATCCTTGTCTGCCTCATAGGAAGCACAAGCTGACAGAGAGGCGGTGAATCAGACTTCCTGCCAGATCCAACCCGCACTTCTCTCTATTCTGCCTGAGCTCTCCATTAGATCAGAGGTTACATGTGGTCTTAGCTACTGCATCTGCTCTTCATGGACCCCCTGCCATCAAAGGCGTGGGTGCTAAAAAAAAATAATAAAAAAAGAATATTTTTGGATGGCCTCACAATGGCTATTTCTTTACAAATGATTCGCTGGAGGAAGTTGAAGAAATTCCATGCATAACATATCTACTTGGAAATTTCCCTCCTTTAAAATGAGTAAGAAGCACAATCTCCTCTTTGAAAATAAACAAACAAACAAATAGAAAAAAGATTTTTCAAGAATGCCCAGAGCACAATGCTCAGGAAATGAGGTAATTTTGTATCTGGATTACATTACCTGAAACAAAGCAAATAAAAGTTTAAGAAAATATTTGTAAAAGCAGCTTATGAGGTTACATTAAAAACAATTGCACCCATTTTTATTTAAGTAGAAATGGCCAACTCTCTGTAAGCAAAAACTAACAGTTAGCAGATGCCAGTTTTTAAACGGAGGATGAGCAATGAATAAAAAATGTTGTTTTATAGTATCTTTTAGGCTACTTCTTTAGGATCTTAAGCCATCTCAGGGAACAACTGGTCATTTTAGTAACATTTATTAAGGGTTTAATATTTATCCTATTAATTTATTTACTTTGATTTTTAGTTCCTATACTGGGCAGTAAGTAATATAATTGCAATCAAGCTGTGCAAGTACAGAAATAATTTAAAACACAAACGAAGCAGCTTAACACATCCATATTCAAACTGAACTAACATAATAACCTAATAAGTTTTCCCCTCCTACAAACTGCCTTGCAAGTGGACATAGTTTGAGGGAAATACTGAGGAAATTGAAAGCACAGCCACTAGTCTTTAGCTCCAAGGCAGGCAAACTCTCCCAAATCCAGACACTGGTCTGCTGGAAATGTGTAACTGCTAATTGACACTCTAACAGTACTTAACTTTTAAATATTCTATTTCCTCCTGTTTTCTTAATACACTCTTATTTCTTTCATCTTTCAGGACGTGCAAAAAAAAATCACCACAGCTAGTGGACAGAGGAGTCAAGCTCTTTGGATGCGGCTCGCTATTATAGCCGCTGTGCAACGCTCTCTCACGCCTAACAGTGACAACAATATAAAAGTCCTCAAGATTAAGCTTTATTAACTTGAATTCTTCCTAAAACAAGAACAAAGCCCTTATCCCACGTAAAACTTACATGGCCTTGCAACAGTATTAAAAACTTAATTTCTGCACATGTTCAAAGTAGTAAATTATTGCAAAATTCATTTTGTCACTAGCCCAGGATTAACTATTATTCACTACAGAATTCACGCTGGTGCAGTTTTACAGGATAATTTCCCTATTTTATTCAAAAACTCGTAAGATAGACTTTCGTAAGAAACATATTCTCTGTTGACTTACAGGTGAACAATGAATTTTTAAACATATGGATAAGAACCATAAAAAGTCTAAACTGTGATTAGCTTATCTTTAACCCAAAGTTACCTTTGGAGCCATCAAAAAGTAACACCTTCCCTATTTCACAATACTACCTTGTATGAGGATTGCTCTGAAAGTAATTTCTCCTATTTTGTTATGTTGGCCCACGCTGTCAGAAGCGGATGTTGGTATGGCAGTAGAGGCTGAACTTTCCCAATATTGTGTTACATGTTCTGCCGTGGCAGCAGAGCGGCACTCTGACAAAATGGTGTCTGACGTGGACGTGTGTATTGGAGTAAAGGTGCATCATTGAATTCCTCCACGCAGAAAAATGGCACCACTGACATTCACTGATGAATGTTTATGGAGACCAACAGTGAATCTGAGCATAAGGAGGTGGTGGGAGGTGCATTTCAGCAGCAGTGACAGTGAGTCACCTCTTTAGGTGGAGGTTTTTACAAGCGTGGCATGCAGCCTCTTCATTGCTAGCAAAAATGCACAGCTGGTAGAGATGACTAAGTTGAAAAATCATGTTTTGCAGCTGAGAACTTGCTCTATCAAGTAGTGTTTTTGTGCTCTTCGTATCTGTTGTAGTTCCCATAAAAATAAATATTTTCAGAGCAACCTACATATTTGTTTCTGCCATGCAAGATTTGAGAGGATTGTTTTAGAAATGTAGATTTTTTTCCTAAAAAAGCCTGAGAAATTATAGCACAGTATTTTTCCTAAGACCTGAATCCAGTGCAGATGAACTAAAATATTCTTATGCAGCATATATGGTGTTTACATATGCAGAGAATATGATTTGAAATGTCACAGTTTTTATTAGCATATTTTGGATATAATTTACATAGGTCTACTACTGTTCAGCTATGTAAGTTAAACTGTAGTAGTATAAGTAATGAGAAACCACCCCCACTGAATTTCCAATAAAACTTTATAACAAACAACATATATTTTTACTTCAACCCAGTCACCTTAATTTATAAAATATACTTCATTGCATTCTTCATCAGGATGATATATCTCTTTCAGATACAACAGTCAGCAGTCACAATGCCATGAAAAATTGGAGTGACTGATAAAATTGACTACAGCGACTTAGAAAATGCAGTAAAAGGCTCCTGATGTTGCATTGTATGTTATGCAATATATATGGTACACCATTGTACATACGTACACACACATATATAAAGATACAGCTAATTGCCATTTTCCCTCTAATATGAAAGCTAGAAAGTAAAAATAGAAAATTCCAAAAATTCATGTTACAGCAATGCAACGACAACATTAAATCCTGAATGATGCAATCACAAACACAGCAGGTCTTCCTAAACCAGAGACAATAAAAACTTTATACTACCTGTTTAGTTATGTTTAAGTGTGGATTAGTTTTATTCATTTATTAATAAATTTAGGATGGTGTTTTTAGGCACTGGAACTTTGGCATCCAACTTCTCAAACTCTTTTGATAAAAGCCATAATGCTTTGGCAGAAAGCACAGGATTCTATCTGGCACACGAGTAAGATATTTATTACTGCCCACAAAAGCAGCAGGATGAGAACAGAACTTCTGTCTCCACATAATGCCTGACTCCCACCTCCACACAATTTTATCTTTGCCTGACAGACAAAAAGCTAAAGAAAAGAGTAAGAACCCTGCAGGACTAATTCTTGGCTGTCCAGGAAAACCTCTTCAGATCTAACTGTTAAGTTAGGTGCTCTCAAGCTGCCATCTTTACAACATGCTTCTGTCCTCTCTGACTCACTTTCAATTTCTAGGAAGGCATTACTTTAGCTTGTGACCAGAGCCTATTTTTTTTATATATAAATGTTCACCTACATACAAAGGTATTAAAAACCACACACTGAAAGCTAATTGTAGAAGCAGAATAGATAGAACTTTGGCCATTTTATCTGTAATAAGCCATACTTCTCCGGCTGCCTTCTCAGATCAGGTCCCTGCATCCTCAAGAACGGTTTTTATTTACTTATTTATTTGACAACAGTCTGCAAAGTAACCATACATCTCATTAAATTCTTACTGTCTGTACCGTCTGTCAGGCAAATGAACTGCAATGATTTCATTTCTCTCTTTCAGGAATACGCACGAGAGTGAAAAAGATTTTTATCAGGTACTTCTCTAATGCTTTTCTTTAAATTTTATCAGTATAATTATACGGGCAAATATTGCGATATTCAGCCATAAGAAATGCTTTTCATGAAATCTCCTTGGTTTACAACTCTTCTGTCCTTAAAATAAAACAAGGAATTACAGTAATGTGACAATCCCTATGACAATCCGGTGCTGAGAAAGTAATACTGAGGAGCAGGAAGAGCTGGTTGCTAAAAGGTCAAATCTTAATTAATTTCAAATGTTTTACACACTTAATGTGATTCAGCTACGCTGTACAACCTTAAAACACAACTATGTACTGATTAATTTGTAAAGATGTCCTAGAAATCTGTCAGTTGTTTTCCTTTCTGCCACTCCAGTAATGTGGAGTGCCAGTTCTTTGACATTTATAGCCAGGAATGACTGTTCAATGACCTTACCTGTACACTTGTAGTCTGAGGCTACTCCCTTAAGCCCAGCATCAAACACCGACACTTCTATCTTCTGCTTTCTGTGGTGGCAGCTGAGGAGCACGGAGGGCTGTGATACAACCAGGTAGAGAAATGGCTGTAGCTCTATGTCACCCGTGCCCCTGCGACCAGGCTGCCGAACGATAGTTATACCAAGGGCTTGTCGAGCAGAGGACCTTGTGGAAGCATGCAGGGTTTCCAGTGACAGAAGACCTGGTTTTCTTCCAGAAGTCAAGGGAACATTGCTGTTCAAAAGGTCATCTGCTGTGACGGATGAAATAGACGGCTGACTGGCCCTCTTTGCGTCATGGCTGCTACCTGAGCCTGCTTCTGGAAGGTTCAAGGAGCTTTTGCTTATTTTCTCACCAACTTTCTGATCTTGTGGTGATTTCAATTTAGGTAAAGCAGTGCATGAGTAAGTCATTAAGGAGATCCGACTTGCTGTAACAAAAATGTCAAAAGGGATGAAATTGAGGTTCTTCACAATGGATGACTGGCGGGAAGGTTGGGCAATGCGGTGCTGGCTGGTGCCACTATGCTGCTCGATTTGAACAATTCTGATCTTAACGCTGTCACTACCAATTCCACTGTCCTGTGCCCCACTGTACCGGGAAGAAGTCTCAACCATTCCTCCATCTGATACATCCATTTTTTTTTGCTCTTGTTTGGAAACCTTCAAAAGAAAATATTATATTAGCTTATGATATCCATATCCCAGCTGTTTCCATTTCAGTGGCAGCAAACAATCACTATATAAACATGATGTCAAAAAAGAGAATTATAAAAGATATCTGCCAAGTTAACTTAAACACAGTAATCATTCAAAAAAACACAGCAGGTGTCTGTTCCAATGAGATGATGACTCTCAACGGATTAAGTGCCAAAACAATATGTGAAGGAAAAATAAAAGGAATTATGATTTCTAGATTTAAACTTCATTCTTCAAAAAACTCATTTGTTATATTTGAAAGATTCTACAAGAAATTTATGGCTTAATCCATATCTCTGTAAAAGAAAAAGCCCCATCATAAGTATTTTCTAGTTTTGAGTACTAACGTTTTTCCGTGATTGTAAAACAGAATGCAATATAAATCTAATACAAAATCACAAAATGACAAAACGGAAATTGTAAGATGAAAAGTGTAAATATTATGTTGTAGAAAGAATATTTTTCTTAGAGAAATGGAAATGACAGCTGCCTTATATAAAATTTCAAAGTTGAAGTATGTATAGACTGCCCGTGTGACAGAGTGTGATTCTTAGCTTAGCAGGGCCCACCCAGCATACATGATCTCATCTGTGACATCCACAGGGTTTCAGATGAGAAATCATTCCCTATCGACATATTTCAAAAAGAAAACATACATCACTGAAGAGACAGTAAAAAAAAACCTTCTGTTGTAGGAAATATTACAGTGAAACAAAACAAATCTGCAGGGCTTACCATCCAGGGACAGGGTAGTATAGCAAGAAAGAGAGACCCATGAAAAGGAGGTGCTTTAAGTTACAAACACTTCACTTCAAATTTTGCTACTGAAATAAACAGAAATCCTATAAAGAACTTGAAGAGAAGGTAGGAAGTCTATATGCAAAACTATTTGGAAAAAAAAGACTATAAATTCAATAATAGTAATAACAACAATGATGTAAAGCCAGCTCCTGTGATTCATACGGAGTTTGCAGATCTGTATCACCCATCACAGCTTGCACAGCATAACCAGCACTTCCATCTGTGCCTTCCAGAAGAAACATTTCTGCTCCACATAGTACAAGTTAACATAAGAAATGCCCTAATCAATCAGATTCACGACCCATCCAACCCAATACACTGTTTTTGACAGCAACAGGAGGACACAATATTGGGAGAGACTGTGGACCCTGGTACTTCCTGCAATTTGCTCTCTCTGTAGAAATTAGGTGGTTGAAGGCATTAAAGAAAAGCCGCTTTTTTAAAAGGTTTCTTTATATTGCTCTTTTTGAAACAAAGGGAAAAAAAAATCCTTCCCCCTTTTTCTTTAAAGGCATGACCATACTGGAGAAAAGTATTACAGAGGAAATCCTAAAACAGAACCCTTAACTAGCTGAGATTTTCTTTGAAAAGATTTTTGCCAGCTCTGGTTACAATCTTTTCAGATTCACTCATGTACATATTTTTCAAATAACCAATAAACTTCCTTGCGGCTGATTTGTATGACAGACTCATATCAGTGACTTGTAAAAGTGGTATCACTTTTAATGCAGCCTCTGTAAAAATATCTGGAGACCATTCTAACGAATTACTTGCATTATAAGCAAAGGAACCATGACTCCTCCTGATAAGCTAGCAAAGTTATACTATTTATGTCTCAGCTCCTCTGTCTGGTAAACTATAAAGCGTTTTGCCCATATCCTGTACTGATGGTACTTTCAAAATGACATAGATAGTTTCATTGCTCATGCATTCAGGGCCAGCAAAAGACAGAAGGGATGGAGCTATGGAATGATGTTGCTATCTCATTCCATGGAAAAACTGAAAAGAAGTAGAAGGCATGTGCTACTACACCCAGCACTTAATTGATGCATAGCCTTCAGTTTAAAACTATAAAGATTTTTCTTAAAGCGCAGAGTTCTGAGGAGAATTGCTTCCTGTTTTTTCTGAATGCATTTTCTCACTTCTTTAGGTCAAATGTATTTGACTAAAAACCTAGTTCCTTTTTTCTGTGTTGTTTTATAAGTCAATATGTATTAAATACACTCATCTGTGTGAAGCACCTCAAGGAAGGTAGAAAAACGGCTCTGCCTCCATCCCCATTCAGATCTTAGCATCTCTGCTAACACTACTGTAAAGGTGTTAATTGGTCCCAACTGCTGTGTTTCCTGCTACGTGGACACTCAACTGAAAGAATGACTGAGGCCCCTGAGTCAATTCATGCAGGTCACTGAACAGCAGTCAGATGGCAACTTCTGCTCAGTATTAAGCAGCTTGAGATATGAACCACCGCCCAAAATGCAAAAAGCATCACATACTACTGCAAATTTCCATGCCACAATTAAACTTTGACTTATTTATTCTCTTACCATATATATTACAAAGGTTGGAACAAGTGAGAAATGATTTGCAAGACAGCCTTCAATAACATTACTGTTTACACAATAAAGGTGCAGAAGTACCACTGGAACTTTTTGCATCTATTTCGGCTCAATAAGCATTGAGTCCTCTTCCAAGTCGCACAGTTAACCCAAAAATATGCCTAGTAATAAACGTGGGCATCATTTAGCTATTTCTCTAATGGGATAGCACATGAGAGGCAAGGACCCTCAGGATAACTCCTCCAAAAAGATTTTTGCTTTACCGTAGAATAAATGGGCCAATACTTTATAGACATCAGGAACAGCAATATCAACTCGCTGCTAGCAAATGCAATGGTAACATTTATCATTGGGCTGTATTATATCAATTCTCTTACTCTTTACATAACCCATTTAAAATGAACAATAAAAGTTTTCTTTAATTAGCTACTGGTGTGCATTAACATGATTATGATTAAACCATAAAAAACAACTGTACATTACTCTGGTCCCCTATCCCATGTGTTTTAAATTATTTTAGTTGAAAATGTACTTTGAGTCCCTTTTAAAAGTTCGACCTTCTGCTTTCAGAGAATTAAATGCATATTACTGTAGTGGAGAAGATAATGTTTCAGACCTCCAGGCATATATTAAACACACTGGCAGCACATTAGACAAAATGCTTTACTTATTAGATACTTCCTATTCTAAACAGTGTCATCAAAGGCTAAAAACAAAATCCATATAAAAGCTGCACAATGCTTCCACACAGAACCTGTGCCAAAATCCCTGTACTTTCCAACTAATGAGGAAAGGATGTGTACTCTTAACATATGAATGTAAGATTTTCCAAGCATTCACTTTAGGAAACAGGACTATTGATTCCACATGGCTTATGTTAAATGAAACTGTATTGGTAAAATAACCTTTAAGATATTTGGCATGATAACTGTAATTAAACAATATTCAAAGGAGTAAAACAAAAGGGAATTTGGTTCCACAATGGCTAATTAAAATAAAATGAAAAAACACAGCATGTCATCTATCAAGATAAATTGTTATTGTTTAAGAACTATTTAAATACTGTTAAAATATACTTTTAGATAAAATCTGAAAGGACTGGAAAAATATTTGTGGCTTAAAAATGGATAGTTTGGCGAAGAAAAAAGTATAGGATGCTGAAATTTTATGCTGAGATAATAGCTTTAAAGCTTTGAGCATAACCAGATGGTACTTAAATCAGAGGAATTCTACAGTTTCACTGTCAGAATGAGTTGCAATATGGAAAGGTTTTCAATAGCTAGAAAAAACATGTCAAGATGATAGTTTACTTAGATCACTTCGGTGCATTTTCTCGTCTTTTCACAGTTATATATCCTATCAATACTAGACACCATAAGAAAGGTGTTGAAAGCTACACGAGTAGCTAGGGAACAACGGCTAATTCTTCCTTTTCATGTGTTGAGATAGGTAACTTTTCTAGCTTAACCCCTTGAGTTCAATAGGGCATATGACATATATATCTATCTAGTGAAAGGGCATGGAAATAGCACGTCCTGCACACTGAGTACACACTGAGAAGTACATCATAAAATCCAAGTAAATAAATAGATTTGCTTTACAGAATTGGCAAGCACTCCCACCTGAAGCCAGTGCAACCGTAGCCAGGTAACTCATTTATTTTCTATTTCTGATAAAAGCTTTCAGATGGTAGAGTCTTATCTTCAAAGTTTTCACATCATAAAGAGAGGTAACAAAACTATCAAGGTAAACACACAAATAGACTTCAGACTATTAACATGTTTTCCAAATCAGAGAATGGTGTTGTACAACTGACAACGGTTTTCATTACATCTTCACTTTCTTAGTCTCTCAAGAGTTTTCAACAATAATAAATGTAAACATGTGCAAAGTTTCCCCATACACCTTTCTATCAGTTTTATTTTCTTTTACTGGCACTTTACAGACTAATTATCTAATTAATAGATCCACGGTAAGCAACATAATCTTTGGAAGTGCAACTGCTCAAGATCAAAAACATCTACATCTGCATAATTTTTCCAGCTTCTCAGATTAATTATGACTATATAATGGCTCTATTGAAGTAAAATTTCCAGCCTCCAGCACAGCCATTCCTTAACTCTGATCAAAAACCTTCAGCCAATCATGAGATCATTCTTCACATTACATAAATTATGGAAAGAGTCACAAGTGTGAAACCACAGAATCAAAGTGCCAATCACATCTGGTACATCACTGTGACATGTGACCTAGTTCTATTTCTCTTGCTAAAGCAGTAGTATTTTCATGGAAATAAAAACTGCTTACCACAAAAAGTGAGCTACAGAAAAGGAATGTCTTTCATTTTTTTCCCCCTGTTGTGCTTAAACTGCAATCAAGAAGAAAACATTTTGTATTTTCTTTCTGGATTTATTCTAGATACTTGATCTATTTCAACAAAGATTCTCTAACTGTCTTTAATGCACAACTGTTTTCTAAAGATTTATTTTTTTGTAAAGCTGTTTACTACATTGTTCTACAAAACAGTTTTATTTTCATTTGTACATAAGTTACATGAATGACTAAAATTCTGGTAATTATTTTTTACACTGACACATTCATCTGACATGGAAAATATAATGAAGCACACACACAAACATTTCAGGGTACTAAATTACTTCTTCCAGTCTAATACAATTACCCTTAAGTTTTAAATTAAAACTTCAGTCCTGCAGCTTACTATAGACAACTTGTTGGCATTTGTACTGATGTAACAATGCAGAAAGAGTTCTATATCCAAAGCTTCCTACAGGAAGGGAACTATTAAATTAAATAAAACTCAGGAATATCAGAAATTTCTGAAACAGTTTATTCCATATAAAAGTCAAATGTATTTTTTCACTAACAGACTTTCTTTTTAATCAGAATTTGCTGTAAAATTACATGATCGTGACGCATATAGTCTCACAGACCTACAGGATTCAATTTGATTTTTCACAGTACTGCAGGAATTATGTGAAAGATGGGATGGAGAGGAGCAGTACAAACTCAGCTTTTTTCTGTAATGTTCTTCCAGCTCCTCAAATCTGGGTTAAGAGGCCACATTCTATTAAACCTCGATCCAAATATGCATAAATCAAAGCCATGCTAAATGTTCCAATTGTAACATGGTTATATGCAAATGCTAAATCCTAATTCCAGCAGAATTATTGTTTTTCAATCTTAATATAAATAGTATGTTTATTATGCTATACTATTAAAGGTCAGTAAGACTCTGTTCTTTTTTTTTTTAAGGATGCATTTACAAGTTGAAAGAAAAACAAGTTAAAATCTGGCAGAATTCTTTGTCCAACAGCAATTATAACAGCATAATATTTTTTAAAAACGTATTAGCTTTTTGCACTACTTTTTCAAATTTAACTTCAGATATTTTAAGTTTGCATCTTTATTTTTTACATAAAAAAAATTTGCATTAAAATAAATATATATTTTTACTTTAAACACGATGAGGATTTGTTCATTTTAGCACATTCTTTTTCAGGTTTGGGCCAAGAAACAATCTTTTCCCATGAGAGACTTGCTTGTATACTTCACTTGGGCCTGCTGAAAAAATATTTCATCTTGATTTTGTATGATATTCTCTAACATTTCAGCATTACAATTTCAATATTAAACTGGTGTTGTACTAGTCTCAGATTTAAATCCCATTTCCATGCAGAAAGATTACTCAACCAAACTGTGGTTTAGCATTGATCTGATCTTACAGAAAGAAGTTTGTCTCACCAAGTTAACTGAATGTGTCAAGAGGCTGAGTTAACTCACATACACTGATGTGCCCAAATATGCTGAAAAAAAAAATAACAACAAAACAAACAACAACAATCACGTAAATACTTGCAAGTTTAGATACTTAAGGCTGTAGTTTCACAACAAAAGACTGCTCTCAAACACTGAAGGAAGACCAATGGTCGTATTTCAGAGCCCAGTATGGCAACATAAATAGGTTTGCCATTGCACAGCCTGCACTGGGATTACTTGAAGGGGTATTGCCACTGACCAGCCCCAGGAAATCACAGAGCGACTGGGTGGCACTTCCTCCACTACTGGGATTAGGTGCAAAAAAATCTGGCTCCAACACACTATGTTTTCTTGACTTGGTGATCAATTATGGATCAGAAACTCTCTTAAGTGACGAGGATTTTTAAAGTGAGAACTCAACAATTTTTAGATGAGTTAAGAATACTAAATACAGAAATATCAGATGATTCAGTGTTATGACATCCGGAGATGAGAAGTTTAACAAAGTTGTTTACTCCCACTGGAGTAAGTTGGAATATTCTGCCATTAACCAATATTCAATATTCTGTAAAATAACTGAAAAGGTGCAGAAGCAGATGCCAAATACCATGGCAGTGATTCAAAGCCGGATTCAACAAAGCCTTGGAATGCTAATTTAGGCATTGTTTTCTAGGAAAGGATGAATGAATGTATGTCATTATTCCAACACAGAAAATTGTTAACTGACTATGAGAACGTAGAATCTACCTGCAGCCCCTTAATCAAACAAGTTTAGAGCAAAGTGAACCATGTACCAAATGAAATGCTCATTTTCCTTCAGATATATTAGAGCCTTGCATGTTTTCAGCATCTTAAAGACAATTAAAATAACTAAAACCACAACAGATAAGGGGATATTACACACAAACATTGCTCAAGTCAACAAACTTCCTTCTGCACTATTTCCAGTAATGTCAGACTGAGTCAGACTACATGCCAGAAAAATCCACAGTGCAGCAATCTCCAGTGAGAAATATCCAACTGCTGGCAAACAATTGCTCACTGAAATATATGCTGGGATGTTGAGTGCCTAAAGTTTTAAAGCTTCCAGATGTCTGGAAAATTATCTTTTCTGCCTTAATTTTTTTTTCTATTTTTTAAAGTTGTTACATCTCATGTGTATCAAGCCAGATACACTTCTACCTTGTTCAGTTTTTGACTAAATCATCTTGCAATTTCTGTAGAGCACCTTACAAAAAGACATCATGGGGAAGTAAAGCACATGAAGTACCATAAGAACTAAAGACGAGGAAATGAAGAGTTTCAGAATACAGTTGGTTTGGTGTAGGCCATCACAAAATAGTCACGTTTCATCTACAGCAAAATAAGAGTTAAAGAAAAGTATAAAATTAATGAATGGAACAAAAAAGCCAACAGCATATAAGCAACCAATGTTCTGCTTGAATTACTACACAAATACTAACAAATTTTAAATGCTTACAGAGATATCTTTACTATGTACTTGTATCATATATACAAATGCATATCACAAAAATGTGTATCTTCTATTTAAAAAATAGGTTTTAATATTACTTTACATAACGGAAAAGACTGCAGCACAGACTGCAACACTCCTGAAATACTTGCAATTGAGTTCAGGTTCTACATGCTTAGAAATACATGAACACTGGCAATTCACCCAGGCTAACCTCCTGACATTTATTAATCTGTAGCTGGGCATAACTGATCTTTAGCATAAACACACTTGCTATAATAGGCTTCATCACAGACAAATCTGGACAATACCCAGTGAAGCACCCAGCCTATTGAGAATGAACACCAAGGAGCTAATAAACACAGAAATTCCAGATGTTCATTATCTAATAAACACCTATCTGGAGAAAATGCCTTTTTGCCAGTTGTAATGAAATTTATGAAACAGTAGGAGATTTTAAAAAACACGTAGATTAGTTTGGTGTCCATCTCCTACTGAAAGGCAATGACAGTTTCATGAAAAACTATTTGTGATTCTGAATCTTTATTACTCTCTCCTCTCTGTGTTTTGGGAGCATAAGAATCACCACAAATGATTGATTATTATTAACCTAATTTTGGAGACCAGATTACACATTCCAGTAAGAAACCAAAGATGATGCATAAATTTTGGCAAGATTACAGGTGAGCTAGTCCACACACACCTAATTACTCCTGAAGTTATTAGAAGAAAAGATTCCTGACTTCCCAAAATACTACCTTAATTCACTGTTCTTCAGATGACCTTGATGAAATTTGTGGGCAGGATCCTTATTCAGTAAAGCTAGCAAATTTTACAACCAAAGAATCACCTATGTTGGCAAAGATGTTCAACATCCATCAGCACAACCATCAACCTGACCTAACAAGTCTCATCACTAAACCAGGTCCCTCAGTAACATGTCCAAATGTCTCTTACATCTCCAGGGATGGTGCCACTCTTCCCTGGGCAACTTGTTTCAAGGCTTGCTCACCCTCTCCATGAAGTAATTCTTCGTTATGTCCAATCTAACCTCCTCTGGAGCAACTTCAGACTGTTTCCTCAAGTCCTATCACTTGTCACTTGAGAAAAGAGACCAATACCATCCCTGCTGCAATCTTCTTTCAGATAACTGTAGAGAGTGATGAGATCTCCCCTCAACTTCCTCTTCTCCAGATTAAACAATCACAGTTCCTCCAGTCAGTCCCGGAAAGTCTTGTTTTCTAATCCTTTCACCAGCTTTGTTATTCTTTGCACATTCTAAAGCAACTCAATGTCATTATAGCAAAGGGTCCAAAACTGAACACGGTGTTTTTGATGTGGTATCACCAGTGCTAAGAACAGGGGCATGGTCACTTCACTAATCCTGCTGGCCACACTATGTCTGATAGTGGTCAGGATGCCAATTGCTTTCTTGGTCATCACACACTGCTGGCACATGCTCAGCCAGATGTCAGCCAGCACTCCTGGGCCCTTTTCTGCTGCACAAGTTCAGTTTTATGCATTCTTTACTTTATCTGGCCTCCTAATAATATGAAATAGTTGTCAGTGTTCATTCCTGATAGTATTCTACCAAATCGCAAAGTATACTCCTATATTTTGATGGAGAGAGCTAAAATTAGTGGAAATTTTAGAGTAATCCAGACTGAAGCTTTCAGTCCTGATTCATGCAGTGAGTCACAGGTAGTTTGCACAGAAGGTACAGTGCTAATGAAATAAGTTGGAAACACCTCCTAGAAACACATACTGAGGAAAAAAAATTCTAACATGAAATGATACTAAGCAAAAGCATAGCAGAAACATCAGTCACACACTACATACAAAAATATGATAGCTCTAGAATCCTGTCTCTGTATAGGTACTGGTGGCCAGCTAACTACAGAAATTAGTTCAGGGTAATTTGAAATGGCTGGAAATCTGAGTTTGATTCAGTAGAAGTTATTAGCATCGTGTGCATGACTCATATCAGAGTCTATCATAATCAAAATCTATCACCGATACAGCAGCTGCTAACTCAATCAGAGTGAAGCTAGCTGTAAAAATGTACAAATGGAAATATTTGTAATATTGGAAATATGCTGCTTTTCAATTTTCTCCGTACTCACCAAAAACGTTCTGCAGTGCATGTCAGCAAGGCAACTATAACCGGATAGATAATAGACTATCTAAATTAACCGGATAGATAATAGACTATCTAAATGAGAATACAAATAGGACTGGATTTTATCATATTAATCAAAGCCATCGGGCCTACAGCAGTCCTCTGAGGGCCTTGTAACTGGAGGCAGCAAGGAGAAAGCCTGGTCCCCATACTGAAGGTTAATTGCTCTCAATCTTAAAAAGTAGTTTACTGCAATTTTACAGTATTGGCTTTTCTGGTAGATGGCAGAATACATCAAACATGCGCAAATAGCTAAACTCTTAATTATGCTTCCAGTCTGAACTGTGTGTCTGTATCTGGGAAGGAACAATATTACATTCTCAGCCTCATTCAACAAATACCTAGTACAACATTCAAATGTTCAAGACTATTGGGAATTATTGCTGCTGAGATAAATGAACTTTCCTGCAAGAGAGCACAGCACAAAAATAAATTGTTGGGATTCAGATGAACTCAGAAACAGTAACAAATTAGATAGTTACTGTCTTTATACTTGTAGATTAAAGCATATCAACATTAAAAACAAAAAACAAAAATCCTTGCTAGTATCAGAATTGCTCATTTTCCCAGAACTCCTCCTTTGAATCCTAAAAGACAGTTAACCAACACAACTGTTCTTCTCCCACTGAGTTAAGTACGAAGGAAGAGGCAGCAGTACAAACAAAAATTTTCATGAAAACTGGGGGTTGGTCTCGATGATCTCTAGAGGTCCCTTCCAACCCCTACAATTCTGTGATTCTGTGAACTGAATTACCCCTTCTGCACCAAAGGACTGCTATGATAGATGAATCTTAAAGTTATGTACTAAATGGATGCCTCATTGACTGTGGAAATAATGTGTGTGTATATATGAAAAAAAAAACAAAAAAAAACAAGATAGGTGATGGTAATTAATTAGGATGCATAGAAATTGTGGGACCTGTAAATGGTATGGAATAAGGGGTGAATATTGTCTTAGTTTCAGCTGGGATTGAATTTATCTTCAGTGTTTGGTATAATGCTATGTTTTGGTTCTAGGAGCAAAACAGTGCTGATAATATACTACTGTTTATAGCTGCTGCTAAGCAATGTTGTACAGAGCCAAGGCCATTCTCAGTGAAGGCTGCAAGGAGCTGGGAGGGAACAGAAAGAGGAGAGCTGACTTAAACTGGCCAAAGGAATATTCCATGCCACATTACATTAATTTTGGAGGGGATGGGAGTTCATGTCACTCACTTCTGCTGCTCGTGGGCTAACTGGGCATGGGTTGGGGGATGGTGAGCAATTGCTTGTGCATCACCTGTTATACATTCATATATATATAGTCATCATCTGTTATACATTCTTATACATATAGTCGTAACTATTATACTTTTCTTTATCTTAGTAAATAGTTTTTTCTCAACCCATGGATTCTACTTTTTTATCCAATTCTCTTCTCCATCCCACTGGGAAATGGGGAGTGAGCAAATGAGTGTACAGTGCATAGCCATGTGCTGGGCTAAACCACAAAACCTTTGTCAACTGACTTCATGATTTTTTCTCTAAAGCTGACACAGTAGACAAGCTAAAATAAACCAATATTCAGCTAGTTGGAATATATTTTAATTATGTAAAAGATATAAATTAATAAAGCTGTGATTCCTGGGCCTATTCCAGAGATATGGAAGAGTAGCACGTCCCAGATCTCTTTTGTTCTAAGTGTCTCAGAAACAAAAGTTAACAATTAGGGTAAGGATCAAACTACGTTCTTCCATTCAAAATACCTACTTTGAATATAGTAATCTCAAAATTTCCATGGTGTGACTCTAAATGCAATTTGGGCAGCACTGCAGAGGCACAAATGAAACTCTAGGGTAATTTTAAATATGTTAAAAACAATCTGCTTAGATTTGAAGCATAAGCATGGTTGCACATTCCAGGCTAACATACAACTGAAAACATTTGTTCATGAGACATTTTCAGATTTTCATTGTGTACATATGCATGTCCATATCCACAAGCATGCATACATTCTTCTGAGTCATCCCAGTGTGCTCTGCAAAATTGACCCTTTTTCTTAAGCCTTACTACTTTAGGATGAGTTTAGTTTCTCACCTCTTTATTTTCCTTTGCAGAAAAGAAGCATTGAAGAGTCTTAGTAACAAAGTAAATTTACAGCCACGTTCCCAGCACATGAATTGCATCTAGGTTTCTACTGGAATAAAAGCGTCTGCTTATAGGAAGTATCAAAAAAGTACTGCACAGCCCTTCAAAAGGATCTTTCTGCTGTTTTTGGCAATAAAATCAAATGATGAGACAAAGCTTCCTATCAATGGAAACAGGGCATGGTGATGACTCAAGATACTGGCAAGGATTTTATTTTGATAGTATCCTTGAACAAACCAAAGGCCACTTTATTTTCAGGAAAACATCCGACAAGTGGCTATGTGGGATTCCAAGTACTGGTAGTGCTACCAGGAAAATGATGCAAGTATTATTCAGCTATTCCAGCTAAGGGTTTTTATTGGCACTCTCAAGAAGTTACATTTTTAGCGCTCCCTCTGACACTGTCAAGTTGCAAGTTTACTTTTGAAGCTTTATGAACAGAACAGCCCACTGACAAAAAAAGATCAGAAGATGACTACCTGCCATTTATCTTTCAAAACATTTAGCCATTCCAAAATTTTAAATGCTGCACTAAAAGGAAGACGTCATAAACAAAACAACATCCATATATACAAATACGTGCAAAAGTTTGTCTTCATCTGAACTCCTCACAAGTCACTCTACCAAAGAAGATAACTTTGCTCAACAGAAATTGTAAAGCAAGACTCTAATGTGAAAACTTCCATCTGATCTTAACAAAAATGAGGAAATACTTTTTTAGTTTAAAACACTATAAAAATTCTTAGAGTAATATGACTATAGCTAATCCTGCTCAGCGTAAAACTGGTTGCAAATGGCACAAGGAGATTACTGCAGCTCAGACTCATACAAATTCATTGAGAGGAACCTGTAAATATCACTTTATTCTAAAAAGTGAAATAATTTGGACCTGTTGAATATCTTTGCACTCATTACATCTTATATAGATGTAAACATCTGTACATCTTAAACAGATGGCTATTCTCCTCCATGTTTAAACTCACTATTGCTAAAGAAGAAATTTTATTCATACAAGTATTATTGTCACTCCTTAACTAATAGGAAATTCTTTTGAACTCCTACTAGAACAGGTAAATAATTTTTTGAGAAAATACCTACATTTGTTTTTCCTGCCAAAATCTCTGATATGAGTTACAGAATGTCACATTCTGTTAGGCAGTTTCTGATGTTGCAACATTAGTTGAGTATGAAAGCTGACTACCACTGGCCACAAAAACGGAAGAAGTAGGAAAGCAGCTATTAACAGCACTATACTCTGAAAGATTATGCCTACTTGAAGACATTAATAATGATAAAATATTCCTTAAGGAACAGGACAGTGCTGAAGTGAAATTCTGGACTTAGGAAAAACCATATGAGATTAACCAGCATATTTTATCTGAAAGTGACCAACCAGATCACAAGTGTATAAAGAGTGTCTCCTGCCAACTACTGAACAACGGCTTTCCCTCGGTGGTAATACCTGGTTTGGTTTCTCTCCATCCATTTCCTGATTTTCACAAACAAAAAAAAATTAACATTAAGACTTCCAGTCTGCTTTCAAATATGGCTGAGAACACAAAGTAATATATAGTATTTGGGAAGACTGGCATAGAGAGGGATCATATTAACTTTATTTACCTCTAAAAGCTTGTTAAAATGAATGAAAAAGACTGTTTCTCATGAAAGAAAGTCAGAGAAAAGTGAGGATTCTTCACACAGTATTTCAGAAGTTAGGATTGGTCACTGAGAATGACTTCAGTTATGTTTCACTGGCTTCCACTATCCTTTCTGTTCTTATTCCTCAACTTTCTCTTTAAGAAATAAAACAACATTTCACTTGCAAATCGAGGGAATTAGATCATCATTGTGTTCATTAGTGTCAAGAATGAAGTCTTTCGCAGTAACAAGCAGGTGATGTTCTATATAGGGAAGAAAGTGTAACCATTGGTGTCTCAAGGTAATGTTGCCTCAGAACCAAACTCTAACATACACCAGCATTAGATGACTCGAAGGAGAAGATTAGTAAGGATCAAAGAATGCAAAGCCCTCAATCATTCTTCGTGTGACCTACCACTCAAACTTTCGTCTCCTCATCAGATGATTAAGCAAATCATCACCATGACACATTCAATATCCATAGTGTGAGAAAGTCCAAGCACATGCTCTCTCACACTTCTGCATATGATGGTTTTGAGTCTTTATGCTGTCCAGTCTTTTCTGAGATTTTGAAAATCACTTCCCTCAACCTATTATTTTTTTCAACTATATTCATGATTTAGGGGAAAACTATCATAATTCTCATATAGTTTCTAGTTTTCTTCATTATTATTATTTTTTACAAAGTTAGACAATTAGAGATTTTTCTACATGCTCTATAATTTAAGGAACAGTTTGAATTTTGGACCTATTTTATAACAATATTTTTATAATCCCTGTAAGGACTAACTTCTGATTTTTTGATTAATACATTAAATGATATGGAAATCCAATGTTTTAAATTAACTTCACATACTGTTCCTAAAAAACATCTTTATTTTAAAATATGATAACATTTAAGTTCCTGGTAATGTAATCCACAACTTACATTCAGAATATTGCCAGGCAGGGTATTTAATAAAGAGACTGGTCAAAATATTTCTCTCTTTTAGACTATCCCATTAAAGCTAGTGTCAAGACAAAAGTAGTGTAATCCATATAGCAGACAAGAAGGTCTGGTTCACATAATAAAGTAACACAGACTAAGAAAATAAAAGGCACATGAAACCCAGTCAGTTCAGGCCCTGGTTGAAAGTCTTTCTCCACCTTTCTTTTAAGCCCCCTCCACACTGAAAGTCTGCAGTGTGGTCTCCCCACAGCCTTTTCTTCTTTGGGGTGAACAAGACCAGTTCCCCAAGCCTCTCTTCATAGGGGAGGTGCTCCAGCCCTCTGATCATCTTTGTGGCCTTCTCTAGATCAACTCCAATAGCTCCACACCCTCCCCTTACAGGGGGCCCTAGGCCTGGATGCAGTACTCCATATGGGGCCTCACAAGGGCAGAGCATAGGGGGACAATCACCTCCGTCACTCTGCTGTCTACCCCTCTTTTAATGCAGCCCAAGTACAGTTGGCTTTCCAGGCTGCACATGCATACTGTCATCATATATTCAACTTTTCATCCATCAGTATCCTCAAGTCTCTCCAGAGCTCCTCTTAGTCAATTCACCACACAGTCTGTATCGGCACTGGGGACTGCCTCAGCACATCAGAAATATAGGACTATATGCTGCACTATCCCCCTTTCCCTGAAATAAAAATTCACAGCTTAAAAACTGAAACAAAATTAAGCAGATATGTGAGATCTGACAAAAAATGTGCACACTGTGAAAGATAATTTTATGAGAAGTTTTTTACGGATTCACATGTCAATATCTATTGTTTCTGGGATGTTCTTGTTAACCATTCACCAAGTTTGCTCTGCTTCTACTCATTGCAACAATCTTCAAATGTATAATGAAAAAAGTCTATAAGCCCCTCAGGAAGCTACCTTCATACTACATTACCTTTTTTATGTGCAAACACACTTCTGAATATCAAGACATACCTAAATTTGTGTGACCCATATAATATACAGAAACTGAGACTGTTTTGGCTCTCTAACACTGATTACCTTAAACTTCAGGAATCAAAAGGGATAGGATAAACAGATTCTTCAAAAGAAACTTGTAAATGAGGATGCCAACATCTCAAAGTTTCAGCATACTAAAAATACTTCCAATTACACAAGCTTTCCATACAGATACTAACCAGCCGACATAACATCTGTGCAACATGTGCATCTGCCACTTCACACTTTGGCTGTCTGACTTCTTAAGTAGTATTATCTGGAACTTGTTTTACCAGTTTTCTAATTTTTATTATTTTTAAACAAAATACAAATGGAAAACAAAGTGATGTGTATCTTCAATTAAAAAAAAGAGATACTATTTGATTTTTTTTTCTCATTTTCCACAGTAGTAATAATTGATAAGCTCATGTGAAGTTTCATTTAATGGCTCTTTGCTCCAGAGAGCCTGCTCTCTTAAAGTATCATTGTCAAAAAAGACTGCTATGAACTCCATTAGCTATCCCTCCTTCAAATTTTAGGTGAGATGCAAGTGCAATGGCACTTTTGCACATATCTGCCAACGATCATGTTCCTTACCATATCGTGAAGCAACAACAGGAACTAAGGGACCTTTCAGACTCCTATTCTCTGACAGCAGACATATGCATAGGAAAAAGAAGTGTAAGTAAAACAGTATAGAGGAATACTCTTCCAAACTTCCAGAGCCAGTATTTTGCAGCACATCACAACTTATCAGAAATGTTTTCTTAAGCTTAATCTGCAATGACAGAGAATGACATATCTTCTGCAGGTACTCCTATGCAGTCTCTAATGTGATGAATCAGTAGAGCTTGATTCAGTCAGCTTATAAAGAAATTGGCTGCTACAGATTATAGCTGCCTGCCTTTCCCATCTTGGACAACTCAGTCAACAGCTAATTTGCTGCAGTTAGTGTGTTGCCTATCACTCGCTGAGGTGTTCGGTAGTATTGTTCAGGTTCTGAGCAGATAAGAGCTGTACTTCCCCCAGCCTTTCTATTATTGTGAGGATTACAGGTAATATGACTGCTACAAAATGTACAATCTTCATATTAGCTAGACTCCAAACATTTGCATTGTAAAAGAACAAAAAATGAAAGTTGAAAAAACTTTTGCTTTTTTCCCCTCATATTAATATCATTTATTCAGGAAGCTGGTGGGTTGTCTTTGCAATTTATCTGAGTGTAGGCTAAGCCTTATGGAACATGTCACATCTGCTGGTGGGGTTCACTCAAAGTGATTGGCCAACCGCCAGGTCTAGAAGCAAAACATCATCTGGCAGGCTGATGAACGCTGCTGAGGCCTGTGCTTGGAAAGCCTAGACACAGCGCTCAGAAGTCAAATACCTAGAAGCAGATATTATAAAAGCAGAAAACATCAAGAGGTCATGCCCTGAATTTCTGTAAGAAAACAAAGATCGTCTGACACCAGTTTTCCATTCTTTTTGCTCAGTACTGCTCCCAGATGAATGACAATTTGTGTCCACTGGTATTGGCAATTAATGCAAATTATGCTTGGGATATGTACCTGTTATGATTTAAAATTCCAGAAAGACGTTTCAGTCCCAGGTTACTCTGTGTGTGATCATTTCACAAGTAGAGTCTACCCTTCACAACCTCAACTTCAGGAGAAACTTTCTTTCTCTTTAAGTAGAACAGGAATACTTTTTGTACAGGATCTGCTGTATTCTAATCACTAAAAACACATAAGTATAGTAACAGCAAGTAAGCTGAAGAATTATGAAAGCTTTTTTCACTGCTCAGAGGCAGAAATAACAGAATGTCAGAAAGATCTTAGAGGGATCCAAAACAGAGACAGTTTTTCAGTTTCTAGTTCTGCTGTGTGCAAATACTTCCATCCTTACAACAGTTGATCGTTGAGTACTACATCACTACAATTAAAAACTTGTGAATGTGAAAATAATGATGGATGGAAAAGATGACATATATGGCTGTGATTGTTTAAAAAAATACGTTATACTTGTTTTCATTACTGTATTACTATAATAGCTACCTGTGTGAATTCAAATTCTGTAGAATAGGCACGAACTTAAAGCCTACTGAAGCAAGCAAGCAAATAGAATGTAAACAAACAAGACTATATGGCAAATAGGGATGGAGGAGTTAGGACGAAATACACTGCCAGAAGACAAAGAGTGGGTGAAAACTTCAGATGACATCTTCTACAAAAGGTTTCAGATGCTTAACTTCCATTCCATTTAATAACCAAGCAGCTAATGCAGCTCTTTTCTCACCTGAAGCCATAATCCTCATAAAAACACCATGAAGACAAAGTAAGAATTTGAAAACATCTTTTAAGTTCTTCAGAGAAGATAGAAAATAACCACATATTCTCTATATAACTATAGTCATCATTACCTCTAAAGTAGATAGTAATCAAACAGGAACACTCTTTAGGTTGAGTTTAACCAAAATTAATATTTGTGTAGAAATAATATTTTTCAACAAGTCTAGACTTACTTTGAGGCTTACAGAGAAGTAATTCATACAAAAAAAAACAAAAAAACAACAAAACAAAACAAAACAAAAAAAACCAGAAACAGATTAATGATCTCAATGACCATATTTACATTCAGGAGTAGAAGATATACCGACTTGCAGTAAGATATGTTATCCATGCATGTCTATATTAAAAGGAGTGGACCGCAAAACGTGTTATTTTGTATTTAATTTCTTTTTCAAAGAGTTCTTATATTTTCCACTTCTAAATGCTTGTATGACAAATAGATGCTCTCTTGCCAAAAATCTCCAGGTGTTAAGTGACAGACATCAGGAAATGGATTTGCCAGACTAAGCAACTCCTTGGGAACTCACCTGTTCTATCACTAATCAGCATTAAAACCAATCATCGTTTATACTGAGAAAGTTTTACCAGAATATTAAACTTCTAAAGCTGTTTAAGAATCTTGTAGAGGAAGCTTTTTTCTTCAAGAGAATAACCCTTTTATTAAAATTTCATCTAAATTTAGGTGCATCACTGAAGAAATATAGGATATTAAATACACTTCACTCTCATATTTCTTTTCCTAGCACTTCTGTTTCTGCTCTCCATGTGCAAGTATTATATCTTCTTCTTGTAAGATTTTGGCATATATTAATTCTAAAATAGTGAATAATTATGAAAAGGCAGCAACATTCTTTACCCCTCAAGTAATTCATCATACACCACATATGCGTCCATACTTTAAAACTGCCAAGCAGATCAAAGCAATATTCTTTGCAGCAATAGACTATACTCTATGAACAAGTCAATATAATAGGTATATTGTACATCAAAGATGAATTTATAAGAGAGTGTAAAATTAGGGCTTACTGTAAGTGAAAACACCACAGTGCAGACCTGGCATGAAATTCTTCACAGAATATTAAAGCACTTAAGAGAAAGATTTACACATAAATCATCTCTTCTTTATTATTTTTGTCTATGCTATTCCTTACAGCGTTGCTGTATATACCACCAAATGCAGTCCATTTGGAAATCACACTTTTAAAGATTAAACTCAGAGTTCCAATTTGATAACTACCTATATATATATAACCAAAACATAAAAGAGACCAACACAGTGTACAGTATTTTTGAGGCAAGAGACAATTATTTCATCCTTCTATTTACCAAGAACTTCAAGTTAAATCAAGTTTTGTAACTAAGATTAATGATGTTTATATTTGCTCAACAATCCTCAGGATTTGATCTAGCAATATATTTGGGAAAATGTAAGGTTTTTTCACAGCTATAGTGCTGCTCCCCTCCCCAAACACAGACACAAATTTTTTTCCCTATTTTTCAATTCAGATGAGAAACATTTTTCCAATGGTAATCAAAGCCAGTATGTATCCAGTGTATTTTCTCTTCATTATTCCAACTTCCACAGTTAGCTACTTCAAATGTTGTTTACATTTATCACTTTTATCTTCATTCTGGAAATCTACAAGATTTCATTAAGGTTTGCTAAATCTCCTAATTTATGGAAGTTCATAAATCACTAAGAATTTCAGTTGTTAGTTCTGCTTAAATAGTGACAAAAATGCAAAAAGTCCAGTATCAATGTCAATCCATCAAAGCACAACTAATGCCTCCAACAAAACTGTGTATAGATAAATCATTCACGAAATCACATTGTTTTTGGATTCTGAAATGAGACACAGAGAAACGATGGTTAATATCTTTATCAAGCAAAATAGATGTAGAGATTTGCCAGAGTGAGAGTTAGTCACAGAAAAGTTACCCAAAGAGGTAATGCAACCCCTGACCGGGAAATACAGGAAGAACTGCTGAAAGGTGCACTGGAAAGCCTGACTTTAGTAGTCTTGCTTCAAGCAAAAGAATGGTGCCCAGAGATGCGTTTCAGCCTAAACTATGTTTTGATTCTTGTGAAGAAATAATAAGCAGGTGTGACGTATGAATAGTTCTGTGTGGGCTCCTTACTTGGTTCACTGAAATGAAAAGAACAGCATACAGTGTATTATGTTTCACTCTGCTGACTAAAGGAACAATATGAAGATAATAAAATGGGGTGCCTTCATATAGGCACATTAACTGCAGAATAGTGAAGAGATGAGTAAACAAGCACAACGTTGGACTTAAAATTATCAGTACAGTGAGTCAAGATACAGTTTTAAACTTATTAATGAGAAAGCAAGCAGCACCTTGAAGCAGAAATATTCTGTTACTCATTACAAGGACCTAAAAAACGCAAGGAAGATAATAATGAAGAACAAATAAATATCTTGGGATGTAGTCAACCAAAAGCTTACAGAAATAGCTTAGTAAACAGCTTATAAATTTATATGGTCCACATCAGTTGCACAGCACTTCTGTACAGCGCCAACTCAAAATTAAAGTTCTTGGCACCTATACAAATGTAGGGTTAATCTGATTCTATCCATTCTGCTGACAATGGGAAAACATTGCTTCACAAATTATTAGATATTCCCATACATACTTATTTATAATGTTCATATCCAAAAGAGGCCCTGTGTCTGCAAAGTATCCAAGGAAGACAAAGATAGATTGCATTTCATTACTATAACTTTCATATTTCTACAACTGTGAAAAAAACAACCTTTATTTACTCCATGATTTGGAAGGGATAAAGGAGAAGGAGTATGATGTGATATATAGATTAGCAGGCTACAAACAACTTCTGGGATTTGACAGGATGAAGAGAGAGGAATATAAGCAGTTTGGCTCCTCTAAATTATTTCCCACTTCCATCCAGACACACATTGATGCAGAATCTGTGTGGGCAGGAAAAAGGAAAAGTTTCTTCAGCTTCTCATTAGCTAGATTTTTGGAAAGGAAGAGTTGTGTCTTGCCTTACAAATTCAGAAGATGCTGAACACTATGAGATTCCAGGAAAAATAAAAAGGAAATATTAATTATTCTGAAGATAAAGTATCCCTTGTGTACCATTATCTCACTCACTGAATAAGTACAAGAAGATTCAGAGAACGATTGAATTCCATGAACTAGAGAGAAAAAAAATGAATATAAGTAGTGGTTATGAGGCACAGTGAATATTTTACATGATGCCGGTTTTAATGAAGCATATAGTTAGTATATACATATGTGAAAGCATAGCTAATGAGAAAATGCCAAAGTTTCAGTAAAATGAAACATTGTCAAAAACTTGCTTTAAAATTATTTCTTCTATCATTTACATGAGATAATATTCTTGCACAAAAGCTGTTGCAAATTAACCTGTCTAATTTACCGAATGACATTCTTACTAGTGTAACACTCTATTGTTAGAACATTAGAATGAACTTTAAGACTGACCAAAAAAACCAGCAATAAAACATGTATTTCACTTACCCGCATGATTTTTTTGTCACTGGAGATGATGTGAACATCTGCTGCATTACTGTAAAGAGAAATTACCTGCAACTAGGGAAAAACCTACCTCATTAATGGTACTGGAAGGTTCCAGTCCAATCATGTTGGCTTCCACCAGCTGCTGAAGAAGTTGTACTTGAGCCACATTGAGGAAGAAATCCAGATTTGTTGTCACATTGACCTCCAAAGAATGACCACATACCAAAATTTCCTATGGAAGAATGAAGGGAAAATACTAGATAACAGCTACTGAACAAATAATTTGCATCTTCTGTGTAACTGCATTATGCTCCACTGCTGTAGTCTATGTTTCAGCACTGATATATAGTACTGATGTTTAATAGATGTGGTATTTCAGTATTCTAAACAAGGATGTGGAATATTCTTTGCTTTGATTTCCACAGCATACGTAACTATTATATTTTGCAAGGAAAGCATCTTGTGTGAGGTCTTGTTTCCATTTATTGGTAGTACCAAATAGTGGAATATCAGATTTGGGTTTTTATTTCTTTGGCAATGAATACACGTAGAAACATTTTACTTTTGATGGAACACAAACTCTACTAGTTTTGCAATGAAATCATGTAAATCAGGAACTGGAACTCAGTGATAACCAACCTGGTTTCTCTGTGACTGTAAACCAGACAAACCTTGGCAAAGTTAGGTGTATGGTCTCTATTCTATTGATGTTATCTAGCACAAGAAAACCTCTTTCCTATTGCTGGCAAGAAAGAGAAGAAAAACAGGATCAGTCCAGAAGGGTTGTTTCCCATACTTCCCATTACTTCCCATGAGAAGTAAGTGCAGAGTGTTCAAGCTCTGAGTAATCTAAAATAGAACTCTCCATCAGAGAATGTCATCTGGTGAATAGATAATAAGACAAATTTAAGTAGCAAACACATTGGAATTCATGAATATTAGGATTAGTAAATCTCAGAGATTTTTTCTTTATTTTTGTTTTACATTTTTCATTTGCATTTGTGATGGCCCTTTACATAAAACATTGCAAATTTTTTCTTTCCATATGCATTATCTGCTTTCCAACTGTACACATCTACTACATTGTTGTAACACAAACCTAATACCCTTTATATTTCTGCACTAGGTCTGTCTATTCTTTCCAGGAGGTAGCTATCATGAGAAATATTCCTTGTGAGCTGACAAAAACTTACTGGCATCTCCCTTACATAAAATGTTTTACATTTTTGAACTCTAAACTATCCCAAAAAGAGAGCCAATACCTTATTTGTGCAACATGCTTCTCAGACTATTCATGAACAAGTTGACCCATAAACTGGTAAAAGTGATTGTTAAATCTGGAATAACTTGAAGTTCTCACACTAATGACTGGGGAGTAGATGATTTGTGGAAATCTGTGGGCTTGAAAGCCTGGCTAAAAAGAACACATCAAATTGTGTCTTACAGACAATATACAGATTGTATTTTCAGTTTTTTTAATGAGAAAATTGCAAATACAATGTTTGGTAATGCATCTCTTCTCAACACCTTTCCATCAAAAATCTTTTAAGGATACCCATTTTCTATACTGCAAACAGGATTATCTGGACAGGCTGTCTTTAATATCAAGTTCCTTTCTCAAATTTTTTTATCCAGCAGAGAAAAGACACTACAATTAACAATTAAGACTTTTTTCCTAGCAGTTTGTGATTTCTGTATTTGAAAACTTACCACACCTAGATGGTTAAAATAGCAAAACAGTAAAATTTTAAGATTCTCCAAATTTTATACTAACCTCTGGGTGTAAGTTCTCTGGAGCATCAATTTTTGTAAAAATAATTGCAGGAGCAGCAGTTATTCGAACTGTGAAATCTGTTAATATTGGAGTTAAAATGGCTCTCCTTTCCTGATGCCGTCTTATGCTAAAAAGAGGGGGGAGGGGGAAATAAGATAAGATTAAATCACATTACAAATTTTGAGCGGCAAAAACTTCTTGTATTTATCTTTACATTCAGCACATAGCACAAAACTGCTTCACCAGTAGTTTGTTTTTTTTGATAACTACCTCAGTGAGCATTAAATAACGTCATTGTAAATAATCTTAAACACAAACCTGAATGCAGGCTTCCATTTCCTGAAAGAAGTATGTTTAAACACTAATACTCAAAGAAGTATGTTTAAACACTAATACTCTTCATGGATTCATCTCCAGTTACACAACTGATGCATTTGACATTGGTTTTTCTATTGCTTAACTGAACTTTAAAAAATCATTTGAACAAAAACATAAGCTTTATTAACAGTATTTTTCAAACATTCCTGTTTCATTTTATGAAAAAAAATCCTGAATCATATTTGAATTCATAAATTCTTTAACAAAAAAACTAAGCCTAGAAGCACAAGCCTATTATGTACAGACCACTAATAGCTTACGACAACACATGCCAAATGGCCAGAATCTTCTGGGTCAGGTCAAAATCTATTGCCATAATGTGCCAAGTGAGAGCCTCTGATCAAGAAAAAAAAAAAAAAAAAAAAGATGTAACAAGATCAAGATGGTGCTCAGACCTTAAAAGAAGACACAGTTCAAACTGGCAGACTCCTTCTTCCATCAACATAGATTTTTAATAATTCTTTCCACCTATAACTTATAGAAATGCCAGATACCCCAAGGAGAACTCTAGAAATTATCAAGAAGCTACTGTTGTGTCTCAGCTGTATGTTCTGGAAAGGATTCTGTTGAAATGCTCGCAATCTCAGATGCTGATAATTTGTAGGCTGAGAGTTAAGCAAAAACAAAATAAAATAGATATGACAGTGTGACTGAAAGTCAGGCTTAAATATATTTCCAGCAGCAAACATGTCCATAGATGACAGTTTATTGCCTTTATTATTTTGATACTTCAAGTATCAAACTTCACTAACAGTTTACTTAAGTATCCTTATAAAATAGTAGTAGGCTTTGAAATTTACTTAGGACAACAGTATATAGAAGTTAACTGGCAGATGCTACAGAGTACAGGTGTAACAAACTTTTGCTTCAATGACTTTCCCTGTCAAGTTCCCTGCATACTACTTATGGCAATATGCTTAAATGTAACCTGATTTGTAACTGGGAAAATTACCATCCACAAGTAAAATCTTTAATGTTTTGGGTCACCTGTTGCTCTGCCGGTCTGCAGAGATAGTTTTTGAAGCCAAACTGGTCTTAATTAGATCCTCAAATTAGAAAGCAGACCGGTTGTTGGTTAGTATACATCTTTAACTGAGAAACCAGTCTTAGATTTTGCCAGGTCAACAAATGCTTTTCTCCCTGCCATCACCTTCTTTCTAAATTTAAACCAGATGGCTTTCTTCCCAGTTCCTATTTCCCCTTCACAGAAAGATGAGAAAGAAATGCCTTTGTTTCTGAGGAAAATGAAAGAGCTAAGGAGTAGATCTATTCTATGAAAAACTTCCACAGTTTGTGCCACAGCGATGGCACAAAAACTGCTACTAAGTATGATTCATAAGTATGAAGCAGAGCTATAAGAACATGTTATTTTTTTATAACGCCCAAAGCTACAACTGGCTCTTTCCAGTCATTGTTCAGGTTACTTTTCAAGCTTACAGATATCCCCATTTCTTAATTTTCAAACATTACCCGAGCAGGTACGCAATGCACTGCATCTTAAATAACTCTTCTGGTAATACAGATTGACTGCTGATTTTTATATCATTATTTTAAATAACCCTTATGTAGCATTTCTGTCCTGCTCTACTTACTAGTTTCTACATTTCTAGATGGTGAATTTGAAACTCAGGCAAGCATTTGCAAAATAATTGTAAGTACAAACAGAAGGCAAACTGAGCACACTAAATAAGGAGGGGAAAGGATATGAGAAAGTGCACAAAAGGAACAAAGAAACAAATTCCACTTTGAATTATTAAGTCTTCCACACTGCACCTAAGTGCACCGTTAACTTAACACAGGTGTACGCCACATGAGCTTATGAAAAAACTTGATTGTGAAGAGTGTAATGATGGCTCTGTGTCTGCAGCACATTCATTCCATGGTTCATTTGTGCATCTGTTATATATTTGTCTTGGAGAGAAGGGGGAAAAAAAAAGGAAAAAGCTCGTACTTTTAGAGATGTTAAAGCAGTTGATCTTCTACACTTAGAAGTCCTGCACATTTCAAAGTCCATATGTTAACACAGAACAATAAGACAGCAAAAAGTTTTGGAGGTGCCTTATGTTTAGTTCTAAATTTAGGTTATATCAGAATAATTACATGGACACATACCGATCACAAGTCCACACTGTGAAAACATAGGACAAAAATGTCCTCAAAGGCTTACAGTTCAGATTGGGAAGGAAAAAGGAACAGCTAACAGCACTGTACGTAAAAGTACCAGTACAGTGGCAATCTAATCACTATTTTATGATTTTTTCTACTACACTCTAATACTTGTTTTTTAAGCATTTGAAAGAAAACATTGCAATACTTTTGTGAGTGTTTACAGGAAATTAAACCTGTAAGATAACCTAGGAATGAGCAAGGAAGTGCTCAAAAATTCAATGTGGTGGCTGTGATAACTGGCGTGATGAGGTTTAATGAGCAGTGAGTGTAGATGAGTTAAAGCAAATGAAGGAAGATGTGAAAGGAGAAATTCATGGACACAGAAGTCTGGAAGTATCTTGAAAGCAAAGATATATCTAATGATTAATATGACAGAAAACATTGTGAAGATGAGAAAAAGAAATGTGAAGAACAGAATTTCATAATCAAAGCAACAACATTAGACTACATCAGATCAAGTCATCAGCATTTGATTACATCCACTCAGGAGCACTTTGAATTTATATAAGAAGGAAGGACTGCCAAAGAGATGACATGGCAATAATCAAAGAGGTACAATGGTGCCATAGAAATGCAATACAAGTAATATAACTTGTTCTTTTCATGTGGAAAAGAAATAATCCTAACAAGCAGCAAATGCAAGCCAGTAAGAAATAAACATGCCCTAGATATGAAACTTGGAAATGCACGCCTTAACCTTTAATACCTTTTTTTTTTTAAATGATACTTCACTTAAAATGGAGTTTGAGTCCTTATATACTTAAAAAGCACATCACCCAGGAACTAACCAATAGAATCATTTAAGTTGGGAGGGACCTCTAAAGGCCATCTAGTCCAACTCCCCTGCAATGAACAGAGATATCTACATCAGACATGAATTATATCAAAGAGCTCCTTTATGCCATGTAAGTTTACTGTCTACAGAAAGATGAATTCTCACACAGAGTTTCATAACTTGAAAACCAAAATTAAAGTAGTAGCGTGTAATATCCCACATAATCAGATAGTCTTCCTTAGAAGCATGAGGCATGCAAACTGAAAACATCATAATTAGCATGCTAACTTAGGACTTAAAAAGAGTTTTCTCTTGTAGGCTTCTATTATAGTTGTATAAATCAGTTAATTCCTGATCCACAAATGCACTGGGATATCTAACAACTAATGAAACCTGTGAAAATGAGCACCATCCTGCCTCCAAACTCCGTCTCACAGTAGGTACAGCAATTCACATCCTTATATCTCTGTGATGTGTTGTGAAGACTCATCACAAGGCAGAGAAATAGCATTACAACACTTTGAGGAATATCTACTGGCCAAAATTAGACAGTTAACAAACAAACACCCTCTGGTCATTCAGAATAACTATTGTTAAATAATTATATCTCAGTAAAACTAATTTTCATCTCATTAAGTATGATGTGCAACATTTCTATGCTGTGGATTAATAAAGGAAATAATGTACTCTATTACTGACTTACGCTTTGTACAGAATGAATACAAACATGACTTCAGATACAGTAAAAACAGCAACTGAGATACAAGCCTGAATGCAAATGTACTTTATTCCAAAAGAGTTATTTTATTCACAGGGAAATGTCCTTATTTCTCCACACATAGATCTACTGATGATCACTTTCTTGGTCTTCTTTATTAGAATTTGGAAAGCTGCACGTCAACTTTCCAAAAAAGCATGAAAATGAGAACTATTCAAGGAAAAATCTGCAGGAAACATTTCTGAGGATCCTTGCAAAGCAAGAGTGGTATTTTGTTCAATTTCATACAACAGATCATTGGCTTCCTGACATACTCAATGAGAGCCGCACAGAGCTGTTCCAGATGGTCAAATGCCAAGGACAGAACTGTAATGCAGTATATTGCCACACTCAATTCATTACCACACAGAGAAGTAATGCTTTTAAGCTCAATTAATTCTTTTTTTTTTTTTTTTCTAACAGAGTTTATTCAGGCTGCAGGAAGCAGAAGTTGCTGCTGGGAGCTGTGGAAGGATTGCACAGGGATGGGGGCGAGGCCTCAGGAGAGGATGTATTTCTTTATTTCCTTTAGGGCTGTTGTTTTTTCCATTGAGAGGAGGGAGAGGGAGGAGGAGATCTGCAAGCTGAAAAAGCAGTTTTCAATCAAGAAAACTTCTTTTGGTTAAGTACTCCCAGTTCCCCACATGCTGTTTGGTAAAGGGAATAAACGTGGACAGGTTTCATTTGTACATAACCTTATTAGAACTGTCTGACTGTTTCTAGTGTTCTTTTTATATATTGCACCATTAGGGAGCTTTTTATAACATCTACAGTGAAGGATAAACATGTCATAATGGGAAGAGTTACGGTTGCTGATCCTCTATACTGCATGGTATTTGGACAGGTTTTTCTGAGCAAAGACACCCCCCCAACTCCCCTCCCCAGAGCTCCAGGTTCCCCCTTTACTTCTGCAGTGTCCCGCAGAAGCACCAGGGGCAGCACCTTGGCACTCCAGAATAGCCCTTCTTGAACACTTCTACACTAATCCCCACAAAACATGTAACACCTAGTCTCAAAGCAACACTACTTTTTTTCCAAATTACATTATATAAGTTAAAAATTAATCATAATAATAATTCAAAACCATGAGATATTACTAGAAATGCTCAGCTCCAGAAGAAGTGGTGGGAAAATCTGAAGGATTTACTTTCTGTGTAAACATTGCTAAAGCATTTAAATGATAAATTATGTCAAAACCTTTCAAATATTTGTTTGTATTATACACATAATTTAAATATATTATATATATTAAAAAATATATATTTTGAATAATTTTGCTTTCTTTTAAGTTTTTAAAAATAAGATTAGATTTCAACCCAGAAAACTGAATTACAAAATAATATAATTTAGTTTTTTATAGATATTTCTTTTTTAAACAAATATATAGTAGTACCTCTAGAAATGGGAATGCAAATAAAAGGCTATTGCCTATGCTGGAGTTTTCAGTGAAGTAATCAATTCTATGTCAAATGCTTAGATATAGATTGGATTCTATACTGCACCACATATAATCTAAGCATTAACAAATTAGCTAACAGAAACAGATCTCAAAAAATAATTTTAAACCCAGTTAAGCTAATGAATCATAATATTGAATCTAAATGATAAGTAAAAACAAAGAGTAGTACATTTAATGATATTATGAAACTAACTCTAAAATAACTCAGTAAAAATCACCATGTTCCAGGTTAAACATGTTAATGAAAATAAAGAATTAAAAAAGAAAACAGTACTGCAAGTAGGTCAAAGAATAAAACTCTCATAATAATTACAGTAAATCTTGAGATAAATGTCACCCTGAAAACACTAAGCACCATGTAAAACACCACGCAGCCACCCTCTTGGTTCATGCTGGAAACATCTCAGAGGATGGCAAAGTTCAATACGGGTTCTTCCAGTTCTCAGCACAACATTTCCACAGATCATAAAATAGACCCAGATGCAGCAAAGCTGACTGCCAACTAAAAAGCAAAAATGTGAACATTCTGAAAAAGGACTGTAGTAAATGTGTAAAAATTTAAGCCAAAAGGACAAGACAACACTCATACCAGCTTTTTCTTTAAATAAATTCAAGCTGGAATTAAAATACAGTACTGTATGCCAGAATGAAAAAGCTAATGTATTTAATTACAACTGATTTAAATTAAGAGAAGTAGAAAATTCATTTAAAAGCAATTTCAAAAACTTACTTACTTGTCAAATATATTGTAATAAAATTTTATTTAAGAAGTCTGCTGAGAAAAAGAATATCCAAGCAGTTATACAAAAAGGTGAACTCTGACTGTTTGTAACAGCTGCTTCCCATATTCTTATCTTTATAACTTTTTAGCAATTCCACTAAATTTCCTATCAAAATCCTATAACCATAAAACTCAGACCAAAGACTTCTGGCAGTGTGATTCCAGTCACCGTCGGAAAGGGAAAGAATAGACAGTACCAAGCTGGTTTACTAATGTTAGCTCAACTCAGACTGGACAGAAAACCTCTGCAGATTAATACCATCTTTCGAAAGTGCCAGTAGCCCTACTTTGTCTAGTGAGAAGAAACTTGATGGGCAACTTGCCAAACATCTAGGGATCATGCATACATTTTGAAAAATTTAAATGCAAAGTTGTCTATGCAATTGTTTTAGTAATAAATATAGAAATAAATCACTGGATGTCAGAAAAGAACCAGGTGATCATATAAACGAAGAACCAATAATAGCACTGTGTTTAAATTGTTATCTGTATTCAGTCACTTCCTTGTGGTTTATACCATTGCTTTGGTTAGATTTACTTGTACTGCCCCTGTATTTTAGTGATAAACTAGAATTTATTATTGGTCACATCCTCTTCCTGCAAATACTCCTCGAGAGGGGCCTTATATGCTCTTTCAGTCTTTCATCAAGTCATCACTTAGAAACTTTAGGTTGCATGCCATCCTCATGGAGCTTCTTTTGGTACAGCTTGCCTCATTTTCAGGAAAACCTCTCAGATTCCTATCACCTCCCCTTTTATGGAAAATTAAACCAGCAATAACTCAATTTTTTTCCTTCCTAATGATTCCCCCCTCTTTTCTGCATTACTTTCAGAAACATACCCCCTAATTCTGTATCTTGGGAACATACTCCCCAGCTGTATCTTGGGAGCCACAATGTTGTGAGTACATTTCATAAAGACTGGGTTGTTTTTTTCAAGACAAAGGGCTTCTAAATCAAGGGAAAAAAAGTGTAGGCCAACAGGCTTCTTCTGGCAGAACTCAAAATGACCTCTGAAAACTTGCTTTTTGGTATCAAACCTTATTCTTGTCTGTCTGAAAAGACAACTCTCTGACTGCTACATAACCTATAAAAATTCAGTTTTAAATACATATGAACTTATAGAGTGTAAAAAGCATATTAAAGCTAGAATAAAAAATTCAGAAACCTCAAAGTTAGAAAAAATAAACTACCCTTTAATAATTTTAAATTTAAAAACTTAAAATACCAAGTGGGCTTTATATTTCAGTCCTAGTTTAACTAGAGGGCAGCACTTCGCTAGTGTATCACACAAAATACAACAACAAAGATTCACTTGAAGTATCTCCTTCTAAAAATTTGTCTGGTTTTAGTTACAGAAGTGCAAACAAAAAGCCAGTTCAGAACCAATAGGAAATGTTCTACTTCATCCTCCTCTAACTTAAAAATGTCTAAGCTGGTTTTACTCAAGTTTTGTAAAAATACAACCAAAAGAAGTTAAAAAACAAAAACAAAACCTCCTGTTGCTTGTAGACCAAGATGCTGAATGCCAAGTCTCAGCCCTGGAGTTATTTTTATGGGCACAACAGTAAGCCACTAAGAAATGAGCTTATAATATAAAAAAAAAGACACAATAACTAGACAGCAATTACAGCATAACAATAATGGCAATATTCACTTTAAATGCATAATCCAAAACTCCATGCAAATGTGTTTGCAGAGCAAAAAGACAGTACAGAACTAGCTGATTCAGACTGTAAACGACATCTGCAATGTTTGTGCTATGTAACTGTAGCAGAGAGAAAGTTTAAAAAAAAAAAAAGTTCTCACCTACTGGCCATGTTCCATTCAAGTGCTGGATTTTGAGAATTCCTTTCACTCTCTGGCAAAATCCCTCCTTTTCCATTTTCTTTCTCTGGTTTCAGCTGATTCCAGTGAGCAGTACCAATGTTTATAGACTGAAGGTCTATTTGATATTGTCTGTCTTCAACCTCGGATCCAGGGTCTCGAAGTATTCCGAGATTCAGTGCTCTCCTGCAATGCCAACACAAAAAAGTGGCACTTCAGAACAAGCTGCAACATATACAGCAATGAGGTATTAAGCTCAAAATTGTATAAAAAAAATGTTATGAACAAATTTTGCTTAAAAAGAAAATTAAGAAAATACACAAAAATATGAAAAGTTAGGTGTCAGTTTTGGCACTCCCAGTTAAATCTAAGCATTAGTTTAAGTCTAAGTCTTCGAAAGTATTTAGCTGCATTTACACTATGGATTTGAATGAGAGATATGCAAATATTTCAAAGTTTAGCCAGGTCCACCAAAGTTGATATGAGATCAATCCATTGACTTCAGTAGACTTTCAATAAGGTCCACATGAGCAGCCGTATGGGAAAACAGGTACTTGTACTGAATAGATAAAGGATGTCTTATTCAAGTCTTCAAAAAAAAAAAAAAAAAAAAAAAAAAAAAAAAAGGCTGCATAACAGTATAACAAACGATTTGACTGGAAGATAATTGATAAAAATTAAGAACAACATTTCAAGACAATGGAAAATACCTCCTTGACATAGAATTTCAGCAAAGTGTTGTGTCACAAAAATTCTTCTCAGAAGGAAAAAAAAGCATTTTTGAGTGAACTACTTGTAGATTATGCAAAACTCTACTCCACTAGATTTAACAGAACATTTTTATTTCCAGCCGAACCTGGGGAACAGTCACACCATGATTCAGCAGAACACTCAAAACAGCTTTTGTTCTAACTAGTAACTAGTACTAAAAGAGAGATCTGGAGTGCCTACTATTTCGATTTGCCTTCTCCTAACACAAGTAAACTGTTAGTAAATGATCATGCTCTTTCTTCATTGGCAACAAGAGAATTTTATCCACAATGCTCATTTTATAACATAATAAAAAAGCAAAACTGGACACTTATTTTTTTTTTTAACAAGCTAGGACACAATGATACGTAATTATTTTTGCTTTGAACTTATGATCCAGTCACACTGTGGTCTATTTTTAATGAGTTGAAGTTTCAGCTTTAAGCTTGCATATGCAATCCAATGTACTATTCCATTCTAAGTTATTGTCTTATATCAGAATTGTCATTTTGTAAATAAATGCTGTCTCCACAGAGAACTTAATAATTTTGCTATTCATATAACCATTGAAATTAACAATCTAAAAATAAATAAGGATTAAAGCAGCACATCACAAACTGTGATGCATGCATTGATGCAAGCTATAGGTATTGGTATGCAATCTAGAGATGTGTGATCAAATTCAAAATTAAGTCCCACTGCTGTCCAAACCCAAACACGGTTGAAACTGCTGATAGAATATGGTAGCAATTAAGATAATTTATTATTTAATATGGTGGATATTAATAGCGCATCCAAATTGCAGGAAAGCCAACAGTTTTGCCAATTTGCTCTTTTTGAGGATGTGTGATCATACTGTTCCGTAGCCCTAATCCTGTCTAAAATGCTCAGCTGAAATACACTGAAAATACGTTATGTCAGTAGTGGTACTTCAAAATCAAACATCTTTTCTTAAAACTTTGGAATGTGTTTGTCAGCTTTTCACATAGAGAGATCTAACCACAACAACTGCATATTTTATTATTCTTTCAAGGCATTATTTCATTAACTCGTATGTAGTTTTGTTTTTGTAGATTATTTTATGACACAGCATCTATTGGCATACTTTCTTAATGCAAATAAATACAGGAATGTATGTTTTGTGAAACATTACTGAAAGTAAAGCACCAAATTGCGTATTTTATTAAAAATGCATAGGTATACAAAATACAGAACATGATAATTTCATCTGCATAATGAATCATTCTCTCCTATACTTAACAGCAAAGAGTATTTTCCATTCATTCTTTTATGAGGAGTTTGAGAACTTGCATTAAGCCGCACAGAGAACTGCGTTCCTTAGCCCTGTTCAGCACAACCATGACCTGGTGTACTGAATTCTTAGAATGAAATTTGGCTGCATGCATCAATTTGAAACTCCACATTGTGACAACAGCTTTCTTCCCCTCATAAATTACTTATTTAAATATAAAAAACAATGAAATCACTCTTTGGCAAACACACTTAGCTACAGCAAAATACATAGTGCTACTATTCAGACACAGGGTACTGGTGCATTGCAAGGCTAGTATTAGATATGTTTATTGGATCTTTTCTTTTACTTCATCCAATTAATATTGTAAGATCTCAAGGACTGGATAATGTCTGTAATGCTTCGGGATATTACAGCCTAACACCTTCATGCTCATATAAAAATTGCATTTTGCTCCTCTATTAACAGTGTCTATATAATACAACCCTTTTCTTCTGCTCCTTTGAAATTTTCTACAGGTCACCCATTTAAAGATATATGTAAGATACAAATATGTAATCTACAAGGAGTACTTACCAATGACTTGACATTTTGATTAAACTCATTATTGCTTTCAGAAAGTACATGCTGCCAAATTCATGCAAGATTCAAAATACAGCTTTTTTTCCCCCCCAAATACACACAGAGACATCCATATGACCACACACGTGTGGCTTTCTTTACCAACCATCTTTGTAAGTACACCTCCAGTTTAATTAAAGGTATACTTTTTTAGAAGGATGAAAGTAAGTTAAAATAAAGCACAATTGGCCTAATCACAGACACTATGAATGACCTCTGCAGTCTTTCTCATTCTGTAGCTTTCAAAATCCCTACAGCAAATAAATCAGAGAAAAGAGTAAACAGATTAATGACTTCTCTACCTCTAGAATAAAAGCAATATTACCAGCTGAAATGTGCTGGAGGAGTTATGATTTTAATTGCTTCTCTCTTCTGAATGCAATCTTACTATCCCACCTAAACCTTTCAGCAAGTGGTGTAGCGCACAACAGTTGATCAACAGCAGTAAGATCATAAGCAAAGAAGAACATAAGCATGCAACGGGAAAAGAAAAGAAATGTTTTCTTTTCAAATTGATTTAGTCTGGGTTTGGCTTCTTGCATGTTTATAAAAGAAACAGCCCATGTTGAACCAGTTACTACACACTGCTGAACAGGCAAAATTCTGGGACTCACTGTAAAAAAGTTAAATCTATTCACTTATAACTCATCTGAGACCTACAAAAAAAGTAAATAAGCCAGGAGAATAGCATTTAAAGTCTAAGCATGATGTCACAATTAAGAAATATTCACAGAGTTCACACATAACAGGTAATTTCTGTCAGCACTCAATAGATCTCTGTGTGCTCATTTCCCTTTCCAGGTGCAGAGATGACAAACAAATCTACACAACCAAATGAAAGGTTCTGCCCTGATGGTAAAATATGTTTCCTACTCTAATAGCAAAGGAAACAGACAGTAAGCTTGGATCAAACTTTATTGGGCAAAAACAGTGGCATCTTGTACTGTCCTATGGTGACTGAACTGGTGGTGTTGAAATTACTGACATTGTGCTCCTTGACTGCCTTTTTCCCATCCCATTCAATACAATTTCTTAACTTATTCTCCCCAACAAGGCCACTGAACATGTAACAATAGGGAAAATGTGAAACAACTGTTTTTTAGGGAAGCAGTGGGATGCTCCATTTAAAGTGAGATGCCCCAGGGCATGATCTTAAGGGCAGAAAGAAATACGTAAACCCAGGACATCTCTGATGACAACACCAGGCATTCAAAGTGCTGAGCTTTCATCAATAAAACTCCTGACAGAAACCACCTTTCTGATAAGCTACAACATTCCTTTTATTTTTTTTTTCCTCTTCACTCTTACGGCAAGTAGTTGACATTGCCACAAAGAATCTAAAGCTTGAGCTGCTGGGAGAAAAACTGAACTTCCCCAGAATCATAGAACAGGTGCTACATAGACCAATTCTTAAAGCATGAATAAAATAAACTCTAAACCATGGCAATTCATGATAGACATCCTGGATTTATCTGAGTTTGGAGAGACTAAAAATGTATTTGTGAGAATGAGAAAGGGAAAAAAAAAAAAGCACAGAACAAGGCAGTAGAGAGGAGGAACATGCTATCAGGGCACTAAAACTGAAGAAAAGCTGTAGCTAATGAAACTTTTTTTTATTGCAAGAAAGGAAAAGAATGTATCCTTAGGCCAGAAGGGAAGGTCCTGACAAATTTCTAAAATTTTGTACACAATTCTGCTATATAGCCATATCTTTCATGAAAGTAACTTTGGCTTTGCTTTCCCACCCTGCCATCTGTCCCAACAGAGACTCATCTATAGCTTAACACATTGTTTTATATTTCTGAGATGATGGAAACAGTTTAATCTGGGTCAGCAGAGCAGGCTATCAAACACTCTTCTCACTATCTCTGCTTTTTCCCCTCAGAACTATGCCACATGTGGCTGGCTCAGCTGCAGAAGAACTAGTACACTTGCTGGCAGCATAACCTGGATTGGATGCCATCAAATTTCAGTCTAGATCATTATTCTATCAAGTGAATTTGTCTTATATATAATTCTCATCTTAGCAATACCATGATCAAATACAAATATAAGCTCAGTACATCATGACTCCAGTTTCACGCCTTGCTGATTAGCAAGTGATGCTATCTTGTTCACTTTCATTTTAATATTACAGTTAATCTTCAAAGGCATCTGTTTCATAAGAATAAAAATTACATTCTTCCTTACTAGCTTCCCTTATCAGCTCATTAGTGTCATGCTCTGTACAGCCAGATGCACCAGCATTCCCTACAGAATTCCCTACATGGCAGGTGTCCTCTAAGTCAAAATGGTTAAAATATCTGGGATTTAGCTTCAGTTTTGGAGGACTGCTGTAAGTCAAAACATTAGTCCTAGTTCCATGAGCAAAATAAAAATGACTGAACACTTCTAAACATTTACACAGTGGACAAATGCATCACATTATACTAAATTTGAGGAAGAAACTGGAATTAATTGAATCCAATGGAATACTTAATGTAATCACCAACAGCCATACTTAGAACTACATAACATACATATGCTTATAACTTTCCTAACTAGACATAAATCACCTTAAGAAGTGGATTACTTGTGAAATTACCATGCTGAAAAAAGAAAACAAGCAGTGACTGAAACATAAAGAAAAAATTCTTGTGATCGTGCTAGGCAGTTTCAAACAATCCATACAGTTAAGCAATGGTCAAAGGAATAATTTGGATAATTACCCTCTGTCTCAATCTAATGCTGGTTAAATGCCTGACTTGTGTCTCTTAGGCACTTTGGTTTCTTTCGCTTTCTTTGTAACTACGGTTGAATATCATGGCTAAGAGAGAAATGGTACAAGTGTTAAAATACTAAAGACCTCTAGGTAAGTTAAAAATAAGCAAAAATCAGTGAAACTATGGAACTGAGGACTTTCAAATAAATAATAATAATAATAACAAAAATAATAATAAAAAAACAAACAGGATCAGCAGAAACACAGACTTCCCAGTTGTTGATCAATAACTCTATCTTCCACAGAATGTAACAACAGGAATAATAAAACTATCTAACTTCATTCAGAAATCTTATCAGAATATGTTATTTCCTTTTTACTAGAACTTTTCAGCATAGCTGTTTCTTGCCAAGCTGTAGCAGACAGGTCTTCCCTTACAATTACTTTGTAAGCTGTTCAGGCTTTTTTGTAAATACAATACAGACAAAATCCCAGTTCTTAATTAAATTGCTCAGAGATGAAAACTGTTAAAATTGCAATTAATCATTTTTCTTTTGGCTATATACTTTGTGTCCTTAACTTGATCAGTTTCACCAACTACTACTATTGAATTGCACAGATATTTACTTTCACCCTAAACCATTTTAAAAGGACTGGTTTCCATTGAGCTATAATAAAATGCAAGAGAAAAGAGATTTTGCTTTGAACACACAAAAAAATAAATCTGGAAAAATGAATTTAATATTTTGCACAGGTGGCTGACATCCTGCCCCCTGCCCTCCTCCCCCCCCCCCCCCCCCCCCCAAAAAAAAAAAGAGGGAGGAAGCTGTGGGCCCATGAAAACCTAATGAGGTTCAATAAGGCAAAGTTCAGGGTGCTGCACTTGGGTTGGGGCAGTCCCACGTATTTATACAAACTGGGGGAAGATCGCCTTGAGAGCAGCCCTGTGAAGGACTTTCGGGTTCCGGTAGATGAGAAGCTGGACATAAGCCAGCAGTGTGCGTTTGCAGCCCAGAAGGCCAACTGTGTTCTGAGCTGCATTAAAAGATTAAAAGAGGGATGGCCGGCAGGGAGAGGGAGGTGATTGTCCCCCTCTACTCGGCTCTTGTGAGGCTCCATCTGGAGTACTGCACCCAGGCCTGGGCCCTCAGTACAAGAGGGATGTGGAGCTGTTGGAGCGGGTCCAGAGGAGGGCCACTAAGACGATCCACTAATAGGGCTGGAGCACCTCTCTGTGAGGAAAGGTTGAGGGAACTGGGATTGTTTAGCTTGTAGAAGAGAAGGCTCAAGGGAGACCTCATTGTGGCCTTCCAATACTTGAAGGGAGTGTATGAACAGGAGGGGGAATGGCTGTTTACAATGGTGGATAGTAATAGGATACTTTTGAACAAGATAATAATTATGTAACTACTTAAACATTTGTATTTTGAAATCTAGTGGGTACACATTCAGTGTTCAAAATAACAGCATTCCTCCACACCCACTAAGTACTGTGGGTGGTGCCAGGTGAGTTCTACACCAATTCTCCTTTCTAACCATTTAGGGAGGTCAAATTTTAGTGAAATGGAACGCTAGAAGGTTAGGATTGGTAGCAGTGTATTCATCGTAAAAAGCCACAGAACATCTAAGGAGAATTACAGTAGATCACACATCAAACACTTTGGCCTGGTGCCTCCTTCCTCTAGTCCTATAGGCAAGAAATGTTCTACATCTACAGCAAGGTGACCAGATATTTAAAAGTTGCCCCATGCTCCAAGGGCTCTGATACTGTCATTTTCTGCAAATAAACCAAAGAACTTTTGCAGTGCAGTTCTCTTCTAGTACTGTATGTGGAACAGAATGATCCTGTGATGATAAGGTATAGAATGATAAACTATAATTTTAGCCTGTCAAAAAAAAAAAAAAAAAAAAGAAACAAAGCTGAAATTTGCAGCTGTGCATTTAGATGCCATCTGGTTTAATGACTTTTGTAACTTTATTGTTTAAATTCCACAGCAAAAATAACAGCCTGAGCAAGCCTAAACTTTAAAAGATCAGTTTTTCATTTTTATACTGTTTAATGTTTAGACATTTTGAGGAATCTCATTATATTTTTTAAGCATTCACTCAAATTCAGGGAGCGTAGTATAAATATACAGTTGACAGACTGTATAAATGATAAGTATGCACAATTCCAAGGGAAGGTCTGTAGGATATTTTTGGATACCAAATGTTTCTAGGAAAAACAAGTGGAAAAGAGTTTCTCTAAATAAGAGTCAGCAAGAACAGAGCTTGAAGAGCTTAACTGGGTGGGGTGGAAGTCTGAGTGGGGGTGGAGGGTTTAGCAAAAAGAAGTCAAAATACAACATAACCAAAACACTTCTATGATTTTTTGATTCATAGTAGACGCATAATTTTATCTCAAAACTTAAGGCCGTTTGGCTGGAAGAGCATGTAATTTTGATTTCTTAAATATTTCATGTGCACTTGGTTTACCACACAACAGAGTAAACAATCTTGTGCTTTTATCATTGCTTTTATCCTGCACTGTACTGTGTTTTAGTTGTTTGTTTCACCTAGTCTAGTGATACAATAACTCAGTATTTTCTGTTGGACTAGAAATTCACCTGGAAATACCAAGGTTGAGTTGCACTGAACACAGACCTTAACTTCTTTCTGCAATTTCTTAAGTCATACAGGACTGATATAATGGTTAAATCTACAAGATGTACTGACTATACTTTGACAAAAAGACTTGAGGTGGGATATGTTTTGCATTGTTGTCTCAGTATATCAGTATCAGTCATATCTAAAATTCAGTCAATTTCTGTAAGAAATATTATAGAACATTAGGAACAAATAAATACTGATTTTCCTTTATATTAAACAATCCTATCTATGCATATTTTTAGCACATGTATATTATAATAGATGTTTGCAGCACATAAAGTGCAAAGGGAAACAACTCTAAATCACGAATGCTTAACTGTTTAGCTTTCCAAATCACAATTCATGTTAACTTTGGCATAGATCAACCTTGCAAGATGCCACTTGTATTTCTTTTTTTTTTTTTTTTTTTTTTTGCAGAACAATTGCATTAATAAGGCCAATTTAAAAAAATATTGACTTTGGAAATGTAAGATACACCAATAATAGTGGCATATCAGTAACAGCTTAACAGATTTTCGCATAAAATAACTTAAGCAAGATGAAGTACTTGTCATTCTTCAAAAATTATCACCTTTCCTACTATCTTCCTGTAGTCCCTGCAGTGCTTTCATTTTTTATTTATAATATCATTGGGAAACTGTCCTGGTAGAAACATATGAACTATTACCTTTCACGTTCAAAAACACTATTTTGTCTTCCTTAAAATATCATTAAACTATTGTTAATAGCACTTACAAATTCAGTGTGAACTCATGATATATTGAAGCGGAGTTTAATCCTAAAGATGCTTTCAGAGGGGAAGAAAAAGACAGAAGATATACATTTTCTTCATTCATTATCAGTGATTCTTAGAGTGTAAAAGACAGCATAACTAAAAGACAACATAAACTATTTTTGGACAACAAAAATACCTAAGTAAATACTTAGGTTCAACCAGACGTTCTCCCATTTATAGGTTACAAAGCTGTAGCTGACTGTTATTAAAACTAGATGTTTACATGGTTCTGAACTGCTCTTCTACATTCTGAGACGCAATAATATATATTATGATCATAGTATTTAGATTTATATGGATTTACTAACACCATAAGTAAGATTTGAGCTGCCTCAGGTGTGTACCAGGACTAGAGCAGGATGGAAAGATGACCCATTTAACCATGAACATAAAGGTAAGCTCAGAGCACTGACATGATCTTTTCTGCAGAGTAATATGGGAAATTGAGAGATGTTGAGACAGCTTTAGAAGTGGAAGTAAAATCATCTACACAGCAAAACGGGTAAGTCACTCACTGATAATCTAGTTGAAAAGCTTATAAATTTCCTATTGAAATCACAATTAGCTTACTTGTGAAAATCACATTTGCTTGAATTCTGAATTTTTTCACAGCAAAAGTTTGTTTGTTTGCTTGTTTGTTTTAACAGCCAATCACTCTCTTCCTGCACATAATTTAGGCTAAATTTGTCATGATATTGGTAAATACATTAATGTCGATTCTCTTTGTGAACTATGACAGTCCCCTCACCAGACATGATGTATCTCTGTACAAAAATTGCATCTACTATATTGTTCTCATGCAAGGAATTTGGTGTACTCTTAACTCTTCCCAGTCCTTCCTCTTTCTCAAGGATGTTACACCCTGAATAATTGTACCAGTAAGTCTTACCCTTTTCCTTTGTCAATTAAATTCAACTTATTTTATTTAGTTATGTCCTATATATATATAATGAATAAATCTTGAGTTCAGAGAAGTAAATGCAAATTCATATGTGCTTGTAAAATACTAAGTTTCTAGCACTCTCAGCTCCCTAAGAGAATTACAACTTGGAGTTCACATGCCTGTGGGCAGAAATTTTTGCAACACAGTCAGAAGTTACAGGCAAGACCTCTATTTTAAAAGAACTAATTCTTTCAATTCCGCATGTAGCTCTTTCTAGGGCAAATTTAGTATCAACTAATTGGTAATAAACACTTCCAGTTTGCTTAGTATAAATGCAAGCAGGCTCATTATAATTCTTAAAGGAATTAAGAGTCTGAAAGGCAATTGTTTGAATGAGTGTTTCTTCCATCTTCTTTTCCTAAATTTTTAGGGCTTGAACAATCAAGACAGTGTTATCAAAGTACATGAAAAAACACAATCTAGCAGATAAGTTTTCTCCATTCTTTGTTTAGAGAATTCTTCTTGAACATCAAGTACAGAGTGCATTAGGACTCCCTGCTTTTGTATAATAACACTGGATATTTACAGGCTTCTTGTCAAGTACTTGAGATCTAGAAAATTAATTCCCAAAACATTCAGCTTTGCTAAAGCATTGAGGTGGGTACTTTTCTGTTAGGAAACAATTTTCCCACCAGTATTTTCCATTTTTTTTTCTGGTTTTGAGGGAGGGCTGAAACAGAGGAATGGTGTGCTCAACTACAGCATATTTTGGTTTTGGAAATTATTATATACCTTTCGAAGGTTTTACACCAGTTCTTTTAGGAACTTAAGGTAAAGCTTTTAGGTACATTACTATTTTCCTCCTAAAAGTCAAGCATATTCTTGATTAACTTAATCTAGATAACAGTTTTCAAGAATTTTGACAAGGAGGGTAAAATTCTATAAGGAGATCTAAGGAGGCTTTCTAAAAAAAAATAAAAAGGGAAGGGAAGGGGAGTGGAGGGGAGGATAAATGATGGTGGTTATGACAACATTCAGTGTTTTACTTTCTGTCTGGAGCAAAAAAACCCAAAACGTAATTAAAAGAAGTACAAATACCCAGGTTCACTACAGGGCCCATTTGGGAAACAGCAAATTATGTCATCTGTATTTAGTTTGAGTCCGGTTTAGTAAATACTTCTTAGTTGCCTTTTTTATAAGCTGCAATGCAAGAAAAATGCAAGATTTGTTAAAATTATTTTTAGAAAGCAACTTTTACAACTGTCTCAATTGCATAATACATTGGGCTTTTTTCTTTAATTATGCCAAGAAAACCATTACAAGCTGTCTAAGAATAAAGTGTACAGAAAGATGTTCTGAACCAACACATAGCAAAAAATTGCTTTCCTCTCCATTTTTGTTGAATATGTATATGCACATACACATCCTGCCATACACTGGGAAACAGAACTTTCAGATTTGCTTTGCAGCTAGACTGACTAGTCTGCAAGTTCCTTCTTGTTCTTTGAAAAATGATCTCACAAAGATCAAATAGTACTATTCAGTAACCTCTGATTATCAGAAAGAGTTCAAATATGTTCTGCTCCAATTCTGCAAAGAAAGGATATATCTGTATACATTCCTATGTTCTATTAATATCACTTCCAAACTGGTTTGTATTTTATTGCTGGGGAATACAGACTAAATGAAGTACTTGTGATTTATGTCAATCACTGACATTGTACTCAACAGAGATGGCTAATACTATCTCTGTATTTTATTACTTGCACTTGTGTTAGCCATTAACATACCAGTGTTAGCCATTGCCTTCTCACAGGAAAAAAACAACCAACCACCAAAAGCATCAGAGGGCATGAAAAATGTTTTGAGAGGCTAAAGAATGTTACATTTATCTTTGTGTTCCACAACTAATAAACCCCATAAGAATACGTGAGCCAGTCCTTAATAAATAAATAAAAGCATCTGAAATGCAACAAAAGCCCTGTGTCTTACTGTTTAATCTGTATTCTACTGCACCATAATCAGGCTTAACAGCAATAGAGGTCAAGTATTAGTACTGCATAGAATAAGCTTAAGCATCACAAGAAACATTAAGCATGACTTTTGTCTATCCTTAACGCATATGAGCACTCAGCTCACTTGGAAAACCAGTAAGGGCTGGGAACTACGCTCACTTAAACAATACTGTTTGAGTTATTTAGGATAACTGCAGTTAGAATTTTATTTTGCCGTGAGAATTTTGAATTGTATCCCTCCAAGTAACATGTTCAAAGTTCCTTCCTGAACAGAAGTAATATGTCATTAATCTGTATATTTCTGATAATCCTTTTTGGAAAGTAATCCAAAACCTTACCAGGAAAACTTGAAAACATTAAATAGAAATTACTTTGGCAAACTGCTTTGAAAAAGAAAAAAAAATCTGCTATCCCAAAAGTAGTTCAAGAACTGTGGTATGAATTTGTCATAGATAAAACCCTGTGAGGGACATCAGAGAACCCACAAATATCTATGGAATGAACCACAATCTGTATACAGAAGTTAACAAATGTCTCATTACAAATGGGATATGGTTTTCCCAGTACCAGAAGCACAGAACTTGCATTATATTTAACTTGAGATCCTGTTATAATTAAAAATACTACAAAGAATAAAAGTCTGCTTAATATATTACTGGAAAATACTTTTCAACAAACAAAACATTTGTTGAATTAAATGTGATGGAAGTTATATTTACTCACAAACAGTTGGGAAGAAAACTGCAATAGAAAAACAAAATTTTTAAAGCTTTCTGGATTTATTTTAGAATAAATTATTTACCACAGCCAAGTCCTTCTAATATTAATTTTCACTGTAAAGAACAGAAAAGTGACTTAGAAATGGTTATTCAATACAGAATATACATATATTTTTAAGAATCAGCAAAGGAAACCCAAGGAAGAAACTAAGGCGTTTGAGTAAAGTAAATGAACTTTATTTAAGTAACCTGCATACGAGGGCCACTCCATCTCCTAAAACGACATTAATTTCCAAGGATGGAGTTATTATTTCTTCCCACACTAATAGAAAACCAGAGACCTCCTTCTCTTCCTTTCCAGCATTTCACAGTAACTGGCAAAATACTAAAGCTACTTGGTTAGAGAAAAAAATTAAAGGGAGGTAACTTGAAAGAGGGAAAGAAAGGTGAAAACTGCAATAATGTTGCCTTCTAACATAAACCATACAGCCCAACTCACATAAATAACCCGTTTTCAGTTCTTTTTATTTTCTAGTTTTACAGTTTATCTGCAAAAATTTTCATTGCATTCAAGTTGCTGAGTATCTAAAACGTGAAAGGTACCCTGGGATTTTTAAACGATATTTAATGTTCCTTTTCTTTGCCTCTGTGCCTTTTTTGTTTACCTCTTAAAACTGTTACAGTATGTTTAATAATGCCAATGCTGAATCTGAGAATTTTATTAAAATTTCTAGTTCAGAATCTGTGCTCTGTTTCAAAAAGGCACGGTGGTGGATTAAGCTGCTGCAAGTCCAGGCTGCTGCAATCCTACTCTTCTACCAGGGCTAATCTTTCTGCAACTGCGATAAATAGGTTCAGGGCAATGACCTGACAGGAAAAAAACTGCCCGATGCCTCCAAAACATTCTGAGCTCCTTTAGCTATCCCAGTCAGCTCACTACACACAAGTATAACCAGCAGCACCATGGATCTGTAAAGAGGAATATGTCTTACAAGAGGAGCTTCAGTTTAGGTCTGCAGCCTTGGTGGGCATAAAACTCATTGTCCAGAGTCTATGGCTAAAGTAATATTACAAGTTAAAGTTGCTATAATCTATCCACCAGTTAATCACCCTAAATATATTATAGATTCTTAAGCTGAAGTTATATAAATTTCATGTGGCAACCTTCATACATGCTGCACAGCAAACACTAAATTACTGATTTAAAATAGTATTTGAGACAGCAAGAAACATCAGAACACAAAGGAAGCTTTGGCTTCAGGCTGCTGTGTATCTTTAGTTTCAACTTTCCAGTAGTTAAAATCACTCACAACTGAGACCCCTTATTACAGAAGAAAGTGCTGTTCATTGGCACAACAGAGAAAGCAGTGTGCACCAGAAAGTTCTGTTGTACAACTGCTATTTACTTCTGACCTTCAACTGTCAAGCAATAGCAACATTAGTAGTCGCAGAAATGGAATAAACTCTACAAAAGTCACACAAAATATGATATTGAACACTCCGCAGACTCCTGTATTTTGAAGAGATTCTTCTTCTGTGCCTGCCTCCCTAGATGATCTGGTAATTTCACAACACAAACCCGCAGGTCAATTTAAAGGCAATATGAAACAGTTGTTAGTGAGAATGAGCGATACTTGAAAAAAGAAGCAATCATAACTACACTGAAAATTCAAAAACTTAACCAGAAAAACTAAATGCAATTGCCCTAAGCACTGAGATCTTCACTCTACTGCAACTTTTTCACCACAGTGAATAAATAGGTATGAGGCAACCAGCCAAAACAAATCTGAGTGGACTATGAGGTTAATATCATCTTATGAACTGGTTGATGAGGCCACGAGGCACCACTGCACTGCCATGCGCTGCCCCAATTAATGGATGACTAAATGACGTAGTAACAGCCATGCTCTCTTATAGCAATGATTCTATAAAATGTGCTTCAATTTGACTTCCATGAAGGACCACACAAAGAAATTAAAAATCATATAAGAATCAGAGGAAAAACTCCAGTGCCACTCAAGTGAAAGAAGAAATATAAAGTGAGCATATCTCTTGAACACATGGTAATTAATCTGGTGAATTTTAAGAGAAAAATGAAGTTGTTGGAATAATTTTCTGATTCTGAAGTTTATTTTGACCATCACAGTATAAGGGAAAAAATGTATTTTAAAATATGTATGTTTTGCCAGATTAGGTATGTATTATTGCAGTTTCCAGTAAAACTCTAAAATGAGGAAATTTCAAATAAAAATAAGATTGATAGTTCAAGCTGACCATTTTGAAATCTGAATTCCAAATATAAATTAAGCGTTGAATAGCTCTTGGTATTAGATAATTAACAAGCTACATTTCCGAAATTAAATGTGCAGTTCCAGCTGTTATTTTACAATTAGTTTCCACTGAGGTTTTTAAATTAATAACTGCTGTAATAGCCTCAAACATGCCAGTGTTAATTAGGAATGGTGTTTCAATGTAATGCTATCCATATATGTGAATATTTTACTGGGGGAAAGGTCTAGGTAGAATTTTTTTCCCCCCTTCTACTAAAAATAGATGAAGAAAGAAATGTAAAGCAGGAAAAGACTTTACTCCCAAGCCCACTTCCACAAAAATGTTTGAGTTGTATATGGAGAATAAGGAACACGTTTCTAAGCTACTTAATGCTTAAAACAACCCTAAGGATCAGCTACAGTGGCAAAAGGCAGTATTCAGAACCTGATATTTAAAGGGAACAATTTAATTTAAAACCCAAGTCAATAATTAATAAAGCTAAGATTATTAAAAAGAGAGAAGTAAAAAAAAAAAAAAAAAATACTACTGTGTATCCAAATTAAATGCAGAGACAAACCTCTTGAAAAAATAAACAAAACCAAAACATGAATACTTGGTTGAATAAAAACATTCTGGTCTGAATTTCAAAGAATTAAAAAATAAATTACAGGCATAATTTTAGAACATTAAATGTTACTATATTTTTTGCCATAATACAGGACGAGAAGAACTGAAAATGACACCACTGTAACGCTGTGTTAAAGTTCCTATGCAATAAATGGAATACCTCTCCTTGAAACACTGAGAATCTTTTCCTGGAAGCTTTTAATGTAACATTATCTCTGCAGTCTGAAATATTTAGAAATAAAAGAAAAAATGCAAAACAGAGTTTACAATGCTTTGTCACTTCTACTTCTTGTAATCCCTCATGGTACACATGCAAATTTTAATAAGCTGCTCACATTTCCGTCAAAATATATGTATGCAGACATTATTCTTTTAGCTGATTGTCTCTGTTGTCTTCATGCAAAGAAAAATAAAGAAACTCAAGCCAGTATTAGCTAATGCCTTGTCTGCCTAGCGCATAAGCTTCAATGACGTGTTAACAAAAAAGTATAATGGAAAATAAGTTTTGTTAATCTTTATTAAATAATCAGCTCTTAAAAGGTAATGATTCCTATTAGGCACATATTCTCAGAACCACCTAGTTATCTGAATATGAAGCTTCTATGCAAAAATGGAAGATTTTTAAAAATTAAATTGGTTTGAAAAACAAAGCAAAGAATTAACCTTATTTGTCATACTACAGTTTGAAGAACTGCATGTAGAAAATCCAAGCTTTTAAAAAATAATAATTTAAAGGCATGGTTTTACAAATATAAATACGGCTCATGGTAATTTAATACTGAACAAAAAATGTTTCTGAAGAGAAGATGCTTATAGATGTGGGTGCTGTTGAAAAGTTTTGAAAAACATTTGATTTTCCAAACCACATTTGAAAGAAAAAAAAGATTTCCACAGATTGTGGGCTATGCATGCATTTCTTGCATAAACTCCTTCCATCATTCTTTCCTTCATCCCACTCCAGCACCATTAGCACAAACACACAAAATTGTTTATTAGTCCTATTCTCACTGAAGGACTTTTGTTAACCAACTATGTGTATTACTAGAATACTACAGGTATGTTCTAGATACAGCTCTGGGAAATAAAGATAGAGAGCAGATATAGGAGAAACAAAATTGCTACTTATTTGCAAATGTTTGAGACTTACAAAGCAGTGGAAGATGGTGAAGTACAAAAATGAAAAACAGTAGATGAGATATATTTACAACAGAAGAATATTTGCACTAATGGAAAGTTTTAAGAAAACAATCCTAAGTAATTTATGGCTATATTTTCAAGATTATATTCTTCACATGTAATTTTATGGGTGGTGGGGCACTAAAGAATTTCCATTTTCCATTCACAAATTGAAAACAGTCTAAGTACAGCATTATGCTTTGATCTATGAAAGATCTACACATGAAAATGACCATGGAACATTCAAACCTGGACTATTAAGCTTTGATGTACGACATGAATGAAATCCTTGGATCTCAAAAATGATGAATCCAGAAAGTGGACAACAATTAGATTCTTCATTGCTCAAGCTGAGTAACGTCTGTAATTCTGTCACCTAAATCTCCCAAACTTGATAGTTAGGTAATACTTATTCAGCAATTTATAAGTGAGACTTTCAACATGTTCAGTCTATATTATCTGTACTCTGTTATCCTTTTTTTTTTTCCCTTAAAAAACTCAATTAATGGGACTTTATGTAATACAGAGTGAAATTTATTTCAATCATTTTGTCCATGGATATTCTCTAAAACTCTATTATTTAACATTTCATGTCAGTTTGCAAAAACTGATCATTCAGGGGATGACTGTACGTAACCTATACTGAGCAGATAATTTGCACATTAATATTTTCAAATGAGGCTTTTATTCTGACACACAATTAGATGTCATCACAATTTCAGCTGCAAACTCTCTCATTTTTAAGCAAACTATGGCTGTATTTCCTCTTCTTTTTAGTCAGAGTAACAAAATTACTGAGTCCTGTTAAGGAGTTTTTTTCATCCATTCTCCTACTGTTTTATAAATGACATGGATTTGGGAATTAAAGGTATAACTTAGCGAGTTTGTGGATGACACAAAATTGGGAGGAGCTGTTGATGCCCTCCAGGGCAGAGAGACATTGCAGAGGGATCTTGAAAGATTAGAGGGCTGGGCAACCACCAACTGCATGCAATTTAAGAAGAGCAAGTGACTAATTCTGCACTTAGGATTGGACGACCTTGGATATACGTACAGACTGGGGGATGAGAGATTGCAGAGTAGCTCCACAGAAAGGGATATGGGGGTTCCGGGTGATGGCAAGGTGAATGCAAGCCGGCAGTGTGCCCTGGCAGCCACCAGGACAACTGTATCCAAAAAAGGGCTAAGAAGATAGGGAAGGGTGTGGAGAGTGAGATATATGAAGAAGCAGCTAAGGCCCCCTGTGTTTATGCAGCCCAGAGCAGAGGAGCTGAGGGGCAGCGCTGAGCTCTGCTCTGTGTGACAGCACCAGGGCCCGAGGGAACGGCATGGAGCTGCGTCAGGGGAGGGGCGGGTGGGGGTCAGGGACAGGGTCTGCACCAGAGGGCGGTGGGCATGGAATGGGCTGCCCAGGGCAGTGGGCACGGCCCCGAGTGCCGGAGTTCAGCACTCTCAGACAATGGATTGGAAATCGGGGTGTCCTGTGTGGAGCTGGGAGTTGGACTCAGTGGCCTTTGTGGGTCTCTTCCAACTCATGATATCCTGTAAGTCTATGACTTTCCTATCTATACTGTCCAATCCTGCTGCTATCGTAGCAGGAAGTTTTATTCGCTATTAAAAATCCCAACGTGTGAATTTTTAAAATATTCAGTCCTGTTTATGTTATTTTTCCACTGATAACACTAAGCCCTGGTCCTAAATACAGAAAAATACTGTTGTAATCTAAAAAGGTGACAAAAGACAGAATGTGAGATAATTGAGCAGAAAACTAGCTAAGATGACTACAGACACATTTGATTAGTTCCACTTCTTTAAAGCATTATAATTTATTCACGCTGATACTGCACATTAGTCACTTTTATTAAAGGAGAAAGAACTGAGGAAATGACAAAGGGAAAACACATGAAGACACACAAAGACAGAAATACGGCTCTTTGGAGCTACCCCAGGAGATGCTGCTTTGTTTTCTGCAACCATCTCCACACACAGAGAAGGATCTTCTGAGCTGAATTGCTTTGGATTCAACAAAAGCCTGTTATTTTCCTCTTTTTTTTGGGGGGGGAAGGGAGTGGGACGGACAAGTGACTAGCAAACAGGTCTGAATAATCTGCGAAGCATGTTATCTGGATAAAGGCATGAGCTTCCCTTTCATTTTACTTCAGCAGACTCAGACATACAGTCGCTTTCATGCCCTTTCTGCATAAATATGTAAGTACATGAGTTTTAGAAGAAATCCTTACAGCTACTAAGAAACTTTCTCTGTTCTGTCAAATCTCTTAAAAACTGGCCATTTCCCCCAGTTCCAGATCTGGCCAGCCGAAACTGGCAAAAAATTTGTTTGCCTCCTTCACTAGCTCAGAAGGAATTCTGTTTACTCTGACTTCACAGTTCCAATTCACTACTCTGCTCTCTCTTTGGCCAGGCTAGGCAACTGCGTCATCTGCATGCTCATCCAAAATCTCCTTCACTCTGCTCCCCCATCCCTGTCTCAAGACCCCCTGATTCTGCTCCACAAAACTGGCAGACTCTTGACAAGAATATTCAATTCCAGTCGTGATTGTTGAAGACAAACACACCTTAGTTGGGGATTAAGAATCATAAATTCAGGATGAATCATTGAAAACTCACAAGCTTCCAGGATTTAGGATGAAAAAAAAAAAAAAGATGAAAAGGATCAGTACAGTGTAGCTGTATTTCTTTTATGACTCCTCTATCTACTGTTATGGTATGTGTATCTTTGTTTACTATGTCTATTAGCAGGTATAAAAAATTAGATAATTTTCTGATAGTGGAAATAGTTATTTTAAAACTAATTTTTATAGAGTAAAAAAAATCTGAATTTACTATGTTAATAAAGTTCTAACTTTCAATAATCACCTGAAAAAATATTTGTGCCCAAACTTATAGGACACATGATTTTTCCAACATTCCATTTTCTATTTACTTCCCTCTCCAAGTCAAGCAAGTAGGCTATTTTTTCTAAGACACAGATGGAGACATTCAGTTCACAGGGCCTCGTTTCATTTAAAATGTCCATACTAGATTTACCTTTAATGCACTGATACTCTGTTAACGCTAAATGAGTACTTTCAGTTTTTCATGTACAAATTTATGGGACAGCTTCAAAATATATTTGTAAATTCTATCTAGTTTTTATCCATTAAGAAATTTCCTAGCCTTTCCTAAAAAAATAGTTTCTAAATAAGACATAAAAATTCTTCTTTCTCATGAAACACTACTAAAGTGACATTAATTGCATGTGGTTGTAGTTCAGACCTAAACAGAAGAATGTTCAAACCAAAGGGACAATGCAAATTAAGTTTGTATCCCAACTCCAGAAACACTGTAAAGACAGTGGTTCAGAAAACAATTTATTTTCTTTTATTCTTTTATAAGCAGAAGTAGTAAATTAGAGGAGAAAAGAGGTTGGAAAAAGAGAGAAGATGACATGTTGGGCTTATTAGACTGCTGTAGCAGCTAATTCTTCAGTAATCATCAGGCTGCCGTAAGGGGTTTTTAAGAGCCTCTAAAGCTGAGTACTGTACCTCTGTTGATATTTACTGTGAAATATTTCACTAAAATTTAGGAGTTAAACATTGTTTGGGTGTATTTCTTTAACTACGTGATTTTTAAGCATGTATTTATACAACAAGTTTCCAGTTATGCATTTCTGCTGTCCAGTATTATGTACTGTGAGCAGGTTAAAAACATAACATATAAAAACTAGTATTTGGCGAAAGGAATACTAACATAGGGCTCATATGATAAAAATATCCCACTGTTTTTTTCCCCTCTCTTGGATATAGATTGTATGGCCTGCCCTAGCAGTAAAAAAGATCTTTGCATTACCTAGTTCTCTGAAGAAAAAATGTCAAAATGTTAAATGAACTCAACGCCACTGCTCAAAAAGCAGTGATTATCACACAAGAAAATGAAAGGGCATCTTCAACAATGCTTCTGTAAATACAGTGTGCTCTGGATCAAAGAGTATGCAATTATAAAAACTTTTTTTTAACAATGAATTGGAATCTTACTATTTCATAATACGAAATATTCTCTGATATTGCTAAAAAATGCGGAATCTCACTTAAATCAAAATAGTAACCCTCTTCCCCAGAACAAAAGACCACCCACTACCAACTTCAACACTGTGTCATAAAATCCTGCAAAGTAACTTGACACTCTTCATCACAGTATACTAAAAACACCAATGCTAGTATAATTGGATAATTGAAGGAACAAAGATAAGAGTCATTTGACAGCTGCTCAGAACAGAGAAGAACACTCACTGAACAGCTAGAGGAAATTTCTGAAAATGGTAGATGTTTCTCAGAAAAAGACACAAGAAGCATGACATGAGGCTGGTCGTGAAGAAAACAGTAACCATTATATGAGAGACATCTGTGGCCAAGCACTTACTTCAGCTTTACCAATTCAGTGCTTTAGTTTCTAATAGAGGACTGCAATGTAATTGTAAAAAACTAAATATTGTAATTGTATAAAACTATGAAAAGCAAATATACACTGCAAAATCTAATCCAGAACGTTTATATATATGTAAGACCCTACGACCCATAACGCAAAAGGGGAGCAGAACCTCTAAGCAGTTGTGAGGTTTCTAGTTTGAAAAACAAAGAAATATCAGCACTTCAGGTAAAGCCAGAGCAGCAAAGGTATCAGAGTCAAAAACATTAACTGACAGAGCTCCATTGACCTTGATGTAAATGGCATCCCTCCTGTTGCTTTCTCACTGACTAGTAATACCTACAGAAGGATCAGTACAGTTTCCCTAGATGACAGAAACTACTTTAGTATAGCTGGAGCTTGCAGATTCCACTTTATGACAGGAGATTTTGCTGACAAATTTTTAGTTGTAATGAGAAGAATGGAACCTACGTTTAGTTTTGCAACTCTCAAAGCAGAAAGCAGATGTGAGTATATTCATAGAGGAGCAGGGCAAAAACAAAGAGAGCCTGCACAAATGTTAGGAAGATCTGATATTTACGGGCATACTGATGGTTGGATTTGGATCGGGCTTTACCACCCAGAACCCACTGTTGGTGCCATGCTCTAAGATTTGTTTCATGAAAGCTCAATAATACAATAGATATAAGGTTAATTTAAAAAAAAGAAAAAAGAAAAAAAAAAGAAAAAGTATGCTACTAAGCTACTATAAGTAAACATACAAGCAAATACAACATTTTAAACATTTCCAAATGGAGATATGAAGAAAATGACTACTTTACAACTTCTAAGGAATCTGAAAAGAAACTGGAAACACTTCATGGTCTCCTAAAAAATCCTGGTCTTTACAAAAGTAAAACTCGCTGTCATTTTCAAGGCAGTAAACGTTTTATTGCTGGGAAATAATTTTGATGTTTGTAATTTCCATTGAAGAGCACTATGAAGTAGTTAAAAATATTGCCACATCTGAAAAACAGACCAACGGGAAGTATAAGACACTTGTTCATCTGTATTTCTGTGACTTTTCTCACTTGGTATTATTTGCAACCATACTTTCATGTCTGGCAACAGTGCCAATTCTACTGAGGATCATATATTACTTTTATCATGTTGATTACATATGTTCACCAGTTTTGCTGCCTATATATGATTAGTGTGGTTTGCACATACTTAGTGACACAATCCAGAGCATGACATTTTCACAGAAAGTATATTTACTGGGAAAGAGCTCCTTAGAAGTTTGCTTTCCTTTACAGCTTTGATCTACATGGTGTTAAGAATCTTACAGTTAGAATGTATGTTTACCATTTATATTATTAAGATCTATCTTCTTCAAACTCTATAGCAACTTAGAAAATCCTTTTCTTTTAGGTGAACTTGGTAGCTGATTAAAAGAAAGCCTCTGAAAATGTTCTCATCTGTGAGCATAAGCTTCATAATGACTTGACATTTAAATTCTGTTATTCATCAGCACTTCACAGAAGAACTCGATTTGTCTAAATGGATTTGAAAGCCCACAAGTGAAGAAAATCAGAAAAACCTGGTTTTGAATATCAAAAGATTGTATGTGAAAAGTATTTTTACAAGCTGCACGTACCCATTTTATTGATCAATTAACTTCTTTCAAAATGATTTTTTTTTGAGAGTATGAAAAACCAAACCCTTCCCCCAACACTCACTGATAAATGTCCTTTCTGAGCACCGCTCTACTGAGAGGGTTGTCAGCCTGGGGAGCCATAGAGACAGATCCAATCTTGAGAACCAAAGTGTCTTCTTTAATTGCTGGATTAGCTGTAGTAAGGAGAAAAGAAAATATGTGTTTGATTCAAAGTCAAGTGCACATAGCAAGGAAAAATTATTAAAAAACAAATATTAGAAAATATCTATATAAGAATGTATGCCAAAGATTTGGTTCTGCCTGGGAGCAATAACTAATGCAAAAAATAAATGAAAGACAAACAAAAACAAACAAACAAATAATCAACTGAAAACAACCCCACTCCCAGAAAACACCCACCTGTAAAGTCAATAGTGTTGCTGTGATACATAAATGACAGAAGTACTGTCATTTAAACAAAGTTTTATCACACTAAATTCTGGTCTTTGATTTTCTTTTTTCTCTAATAGCTTTATTTTTCATTTCTTTTTTTTATATTTTTTTCCAAAATATAATTGATCCCAGAGACTTCCATGTGATCTGTTTCTCTAATAATTGCCTGCTGATTTAAAGTGCTTACCATGCACGTTAAATCATCCACCATTTTTTAAATGGGCCTAGATCCTTCACAGGTTAAAAAAAATAATCCTGCAGGATATTATAGTGTAAACATCCCAGTAGCATTTGGTATGAGTTGCAACACAGAAGCTCTGAAACAACAGAATCTGAAACAGGCCACGTGCGGAATGAACTATATTTTAGAACAAAACAGTAAATTCCATGTCCATAACCAATCTACTTCAAAAATAAAGGTCTCTGCATTCCACTTCTTCATATTCAAATTTCAGCCATGTGTACAAATTGATCACTGGTAATATTATATAGAAATAAAATTTTCAACTGGTATATAATGAGTGGTGATCTAAGCCGCTGAATCATAAAATCACCAAGGTTGGAAAAGACCTCTAAGGTCATCCAGTCTGACCATCCACCTACCACCAGTATTTCCCACTAAAACATGTCCATCAGTACAACATCTACATGTTTCATGAACACCTCCAGGGACTGTGACTCCACCACCTCCCTGGGCATGTGTTGAATCCATATCTCCATTCATCAATTCATGTGTTCTCCCATTAGATTTTCAAAATATGGGAATGATGTAGATCATTTCTGTACATAGTTATGTATTTATTTATGCACATATTTTCTTTTCTACTTACTATAGCTAATAATCTCAGTCATTATGAATATTTAAAACTTTGAGGGGAAAAATGCCCACACTGCCCAGTTGAAATACAATCTAGGAAAACCTTACAGACCCAAGTATGTCTGTTACAATCTCACTTGGTTTTACACACTCATCCCAGTCTTATGTTGGCTAACCTAAAATATGTTCTTTTAACCCTTCATTGTAGGGCTTCTTTCAATACTTGAATAATGGTTTTGGATCTTGTCAGCATCCTCTCCACTTTTACCAATACTCATTTTTATTACAGAAAGCAAATTGGATATATTCCATCATCTGCCACATGCAGAAATAGAACCATCTCCCTTATTTTGTTTCAGTAAGTTCACCGTGCCCCTTTGGTTATTCAGGCACCACTTTTCAGAAGTTCTGTCTTGAAGGAACTGCATAAACCTTCTACACAACGTAAGTGTTTGAAGAATTAGCATATTTTCTACAAGCGGTGCTGTAAGTTCAATTATCCAGATACATGGCCTATTGAGTCATTAACATTATATCTCCAGGGAAATTCTTACAGCTATGACTTAATATTTACTTTCACATTAAATACATCTTTCACTTACTCATTCCAACTGATATTTTTATTAAGATCTTTAACTATTTTTAATGCATTTAATATTTCCACAGACATTGTACGGGGATATATAGAATATCATCAGACAATGTGAAACTCCTTAGGAAAGTCTAAGCATATCAAATCTTTGTGAACACTTTACCGACTAGAATAGTAACCATCATAAAATGGAAATCAGATGTGTTTAACAAGACTAATTTTCCATAAAACAATATTTATTATCATGTAATAAATATAATGTAATTCTTTATTAACTGAACGTATGATAGATTTTCCTTTATGTTCTCCAAGGAGAGCAATAAAACTACCTTATTTTTATTTGGACATCACACATCTCATTTTAATAGGTAACCTTCGGCTGTCTAAAACGTGCTATGCCAACGCATGTTAAAAATTAACCTCTGAAGACCAAGATCCTTGAACACAAGTTATTCAGTCTGACCAATTTGAAACTCTTTAAAAGTAAGCAAGGAGGATGTTACACACCACATGTTATGACGACTTCAAAGCAGAGAGTCATGCTCATGTGACAAGGATATATCACTTCTACAAATGCAGGACATACGTTTATTTGGTATGCCATCTTTTCTTTATCACTATCAACAAATTTATCACGTCCTTTCTAGTGATTTCTGATATTTTACTCCTAGTACATATCGGAAAAAAGTTCTTATTCTCTCCAAACCAGCCAGATGCGGGCTTTCCCTGCCTTTAGTGCTTCTCATCAGTTCTTTTGCAGTTTACTTTTTTTTTTTTTATTATTTATAGCGGCTGCCATGCAGTATTTCTTATTTCTTATTGAAACGCCACTTGCTGTATTAAATCAAGCTGATGGAAACCAGCATTGCGTATTGCTGAGGACATACCGTTGCCCTCAAGTCTACCAGAAAAAGAAGATAAGCTGGTGCTGCTGCAAAAAGCATGGATCTAAAGTGTTATAAAATTGTGCGGATGCATTCATGCATGTTTGTGTGTATGCTGCTGAGGAGAAAAATAAATGTACAATTTTTATTATTTTGTAGTGTTTGGGGTCATTGTGCAAGCTGGGATTTGAACTACACAAATAAAAATGTTTTCTAGTCTCATACATAAATCACAATTATTTGTGGTGTTTTTTTTTTTTTGTTTGGTTGGTTTTTTTGAGGGGCAGGCAATAGTTTTCTTAGCTATGGCTAACTAGGTATAAGGTATGAATGGCAGGCAAAGGGATTAAAAGACAAACTGAGGTCAGTGCTTCCATACCTATAAATCAGCAATCACACCTTGGATTGGGCAAGTTTTCTTGGATTAAAAAACTCTCCTAATCAATAGATGATGAACGAGTCTTTCTGCAGCATATGTCCATGGTGCGTAACACAGTCAACCCTTATGTCTCGTTATGGTTCCTAAAAACATACCCATAGGATGTAGGTGATTTTTTTAGAATTTTTAAAATCTCTAGAAGAACTGTTGCTAATGGAAGTTTACATCCCTCTAGCTGTTACTAGGTGTACTTTTAGCCTCAGCAACTGTTTATTCATACACAAAGTCTGTAATAGTAACGCAAATATATTTTATGTATGACAGGCAAATACTTTTTTGAAAGAATAAATGTATTATTCATGGATCAAAAGATTAACTAATCTTTTGTTTGATTAACAACTAATTAATGTTGTTTAAAAGAACAGTTTACATTGCCCACAATTTTGTAAATAACTGAAAGCTTCTTACATACAGGAATCTCAGTACCTTCAACTAAAACTTCCTAAGCAAATGATAAACTGCATCATCTGTTGGTCAAAATCACGAAAATCATTTTGGAGAAAATTAATAAAATGAAATAGAATATCAAATCTGCTCCACTATTTAATGTTTTTCAAGGTTCCAGCTTACATGAGACCTAAGATTGTCTGCTTGTAATCTACTGGAACAGGAGATCTATAGAAGACTGCACTTGCACCAGAATAATAAAAATTGACAAAACAATCACTGCAGCAGAACTGCATTCTCTCCTCTTTTCACAACTTACTTTTTTTTCTCCTTAGTAACCACATTTGAAACATCAAACTACGTAGTACTAGGAAAGCAAAGGTCACATAAATACATAAATGCTTTTCAGCAGCTCAGGACAGAGCTAGGATGAATGACTATTTTCCTACCTCTGCCCCCTAAGATTCTGAAGACCCAAGAAAACATGCTAAATATCAACATAGTAAGGTCAACAAGGTAACTAAGGTTATGTTTTTCCCTACAAGATTGAGTATCAAAACTATCTAACATAAAATACTGTACCTTCTGCATTATGATGATCTTCCTCATTTTTGGGAAAGAAGACTCTTATAACACCAGTGTTGATATAGATCAGTGGCAAGTTGCGGGAAGTTAGAGTATGAGTCCTCATAGGCTGACCTGGTGATTTTCTTTTCTCCTTTTGACTCCTTGGCAGCCTGGCTTGAAAAATGCTTGCAATTGCATTAAGCAAATGAAAACAGAGAACCACATCAAAAGCCTGAGCAGACAGAAGGATCTCGTGAAGAAAGTGAGGAGAACCATCAGTGTGACCTTCGGATAGCTTATGGAATGTTCTTCGTTCATTTCTTGAGATCAGTTTGTGCCGGACATTTTTTGTCACAGCTTTTGTGTAAGTTAGAGAAAGAAATCCATGTTGTTGGTGTGAGCCATCTAAAAGTTTTGCAGTTGCCTGTTTCAAAGGAAAAAAATAAAATAAAATTCCAACCTGCTGCAAAACATACAACATCAATTAAGACTCTGTTAGTTACAATGTTGAAGGTTCCATATTTTCTACTTTCCACTCTCTCTGAATCCCAAAAGAAAGTTCTTTTTTAAATGGATATTTCATCCCACAGTATGTCCATAATTCACAACACTGTCAGCTAAAAGTATAAGTAATTATATTTTTATTTTCTGACAATTTATGTTGTGTGAAATTCAAATGCAGTCAGACAAAAAAGCCCATAGTCATGACAGTCTAAATTTATCAACCATTTTCTAATAATTATTCAGAATTATATATGTATATATATATTTTTTCCACTTTATATATTTTAGAAGCAAATCGCAAATCTTATTCCCTTTCATCATCCTTTCTAAATGTGCAAACACCATAGGTGCTAAAGCAACCTTCTGATGTTGAGATAACTTCATCAACATTGAATATAAAAGACATCCATAGTCAATTACTCTATAAATTCAGTTGGTTATTATTCAGCTTGTTATTACTTCTGGAAATCTTCTGAATATCAATTATACATGTCCAGTGAGTGCAAAATAAAATAACAATTAAAAATAAACTGGAAAATTATTATTTTAAGAACATAAAAAATATTTGATAGAACTCTATGCAGTTGTTCAAATCTCAGCCACAATCACATGAGCACAAATACAAGCAACTACACTTTGCAAGCAGTTGGTTTTTTCAGCATCTTCAAATTTGATTAAAAATAATTTAATGCAATTTAAACCTCATTAATAATACACCTCTTTTAAATAAATAGAATCCATAGCTTAAATGCTGAAAAACTGTTTTTTTTTTATTATTAAGTCGATTAGAACAAATGATTAAGTTAGATTTCCTATAAGACCTGAAACAAACAGACTAAGAAAATATTGCCAATCAGTATTCATGAAGAAAATAAATCAGACCACACAGAACTTCCACTAACATAAAAAAAAATTCTCAGCAGTCACTCATTTGTCAACTTAAAGGGGCCAATTCCAGTATATATCAAAGTCTTTCAAGGATGAACCAACAAGAAAAATGGGTTTTTAATATCTCACACTGACATATTTGTAACTGCCACACAGTGTTCCAAATATTCAAAAGAAAGACACAAATACGCAACTGTTAATGTTGCATTATCATAATTATATAAAGTAATTGTAAAAGGTTGCACAAAAGTATATGGCAGTAATACAAACTACTTAAAGGCCAAAACATACATCAGAATTACATGAACAAAATGCAGTGTTCAGTACTGGTTGTTAAGTATGAACACACAGTGCTGCATGTGCTTACTTTTAATATCAAGGAATCCCACTTACTTCAGCGGACTGCAGTTACACACTGCATTGTGAACCATCAACCCTCATTCCCACATCTAGTCAAAACTGACTAATAATTATTACAAAATATGAAGGTTAAGAGGGAAATAATACAACTGATATAATCAGTACATCCAATTACAATGAGTACAAAACAATTTAGATTACACTGAGATTTTTAATTATCTTTAACCCAACTAGTACTTATTAGTGGAAGTCCTGTACAAAAAAAAAAAATTAAAAAGATTCTTACAGAAGGAAAGAAGCCAGAGAAATTGCTGAAAGGGTCCTGCTTGCTGATGGGTCGAACCAACAAGGTACGTCTGTTCAGCTTGTCAGTACAGGAGAGGAATATACCTCCATATTGCCCCAGAGACCAGGAATCTTTCCCAAGGCTTAAGGAACAAGGCATGGAAGAGTGGAAGACAAAAATATATATATTTTTTAATTTGCTATAAGCAAAAAAAAGTTTATGTTATCCTTGCACAGTTCTATGTAACGGCAAGACAAAGTCTATTCCATACCTTTTCCTAAAATGCCCAAATTCAATTAGATGACAAAAAATTGATATGAAAAGAAACTCTGTAAAATGTTATATGAAAAGACGAGATATTGCAGGATGCGAAGACACAGAAAATGTAACAGAATCCTGCAAAAAAGAAAATGGACTGACCCCTCCACATTCAATAGACAATTTCATTAGAATCGGTACAAGAATGATTACAAGAATGAAACTGTGAAAGAAAAGCTCTTTTCAAATACATTATAAATTCGCAGTATTGTTTAGAAAAAAATAATTATTAAGAATTCAAATGTTGCTTTGTACAATAATTCTTGTAATCACTCTTTTTGACAAATAAAAGAATAAAGAAAACTATGTCGCTTCAGAAGAATTTTTCAGGTAAGCACCTTAGTTTACTAAAGAAATCTCACCAAAATCTTTTCTCTGCACTGTAGAAAGATCCCTTCAAAATTTGCTGATTGCCAGCCTTCCCCTGGCCTGGAAGACAGAACATTCACCTTATCTGTTCTCTGCTTTTGGCTTTAGTCCAAAGAAATTTAATGACAGGAAAGGGTATTCTGAAGAGATTATGAAATGTAACTGAAAACAGTAACTTTTGTAAAGCAAAAAAACCCAAACCCTTCAAGATAACTTTAATGAACAAGGACACCACCAAGCTGAAACATTTTAGGCAATCCTCTTCCAAGGTTATCCACAGAGCATGTGCAAAAAGCAGCTTGCTTAATTTTTGTCTCTCATAGCATAATCAATTAAGTTTTCAAATGGCAAACAATAAAACAGCTGATGAAAGACTACATTGGTATCTCTTAGGTTGCATTCTCATAGTCATATGCACTACAAGGTGGAATGTGTAGTATCTCTACCAAACTGCATTTGGATGCTCATTGAAAACACTTACGTTGGTGCTGCAAAAAAAACCTTGCTGAGTGGCAAGACATTCAGTAGTTCTAGCTACCTAGCCTAGATGTACATTCATGACATATTGGTTAACATTGGTGACATACAGACAACCAGCTTAGTTGCCTGCATTATAGTGTTGCTGAACCACAGTCAAAATAAGTAGCTTCATTTGTATAAAATGCTTTTTAATATCCAAAAATACAGCATCATAAAACACTCATCATTGGCAATTTGCTAAAACTCATGTGCCATCAACAGTATTTAAGGAATTCTGATTCAGAAGTTTAGTAAAAATTAATGCTTTTGTCGTAAGGATCAACAGAGTAACAAATACATACACTAACATGTAATGATTTACATATATTTCTTTGGAACTGGCTATAATTTCAAGAAAATGCATTTTAGATATCAACATTTCACATAATCAAAATCAATCTCATTTAAAAGAAATTCAACAATAACCTTAAATTCAAGTTAACAGTCAAGAGAAAAAAACATCATTCATCCTTCAGCCTGAATTCATAATCATACAACTCCCAGAAATTACCTGTTTCTGTAATGGTCAACATTGAAGCTCTCTATTTTACATTTGATTTTGGTATATACATCCTGCATATCCACCGATGCGCTGAGATCTTCTAACTCACTGACAACACAAACCTCTGCAATAGCCAAAGGAAATTAAAACCATCAATACTTGTAAGTTCATAAGCAAGGTATAAACATGGAACACCAAAGTTTATATATAGGATAATGCTCTCTCCACTCAGAGATTTGTCATAAAGAATGATTTCATTCACTGTCATGCTGAGAAGAATCAGAAGAAAATACTGTAATAAAAAACTTTCTTTTAAAAAATGTGTAGAGACTCATCTATAGAATTTTTTGTTCAGATTTTCATAACTCCTGCAAAAAATACAAAGATATGTAACGCTTGAGATTTCTTTCTGTCATGTTATTATTTTTTATCAAGTGTTTATGTACATCTCTTTGAAAATTAACTTAATCACTAGCCTTCTCATTTTTTCAGTTACATGATTAGCAAAGTTAACTGTTATAGGGAGTGTTTCCTAGCAAAAACAGTCCTGATATACATTTATAAAATACAAGTTCCCTTCAATGACTGTCCTGATGATAATCAAACTGCAATCTAAAAAAAAAAAAAAAAAAAAAAAGAAGAAAAATGGTAATCGTGTACCACCTATTTCTCTTTTAAATATAAAGACAAAAACCTCTAATGACCTTAAGGATTATACTATGATGATTATGCTCAATTTCAATTTGAAAATATCCGTGCAAATGTCTATAGATGGACACACACAAAATATGCTACTAAATAATATAAAAATGGAGTATAATTACTACTGAGACAATAAATGCAGTCTTCTATTAAGTAAAATAACTGACTCATTACCAATTTAATACTAATATTACCAATAAATGTACTGAATATCTAATATCATGTTGTGAAATACTGTACAAAATTTAAAATAATAAATAAGGGAAAAAATGTTGAATACCTGTGCCATTATTTCTAGGGTCAGGAGCAAACAATTTTATAGTAATTTTTGGCAACATCCACTGCATCCACAGGCTGACACGTCCACTTGAGACTCCAATATTACTTGTTGTTTGTTCCAGTGTAATAGAGTCTGAGAAAGGAGAGTCATCACCACCCTGAAGAGAATCACCCTATAAAACAGAAGCAATGGCTAACAAAAAAAAAAAGTATTTGCTTTTTATCAGTGCCTACTTTTCTTCCATCAAAATTGATGTAGACTTGACAAACCATATAAATGTACACGTAAATACAAGCAGACTCACTGATTGTGTATTGAAATTAAGCAATTTTTGAATGTCGGGGGAATAAAATCAGGAAGAGATAGTGAATTTGGCCAAGATTATATGATAAAACTGTGACATTACATGACTTTATTCCACTTGGTCTAGAGGAATGTCCTCATTAGTTTACACTAGTGACATACCAGGAACACTAATGAAAATTAAGGTTGATAGGAATATTCTGAAATACAATAAGAAAAGGAGATAAGCAGGCTTGTGCACATCTGGAGGGCAAAAGATGAGGTTTTAGAGATACCAAAAGGAGAATAGCTCAGAATGGCACTTGTGTACTACATACGCTTTTTTTTCCCCCTTCTTCTATATGTTTTCTTGTAATTTCTTGGGAAAATGATTTTGCCAAACAATAGCCTTGTGAAAAAACTGGAAATGTTTTAATCACAACTTTTTAAATATTTCTGTTGTTTAAAATTTTGATTGTCACTTGCAATATTCTTAAATAAAAGATATCTTGATAAATGAGCTTGTAGAAGCTTCTGAGCCATCAATAATTTTTGCTCATTCCCTAGAATACTAAAGGCTCAACAAACAAGAGCTTATATTTTCAGAAAAAGAGACATATGAAAGACATATGAGAGAAAAAGAGACATACAAAAGATGCACTGAAGAACTTGTTAGAAAGGCCTATCAGAGATCAGCACTTAACTTCTGATAATTCTTCATGGGACAACTGAAAAATTTACTAACAAGATGACTTCACCAGATCTTTCCTTTGCCAGAAATTAATGCAACCAGAGAGAAAAAAAGATGCAAACATATAATTGCTCGTTAGTTCTTAGATTTACAACTCTTCAGCTCAATGCAATGGGCACATAGGTCACTAATGTCAACCAGAAGCCACTAAAAATCCATCAGCATCTGGTCTTCCAACCCCACTAAGTGTTGCAAGTTTCCTTCATTATTCAAGCACAAATGGGAAAGAGAAATGTATTGCCACCTTGATTCCTTGAGATCAAGTTGTTTCTAAGATCTACAGATCAATAAACACACAAAATTTTAATGAAGGTTTTGTTTTGAGGATTATGAATCACAATGAACTACATACTTGGGAATTCTGAGATTTATCTAATGAATAACCATGATGATTTATGCAGAAGACATCCTGCAATCAAAGCCTACACAGAAGGCACTGCACAGTTTGACTGAATCAACTTTAACCTGACAGGCAAAAAAACCTATAAATGCATTCACATCAGCACTGGAAAAAAAAAAAAATTCAGTAGCAAAATCTAAAATCTGACATGACTTGACTCATTCTGCAGTCTAAGACTGTGAGTATGGAAATTCTGTTAGTAATCTATTTTGTAGATGTATAGAACTCATCCCAAAACAAATAGCTCATATGGGAGCTTTTATATTGATAGATCCCATTTCTAAACAACTCAGGCCTACAGTTTAACTACAGGATTTCTTCTCGTCTACCAGGACCCCCAAGTTCTTCACCACAGGGCTGCTCTCAAGGAGATCTTCCCCTAGCTTGTATAAATACCTGGGATTGCCCTGACCCATGTGCAGCACCCTGCACTTGGCCTTAATGAACCTCATTAGGTTTTCATGGGCCCATTTCTCCAGCCTGTCCAGGTCCCTCGGGATGGCTTCCCTTCCTTCCAATGTATCGACTGCACTGCTCAGCTTGGTGTCATCCACAAACTTGCTCTGAGTGCACTCAATGCCATCGTCTAGGTCGTTGATGAGAGGTCAAGGAAGGGGAGGAACCATACTATTTAAACCTTATTTAATATCTTTGTTTTTGGTCAAGTCAAAGATCAAGCCAGTATTGCTTTGCTGTGGAGTGATTTGCTGGTCTGTTTTTTTTCACTTTATAAATTCATTATGCATTTTTCTTTTCTTTTTTTTTAATTTGAAGCATTTTTTACATTCTCTTTTGTATTGCTGGCATATTTAATTTGCCACATTGTAACTTAGCAACTGTGATGGAGGGAGTAGGAGAGAGAGCTTCCTCTTCCCCCTATACATACATCCATTCTCTCACTGGCCATGTTCCAAAAGGCTTGTTTTATGAAAATCAATTTAGTTCCCAAAATTTTGGCAGATCTCTACATTTCTGATAGTTAAAAAAGAAGAAAACAATAGTAAATTAAATTTAAAGTGGTGTGGTTGACAGCAAATACATACTGCTACCATGGAAAGTTTTACATTTTATAATTTTTTCCTTCTATTTGCACAATGTTATGTGCTCAGATGTTTCATGTACTTTGTTAACTTTTTTTTTTCTCCACAAAAAGCTGTTTTTGTTTAGTGGTTTGACAATATAGATAACTACTCTGTAAAAAACTGAAGCAATCATTTTCCCACACTTTCTTTTAGCTTATTTTTCACTAGATGTTAATTGATGTACTACAGTTCATGAAGTATTAGCCAGTTGATAATTCTGGCACAATGTTGCTTTTAACAATATTTGTGAGATTCTTGAAGAACTGCATCTATATAGCATAAACCCAGACATGTACAAGAAAAATTAACTCAGGAATGTTTAAAAGTAGCAAACACTGAGTTTTAGGGGACACGTTCCCTATGAATGTCCAAATCCATTACAACTGTGAAGTTTATTTAAAAACAACAAAAACAAAGCTACAGGCTCAGGCATCATTGAAAACTGCTTTCTTCTTTTCTACGTACATAATGATTTGGAACGTGCTCTATCTGTGACATCCTATTATCAAAAAATGCAGAGGTGAGGAGAAGAGGCCAAGGTGTTTGCAGTTTCCATTAGTACTGCTGCAGCTGCGCTTGTGCTGGCATGAATCCAGACATGTTTGTCCTTATGACTGTCTGATTTGCAAATATTTCTGACATGAATTTCTGTAGCATGTAAGGTAGATGTAATGATTCAAATGCTGTAGCACATAGATGTATAGATGTAGAACAAAATTTCCTCTACAGGCATGTGAACTTGAAAAAGTAAACCAGGTTTTCACATCTAAGAGTGAAGTGGAGGCTGTTGTGGATGCCCCATCCCTGCATGTGTTAAAGGCCAGGCTGGGTGGGTAACTGGGCAGCCTGATCTAGTACTTGATGTAGCGGTTGCCAACCCTGCCTGTGGCAGGGGGTTGGAAACTAATGATCCTTGACATCCCTTCCAACCCAAGCCACTCTATGATTCTATACAACAGCAGCATGGAAAAAAATAAGCATCTTGATCTGCAAAGTTAGCATTATCAGAAGTAAAATAACTGTGAACTTCTGGCCAGAATCAAAGCACCAGGGACTGTTTTCACAGCGGAGTAAGTGGGAGGTCTGACACCTGGACTTTCAGTTGTTCGGTTTTACAGCTTGTTTGACCACAGGGCCTGCAGGTCCCAAGCAGGGCCTCAACTCAATTGTACTTAGCTTTGTACCCCAATTCTGTACTTGGGTTACTGCGTGCCCATCTGGCATTCCATGTCACTTGTGTGTTCTGTTGCTTGCACAAGCCAGCTTGATGACAGAGCTAAAACTGCATTAAGCTGAGGCCTGCAGAGATAACCTCTTCTGTTTGCAGCTGTGCCAGCTGAAGAGCTTATCGACAGACAGCCCCAGCTGCTCATCACCATGTCTCTGTCAAAGGTTACTGGCTCCTATCTCCTCCTTCAACAGTTCAATATCAATGTGTTATCCACATGTTTTTCTACCATTCAAGCATACCTAGAGAGTTGAATTGGCCCATTCTCTCTGTCAGTAGCAAAAGCAATACAGATGGCTTCTCCAGAGGCAGAAGCTGCTACATGATTATCCTTTGAGAAGTGGAAAAAGGATTCATTTCTTCTTAAATTTATGTTAATGGTACTGCATCCAAAACCATTGGGCAGAGTCACAGGGAAAAAACAACGAGCTGCACTAACTTGTTTTTGGTTTTGTTTATTTAATAAGCTCAAATTCTTAGAATTTTTTTTTTTTTTTTGCACTGAAAACTAAAACAGAATTGAAAAGACAGTGATCTTGTTTCTCATGCAGTTTCAATTTTCTTTTTGGATTTTCAGCACCCAGCGTGGTATTGTTAAATATGTTTATGCATTAATTTTCTGCTCTGTTTCCAGATCTACAGAAAAATCAAGCCAGAGTCAGAAACACTGAGTTATTTTCCCACAACTTCTCATGCCAAGTCCTAAAATACACAATTTAATTCTTTCGCCAATTGTTGCAAATTGACCAATATACCAAGTTTATTTTCTTAGCAGAATTTATCTTTGTTCATCAGGAAGAACCAAACATGTGAGGCCTTCATCCTTGGCCTGCCTAAAGCTCATGGATGATCACAGTTTGGCCACACCACTGCTATGCCTTATCAAAATAACTTCTGCGTTCTTGCTCAATCACTGAGTTTCCCCAAGGACTAAACACTTCTACCACTGTTTGTACTTAAGTAAACAGTAACAAGTGGCCTGTTGTAGTCTGTACTACCTTTGCTCTTGCTGTTCCAAAGGAGGGATGGTAAAAATGATTAACTGTTTCCATCCCTCCAGTACTTAAGCCTCGATGATGCGTCTCTTCCTACCACCACTCAGAGTAAAATTCAGTGAGTTACGTAGCTTTATCCATGTAGGAGCGTGGTATTCACTATCAACCTGTCAGCATGGAAAAAATTACAAACAGCTTGAAATATAAATCATCCACAGACCATATAAACAAATTACTTCTTTTGCTGTCTTTAATACAAATAGTAGTGAGAGTTAATTTTCTTCTTATTCATCTATAGCAAATCTGTTGCAGTGAAATTAAAAAAAAAAACCAACAAATTTGTCTCCCAAAGAACAAAGTAACATCAATCATAAAACCTCCAATGTTTAAAAAAAGATACTACTTATCATAGCAAAGTATTTTGTTAGTCAGATATCAAAGTTTTAAAATAAAAAAGTGTAGGAGTATAAAAACAAAATACAAACTGATAAATAAAACATAAAAAAGATTTCCCCAACTCTTGGAAAATGTCCCTATGTCAGACCTGTAAAATACATATTAATTACGCCATATGCTTCATTGCTGTTATATGGCTATAAAGTTACGTAGCTGCAAGCTGCAGCTGTGAGTGATGCACTCCATTTTTATATTTTACTCCCTCCATTCTCCCTATGGAAAATACTTTTCTTACAGTAGTCTGAAAACAAGTTATAATTTACAAATACAGGGTTGTATCTATTAATTGAAACAACACAGACCTAACTTCCTTCCAACACTACTACTAAGTACAAGCGAAAATAAAGTGCCTTCAAATTTCTAACAACCAAAATATGCCTCTATCAGTAAGCAATACTGGAATTTTAAAGAGTACAAAGAGAACAGATCATATTTTCCATACTGGTCTGCATAGTACTTGAAGTACGGAAGAGGACTCCGTACTCTGTAAGATGCATATGGCAGACTGTGCACATTTGAAAATAAATTCACATAAAGTCCATTCATATTATGACTAAGGCTTACAGCAAAACAAAGCATTCCAGAGTATAGCTGAAGACAGCAGAAATGACCAGGCTGTCATCTTTTTATTCTACCCTCACTGAAGAAAGAACTCAGATTTCCTGATTACAGTACATAAAGGAAAGTATGGTGATTATAAGTAAGCTTGCAAAAGGAAACAAGGAAACTAAGTGACAAACAAACAAACAAAAACAGCAAGGGAAAACATTAGCTAAGTTTCAAATACACATATTTTTCACTTCCCAACAATCCTTATCTCAAGGAACCAAACATGAGCAACGGCACTAATTAAAATCTTAACGATACTTTTGTACTAGGAAATATATTTAATAGGTTCAGAAACAGCCAACAGCCACAGAAGAAAACGTATTGTACAAATACTGCCAATGATTAAGTTACCCATTATTTAATTTATATTATCTAAAGGAGTGAGAAAAGAACAGTGAGAAGACAGTGTGGCTCCTTTCATTATTTCTTGCCAGTTCTCCAAGTATGTTTCTCCCTCCTCTTTCTGGACTGCTTTTCTGCCCCAGCCACAGACAGAGGACCTTGGGCTGAGGGTTCTAAATGGAGATGATGGACATGAGCTCTATTCCTATGTCAGTCTTTCAGCCATATGAACAGTGAGGATTCAAGCAAAGTTTTTCTCCTGTTTTTATCTTTTTTTTCTTCTTTTCTGTCTTAACTAATATCATTTTTAATTTACTTATACTATCTAGCATTATGATACATTCCTTTTGAAGCAATGTTCAAATCTTGCATGTAAAACACTTCGTCAACTCTAGGTCCCTTATTGCAATAAATAAATAAATAAATAAATAAATAAATAAATAAATAAATAAATAAAATATAATTAAATATTAATGCCACGTGTTTTAATCAAGTTCCTCTTCTAAGAAGACGGAGATAGAAATCGCAGCTTCAGAGTAGAAAAGACTGAAAACAAATCTTAGTTTGTTAGCTAATTCACCAAACTTCATTCAGATCAGGAGAAGATTTATTTAGCTAGAATATAATATTTGTTGAGAAAAGGAAGAAAATGAAATATGTGATGAACAATATTTTGCAAGTAGAAGAATATGAATGCTGAACTCAAACACATACTGTCAAAACAATCCTGGTAACATATGGGTTAAAACAATTACTGAATCAGTATCAACGAATGCTCTAAGTACAGCACGTACTCAAAATATCGCTGTCTATATAGAGAATCAAAACCAAATCGTTATTTATAAGCTGGTGGTTTCTGATTTTAATGAGGAAGAAATTTCGGTGGGTAAAAAGAAATACTATTCTTGCAGCCATATTTCTTTCCTACTACTGCTGCTTACCTTCAATTTTTTTTTTATCTATGACAAGATTTTTCACTATAGAGATCACATGTACATAGGAATACAACAAAACATAGGCAAGACAAATAATTCAGAAATGAGTATTTTAGTGAAATGTGATTAGAACTGAAGCTCTAGCTTTAACATCTTTTAGTGAATTACTTGTATGTATGTGCACATCATGCTTATGATGAAGTAAGCACTAGAAATCACTGTTTCATTCTCTCCAAAACCTGGAATTACTACAAGCCACTCACAGAGTTAAAGAAATCTTGGCCAAATGTTGTTGAACTATAATTGCAGAGAGAATTCAAATTGCCAGGCATCTGCCTGTGTCCTGGAACTACAAGGAATTCCCAAATCACTGTGTTTATTCCTAAGAACGAAACTAGTCTCAGAAATCTACCCGCCTTCAGAAGTCTCCCAGCAATTCGAGGTCAGGCTGGAGGGGCTCTGAGCAACTTGATCTAGCTGTAGGTGTCCCTGTTCACTGCAGGGAGTCAGATCAGATGACCTTTAGAGGTCCCTTCCAACTCAAACAATTCTGATTCTTTGAGCTTTATGTTAAGAATTAAGCACTGCATACATTTAATAAACTATTGATATACCTTCAACTCATCTTATGCATTTACAGATCTATGCCAGAGCCACTTAAGACTGTCAGAAGGTACTAAGAAAATCACATATATGTGGCCTGTTCACTTACACAGCCTCCTGTGACCGCCCATTCTAATGCATCATCTAGCTGATGGGGTCATGATAGTCATGGATTAAGTTTAACATTGCATTAGCCTTCTTTCCTCCCTGTGTGAAAGAAGCAGAACTCACATGACTCAAAATAACATTTTACAATCTTAAGCACACGCAGTGATTAAGATCAGGTACCAGTTTGCTTCAGGCAGTTACACAGTACTGCAAATTAAGGAAGCAGAAAGACATAAAGACGAATGGCCTGAATACCAAATATTCTGAATACCGAAGTCCTCCTATAACAGCGTTCCAAACACACCCCTGAGACAAGGGTCTGCTGAGACAAGGGAAGCAGCAGAACTCCAGAAGCAGCTCACATGTAGAATATATCAATACCTGGGTGGATCTGGTGTGAGTGGACTACTGGGTAACTGACATTGCCCGCCCTGGGAATCTCCACATCCCCAGTGCCTCTCCTGGCACCATCTCATGCTTATCTCAACTGGCTTCAACACAACAGGCTGATTGTTACTGAGAATGACCCACAAGCAGTACACGTACTAAAGGTACTTCAAAAACACCAGTTACTGTTCTAAAAATTCTGGACTTCAAAAACACCCTATGCTTCTTGCCTGAAAATACAAACTGTAACTTTCTTCTAAGAATTAATATTCCTTTTTTTCCAAGAAAATTTAGACAAATAAAAAACATAGGTGTTTTAATTTCAGTTGGGATGGAATTGTTTTCTTCATAGTGTCTGGTATGATCATGTGTTTTGGTTGATAGCAATGTTGATAACACATCAATGTTTATAGTTGCTGCTAAGCAGTATTGTACAGAGCCAAGGCCATTCTCAGTGAATCACCCAAAGAGCTGGGAGGGAATGGAAAAAGGACAGGAACTGTGTGGTGCTCAGTCACCTGCCAGGTTAAACCACAACAACAGGAGAAACACTGCAATCATTCTTCTTCCACCAAATTGAGTTCGCAAAGTGATCAGGGTAAAGCTATTTTCCATAAGGACCAGCGGTCAAGATAGACCGCTGCTCTATCTTGATCCTTTCCACTTGTACCTACCTCACATTTTGTAAATCATTATTCACGTGACGCATTTTTTAAGAAAAGTTACCTCTGTAGTGGTGCCAATGTCAACTGATGGGCTGTATGTGCTGGTATCGGCTGGAACAGTACCAACACTACTTTTAACTGGAGAGCTAGGAGGAGCAGGTCCTGTCATGGTTTCAGTGTAAACAGAAGACTGGTAGAGAATTCCTCTCCTCTGAATTTTATTCCAAACTTTGCTTGTGATCTCAGCCAGTTCATATAGAAGTTGCACCTGAAAGAAAAAAAAAAATAAAGGAAGCATTTCTTAATGAGCTAAAGGAAGATGATCAAAATCAAAGCCCTCTAACTGGTTCTTAAAATGTAGTGGAATTTAAATGCTCAGAACTGCTCTAATGAGCATGTACATTGCAAATATAATAATTAGCAGCATTTACAATATAGTGATTTTGATTTAAAAAAATCAGCTCTTTGTCTAATATTCCAGTCTGTAGTCCATAAAAACATAACCAATCTAGTCTTGTAAAACCTTTATTAACAAATTTTAACAATTAAATACAAGCAATTTCAGGCATATTTCTTATGTGCAAAAAAATATTAATTTAACTGGTATTAAAATGCTGATCCCATGCATCACATGAAAATGTTCTTTGTTTTAGGAAGAACATCCGCTATTAAACTTAATAGTCTCTTGGCGTATGTCCTTCCAATATTCAGAAAACATACTGTTTAACTTGCATATTGTTTGACTCTGTTCTAAGATATTTGTACAAGTTTTTGTAAATAAGAATTAATCATGGAATTTCTATGACAACATACTGTAATATATGGTATAAAACAAGCTCAGGGAAAACTGCAAACAACATACAAGCAGATCCACAGCTGGATACCATACTCAACTTGACATTATAAAAAATGGAAATTGTCATAGTTTTAAGAACTTTAAGCCTCAGGACACATCTACTCTATGAAGCTGGCTTCTTATGTGGGCAGAACAGATGCAGAAAAACACTGCTGTCAATCTACATTTGATATAAAACAGCACTTGATTTTGTGCGTGAGAGTGTGTGATGAAGTCTCAAAGAATATGCTGCAGTCCTTTCCTAGGAGGTGACGTGCTGGCATTTTATAAAATCCTTTTTAGTTCATCTTGGATTTTCTTTTGAAGTTTCAAGGCTTACACTGAGCAGGTCATATACTCCTTTGACAGAATTTTTTCCCTAAAGGAGATAAACTTCTCAGTACTTATTTTGGTCTTCATACACGGTGCAATCTACAGACAATGAAGCTGCTGTTTCACTTACAACAAAAACTTCATTTAGCTTTTCTTTAAAAGGTTTAATTCTCTAATGTTCTAATATGCAGCGGTAGTTATTAAATTATTAATTCAAATTTTTCAAGTTTTCTTGAGAGTCTTTTATGTACCTCAGGAAGATCAACTAATAATGTCAATTTGATTGATTCAGTAATATAACATGAACTGGTGTTGACACTTTACTGGCAAAACAATCTCTAGAAAATTAATAGGATACAGACACAAATACAAATCATACATGTTTGCAGCCTCCTCTCCCTCACAATATTTATTGGTCAAGAGACCAAAGGATAATTTAAGCTGTGCTTCCCCATAGGAAACAGAGTTTTGAGAAATTTAATTATGCTACTGTTGCTAAAGTCCCAAAATAAAACAAAGGAAGAAATAATGCAACTTCTGTGTTTACATGCATGCTTGTTTACAGTCTGAAGAGGTTTGTCATCAGTTAATCCAACACTGAATAGTTTAGACCTTACTGGGATTGCAACAGCTATAATCGTTAAAATTAACAATTACGTAGGTTGTCAAAGAGATTTTTTTTTTTCTAATTTTTGAGGCCAGAATCCTTGCAGCCATTCTAAAACAGCAGCTTTCAGACACTGCCAACAACCAATAAGCCTATTAATTAATATGAACCTAATGAACTTTACCACCTGAAATCAGACACAAAGTGACCAGTTCACAAAGAAGAAAAGCATACTTTAACAAAAAGAGGTGATTTTGATAGAGATATGTTAAAAAGAAGGAACTACAAAAACACCTCACTTCAAAACCTCCTTAAAATTAAAAAAATGCCATTTTTATGTAAATAATATTCAAAATCTTCAGATAAGGAGCTGAAGCTGTGTCTTTGTATTTTAATTTTAATACACTTAGTTTTATCCCAGTGCCTGTTACTCATTGAAATGTATTTCTGCTAATCTTGTTGGTTCATTCACATTTATTCAAGTGAATTTTGATGTTTTGAAAATCCATTCATCATTATATGAGATCAAATGTAAGTGTAAGGATTCTCTTCTTTAGAAGTATTTTGGAGCACAGCATTAAGTATATAAGTATGTTTAGAAATCCCTGTTCAAGAGAAGAAAAATTGTATGATAAAAATAGGAATAATTCTGTCAATATTTGTTAAGAAAAGTTTTCCTCTCTCACTGCTTCCAACCCCTCTGCAGCAAAACCACACATAACTCAATAAGACCCCACTGGCTACTTGGCAAAATCTGTGAAGTTCAGTATGTTACAGCATTTTATTCTTAAAACATGTTACTATAAAATTGAGAGCAGTACAGCAAAAGGCAACATCTTGACAATTTTGCATATGAAATTATTGACTTTGCAGCAATGTGACCATCAGAACAAAGTTTCACATTAAATCATAGTAGTCATACAGTAAAGTACTTCACCTTTGCTACTGCTTAACAAATTCACCAAGTATCACCTAATTTAAAGCTGTCATTTGCAGAGAAAATACAGCTTGACATTCTAAATAATCAAATTTCATAGTTACTCTAAGGTGATTTTAGAAATACAAAATGTTGTTTATGTGAGTGTATTTTCCATTTTCTGTTCTTGGTTATCTGCTTAAAAAAGATTGTCTGTCTTTCTCCTGTTGCATAAGTAAAACAAGGATAAAAGGACCGCTCAAAGACCTTAATTAAACTCAATTTGCCCACATCTTTTTGGTCATTATAAAACTTCAGTTAATGAATAACTTGTACACTCTAGTGTACAAGAACATCATTTACGACAACAATATTTGGTCTATTTGGTCTGATACTCCAGTGTACAGCATTTTAACATGTCACTAAATGCATGATCTTATGATTTACATGAAACTTACAATTTATGTTCTTAGAGCAAATGTTTTGCTACAGTTTACAAAACAAATTATTTGAACACACTCTAGAATACTTGAAAATGTGCTTTCCTTATTCTCTTTCCCTTCTAATGAGTGATTCAAATTCAGATAAGGCTTCCATTAAACATGGCCATTTAACTCATAAATTTAATACAAATAATGCATTCTGCATATTCACTATGAGTAAGAATTTTGAGAATTAAAAGAAATCAGGATTGATCAGACAATTTGCTGGAATTCCAGTGAGAGCACATCAATCAAATGCAGAAAACCATTTTGCTTTATAAACACTTCAAAATACTTACAAATCTGTATAGTTGCAATATCCAGATGAAATGTGCATAGTTTGGTTAGTATAGAATGAGACCAATTTTCACAGTATATAAAATTCCTGCATACTAATTCATTTAACATAATGAAAAAACCACAAAGTTACACAGTAAAGCTTCAAGAAGTCTTGAATATAAGAAGTGTAATTGTCAGCAAAATCATAATTCTGTCCTCTATTTCCATATTTATAACACAGTGACAACCTTTAATATGTGCAATCACACCTGTCAAACTGATTTACAAGTTTGAGTAGACCATGTTCACGCTGTTCAGTTTCAAAATTTAATTTGCCATGTCCAGCGAGCAATCTCACTCTATCCAACCCTTTTACTAGTGAATATGAACTCATCTTTTAGAGAAGACAATGGCATATAGCAAGTGAGTCAGAAGTAAGTTGGATGAAAGTCAGTGAATGGAGTAGGAGACCACACATTGAGGATAAAATTAATGTGTACACTTGCTTCATTCATAGAACATCGAACGAAGAAAAGGAAAAACAGCATGTGACTGGGGAGCATATTGTAATAAGTATACCCAAGAGACAACATTAAAAATACACCAGCGATCACAGTTTCAGCACTCTCAGGCCATAGGCCCACAAATCTTTATAAACATGATGTGCTGTGTATCAGATAAAAATAATACTTTGTGTTCTTCTCCCTTCTTTCTATTAAATAAACTTACCATTTTGTGTATGATGTCCTTTGAAAAATCTAATGGGTAACATTAAATCTAATGGCAGACAGCAAGTGAATGCGGAGCTCTACTCAGACCTAAGCATACTTGCCATCTTCATGAACAAGAGAATTATTTCCAACACCACTGTTGTTCAATCATTCAACTGTCACAAAAGTGTTATTCAATTTGCTGTAAGGAACACCCAAAATCTAGCATAATATATTATTTGATTACAGTAAATTTCATCCAACTCAGTAAAGTACAGGGTGCACTTTCTGAAAATACAACAATCTCTTCTAATAAGCATATCAGGTCTAAACTTATTTTCACACGTTCATATTTTTTCCATACCAAAGGAAAAAACTGCTTCCCTAAAAACATTTTATGTTCAAAGAAGTGCTTACTTGATGAGAATACGGTGAAAAAAATTACATTAAACCATTTCAATATAAGAATCCACAGTGACAGCACAAAAGCACTGTAGCATTTAATGGTACATCTGCAATTCATTTCATTCCATCAACCAAAAGATGCATTTATACTGTAGCTATTACATTTTGAGAAGAGTTTGAATTAAAACAAAACTTGAGAGAGCTTCAAAGCAAATCTTAATCTAAGCACCTTGATTTGATGGCCCAGTTAAAAAAAAAAAAAAAAAAAAAAAAGAGAAGAGAAAAAAAAAGAGAATCTCTTCCTGAAAATGCAGAACAATTGTACTTAAATCAAGTTATTTTAAATTTCCCTTCATAAATCAATTAAATTTACCAACCTGAGGGTTTGAGCATTTTATTTCAAGGGACTCCAGGTCAACGTGAAGGCAGACGACAAATGAATGCCTGGATTCTGGCCCCGAAGCAAGCAGTTTCTGTGATGTAACAGCTAAAGTAGAAGTACAGCCCATTGGTTCCACTAAATTAAGCGTCATCTGTTGTCCAAGAAGAGTATACATACTGAAATGATGCAGACATACGGTCCATGGAAAAGCATCACCTAATGATGACAAAGAAGGGAAAACAGTTAAAATTGTCATCATAAATAATAGAAAGCTTTTTTTAAAACTTGGTAAAGGCCTTATCCTTAACCTACTTAGAAGTCAGCAATTGCTGTCAAAGAACATCAAATTAGCCCTGAACCATCAAAGCACAATTCAACCACCAATTCTATTCTACACCTTAAAGTCTAACAAGAGCTATATAACTTTTTGACAATTAAATAGTGTGGGTTTTAACCACAACCTGAGAACAAGTGTGTTCAACAGTCTTTAAAGAATGTACATTGGTTTATTTTTCCTTAAACTGAGGAGCTTTCTGATGCTTCACTCTTCACTTATTTCAGCATATGGGGAAGCCGAAACAGTTCCTTACATTATTCTTTAGCTTATACATGTTTTTCCTCTGATTCACAGCTCGCACCTCAACAGAGAGGTGCCATACGGTTGTGCTTATCCCGTGCACAGATCAGCACATGAAACTTGGATCACATCTGTCCAGCTCTGACTAGATTAACCCAGTATGGCTGGAAAACAAAACAGCAACAGATGAACCTAGTTGTTATAATAACTGCTGCCTTCAGCTTTCAGTAATACCTTTGGGGTGACAACTTCTAATTTGCATTATATGCAAAGGAAATCAGGAGGACAGTACGGATCTATATGACTATCTAGGCCATGAGGCAACAAAAGATGTGGCTAATTCTCATTTCACGTGAAACCACAGATACAGGTTTTTGCTATATAGAAATACGAGCATAGCAATTATTTTAGATTATTTTTTTTTTTTACTCTACATAAACTTTCCTACTTCCATTCATCAGACTTTCTGCTGAGGAATTTGGGCTTTTTTGACCCCACTTGAATGAGAGTTGATGCCCAGCTTCTGAACCTTCAATAGGAAGTCAGTTTTGAGAATCAGAACAAGAGATTGCAGATAAATGCAGATTTACACTGGTTCTCACAGAATAATAAATAAACTGAAATATCTAAACATCTCATCTGTGTATCTCATCCTAAGAAAACTGAAAACTTCAGTAGTTTATTTTGAAGCTATGACATACTGAAGAATTCAGCTTAGCCAAAGGAACTTGAAAACATTTTGGAAATGTTTCAGATTATAAATTTAAAAGTAGCTAGTAATCTGTATTTTTTCCAAATTCCATCAGCCAAGAATTACAAAATATTAATTGTAATCGAAAAAAATTCAAATGCAAAGTCAACTCTAATGACGTGTTTCTGACTATGACACATAACCTTTGCATTTCTTTGTGACCATTACAGTAGTCACAGCACACTGGCTATATCTCATGGATTAAAAAGGATCTCCAAAGAGGGATGTTAACTATTTCACACAGTATACAGTGTCTACCTTAAAAGAAAAACACAAATCACATTTTATCAGATGTACAGAAATCACATTATGATGAATATTATAGCAAATACACTGTATTTACACCTATAAAATTCCCCCTTATTTTCATCAATTATCTTTCTCAGTTCCATACACTGTGACATTCTATAATACTAGAGCTGTTCCTTGATAAAATACTTGTTTTGTGGTTCTACTTGAGTTTGCTTATTTGTTAAAAAAAAATGATAGTTACTTACATGCATTCGTTTTGTAGGTTGGCTTTATGAAACTACTTCAGTAATTTAAAGTGTTAAACGTTAAGAGCAACACTGTTTAGAGGTTTTATTTCAAAGCTCATTTCTTAGTAGGAATGAAGAGCCAGTGCTGCACTTTCTAGATGTTTTCTCTGCCTGTCTAATCTTCCTTTCCATGTGAACTACTGTTTTGCCACCTAATTGCTGTGATTCATTTAGGCTGAAAAATTGTAGGTAAAACTTATACTACCTTCAGTGGAGCCAGAGCTCACCCAACTCTTAACAGTAAGAATATATACATGAAAGACTCCCAGCGTAGTTCAAGATTCTGGTTAGTTACTCACCTACAGCTTGTATACATCCTTATTTTTAATTTCTCCAAAGACAACCACTGATTTGAAAAACTTGAAAATGTGTTCATTAACATACTTCAACTGTTTTGATAACATATTAAATTTATAAATGCTACTTTAAGACTCCTGTTCTACTAACAGAACTACTTTCGCAATATATTTGATATAAAGTTTTTGCTATGTGCAAGGATTTTCACTGGCAATTATTTAATGTATTTATTTAGCTAGGTGTAATGCTCATTATGTCTTTTGATAGGCATGAGATACAATATTCATAAATGTATGTAGGTTACTCTGAAAGTAATGCCTCCTATTTATTTCTATGGAAACTAAAACAGATCCAAAGAGCATAACAACACTATTTGATAGAAAAAAATCTCAGCTACAAAACACTGTGTTTCAACACATTCACCACCATTAGCTGATATGTGTGGATAAGCTGATGGAGATGTTCTTCATTTTGTCATCTGGTAGTTGTGCATGGCCATCCAGAACATGGCTTGTCTTTCATGTCACTGTCTCTGCTGCTGAAATGCACCACCCACTGCCAACCTGCACTCACATCCACAGTTTGGTCTCCATAAACATTCAGGAAGTGTCAATGAATATCAGTGGGTGCAACTTTTTTCTGCATGGAGGAACTGAGCGGCACACCTTTGCTTCACATACGCCTTCATGTCAGGTACCATTTCGTCAGACTGCCCCTCTGTTGCTATCTGTCACGCAGCAACAACATGTAACAGAATATTGGTGGGAAGGCTCAACCTCTACTGCCATTCCACCAACATCCGCCTCTGACACTGTGGGTCGACATAACAAAGTAGGAGACATTACTTTCAGAGCAACCCTAGTGCTTAACTACTAATGATTTTATTATATGTTTTCTCTCACTTTTATATGACACTCTCTTTATTTTAAAAACCATGTTGCAGAAGTGGCAATTGTACACAACACAGTGTATATAATGTTGACAGCTGTACAAAAGATAAATTGCTTGTTTAAAGTTAGTAATGGTAGGAGAGAGACCACGAAAGTAAGTATGTTCTGGGTCTATTCACATACTTGCTAAAGGTATCCTTTGGAATCTTTAGAAAGTATCTTCATTCCTCTGTCTCCAGCTCTCTTTCTTTATCCACAATGAAGTATTTGCAGGGATTTCCAATAAACTTACATTTGCATGCAACATGCAATGTTTGAATAAAAAAGGATACGGTAATTATCACTTGTTAGTTTAGTATTGTACTTACTCTGCTTACTCCCAGTCATGCAATAAGAAAGCAGATTTATATGACTGCATATATTAGTTGCACACAGTTGAAAGCACTGAGAGCTTTGTCCAAGTTCAGAGCTAATTTCAGCAGATGAGACTTAGTTCCACAGACTTCAAACAAAAGCACAAACACACACGCTTCATCAACTTAAGCCCAGCTATTTGAGATCTCACACATATGAAGACAGTATTAACAAGTTGTTTAAGTAGAGCTTCACTGCTATCCAGATACTGAAGAACGCCACTAAAATGTGAAAGCTAACTTTAGAAAGTTATTACCCATAAGAGATAACTTGTTTGTTTAAGATGTTGACATTGAGTATAAACTGAAATAGCATTATTTGAATGTCAAAAAGTTTACTATTAAAAACAGGCCGAATATCTTAATTATATATTAATCTTATAATTTGCAGAAATTATTTTCCAGTTTTTACACTGAAGCACAGCATTATTTTAATCTACTGCAAGACAAGTTTTCTCAAAACAGCCAACATACTACTATTAACATTTACATTGCCTTTTTATTCACGTTGAAATCAATGCGCTTCTATTTTAGTGCAGTAGTTTACGATCAATATACATCATTAAAATAAATTCACACACTAGCATTAGAAGTTCTAATTTTCTACTACCCTCCAAGATGCTGACAACTTTCTGAGTTTAAGCATATGCTACAAAACATCTGTGAAGTTATATAATTTTGTCATATTTCACAAACAAAAGCCATCTCTCAGGGACTGCCTTCATATTTAAATGTTTGAAATACAGTGATTTCAATGACCATCAGTATGCTGCTATCCATATGACAATGTTAATGCAACACCTAGCAATTGCAGGAACAATTTTCAGGTATTTTGAACACCTTTTTTCTATATTTTATTTTACTGTATCTTACCTAAATTCACCATTTTTTGGTGTTTGTTTTTTTTTTTTTTTTTTTTTTTTTTTTTTTTTTTACAAAGACTGATTCAATAGAAGTTACTGGAGGAGAACGTTTTACATGCGCCAGTTAAGGATTATAAAATAATAGGGTTTTTTTTGCTTGTTTGTTTTTTGTTTGTTTTGTTTCAACGTGAAACAAGTTGAGAAAACCAATGAACACTGGTTTAAAAATCATGAGTGGAAGTCAGGAAAATATTCCAAATTAAAATAATCAAAATGAAAATTTCTACATGCAGGAAGACTTCATAGATGCAAAAAATGTACTCGTTATTACTCCAAAACTCAGTGTTACCAGCAAATATAACTTTAAATTCCCTTCATGTATTCAATTCCTTTTTTATCAGAACATTTTAAATATGATACCAAAAAAATTCAGAAGACAAATACGTAGAACTGTAAGTAGCCAAAGTTAGATGCGCACCAACATCCAGAGAAAGTTACAGCCCATTTCAAGTACTTTCCTAAACACTTCAGTCTTGCTCTTAAAACTAAGTTTCTAACTACTTGATTTCTCCTTTCTAAGTATCTTAATTTCTTCAGTGATACTACCTCACAGACAATAATTGGAACAAAAATTTTCGCATCACATTGACTTATTGACTATAAAGGTAATACTTAATGTAAATTAAATTTTTTTGAACTTATTAAGTAGCATTTATGCAACAAAAATTCCACAGAATATCTCATTCTTTACACAGATATATCCATTTCTAATCATATGCTACTTCGTATGACTGAGCTAAGTTAGGTTTCCAAATCAAAGTACTACTATAATGTTCGTCTATTAAGTATCTTTACAAACTACAATTAACTGAAAACTCTGAAAACAAATGGAAAGACCCGATTGTGGAACTTTGGACAAGCTATTTTTACAATATGTTGACATCTCGAGGTCAGTAAGTCTTTGTGAGTAGGCTGTAATATCCCCACGACAGCGTGACTATGCTCCCTTTTCCTCTTTTAGTTTTTCACGTGAAAAGAAAGATGAGTGAGTGAGTGCACTGCTTTCTTACAATTAACAATGCATCCTTGCAAACAAGTCCTTCATATCTATTTTACAGATGAATGATTCAAAAGTATCATTCAGGAAAAGCAAGGTTGGATAAATACCATTTCAGAGTTTTCATTGCTAAAACATGTTACCACATCCCTTAAGTCCTGTTCAAAGACAGAAAAGAAATTAAAGACTTTCCCAACGGAAGTCCATAAAGATTATTTTCTTCTGCATTGCAAGAAACAAAGAAAGTGGCTTATGAGATTTTTCAAAACTTTGCAACAGTCTCTTTAAGGGGGAATTCTGGCACAGGAGAAGTCAACATATCCATTAGAGAATCAAAAATATCAAGATTGTGAGAACTTCTGTTTGGCATTATTCCCAGAGTAGAAAGCCACACACAAATAAATTCCTTACCATAGGCTTTATCCCAACCAGGGAGATTCTTTTCTCTCACTAGGATCTTTCCCTCAAATCTGAGTTTGACAAAATTCAAGTGACTTCTTACTTTCATAAATGTTTTAAATTACATCATCAGCTTGAAACAAACAAAAGACTTTGGTTAAATTTATTTATCTTTTATCTGTCACTGTTATCAGCAAATTAGATTGTTTTACTGAAAGTAAGTGACGAGGAAGAAAGACATATTACCCTTCTCTTTCTCTTTTTTTCCCCGCTGGCAGCATTTTGCACACCTCTGATATGAATTTTGGTATTATAAAAGCTGAAGTTTTGTTTCTGTTGCTGAGTTAAGATAAAACATAGGAGGGAGGAGAAAAGTCCAATGTAAGTGGTAGAACAAAAGGAAGAGGAAAACACCTATAAATCCAAAAAATTTCAGATGCAGAAGGGGAGTAAACCTTGAATATACTTCTGACTCAATTTTTTACAGCATATCCTTTATAACAATTTCTGTTTCTGCAACTTGCATGCACAAAACAGTAATTTTTACCAGAAAATGCTGTCACAAAAAATGTAACCGCTGCATTTCCCTCTCTTCACCTTTTAACAAATACACAAAAGAGCAACTATTCTTTCAGAAAAATATATTACGTGAATACAATAACAAATTAACTGTGCAGTAATATGTTCATGACTTTTTAGACTTGGTTCTAAGGCTAGATATCATGGATGACATTAAAATATACCTAAACACCAAGACTCAAAACTGTTGTGGATATTTGTTTTATCTTTTTCCAATATGCTTTTTTTTTTTATATATGAATATAAGGAGAACAAGATTCAGATTAGTGTTCCTTCAGAATACTACTGCAAATCCATATGCCTTTACATCGATCATATCTAAGGACTCAATTTCTTATACAACCACACTAAATATAACCATCTTCTTGTCACTTCCTAAGTCCTTTAAAGCTCATCCCACATATTTCTCAATCAATTGCACAATATTAGAAGTTGATTCAACCCTCACATAGGCACACAATGCAAACCTCTATCAAATACTAATTTTGCAAAAAAGCAAAATTATCAGACTTATTCTCGTCTTCACCCTATGCACAAGAGCAACCATCCATAAATATTCAAACAACCTTCTCAATTTTTCTCTTAAATTCCTACAAAAACCTTGCTACAATGCTTACAAACACAACTCACTACATGACAAGTTTATCATGATGACCACTAAAGTCTCATCAATCTGACAGACTTCTTTAAGTATGAATTTCTTTTCTTGTCTCAGTTTGAATATTAGATTCAAGACACTTTTTCCCCCAGTAAAAGTGGTAGGAGATATTTTTCGCAACCTGCCTCCATTCTGTCCTGGAATTCACAATGCATTGCCCCAACATGTGAAAAACCAAGTGCTTCTGACTATGCAATAATATGAATGGCAAAACCAACATAGGTAGAAATTGCTTTTCTGGTATTTTTCTTGCTTCACCAAACACACAAAGCATATCACAGAACGACTTTTAACTCATAAATGAATTTCACTTTTTTTTTTTTTATCTTCATGAGGCAAAGACTGTCATTACTATTCTTGGTCATCGATAATACATAACATACTGCTAAAAAAACACAACATTACAAGTTTCAAAAATAAATGAAGATAACATTAATAAGTTTTTTTTTTTAATTTATTGCATTACCTTCTTCAAGGATGGGTCTCAGAACAACAAATGGGATTTCCTGCAATGGTTCCATATGCTTGTGGCCAGCGCTCATAATCTTTATCTGGGGCAAGCAGACAACAAGTGTGCCAGGCATAGTGGCCTGCCCATGGTACCAGCTTCGGACGGTCCCAGGAATGTCGCCTGATACAATGGTACTTGGAGAAGGCAGGCTGTCATTTGGAAGGAATACACAACATGACTGCACTTCAAGCTGAAAAAACAAAGTCAAGAAAGATTTCTCAGAAACATATTATCATTCATTTTGGTACAAAATCTGAAGCTACTCAACTATCACAGATGATTTTAAATGCTCTTTATTTTAAGAAGAATTAAGAGGAAGGATGATACAAAAGGTTTAAAAATACTATGTACTTGTAACAATGTTAAAACTAGCAATTAATCATTGATTTATGGAATAGTGGGAAGAAAAGAGTCAGTCTGGCCTGTAATTTCATCAAAAATGTGTTGCCATGTAAACCAACGTACCTATCTTTTGACAGGAAGCATGACTGAACTAGAAAGTCCCCCTCTTCTGGCAATACATCATCTTTTGTTAGCAAGAGTGGGTAATTCTGTTTCTAATTTGCAGTCAAGAATAAGGAGTAGGTACAAAAAGTTTAATTAGGCAAACTAGAAAAAAATATTAACATTAGCGTAAAACTAAGTTTAAAATTAATAAATGGTATATAAAGAAAAAGATAAATGAATAAAGTTCAGCTTTTAAGTGCAATCAGAAGTAGCACACTTGATTCCATATGAACTTATTGTTCTTTATTTTCAAACAATGCTGTGACTCTGAAAAATTTCTTACCATTCACTGTTATCTCTTTTTGATCTTCCAGCAACTAAATGAGTACAAATGTAGAACTGAGCTCATCACGATTTGTTAATGCAGAGGAAGTATAAGCTGCAGAATGTTACAGTCTTGGCTCATACAAGTAGTATTCTGCACCTGGATATCAAATAGCCCTAACAGCCTGCACACTTGAATGCTTTGTTAAGCAAGCACAAACTATGATTCAGTTCACTTCTTCACAATAGTTCGGAAAAGTCTAGCGTATAAAATATTGGATACAAGATGTTATTTGTAATTGTGATAAGAGAACACTTGTTTGTGGTAAACTTACGTAACAAATCTCCAATTTGACATAGTAGCTTAAAACTGATAACCAAGGTTTGTACACCATACCACCTTTCCTTAAGGCTATTAATCCTTTGAGACTGCAATAGTGATTTGTAATAGAACTGAAATTTCTCAGCACCGTAAGTACTTTGCCAGCCTTGTGAGAAGACAGATATTCATCTTTATTTCAGCATATTTGTGCCCTTTTGCTTACACGAACTGACAAGAATTCACTGCAGAAAAATATAAGTAGAATTTTGCAAAAATAAATACATTGTTACATGAAGGCTGTGTTTGTTTCTCATTTTAGAGCTGTTTGAGTTGTAAAATGAAGTTAATTACATCTTTGATAAGTAGTTTATTGATCCAAGGTTACAGAGCATACTTTATTTATATCAGATGAAAAGGAACAGTGTATTCTTACAGATGTAATAGATTTGGATTTTCTTTTTTTTTTTTAACTGGTGAATTAGTCACGTCAATTTGCAAAGATTTTTACAGTGACACATTAGATGACTTTCTGGTCTATTAGTAATTAGTTGCAGGTCAAACCATTGTGGGATAATGATAAATAGATGACTAAATAAGTTATGATCAGTATAATTTTTGTTTTATCAGTGCACTTACTGAGAAAACAGTTTATAATAGATCACCCATATATATATATTTTTTTTTCGTGATGACTAATATCAAATGCTGCCTGCATAAACAAACCATGTGGTTATATTAATTCAAAAATTCCACCAGCTTGGAGAGAAGCAATACTTCATCACACGACCAGCAGCAGGATCTACAGGAGATGTTTTACAGAGTACTCTTGAGAAGAGATCTCAGTACTCAGAGTTTTTACACTTATTTGCAGTTCAGTACAACTTGGTATCATTGACAAGTTCTTCAGACCATTTGTGTTTTATTGTACTTCACTACATCAAGAAGACTGAAGTGAAATCACAATAGTTCCACCCCTTTCAGATGTTTGAGGAAAATTTGCATGCATGGATATTTTGGTATTCATTTTCAGATGATTGCATGAGAGTTATAAACCATACCAAAATTCATGGCCTATGATAGCATTAAGTGCCAATCTGTAATATTACAGATTTACTTACAGACAGAGTTCGCATATTTATGTTTCATTTGAAGTTTTATATGAGTAAATGTAATTTGCAAAACATTACTGCAGCATTTCAGAAGCCAGCACAATGAATATAAGACAAAATTCCACATTTTAGGGCAAGTCATGCAATTATTGTAACTGTATAAGAAATTATCAACTTGAATGCTCAAGGGCCTATTACGTGCAAATTTGAGCATTTGAATTGCACCTGCTGAACTTCTCGAAGGCAGGTTCTGCTTATACAACACTACCAACATCAGTGGTTCTTCTTTTTTGTCTGACAGAATCTGAACACCCGATTAATAACAAGTTCCACTGAAGGAATGGAAGACTGCACCTGAAAGGGTAGAATAAAACACTGGACAAAAAGAGAGAATGTGTGCTACAGCTTGCTTCACCAATCAGAAAGTGCTTTAAAATATACGTTGTTTAAATATCTTAAAATTAAACGACATCAATAGCATATATTAAAGCTATCATATAAATCTTTTTACACTTTTTAAATAACTGTTAAACTGTGTGTCTAAAATTGTGAATTTAATGTAAAATGTGACTGATTTATGTAGCTGAATATAAATCTGCAACAGTAAATCTTGCATTAATGTAAGGATCTGACAATCCAAGGGAAAGAAAATGAAGTAATCTGCCAGTAAGAAGTCCTGAAGCTGGGGGTCAGATCCTGTTCATGGAAACCATCTGGTTGGGACCCTCCAAGCCACACCAAACACAAATGATCTTTTAAAAAAATATCCTATTCATTAATGCTTCGCAGCTGTGCTGAGTGTTACTTCATTTTTCCATGGCAACATCCTTTCTGTTTCAAGGATCTTATTTCAGTTTTGGTAGCAACGTGTTCTTTTGCCAATACTGAACACATTCATGTGTTAAAGAGAAGGAATTATTACAAATTCTTGAAACAGTATCACCCTCTATTTTCATTTCTATTATGTCAAGGCCTACACATGCTAAGTAACGTACGCTAATGATAAACCTATGAAACAAGCAGTATTTTCTCTTCTACTTTCAAAATGTTAACCAAAGCATATTGCTCTAAGCTTTTACTAATGCATAAACCTAAAAAAGCATAATGACTTAAAGATCTCGGTCATATAAAAAGGAAAGTATTTAGTTACTGGAATAAATTGAGTATTTTAGTTCATATTTTAAAAGAAGAAAACATTGCTCTATAGAGAGAACTATTAAATACATACCCTGCAAAAGAATTAGGCTTTCATAACCGTGAAGTAGATGGAAGAGAGCAAACCAAACAAGTGACAGTCCACAGTTATGCACAAGCACAACAAAGAGGGAAAGGTTACGCAAGAACCTCTGCAGCCTTTCACGATGGCAACACAATGAGATTAATTTCCCCAACCCACATTTTATAGCCATTTTAAACCAATTAGGGGTGTTGAAGATGACCTACTAGGTAACACTCATAAAGCTGTCTCCTGGAAAATGGCCCCTCTCCACACTAATCATCATCCATCATATTCTCTCGTCAGAAAGGCTGATGTCTTTTTCAGGGAGCTTTAGATCTATTGTTGAAGATCTATTGTTACATATCTCAGGTAGGTGTTATGCTTAGCCCCCAACATACAAGTTTGTCCAACCCAACATGACCGTTTGCAGCTGACTCAGATAGCACTGTCCACTAGAATTTAAACAGGTCAGAAATTCATGTTTTCAAGTAAAACAAAAAATAAAAGAGATGCAAAAGTAAAAGTTAAGCACATGACTGCAAGAACTGAATGAGCAGGCTGCCTGTACACAGAAATGAATATAACAAGGATCAGTTGCATTTTTCTTAGACCTCTTGAAACACTGTGTTATGCAGTATTCCTGCTTTTTCCCTAAGCAAAGTTCATTTAAATAAGCCTTTATTTAGTAATGAAGAATTTTATTTTTTGACAGTTCTTTGTAAGTAACCATGTTAAGAAATCACCTCATCTCCTAACTGCTGAATACAAATAAAACTGCTCATAGCTGCAATTGTTATAAGTCACAAAGTCTCTACTGGACCCAAGAATAAAAAGAATGCTGTTCAAAGAGCTTTACTAAATCTCATCCTTAATGTTATTACAGTCAATGTTTCACTTTGACTGAAATTTGTATAAGTTATGTGCCTCAAAGAAAATATTATTTTCAATAATTTCAGGAAACAGACTCATTTTTTCAAATAATTTCAAGGATATTTAAAGGCATGTGGAATAGCTGGCTACGTTTTATATGCAATAATTACACTCTTACTTAGCTGGCATTCATTACAAGATTAGTCATTAATTCATTTGCTTTAAATACAGATCCTTCATTTTTCTCACTGGAATCCAGTATTTGCAACCAATTAAAAATAATTGTGTTTATATGGCTTCACAATTCTAGCAACTATTAGTTTGAAGAACACGTGAAAAGTGAGTATTAATCTCCTACATGGTGTAGCTGCCAAGAAGACTTCAAGGCTGCATATTTATAAATCCTACAACAGCTAAATAATAAAAGCAACTTTCTACAGTAAAGTACGAAAGTCTTTTCACTCAAATACTAATAGCTTACCACAACTCCAAAGCACAAAATCGTCATGCAATATTCTATCATTAGCAAGCCAGAGTTAGGGCTAAGCAAGTATCAGCTTTGGATCCAAAATAAACTTTCCAGTTATTATGGTTCCAAGCACTTTTACTTGTTCAAACTTCCACTAAAAGAATAATCCTTTGATGATTTTAAGTTATGATATTCTGCTTTATCTGATGACAACTGTAGAGTTTGCTGTTCTACAAACATGTTAATAGAAGATCCAGGAACATGAAAATAGCTTCAGAAAAAGGAGCCCAAGTATTTAAACTAAAAAAAATATTACAGAAATTTGGCTTTTTCCTATCCACACGGAATCTAAACACGTATTTTATTAAAGGTATAGATGTATTATACTATACTTAAACTGAAAAACGGTCAGCCCTGATCTTGTTATCCACACATCACTTTTCACAGATTCAGCTTTCCCACTGGGGTAAATATTGAAAGAAAGAACTGTGCATATGTACTTATATCTTGAAAAATATATTCAAAGAAAATGGATAGACAGACTGCTAAGCAATAATAAAAAGGACAGTAAGCACGTACCAATCAATGGCATTTTCACTAAGAAGGGCTACCATGTATCTATTTGGCAACATTCTTGGCTATTGCACAATGCCTTGGAGTTTGCAGCTACCTCCTCCAGTAACACGTACTGCCCTCTGCCAAGAGACTGGCATCTGCTTTAGCAAGTATGGCTGAAGCACTGGGATGAAACATATCAAAAGTGTGTAAACTGCTGTGTGATTTCACAGGGCAATTGAATTTCATCACCGATAAAAATTAAAAATATAGATACATACACATAAGGCTGAAAATCGAAAGCATCCAAATACCATACCAAAAAACCCACACCAAAATAAAACACACTTGTATAAGCTAAATAAATCCAGAAGTTTAGTACCTAAACTAAATAAATAATATAGAAAATTAGTACCTAATAGGAAAAAAAACAAAAAACAAAACAAAAGAAAAAAATTATACCACCAGTAGCTCTAGATCACTCATGTGTTATGTACTAGTAAAGATATATTTACAAATTACTCTTTGAGAAAACACACACCTACCTACTGCTACCAATTTTCATCCCCACAGAAAAACCCTAGTTTGAACACAAACTTTTTTTTTCTTAGTGACACAAACTTATTAACTGTTAAGTGACCCATTCTTCAAACCAAATCCACTTTGTTGGTGGCTCTTGCAACAAAGCTTGCCATGAAAAATATGAGCAGAAGAAACAGACAGTATCTTTGCCCTGATTCATCTTTTGCCATTTAGAAAGGATTCAGTTCTTCACCATCATCCTAATTATTATTTTTATGACTTACACTATAGGTATCATTTACATAATGAGTTTCACTGTGTTAGGTACCACACAGACATTACAAAAACACATTGTTTCCTTCAAACAACTTAGAAACGTTCTCCCCCAACTCTTCTTATTTAGTCATTCTCATCTGCAGCACGACAACATTAAGAAAGAATGGAAAACAAAAAAAATACTCATGAAACAATGATGAAATAGCTATCTGAAAGCTAAGTTGAGTTGTCTCCTTAAGTGTCTCCTCAACTTTACTATGCAGTTAAGTCACAAATCTGAAGTTTTTGCTCAGGATTTATTAAATTTTTGATCTTTCATATATTTTGAACCTCAATCATCTTCGGCAACCAAAAGCAGAAAAAGAGAAGATTCTGGGAGCAGAAGGTTGTATAAAAATGTTTTTCTTGGTAGGGAAGAGAAAAAAAAAGCATTCATTTTTGCCAATAAATTTCATTTTATTTTACTTTAATATGGAAGTAGTTCTGCTACTACATGCTGGCGTTCTAAAGGATGAAACATTATACGTGGACCATAAAATACTACTCTCATTGAACATACTGTTCAAAAGGCATTGTTCATAATAATTCTAAATTAGTGTAATTTCCAAGCACACACTTGACATATATGTGGAAGAACAGAATCCTAATGCTAGCACTTCTAAATCATCTAGCATTAGATATGTAATCAAAACACTGGATTTCTAACGTTGCCTTTTTTGTGTATAGCATGCATATATTTGGATACATGAAATCCCTGCTTTTACTGATCTCAAATCACAATCTAAAGCAGTGTAGGATTAAAGAATTTAATCTAAACTGATCATCTGATTGTTCTCGATAAACAGGTACATACGTAAGCATTTGACCCATCACAGCATAACACTGCTTCATATCACACAATCACTCAAAAATTATGCATCATACACGTTTTGTTCAAATATGTTTAGCAAGGTTGGTATTCAGCAAATCTAACTATGGATAAAAAGGTAGCTAACTACTTTTATAATAGAGAAGTATGCCAAGCATTTTTCCCTTGATGTAACTTTTAAAATGATCTACCCCTTAAATATAGAAAAGTATTTTGAAAACTAATAATTGAAAATGAAAGAATTCTTAGCTTAATTTACCAAAACTCTCTACTTCATTTTTCAGCCTCTAGGACTTTGAAACTACTGAAATAAAACAATAAAACCTTAGATCTCCTTTAAACACCCTTCATAAAAAGCACTAGGATACATAAAAAATATCATGAAGTTTGGAAAGACATAGTTTTTCTCACTTCCTTTTCATCTTACCTGAAGTGTAAGGCGCTTAACTGCATTCCATACTATTCCAATAAATTCTTTCATTCTTTCTTCAGGACTTCTGCAGCCTTCAGATGAGTTCAGCATGGTTTTCACAGGAAGTGATAGAGGGCGAGATTCTAATGCAAACAACAAAATTCAGCTGTATCAATAATATATAGCGTAACATAGGGGCAGTACAAAAAAAGATGACTTATTTTAAATTCTAGAAGAGACCTTGTCTCACTACAAAACTCACTATCTCACCATCTCTGTGATAACAGTGCATAGCAGAAGTTTCTATTGCTAGTTTCGACAACTGCATCAGTTAAGCCTGTTAAGAAATGCAATGTCAAAAGCACTTGGAGAAATTCTTAATTTTTTAACATAAATTGTTAAGTAAATATTATGAAGAAAGCATAACCTAAGCAAATTAAGTCAGTTTCTAAAGTGTGATAACCTATTTGGTGACGGAATAGCAGTAGATAGATGTTTTCACATATATTACTGCCAGGGCAATCTGAAAAAGTGTTTAGTTCATATTAAATTACAGCGATTAAGTAGTTTTCTTAAAAAAGAAAAAAAAAAAATCACTTAGCATAAACTGCAAGTATGCGTTAAAAAAACCTGAAAATTTTGTCAAATTTAAAACGTACGGAAGTAACTGAAATATTTCAGGAAATATTTCAGGTAAATTCAATGATTTCTAATAAAAAGATAAGCTTCCTTAAATCTTTAGGCTTTTAGTAACATGAATATAAAAAGATTTTAGATAGTACTAGCATTAAATTGAATATAAGCAAAATAGCAATACAAAAAGGGAGTGGATCAAGTAGTAATTTAAAAATCATTAAAAATGTATGAGGAATACACAGTTCCTCCCGTGATTTCTTACAAAGTATGTTTTCCTCCTTGTATGCTTTGGGATATGCATCAAATTATTGCCAGCCTCCTTAATATTTCCAGTATTGGTGTACATCTTGTTGAGCTGACAAAACTGCAAAACTAAAATCTCCACAAGTGTGACTATTTATGTTTCCAAATTATACAGACAGGAGAAATCTGCAGCACAACAACTACAGAAAAATTCTTAAAATGGTATTATGCTATCAGTGCAACTCAGGTGGGCAAAATTCTGTGCCCCCTTTATATGTGTCACTGGTCTTCATTCAATTTTGAACATGCAAGTAAACATCCAAAGAATTAAAAATGAAATAGCTGAAAGGTGAATTTCTGCTAACAGTGTGCAATGCTTGTGCCACTTAAGGAATAATTTTGATTTTTTTTTTAATCAGAGTTGATTAATATTCTAGATACAATCCTTCAACAATTAATATTTCAATGATCTGAAAGGAAAGAGAAGCATTATATTAAACGAAGGAGGAATCAAACAATTCTAAGAAGACGATAGAAGAGTGAGAATTTTTAATCTCTCAGATCTTTCTGACTGCAATTATGGATCTGTTACAATTACAGACAGTTAAAACTGGATCATTAGAATGCAAAAAGCATGATATTTCAGGGTTGTTTGCTATCAGTTGTGCTGGAAAGACAAAAAGTAAATTTTCCATATGGAAAAGCACCATGGACTATTTCATAATCTTTTCTTTTTTTGACTTTTATGCCATGTAGTGAGCATTCAATCCATACTACAAACATATGATGTTAAAATTAAGACATTTATTGAGGAAAAGGCACTGCCTTTTAAAATTCTTAGTAGACCTGAGTTCACAACACATTCTTTGTGTAGGCAGGGCCTATGCTGCACATAATACAAGGTAAGAATCAGGAACAGCTTGAGTAAGAAGAAAGATTAAAACAACAGAGTGGAACAGAGAACTCAATACAAGGTGGGTAAAGGGGAGCACATTATGTAAAGTCACTCTGAGTCTTTGAAAATATCAGAGGAAGGAATTCCTCAGGTTAGGATGAGAAGACAAAAACAATATAAAACTATTCCTCAGCACAGTCAGCAAGGAATATTAACACCTTATGCCCCTGGACAAGCGCATTCCTCATGAATGGGATCTAAAACTAGGTTTTGCTCCAGTCTGCCATGTTTTCTTGACTGGGAAACACTTCACTAGATCTCTCTCATTAAAGGGAACCAACCTTCTAATGCCAGAAATCGATGCCTATGAACTAAAACTAAAATTAGATAGCTGAAACTTCACTTGTTTTTCTCTATGTATGCACAACTTATATCTGCAAAGCTGTTTCTAATTCCAGAAGTACCTACGATAGACAACAGCTTCACTCTAATAACCCATACTCAACAAAAGATAGAAAAAAAAAGAAAGCCTCTGAAATGCAAACAACATAAAGATCCATTCAATCAGAAATCCCAAAAAATAGAGAAGTAATAAGAGGTGTTTGATAATAAGATACGCTTCAGGGTAGAAATAAACTAATTCAGAAATAACTGAACTCCTGAAAAGTGAAGAAGAAAGAAGTAATCTGTTCCGTTGTTTCCCTTTTTTCTTGTTGTCTTTTTTTTTTTCTTTTTCTTTTTTTTAACCCTGCACTGATAAGAACAACAGCTTTGTCTGAAGGGATACTAAGGCAGAACAATGTCAGCCTTGCCTGATGGGAAATTATATCAGGAGATGACAGTTGCTAAGAGTCTGTAGTCTGGTATGGCTATTCAGTGTGTTTGGCTACTCCTCTATAGTAGATACTTAGACTGGATCAGCTCCATCTGTCTCAGTATGAAGGTTAATCTACTAAAATAATTATGCTACTCAGCTACTACTGAACTGAAAAATCCAAGAACATTTCCTGGCACAGTAATCAGTCCTGTGCTGAAGCCAGGAGCCAGTCAGCAATAGCTGGATAGAAAATAGGATTTGTCTGAAACATTTACACAACTGTTGAGAAAGGAAAAAGAAGAGGGGGGTTGCCTTGGGTTGTACGAAGCTGAATTTTAAAGAAAACCAATGTATTGACTCCTACTTTGTTTTCAAGTCCCGTAATGCCTAAGTGCTATTTTAGTAAAAACATACACCGCATCTTTTTCAAAGCAGTCACTCAGAGGCTGCCACGCTCCCCAAATTCAGAGGACACACAGTAACATCTGTAATGAACAGACTTTGAAAAAGACTGATCAGCTTCAACCAGGACTGAGCTATCAAAAGCAATAATTTCCACAATTCATTTCACAATTTATTGTTAAAGTTGCAGTCTTTCAAAATTAATTGTAATGTCCTCTCTTTGTAGATGACACTAAACAAGCAGGCATAAATTCTAGATATAAAAGTGCTTGTTTTTTTATAAAGACATAGGTCTCTTCTTTTTTTTCTGGCTTACCAGGAACTGTTTGCTTTAGAAATTTGATCAACAAAACAGATGTTCTAAAAATAAAAATAACTTTGGGAAAATTAGTGCTATATTTAGTGACTTCAGAAGGCAAAAGAGAAGTGACATGATTTGGGGGCAAATGGACATTTCCTCTAATAAATAAAAGCAAAGACCGCAGATCAGAGGTTTTCTACTACTAGGCTGAGGACCACCAGTAATCTGTACTCATCAGCAGCCTCATGCTTTTGGTTCTGCCTACCTTATAATTAGTAATTGAACTCAAAGCAGGTAAATTATAATGCCAATATCTTATTCCTATTTTGCAGGTGGTGCAGTTCTATCATGTCTCATTCTTCGGACACAAGACTCCTTTCTCCTGGCCCACTGTGTGCCTCGGGCAGTTTATAAATATAGAAGGTAGAGAGCAGCTCCTTTCTGGTCAGAAAAGGCCATCTTGCTGCAGGCAAACCCATACTGTCAGTGATCTCCAAAAGCTTAGAAATGAAAGTCAAGGTTCATACACAGATAGCCATGCCACAGTCATCAGCAGGATAGTCTCTCCCCAGTGCATGACTCTACTCATGATGTACATCATATGACCTCAGCATGCTGGGCAAGCTTTCCTTCCCACCTCACATCATCTGTCTTCTCACACGTTTAGAAATGAGCTAAGCTGAGAAAAACGCTACTGCGAGTTAATCATAGATACTAAGAGGCCATGGCAGCAACAAAACACACGAACAGTAAATGAAGTCAAGGGAAAGCTCTTTCTGGAAAGATTTATGTAATAAAATTACAAATTGTCTCTGTAGTGTTGAAGTATTCACTGGGGCTTCTTAATAAATATACGTATTTTCATGCATTACATACAGTTTTTTATCAGAAATAGGAAAAAAAAAAGTATTTGCTACTAATGCAAGCCATTAAGGAACTGATCAAGGAGTCTGAGGGATTAGAAATGAGATTGAAAAGCAGTGGAGGAGAAAATTCAAACTTCAAAGAACTCTGTAAAAAAAAAGATGAAAATCTAAATGGACTACAGATTTTTATTATTTTTTTAATTTTTTGTTTCAGAAGATTAACTAGTTTCTTCATATATTATACAAAAAACATAGCACACCCACCACCTACTTAAAATTCCCTTTTATTTTTTCTGTTAACCAGCAGTTTTCAGCTTACATGTGTAATACAAGCTAAAGCAAAAATCATTAGAACTCTTATATAAAAGGTTGTTTGACCTTTGGTTGGCATTTCAGTTTTCTTCCTATTTTTGTATTTGTAGAACAACATACATGCCTATACACAGAGATACATGAAAGCATTACAAATGAATCACACTTTTATATATTATTATGCCAAAGGAACAAATTTTGTTCTCAATACAATTCATTTCCATGCAGTAATTTTGCTCTGTGATTTAATATTAAGTGTTTATATATATATATATATAAAAGTATATATACATATACATACATAAAAGAAATTGCAGAAACAGAAGATTAACTTGCTGAAAATGTTTTCTTTGTGCATTAGTATTTCCTGCAATCCAATTTAAAAATGAAGAGTTCATCTAATTAGCATACTCATTAGGTGATAGATGTATGTATCAGTATTTTCTGAACTACCAGTACACATCAAAGTGTTCTAGAAGTATTTACAACTTTATTTTTGTGGTGGTGTGTCAAAACCATTAAAATACGGAATCTTTGGACTTCTTACCAAATGTCTTTTTGTAGAGCAAATGTATGCCAGTAACTCAAATTGAATGTGATGTGGATGTCGTTATGCAAGCAAAAAAAGCTTTCCGTGTGAAAATGAGAGTAAGCTACGGAATGGGTATGGTTAGCTTTTTCTCCCATCAAATCCAATTATTGCACGATTTTTAGGGAAAAATATCTACTTACTACTGGGAAAATAAATAAAGAAGGACTAATACTTTAGTACAAATCAACAATAGTTTTTCACAGGCAATACTGACCTGCTATACTAGTCACAATCAAAACATGCTATATGTGAATTCAAAACTAAAGCCCATGCCTGAATTTGTTTTAACATTGCTTTCAATTCCAAATAACTTAGTGCATTATGAAGTAAGAATGTCAGCCTTCAGGTTTGCAAGAACTTACCTGGTAAACACAGGAAGAATTCTGCTTGCTTGTCTGCCTTACTTTTTAAAAATACACTGACTGTTCCTTAGTTTTTTAAATAATATAAAACAAAAAGCCACATCTTTTAATTTTTCCATACAGAAAGCATATTTGATGTACTACATTGGTTTTGTGTTCCTAATGTTCTTAAACTCCATACATGGAACTAAAGAAATCATGCCACCACATAACTGAAATAAAACATTTTATTACCTAAGAAAAACCACAATAATTATTTCTTGGTGTAGGTACATGACTGTCTTGCCATTTAGAAGTTACTCTAAGTTATCTGAGCCAAGAGACGACCTATTTAAATAATCTTTCCAAGAACTACAATCCAGTTATAAAAATATAACAGCTCTTGTACTTTCAGGCACCTTAGGTAGATGTGTGTCAGATTTAAATTCCTATATTTTACTTAGCCTACTTAGCATCTGTTTAATTTCATTCATCTTCCCAAATAAACCATCAGTAATACATTCCAAGGCAAGCATGAATAAACGATAATCATTCAGTTCATTGAGCAGAAATAGCACTGTACTAATTCAAACGCTTCATATAATCCATTGATTTTTCAGCAACTAGATTTCTCTGACATTTGCCAAAGTTTCTTTTGCATTCCAACAGCTCAATCTAGCAGGGACCTACTACAGCATTCTAGTTGTAATACTTATACACTTATATATCACATCCATCTCGCAAAATGTCCCAAACGATCTACTTCAATTTGTGGCTGTGTGGTTCATGTTTGGACAGTACCCAGTGTGGGCTCAACGTGCCCCCAGCTGAGCAGTGTCCCACAGGCACTGCCATATCTTCTCAGCAACCCATATTACTGCCTGCACAGGCATGCTACACACATACTATGAATTTATGTACACATATTAAACATTCTGCCACTACCCAGTCATTAGAGCTACACCTCCACTACAAATCTGGAAATCACTTTTCATTGAACTAACAGAGAACTGCTGAATTGCTGAAAATGGGAGAAGTGGGTAGATGAAGAAAATCAGGCAAATCCATTTTTTTTTTTTTTTTTAATATTCTTTCTTTATTATGTTGCTTGTTTATGGCCACATCATACAAAATGTAAACCATATATTCTGTTATCTTACTCTGTTTTTGAGGCCTCTGTGGTTAAGGAGATTTATAAATAACTTCCATTTGAGACTTAAGAACAGAAAACTTGGATTTTCACAGACATACCATATAAATAGAAGTTTTGCTCTTTTCCCATGCTTCACTTTTGGCAATGTCTCAGCAACCATTAGCTAATAAACTGAACTCAAGATCAATGTTTTAAATCATTTTACAGCTGTGATTACAAACTGCTTTCATTTAATACATAGGGTTGGTTTCTAAATATTCTCAAGGGAGTCACTGCTAAGATTATGCTAGACGTGAAAAGCATAAATTCCAACTCATCACCTGAATTGCGTGTTTTTAAGATATAACCTCTTTCAATCTCTGAAGACTATATACATGTGCTTGCAACCATGTAGCAGTCTCAGGTTTCTGATTCCTTAAAGCATCTGTAGCTACAGCTTTGATTATTAAGATATGGGGCTTACAAGGATTGTTGTCCCTCTTACCCAAAAAAACTATTACAGCATAGGTAGTCCTCGACATGTAATCAGTGTGCCTTTTATGCTTACTTTCAAAAAGACAAACAAAGAAAACACAGACAGAAAGTAGGTGAAAATTAAAAGAAAGGAAATAAAGTTAAAAATAGAAGGGATCAATAAAAGGGATCCATTAAAAAAAATCAGAACTCTTTTTCAGCTTAATAAGTCATTCAATCACCGTATTTCAGCACATCATGCTTCTGTAAAGAAATGACCCACTGAAATTTCTCTCAGAAAGAGATCTCACCTTTTGCACTTGCATTCATTCTACCTTTTCTAACCATTTACACTGAGAGCTTCGTAACAAGACAAACAATGCAACATGTGTGCTAGTTTTCACTGTCCCCCGAATCTTCCAGTCCAATTCCAATTCTGACAAAGAGATGGGAAAGCTTCTAACATCACCTGAAATGCCATGAGGGAATATGGAGAACAAGTCTGCATGGCGCTGCAGTACGATATGGCTCTCCTTCCTTTAATTAGGGGAAATTTGAATGTTCTTCTGAAGGGGACAGAGCATCCCTATAAATTATTTCTTCAGTAGACAATCCTTTTGCTCTTTGGCATTCATTTTATTTTTGAACTCCCCTTTTTTGCAGGTAAATCTCAAATACTTCAGGTGCTTTACACCTGGCATTTTATCTCCAGAGTGTAACAAACAGATATACATTTCAAAACACTGGCTTGTCTTCAAACAAGCAACTATGTCATGCATGGCACATTCTGAAAACAAACAAAAGGTAATGTCCACCTTATTTTCAACCACACACCATTCCTGTTATCCAAGAAATGAGAAAAAGTCAATACTCTTACGGCTGATTCCTATGGAGGTAGTAGTAGAAAAAGCATGCAAAAAAACTCAAAGGAAAACATATGGGTAACTTGATTTTATCACCTCTAGTTTTCCTTAACCTCTTTTTATAAACTTCACTTTGTGAGTCCTACCTCTAATAGAGTCTTTGATATCTATTTAGATGAGTTAAAGAGCAAACTTCAATATAATAAACGAAAGCACCCCTATATGTTATTAGAATGCTTATGTAACTCCAAAACACATGCAAGTCCCTGCATCTTTGAGTCAAAGAACAATTCTAATAACTGAACTTTTCAAAGCTTTGCCACAATTAGGTTTTGTTCAGACAAAAAGGGATGCTGAATGCATCATTCTTTCAAACTACATCAGACACTAAACAAAACAAATAAGATTTCCTCATGAGTTTCCATACGTGGGTTATGTATGTCACTGCAAATAAAGGTTTTACAAAGGATATTTTAAATCCCATTTCTTCATATCAAACCTAAAAATCCCATGAGTTTCTCTTGTGAGTTACAGCTTCGTGCAATAGGAAATGTTTGGACACAACACAGATCGCTTATGACATTGGTATAGCAGAACTATAGATGGTACAAATAGTAAAATAAAGAATATACTTAATATAGTTGTTCTGTTAGAAACAAAAGCAAAGGATATTCGTTAAAGAATGGTAAAATAAAAACACAGTGTTAAAAGATAAAAAATATAAATGAAATCAATTAAATTTCCAGAGTTTTCTATTATTCTACCAATAATAATATAGCAACTCTTGTAATATTCAGCAAACAGATTTTCTGGTTTTAGAACTTTTTACTCTACCACTAATGGACAAGATCATAACCTCATTTTCAGCAGACAACATCTTGAAGTACTTCATGATTATCTGGGAATAAACATCAATGCAAAAGAAAAGGGAATTTGTTCATTATATTTCAGAAGGATTATCAAAAGTCTCAGCTGGATAGTCACTTTTGTTGGATGATGTCCTATTTTACAACTTGCAGACAGTACCGTATGATTAAATAGCTTACAAAATCCCAGAATGCCCTATCATCTTGATTAGCAATAACAAAATGTAACTTTAGCACTCCCAATGTGCCAAGGAAAATTCCTGAATTGAATAATTTCTTGCACACTGGAAACAGAAGTGGCAACAAATATATTTTCTGTGGGACAGTAATTTTGAAAACTGTGAATTTTACTGTGTTTATGCACAAATCTTAGTTCTGCTGAGACTTGCACACATGCCAGGTTGGAAACAATGTGAACAGTTTGACTGAAAATAAAGATTAATGAGAACGCATAAAGTCTGACAAAATTATGGACAAAAGTACTAAATATAAAGCCATATAGCTCTCTTCTATTGAAAGTTCACATCCTTTATCTCGTCTTAGTAAATAGCAATTAGTATCAGGACCCCAGACATGGTATCTAAAGTAAAAATGAGATATATATTACGTGTGTATTACAAAATCCCAAGTTTGATGATTTTTTATTAAGGAAGTTGTAATTTTCTGGGACAACATTTCTTTAAATCTTAAAGTTGTTCCACAGTACTCTCATAGTTGATACTGCCGAATCGTGCATGCAATTTATTGTGTGAGTCTAAAAGAGCTACTGGCTAGTTTCAATCAAGATGTGATCGTACCTGTTATCGTTTTTGTTTTGACAGGACTGCTGGCATACTCAGAAGCTTGATTTGATTGCTGCCTTGCCAAAGGTGCACTTCCAACTGATGCTTCATCCTCTTTTTTTCTAGTTACTGACACACCAAGTGGAACAGCTCCTACAGACTGCTGGAAAAAAGAAATGCCTTGAGAACCACTCAAAACCAAAAACCATTAATCACTAATCATGACATTATCACGAGAAGCATGTCTTAAACCGAGTACTCTGATAGATTTATAGAAGACAACTTGAGATAATGACTGGAGAACATATCTTATGAAAACAAATATTTACAGTTTCACTGAACAGCTGAAACATTACATTCAGGCTTGCACTTGCAATTCTTTATTTTAGTGTTTAGTGCTATCCTTCTGAAGACAAACAAAAAAGAATTTATTAACTTTAAATACCGTGCTGAAGGATCAAAGAAAAATCATTATTTACATGTTTAGTAGAAACTGAGTTTAGCCAGATACGAAAAACCTTAAAATTTTGCGAAGAAGTGTATTGGCCCTCATTAATTCTCCTTATAATGAAATGACACACAATTCAAAAGAAAAAGAAGCATGTAGTCCAACTAATAATTACCAATACTGGATTATGTTTTGTTTCTTAAGTGAATCAATAACATTACAAACTGCTTAAAACACGAATCTGATGAACAAAATTGAGGGCACTCAACTCTAGGTTGAAAGACTACATTCTTACTTTAAAGATTAAAAGACAACGAAGTATAATAGCCCAAATTAAATAAAACCAATACTTCTGGAACTGGAGGTCCACAAATTAATACAACCTACTATGTTTGCTGTCAATATTTTTCCTCATGAGATTTTTTTTTAATTAAAATGAACAAGAGAAACAAAAATCAGTTAAAAACTGAATTTTCCATTTTGCACACTGTTGGCTGTTAGCATTTTGCTGTACTACTAGCTGCTAGGTAAATTGTAAGCACATCCAAGTTGAGAGTTGCAGTGTTTCTACTGTTCATTTTGCAGAGGGTTATCATTTAAAGATGGCAAAAGTTTTTTTCTAAAGATCAGACATTAGGATTACATGCATCTTAATCAATTTTTGTGTAATTTAATTTTGTTGGTATTGGAGTGAAAATGTAATCCATATAGCGGGGTAATGAGAAACCTCACACGTTGCATTAGGAATCTCTGTGGGAAACAAATTCGTGTGAGGCGGGCAATGTGCTTGTAAATTTTCTCCAATGGAAAACAGATCACTGAATCAAGCAGTGTGCAACACGTGCACACATACAAAACCCCAAAACAAACAGAAAAATCATTTAATTGAAGGAGAATGTCTTCCAAACGCCTTTACCATTTTCCACTATAAAAGTAAATTAAAATAAGACAGACAATCAACTATTTAATCCTATTCCAGCAAAAACAATCAGCTTACATATACAATGGTATGCAAAGTTAATAAGAAAATACTAATGCCAATGACAAACAGAACTCTCATCCCTCCTCCTCCCTCCGAATGTATCATCAGCTTTGTCACCAAAAGCACTAAAGAGCCATTCCAGAAGACAGTAACATAGCACTTTGGCTTTTGTTGTTGTTATGGCTAGAGGACACCAGTGTGCTTTGAAAAGACGAGTTTTACACCACAGAAATACTTCCCACATGTCTGTGCATATGTAGAGAGTGAAAGAGAGAGTCTCAAGTTTTATACACTTTGGTCAAACATATTACATCACTTATTTTCAAAATTCAGCACTTTATCTGATACAGTCTTGCAAATGGTAAAGCCACTTGCAGCTTAGCCAAGACAGTCACCACTGAGCCATGCTTTGCCATTTCTGGATGTAACATCTTAAGATTCCTGACTTGCCAAAGTGAAGCAAGAGTTCTGAAGAACAAATGCAGATAATACAAGACAGTACAAAAGACAATAGGATGGAAAATGTTGTCTGAAGAAGCAGTATCTGTTTCTGAACAACTGAAGAAGTGGATCACCAACACACAGTCATAAGTTACACCACTAGTCAAGGAAAAACATCAAGGCTATCACAGCCAGGCAAAGCTGGAAAAAATTAAGACCTAATATTAAGTGTTTGAGTGCTGATCTGGACAATGAAACAGCTGTTTCATCTTTGCTCACTGAAATCAAGCCTGATGTTGCTGTTGATGATGCCCAGTACAATCTTGTCAGATTTTTGGCAAAAGATTTCTGGTTAAAAGAATGAAGAAGATGAAAGATCAGCACTGAACTAGATGGAAAAAGATCATCAAGATCCGGGTTTTAGCCACAGACTGATGAGGAAACTGTGGCTTGGGAAATAGCAGATGACAAGAGCACCACAGCTGTATGAGAAGATGAATCTAATGAGAAAGGAGACATTGCAGTCAAGTATTTTCATAAGCATTTCATCACAACAACCAAAAAAGCTGACAATAAAGTAGCTTGAGTAAAGGTGCATCTACTTTGGATGTAAGCATTGTGGTTATTAATTGGTAGTGTATATAGAAGATAAAGAACACAATAAAGTTATGGAACTACAGAAACATTTATTTGAAGATGTTTTACACTGCGGAATACTGTAGATAGAGCACGACTCAAGATAATCAGAAAGATGCTTTTTACAAGAAAAAAAAAAATCAATTTACACACAAGCTGCCAGCAAATGAATAATTATCAGCTCTGTCACGAATAACTAATTGACAACTTTTCCAATTTATATCCCAAAAATATTAATATCCTAAATTATGCAAGTTTAAACTTCTGTTTAAATAGAAATCAATTTTCATATATTATGTAAGATGATTGTTTGCACTTAAAAAGTAAACTCAATTTCATGACCTATAAGGGGGTTTGGGCTTACTCTTTTAAACCATTTTGTTTTCAGATTTAAAATCAAAATCATATTCCAGTATCATTATGATTGTCCAAGTGACGATTAAAAAAACTAAAGGTTTTTTTTTCCAAATTTAAAATTTATTAACACAAATAATCTAACAAATTACATGCAATGTTATGTATGTATATTCAAAATAAATGCTATACATCCATACAAAAGGATCAGACACATTTTATATTTTACTCCATTAATGTGCAGTCAGTATGGCTGTGCAATAGATAAAGATCTTCTAAAATTAGAGAAAGGCACAGAACAATAAAGAATAGCACAAAAATAATGTGACAAAAATACTGAGGCCCAGCTGATTCCTGGTTTAGGTGGTGATATGCCAAATAAAGCTAAAATATTCTGTAAAAAGGGTTATTGGAAATTTGCCTCAGGTAGAATTAATATTTATTTTATTTTTACTTGGGCTTTTCTGTCATTAAATATTTTCTTTCTGAATTATAATTTCATGAATGTGAATCTGAAGAGGACGAAGGGTAGATCAGAGAACATGGGAGTGTTCTTCTAAAGGAAACCCAACAAACTGAGCATCCCTTCCATTTGAGGGATGTCCACATAGTCATATCCCTGGTAACAAATCAAAGGCAAAAGAACATTCAAAGATAGGAACTAAAACATCATAAGAATGTCAAAAATGAAGCACGAGTCTATGAAATGTTGGACTCAATTCAGAAGCCTTACCCCCAGACACAATTTGCCACCTATGAAACCAAGCCCAGCTATCACAGTAGGGGCTGCCATGGCCACACAGAGTGATCTGGATAAGTGAAATTGCTTGCAAGTGGAAAATAAAATCAATGAAATAATCTGTCTAAAGATGCCTTTTGCAATATTGCAAAACACAGTGTCTTAAAGAGCCAAACACCTCTGATAATGAATGACAGTGAATGAATGTCACAATATAAGGGTGAGTATCAGTGTCCAAACTTAACCAGGTTCTTTCCCTACTGTGGCAGAGTTGGCTGAGACAGATTACATCTGAGGAATTACTTGTTCTGTGTGTCTTCTGACCAAGTCATGATGATAAAATTATTTCTTAGGCAAGCATCCCAGAGAGACCTCTGCTGTGTCAATTGCACCAGTCAGCTTGGTGTGATCTACAAACTTGCTAAGGTTCACTCAATCCCACTGTCTATGTTACTGACAAAGATGTTGAAGAACACTGGGTCCCAAGACGGACCCCTGAGGGACACCCAGTATGACCTGCCTCCAGCTGGACACAGAGCTGTTGACAACATTCTCTGGCTACAATCATCCAACCAATTCTTTATTCACCCAGTAGTCCAGTCATCAAATCCATCTCTTTCCAATTTAGAGATAATGATATGTGGCAACACTATATCAAAAGCCCTTCTTTGGACCACCGATGCCATCATTCCATCATAGAATGCCGAGAGATTGAACAGGCATGATCTGCCCTTGTTGAATCTTTGCTGGCTTCACTGATAAAATGATTAATTTTAGTGAAATGATTAACAAAAGAGAAATACAGGCAAACATTGGAGGTTTTACAGTAGTGTGCATTTGAGAAAAACATGATCACATTTATATTTTCACTGCAATGAGTATCATATAACTGACACGAAAGTGTAATTAATACTTTCTTTGACAAGGAAAACAAACTAAATATTTATCACTGTAAAGCTAAGTTAGGGATTTAGAAGAGTGTAAATATATGATAGAAATGCCACTGTTTTACCAAAATAAAGAATGCCTAATTCTAAGAAAATTTCAAATAATAGTCAGAATTAAATATTGTGTCACTAGAAGGAAAGTCTCAAAATACAGCTCTGTTTTGTTTTTGAATAGAAAGGCAATGATAACGTGCAGCAAGCAACATATGTACAAGTTACTCTATATAACTGCATCTTCACTGAAATTGTAAAAATTAACCTTTCATAAATCATGAAGATCATATCTATTCAACAGGGCTTTCAAACTGAAGAAACACAAAGGTTTTAGCTAAACATATTATTAAGTAAGAACTGCTAAAAAGCAGTAAGTAAGCATGTGGTGCACATCCTACACAAACACATCTACTGCTGCTACACATATAGCTCAACTTTACCAAAACAATCTATACAGACAAAAATATTAAAAAAAAAACCAACAAAAACAACCAATTTTGGTTGACAAATACAAGAACATTTTGAAGAAAAATCACCTTCTGAAATTTCTATGCCAATTTAAACCTTGTTTAAAATGTAGCATAGGTTCGTCAATCACCAAGCAGGGTATAGAAGATAGCTTTTGAATTTACTGCTCCAGCTTCATGGATTATTACCAGTTACTGAAAAAAAAAAATGGTGGTAACAAAAACATATTTCAGAAAAGACTAACAAATTCAGGGAACCAGAAATGTGATTATTTTTAACACTCAAATAATGTAAAATATGTGATTTTTATACAGAACATATGGATGAACTGCAGTGCAATCTGGAATATACTCATTTTCTTTGAGCAGTCATGCAGACTGTATAAAAAGCAGAATAATTGCCTTTTTATCAGATTTCTTCTTAATGCATTACTTCTGACAATGTGGATCTTAAGAGCACATTACAGAGTGTATTTCCAAAGCCAGTGGCTTTTCTGGTTAAAGTTGATGTGAATCATGCAGTAAAAAGATCAGAGGCTTTGGCTTTTTTTTTTTTTAAATTTACCAATGTGTCTTTACCAATGTGTCCAATATAATATTCTTTAGAAGTTCTGATATCTTTAAATCTTTCTAAGTCCTTCCATATCACACAAACTGTGAAGTACAATATTATATACTGATAATCTGGTGTATTAAGTTTATCAATAAATAAATTTCTACAGAACGTTTTTTACTTGTTCTTCAGGTTTTGAACTTAAGGAGAGAGAAATCAAAAGGCTATTTTTATATTTACTTTTAACTATTTTTAAAGTTACAATATTAATTACTAAAAATTTTAAAACTTTGGAAGTTGAGAATCAATTCATTAAACATTAGAACAGTTGCATAATGGACTGCTATCACGACAGTAAGACAAATCCACTCTGAAAGTTGCACTTAATGTGTTTTTGGAGGTTTTTTGTTTGTTTTTCTCTGAGGTGCTTCTAGCTAACAAGTCCAAAATTCAGAGTTCTGAAAATCAATTTTGAACAGTACTTTAGTACAGTTTCAGTACTTTAATCTATGAACTTTATTTCTTGCTCTGCACCAAAATTCAAATTGTTATTTCAGCATTATGAGAAATACGTTATAATAATGTAACTAAATCAATTCCAATAGTTGCTGCCACTTTCATCTATATTGTGTCTCAGGTGTCCTAGGGTTCTTATATTTTAGCATATCAGCCTGAAAAGCCTTCTGGGGTTGACTACCACACACTGTACAAACAGTATAGTGCTCCAAACAGGAGAGGTAATCTTTCAAGTGTCTTTTTCAAGACAAAGCAGCACGTAATGCTTGCTACACTGAGTATTTGAAAGACCATCAGCAGATGATGAGGTGAAAAGACTTCTCCTTACTTCATCCTATCTCTGTTACCAGTTTGGTTTTTTTCTCCTCTGTCTCAAAATGATTTTCTTCTGTTTTTACAATAGTCAATGTAAAACAGTTTTGAAAAATATTAAATTCCTTTGTTGAATCAAGTTTAGAAGAGAAAAGGAGTAGGAAGCTGAAAGTCCTATAGTAGGCTAAAATATTTTATTGTCCATTAGAATATACATTGATACCATGTTAAAAAACCTATGAGCAAAAAAGGCTGAAGTATGGAAAGTACTTTTCAGCTCAGCCTTTACTAGCAAGAGCAACTCCCAGGAATCTCAGATCCCAGTGAGAAACACTGGTGCAAGAAAGATGTACCATTCTTGGTGAAAGATGATCAAGTCACAGAATACTAAATCAAATTGGACACATGCAAGTCCATGGGCCCTGATGGGATGCACTCAGGTGTACTGAGGGAGGTGGCAGAAGTCATTACAAAGCCATTCACAATATTTTTTGAATGATTATGGTGATTAGGAGAGCCACTCAAGGACTGGAAAAAAGCAAATGTCACTCATATATTCAAGAAGGGCATGAAGAAAGGACCGAACAATCGACCAGGCCAGCCAGTCTCAACTTCATACTTTGGAAGGCAATGAACAGGTAATCCAGGCACTTGACAAGAAAGTCATGAGGAGTAGTCAGAATTGATTCTCCAAAGGGAAATTATGTTTAACTAACTTGATAAGCTACAATGAAATTACTAGACTGATAGACAAATTGAGAGAAGTGAATATTGTTATTGTGGACAAAAATAAGGCTTTTGGCAACATTTCCCATCAGCTCCTCAAAGAGAAGCTGATAAAGTATGGGCTGGATGAACAGACAGTGAGGCGGACTGAAAACTGAATGATCAGGACCAGAAATTGGTGAGTGGTGCACAAAATCTAGTTGGAAACCAATAATTACTCACATAACCCCAGGGTCAATACTGGGTCCAATCCTATTCAATACCTTTGTTAATGTTCTGGATGATGGGTCAGAGTATAACCACAGCAAGCTTGGCAGGAGTGGATGATTCACCCAAGGGTCATACTGAGGTCCACAGAGGAACCTTCACAGGCTGGAGAAATGGGCTGTCAGGAACCTCAAGAAGTTCAACAAGGAGAAGTGCAGAGTCCTGCACCTGAGGAGGAACAGCTACAGGCACCAGGACATGCTGGGGACAGCCAGCTGGAAAGCAGATCTGAGGAAAAGGACTTGGGGTCCTGGTGGACACCAAGATTTATATTATTCAGCAATGTGATCCATCCTGCCACTAAGAAGCCTAATGATATTCTTGCCTGCATTTGGCAAAGTATCATCAGCAGGTCAAGAGAGAAGATTCTTCCCCTCCACTAAGCATCGATGATGCTGCACCTGGAGAACTGGGTCTAGTTCTGGGCTTGCCAGTACCAGAGAAATCTAGACACATCAGAGAGAGTTCAGAGGAGGGCAAGGTTCAAGGACCTGGAACATCAGTCCTGTGAGGAGGGGCTGAGAGAGCTGGCAGTGCTCAGCTGGAAGACAAGGGGATTCAAGGGAAATCCTAACATTGTAGATAAGTATCTGAAGGGAGATTTGAAGAGAATGAAGCCAGCTTCTTTTCATTGGTTCCCAGCATCACAACTCGCAGTGGGCACAAAGTGGAACACAGGAGTTTCCCTTTGAATGTAAGGATGTACTTCCACTTTTTTTTTTTTTTTTTAATTGGAAGGGTGAGGAAGAATTGGAATAGGCTCTGCATTACAACAGGATCTTTTTATCATGCAAGATTTTGCACAACTTACGGTGTTAAGGACTTTACAGACTTCACACATTGGAATTTGCCGCAAGTTCAGTTAAAAGAGATGTTAATTCTATTCTTGATTAAAATAGACTTAAGAGGCACCAGCTTTGCTGTATCATCTGCATGTTATGCTGCATGTTATGCTAGGCAGTGTACAAATAGACAGCTGAATGTATTTCTATAAACTATTTAAGTAGATATACATTGCTGACACAGAAAAAAAATACAAAAATCTAAGCTTGCGACAAACATTGAGCACATCAAAAGCAGGGAACAACTGTTTTGTGCTTGTTTTTTTTTTTTAACATATAAACATTTCATTTCTGTCAAACTGAGTCTTATAACAAGCATTATTATTTGAGAATAAAAATCCAGTTATGCTCCTCTGCATTGCATTATGTTGACCTATTTTCAATATTCTCAATAGGATGTGATAATGGACAAGTCTGTAATATAGAAGAGAAGAGACTTAGTTTACACAAGGCTTTAACTTCAGTAAAGAAACACATGGTATTGTTCTTATACTACTAGTCACCATGGGAGAAATTCAAAAGCGTTTCATTCAAGTTCTAAGAAAGAGTCTCACAGATTTTTACACTGCAATGTTCTCATTGTTTTTGTTCCTGAAGAGGGACAATGGAAAACTTATAGATGCATGTTGAAATTCAGAATGAATATATAAAAATAAGTTACATTTACATCCTTTTACCCTAGAGCATTGCATAGTCACAACAGTAACCACACGGATTATTATTCAAATGCGTAACAGCAGCCACATTTTGGCATGCATAGTCACTTTATAACAAAAAGGTAATACACTACAGTGCAATTCATTGAAAGCATCTGGCTCCAAATATTCCATTGTATTTCAAAAATATGCAGCAGCTTTAAAAAAGACTAGTTCTTTTCCAAATTTTCTTTTTACCAACTAAGTTTTAAATAAATATAATAATGATCTATGCAAATTGCACATCGTATGGAGAACAAATTTATGTAGAAGTGATGTACATTGTCCTGGTTTCAGCTGTGACACAGTTGATTTTATTCATAGTGTCTGGTATGAAGCCATGTTTTGATCTTAAGAGAAAAGCAATGTTGATAACACACCAATGTTTCAGTTGTTGCTGACCAGTGCTGTACAGAGCCAAGGCTGTTTCCATTTCTCAGCTTTTTATACTGTTCTGCCAGCAAGAGGGCTGGGGGGAAGGGCAGAAAGAGCTGGTAGGGGACCAGCTGACCAGAACCAGAACAGCTGACCTAAACTGGCCAAAAGGATGTTCCATACCATATATGATGTTATGTTAAAAAAAAAACTATAAAACTGCAGGGAGTGGGGGCTGCTGCTGCTTGGGCATCAGTCAGTGGGAGGTAAACAACTGCTTTGTGCAACACTTGTTTTAGTGTGTGTATACATGTAATTATCGTTACTGTTATTTCTCTCTTCCTTTTCGTTCTTACTAAATAGTTTTTATCTCAACCTACAAGTTCTTCCCCACCTCCATCACACTGGAAGGCAGGCAACTGAGCAAAAGGCTGCGTGGTGTTTAGCTACTTACCAGGTTAAACCACAGCATATATTAAATAAATTTCCAAATTCTAACTTCCTTATTTAAACACTAAATTCAGTTTTTTTGTGCTATATGATATGTATTCTTCCTAAATAAAGAAAATAAAGAACACTGGAACATGAAAATAGAACATATCCTCTAACAAGACAAAAAGAATCAGAGAACTTTACTGCTGTCTTAAGCAATGACTTAAAAAGGTATTACTTCTATCTTAAATATATTAAAAACATTTTTACTAATTACAGAATTACAGAAACACATCATTGTACAAATTAACTTTCCTTTTAGATAGCTTCTCTTCCCTTCTGGTGTTTACCCTTAGCCAGACTTTAAAGAATTTCATTTATCATTAATCACATTTTTTCAGACACTATCTAAAGCGTATGAGGATATGTAACCTATTGTAATAGATATTACATAAACAAAACTAAAGAGTTCATAACCTATTCGTATAAAATAGACTGGGTAAAGGAGGGAGACAAAGTGTAAAGAAATAAAACCTATAGATAACTGAACAACATAATGGTCACATTATGTGTCATGCTGGTTCTTCAATTATTAACTTCTGGGTAAGCAAGGTGCAAACAAGTAGGTTGAGTAAGAAGATGTCAACAATAAATAAAAAGGGGTAGTCCCCACTGGGCTGAGTTTGCCCCACACATCATTTTTCTGTTGCTCTGTTGCAGTTGAATAAAAGCACAGTTAGGCCAATGACAATTCATTTCTTCATGGTTTTGTTACATTACTCTTGAAGAAAATATGGCATGGCTTTATGGAATAATCATAGAAAATGTTTGAACTTTGTAAAACATATTTACTGTTATACTTACTCCTACCCTAACCTATATCAGCTTAAATCAGTTATGTAAGTTCTGATATTTCTAACTTTTCATGTTTCCAGACAAAACTATATCAACACTGTTACGTTACATGCAGTGAGTTTTTCGGTGTGATGCAAAACAAACGCACCACCAAACTGCCATTATAAACATTATAAACACTTTAAAACTTTCAGTTGCACAAGGAACCTCTGAAATGATCTTTCCTTTTGCAAGTGTATAAGCTTAACTTTTGGAACAGAAGAAGAACTTCATCAATTGATAACATTTTGACAGTAATGCTTTAAAGTATCATACCTTTCATTAAATGTTCAAAAATTATGATGGCTATAGAGAGCATTTTTGTGATATAAATCAGATTATGGTAACGAAACCTGTTCCAAACTTTCCTTATATTGGTAATACTTTAATACATGTAAAGATTCTTTTCAAATGAAATTTCTTCATGACTACCACAGACATTGTTTCTTATTTACATATGCAGTCTATTATTACATTAGTGTTGGAACTAGTATCACGTTGACAGTTCTAATCATTTGACAGAAAAAGGCAATTGAAAGAGAATACATCAATCAACAGCAGGTTCTATAAATTAACGCTACTGAAATAATTTTATATGAACATTTGGAATGATAAGCTCAATTAAATTTTGAAAAGACTAATAACAGTAATGCAAAAATACATGAAGGGTCTAAAAAGTGTAACACAGAAGACATCTCCCTGCTCCAGTTATGATGTGAGAATGAAGAAAAACTCAATACAGTTAAAAATAGTGTAAAGTTATAACAACGATAAAATAATAAGCAATTCACACATTGAGCATTTTCAGTTGCTGTTGGTGCTGAATGAATTTAAGGGGACTCGAATATTTGACAATTACTATGTTAACAAGGTCACTAACATACAAGAAACAGAAAATGTTTGCAGACCATGTTAATCCTCCCACTTCAAATCTTTTTAATGTGCTCAGTGTGTGTGTATATATATATAAATACATACACACCACGAGATCAGTATCAAAAGATTCTTATATTGGTCACACAGTTGGCGACTTATAACCAAAACAGAACGCAGAACATCAAACTACACAGTCCACTCAGTTGATCAACTATAAGCAATTTAACGCTTACAGTACACTGTTAACTTCCCAAACAACAGAAAAGAGGGGAAAAACAAAACAAAACAAAACAAAACAAACATTCCACCCTCTTTCTGGATCAGAAGTCCATGGCTTGGAAGTTACAGCTGAGTATGTCTCAAAGAAAACGCTGTGCTACACATACCCACAGCCATACCTACCCTGCACCTTCCAGGCACGTTATATACAAATAAGTATCTAGACATTATTTACAGAATCCATTACAGCATTCACTTATATTAAGTTATGAACTGTATGGTTCGTCTCCTACTAAATTGAGTTTTAATTAGAGAACTGATTTCTTAAAAACAAATAATGTAGCTATTTGATTCTAAGTGACTAAAATCTGACTGATCCTAGAGAGAGACACCAGAAAACACACCCTCTTTTAACTAAAAAATGTAAATAAAAACACTATGAAATGAAGACTTCAATATGCAAAATATGAGATTTTCAATAAATCAAAATCAGACCAAACCACTATGTGCAGCAAACTAAAACGACAAAAAAACACATGGAACAAAAATGCCCTACTGGTATATATGCAACAGAAAGTACTTCCTCTCCTTATTCCTTCCTCTCCAAGAATACATACCTGTTGAATATGTCTACTAGCACGTTTCTGAGGCTGGTAGATAAGCCAAGTATACAGTACAGGATCAACGTTAATCGCTAATCCTTGTATGCTGGACAAAAGTACTGCACCTATATGCATAGAAAAGAAAACAAAATAGTTACTGTCCATTTATATTCATTTTTCTTGCACACAGATCTTTGATGCAGATTTTGGTTTGGATTGTATTTAAATATATTTTTCTTATCATTCTTATTAACAGCAATAATTACCACCTAAATTTCATTATCCTATTGAAAATTAAAAACTTGCCAGCACTGTCAGACTTAGGGGACACACACACATGCACACACACACACACACACACACACACAAAAAACACAGAGAAGTGCATTTTGATTTTGCTTGTTGCATCTTTTTTGCCAAGAAAAATGGTTGCTTTCACAAAATTGAGCATGTAACTGAATACACACACCTTTCCTCAAATTCTAAGCCAACAACAAAATTATGCAAGAAACGAGTCAAATGATTCTTGACACAAAAGAACATACAGCAGAACTCCCTGCACCTCTAATAAACAGAAGCCTGGTTTGGGCACTGTACTCTTTTTCATTTCTTTTAACAAAGACAGCATTCCACTCAAGACAAACATTTTCAATGTAGATGTGGTTCCAAATACTCTTTAGCAAACTTTCTGAGTAAAATAAAAGGAAATTTTTTCAACTCCGCTTATGTTGTACTCTGTGCTTTTCTTAAATTTTATGATTTCTCTTATTTTGTTTAAATCACATTTTAGGAGTTGAAGGACTAAAAGATAAGGCTATTGTAATTTTATTTCCTGAAAGAAAATTCAAAGTTTTCATACGCACGAAGGAAAATCCTATATGGGAAACACAGACTCAAAATAGGAGAAAAGCTGTTCTCAGTATCTAGAAATTTTAACATACTTTAAAAACCAGGTAATGTAAAACCCAATTTATGAGTCACTATTTCTTTTCTACCTGCATTAAAAATCTGACCATGAATTTGGTGAGGCTACGGTTTAGGTAGCACACATCAATCGTTAGTCAATGTAGTTTTTTACAGCACGGAGTTGCAAGATTCAGAAGCAAACAGATTAACATAATATAAAGTTATTATATTGAAAAAGTACTGCAAGCAGTAATAAGCAGCTGCCTTTTTGTGCAAATTTTTCAATTTTATAATGAATAAATGAAATAAGGAAATAAGTAACAAAATACATTCAAGAAAGAAATTCTGGTTACTGGGAGGTCCAATATAAAATTCTAGAGAATTACAGTAGTTTTGTATTTCAAAGAATCATGAGTTATTTCCTAAAGAAATATCTAGCAACATATTTGCTCTGTAGTATACAAATGCTGCAATCTGAATTTAATAATAAATTTATATTAATTCAAAATCACAAAATTCAATGTACTTCACAAAAAAAAAAGCAATCACATGCCTGAAAAGACATAATTGATCACAAAACTGCGAAAATAAAACTAAAGAAGTTCTACACTTATTATATATAACAATTTTAAAACCTGTTGAATTCCAAGTAGCAGAAATACCATCAGAACAGGGCTATGCAAGTAAAGGCTGATGAATACAATGGGAAAAAGGCAGTCAAGAAATACACAAAGATAAATCATCAGCTCAGCACAGGCATGGAGTTGGAACACACACTGTGAGGAACTCCTATACATAGACTTGTCTTTGTGATCTGATGGTTTTAAATGTCAGTAATAAACCTTAGAAATAAATCTGCAACTTAAGGCAAAGCTGATGTGGAGCATACAGTAAAAGGGTAATGTGCAAGTAAGTAAGAACAGCGGTGAATGTGTCTTGCAGCAGGATCTGGAGAAAACTAACAAACGGAAGCAGAAGGTAACGGAAGATTGACAAAGTAGATGCTACAATCGTTCGCTGCTATGATATAGCTGGATGCCAAAAAGAGAATTCTGCATCTTTAAGAGATAATGCCCGTTCTCAGCAATGCTTAATTGAAAGGTTTAATGCATAAGTGATATGACGAGTGGGAGTCAGAGACCTCCCAAAGAGAGGGGAATAAAATCAGCCTACAGGCAAAATCAACAAATATCTCACATTTACAACAGACCTTGAAAAGAAAAAAATTGTTACTGTAGCATATGCTGCTAGTTATGCCATTTAGTTTTGTGTTTACTGCAAAAAAATCAGCTAAAAGATATTCAAAACAATTAAGCTGTGCTTTGAACTGAAACTACCTTTAAACTTCAATGAAATCATTATCACAACCCAATAAAACTTTAAAGTAAGGTAGAGCAGAGAGCAAAATAGTTTATTTTTCCAGTTGTCTCTTGCCACTGATAGCTTGCGTCTGAGGAGGAAAAAAAAAACAACCAAAACAGTCTAACGTACAAGTAGTCAGATAAGCAATTGCACTACCTGACTTTCAAATGGAATGCCAGGTAATTTTGGCATCCTATCCACTTCCATCACTTCGAATTACTGAAATTTACTGTTCTATTTGCTACTCAGCTGCTATATTTGCTGGGCAACATTATCACCTATGTAAAGCTGTTTTTTGTGTAACAGGTCTCTTCAAAATAACTAACTTAATAATCAAAGAAAATACTCTCAGATTCATTGATTCTCCCTTGCCATCCCAAAACACTTAAACTTGAGCACTCATGCTAAGAAATAAGCAGCACCCTGGCTTTCAAGGCAGGCCTCTGTGGGAGAGCCAAGCCATAAGCTGGCAGCAGGCCCTTTACGTGCTTAAGAAAAAAAATAAATTTGTTATTTCTCTCTGACAAGATGCAACACTCGATTTTCCTGGATTTCATTAGGACTGCGGTGAACTTTCTTTTCTTCCCTCCCCCTTTTCTCTCTTAATTAAATTTACATTTCAGGAAAAAAAAAAAAGCAGACCTTAGATCCATATTGTACTGGGTTTCATTTTCAGATCCCAGCTCCTGCCCGTGTTTCTTACATCTCATTAGAAAATGATTTAAAAATAAGATCGAACTCAACACCGCGCAGTCTTTGAAAGTTTGAGAAGAATTTCCTCAAAGCTGTGGCATTACATGCAAGGTGCAGTTAGGCAAATAATTTCTTTCCTCCCCAATGTTTGGCTGTCTCTGGAGGCACAAACTAGGGAGCAGCGGGCCGGAGCAGGAGATGGCTCAGTGCAGCTGCACTCTCGCCCTGCAGTCAGCCTTACTGATGAACTTCCCCGAAAGGACAACAGGTGTGATGGGAGCACTCGCTCCCCTGAAGGCCTGGGGGCCAAGGAGGTTAATGCAAGGCCTGCTGCTGCCTGGTGGGCTCTGCCACCGGCTCTTCCTGTCCTACATTGGGAAAGACGGGGGCAGTTGGTTGGGGTTCTAACCTGTCTTCTTCACAAGGAGAAACTGAAGCATATAGGAAGTGGGATACAGAGTGTGGCACGTTTCTTGTGAAGCATGTGGGGCAGAGGAGGACACCTGGAGGATGTGGCTGCTGTAGTCAAGAAGCAGAATGCTGGTGCTGAGGGGTGCTCAGCAGCAATGGAAGAATGGAAAAGAAATTCAAAGGTCACAGAGTTAGAAGAGAAAAATGACAGTGGCGGGATGGTGCTTTGGGATTAAAAAGGAGGTGGCAACGCCTGGAGAAAACAGCTGCTTGTTTTGAGGTGTAGAACCTCAAGAAAGAGTAAACTTTGTGTTACTGAGTCACTCTCACCATTCTGGTGGAAAAAAAATTTACTAGGAATAGTAAAGGACCACCCTGGCAAATTTCTTTGTAAATTCCACTCTGTGTGTACAGTGTCCAAACACATCTATGTAGAGTAAAAACTTCCAGTAAAACATTTCAGATATTTCCCTATAAAATCAACCTAAAATCTTAGCAGGAAACTAAAGTTTAAGTTAATGCACAATTTATATTGGGGAGGGATCACAGATATGAACAAAGGGAATGATCTACAATAAAAACTAATTCTGACAAGTTTTGTTTATTTTTGGTAACTAAGTAACTAAAGAAAACATTACACCATCTTGCTATATAAACTACACCATGAATTATTTTATCATTGAGCTCGTCACTCCTGTGTCTCAGGACATGTGAACGATAAGCAGGTGCTGATACAGGTTAAATTAGCAGAATAACATGGTAAATAATCTCTTTACTTCTAGTTATGTATGTTTCAAATATAAGTGTTTTCAAGGGCATTTTCGCTAAAGCATACTGTAAAAATAGTAATGTATCACAAAGAAATGAAGAGGTTTTTTGATGGTTTTTGTTTTTTAATAAAGCTGTATAGATAATTAGTTCTTTCTGCTAGTTGAAGCAGAACAGATGAAGTGTAAATCACTAAATGTGGAAATATCTAACTCTTTTTAATTTTAGCCTGGAAGTCAACTAAGGGAAAAAGAGCATACTCCACTACTCTGCTCACTGCCAGAACGGCTCACTTATCCACATTCCAAACAGGCTTTACCAATTAGCTATCCCATGGCACCACAGTCATTTTCAGTTACATGCCAAGCTGAAGAATGAGAACTGAAGAGGGAGTTAGAAATTGCAGTTACATAGCATAAAAAAGTAACTTGCAAACTCTGTCAGCTTTGTAGTATCTATGACCAGCCAATGTAATCGTCTTGCAAAAGCTAATCTAATATTAGGTAAGAGATGGAGAAATGCATTTCATTTTGACTAGCTGACTCAGACAAAGAAAACATACATCAAACTTCACTATTTCCAATTTTTTTTTTACATCAGACTAGCTACAGGAACTTGACAAATTTTGTCTATCTGATAAGATACACATCCACATGGATCTCTGTTCAAGGTTGACTTGAGCGATTATAAATTGCCTTTTATTAAAATGTAATCCAAATTTTATTTCAGAGAAAAAGATCTCCTAGTCTACTTTACTTTCGCAGAGTTTCATGGTCACTAAATACTTAAAATAACCTGAAGAGCATTTAATTTAGTTGCCCAGACCAATATTTAAATATATCATTAAAAAAAACAGTATTAATACTTTCCCATGAACAAAGCATTTTGTTCTGTAATGTCAAATAGTTTCTTCACAGAACAGTTATAGTCTGTTCAATCATGCACATACCACAATATATTAATACTACTATTAATATTTTTTTAAATAATAGCTTTTGATCTTGGGAAACATTTAATGAGGTCATACTTCTACCACCACCTTGTAACTCTCCTACTATGGTTTATAGTTGAAAAGCTCTACGTGCTGAAAGAAGTCAGGATCATTACTTCTACTTAAAAAACAGAGAAAGTAAAACATAGAGGTGAAGTTACTAAATTACACAGCAGAACAGTAGGACACTGGGATAGAATTCAGATGTTACAGTTGTGTGCCACAGCTAAGTATTTACTGAAACTAGTAACAAAAATAGAAAAATAAATAAGGTGGAGTTTTGACCTTGTTAAAAATAGGTCTAAATCACATTGGCCTAATTTCAGCTGACTATTCTGATTAGACATTATAAGGGTTAAAGAAATTAAGTTTCCTATTTTTCTCAGAAAGCAGCCAAATACTCACAAATTCTGAATTATGCAATTAAAAGAGATGGAATTATAACCAAAACATAGCATAATGAGGCAAAACAGAAAACTGCTCAATACACTGGTTAACATGAAGCTCTGTATGTCAAACATCATTCTTCTGAAGAACAAGCAGCCACATTTCTGTAAATCAATCTGGAATGACACCAAGTCAAGCTATGGAGAACCTCCCTCAGGTATTTCATACAATCTGTCCTTTGATGTTAAGAATAGAAATGAGTCCATTAAGCATTTTGCCTTTCTTTTTACAAAAAAAAAATTATTATGATGTGCTGAGATGCAAGTTTTCATAAAAATGCTGTATGATGTGCATTTAGCATGGTCACTGTATGTTTTTGAAGAGCATCTTGAAAGGCTGCTTGTTTTCCAGAATTCACTGGAGCAAAACTTTAATTTCCTTTAGAGAATATGATGATGTGGGATAAGGGATGCAGCTTAACAGGCAATAATGAGCCGGAAAAACGGGAAATGTGTAGGCAGCTATAGTATACAGAAATGTCAGCTTTATTTGAGCGATTACTGAATCGCCTCCATTCCACTTCAAAAATTGTGAGTGAATAAAATGGTACCAACAGCATTAAAGCAATTCCTTTGTGTCATTCTTAAGAAAAGGGGGAAGAAATATGATGTTCCTACTTTTATTTCCTACAGATTTAAGTGTTTATTCCAAGGCTTTTAATGTAATTATCCTACCTGTTATGGACAAGAGAAGAATTTCAATAGTTAAATAATTTCAGATTGGATAAATTATTTAAGAGAAGGGAAACAGTGATAAAAAAACATTGTAATTTTCTCTCCAGAAGAAGGCAGAGTCCTGCAGGGATCTCCACTGCCCAAGACACCGCGGGAGACAAAAGTGGTGGAACAGATCTGAGTGACCCACAGCAATCAGCAGCAGGACTTGCTGCAGAAACAATGAAGCCATCTGACCTGATTCTACACAGGCAAAATATTTTTCCTACTCATATCACTGCAATATAACTTTACATGCAAAGCGATGACTGAGCTGATTGTTCTGACACAGAAAACAAAATCTCTATTATTAAAATAGATCTAGAAAAGTGTTAGCTCAATGTGCAGCAGTAGGGAATGAACAGGCAATAAAACAGAATATCATCTACACCACTGTATAAATCCATTGTGTACACAGATATTAAAAACACTGCATGCAGCTCTGGTCAGTTGAAAGGTCACTAGGCCAGTTTTAAGCATTCAAACCTGGAAACTTCTGTTTCACAATACCATTCATTCAGTATTTACGCTCCCTAACTCACACTATGCTCCATGCCAAAAGCATTATGCATCGTCCAATTCCCAGCGCAGAGAGCACAGAAATAAAAATGCATACACACATGTGTCTTGAACTTCAGTTACTGGTTAAGTAATTTTCTTTTCTTCATTTTTAAATGATTGCCTATTTACTATAAAGCAAATGGGTTTTGAGCTACTCTAGGTCCAAGCCACCTGGATGCGGACCTCAGAGCCTTAGGCAAACTACAACTGCAAAAGCTCTTTTCCAAATGCAGTAATATTTACAGATTTTTATGGTTGCATTGTTCTTGGAAAGTATGAATACAAATCTATAAGTAAAACCAGTAGCTACACTTCACATGGTGTCTGCATGGATGTTATTTAATGAAGACACCGAAGTCTCCAAATATGTAGAAGCTGTTGCCTTAACAATCCTGCAGCAGTTAGATTAAGGAAAAAAAAAAAAGACAAAAAATACCCAGTCCAAATTCTATACAGAAACTATTACAGTTCAAGCTGCAGCTGAAGGGACAAAGGGCCATAGAGAGCTAAGCCACAGAGAAAGCATATGTCAGCGGACAAAGACTTCTCACAAGTGAGCAAGGACAATAATATTTTGACAGAGTGACTGCCGAGTAAAATACTGGGAGCTGCCTACGCAAGAATTTCATCCAAAAAATTCTATCTACACTAGTGATCTCAACCCTTTTTGAGGAAATGATGGCTGTCAAGGAAACTTCTTGAAATGGGAAGGCTCAAACAGGCAATTTTATTATATGAACATTTTCTTCCTCATGGAATGACAGGACTGCAAGAACTGTGAGAACTGACTATCTCTGCACCAGCCATTTAGTGGACTGATACTGAAGATACAGAATACTGACAGAAAAAGGACTCATCTTCGAGGTCTAAAAGGCATCCTGAATGCTCCAGGCCAAAGCTTGAATAACAGCAAGCTGAGGACTGTAGCTGACTTGAATAAACAATCTCTTTTGTGATCCGTACTGCTGTTAACAAGGTTGTTTTCAATAAACTTTCAGCCTTGTCTATCCTTATCTGATATATTGTGGATGAGCTACTGCATGGCTGACTGAACCTCCACGTGAAGAGTTTACAAAGAATCAAGAAAATACTGGAGAAGCTGGTAGCAGAAGTCCCAAAAAGGTCTTAAATCTAGAACTGTTTCCAAACTTGCAGAACACCAGAAAAGAGAGAGATATGTAAGGAAAACATCAGAAAAGAAGTCCGAATTTAATTTCCTCTTTATGTCGTAACAAAGAGATCTATACAGTGTGATGGGACGTTACTATTACATATACTGGGATATGGTTTAGTGACGAGATTCAGTTGGTCTCTGTGACCTTAAAGGTCTTTTCCAACTGAAATGATATTGTGATTCTACGATATTCAGTCCAAAAACTGAGCCAGGAAGATGAGGTTAGATATATCAATATCTAATTCCACTTAGAAAATTAGAAAATGGCCAAGGTTTGCTCCAAGACTCTGAGATCATGGGAAACAGAAGACTGTTGCTGGAACACTTGATTCTACATATGTCTCAGCAGGGTAGAGAGGACCACATGTCAACATCTCCCTTAATGAAGACAGTATCAGTCACAAGCCAAATGTTATTTCTAAGTAAGCTAACAGAATGCTTAATAAGCTCTCTCAACTTTTCTATTAAAAAAACTATCACGACTGAAGCCCCTACTATCTGAAAAGTTCACAAACCTCAAATTGTATGATCTGCGGGTTACTTACCTGTGCATCACAATATATGTAAGCACACTGATAACAAGATTGCTTTCTCCCTTTCCTTATGACTGGATTGGAAGAATGCTACCATACTATTCGTTTCACAAAATTCAACAGGAAGATCGTGAACTACCAATATAGTTAAAATGAACAATGCTCAACATATTTCTAAGTGATTTTCAATACATTCTTTACTCCATTACTTCTCTACTACGGGTCTCAAAATGATACTAGCAAATGTTTTGAAAACTGTCTGGAAGCTTCTTAAATACATTTCAGCTTCTGTATTTACAAACACCTCAGTATCATCTGCCAAAATGATCTTTTGCAATTTCTTGCAGCAGTATTCCTCTGTGAATTGCAACAGGATTCTTCCCTAATGGCAACAGCACATCAAGGGAACTATTTCATTCCTTTTTCAGCAGTTGAACATTTGTAGCACTGTGACCATGGATACCAATTGGTCTTGCATTTGAAGTTGTAAAACTGAAATCTTTTTAGCAGTAGATGCTTCACGTACCTTTTCTTAAAAGTAATCTGAATAACGTACAGCTGTGATTTCTCTTTCCTTTACAAATTATAGCTCCTCAGAAGCAATAGAGAACACACAGAAGAGTTTGTATACTTTCTATAGGTGCTCAGCTGAATTAATAAACTCTAAAACTCCAGCCTCATAAATTAGAAAATAAATTTAGGAAGGCATAAAATAGTCTTTGCAGTAGAAATTACATGGAAGTTTATGCTTTTCTATAAAAAATGTATAAGTAGAGAAAGAACAAAAAACTATAGATATTCTTAACAGAAAATTCTACTTAATTCACACATTCTTTTATATCACTCAAGATGCTTTCATGGTCTGCACTGATTCAAGATTGTAATAAGTAGTGTATAAATGCAGTGCCAAACAATGAGCCAGAATAAAAATAGCCACAGTGCCTTACAGTATCACAGTTGTGACAGCACAAGGTAGGTAAAATGACATGAGTAGCTCCACCACAAACTTTTTTTCTTCTCTCTTCAATGCGCATTTGATACATAAAAGGTTTAAAACATACACTTTGTTTTTTTTTTGAAAAACTTTGGAAAATATTAATTTTTTGGTGTTTGCTTATTGAATAAGGAAAAAAATATCAGATTTTACATCTTCAGATACTACAAATATAAAATGGGCAGGTTTTCTAAAGCGCAGACAATCCTGATCATTATGGTAGCTGATGTTTGCTTAGACAATAATTTCAAAAGGGGCTTGTATTTGTGAGTGCCACTACATGCATGCTTTATAAAAAAAATCTTTTAATTGAATTTGTGGTCAGTTTACTTACAAAAGGAACATTACATTTTAGACGTAAAGTTAATTTGAATTAATTTGATGTTATAATTAACTGCAAACTTTGAATGAAATTCCACAGTCCACCAAAGATAATTGAATTTTGAGATTTTCAGTATCATTATGATAGATATTCATGTGTAATATAGAACTAAAAAGCCTTTCTTAACTTATGAAATGTACAAGTAAGATAGGAAGAAGAACCGAAAAACAAAGGTAGCAGTCCTCTAAACTCCACTTACACTGGTTGTACCAAGACCTAAACAGGTATGGAATTCTAGAGAGATTTCAAATGCGAAAGCATCTCTGCTCACAGCCACAAGAGGTGAATCAGCTTCAGAAAGCTGAGAAGGTGCTGTAGTTTTAAGAGATTCCAGGAAGAAGAATGAAAATTATTCATGTTATACAGCGGAGGAATTCTTCAAGATATACAGCACATTTCTAACTGAAAAATGTCTGTACTGCATGAACAGAGGAAAAAAGTCCTGTTGCAGTACATTGTGAAATGGTCTAGTAGTCTAATATTCTAATTTATACATCAGCACATTGAATGCACAGATTGTAATCTGGATTCCCTATCTGCAGTTTTGTGTGTTATTGCCCTTTCATCTGGGATGCTAGTAAACTCAGTCAATATCTGTCTTTGTATATTCTTGTTATAAATAAACACAAAACCTATAAACAAACAATTACTGCATTCATCACAGACAGACTCAGCTGTGTAAAATTGCATCTTTACTGGTATCAGTCTCATCCCCTTCAGGAGCAGCTTCATATACACCAGTTACAAAGAATAATTGATCTGACCTGTTCTCTAATTACTTGGTAGCTTTCTAAACCAGCACTTAAAATGCTAGAAATGAGCAGTAAACTGACTCTGAGGCAATGGTGATGGTCTCTGTGTATCTTACAGTTTAGATGAAACAATAATCTTAGATAAGCAAGGGAAAGCCAATGACAACTATTTTACCGAGGTGGAGCAAGTAACAAACTGCCTGAAAAAGATCCAAAACAAAGCACCAACTTAAGGAATACTGGGGGAGACTGTTGATCATGTTGCCTTCATTACTGATGGCAATTATGAATGTTTAAAAATACTTTTTAAGTGGGATAATCTTTAAAACTTCCCAGATAAATTTAACAAAAATCTGGAATAATTGAAATAATTTTCATTAATATTATCAATGTTATTCTGATCATCAAACAATGGACAGTTAGTACAGCATTATATAATAAATAATAAAGTTCTATTAAAAAAAAACAACAAAAAAAGACAGCCTTCAGAATATCTTTAAACATATTCAGATTGCAAAATTAATTTACTGTAAAAGCTGTTTCATTCTTATGCCTAAAGTACAAAGCTGTGGGCTTCTAATGCGGTAGGCAGAAAATTGTTATCATTTTCAGGTCAGAAATGTGGAAGTTGGTGTTTTTCAATTAAGGTCAGCTGTTAAACAGAAGGATTCATATGATTCGAATGAGCCAGACATGATGCATCCAAAAATCTGAAATGCTCCAAACAGAAAATCCCTTTTCTTTTAGACAGATGCATGTGCTCTTGAATGGCATTGAGACTGATGATCATTATGTCCTCACTCATAGTAATCTATCCAGGAGGACATCAGGGGCAACTTACAAAACTTCATAACTAATATAGTATGAAATAACAGTTCTAAGTTCCAGGAAATCTTCAGTATAACGCTAACTAAGCTTAATACATATTAAAGCGTAATTATATTACTATGTAATCACACACATTTTTGTATATGGGTTGTTGGTCTTTTTTGGTTGGCTTTCTTTTTGGTTTGCTTTTTTAACTTCTTCCATTGCTGCTAAATACTTTTAAGGCAAGGTAAAAATGAACCAATTGCATCTACTTTGTCTATTAAATCCAAAATATTGCTTAGATAAGTCAGTATTCTAAATCACTTCCTAGCTAGAATGAGAAGAGGAATTTTACTTTCATCTTTGAGCTTGAGCGACTGCTTTTTTTCAGTAAAAATATCAACAACATAATCTAGACAGCTATTATTTACACTGACAAAAAAGCACAAGAACTTCTCTAGTTTGGGGGACTGCAAAATCAGAGGTAAATTCAACTATTAAACTCCATCTCTGAACTCGTAATGTGGTGAGCTACATTTGGACCACATTGGGAGCATTTAAATACACTGCATTGAAAAACTGATTTTTAAGTGAAACCAGCTTTCACGTTTTTACAGTGCCTTCTGAGACAAATGTTACAAATAAACAGAAACGTGTAACCTTTAGTATTATTTTGGCATTAAGCTGAACACTGCAGCCTTATGATTTTACAAACCTCATTAAGTTTTTTAGCAGAGAAGTGTTAAGTAAATTGTATAAAACATCTGCAAGAGCTCTATTAGAACACTGAGTTTATTTACAAAGCAAACATTCCTGCAGATGGCTAACAATATATCACGATGTCTGCAGAATACTAATTTTTCTGGGCAGATCTTTTGGGGATGTGCTCCACAAGAGCGCTATGTGTTCTTGCGTCATATTTTACAGATCAGCAAAAAACTGTACGTGCTACAAACCACTTGGATGAGGTTTGCTTGCACTGTTAGTACTCACTTCAGACTGCTAAAATTACAGCAATGAAAAGAAAAGGAAACACAATCACGTAAAATTACTATGAAAATCTGAGTGGAATGTAAGCACTAAAACATCTAAAGGAATGTTCATTTCTAACCATCCTTTTGATACTCAATGGAATTTAAAGTTTTCTGCCTGACCCTGTTGCGGGTCCTACGATGTAACCATAGCACTGACTAAACAATTTGTTTGTTTTCTAATCCAGATAGCTCAGAGCTGTATTTTATATGCTGGGACTGGAAAACTTCCAGTTTTGAAACCAAGAGGAGAACATAGCAGTAAGGATGCTGTGTAATTTTTGTATCCATCAGAGGAAAAAGCTGAAAGATTTTTCCTCATCTTCCTTTTCTTGATATTAAGGACAAGGATTCTGACTAGATGCTTCTTCCTCAGCTTATTAACCTCATAGCCCTTTATTATGTCTACAACACTGTGCATAGAAAACACATCTGGAATACAATGCAGATGTTTATGAAGTTGTTTTCAGCTTTATGTTTTATGATTCTAAGGAGATACTTGGCTTATGTGTGTGGTTTCTTTTTTTTGTTTGTTTGATTTGGTTTTTTACTGATAAGAACATTTAAAAGCTGCTTAAATGTCTGTATGACACTTTCAAGAATACAGCTGTCATTCTAACAGAATTCCATCTAGGATCACAGACTGTCATTTTAAAGTTTCACTGAATCACAAATTTAAGATAAAACTAGTTCATACGTATTGTTAGCAAAAGCATTGTACAGGCTATGCTTCAGGTTCCCTCTCCTTATCACACCATTAATTATACATGGAATAAGTTTCATCTGCTCTGTTACTATACTTCTGTAGCTGATTCCTCCTTTCATGCAAATTTATTCCAAGTCCAAAGTGAATTAAAATCATATATTTCCTGTTCAAATATTCATCTGTGTTCAGATATCAGTGCACAAGAGTGACAAACTAGACACTAAACAATATTCAATTGAAAAATATGATATTTCATAACAACTGTTTACTTAGCTGTTTTCAGTCCGAGGCAAAAGCAGATGAATAGTGAATGTGACTGCCTTGGAAATTAATTTCACATTCTTATTTTACAGATTCATGTAAAGAAAAGACTGTGTTCATTTTAAATCTAGATAATTTGCCAGAAAATAATTCATGAATTCGATAGTTAGGAATATCTAAGTTGTTATCTAAGTTGTTTTTGCACAATAACTGATTTGAGTACCTCCTAATTTATGGAAAATAACTTCCCATCAAATCAAAGTGGTTGTGTCTGTGGTGTGCTTTGGTGAAAGAAACAGTGCAGCTAACAAGAGCAGTCTGCTGTTGTTACAGTCATATGAAAAGAACATTATTTATTAGAATCTGCTGTAAATTCTTGTACCCTTATAAGAAAAATTCTTTTTTTTTTTTTTAATAAAAATAGCAAGGTACACAAAGCAAGAAACTCTCGGCAGAAGACTTGACAGAACCCTAAATATTCAATTTCCCCAGCATAATTCTATGTTGAATTTTAATAAAACTTCCAACCACTATGAAAAAGATGTTCCATATTTGTAATAATTCTAATAATGACTAAAAGAAATGCTATGATATCTGTACTCTCATCACAGTAGCACGGTAAAAATAAGGAGAAAGCATGAAAGAATATTTAAACATAAGCAAAACACAGTGGTGGCCAATACGATCAGCAAATGTATCCAACAACAAAAGATACTTCAAAAATACGAGGTAAACCTTACTCCAACTTTGACTTTGACATGTGTCTTAGTTTGCATTTTCATAGAATACATTCAGATCACATGCTTTTTAAATAAATCGTGATAATTCTCCTATCAATAGTATGGCATCAAGATATAAACATCACTTGTCTTAAATATAGATTCTGAGCAAGACCACTACTAGCGAATAGTAATTGTGCTTAAAAATAAAGCAAAAAAAAAAAAAAAAAAGGGATTCTTGGGCATGAAAAATGCACGTTTTTAACATCAAAAAACCTACTGCATACTTCTTTATTAGACATAACTTTTTTCACTAAGGTGGAATAAAGCAAATTAACGAACAGATAATCTATGGATATAAACTGAATTTTTGTGGTTGTGCTCATATCTTCTATTGACCAGCTGTAGAGTCAAGAGAAGCAGTTAAGGACATTGAAAATACATGAGGTTTTAAAAATCATAACCGACATAAAACATTTGCGTCAGTCGTGAAGGCAGTTGTGAAGTTGCACGAAGGCTTGTGAAGGGCTAGGAGAATATGCCCTACAAGGAGCAACTGAAGGAACTGGGGCTCTTTAGACTGGGGAAAAGGAGGCTGGGGGGAGACCTTATTGCTCTCTTCCAATATCTGAAAGGTGCTTACAGTGAGAGTGGGGTTGGTCTCTTCTCACTGGTGACAGGTGACAGGACGAGGGGAAATGGCCTCGAGTTGCACCAGGGTAAGTTTCGGTTGGATATTAGGAAAAAATTCTGTACAGAAAGGGTTGTTAAGCACTGGAACAGGCTCCCCAGGGAGGTGGTTGAGTCACCATCCCTGGATGTGTTTAAAAATCTTTTGGTATTCAAGGACATGATTTAGTGGTGGGTTGTTAGAGTTAAGGTACTATGGTCAGGTTGTGGTTGAACTTGATGATCTTTAAGGTCTTTTCTAACCTCTGCAATTCTATGATTCTATGATTTTATAATAGTATTTCAGACCATAAAGAGAATATTATGGGGGCAACCTAAACAATATCTATAATTAAAATAAACCTTTCACTAATTAAAAAAATCACAAATTCAGCCTTAAATAAAGTAACTTATTCTAACTACAAACTTCATGGTGCTCACTCTTGAGCATAGTGTAAGTCAAATAATAAGCTCAAATACAATATAAACTATTATTACATAAACGTTTATTTTCCTGCAACTACTGCCGTAATCAGAGGCAACCTACAGGTCTGAATATATTTTAAGTATTTCCTATTAGTATAAAATGTTTATAATTCTTCTTGAAGCTGAAGACTTAAGTAAACAGGCCTTCTGCGAAGAATTTTTCTCATTATTCTTCTTCTGTGAAGTGAATGTAAACTGTACAATAGTAAATAGGGAATGCAATTTTCACACTGTCCAATGGAAGCACTGGGTTGTGTATCATTGCATATGCACACAAGTGCATATCTCCATTTATTAAGAGGAAATTGTGGATCCTTAATGTCTGCCCACGAATCACACCACAGATGCCTGATTTCATGAGTCAGGCTTTAAGAGAAAGATTGAGTGGTTGGACAGAGGAAGAAATGCAACTCCTACCATCCTCTTTCCAGATCTCTTATTGGATCAAGAACAACAAAAAAATAAGTATTACCAGAGAATAAGTTCTGAAAAAAAATAAAACTACTTTAGTCATTGACTATCTCCCAGTCATAGATTAAAAATATGGCTCCCTAAAAAGACCCAGCAGTGCCCTCTGGTGACCCAGGCCAAATTTAGCGGTTTTATGGGATGTAAAATGGACCGATACCCCTATGAAATATCCAGATCAAGAAGGATGCTGTTACCTTCACCAGGAAACATTCATGACACATCTAATTTACATATATTTGTACCAGTCTGTGTCATTTCTACTACAAAATTTAATTGCCTGAAAAGAAAAATTACATCTACATTTGATGGCACATTCATTCCATCTACTATATTTCCTGCAAGTAGTCAAGCATCTAGCAACAGTGAAGACTGTCATGGCAGATTGAGCAGTTTTAGAAAATGGAACAAGAAAAGAGGCATTTGTTTTCTTATTTGCTTGGGGATTTTTGCTGTTTGTTTTTGAATGTAAGAGATTCTGTTGTAGTAAAGCTCTTGTGAGAATTTTGTGTCTTATTCATTCTTTCCTGCAAGAACACGGAAGGTTAATGAGATAAAAATCAAATGAATGCAGCAAAACGGCATTATCTTTTGGTCCTTTGACATTTTGCTGGGAAAATCTTACTGGTCTCAATGTAAATCCAGTAAGCAAATTTAACTCCATGACAAGATCTACCAGGCTGGATTCCCAAAAGAAAAGCTTGGAACAATTTAAAAGATATAAGTAATCCAGGTTCTTAATACATAAATATCATTACTCATGTTTTGTACCTTTCTATCTTCAACTACAGTGACTTTCATGTAGAGCTCTAATCTTGTGTCTGAGAATCATCAGACAGCTTCTTTCCAACTGTTTCATCTTCTTCTGTAATTCTCATGTTCCATTGCTCTCAACATACCAAGTATCTTTACTCTCATTCATCTCTTTCCTCATATTTTCAAATGTAGCCCCTCAGTTACATTTTCAATTTCTATACATCAGTTTATCCCTTAATGAAACACAGTGATATATCCTGACATCTTCACTTTTTGTTTTGTTTCTTAACTTTGCTGAATCTTCTGAATTTGAAATGTATTATTTAGTTCTACAGTGTGACAAATCATATACTGTAATCTGAAGTGAAATAGAATTTTGGAAAATAAAGCTTTATGGCAATCATTACAAATAGGCCTCATAGAAAATCTCATCTGCAAGGCTCCTACTACACCTGCATTCTTTGTATTGGAAGTTAAAAAAATAATCAAGAGGGTTGGTTTGCTGCCTCACATAAAACTGAGATTGTAAGCTAAAACTGAAAACAATCTTTCAAATACAATCTTCACATAACAGGTTTAACTGGAACATAAACTAAAAGGAATACAAATTCAGAAACGAGAAAAATAAGAATAGATGTATTTTGTTCCCTTCTCCACCCCCTAATATCTATAGTAATGGCACAAAAAGTTTCTATGTATTTTGAGGTTTCACTTGAGATTCACTAGATCTGGTGCTGAAGAAGAATCAGTTAACTTGGAGCATGTGGATCTGAGTTTTTCCTCCTCAAGAGAACGAGACACTAGATAGTGGTGTGTCACCCAACTCTTCACCAGCTGTTCTTTAATTCATCCTACGTCAGCTAATTTTTCTCGAAGTTATTTTACTGCTATCTCCTGTGCAACTGGCTTTTGCATCTGCCAAATAAAATGGCACAGAAGAGCAGCAGATTCATTACCACTCAGCATTATTTTAGTTCTTAGTGGGCTATACATTAGGTTTACAAATAAGCGCTCTTCTGACAGAATTTATTTCCCAAAATACCATTACCCCTTCCAAACCATACAGTATCTCAACTCTTAATAGCTAAGTAGGGAAATGAATAATACATCGCAGAGCTACTGCTCCACTTGCCATAGCTCAAAAACTTGTTCAAATCCTTTTGCTCATGGCAGTAAAAAAGCATATATTGACACACAATTTGCTGATCTGTGCCACTTAGCTGCACAAATTGCTTAGAAGGAAAATTGCAAAGCATTGCAACACAATAAACACTTCTGTGGTTAACAGATAATCATGAAAAGCTTTCCATCCCTAATATAAGGGTACATTTGAAATTTTTTTTTTCTTTATGGGGTTCTTTTTGTTTTTAATTTCATTATGCATTTGAAAGCCTCAATCCTGAGATAAATCAGAAAAATATATGAGTTAGTAAAAAGCTAACTTACAAGTATTTAGAAAGATTTACTGTAGATAGAAGAGTTATTGCTGTAAATGTCACCATGCCTTCCCCTACAGACAGTAAGCACTTTTGCCTATTTTCCAAAATAAATTCACGTTTTAGAGGCGAGATAATATGTTTTAACTGTAAAATGAATTTCATCAAATTACACATCAGATGAGCACAAAATAAAAGTTTTCAACAGAAGTGGAGAATGAAAAATTTCCTTGATATCACAGAGAAGAAAAAAAAATAAATTGCTGCATGTAGGAAAAACAAACTATTTGGTAGCATTGTAACAGTATTAAAAGGTGGGGACACTGCCAGCAAAAAAAAAGTTTCTGAAACTTTTTCATCTTGCCCAAGTTATTGACTGCATTTAATAGCTAAATATCATTGTCATTCTAGACAGAAAAAAAAAAAAAGTTGCAAAATGTAACATCTATCAGCGTGTTTTAAACAAACTGGAGTTAAGCGGGCACATAGTGTAAGTATAACACTGACTTTGTACTTGTAAACATCCTTTCCACACAGAGCCCTTTGGGACGCTCAAAGAATTTACTGAATGAGCTACTTGGAATAAGTAAAGAACACTCAGCTTGGCCTGTAAGAACGTTCAACTTGGCCTGTAACACTTTAACTGATTTTTAGAAAGTTTTAACTGTTCCCCTAGTTGCCAGGAAATGGCCATTTTAAAAATGCTGCTGTGGCAATAGTAAATCTTTATTAATTCCTCATTTTTGGATTTTACTCCATGGAGTCTGTAAAAAATAATCTTTCAATCTAACCAGCTCAGGACTTAAAATTAAATACTATATAGTACACCACACAAAAGTACTGAAAAAAGTTGTTCGTTTCTTTTTGTTGTTGTTTATAAACTTCTTCACAGAAACCAGTTAACTCTGACAGAAGGGTTAGCTGAAGCGACTGCTGCTTACTCTCAATGAGATGTGGCACTTCCAGTCTCACTTTAAAGAAGTCTCCTTTAATTCAAAAGATGTTAGAGACAACCTTTCAAGTTTTATTTAAAAATCCTGAATTATTTTGTTCTTGCTTCTGATTATACATATGCAACATTCATCTAGAAATAAAGTTTTTAAGTGACTGAATCTCTATTTGGTAGGCAGTTGCTTTTCAGAAAAACAACCGTTGGGCTACAGGTGCATTGGCAAATACTGCTAAATTACTAGCATTTTACTTTAGATGCACATTTCTTTTTCAGTTATCTGTTAGAGAACATTAGCACCCACCTTACCATATATTTATTTTGATTACCAAGCAAATAAAAGCAAGTTGAAATCTAAGAGCTCAGATTTGACAAGAAACTGATTTTTTTAATGACTGCGTGCACAAAATGCCTTCCCTACAGGCATGGTATGTCCTGAATATATCCATATGGGGGCAGTAACGTTAAAGAAAATAATAGCCAACAGCCAACACCTTGATTAGTTCATAGATACTGCTGTTATACTCCAGGTTCTCAATACAGTACTCAAAAGGAATTTAAAATACAGCAAAGCGGGAAGGCTACTGCTTGTCAGAACTTTGCTGAGAGTGCTACCACAGAATAAGCACTTGTCATCACTCAGAGTCCAGACCTACTTCTCAGTGTATTTAATTGTCCCGATGAAGAAATTGTTATTATTTTTGCATTGTACTTAATAAATCTACAGCAGTACCCACAATGCAGCCTCTGTCCTAAAACAGGAAAGGCTGATGCAAAACAGCAGATGGGAAGGAACTGGTTTCTCCATCGTGCCCTCTGAAGTAACAAGGTGCTGAAACACAGCTGTTATGGATTGTCACCAGAATAACACCTCCTCGATTAGAAGGATTTTATCTCAATTTACATGATTCTATCAAGTCTTCTGCTTTTTCTCCTCCATCCCTCCCTCCATGGAGTAGCTGGAATCCTGGTGGGACTGTCTCTATCTGGGCATTCAGAGCCGCTGCTTCTCCCTTCAGCTGAGGCTGCCCTGCACCAACAGACCTGTCAGACTCATTAAGAAATTTTTTTTTCAACCTTCATAATGCATCTCTCACACACACTTTCTCAAATTAGCTGCAAAACCACCATCACATCCTCAGCTGCATCTCCATGGAAAAAAACACAGTTCTTCCACAACCTTCACCCAGAACTAGGTCAAGTCACCACGTGCCATTCAGTGACTTCCAGAACGGAGTGGTTATGTACAGGGAAGCAGTCATTTCTTAGTAGGTGAAAGGCTGGAGGAACACAGCAACCAGTGCTACAATTTATCAGAAGAGGTAGAGCAGGGTTATGAGCTATGGAAGCATAAATGTTAGCAATGCTCCACAGAAAATCCCCCAACAAAATTCAAAGCCAGAAAGTACGCAAAACAGCGATCATTAACCTGATCCCTTCACTAACATTCACTACTGCATTCTCCAAAACTGCCTTCCAAGTTTCCTAAAATGACAGTTTTTAACGGGTTGTTTTTTTGTGGTTTTTTGGTTTTTTTTTGTTTTTGGCAAAAGGGCTGGGGTCAGGGAGTGGCTGTGGGAAAACAGAACCCCTAACATGCAGTCTTCATAAAATTCAGCAGCTTGAAAACCTGCTAGTTTAATATAAATCGCAAAATACTGCAATGCAATAAGCAAATGAATTTAAAACATTTTTGTGCTTAAGATTCAATTACAACTATTTAATTTATAAAGGAAAACATCATTCTAGATAGAGCTGAACTCCTGAGCACCAATGTAGCTGTGCTTCTTGGAGACGGAAATCATCTAACGAGGTAATCTTCTAGAAGTAAGATAAGCATGCTCTAAATACCGTCAGCTTATGTGGTAAAAGATCTTGAGTCTGTTCAGTATGAAACACACGATTACACTTAAGAATTCAAATATCCAAAAACCTACATTATTTAATGTGTAAAGAGAACTGCACTTGCAAGCAATATTGAAAAACAGAGTTGGAAGCGCCTTCCCTCCACCTGCGTATAAACATTTTGGAATGAAAAAACAGGAACTGCCATTACCCTTTAATGAAGGTAAACCTGTTTCTCCCTCACTCTGTATTTCCCAGCTCAACTCTTCACCTCGTAGTGTCCTTCAGCTCCTTCTTCTGCTCATCGTGCTGGTATTCATAACATTGATAAACATCATTCAACTGCTCATTCAATTATTCACAGGTTTTTCTTTGTTTATTCTCACAGAATTACAGAACTGAGGGAAATAGGAAAGTAACTGGAAATTAGACTACTTTGAACTGTGGAAAAAGTCAGACTTCATGAATGATACTTTAGATAAAATCACAGTTACCCGTAAATACTTATTTCATCTCAGGACTCAAAATCCCAAACACTTCTTAAGTCCCACTATGCTAGGAAATATGCAGATACATTCTACAAAGCAATATAGTAGTTGATACAAATCTGGAACAATTTCACAAAACCTTTTAATGTCAACAAGATGTGCTGAACTCCCAGACACTTTGAAAGAAAGAAAAAAAACCACAGCTACACAAGCTGTAGTTTAAGACTTGGATTTGAAAAATTCTAATAAAGTCTCCAAAATGACATGAACTGCCACAATTTATTTATCAAATATAATTCAATCCCTATATAAAGTAAATCCATATTTGATGAGAATAGCTTGCATTTCTTTACTTTTATTTTTTGCTAATAAGCTATCAGAACAAGGAAAATGAATAGAGGAATTCCCAATTTCTTCACATACTACACAAATAACTATGACAAGCAAATGTTATTCAAAGACTGTGATGTATAACAGTTATGGGAGTTAGAACAAATGAAAATGGATTATAGGATGGGAAAAGACTTTGAACACAGCTTTAAATTAATGGGAACCATCTAATCTTTTTGAAGATGCAATAGCCTGATGTCACTTCTGAAGTAACTCATGGATCTCAAAGCCTGACTTGCAATTTTCAAAGGAGCAGTGGTGAGCTCTGTTACTTCTGAGACAAGCAGGGAATGCATTATGACTAAACTGCAACCTTACTTAGAAGAGAATGACAAGTTTGAAGTAGACATCCGGGGCAAGGGAAGGAAAGCCTTATTATCTGTGTCTGATCATTAGCTCACAAACAGACACTTTCCTATACAAAGGGCAGAAAAGGGTCAAAGCCACAGAGCATGTCTAGCGATTATGTTGATAGCTATCATGCCAGCCGACAGCTGGGGAATTGTGGGGTACATTACACATGAAGTTGAGTTTATGGCTGCAAAGATATCAGCTTTCTTCATAATTTGGAACTAACAGGGAGTTTCCTCTTAAGGCAGATGGATTTTCTCTGGCCATTTGAGAAGGATCTTGGTTGTTAATGCTAAGAACCTGTACAAAGAGAGAAAATGCTAACAACAGTCTTTATTGCACTTCTGACCAGAATACCCACAGAGATCTACACCAGGAGAGCTACTGTATCAGATAAAAGTCTTTCCCAAGACATTTGTTTGTCCTATTCAATCAGGAGTTCCCAGATAAACATTTTGGATTTGGCACTAACAGATTCTAACTTCACTCATGAAAGGACGTGCTGAAAGACTGTAGTTTGGAAAAGTAAACATGAAACATACCTGGTGCACAAATTCATAGTGAATGAAAGAAATCATGCTATATGTTAATCATGGTGCATTTACAGCATTCCTGCTAGAAACTCACAAGGGCACTAAAGTGCTCACCTTCAGATCTCTAAATCAAGACAGGACAGCATTCTCCCTGAGTAACATATCAGTATGACAACAGGTTCCAATTCTTTGAGTTCTTTGAGTTTGTTATTAACCACTGATTTAAAAAAAATACAAAATAATAACATTTTAGCATATGTGCTTTTTAAGTCTTTGACTCCAGTTCCCTTATTACAAGGATCCAAAAATACAGCATCCAGTTTTACCTACTGAGTTGAAAAGCTTTGTGTTACCTAAAAGCATATTCACAATTTAAAAATTTTACTGCAATAAATAAACAAATCCTGAAAACCAGCAGCTGTAAAAGTCAGGCTTTTATAAAATCTACTGCCCAAATTGAGTGGAATGTGGAGTGATTTTTTTTCCTCTGATCTTTGTCAGGCATTCCCATTTATTTCAGAAGACATGAAGGGTTTTCACTCTCTCAAAGGGATAGGATCAAAATATCAGGTATCCTTAATTTCAGTTAATTATCCAATGAGATCATATAAGCATTCAAACCAACCTATGACTTTTCTGACCAACAGTGGGACGTAACCAACCTGTGTGCTCCTAACCACAGCACCTGCAATATTTAAGGAGTAATTAATTCATCACTCCTTACGCTGGCAGCTAACAATTACAACAGCCCAACAACAAAACCATGGGTTTAGACTAACCAACCTGCCTGTTCAGTTAGAATGAGATGTCCATTAGAGTTTGGGACAGAGAAAAGAGTGAATGTGTAAACATACATATATCTTTCTTTATACACGCACATGTGCATACACATAAGAGTACCCGGTAAAATGTTTTGTTTTCCCTACTAAATATAGCATTAGTAGAAACCATTTCCTCATCATTCCCCTTTCTATCAATCTAGCATCCACCTGGTTTTTATTACGCAGCTCAGCAATTACATACATTAAAAAAAAAAAAAAGAAAATATTTCTCTTGCATCAATCAATTACAAGTTCAGACTGTATTGCCTTTGTCTGTAGTGCAGCGTCTTTAAAGGATGATGTAATGATGAAATCCATGATTCTCGCAACTTAGCTGTGTACCACGTCACTTATACGTTGCTTGATTTTTTTTATTATTATTTTTTTTTAATCTCAGGTCACATTTTTGCAATCAGAGTGGCTACCTGTGTATTAAGTCTCAAGCAACTGAAAGACATTCTTCCATCCTCTTCAGATACTATGTATGAACTAGAAGTTTTCCCCTTTTACAAAAGGTGAAATTCAGGGGGGTCTTTAAACACTGCATATACATGCATCTGCACTCTCTATATGCAAACTGATTGATTTTTAGTGTCAGGGTTTCATTTCTTTAATTGATCCTGGATTCAGTATTAAAAACCAAAGCTTTACCCATATGCCTGGAATATACACTACGGTTACATGCACTAGGTTCATTAGTATTCAGCAGAAAACACAGATATCCAAACGAAAGGCCAGAAGTTACATCAGTGCTTGAAAACACCTAAGAGGAAGCTCAAAAACATTCCTCCTCTCTTTGCTGACCTCCCCTCACTCCACTGACCGCAAGGCTGATGAGGTAACCTAAAATGCCTTTACTATCTCCTATGCTGAGAGGCCCACAGAAGTACAGTTTCCAAGGATGAATTTCAACACAGATAGGAAAGTGCAATGCACAAAGACATTGCAAGAAAAATAAAGAAATGAGTGAAAACAAAAATACTTGAGATTCTGGCCAATTTTTACCATTTCAAAGTAAACTGACTCTTTTGTCATTTGAGCATCTCATCAGCAACCAACAAAATTCACTCACTTTCACCTTATGTATTATCCAATTTTCCATACTACAAAAGAAATATTCACTGTTTGCAATCTCATTAAACATTTATTGACTGAAAGACACATATGAGTTTACAAATACATGCTAAATTAACAATTACTGAGATTTCTATCACAGTAAATTAACTTTCAGAACAATAAAATACAGCCAGGGATCTATTCCACAAAATTATAGATGGCAAGGGAGAAAACACTTTAAAGGTTTTAGTAGTGCTTTCGACCAACACTATTATAATTAAGAATCTGTCATCATTGGTATTTAAGACGAAGCACCGTGTGGGTTTATACTTTCAGTCATAAAAATCAAAGCTATTTTCCAGGAAGTAAGTTATGTTCAGCATCCCTATTCTTTTCCAATAAAAAATGCCGTCAGCAGAAGTAGCCTATTGCAATCCTGCAGTCAGCTTTTGTATCTCTTCTTGTAATCGGGAGGATATAAACAATCATGCTAGTATTGTCATTTCCTAGTATTGCAGGAACTTTAATTGCATACAGCAGGGCATGCTACTCATTAGTACAGAGTAGCTTCGCTACTGGATTCACAAGATTTTTCAAAAATTTAAAACATTTCTCCTTATTATAGGAAAACTACTACAAAAGATCTTTCCTTGTTTTCAGAATACTCCAGAATCACAGAATTGTAGGGGTTGGAAGGGACCTCCAGAGATCATCGAGACCAACCCCCCTGCCAAAGCAGGTTCCCTACACCAGGTCGCACAGGTAGGCGTCCAGGCGAGACTTGAATATCTCCAGAGAAGGAGGCTCCACAACCCCCCTGGGCAGCCTGTTCCAGTGCTCCGTCACCCTCACCGTGAAGAAGTTCTTACGCACATTTGTGTGAAACTTCCTGTGCTGCAGTTTCTGGCCGTTTCCCCTCGTCCTGTCTCCACACACTGCTGAAAACAGTCCGGTCTTGCCACTCTGCCCCCCACACCTTAGATATTTATAGACCTGGATCAGGTCCCCTCTCAGTCTTCTTTTTCCTAGGCTAAACAGACCCAGTTCACTCAGCCTTTCTTCATAGGGGAGATGCTCCAGGCCATCTTGTCCATCTTTGTGGTCCTCCACTGGACTCTTTTTTAAAGTATCTTCCTTTTTTCAAAGTATCTCTCTCTTCACCATTTGTGCTTAGGAATCTCTCCAGCAGAGTCCTTTAAGAGCACAAGCATTTTAAACAACTGCACCAATAAATACATTCAAAATTCCTAAGCAGACCTGTCAAGACAATAATGTCGAGTTTTCTGCTTGCAAGAGTACAACTGCTATCCATTTTTGGCCAGGTATGGAAAATGTCTCATTATCATGACAAAAGCACACTCATGTGACAGTAATTTAAAGCACTTATCAACCTAATGCTACCACTACAGCTACTGGTTACACTTCTCAACACTGCAAAAGAAAGTCTATTACTTTCTCCTTGCAGACCTCACAAATAGAGGAAACCAATAAATGGGCAGCAAAGGAAAAGAAAAATGGGCTAAAAAGGTGTTAACACTGGAATCTGCTGTCACCAAAGAGTTGCTCTTCAGACAAATCTATAAATTAGCAGCATAATCCACTGAGACTATAGTGACAGCTTCAATGTCCAAATGCCTGCTCTTTATCAGGCGAAGACAGATCTGGGTCTTTGACACTTTAATGAAGTAGAGTTATTACTGATTTGTGTTATCAAACGAATAAGCCAGGAAGAAGGAACCAACCAACAGTGAGCTGATCTTTTTAGTATCAGTCACTTACTATCAAGAGATAAGGGCTTTAAAGAATCCAACTATTTCTAGGTGAATTATGATACTATGGTAGGAAAGTGCTCTTTATCTTAAGAGACATTTAGGCTCCTTCCAATAAATACAAGATAAAAAAGAACATACAAATTGGTACCTTAAGTCTATGGTGTAACTCAAATTTCATCAAATCCAAAGTATTTTAGGAGTGTCCCTGAGTTCTGACAATCTGAAACAAAAAATTTCTATAGTTCAGGATCCTAAATCCTTCCTTTCGCAGTGTGTGAAAAAAAAGTAAAGCAAAGAAACTAAATAAATTTTATGGGCTCTCAGCTTCCACAAAAACGATAAAATGTAGTTAACTGAGCAATTTTAATCCACATTCTAAGATTAAGTACTTATGGTAGAATTATAACTTTGCTCCTATAATGTAATGTGATTAAGCATCAAATAATCTCCAGAAATTCATGCTCCTAAATAAAGCTCTGGACCAGAACTGTGTAAATAACTCAGACATTTTTTAAACATCAATCAGAACAAAAAACATTCGTCACAACCATTCTAACCCTCAAAGCCTAAGGAATCAGATGATTAATTTCAAGTGCTTGCTTTTTGCATTTAAGAAGCAATACAACTTCAGAATTTCTGCAAGTTTCTCACTAGTTCCCAACTTCTCTTTTTAAGATTTCCTAATGCATTTATTTTCATTTTAAAAGGTATGTGATGCTCATGAAGTAAAAATGCAATCACTGAGCTGAGAGGAGCAGAAGAAGACAGCACAGTAGAGAGATAAAAGAAAAATACTGGAAACATACTTTTCATGAGGGTTTTTTTTTTGCATTACATGCAGACTAATCTGGCTTTTGTTGGGCTAGCTTTCCAACCCTCACTATCATTAGGAGACTTCCTATATTCTCTTCTGGCCCCAAATCTTACTAAGTTCATAACCTTTTCAGCAAACAAATATAAGCTTTACTAGTATTGGCATAAAACAAGCCTGTTGAAAAGTTAAAAAGGATTAAAGAAATGTTCTTGGTATGAACAGCTGAAGAATCATCTTTAGTTTCTCAGGAAATAACTCATTTCTAAGCCTTTTGAGTACGTATGTAGGGACCCTCTGCTTATTCCCCAAATTTGCTAGTGCTCAGAAGAGTGATGAGCTGTGAGACTTCCAAAATCTCCTCAAGGTTTTGGTGTGGGCCAAATACATTCAGAGATGCCAATGGGGATTATGAATTTAAGAACCCTACATTTGCTGGATGGAGCAGAGGCATTAAGAATTATGAATACTTTTGTGTTTTTTTTTCCAGTGCAACAGATGTACACGATGCTTTTTCACAAGTGATGCAATATTAGGGTATTCAGATCACCTATAAAATTCCATGTGTGGGAAAACTTTTCCATAAGTCATTGAAGATTTGCCAACAAAGTGCTTTTAATAGTTAATATCACACACTCTCAAGTGATTTAAATGTGGCTACTGATTAAGCATTTATCACTGACTTCTGTTTTCAGGTTTCTTCCCTAACAAGAAGCTCCATCTCACAGTTTTAAACCAGATGACAAAAACACCAATCCTGGCAGTCTTTAAAAAGTCATATTAGCTGAAGCTTTATGTGTTCTACCAGAACAAAACAAAACTGCTTTCACTGTAGTGAAATGGGAGTAAAACTGTTCATTTGCACTGTATCCATGTGGGATCTTACATCCTAAGCTTCTGTCTTGAAATAACAAGTTCATAATGCTGATTTTTTTATTAAAAAAAAAAAAACATATTCAACTTTAGTTTTATGTTTTCTGATCATCCAAGCAACAGACATACCTTTCTTTCTAAAATAAATTTGAAGCAGCCCCTCTAACATTTTCAGCTGTAATCATAATTATTTGCTTTTCCTGAAGAGTCAAACGGAGTAACTGTATCAAAATCTGACAAAACACGTTCTTGAAATTTTCCTAATGCATTCTTAGTCGTCATTTAAGAGCAACTAGCTACCATTTTATTCTTTAAAGTACATTAAAAGCAAATTATACAGATAAATTGTGCTTTGATAATAAAAAGCAGGAAGATCTTGCAAATTAAGACTCTCAAAAAAAACTTGACCAGAGGTTAAGGAGTACAGTGCACCAAATTTCATAATCATGACATACAAGTGAATACTTGATGAAAGATCCATTCCCAACTTTAAATGATGGAGAATTAATGCTTATATTTGCAACTTATTTACAAACATCAGCAGGAAACAAACAAAAATCTGAAAATCTACAAAAAAAAAGAACACTATGATTTTTACCTTATGAGCCCGTACCTAAGTATACAGCACTTGGAGTTGCCATCACACACATCGGAGTTTCTGTGCCTATACTGCTCTGTTAGATTACCAAGTGGCATCAGAAATTCCTCTGGTTAGCTCTTCAGCTTCTTTTGGAAAAGGAAAAGCAAGACTAACCAAATTGGACTTAATGAAAACATAATCAGTATACTTCTTGTGCTCTAAGAATTAACACTGACTGGATTAATTCCTCCAAAGAATAACATGACCTTTAGAAGGGTTCCTCCAGCTGCTTCTCTCAAACCACTGCCATCACCTCATCCTTATCTGGCTTTCAGACAGCTTGCTCTCATCCAGATTCTGTGTTTTCATTCAATACCAACAAAGGCACTATCCAAAACAGACCCATACAGCTGGGTGTCATCAGTGCTATGTGATACATACTCCACTCTACAACATATGTAACAGTTTCTTAAAAAAGAAATATATTAGCCTGTATTTTAAGCCCAGCTTCTAAGCTTTTTGCTGTCAAATAGGAAAAAGAAAGGCAGTTTTTGAAGTAATCTGACAGAAACTAAGGCCAAGAGGGTTGAGACACTTCACTGCGTTTCGCTGAGGACACACTCTAATGCCTACAAGACTGCCACCTATTACATGTCTTCCTTGTATTAAATGTCAAACACCATGTCCAAAAACATCCTTAGCATTAAGTTGCACATTCTTTTCATTGAGCTTTTTCATCATGTATTTTTTATTTCTAAAATTTAAGAGGAAGAGCAAACAGTGCGTAACTTTAATAGTTCTTTAAATAAGTTTCCGGAAAGAAGCAATGGTTCTACATTTATTAACTTACTAGATACTCTGTATTACAGAAATCTTATCATTACCATGTATAAAGTGAGAGATAGTGATAAGCCCAGATCCACCCATATTATCACTTAATTCTACTACAATGGAGGCAGTAGAACTTCTTTGAAGTAGTCCCAATTGAATTAACCTCCAATCATACATACGTGTACTTGAACATATTCTCTGAAAAAGTCCACAACTGATTTTAACATTTATAGCAATAGAGAACATATCAATTGCCCTCCATAAATTCTTATCATTGCTATCACTAAAAATACTAACCTCTGAGTTTAAACAGTTATAGAATCACAACTTAGCTTCTGAAAAACTTCAAAATTCTATGTCCTTATCAAAATTTTCAGATTACTAAACTATCTTTATCTATCTTAGCTATCTTAGCTAAGCTATCTATCTGTCTTAACTGAGACAACTTAGGATTTAATACAGGCAATTTCCATGAACCCATTTATCATATAAATCATAGGATCCCTAGAGCTGGAAGGGACCTCTGAAGGTGATCTAGTCTGACTCCCCCGCAATGAACAGGGACACCACAGCTAGATCAGGTTGCCCAGGGCCTGATACAGCCTCACCTTGAAAATCTCCAGGGATGGGCCATCAATCACATCTTTGGGCAACCTGCTCTAGTGCCTCCATCCTCGCTATAAAATATTTTTTCCTTTTATCTAACCTAAATCTACCCTCTTTGAGCTTGAAGCCATTTCCCCTCTTTCTATCACCACAGCGAAGAGTCTGTCTCCTTCTTTCCTGTATCTCCCCTTTGGAGCTTGTCCAAGTCTGCTCCTTTTGCTATCAGACAGCTAAGTTTATCTATTTTTTAATTATCTAATAGACAATATTCCAAAATTTTAGTTTATTACAGTCCCACTGTTCTCTTTTTCTTTTTTAATCTGAACCCTTAATTTTTCAAAAAAAAAAAAAAAAAAAAAAAATTCTCTGTAGTGTTAGCACTTCTCATGTTATATAAGAAACCTTATTCTAACGCAATTCCTTGGCTGTGTTTCCGACAAACAAAATCACAATACTGATCTATTCTCACCATCTTGCATCAAGTACTGTCACAAGGAGAGCACAAAGCTCTCCAAGCTAGCCGATGTTGTCCTGGAACAGCAATGAGCAGATGAAGTCAGAGTCATTAAGGAGGGAATCTGACCAAAATCCTCCATCTCACAGTTACAGGTGTTTTTTATCCTAAGATAGGAACACACATACCTGCATCACCAGACCTGATCTGGCCCTGGCTGATAAACATCACTTTCACAGAACAAGATGCATCCCACCCTTACGTTTCTTCTTCATGGCTAACTCAAGATAGGTCATGCCAATTCACTGCTCACTTCCCTGGGAACAACAAAGGGAAGTATTGAATGTATTTTCCCCACAAAAGCAGTTATGGAGTTCAGGGATTTGAATTAGTTTAGTTGAATGTTTCCCCAAAGTAGTAGGAAAAAGGTAAAGGTATGGTGCAATCAACCTTCTACATCTTAATAGAAGAAGTTACTTTAATGCATAACTATGCATCTAAAAAAGAACGCCACCTATAAGAACACTTTGAGATAGGAGCAGTTTTAAGATTTGTTTTAAAATTAGGAGAGAAAGAATGACTCTCAACTAGTCTTTTCAACAAGATCAAATAAGAAGAAACGTACATATGTAGTTTCATTTTTAATTACTTTTTACATTTGAACCATCGCTAAACTTCAAAGCCCATTTTCCAGCAAAGAGATCCAACCGTTAACTTGAAAAAAAATCCCACTGCTTTTATCTCTTAGCTACTGTCTGCAAGGATCTCCTGCAAAAGCCCCAAGTAAGGACTTCATGCATGCTCGAATCTTACATCCCATCCTGCATTCATTACTTCACCCCATTAACATTCCATGCAGAGAGCCCTTTGCTAGTTTTATGAGGCGAAACCACATAATGTCAGGTTGACAAAGCCCTATCGAGAAACTTCCCCTTAGTAAAACAGTTCGTCAGAAGTCTGTTTACATGGATTTGAAATGAATTACTAGAATTATGGATCAGGAGGGAAGTTATAAAGGTTGGTAATAAAATAAATAAACAACATATCTTTATATCTACAAATAATGCTGACCAATTTCATCATCGATACTATTCCATCATATCATTCTTTATGCAAGAAGTTAATATAATTAGTATAGCTCTACCATCTTACATCAAGAACTTTTTTGAGGGTACTTTTTAACCTAAGTTTTTAGGTAAAAAGGGAAGGCTTAATGCCAGCGAGGACATTTGAACTGGCTGTTTTGTGAGCATTTGTGAATTAGAATTATTTATTGCACTGGTAACTGCAAGGCATTTGATGACGCAGACAACTCAACCGCACATTTTTATATTCCACATACATATATAATAAAACAAACAAACACACAACAACAAAAAACAGTCTGGCTGTGTGATCCTGGGCTATGCCTCACAAGTACTGAACATTAAATTGATAAAGTAGTATTGTAAAAATTATGTATAATATTAATTCTAATTAAGTTATAATTAAACTAGTACTAATGTTCAGATCAAAAGTAGCATATACACCTATATCCACAATATTCAGGCTTTTACACAGTTTCCCTTCACAACGCCACCATCATCTGACCTGCTATGCCTGTATCATGTTGCTCCAGAAGCCCACCTGGTCCTTACATGTCTTTTATGAAGTTCTCTCAACACTTCCCTCTTACGTTGCGAAGAAATTATGTGTATCCTTCAACAAGGACATAGGAACGCTTGTAGACATTTCAGACTGAATAAAAGTGACTTAATATAACGCCATGCAAATGAACTACACAATCACTTTCACTTCTCTAGAGATGACAAACTAATTAATTAGCTAGTACACGATCCAGCTTGCAAAATAAGAGAAAATTAGATGCCACATTTCCTTTTCTTTTTAAAGGATTGGAAATTAAATCAGAAAATGAGATATTAAATGAAAGAAGTAAGGGTAAAGAAAAAGCAATAGGATTTCATGATGTTTTACATAATATGCTATCGTTTACTTTTAAATACTTTCTCTAGCTACCCTAAATAAAAGGTTATAGAAATAAAAGATTTAACTGGAACATGATGAAGAAATTCCAAACCCCCCAAAAATATCTAAAGGTATTTTGTTTTAAGTTTTTAAAGTTATTTCTTCCATATCACAATTGCTACAAAAGCACTGTAGGTGCCTTTTAAGGTATTAAATTGCATGTCTTACAGGTCATCTAACAAATAAAAAAAAAGAACTAAATGGCAAAGCACCTCGGAATGACAGCTGCCAGAGGAAACACTTCAATTCAAGGCAATTTCCCAGCATTATCTATTTTTAATTATGGAAAATATTTTCATTCTTCATATAATTTTATTGTAACTTTAAGGACAATAGCTGTGACTTGCAATAATTTCCAAATAAAGAATTTTGTAACTTTTTTTGTTAACATTTTCCAAATACTAGTTAACTTCAGGGGCTCAGCAATTCTAGTGCTGAATTAGCTAGTTTCATATTGCACCATTTCCTACAACTAGAAGCACACTTAAGGCAGTTCAAGTGAGAATTATTTATGATACTTCTGATCTGATTCTTACTGCAAATCCTAAAAGTGGCCTTGATCAAATATCTCCCATTCACACATGGCACTAGACAAACTCTGTAATACTTTAATATCTCTGCTCAACAGCAGCCCATTGCTAATCTACTAATTTTACTTTTGACCTAAAAAAGAACCAACTGTAAGGCTAAGGTCACAAGGAAATAAGGAAAACAACTTCTGCAGGGACACTGCTAGCGCAGTGGGAACTTACAGTAAGGATCGCCTCCAGTAGGCAGCCAACTACTTTCAGAAATCATTACAGAATATTTCCAAGATGTGCAATACAACTTGTTTGACCTCTGGTGAAAGGCCACCTCTTCAGGCGACTGCTTGTTGTTGGTCCCTTGGGTGGTCTGGGACCTGGGTGGTCCAGTGATCGTAGCTTGGACAGTTTCTTTCAGTTTTTACCATATTTAACTCTCTTACATGACATTTCACTTTTCTGGAGAAACAATTCAAAGACTAAAACAAGAAACAGTCTTTTCTTTAAATCTCACTTCCTGAACACTATTGAGCCATATGAGAAAACTGAATCACAAAAACAAACAAAAATCTGTATCACGCTAAAAGGAGACAGAGGCAAAGACTCAAAACAATCGTGAACATATAAGGCATCTGCACAGTAGTTTGACACCATTAATTGTGAGGGCACTAATAATGTTCTCATAGAAGAGTTTCCAGAAGATCCACCTGACAGATCTGTTTTGAGCATTATTAGTTATTATTAGTATGGAATGCAAGAAGGAAGAGCCCATCAGTTTGAGGGAGGTTTCTACTCCCATAGATGGCTGCAGTGCTTCTGGCACCTGTTTTCTGCTTTGTTTTCCAGCAAATACCCTTAACACACAATCTGCTGTGAGGTGAAGTTATTTAAACAATGATGACATGAGGAACTGCTCCTTGTAGAACTGATTTTAAGGACGCGTTACTAACCAACAAAACAGTGGCAGAAACAAATTACTGACTAAAAAATGAAGAGTGATAACACTGTGTATGGATGGAGTTCATCGCACCATGGCCTCTCAGAACCTCTTTAGAAATATTATCCAATTCCTGTCCAATGCCTGTTGCTGGGCCATACTGCAAATTCCAGTTTATCCTTTAAGCTTACATTCATAAAGTATTACATTTGTTTGCTATGTCACTGTTCATTAAATATATTGGGCATGAAAAACTAAAGATAATGAAATTGTCTTAGTTATATATATATATATGCATAAAACTCTGCAGCACACAGTTGTTGCCATGCAGTGATGTAAAAGTTCATTTAATAGTCCAGGCAGATTAATATGCAAAAAATATTCCAGTAAAATAAATTTTACAGACAATGAAAAACACTACATGGTAATAGTAGAAGACCAAAAAAAAAAAAAACCCCTAACAATAACAACAAAAACCACCCCTCCAAAGAACAGAATAACAGATAAAGAATTCTGGTCGGGTCAAATTGGAAAAAAACAATTCTAAGATTTCGGAAAAAAAAAAAAAAAAAAAAAAAAAACCGACAATTCTACATCTTACTTGAAACAGAACTGTGTACTGATTTTTCTAATCTACTTCTCCCTTACATTTCTTCTGAAAACAGATGATCATACTAACAAGAGATTCCTCTCTCAATGCAGAAAATTTATTATTAACTAAGGTCACAGCATTTGGAGAAAAAAAAAGCTTATAACTCTCTCTCTCTCTATAAACATGTACTATCATTAGTAATGTTTAATAATTAAATACATTTCTAATACTTCTTAAAATATTTTCAATTAATCAACTTATTAAGTAAAATTAGGATTCAATACACTTTTGAATTCTTCCCTAACAGCAATAATGCTGGTAAAGTTAACACACCAGCAGCCAGGCATGGCCAGCCAGCAATCCCCACTCTTTGGAGGTTTGTTTCTTCCCTAGATCAGATGTTCTTTGGCATATGGGGAGGGAAATAACCCTAGAAACAAGCCTGCATTTGCTTTGTTTGAATGCATATTAATAGCTTGACTAGGCACAAACAACCTACTTGCTGAAATGCAAAGTAGCAGCAGACAGACAAAAATCCTTCTATGACTGAAGGACAAGCTCTAAATACCTCAGGTATGAGAGAGAAGTAGTATATGAAACACCATGAAAAAATATCGTCACGTATACCTATGCACTATGCAATAAACACTTTTAAATACTTGCACTCACAGGATTCTGCAATGTTATCAGTTTTCATATGGAAAGTGTGTGAGCGGCATATGTAAAACTGCTCAAATCACTTTGCTGTTAAGCAAACAAGCAAGTGCCTGGAGGGGTCAGAATAAAGTAACTGGTCTCATTATGATGAATAGCATTAACTCGTTCTGTCTTGCCAAGTCAGTAAGTGGTGTGAATTTAATGGCAATTAGCTGAGATCAAAGTTGAAATGTCACGAACAAAGTAGGTAAAACTGACCATATCAAAGAAGGAAAGCATATCATGGGTGACTAAGAAAAAATTACTTAAATTTATTCAGAATGTTTTGAGTTGTTAATAGAAAAGGACAGATCCTTATACAATGTTTATTTTCAAAACAGTATTACTGATTAAGCAGATTTCTAGGAGACTGCTTTCACGGGTAAATTGACCAAAAAAACCGATAGTGAAGTAAACTTTTCTGTAATAGCTTCCATTGTGGACACACCGTTCTGAATATTTTCCCAAGAAATTCAATTCTCAGTTAAAGTCATGCACTTTCCCTCCTACCTGGCAGACAAGCGGGAATAGTAATTTAGCAGCCATTCAAAGCAACAGAAAAAGTCCACAGGCATCAGAAAACGGCAGAAGAGGAAAGAGTTCATGTGTAGACTTCAGGAATTGTAATAGGATAAATATTCCTCTCACTAAATCTACATAATTTAATCAAGACTGACACGAAAATAACCCTATAAATTTAAATTATGTGAGATTAATCTGGGAAAAGGAGCTTTGGATTTTTTGTTGTTTTGTTGTCGTCGTTTCGGATTTTTTTTTAGCACTTTAGAAGATCTCCTATTCCATATAATATTAACAGGAATGAAATGCCTCTCTCCTAAAAAACCTACAGTATGCTCTGAAATTTTTATATATTCTCAACTACTATCAATATAAATTCCATGCCTCATGCACTGATTTCCAAGTGACAGTCTGAAAATACTCTATGATAATTTCTATCGCATTTTGCATGGTTAGTAGTATATATTTTACTGACGAGCTGAAATACAGAGAAGTTAAATAATTAGACAAGACCAGCAAGTTGATGGAAGAATAAAAGACTTTTTTGGCTGTAATCCTTAGCTTAGACATTCAACATATGTAAAATAATAAACAATGAAAACAAGTTGCAATGCTGTTTAAATTAAAACCATTAAACCTGGACACAAGAAATTGTCCAGTATAATAAATGGCAGTATATTTTTGACCTTAACCTGAAGGGTAAAGACCCAGAAGTTCTTAGGCAATTAGTCAGCAAGGTCAATGAGAGATTTGCTTGAGCAAGAACTACATTTCTCAGATCAAAGACAACCAGCATTACGCTCTGCCCTAACCAGTCCCAGATTCACACTTTCCCTTACTTATTTACATTGATCTTATGACTATTTTTATAGATCCATCAGAATAAATGTGCTTTTACTCTTTTACTAATATTTGTTTAATTAAGTTAATTAATTACAGCTTAACTGAAATATCGTACAGAAGACCTCACGCAGCTTTCAAAGTGTAGGCTGAATGCTAATCCCCTTTTTTTTCTCTTTTAACTAGCAGTAGGGATGAAGTCAATAAATTGTCAATAACATACTTGCTTTGATGGATCTTCAGTAATTTACTTTCATACCACTTCATAAATTTCTTCGGAAAACTTCTGGGATCTCTGATACAGTACCTCTACCATGGGAAAATTTGGTTTAAATCTGCTCTGCTGCCAATAAACCAATAAGAGTAACTGGCTGATAATCCTCCCACACTACACTGTTTAGGTATATGCATTCAACCAGTGAAAGTTTAATTTGTTCCGCTAATGGCACAGAAAACTACTCAAACTTATTCACCATATAAATTTGAACTCCAGTCTGCTATTTTTTGTTATTCCTTTGGCAGAAAATTCAGGCTATTGAATACTTTGTAATTCAAACTATTTTATCTTCTCTTTGATCTAAAGCATAACAATAACACTGGACACTATCAGTAACTAAATATTAAACTGCACTTTGCAGAGGAAGCACATTAAAAAGCCTTCAAAAAATCTGAATATTATTTGTATTGGCACACTGACACGCAAGGCACTTTCTACTGTTCTAGAGTGTGTAACATTACTCCTGAAGTAATGCACTAACACTAGTGATGTCAGCTACCTTCAACATAATTTAAGCTTCAGTGCTTTCCTTCAGGGTTTCTAGTGGGATGACACGTCTTAATCAGGAACGGCCTAATTGGCTGAAAGAGAATTTAATTTATAACGACACATCAAAAATGTAATATGGAAGCCACAGGAACTCAAAACAGTGGCACAGAAGCTTCTTTTAAAAGTGTTGCAGGAGTTGTACGTTCGTAATGGTTTGAGGACAGATGGAGTTGAGTAAAAATTCTTGAAATCTATGAAGAAACTATCATGTTATAAAGCATTTTAGTACTATCTGATCTCAGGAAGAAAAAATACTGGAGAACATTAAAAAAACCCTCAATCAACTACTCTTCCAGATATCACATTGCATTTAGGAAGGACTTTGTCTAAGCTTCTTTAAAGACAACACTGCACAATTACTGACAAACTAGCTAGAATTTCTAAAAAAAAAAACAAAACAACAACAACAACAAAACCTCCAAGTGTTCTGCTGGCATTCTTCCTGGGGTATGAAGAAACAAGTGGAGACTTGCTAAAGGAACAGGGTTTTCCTCATTTTCAACCACCAATCCTCCGGGAAACAAAAGTACCTATAGTAAAAAATATTTGTATGTTCTCTCCGTATGTAACACTGATACGTGTTACAGACAAACAACATGCTGGAGATTAGAACAATTTTTTTTAGAGCTTTCAAATCACAGAAGATTTGTTTTCAGAACATCCTATTCAGATATAACGAGAATAGTTACCTTCTCACCTTACACTAATACACACACATAGACATACAGATACAGTAAAATATGAAAATATTTAGGAAAATTATGAGCTATTCTGTAATTTGGTAATCCTACTTTTTTGAGCTCTCATAAAGAAATGAACTCTTGCCACTGTAAATTCTTAATTCAGTATTTCATTTGAAGAACGGAATGGTAAAGTTGGAAGATTTTTTCACTCTTTTAGGAAAATATTCAAAAATTCTCAGGGGAAAAAAAAAAGGAGTGAAAGCTAGGTTAGATTCACATTTTTATTATTTAAACATAATATTTTATCTTGTTACGCTAGTTTTCCTTCCCGAGAATTTGAAGCAGGAAGGCTTCAGTGACGTAGTGAATCATGGTCCTGTGAGGTGTGAACCTCAGATGACTGCCCACAAAGGACAAGTGATATTTGGCAGTCATGAGCCTGTAAGTCCTACATGCTGGGTGCTATACAGTAAGGCAGTGGCCACCCCTAGAAAGAGCATTAAGGTAAAAGAACATAAAGAGAAATCTGTGTTAGACAGAAGTGGCAGAACTTAACTCATCCCATACCTGAATGCATGGTGGGAATGCAGAAGTTGCTCTATTTTCTCAAAGCAGAGACTTAAATGTTACCGATGCCTGTCCTTGACTTCAAGTAGTTCTCAATATAACAGCATTCACTGGCAAGTGTTTTGCTGTAGGACCGCACAGAAAATGATGGAAGAACATTTTGTTCCCTTAATATTACCTCATGCTATTTTTATACAAATGTGCCTTAATTTGTAATTTGTCTGCTCTTAAAATGTTCTGGAGTCACTTGCTCAAGTCTACTCACACCTCAATACACAGAAATCATGTCAGAGCTAGCTGAGCTGCTGCAATTAGAGCAGAGGTGACCAACTGTTGCAGCTAAAAGTAGAGCCAAGCTGCAGGCAAGGTTATAAGACTCAGTACATCCATTCTGCAAATACTCCCCCTCAGTGGAGAAGAGCAATACAAAATATTTTACTATGCACAATGGCAACGCTGCCTTCCTCAGATACCTCCAGTACCTTTAACTTTCATGCCTTGATCTAATTCTTATGAAGATTTTAACCACCATATTTCTACCTTTCAGGTGGATTGTTCTTGCCTTGCGGTTTTTGCATTAACAGGAAGGCACAATCTTCAAATCTGGGGCCTAATCTGCTGCCATCACATAACAAGCACCCACTCATTCCACCATGATTTTGAGAGAGAATTTTCCAGTGAAAAAATACAAGTTTTCCTGTTAGAGACACCCTGTTCCAGGAAAAAAGACTGAAAAAGAAAACAAAGATACAAAGATGATTTGACAATTTCTGAATGGTCCTTAAATAAGCATTTCTACAAACTTACTGGCTGTGGTAAGTGGTCGGTATTATCTTAACAAGTATCCTGGGATAGATACAACATGGACATAACTGTCAGTCTCCAAAGTACCACACAAAAAAGGTTTACACTGGCCTTACAAGCACACAACAAGCAGAAGTGGGCATTCCTGCTCTCACTCATCCCATGCCACAGCAACTCCTACAATTCCTGCAGTGAAAGAAATTCCTGATTGCCTCTGAACAGTTTACTTGGGAAGTATGAGGATATTTGAGACACAACATCTGGTACTTCTGATCAAAAATCTCTCATTCAAGTGTAATGGGATGCATACTCTTTAGTACTGTTCAAGCATTTGAAGAAAAATTAAAGTTGAACAGTTAATTTCCTACATGTCTGTCTTTTCAAAGAAAACATGGTATCAAGCTGTGAAGACAAGGAACCCGGCAATGGAAATTCAGTGTAGTCATCTGCAAAAGATTGTGCAAGCTGCAACATCCCAACAGTGCAAGGAGACAGACTGACTTTTAATGCACATATTTTATCAGCTATGACACTCTGATGTCCTTAGTGAGCATGAAGGTAGCATTTTTTGAAATTGTTACTGATATACTTGCTTTATTTTGATATTTTACAAACCTATCCCTCATCACAAGCGTAACAGAAGCTAGAGCAAAGTCTTCACCAAGCATCATAACAGAACAAATAAGATTATAACACTGAGTTGAAAAATTTTGTGCCTGAAGTATGTGCAAAAAGAAAAATATTCTGAATCCTAGCTTCTAAACGTTCAAGCAGCTCAATAAAATAGAAAGACTCCAACTGAGAATACAGTGAATAAAATACTGATTTTGACTAACAATTAAATAATGGAATCTCCTTTCGGACTAAAAGCAGAGACAACAGCTAGTAGCCAACATCTCACTTCAACATTTTACAGCTGCTCCACAGCAAAGACTTCAGACATTTGAATGCATGCATGCATCTTATTTTCCCAGGATTTCAAAGTCCACATCCAGGCTGCTGCTCAGCCATTATAAATGAGTAATTCAAGTAGGGCATGACTGCTTCTTGTATTAACTTGATAAAGATGTTTCACTCAAAGTACATCAACAGTTGTGTTAAGTCATCCCTTTCACAAGCTCATTCTGTGCTATGTTAAGAGTAAAAAAAAAAAAAAAACAACCACAAAACTGAACACAGTAAGTATTATGAAAATTACAGTGTTATTACCACAATTGTTCTCTAAATTCTGAAATACAAATATGCCCAGTTTCCTGATTTTTAAATTAAAAAATGTAATCAAGAAATTGCACTCTGCACTAAAGTCTTATTTAATTAATTTATACATGCAACTACTTACAAGACTGATACATGCATTTTCAACTACACAGATCTGTTTTTACTAAGTTCAGTTATAATGAAGAGCATTTCTTGTCTGCCAAGTTTTCCAAAAGTTGGTTTCAAAACACTACTTTAATCCAATAGATTAATTTTAATCTTATTCTTTATTAATGAGTCTATTATTAAATATGTACTAAAACTTCTTCGCTATAATTTTAATGACTGAACAGTACTTGGGCTAAAATACATTTTGAAAACTATAACGACACATTAAACATCTTACATTTTCTTCTATGAATTTTTAGTTCACAACCTTGAAAGAAGGTTTCCTCAGTAGTGGATTTCCTTTCTTCTTAACACAATGGGAACAAAATTATAAAGCTCAAAATAAAAGGGAGAACTCATTCATGAAAGCCTCCTTTCATGAATTAATTTCCATTGAATAGACAACCGTGGCAGTCTGGCTGCTATCAAGGGTTTGGAACTGGATGATCTTTAAGATCTCTTACAACCCAAAATATTCTGTGATTCTATAATTAAATATCAAAAATACTGCATATATAATTATTGCAAATGCCAATGAGGACAAAAGGTCTAGTTTATTTAAAAGATAATTATGGCTGAACAGAATTACCCTCTACAACATGGGCAAACACAGAACAGAAAAGTATTATCCAGAGGTGATGATTCAACACTTGCACTCCACTAATGCTAAGCCAGACACTTGAATGTTCCATCAGACTTCATACCTTCTCCATTCTTCCAGTGAAAGTGTTCTTATTTACTGAATCTTTATTATTTTCCCACTTCGAAAAAAAAAAAAGAAAAAAAAAGAAAAAAACACAACAAAAACTCTTCTATGAAAGCCAATTTTACATATTCACACTTTTCACTGTATTGAAGCTACATTTCTTTACCATTTAAGTAGCTTCATCCCAATAAAAAGAAAGAAAGAAAGAAAGAAAGAAACAATTATAGGTACTGGTGAGGCACCAGGAGATGGCAAGAGGCAGTCAGCCTCTGATGCATTCAGATTATTAACCTAACATGAACATTCAGGACTATTCCTTATTTTCATTTAGGGTTTGAGTTACATTACTGGAACACCATCACTTTTTCCCCTCCAGTGCAACAGTTCTCATTGACATTCAATCGGTGTGAGCTGACATTCAAAAAGCTGCAGCTCACACCGATTGGTGCCTTCCTGCCCACCCTCCCACATGTAGCAGGCTGCTATTCCAGCGCTCCTGGACATAAAGCAGCACAGTCCCAGCTACTTCTCCAGCTTGGCATCCATCCCAGGCAAATGGCCCCAGAAGCTGTACAATGACAGATGATGTACAGGGGCTGAAAGTGGAAGAACTGACAGATGTAGGCAGACGCTTACTGCACTGACAAAGAGCTGACACATTTGTTCAGGACTTCCCGACCTTTCCATTCCCATTGATAGGGCACCCATTTCTCTGGCAATGCTTTGTGGTGCATAACCATGCAATAATCTCATTCAGTTAAGACAGTACAACCCCAAAATGATTTCCTATTCTGTTATAACAATAAGAAGCAATTTTCTAAGTCTCTAGGGGAAAAATCACCTTTTCTTTTTTGAGATCTATCTGCCACGTATTGAAAACACATCAGCAATTAGGAAAACACTTAGGAAAAGCAGGCTTTGCATTAATTTGCTGTGCTGTTAAGTGGAGCTCGATACCAACAATTAGTAGCGCAAGAGTGAATAGGAACACAAAACTCAGCAAATTACTTTTCTCCAGCAAATGTTTTTGCCATAACCAAACCAGCTGCAAGATTAGGGCAACACCTAGGATTTTCTCATTCGGACATGGTTGCAGGAAAACAAATTGTTCTCCTTTTCACTATGTCTTTTCCTCTACTGAAAAATGTGAATCAGAGAATAACTAATTTAAACATTTGCCTTCTAATTGAATTATAATCCAAAATAATGCTATCACTAGATTTCTCAAAGGACTTAGTACCCTGTGTAAAACAAAAAAATGTCAAGATATCCCAGAGGGAAGTTTTTTTTTTTATTAGATGTACTTCTAAATTTAGTAGCTAGATAAACAGCATTTGCGCTACAGTTGCTGTACTTAGAAATCTGTTACATAGAGATCCATAGTTAAATGCTCTCAGAGAGTAAATTGAGGTCTTAAACGGAGCTGAAAAGTTGCACAATGCGCAATCTTCCCTTACACCAATTTTAAGTATTTCTGTCGCATTAGACTACAAGAACATATACATATCTCACGCATATTAGTTTGATTTCAGTGCCTCCAGAGGTGATGGGAAAATGAAATCAGTTCACACAGCTCAGAAGTGATTAAATGGTCTAAAGGTTAGAAGTAACTAATGGCTTCTGCAGCATTCATTTCTATATGGTTTGTAGGTTTTTGATAAAAATAGATGGTGATTTTCAGAAGCCTCGTAGCACTTGAAGGAAATTAAGCTTATTTAGCATTTCTGAAGTTGAATACCTTTAAGCTAATCTATTCAAAATCAATTGCAATTTGGTAAACTATAGGAAGATGTCTTAGTAAGGGCTCATCACTGGAGTTACTCAGTTTAATTTAAAAACAATTTAATGCTGGTTCGGCAGTTCCTAGGGATGTGAACAGCTTCTTTTTATGAGGGCTGGTCTGAAAGAAATGCCTCCTGTTTTGTTATGTCAGCTCATGACATCAGAGGTGAACGTTAGTGGTGTGACAGCAGAGCAAGAAACTTCCCACCAACATTTCCTTACATGTCATTGCTGTGTGACAGATGGCAGCAGACGGGCAGGCTGACAAAATGGCGTCTGATGTGGTAGTGTGTATGAAGCAAAGGTGTCGAACAGAATTCCTCCGTGTGGAAAAATGCACCCATTTACAACATCTATTGAGCATGTGTGGTGACAAAACAGTGGATGTGAGCACAGTGAAGTGGTGGGTGGTGCATTTCAGCAGAAGTGACAGTGGTCACCTCCAGTTGTGGAGATTGTTACAAGTGCGACTACACTGCAACTGTAAATGCGTATTTGTAGCATCATGGAAATGAATTTTTGCAGGACAACAGTGTGTGGAAGAAGAATACATGGCTGAATACTTCAGACTGTATCCCAAATCATGCAAGTGAGACTGCATTATTTGTGTGTATTATAACTGGAATATCTGAATGTCTTGAGTGAGTGATCTGTAGCTTTGAGTTTTTTAGTTTTGTTTGTTTGCCTCATCTACTACAGAGCTGAAAAACGATGGCAGAAAAAAAAAAATCAGTCACACAGAAATCATAATCAGAGTTTAACTGTACCTAAAGAATCATCACAATTTCTGCAGTGTAAATGCATAATGGGAATACTTAATACTGTTTTCTTAAATGTGCTAAGTTTCTTTTCAGTAATATGGTATTTAATCAACTGTTAATAAAATCTGAAAAACAAGAGTTGACCTGGTCAAAATGCATTTATACTTCATCTACTGCCTTTTAGTTATATCTATTTACATTTCATTACAAAAAATTGCCATGTTATATGAACCATTTACATCACAAAAGTGGTAGTGAGAGCAATATAATTCAATTATAAAAGCTGGAAACGGTTTAAACACCGTTTGAAAGTAAACAGTTACAGTCCCTTATGCCCATGTCTGGGAAACATCCAAATGGAAGTTAAAGATCCCATGGCATTTTTTCAGAATGAGTAGGAGCTATCCCGATATGTTGGCCAACATATATTTTCTCAATTAAAAACAGATTTCAGTGTCCAAAGCTATGTGTCAGCAATTGCTGAGAGCATATGCCTGTCACATTTCCAAAAATCTCTGCACCATCAGTAAGTGTCTGGTCGCTTTGCTGAATAATGCTTTTCCAGATGCCACAAGTAGAAAATGTGAATGCATTTTCATAAACATATGAAGCTCAGGAACATTATCCTTTACTGTTCTGGAAATAGAATTTATCATTTGAACCCCCATTCTTAGGTGTTTTTTTCCATCAATGAAGCATTAGATATGACTGTGGTGGTCTATGAAACACTTTGACGCCCTATGTAAATAGTCAAGACTGTGAAAAGAAATCCTATGAAACACATATACATAGAAACAAATAAGGGCTGCAGGAATAGCCCCGCATCTGCCATTCCTAACTTTTAGAAATGTAATGATTTACAAGGTTAAAAAAGCTTAACACTCAGTTTTTGTCTTAGTTTCACAGTACTTTCTAGGTTATTTTCTGTTTAAAGAGTAGGTAGAAAGATTTCCCTTATGCACTTTAAGTGTGCAGACCTCACACTGCACTCAAATCAACAGTTGCCAGTACTGAAGCATGAACTCCTATCCCAGGAGCTCCAAGATGACCTACACTATCTACAGGCAGAGACAAAACAAAAAGTCAAGCAATGCATTCCTAAAGAAAAAGATATAAGTACGGAAAAGAATCCCTTGCTCAACAGATTTCCTCACATAATGTCTCAAACTCCTGCTGTTTGGAATTGAGTCCACACCTTTATTGTTCACATTTATTTTTAAATATTTTAATTTTTTGCCATATTGCAAAAATACCTGGCTGCTGCTATTAAGAAAATAGGACAAAAACATCTCTTCGGCTCGAGATTTTACTTTGTTGACTGTCAGTGTAGCAAAATAGCACACTTGAAGTCAGTCACTCATAAAATATGAAATAAAATAGACATTTTCAAGGAACTGAATTAGGCAGATTTGCTTCCCAGCAACGGACAGGACAGAGTGTAGTTTGTTTTGTTGTTGGTTGTTTGTTTTTTAAAAAGGATCATTTTTCCATTCTCATTTTACAGATTTCTGAATCCTATTCACTCACAATTTCAGAATTCTAGTGTGTCTGTATTGCTGAGGGATTTATGGCAGACATACAAAGAGAATTCAGGCAGAAAGATGAAAACAGCACTTATATCATGAGGATTTGCAGAATTCCTTGAAGGAAAGGTAAACGAGCTGCGTTACTTCTGCAGTGCACAATTACCTTTCTATAACCAAAATTTACTACCAGTTGCAAAAAGCAATGCAACCCACTGGAAATGACGTTAATCTAGTTAGTATGGAATAGTACGTCCCCCCCCCCACAATGCTACCTACTCTCATGGACGTGACATTTTTAACTGGAGCCAGAAGAGTGAGAGACTGTGCTTGAGGACAAGTTTACTTTTCCCTTAGACATAGTAAGTTGTAAGCGTTAGATTTTCATAAGACAGTAGTTACAGAGGGAATTTATGTCTAGAAAATATATGACACTTAACCTGCGCTGTAGTGCACTACATACTCGGTTTCAAAGGTAAAGAATGAGGACAAAGCATAAACAAAGTGACAAATGTATGAAAGCACATGCATTCTAAAAGATAATTTTACTTAAACAGATAATAGGTTTTAACTCAAGTTTACATTTAACACTGCTATTGACTTGCTGTTCCCAACATGACCCTCCTATCCCGAACCTCTCTGTACCCCCACCAACTGCCCCCACTTGAACTTGTGATAAAACTAACATATTTGATCTGTTACAACTATGAGCTTCCATAGTAGAAACTTTAACATCACAAGTAATTGTTGTTGTGCCTTCAGCGGAGCAGCTGTGAAAGGAGAAACTGATTCATATGGGATAAAACAGTTTCTTTTTTCATGAATACCAATCACCATTGATCAGAAAACTTTAACATGAACTACATCTTGGTTTGAGATGAGCATCTTCTTTAACCTCACCTCTAAAAAAATTCTAACACCATCTTTAAATGGTATTAATCTCCAAAACAAAATCCACCCTTCCTAATTGAAAAGAACGCAGAAAATCTTGCTCTTCATCAACAAACCATCTGATGTTTTGTTTTCTATGATCAACTAATCTCAAAATCTAGAGGAAGAAATTGCACTGTCACAAAATTTTTCTGCCCACAAGTTTTGCAACTCAGAAACACTCCAAATTTAGCTCACTTCAGGCAGTTGAACCACTATTCTTAATTCAATTTGGAAAACTCCATGACATTAACAACCAAGTTCTTCTCAAAATGTACACTTATCTAAATTTAAATTCATCTTATTCCAACACAAGTAAGACACAAATAGTGCTTTCAGTATCATAGACTATTAGCATTTTTCCAATGCAAAGTAGGAGAGCAAGCCAGATTTTTCAAGTAATTAAGAGGATATAAATGTTGTTTGCTGCAAGAGCGCTGTTCTCGAAAGAGCAGAGTCCTGGCAACTATCATAATCCTTTTGAAATTGCTCATATTAAGATTAAAGATCACTTTGTTCCTCTATTCCCACAACTACTTGGTATGGTAAAAACATCAGTCCCCTAGTTTTATATGTAACATCTTTAACATTTGCTCTCCTTTCTGTGCATGTGATTAAATGTAACATTTTGAAATCCCAAAGTTCTGAGAAAAACATAAATCCTTGTCCACAGCTGCTGTTTGACTCTGGAAACACATGCATTTTCTTTTCAAGCATCTACCATCAAAAAATCCCAAAGGATTTGAACTGGAGAACACCTGCATCTCTTCATTTAGTTCCAATAACAGAGTCTAAACTTCAAAATTACAAAAATAGATGCTATGTTCAGCTGCAGTTACATTCTGCCCCTAATTCCCGTGAACAAAAATGCTAAGAGCATGAAATCATTCAGGCAAGCTCTGTCATCGAGAGGATAAGATTTTTTGCACCAGAAGCCCAGTGGGAACTTGATAGAAAACTGGCAACAATTACAGATAAAGTACATAGTGAAATCCTCAGGGAGAGAAAAGGAAATGTAATAAGATAGATGGGTATAATTTTTACACATTTATGCCCAAACCACAAATGTGAATTGTCTTTAATTACTGCAATATATTCAGCATTTGTACTCATTCATTGTGTCAAATTGTTCCAAAATACTTCAAATTACTTTAGGAATTCTCTTTTATAAGTTTGCTTTATTTACAAGTTCAGGCATTCCTTTAAAGTAGAACTGAAAACTTTAAAATTCGAATAGTTCTAGCTTTAAAATCCAGACTTTGTGTTGTCCCCATCTAAGAAGTCAAAATTAATAAACAGAAAAATGCCACTGTCAGTTTTGTTTTGAAGTCTGAGAAATGGGAAGTCAGGGGGCATACAGAGTATTTTATGCAGAAAAAGAAATGCATATAAAATCTGTTCCCTCCTTTCAGATACACTCAAACAGATATCAGCAGGTTTTTGAGGGGGAAAAACATATGATATTCCCAGTGCAACATTTACAACTTTTTTTATTATTATTTATGTTTGTATTTATGATATCTTTAAACATTTAATCGTATTTTCCCTTCATAAATCCATTTTTCCTTTGTTTGGAGGGGAAAGATCTTCTCTAAACTAAGAAAAATTCACAGTAGAGAAAAAAATCCAAAAATGCTTGGAAACTTAATATATCACTTAAATGAGCACTTACCAACTTCTCCAAGGTTCAGTATTTACTCTTCACTCTTTGTGCAGCTTTCATACAAACTACACTACTCTTTGCACTCTTATTTTGATCAACAGGGTCTACCAATTTACCATATATGAGCATGACATTCATACAGGCATTTTCATTTACTTGATAATTTTACTGCTGCATTGCTGAGAATTTGAGTGGATCTCAAGGCATATTTGATTCTTTTAGTTTTTAATTTTTACTTCCTCTTGATTTATATGTAATAGAATTCTCCATACACCGGCTATGCACGCACTCCCATTTATTCAATATGGCAAACCAAACAGAGCTTAATCAGCTCACCTCATCTATTCAACAGCTGCCCATAATTAAATACTAACACCCACATTCATTTTGAAATCTCCCTATTTCTCTCAAAGGCCAGGTGAAACAAACAAGGTCTGCTGCTTGCTCCGAGGGTTAATAAATCCAGGGTTAGTTCAGAGAAGCCATTAAGACGTCCCCCAGCCTCTCTCTTCTGTATTGCACATGCTGCAGTTTAGATAAAGATAGGGCAGTACATCCCCTGATTTTTACAACTATGCACAGAGATTCTTGAGGAAATTTTTATACAACAAAGTACCCAAAATTAAAAGCACCATGCAGACATATAATTAAGGATTAAACAAAATCCCTAAGTACTTCTAGCATTGTGCTAATGATAGCAAACAATAAAACACCATTCCTAAATTATCACCAGCACATGAAGTTGTTACATGCTATTCTTAGTTTGTTTGCAGATATTCCACATAGTGCACTTCAACGTTGCCCTTTCTGGAATAATGTTTCATAAAAATACTCAATGCATGTGATCAATGCAGCATGTCACTGCTAGAAACAATCTTTTTCTCTTCCTCTCAGTAGCAAATAAGAAATAAAATACTTGTGCAAAATGCTTTATCACTCCAATTGTAAATACACACTCAACCTTTGCAGGGCCACCTGCAGTTGAGCAACAAAAGGGAGCTGCACAGTAGCCTGGGTCACCATGGATCACAGGATTTTAGTGGCAAAATGCAGCAGCTGACACAATAAGGGGAGAAAAGGGCTCCTACCTGTTCTCCAGCTGAACTCACCCGAATTATTCAAGAAATGCATGCCATTGGCACAAACTCCTCCCTGGCACTTCATACCCAAATAACTGTTTTCATTTTGGACCCAGTTGTTTTCCATTCGACCTCACAGATGCATAAGGAATTCATAAGCTACACCTCCTTCATGTTTATATAGGCAAAATTTTAAAAAGCGACCACTCAAGCCATTGTGTTGTATTCCAAGATTCTTCCACAAACTCTTTTAGGATGTAGTCCCATTGTTTGTTGGAGTACCAGAAACTCTCATCCAGAGAAGCAATTTCTCTGGGTTTTAACCACCAAAATCACTCCCACCAAACTGGAACTGCAGTTCCCCTTAACTCTTTCGGAAACCACATCTATATCTCAAACAGCATCAGCTACATGGCTATTTTTACAACGCTTGCTCCAGTCTTATCTCTAGCAATCTGACAGTACAGAACAACACTAGATATTTTTTTCTCATCCGTCATGGACAGATTGATTCTTTCAACAAGCAGGTTGCACTATTCCTTACTCTTTCTTGCAGTATTAATTCCTATTGCAGACCATCACATCTAATATTATTAGGAGAAATGACTCCAATAGCACAACTTCAGTACTGCCAAATCATCTCCAATAATGAAGCTTTAAATAGCACTTTTATTCCCCCGTGGCATAAGCTGAATTTGCTGTCAAATTATCCAGTAGAGCTTTAATTCCCAGAAGTGACTGCAACTGACAGCAAAAGCATTTTTATGCTTTCAAATCACTTCATGTAGTTTCCACATTCGTGATGAAAAGGCTAATCGTATCTCCTGTACTACACTGCCTCACTTCCTTCAGCAAGTATTTGAATGTGAAGACTTTAATTCCGTCATCGTTTGGATAGAACTTGAGATAGCTTAAATGCTGCTCCCTCACTTTGTGTACAAAACAAAACTAACAAGAGAAAATCCACACCTACTCTCATTTGTAGTACACTACTCTGCACAGGCAGACCTAGAGCTGTAGGACAGGGTGCACAGATCAACAAACCACCACAGACCACATAAAATCAACACTGCTTTCCAGAGGAATGGGGCGGGTGGCCCAGGAAATTTCCAAATCATAACATTTTAAATGCACCTCCGCTCATCTACAAGGTATGACAGGTATCAAGGATATTTGTATGTTATGAATCAGTTTTTTGCAATACTGTTAATCAACCTCCAAGTCCCTGCATACACTCTGAACCATGCTTCATTTGTTCATCTCTTAATTCTCTAAGGCATCATCTGTCACAACCTACCAAATACAGATTGCTATCTAACTGGATTATCCATTTCACTTATGGGCTAAACTATACATGACTGCTGTGACCAGTAACAACTGTAATTACTCTGTAACATAGTTTTGGTTTTGGGGTTTTTCCTTTTTTTTTTTTTTTAATAAATATTCTATGTATGCACAGCTCCCTTAAGGGTTAAAGAATATTCTGAGACAAATCAGAAAATTAAACTTCAATAAAGGCAGAAAAAGCATTAATCAATAATAGTAATAAATATTGTTAGCATTATGAACATTCAAAGTTACTTCAGTGAGACAGCAGGTCCAACAGATTTACGTCACTTCTTTCTTTTAAAAAGGGATCTGAGCAATCTGAATCATGAACTGGTATGAGGCAATGTTTTAGTGGCAGGAGCTTAAGTTAATTGTTATAAAAACAGCATCAAACATTTCAGTATGATACTCTCCAAGAAACGTACAAGTACCATTGCTGAGATAATAACCTAAAAACTGATGAAGTGGCTACTGCTTACAAATAATTTGCTTTGCACAGAAGAAAAACAGATTTTGCTTGTATACACATTTGCAAAGACAATAATAAATTTGCCACTGCTTAACAGATTAATGATATCCAACAACCATTAAAAAATCACTTTTCATTAAAAATGAAAAATAGATAAAACAATTTCAAGCACTTCCTATATTTGGCAGTACTGTGGCCATTTGATATTTTTGCTTTCTTTAATCTACATTTTTCTTTTTTCCTTTTTATCCCCTTACACCATTCTTAACATGGAGCAACCGTTTAATGTCACTTGTAAAATGCAACAACTAACAGCAAAACCTAAATATGTGTATTTCTCAAGCTGTATTTAAGTCAGATTTAGTGATGCTTGAAACAGACCAGTGTTATGTTTAAAGCTCAGAGAAATCATATGAATGTTAGATTAGAGCATTAGTGCCCAAAAAGTCAACATCTTTAAATTTACCTGAGCAAATCCCTGAAAAACATTAACTTGTTTCTCATTTAAATCGATCACAACATCAACTCAAGAAAGACAAATGTATACTCCTCAAGAAAGAAAAATGCATACTCAAAGACAAATGTACAATCACGCATCTTAAAAATCATCTTTTCAATTATTAAGAATTAATTTAGAAAATGTATTAATTGAATTACAAACTATCCTGCAAATTTATGTGAACCGCTTCAAACGTAATATGTCAACTTCTGCATGAGAAGCTCAAGTTATTAGAGGAAAGAAAGAACAAAAGTAACATTTTCAGCAAGAACCCTGGCAAAAAATAAAAATGTTTACAAAAGGCCCAGTATAATTTATTTATAGGGCAACCAAAGTCAATGAAGCATTTCTTACTGAAGAGGACATATATCAAAGTACTGCTTTGAGTTTTTGTGTCTCACAGTGAGCTGCAGCTATTACACGTGCGGCATGTGAAAAAGATACCTTGGCATTTGGCACATTTTATATCAAGCCCCTCTTTTGAAAATTACATTGGATAGGAAAATGTAACGCGATACCAGCTTAACAAGAGTTTTGCACTTACCAGAATTATGGCAGTAGTCCATACACTGTGGAATTTGAATTGTAAAGGCTACCAAATCTGGAGCTAAGAGAGATTCTGGCTTTCTGCTCTCATTGAGCCATTTACTGCTGTGTAAGTCTCTGGTGTCAGAAGGCCCTTGAATTAAAGGAATCAGCTTCTCTTTTCCACCATCACCTAAGATAAAGATTAGACTTCTTAGACCTCCTATTGTAACAAGATCATTTTTCAACTTACAAACATTCACTAGTCCACCTATTAACACTGCAAGTACAGAATTAAAATAGGAAATAGAAAAAGCAAGTACTTATAAACTATTAAGCCACTTCCTTAATGCCATCTTGTAAATGTCTTGACCTCTAGGAAGATTTCAAACGAAGTAACTGAGTCTCTTTATAATTGTAATTTCCATTTTGAATTTATAAAATAATTTCTTAAAATATCACCCTGAATTCAATTTAGAGTTAAAAACACTTAGTTTTAGTGTTCTTAACACTAGCTACCATGTAGCAATAAAAAGACGGTAGATAACCAGAATGTTACTGTAATCTCTTCAAAAAAAGCATGTTAAACAAAATTTAAAATTATTTATCACCAAGTCCTCAAGTCCTTCTCAAGTGAGAAGTGAAACACTTGCACCACTGATGGAAAATGAGACATGAAAAAATAAACAAAATAAAATATAATACTACAAATAGAGCAAAATGCAAATATGCTGTGTAATACTAAAATGTAGTTTATTCCAGTTTCTTTAGTGCTTTTAGATTAATTTTTATCTCAGAAGACAAAAACTAAGTATCGTGTCCTTTTTCAGTGTCAAAATTGACTAAACTAGGGCCAGACTGGATCATCCTGGCACACAATAACAACAAAACAAAAACAGAATACAAAAAAATCTTTTCTGATTCATAGGAACAATGAGTAAATTCTTGTTTCAGTAACTCTCCTTGTAAAAAGCAAGGCCAATTCTCCTACACAGGCAATAAAGTTTTACATGGTCCAGCTGCACATACCTGGGGCTTTGGCACAAATTTTTATTGATCCCACGGTCCCAGAGGCACATTTGACCAATGATGTGCTGCAGTACTTCAATTCAACATTCTGGATTGAGCCCTCAAGAGTTGGCAGGGGATTCTTAGATTTCACACCTAATAAAAGAAAACTGCAAATGTACTAGCCTGTTGAATTTAAATATTTTTATATTCCTTTACCAAGGCATTTAAACTTAATTATACTTTAATTATCTACCTTAGATGTTCTTATAGCATTTTTGTTTTGATTCGCAGTTTTTAACGGGAAGTGGGAGCACATTCTGTAGACTTCGTAATACAGTTACACATAAATATAGGCAGAAATGAGAGAAAAACACACAAGGCCACTTAGATACTGCAATAATAAATATGTATACATACACATACATACACTTTTGTTTTCAGTTTGTAAGTGCCACCCCAACTACTTTCTTTCATGTTGTTATTGTGACCCTTTCATTTCAGGATATTAAAATGACTTAGTGTTTTGAGCCCACATTTAGGCAACAACACTTGTCTCGGTAGCAACGTAAAGGCACTAAACCCACGTGGCTGAAGAGTACAGAGGGCCAGCTCACTTGCTCTTGCTCAATGGAACCTAGAGTTCAAACCTTGCCTTAGGTCACAAGTAGAACCAAGTTTTGGTGGTCTTTTTTCAACCCCATTTGTGCACCCAGCAAAGCACGCAGTGCTCAGAACAACACGGGGCACTGGCATTCCTGAGCCACCGGCCTGAGCTGTGGCTCCAGAGGCTGCATAGGGTAGGGCCATGCAGCCCACAGAGCCTCGCAGCATGGGCAGGGGCAGCCAGCCCTCCGGTGCTGTGCACAGCTACCTATTGGAGAACAAGCACATAAATTCAGTCACAAATGAGAAAGAAACCATTTCAGCACCTGTAAGTAGCATGAAAGGAAAAACTAACAGAAGTTACCATTTTTAAAGTTTTTTCCCCCTCGACGCAACAGTGACTCTGAATTTGTCAGTAAGTTGGCAAGCACTTTCTTAATTATGCAAGCATTAGTATAATTATGGAACCATTTCCTTACATACGTAACGTAGAATTTGTTCCAAAATCTATAATTATGCAAGAAAAGTATTATGGAATAGCAGATATAAAAAATGAAAAAGCATTTTGATTTGTGCTTCAAGATAGTTACGCATATTAAATAAACTTAATATATTCTCTAAAGAATTAATTTTTTGCACAATCTCTCAAGGAGTCTCTAAAGACTGATTCCAACCTTTCCTAGTGAGGAAAAATGGTTATTTCTCTAATTGATAGGAAAGAGAAATTTCACAATCTGGTAACTGGGCTTTGTTCACTGTGCCTATTTCAGTTCCTAAGCATTAAAAAGCATTTGGTAATCCACACAAAATCATTTGGTAAACAGACTTCTTGCCCGGGAAAGATACAAGAATAGTTTTTGAATAAAAAGCACAGTAGGAAGAAAAACAGCATAGAAAGGGACACATAGCATGAAGCAAACCCAGGAAATGGGTTCTACATTCTACACATACTGTCTTATCACATTTTAACCTGATTGCTGGGGTTAAGGCACATCCAGTCTTCTCCTGAGTCGGGATTCAGGAAGGCCTCAGGCTCAGGGAATGCTCACTCTGCAACCTGTCTGCATGTCTGGCACTACAAGACCTCCTTGGCTTCTAGTCTACAGGATCAGCTACTGGTGTTAGCATCATCCTCATACACAACCCTGCCTGGGGCGAGACTCTTTTAAAGCTGAAAATCCCCTTTCACCTATGGTTTTATATCAGAAATGATGCATAAATTTGCCAAAAGCAGATAGGGTTTCTCTAGGCATTTCCTTATCTTGGCTCTTCGTCTTGTACTTCTACACTTCTGCAAACACAGTCCACTGTGTTGCAAAAATCAAGGATTTGTTTTCTGTTTTTTTTTCCCCTATGCCAAAACAGATGATAAAATAGTTAATAGCATCCAAAATTATGCCTGAAGCATAACAATGTTGCTATATCCACCTCCCAGCAGCACTTTTATGGCTCAAAGCACAAGCTGTAATGCCTCATACATTTCTCTCGCTTCCCTATGGAAAATATAGTAAGTAATTCGCTAAGTAATACTTAGAATTTTCCATCGTTAAGTCCACTTCTTGACATAGGTGTTAAGGCATTTCAGTTTTAGTATCACATCTGATAACAAGGAAACAAGTTGCATGTGACTGCAACGATTTGTCTTTGCTCTCTCCTGTTCCCTCACAAAATAACTTCTGGACTCACTGAATTTTAGCAAGATAAAGCAGGGTAAGCAGATACACTTATCCTCTGTGATTTTCATGAAAATGTGGGTATAGTTGCCCTGTAACTCAAACCACCAGTATACGCACAACAGTCAGCAAAGCACAGCTCAAAGTGGCCAGAGCATTTGCACCCAACCAGTAGCTGGAAGGACATTAAAAAGGCTGAATAACTTGGCCTTGAAGTATGGGAAATAAACAGGAAGAGTTGGAGTTCTGTGTGCGGTCACACGGCTACGATCTCATTGCGATCATGGAGAAGTGGTGGGACAGCTCGCATGACTGGAATGTTGTCATGGAGGGCTATGTGCTTTTTAGGAAAGATCAGCTTGCGAGGCGGGGTGGTGGAATTGCTCTTTATGTGAGAGAGCAGCTAGAACGTATTGAACTCCACCTGGGGTACAGTGGTGTTGCAGTGGAGAGCTTGTGAGTGAGAATCAAGGGGCAGGCTAGTATGGCTGACACTGCTGTGGGTATGTACTACAGGCCCCTGATCAGGAGAAGGAGGTTGATGAGGCCTTCCATAAGCAACTGGAAGTAGCGTCACGATCCCAGGTGCTGGCGCTTACGGGGGACTTCAATTATCTAGATATTTGATGGATAAGCAACATGGCCAGGCACGTGCGGTCCAGACGGTTCCTGCAACGTGTTGAAGACAACTTTCTGATGCAAGTGGTGGAGGAACCAATGAGGGGTGGGATGTTGCTGGACCTTATTTTCACTAATAAGGAAGGGCTTGTCAAGGAAGTAAAGGTCGGCAACAGCTTGGACTGTAGTGATCACAAGATGGTGGAGTTCAAGACCTTGAGTGGAAGAAGCAAAGCAAAAAGTAGGATCGCTATCCTGAACTTTAGGAGAGCCAACTTCGATCTCTTCCAGGACTTACTTGGAGCTATCCCGTGGGCTCGGGTGTTAGAAGGCAAGGGGGCCTGTGAGAGCTGGTTGGCATTTAAACAGCTCTTCTTCCAAGCTCAGGATCAGTGTGTCCCTGTGCGCAAGAAATCAGGAAAGGGTGGCAGGAGACCTGTGTGGATGAGCAAGGAGCTCATGCACAAACTCAAAGAGAAGAAGAAGGTCCATGAAATGTGGAAAAAGGGTCTGACCACTTGGGAAGAATATAGAAATGTTGCCAGGGCCTGCAGGGATGCGATAAGGAAAGCTAAAGCCCACCTGGAATTGAATCTGGCAAAGTTGATAAAGGAATAAAAAAGGCTTTTATAAGTATGTTAACAGTAAAAGGAAGACTAAGGAGAATGTGGCTCCCCTACTAAGTGAGGGGGGTGTTCTGGTAACGGGGGATGCTGAGAAGGCAGAGATACTGAATGCCTTCTTTGCTTCTGTCTTCAGTGAAAAAACTCTCCCTCGGGTATCCCAGACCCTGGAGGTTAGTGAGAGGGTCTGGGGAATGGGAGACTTCCCTTTAGTCAGGGAAGAGGCGGTTCAAGAGCACCTAGGCAACACCAATGTTCATAAATCCATGGGACCCAATGGGATGCATCCACGGGTGCTGAGGGAGCTGGTGGAGGTCATTGCTGAACCACTCTCTGTCATCTTTGAGAGGTCTTGGAGAACGGGGGAGATGCCTGAAGACTGGAGGATAGCCAACGTCACTCCGGTCTTCAAAAAGGGCAAGAAGGAAGATCCAGCTAATTATAGGCCTGTCAGCCTCACCTCTGTCCCTGGAAAGGTGATGGAACAGCTTGTGCTGGATACCATCTCCAGACAACTGGGAGAAAAGGAGGTTATCAGGAGTAGTCAGCATGGGTTCACCAGGGGACAGTTGTGCTTGACCAACCTGGTGGCCTTCCACGATATTGTCACTGGCTGGGTGGATTTTGGGAGAGCAGTGGATGTAGTCTACCTTGATTTCAGCAAGGCATTTGATACTGTCTCCCATGACATCCTTATAACAAAGCTGAGGAAGTGTGGGATAGATGAATGGACAGTGAGGTGGGTTGAGAACTGGCTGACTGGCAGAGCACAGAGGGTTGTTGTTGGCAGTGCAGAGTCCAGTTGGAAACCTGTAACTAGCGGTGTTCCTCAGGGGTCTGTGCTGGGTCCGGTCTTGTTCAACATCTTCATCAATGATCCTGATGAGGGGATAGTGACCACCCTCAGCAAGTTTGCTGATGATACGAAGTTGGGAGGATTGGCTGACACACCTGAAGGCTGTGCTGCCATTCAGCGAGACCTGGATAGGCTGGAGAGCTGGGCAGTAAGAAACCAGATGAGGTTTAATAAAAGCAAGTGTAGAGTCTTGCATCTGGGGAGGAATAATTGCATGCACTAGTACAAGTTGGGGGACGACCTGCTGGAGAGGAGCTCTGCAGAGAGGGACCTGGGTGTCCTGGTGGACGACAAGTTGGCCATGAGCCAACAGTGTGCCCTTGTGGCCAAAAAGGCCAATGGCATTCTGGGGAGCCATTAAAAAGAGTGTGTCCAGCAGGTCGAGGGAGGTGATCCTCCCCCTCTACTCTGCCCTGGTAAGGCCTCATCTGGAGTACCGCGTCCAGTTCTGGGCTCCCCAGTACAAAAAAGACAGGGATCTCTTGGAAGGAGTCCAGCGGATGGCCACAAAGATGGTGAAGAGCCTGGAGCATCTCACCTGTAAAGAAAGGCTAAGTGAACTGGGTCTGTTTAGCCTAGGAAAAAGAAGACTGAGAGGGGACCTGATCCAGGTCTATAAATATCTAAGGTGTGGGGGCAGAGGGGCAAGGCCGGACTGTTTTCAGCAGTGTGTGGAGACAGGACGAGGGGAAACGGCCAGAAACTGCAGCATAGGAAGTTCTGCACAAATGTGCGCAAGAACTTCTTCACGGTGAGGGTGACGGAGCACTGGAACAGGCTGCCCAGGGAGGTTGTGGAGCCTCCTTCTCTGGAGATATTCAAGACCTGCCTGGACACCTACTTGTGCGACCTGGTGTAAGGAACCTGCTTTGGCAGGGGGGTTGGACTCGATGATCTCTGGAGGTCTCTTTCAACCCCTACGATTCTGTGATTCTCTGAAGGAATACACAAACTCTCAATATGTACTCATAATTAATATTACATGATTGACAACTGTATTTTAATGCATATGGTGAAGATGTTTGTTTTTGGAAGACCTATTAGAGGATGAATACTTCCACAGAGGATTATTTGAAAAGGGCATCAAAAACTATTGGAAAAATGCAGTGCAGACATGCCTTGCCTTTTATGCATTCTTTTGACATAAAATGGCATTATGATTCTGCTCTCATTCTTAATACCTGATAACCACAGCACAATACACTGCAGTAATCAAAGAAAAGTTGAAACAAAAAATTAATTTCACAGCTCTGGACTGAAAGATACATGGAAAACCTACTTGCTGAAACATTAAAACCCTGTGTAAAGGGTAAAGTAAGAGATATGGGACTTACGATGGCTACCTAGAATTTTATCATAAAGACAAAAAACTACATGACCATAAGGTGACACCCCTTGCCAAGTTTCAAGTTTCTTTTTCAAAGCAGAGATAAATTAGATATTTCAGTGAACCATTTATAGTGAATAGGTTTAATATGGGAAACACCACATTTTCCTCCATCTCCAAATTTTTTGGAAGGGATGAACCGTGCTTCACCCAACTCATCAAATTGGCAAACCATCCTATAGAGAAGCAGTCCTGTTTACTATTTATGCCTCCGCCCATCTGTAGTTTATAACCCTATATATTCAATTCTTCGTGAATACCCTCCCTTTTCTCTTCCATAATGACATCATTTTAAAATCAAGGTCTCTATGGTCATACACGCAGCTAAAATGTTCCTTAAACACCTATTTCAGAACATCTGTAAACTCTCGGGCAGCTCTGTCTTCTCAGACAATCACTTCAGCAGGAAGATGTTAACACTCGTAGATAAGAAATGTTCCATTGAACTACAAGCTCAAATCTGGTATGTGAATAAACATTAAAGAAGATTTTTTCTTTCAGCAAAGATGTGAAGCATGAACTCAAAGTGGAAAAAGGTGAACCAAATCACCCACTGCAAGCAAGCAAGCAACACTTTCCAAATTTCAACTTCTGCAGTTACTGAAAATGAAGCATGAGAAAGGCTTATATTCAAGGTTTAAAAATAACCAGGCAAGTGGAATTTGTGCTGTACTTACTCTTCTGGAATCACACTTTAGAAAGTATCACCATTATTTACTTGACTTTTCTACTCTACGTAGTCAAAAAACACACAGAACAGTTTCTTTCTCAGTACACCTCACATTTTCCTTAGCTCATTTATTTTCATCAGGATCATGATAAACAAAATGAAGACAGAAAGATCAACCTAACGCTGCTTCCAAAGAACATCTTCCCCACTGTAAAACTACTTGAAATAAAAATCATGTTTCCTTCACAGTATGTAATAATATTGACATTTGTGATCAAATAAGCTTTAGACAAATTTGAATATGAAACACAGGATACAACAAACAAAAGATTTTCCCCTTGGAAAATTGTTTTTTTGGTAAAAGATTTGTTCCTCACTTCCCCAAATCGACACGTGCTAAGTAAATGACATTGTGTGCAAGTGGGAGTGAACAAAAGGATAGGTCACAGTCGCAACTCCTTTATAGATCAGCCCAGGATTTATGTTGACAAATTTATCAATGCTGAGCAATAACTTAAGACCCATTAGAAAGAGTTTACAAATGAGTTATTTTATCAGCAGCCTATATGTCTTAGAATAACAGAATTGTTAGAGTTGGAAGGGACCTTTAAAGGTCATCTAGTTCAACTCCTCTGCAATTCACAGGAACACTTACAACTAGATCAGGTTGCTCAGAGCCCTTCCAGCCTGACCTTAAATGTATCCAGGGATGGGACATCGACCACCTCTCTGGGCAAGCTGTTCCAGAGCCTCATCACCCTTAGCGTATAAAATCTCTTTCTTATATCCAATCTAAATCTCCCCTCCTTTAGTTTGAAGCAATTTCCTCTTGTCCTATCACAGCAGACTCTAAGAGTCTGCCCCTTCCTTCTATAAGAAGAGCCTCCCCTCCTCCTTTAGATATTGACAAGCCACTCTCAGGTCTCCCTGGAGCCCTCTCCAGGCTAAATAGGCCCAGTTCTCTCAGCCTGTCCTCGTGGTAGAGATGTTCCACCCCTCGGATCATTTTTGTGGCCCTCCTCTGCATGCACTGTAACGGGTCCACATCTCTTCTGTACCAAGGACTCTACATCTGGACACAGTACTCCAGATGAGGTCTCACACTGCAGAATAAAGGAACAAGATCACCTCTCTTGTCTTGCTGACCACAGCTCTTTTAATGCAGCTCAGGGTACAGCTGGCTTTGTGGGCTGTGAGGTCTTTTACCAATCCATTTGTAATAAGAGGAATTTGCAGTGATCAAAGGGAAACCAAGAGAGAAAATCTGAATTGATCAACAGAAAAGGAAGGAAACCAGCAGAATAGGTGCATTATTGATTTTTATGACAAAAGTCTGTATGCTGCCAAATCCTTGATATACAATAATTCTTTAGAAAGGCAGTAAAGGAGAGAACTGAAAAATATGAAAAAGGAAATGAATTAGGCATGACTAAAACTTCCAGAAGCAGCTCCAAATGAATTCTCTCCATATTTAAGTTACGGCCTCAGAAGGAAAAAATTCAATATTTAAAGCATTAAGTATCAAACCACGGTTTGGCAATATGATACAATAAAATGGCGTCACATGTCACGTTGATTTCAAACTCAGTAAAAAAAAAGACCAATCTATGAATAAAAGCAAGCAATTATTAACTGAATTAAATTCAATTTTAGGCCTAGGATCTTTCTGGAAACAAAAAAAATCCAATTATTTCCACAGAATCATATACAGTTTTACATGACTAACACAGAAAAACCAGTAAATAATGAAAACATACAAGAAATCTCATTTCCTTAACAGAAGACACTCACTTCTCTTCAGTCTCTGCTTAAACAGTCCCCCTTTCTGAGGACTTCACAAATCTGCACTGATCCGAACTAGAAATTGCTTTTAGCATCAAATTCCTCAGAAAAGTCATCTCGGTTCTACCAGGAACTCAACAGATGCCACAAATATGAGCTCCAGTTAATGTAAGTGTTGCTTGTCACACTCAGGGCACTGTGGGACTACGGGCTTCCAGGGTCATCAATGCAGCAAGACAGCAGCAGCATGGGATTTTAAACGCTGTTTGTAACTGTGCTTCCTCACGCAGAATACCAGAAAACACTGAGTGTAAAGTTTCTTCTGTTCTTGTTTTAAATTGCAAAAACAGATTTTCTAAAATGCAGAAGTCACGTTATTAATACTTTCTAATTATCTTCTGTAGTATAACGATAATTTGTGATGAAGTTTCCCAAATGGCAATACTCACAATTCTATTTTTTTAATTTGTCACCATGATCTCCTCATTACGTTTTACAGCCCTAATGTAGGCACTCATAAAACTATTTTCTCTCTTCAAAACACAGCAATTAAAGCAGCTCATTCTAAGCAAGTGTCAATGTGCAGATCTATTTAGCACTGGTTCCGCTTAACTTAGAATTATTAGTGCTATTCTGATTCTGATTATCTTAATTATTTACATTGTCATAATATTCATCTACGACAGGTGTCAACTAGTTTGCAGTATACATACCACTATTAGAAATTTCTCTTTTCTCCACTCTCTCCTTAGACTTAACAGGACAACAACAAAAGGAGTTGATAGACTTGTCTCACTTCTTATGTATGATGATCAGGACACCTTTTCTACTGTGTGAACTGCTTGTCCCATAGTTCCACATCAGAAAGAGACAGAAACAGAGACATTAGATATCTGCCAAGTATTTCTCTTACCAGATAACCTAGACACGGGCCCAAGCAAGCAAGAGATCACATTCTTAAGCAAAATATTTATCAAGGAAAAAATCTACTATTCTTTTCATATGAACATAAGCTGCACAGACCACATGCATGTGCACACAACATAAAAACCATCTACTCAGTGTTTTCACAGACAAGTCTCAGAGACAAGCCCACAGTCATACAACGGCTTTCAGCTTAGAGACCAATACCAAAACCTGTGTAACTAACGATTTTCCTCAAGACATCTGTAAGCTAATTAAGACTTCTCTATTTTCTAAACAGATTTGTAAACTTCAATTAATAATGGAGATCACTAAATTTAAATATATGCTATGGGAAGCAACTCTAAAGTCCTGCTGTGAAAAGATTTATTTTGGGTAAATATCTCCTTAACCTACTTATTCCTAACATTCATACAATTCAGGCATTGACAATTATAAGCATATCTAATTGAAGCTAAGATTTTACATTTGGCAACATAACATTGGGCAGGACACAAGATTAATGTGGTTTTAGTAGCACTGTTTCTGCTATTGTAAGAAGAGGTTCAAAAAGAAGATGGTTGTTTTCCTTTCTGCAGGATTCAACAGCTGAATTGCAGAGATCAATGCATCATATGACACAAACAGTAGAAGCACAATTTAACCACATTAAAATAACATTTTTTCTGCTAAGAAAACAGAAAAACTATTCAGAATCTGAATATCTAACCTCTCAAAAAGCGTGTTCTATCGGCACTCAAATTTACATACAGTCAGTAAACAAATGCTGAAATCACACACACAATCACAAGGGTTGTAAGAGACCTCAAGAGATCATCCCTCTATTAAAGCAGGTACTCTGCAATAGGTCACACAAGTAGGCATCCGGATGGGTCTTGAATATTTCCATAGAAGTAGACTCCAGAACCTCTCTAGGTGACCTGTTCCAATGTCAATGACTAAAATGCCACCAGGATGCAATAAGAACTTGAGGAACTTTCATCACAAAGTACTTGAAGATCCCAAAGACAATAAAGGCAGTTTGATAGATAGAGAACTCAGTTTCCATCCCTGGTGACACATCCTTTGGTTGGAAGCATTCACCATTAATTGCTTCCATTCTGGTCGTATGTATCTTCTATTCCTTCCCAAAAGGATAGTTTTATTCTATCTTTTGTCAAGCCCAACAAAACATCTACACGTTTGCATGAAATGCACACTGTCGTTAACACGCTGATTTGATCATACAAAATCTGAATTGCATTGAATGAATTTTGCATTAAGATATGTTCAGTTATGAATGCAGTACCAGTTCAAATGCCTTATCTTCAAATACATTAAATCTAAGTTGCCATTTATTTTTGGCACTGGAACAAAGTCTGCATTTTATTCTCTAGTTACAATGGACCTTTTGACTAAAAAAAAAATTACATCTATGGTTTTCAAGGACAATATTTAAGAGTGAAAGAACAGTGTCTTAGAAGAACCACAGATCATGTCAGGTCTCTTCAGCTTTCATTTTAACTGTAGAGCTCATTTCTCTAATACACATATCTTTAAATAAGCTATTTGGTAACTACAAAACCCAGAAAGCCTGATTTCCTGTGAGTTTGCACTTCCTTGTCCTCTACAAGCCTCATTCACCAGAGCAGGTCTGACCCTCCAAGTGCTACGTAACATACCCACTACGCAGGAGACAAGAAATGCTAAATCCCACCTCAACCTACACATAGCTGTGAGATTACCACTAATCAAACATGATATCTGGTCACCCGTTCTTTGTCAGACAGAATATTTAACATCTGAAATCTGCCCCAAGCTCCATCTGAGATAATTGCATACTGCACAGAACAGTTATGGAGCAGTAGAAAGACAAAAAACATTTAGCATCCTGAGGATGAATACAGTAATTTTTCAAAAAAAGAAAGAACATAAGTTTCTAAAAATTCAAATGAATATAAGTATTTAGTGATGGTATCAAAAAAATTGTTATATCTGGCATCTAACGACTGTTTGATTTCTTGGGTTGCTGAGGGTACAGGAAGAAATAAAAGGGATGTGTTTCAGTTAGATAAATGTGGCTGAGGAGGAAAGCTGGCATGGTTAAAAGATGGGCAACATCTCCTGGGGACACTGACTGTAGAAAGAGTAGAAAAAGTCAGGAAGAAAGTAATTCAGACAGGATAAGAAAGTAAAACAAGATGCAGAATACATGCAAAAATACTGAAATTGTTACTAACTACAGCAGCATCCCCATTCTTCTTAGACAGTGTGTGTGCTACTTTAAAGAACAAAAAGACACAAGACTGCCCTTTTACATGTAGTTTTCCACTTTATTTAAAGTGGAGTTTTGTTCGTAAGTAGAACATCCTTCTTATTCAAGTTTCCCGTATTTCGTTGCATTTCTTCATGACAACACCATGGTCCTCCCAGCAATTTAAATACGTATTATTCATACAGGATAAATACTCAGAAAAACACAATGCTCTACGTTTAGCAGAAGTGTTTATATTTTCTTTTAAATATTCTATACACTATTGAGGACTTAAAAAGAAACAGTACATTTAGTGTCTGGAATGGCAGTTTCTTACACCAGGAGGATATTAACCTTTAATCCTTGAAATCATTAAAGAAATGTTTGTAGAAATATTTTTAGCCTCTTTATCTGGTCAAAGTACTGGAAGTTAAGTCGTGTCTGTACAAACCAATCATTTCACCAGCAGTTTTATATTTCTTTAAAGCCTCATATAAAAAGCACCTGCTTAAAGTGAGTAATGGAGTTTTATATTCATTGCACTTAGGAACAGCGTATGTAACCTATTCCGTTTTCCTCCCTTGTGGAATATATTTCAGCTTATATTGCACAGCACATTACCGATGTGTATAAAGACTCTCTGATCAGCAATTTGGACTGCAGACAGCAACCTGCATGAGTACACTTTTTTCCCTTCCTTAAATACAGTATCCACTTGATTCAGCAACACAAATTAAAACCATCCTTTAAAGATGATCTCACCTTCACAGCAAATGCATGAAACACATGCATGCTAACACTGTAACAACGTCAGGCTACAGTCTGTGGCATACACCCTGCACAACCAACAAATGGCATTCTGTCAGTATTACAGAAAGAACTCCATGCACGAACTTCCCTGTCCAAAGAACAGAAAATCTCCACTAGTGTTATTAATTTATGAGAAGTTAAAAATCTTGCTGCCTATTCAGACATATACTTTGAAAAATCCAAACTCAAGGAAAGTCTGTAATAGGATATATTTTAAGGATGCAATTTAATCTTGGAGTTAGCTCTTAGTCAACATAAAGCATTAAAAGAGACCATTTTCACAGTACAGAATATTCAAGCACGTGCTGTGACATACTCTTTGTAGTTGAGAAATTTAAGGAATTCTTCACTGCAACCTCAGCTAACTTTCACCTGCAGAATTGCTTAGTACCTCCTTTTGATAAAAGCACAAGCTTGCAATGGCCTACAAATGTTGTTCTTCAATTATGAGAACAATAATATTAGACTCAAGTAGATAATATGGGCATGACCATGAAAAAAAAGGAGACAGTATTTTTTTTTTTCAATCAGCTGTTCTTTCGTTTGAAACCAACAGTGAACTCTGAGAAAATAATTTAAATAATTTACGTTTAAATACTCGATGTAAGATTAACTGGAATCATACAATTGTACTCTTGAATTTACTGTAGTTAAGTATTGCTGTATTACACATCGAAAACACATTGATTTCAAGTCATTTCAAAGAGTGTGCTTAGGAGACTGATTTATTCTCTGTGCACAGAATCATATTTTCAAAAAACCAGACGTTGGTTCAAAGCAGACAGTCACTCTTTGCATCTTCTGCCATCCACCTACCTCTATGGTGGTAAGTTTTAAACAACGTGGAAAATAAATTTGCCAGAACAACTTAAACCAAGCATAGAATTACCCGTCAATATTATTGCACGTAAGTACTTACTCACTGATCTAAACAGGAAGAAGGACTATATTACATTAGCTTGATTAGTACCTCATGGAACACTGCTGAAGAAGTTTTGGGGTCAAAGCAAGTTTACATAGCCCATGAGAAGTAGAAGGATTAGCTATTCTATATCCAAGCATATGAAGAAGTAATATCTGTGATTTGGGACTTGCATGTTTTCTAACTTACTGTAATTAAGTTAGCACTACAGTTAGCTTATTTGTAAGACATTTTAATTCTGAAATACTTTGTAGAATAAAACTTAATACATCTACACTGTATTATAATATCAAGGGAAATAGAGGACATAAAATGAAATCCTGATAAATCTTCACAGTATCTTAGAATGAGATCCAAAATCTAGTTTGAATTTTTTACACAACAAAAGCAAAAACAAATAACTGAAAAATAAGGCAACTGAGAAGCTTATGATTTTTTTTTTTTTTTTTTACCACTGGAAAAAAAGTCAGCTTTTTAAAACAGAGGAACTTTACTCCAAACTTGCTTTCCCCAGCCTTTTTTTTTTTTTTTTTAAACAACACTGTTGCCAATTAGTTGTCTTTAACATAATTTCAAATACATACTGAATGTCTATATGGGTATTACGGCTTTGCTTAGTTTACAAAGATAAGTGAGGCCTCTAAGAATGCCAGTTGCATGCTTTTCAACAGAAGGATGTAAACTTATTTAGCAATCTCTTTTTCTCTTTCATCTTATCTCTAGTTTCTGTGTAGATTTATAATGCTCATTGTTTCCAATTTTAACAAATCACCTAATGGCAGAAAGGAAAATATGTTAACCTTGGAATTATTTGCAGTTGTAGAAATCCCTTTTGTCTGGCTCATGCAAGGCCTGCAATCTGTTTTAAACACAGATTGTCTGTCTTTTGTCTGACAGCCACCAAGCTGCACAAATTACTTTCTGCCTGTTCACCTGTTTGCAGCTGTGTCTGTAAGCTAAGGATTCCGTAGTTTGACTTGAGCAACCACTGAGGATTGATGACATGTGCTGCTGATAAAGTGAGCAATTTGAAGAAATTACTGGCTAAACTTATTGAAAGACATCTGTGCATAAGCTGAGAACTAGAAGCCTTCAATTGTGTGTTTGCAACCTGCAGTGGCGGCAGTCTGTTTGAAGTGATATCCTACAAGAGAGCTGGCCCTGACACAAAATAACTACACCATCTTTGCAACATATTTCCTCACAACCAACAGGATTGTGTTCTTTTGGTCTTAAATATACTTCCTAACTAGAGGATATAACAACAATTAAGATTTCCTATACTCATCTAGCAGAAGTGACTTCTTTTGAAGCCTGGTTTTCACTCAGGTTGGGCGCTCTGAATTACTTCTCAGCCCTCACTTATGGTGTGGATGAGTCCTCAGCAGTTACAACTTTATGCTTATTTTCCCTTAGCCAACAAGACACACCCTTGCAATATTATGGGGTACATCTCAACTCCTCCAACATTTAAACTAGCTGTAACACCTGAAACATCTGCTTCATATTAAGCAGTCAAGTCATTTTATTTCTGATCTTTGTTAGTCTGGATAACATTTGAACTTTGGGTATATTTGCAAATATTAATTTTAAGCTCAGGGAGACAAAAAACTTATCTTAGGGTGTGAGTGTGCATGTGCAAATGCATGAAGCTTTTGGTTTAATTATGTGTGATGCTTAGCCAATTCTGAGGTGTATATAGCAATATGCAAAAAGAAATTCCTAAGTCCCTGGAGACACATTCTATAGTGATATGCTTTAACTTTGCTCCATTATATTTGCTCTTAAACATTTAGCATAAATATGTTCCAAGTAGATACTGTGGTAGAATAGGCCTAAGCAGAAATCTGTGCATCTACAAGTGTCTGAAGAGCCCAAAACTACAAATCCAAGATCAAACTAAAACCGTTTCAACAATCATGACATATACATGTGCTACATTTGTTTTTGCAAGTGAAATTAGTTCTGCTGTTTGCATTTCCTAAGTATTTGAAGGAAAATAATTCCTCAAAATTATACCTCATGAACAAAGTCAACTAACAACAATAACAATTTTCAAAATCCTTATTGTATTTGCTGAAAAATTGTCACTGTGTTATAAATTAAGCACATTTGAAAATAGGAAAGCAAAGCTTTCAAGTTAAGTAGCTATATAAATTGGGCTTTCACATTTCAGAACTCATAAACCAGATTCAATGCAGAGCTGAAGTGACCTCCTGAAAAAAAAAAAAAAGGATATATAGTACGGTGTATAGGCATACAATAAATCAAGTCCTGATTATGTGCAGTTAATAACTATACATCACTAAAAATAAAACCCTTAAGATACTCTGGTACAGCAGATATCTAAATAAATACAGTACATTTTTATCTTTAACCTCTATGCATATTGCAAGTTCAAGCATTTCTAGTGTCAGCTTTTATTTTAAAAGACCTAAGTCGTGAGAACATTCTTACGTACCACTTCATAACTCTGACACCAAGTATGTATAAGAAGATTAGCCTTTATTTGGTATAAAATCAGTTGGCAGTTTTACATCTGTGCAATGCAACATAAATACCCCAGCTGGCATCTCAAGCTCACACACATATGGACTTCAAAACAGAAACTTCCTTATTTGCAGCACTGCCAGGGTAATTTTGTATACTCTGCATACTACAGCTATTTGTCAGGCCTCTGCAGGTGTGCAGCGCACATAAACACACAGCTGTAGCCTAGCAAGCCAAGTGTTCCATCAAACACATAAAGGGAGACCTCAGCAGCTGGATTAGTCATCCCTGCAACAGGTCCAGGGAGAACAATATGGGTTAGTATTTTTGGAAAAGCATGGATGGTAAATTTATGATTATGCTGGCCTTACCAAATAACTGCTGGATTGTGTCATTTTTATGCAATGACTACTTATTAAAGTTTTTGTTAGAATGGCTGGAACAGACTGAATATTTTTTAGTTTTTAATATAAACAATAAGGTAGTTTATGTATAAAATAGTTTATTAAGTGCAAAATGTTAAAAGGTTTTCATGCTAGTGGTTGGTTCTGACAGATGTTACAATTATTTGCATTGGCTTTAACAGACAAATCACTGGAATCAATTATAGTTAGTATATCATAAAACTTCTTACCAGTTATATATTATCCTTTGTCACATTTACTATAACTACAGAGCATTTTTCTATGTATTTCATTCTAATTGCTCAGTTCACAGATGAAAATGTAAAAGCACTCGATAAAAGTGCAGAACGGTTTTCTGTAATTAGCTTGCTTGTTTCTTTAAATCACAATTTTAATGTAAACAAATAAACCTAATTTTTTCTCAGAAATGTCTGCAAGACACCAGCATTCATACAATTTCATGGTGGTCACAGATGTTAAAAACATTTTAACGAAGCAGAAAGAGCAGTAAACCTAATACGATGCAACTTTTGTTTAAGAAACTTTTCATATGTCAAAAGCAAGAATAAAATAAATCAAATTAAGACAATTAATTCATACCCAACTGCCCCTTCTCATTATGGTAACTGCAAGATTTCAAGAAGGAAGAGCAAGAGGTCCCCAGAGGCCACTTTCCTAAACTTGACCTAATGACATTTCAAGACCATCCACCAGGAATACTGCTGTTGTTGGCTCAGTAACATACATAAGGGTGACAGTAATGCTGTGGTATCAAAATATGATCGCTAGAATCACTGATGGGTAATGAAAATCATGTAGTGATTTCTTCATGGGGTATAAAGGTAGCTGTTCTTTTAAGCTCAGCAGGTTGCAGTAAATGCTGAAAAGGCACCAGAGATGGAAAGAGATGAGCAATACTCAGCTATATTCAGGATGAGAATTACTTAAACATATGCTAAAAATGAAAAGGCACTTCAAAACAAAAATAATCATTTAAAGAACAGGAAAAACAGCAATGACAAAGTTAATCATTCCTTTTATGCAAACATATCTATCCCTTAGAATCAAAACTGAAAAAATACAATTTCAGAGATACAACATGCCTCTTGAATCTACAGTCTGTAAAAAAAACACAGAAATGACTAATTGCTCTTTTCTGGTAAGCGGAAGGCAGAGCCTGAGCAATGGAACAAAGTAGAACTGAGTGATGGCTTGATAGCAAAGTTATGCCATTAAATCTTGATATTATACTACTGATGAACCAGTCACAATCAAAGAAAAAATGGCTTATCTTATTAAAATATGGTAAATCCATAGACCCTACTTCAGAAGAAAAACTAAAATATGTTTCTTGAAATAACAATTTTAAATGATCATGAAATTTTAGAGCAAAATAATAAAATACCTGTAAATTTAACCTACGCTTTTCCAAATAGCAGCTCCTTTGGCAAAAATCTGAATTTTCTGCAAAACTTTAAAAAAGCATTTAAAAAGTTTAAGTGATGAAAGGTCATAAATGTTAATCAATACTTCACAATGGACCACAAAAAATAGAAATCTGAGGGAGGAGACAGAATAAATGGGACTGCTTTTTCCCTGGTGCACACAACAGATTATACAAATCTCCCAGTCAGAAACTTTATTCTGCTACATTTCTTGCTTTGATTTACTCCAGAGGGCAATGAAACACTCTTGGGCAGGATTGGATTAAGACAAAGACACTAAAAACCAGCAGGATAAGGTGGGCAGATAGTTGAATTTGAGTTTTCATGTAAGAGAAAACAAATGTGTAGAATACTAGATATGGGGGGAAAAAAAAAACAAAAACCCAAAACCTGGTGTTGGCAGGTATTTCCTGTTTGAACTCAAGAAAAGCATTCAATTACATTGCATGAACTTCTCTAGAGAAATCTGCAGTCTTAAAGGGACATTGATTCATTAGGTAAGATAGGATTCCAGTTTTGTAATAATGTTATTATTACACAAATTAATCACTGTGAAAATTCATATAGAACAACTGTAATGTTCATATTGCATAAAGAAATCTTGTACACAAAATTCTTAACCTTGCTGCCACAAGACAAAATTCTAGATTGAATGCATGTGCCAGGCAGAGTGTGGTCATCAATGGCTCTATGTCCAGGTGGAGGCCAGTAACGAGCGGCATCCCTCAGGGGTCTGTGTGGGACCGGTGCTCTTTAACATCTTTATCAATGACATCGATGACAGAATCGAGTGCACCCTCAGCAAGTTTGCTGATGACACCAAGCTGAGTGGTGCAGTTGACATGGTAGAAGGAAGGGATTCTCGAGGGCCATTCAGAGGGACCTCGAGAGGCTAGAAAGGTAGGCCCTGGTGAACCTAATGAGGTTCAACATGGCAAATTGCAAGGTTTTGCACTTGGGCCGGAGGAATCCCAGGCATCCATACAGACTGGAAGGAGCAGTCCTTGAGAGCTGCCCTGCAGGGAAGGAACTGGGGTCTTGATAGATGAAAAACTTAACATGAGCCAGCAGTGTGCCCTTGCAGCTCGGAAAACAAATGAGATCCTGGGCTCCATCAGAAGAGGGGTGGCCAGCAGGGACAGGGAGGTGAATGTCCCCCTCATTTCCTCTGCCCTTGTGAGACCCCATCTGGAGTACTGTGTCCAGGTCTGGAGCCCCCAGTACAAGAAGGACAGGGAGCTGCTGGAGAGGGTCCAGAGGAGGGTCACAAAGATGACTGGGGACTGGAGCACCTCCCCTACAAAGACAGGTTGAGGGAGCTGGGCTTGTTCAGTCTGGAGAAAAGAAGGCTGTGGGGTGACCTCATTGCAGCCTTTCAGTACCTAAAGGAAGCCTACAAACAGGAGGGGAATCAACTCTTTGAAAGGGTTGATTGACTGCAGGACAAGGGGAAATGGTATTAAGTTGAGGGAGGGGAGATTTAGGTTGGATGTCAGGGGGAAGTTCTTTACAGAGAGAGTAGTGAGGTGCTGGAACAGGCTGCCCAGAGAGGCTGTGGATGCCCCGTCCCTGGAGGTGTTCAAGACCAGACTGGATGGGGCCCTGGGCAGCCTGCTCTAGTATTAAATGTGGAGGTTGATGGCCCTGCCTGTGGAGATTCATGATCCTTGAGGTCCCTTCCAACCCTGTGATTCTGCGTGCCAACGGTTGCCATGCTATGTATCAGACCTACTTTAGTCAAGTCACTTAAATTCAGACTTTCAAAAGTACAGTTTCATATGCCCTGTCAACATGCAGTCTCAATCACTCCTGGAAGTTCTGCACATCCTACTGAAAGCTTTTTTATACAACAAATGCATAGCACTTAAGGGGAGGGGGTGCCCAAAAAGGACACAAAATACTAGGAAGAAAGCCCTATATACTGCTGTTATAGTACAGCCCTCAAAGGGAAAGTCCTAATGAAGAAAGCAGAATATCAGCATGTATTTCCCTGAACTGTCTAAATACACAGCGTGGCTCATCCTTGTTGTAGGTATAGACCTGAGTCTGGCCCAAACTCTCTGAGACAACCCTTTGCAATGTAATCACAATCATGAATAGTTTCCCTTAGCCCTTTCCCGTATCTTGTGGAACTGCATTTCAGCACAAATAAATCAAGATGACGACTCAAGAATATTGATGAACAGGAGCAGTGCTAAATAGGAGCATTTCATGCCCCCAATTTTTTTTTAATTATTCATTAAGTCCTAATACTTTAGGCATTCCTGCATGTAAAATCAGCATAGCTTGATAACTTAGTGGAAAAAAGAAATTATATAGATATATAAGTATATATATCTTGCCTAATACAGGAACTATAAGTTATTGCTGAAAAAATAAAAAACAGGTTAAGTTAACCCACTGAGACAAAATATTGAAGAGAACCCATACACGATTACTGGAAGCATGCAGTGTTTTTCTAAATTGATGTTGGAGTTTCAGCTAGCACCTTTACATTTCAAAATATACAACTGCTACTATATCCAATGTTGTATAAGAAAAAAATAAACTGCCCCTGCTGGAAGAGCTTGCAAACTGAAAAAGGGACAAAAGCAAGATAGGATATCTATGTACTCCTCTTACACAATACAAATGCAGAAATAGTAAGAATAAGAATAAGCAGTACAGAGAAGGGTAGGAAAGAAATGTCAAGTATTCTTTGATTATGGTCTTTGTTTTACTTAAATCTTAATGTGGTAAACATTACAATTAAACCTCAACATCATAAAATGCTTCAGAAATGCATACTGACAGCATCTCCACATTATTTTTAAAACCTGATAAAACCTAAATTGATAAAGAACTCCTTATATTGATATCTACACTGTTACCCAAGCAGCTGAAGCAACACTATCAAACAGTAACCTATTCCAGATCCCCCTGGGCATCACATTGACCATGCTTACTTCTCTCCATTCCTACCCCCACTTTTTTCCCCATTTTTCTTAAAATACAAGCTATTTTATAGGGTGATTGTAATATGATACTATGATCATTGCTGATTGCAGTTAGAAACAGACCCTTCTAATCCAGCTGCTCTCCACTTCAACAAATGCCATTTAAAAGCTACTTCATAAAAACATTATTGCTTCATACTTAAAAGACATTAAGTCAAGATTTTGGAAATTCCATTCACTTGATTATATCAGCAAGTGCACTATACATTAGATTTATCATTAAAGCAAAATCCATGAGAACTGTTTTCCAGACTTTAGTTAATGCTCTTATGACACATTTGGCCAATGAAAAAGGATGAAAAACAGTAGTGCTTTGAAGCAATAGCCAGTAAATGCCATTGTGGTTTACCAAGAGTGGGATGCACAACATATTAGACCACAGTTAATGAAATTAAACCATTTCTTATGTTTCTGAAATGTGTCCTGTATTACTTGCTTGGAAACTACACAACTGATTCATCTTTGAGATTTTACTTCTTTCTGTAGTAAATTGTATCTCTTACATCTACTGGTAATTAAATCAGTAAGCACGACCACTGTTATGTATTTTATAATACTATTTAAGGCAAAATAACTCAATAAATAAATGCATGTTCTTTTTTTGTTTCCGCATAAAAATAGAATTGTAAATTTACGTCCCTTATTCAAAGATCTGGAGAAAAGATTACTGGGAGAAAAATAGGATAAAGCATATGCATACTACCTACTTGCATAAGATGTGAACTGATAAGTAGTTTCCTTTCATAATATGCCCATGAAATGTGGATTTAATGTAATGCTTTCTTTACACTATATTTTAGGGGGAAAAAAATCTTCTGGCAAACCTTCTAGTGATTTTAAAGCTTTACCTACTACCTCCATGCACAGTTTATCCAACAAAGCAATGAGGCGCACTATTTTCCAAACTAAAATGCTGTTGTTCCTCTACTTTTCTGAAGCCTTGGAAAAGCAAACAATTGATCTTCAAAATCCATTTATTTCTCTACTATTTTTAATTACTTGCCTATTAATTATAAAACTATGGTTACAGCTCAGCTAAATCAAATCCTTACAAAGAAGACTTCATGTCTTCTCACTTATATCAAAGAAGCTATGAAAACCTATTCTTACAATAGAATTTAAAGCAGAAAGCTCAAAGGTTAAAATAAATTGCTTTCCGGCAGCCCAACCAGCTGCTGTCTCAGGCTAAGAACTCAATTCTCACAAGTCCTTCAAGCTTTCCAACTGAAGACCCTCACACACTGTATTTGAACAAGTTAATTTGTAACTAGCAATGTTAACTAATAAACTTTTCCAATTATCTCAATTAGTTAACAGTAAAACTGAGGGACAGTCAATAGTTCAGGTCACTTCTATGTCACCGCAGTGTCACTGTAAGAAGTCACCAGGATTCCTCTCCAGGGATTATCAAGCCACACTTACACCACAGAGTCAGCAGCAGCAAGAAGGTGAGGGACCAGTCATGCAAGAGCATCAAATACATACAAAAAGAGAGAAGGTAAACAGCAATGATCCTTCTACTGCCTAAAACAGAAGAGATGACAGTTTATACTGGTTTTGCCAGCTACTTTCCATTTTGCACCTTAAACACATCTTTCAAGTATTTGGAAAGCAACTCATAAGAACCAAAGCTCTTCTCCACTGATAAGGGGAATGAAGATATGGATCTTTCCAATTAAGAGAGCAAAATGCTTTCAAATGAATCATTTTTACAAGATAAAAAAAATATAAAGGCAGCAAAAATAATCAACAGTGGAGCTCTCAGGGTAACTTCCACTATTGAGAATGTAATTTCTGCATGTATTAAAACCAAAGTCTTCCTTAAGAAAAATGAGGTAATTATTGTGCTTAACAACAAACTGACCTTATTAGCAGAAGTGATGAATAATATGGTCTTTAACACAAGTTAGGCTGCACAGCAAAGTGGCAGAGAAGCTCAGATCACATCACCTCATTTTCATAATCACTTTCACATGTGTACAATGCATTAAATACAGTACCATCTTAAAAATGAAAAGCAGACATTCCTTTGGAAATTAATTCAATACTTATAGTGTCACATTCAAAAAAAAGAGACCTTTTATACTGTTAAAAAATTGGAATACAATAAATAACTACAGAATGCTTATTATTTCATTTGTCTTATTTTTGTCACATATATACAAGCACACTGTACAGTTGTGGGAAGATGACACATGTCTAGAACACTATATTCTAAAGATGTAAGCAGTAAGTCTTTCTCAGAAAATAGATACATAAACAGAACCTAAAAAAATCAATATGGAACCTTCTTTACCATGCATTTCCACATACTTCACATTAACTACTCCTGCTGACAGACTTTGATCTCAACAGTCTCCATTCACTTCTCACAAAGAAACATACACACATCATAGAACATCACTTCCTACCAGACTCTTTCCCCACAAGCAAAAATTCAGGCCTACATTTAATATATATATATATATATATATATGTATGTATATATATATATGTATGTGTGTATATATATGTATGTATGTATATATGTGTGTGTGTGTGTATATATGTATGTATGTATGTATGTATGTATGTATATATGTATGTGTGTGTGTGTGTGTGTGTGTGTGTGTGTGTGTGTGTGTGTGTGCATCTTGAATGTGAATATGGTAGAATTGCAAAGGTTGCAGCTAAACTTCCACACCAGAGTGCTAATTAGGAATCAGTGAACGCTGCTTCTCTATACACTGAATTTGAAGATAAGCAAATTCTTCACTAGCATCTGTATTTATATTCAAGCTAATTTTCATGTTAAGCTCCTCAGAGAACAGTTTCTTATGGAATAAAACTAAAATCACTGCATCTGTACCAGTGGTGCTGTCACTAGTAATTATTTCTACAGGCAAGCCTGTGGTTCTCACCACAGCAAACTAAACACAGCTATTAGACCTTTCACTGTGAAGAATGATCATCTCTTGTGGATAAAGGGCATAAACTGTGAGAAGTCACTGATGATTCAGTAACATGTTGGTAGACAGTAACATTTTTCCTGAAAATCACTCAATGAGGTATGCTACAGGAAGTTTTCAGGACTTTTTATTGCACTACCACAACAAATTCAGCAGCTCTATGTATGTGAAAGGATTAATTAATTTTGAGAGAAGAAATCATAACCAAGCAAATGTATAAAAAAATCACAATAATATAACTTTCCAAATTACATCTGCACTTTGAAGAACTTGTACGTAAACAGTAAAGGAAGAGAGAATTCCCCTTTAAGTTCAATTATAGGATACAGTAAAAAAAATATATATACTCGCCAACACATTACCTCAATATACCTCAACACATTACCTACTGCTTGCAGTGGTTACACAACATACTTACACTTAGCTCTTAAGTCTTCAGACAATACCATTAAATACAGGAAAAAAAATATTTCAACACACCAACCAGATTGCATAATTAATAATCAAGACATTTCAAATTAATTCACAGAGGAAATAGTTAACTAATATCCTTCTCATGGAATATACAGAAGCACTATTTTGAATAACTATATGAAATAACAGCTTATGTTTAAATTTATCAACTTTAAATAGGCTTCATCTGATCATAAGAAACTATACAGGCGAAAAGGTTTGTGTTATTATCTTGCCAACCCAAGGGATACAATTGCAACAGGAGACAATAAACCAAAGACAGATCATAAATGAACTAGTTAATGAGAAAAATCAAGGAAAGAAAACAGAATCATAGAATCACCAATTCTAGAAAAGACCTCCAAGATCATCCAGTCCATCTGTTCACCTCTCACAAATATTTCCCCTCTAAACAATGTCCCTTAGTACAACATCTAAGCATTTCTTGAATGCCTCCACAGACGGTGACTCAGCCATCTCCATGGGCAGTGTGTTCCAGTGTCAAAATGTTAATACAATTAAGAAAAAAAAAAGATTGTTAACACTGGTGGTGGAGTTATAATAGACATGCTACTTAAATAACATGATTCAAATGCTTTTTCAAAAAAAAAAAAATAAGTTCATACTGGTATGGATAGATATATACACTATTTGTAAATAAAGAAACAAGCCAGAGATATCTTTCTTTTTAAAACAACAAATGCATTTTTTTCATTTCCTCTTCTAGTCATCACTGTAGGATAGAGCCAAAACTGTTTTAATAGGACAGATGTTTTCATAAGACAGAACGAAGATAATCCTGTTGATTATCATATTTTATTTTTTCTTAAAGGCAGTTAAAAATGGAGGCTACTACCAGTTTTAGAAGCCTATGCTTTTAGAATTATTCCAAACTTCCCCACAGATAATTAATTTGTTATATATAAAAAAAGGAATACAAAAGCTTTCCAGTTCATTAAGCTCCTTTTCAAATGCATATAAGCTGACAGTTCTCAGTTATGTTCCCCAAAGATTCTCAACAGTCTAAAGTATGTTGTTGCTATTGCATAAACCAAGTAAAAAAGTTATGACAAGTGCCTTAGAAAAATGCCACCTACAGAAATGTCATTGTTGTTGCAGCTCTGATAACAGTATAAAGAAAAGCACACTTATACAAACACATGACATATTAAAGAAAAATATAAAGTGGAGATTGAAACAAATGAAAACACTTCTTGGTCCTGCTGCAACCAAACATCACACCATAGTAGACCATTCAAATGCTAAAGCAATCTAAGGAAAGGTTAAACTTCCACAGGAAATGAAAGTCCCAAAGGAAATGAAAGTGGAAGTGAAACCAAGGGGAAAAGGTATTTGGCTCTAGACCCGAAGAACTGCCTACAGCAGCATGCCACAGCCATCCCTGGGGACTGGCTGAGCTTCCCCGGGAGCAGCATTACCCGCTAAGTAGCGGGTCATCAGTGGCACAGTTGGCTGATTAAGAGATGAGATCACGTATTTACTTATTTTAGCAAGAAACCACATAAAATACAGCCTGATATACAGAGAGTTTTTGTACAGATATCAAACATTCCAGAACACTGAAATCATTTATTTAATTAGAAGGAAATAGCAAACTGGGAGACTTCAAGGAGACTTTATCTTACCTATTTACATAGAGGACAGAGCAAAACAAACAATCCTCTCTCCCTGTCCAGAAAAAAAAAAATCACAAACTAATACATTCATATTTAATACAATAGTACCACATGTGAGAGATTTTTTAATAGAGAACTATCTACAGGCCAGGTGTGGTTGCTTTTCAAAAAAACATTCTAATACTAATGCTTAGAACAGTTCTGGATACAAATAGTTTTCTTTGCAGAGTATATATACAGCTTGAATGAAACTTGCTTCACAACTCTTCACAACTGCAGGATCCCTCAACAAGTACAAGCTTCACGTGTGCCTTCCTATAATAAAGAATTTCTACTCTCTTGGCTCCTACACATAATTTTTCAGGGCAGTATACATACAGAAAGCCCACCACAGGAGACCAGCTAAGCAGTGACAATACCTGAAAAGTCCACCCAATAGCAGTGGTATACAAAGGAAACAAAAGCTTTGTTTTACAGAAAGTTGCTTTCCATTTTGAGGGACTACACACCAACTACAGAAATGTTCTCCATAATTCTTCCATGGAGGGAAGTTACTACAAGAAATTTCAGCTGCTTTACCTCTCAAAAAAGTAATGTACAAAGCATTTTTGCACCATGTCACAAATACCTTACAACATAGCAGAATGTAGAACTTAATAAATTCTGACATCTGTTAGACTGAGGCAGTAACAACTCCTACATTAGTGCAGAAGGCGCAGATAATCCTATGCAATTTACATTAATCCAGTGTAAACAATCAGTATTGATGATTATTTTAAACACACAAATACAGACAGTTTTAATCTGAAAGATCATACATCTTTCAGAAAGCGAGAGACAAAAGAAGCATTAAAATAAGAGCCTGAGATTCCTGCAGTGGTACCAAGCTCACCAGCTGAACTGACTGCTCACATATCTGCCTGACCATTAGGAGGTGCGGGAAAGCTGCTCTTAGGAGCAGAAAGTAGGACCACCCCTTCTCACAGTAGCATGATCCTAAGTCAGCTGAAATGTGCAATGTGTGCTTGCAGCCCGGAAGGCCAGCTGTGCTCTGGGCTGCATTAAAAAAGGGGTGGCCAGCAGGGACAGAGAGATGATTGTCCCGCTCTACTCAGTTTTTGTGAGGCCCCATCTGAAGTACTGCATCCAGGCCTGGGCCCTCAGTACAGGAAGGACATGGAGTTGTTGGAGCGGGTCCAGAGGAGGGCCGCTAAGATGATCAGAGGGCTGGAGCACCTCTCCTGTGAGGAAAGGGTGAGGGATTGTTCAGCTTGAAGAAGAGAAGGCTCTGGGGAGACCTCATTGTAGCCTTCCAGAGTACTTGAAGGGAGCTTATAAACAGGAGGGGTAATGGCTGTTTACGAAGGTGGATAGTGATAGGACAAGGGGGAATGGTTTTAAACTGAGACAGGAGGTTTAAGTTAGATATTAAGAGGAAGTTTTTCACACAGAGGGTGGTGATACACTGGAACAGACTGCCCAAGGAGGTTGTGAATGCCCCATCCCTGGAGGCATTCAAAGCCAGGCTGGATGTGGCTCTGGGCAGCCTGGTCTGGTGGTTGGAGACCCTGCACATAACAGGGGGGTTGAAACTAGATGATCATTGTGGTCCTTTTCAACCCAGGCCATTCTATGGTTCTGTGATTCTATGAAAATAAAAGCAAGCCACCTCACAAAAGGAAAACAATGCAACTGAGGTTTTAAAATCCTCTTGTCCATATGAATATGCTCACAATCAAAATCTGGCAGTAAAACTCTTTAATAACATATGCTACAATAAACAGGTGCCAAAAGTTTCAAAAAGACTGTTTAAAAGAACTAGATTCAAATTTTGTGTTTATTCCTTGAACCCATAAAGCCTTCCATTAGGAATACAGAGATAAGACTGAAACTCAGCTGAAAAAAAATCTGGCTCAAATACACTTTAGTCATGGGACTGAGGGGAAACAAACAGAACTTTGAATCCATTATTATTAAGATAATTGCAGAGAAAGAACATAAAACATCTCTTTGCAAAAATAAGCATTATTTGTTTTGAGCTACTGCCTACAGACCTCAAGCATCAGGGCCCTATCGAGCTAGATAAGCAACTCATAGAGCAGCTATGAATGCCACCACCACATCAATTCCCTAATTTTAAGTGTTAAACCTCATGGCATATTTGCCACCATAGTAAAATAAATAATTTTCTTTTTTTTTAATTGTCTATGCTACTATAAACATACTAAAGAATGTTCTGTTTTCAAGCATTTGAGCCTAACTATGGATCTGGAATCACAAAAATAAGCAGATAGACATGCAAAGGAGTGACAGGCTCAGGATTTACTCCTCCCCCCTCAAATCCTTGCAAATAAATTCGGAAAAAAATCACCAGTCTGTGCCAAAAAAAATGGGGATATAGCTTGATACTGGTTTTTTCTATAAAATGAATAATGTGCATTTCTTCCAAAACTTCATGGAAGAGTACTTACAGATCACATACGTTCAGATGCTTTGGATTCTTAATGGTAGCAACAATGAAAAGAATGGGCTGTCAAACATTAAAGAGAAGGATAAAACGGAAGTTTAAGACAACCTAAAACAAGTCCCTACAGGCTGAGTAAAGGCAGAAGACAACAGTGAAGATAAGGGAATTGCATATACACAAAGAGGGAATTGCATATACACAAAGAAAAAAGAAAGCTAATATCACCAGTAATAGAGCCTTCTGTAAAATTATACAAACAACGTTTGAATATGCTCTTCATCTTCCCAGGACAAATCCAAAAATCTCAACCAGTGCTGGTAAAGTAAATCATTTCATTTATATATATAGCATGTGTGCAAGATAGGCAGTGAGAGGTCACTTCTTCCAATAACATGATCCAGCAGAACTATCTGCAGCATCAAGTAACTCAGCCCAGTCACCTGCCCCAGTGGTGAGTTACATGAGACAACACGAAGTGCAATACTTAACTACTGACAATAACAACTTCCTGTGAAGAACCATTATAGTGCCCAAAGTTACTCCTAATTTTCTTAGAACTTTGTTAAGCTTTAGGAAGGAACCAAAATGCACGTTAGGAAAGAAATGAGAGTTCTTTGTACAGAGTAATTTCAGTTTCCAAAGTGATTATACAACATATATTCGTAAGAGTTTTTACTCAAAACAGTGTTTAAGAACTAGAATTTAAATGAAAATTCTACCCAAGCCAACGTCCCACTTGGAGCCAGTGCTGGATCCTTAGGGAAAAGAACAAAATGGGAAAACCGCATGACATTTCTGAGGCTACACTCCAAGCATCAAGAGCACAACTCCTGAACCAGAAAGGCTGTCTTTTAAAGCAAAGATCATCTCCTATTTTACATTCTCCATATTTATTTTTCAAAAAATGAGCTTGCAGCAACCACAGTATCATGTAACAGGCAATTTTACATTGTGACTGCTTCCCGTGTGGAAATGACTCCTTTGCGGAGTCCTTTGGAACCTGGTTACCTACTGAGTTGGTCTTCTAACATTTAACTCAAGAAATAACTGCTTTTCCAGTATAAATCAGAGAATTTCAGACGCTTTTACACTTCTAAAGGTTGACTGATCCAAAAGTTAACATTCTTACTATTGGAAACGTATCCTTTATTTTAAATACATCCATTTCTATAGATTTGGAGACTTTTGTCAGAGAAAAGGAAAATAAGATGAATCCTCTGCTACAAATTACTATGCCTTTCAAAGTACATAGATTTGGAAGATTACTCCAGTTCAAGGAAGAAAGAGATGCAATTTTTCTTGTCTCAATAAAAAGCCTCTTTCTTCAATTCTCATATGAACTTCTTTGTACTCCCTAGTCGTCCATTTTCTTTTTAGGCACAAAAAACTGGACATTTACATCATCTTCAGCCTCATAAAGACTATATTTTAAATATATGTTTATAAATTCATTTTTTTTACTCACCATTCCATTATATCATGCACACACTTGTCATTAGCACCTATTTATACAGCAACACAGAGGAAGTCCCTGCTGAGCTGTGGGTCTCTATGATCCCTGCACATTTTCAGCATCCATACTTTTGAAGAGTGAGATACTCTTCATAAACATTTGGCATAAATTTCTTCTTTAACTGTACATAATCCCATATTTCATTTCAATGAACCTCAAAAACCACGTAAGTCAAATCACACAGAGCAACTGCCTTATTACTATCATTTGACATTCCTCCTAAATCATAAATTGTATATTTTGCAATGCATAATGGTGAGGGTGAGGGTTTTTTTTTAATGGTTCTGTACACATGAATATTTTACCTTTGAAAGCCTGAAAGACTGGAATAACAAGATAGAAAAGTACATTTTGTGCATTTCTAAATAAAATCTCCGTAACATTATACAAATGTCACTTAACTATACAAATGCATAGGGAACTTTGATTCAGGTAAATGACACATTAGCCTGAACTATCATTAAAAGTGCTTAAGGAGTAAGAAATCTGTTTAATGAAAAAACATAAAAACATAGAAATGTTTCCATATGTTTTTATGAAGTATTCTTTACCCTTTAAATGAACACATTCAGATTTAGTCGCTGGCTTTGTTTCAGAGAAACCCCATCTGTACACTGCATCGCTTACAGGCACATCTCAGTCATGCAATAGCTATGTCACAGCTCATATATCAAATAAAAATCACATTCAAGGCCACACAACCTTATATACCCAAAGTCTTCCATTCTATTTAAAGTAATCCTAAGAGAGCTCTTATTGCACCTCACTGCTGACGTCACATGACTTTTGTTGGGAAACAGAGTACTACAACTTAAATATCAAACAGTTCTTAACACAGATGAGAATGATCTAAAGGACAATTCTGTTGTACTTATGTAGTGTGTAAAGTTTTTGTTGTTTTTTTTTTCTTTTTTTTTTAAACAAAGAAACAGTCAAGGAACTAAGTATAGTAGCACTGCACTTTATGTTGCAGAGTGAAAAGCTGGATAAAATACAGGCAACACATAGTAGGCTTGAGGAATTCATCTGAAGAATTTAGATTCAAAGGCCAACAAAGTTGACTGCACATACTAAGGACAGGAAGTTAGAAAAATTATTTTACCTTTCTGACAACAAACGGGTCATTGACAGAACAATCTTAAGTTCAAACAGGACGACAAATATAACTACATGAGTCAAAACGCTTCTATTACATGACAATTCACCAACCCTTTAACTTTCATAATGAGGAAACAATATGAAGTCATATGAGAAATCTTTGAAAACATACAAATCCAAGCTATCTCCTTTCCAGAACACCTTGTGCACACCTTGAGAGAACACTACCGAGACAATGTTCTATTCTTTTTTTCCCTGATTATCAAGAAATTTCCTTTGTCAATGAGACATTATTCAAAGCAAAATCTATGTTAATCAGCTAGATATAAACACCTAGCAATGAAAAATGGAAATCACTATTTTCAAAAGGGAAAATTATTACCAGTGTCTAAAATTAAAATCTGTTGCACTTTCAATACATACAGAGATGATTAGCTGTTTCTTGACAGTTTCCTAAAAACGTAAAGAATGTTTTCAGTAGTATATGAAATAGCAGAGTAATTACAAAGCAGAGTGTTTGTTGCTTTCTTTTCTTTTTTTAAATAACTTCAAATAGAACAGTTTAATGGAGTTTACCTGAACATAATTTAATAGCTTGTATTTAAAACAATTAGTAAAGAAAAAGAAAGATCGTTCACCTCTTTTAACATGTCACAGTCAACATGTTCTGTAAACTTCTCTTATGATTTGTTATTCCAGTCCCACATTCTTCTCATACAAATGAAACATTTCATTTTTCAATTAACACTCAGGAATAATTGATTAATAAACTAACTAGGATAATATGCAACAGAAGCCTCATGGTAAGAAAAAATAAACATAGTAAGATGCAAATTGCATATAAAAACAATAGCAAAATATGCAACTTCAGCTAGCACCAAAAGCTAGCAGGAGTCAACTGCATTAAATTAGACTCAGTCTGATCAAGAGGACACTTCAGAAATCAACTAGCTCCAGATAGAGATGTGGGTAAAATAGCATTTCAAACAAGACAATCTGTGAAGCATGAAGTAACACGAAAACAAAAAGACGGAAGCTCTGTGATCATGTAGCCTCAATTCTTATAAAATAAGGGCCATAGGATTACTCTTTTGTATTTAAACAGCAGCATGAATTTATCAATCAATAAATAAATAAAACCCTGCAGTCTTGAAAAGTTGTTTCAGTCACTGACAATTGTAAACAAGTGTTTTCTAACTGGAATTTGTTTTGGCTACTGGAACTTCTTACACCTTAATTTACTAGACAAGAGAGTTTCACTTCCAATACGCAGTGCAGTTGCCCTGAATACCAGCAGATTTGCCTCATAGAAAATATCCCTTCCTTTCTTTAAAATAATTTCTATTAAGAGTTCCATCTTTCACTCCAAATTCCACATCAGCCTTAAGATCAGTGGCTTTTAGAATGTCAAACTAATGACCTGAATCACACTTGCACATCAAGTTGTTTCTCAAGGCTTCTGGGGGCACCAGGCAATGTACAAAGCTAACCTGACATGGGATAATTGTGGAAACTTTTCTTAGCATTACAGTAATCGGTTCGTAAGTTTAAAATCAGTGAAAGTAAAGACAAAAAAAGGCAAGGAATGAAAAGAACTCCTCACATGAATGCAAGGATTTAGCCAAAAGGGTGTATATATATATTCAATATTTTTAAAAGAAAAAGTGAATCACAGAAGTTAAAAGACATTTTCATTCCTTTCCTTAAAAAGCACCTAAAATTATCTGTGAAAAGAAAAAAGTGCCCTGATGCTACGGCCAACAAGTTTTTGAGGATTACTCAGTAAGCTCTGTCCAAAGCAGTCTTCAAGCATCCATAAGCTTATGATGGTTCTGAACTGTGATTTGCAATAGCGTTAAGAAGTCTTCTAATGAACTAAGACAAAGAAAGCTCTGTACTACTTCAGTGAAGTAGAATATGATTCTGAAGTGCAGAAGAAAACTGAAATGGGTTTTACAGAAACTGAGGGATGTATCTTTTTCCTTTAGAGTGAACTGCTGGAAAGACTTCGATTTACTACGATTAACAACATATTAATTTAAAAAGTTTCAAAGAAAGTACAACGCAAAATCAGAGCTTGTTTAAAAAAAATACACAGTAGTTGAAGGCCGTATTAGTCTCAATTTTTGTCACCATCCTTTTGGGCAGCTATTTTAAGTCACACTGCAGGAGAGAAAAGGAGATAAGCAAGCCTTAGTGAAGAGTTGCTTGAAGGATTACTTCCCAAAATTCAAAAAGCTGGAAGAAAAAAAAATGCAAATCTGACCTTTTTTGATACAACACACCAAATCACACTGTGAAGTCATCTGACAGTATTGCTCTTTCATCATGGCTTCAAAGAGGACTTCATCTTGGGAAAACCAGTCACCAGACACCCCAAATTAATTTCTTAGCTCGTTATCTCCTACAATAATCAAATTCAGGATTAATTGCTCTAAGAAGCATAGGAGCCTACTACAAATATAGTTCCGCTCACTGATACAGAGAACATTCATGTATCAGAGCATCCCTTGTTTTTTATTCTCTGTACTTCATGCTACTAAACCATAACATGGTCTCCTCTCATCACTGGGGTCCTTTCAATACACTGTCACCAAGTTTTTTTGTTGCATTTTTTTTTTTCCATTCTTTGTACAATTTTCAAACTGACTTCTGCAATATTTTTGTGATATCATAAAGCTAATACTCTCAAAAATGACAAGCAGACTCAAGTTCCAAAGAGATAATATTCAGGATGTCATATTAAAGCTTCAGGTCCCACAGATCTTTAGGAAAGAGGCACCTATAAACTCTGTAAATGCCCAAGGACCAAACACATTATCAGCACTTTACCAACATAATTAGAAATTCCCTTAAAAGTTTATATTCAAACTCAGACAAATCATATACAAATTGAAGTAGCAAAGGAATTGGGAAGGCATGAGATGAGAAAGTGAAAGCATCATTTCCTTTTCCAGCTATTTATTTTTCCTTTCTGTTTATAGCTAATGCTTAGGAGTTTTGTTTAGGAGTTTCTGAAGTCTGTGCAAATTTACAGAAGACAAAATTTATGAATTAAAAAAAATAGTTTTCCTAATACTGAATAAGGTAGAGGTACTACCTTGGTGATAAGCACAAATCTGCTGGCAAGCTGTGTTTCATTGATAACATATGGGATACAGCAACATATGAATGGATTGCAGCATAAAAGCAATCCCACTGGGAAAGTAGCCTGGACAAGAAGTACACATCAAAGTAAGTTTTATAAAAAGCTCTCTTGAAAGACAGAAGATCAAGTGCTTAGCACTTTGGTGATCACAGTCACCTAATTTATGTCCCCTGAACGGAATACAGAGTTACCTGGTGAAACCAGGAGCTATGAGAGCCATACCAAGAAGCAATCATGAGCTTTCAACAGAACTGCAAATGCTGCTACATCAGTGCCTCAAAGGTTTATTTTAAAGCTTAGTCAATCTAAAAAGACAAATATCTATAGATTCCTAATGTCTCTGAAGTGATCTGGGTTTGCTGGTGCACACAGTGTTTTTTTAGATGCAATTTCTTAAGATTGTCTAGAATAGCACAGTTCCTCCCTCCAAACTATACATTACAACAATTACACAGTGTTTGTAAAGCTGCTGAATACATATAAAAGCTTAGCTTCTTTAGAAGCTAAGTGGGACTAAAAGAATTTTTTAAAAATACTAAGTACAATAAATACATAGCAGGTGTTTTACATTGTATGCCCTACAGTTCTAAACCTGCCAGTCCAATACTGCCAACAATGCACTAATTACAAGGGAAATACAGGATCACAGAATTGTAGGGGTTGGAAGGGACCTCTAGAGATCATCGAGACCAACCCCCCTGCCAAAGCAGGTTCCCTACAATTGGATGTAACTACTTACAATAGCAAATACTCACTGTCAAGTCCTCCCCGAAAGTCCTGGGAAGTATGAAAGATTGCAACTGGTTTAAAAAAAAAAAATCTTTGTTCCTGATTGTTTGATTTGTAACAAATCGTAACAAAGAACTTCTTTTTCTTTGTTATACTCAGGTTGGAGCGAAATGAGAAGATTTTGTTCCCTCCTGGCAAGTAGGAGTGCTATTCATCACCATTCAACTGGAAAAAAAGGACTGAGAGCAAATCACAATAGGTTCACGTGATGTCCAAAGGTGTCTGAGAAATATTTATTTTATTCCTAACTTCAGTCATCCTTTCGAAATCTACTTTCCCACCAAGCAAAGAATATAATCAGGTTCTTCTAATTTAACTCCTCCTGTCATTGATGCCTGCTGCAGATGGATGGATGACTAGCGATTTTCTTATCAATAAGAAATCTAAGTATTTAAAAAAAGAGTGCAATCCTGTATAACAAAATTTGTGAGATCTGGATTTCTGAGATATGTTGATGTACGTAACCCACTCTGAAAGTAATTCCATAGAAACTACAGATACAGAGAAAACAGTAACACTAATTGATTGAGCAAATTCTCAGCTACAAAACTAGTTTTCAACACAGACACCACCATTAGCTATGTATTTTCATCAACAATGAGCAAGAGACTACATGCTGTACTCAACAATCTGCACCAGTGGAGGTGACCCACTGCTGCCATTGTCAATGCTGAAATGCACCACACATTGCCTAACTATATCCACCCTCTGGTCTCCATAAACATTCAGCAAGCATCAGTGAGTGTCAATGGGTTGTAATGGCTATGAGTTGTGCCAGGATACGTTCAAGTTGGATATTAGGAAAAATTTCTCAGAAAGAATGAAGGCATTGGAACAGGCTGCTCGGGAAGGCTGTGTAGTCATCATCCCTGGAGGTTTTCAAGAAAAGCGTAGATAGTGCCCTAAGTGACTGGAGCAGTCACAGGCATGGGTTGATGGCTGGACTAGATGATCTTAGTAATCTTTCCAACCTTAATAATTCTATGATCTTTTTTTCCCATATGGAGGAATTCAATTCCACTCCCTTTGCTTCACACATCCTTCTATGTCAGATACCATTTTGACAAACTACCCTTTTGCTGACATCTGTCACACAGCAACAAAATTGGAATATTGGTGGGAAGGTTCAACTTTTAAATGCCATACCACCACCATCCACCTCTTATGTCGTGAGTCAACATAAAACACACAGAACAAGAGGCATTACTTTTGGAGTAGCCCTCATACATAAGGAAAGAATCAGAATTCATTATATTCTTTCTATAGACAAAATATCAGAGAATATAAATTCAGAAAGCTGAGTGATATGACAGTCACCTTTATTTGGAGCACAATTTTTTGCCACATAAACTGAAATCAAAAGACATCATATAGCTTATGAGTAAAATCCACTGAGCTCATACCAAATAGGTTAAAACAGTACAAGGTATTTTTCAGGAAGGATTTTCTTGAAGACAGATATGAAAAGTCTTCTGGAAGACAGATAGTAGTGGAAACCTTAAGTATTCCTTGACTTCCCTCCCCAAAAAAATCTTCAACTTGCAGAGAAGTCAAATTTGCTCTAGTGTAAGAGTTGATGGTCATAACATCTGCTGTTTTTCAGGGTGACACTTCCAGTTGGACTCCTCTCACCACATGTACTGCTATCACTGGACACACAACTACCTTACTTCTTACTTGGGATAAGACCTTATCACCTTAAACTAGATAATCATTGAAGGGCTTTTCCAACTGAACTATTCTAAGATTCCTACATAAGCTATTTTCTGAGAGAAGAAAAGGGAACAGGTGTAAGAAGAGCATAAGGTGCAGAAAAAAAGGCATTAATTTTATTTTATATATAGCAAATAGCTACCAAATATAGCCAATGAGGATTCTTAGTTCCCGTTGTTCCACTGCTGTACGTTGTTCTGCACCACTTCTTCCCATCTTTCTACTTCTCAGACAGAACTGGAGATTTTTAAAAGATCACTATTTGAAAACTGACTGTTATACAACATTGTCTTGAGGTCAATTAAAATATACTAACAATAAATTCAACTTTTCAGTACAATTTATATTGCTTTGAGATACATGACTGTGCTTCTTAATTCAATTCTTTCCCTTAGTAAATGGCAAATTAAATTTGCTACAAGAAATCAAGAAAGATCAAATGGAACTGTAAACAAGGTTGCTGTTGTTAATCAGGAAAAGAGGCAAAGCAAAAGAGAAAAGGAAGAAGATGAGAACAAACATGTCCTATAAAGAAGAAAAGGGTTGAACAGGATCAGACATAAAAGAAGGAAAAGATAAAGCATGAGGTACAGCAACAAACTTGGGTGTAAAAGATAGGAGAAACAAGTATAAGGAGGTGTAATATCTGGACTTAATATGTTACTCTCAAAACAAAACAAAAATTGCCAGAAGATGATGGTGAAAAAGTTAAAGAAGAAAGTGAAAAATAAAACACATTTATTTGATCTTTATCCATACCAGCCTTATGAAGTAATCTCAACAGAAAGAAACTAAGCTCAGGCTGGGGACCATGCTTATTTAGATGATCTCCAACTAAAACAAAGGTGTTTCTGGAAATAGCTCTGATTACTTTCTCTGAGTGAATGTCTGCCTTGGTTCCAAAGTATGCTTTGGAGGATGGTAAGCAGATGTAGGAGCTCTTACTTTTTTCTGAAACTGTGGTCATACACAGAACTCTGACACTTTCTCAGAATCTGTGCTTTTAATTATCAGATCACATTCAGTATGATATGCATCTTTATTCATGAGAAGAAAAGCACAACAGTAAAAAAAGCACAAGAAATGTTTTCCTATGCTTCTATAATACTTCAAAGTGGGATCAAAGTAGTTACATCTGCTCTACCATATTTAATTTTGCTATAACTCTTCACTCAGATTTTCACATTACAAACTAAGGTGCTTTCACTGTATACTGTTTAATGGCACAGTAATAGAACATTCCCCTTTCTTTATTCCTCTCTAATTCCCCTCCAAATACAAAATCAAAACTATTAAATGTTCATCTTAAAAGTCTTTTACTTGCAGTAGTTTCCTATGAACCTATGTTTGCCTAATTTTTTCTGCCTAATTTTATCTGCTTTTTTATGCTACTATGCATTTTCATTACTGGTAAACTAGAGTGTGTTTTTGGGTTGTTTGTTTTTTTGCACAATAGAAATAGAATTTTTACTGAATCACCCACCTTTGCAGACATAACAGTATAACCTAAATAATTCATGGTCAAAGCAGTGCTCTAATTGTAGATTGCTACCTTCCAGTAAAAATGTGTTTTCTGACCTCCATGAGAGAGGCAGAGAACATTCTAGTTTACATTGCTTGCAACCTAATGACAGTCCTTAAAAATGGCTTATCACATTATGGCAACATTTGCTGAAAATCCCTCTCAGAATACAGCAAGACACTTCTAATAGCTCAGAAGAAAACTTCTGGGAACAGAAGACACTATTATAAATACCTGTGTTATTTAACTGCTTAATTTTCTTCATCATTAACTTATTACATGTACTTTGCAATTGATTTTATTCAGTAAGTATGAAGTAGACTAGACGTGCAAAAAAAAGTACATTCTTTATTGCAAGGGACACAATAACCACTTCACAGTCTGCAATTCAGCTGTTCAACAATTCTCCTAAAAATAGCCTACTACAAAGAATAGCATCCTCTTGAATATCTACACAACTAAAAACTGCGATTTGCTTCTTTAATCTCTAGGTTTAAAAACAATCACTAATCACACACGGCTTTTAAAAAAGCCTGATGAAATATAGTACATCATCCTAGTGTTCAGACCAGCAACGAATACTGCAACATGTAGTACTCTGATATCTCATTATGGAGACAAGAGCACCACTTTCCTTGCCATCTAGTTTGTCACAAGAAAAAAACCCACACAAGAAGAATTCCCCACAACGAGGTCACATAATATTGGAAATCATTTTAAATATCAATTAACTAGAGCTCATTACGCAAAAATAATTCTACAGTACTTTTCTTTAGTTTCTTTAGTTCTGTACTTTCTGCTTTATTTTTTTCCCCTTTCACATTCTGTAGTAATCCAGTCCATTCAAAATCATCTTTGCTGACAGTTGGGTTTGTCCAGCTTTTTGGGCCTGTTTAGCTTGGAGAAGAGAAGGCTCCAGGGAGACTTCATTGCAGCCTTCAAGAACTTGAAGGGAGCTTACAACCAGGAGGGGGATCAACTTTTTACATGGTCTAATAGTGATAGGACAAGGGGGAACAGCTTTAAACTGAGAGAGGGGTGATTCAGATCAAATGTCAGGAAGAGTTTTTACTCAGAGGGTGGTGAGGTGCTGGAACGGGTTGTCCAGAAAAGTAGCAGACGCCCCATCTCTGGAGATGTTTAAGGGCAGGTTGGATGGGGCCCTGGGCAGTGTAATCTGGTGGGTAGTAATCCTGTCCACTGGGGAAAGGGGGTGGGGGGTTGGAACTAGATATCTTTAAGTTCCCCTCCAAACTAAGACATTCTCTGACTGTATGATATTTCTTCCATCAACAAGATCAAAACTCCAATTAGTCATTACTTTCCAAACTGCAAAATTTCTCTATGATAATAACGAAGATTACAAGATGTTCAAACTTCTTTTAATGCTATGCAAGTATCAAAATATTTTTATTAAATGTAGTGCTTTAATGCACTACATAAATAATAATAATAATAATAATCTGTTTTTATGCCAACAACTTCTTAATGTCCCTTGTGACCTCAATTTTCTGCTGTACATTCGTTGTTTTTTTTCACCAGGGAAAAGAAATTTGCTTTTGTTTTTCAGAAAAGTAGTGCTCATTTTAGCATGAGTCAGGTCAACCTCCTTTTAAAAGGTAGGCACCACTGCACCATTCTCCTTCATTCAGTAACAGTCACTGATGGCTTCCTAGCTGATCCTAAATTTGGCACCAACTTCTTTCGTTTTCCTTCAAAAAAGAATCCTTCCTCCTGTTAACTCTGAAACTTTGGCACGCATCTGCTCTGTGCTCATCTCAGAAATTTTCCAGTTCCTATTATGCAGCAGATTCACAAACCATTACACTCTTCTCATTCCTCCTCTAACAAGCTGTGTTGCAGGATCTTTCTCAGCATGTTAAATTGCTCTTATAAAAGAAACCACTTCACAGTTCTTGTAGGAGAGAGTTATTCACCTGATGTACACAGCAGCTAGAACAAGGCAAAAATGCAGCCTTACTTCCCTGCTGTCCAAACACACCTTTCTTAATAAAACATGAAATAACAAAGTTAACAGCTGAGCAAACAAAACAGGTGCTCTCCGTTACAGCTTCAATTACTATTTGTGCAAATAAACTACAGACTCTAGTGGAAGGGCACTATTTATAGCTCTAGTCTTAGGTGTCTTGTTTTTGGTAGCCCACCAACACACCCAGCAAGAATTTGCTGTTAACTCCAAAAAAGCACAATGCTCTACTGCAATTCAGAAACATAATTCAACTTAGAAACTTTATATATGTTTACATGCATATAGATTTTATGCATGTATTCCTTTCACAACTTACTGATTTTTTTCCTCCTTGACTGTGCTATTGACATTTTGCATATGTTCACTTTCACCATAACAGACATTTTAAAAGTCTCAAGTGGATTTTTTTGTTAGATTCTTTAGCACGACATTACAGATAAAAGTTAGGCATTCATGCCTTAAGTATTTATATCAATATGCAATATCAAATCAGAACACTCTGAATTTTTATTTTCAGAGCAAAGAAGTGCACACAAATTATATGAGAAAAACACAAAAAGTAACTATGATTATACATTTTTGTGCTTGCTTCATACGTTAGCTCTCAGGCCACTACCGAATCTTTATTTCAAGCAGATTTTTAATAAGAAGAATTAAGAATTATTCTTAAGAAAAAGATACTAACGCTGAAGATCACTGATTACACTGAAGTGATGCCATGTCCCATCAACCCCATTTTCAGGTTAAGTCAGTTAAGTCAGTTCAAGACTTAAGAATATTACGGAAAATGTCTACTGCAAGAGGAAAGAAGAGGTTGTGTACAATTGTATCACATTCTATGTGTTAAGATAAAGAATTGTGCTTGGTTTGGTTATCCACACTGTATATATATCTGAAATCAGAGCTAATAATCTCCAGACTTTCATAGCAATGTTTATACTGTGCAAATTTCTTACGGTTGTGTCCTGTCACACTCAAGCTATTACTTAAGAGAAGGCACTCTTTCATTTTAAACAGAAAGTTGAAGACATACAGTTCACAAAATGAGTGCCCAAATGTGGAACAAAGAAAGATTAAATGCCAGTACATTACAAGGAAGCAATTAGAGCTTAACAGCCTATATTAGGTTTTATTCTAGGCTTTTGTTGGGTTTTGGGGTTTGGTGGTGAGGGAGTGGGGGTAAGAGGAAAAATGCAGTTTTAAAATCAGGGGGTATTAGAAAAGCAAGTCACGTATTTGAGTCTTTTTCCTAAGTGGTTAAAAGAACTATGCAGCAGCTCTACAACCCCTTTTTATACGTACACCTGGGAAGAATACTGAATCCTGTTACTTTCCTCAGTGTTACCCTGATGTGGTTTAGACCAGATGTTTAAATGTTACAGTACGTACATTTTCTTCTCTTCTTCCAAGGCAAAAGCAAAATAAGAGGAATATTTGACTTCACTCCACAAGAGACCTATTTAATAGTTTGGCGGTTATGTAAGTAAAGGTAGCTTGGCTAAGTCAATGTTGACGACATACAGAACGACATGATCCTAATGAGTTGGAAAATATTGGCTCTCATGAGATTCAACCAGATGCTACTGCGCTGAGAAAGCTACTGTATTATTGAATTTCATTTTTATGAGGTAAAATTTATTATTCAACCATTAAGGTATCCCACATGAAATCTTGCATAAAATAGTTTTACAGTTACTTTCTGGAAAGTAGATTTTATTTTAACTTTAAGACATCATTTACATGAGGGATTCAAATGCCTATTTGATCACCTTCAATAGAGAAATATAAGGTCTGCAAGCAATTTTCCCAAAAATACCAGATTAATAGAACCGAACTGTCAACAAAATAATGAACTACCTGAACAGGACAAGGAAAAAGTGGTAGCAAGTTCCAGTTTTCCAGAGTAAACTAAAGCCATGTGTGACTGTGTGTATGTTTTTTTGGCAGGCTGAAATGGTTAGAAACTGAGTGCTTCAGGTACACCAACTAACAAGTGAGAAAATACAGGATGAAATTACTCCAAAGGATTAAATTATGCTCAATTTCTAAAAGAGTGTGACAGTATTTACTGAAGTTGTAGTATTTTGTATAATCATTCTTGAAAAAAATAAAACAGTTAAAACTTATTAGCGTCATTAATAAATCCACTTGTAAAAAAACATAGAAAGCACAATGCATTTTGGATTCATGTTTCTTTTTACATGCAGAGTGGCAATGGAAAATAGGGATGTTTCACAAACATGTGCAAGTATAATAACTAACATACTATTTAACTACCACATCAACATTCTATTGTGCTTATATATGGAAAGAATTATAAAAATAGCGTAGGTAAACAAAATAAACTAATCCTCAATGAGTCACATCCAAATTGAAGACAACAATTAATTGCTTTCAAAATTCCATTAAATAGCTAGTGATATCCATACATTCCAAGTCAGTTGTAATTATAAATCTGCCTATTCCAGAATTAAATTGTTTCAAGGTAAGTATGGCACAATGCTTATGCACAACACTTATGCACAGGGTAGCATTCCAGTAATTACTAACATAGAAACACACACCTTTAAGTACTTGTATTAATTTATGCCCCACACATTGACAGTCCACAATCTGTGTCATTTTAGTGGTAGCTTTAAGACAACAAGCCTTATTAATGTAAGAAACCAAAACACACGTTTGCCTTTAAGACTTCAAAACTCATTTTTTCAGCCTCCTCTCTTTTAGACAAGTTAATCAAAAGAAACTGATGAACTCTAAATTCAAAAGTCTATCTAATGAAGGCATAATATCTAACAACCAACAACTCCAAAATACTTGAGGAAAGTGATTTTCTCCTGATTGACAAAGGTTTCTGGAAAACAGAGCAAACAATTTTATCTCATTATATTCCTTGAATTTACTTGCATGAAGAACTCCCCTGTATACTGAGGTGTTTGAGAGTTTGTTCTGAATCACTACATCACCTTCAACCTAAGCTAGTTAGAGGAAGTTGTGGAGCCAAAAAATATTTCTGAAGTAACAACACACCAAACATCATATACTAGCTTTAACTTCTGTCTTCTATGTTTCTGGGAATACACAGTGCAGATGTACCTTTTGAAGTTGCATCCAGAGTATCTTTCAGCAGTTATCCCAGCAGGCAGATTCCCAGAGCATGCCTCCAAGGCATGTCTGAGACTCTCAGGAGCATGTCAAAAGGCCAACAGACACATGCTCTTCTGATATATTTGCCTCCTACAATTCATGCATCTACACTTGCCTATTAAGTTTTGAATTCTTTGACTTTTACTGGTTTTCTACTTTAACTTTTCATTCAACACAAGTAGTAAATACAGATATAGGCAGTTGCAAAAAAAAAAGTAAACAAATGGCAAACATTTGAGACCAGCTATGTGAAAGAAACAAAGAAAATATAAAAGAAAAAAGACAGTCTCATATCAAAACTGGTAGATCAGATTGGATGGATAAAACACCTAGAAACATTTCTCTTGGAAGGCAGTCTGCTCATAAGGATAAAAAAAGCAAGGTGGTATACTGCACATCAAGGAGTAAAATTCAGTTGCCCAAACGATAAGGCAGGCTTGCTGGCAGTCTCTGGATCATTAAAAATAAGACGACAAACTAAATATGCCCCTTCTTTTTGAGAGTAAAGTCATGTCTGGTTGCTGTTTCTTTTTATTCACTTCTTCTGGGGGAATAAGAACCTCAAGAAAGACAAAGCTGCTTGTCCTACTACTTGTGACTGAAACTAACGGATGGTTTTTTGAAGTTGGAAAATGTAAAGGCAGAATATAATTTGGGCAACACTAATCATGAAACACAGATTATGATTCTTGTAGCAGTAAAATGAAAGCAATGAAAGTATAATGAAAGCAAGTCCAAGAAAAAGATCCCCTGGGAAATAGAAATAGAAGAAAGTGACGATTCTCAATTTTCCTGCAGGAAATAAAGTATACTACCAATACACTGAAATAAAACCAAGAAAAGTCAAGGAAGAAATAAGAAAAAACTATAGAAGAAAACAGAGGAAAGATGCTTATTTTTTGTGTAAACTTGATTTAAAAATCAACTGATCCACAAGATCACAAGAATGGAAAGCCATTAACTTCAAGTACGTTTCTACTATTGTGCAAGGCTGAAAAATGAATTGTGAACAGATGGAAAACAGTTAATACCACTGATGAAAAGGTCATCTCTGTGAAACGTTAGGGCATGTGACAGAAGCTTATCCTCACACTGACAAAGATGCTCAAACCAATAGTGGCAGAAAGGAGACCCCAAATAATCCACTGCCCAGCTACTCCTAGACCCACCACAGGAGCCATCAGTCCATTAAAAGCCCATCTGCACTTAAAAGCCTAGAGGAACCCACTGGTGCTGTCTGCATGAGTGTTCTAAATGCCCATGATCTGTACAGGTAGCCATACACACATGCACGTGTACTCTATCACCTGGCATTATCAATAATAATTTGTCTACACCATCTTTGAAACTGTCTGTCAAACATGCTGTGAAATTCTGCCTTAGCCTCCTCTCCAGCACGCTATCCAAACTTTGTTATTTCAACCACTTTCAATGGAAATACACGTAAAGACCCAGATGTAGGGTTTCAACAGCTCTCCAACCCTCTCCAACTTTTTTGTAGCCCCTCTAAAACAGGGAGCCGCCAAACCAGGTGCTGACTGCAGGTTCAGCCTCACCACAAAAGGAACTATCAGTAATCCTTGAGATGGATTTCTGATCACCAAAAATGAGGCAAAACCTAAATCTTACCTCTAAAAGGAGGACAGAAATAAAAATCAGTCAGATATTTAACATCAATTCAAGACTAGAATGCTGAGAAAAATAATAAATCACTATAAGGTTACGGATGTTATGTATATAAAAATGAGAAGAGGAACTGTGATGAGTAACTGGATACTACGGAAAGATTGAGTACCTAGTCAAAGGCTTTAACTACAGTACAAATAGGAAATAAGTTCAAAATTCAATCATTGTTTTGTGTTGGAGAAGCTGAGATGAATGTTAGTATATCAGTACCAGTGATTAATACCTGTGCCTTTTTTAATATTTTTTAAAAATCCCAATATGTTCTTTTTTGCTATGCTACTTTCCTAGTTATTAAAAAACCCAGCAAAAAAAAATTCAAGTTCCCCATATAATTATAGACACCTACACGTATATAGATGCTAGCATTAAAGTCTATGCAATCCGCCTTTAAGAATAAGCACAATTTACAAAGCATGATCTTAATTTTTTTCCAAATGCATTCCAGCAAAATGTTGTAGACTTACAGAATGAAACAAGCTGAAGGTTAGGGCAAATTGGCAGACAAATCATTTCACTGCTTTGAATTCAAAACTCTTTTCATCTACTTAATGTGAATTGGAACTACAGACGCATATAATTTATTAGGACAAGCACTAAGCCACAATAAGAGAAGATCAAAACAAGTTTAGCATACTGCTCGTTCACTTTATGTACTTAAAATTTGTGATCCAGATTTCTAATAAATGAATTTGCAGAATAGCATAGTTGTATTACAGTTCTGCAAACTGAAGGACAGAAACCATACTAAATGATAGAACAAGTTACTTCAAATCTGCAAACCCTAAGGCCACCTAATTGATCATATGATATGTTTTCACATCTGTCTGGAGTGTAGATTCTAAACCTACTACCTTCAGAAGTAATGGTACTTGAAAGTAAAACCCCACAATCTCATCCTTTGGTGACTACATGGAAACAAGGAATGAAAAGAATCAATGAGACTTTTCAGAAAGTAGAAAAACTAAACATTTCTTAATAAAAGTCCTTATTCAGTTATTCCAAGAGTTGCACAAAAATTTGGGCGATATCATATCAGAGATGACATCTAAATACAAGAGCCTTTCCCAGTTTTCAAAGATGAAACTCAATCTCTTCATTAGTATCCTCCTGGCTCCATTTTTAAATCCTTTACTTCTAGTACCAGCAGATAATCTTGGATAAAGTCTTAAACAGTATTTAAATTAATACCCCAACTTTAATGAAATAGCTTTGCACACAGGACAAGAGAAAGAAGGACAGGAAAAGCAAATCTTTTGTTTTCCTAACTTTAGCCATAACAAATAAATTCATTCAGGGAAACAAGCGAGAAGAGAGAAATATAAGCCCATATTCAATACACTGAGAAAATACCAATACTACAGTGACCACAATTAGCAAAATATCAAATGCAGTCATCTGAAGAAGTCCCAGTTTATTTACGAGCTAACTAATGCAGACCTAGATTCATTAAAACAGTTATGCATATACAATGTATGCAGGTGATAGTCTCGGCATTTTATCAGTAAGGACAATTTCTTCCTGAAATCCCTGGATGTTTTCCAAAAGAATGACAGGTAGCAAATTTCATTATTTACATCATCACCTCTGAGACTCGTATGTCTTCAGCTGTTTCGCAACAGAAACATTTATTTGTGGAACTAGATGAAAAACATATGCAGACCTTTAAAAAAGATCAACTTGTATTCACCACTGATTAATAAAGCCCTTAATAATCCAGTATTTTTTATTTTATCCAACAGCTTCACCTCAAAATGATCTTTAGTTACAACATTATACCATATAAGGTAGAAAGGGTGGATGTTTCAGATGAGGGAATTATGGAAAAATTATCGTGTATGGGAAAATTAAATGTATCCAGAATTTGGTGCCAAGGAGTGAAGCTCAGTGGCTTAGCTTACATCCTGGATTCTAAGCATTAGCTATAAATACTCATATACACACAAAAAACATTCTGTATGTTAACTACTTTACATAAAAACCTGGATTTAAAGGATATAGTTGCATGCACATTTGCTAAGAGTTCTCCATACCATAATCAAGATATTAATCTGACATACTTAACTAAAAGCATCACATATTTACCTGAAGACTGGAAAACTTCATTCAGTAAAGCTTCATTTACCACCACAGAACTGACATTTCCAACAGGATGACACCAGCTCTGATAAATAGTTTGGAGCAGAAGGGTTTGAGCTCTAGTTGCTTGAATTGTCAAATTTGGAAGTTCAAATATGCATTCTGTTAGTGGGACGTGAGCTCGCTTGGTCCTGTTTAAAATATTGAGAGAAAAAAATCATTAGTTTGATTAGCAGAAGAATAACAATTCAAAAGCTGAATTACAGAATAGCAGACTATGAGCAATTAAACCTATAGAGACAGTAATGTGACTATTAAAACTCCATCTCGAAAGAGCTTTTTCTACTTATAATGAAATTCACTCAAGATAGGAGTTCTGTTAAATACTTTAACTTTACATCGTCCTGTAAAACATGAGATAAAAAATACTATTTTTACTCTAATTAACTCCTGGTTTTAACATACTGAAATAAAAGCACATCAGCAAAATAGAAGGTATTCAAAATCATGCAAATTACTAAAAAAATCTGTTTGAAATTTTATTGGAAGTAAGTTTATTTCAAAGCTTACTATGAATCAGTAAACGAAATATTTCTAGTGGTACAAAAATCATATAGACAAGAATCAACCTACACAGTCAAAAATTACACAATTAAGTACAGAACAAAAATCCACGTTTACCTCCATATTCCATAGTTAGCTGACATACTGGACTCACTGAAAGTTTCTAAATAGGTACTAATATTTTTAAATCCTTTTAAATTTATAATCTAGTTGGGGGCTTCAGGGCACATGGAGAGTACGTCAAGCTAAAATAACATTCTGTTTGGAAATAAATTCTTCTGTAACAGCATAGCCCAGTACCAACAGGAGGACTCTTAACTACATAGAAGTAAGTTACCTTTTCTTCCTAATAATTACATTATCTGAAATTATGCAGTAGATTTCCTACATTCAAAAATTACAATGGTTCACAGAATCACAGAATGGTCAGGGTTGGAAGGGACCTCAAGGATCATGAATCTCCAACCCCCCTGCCACAGGCAGGGCCATCAACCTCCACATTTAATACAAGAGCAGGCTGCCCAGGGTCCCATCCAGTCTGGTCTTGAACACCTCCAGGGATGGGGCATCCACAGCCTCTCTGGGCAGCCTGTTCCAGCACCTCACCACTCTCTCTGTAAAGAACTTCCCTCTGACATCCAACCTAAATCTCCCCTCCCTCAACTTAAAACCATTTCCCCTTGTCCTGCAGTTACCTACCCTTTCAAAGAGTTGATTCCCCTCCTGTTTGTAGGCTTCCTTTAGGTACTGAAAGGCTGCAATGAGGTCACCGCACAGCCTTCTTTTCTCCAGACTGAACAAGCCCAGCTCCCTCAACCTGTCTTTGTAGGGAAGGTGCTCCAGTCCCCAGTCATCTTTGTGACCCTCCTCTGGACCCTCTCCAACAGCTCCCTGTCCTTCTTGTACTGGGGGCTCCAGACCTGGACACAGTACTCCAGATGGGGCCTCACAAGGGCAGAGGAAAGAGGGGGACATTCACCTCCCTGTCCCTGCTGGCCACCCCTCTTCTGATGGAGCCCAGGATCTCATTTGTTTTCCGAGCTGCAAGGTCACATTGCTGGCTCATGTTAAGTTTTTCATCTATCAAGACCCCCAGTTCCTTCCCTGCAGGGCAGCTCTCAAGGACTGCTCCTTCCAGTCTGTATGGATGCCTGGGATTCCTCTGGCCCAAGTGCAAAACCTTGCAATTTGCCATGTTGAACCTCATTAGATTCACATACATGGTTCTTCACTTCCACTCTGGGATCCATTCCTGAAGCACATTTACAACACTATTATCTTTGTTCTAACAACCTCCTGCTCCAACACTGAGATCTACTCTTTTGATTTGAGCATTATTTTCTCTACCATCCCCAAAATATAATATACAACATACAGATGAGCTTATCTGTACCTATCTGTATTATAAGAGTCTCCTTTTAAATATTCTGGGTGTACTTTTTAGAGCTCTTCAAAGTGTATTAGATATAACTTAAAGTAATGGAAAACATCTCATAAGAGGAAAGGCCAAGAGAACTGGGCTAGCTCAGCATTGGAGAAGAGGGAGTTCAGGGAGACCTCATGAGTGTCCATAAACACCTGAAGGGAACATTTCAAGAGGGCATGTGAGGGCTCCTTCCAGTGGTGCCCAGTGCCAGGACAGGAGGCAGTGAGCACCAACTGGAGCACAGGGACTCCCTCTGAGCACCAGGCAGCGCTGCTGTGCTGTGCGGTGCCGGAGCACTGGCACAGGTTGCCCAGAAACTGTGGGGTCTCCTCCTTGGGGATGTTCAGAAGCTGCCTGGCTATGGGCCTGGGCCCCCTGCTCTGAGTGTCCCTGCTGGAACAAGAGTGTGCCTGATGGCACAGAGGGCTCTGCCAGTCTCAGCCATCCTGGGGTTCTGTGTTTATCTCCACCATCAAGTAAGTAATTTAGACACTAAACATTGAAAGCAGGAAAAACATGCTAGGAGAACAGTGATGACGTGATTGTGATCTGTTTGATTTTGGTGTTCTTTTTCATATTAGCCTTAATATTCCTTATGAATTCACATTTGCCATCTACTCTTTCAGCCCTCCAAGACATTCTCAATGTATCAAATGCATAATTACACATTTTAAGCCCATGCTAATCAGACAGACGATGCAACCTACAGACATTTATGTGAAATACTTTAAGAACCAGGAAATTGTAAAGTTGGGGTGGTTTTTTTTGGCAGAGAATACCTGCTTATAAGCAGATCAACCATAAGACCCAGAATCTCTCCAGGTCTTGTACCTAACACGATGGTTATTAATATCAGAATATATGGCTATGTTTTTGTACTTTTTTTTTTTCCTTCAGTGACAAAAGATAGTAGACAATCACTGGTAATTGGAGACTGCAGGATGCCCCATGAACTCAGAAGCAGGCAAGTGAAAATACTGTTCCTTATGCTCAAACTCTAGAATCTCTAGCAGACTGAAGGGCCAAAAATTCTGGCAATAGAGATTTCCTTGCACATTCTACCCCCAATCAGGAGAGTGACACTTCACCAAGTGAAGGAAACTGAGTACTCTATACAAACCTTTGAAGCCAACTGTTCACTGTTATATTCTTGCAATCGTTCGAAAGAAACATTCTGAATATTAAAAGCCATGAGAGGGATAATTATTATTCATTAAAGTTTTCTTATGAACTGTGCTATCTACAAATTATTGAGGAAGAAAAGAAGGAAAAAGCACAGCAGCAGAACTGCCTCTGAGTTAGAATTCATTTGAAGCTGAAGATGACTGTGCTGTGGCTTCAAGTGCCACTTCCAGAAAAAATCATGGATGAAAAAAATCTTGTGATTGTATGGGAGAAGTCAGATGTGTGTGGTATTAAGAATTTCATTTAGAAAAAAAAGGTTTGGTAGAACTCTTTGAAATGAACTATCAGTCTTTGAAATTCAGAACTCCCATATTTTGTATCTGCCTTTTAATTTGACAGCCCTAAGGATTCTCCTAGAGAACCCAAGCAGATCATATGCTTTCTGTGATAACTGCTCTAATAAGTGCAGCACGTACATCAAAGGAGTACACAATATCCACAACACGCTAGTTAAAAAACAAGAACTACTCAGCAAGACTTAATAGGAGACAAAAGCTGAAAATAATACGAGTAAAGTCAAGTAAGTATGGAAAGATGCTGCTGCCTGGTTTAAAAAATAATAAAAAAAATAAAAAGAATCACTTTGATCCAGACAACGGAAGGAAACTTACAACATAGTGTACTCTGAAACACTGAGATTAGCTTCCATGGAACACAACTGGCCAAAAAAAAAAAAAAAAAAACAACCACCACCCACTTCAGCTGCTCAGATACATGCATAAATCCCAGTATAAATGCCCTGCAGCTTTTTAGTCACTAAAAGAAAAAGCCATGAAGAACACAGGCAAGTATTACTAAACTCACGGGCTTCAGAAAGCTATGACAATAGCAGCATACCATGCAACAGTGGAACAGATTTCACTTTAAAAGTTTGACTATTCATTTCATAGCTACTGTACTGAGTTATATGAAATATAGAAGTTTCTCATAAAATATTCCCTAAGGATAACTACAGTGTATGGAATTTCTTTTAAACAATATGCAAAATTCTAAGCTTTTTGTACTTTGACAATCCCAGAGGAATGAAATGCACTGTTCCTTTTCAGATAACTTGGGAGGAATAGGAAGCTGAAGAAAATAAATCCTTTTTTATAGAAAAAAATAAAGGCCATAAAGGTGTGGGGAGGGGAAATGTATTGTACCATGTGTGCAGCAAATGTTACTTAAAGGAAATTTTAACTAGACCTGGCTAGTGATGAAAGTGCATGTATAATTCAGGATTTATTATGATAGTTTTGAAACACAAATAATGCATTTAAAAGAACTTAACATACAAGTCTGCTACCAGACTGCACCTGTTAATACAGAAAATCCATCATTAATAAGGTACTGACCTATATTTAACCATACTTTATGACTCAAGAGATATATTCAAGCAATGAGTGAAAATACAACTATAATTTTTTTTTTCCAGTAAACTAAACCGGCATTTCAATACTCTATCATTAAATTTGTATTAAGCAACTGAGCACAACTTCTCATCAAAACTCATTGCCATATTAAAACAGTTATGACACATAGCTGGATTCTAAAGCCACTACTTAAAGTGCACTGTAAAATTGTAACAATAGAAATAACTATTTCTCAGATCTTTACACTCAAGAGTTAAGATGCAGTTCTGAACTTATGTTCATTTAACTGAACAGGTTAAAAAACTAACAATTCTAACACCCTTCTCCAGGGGAAAATAAATCCTAATGTAACTAGCGGGATAGACTACTCATTAAAGCTAAACTTGGACAAATTCCAGAATAAATTTAAGGAAATATGAACAAGCAAGTCTTGCTATGTAGTGGCATGGAGTGAAAATGAATCTGTCCTAATTAAATGATATTTAAATACACTTTGTTAAATACACTTTGGTTGTACTCAGTTTGCTGACAAACTGTAATACAGACTTGCTGAAATATTTGGATGAATCTGGAATACCATTAAAGAAAACAGTTTTCTTCACTGTTTTTGAACAAAAACATGAATTGGTCCTTATCTGCCATGCATAGACACCAATATAACCAATGAATGTTAAGTTCACAGGTCTGCTATGAAATATTTTCAGTTTGTAGACTTTAGGAACAGCAACTCATGCCTTTAAAATCAACACCTCCAAATGATTGAAAGAATACAGCGGTGAACAGCTGGCTCCAAAGGTTTATATAGAGTCCCCAATTGCAGAGCTGGAACCTGCAAAATGTTCCCAAAAATTTAATTTTTCTTATTACTCATATCCTGTACGGTAAAAAACTATTAGTTCATTTTTTCCAAAATAACAAAGCCAGTAACCTGCTACTAGAACCCAGCAACTGGGCCTCAAAAGAACCTGAATGTAACTTAAGCACCTTAATAATTTCAGTCAGCATTTGTACACCTTTTCTCCTAGGCAAGTAGAAAATGTATGTTAGCTTTATATTTGACAGGAAAAAAGCTTCACCTACACTCATGCATCAAATCCATGTTTCTACCTATTCTGATCCTTCATATCAAGAAAATGACAATTTTGATCCTTTTACTTAACATCACTGAAGCAACTCTTATTGAGGAAAGCAAACACTGCCAAACCCTTTGAAGACAGCACTCAGGTAGAAAAGGGAAAGGAATTAACCACTACAGTTTTAAACTGTTTCTTCTTTAAATACAAAACTACTATCACCGTTACAAAAAAAAAAGCACAAAAAAACCCAGCAATATGATAAAACCACATACACTACCGATACTTTTAGTCTTAAGACAACCATATATAGTTAATTGTGCAAGAGGTGAGACAGCTGCTGTTTCCTTTTGTATCTTATGTGTAGAAAGTATGGCTAGTAGTACAATTCATTACAAGGAAGAAAACAACTACATTAGAAATTTAACTTTTACAAAAAAATGAATAAACACATTTCTGCAAACTTCAAATACAGCGGTAGAAGGGAACAATACATTTCTAAGCTGACTGTTGTCTACTTTTTTGGGGGGGTCTTAGCATCACTTTTGGAATTGAAATTGACAGTGATGAAAAAACCTTTGCCAGTGTTAATTCATATATGAACTTCAGAAAGGCAGAGATTTCCTTGAAACAACTGTGAAAATTAAAAAAAGCAGGCTAAGTGCAAACTTTTTATCTTAGAAAGTGATCAGAGAATTTGCATTCTCAGTTCTCATTACAGCGAGACTATGAACAGAACAATAAAATTCAGCCCTGTACAGCAAAGCAAAAACAAATGGACTATTAGAAGAACAAAAAAAAAATGATTACTAATATCAAATACTTAAGAAGAAAGAAATTTTGCAAAAAAAATCATTTTGAAGCAAAGAAGCAAGAATTTGGACATGCATATTAGGAACTCGAAACTTTGGTTATTTTTATTCCTTTGATGTTTTTCTGTTACAGGTGGGCACTAAAAATTATGATCATAAGAATAACATTACTTGTTTGTGAAGCAATAAGGAATTGAGTAGCAGTGACCTCAGTGGGATGGTTACTTTATGGTCCATGAGACACCAAGAGAAAACACTGAAGGCTGCAAGAAAGAACAAAGTCCCCAAAAGTGAGGATAGTGTACTTTTAATTTAGCTAGGCTCGAATACAGTCACATTAAGCATCAGATGAATACTTCTATCCACTGGATTAAACATTTAAGATAGATGGCAAGAAAGCAGTCTACCTCCACTACAAGTTCAATCATTGGCTAACAACAGGCCTCAAAATGCACAAAATCTGATCTAAAACTGCATTGATACCAACAAGGGATAACCCAAAAAAGGGCCGGGCGTTTAGTCTTTTATCTATGGACAAACAAAGAACCAACTATGAGAAACAGTATCTTCTGAATTTCCCAGGATGTCTGAGGGAAAACCAGAAAACAAGGGATAAGAAACTCTCCTCTCCACAGACTGTGATCAATGACTACTTTGAATTTTTTAATTATTATTATTTATTTATTTTTTACATTTTATGTATCTATTCAGCCTTTACTTCTCCAAGAAGTCTGCCACTTTTCAGTTGAATCAAGGAATTTTACTGTCATTTATGGAAATCAAAGGGATTTTAAAAAGAGGGGATGGAATGAATATGGCATGATTTAGTTGCATTATGTCGAAAGAGATCCAAATAAAAGTACCATGAGAAATTTGGTACTCATAACTGAGATTAAAAAACCAACATGGAAAAAAAAAAAACATGAAAAAAATGGAAAGAAGCAAGAACACTTCCAACATGGAACAAGTGGATTTATGAAGGTGGTACAGAGGGGATCGTCCTAGAAGCAAAGCATTTTTACATCAACTACTTAAGCTACACCTGGTCTCTTCTCAGGAAAACTACTTGCTGCTAAAATACAGAAGATACGGATATGGAAATCTGCTAGAACTTAGAGATGCTTTAGCTGGAGATGCAAATAACGAAGACCATCAGATCCACCAAACGAAATCACGTAGAAGTTAAAAGTGCTATTATCAATAAACCTCTAAACAGCAAAGTTATGTAACTGCTAAGAGAAAGAACAAAATTACTTTTTTTGCAGCTTCTGTAAAGCAAGCATCATTGCTTTAGATACTACAATGTAACCAAATCTCAGAACCCATGGGGGCGGAACAGAGTTTTGGAAACTGCTTTCCCATAAAGTAGTGAGTGCACTGTCCAGACACACCACCTCTCCCCCTTCCTCTCCCCTCTTCCTCCCATTTCCCCCTCCACACACTCCCAGAAACAGCAGCAACAGCCATTAAATCAATCCTCTAAATCTGCCACATAGAGCCATTTGGTTGTCATTAGCAGGTAAAACAGGGAGCCAGGAGGGCTCAGAAACACTTTGGGTGCTCAGTGAGGAAAGCTGCCACAACAATCGCTTGCAGGACACGATGGCATAAAACAAGAGCTGGATGCAAGAACTGCTGCCATATGACAAGGAGACATGCCTAAACTGCTGTTATCAGAAAAGCAAGAACCACAATGGGCAGCCCTGAGAACAGCAAAGACTTCCATCTTCCTTTCATGCTGCCAGAAGCAAAAGCAGTTACTCTCAAAGAAACCAAGTGCTCCAATCTGAGGGAAATTCACTCAACCACTTCAGCACCTAATAACATAGGCAATTACAGGTATTTTTTTTAGTACCGAATTACCAGGAGCACAAATAAGGATTTTTTCTTTAATAGAGATTTTTATTCAATATGATCATTTAAAACTGCATTCATTTTTTTTTTCTTAAGTTACTGTCACATTATCCTCTCTATTTGTAGGGAAGCTGCAAGAGAAGGGAGTTCAAATGCAAATCAGTTATCTCTAATAAGTTTATTTCATAATGTACAGGTATTTCATCTTAGTCCATTCCAGGCAGGCAACAATTTTCAAGTTTCAACTCAAATCAGTATACAACCGTTGTCTTACTCTTTAGAAATTACAGTACATTTGAGTATCGCAGATACATTATTTAATAGAAACAGTTCCAAATACTCCCCACAGTTCATGGGGCCTATGTATGGTGAGGACCACCCCATTTGCCAGAGCACAGCTATTCAGAGACCCTACCCTGCAAAATGAAAACATCAAAAAAAACTTGAGTCCAAAGCTCTATTTTATGAGGAAGAAGAGTTGCTGCCCCATAAATCTGACTTCTCTCCAAAGCACACAGATGTAAAGATGTCTCAAAAATGCAGTCATGGAGAACAGAGGCTTTTTCTTTCCATCTGAATACATCTCCTTCGGTTAACCAGTCTTGTAAGCTAGGAACAGTGGCTTGTAAGAGATAACAGAAGGAGGAACGTAAGGAGAAAGAAGGATTGAAAATAAAATAGACTTCTTTTGCAGAGCCAGGAAAAGCTTTGAGCAGGAGCAGATCTAACGACTTCTGTCTCATGAAAAATTCTCTTTGTAACTCAGCATTCTTGTAATCCTTTTATAAACGCTAAGAGAAAAATCACAGAAGACCACAGAAGTATACAAGGAATTTGATTTGGATTTATCTTCCCCTCCCACATATCACACTACAAGAGTTTCAGTACTTCATTATTCCTGTAAAAATCTTTTTTCTTTATATCCAGTCTGAATCTCCCCTCTTTTAGTTTTGAAACTGTTTCCCCTCATCCCATCACAAGAGACTCTACTAAAGAGTCCTCTTTGTTTTTACAGTCCCCCTTTTGACACTGTGAAAGACTGCTATCAGGTCTCCCCATAGCCTTCTCTTCTCAAGGCTGAACAGTCCCAGCTGCCTCAACCTGTTCTCACAGGGGAAGCCTGACTTCAGTTCTTCTTTGTTTCTTCCTTTTTTGTCCAAAATGTCCTCCAAAATTCTCAAAAAGAAAAAAAAAGCCTCAGAAATCAGAAGCCCATGATGCTTGTAATATCAAAAGCTAATGAAAGTCAGACAATGTGTACCAAACATACAGGTCTAGCGGAGATACAAACTAGCTTGTGTTCAACACAGTACCTGTTCCTCAGTATGTACAGAGAGATTATTTCAGCATACTTTCAAAGGTGTTGCTGAACATGCACATAAATTAAGCCTTTATATTTGGTTCACGTGTTGCTTTGACTGAAGATAAAGACAGCTTTTTTTTTTAAATATAATATTTTCAAGTCCACAATTACTTGGTCACCACTTGTGATGGTTATCAAATTCATCTGAGCTTGTCACATTCACATGCTTACAAAAATAAGTGTATAAAGACTAGAGAGTTTCTGGTACTTCACTCTAGGTGGAAATGAGGGCTATCAATCTGAGGCCAGATCTACAGAGGCAAAGGATATGCTGTGGTATACAATTCCATACTATTTCAACAACATAATTCTATAGGGAACTATAAGCCTTAATGCTTGTAAAGTCAACTTATTTTCTTGCAATTACAGAGTTGAACAGCTAAAAAATTTTACAACAATGCTTTTATTCCTATCAATTCCCATGACATTTTCATTTAAAAAGAAAGTTGTAAAGGAAAAAAATGGAAGGGAAAAGAGCAACTGTAACACTAAGGTACACTTCTTCCAAAATTGATATAACAACCATGACAACAGCTGTGCTCTCTTAATTTCAGGATGCAAGTTCTGAGCAGGCTACATCTTTACTAGACAACTAAACAAGGTCAAGTGCAAGCATCAGTAACAGACTGTGACTGTAAATACCAACTACACTTTCTCAAACAATGTTTAAGCAATGCTGAAGAGACCAAGCATGCCAAAAGCTCACTTGCAGAATGCTGGTTACTGGCATGTTTTTTTTTAGTAACATAGATGCAACCTCAGGTAACATTTCTCTTCAAGATTCAATGATAGAATTAAAGGACAACAAAAATATAAGGCACCAACTGCAGGCAAAATTCTGGAGAGAGAAAGAAAAACAAACACTGTGTGAAGAATTGCCACCAGTGGATCTCCAGAGGCCAGAGTTTACACAGGTAAAGATTCAAAGTAAGAATCCTAACCAGTTTTCTACATTTGGTGGTAATACTAAGAGAAACAGAAAATGCATCTAGCAAAAAAGATGCATGTCTTTGGGATTCCAATTTTCTTTAGCATTAATTAAAAATGACAGCACTTTAGCATTACAACAAAGTTTCACTTATTTCTTGCCAGTCTCAACTAAAGCAAGAAACAGCTTTGAACCTGAAAATCCTACACATTTTAAATGTTCCATTTACTTGTCCTTAGCAAACGTCTGCAAACACTGATGGCAACTAAAACCAGGATAATGTATTCACCATGTGCAACCACTTTCCCTGAGCAGATACTAGTTAATACGTTTAATTTATTTTCACTGAAGAGTCTTGACGATTAATTAACCTAAGTAATTACAATAGAAACAGTACAGATGACCACCCCTTGCAGTCAACTTTGCTGGTTTTCCTCTTGATGGAGAATACTGAAAAAATACAACTGCTTCCAATTTACATTGATTAAAAAGTGAACTTTTAACAGATTTGCTGAATGCTGCCTGCCACATCTGCTGAGAAGCGGTAACATTAGATCTGGACTTAATTAAAAAACTATACTAGAAGTTTCCAACTGAAGTTAATTTGTAATCACAGTAATCAAGCTACAAGTCATGTACACAGAACGCAAAACCCCTCATGGGCAGAAGGTCCTTCCTGGTAACTGATAACTATTCCTTCCAGAAGACCACAGCTGAGAAGTGCTACGAAACACTCTTGATGAGCCTTGATAAACATTAATATCAACACGAATTTAAAAAAATATTTTGCAGAAGTTCCTTACGCGTCTTCATTCTTATATGCAAGCATTGCCTACTTAATTTTTATTATAAAGATATGTTAAACTGTGCTTTCAATGAAAGATCATTCTCACCCTATAGCAGTGTTCACGATTTACTGTGATATACTGACATACCTGCTCCTCCAACAACAATGTACAGCCATAGTGAAAATCACAACCAAAGTAAAGTCTGATTTGGCATTTTGATTTGATGCATTTTCTAGGCAATGGCATAGAAGTAACAATACTGAAGTAATCCAGTATACTCCCTAGACTGATTGTTCCCATCTGAGGCAATTATATCTCTTCAGGTACCGAGTCTGTATTCATCAGTTCCTGCACAGTTCATATCACTGACATATCTCAACAGCTCAAGTAGGTTTTCACACATCCTAACTCTAACTCACATTACACTGATGTGGCTGAAACATTCTGCTGTCCCATACACTGATGGCATCTGTTCAGGCATGCAATCTCAGATACGCTCTGTTTCGAAGGATACTCTGAATTTTCATCTGGCAGTTACATCCAATTACTGACATAACTAATAGTCACAAGTGAATGCTACAAAATGAGTTTCATGTGTTTTCAACCTGTTTCTGCTTCTGACTCAGGAACCAAGCATACCCCTCAACTGCCCATGTGAAACACAATCCACATTCAACCAAAACTGACATTAGTTTTGATTTACTGTGACTAGTCAATAAACCAGGCTGCCAAATTCAAGACTCAAGTGTCAATTTATTGGAGAACTTCCTTGATTTATGATCTAACATGCACACTCTTTGGAAATGTCTGTGTTTCTTGCCAGAGTCCACTTGTCTCATACTAGCGTACCATTGCACATAACTGCATGACAGCTGCATTTCACAAGCTCACAAATCTACCTCCATTTTTAGTTGTAAGCAGCACTACTTCACTGAACTACCCTGAAAATATGTTTCAGTCACAACGGTAACAGAGTTCACTTCACTCCCCCATTACCTACTTTTAATCCTCTCTCTTCAGCACACAGCAAATCCTAAAACATCCCACTGTTGTGACAGTAGCACCTTGCTAGTAAAGGACATAATTTCCTTGCAAACCAACAACCTCTAATTGTTCAAGAAACTGGATCTTCAAACTCCATGTTTGTGAATCAACATGAATTGGTCTCGTTCTGTGGTATCATTAAAACCACACAGGGTTATCAAGACGACCCAGATGAGTGGGTACACGTCATAACTTCTCCTTACTGGATAGGAGCATGAGTAAAATGATGAATTATGCCAAAGTATGGCATATCACTACATGGCTTTGATTAAGCTAGGGATGTTTAACTTGTAAGGGATGATGGAGGAAAACAGAACTAAAGCTGCAAAAGGATAAAAAAGTATTTTTACACTGTTACTTTTACAATAACTAAAGTTTTAGCAGAAATCTACAAAGTAGTAGTGCAAGGTCTTCAGAACCCTCACCTATTTTCTAATATTAATTTTAAAGTTATGAATGTTAATAAAAGTTACAAAGTTATAAAAGTTAAGATGTAATTATGTGTACAAATCCACCTGGCATTTACGTGGCCACAAAATAGAAACAAAAGCTAGAAAGTCAGGTAAGAAACCTGAAAATGCCACAGGCTGCTGGCAATGCGTGTTTCTCAATATCATTGTATAATAGTTAGCCAAAAGGAGGTTGTGACCTAGCATGCCAATCTAATATACAGGTAACAGATCGTAGAGACAAAGTAAATATTTACCTTTACAGTTATTTCTTCACTGTAACATGCCCCTTAGTGCAATATCTAAACATTCCTTGAACACCTCCAGATAGAATGACTCCACCTTCCAAGACAGCCCATTCCAGCACCTGACCACTCTTTCAGAGAAGTTGTTCTTAATATCCAACCTGAATCTCTCCTGGTGCAACTTGAGACTGTTCCCTCTAGGCCAACGCTCATCTTGCCACAACCTCCCTTCAGGCAATTGTAAAGATCAATGAGGTCCCCCCTCAGGCCTCTCTTCTCCAGACTGAACAATCGCAGCTTGCTCAGCCACTCCTCATAGGACTTGTGCTCCAGACCTTTCACTAGTTTTGTTGCCCTTCTGTGGACATGTTCCAGGGCCTCAACATTTCTCTTTTAATGAGGGTCCCAAAACCAAGCACAGTACTCGAGATGCAGCCTCACCAGTGCTGAGTACAGAGGGATGATTATTACTTCCTTGCTCCTGCTGGCAACACTATTTCTTATACAAAGCCAGGATGTCATAGGCCTTCTTGGCCACTTGGATACACTGCTGGCTCATGTTTGACTCAGCATCAACCAACACCACCAGGTTCATTTCTTCCAAACAGTCTTTCAGCTACTTTGCCCCAAAGCTGTAGCATTGCCTGGGGTTGTCGTGGCCAAAGTGCAGGACCTGGCAGTTGGTCCTGTTGAAATTCATCACATTGGCCTCCGCCCAGCAACCCACAACTCTCTGTAGAATTTTCCTACCCCCAGGGAGAGTGACACTTCTTCCCAGCTCAGTGTCATCTTCAAGCTTATTGAGGGTGCACTCAATGCCCTCATCTGGGTCATCAATAAGAATACTGAACCAGACAGGCCCCAATACAGACCGCTGGGGAATACCACTATTTACCAGCTGGATTTAACTCCATTCACCACCACTTTCTGGGCCCAGCCATCCAGCCAGTTCTTTACCCAGCAAAGAGAGTACCTGTTTAAGCTACAGACTGCCATCTTCTCCAGAAGAACACTGCGGGAAATAGTGTCAAAGCCTTCGCTGAATTCTAGGTAGACTATGTCAACAGCCCTCAGCCACCAGGTGGGTCACTCAGTCAAAGGAGATCAGGTAGGTCAAGCACGACCTGACTTGTGAACCCATGCTGACTAGGCCTGATCCACCAGTTGTCTCACACATTCCATGTGATCTCATTCAGCATCATCTCAATGATTCCTTTCAGGATGTTCTGGTATCAAGAACATTCAATAACTGCTCTGTATTCTGTGATCATTAAAGTATAGACCAGAAAATCCCAGATACTAATTTACACAGCAGCAACTCAACTTGTTCAAGAATACTTCATTCACGCTCAAATTTAACATTACCAGACATCACACAAGTCCATGCTGGTGTTCCCTGTAGACAGCAAGCCAGCAATTATTGCTGTGATCTCAAAATAAGAAGGAAGAAACTATCAAACCCTGAAAATGAACTACTGCACTAATTAACTGAATAGAAAGGATGCAGAGATAGAAAACATCGTGCCCAATTACATCCTTATTCCACTAGGTTTCAGAAAAATCAAAAGCTGTGATTCTGTCACAGGTGGAGAACATTGAGATTTCCCAGAAATTGATAATGGAAGACAACAGTCTAGAGCACTTGTCAAAGGAAGGGAGTAAAGATAGGCAAGAAAAAAAAATATCAATAAAATGAACACAATCACACTAATTTCAGGCTCATAAAACATAGATGACATTTCCAAAATTCCAGACATTGGAAAAAATAAAGATGAGACTCAATCTATACTCTTTAACTCTTCAATATTCTGCAGAAGTACAATGAAGTGGTATTTTATAAACAATAGAGGGTTCTTAAAACTGAACTGCCTACCCTGAGTTCTCTCATCTATTACCACAACAATTATAACCAAAAGAAAAAAAATATCTAACTCCTCTCAAGATTTCTGTTTGGCCATAAAGATTCTTGTCATCCATTCTGGGCTTTAAACCTTTTTCTGCTAATTCTCAGTTGTTTTTAGACATCCTCCTGAAAGCTTTGAAAGCTGCTTTACAGTCTGGCATGCAACACTACATAAAGGAGCTGTAAAATATTGACATTAACATAGTATTTTGCATCTTGTTATACTTGACAGAAATACAATACCAGATGTTGTTATTTAAATAAAAACATAAGTATACAACAATTTAAAAGATGTCAAAGACTTAGTTAACTAGTAAGCTTAAATCAATTTAATTTACCAGAAGAATGTGTATTAACTGAAATTAAAGCAGACATCAATCTAGTAAGTAAAATGAAACAGTATTTTTGCTACCTTAATGGTAATTTAAAGGAATTTATTGGAAATTTTGTTAAAATATGCTAGTGATGTTTATCAGCTGAAGTTTTCAAAATAAATATTACAACAATATTTAATATATAGTATATTTTGAAATAATTATATTGAAACTAGAAAATAACGCTATTCTACTGATTTATGTCAGAAATAAAGTTGAGATTTTCACTGCTAACTCAAAACATACCACCTGAGGGATTCCATAACAGTTCATAAAATGTCTTTGTTTTTAAACGTATGGTCTGTGGTATATATTTTCTACCAAGAAATAGAAGAACACATGTAGCATCAGATGTGTGTACTTTAAGAAACTCTGGAATGTGAAATCTAAAAATCCAAATAAAACAGGTGGCATAATTTGGGGGGGGTGGGAAGAAGGAAAATGAATTTAAGTTTAATGACATTACCAGGTTATCCTACCAGACTAATTCTCACTCACTGCATGACTTCAATGAAGCTCTCAGTCCTCGTGCTGATTTCGATTTAGTTCAAGTGCTATTTGATGTATTTCATCTGGAGTTTTATTCACTTCAAACTACACTTCATTTAACCTGGCTGCTGCTGTACTTATTTGTTTTTCTACTTTATTACCCGCAAATTGGTGTTGCTTAGTTTAAATAAATTGTTGGAATAAGTTACTGTTATACTTTTTTTTTTCCACGCTGCTAATAAATAAATAACCTTTAGAAAGATATCATGTCACACAAAGTGAGAAAGTACTATCAAAATTCTTTTAAAATACATCCCTTCTGGTCTCACAAAAATCTCAATAAAATTTGAGTTGCTATTTTTAAGGCAGCACCAATCCCCCACCCCTCAAAACTACTGCTTGTTTTTATTTTTCCATATTATTAGTCTACCTGTTATTAGTCTACTATAGTCTATTTTCCAGCTGGGCACACATCATAATACAAGGGTGAGGGGGAGGCAGAGAAAGACAGACAAAGCACATGAAAGGGAACGTGATAACCAGCATGCAGCAGCACATGTGCGAGAGTGCAAGAAACCAACCACAAATGTCCAAGAACAGCAACAGCAGGCAAATGCAAAAGAGCACAAATGCACTCATGAGAAAGCACTAAGATTCAAATACCACCAACTTGTCAGATTTTTCAACCATTTTTAAGCTCTAAAATAATCACGTTGCACAACTATCCGTGAGATCTTACAACATACTAAATAAATCTAAATTTGTTTTAAAACAGTAATGTATTTCCACTGTTACCTAAGTATCACAAACCTGAGCTCAATATTAAACGTCAAGTTATGTCAGGAAAGGTTGTCAATTCTACCAGAGTCCTAACATACTCTAATTAGTAAGTGCTGATTACTGGTTATCCTGGTTATTTTAAGCAGTGTCACAACAAAACAGCAGTTCATCTGAAACGCTTAGTATTGTTTTGGGCTACTGATGGAAAATATGAGAAAGTCAATTAAGCTGCTACCACCTGCTGGTATTCAGATTGTGCTAAAAAAGTCCTTTATTTGAGATGGTACCACTGCTTGCAAGAGAAAACTAAGTGTATTCTGTATGTAGAACTAAGAATGAATCCAGTACTGTATTTTTCCCCCCTTTCAAATAGTCTAATAAACTTTCACAAACAAATCACAACGAATTAACTACAGAACACCACGTACGAAGTTTTGACACTTTATCCTGTTTACCTGTTATTATATGCAGGATTCCTTACAAGGATTTAGTCATTAGAAAAAGTATTAGAGGTTGCTATTAAAAAAACTTTGTCATAGCCAAAACGTATTCATTAAACTATTTTCAAGAAAACACAATTATTAAAAATTATGATTGTAAATGTCCATGTATAAGTTCATTTACTACAGAGTTTGCATAGTATCTTCTTCCATCCATCCAAACAAGGATCTGAAATTCTGATTAACAGCTATCCTTACAAAGAGATCTACTAACAATAACAGTCTTCACAGTAGAATATGATAAAAGAGACAAAGAGACAAAGTCTTTACGGAACTATATATATCTGAAGCTTGGCATTTTTAAACTATTTAAGTAACATATTCATATTTATAATAAATATACTGTACATGCTTCATGCTCACCAATACTTGGGAAACTTCATCAGTTTGCCATAAAGAGCAGTACTGAAAGAGGGAATAACAGGAACAGGGAAGCTGTACAATCCTCTACTGTCCAAAGAGGTCAATGCTGCTTGAAAACCAAATACCTGAAAACAAATGCAGCTGATCAAAGTGTATACCATTATGATTTGATCATTTTCAGATTACTTCCATGTACATAATACATTGAATATTTTATAATTACTTGCATTTAAAAAAAGATATTTACATATTTCCTTTTTGCCAAAGACCAAGAATTACTCAAAAACAGTTAAAATACATGATTCTGTATCTTTTAAGTCTGCAAATTGCACATCATCTTTCATTCAAACATTTTTCCTTATTGTAACAGCATTAGCTAGAAAAGTGGTATTTAGGAAATGAGATGATACGTTCCAAAGTTTTTTTTCTTGATGAAGACAACCTCTACGATTTTCCCCTGTTCAGTATGAAAAAGAGACAGCTGTAACTCTCAAAATTATACTCCACCTCTTGAAAAAGCTGATCAAACAGCTGCTAAAACTCTTGAAAAGAAAAAGTCCTCCAACAAAAAACAAATAGATGACTTACATATTGCTGTCCCAATCACTTTACATATGACAGGAGTAAAGACATCAGTCAGAAAACTGAAACCTTGCCATATAACTCTGGAACAGTGTTTTTCATGCAGGCAGTAAGAATTTCACTGTTTAAATTTTTATTTAAGATATCAGCGCACAAGTGAATGGATAACTGAAAAATGTTAGCAATCAGTAGTAAATATTAACATTTTAGTAGCACTCAAAAGTCTTTCAGATTGCCTGAGAGAAAAGCTCATCGGAAGAGGATGTGAGGCCTAACTTAAAACTTGTTTGAGATTTCAGTTTTCAATTCTATTAAAATCTCAGCAGATGGCAACTGAATAATTTCACAGCTTCTTAGATTTCTCTCAGTCTAGCAATAACTTTTATAATGGATTTTTAACTGAGAACATTCAAAGTGCTTTCCTCTTACAATGAAAAGATCTGAAGTTGTATGGCAAGAGTCTTTGCATATCTCATTGTAAAGGTTTTGCTGTAACCATACAATGAAAAAGCAATGTTTCTGCCTAATAACATCACACAAGTTGCTACATATAATTGTAATCTATATATTCTGCAACTGTAATCTTTAAATTGGAGAAATGTTTCCTCCAATTATTTTAACTCAATACTGCCACAAGAACCTTGGAGTTAGTTTGCAATGTTATAATTCCATTGGAATTAGAAGCAATGTTGCTTCAGATGAAGTTCTGTGTTGGTGTTACAGAACATTTGGCTCCACTCAGAATTAGCGATCCCAAATAACAACATTCTGCAAGATGCATTTATTTGGCATATCCTGAAAATGCTCTCCATGGAAACTTAATGTTACCACTAAGGATTATCCACACTTGTTTTAACTTTTTCTCAGCATCCTGCAGTAAGAAAGACTTCTTTTACCTTCAGATAGCAGTGTGAATAACAGTAATGAAGAAGGTTATCGGATGGCTGGCTGAGGCTGCTGACCGTATTTACCAGTTGCTCAGCATACATTGGTACAGAGTGTTCCACGTTAATTTTATCCACCAGTATTCTGACAGAAGGTAAAGGCCGTAGGGGCTGGAAGCTTGTAGCACTCAGCAATCCACTGAAGTTCTGTGGGAGGGGAAAAAACATGCAACTATTACACTCGAGTTGTATTGCTTTAACATTCTTAACATCTCTTTCTCTCAAACTAGACACACTCAAAAAAACAAATCCACATGTAATAAACTGATTATCACAGCCTTACGTTCAAAATAATACACATTCTTAAGCAATTTCAATTTAAGTAACTTCTGTGGTAGGAGTTCACAGTTCACATATAATGTTTTCATCCAGAATTGTACTGCATATGAGTACCCAAGTGTTGGCAAGTAGGCACCTGCAAAGGGGGCCTCTATGAGGACAGGCCAGTTCCAGCCAACACCACCACAGCCCCATCACAGGGTGCAGCTGAATCCAGCAGACAAACTGGTGATGCCTCTGTGGAAACGCATCTAAGAGAGGGCAAAAAGACCACACAAGCTGAGATGTAGGAGAAAATTAGTGAGAAACAACAGCATAAGTAGCAAGGTCAGCAAAGGAGGAGAGGGAGAAGGTGCTCAAGATGTCAGAAGTTCCCTTACAGTACTTGGAAGAGACCATGCCGGAGAAGGTATTACCACTGCAACCCACAGAGAAGCCAACATCAGAGCAGATTTTTCCTCAAGGAGTGTAGCCTGTGGATTGGGCTCACAATGGAGCAGGATGAAAGTGTGAGGAAGCAGGAGCAGCAGAAACGATCTGCTACAAACTAAGCACAACCCCCTTTCCTCAAGGAAGATAGATAAGAGGCAGATAAATCAAGAATGAAGCAGTGAAATTGAGGCTGGGAGAAAGGGGGAATGGGAGCTGGTTTCTCACTATCCAGATCCATTTTAAATGGCAATAAACTAATTCTCCCAAAGCTGAGTCATGTTTTCCTTGTAATGGCAACTGGTAAGCTACCTTCCCATCTTTATCTGTCCCTTCCTATGGAGGAGGAGGAGTAAGAGATCACTTGTGTGGGCAGCTGGCCAAGGCCAACCCAACACAAGAATAAACAAAGTCAAGATTTTATTCTAGAAAATATTTACTTTTTATCACTCCGAAGCACTATCATCATACTAAACTCATATTCATCTAACCTTTACACAATTATAAATTACATATTTGCAATCATGCCAGATGTCTCAGCAAAAAAAAAAGCTATTCCCAAAAAATAAGAAATGCAATTTCTTATATCTGCCTATATTTCGTCATAGTATCGATTAAAACAGAAATACATCTAGTACAAAACAGACATGGAAAGAACAGAATGAGATCTCAAAGGGCTACCAAAAAGAAAAGGAGAGATAGAGCATATGAGCCCTCTTTTGGGAGAGACCATCATAACTGGCATGTTCAGCCTGGAGAAAGACAAAGGGAGATCCTGCTACTATACACAGCTATCTGCTGGGAGGGGGCAGAAGATGGAGACAGACTTTTATCTGAGGTGTACTGTGAGAGGAGACGTAACAGACACAATGTGAAACAGTTAACTTCAAAGAGGTACGTGCAAAAGCTTTTTGGGCAATCTCCATCCCTGGAGTACACTTGACTGGACAAACTCTGGAGCAACCTGCTTTAATTGGACTTCTTTTAAGCAATACATTAAACACAGAATTGCTCTCCGGAGGCCTCTAGAAATCCAAAGTACTCTATCAATTCAATAGTTTTTATTGAACTTGTATCAAAATAGGATGTTAACTTTATCAGTTTCAGTCTAAAATTTGAAATTACTGTTATTTTAAGCACACTAGGCTTCACTCAGGAAATGTAATTTGAAATTTCCAAGTAAAAATAATCAAGAAATTCACTTGAATTACACATACAATCTTCGACGTACAAGTTAGTTTACCCACAATCAGCAGTATCTACTTACTTTACCAACATAATTTAAAACAATTGTACCTTCCATAATGTAACAGTGTTCAAATCATTCTCTGAAGAAAAAAGTAACACTTCCAACAATATTCACCTTTTTCAAATGTAAATACTTTATAAACACTCATCAGGTCACTCCCACAAAACTGTGCATTCTGCAGGTGTTATCTCCACCTCAGGCAAAATAATTCTGTTATTTTGGAAGTCAACTTGTATATCAATTACTGAATGTTTAGCATAGCTAAACTCTTCACAAATAGTCCAACTCCCATTGCTGTGATTGGAACAAAAGATATTGAGAACTGCCGTAAAATACATCCCACTGGAAAAAAAAATCATTACTCTCAAGTACAAAGAATACGTAGTTAGGAGTCACTTGGGGGGAAAAACTCATTGGAAGCATTTAGTATCAGACAAAAATTCCTAGAAATTGAACTCAATAAAGAATACATTTTCTTCTCTTCTAGTTATTTCTTATTCATAAAATACCTTCCCATTTCTGCAGCAGGAGGTAAACATAACTAAATCTTCACTACAAAACAATGCTTTGTCCCTATAATATGTTGTGTACAAAAGAAGTCCCGTGGGAATAAAAATACTATGGGATTTTTTTTTCCTGAAATTATACTACATATTTCCAAAAGATAAAAACAAATTCCAGCCGTTAGCTAACAGCATTTCTGGCTCTTTCTGAGCCAACTGCTTCGCAAAAATCTTAATTGTGTTTTTTTTGTGAGAATATTTTCTTATTAGTGTTGTTGTTTTGAATACACTTGTGATATAAAAGAGTTCAGTTGAAAGGGACTTTGCAAGATCATTCAGTTCAATTGTGTTAAGTTTTAAAAGCACGTATTTGGTTCATTCTCAACATTTCCAAGTGCCACAGATCACTCTGATCAACCCTGCATGCAGACCAGTTCTCCTGAAAATCTTGAACATTTAAGTAGAAGGAGGGATCATTAAGATTCAGAAGAAAAAAACTGATTCATCACTAAGAAATCAGATCAAGCATAGTATGATCTACAGCAGTTAAATGTCCAAGAACAGCCAAAGTCTTGCTGATATCAGGACTGGTACTAAAATAAACAGAGCTGCCTGCTAACATCTGTTAAGCCTCTACTGAGGATGCGTGTTCAAAGATTTGCAGTTTGACTGAGTATGGGAAGACCTGCACAGCAAAATGGCAGTAAGTTTGCTTTTGATCCAAAGGTTTCTCTAAAAAACATCAAGCCATAGCTATTTCTTTTCATGCGTGCTTAATGACTAACATGAACCCAAACCACTCTATGATTTAAAATCTTTTTCCTTCAAATATTATTTTCATGCCAATACATACCTTCAGTTTTAGCAAGTCTAGCTAGTTACTGGACACACTGCTGGCCTTAGTTATCTACAGGGAAAGTTCATGTGCACCAAACTCATTTGGAAATCAGTAATACATCTGGTACAAAGCATAATAGTCCAATGAGAAAATTCAGTTCCACCCTGGGGTAGGTATAGTTTCAATTTTCAGTATTTCCCATGAAGACAGATGAAAAGCAGAGGTGTAACCAGGCCTGTATTAAGGCAATGTGTTCAACATGCTTCATATATTTTAGCTTTAATCATTTCTAAGGAATAACATGTACTAATATGAAGAAGGGAGTAAGCATTGGTGTGCACATACCTTCTCACCCATTATTACAGGCATCAAGTGGTCTAGTAAATTGAATTCTGCCACAGGAATTATAACTGTGCATTTAAGAATGGTAAATGTTGTAAGACGAGTAGGAATGTATTCCTCCAACGATGCTACTTCTTCTGAGCTTGGCAGAGTTCTATTTCCATCTGCAAGATCTAAAATAAACCAAAATTACATAAATTTGACTAAAATATATAAAAGACTACAGTAGCTTTTTCAAAAACAGTTAGGGATTAGCAAAACATAGAAAGCAACTTTCTTTCCTCCTTCATATTTAATACACTTTTTTTTTTTAATTCACTGGTTCTAACTAAGGCTAAAAGCAACAGTAACTGGATTTCAAAGTAGAAAATCCAAGCTTTAGATGTGAGAAATCTGTAAAGCTCTTTTAGTTTTATACAAGAAAATCATCCTGTTTTACTACAACTTATTTTCATTCATTTTTCATCCAGTTTAACTATTATTTGAAACAAGTAAATGTCAACAGGCATTCTTCCCTAAGAATCCAAAGAGAACTTCAAGATGTCAGTGAAATAAGCCTTTTACCCAAGAAGAGACTAATGATTGGATCAAATGGTTTCCGATTGTCTGGAGGTCAAAATGCCTGGAATACCTTAAGAAGTATAGCCAGCACTGATGGGGATATATCAATGTTTCATTTTTATTTAAAATTTTTCTTTGGAAATTTATTTGGAATGGTAATATTCTCTGGCAGATTTTAACTGTTTGGAATTTGCAATTTCAAAATCACTGAAGTTCTGGTTTAATTCTGTATATTTTGTGTATGAAATAGGAGCAAACCTGGCTTAGTTCTGCTATATGGTTCATATTCATGTTCTAGAGCACAAACTATCATTTTCATTATTCGGTGCACTGCACTGCTATCCAGTCGAAGGTTGAGTGGACCCACAATGAGGTTTTTTGTAGACATCTCCTGAATGTTTCCAAACTCTTCGTTCTTTACTGAAGAAGGGTCTTGCTGATTCCCAGAAACTACAAGAAATTTTACAAACAGCAACAAGTTACACCAAGCAAATGGACACAAAATGTTAATGTTGTCAGTTACTTTTGTTTCAAATCCAGCGATCGAAGATTTAAACGAAGAATACAGTGCAAGTTGAACACTTGAATATACTACGAGAGTTTTAATATATTTAAATAGAAATAGCTCTTGTTTAATGTTTCACAAACAGGGCAAGATTCTCCCTCACTACCATGATCAGCCTAACCCAGTCAGTGAGGGACTTTCTAATTATCTTTGTAAATCTCAAGTTTTTAATTTTTTAATAACAGCCAAACTTCTGCAGAACCTTAAACCAGGATGCCAAAGACAGCTTTGCTTTTCAGCACCTTTTAAATCAGATTGACAATTGAAGATAAGCACTCACTTCCATTCAATGTTGAGGTAAAGCAGGGGTAGTGAGAAAATTTCTTTAATCATTGTGTCTCAAACAACTTTTCAGGACTACCACAGGAATAAAAGGGTTGTTAAGTCTCTGTATCTAAAAGATCAACACACTTGTGTTCAGAATGTATTGTATCAATTGAAGTACAACTATCATTTTCTCATAATGAGGTACAAGCATTCAGTGTGTACCAGTTACCTACAAGTTATAAAACAGTATGCCCACACTTCTCTATACATACTTATAGAAAACTCTTCTGTTAAAGAAATTTCAGACACTTACATATTCCTCTTACATGTGGCTTATAAAAAAAATAAAAAATATTCACACCACTAACACTTAGTTCAGAAAATTTCACTTATCCCCCTCAGTAACTCCGTATTTTGACAGTTTCTTCATTATTTTGGTGCAAGCACAAAACATTATATACTTCACAAACCATTATGCAAATCAACAGCCTGACAAAACAACTATCAATATTAAATATATTCTCAGAGCATCTAACCTACAAAAAAAGAAAAATGGGATAAAATTGAAGATGACAGTTTAATTCATTCACTGAATCTGAATAGTGCCTACTTTTGAGATACCACAATACTTCATAACTCTATGGTCACAACTGTGACAAATAGGAAATAAACAGGCAAGGAAGTCATTGCAGTTCACTTCACCTTAGTGTTCACAGTTTCATGCACACAGCATTAGAAAGCTGTCCATTTGTCATACTTGAGGTCAAGCCACAGAAACCAAACGCTATGTATATAGTCACCTACTTTACCCATTATGCCTTTTATCATTAATATTTTTCAAGTAATTTCCAAACTCTTAACTCTTTCTTATCCAGGATTTCTTATCAAGGATGCACAGGACTTGTGCACTTCTGAGCAACCAAGGCTTCACAGTGGAACAGCAGGGCACAGTGCACTTTACAACTTTAAGGCAAACCTCATTTTTCTTTAAGAAAGATTGCCTGAGAGAAACTTAGTCTTCTGTCAGCTGTAGGAGACCAGTCCCACTTCTGGGCAAAGTGCGCTCAGGAGAAAAGGAAGGGAGGTTGCTTTGAATGTTTTTTTCCCCCTTGTGCTTAAATCATTCTCTACCAAAAGTGCACAGGCAAGAAAGGTTGCCTAGTAAACTGAGACTATGTCTAATATGCCACAGAGCTGGCCTAACAGTCTGCACGCATCCCCACGCCTGGCTACCGCAGGAATATTAGCTTTGTCATTAATAGCCTAATAGAAGTGGATAGTGAAAGCACTTAGCCCAGGAATCTCCAACCCCTGGCCTGCAGGCTGCATGCTGCCCAGCCTAGCCTGCAGCCACCTCCTGCCCTGTGCCATCATGGTGGCAGCTCTGTCCCACTGAGCAGCCCAGCCTCAGGCGTGCACCCATCACTCAGCAACAACCAAACGTTGGTGTGCAGTGGGCAGCCTGGAATGAAACCAGGGCACAAGGACAGTGCAGTGCTGTGCCGACTCAAGTTACAGCAAAGAATTTTACGCATTTTAATGCAATGGTTAAACACAGTACTGTGAACAGCAAAATATATGCAGCCCTGCTTTCCATCCTGATTAAGGAATTTGAGGACAGGTTTCGAGATTACCAAAACATTATCTATTTTTATTTGTATATTTGCAATTCTATTTTTTCAGTAGGCATTAATAAATAACTTTCAAATTTTCAAATTGAATGTATAGAGTTGCAATCAAATATTCAACTCAAATAGCAATCTGATCATGTATTTTTGCCAGACATAAGACTTATCTTACCAGAGAAAAAATATCCCTTGCTTCACAATCACACCTTATTCCTGTCATCGTAAAGCAAAATAAGTTTTGTTACCTGCCCCCTGAACATTGATTGAGGCCAAACAGTGGATGTGAGCACAGTGCAGCAGTGGGTGGTGTTTCATGTTTCAGCAGTGGTGACAGAGGTCACCTCTGCTGCTGTAGATTTGTGCAGCATAAAGGTTCTCACTCATTGCTGGTAAAGAGCTAAGGGTGGTGACTACAGTGAAAAATAGTGTTACTGGTTATTGTTTCCATCGAAATAAATAGAAGGCATTATTTTTGGTGCAACAAACATACATGTGGCCCAAGAAAACTCCTTTTCACTCAATGCAGCCCAGGCAAGCCTAAAGGCTGGACTCTGCATGACTTCACCTCTGTATTTCTGAAGGAGAATGTGGACAAAATGCTCCTACTATACAAGTACTATTCAAGCCTACAGATGGAAATGCTGTGGAACGCAAAAATATTCAATGGCAAACAAAAAACAAACCTTGAAATCAATACTTAGAACCTATTTAATAAACAATGGAAAGGACGCTTTTTTTTTTTTTTTTTAAGTCAGATACAAGTCTGCTGTGAGGGTATGCTTTATTTAACAAGCAACTAACACATTTTTGTCAGCACTTCTGACTTTATCTTGTGTTCAGTTCAGACACACTATAACGAAGTGCAAAAAAATTAATCTCACAAAAAATAACATGGCCAAAAGCCTCTAGAAGGCTTAATAATGGCCTAATAATGGTCTGCTTTTTCACTGTGAAGAAAAACAAACTCATTTCAACATATTTCAGGTTGAAGGATAATATACTGAAGCAACAATATTTATACAAAACCAGTTTGTGAAAAAAATTAAGTGTAATTATGTATTTAATTTCTATAGAACTCAGTGCTTACAGGTTACTTTTTAAACTGTACAGATGCATAAAGGGAAACCAGGTTACTGATCACTGAGAATCCAGCCCTTCACAAAACCTTTGCCTAATTCTGCTTGACAAAAGCTTCACATCAGAGTGCTGCAAAGTAAACATGTCATCAAAATAGATAGATATACATTATAAACAAAGCAACTTCAAAATTACACTCCATCAGATCTGTTAGTCATGCAATCATTAATCGGTACAACACACCTCAAAATGTTTCAAGAAATTTACTGTGTTGCATTACAATGAAAAGCAAAAAAAAAAAAAAAAAAGAACAACTTCAAAACACTTCTGTGCATGACTCACTATCTTGTTTTTATTCAAAATACTAGACGTGATTAATGCATTTCTGTAAGTGACAGACAAAACTCCTGAGGTTAATGTTATCCAGGAGGTACTTGTGGTTTAATCAGTAATCATATGCTTCAGAAAAGGTTAAAGGGGCAAAGAAGGTGTCAAACCAAAATTGCCTCAATAGATAAAAATCTTACAATCACAGTAACTACCTCCTATAATTTAAACTCTGCTAGCTTTTTTAAGGGAAAGGTGGTGTGCACTGATTGTAATTAAAACATTGTTAGTGTCAAAACAAGGAAGTAAAACATATACAAAGATTAAATATCACATTAAAAAATGTAGCAAGGTTTCCATAGTAATCAGAAAACTGAAATTTTTATAGGTTTGTTTTAAATATATTTTATCCTTATTTGTTCATGTTCTATAACTACATGCATGACTTTCAACATAGAGAATTACCTAGAAAACACCACATGTCATGTTCTTTTCAGAGAAACTAATGTATTTAAAAATGTAAAGTTTAAAATTCTTGCTTCTAGGAAAATAATCATGCATTTGAAATTAACTACTCTATTCTCTTATGTAGTAAGGTAGCTGAATTATAGGAGTAATACTGAACTAAAAGCACACTGAAAGGCTCAATAGGAAGTTGTTACATTTTGTGAGGTGTCTTCCTTGTGAATGACAGAAAATAAAAGTTAAAATCCTGATAAAGCAAACTGAAAGAAATAGAAGAGAAACTGAAGAGGGGAAAATAGCAGGACCTTGAGCTAAAAAAAAAGAATATTTTCGAATGGAGCAATTTCTGAAGAGGGCTAATCAACAATAGGTACATTGTTGACAATAATCACACTGCAATTATAAGAATGAATGTATAATAATATTTAGAATGAATTTTGATACACTAACTACCTTGTCTAGTTTTTTTTTGACATTCAAACTAGACATACTTGGTCAAATCTATTCTGTCTGAGAATTAGAAGAGAATATATGGGATTTTAAACAACTACTTAATTAGCAAATACCTTAGCATGCATGCTTGAGATTAGCATTTGCTTACAAAATCATTGAGATGTATATTTTTGAAGATTAGTTCTCCCCACCATCTTCTCTGCAACCATGAAAGTCACCTTCACCTATACTTTCAGTTGAGTTATTCTGAATGTATACTTCTTTCATCCTTATATTCTCTTCAAACGAGAAAATGAGTCCTTATCTTCTGCATCAAGTAGACTGTCAACACAGTTCCAGGATATCTTAAAACATTTGCTTTCCAAAGTCAATAACAGTAGTAATTTTGAAAAAGGATATCATACTTCATGAACCTTACCGCTGCTATAAGAAAATTATTTGTCTAGCCACTGACTGAAAGTGGTATCATCTGAATAACTTACGCAGCAAAATAAGAAATAACACCAACAATCAACAACAGAACAAATAGCCAAACACATCAATGCAGATGAAACCACTTTAACTACTAACATGATGGTAAATCTAAGGTAAGTTAGGGGACAACTGGTCAAGGACCAGTTTGGTCTGAAGAGTCTTTGTTTCAATTATTTAACAGGGTAAACAAAGAAAAAAGGTACCTTTGCCACTGGTGCTTTCCATTGTGTACAAGTAATCCATGTAAAAAGCCCCAAATCTCTGCATTCCAGCTATCTCTGTGTAGGTCTCCTACCAACAAAGCAAAGCAAACAAAGAAAATGTTGTATAAGGAAATAATCTTGAGATTACCAACTGATAGGCTGGTATGAGAGAGATATATTCGTGTTTGGATTTGAGCATCAACACACAGAAAGGCTTATCAAAACAAAGGACAGAGGTTATCCCAAAGAATTCACCTTTCTGGTAGGTGATATAACTTCTGTTTGAGGCCACACAAAGGCACATCCATAATTCCAGTGGACACACTGACCAATTCATCAATAGCTTCTAGTTAATTAGTACCTTTAATGGAGTGAATATTCTTCACTTGACCCCTCGCATCCAACAGATCTGCCTAATAACAACATTCAAAACTAAAGCTTATTTATTTATATTATCTTTAAACAGTAATAGCTTAGCAAGACTTTATGCCACTGAGTATTTTATACACACACACACACACACACACACACACACACACACACACACAAAAAACAGACAAATCAAGGGAAGACAAATTTAAAGCTATGAGAAGTGTTTGAATATCTATGTTATTTCACTAATTAATTTCACTTCAGTTTAATGCAAATCTTCATGTTAAAGTTAACCAGTACTGGTGAGTATACTAACAGTAAAATATAAAAGAAATTAGATATATTCTAAATTGTAAGTGGCTTACCAGTACACTAACAACACAGGGCATCACACCTGGAAGTGACCATCTTGGTCACTGCATCCAGCCTTTAATAAGTCGGAACAGTCAGATAATTTAATTTTAATGTACAACAGACAGACTAACAATGACTGAAAATCTGTCTCTGCTAAGGTGGAATTAGCAAAACTTCCTCTAAGTAGAGGAATAGAGCTCACTCAGACAAAAGAATTAATGTGTCCCCAGATCAGATTTCCAAGAGAGTCTGTTGGAAGACCATGAACAAGCTATTGCTTCAGTGTAAAAAAGTATATACTGGACTTTCATTTTCACATGTCTAATTTTCCCTGCAGTTGCTCTGTAGTTAGCATTTTTCAAAATCTCTAACAGTACACAGATCTTAAAAAAACATTCACTGGAAAGCATTAGAAAATGTTTTTTTTTTATAAGACAAAAGTTAATTCTCTGACCTTATGGTGAGCTGCATCCAATATAAATTCTGCACGAATACTATTATTTTCCGGACTTCTGTAATCAAACAGTGAATTGGTAAGATATGTCTTTCCTTTTACACTCGTATTTTCTCCACAGCTAAAGAAGTAGGCCTCCTTTGTAAAGCAGTCAAACATAATAATAGAGCAAGGGAAAAAAAAAAGAACAATGGAGTTAATAGCAATTATGGTTAAAACACTAATTACATGAACTCCAGTCACATACTTCAATGAATGAAAACAAGACATCGTTTTAAGTTTTTTCTTTGAAGTTCCTGTCCACTCCCTCACTCTATTTTCAAGTTAATAAAAACAGCCTAAGCTAATACTATACAACTAATAAAGCAGAACACATACTAGTTTTAAGAGAAAATAACTTTAGACCATTGTTATTCTGAAATCTGTTCCATTGTCTTACCGATACACTCTTGTCACTACCTATTCCACTTCTCTGACTGACCAGTATCTTTTAGATGCTTCATTTAATCTATCCAAAACAATTAGTTATCTCAATATATAACCTGCTTTAACATTCTTCTTTCTTCGTGGTGTTATACATTCTCTTTCTCCAAATCCCAAATCCTCTTTCCTACACTTAAACTTTACTACCAAGAGTTATTCCTTCAAAAAGGCAACCTATGTGAGACATTTTTGTCAGCCATCCATTCTTAACCACACACAAAGCTAGAGAAGTCCCAAGTGTAGCAGCACATAAAGACAACAAGCAAACCTGTGTCAACAACACTGCTCCCATGGAGTTTTTCTTAATTTAAACCTAGAGTGTAGCAGAAAATGGAAAAGGAGCAATGGCCAAAAGTCCTTTATCAACTAATCTTCAGGACAGTCATTCACTCACTCCATGCAATCCAAAATTGAAGTAATTAACCTTAAACCAGATACTGCAGCTGGTGACTCAGTGGTTCAGCTATCTGGTAATACTAGCTCATACTCCCCCCGTTTAACCAATACAAGAGGATAACAGGAAAAGCAGATAAGGGAGTCAGCTCAAGGAGCCATCAGATTGAATGAAAGAATGGCAAGAGAGAGGGTCCCTGGCACTGACAACAAGGGGAGGGCACACACAGTAGGAGAGTGACTCCTGAAGAATACCACAAGCAAAGAGCTACCAGTTGGACTTGGTACCTCTGAATGCATCTTTTTGAGCATGGTGACCCAAACACTTTCCTACCCAACTTAGCCCCTAGTATCTAATCAATATCTCACAGTTCTGGGATTAAGTACTGTGGGGCAAGCTGTATTAAAAGGCCTTGATAAAGTCAATGTATCCTGCATATCACTCGGTTTTTCCACAGGAGCACAGTCCATAAGCAGAAAATGAGTTTATCTCCAGCAATTTTTTCCATTATGCAAAAATGTTTCACTTCATATTTCAGTGCAGTAAGGAGCTTTTGTTCATTTATATTGCATTTCTGCCATAATTATGCTTTTTGCACATTACAACAAGTCTCTTGATATTAAGAGAAAGCTGTTTTTGAAGCTCAACCAGGTTTAAGGCTCTCATCCTGTTAGAACAGCATTCTACAGAATCCTGCCAAAATCTGCTCTTCTGAAGCCAAGGGATACCATTCCACTATTTAAGCTCACTCTTCTCACAGTTTTAAACATCAGTCTCGTATTTCCTGCAGGCAAAGCTGCCATCCACTCTCAAATCCCCAACCAGTTCTTCCTTGCCTGCAACAATGCCAGCAGAGCATCTTACTCCATTTCACTTGACAACTGAAAAATGAGGCAATATACTTCTTTACTATTTTTGTTATTATCTCTATTACTTAGTACACATCATTACACTGAACTTCTATTGAATTGTGTACTTTCAAAAAAAATTTTAACTGTGTTGCAATTTGCTATACAAGATCTAACTACGCAAAAATACATCATGACTGGGGGGAAACAGAGGAAGTGGGCTTCTCAAAAAAAGTCTTCTGCAACTTCTCACTCTTAGATTCGAGTCTTTTCAACTGAAAGGAAAACACACTGAGCTCTATACTGTAGTGACACATCCAAAAAACTTAAATGACAACTGATAACACCAGCTTTTCCAATTCTTGCAATCAAATATTTTAATAAAGCATACCAGCACTGCTTTGTTCAGTAAGTCAACTAATACTTCAATATACTCACTTCATCATTCCTATTCATGTTCTCTTCAAAGTCTTTAATCCCCATAATTCCTTTAAGGCACATAGCTTGGCAGCCAACAAAACCTATTTGGCAATCAAAGAAAAGTTCACCTTTCATAAGGACCTAGTGAGGGAAAAAGTGTGATATTTTGAAGAATTGCCGTCCATGACAAATAGAAAAAGAAAATGAATGGTAATATGTTTAACTTTCATATCTTTAGTGCTCTAATGAATAGTTAAACAAATATGATATTTATAATTTCTCTAAAATTCTTGTTATGGTGATCAGATGCCAGGTTAATCCCTTCCTATTTTATATGTGATTATTACACAAACAACAGCGGAATATGAAAATGAGTCATGAAGTAATTTCAAAAGATGCCGTGTCTCAGAAACTATTTACTACAGTAAGTAGTACAGTACAGTAATGAATAAAAAATTTATTGAAATACTACCTCAATTGTGGTTCCTTCTTGTTCCCAGCATAAAACTTCTTTGGATTTTACTTTCTGAGGACTATAGTAACTACTTTCAGCTTGCATTTCAGTGAGCTATGAAACAATAGGATAAACACCATATATAAGTCAATATTAGTATTAAACATATATAGTGTCATTAATACAGAGAACTCATGAAGACGAATTCAACTATAGACAATTTATTAACAAGCAGGAAACAGGTGCAGTTCAACAGCTGTGCCACATTATCCATATCAGAACTTCTCATACTCAACTTCTAGTTGAAGTATGCCGTAACAAAAAGTTTTCCATCCACTAGATAAGCAAACAACTTCTGTAAAGAGAAACTATGCAAAAGATGAAACAGATACACTGCTAGATCATTAGTGTGGTTTCAAATTAGTTTGTAAATTGCTGTAAAAATCCATAAATATGAATTATTTATTCTTCCCAGAAAAAAAATTAAACAGACTGATAACATTAAGGAAACACTTTGAATTGCAATCATATTTATTTTGGGTGTTTTTTTTTTTTTCCTATGGCAATTCAGAAAAACACGTTCATATTTCTTGCATGATTTGATATAAACATTAAAAATGCTAGTACATATACACTGCTTAAAAAGTACATAATCTGGAGCAAAGACAAAAGGAAAAGAGATACAAAACATTCAAGAGTATTTTGCACTTAAAGAAAATAAACTGTTTATATTGAGCTGTTTATATTAAGTAGATATAATTCTATTTTTTATATTAGAAATCCACAAGCTCTCATTATAATCATCAGGACTGCATACACGGTTGCTATTTCAAAGTAAAATTTTGTAATCCAAATGTTCGAGAAAATTGGATTTTTCAAGTCACTAATCACTCTTCAGCTGTGTGCAATTACTATAGAGGAAAAGCAATTAATTGATTACAAGAATCATTTTCACTGTTATTAGAAAACGCAACATTTAATTTGGCACGATTTTTAGCTGAAATGATATCAACTGTTCAGAATGCTAATGCAGAAACCTGACCTTTTTTTTTTTAAACCAAAATATGAACCACAAATTAATTCCATACATTCTTCGGATGTAAGCAGAACAATGAATTCTGTTTTCCTCCTAAATGTCACCATATTAGTCTTATACTTCACATTTAAAATTTATAGTTTAAGATGTTATATTCTAAGTAGTTTTTATCACTTCCTAATATAAAATACACAAGCTTGCCAAAGAAACACTAGGAAAGCTAGTCGTTGGCAACCCTGCACATAGCAGGGGATGGAAACTAGATAATCAATATGGTCCTTTTCAACCCAGGCCATTCTGATTCTATGAAAGCCTTATCCAGCAAATTCTGTTCAAGAAAAGTTACTATTATTTTAACAAGCTTTCTCACATGAGGAAAGGGTGCACCAAATTAATAGTGTATGACAAAGCTCAAAAGAACATGCTGAACCACAATAATGAGAATTTAAAGTTTAGTGGTGTCCCAGAGATTTAATTAAAGGCAGAAGAAAAGTCTCCGTAATTTCTTTAGCTTTTTTTTTTTCCTAAAAAACGATGGCTGAAGCAGATTCACAAAAGAATATGTTTGTTCATGCTTCATGCCCTTAAATTTTGCAATCAAGTTTGACAATAGACTGAAGATACGGACAACCCCTACAAAAAGCCCACAGCTCTCAAAATCATTTGTCTCATTCTCTCTACCAAAACGCTAAATGCTCTGCTACAACACGAAACAAAAATAAGGAGTCACGCAACCACTCAAACCACTGCCTCTGACACAAATGGCAAGCCAAACAGGCAAATGGAGAGGGAGGTGCTGCTGGTACTGAGGGCATAATCAGGCACGTTAACATTAAACAAGGGTTACTGAAGTACTGCACTTCATCCAAACATCTCAAAGTCATAGTAATCAACCTTAAATTCCTCTGCTCGTGGAAGCAGTATTGTTTCCCATTCAGAAGAGTTCTGGTCTTTACTTAACACAATTAAGTGTTAAACCAAGAGCCACGTTCTACTACACTTATACATCTAGAACAGCTTGCATATACTTCGGTATGCTTTAAAAGTATTTTGCCAAATCAGAACATTAATTTTTTATTTCTATCAGTGTATTTCAGCACCCTGTTACAACTCTATTCCCTTCTGCAAACTCATGAAAGGGCTAATAGACAAGCCCAAAAACTATTTAGATTTTTTTTTTTATTGAAAAGGAAAGAATAACATTACCAATTTAAATTCATATTTGCACACAAACTCCTCTAACGCTCATTCTCATGCTTTATCTAGTTAGAGCCCTTCCATAATAAACAAATACAAGCATTAGACAGGCAGAATATCACAATAAACTTCCACAAAAAGCCTTTTAAGATTTTCCCCAAAAAGCATTCATACAAGTGTATTAACAGGCTTCCCTTTCTCTTTTAGCGTTCACACTCGAATTCTACTTCAAATAGTAAAACCACCTTCCACTGAAGTTAACAAAGTATTATGTGAAATTAACTTACAACACTCCCTTTTTTCCTGTTGTTATTCATTAATGTAATATTCCTAGTCTCAAATCAAACAGTAGATAAACAATCATGAAATCTTTATGCACCCTCAACAAACTCTTAAATCCTAAATGACGAAGAAATCCTCACCTTAAAAGTCACCGTTGCCTTTGAACAGTAAAATCCAATCGAAACAATAGGATCCTTGAGAGACTGAGATTTCTGCTGATGCAGTGTTGTTCCATCATCAATTCCACCAGATTCATTCTCCTCATCATCATAACTCACAATGGCAGGAACAAAAGACCAGGCCCAAGAAACCCATCCTTGTTGCTGATCATCATCTTGATGCAGATAAGGATCTTGAGTCACATACTGTGCAGGATATTGCATTACTGAGCCTGTTTCATCTTCTGCACCTTTTAATACAAGAACTAAGTCAAATTTCAAAATCACCCATGCTTAATAGTTCATTTATTGTATTCAAAACTACAGCACACCAAGTATATCTAGAACAAGACTCCCCATAACATCCTGAAATATTTTGTGTACAGTCATAGAACATACGCTTAGTAATTAAAAATTCCTACTTAAGCTTTCAAATACTCGTTTGTTTCAGAAAGATCTACCTCTTCAAAATATTAAGGGTTTTTGCAAAAATTTTACTGTTGTACACTTGCAACTACACCAGAAATTCTCTTGAAAACATGTAGGATTGAAGACTTCTTTCAATAGGCATCTTCTGAAGCTGCAAATTAAATCCTACTAAATAGCGACATATTATCTTACAGATTTCAACTTCAAAAATGAAAATTAAAAAATGAATTCATCTGCAAAAGCTATAGCAAGGAAGATGTAGACATCACAGCACCAAAAATAAAGGTTGAAAACATCTTTTGTTTCAAGTATTGTAAGATACAGGTTTATCTACATTTTGCAAAAAGCACACACCATCTGTAAACAAATAAGCCAAACATTGGTTTTCTGTGGAAAAGAATAATATACAGAACAGAGGTATTTTTCCAAAGATTCCTGATCCAAATGTGCACTGCACAATTAACTTAGCCTGCCTAGCTTCATCATTGTTCTTATGAGAGTCTAGAAAGGTATTAACTATTTCACAGTTCCATACACTGTGCATGATGCAGTGTAGTTCCCCCAGGGAAAAAAGATATTGAGCACTCTATCAAACAGACCTAAGTATATTCAATTTCTATTTACTTGTTTTCAAACTCAGAGGACCGACTCTAATAGGTAATACTAAGAATTATAGCTTCAGCACTATTAGTCTTCACACTAGAATGAGGATGAACAGGTGTCCAAGTTACATAAACACTGACAGTACTGACAGGAAAAAAAAACAAAAACCACAGCAGAATCTTCTGTACATGCTTTAATACATCTCATAAGGGCAAAGCAAGCTTCCTCCAACTCTCCTAAAAAAAGGAACTAGTATCAAGCATGGCTCAAGTAATTTAGCCTAGACTGTGTTTGGCAAGCACAAAAGAAATGGTGGAACGTGTGCCAAAAAAGAAAAAGTCTAGAAGTGGAGTATGTGGGTTATGTACAAGAGTCGGTCCATGTAGTCCACATCAACTACAAGCAGTCCTGTTAAGCCACGACTTAAAGTACCTCTTGCTGCAGTACGTCTACACACAAGACAACAGTAAAAATGCAAAGTAAGAGTGTTATAGTTTTCATTAATATTGTAGAAGTCATTAAGACAGAACAGCAGATAAAATTATTTTATCTATATACTGTAAGACAGAAAATGAAGATGCAGATGCACCTTCTATCACAGCCTGCAACAACCTTGAAAACAAATATGACCTACATTCCTTTATAGTACATAAAATATAAAATACGTAATTTTTTTATATAGAAGCTTTGTGATTCCAATTAACTATGCTAACTACTGCATAAAGAGCAAATATATATGATTGTGAAATATGATGATAAAAATCATCAATGCACAGTCAAAGCTCTATAGCACTGTTTGTCCTATTAAAAGAAGAAGTACAGCAAAACTAGAACACCAGGAAACTTTTGAACAAAGAGTTCCGCTTTTCTAGAGCAGGCCTTGAACACATGAACTCTCATGCTACCTTATGTTGTGATGCTGCATCATTCCTTGCCTTCAAGTCAGGGCAATAAAAACAAAAAGGGCATTAAAGCAAAAAGAAAGTCACATGGCATACTGAGAGGAAGGAGTAATACAATCAAATCAGAATGAAATAGATCATAAGATGAAGAATAAAGGGAAAAATACAAAAGTCAAGGCTTATAGCAGGGTGATGAGAAAATGAGTACGATACTTAAATAATTTGAGCTCTCCTTTAGGTCCATCAGCTCCTCATAGAATTTTTTTGTAACTACGTGAAGTAAGTAAATCCCACGTAAATTAGTTTAAACATGCATCAAAATAAAATCCTATCTTTGCAGAATGTATAGTTTTTACAGTAATATATCTTACCGTATTAGCAAAGTAAAACATTTTACCACCCTTTTTGTAATGTTTCTCCAAGTCAGCTCTGCAATTTATAAGCGACCAAAGCATTCTTAGTTTTTCCATGTTGTACAACTTACTCGAGCCAAACATCTCAAGTACACTCTGAATACCAGCAGTACTAAATAAAATATTCTGATTTTGGATGGGATAGAGTTAATCATGTGGTACTGTGTTCTGGATCTAGGATGACGACTGTATTGACAATATACCAGTGTTTTAATTGTCACAGAGCACCACTTACACAGAGCCATAGCCATTTCAGCTTCCTGTGTTGACCTGCCAGCAAGGATCTGGGTGTGCGTGAGGAGCTGGAAGGGAACACAGCACAACAGCTGACCCAAATTGACTAAAGGAATATCCTGTGCCAAATGATGTTGTGTTCAGCAGTAAAAGCTACATTAAAGGAGGAGGAAGAAGGGGAAGACAGTAAGAGTGATAGCATTTCTCAAGAAGTAGTTATACGCATGATGAGTCCTGCTTATGTAGAAGTGCCTTGAACACCTGCCAGCCAATGAGAAGTTGCAAATGAATTCCTTGTGCAGGCAAAGCAGAACTAGTGAGCTGTCTTCATCTCAACTCACAAGTTCTCACACTTTCACTCTTCCTGTTTCTCTTCTCATTCTCTTAATGGTTACTCTTTAGGAAAGTCTCCCTTACATTACATAATAGTCAAACTTCAGCATGGTAATCTCTCTTCAACCTCATTCCAGTATTTTACTCATTCTTCACATGATCAAACTAATGACAGCAAACAGTATAATCACAACCAGCAAGTTTATACATTCCTTAAAGCAAAACAAGGCAGAAGAACCTCTGATATTTATGCAAGACAAATTAAAAAAGGAAAACTTTCCTAAACTGTATCTAGCCTCAAATTCAAGAAATGACAAAAGCTAGTACAAAAGAATAATTTTTTTTACTGCAGCATGAAATTTACTCTAACATGTTCTCTAAGCAATTCATGTTACATTCTTAATGATTCTCTATGCATCTAAAATGCATGTGAATTCTTAAGGAGCATTATCAGTTGTCCCATTTCTATTTGCCAACAGTATCAGATAATGTTAAGCTAGTGAGGATGTTGCAGGAAAGCAGACTACAGCTAACTTAAACCATCACAACAGGTTTCATACAAACCTGAGAACAGCTGTGATAAAGAACTTTTGTGGAAACTGTTGAAATTCTGCTACACCTTCTTTAAATAATCATCACACACTAACACTGAAGCAACATTATTTGTCTTCTTCACCTTGCAAACAACCCAAAATGTTTTTTGCTGTTGTTTTTTTAATGCTTTTGTTAAAAACATTAAGAAATACAGCTATAAATTGTTTATCTCACTATTAAGAAATTTCTTTGTCTTAATGTATACAAAGAGGGAATCTATACTCTTGCTATTATTCCATCATCAAGAGAAGAATTGCAAGGACACCCCCACCACAACAGGGCCAGACTCATGGTGGAACACTTACTTCACCATTACTAGCTACCCATTAGGTTGAGATCACATTTGAACAATTCTGCTTCATGGTTTTATATAAATTTGATATAAATTGACTGTACTGCATGAGTGCATCTGTTTCCATGTTCAAATCAAATTTAATCTTCAGAAATTCACTATCCTTTCTTTTAAAGGGTTGGATATATTTATGATATCTCTGACTAAGTCTGGAACTGAGTAGAAAGTCAGTCTCTTCATATTCTTTTTCTGCCTGTATTAGTTTTCAGTCAGGTAATGTCCCTGATTCAACTCTGTCTGTGGCTACCTAAATACAAGTGGTGGAACTAAGAGGAGAGGGAAGAAGTGCATCACCATCCCTTCTGGCAATACTACGAATTTTCATCTGGTTGAATCAACCATGAAAATGCACAAATTAACTTAAGTAATTCAAGAACACAGCTGCAGATGTTCCTTCTTGTATCATTAAATACTGTAGATATTAAAATTCATTTCTTCACCCACATTCTACCTGCTATACGCTAAAGAAGCCACTCCAAACTCACAGCTATGATGACATTGTCATTAATTACGAACACAGCACTTATGGAATTAATAATGTAAGAAGAAAAAAAAGAAGCTTGCAGAAAATGGAGTTATCTGCCTAATAACGACAGCTTCAGTGCTGACTTAGAGAATGCAACAATCTTTAAAAACAATCCTGCTGTCCTTCCATCGGGAGCCATCACAAAGCATGTCAAATATAGTAACATATGTTTTCAAGTAACATTTTCCATGCAATTTTACTTTGGATATGTTGCTATACAAATAGGTATAGAAACAACTAATGTTGTCCCCAACACATTCATACAGCCATTCAGTGGTTGTGCTGTCAAGCTGAATTTTTTTTTTCATAAGATACACATTGTACCACAGAAAGGCAGTAAATTGACTCCCACAAAATCCATATGTAATACTTAACTATGTTAATAGCTGAAACTGTTGATGTTGAAATAGTTACACTTAACAGTACACATTAAAAAAAAAGTGGCTCATGATCTACTACACATATATTACACTAACAAAGTATGAACAAAAATTTACATGCAACCAGAAGAGCTATTAACATCTGCAGAAATTAAAATCTTATATACCAAATTCTAGTCTGAAAGGTATCCCACATCTCCTTTTAAAAGTAAACTGTACCTAATCCCAACATCATCTAGTCGAAAATCCCATACCGTAGTAGTTATACCATGGATATAGTACTAAAACAGTCATTCAGACAAGACACAGTACTTTTATACTTTAAAGAGATACCACTTGTTTTGCACAAGACAACCCACTGTAGAGCTTCAAGTAACTAGAAGTCAGAATGGCAAAACAGTAAAATAAAGGTTGTCTCTTATTCCTGCATCCAGAACAACATCTTTCCTAAACTCAAATCTCTGGCTTCTACTAGGCCAGAATATGCTCCTACCTTAGAGACTACCATAAATCAATGGCGAAAAAAGAAAACAAAACCAATTTCCTTTTACTGCTGAGTCGTTGGGTTCACTGGATATCAACTGCTACTGCAATACATGAAAGCTTCAAGATCAACTTTAGAGAACACACTTGTTCAAGGCATTCATCTCTATCTACCAGACAAACTTCCCAAGCTTCTATTCTTTGTCCAGTTGTCTTACAGTAAATTGAAACAATGCTAGTGGAAAACTAATGGACAAGAGAATGTGGCAGGAGGGAGAGAAACAATCACCTTCTACATGTAAGAAACTTTCAGTTAAAGAACGATGCTACAACAATTCTCAAGAGCTGAAACAACAATTATTCTAAAGAACTAACAATTAATTATTCTGGTGTGCTCTGATCACTTGGGGGTAATGCACAAGATAAAATTTGGGGTTAGTAATTATTTAGAAATACCAATCATTTAAACACTATCTCTACCCCAATAAAATTACAAGCAGATGCATGAGTTAGTTAAGGATGAGCTACAAACAGGTGGTAGTCATATTAAAACACCAGAACCAGGGCAAGAGGTAAGAGATAGCTCTATTTTAATGACAAGGGAGATCAAATAATTTGAAATATCACAGATGAAACAACACAGGAAAAGGGCAAGAGCCTCTGGGTTGGAGTACAAGTTACAGTACAATTAAACTCAAAGTGTTACATAAGTGAAGATATCCAACAGAAAGATGAAAATGCTAGTTGTCTGACAACAGTAAACTGAGAAAGAAACATTTTCATTTCATATTCTTTCTTAAAACCACTTTTAAAAACAGCAGTAGAAGACGTTTGATATTTAAGCTTTTATGCAATAACCAAAAACAAAAGGTCAATGTGACTCATGCCAATACATCTCAGAAATTTAATTAGATTTGTGGGTCTGTAGTCAAAAAGGAGTATTAATTTTTTTCAAGACAAAAAAAGACAACATAAAATAGATTTTAAAATGCATTCACAGAAAACTAGTTCTCCACAGAAAAGGTTACCATTCCTAAAACAATAAAAAATATTTCAGATAAACAAAGTTGATCTCCCTGATTTACACCCTATAATGTTACATTATTTAATTTTCACTTTTCTTTGCTGCTCATTTTAACTGCTGCTCACATAACTGGTGTTGACATATGCAAGAAATTCTGTGCCTGAACACATATTCCAAATTAACAAAATCTCTCCATCTCCATAAAGCAAACTTGATACTCATCTTCAGCATGTGGCTTCACAGGAATCAGTTACAATATATCATTGCCTACAATGCAGTTATTCATCATCACACTGTCTGTTAAAACAGCTGCACAACAAAATGATCCCCCAAGCCCTATTCCACAGGTGTTCGCGTTGCATCTTTACAGCCTGTTGAAATATGAATTTCAAGTACACCTAGTTTCCTTGGCAGAATACAAAAGGGTATCAGTAAGGAAGACATCCCAGTAATGGGGCTAGGCTGAAGGACAAAAAGGACTGTGGGGTTCCCTGCACAGAATGCTCATTCCATATACAGATGAAAAAATGAAGAGCTGCAATAGCACAATGTATCCCTATATCTTGCAAAGATAATGAGCACCTCCATCTCTTTAATACTCAAGAGAAGATGGACAAAAACAGCAGGTAAGTCTAAAACTTACCTGTTATTATTGTTAAACTTGCACACACAACCTTTTACCCCAATATTTAAGTCCAACTGGGGGTGATTTTCTCCACTATTTAGGAATAACTACAGCCTACCCAAACTTCTTAATCAAGTATGGATAAATAAATCTACTTCAGTACTATACATCCATGCCTGGATGTGGCCTCTGGACAGCCTGGTCTAGTGACTGGTGACCCTGCCCACTGCAGAGGGGTTGAAACTAGATGATCACTGTGGTCCTTCTCAACCCAGGCCATTCTGTGACCTATGATATTCAGTTCTCCCATTTTTATCCTAGTACAGTTCTATAGTACTACAGTACTCTCCAACTATGCTCACCTAGATAAGATAAATCACCCAAGATCCACTCATACAGAGGGACCTCAAAACGCTAGAGGAATGGGCTCAAACTCCAGCGAAGAGAAGTACAAAGTCCTATAGCTGTGGAACAACAAAACCAACCAACAGCACCCAGCTGTGCAGAAGAGGATATGGTGGACACCAAGCTGAACATCAGTAGTGTTCCCTTGACACTGAGGCCAATGATATCCTGGGTTGCATTAGGAAAAGTATTACCAGCAGGAAGGGGGAGGTGATCCTTCCATTCTACTCAGCACTGGTGAAGCTGTACCTGACCTACTCGATCCTGTTATGGGCCTTCCAGTACAAAAAAGATCTGGACTTACAGGAGCGAGTCCAACACAGGGCCACCAATAATATGATAAAGGACCTGAAGCACCTCTCTAAGGAGAAGTTGAGAGAGCTGGAACTGCTCAAATCGGAGAAAAGAAGAGATCAGAGAGATCTCAATGTCCATAAATACTCAAAGGAAAGATATAAATAGGACAGAGCCAGGCTCTTTTCAGTGGTGCCAGGACAAGAGACAACAGGCACAAACTGGAGCATAAGAGGCTCCCTCTTGAATTCTGTGTTGTGTGGGTGCCAGAGCACTGGCACAGGTTCCCAAGAGGCCTCTTCTTGGAGATTTTCAGGTGCCTGGATGTGGACCCAGGTATACTGTTCTAGGTACCCCTGCTTGAGTAGTAGTTGGACCAGATGGCTCCAGAGGCCCTTGACAACCACAGCTACTCTGATTTCTTCATCCAACAAGAGCCACAGTTCTCTGCCTGAGTTTCTATTTTTCAAACCTCTAAGCTTCAAATTTTATTTAAAATGTTACAGTATTTAAGCCTTAGATCATCAACCTCAGCAATTCCATCCAACTAGATTTCAGCTTTCCTCTGAAGCACCCTGCCTTCTTGTTCTTTTTCATGCCATAATTGTTTTCATTTTTATTAACACTAGCCCTTCTCTTCCCCTTACAAACCAAAATCCTATTTTCAAGCCCGGATTCCCCATAACTATCACTGACACACTATCATATTCAGATCTTTCTTTTGTATGGATCTGCAGTGAAATACATCAGTTTCCTCCTTCACTACCAGTACAACAACATTCAAGACTACATGGCAGATAACCCTCAAATCATCAGAAGAAGCTGTCCTAAGCTGGAACCTGGTTCAATATGCATGCAGCATGAACTGGATTAATCTACAGTATTAAAGCAAAGTTTCCACATGCATTTCTGACCCATTATTGTCAATGTGTTTCAAATGTTTTCAACACAACAGAATTTGAGCAGATTTTCCTTAGAAACAGCAAAATACACATCCATAACATAGGCTACCCCGCTGGCAAATTTTAAAGTCCTATTCTAATGTTTGAGTATACAAGAACACCTCAAATGAATTGCTGCTGGAATACTCTTAAAAATGGATCGCTGATTAATTCAGTTGACAGCAGCATAAGAAGTTCTATTCAAAAGACTAAGTTTCAGTGACAAGTGAGCCAGATAAATTCTTCAAATTGAAACAGAATTATTTCCTGATTAATAACAGGTTAAGCTACTTAATAACTCTTCAAAAGCCTTTAAAAAAACTTAAAGAAATATAACCTATAGAGTAAGTCCGGACATTATTAAACTGTAAAGAATTTAGGCACAATTCCTGTGGAATTAGTCTTGAATTTCATCGAGTAGTGCTCTTGGAAAAAAAAAAATGTGGTTAGTACAGCTCAGAAGATAATACACATTATTTGTCTTGATTACATATTTTTTCCCCTAAAAATAGTAGCGTATTCAAAGTTCCCTCAGAAAAATTCAAATCTGTGGTTGGAAATTTGGACAAGAAATGAAAATTCTAAGAAAGTATTTCTTTCCCAATCAGAGATAGAACACGAAGTCAGGAAAAAAAAAAGGTACCTCGCAAATTGATGGTATGAATAACCTGATATTATCTATTTGGCACTAAATACACAGGGTATAGGCAGCAGAACAGTTTGCAGTGAAGACAGAATGGGATTTTTAAAATAGTTTCTTCAGTTCTGGCTTGGCTACTTACAACAATCACCATCTTTTTATGTTCTGAAGTAGATAACTACATCAAAAATATACGATCACAATTAATTTCAATGACAATGTTCCAGCATGGCACAGTTGAACAAAGACTGCATAAGAAATTGCAGATTTGCTCCTTGGTAATTTCTGCCATTGCAAACTTATTACAATTTCTTACCATTCTGACTGCAACTGAGTACATCAGTGTGAAACAGAATATTATTCCTTTTAAAAATGACTATTCCACAAAAAACTAAGTAAACGCATTCACAGTTCTTCCAAAAAAAAAAAAGCCAAAGATCTACAGACAGCAATTGCAAGTTAACCTTCCTGAAGACATTCATTAGAAAAGATGACAAGAGACATTTTGACAGAGTTTACTCATTTGTAACTAACAATGTAAAGTTCCATTCCAGATGCAGAAATTATATGTTTTTAGGCAGATGCCATCAAAAAGAAAAGCTCTCCTTCTCTCCTATTCACAAGCATTCTCTTCCATACATACCTGTTCATTTTAGTCTTCTCATTACTAAGCTATCCTCTGTCTCCAGTACCTGGATCTTTTCATCTGAAACCTGCTGCCTACCAGTCCCTGCTGTCCTCACAGTGATTCACATGACTTCTCTGTATTCTCTTCCCTATACTCAAATGGTCCTACTCATATTTGTAGCTCCACAAATCCAGATACAAAGTTAAAGCAACTCTGAACATATCATAAATAGCTATGGCATGAAAGGCCAAATTTTCTTGAACTTCAATAGGAATGAATGAAAAAAATATCTAAAGTACAAAGAAAAACCTCTGTTGGAAAGCAAGAGTAATGCAACCCTAAAGTTGCAGAACTTTACCCCTTCTCCTGCCAACATACAATTAAAACATTGGTTCGATACAAGGAGTTCTTACAGTTAGAGATTCTTTTAAAAACCACATGCCGTTTAAAGTTCCAGGAGAAAATTAAGTTAGTATTTTCAGAATATTAATAATTAAGTACTTCTAATCATGTGGTCTAACAAACTCCATATTTCTTGTAAGGCAAATAGTTTATAGTACAGAAAACGATTTGATCTTTAAAGAAAATACAGGAGAACTATTTACAGACATCCTATTTATTTGCTCAGTTCCACACAGCAGCAGCCTGACAGAGAACTGTACATCTGGCATGAGAGCAACATGGTTATCCGTGCCAACCAACATTAAAGGCTACTTTTCAGCAAAAAAAAAAAAAAATCCACTGCTGTAGTTTTTCCAATAATGTATTATTTTTCTGAAGCCAAAGAAGGTAGTAATACAGGATTTTAAAAAAATACACAAACTTCAGTAAATTGAAACTACATATTTCTTACAAAGAACAAAAAAATCAATATTTATACCAACGGTCTTTAACTACTGTAACACTACAAAAACAAGCATAGCTTAATATTGCTGCATTACTTTCACATACAACTTCAAGAATTTTCTAAAAGTAATCATGCAGTACTCTTGCATTCTACTTCCCCGACAAATTCAACCTTGGATTGTTATGCTAAATGCCTCAAGACACTAAAGAGAAAGGCAAAGAAAATTCTCCTTTTACAGTGTTATAGCTATTAGAAGATCGATCTCATTAAGGAACTATGAAATACCATGAAGAAGAAATTTTAAATGAAAATAAAAAGCAAGAGACTAGAGACTAGACAACATAGAAAGATTCTTAAACTACTGAAAACTACTGAAAACACATTGCAAAGTAATACCTTGCTGTTTAGTTCAAGTGTTAATATACCTGGTCTCAGTAAAAAGTTTCACAGAAAGATGAAAAACAGCACTTTGAAACTGGCTGCAGCCCCCACCTAAACTAAATAACAGATCAAACAACAAACAAACAAAATCTAAGCTGCCTAAAAATAAGTATCTCACTGCACAAATAGTGATAAATCAAAGTACTTCACTGTGTCACAGCTCCTTAAGTGTCTTTATATAAGCTTAACCTCAGTTTTGTGAGGATCACCAGAACACTTTTCAGAACGTAACATGAAAAAGATGTTAATACATTACACATCTCTGTAGCTCAATGAACTGGCTGTATCAAATTACAGACTGCCAAAGCTCTTTGCTGTGGCTAGCCTTGGTCACTTATATTTGTAAAAAGCAAATAAATCAGTGTTTCAACACACAAAAATTGCACTTACTTGTGATGTTCCCCAACATATCCTTTGTGTGGCAAATCAACTCTTCGCTTTCTCCATCTTTGATGTTCCCTATTTCACCATAATAAAGAGCAATCCCAAGTTGCATTATGCGTATAAACATAGGAAGCTGCTGATCTGAGATTGAAAGTTTCAAACTTTCAACAAACGTATGAATCTACATCAAAGAAAACAAAATACATTAAAATCAAAGTACTGTCCTCATTGAAGTCTCTTTTAAACTATATGGTTCATACTAATTTTCAAAGTGCACTCTAATTTCTAAAAATAAAACCTGTAACACAACACAAGGCAAAGGGCAGCAATCGATGACTGTCAAGAAGTTCTTTGGATTGCTACACAATAAATTTTTATGTTAAAAGTCAAATGTAAACTATTATGCTTGGTTGGGGCTTTTTTTTTCTTTTAGTTTGGAGTTTTTGTTTTGCTTGGGGATTTTTTTGTTTGGTTGGATTTGGGGGTTTTTTTTGTTTGTTTTTACAACTATTGCTAAGGACATTTCCAAACCACGTAAGTAGTTTTGATTAAATACCTTTATGAAGATTTCATTAAAATCCCTGCACTCTAGAGAAAATCTAGATATACTGGTCTTTGCATTCAAGTTCTTTCATTTTGATCCTTTTCCTACTCTCAACAACTATTTTGAGTGGACAGGTAACAACTGAGGAGTAGGAGAAGGATTCATTCCAAGTGAAATGTGATAAAACAGCTTGTCTGCATATTCCAGTTGAAAACATGTCATTAAGTAAACCACTCCAAAAGAAAGGAAGCTTTGAGAAAATTGCAGTTACTAAGGTGAAATGGTACTCCTCTTTCAGCAATATTTTAGTTATTATATTCAAGACTTCAAAACAATTTTGAGCGTTTTCTTGTTATAATATAAAGACTCAGACTTGATAAGTTACCTTTCATTAACATAGGTGCTCTATGAAACAATTACAGAAATAAAGTTATTTTCTTTAACATTAAATATATTTTTAGTTCCATATACAATTTACAATTTTTTTTTTGCATGAAAATAACAGAAATGAAAAGTAGCTGCACTAGTTTTAATGTACTTCAATTCATTAAACATGAAAAGTTACTTTATAAGCAGTACTGGATATCTATAGAGCAGTACTGGATATCTATAGACAGGTAATGATATAGTAATATCTGCAAAAAAATGTGCTAGTATACCAGTAAGATAATGTGAGTAAATCTACGAGTGCAATTATTAGTCAGAGCTCTAGTTATACAGAATAAATGACAAGGTAGTATTACTCATTCTATATAGACTTGCAAAATGATTTGAGGTATCAGACTTGTGTTATTTAAAATTCTCTGAAAGAAGAGAGCATTCAAAATTCTAAAATACATTTTGGAAATCAGAAACTAACTCTTCAATACCAGTTTCAACATCAGCTGATTTAAAGCATATCTGTAATCTTTTTCGTGTAAATGAACAACAGTAAGTGTAAGGCAAACTGCTTTTAAAATTTGGAAAACAAAAGATTATTTTGTCAGAAGTCTTCTTAAAAGTTGCATTTAAGGTCTGTCTCAATGGAAAACAGGAATGTTGAGTAGCACTGTAGATAAAAGACAAATTCTATTAAATTACTATACAATTCTGTTACATTCCTAGGTCTGTATGGTACTGCCTTCCCATCAGCCTGCTCTTACATTGCATCACTCAGTGACTTCATTCATCTCACTAAAATTTATAAAACCAGAAGAAAATGACTCCAGTACTCTCTTCCTCAGAGGAGACTCAGTTTAAACTCAGTAAGATTAATTTGGCCAAAACTCTGCAGCATTATGCAGATGGTAAAATCATTTTTGTCTCTACAACAGTAATAAAGGAGTTCTCGCTATTAAGAACATGCAAGTCTTGGAAACTTTCACTCAAGAAAGAAAAACACATACAGTTTATTAAGTAAACAACACAATAAAATTCATCACACAGATCTCCACAGATTGGGAGAAAAACAGGGTTATGGTGGCTTTTGTCTTCAGCTGGTAAAGAACACAAGCTGCTGATCCTGCACTAGCATCACCTGTCATGCTGTACCACAGAAGCTACAGTAATATCACATGCAACAGAGACTTCATAAGCTTTAAGTACCCTGGAATTAATGACATTAATCAAGTAGATATTTACTGGTACAGCTTCTTCTACTTAACTTTTACAAGAAATACAGCTGTGTCCACTTAATACTTAAATATTTTAAAGAATGTTTTAAAATAAGTACATTCTGATGAACCGCAGCACACAACTTCCATGCATACAACAAATTATTAAGTTATCAAATATGAAATGTGTTTGGGTAAATAGATTTACAGAGCTCATTAGAGCACAATGCTCAAGCACTGAAATACAATGAAATACTTAAATCAAGAATCATTACCTTTGGACCAATATTCTTTGAAACATATGTTATTAATTCACCTCAATACCGATCTCTCATCATAAAACTATATATTCAGATTTAATTGAGCATATTTGTGAATAAATTTATATATATACACACACATTATTATATATATGTGTATAAGTATGTTTATATATTTTATTTTTAAATATTCAAGAAAATAAGAAAGACAACCAAGGAAAAAGGTAAAACAAAAAAGAAAACTATGCACAACAAAACCAAAAATCAGAGTGCACAGACAAAAAGGAAAAAAGATTCTCAAAAAACTGAAGTGTGCCTTAAAAAGAGGCAGTAGCAACAAATGGCCAAAGATAACCAAAAATGTATGGAAGAGTTTAATACGAACTGAATCTAATTGCTACCAGTCCAGCGCACGCTAGTATGTTTATTTTGTCTGACATCCAGTAAAAAAATCATTTCATAACAATCATTATTTTTATGACAACAATGCCATTGTAAACTATGTAAGGATGTCATTCAGCATCAGACATTCATAAGCTGCATTGCACTCTTGCCCGTTATGAATTGGGCTTGGCTTGCTACTTCATGTGCCTCACTAAATACTGTTAATTGTTACATGTAAGAGCTGGGCCTACATACCATTTTCTTCTCATTATAGACACCATAAAACACACTACTTCCCCCACTTTTCCCCAAGAAATATTCGCAGACATAATTTTTCCTTAAAATTATGATTACACTTTCTTTTTTTAAAGCCATAGGGAAAGTACAAAAGATTAAACAGCATCACTTCCGTACATGCTGTAAAATATTAATAGCATCATGTGAGTAGAAGATAATCAAGAATTCCCATCAGCAAAACAGCAGCAGTGGTATTTCATCTCACTTTAAATTTCGAAGTATATTTTGCTAAATCCCAAAACTGTAACACAAAGACACAGTAAAACAAAGAAAAGATTTTTTAATACCTACTTTAATAATTGATGGCATTTTGGAGTTGAGGTTATCGTAAGTAAAATGCAGACGAGTCTTGAAGGAACATTTGTACAGCAGAGGTTCCTGATAAAATTCAATTTTACCACTAGCATTTCTCTTATCAAGACACACTGTGCAATCAGAAAAATTGATCATCTTTCTCAGTACCAGATCAGTCGCTTTAAAAAGAAGTAGATATAAATGTTAAAATAAGTATACTGTGTAAGAAAAACAATCCAGGCACACATGATCTTATCAAAAGGTAACAATACAAAATGGTTGCACAGTCACTATTTTAGATCAACAAAGCACTTACTTATATGGTTAAAGTGAATAAATTAATATGTATCACAAGGATTGCTCTTCAGATAAATACCTAAGTAGATATAATTAATGTGTCCTCAATTCTAAAATTTTCAAATTGCTATCCATTCCCTGTATGTTTTATTTATTACTATTCTCCCAGAAATAATCTTATGTGCTTTCCCCCTTAGGAAACTATTACTGGAATTGCCCACTCCACCAAGGATATTCTGTGTGATCCTGAAATGCTTTGTGCCTGAATTCCACTACTATCAAACGTCATTAAGAACACTGAGAACTACAGAACTACTGAGGATATTGGTAATTCAAAAACTGAGACATTCGGACACTGACAACCACGATTAAAAAAAAAAAGGAAAATAAGTTAAAACTTCTCCTGAAAGCAAGAGGTGTAACACTTTCCAATTATTATGCCAAACACACTACAAGTCTTACATCTCTACTCAGCTTAGTTGCAGATTTTAATAAGATCACAATTGCAACAGAACTTCAACACACTTCTGATCATTTACAGAAATAGAATCAGATTGCATAAGCACTCACCACCAGTGGCAAATGCAAAATGAAATGAAATCACAGAAGGACAGCAAGTATGAGCAGAGAAAGCTTTAGAATGTGTTGTATAATCATTTAAGTTTGCCTTAAGAAGACTCTGTAAAATTAAGGACAAAATAAACTGATTACTACTGAAAGTAGGCAGAAAGTTATCTTATTTCTCACACAAAATGCCATTTCAGTTAGACTAAGAATTACTGTTTGAATTTGCCTGAATTTGAGTTCCATCTTTAATACACAAAGCCAGAAGATATCTGCTCACCAGAGATGTCCATAAATGCTCGATCCCAAAACTCATCCACTGTATAGCATTCTGCAGAAGTGATATTGACTGAGAGAACAATGTCATCCTCCACATACTTCAAAATGAGATTGTTGATCACAATATTGACATTGTTCACAACACGCCTAATCAGACTCTGAACATAGCCTATAAAATAAAACAAATTCTTATAAATAAGGAAGACATGGTGCCAAATCCATCTGTAATTGAAGTGATTATTTCCAAATTATTTCTTTTTAGCTCAGAACTAAAACATCAAATACTATCCTTTATCCACCCAAAAAATCAAAAGCCTTGAAGCTTTTCATAAGGACAATCAGCTCAACTAAGTCAGACTTCTGGAAACACAGCAGATAAGTTACGAAGGCAAAACTGTAAATACTAACAACGAAATACAGTACAACAGATTAGTTGTTTTTCCTGCCAGCAAGAACTAGCTTTCAAATTAAAGATAATGAAAGATTGAACTAAAAGATAAAAAAGACTGACAGTAATTTTTTTCTAATTGAAAATTATTTAGAAATAGGATTAAGAAGATGGCACTCCAAAAGTTGCTGGAGTTCTTGAAGTATGTATACATTCTATTCCCACTCTTAACTCGTTCTAAAAAGTTAACTGCATTTTAATATGCCTTGTAATTTTTCATTCTAAAAGCTAATATATCCACATCATGCTCAATAAGACTCCTGAGAGATATAACAAAATCAATTTCTGTCAACAACTAAAGAGTAAGCACCTGCACTGAAACCTGCTGGCATGAAATCCATTTAGATTTTTTCAGATATAATGTGATTGCAAAAATAATCTCTACTGTGAGTTCCCAGTATGCAATAAACACTCATATTTTACCAGTATGGTAAAGAAATTAAATACTACACATTTGTGTATTCTGTGTATAATGAATGTAACTATGGAGATAAATATCTTGTGCTGGAAAAAAAAAAGTCTTAAAACTCTTATGTTTTAAAAGGTTATTACATTACTCACATTACTCACTTTACCCAAAAATACATTTTATATATGGTTAAAAAGCAATTAAAATTATACAGGTATAAATCCACAGGTTTGAAGAACAGTTTTATGAAATTTGCATTAAATAAAACTCATTTACTTGACCAATTTTAATTCAAATAATCTTAAATTTAACATCAAAACACAGCTTTATCAATAGGAGCAGGCTAACGTTGCAACTTCTCTTTTGCTCTACTTGTTCCAGCTATTCATAGCTTCACATTCAAATACTGATAGTCATCCTAGAGTATATAAAATACTTTACCACAATGATTTTCTTCAACTCAGGAACTGCAAATTTACACACTTGACATCCAAACCTTTTCCTTCTCAGCATTCAAAGCCTCCAATCACCTCTTATTAAATGCAAGACATGCTTTCAGAAGCCACCGGTGGCATATTTGGATTCTGACTGAGTTGTATACTTGAAAAAGTATTTCACTGTTGAAATCTTAATTGTATGAAAAAGAATTGCCTTTATCATAACTCACAGTGCCTTATTTTATACTATTTTTGTGCATGTGTTATGATTAACAGAACAAAAATAACATTTTAACTTCTGCCATCTTAGTAGCATTATAACTGTATTAAAACAAACAAAAAAAATTGCAAAATATTTTAGCGAACTTTTTAGAGCAAAGGTCTACACACATAGGAAAAGCACAAACCCAGCAAAAGTCAAATCTCTGGCAGATGAAGTTACTTTTTTAAACTGTATTAAATTGAATTAAATTTTTTTGTGTATCAGTGTAAAAAGTTACAGAATATACACAGAATAACTTCATTTTTAAGAGTTTTCTCACATCTTGAAAATGTAATGTATAATTCCAGATTGTATGAAATCAGAAGAGTAATTGCATTATTTCAGCACTTAAAAATTAAAACCATGTCTCTTGAGTATGAACAAAATGCATAAGAGACCTACTTTCACCACTGGCGTGGTGCAAACTGGCCTGCCTATTAATAAAAGCTGGTACAAATAATTTGGTTGTTTGTTTTGTTGTTGGTGGTTTTTTTTTTTTTAAGCACAGGGTAGAGATATAGACTTTATAATTAGAAGCAAAACATTATAATCAGTAACTTAACGACTATTTTCAAGCAAGCTATTAATTTCATTAAAGAAACTGAAGCTGCCCTTACACAAACCCAAAAGCTTCCTTTTGCATTATTGCTTTTGATTTTTTTTTTAATATTTTTATTCAAAGAACATTTCAACATCAATTCAATTTGCAATTTCCTGCCTTGAATGACAGAAACATCGCAAATCTAGTATAACAACGGCAAAACCAACAAAGTGTGAGCTGTTTTAAAGACAGTTTCCAACATTATTCAGAGCAAATCAAGTAGCAATAAGGACTAGTCTAAAAATAAAAACATGAGTTTTCATCTATGCGTCTTTTAGCCCAAATAAAAAGGGAGCAGAATTCTGCCTCCCAAATGAAACAGGGGTCAGGAATTTGAAGAAATACAAGAAGTTTTTACCAACCCTCACATTTGGAGATGTTTTTAACTGCTATTTCTATCATTTTTAAGCCTAACGCTATGACCAACATTGCCAGTAAAATTCAGGTATTTACAATAAAATGATGTAAATGTAGGGATAAATCCTTTTCTGAGGCTCAACACAGAAAACCCACATATATACCTTTCCCAGATTATCCAGAACCCTATAGTCTGTATTATGCAATAAGACTTAGAATGTAGGTTCAGCTTCATGACTAAAGACTATCACAGCACTGTATCTGAGTCAACAGAATTGACAGCATCAGACTGGTCATATCTTCCCCACTTTCAGCAGTGTTCTTTTGTTACCAAAGCAACATTTTTAGGTGAGTTCTGCCGAACCCCATCTTTAAGAACACAGCAGAAATGAAGGACAACTCTGTGACAACAGTAACAAATCTAGGCCATATACTACAAAAGATTTCTGATTACTTAATGTGTCATTCAGAGAGAACAAAAACAGGAAAAGCACAACTGTATTTAGAGAAAACGGCTGCACAGAAAGTAACTTATAGCCCATCCAATAAGGTAAGTTTTTCACTAATGATCTCAGAATCATTAGGTTTCACTCCACACAACTGATGGAGTGTGACAATGAAGAAGGTGACAGTACCCTACAGTTTCAAAGAAGCACAAAACATATCTACATAAACTATCAAATAGTAATAAATGTTGTCACAGGGTTCTGTAATCTGCTACAGTACTGCAAGTAACTTGTATGGCATTTCTATGAATGCATCTATTACTGAGAATCACAGCATATATCTCATATATGTATATAAGAGAAAACATGCAAATCAGTTTTCAATGTTCATGTTGCATTTTGACATGTGAAAACATCTTTTGGAATGTTCAATTTGATCAGAGGTCAATATTCTAATACACATGCCTCCAGCATCTGTCTTTTTCTAGATAACACACCTTCCTGGGAAATCTGGAGGTGAAACTTCTGGAAAACATCATGAATCAAATGCTAAAACTATCCTAGAAGACAATACAGTCCTCCAATTCTTTTCCAAGCCTTATACTCCTGATGTTCCCAGGTGAAACATCAAGAGCCTAACACCAACAAGTTACCAGAGCCAAGGTGCTGTCCATGGTAGAACATGCCTCAAGCCCTGCAGTTCCCAGCCATTGGAACTTACTGGATTTGGAGCTGTGAGAGCCTCCAGGTCTGGCTCCAAAAGTGCCCATTCCAAGCTGATACTACTCACTACAACATGATATTCCACATGCTGAACAATATCCTCATTCAAGTTAAGGCAAGTAAAAGCTTAAACTTTCTGTTAAAATAGAGAAAAAACTAACACAAAACTGTCATGTTTATAACCTACCTAAAATTATGTGCCTGAGAAGGCAAACTGCAATTCATTCCAGTACTCTCAAGTTTCATATTTCTGTACAGAGCTATGTCTCATACATTAAATTGAGGATCAGATAACAGTTCTTCATTTTTATATCATACAAATATTTCCAAGTTCAACTGAGACAAATATTATGTTAGGAAAAACAAGTTAACATCTCTACTAGCAGACAGAACTAAATAAGAAAAAATCCATCAGGACTACTACTCAAAGAGAAAACTAACTTTAAAACCATTTTAAGAATATGAGAACTGAAGGTCTGAAAACATATAGGAAAGGAATTTAATGTGAACCACTGTGCAATTAATGAGCAATAGAAAACAAAGTGATCTGAAACAGAAAAACTGGATCAGTAAAGGGTAAAAATCTAATATGCTACTGAAGGATTCTGACACTAACTCATCTAGCTCTACAAACAGGTTATGTACAGTTAAAGATACAACAAAATTTAAGGAAAAGAGAAGGATTAACTAAGTTTTACTGCACACAAGTTCTATTTTGTAATATTTTAGTATTCTATTCACTGTTGTATGATTTGTAAATGGACAGAACTTTTAAAATGTAAAACTAGTTGACAGAGTTATAAAAGTAACTTAGACATTCTGGTCACTAGAATAAAATTCAGTGGTTTTCTATTATCACTCAAATACAATCCAGCTTCTGACATTATGGTCTACCTGGAGGTAAATCAGGGTCAGGAGAAGCAGACTGCTGAACTCGTCGTGGTTTAACTGCTGATTTCATACTTTCCGTGGTACTGCGGTTTGTTGAACTTGAACCACAACTTTCATGGTCTTCCTGCTAGAGGAAAAGGATACAATTGAGTCAATGAAACAAATAAGGAAAATAAATGTTGGAAGACCAACTCAGTAAATATTTAGTATACTAAGCTTCTGGCACTGTTTTTCCTTCAGTACAATCTTTTATTTCCATCTAAATACAGAAATGATTACAGAGCTGGCTGGAAAACAAACATTTCACAATTAATACTTGAATTACCTTAAAATTATACTGTTATTTAACTATTAATATAAAATGAAAGAAGTAGATCTTTCTGTTGAAAAATTTCATTCAGACAAAGTTGCCTCCTGCAGAAAAAGAGTGAAATGCTCTCTGGATGCTACTAAGATAACAGATAGAGATCAGGAAAGAAACCAATCGAGGAACAAACGTAAAGCTCTACAGCATTAAGCTGTAATATTCTCAAGTCCTCTGTTCACTAAAAAGCATGCTGCTTAAGCTATGTTCATTTTTGTATCACCCGTCCTCTACAAACATTTCCTCACATGCTACCTGGCATTTTTAATAATCTTGAAGCAATACAAGCTTCACCTGAAAAAAAAAAAAAAAAAAGATGACTGAACTTAGAGAAAATACAGAAAACAGAGCCATTCACATATGGATAGAATGGTTAGAAATCATCCTTATAAGAGAAGGATGAGTACCATAAATACTTTGAAGTTTTACAGTGTCTAATACAGAATTAAAACAAGGTACATTTTTTGAGGTGAAGTTTTGTCACAATCTGATCTTGGAAAACTTTGTTTTTTTGTGATTTTCTCTTTTGTTTGTTTGTCTTATCATCACTTGGTCACTTCAGCCTCTCACATTTTGATTCATGAAAAATAAAAGAGGTGCTTAGCCACACAGGAGCTTCCTATTCAATGCATGGGAAAAGAACAAATGAAATGTTTACTATCAACTATATCTGGAAGATGCCTCTTCACCAGCATAAATATTTTATAATCAGAAAAGCTCACCCCTTCTTCACATCTCCAGCTTACTGAGAAAAACTAAATTGACTTTAACCTAGAATTTTTAAGTAACTTTAAACTCAAACCCTTTTTCCTGGAAACCAGGTCATATGTAGCACGAAAATATTTTTTTGGATGAATCACCATGCTGCTACTTACTTACAAAAAAAAGGCTTCCTTACCAAACAGCCCAATTAGTACATTCCTTTTTTTCTGTATCAACTGTGGTTACATTCTATCCACTTACTGCAACAAGGGCATCTAATGAACTATTTCCTAACTTCAAGTGAAACCTATGCAACACATTCAACACATATATTACTGGCACTTAAAGATGAAGACAATTTAACCTTCTAGCACTTTCAGAGAGTTAGGAATACACACCAGCATGCTGGCTGGGGGATGCCTTTATAATTCTTTTTTAAAGAAATGGGGAAGAAGTCATGTCAATGTTAAAAGAAAGTCTCAAATCCTAGCATATAACTAAATTCAATACATTTTTCTCCTAAATCTCGGACACCTTACACTACCTTGCATTACACAATTATCAAAATGGTTAAGAGTTGTATTAGGAGTTTTGAGGTTGTGAACACAGCAATTTCAAATAAGCTACTGATAATTAAAACAATGCAACATTTGTTTTAATTATCAATAGGTCACAGTGGCTGCGACCTGCGGAACTACATTTCTATTTAAATTCAAAACCTTTCTGTACCTGTGCATTTCTGCAGACAGTTAACTTTAAGAGCATACTATTAATTTCTCAAACATGTGGCTGTCTCATAAGCCCAGAAGTAAAACATGTTCATTAAAGAAGTGTGGAAAAAGTTCCAAGTGAATTGCCAAAACTAGCATAATTATGAAAATATTTAACACTGGAAACAACTGAAATCACATACCGTATATAGATTACAGTGATGTCATCATAAACACACTGCCAAAATGTACTAAAACTACTGCACTCTAATAAATCTAGCTCACACCAGATGACAAACATTTTAAAATAAAAATTACATAGGGGATGGGAAGGGAATTTTATTTTGTAAGTGCTAATAACTTGAGTTATAGTATGATATTGGATAAAGTGTCCATCCATTTTAGCATTAACAAGAGCAATTTCAAATAAGTCACAACACTACAGAAGAAGATACACGTTTTTGCATATCAGCTAAATCAGCTAAAGTGCTGATTTTTTAAGAAAGTAATCAATTTAATAAAATTTATTTTCCTATTGCTTATGCCATAAGCAAAGCTGAGAAAATTTGAAAAAAAATTAACAGAAGCTTCTATTTACGCATGGATGTTACTGGACAAACGTACCTTGGTAACTTTTAACAAATCAGAATGAATAGAAGTTTGCACAGTCAGACTTTTGGAAAGTGCCTCAGACCAGGTACTTTGACCAAGTGTTTTTAAAGAGCACTATGGTTACATCTAAAACTATGCCAGTCATACACAACATGCTAATGACATCTAGGCTAGGAAGTTTACATGCAAGTTACTCTGACAATTCACTACTGAATTATACTATACAAAGTAATTATCTCAAGGTCTAGAGTGAATTAAAATTGACAGCACCTGAAAACATGTTAGATGAGGTTACGGTCTTTCCTAACAGACCAAAGTTACTATCTTCATTCATCATTCTGTCTTCCATATTAAATTGTCCTTTTTTTGTCTTTTAAAAAACATGCTCCCTCATTTTAAAATATTTAAAAGTTATTTAACTTGTAAGAGCTCCAAACTGTCTCATAAGCATAGCTTATGGGAAGTGTGCATGTTCCCTTGGGGATCACTTAGCTATTTATGCAAATACAGTCTCCCTCCTTTCACAAAGCTAAGTGAAAACAGGTAAAGAAAAGCACTTCATAAAAGTAAACAGGAGCATGTGTACAAGTAATTACCATTATGAATTAAAATCTTTTAGAAAAATCTTTAAAAAAAATCAAATAAATTCTAAGTAAATACTACACAAACTTGCAGAGTTTTCCTGTTAGTGTTTCATCTTTCTCTACAAAAATATCATTTTTTCTGATCCCTCATTGTTTCTAAAGCAATAAGCTTAATAAGCTTCACTAGCCAATAATACATATGTGCTTCCTATAAATAGGAATATATCTTAAACTGCAGCATTAAAAAACTGCAGAGGAGGAACTCATTCCCTTCTAGTGGACTATCCTTACATGGCTGATATTGATAAGGGATAAGTTGAGTGGAAATCACCCGAACAGGGCACAAAGGGTTGCAGCCAGAGGCACAAAGTCCAACCAGTGGCAGCTTGCTTCTGGTATCCTCCAGTCACCAGTACTGATAAGCCCATGGTGCTTAACACCCCTATTGAAGACCTGGAACACAAAGTAGTTACCACACAAAGCTATGGCTGGTAACAGGCCAAGGAGAGGAGCTGATGCACTGGTGAACACAACTGCTGTTGATGGGGATCTTGAGCACCTGAGGAAATGGGCTGACGGGAACTCCGTGATGTCAAACTGAGGGCAAACACTACGTCTCGCCCCTGGAACGGAGACACCTTCTGCAACAGTACGGACTAAGAGCCAAATAGCTAAAGTGCAGCTTTGAAGAAAGAGATCCAAGAGTCCTAGTGGAAACAGGCTGAACGTGAGACAGCAATGTGCCTCTATCACAAAGGAGGGCAACCGTGTGTATTAACAAGGGTAAAAGCCCAGCAAGGTGAGGGATGCAATTCTTCTTCTCTTCAGCCCTTAAGAGACCTAATGGGGAAAACTTTTGTTGCATCAGGGGGGTCTGCATATCACAAGAAGCCCAAAGGAGGACTACCAAAGTAGGAATGGGACCTGAAGGACACAAGTTTTTCCTTGGGACAACAAAGATAACAGGCTTTTAAGGCTGAGGAAAGACAAATTAACCTGCTGGGAGGGTAAAGAGAAGTTGGAGGCAGACTCTTAACAAATATGTACCTTCAGAGGAAAAGCAACAGACAAGCTGAACACATATGCAATTCCAAGCACTGGAAAAGACCACGCAGGGAAGCCATGGAATCTCTACCCTCAGAGGTTTTCAGCATCAGATTGATCAAGACTGGAGTAACTGGGCTTGCTTTGAGCATGTGGTTGAGCTAGATCATCTCCAAAGCTCACCCCAAATTGCTCTAGGGCTGGTTTATGTGAAATAAGGAAACAAGTAGCAATACCCATCTTCTAAAAGATTGTCTTAAAAATATTTCATCAAAATGGAAGTACTACTATGATCTTGCTTTCAAAAAGTTTCAATTGGTTCACTGCTTTAGAATTGTCAATAAACGTACGTATGTATATATATAAACTATTGAAACTACACTGCCATATAACCTTGCAGCTCTTCTGCTGGTTGGCACAGGTCAAGTATTACTTACAAATAAATCAGCAAATGTAATATAGCCTCAATGATTTTGTTGTAAAATTATCCTGCTAAAATATTTCATTAAGAGTAATCAGAAAGCATGTAGTTAAGTAGATAAAGAGGAAATTTATTTAATGTTTGTTCTAATGAATAGTAAACTAGGAACTTAACAACACTGAAACAGAAAAATCAGTAACATAAGCATGACAACTGTAAATCTTTTGGAAGTTGTGGGTTAACACTCTAACACACATTAACATCAATCTGTATTTGTTGATTAGACGACAGGACAAATACACATTTTAAAATTATGATGCTATAAAACAGCAAAAAAAAGATTAAAAACTATCAGATAGGGATAACATTTTGCAGAATGATTAAGGAGTCTACCATTACATACATAAATAAAACATTTTATATACATGTTTGCTGTACATATAAGTACCTTTCACTACTACAAAATGCAATTGTAAGCCTCTTCAAATAAGCAAATCACATACCTAAGAGGGAGTATTCAGATTAATCACTGTCATCCTTCAAGGCAGACGAGATAGTGAAAGGTCTGTATTTTTCTACCTCCAACCCCCCCCCCCCAAGTATCATTTCAAGTCTGTAGCCAGCTGACAAAGCACACTGAAGAGTGAAAGAATAAGCAAGACTAACCTGCTTAGGAATAATGGACAGAAACAATCAAGAACTGATTTAACAACATTAGTATTTGCTCTCCTTGATGCATCTGGTCTCAGCTAATATTAAATTCAGATAATAAGCAGTGCACTAGCAAGTGACCAACAAGGCACACTGTGTAGCTTGCACTTGGTCAGCAGGTCACATTCATCTCTGTCTGTTACCAGAATCTATGTTAAGTTATTCTCCATTAAAAAGGTACAACATCTTCTGAAATACAGGTATGAGTTCAACTATGTAAAAGCCAGAGATATGTTAACACGCTGCACTAGTAGCCACAGCTCAAAGCCAAGAAGCTTGTATTAAGTCTGTTACACAGATACTGCAGAATCTGTCTATTGATTTCAGGGGAATAACATCTCCCTGTGATGTTGCTACTGTTTTGATTAGCTGATTATAAGACATATTAAAAGGAACATTCTTTGGTTTACAAGAAAGGGTGCTGTCAGACTGAAAGACTGTGGTGATAAGGCCATATAGGCAAAGATAAATAAAACAGACTGTTCTCACTAAGTGCTCCTCAGCCTGTTCAAAAATACACCCCAGTATCTCAACATCCAAGACAGAAAAACTAATAAAATGACTTTGCAAGCCTTTTTGAGGGAAGCAAGTTGTACAAATATCTTCCTTCTGTTTATAGAAGAAAGTTATATTATAAGCTGTTAACGGATCATCTAGTAAAGTATTTATTTTGCTTTAAAAATATATTAGACCACCTACCATGATGTAAGTGCTTTTTAATAGAAACAAATATCTCAAAATGGCTATTCTGCCATTTCTCCTAGGATAGGCTTTTTAAAGATTTCACTCTTCCTCATATTACAGGAAGTTCGCCCAATGCTTTGGTTTGCAGAGTGGAGGTGAGGGACATCTTAATTCTGTAAGATTACTCTGCATTTAATACCTATAACAGTGGAATCCTGATCCTTGACTATAAAGAAGTTACAAAGAAGAAAACAGAAATATTACAGCAGAGGTAATTGGCAGCTACAGTCAGGATTTGGCAATACTACAGTAGGATGTATGAAAAGAAAAAAAGGGAGTCCTAAAGTTTTTGTACAACAAAGCTCACAGTACACAGAGCTCTGTAACTCAATAATTCTGAAACCAGGATGATCTGACAAGAGAATGACCAGAGAAACAGGTGAGCTTTTTCAGCAAAACCAATGGATGTGTAGCATCCCGATGTAGGTTGGATACAGAGTAAAGTCAGCCTTCTGCTCCTTCTGTATTCTCCACACCCAGGACCAAGGTCACAATAGCTTACCCTGAAGGACCAGGAAGATAAACTGACAGGAAACATCCTCACAATTGCAAACTATTGCAGCTATTCGCATTACAGCACAGTTTCAACCATTGAGCTACTCGGTACCTTAACAGACACATTTCCTCTGTCCAAAAGTAACATTATTTAAGGCAGTTTACATTTTTTGTATGTTACTTTGGAAGCCTCTCTATCAAAGACTGGATAAACTCTCAGCCTTGCTACAAGTCCCTTGAAACACTAGTTAAGAATAGCTGAGCACTGTATTTCTATAGCAGTCATCAAATATGTTCTCCTGAATGCTGCAGGAAGAAAGGAAAACCATTGTGAGCATGATTTGATCACACTGCTGATTTATTAAACAACATCTGGAAACCATGAGCAAGATCTCAGCCCATTCAGCTTACTCTTCCTATTGTAATCTGTTCCACCTGCTGGAGGACTAGCATCAGTCCCCAACCCTATTTAAACTGGCCCCAGACTCTTAAGTCTGGATGTCACTTGCCTTTGGAAGACCATTAAGGTGCTCATCTCCCCCCATTGCACTAGAGGATTGCAATACCAGCTTCGTTTCACACTTTCTTCAGTGGGAACTTTTCCCTAACATGCTTCCTATTTCAGATTATTAGATAAAAAGCCTGACCTGCTGTGCAAGAATTCCCCTCCACCAAGCACCTGTCAAGGATGTACTAATTTTTATTACAACATAACCTTGCCACCCACTTCTCTCAGAGGACAGAATAATACTGTCCAGACCAAGTTTTCTCTTAATACCAAACAGTATTGAGCAGGATATCTAAGAGCAGGCCCTCAGCAATAACACAGCCAGGTGAGTATTCCCCAGTTCTTAAGTTTTTAACATCATGATAAACCTCTGCCACATGATAGAGGAAGGTACGAAGCTTTACCTGGAGAATACACGAGAGCTCTTCTCAGTGCTGAGAATCATTTGAGCAGCATTTGGCTTTCAACAGCTATTGGTGGTGGAAAGAACAGGACAGGGACAAATATATGGCCATGAGTTAAGACTATACCTACTACAGCCTCCCCAGCTGATGCTGACTTTAACAAATTCATGAATTATTATCCTTTAAATTCTACTTCCCCATCGAAAGTGTTTGAAATTAGTCAATAAGCTCAAAATTGGAAGAAGGTAAGAACGAATGACTGAAAACACAATCAAGAACTTCTAGTTTCCATAAGACACCAACCTTGAAACTAACTCAAGTACACTGGCATCTTAGATTTCATCCTAGCAGTCCTTTTTTCCCCAAGTTACTGCCCGGGATGGATCCGGCCAAATATGAGTTTGTGGCCATTCCTCACAGGGCTTGCACCAAGGGAATTTCTCCAGCTGGAAACGGCACCTTGGAGATCTTTCTGTCAGTGTAGAAGTAGGAATGAGGTAGGTATGAGTAAGAGTGAAATTTCTCAGCTATGGGCATAAATGAATTCCTTTACAGTTTTCACTGCCTTCTGCTAATTAAGAAGTGGGGGGGATATCACTAAAGTAAGATCCTGGTGTACAATACAGTTTACAGAAATAAACTGGAACCTTTTAAATCAAAAAGGGAAAGTAGTACTCTTAATAATCATGGTAAGAATTAAAGACAATCTTCACAAAGAGAATACTAAAGGATTTTTAATGCTATGTTAGGATAAAATATCTTAATCTCCTGACTTATCCCCACTATTTTCATACATTATACTTTTTATGTATCCTATGCACATAGATGTAATAACATCTAGTGCTACGCAGTAGTATTAGTTATATATAGTAATGATGTTATAACTGCTTGAACAAAAATCTGTAGAGTTAATGCAATTGCACAGTAGATTTCAGAGTTCTGGCAAAACATACCTGGCAAAAATACTGTTTGTCCTAATGTTAGTAGTTCCTAAACTACTTTTTTAAGTAGTTTTCTAGCCTTTCTAAACACAGAAGCCAAGTGGGAGGCTCCAGTTATCCCGTTACTTGGTTTTCTCAAAACAAAATTTCCATTTTATTATTTTAATTCAAATATTTGCATTTAAACTACAAATTGACAGCACTGTGAGATTTCTATCAATTCCATTTAAAATTTTATATTATATTTTTCACTCTGCAATTTTAAGTTAACACCACCATGGGAAAGAACAGATTTTCAGCAAGTGTAATTTTATTTGTTATATCTTACTTAAAAAGCATCAGTTAACAAAACTAATGGACTAAACTACAAAACTAAATGAATTGCTGCACAAACTTCTTGCTTAATAAATGTAAAAGAGTACACATGGGTGCTACTTACTCAAAATGCACATTATGGAGTTCTTATAATCAGTCATTTCTTTTGCAATTGTTAGTCTATGATGTGAGTACAAAGAATTTACTGCTATTTATAACGTTTCTTTTTAAATAAGAAAGCTTTCGAAATATTACCTTAAAACCTAAACAAACAGTAATTTATCTTCTAAAATAGTCAGCAATGTCATACAAAATCACTAGAATGCTATATGTCAAAAGAAACATAGCTGTCAACAGTGCATTATAATTGTCGCAAAGTTTCACAAAAGACCTCTCTAGTTATAACATCATAACATGTAAATGTTTATCACATTGGTTAGCTTGAAATACAATGTGTATTCATAGCTGAAATGAAAGAGGAGTGTGAGTGTCAGCAAGAAAAGAAGCTGAGTGCCCAAGGGAACAAAGATTAAAACGTTCTGAAAGTAGCTGTGGCAGTGATACAGGACTTACTGTTAGTTGTTCAACTGTGTATTCCAGACATATGCAGAAGTGAGAGATTAAGAACTGGACAATAGGATGGAGGAAAAAAAAGATTCAAAGGAAATAAAGAGATCTGGGGAAAATAAACATCCTCTTAAATTCCCAATTTGTCAGATTTTGATTTATCAATTAAGAAATTTTAGAAATCTGACAGACAAATCACAGGTAATACCATAAAGCTGTCAATTCTTTCAGGTTTCTGTAACATTCATCATTCTGCATGGTATCTATTTGTAGGGACATCGGATATTTTGAGGTTCTTCAGATGCTAATCTGAAACACAGCATCCTTGACACCACTGTGCATTTGTTTCAATACAATTGCATTCAAACCAATGGAAAAGTAGCCTCCTTGGTACGTTATGGTGGTTTTACACTGATGGACAGCTGGACTCCACCACACTGCTCCCTCATTCCCTTCACCTTTAAGGAAGAGAGAGAGAAAATACAATAAAAATGGGATCAAGTGATGAGATAAGGACAGGGAGATCACCCACCAGCTACTGTGACAGCCAAAACAAACTATATGGATGACTAATACTGAGTTTATTGACTGTTCCTGTTATAGTAGAGCAATGACAATTATAATCAAGATACAACTAGCTCTCTGAACAGTAAATAAACCAACCGTCACAAGAAAAAAAATCCCAGTCAGCTCACAGTAATACCTCAACTACAACTTAGGAAGCTGAACCACAAAGTAAATAACAGTTGTAGTGTTTCTAAATGGGAGAAAAGCAAAAAATTCTCCAGTTCGCACAACAGTAAACTTTAATTTTTGTCTCTAAAAGTTCATCCATTAATAGATTCTGATTTTGTATCATCAGCTTATATACACAGATATTACTAGGTGTAGTTTAAATACTATAGTATCTTTAAAAAGTCACAGAAACAGGTTTTCTCTCTTACTAACGTGCAGTTGCTTAGATGGTTACCTTTTAAGCTATCTACAGTATACAGAAGCTAAGTGTTCAGATATATCCCGCTGTACCTGATGGACCACATAAGGACAGGACTATAAGACAATACAGTTAAAAGTGAACAATATTGAGTTCAACCATGGACAAGTAATAAAGGTAAGCTTATTAACTCCATATACCCAGGAAAGTTGGACTTTTCTCCCGTTTGGGAGGAAAGGATTAGGTTTTTAGCTAGAAAGTGCCTGATTTCAGAATCAGTTTGCCACAGTGCTACCTCATTAAATCTTTACCTGAATTATTGTAGGTGTATTAGAAAATGCCACTGTGACTGTAAAAAAAGAAGCTCATTAGGAGATATTCAGTAAAACATTTTATTAATTAAGAGTACAGTGAAACCAGCTGTAACAGACCACGCACTCCAGAGAATCATGAACATACATACTACTCATATTTTGTGCCACTGCTAAGTTGGAAACTTTAAGGTAGCAAAATTAGCCTCTTTGCAACCAAGCTATTAGTTCCTAATGAACTCAATTAAAAAGCAGTACATATGGTAGCAACAAGACACAGGGCACATGGACTACATGGCACAGGGCACTACTGAAAAGCCACAGCCCAGACAGAACTGAACTTGGCCACTAAAGTAAAGAACAATAAATATTTCTATAAATACATCAAAAGCAAGAGGAAGGCTATGGAGAATCTCCCTAGGGCAACTTGGTGACCAAGGAGCAGGGTAAGGCTGAGGTGCTTAATGCCTTCTTTGCCTCAGTCTTTAATAGTAAGACTTGTTACGCCCCCTGAGCTGATAGATAGGGATGGGGAACAGCATAGGCCCTGCGTGATCCACGATGAGATGGTTTTGGACCTGCTCCAAAAGTTAATGGGGCCAGATGGATTGCACCCTAGAGTGCTGAGGGAATTGGTGCATGTGGGTGCCAAGCCACTCTCCATCACTATTCAGCAGTCCTGACTAACTGGTGATGTTTAGGACTATGGAAGTAATCCTGCCCCTGAACTCAGCATTGGTGAGGCCTCACCTCAAGTACTATGTTCAGTTTTGGGCAACTCAGTACAGAAAGGACATTGAGGTGCTGGAGCAGGTCCATAGAAGGGCAACAAGGCTTGTTATGTGCTTAGAGAATAAAGTCCTACGAGGAGAGACTGAAGGAACTAGAGCTATTTAGTCTGGTGAAAAAGAAGCTGAGGGGAGACTTTATTGCTCTCTACCTGGAATGTGCTCACAGCAAGATCAGGGCTGGTCTCTTCTCACTGGCGACATGACAAGGGAAAATGGCCTCAAGATGCTCTAGGGTAAGTCTAGGTCGGATATCAGGAAACACTTCCTTACAGAAAGGATTGTTAAGCACTGGAATAGGCTCCCCAGGGAGGTGGCTGAGTCACCATCCCTGGATGTGTTTAAAAGCCATTTGGATGTGGTGTCAGGGACATGATTTAGTGAAGGGTTGTTAGAGTTAGGGTAGTATGGTTAGGTTGTGGTTGGACTTGATATCTTTAAGGTCTTTGCCAACCTGAGCAGTTCTATGATCCTATGATTCTACTTTAGTGATAGAACTTGACAGGTCAGGTTGGTGGTGGGACTTGATATCAAAAGTCTTTCCCAATCAATATGACTCTATGAATTATCAAGGAATGCTGATAATTGAGGAACCTGCTGAGCCACCTATAAGGTAAGGAATAGCTGTAGATGGTCTCATGTACATGATGAGTACTTCAGACTTTTCCCAACAGTAATTCTGAAAGTTTTCAAGCCTACAAAACACTTCAGTATGTCTTCACCTTTTGTCTATAATGGATTATTATGTGCAAGTATTTCACACAGAACATGAAATACCAGCGTCAGCAGACCATCAAAAATTACTTCAAGAGATGGTATTCATCTTCTCTAAGCAAGCAAAGCACATAGGACTTGCAACAAGTCTATCATTGCTGAGAACTGCTTAGGATCTCAGAATTAGTAATTATGATCAAATTAATTTAAAAGTGGGTAAGTTTAATCGTGGATAAAAAAACAAAATGTTAGCTTTAAATGACCTGTGTTTTACCCTTAAGTAGAGTCAGAATCTTATAATCGCATCCCAAACTGAGAACTGGAAGGCCAACATCATTCATCTCTAGCCAGTTGCAGCAGGGTCAGAGGGAAGACAAACACTGTCAGTAAACAAGTTGCATCGTGTCTGTTCTTTCCGCTCACGCACAAGCAAACTGATTTCAGGCAGGTTCCTGCAGTCCCATTATCTTGATACTTGTCTGCAGTAGTAGACCACAACAAAAACCAGTGAAAAAAAATTATTCAATTGGAAGCACTGGAAAAGTTTACTTCAGACATATGAAATATTGCAATTTGGTATTTTCATTTAAAATGAAGTACTCAAACATTCTCAAAAGCAACACAACTTATTTTATATAATTTTCATTTTTCTCTGTTTCCACAAACATACAAAAAAAAAAACCATCTATCTAAACTGAAGTGCAGCCTGATGAGATGCTGACTCTGCCTGCGCACAGTATGTGAATGATTCCCTCTTCCTAAAGAACATCCTCACTGTGGCATTCCTGAAGTCTATCCACACACAACAGAAAAGTAGTTTAGGTATAGCTCAATACTGAATAGTCCCAAATACCCATCCTTTAGTAGGCAGGGAAATACTGCTCTGCCTCCTTCTAAATTCAGTGTCGTTTCATTTTGTTAAAGAAAAAATAAAAGAATTCTAACAATAACCAAACAGGAATTTCACAACAAAGTAAGGATTATTTTGCAGGAGTTATGTTTTCACCCAAAATGCCAGAAGGAAAATGCCTGAGCAGCTGTATATAGTATGGACTTCTTTTAAGTTAACATGGATTATACATTCACTGACAGAAGGCAATCTCAACTTTTCCAACAGCTACATGCACAGTACACTTCTGCTGGTTAAGTACTTCTGTCCTCAATAAAGCAACCAGTATATGATAACAAACTACACTTTTATAAGTCACATTTATGAGTGGAATACTCTTAGATATGTAATAAAGGAAGAAAAGATAGGACTTCTATTTAAAGGTCGAGGCACTCTTAAGAAAAGAAACTTCACTACAGAAGACTTAATACTACCAAAAACTGGAGTATTTCAGATGAAAATAATTGTTGTATACACTTAAGTAGATAAAAAAAGATGTCTGTTGTTAACACCATGAAAACCAATTTCTTTCAACTTTTATATAGATAAAACCATATTCATTTTTGAACAAGTTAAGCAAAGTAAAACACCGTTAACAGAGCAGGAAATGAAGTTTTATTCACTGCACAAAATAAATCAACAAAACTATAATGTCTGTTGATGACAATGAAACCACCAGCATATGCACTTGGGACTCTGATCTATTCTGTCCACCAGATGCTCCCTTCTTATGGAAGGCTGGTTAAAAGAATTATAGAGTTCATTGCGGCTTAAACAGATTTTTCTCATGCTGTTAAATATTTTTTTCTACAGTTTTACTGCAAAATCTTAATGTTCATTATGATTGTAAGCAAATATCAAGAATGAACAACCTATAGCCCACAGGCCGCATGCAGTGCAGCAGGACAATTCAGCTCACTTGTTCCCTTTGGCCTCCTCTGCTATGAACCTCAGCTGTGCACCAGATGACTGCAGTGGTGCAGGCAGCCTGCTCCGCAGGACCAATTCATGTCACAGGCTTGTAGCCTCTCTCCCATAGTATAATGAGCCCATATTTAAATGCATGCTGGGAAAAGCATCCTGAAGAGCTTCCAGGAAAGACGGCCACTTCCCATTGCCAGAACAATGCACTTCCCCCACAACCCTGTCACCATCCACATCTGAGGAGCACATGGAAAAGAAGATAGCCAGGAACAGGCCGAATGAACCATTTGGGATCAGCAGCACACTCTCACCTACCCTCTTTCTCAGGTCTCCACAGACCCTGTTTGGGGAGAAACTCTGGGGCAGCAAGCTACACAGAAAGACAGAGGCTTCCAGAAAGCATCAGTCCTACGGTGCAACCCAGGTGACGTTCACATGCACCAAGTGCCCCAGAGGCCATGAAATATGACACTTCTGCCAGAAGGAATAATTTAAAAAAAAAAGAGAAAACAGAGCACCCCACCCATCCAAAGCACCTGAGAACTGCTGCTTTCCCCAGTATGCCGTAAGGAAGCACTGACTGCACTACACTGATCAGGAGACCACTCTGCCTACAGAATTAGGTAGAAAACTACAGAGCTTCTTTGAAAAGTAATTCCTAATTATCCCCACAATTTTAAAATATCAACACTAACAAACTTTGGGCCTAATGCTAAGTAATTACATGTGACCACTATTGCAGCAGCTGTTAGCATATTTCAGAGAATCCTACACTAACCCAAAGCACTGAGTAACGCTGTCAGGCTAACAATAAATAAGTAAATAACGCACACCAGGAGCCTGGATATGTAACAAAACCAGAAAAACAATAAATATTCAGCTTTAATTGAAAATATTTGGAAATGTAACAGCTCCAATCAATACATTTTTCCAAAAGAATGATTCACACATCTACAATAAAAAAGGCTAAAGCAATTTTGTGTTATTCAACCTCCAATAAGAGGCAATGAATTAGCAAGTATACTAATGAAGGACAGCAAGTTCAAGTACCAGTGCGGCTCTTCAGACCTCTGCTTCAGGACAGACAGCCTGTTAGATATCAATTAGTCCTCAGCAGATCACACAGTTTGTTCTGTGATCTCCTGAGGGAAAGTTTATTTGTTGAACAGATGCATTCAAATTATGATGACAGTGACAACTGGATATTGCTAGCTGTGTAATACAGTGTCCTTGTGGTTCTGCAGAATATAGAAAGATCTACATTGAACATAGGGGATTTGCGTATATAAGCAAAAGAGCACAACTAAAACACAACATTTCCACACTCTACTGGCAAAAAGGCAGTTCGCTGGTATCAAGTTCATCACTGACCATGAGTGCTCAAAATAAAACACAATGTGTGTCAATTATTTAGCAGGAACCACCGCCTAAGGGCAGGTATTCTAAAGTAAGTTACAAATCATAAATGAATAAGGTGAACTTTTTCTGCTTAAGTTCAATAACTGTATTTAATAAATTATAATTGAGTCACACCCTTCCTGAGAAAACACCAATCCTTCCAAAGGGAACAAGCTATAATTTCAGTGTACACTGTACTTCATAGAATTAAGAGTATTTTTCATCTTTCAGAATTTTAAGAAGCCCTCACCAAAGGTGGGTAACTTACAGGTTTTTTCCACTACAAAATCTGTAATCATGCCTCTTCTGAAATAGGTTTTGCTATAATGAGGAGCTAAAATACATTCCAACAAATTTAACCATGCTTTAATCTATCAACAAATGAGAAAAAACTACTTCCTCTCTAAGGAAATATTTTTTAAGCACATTACCTCACCTCATTCCCCGTTAAACCATACACCAATCCAAACTCTTCACCCAACTACACGAAACAAAGCTGGATTGTTGGGTTCTAATTTTGATGGGGACAAATCTGGAAATACTGCAAAGTAAATCAACTGAAGTATTCCAGACCTATGCCAGGGAAGGTAGAATCAGAGTCCAACCCTGGACTTCTAGGAATTATGCCAAACATGGTACATAAATTCCTTCATTTTGCAAGAAAGACACTGACTATTGGCATTGCACTTCCTTGCTGTTGTAGGTCATTGAAAAAAGCTAAGATCAGTAAAGGCACAAGGATTATTCGTTCTTTCTACTTTGTACTCCTGTATCTACATAGCAGAACAGTTTTTCTTTATGAAGACAAACACATTAGTATTGACGTTTGCCTTAGTAAACCTATTTTCTGGAATACAAATCAGTGAGGCTTTGGTATCAAAGTTTCAACTCTGCTATTTACTCATCCACTTGCAGAATTAACATAAATATTTAGAAAAACTTTCAGGAGCCAAGCTTATCAGATCAATATTCTGTTCTTTTTCTAACACTTGAAATACAAAAGTCTACTCTGAAATATGATTCCACAGCAATGGCACAACAGCAGTTACTGCTCATCTCTGTTCTTGGACAAATGTGGTCCACACTACCATCTAATAACTTATGCTGTGACATCAATAGTTACCAATTCTCCAAATTAACCACAGCAAAGAAGAAGCCACATAGCCTCTGCTAGCTCAAAGTTGCCACCAAGAGTAGGCTTATCCTGCAACAACCTTGTTCTGAAAGCAGCTGGGAGCAAGTTTGAAAGCTGAGCTAACTATCAATGAATGCAACTTGGCCTTCAACTTGCAGTTCAGCTGCATCATTCATGTACCAGCCAGCTTCCCTTCTCAGAGCTCTCAGAACAGGGCAGAACACAGACATGACAGGGAGGAACCGCACTGCCTGCTGGCTAATGTATGCCAACTGGAGCAGCTACCTGCCTGAGTCAATCCTACAAAGCAGTTTCTCAAATATACGATGATTTGCATTATCATCTTAGCTTTCTCAGTATATAGCCTCCCAATACATAAAATTACAGACATAGCATTTATATTCTGGTTCCAGGTGTAGGCAATCAGAATAGTTACACGTTTCCAAAATCATTATTTGTTAATGCAAAAATTTCCCTACCAATTTTGATGTAATATACTTGTACTTTCATGACAGGCAGCATCACAGGGACATTAATAAGCTCAGAAACCTCTTATTTGATTCCAAACAATCACTCAGAAGCAAATCTTAGGTTATGCAACTACTGATTTTCTTAAACTTACATACATATATATACACACATATATTACACACACATGCACATTCATTCCCCTCTGTACTTATAATTCCCCGTCCCTGGGATACTTAACACAGGTAATCTCACCTGAAATATACCAGCATATGCTAATCACTATTGTTAGTGAGAGGAATTTATAGTTCCCATCTGTTGACAACTTTTGTTTTCGTTTTTAGAAACAGTTTCTAAATACTAAGACAGTAAAGAAATTCTCTGAATTTTCCTGAGCTCCCACTTGTTCTACCACATGATCCACAGACTTTGAAGTTCTAATAAGCAAGATACAATAATCACCCCTGCATCAGTTCTGATGCAAAGCCTACTGCACCGTCCACTACCACGTTAAGATTCTGGCTCATTACATGCAGTTCCGTCAATTCCCTAGCAGCACAGCTATTTCAAAGAAAACAACACTGGATGTTATCCTAGTTAGTACAGAATTATTATTGAAGTTTCAAAAAGTCACTTTCTAAATGATGCTATGTTGAGAGTTCAACCTGATATTGTAACTAAATACACAGCCTGGGTTCTGCAGTTTTCTAGTGATTATGGGACATAAAGATGGTCCATGAAACAATGTTAGAAAAAAAAAGTGTTTTGGTTTGTTAGAGGGAAGGAAGGAAAGAAATACACTTTGACTACCATTCAGGTGGACACATGCCTTTCCACAGAACTGCCAGAAATGTTTTGGTTTTTTTTCTTCCCCCCCCCGCTACCATTGCCTTATTAAAGTCTGGAATAATACAAGTTTTCGACTTTGTAAAACAACTGTTTAACTCTGTACTACATGCTCTACTTGTATTTCCAGTTCAATCTGTTCCTCCTAAACACTAAGCAATAATGAAATAAAAATTAGTCAGATGGGAGGCTGTCTGTAATATACATACACATATACACACAAATGCATGCATAAAAAACTCACCCTCTGCACCAATGCAATGCAACAGAGAAGCAGGTCTGCTATTTCCTTACTTCTCATAACATACTTCTGCTGTCACTGAACAGCACACACACACTCAAAGGAGAAAAAATACACCATCCATACAGCCATATTTGATTGAGTTACTACAACTGAGATGAGAAAGGGAAAAAAAACACTAAGGTCCTCGAACTAGCTACACCACCTCAGCAAATATTATATAACTGTACCCTCATCATTAAATACAAGCCTTCTGTCTTCCCTTTGAAAGTCTTTCATAACCTTTTTGCACACCCTATCTATCATCTTGATCATTTCCTAGTCAAGATTAATTTCTGCTTTCAGCACTCTTTGATGACAGTCTCTACTGATTTTCAGATAAGTACGTGGTGTCTGCTATTCTGACAAGCATACTTATGAGCTGTTTTCCACTGTTTACAGAGTTAAAATATTCCTTCAAAACCTTCTTTGTAATACCTCATAAAAGGAATAGTGGTTAATAGTCTACATACTGATCCAGAAAAGAAAAACAACCTGGTTTTCTTGTGCTCATGTAACTGTATTTAAGTCTTCCCTGATTGAGAAATTTGTTACAGAATCATAGAAGATCCTGAGTTGGAAGGCATCAGAAGTCTCACTGAATCCAACTCCTGATTCCACACTAGATCTTGTTATAGAGACAGTTTTCATCAAGTGCACTGGTTTCCCCTGATGCACTGTGTCCCAATTAAAGACAAAGACTCAAAATTGAAGCACTAATACAGACAATGCATTTCTCCTTGAATCTCTCCACTTGCGTCATTTCCAAGATTAAAAACCACAGAATTCAAGGTTGGACAGCCAAAAGATTAGTCTTGTGGTTAGCTATGATGCCAGTAAGGTGAAGGATACAGATGCAGACTTGTCCTTCCCAGTTAGCACAGAATTTAAAGCCTCCTGCTTGAGCAAGGAGATATTGTGACAGGAAAGAAGGAAGAGGAATGAGCAGATCATTTCAAATAGCTTTCAAATAAGAAAAAAAGACTGGGTAGAAAAGAAGAAATGTTAAGGTCCAACAGGACAAAAAAGGTGACAGGCATACAGAAGAGGTTTCCTTGCCCATAACAACCTGTAGGTTCCACTGGCAAATAATTTCAAATGATACTGTGTACTTTAATTCCCACCCACAGCCAAAATAAACATGTTTTGAAGTAAGCTCTTTCCAAGGAAGAGATACATCACTCAATGGGGAGGTCAGGGAATGAGTTTTTTGCTCAGATGAAATCATATATATGCTCATTAAGAATTTTGTCTGAGGAAGGAAATGCAAGATTATGGCAGCAAACTTTTGAAAACCAAACTTTCTTGCCAATTATATAGTTTTTCATTGATAGAAAATTATGCGCAGAGAGTTTTAGCTGGAGATAAATTCACCAGAAGATAATTTTACTACAAACTTCCACAAAGAAATTCTATTATTAGTTTCTTTCATTCACTAATTACTAACTTTCATGACAACAGGTCTTTGCCATCTGCACAGTCACACTAAAACACAAGAATTTCTTGAAATAATTTATTTTAGAACATATTTTGAATAGTAACTTAATAAAATCCAAACTGTCGACTTTTTGTTAGTCAAAGATAATAATTCTTCTATGGCACAGATTCAAATTTTACTCTCCTGAGTGTACATAGTACTGAATAATTTGTCCAAAGGTCAGCTGGAATTTTCAGAAATCCTTTATTGCTCCTGAATCTTAAACATCTGTAACAAATACTTGTTTAGAGAGTGCTTTACATTCATGACATTTGACCTTTTGCTGTATGCACCACAAAACTTAAGTTTCAAATACCACGCATGCAGGAAATCCAATCATTCCAGCAGTAGCCATCTGCATGGTCCAATATCAAATATTAGTTCTGGGTTGCACAAAGTCATGGGTACAAGTCTTCTTCTGCAGCTTCTATAATTAGTTGTAATTCACTGCTTCTAAAACACATTTCTCAAACAACATCTGGCCTCACAATCCTACTTCAAGATTGGAAAAGTACTTAGTATTTGGCTATTGGTGTGTGCACTTATGTGTATATGTACGTGCACACATGCAACAGAGATTTAGTATAACTACAGAATACAAGCATATGACACCCAGAAAGTATATGTAGGACTAGACATTTCTATTCCAGCAACAAAAGCCTTTTTAGCCCTGGAACTGTGTTAGAAATTTAAAGAAAAAAAAATCAAACAATTGAAAGCATACTCCAACGTTATTGCTGGCTGATAACTAATTATTGGCATGAAATGTTAACAGCTCATCAAGCTTCCTACCAAACACCTGAGAGCTCTGCACAAATTGGAAGTTTCTTTTGCAGGATTCCTAATACCAATGGTGGACTCTATATTGAAATTAAAATGAAAAGAAGGATTAAAAAGAAAGATATAAAGCTTTCCTTGAGCTAAAGTATTAAACTGCTTAAGACGACAAGCTCAACATTAACAAGCCCAAGTACTTTTCATTGATAAAAAATCAGAAATACAACAACATTGAGCCACTGCATATCTGAGCTTCACTGTGCCTTATTCTTCACATGGCTTTAAATAAAATGACCTATACAAGCTATTCTTCTCACCAATCCCTCAATGCTAGAAAGACAACCGCCGTATTTCTTACCTGAGCTCCATCCTTTAATTTCAAGATGCATTCCATTGTATTGATAGTGATGACAACTGGTTCTGATCCTAATTTTGTCCATGGCACGTGAATCCGAAGCTCATGAATATGCCCACTTAAAAAAGTAAATGGTAGTTTCAGTTCCTAACAACAAAAGAAACAGTAATGAATTAATTGCTAAAATACATCAAAACAGGACACTTGTAACTTAAAATAATAAGGCTTTAGCACAGAACATAGATCAAAGGTTCTTTCCCCTCCCCAAGCCATCAGTGTGCCACTGGGCTTAGGAACTAGCCCACTAATTGCTTGTACACATACATTACAATTGCTCTGTTAGAAAGACCCATCTAGATTACCATGTCCTTGATAATAATAGGTTAAAAACCACCTCTTGCATGAAGGTACCACAAAATCTCTTGCTATTACAGAGACAAATAAAAATGAACAAGATGAAAGCAAATATTTAAATTGATGCATGACCTACAGTAGAACAGGAATTTGGAATTAAACATCAAAAAATCCAGAGCAAGGCAATTCCTTCCAAAATATTTTAGTACTTTGACGTCTAAGAGTTTGGTACTCTTAAGATTGGCAACAAACAAAAATGAAATCCATACAAAAGCTATGAGGCATTTGGAGTCTTAGTGAGACATAATGAGGGTATTGGTTTTGGGGGGTTTTTTGTTTGTTTGGGTGTTTTTTCTTTTGCTGTTGTTAGATGCATACTTACTTGGGCCTTTCATTTTTTGTAAATACAATTTTTACTCTTATTTTTTCCTATTGCTAAAATAACAATAAAGATTAAGGAAGCAAGCCAAACAGGTGAGTAGAGGTCAAAACAAAAACAATCAAATCAAAATCACTCTGTAAAGCAAAGGAGTTACTTGGTACACTTCCTTTGGTTTACAAATGAGAATTTAATTGTGTTATGAACAGTAAATCTGTTGAACACCATCAGGATGCAACACTTCCCATTTTCCAAACTTGTAATAAGAATTTAAAACAAAAAAAAAAATGAGGTTAAGAGGGTAGAGTTTTGTTTAAGAAAAAGAAGCCACCAAGCCAGACATTCTAAACTAGGAAATATAAGAAGTACAATTTCAACTGCTAATTTTATTAGGACTCTTGTGCTTGCATTTTATAACATCCTTTTTAGTAACATGATGTTATTACTTATTCTTCGGAACCCCCAAATAATGAGAAGCATCATTAGAAAAGTAGTTATTTATTCTCTTTTTATTCACAGCATTCAAGGTGCTTCCCTCTCCACATTAAACTTAGTAAATAAGTTATTAAACTCTTCACTAGCAAAATCCAGACTCCTCCTCACCAAAACCTAACTTTGATGTTACACAGCCTTGAAAATTGGTGCTTAGCTCTAACAAGTCAGTCCTCAACCCCTAACAAGTGCCTGATACTAACCAGTCCATGCAGCAAGCACATCTCTGCAGGACAGCCCTCATGAGCTAAACGTCCCATACAACTTGTCAACAGGCTGCACAAGGCACAGATGTTTAGATAAACTTTGTATCATAGAATCACAGAATCACCAAGGTTGGAAAAGACACACAGGATCACCTAATCCAACCATCCACTCATCACCAATAGTTCTCACTAAACCATGTCTCTCAACACAAAATCCAACCATTCCTTGAACACCTCCAGGGTCGGTGACTCCACCACCTCCCTGGGCAGCCCATTCCAGTGCCTGACCACTCTTTCAGAAAAGTAGTATTTCCTAACATCCAGCCTGAATCTCCCCGGTGCAGCTTGAAGCCATTCCCTCTAGTTCTATCACCAGTTACACGAGAGAAGAGGCCAACCCCCAGCTCACTACAACCTCCCTTCAGGTAGTTATAGAGAGCAATAAGGTCTCCCCTAAGCCTCCTCTTCTCCAGACTGAGAATCCCTTCAGCTGCTCCTCATAAGGCCTGTGCTCCAGACCCCTCACCAGCTTTGCCACTCTTCTTCGAACCCGCTCTAGGGCCTCAGTGTCTTTCTTGCAGTGAGGGGTCCAAAACTGGACACAGTACTCAGGCACAGCCTCACCAGAGCTGAGTACAGGGGGACAATCACTTCTCTGTTCCTGCTGACAACAGTTTCTGACACAAGCCAGGATGCCACTGGCCTTCTTGGCCACCTGGGCACACTGTTGGCTCACGTTCATCTCAGGTACACAGCACAGGGCAGCACACAGGATACTTCCACATATTTCAGATCCAAAGTGCTGGAAAGAGTAGCCTCAGGGGTTCTCTAGGAAGCCTGAGCTTAACACTCACCAGACAGAACAGCCACCTGCAACTAGAGACTAAAAATCAGATTTAAAATAACAGAACTGTTTAGTGCAAAATGAACTGTATTTGATAATGCATTCGAATTTTCAGACAGCATTTGCGAACTACTTTAATGGTGAAGGGACAAATAAAGAAGACTTTTGAGGGAACTGGAGCTGTTCTGCCTGGAGATGAAGGGAGACCTCATTACTCTGTACAATCTGAAAGGAGGGCATCAGACTCTTTTCTGAGGTAAAAAATGACAGGACATGAGTAAATATTCTTAAGTTGCACTAGGACAGGTTTAGATTGGACATGAAACAGAAGCTCTTCACAGTCAGGGTGGTCAAGCATTGGAAGCAGCTGCCTAGGGAGGTAGATGATGGAGTCCTCACTCCAGGAAGCATTTAAGGTATGTATGGATGTGGCACTGAGGGATGGGACTCTGGAGGTCAAGTGGACCATCAGACTCGGTCATCTTGAAGGTCTTTCCCAACCTAAATGATTCTACAAGCTAAGAGTAAATGAAATATATTCACTGCTGACAACATCGGAGAAAACAAATACACCAAATTGTAACATTTGTTTTTTAAATAAACTAGAGCTTTCATTTTGTAGAAGAGCCTTTGGGTTCTGAAGTTAAAAGAAAACACCTATCTCTCACGTCAGAAACTCTTAGCTCCTTCCTCAACTGTGCTTACTCAAAAACACATCTAATTTCAAGCCTTCATTCCCAAAGAGGACAGTCATAGACCTTCTCATAAAAACAGATTGAAATTTGTTGTTTTTACAAAGTGTTTTTCTTCATCTTACTCACAAATACACCAAAAATTTAGCTAAAAGCCTCTCTCAAAAAAATTCAGTCTTAAGCAAACAACACCAAAATAAAAACATACTTTTATCTGGATAGTTTAATTTAGTCACCAAAAAGCAAGTTTTAAACTATCCTGCTATAGACATCACTGTACTGATAATACAGTAAATCAAAAAGTATTTTACGTTCTTCAAATGTTCTTTATACTCTTTTTATGTTTTTCAAAAGAAGTGATCAAAAAAACATGACTTAAAAAAAACACACTACAACTTAAGGGACAGTGCTTTCACAAATCAAACAGCAAACTATTATTTACAATAACAAAAATAAATTTTCTTTCCTAATGCTGTGTCTCTTTAGATCCTGACTTGCTTCCATATGCGGAAGCTAAGTTTTTACTTCAAACACCATTCTACAATAAATCTTTTTTTCAGCATTCACTGAGTAGAACACTTTTTTGTTAATAGCTGCATGATAATGAAAAAAATGAACAGAAGTAGGGTTTCTTTCAAATTGAGGCAATGCAGATTAACATACACTGACACAGAGCTCCTGCACATTTACAAAACATAGTTCCTTTGTTTTAAAGGAATTTTGATTCAGTGTCTGACATTATCCTAATTGCACAAGTTAAGTTTCCTTAGGGCAATGCAGAGAAATCTTTGTTACTTCAGTAGACACAAAACAAATATCTACGACATTTAGTAACTTGTTTATAATCCAGCCTAACAAAGATCATTTTTATTCATCCTTTCCTGTGCAGTGTTTTCCCTCTCATTAAGTATGACATGAAGTTCTGAACACATCTTTGTACTTATGACAGATTAGACCTTACATCTTAGGTTTTACATTTGCATTATATGAATTCTTCAGAAGTTATCATAGGGCTGAAAACAAACTCATGGGGTTGACACATAAACAAAACTGGCTAACACCACGCAAGACCGTAGACCAGATGATCTTAATCTTCCTTGCCCTAAAATTCAAGTCTCTCCCAAACTTCAGGGTGATGAGAAAAAAAGACTGTTCCTCAATGTCAGTATTAATTGAAATACCACTTCTTCACATTCAGTGCTGTATGTAACTCGCAAGTAACACAGCAGCAAATAAAACAAACATAACAGGTATTTTTTATGCCCTCATTTCCTTAAATTAAGTACATTATCATTTCTTATATTTCTCTTCACAATTTCTGAATGCTTTAAGATAAGAAGTTTCAGTCATTGTAACATCATGAAGTTACCTGGATTTGCTAGTGTGCATGCATTTAAACAAATACACTATTACTGCTACATGATTTGCACTTTAGGTATCAATGCATGTTCAGTCTTAATCTTAAGAGAAGCTATTTTGTACTATTTTCCTTACTAATCCATCTTCACAAGAGCAAAAGACAACACAATGAAACAACACACTAGTTGCAGTAACTGTTAGTACTTTTCGGGTAGCCAAAGGTTTAAAGACACTACAGCCACAAATTGAATACATTCTTTAACTTTTGAAACTACTTTTATCAAGGTACCACAATTGGCTGGCCAATTAAAATACATTTGAAGAACCTCCGCATCACTATAGAAGCATCAAACTGTTAAAACGTGGGAATAAATCTGCCTTGACTGCAGTAATTTGTTTGGAGAATGCAGGCATAAGTAAGACCTGTGCTACTCAAAATGAGCCTGCATTCAGGAGTTAGCCTCCCTGCACTCTTCTCTTCATTTCTGTGGCTGCATTGCCCAGAAAACACAGGAGTAAAAGAACATTACAGCAGAGAGCCTTTCAAACACTCCAGTGAAACTCGGTAATCTTCAGATCAATTGTCCTTTGTCTTCTAATCAAAGGTTGTTTCGTTTTCTCCCTCTGAGTTTGTATTAAAAAAGCTAATTTAGTAGGCCATGTTGTTATAGAAATACATACAAATTGTAAGAAGAGCTCACCATGTATCTTATCTCTTTGGTACCACGGTGACAACAGAAACATCATAAACTAGCTACCAAGCTCACAGCTAGCTCTGTTATTCTGATACCACAGGGACTTCACATAAAAGTTGCCAGAAGTGCTGAAAAGCCTCTTCTCTGAAACAATATTTAAAGTTCAATTATAAATTACTTTGTGATCTTTGGGATGACAGACAATCTTTTGCACCCTGTTCTCATCTATTCTTTGGGATTCTGTTTGGTACCCTGTAAGAGCACACAATATGACATTGCAACTCTAACATCAGCTGACCCGCAAGAAGCAAGGGAAGAAAGCAACACATTTATTCCTAAAACTGTTTGTAAGGTGCAAGTAGTCTAGCGCTTAAAATGCTATTCCCAAATCATTCCCTGGAGTTCCACAAAAGCTGGAATCCTCTAAAAATGTTCAAGGTTGCCAAACAAATTAACACATAATGGTAACTCCTAGAAACTTCAACTTTTTTTTTTTTTTAAGAGAGTTTCCAGTCAGCTGCAAAGGTTATTATTTATATTCACACATACACAAAAAGAGTTTTGTCAAGCAGCATCTCTATGGGGCAGAGAGGAGGGGAGATATCCTAAGTATACTCTACAGAATCAGGCAAGCTCTAGAGCATAAGAGCCAAACTAAGATCTCCATTCTTCACATAAACACATAGCCAAATAATGTTAAAGAAAAAAGACTAGCAAAGGCAAGTGTTGCTTCATATTTCTTTGCACAAAAGCAAAGATAGCAACAGACCACATTCAGTATTTATGGACCCTGCTGATACACAGGCAGGCAAAGTTGAGGCCAGGGATCACCTACAAGCAAGTACCTGAAAGGGAATGATAGAAGCAGTGGTAGCAAAACCCTAGTAGTGTCTGGTAATACATACAGTTTGATACTATCCCAAGCCACCATTTGTTATGAGGACAAGCCTCCCTATAGGAGCAGTATAGTTCCTGGAGAAGAGAAGGCTCTAAGGAGATCCTCCTTACAGTCTTTCAGTATCCAAAGGGAACTTACAAATAGGAGGGAGATCAACTTTTTACATAGTCTGAAATCAAAAAGACAAAGGGGAACAGTTTTAAACGAAGAGGAGATTCAGATTAAATGTTAGGAAGAAATACTTGATTCAGAGGGTGGTGAGGTGTTTCCACAGGCTGCCCAGAGAAGTTGTGGAGCCATGGAGGCATTCAAGGAAAGGTTGGATGAGTCCCTGCACAGCCTGATGGTGAGTGGCAGCCAAGCCCATGGCAGAGAGATGGCTTTAAGATTCCTTCCAATCCAAATGACTCTGTGATTCTATGGCTCTGACAACAGTTTACCTGAAGAAGAAGCTTTCACAACCAAGACTGGAGATTTCAAGACATCTACACAAAGCGGATCTGGTATAATGCTGGCAGCAGTGCTCAGAGCAGGTGGCTGGACTGAGACCTCCAGAACTTCCTTTTGGTCAGCCCTCCTATGATTCCACAATATTCACACTAAAGCAAGCTTTGAATATTCATTCACAGGAGTAACACATCCTACCAATTGCAGTCCAGTATTCACACTACCTGTATGGGCAAGCTGTAACAAGAAACTGAGTAACTAAAAAGCAGCTACCACAAGAGACAATAGAGGCATCCGAATACTGGAAAGAAGATAAATCAGAATTTTTACAGAAAGACAGAAAATTACACAGGACCTCCCAGAAGACTTGATCCTATTCTGGAGGTGGATCTAAGATACCATATTTTCCGTAAATACTTATTTCCTATTTCTACAGGTCCCCCCAATAAAGACCACACAATCTCATGTCCACTCCAATATCTTAATCTGATAAAAATGAGGAAAAATTTCCTTAATGCACAGTTTAAGTATCTCTCAGCACAATTTATTCCATTCTCTCTCACCCATAAAATTTGACCATAATTTTAGATAAAATGAGGCAAGAGCTAAGACACAATCCTTGTCTTTTTCATTTCTCTTCCATAGGCCATATTATCTAAATTATCTTTTTTTCTTTGCTGCAATATTCTCAGCTCCTTCTTCAGCTGAACACAGGGCCCCAAGTCAGGCTTGCTACACCACGTATAGCAGCTTTATCTGTCTGACACACTTAAAACTGTCAACAAAGATAAGCATAGAAGGAAGTCGTTTCTCAGCAAAGACTTCCCTGCTCATATTAACTACAGGCTCCAAATCTATTGAGTCTGTATAATCAATGGATATACAGATGGTATATAGTCAATGGATATACAGATGGTGTAATAATATATAATATATATAATAAATTATATTAGCCAAGCTCCTGGATATATATATGTATATATGTGTGTATATACATATATATCCAGGAGCTTGGCTAATATAATTTATATTGGAGTAATGAGAGAAAGTCACTCACCCTTTCCTGAGCTCATGAGATTAACTCCAATGGAGCAGATCTCCAGAGAGATCCTTCCCCGCTAGCAGTCAGCTCTTAAATGGGTCTAGGAGAGTTAGAGCCAGGCTCCACCCCTTCCTGCAGCACAGGTGATTTGCCTTCACCTGTGCTCCCGTTGCTGACTCCTTGCTCGCCTCAGGTGATCAATCAGAGGTTCAGGCTGTGATTCAGCAGCCCCATACAGAGTCTCAAATCTAATCCACACAAACTAGCTGAATAAACCCATCTCTCAATTACTCTTTAGCTTAGATATAACTGAAGCCATAAAACAACACAGAGAACACAAATCCATGTTTAGTTTGCGTAATTTATAAAAAAAGGTCCCACTTAGTGAAATTTTGAACTAGTTGCTATATGCAATTAGTAAATGTGACTGGAAAAGTAATACAGCTAGATGTAAAACAGTGATCATTGAAAGAATAAAGAAACATACAAAAAGCCTCTCTTCACACTCCCTCTAACTTGTAGACTATGCAAATCATCATTCATCACTAAACAAATGGCATGTGTCAGAAGAAAAACAAGTAGTAAACAGTTATCTATACAGACCCACAGAAACCGTCAGGTCAAGTTGCTTTAACTTGAAGACACAAAACGTACCTGCTCAAGCACGTCCAGCTTTAACTCAAGTTTACTGAGAACAACGTCTCCTCCCCAGAGCGACAACTGCAGGTCCGAAGGCTTCAAGTTCTTGATGTAGCGATTCACATAACTCATCAAAATGGGAGTTACGTAGGACTCCAGCATCCTGGGAGATTTCTAAATTGCAGGGCAAGGACTGGGAACAAACAAGACAAGATATTATTTACAAACTTGCCAGCACAATCAGCAATAAAGCAGTAACCCTGCTGTTAGGACATATGAACAAAACATACTTGAAATTCTAAGCAGAGGTACGCTTTGAACCTAGTATATAGAGACGTGCATAAAGATGAAGAAGGCAGCAAGTTGAAGGTCCAGCTGCCTACATTGGTGAATCTGCAGTCTCCACACACAGCAGTAAGTGGTGTGTTCACTATTCAAAAGCAAAGGAAGTCAAGTTGCCCAACACACTTTCAAATAAGCAAACTACAGTTCAATCTACACAACCCCTGCCGCTTTTCATTGATACACATTCGTATTCAAATACCACCTGAGCACCTCGCCGATCTCCCCCCGAACTCCCTCAGCAAACCGCCCTCCTTCAGCGCCCAGCTACGTTAACGCCGGACACCGCTCAACACGGCTCATCACCTCACCCCACGCCCTTCCAGCACCCCCGCGCTCCCCTGAAGAGCTCCTCCCACTCAGCCCCTTACCGGCCCCTCCGAGCTCCGGAGAAGCTCCGTGCGCTCCCGGCCGGGACGCGGGATCCCGGCGCAGGCAGCCGCCCCCGCTCCTGCCCGTCTCACGGCCGCTTCCGGGTTCTCCGCTGCGTGTGTTCTCTTTAAGCGTCCGGCTGGAACCGCGAGTCTTTTATAAGAGCGCCGGGGCTGCCGGTCCCTCCGGAAGAATTTTGCGATGCACCAGAGAGACCGGAAGTTGGGCTTGAAGCCGGAGAAGTGCTCTGCTCAGGAGAGGGGGAGCGGGCAGAATGCCGTGCGCATGCACCTTGGCTGAGGGCGGAGCGGAGTAGGTGTGGCTGTTGTGGTGGCTGAGGGGGGGGGCGCTCCCTCTGAGGAGCGACGGGATTCTGTGCTGGAGGCTGCTTTGCTCAGGAGGGTGGGCCCGGCCCGACGTGAATCCCTGCGATACGTTACTGTGTGACTGTGGGCGTCATCCTCCTCGAGCTCCGAGCTCTGATCGACATCGCGCTGCGCTGCTCCGCGTTGCGTTCCCGTCACATCTGGGGCAAATCGCAGCAGTAGCGAGCGTGCTGCTGGTTTGGAGGCTGTCAGATAAAGACGTGCGTTTTCCGTTTTGATTTTGAGTGAAGTTCTGCCTTAGTCCCTCATATCGGTTTTGAACGTGTGGAGAAATACACTCGGAAACGTCTTTATTTTTTGCGTGCCCAGAGCCTTGCTCTGCAGGAGAGCACCGTCTGACCGCCCCAAAGCTCTGACGGCTCTGGGGCCATTGCTGGGCCTGTGCCGAATTAACGTGGCCTTCAGGGGTGACCTGGGAAAGAGCAGGGGCCCATTTCCTCAGGGTGAAGCACGGCAGGAGAGCCCTGCAGGCGTTGCTTTGCTGTGTGGGAGGCAGTTTTCCTGTCACAAACTTGAAGCAGTTAGGACTGCATTCATGATGAAGGTCACCACATTCATAGCGGAGCGCAATGTTTGGCTGTTCTTCAGCATGTGCAGCTTGTTAACCTGCTGGAGGTGGCAGCAGGTAGGTGAGGGACAGAAAAATCACTAAATAAAGTGACCTTTCTTTAAGAATATGCTTCCAACTTGCAATTTCTCTAGTGCTAAAGTTCTTGAATAGTTACTTTCCATAACGGCCACGCACTGCTGTCCCTGTGCTAGAAATGAGGGAGTGGTGTGTTGAATTTCACCGATAAAACTTTTTGAGAGTCTGCAGTGTGAGCCAGCTCAGTGAAATAATCTGTGTTAACGGAAGCAACCTTGTTTGTAGCACAGCCTCTCTGTAGAATTGCATTGACAAACCAGAGGGATATGCCAACAGATAAGCATAATGTTGAAGCACACCCTAAGCATACATCAAAAGCCTCCATATTCAACAGAAAAACATTCCTCTGTTTCTTTGTCCATTGTGTGATTGGTTTTGAATGACGCATCCAATCAACACTGGAATGTTTTCAGAAAATTTGGGATGGAAGAACAACGCCCTATTTTGGTGAAAGTCAGTAAACTAGAAAAGGGGAGACACGTAGCATTCCTGGCAGCTGCTTGGCAGACCTAGCAGCTCTGAAAAACTCTGTAATTTTCCTGGCAATTATTAGCATTTCATATAACTACCTCCATCTCAATTCCAGTTCAAGTACGTTGATGCCCTGAATTATACAGAGGAGAAAAAATACAAAAAAAAAAAAAAAAGGAAAAGAAAAGAAAGGAAAAGAAAAGAAAAAAGAAAAGAAAAGAAAAGAAAAGAAAGGAAAAGAGAAAAGAAAGGAAAAGAAAAGACAAGACGTTGTGCAGGAATCAGTCTTTGACGCAAAGGAAATTGTTGACAGAGAAAAGTAGTCGGAGAGAGTTACATGAGGTTCCTGAAGTACAGAGGATGAGAGCTCAGTATACAGAGAAATACAGAGAAATACTCTGCAGGTAACAGGCAGAGGAACAGGCCCACTGCAGCAACAAGGGCATGTTACTGGGAATGTCAGCATCGGGTTGCTGCCTGAGCTAGCCTGATTTGTTCAGTATTTCAGCAATCCATTGAAATGTGTAGGACAGGTAGAACCAAAAAGTGCAGATCTAGTGATGTGCACATCTCCATTCATATAGTAGGTGATCTGAGTAATACTGAATCCATTAAAAGCTGGAAAATCTATGTATATTTTAACCTGGGGAAAGGGAAATTATGCACAGTATTGTGTAATGTTTGGCCAGAAATGTGAAGGTGACAGGACTTAAAGGTTAAGTCCTCAGGAAATATATCTATCTGCATAGGACTACATGGATAAAAGAGGTTGTAGGGGGGGTTCTGGCTTCAGTGTTGGTGGTGGTATGTGTGATTTGCCACTTCCTGCAACAGATGCAAAATCAATGAAACACAAAGTGGAAAGGAAAACAGAGTTCATAAAAAATTGAGAGAGACAAGAAAAGATAGAGTAAGTGGATGTTCTGCTACCAGAGGCTGCAGTCAAGGGGAAAATCAAGGAAATTAGACATTTAATTAGATCTAAACAAACATAATAAAACCCTGTGCAGCAAATTAATAGAATTGTAGAATGGCTTGGTTTAGAAGGGACCTCAAAGGTCCTAGTTCCAACCCCCTTCCATGGGCAGGGATATCAACGACAAAATCAGACACTAGAACAGGTTGCCCAGGGCCCCAATTATTTCACTTCTACCTCTTTGTTCATAAACTTAAACTAACTTTTTCTTCTGAGCACTTTTTTGCAAAGCCCCCTGCTATGATGTTGAGTTTGACAGCTGTTATGCTTCTAATGTCAGATGTTGAGTTTCCTACCCCTTATATATCAGACAGCCTGGGGCAGTAGCATTAACAGAGGTTTTTGGAGATAACTTGGCCCAGGCTGTCTGCAGGAATCTGAGGTTACTGACAAGGAGTGTTGGGATACAACCTATGGAGAGCTCTTTCATTTGGAAAAAATAAAAATCCCATCCTCTAAACTTCTTTGCTGTGTCCCTTAACTGAATGCTTTAACAGGGTTGACTCAACTGGCAACCTGTTGTCCATATCTGTCTTATTGTCCATATCTTATTCTCCTTATGGGAGGATCCTGCCCATCCTGCTCCAAAGCCTCCAAGTGCAGTGGCACAAATGCAAGCAGGTGGTCCCAGAAGCCATCAGTCTACCCGTGTAGGGGAGAATACTATTTTGTGACTATGTGGCCTAATGAGATGCTGCAAAGACAACAAGAAATTAATGGCATAAAATAGTTTGGTGACCCTAAATAAGCAATACTGAGATATTTTAAAAACACCTGCAAAAGAAATTTTTTTTTAAAAAATGACTTGGGCTTCTTCTGCCCATTACAGATGCTAAAACTGGGACTGGTTAATTTGTAGTGTTTCATGGCGATTGCTTGTTTTGTTTTTATTGCAATAATAATAAAATTTGCCCTCTCTGTTTCACTGGAAATTTCCTGAGCTCATGGCTGTACAGCCTAAAATTATGCATCTCCTAGTGTGTACACATATATATATATAATAACATAAACAAAAGCAAGCAACATATATTAAACCTGTTCCCTTGTTAGAATTACACTGCTATTGTGATGTTGTGCCTAAGTATTGAATCGTACACAGCCATCAAGAAGTAGGAAACAAAAGATCACCACGCTGTTGTTACTCTGGGGTTGTTTTCAAATTCAACTCACTGCACACAGATCTGAAATTCAAAGGAAAAAAAAAGTAAGTAATAAAGTTATTAATAAATTCTCACACACGCTTTCATCATGATACAAGTGTTTGTTAGGTATATTCCAGACTTAAAGGTGCCGACAATTGTCTATCATAAGCTTCATTTGTTTTTCTTTTCCCTAAATTTTGACTGAAAATCATACTGAAAAAGCTTTCAGATATAGTTTTGAGGTAGTAATTTTTTTAGAGTGTTTCTGAAAATCAACTGAGTTGTAGCACCTTCAAAGTGGAAAATCAGAGTTCAAAAAGAAAATTCCTATTTTTAAAATAAAAACAGTATTTTTACCTATGATTATGAGCACAACTTCGTTGAAGTGCCAAAGTCCAGACTAAGTAAAATTGGAAAGCATTAATTTAGTGAGCTAAATTCACAAGGCTCTGGAAACAAACAGCCTTTGATGTACAATCCCAGCCCATTGCTGCCTCATCTGGATTTTTAGGAAATCTCTTTTCCCAACACGTTCTGACTTCTGGTAGATTTATATTCTTTTAACAGATGGACGGAGCACTCAGCGTGCTGGGGAGCGAGACACATCCATGGAGGGTGCTGAGCTGTCTCAGGGTTTTTGCAAGCTTCCCTGCTGTTTCCCCACCAGTGTGTTAAAGAGGAAATCCCCCTTACAAATCCCCCTTTGGAAGGATGTGTGAGGGACCAGAATCACCTTAACCAGAGCCAGCAGCGCAGGTATGGAAAGGGGCTGGTCCAAGCAGCTGGGGCCATGCAGGTGTAAGGTTAACTATGGTAATTGGTGCTTTTAAAAGTAGACTACATGCGTAAGTTCTTTTACATACATTCAGATCACCTTTGGAATTATTATCTCTCTGTATAGATGCTATATTGTTTCTCCAGGATACCTGTGGTACTGACCTGTTATTTACATACCAGAATGAATGAAAGACATGATAGGAGACCTGAGCTGAAGAGAGCAGGAACATATGAGCAGTGCAGTTTTGGTCTTCTGGGAGTATCACTTCTGGGCACATTCTGAGACGTGTGTGTACATCCAGACCTGGAAAGTGAAAACTTCCAAGTCTTTTCAAAGGTTTTCCTGAATTGGTAGCAACGGATAACAGAAATTTCAGGAGTGAAATTTTAGGGTATGTAAAGCTATTTGACCTGTTCTGATATGCCTAAAGAGTTTACATATCCTTTGGGTATAAAGAGATATCTTTGACTTCTATACCTAATTATGGGATACATCAAAAAAAAGTCAACCAAGAACGTATTATTTCTGGTTCCATTACATGAAATGTATGGTTGACAGTTTTAAAATGTATTTGTAAAGAAACATGTAATTGATTACTGCCTGCAGGCACGAGGAGATTTATGCACTAGAAGTTTTTTGCACACAGGTTTTTGCTTGACTATTGCTGTACCATTCATGCAAAACATATGTACCTGTAATGACAACTTCTATTGTATGTTCTTCTAAAATAGCCCTGCTTTTCAAGGGTTAAATGGTCACAGTTTTCTGATGTTAACATCTTAACATTTACAAAATTACAGCAATTTAATTTTATATTGTATATTTACATTTATACATAAGTATAACATACCATATCTATAATATTATATATAAATATTATACATAATATACATATATAAATATTATACATAAATATATGATTTTATATAATAAATATAATAGGTACAAATGTATTATAAATATATTTAAACTAATATTTATGAACAACACCCTGCTGTTACATTTTTTCTTTAAAAAATATTATATACTTTATATATAAAGTATATATATTAATTATATAATTTTATATATTACATAAAAGATAAAATGTATGTTTTCATTTTATGTCACCAGATAGTTCTTTAGAGGATGAAGATAGACATGGCAATGGTCGGGAATAGTTTTTTTTTGCTTGAATTATGCTAAAATCTGGTTGCTTTCATTATTTCTTGGCAAAATGAATTTCTCAGTGAAGCTATGAATGTGTACAGTGCTCTTTGTCCTGCTGCTGGAGCCAGGAGCATTTCTGCTGACATCTGCTCTGAAGTTCTTAATGTAAATGAAAGTGTACTTTGATTGGATTTGCATATTGTAGAGCTGATATTAATGGATATCAGACATTGCGCAGCTACAAGAACTGCAAACCAAGAGAATGTGTCAGCTCCAAAAATCCACCCTTGGGATGCGTTGGCTGCCACAGCTCTGTGTGAATAAAATGTTTGTTATTTCAGCAGTGATCTCCTGGGTTTCCTGGACTTTGTTGGTAAGTATGGGTCCTAACACTGAAGTCTGACTGCGTAAATTGAAATCAGGCTATAAAAAAACTCAAAGGACTAAAGAGAGAACACGGAAAGCATGTCATCAGAATATATGGAACTTTTATTTCAAGGAGGGTGTTTGTCATTTCCAGAATATTTGGTAGTTTTTTAACTGCTTATGCAAGTATATCCTATAACTTAAGGGTCTTTTTCTCTGCAAAAATTTACATAATCATAAAGTTAATTAGCTATTTTACACCTCTCCAAAAGTCAATGGATGTAAAAGAGCTGCAAGGATCCCACTTTCGATGGGACAGCTCAGTATTCCCTCTACCCCTGAAAAGTATGATGTAGAGCTGTACACAGTAGGAGATTGATAGGAAGCGTATGACAGGCTGAAAGGATGGGCAGTGGGTGACCAAACTCTAGAACTAGAAATGGGACTGCACTAATGCTTGAAGCAGGAAGCTTAATGATCTGATGGAATTTTAAACTGAGGTGAAGATAGGACATGAAGAAGGTGATGGGAGTTACATACACCATCTGTTGATCATTTTGCAGTTCTGAGACATTTCTGTTTTCACAAGCAGTTTTGAGACACTACTGATTTGTTATTGCTTTAAGCCAAGTGTTTCTCACTATCTGAGTGGCTATTATCAATTATTTGCTTCCCTGATTTATTTTTTTTTATTCGTGTCATTTTCTGTTCAATTTTTCTGTAATTAATTTGATATGAAAAAGAAGCTGGAGAAACTGGAAACCTCTCCATTCCATTTCAGGCTCACCGAGTAAGCAGCACTGCACGTAGTGTGTTTTATTCCACGGACATACATTTTTTTTAGTCTGTATGTTTGCTTAACCTGCTATCTAGCAACTGGTATTGACTTCCAATGTGCCATATCCAACATTCATTACTGTGACACACAAGAAATTTGGAGTATGCTTTTCATATCATCCTGTCCCAATATATTGAACAGTTCTTTATGTACAAATAAACATGAATCATTAGTCCAAAGAATAATTATACCACACAATTGACAATTCTTTGAGTTCTGGTTCAAATCAATATTCTTGATGCAATTTTAATTACATGCTATACACCTAGTATTTTCTTTATGTAATCTAAAACCTCAAGGGATGGAAAGAAGGATGGAAAGACTAACCTCAGCCTTTTAATGGTGGCTAGAATCTGATATACTGTTTTATAGAGCATGCAAACCTTCATAATACAATTTAAGTGATCATAATGGTGCACAAGATATTGCAGAGGATCTTAGAAAATGTATTATCATTTTTTCTTAATCTTGCTCCCTATTGGAAACTCTTAAGATCTATGTAAGAAAATAGGACTAACTGTAGCATTTGTTACACAGGCTGCTGAAATAACATTTGTTGACATCTGAAGATTGGATTTCTGATAACAAGTTCAAGCTTTATGTACATCATGCATAAGGACAAAAGTGTGTGAGCCTATGAGATGGGAAGAGCTGACAGAATCACAGAATTGTAGGGGTTAGAAATCATCTCCAGAGATCTTCTAGTCCAACCCTCTGCTACAGCAAGTTCCTGTGAATGGGATGTGCAGGAAAGTGCCCAGGCTTGTTTCGAAAATCTCCACAGAAGAAGACTCCACAACCTCTGTGTGCAGTGTGTTCCAATGGTGTCACCCTCAAAGTAAAGTTCTTCCTTATGTCCATATGGAACTTTCCTGTGTTCCAGCTTGTGCCCATGTTTGCCCAGATGCTCTCTGACCAGATCCTACTTGACTAAGAATAAGTCTTCTCCATACTCTCTCTCTTCTCATAATCTGCTCAGCTACTGCAACATCTTTCGCTGCAACACTTGACAATTACAGGTCTACACCATTTTTCTTCTCTACAGCATAACGACTTCCTTTTTGTATCCAGCGAAGTTGTCTGAGTTGTCACAATAAACACAAAGGATTTTATTTTTTGGTGCTTTGCATTACTTTAAGAGACGTTACCCTTTCCCTCCCTCTTTTACACTTTCAGCGGATCCCTACTTGCTTCTGCTCTCTCAGTGATGTAAATCACAATTCACTGACTATTTTTCATGCATTTTCTGTTTTCTCCTAAGCAATCTTTCATGCCTGGAGACAGCATGTTTAGAACGCCTATGAAGGCCCTTGCTCTATTTTGTCATCTCCTTCTGTCACCAGGATGTCTACCAAAATGACAACAGCTAGGAGCAAGTGAACTGATACACTCCCTTTCTGGTGGATCACTGTCTAATGATTATGGCCTTGGGCTCTCCATCCATCAGTCATATTCCCACATTTTCTCTTATTCTAGGATGTAATTAGCTGCAACATTTCTTCCTGTGGCAAAACTGATTTAAAACAAAAACAAAAAACAAAAAACGCCATTTGTTACACCTGAGAAAAACAAAGCCAGATGACACCTTCATACTGTTTGTTTTTCAGGCAGAGACCATCTTTTTTGTTCTGGATTGGTACAGTGTCTTGTGAAGTGTTACATCAATTCATGACTACCACTGCTAGCTGCTACTGCAATGCAGATAGCAAAATCTTTTCAATTAGATTCAGTTCATTGGACTTGAATAATGCAAACTGAGTTTGCACTACTTGGACAATCTTTAAAACTGTTGGTGTTAAAAGCAATGGGCACTGGCTCATAAAGAATTATGCAGTTTGTAAAGCTGTGTATGAATCTTTTCCAGCTCAGAAGCTTACCAGCAGTAGCAAATGTGAACTGGCAGGAGAACCAAAGGCCTTCCTGTGTGGCAGTTCTCAGAATTTTATGCTATGTAGAAGGGGATGGTGACCGCAGAGAAATGCAGCCAGGGAAAGACAGTGTGTAAATAGGAGTGGAAAAGTAGAGGAAGACAAGGCTGAGTAGAACAGGAGTTCAAACCAAAATGTCCTACAAACTTCAAAGACTTGGGAGCACCTCCAGTTGTTCTGTCTTTGTCCAGATGCAATAAGAAATGAAGCACTTCTTTCCAGACAGTGGGACCAAAAAAAAAAAAAAAAAGAATGGACAGCAGATGTGTCTTTTTTCTCAGCTAAACAAACTTCTGATGGACTGTTTCACTCTGACTTTACAAAGAGAAAGGAACCAAACAGGATGCATTTAACTAGGTTGTAACAGATGGATCGACCCTGTCTGTCCTGCTCTCAGGGAGTGTGCTCGCTTTGTGCTCCTTCATAGATGGTTAGCACTAAAACCACTGAAACATTGCCATCTCCAGCTGGGTGAGAAACCGGGGCCATATCACAGTAGTACTTTGCTTCTGAATCAGTGAATCAGTGCTCAATCCATTACAAGAAGACAAAAATACAGAATAAATATTTTTATTAGACCACATATCCTGGTCGTATTGTTTCAGCCTGTTTGGCTGTGCAGCCTGTGAGACAGTGCACCAGTTAATATTCTAAAGGCTCCTTTCAGAACCTGGAAAGTTAGAACATATATTATTTTAATGAAAGCATAGATTGTGGAGGCTACAACAAAATCCACAGGAAGATCCTAAATCCTCCAACACTTTGGATTTTTCAACAGCCTGGATTTGGATTGACCCTAATAATGTGTATACTTAGCGCTTAGAATCACATGTATAAGGTCCATAGAAAATACAATTTACCAGCTGTGCAAGTATTTTTCTAATGACTCAGACTCTCTGCTTTTTTGTTATTGCATAAAAATGTGATGCTTTAAAACTGAGCAGCATAAATTACATTGTTGCTTCTCTACTGTAATATAAGGTAACCTTTCCCTTGGCTATACCTTTTTAACGGGCGGTATATAGGATTGTTCCGTGTATCCACTGCACCTCCTGGAGTCTGCTTATTCCCTGTCCCCAGGCAGAACAGCATTCAAGCACTTCTGATATCACCTTCTTCCGAATAATGGAAGATATAAAATCTTCCTGTTGACTCTTTCTGCCGTGGGAGGACAGAGATACTCTGCATTTGGCCCTCTTGCTCTGGTTGAGGGAATTAAGTGCTTAACTGCTTGTGGCAACTTTGTGACTGTCACAAAACAGACTTTTTGCTGACTGATGCATATTTATATATGTAATAAGTAATTTATTTGTGCCTCCTATGAGAGGAAACTTTGTCAAAGCCCCCTGTATCTAAGGAAGTTTCTTCTCAGGGAAGAATGCAATAGAATAAATGCACTGTTTCTGAGCATGGAAGACAACAATTTTGTTTTCTCACCATTAAGGGCTTCAGGATCAGCATATGATGTAGCAATTCTGGACAAAACTAAGTCAAAAGTATTGCATTATGAAATCATCAAGCTTTCTTGTTTTATTATTATCGTTGTTGTTGTTTTACTTCTTTTTCCTTTTCTTGTTCTTTTATTTATTATTATTATTGTTTTTGTTGTTAAGATTTGACATAAAGATTGCAGCATGCCATAAATCATTTAAAAAGCATGTCCAAAATACAGCAAATGTCTCAAAGAGGAGAAAAGGAAAAGATTCCTTGGCATGACATGTTCTTTCAAGGGACAAAGACAACAATGCAATAAATCAAAACATGAATCTAGAAGCTGTGAGGCTTTGACTTCTGTGCAGGAGACACCTGACCTACGACGTATTTGAGTGTCCCATGGGATATGAAACGACCTCCCTTGCAGTGGAGCTTCCATGTGAGTGAATCAGTCTGCAGAATGATTGTAGCATCTTGTTTTATGCTCGCCTAGATTTATGACTGAAGTATTACCAGCAGGTTTGACCCATGGCTTAACAGGTATCCAGCGCATGCAACAGAATCCGAAATAAGTGCTAATGACTGCCAAGCTGATGCAATGTGCATTTCAAGAGGTGACTTGATGTAAATTTTGGCTACAGTATACCACACTGTGTTGTAACAGCCCATCAGGTCTTCCTGTGTCATTTACATTTTCCTCAATTTCAGCTGCCCACTGTGTACGTCTGTCCATGTTTCATGATAGAAGCTATCAAAATAACTTTAAAAAGCTACAAAATAATTGCAGTGATTTCAAATGAAACATAAAATAATGAATGTTGTTTCTTATATTAATGAAATAAACAGATACCTTGTTTTTCAAGAAAGTAAAACAATAAAGATTGGTAGCTAATGCAAAAAAGTAAGTGTATAAACATAATTATGAAATCAGGAACAAAGATCATTTATGTCTTCTGTTTGTTTGCCAGTGAAAGATTTTCCATTATTTCAGATAACTGTATTTGTAAAGCGTTCTTTCCCTAGATATAACAGTGCAAAATGATTTATATTCATTTAATTGCTTGCACTTTTATCTAACTTAAGTACCATATACATGCTCGGAAATCTAGCTTTCAATAGCAACAAAGTATGTACATAATTAGTAATGAGGCCTTCAATCATTCTCCCTCTCATGTTCCACTGTTTTCCCGTATTCCAGCACAGTTATGTGCCCTTTAAGCTATTTTTATCAAGTGTGACAACTTTGAACTTGTTCCAAGACCATATTGCTTTAGATGTGACCTTCTGGTGTGGAAGTTAAATGTTCTCTGAAAATCTTGCATATAACATGTACTTCTCTATATTTACTCTTAATGTAATATCTTCAAAGAATACCAAAAAGTCAGTGAAACATGAACTTTTTCTATAACAGCCTTGGAGCCCGATCCTTTATACATGACTTCAGTAGGATTTACACATGTGTAAGGGCTGTGGACCATGTGTGCAAATATGGACACATGTTGTATCATATTAAGGTTCAATAATAGGGCTGGCCAGGAAACAAGGATTCTGTTTCGTGAAAAATTCTGAGGTTTTGGCATTTGGTTTCATTCTGATGAAGACTTTTCAGAATGTTTTGGAAACAAGACAGTCCAAGAAACAGACACATCAACCACGGGTCTGAGCAGTTACCTGTCATGGCGCAGTCCTTCTTCAGGCACGGCTTCAGGCTTCACTGTGCTCTGGGCAAGGTGGATTTCCTCACCCCACACAATTCGGCGTCCACAAGCAAGAGAAGCGAGCATCTTTCTTATAACTCAAATTCCACTTTCCTTTTGAAGTGGGCAGCCCCTGTCCAGGTCTGAGCAAGAATCAGTGTTGTGCTGTGCTGCGGCTCACGGAGCATCACTTAGCACTGGAGGGGCTGCATTTTGTCAAAAGGTGTGTGACAGCCGCAGCACTGTGCTCTGTTATGTGCCGTGGCACTATTCCCCAAGCTGCCACCATCTGCTCAGAGTGCTCTCATGCAGCAGTGTTTGGGGCAGTGATGCGGGGAAAAGAGCCAGGGGTGACAGCTTTGTATCTCAGATGTTTACAATGTGCTGCAGGAATTCCTGTCACTTGAGGTGTTTTTGAGCTGTATGTGCTAAATGTTTCTCCAAGATATGTGCCTCCAAAGTGCCAGCTTTTCTCCAGATTCGCAGGAAAGGGAGCAGATCTTCCGTTTGGTCAACGGTGTCTGGTTAGAAAATAAATGAGTACGAACCCCATTGGCTCCACTTGTTTTTTTCCCTCTTAAAATGAAAGTTAACATTGTTTGGTTTATTCCTTCAGAACAGTGTTGATAAAAAAGATTTGAGAGAGAGAGGTGTATCATGGCAATAGCAATATCAGTAAACTTTTAAAGGTACCTTGAGTAGTTTGTGTCTTAAAAATAACACCGTAACAGATAATAATACTAGAGCAGTTCTTACAAAAACCATACTTCCATTTGGATTATGTGTGTATATATACATGCATATATATAAAGACTTTTTGACTTTCTGAGGTATAAGCACTAGCCAACATTGTATGATGATTTAATTTAATTTAATACATATTTTAATCTTTATTTAATGCAATAAAAATGCAAAAGGAATCTCTGCAACCTTGAGTGAAATTCTTGCAGACAAATAGAATATAGCTTTGCCTGTGGGCTGGAAAAGACTTGGAGATATTAGTGGATGCCTATTTTGTTCAGCTGTTTTACTGTCTGCAACCACTGAACTGTGATAATGATAGGAAACAGTTAAAAAGAGTAAAGAAAACTTTCAAGAAGGGAAAATAGCAATTGACTGATACTCCTTATTTTAAATTTGAACAGCTAGAAAATTAATGAGCAGGAACAAAATCCAAATTTTCTGAGTTTATTTCCAAGACAATTGTCTAAATTTAGCCTCTGTGTTTGAAAAAGTTCACAGACTATATTTAAAATAAAGAATGTTTGCTTTCTTCATCATTTGTTGCTAGCATGACCCAAGACAAGTTTCTGGAACATTTTACCTAAGGACCGCAGTAATAATTTCAGCCTGAATGTAAAATGCTATCCAGCAATCTGTCCTGGATCTTGACATAGGAATTGGCCAAGTAGATTTTTTTCTGTTCTTTTTTATTAAAACAGTATTTCAAAGGGTAGCTTTCCAAAAAAAGGCACAGAATTGGATCCGTTCTACTCAAAGATGAGATGATAGTAAGTTTTAACATTTATGTGGTAGCACCAAAGAGGCATGACCTAGTCAAGCAGAGGCAGCTTAGCAGATGATATGAAGTGTAAATGCAGAAGATCTGTTTCGGTGTGCCTGGTAACTGTTATAAGTAAAGATTATTCCCACTTTTTAGATGTGGAAGCAAATCAGGAAGACCATGACTAGATTTAGACCAGGACAGGGCTGGAATTCCAGAGCCAGCTGCTCTTGGGCTGGGTTGTGAGGTGCAGATACTTCTGTGGCTGCTGTCACACCGGAGCTGAGCAGCCCTGACACTCAGGTCTCTGGAGGCAGTGGTTTTCTCCTTCGTCTGCCCACATCTCAGATCCTCACAAAGCCAGGAGAGCAGTAGCCCTGGTTAATGCTGGCAATGGCTTTGTGAGGGTAACTTCAATGCAGAGAGGAAAATGGTAACATGAATGCATATTCTTATCAGTAAAACAACAGAAATACCATTTTATCAGACAAAGCCATGAATGGATTTCATGGACTGTAAAAGCTTTTGTCCAAAAGAGAGGACTGTCAGCCTTTGTGTTCCACTGACCCACTAAAGGTGGAACAAGTGACAGCAATATCAAAAATACATACAATACAATAAACAGAATTTTTTAAGACACTTTCTTTTAGAAACCTGGAGGAACCGAACCTCTTTGGCGTTGTAGTGTAGAGGCAAATGCCAGCCAGGAGAGGGAGCACATGTCAACTGGAAGGCTGCTCCCAGCGCTCCCTGCCCGACTCATGGTTTTGCTGCCAAATACTGCCATGCTGACAGGATAAATATAGGGGGTAAATCATGGCTTGTCTACTGCCGAAGGCCAAAGCCGTTCGGAATCAGGTACGTGCATACCCCACTGAGCGGCCCTAGGAGAAGGGTAGCCACATTTAGGAGCGGCTGGATTTAGGACAGAAACATCATTCTTATGCTTTCCTGTGCAACTTGCTGGTCATAAGAGAATGGTAAGTAGGTAGCTTTTGTTGTGTTATCCTACTTAGAGCTTTCAGGAATCACATATACATGAGTCATTCCTTTCTCCAAACAGGCCATAACCATCAGTTGCTATTCTCAATTCTTTCTAGACATTCTTCTATTTTTCCGCTCTCTTTCTGTCACCCACTTCAGGGACAAGTTTTGCTTTGCCTCACTTCTCCCATCGCCCCTTCCTCCTGCTTTCCATCCACCCTCACCTCATTAAGCACCATCATTTAATGATGATGGAGGCTGCAGAGGTCACCCCGAGCCCAGGCTAGTAACCTGGTGCCTTGGACTGCTGCTTTCTCTATGGCAGCTCTGCTCCATGTGGCAGAGGTGGCATTTCTACACCTCGCAGAACTTTCTGCTTTCTTTTTCCACTGGACAACAACCCCAGATAGTCATCTTGGCATTGAGACCATGCAGCTATGACTGCAGAATGTCTCGGGGGGGTGGGTTCATGTGTGTGATTGGGAAGTACTGATTCATCCAAGAGGGTCTTACCATTCTTCCTTCAGTTTAGCACTCATCTGTGTGTTTTTCTCTTTTCCTTTCTTTTTAGCCTTTTCATTATGTCCACAATTAATTTATTTCCCTTTTATTCCCTCTCAACTCCGTGCTTCTTATGCTCCTTCTCCATCCCCACCAGACCACACTTTTTGCTTTTCTCTGTCGCATTCTTTAACCTCCACTCTATCATACAGTTCCTGCCCCCCTCTCCCATTTTCTTTATTTCACTTTCCTTTTCTTTCTTCTTGTCTCCATCTCTTTTGCGCCTGATCCCATCTCCAGTGTGGAAATGCTACTTTTCTGAAAGAGTGATCAGGCATTGGAATGGGCTGCCCAGGAAGGTGGTGGAGTCACCGACCCTGGAGGTGTTCAAGGAACGGTTGGATTTTGTGTTGAGGGACATGGTTTAGTGAGCACTACTGGTGATGGGTGGATGGTTGGACTGGCTGATCTTTTAGGTCTTTTCCAACCTTGGTGTTTCTGTGATTCTGTGATTCTGTGATCTCACACCTCCATCCTATCGGATAATAACCCTGCTTACAAAACTCATGATACTTGGTACTCACACCTTTCCCTGTTTGGAGGTAATAGGTTATGATCAGAGTTGCAAACATCTGTTTTAAAAAATATTTTGAATTAAGCAATGACTTCAGGAATATTAATTTGACAAATTATTTTCTCATTAATAATTAATGGCTTAATTCTCCTCAAATAATCATTGCAATATGTTACAGTATATTTCATTCCTAACATCAATCTGTGTACATATAAACAACAAAACTAAAATGAGTAAAATTCAATTGTTTACGAGCTGGAGATATTTTGAAAAGATGCAGTTTGGAGTACACAAAATTCAAATGCATTTGCAGATCTCCTTTTCGTTTGCAATGTTTCTGGTCACATATGTCTATCATACATCTGCACACACAAATAAGAACCGAGGTATAATCTTTATTTCTTATTTTTAGAAATCTGTCTTGTAATGTGACTTTTGGGATATGATTTTTCAAACCAAACCAAAATGAAAAAATAAAAGTTCTTTTCTTTGCTGTAACACTAAGATCAACAGAAGGGATGTAAGTTACAATTTTGTTTACATGCTATAATGGGACAAGAGGTCATTAGACTCAACATAGCATAGAGTCACCAATATTGTTCTTCTCGATTTCTTTTTTTTTCTGAGCCATTGAGACCTTGATCTTTTTAAACAGTGCTGGGTCAATTTGCCTATGCAAGGAGCAGTTTGCTAGAGAAAACAAGAAGCAGTGGTGTCTGACAGCCTTCAGATGCACTTTGTACCTTGTTGTTTTAGTGTCAGCTATTGACAGATCTCACTGGGGAAATTTCTGGTCCTCTTGGCAGCAACAATTCAATCCTATATAGCGCTTTTCACATCAGAGCACATTACAAGCAACATCATCCCTCTACTGCTAGCACAGGATGAGAGTAGGGATATCTGATAGGCCACTGGTAAAGGAAAGCAAAAGACAAAAACAAAATTTCCTCTTTCAGTGATTCTTTTCCCAAAAACATGCCAAATGAAGAGCATTTCAAATCTCACTGTAATTCACTAACCCTTGATCTGACTTTAGATATAGTTGCAAAAAGATTGAAATCAGGGTAAATTCAATTACGTCATTTAGGATTAGTCCAGCCTTTTTTTTTTTTTTTTTTTTTCCCCTTGTTTCTTTTCTTCTTTCCTTTTTTTCTTTTCTCTTTTCTAAAGCACAAGTTTGGTCTCTGAGGAAACATACCTTCTTTACCACACAAGTGGTAAATAAAATCTACAAATAAATTCTACTATTTCCCCAAATGTATAGGATACAAAAAAATGTATTCATTAGTGTGAGATATAAAAATGTACGCTCACACTTCTGAAATCCCGGACTGTTCATTTCACACTTGTGCCAAAGGCAAACAAACATAATTCTAACTGGCAGCTGGACGACATTCCAGGCAGCCACCACATTAATCCACTCACCTCCACCAGGCTCCGCTTGCAACCTGCACAGCTTGCTGCCAGGAAGCCTGGCCATAAATTCGGAGTCTAAATACCAAACAAGGTAGAAAATGCCATGCAGTGCATTACTCTGAAGGACAAAATGGGCTCGCTCGGTAGGAATACCAAAGAAGGGGCTTTTCTACTGGCTTTTGGTGTTTCTATTATTGCACCTGTGGAAGTTGAGAGCTGCTTACGTAAAGCATGGTTTTGCCTTTGTGGTTGAAATCATCATTTTTTTTACTCAAAACTGGAGTCATTTTGTGAAATCTGCAGCTGGTTTGATTAAAGCTAGGAGTGGATGTTGATGGTTTGATAGCACCTCATGTGATTACAGGGGATCTACCTGCAGTGTCTGTGCATTTGGCTGCTCTGGACTGTTGGGAATCCCATCACAGCTCTGTACCTTGGTCACTGCAGTGCTGCTTATTCCTTCTCCAATAAAATGTATGTGCGAACAGAAGGCAGCTACCAAGTTATAACACCATATATGTGTGTAGCTCATGTTTATTTACTTATATGTGTTCATACGTACACAGAATCTTTCCATTCTTCTGTTAGTCTTTAAGTTGTTTTTATTTTAAATTAAAGATGAAAAACAGGAATTAAAAAACAATGTTGTTCTTGGAGAAATTGTCATGCACCGCTCCTGCCTCACAGCGTGTGCAAAGGAAACATCTGCATCTCAGGAGAAGGAGAACTTCTCATCAAGTACACAACAGAGGCACCACAGCTCCACAGATGTGCAGTATTGGCTATTTTGTTGTTTTGTTCAGTTCACCTTTTGGGATGAAATTGTGTATTCTGAAACCAAATGACTGCGATATGCTAATTTTGATTTCTCCACAATGGTTTTCAGGACTTCAGCCTGGAAGAACACCCAGCAATCCAGAAGGTTTCCAACTTCTCAGGTTCCTGTGAGCCTGAAGACGTGGGCTGGAAGACCCCAGGGAACGGCTGTCAAAGAGGCTCTGAATGTTTTGGCTTTGTGTGCCCCGCACACAGAAAAGGCAGCCACTCTACATTCAGGCCCAGCCAAAAGAAAGTGGAGCAAATGGGAGAGCAAAGGAATAAAATCATTCTCAAGCTGCAGCAGTCACTTCAAGTCTCAGAAAAGTTTTATTCTGCATTTTGAGCAAAGTTGCTGACAGTAATTTCATGCAAGCTGCTTCCACCCATGTTAGCTTTACTGGCTTTGGATTATTTCACTGCCTGCAGGTATGGCAAGAAAACCTCACTCTGTTTGGTTAGTCTTCTATCTCGACTTTATCTTTTTAGAGTTTTGCAAAGCTGATAAAAATACAGAAGTTCACACAGAACAATTTATTTGGATTTCAGCCAAGCCTTTGATAAATTTGTGTATCATGAGCTTCTGTATCAGCTGAAGTAGCTCATTTTTGAACAATAGGATAAGAAGTTCTTCAATGTATTTTACACTTTGGAGAAGTGCTCCACTAAGTTAAACCTTATACCCTGCAGTTCTATAAACTTCTCAGCCTGCCTTTGAACGAACACCTTCTCCACATTACACAATGACTTATTTTCAGTGCTTTTGATCCTACATATGATCTCCACTGTTCTTGTTTTGCTGAAGCTGTACTCAGATCCCCACCTGTAGGCTGTTTATTACACTGAGCGGCTGCAGTTTCTGTAATGCAAGAGCTAGAATGAACTTTCTAATATAAATTGAATTGAATTCAACCCCTGTTTATTCCTCCTTCCAAATTCTAATTGCAGCACATTTCCTGTCATTGGACTCTTGCCTTGGACAGAATTTTGTACTGCATGGTATGAACTATGAAACTATGCAAATGTCTCTCTCTTTTTTTTTTTTTTTGGACAGCATACTTGAAAACTTTTCCTGCTTAAATTTGAGTTACTACACTCTCCACGAGGACTGATGCTCTCCAGTCATGTGCTTTTCCTTCATTTTGGTTTTCTGAATCTCTGAAGAGTTTAAACTCCTCCACTGTCTTGTTGAAAAATCAGCGTTGGCTGAGGACACAGTAGGTCAGCAGGTCCTGCTGGAGTGGCCACCTAACCAGAACTATGTGCTGCAGCCCCTTCACATTAAAAACTCCCATTAATCTCAAGGTACTGCCAGGCGATAGTCTAGATTTAACTGTCTTCACTTCAAAAAGGGCATTCACTGAGCAAGTAGAGCCAGAGACAAAACTGCTGCACTTGAGGAACAACCAGAACTGTACATCAGTTTGCATTTGCTAGTCTTTCCCTGAGGTTTTTTTCCTACCAGCTGCCAAGCATTAAATGGCTTTACTTGTAGGTAATTTCAAAGTTAATTTGTTTTTTTAGAAAAATTGCACTGTTCCATTATATTTTTGCTCTCCTTTCATGGTAGAGATTTGCAATCTGAATACCCAAATAAAAGCTGCGTTCGGTATGGGGGGATGGAAAAGGAGTTCAGTTTTTAGAAGTCTCAAGATTTTAATTGAAGTTTCAATATTTGTTTCTTCCTCAGCATTCTTAGACATGAATGAACTCATGACTGTTTTAAGCTTTTTTTCTTTTTTTTTTCTTTTGTTTGTTTCTACCTTTCACATTTGTAACATCTGAAAATACAGAATAGATAAATGGTTAGAAGTTTAAATATTCCAGCTATTTTTTTATTTCTGGAAAATAATATTTTCAAGCCAGTTTCATTATTTTGGAAACTTGTAGGACACTGTGTTAGGGTTAGCAAAACGAAATGTTTTGACGTGGGCTTGAAACCAAGAGGCAGAAAAAGAAGAAAAAAGAAAAAGAAAAAGAAAAAGAAAAAGAAAAAGAAAAAGAAAAAGAAAAAGAAAGAAAAGAAAAAGAAAAAGAAAAAGAAAAAGAAAAAGAAAAAGAGAAAATGAAAAAAATGAGAAGAAAAATGGTGGGGAAGGGAAGGGAAAGGGGAAGGGAAGGGAAGGGAAGGGAAGGGAAGGGAAGGGAAGGGAAGGGAAGGGAAGGGAAGGGAAGGGAAGGGAAGGGAAGGGAAGGGGGAAGGGAAGGGAAGGGAAGGGAAGGGAAGGGAAGGGAAGGGAAGGGAAGGGAAGGGAAGGGAAGGGAAGGGAAGGGAAGGGAAGGGAAGGGAAGGGAAGGAAGGGAAGGGAAAGGGAAGGAAAGGAAAGGAAAGGAAAGGAAAGGAAAGGAAAGGAAAGGAAAGGAAAGGAAAGGAAAGGAAAGGGAAGGAAGAAGGGAAGGAAAGGGAAGGAAAGGGAAGGAAAGGGAAGGAAAGGGAAGGAAAGGGAAGGAAAGGGAAGGAAAGGGAAGGAAAGGGAAGGAAAGGGAAGGAAGGGGAAGGAAGGGGAAGGAAGGGGAAGGAAGGGGAAGGAAGGGGAAGGAAGGGGAAGGGAATTCTGTAATTGAGTTATTCTGTTTCTTACTGAGTTTATTTACTTTCTTCTTTCCCCCAGAAAAGAACTTGCAGTCACCTCCTAAATGAACCTCACAAAGAATATCCTTCTTGTTTTCTGGGTGTTTCAGGTGGTCATGGCTCTTCCCTCTGCCCACAGGAGAGGAGGAGCATGGCACAAACCAGGGCTGCAAGTCTATCTGCGCACTGCACTGCACTGCCTGCTCCTTGGAAGAGCTGCTGTGTGCGTGAGCAGATTGCAACCCCTCACAAGGTTAAAATCTTGCCTGCAGCAAGGATTAGATTAGTGAAAATGCATAAATAACATTGGTTTGTCTGCAATGATACATTCTGGTGCCTGACTCAGTACTATTACCAAGAGTAATTAACTTGGCAACGGGGAAAACACACACGTACACGAGTGAGGTACTGATATTCGTGAGATAAATTTCATTTATCATGAGCAGTCTCACCTGCTTTCTGCTCTGAGGGCCTCTAGGACTGATATGAAGAAGCCTGAAATACATTAGGAACAAATAACCAAAAATACAAATTGCCTGATAGAGCTTTCCTTTCCTCTTCAGAGGACGAACAAGCACAGGTCTTGGACAAAGAGATATAAACATCTACAGACACAGTGTTGCATCTGGGATAGATTCAATGGGGGGAGCTGTGCAGGAGAGCTCCAGAGAGAGCAAGATGCCAAGTTGTGTCAATATTAAATACAGAGCAGCTATCTTGGGGTCATTTTAGATTATTATTAAACCGTAAAACATTCTCTTCTGGGTCGTCTGACTGAACCCTTGTAAAATCAGTAGCCTGATTTTAGAAGACAGATTTGAAAATATATTCAGAATAAAATCATAGTTAACAATTTGATGTTAAATAGAAGGGTCTTGAGAAAGATCAAGGATTTACAGGAGAAGATTTGCTGAGCTCAGCTTAGGATGGCTGTACTCCTGTGAGTACACTTCTGTGCTGCCTCAGGTAATGTGCTGCATCCCTTGCACAGGGGGCTTCTCCAGGGTGTTATCATTACCTCCAACATTTTGAAGCTAATTTTGTTGGCAAACCCAGTAAAAAATCATCGGTGTTTCTCACTGAGAGAAATAAACTTCATACATTTTATTTCTTCCCACAAGAATAGACAACCATATCATCCCTTCTAGACGTTTGCCAAATCCTTCTGGATAATCAGATAATGATGCCATGGGCTTGTGAACAGTTGCATTTCTGCTGTGAGCCTACAGTACTTGTACTATTTTTTTTCCACTGTGAACCTTACATGAGGAGTGATATGAGGAATGAAAGCTCTGTGGGCTTTATCTTCCCCTTCCAGGCAAGGTTACTGACACTGTGCTGGCTCATAGTGTGGTGAAGCCGTATGAAGTGACATTACTGGCCCCAAGAGAATGGCTGGAGAGGTCACACGGATATCTCTATTTTCATCCAGGGAAGCAAGGGCTTTGCTGAGAGTACTGATGGAAGGGAATAAAATCAGCCCTTGTGGACATACACCTCCTGCTGCTGAGCCCTGAGTCAGGCAGCAGCTCCTTCATTGTCCAATGTCATTGTTGAGAAATCTGCTCTTGTAAGGCTGAGAAACTCGGCCCGTTAAAAATGATGAGATGATCCTTCAATTTTCAATCAGCTTTTCCAAGCCAAATTCTTCTTCTTGTTTACATTCATGTAAATCCATAGAGGAAGTAAGATGAAGTCATTAGTCCCTAGGTTACCCCATTGTAAAGATTTGTTTTCCTAAATTCCATGAGTCAGCTTTGAGGGGCTTGGTTTGTTATCATTTCAGCAAACATTCTCAATCCCAGGAAAGTTCATCACCTGGCAAGCTCCTCTTTCTGAAGGGGTTTGACACTGAGAAGGAATCAAAAACCACTTAGGAGGTTTTACTTGGGAGTACAAATATTATGGAGGCACGAGCATTGCCAAGTGGTGAGCAGGAGGCCAAGTTCTGCAAATCCTAAAATCGCACGAGTATTGCTTTTTGCTTGAAAAAAACCTCGCAGTTCTAAGGAGTGCTCATGTGACCAGGGAGCTGTGGATGAGGCCTTTCTGGCAAGGGCAACGTCATGTCTCTGCTGCATGCAGTTAACCTGCATTTGGTTTAAAGGTATCCCATCAGAAAAGTGGAAACAGATTTTTCTTAACTAAGTGCTTACAGTTAAATTTTAAAATGCTGCCCTTGTCAGAGGTTAAACTGTTCCCTGCCTTGCTCTTAGAAGCATTTTAAACTATCTGAATTAAATACTGTAAATAGGAAATAGGAGGAATGAGGGTACAGACTAAGCAAAGTAAAACAAAAGGGTGGTTTTGTTGTCCTTCTTAAAATGCATGGGAAGTCCAGCCAGCTGCTTGTGTTTAACCAATAAAAAGTACGGTTTCACACTAAAGGAACTATTTATTCTGTAAATTAAGGCATTTAGAAGGCCTTATTAGGAATACTCAGTCCTTGCACACACAGGCAAAGTCAGTGGGCATATGCTTACTAATACTGAGTTTTAAATGCTTGCAAATATCAATAATGATGCAAAACTGGGGTCAAAAACATATGGAACAACTAGACAGTGTTCTGATTAAACATGAACCCAAGCAGACCCCAAAGATCTGCATTGCTGCAGTAAAATAAATGAGAGTGTGTACACCTACAAGTGGGGTCCAAGAAACCGAGCCCAATTACTGATTTCCATGGGATCTCCTTTGATTGTGTCGCAGGATTGAAACCTCACTGCATTGGCCCATCTGGGGCCTTGCCTTGTGCTCTGAGGGAAGAGAGCTGGGACTTACTCCAGTGTGGGTGTAGCTGGAAATGCTTCCCCACACCTCATTGAGCCCATTGTGCTCCTGTCCGCTCCTCAATGTCAGTACACCCTCCATAGCGTGTTCGGTAATTAGCTACAGAGGGCTAACTCTGTTTATAAAAGGCCCTATCTTCCAACAGGAGTGCCTATCTAAACATTTCTGTCTACTTCAGAGGCTTTACATAAAAATACAGTGCGTTTCTTCCCTAATAAGACCTATAAACAATTAAACACTGCTTTCAGTGAAAGGTTACTACATAAAATACAGTTCAGTTGCTTCCTTTCCCCGTATTCATCTTATCTTTTATGGTTTCTACTTCCTTCTGCCTTGCTCTGCAGTTTCCTCAGTTCCTTCCCACCATTCTAGATTTCGTGGGTAAATTCTTTTGTATTTCCATTTACCTACCATTTTTCTCCCTTTAAATTCTATTTTACAGCGCTTTTAGTTTGCATGTCACTTCATTTCCTCTGCCTTGCAAGCTTTTCCTCTTCTATACCCTGCTTTTCTTCATTTCCTGTTTGTAGCCCCTCTCCTGCTGCCCTCACTGTGTGTCATTCACCTTCACCCCCATCCCAGCTCCACAGTCCCTTTCCAGCCAACTCTACCATTCCCCTCACCTATGTTGGTGATAGCCCATCTGCTTGAAATCCTGACTGGGTGCAGTGGAAATCTCTGGGGAAACTTCTACATTTCTCATATTTTCCCAAAGTGGTCGTGAAGTAAATCAGCTGCACACAGAATGGAGTTTCCCTTCACATGGTAAAATTCCTAAAGGTGAAACTTTTCAGATACAGAAGCCTTTCAGTAATTCAGTGGGCCAGTCTGAAGATGTATCAGCAGCAGCAATGTTGCATAGGTAGGTACAGCTACAAAAATGCCCTTTGTCAGAAGGATCATCAACACAACTCATCTCCAGTCCTTGAGGCATTCAAGGCTTGGCTGCATGGAGCCCTGAGCAGACCGGTCTGGTGGCAGCCCTGTCCACAGCTGGTGGTTGGAGCTGGGTGGGCTTTAATGTGCCTTCCGACCCAAACTATTCTGTGATTCTATGATTCTGTGACAATGAAGAAAGATGTCCAAATTACGATAAAATCATGAGAGAGGTAAGAAGCAACCCAAACTAGCTGTGAGCATGTTTATGTTTCCATAGCACATTTTAAATTTCTTCTCTTTTTCTCTTTTGAGGTGCTTCCTCTTGTACCATGCAGGGTTGTTTTCCTCCTGTTCTCTGCTCTCACCCTTTCTCTCCAGATCTCTCCTACTGCTCCTCCTCTTCCCTATGTTTCTCAGTCTGACTCTTTGTGGGCTTTCTTTGTCTTCATCTTTTAACCCAGATGTTCCATCATACTTTCATCGCCATAGAAGTCTTCTATGTGAGCTCCTTCCCACACCACAAATTATGCATTTATACTCTGCTGGCATGTTCACAGAACCAGCCTCTCCCTCTCTCCTCTTTCGCTTGCACGCACTCCAATTATTTCCTATGAGCATGCATTACACCAGCACCTCAAAACTAAAATGAATTTGTGGATACATGAAGATTTCCTCAATATGTGTTCGTACATGCAGGCTCCGCAAATCACTGCAAACCCCGCTCGCAGGCTCTTTGCCAGAGCCAGTTTATGTGGGAATTGTAATGCAGCCTCCCACTGCAACACATGTTCAACCTTTCTTCAGCACATGCACCCCGCTTTCTTCTAGACCGTCTTTCCACATCTGTATGGAATGTCCTTCTCATGTGTTTTCTCCTTTCCTGGTTGTTCCACCCTCAGATTCTTTCAAGTGAAGAGATTCAGGTTTGGAGTGATGAGCTGTCAGCAGGGCTGAAAGCAGTTGGAGAGCATCGTAGGGGAGCGAGTTTGCTCCTCCACTTTGGAAAATCTTTCCTTTTTTTTCAGGAGACAGGCTTACAGTCTTCTCTTTTGTTCATATATTTGTATGTATATATGAAAAGAAAAGGGACAGCGGGTCTTTGGTAGCAGCTTGCTGAGCAACCAACACAAATCAGTATCCTTACTTGATCTTAGGAGAAAGCTGTGCCAACTTGTCAGAGGACTTTCAGATTTACAGCATGCTTTTGTCACCCTGGATTTTATGCTGTTGTGCCTGTCCTCAGGCATGTCCGAGAAGGAGCTAAAAACTCAAAGTATTGGAAAAATAATATTCTCAGAATAAGAGCGGTTTCGTGACAGAAGTGAGGTTCCCTAAAGCAGTGCAAGGAAGGACAAATGTAACTATTGACTTGTGCTTGACTTATTGTCTGCATGGTACAATGGTGCCAACCCCTCTCAGGGCTGACTGCGTGGCACAAAAACACTCACAAATTCATCAGTGAGGCTAGTTCTGTCAGGATTTGGGGGAACCTATTTTACAGTATTTCTCCAGGTAACCTCTCTTCCTCTTGCACATGCAAAGGACAGCAGGGAGACACGGCTCCCAGCCACGTGCTGGGAAAGACTTTACTAGCCCACCTACGTAAAGCACTGATGGTAGCACAGCCCTCATGGCAGAGCAGATTCACAAGTGCATTGCAGCTACATCTTTCCATCTGCACTGCATGGGAGGGAGAGCACCCACAGAGAGCACTGTCAGCCCAGCCAGTTCCTCAGCCTATGTGGCCGTGGGCCCGAGCCTCAGCACATGGCATATACCAGCCACATAGCAAGGATGTGAAGGGAGTGTTTCAGTGCACATCATGCCAAGAGCCTGTCAGAGCTGCGGCTCTTGGCCTTTGTGATGTGCCTGTTGCCAACACCCTCTGAGTTCCCATGAGACTTTCCCTTGCTGATCATTTAAGCAAGGATCTGGCTGAAGTCAGACAGAGCTGAGGCCCCGTGCTTTCTCCTTTCAGTGCCCCACCACACAGGTGGAAATTCAGGATGGTCCACCATTTTAGTGGTAACCTTGGCTCACCATGGCAGCCATGGAAGCAGCCAGTGTCCATCAGCAAGCTTTGAAAGATTTGCACCTTCTTTGTGCCCCAGCATTCTCATGTCTTCTGTCTTACAAATAAAGCAAGACAGAAAGTGGGTAGATCTAGGCCCCAGCTCTGGACCCAGTGTCTAACAGCCAGCTACAGCTGGTCATTGGCAGCAATTGGGTTGGACTAGACCATCAATTATCTGTGTCATTTCAGACAGAAATATCAGCCACAGTCTAAACATCTAGTTATTATTTGCATTGAATGATGCCACATCCTTTTTATAGTCAACTAATTTCTCTTATGGCAAACAGCTCCCAGGCTGCCTCACCTGTTTGCCAAGTATGCCTCAGGACAGACCCTTCCATCCCTGGAGGTGTTCAAGACTCTTGAAGATGTGGCACATGGCTCAGTGATATGGTGGTGATGGGTTGGCAGTTGGACTTGATGATCTTAATGGTCTTTTACAACCTTAATAATTCTAGGATTCCGTGATTCTCCAATGGTTTTCCTTGAGATTTTGATACTGATGTTGCTCAAAATCTGCATAGTATCTGCTTCCCCCTCTGTTGTTTTTGTGAGAAGACACACCATGTCCCTAAAGCTTGCACTCACAGACAAGCATTGCTTAGTCTCATGCACCAAAAATGTCCAGGAGCCTAGGACATGCTCACATTGCAGATGAAGAAACTCCTGCCTGAGCTAGCATGGGCTGACAAGCAGGAGACATGTGCCTGAACAGACGGGTTCTGCCTTGCGCCATCCTGCTTCCAGGCCCTGTCTGGCTCATTTGCACGGCCAGGAGCTGCAGCATGCCAGCTGACATGGTTCACTGCTGGTTGGGCACCACATCTGCCCTCAGTGCTAGGACAGGGACAAGGAGCATCAGCCTCCCAGTGGGTGGTGGTGGGCATGGGGAAGAGATGAAGAAGAGGCAAGGAAGTCTGACTGCTGCCACTTTTCTTCACTGCATTCTCATTATCTACTCTGGTCAACTCATTTACTTATGGATGTATTACTTATGTTTGTGTTTTTCCAAACAATTTCCCCTCCTTTTCTGTACTAGATTATGATAAATGTCAACTGACAATTCTTCCAAGACTTTTGGATGTGTGGAAAACCCCTACGAGAAGATACTTTATCATAGAATCATAGAATGGTTGGAAGGGACCTTAAAGACCATTCAGTCCCTACCCCCCTGTCATGGGCAGGGTTGTCACCCATGAGCTCAGGCTGCCCGGGCTCCCATTCAACCTGGCCTTGAGCACCTCCAGGAATGGGGCACCTACAGCTTCTCTGGGCAGATATGCCAGTGCCTCACTGCCCTCTGAATAAAGGATTTCCTTCTAAAATTTATCCGTTAGGAAGTAAGCAACTCTGACATGATGCTGCCATTACACTTATCAGGGAACATACCTCACAACTTCAAATTTAATGGCTCTAACCAGTATGCAAACATATAATATGCCACTGAAACATGATTGAGGCATCGCATTGATGACAGAAACATCCTTTTGTGTCAAGGTCACTCTTACCAACTGGATACAAACATGCACTGGAAAGAGTGTCTTGTGATGCAGTGTATATTTAAGGGCAGAAAGTCATAAACAACTTTCAGCACAAACCTCTGACATTGCAAAATTAGGCTGTCTCTTTATACACAGAATTTTTAGCTAGAGCAGTACTGAAGCATGAAAATACAGAAAATGGAATGTGCTCTGACAGAGAGAAAATCCAACCGTCTCTCATTTCTAACTAGAGAGTTAAAAAAAAGTGGCCTTTTACAAATGTATGTATGAAGTGCCTATTTTTCTTTTATTCTTATACAGCTGGTTTCAAGGTAAGGATTTGGAAAATATCTGACAACAAATTTTCCAAGATAAAGATTTACAAGTGCTGTGTCTATCTTTCTGATTGAGTAGCCAGACATTAGGGAAAAACTTTGCTTGCCTCTCAAGGATGTTGGGGCAATGAAGATGAATTGGGCATAGAGGTTACAGTATGTAAGGGCAGCTGGATGACCAAAAATAGAAATTCTCGAGTATAAAGCAGAGCCATGCTGGAATAGAAGCCTGTATTTGGAGAGGCAGCAGATTGGCCAAGCTACATCAAGGATATCCAGGAACCTGGTGAGCAGATGTGAGCATGTGGGGAAATGTGGTCCAAGCAGCAAGAGAGGCTGTGAAAGGCTGCGGCATCCCCAGCAGACATCGGAGCACCATAGGGAAAGAGCTCTAGAGCAAATGCACCACAAGAAGTTACAATTTTCAGTTAGAATTGGCTTACAGAGTGTGTATTCAGACATCTCTTGCACAAGCAAAGTTAAGGTGCTGTCGCAGACGAGTGTAAATGTAGTCTGAATGACTGCTTTTGTGCTCCATGTTGGGAGCCGAGACTCACAGCTGAGAGGCAGTGCCTTAACCAGAGATCTGATAGCTGGGGTGGCTGCAGTCACCTGCACGCAGCATGGAACTGCGTCTGCAAAAAGCAAGGAGAGTAAGTATCAGCCTTTCCTGAATAAAGCACTGCGTGTACCCAGACCCTGGGCCTGCATCCCAAGGCTGCACACTGTGCTGTCTGCATACTTCTGCATCTGCGGCCCCAGCTGTGTTGTAATCGGGTATCTCCCCGGGACAAACTCTGATCTTGAAAAATTTCTGGGCATAGAAGAAGTAAATTCTTGTTGATATAACACAGCAGTGGACAAGCATGTATTCCTGTGAGCCATTATTGTTACAACACCAGGATATTTGCATCAGCACTGCATTGAGAAACTGCAACCACCGGAAGGCCTGGGCGCGAGACAGCCTCTTGGCACTATCAGCAGATAAACACTCATTAAACTCCTACGGGGAACATCCAGGACCCTGCGCTGCAGCATGATGCAGAGCAAGAGCTCACCCAGCCCTGAGGAAAAGACCTGAGATTCCATGCACAGTTAAGGAAAGAAAAAGAGATAGATGTTGTTAAAAGTGTTAAAACGTGCAATGCTACAAGACTCTGAGGGTGTGTAACAGCATTAGGCACGTGAAATGGCCGTGCTATTGCATTTTAGTTTGTTATGTCAAACAAATGCAGTAAAGGGGACGTTAGTATATATATATTTGCTGTGAGGCTATTGTCAGGGAGTAATTTCCTGTAAAAAACTGTTGGCTGATGTCAACAATATCTGTGAAGGCCCATCTATGCTGACACAGTAAATGCAATGACAGCATCAGGAGCAATACCTGTGTCAGCTTTAATCTAAATAGCTCCTGCAACAGCAGTAACTCTGCACAGGAGCAAGGTTCAGCACAAGCTTCCCCACTCTCCGGGTTGAGTGACTGCTCTACACAAGTGCCCGTACAAATCACAAATTATTGGTGATGCCGTCTGGACTGATGCGAGGGTGCTTATTTGTACTCCAGAGTGACTGAGGAGGTTCTTAGTCAGAACAGACAGCACACAGGGCAGAAGGAACACTGCCAGGCTACAGAGTTTTCTTGACAACTCTCCCTGTGTCCTGCTTGAATTCTGAGTGAGATAGCCTCTTGCTGACATGGACTTGGAGCAACCACCTCCAGGCACCCCCTGCCTCCTGTTGTGCTCCCTACAAACTCCTGGGGCCAATGGTGCTCAGTCTGGATATAATCTAGTCCTACATAAAGGAGATAAAATCTCTTATAATATACATCATTTTTTATTTTTATGTTAGTCTTAACATTTAAACATTGACTTAACCTCCTAATGCTGCCTTTTTACTTTCATATGCAACACTGAGACAGAGCCTTCCGTTTTCTTTTACCAGCACCATATTGTTGGAAGTAAAACTCATTCACAGGCAGATGCAGATGACTCCATATGCTGGTTAAAGAAAAAGAAAAATAGAAGAATAAAACAGCAACAACCAAAAAAAAACAAGCAAAAAAAAAAAAAAAACCAAAAAACCAAAAAACCCACAAACCCAACCTAACCAAACAAAACCTCAAGGAATATAGACTTTCTTCTTGTATGAGAATTACATGGCCAAGAATTAAAATGTCGCTTATAAGATGGAGAGTTTGTGCTATTAAAAAATTGACTCCAAAAATGAATTTGGGAGTGAGGGTCAATAATTTGCTGATTACAACCTCTCAATGGGCACTGTAACTGAAAGGAATCCTAAGGGACCATCCAGGAACACTTACGAAGAGTGAGGAAGATGATGTGCCTGCTAGATTTAGCACTGCTAGGATTCGTGATGGACTCAGTCCATTCCTGATGTTCACCATCCATAAAGGATGCTGATAGATTACTCAGACCATGGAGAAGAGCCAGGGAACTCATTACAGCTTCTGAAAATATGTTTTATAGCAATAGACTCAAGGAATTGAATCTGTTATTTTGAGAAAGAGGAGGCTAAGAGATGAGATGATCACAGTCCTTAAGGATCTATGGCAGGGATATGATTTTGACAAACGAGAGTTAGTCCAGCAAACAAAGGCATAACAAGATTTAATTGCTGGAAGCTGAATCAAGGCAAATTCAAAATAAAAATAAGGCACAAAAATGTAAGGGCAAGAATAGCTGTTCCTTGAAACAATTCACTAAGGGTTGCTGTGGGCTCTTCATCACTGGAAATATTTTAATTGAGATTGGCTTCTTCTCTAAACTTTGTGTTCCATTCAAACAGGAATTAATTCAGGGAAGTCCCATGGCTTGCATTGTACAAGAGGCCAAGCCAGATGATCATAGTGGTCCCTTCTGACCTTCTAATTTATGAGCTCTGCTATAATCAGACCCTAGCTAGCGCAACATAGCCATAGGCAAAAACACTTCCTATTCATCACAGATTATTCTGAGAAATGTTAGTATCTTCTCATTTTTTCATCAGGACAAATAAGGCATTTCAGTTTACAGCTGTATTAAGCTGGTAAAACATAACTGTGTCTTCAACTAATTACCTTAAAAAACCTCAAAACATTTACCCAGCTCATCCTACCTATTCAGTGAAAAAGCATTTAAATATTGAGAACAATAAGTTCAGGCTCCAATACCGCTGAGTTGTCCTTAAGTAAGAACACAAGAAATGTATCCTAATAAATGAGCAACCCTAAAGTAAACCCTACATCACTATCACCTGGATGTAACTACACCTCATGTCCCCTTGATCTTTGCACAGAACTCTCATTGCGTACACAGCGAGAGCAGTAAATGGCTCTAAGGAGGTAGATACTGTTTCACAGAAAGGTTTAAGACAAACACAGACAGCAGAGAAGTGCTGATTTAGTAACAGAATATTTTACAGCAGAGAAGGTCACAAATTGGCAGCATTAAAGGTTTTATTTTGGTTAGTTGACAAGTGCGAATAAATGCTGTACAGAACAGGTAGTCAAGTGCCAGCAATATTTTTCTTTTGAAAATGTTATCTTCACTCAGATCTTCTTCAGCAGAATTTCACCAGTCAATCATAAAGCTGGCTGCTTGAGACAAATTCTTTTACCATTACACAATTCTGTGTGAATACTGGGTTCACGCCGTGGAGACATAAGCCTGCAAACCCCGAAGAAGATAATGCTTTCTAACCCAAAAAGAAGTCATTTCCCCACTATGGAGCAGGAAATGAATCTTTTCAGAAAGTGTCTTTTAAAAAAAAAACTTACATTCCTATTCTGGATAGATCAGCTTAATTAAAATCGGAGTCATGCCTTTCATTATTAGGCAGAAAGGCAGACAAACAGCTTATCTCCAGCATGTTCTCAATGTACCGTCAGGTCAGCACCTTGTGACCCACTCCGCAGAACACATCAGACCTTTTAGCTAACGTACAATTTTCAGAAAACAGATAACTAAAACAAGCAATGGACTTCACCACGACTTTAAGCAGAAAAGATCAAGAAATTTGCCACAAGACACTGCAGCTTGCTGCATCACATCTTAACTGCTGATTCACACCTGCTAACTTCACCTGAACTGTCCAGATCACATTACTGCTTTGGGGCTTTATTTTAAAGGAAAGTTCATGAGGAGTTATCACCTTTCTTTTTTCAGAAATTATACTTCTGTTTTCCCTATCACCAAAAAGAAATTTCAGAAGAGCTATGGAGTTTCATTAATCTCCCCACAGCTATGTTGTAGATTGAATGATGGTGTCACAGATTGCCCAAAACATTTCCATGCTTATCATCAGCAATAAAAAAGCAAGTGGATTGACTTAATGAGCCGGCAGGCAGCAACTTGTGGATGGAGCCAAAGTATGCTACAGAATTACCAGCAGGGCTCACAGTGGGTAGTATATTTGGGTTTTGTTGTTTTCAAATAGTTCTGACTGCTTCTCTGCAGACATCCTCCAAATCTTATCCTTCTCCTGGCTGCCTATGACACTATCCCACTGCTGATCCCTCTGCACAACTTTCTTCCATTCTTGATGTTGTCTCTTCTGTGTTACGAGTTTTTCCTTTTGTTTGAATTACTCCTCTCACTGGGCATTTTCCTGACTTACACTACTTGAATTCAGCACAAAAGTACTGAAAGCAAGGTCAGCGTTTCGTGCAATTCTTCACAACATGCGAATGTCATGTCTTGAGCTGCACCTCCTTGCTTTTATCTTCCTTGCTTCTGTTTAGAAAAGAATATGTTCAGTAAATGTACAGTAAATGTATTACTGATAGAAGTACCATAATAATGTGAGCACATGAAAATTACATTAACGATTTTGATAAGAGCATTGTCTTTTGGTAAAGGAGTTGTCATTATGATATTGCTTTGGAATGCCAGAGATGCATGGGTTGACCTGTATACACCAACAACTGACAGCCACGCTGCCGTGTGCTATCAGGAGGAAAGAAGATACTGGCTGAGAAAGGAAAGGAAAACTGTTTATTTCAGTCCCCAGGAGGAAGTAGCAAAGCAACCTCAGTGAAAGCAAAAACCCTGCAAAGAGCATTGCATCTCTGAGAAGATGAAAGGAGGGTGTCAGTGGTACCTTATGATTTATAGTAGCTTTGCAGTTGCAGGCTCTGATGTGTGAATGTAATGTGTTTTCCTAATAAGATGAATAAGTGCTCTGAGTTGATCCTTAAATAAATGTATAAAGTGCTGAAAAGCATGAGCACAGAGAATGGCTTAAGAAAGGTAAATACAGATATGAAATGACTGCTCTTGAGTGCGAGATGAGAATGAAAGAATGTAGTTTTCCTAAAGCGTGTACTGTTTGGTGAGAAGAAAATGAGCATACTGTCTTCAGTGATACACTCCCTTTTTCTTTCTTCCTTTTATCATCTTGCCAAAATTGTTTGCTTTTGAAAAATAATGAAGTTTTTCTTAAATAACAACCCTACTTATAACTTAATACTTTGCTTCATTTCTTCAAAGTGCTCAGCAAACATTGCCAAGTCATCCTAACAGTACAGTTCTAAAACACATCGATGTGATAGAGAAACTGAACCCTAAAGAAGAAGGGATTCAGCTGGGGTCCCATGTTTAAAGCTTCAAAGTGGTGCTGTTGGACAAACTGTGAGGATAAGAATAAACAGTGCTACTAAACAGTTGATAGAGGAATCGAGAGCGAAGCGCCGGAATTCCTGCTTCCTCTGTTAATGTTGGAGACCGCAAAGCCTACCTGCAGGAATCTGTTTAATACATTCTTCTTCAGTATATTCTTACTTTGCTCTACGAGCTTCTTGCCAATGAGTAATCAATTCCTGAGCTACCAGTTTAATAAGTTACACATTATGCCTCAGTTGCACATTTTATCAAATGGGATCTATGATCCATTCTAAACACCTTGTGGGTTCAGAACATGGTGGGAACCCAATGTGACCTGGAGATATCCAAATATGCTGGATGCTCAGTGACTCCAGCAGATGAATGTTCGTCTCCACAACTTTCTGATTAGGAAGATGTCCTTGTCTCAGAAAAACTTGTTCCACAATTGGCAAACCAATCTAAAAGAACAAAGACTGCTTGTTCACTCTGATAGGACTTTTGCTAATTCCTTCTGTGAAGAAACTAAAGCACACTTATAGGATAATGTGAGTGTGTTTTGCTCTTAGTACCTATGCTTTACGTTTCTTTAAGGAGAGCTTTCAACCAAAGAGCAACTTACAGAAAAGTCACATTTACAACACACTCCGACTAAATGTCTAAGATTCAGTTTTGACATCAGGTTTGATATGACAGTAACATTAAAAATATGACTGTGTCAGAATAGGACAAATGCTATGGAACATACACGGGATACAACAGAATACACAGAATTACTCATCCTACAGCATGGGGTAGCACTGTTGTCTGAAAATATGTTCTTCAGCTGTCATCCCTCTGCAGATAATCTCTTCATTTGCATTTTGAAGATCTCAGAGAGCTTTTTTTTTTTTTTTAATCAATTTAATCAATTTAATTATTCATCAAAAATGTCTGAGAGGAATAGTTTTATATGTGGTTGTTCTTCACCTTTGATGAGTTTACCAAATAATGCTTGACATATACTGAATAGGAAGCGATGTCTTTCTGCTTACTCACTGAAATAGGAAATCCAGCATTCTGGATCTGGAACACTCCCTTGAGGACTTTGTGACCATAAACCAATAAATGGATTACATTCATTCACATGTGTTTTTCCCATCTGTGACAGATAACGTGGCATGCCACAACTAAGGTAAAAAGTGGAATGGGCAAAATGCAGTTTCTTTCATGTCTTGCAATTCATCAAGAAGTATAAGGGCAGATGCCAAGACTTTCAAAATCTTGAATCAGATGCAGAGGCTGAGCCCCAGAGGTTTAAATAAGGACATCAATATCACTATTACAGAGCAGCAATACTCACAGCCCAGCTGCAAGTGGGTAAAAATTGCACTGAAAGCATCAACTTGGGAGTATGAGGCAAGAATTCCCACAGTTTTCTTTCCTCCTCCCCCAGCCTGCAATAAAAATCCTACAAAACAGAATAAGTTCTCTTTGGTTTGGATTTTAAATGTTAAAAAATAGGTATGTCACTTTTACAAAGCATCTGATGTATTAAGTATCAAATAACACAAGAATTCTTATATAACTCAGTAATCAGTGGACTCAATTGTTTAGAATATGCCAACAGTAAATGCAGGAGGAATTTATAATCATATTTTCATGGGTAGTAAGCCAAAACCCCTTCTGCAAGTCAAACAAACTACTTCGCTTTTTCATTTTGGAGAGGTTTAAAACATAAAGAGGTATGACAACAGGTCAAATAAATCTCTCCTCTGGCATTTTCCCCATAGAGGTGACGCAAAGAAAAGTAGGAAGATTAGGTTGTTATGTCCACTGTGTGTGTTATCGTTACTGAACAGGTGGGTAGTTACAGCACTCCAATGACAAAAACTGTCAAGAAAAAAAAAAAATACAAAGAATTATTAGCATCCAATTTTTCTGTTCTTCACTTCAATCTCCTCCACTTTTTTCTCCTCTCAGAATGTTCTTTTTTTTCTCAGCGTATCTTTCCAGTAGACTTCTTTTCTTTCTTTCCTGACTCTTTTAGACTCTCTCAACAATGGAAATTAAGTGGGGTTGACTGAATTGGTTTAAACACAATAGAAATACAGTTCCAGTGACTGGAATTTAAAGGCAGATTTCCCCTCACTGATGTCTGCTAGTCATAGCAGTTATGAGACAGTATTTTAAAATTATTTTGTAATTAGAAATTTATTTCTCAGGTGTTCCTTTTCCAAATGAGGAGTCCCACTCTCAGCAGAGAGAAGGGCAATACCTTTCTCATCTCCTCATGACTGGCCATCAGCTGTTTTTTCTCCACAGCTTCCCGCCTCCCACCTTTTTTCCCAGGTGCAGCACACTAGCTAAGGAAATGTAAAGGACTGAGGGGTGACCCATGCTCTTACAGTATGGTGGGCATCTTCAAGGGTCCTCTGCACGCTGTGGACACAGTTCTACTTGTGAGCCTTCAGCCCTTGTGCTCCTGCCCTTTTTTTTTCTTTTTTTTTTTCTTTTTTTTGCCTTTGCTCACATTTTTTTTTCCATTTGCCCTTTCTCCTCCAGGGAGGTCCTAACAATCTGTTAGCCCACCAGTGCCCCAGCTCAGTCCCAAGCTGAGGCAAACAAAAGCTTCACTGCTCCCCATTCATTTCAACCCAGAAGGAAGGAAGAGAGGGCAGACACCGCGGGGAGGCAGGGTGGAAACAGCATCCATCCCAGGGCACAGCTGTGATTTTAGTCTCCAAATGTGGACAGTAGTAGAGAGAATTAAGAAGCACTTTCCCAAGCCCCTGGGCTCACACTGCTCTCTTCACCTGGAAATGTCTCAGAGATTCCTACTGACACTGATTCCACTCACAAAGTCCAAACCCTACTTTGTTTTGACACTTCTGTTTACTATACTATAGCCTTAAAAGCCAGGATCAGAGCCCAGAATGGTGCAAAACTGCCATTTTTTCCCCCTTGTATTTAGAGTAAAGCAAGCCTTTCTATACTTGGGCAAACATTCTTGTCTTTGGTGGTGAGGCTGAGATTTGTGCTTGAAACATACTTGGTAATACAACTTCAAGATGCTTGGCAAGGCTGAACTCCTGTGAAAGAATCTGATGTAAGAAAACAGATGAAAGCTGCAGCATAGTTGAAGAGAATTGCAGAGATTTGATTGAGGACAGGATTTGGCCTCTAACGCTGAACATTCATGAGGCCAAACATGATATAGAAACTGTTTCAGTAAAATGTTCTCTGCTGAATCTACATGCCAGGGAGCTGAGCAGCTTCATTTATCACTGCTCCACCGCTGGTGTTTGTCTTTATATGAGATTACAACTTTTTTCCATTGAACCTCATGTCTGACTAGCAGTCCCTATTGATTTCTAAGGATGAAAAAAGATGCTTATAACCAAATCGATGTTATTTTTAAGAAGAGCTACATGCTTCAGATCCTTCTGCCCAAGTACAAGTTTCGATATTACTCTGAAGCCAATAACACTACATCAAAAATTAATTGCTACAGATAGGTGAGACAAAGAGGAATATTAAATGCTAAAAGCACTGCATTTGGGATAGGGGAGCATCTGTGGCAGAACCCAAGCTTTACAAATAAGGAGAGAACTATGGAAAAAATGAGGCTTTGTGATATCACTGAGCAAAATTAGTCAAGGGTGTAGCTGAATATCACTCTCCATCTGATTCATTTATTTTAGTGCTTGCATGGTGTGTCCTTGAAGCAACACAAATGCCAATAGAAAGAAAAGCTTTCCACTGTATTTTCTCCCACAAATTTGTTGAAGGTTATTTAAAAAGATTTTACACAATTTTTTGCTTATTTTCACATGGAAATTTTCAACTCTGAAATGAAGAGAACCCTTGGTCTCATATCTGATATTCATTCTAGCTACACTTTTTTTTTTTTCAAGAGATGATACTGATTTACACCACAAAACTAAGAGCACATTAGCATTCCAAGCATCATTTTCCATCCAGCTACACTTTTTTTGGAATGTAGCTGCCAATTTTTCCTTTTTCAGACCCTGAAGGAAGTATCCACGTTTATTCAAAATAAAGAGTCCAAACTCTTGGACTCCTCAGAGCAAAATAAGCCAGAAGGTGGAGTTGCAAATGTAATTATGATCTCTTTAGTGCCCGAGGACAATGTCTTTAGTTAACTAGATGCATTCCACTGCTACTAATGCAGTCTGTTCATGTTTTAAAATGTTTATTTTTCCCTATCTAGTCATAGTTTTCAATGCTATTGACAAACACAAGCAATGTGCACATCCAATAAACATGAAATGAATCACTGAAAACATCAGGTTCAAAGAATGGGTTTCATAAACTACTAGCTGTTCTGTTATTTGATGTAAATGTGATACTTGTTGCACCCCACTAATACTTTATGAGTTGTTTTAGAGTAGTATATATGTACCTAAAATTGAGCCAGTCCATCTTTTTTCCATACAAAAACACTTAAATTAAAGACACTGGGGAATTATAGAGGTCAGAGAAAAAGCGAACCTTTGTGCACTTGAAGCTATCAGCAATTTGTCCTGAGAAGAAGCTATGGGAGCACTGCAGGGAAGCAGCTCCGGGAGGACACCCTGCTGCCATCTGCTCTCCCATTTCTACACCATGGGTTTGATGTGGGTTACACCTGCAATTAACATTACTCTGATGTTCTTTGCCACAAGTAAGTATTACTTGAGGTAGAAAAGACTGTTAAGATAGTGAGCAGAAATACACGATGCGGAGCAACTGTGCTGCCCTTATTCTCCACTTTTTTGGTCTGAAATGTGGTGGCAATTTATTTTCACTGGGAGAAGAATCTCCTTCTGACATGATATGCTGCACCTTCCTATCAAGATGTGATGAGCAGAGCTAGGGAAGGACTGGCGCAGTGCTGCAAAAATCTGCACTCATTTGAAACTTGAGAACATTGGCTTGTTGTAAGCGCTCACGAATGATTCTCAACTGTCAGGATTATATGCCATTATTTATTTCTTTTTCCCTTGACAAAAGTTCCTGCCACAGATTTGAAACAAGTTGTGCTACTATAGAACTAGTGTGAAAGTTTGCCTGCATTAAAGGAACTGAGAACAGTTCATTAGTTAGACGTGAGACCACGCAGAAGTTCTGCTATGCTACAAGCAGCTCAGCTCTGCCATAGGCTCAGGGACTCTCATAGGTGCACAAGTGGTGGTAGGCTGTGTATATAGAATTTCTATTGCAGTGGGCTTTTTAATCTACAGCCACATACTTCAGCAAAGCTGATGCTGGCATCTATCTTTAAAGCTAAGAGAAAAGAGCAGCTTAGTGACTACATGCACAGGAGCCTGGAGACTCAGACACAGAAGATGCCAGCCAAATCATAGCCAAGCCCAGGCTAAAGTGGGCTGCACTGGAGCGGAGTCAGCTGGGGCACATGGAGGCAGTTGTTTCATGTGTCTGCCTGTCTGTCTGTCCTAAGGAACCATTGCTGGAGAAGTTGTCCTTCGAGGGGATGCATCAGAGCAGTGCAACTCCACAGCAAACATGCTCTGCACCAGAAGTAGGCTCGGAAACTCTGAGTAAGAGAAGTGCCTGCTGTTTGTTTCTACTGCGTTCAGAGAAACAAGATTCTGAGTACATGCTGTGTAAATAAACTAAAGGCATTCCTGACTCCTATCATCAATTTCTCCTCCTAATGGAAATAATCCAGTGAGTTTCCATTGGTGAACAGGGGCAAACATATAGCACAAACACAGGGATCAAGTCCAGTACCACCCGTGTTCACACTGGTACAGCTGCGCTCAGGTCAGTGCAGGCTCATCCCTCAGTGTGTCAGAGCTGTGCTTTCTCTCACATTTGAATTTTCAGAACCAAAACAAAGAATGTAAAGGAACCAGCAGTTCTCACCCCTTTGGCTAGAATGAAAGTTGTGCTTCCAACAAAGTGAAAGGATGGACCGGCGTTTCTCTAACCTTGGTTGCACAGAATTAGCCTGGTCAAATCCCCTTCTTGTGAATTTTTCCAAGTGCAAAACAATTCCCTTGTCACAGTAGCAACCTGTCTCATGAGGAACTGCAGGACCTCCTTTTTGGACACAATTGCTGTGAGACCCTTTGGATAACAAGTAGTGAGCACTCTATAACCAAAAATACTTGTCCATAAGTGCAGGTCTTTGCAAAATACCGCAACTGTAAAAAAAGCCCTCAGAATAACTGTAATGCCACGCATCCCTAAGGACTGAAGTTCATTTCCATGTGAAATGCATCCATTAGTGTTATATTGAAGGCAAACAGTAGTAGCCTTGAAATTTTCTATCTGTCTTCTATTTAAAAATCCCCTTTGAAAATTCACCTTTATTCCCATAAAAATATTCTTGGAAGACATCTTACTTTCAGTCTCAGATACCACAATAAAAAAAGAGTGCATTACACAGAGGCAGGGAACTACCAGGTGCTTCCTACAAACAGATTCATGCCTCTTTATCACATGTAGGAAGACAGACAATAGGTCATACAGAAGAGATCTGTGGCTGAACTAGTTTTTCTGTGACTTTCATTACCGTAACCCTTTCTCATACAACTGCAGTATTAATGCAAGTGTAGGGCTCCTGACCGCCACCGTGGTGTAAATAAATAAAGTAATTAATGTAATAATAACCAGACTGTGCACTGAAAGACAGTCCTACCAGTCTTATCACATTCTTTCCAGAGGACCCATCTCTCAAACAGATCTCTTGCTCAGAAAGCAGAAACAAATGTCACTGTTTTTTTGGAAAGGAAAATAAATGACAGCTGTAAGGACAAAGGTGTTGCAAGACCTGTAGTTTTAGATGAGAGAGGAAAGAAATAAGCCTAAATTTAAAAAAAAAAAAAAAAAGTGAGAGAGAGAGATTATGGAAGAAGTTGACTTAAAAGTCCAGAGAAACAACTAGACTAAAAGAGAAAGAGTGGCTGTCCTACTGGCCTTGGGAGCTCTGCATTCTCAGCTAGTGTTGACCCAGATTTAAGAAATTGCCCTTTTTTGTTTGAAAATGATCACTGAAAGTAAATAGGTCTATGAGTTATTAGCATGTTAATGACTTTTACATTTCTATTTCTGGATGAGATGGTCCAGAGAAGCACAAGAGATTTTCCAAAGGACGTGTTACAGGAGTGATTACAGAGTTGAGAGAATCACTAGAAGGCAGAGAGAAGAAAATAAATGAGAGGACAAAACTGTGGGAGGAGGCTTTAATTGTGGTGGAGAAGAGAGGGACAAGACATGAAGCTGGAAGGGTAGTCCAAGAGAAGTGAGACTAGCTAAGGAGACAGGGATGAGAGAAGGGTAGGAACACTTCCGAGAAACAGACCTCGCTTACTCATGGGGAGTTTGTGCAACTGTCAAATGAGAGTGCAGCTGCATCCCGAACTCAACACCTCCCAGCCAGCCAAAGGCTTGGCTGCCCCGAGATGGATAACCACTGAGCTGGACAGCCCCTGAGCTGGATAACCGCCAGGCTGGACAACCCCCATTTGGATGACTGCTCATCCAGCGCTCTCAGCCCACTGCCTGCTGGCTGCCCTGTTCCCTCTTCCTCCCACCCAGCTCCTGTGCCCCAGTGCTGGTGCTTACCCAACCCCATGTTAAGCCAGAGCAGAACTAACCCAAGAAAGCAAATAGTTTTCCACCAGCTTAGTGTGCTATTAAGCACTACTTTAAATAGCAAAGAAAATACATGGGATGACATACGGAGACACTTTCCCACAGAAGCATTAAAGGGAGTTTAGTGCAGTGCTTAGTTTCAAGATGTATGATATCTTTGATGTCTGAAGCCCCACCTTTACTGCTGCTTTCACTCTCAGAACACTGGACAGAGAGAAGGATGGATACAGAGAGGCCAATGTTTACTGTGCACAACTAACAAAAAAGACTACAATAAAATAAGATAATTGTGCATAGAATAACACAACATATGACAGGATGTGGGAAGGTTGTTCCCTGCAGAAGCAGGTAACAACCTATTGCCATAGGGCTGCCTGGCAGTCCCTGCGACATTTAGCAGCTGCTGGATCTGTGTCAAGCTTTGTACAATGTATTGAATTAAAAAGAAAAAAAAGAAGTTTAGAAAATCTTAGAAAATGCCTCATCTAGACAGCAAATAATATGCTTGGTCATATATGTTGAAATTCTAACACTGTACACTGTATTTATGATTAAATTTTATGGGAGCATAACTGCATGGTAACATCACAAACAATCGGTAGTATTAACACTGCAGTATAGCTATTCCCAGAAGAAAAATGAAAGGAATGTAATGATGAAAGTGTGTGTGTGAAGGCAGCACCACTGTGTGTACATTTACACACAGAGCACAGCCACGAGGTACTGGGACCCTGTTTTCAGAAAGTGTTTGTTGAGCAAGGACATGATACGTGGACGATGGAATAAAAACCAAACGTTTCACTATCTTGGCTCTGTTTCCTTGTTTGTCACAGAGCAACCACTGACTTCAGCCAAGTCCAACATTGCTCAGCCTCTTCTCAGTGCTCGCTGTCAGCATGTTCTGAGCCTTTGTGGTCATGTCTGTTCTTCACTAGCACAGTGGGACGGAGACTTGAGCTCAGAAGGCCATGGTGCATGTACATCTAGAGGAACTTGCCATTTGTTCAGACAGCTGACACATGTCACTCAGTTTTCTGCTGAGCCACAGACAGCAATGGCATTGCAATGCCCAGAACAGAAGGGCACAGTAGTATGATTGCTCTGACCCTGCTTGTAGAGGTCTGAAGTGTTCTGGGGAGCAAGGAGGTGTCTGGAAATTCAGGTCTGTCAAGTTCGTGCTCCTGTGGTTTGTGGGAGCCTACTTCAGTGCAGAAATGGCACAGTGCACAGGCAATGGGGAGAAAGGTCCAGAAAAATCTGTGAACCAGGAGAGAAAGGAGTTGGGATGAAGCTGGCAAAGTGCTTGTTGCAGAGCCTAGCTAGGAAACTAGGAAGTAGAGCTGCGTTGAAGCAGAAAACTCTCTGGAAAGGCTGAGTAAAGAAGTTGCATGATGCTGTTGGTTTCTCCTCTGGTTTAGGAAAGCAGAGTCTCTGTTTATTCTTCATAAATAAATAGTGCTGCACCAGAGAATTATTTTCAATCTCGCATCCAAAGGGAACACCCAAAAGGCCTTAAGTACTGTCTCACCTCTCAGACCAGAATGTGACAGTATACCTTGCCCAGTTTCTAACATCCTGAGATGCTTGCTTGTTATGAGTACGAGTAGGCAGACCTGGGCACTGCCCCACTCTGCAGACGTGGGAAAGGAGCTGCTGTTGCCACAGCCACCTTGCTCTTCCCAAAGGTAACATGTATGGGGTAAAACCCGTGATGAAAGAGGCATCAATGAGCAGTTGGTCTGAGGTAGGGAATTTATGGCAGGCTGGGTTGAACCACCTGTCCTGTGTGCAGAAATCTTATAATGCGTCTCTGATAGCCTTGATATCTCGATTAGATTGACAGAACTGGAGCTGGAAAATCCAGGTTTGTTTTACAATTAGTCTCCTTTGAAAAGAGCTACCTGGGAGGGAGAGAGGCTGGCTCCTGAGTCTCATCCTGCAGGTGACGGCTGTGTGCCTCATCTGTGTCATCTCAAATAACTTCTCTGGGAGTTGGGTTTGGTCCTTTGATTAAGGCTAGCAGGATTTTGCCAACAATAACTCAATCCTTTTGTGAAAGAAACAAGTTAATTAAGTTCATGCATCTCTCTCGATCTGGCTAGAGGTGTAGGGTATGAAATTTACCAAATGCAAAGCAGTACTGGATAGCAGCTGAGGGCAGGAAAAGCAAAACTATGACTTCAGATCAAAACTTCAGCTGACGAGTGCATGGGTAGACTACAATCACCCATGCTAATCCACTTGTGATGGCATGCCGAACTCTTAGGAAAAATTATGTGGGATCTTTGTCATGAATGACAACGGCTGATTTCACATCTTATCCCAAAAGACTCCACTAAAGATCTTTAGGAATTTCTTAAGTAACCACATATGTTGAACTGTTACTTATCTTAATGAGAAAAAGATAGTAACTTAACAAAAAGATATCCAGGGATGAGTTCACGCTGTGGATTATATACAATATATACCCCCCCTTCCTCCCCCAAAAAAGACAATTTTCATTTATGCAAGCGCAATTTTTCCATCTGAAAATACTAAATGTAATTGTTCTCTGCCATTTGAAGGAAATCCTGGCTCCACTGACATTAATGGCAAAACTCCCATTGACTTCAAATGGATCAGGATTTAAACCTTTGCTGTTAAGAACATGCCGACCGATTTTAAAATTTTCTTTATAAAAAAAAAATCAAAAGAAACATAAATGTGCTTGTATTTAAAAGTTCTGATTCCAAGTTCCATCCCAGGGTGAATTACTTCAGCCTTGATATAAATCTATCAGAAAAGATTTAAAAAATGTAAAGATGAACACACCCTCAAAGAATGGCCCTGCTTTCCTCTTCTTCTTCTCAGGTCCGTAGCAGAGAATTTTGCACAGAATATAATAGAAATTAAGATAAAAGATGAAATAACAAATCAAATAATTAGAAACATTATGGATATGCTCCGCAATTTAGAAATAGGCAACACAACTTAGTCCGGAGTTTGTAAAAGAAAAATACGTATTTTCCCAGTTTTGATTTTATTGAGATGCCCAGAATTCAAGAGAATAAGCGTAAGTAAATTTACATTAAGTACAAATGAATTAATTATGGATAGTTAATCTGAATTTTAAAAAGAGACTATTTCCATTGAATTTAATGTCTTACACAATACAAGAAAGTTGACAGACCAAAGGTCAATCTGTCACTGCATGTTGCCTTTCTCTGGCAAATTTTCAGAGTGTTTGCTTAAGGACAAATTATAAAGCCAGGTGAAGAGAAGCATCAGGTCAACATCTCCTGAAACATAGATGACCAAAAGCAAAGTAGAAGATTTTATTCTTCCTCAAATTTTGTGTGAGGTTTTCCAAATCTGCTATGTGTCTGACAGCGCTGTCCTGCAGAGATCAGTGAAATAACTCTGCAGTTCGCTGTTCGCACACTGCAGCGAGATCATACTGAGATTTCTGCTTAAGGAAAATACTTGCATGTGCTCCGTTGTAATCTTGATTCATTTCTAGTAATGCTAATCAAGAAAAATTTCTCCTGTACTTTCACATTTAAGTAGAAAAACAGCTGGTGTCTTTCGACTCCGTCTGAAAATTAAGCAAGCTCCTAAACTCAAAATAGTACCCAAACCAAACAACTGATGAAGTTTTCCCAGATGCATTAGCATAGCTCATCGATCATTGCAACGAAAGTATGACACAAGAGCAGTACGATTTTGCAGTGCTAGTTACAGCGATAACAAAGCAAAAAAAGAAAAAAGAAAAAAGAAAAAAAAAAAAAGAAGAGAAAAAAGAAGAATAGACACTACATAATGTTGTAGAAACGATTTCCCTACTCTCTGATTATGATTAAATCTTGGTGTGCTTTGAAATCCCTAATGTGTAATGCAAACCAGGATTTGGGGTGTTAGGAATGCATCCCCACCCTTCTTCCACAACGCTCTGCAAATTATCATCTGCAGACCCCAAATCCGTGAGCGGAGGGGGAAGGAAGGAGAGGGAGGGAGAGAGCAGAGAAGGGGGAAAGAGGAGAGATTAGAAGCACTTTTCACCTCTTGGTCCCGTCAGTGCGCTCAACGCCGAGAACCGTGCTTCAAATCCCGTGTTATCGTTAGGCCCGATTCAAAGGAAATCAAATAGTCTACTGAGAAAACAGTGGAAAAAGTAAGGTCCTAAAGAAGTAAGTGCTGCATGTTGAAACGTATGCATGTCACACCCCATTTGTCTTTCATATTGAAGAATAAAGCAGCCTGTCCCGCAGCAGTTATTATACACCATATTCTTTATTTTAAAAATGCAAGAAATTTGGCACAAAGAACAAAAAATCAACTGATGAAAAGCATTTATGTCATGGTTTAAATTAAGACCTTTGTAATGCAAGAATTACATCAGCAGTGGGCTTAGCTTAATGAAAATAAGACAGTGTTTTTAAAAACCATGAACGAACAAATCCTCTCTGCATTCTGAAAGAGAAAAGCAGAAAGAGATAAACAGATAACTTAATCTGAAATCAGAGCAAATCACACTCTGCTGCCTTCAGGAGTTACTGAACTTTTTATTCCAGTGACAGTTCCGTGTCAAAGAAGGAAAGCAAGAGGCTCCCTTATAGTCACACGTGGATTTTAAATATTTACAGGGAATTTTGGGTAACATGAAGTTTCTTCAACGTTCTCACTGCTTGAACTTCTGGTTAAGATTAATTGAATTTTTAGACTTTCCTTTCTCTTGATGTGTTTTTGTTTTCAGATTTAACATAAGGACTGCAAGTTCAAATGGACTGCCTGATCAGATTTTAGAAATGTTTATTGGTGTATTATTTTCATATAATGATAGTAAAGGATTCAGAACAAAAAATGTTTTGAATGAGAAGAAACAATGAATGTGAGCCATTTGGGGCTGGCAGCAATATAGTAATAATGATTTGATTAATGTTAAATGTACGGATGGAGGTAGCAAAAGGGAAGAGTGCTCTATTCTCTTTGATATCTGTTGTTTGATATAAGCATTTGTCATCTATTCCTCGTGCACATTTTTATCTTAATATGGCTCTGCTAATGCTTTATGAGAATGCAAGAAGCAATTATCTGAAGGAAAAGAAATGTGCTTAAGTGAGACAAAATAGCTTACAGTTCTAGCGAAAAGGAATATAGAGTTGGAAAACTAGAATGAAAACTTTCTTCTGTAGTGTGGTAAGTACAAATATATACAGTGTTAACATCTCTTTACTGCATTTATGTGACAGAAAAGTGCACTGTGGTTGGATCGAGCCTGTGTTTTGTTACTGATGATGAATGCAACTGTTTTAATCACTAAACAACGTATTTGGGAAGGACAGTCAATGTATATGTGTCCAAGTATATATGTATTATTTACTCTTTATAAAAATACATAGAAAACAGAAGTTGATTTTAATGGTATCAGATTTCCAGGGGGAAAAAAAATGCAATACTTGAATTCTTTTAAAATATGAACTAATTATGAACAAATCTTCTACATGTTGCAAAATGAAGTTAAATATTTAAGGATGTAAATTCACAAGCTGGGCGTGAATATCATAGAATGGACACCAGTACTCACGTTTCTAAGTCCTTTGGTTTTGAACAATATGATCAAACTGCTGCCAAGATCTGAGACAATGATATATGTTACATCTTGCTATTCTGAAGGTTCTCCAAATTAGTTATGTGGAAGATCTTATTTCTGATAGAGGTAAAACGAGCTATCCAAATACTGGAAGATCGTTAATCCAAACAAAAATTTACTGATTGAGATTTCCAGGATGACAGCACATTCACCGTTACTGCTCCTTCTCACAATACGTGATAAAGTGAACCTTGCCCTCTCTTTCTGCGCATTCCTAGCAATGAAAAGATGAGCAGCAGAGGTTTTCTAAAAAAAAAAATAAAACAAATAACGATGTCACTGCCTTAAAAAAAAATTATTATCTTTCACTTTCAAGGGATTTCTGGCATCTGTTTCAGTTTTATTTTAAACAAGTGCAGAAAACAATTGACTTTCATTTTTTCGCTTCCTTTGGGCTGTAAGGATGAAAGGGTGAAATGAAAGGTTTTGGAAAGATAGGACCCAGTCCTGTGCCCGGAACAGGTCAGCAGCTATGGCTGTATCAGTGGGATCTGCTGCAAAGCAGTAGCTGTAGGGTTGGGAGTGATGCTGAAAAGCGCTCTGGTGTGCATAAAGGAAGGGAGAGAAGGGGGCTGGATATGCTGCTCACTTTATTTGCACGCTCGCAGAAAATGTTCCTTATGAATTGAATAGAATACCACCATTACTCGTAATTGGTGTCTCTTTGAGAGGGCTCTGGAGGTTTGTTCAGAGCCTGCCCTGTCTTTGACAAGCAGCAGACAAAACACAGTGTTTACCAAGAAAGTCTCCTCTCTGTCTGTTTTCAAGGAATTTAGGTGGGAGCTAAAAAAAAAAAAAAAAAAAAAAACACACACCAAAAAAAAAAAAATTAAAACTGTCTAGATTAAGAATAATTACTTTTTTAAAAAAAGAATTTCTTCCAAAAATTCTCTGCTTCCTTGATTTCTGTCCTATCCTCTGAGATATCTCATGCCTGCACCATATAAAACATCCACAGCCCTCACAAAATGAAGGGCGGGCAGTACCTACCCTCCTATGGGCAAAAAGGGAAAAATGCACCAGACTTTCTTCATTGCAGTGCAAGAGAAACCCAGGGCACAGACAGCACACCACCAGCTGCTAATTAGCCCTGCCTTTACCAAGAGCTCATAGCAAACTATGGCACTATGTGCTGAATGGCCACATTACACTCTTTGCTGTGACAGTGTGCAGCTTAAAAGCGCACTGAACAAGCGGGCAGCCTGTCTTTTTGGAATAACTGCAGCTTCTGTTTTGCTGGAGGATTTGACAGATGCCACTAACAAAAAGATAATACTTCTTTCCACCCTGTCACTTGTACGTGGGTCAGAGAAGAAATCTGCTTTCCTGCCTTGCTGTGACTTCTGAGCTTAGAAAACATTTCCACTGAGAGAAAGGACATCGGCATGAAAAGCTCTCGTGCCAAGGGGCTTTTTCTGTGGGCAAGGTTCTGACAGCTGAGATTGTGGGGCTGATCCGGAGTGAGGCGTTCCAGGCTGTCATTTGCAAAGCAGGGATTCCTCCCCATGCGCTAGGACAAAGCAGCAAGCCTACAGCATGGTCAGCCTGGCATGGTTTCTGGAGAGCTGACTGCTCACCTGGTACTAAATTTCTTCCTTCTGCTAACCACTAAATCGAGTTAGACGCAGACAAAAACCTATTAGAGATTTTCCTTACATTAATTTTCTTAATATTAATTTTCCATGTCGGCAAGAGTTCTCATTACCGCAAGTATGTTTTGCAACTGTGGGCTGCACAGATAGATCTGCATCGCAACTGCTATCTATTAAGGTATGAGCCACATCATGAAATTATTAGAGGATGTCTGTGTTAAAAAATGACTATCTCCTGTTTAAAGCAGATTTACATTAATAGGAATCCTAAGCCCAAAGTGTTTTGGGAAAACAATCCCTAAGAAGCTTGATGTGGAGCTCATGTTCGCAGGGCCTGATCTTTGCAAATATGCGCGCTCATAAATAGTTTTATTTGTGACAGAAGCTTTGCAGAGTTTAACAGCTCGCTCCGTTGGATGACACGCATACGTGTCTGCAAAATGGCCGCACAGGCAGCTGTACGAGCCTTAAAAGCCATGCTTTGGTATGAGACAGAGGAAGAATCTCACCAGCAGACGCTATTTGAAAACATTTACTTTTTTCTGCAATATGGTAAAAGGTGATGAAGTTTTAGACTTAAAAGTTTTGAAGATTATTTGCTGCTAATCCGTCTCTGTTACAAGCCAGAACAAGAGCTCTGCCCATGTTATAAGAAAGCGCTATAAGAACTGACTTGACTCAAAGCCTGGCAGCTGCCACCTTGGGAACGAAGGACTGGCATCTACCTCACCCAGCTGGGTGGTTAAATGATGATAAACAATAATTAGCAAATCACGTTTGTAATAGTTTTCCTGCTTGCTCAAGAAGGGAAAATCAGTTATAAATATTTTTCTTAATGATAACCTGAACTTGATTGCCTCAAAAGTTCATAATTAGATGTGTGATTTAATTTTTATTTTTTATATTTTTTTATTTTTTTATTTTTTTTTACCATAGGAAAAATAAAAGTCCAGCTTCGTCTTCCTCAGCATTTACAGCTCAGCTCAATGCAAGGATAAATATTTGCACACAGATGGTTTTTTGCCCTTCCAGCTCCACTGATTTCAATCTTTTCATTTGTAATTGTCTTGACACATTCCTGCTTCCATTTATTTCAATCATCTCAGATTGCATCTCTTATTTGGAAAGTGAAGTGTTTAGGCTAATTCAAAAGCTGTTTCTGAAAGAAATGTTCTTTTATACAGTATCCCACAACACTGCTTTTGTAACATATTGCACATTGGTAGTGTTGGGCCACTGTGAGAGAGTACTATCACTTGACTCAGTGAAATGTCTGCTTTATGCTACAAAAAAAAGAACCTTCGAATTAAGCCTCATGATCACCCTCATTACCCAAATACGTGTTAGATTTCCTGGGCTGCTTTCAGGGATACTGAGACACAGATGGGTTAAATGAGTTGTTAAAAGTCACACAGTAGCCGCATTTTTATTATAACGGTTAGCTGGAAGGGTAGCTTCACTGATTTAAAATACGAACAAAGGAAAGAGTATCCATATGAAAAACAAATGAAGAAACTTCACTCTCTGTGGACAAATTTCTGCTGAAAAGGATATGCACAGTGATCAAAGCAAAGTTTAAAGAATGAGCGTCTGGAAAAAAAAAACTTTAAAAGATGTTTTAGTTATAATAACGCAGTTATCCAAATGTCAGTGAATTTGATCAAAGCTGATCTGCAGAGCTCAGGTTTAGCATTAGGTGAGTCATTTTCTTTTATTAGTGATGCTTTTTCATTCAAATGGGTAAAAAGGTGAGAGTTTGGATATGTTGAAGGTTTCATTGGCTTACAGTAGGGACAGACAAATGAGGCCCACCTAGTTTTACAATCTGGCCCACAGCTACTTTGTTTTTAATAAAATGCAGCATATTGAAAGGGCATGTCTCAACATGTCTTGACCCATCCAAACTGGATCAAGATGGAAAGCCCCATATTGGAGCCAGTCCGCTCCCAGGACAAGGCTTGTTGTCTCTGAGGAGCAACAAGGGTCAAGGCACACAAAGAGAGCCCTGCTCCTCCACCCCTCACCTGCGGGTTAGGTCAGCATCTCAACCAGCCTTTGCTGATTGACATAGGCTGTCCAGGTTGTGGAAATGGGAGTACTGTCAAGTCTCCACAGAATCAAAGAGTGCTTTAGGTTGGAAGGGGCCTAGGGAGGACCTCTGGTCCAACCCCAGGGTCAGGCCAGTAGAAAGCCCATCTAGTTTTGGGGAGGGGACCTTCTCTCCACCTCTGCTCCAATCACACATTTATGAGCTCCTTCTCTGGGGCTTTCCAAAAGCATAATGCACTGGCCAAAAACCAATTTCTCCTCCTATGGCCACTGACCACATCTATCAGTGCCAGTGAGGAGCATTCCAGGGCACTTCAGCTGCTGTCTAGCAGAGAATGCCCCTGAAAAGCAGGTTTTAAAATAAATTTTTCTCACCCCCCTTTATTACAAGTTGGGCACTGCATCATGCTTGGGGACTTGCTAGGATGCTTGGCTGCAAACTGCGCTGAGGTAGGATGAGAGTTTTTGGAGAGTTGTTGGTAGGACGTCTACTCAACAAGGCCCTGATTCTCCATCGATCTTGATGCTATTAGAAAAATATAGTATTAACAGCGGTGTTAAGGTTGATAGCTTGGGGAGCTGCTACTTTTCACAGCTTGCGACTGAAACCATATAACTGCACTTTACAGCGCTTTCTCTCATCTGCAATTTCCTGTTGCTGAAACCTGAAGAATTTCAGTCAGACCGGGTTGCTGTGCACAAGTGGCTGCGGGGCAAAGGCCGGGGAGCCAGGAAGCACCCGCTGCTCCCTCACCTGAATCGGGACGTCTCTGTGGGACTTTGGGGGAAGTTAACTGGTTGTGCCTCAGAGCATGGAGCAACCAACAGCCTAATGCAGAGCAAGGTAGCATCTGTCCACGGTTGGGTTGCTCTTGGACCGTGAGTTCCCAAACACTTTCTCATACCTAGCAGGGCCTGCTGGAGAAAGCTAGGCATCTCATCCTTTGGGTGGGATAGGGGAAGCTAGTTTGTATTTATGAGGGGGTTAAAGAATACATGAGAGCAGTTTCTTGGCAGTAGCTGAGCTGCTGAACTTTCACACTCCCAGTTTTCCCTGCAGTAACTTGTTTGTGTGCCCGTATCCTCGCTTCCCAGTTAGAAAACTCTCTTTAAGTAAAACAAACAAATGTTGCATCTCAAGAACCACACTTTGACAAACGCAGCAAGGTCTTCAGCTACAGCCCAAGCTTCTGTATCATAATTGCAACTCGTTTGTCATTTATTGTTTGATTTCAGGGAAATGAGCCCATTGTGCCCTATGAAAGAACAGGAACATGCGACTGCAGTGCTATGCAATTTTCCATTTAAAATGTTGTGTGTCTGGAGTTTGTTTGTTTGTTTGCTTTTATTTAACTAGATGAATGAGGCTCGGAAACACTGGAGTTGACCATAGCTGAACCATTAAAGAGTTGTTCAGTTAGAAAGTTTTTCATTTTTAAAATGGCAGTTAAAAAACAAAAAGCGTGACAAAGACATGGTTGTAGCTTAGAAAGAGCATGACGTGATGGGATGAGCTGCCACATGCCTCTTTCCACAGCATTAATTTCAAGACCCACTTCTCTGTAAAAGAGAATTAGGGGATAATGGGCACACGGTGAAAGAATATGGAAAGGTTCTGACTCATCCACATGGATTCATTTTGCCATATTTGTCACTGAAATCTTGAAAGCTTTCTTGCTTCCCTGGGGTTGCCATGTGGCAGTCCATACCCTTGCTGTCCAGCACAGGACCAGGTCTCTCAGCTGCCACCACTTCAACAGTGCAGGGGAGCAGGAGGCTGCAGCCTGGAAGCAAGATGCAGAGACACCGAGCACTTGCACAGTGGCATGATTCAGCCCAGCAGAACCAGCTCCTGGCCTGGATCCAGTGCTGTTTACCTTGTACCCCAGCCAGGTGGTTTCAAAATCAAGCTGAAAACCAGGAGCAGCCTGCAGTTAAGCCGTCTCGCATTGCCCCATGGGCAGCCTGAGCAGGCCCTGAAGCCAGATCAGCCTCTGAATCCCATCTGCCATCACAGCCGGGCTTCAGGGCCTTCTAGAAATGCCCCTGAGAGTTTGTCTTCCTGATGCCCTTCTCGCTGGCCTGGCATAGAGGCAGACAAGCCTGCACAGCATATTGCCTCAGGGTTGTGCTGGGAGTGCTCATCGTTGCTGTCCCAGGCCTGGCTGCAGGGGCAGGCGGCAGCAGCCTGTGGCTGAGGTGGTGCTGAGTGTGCAGGTGATGCAGCCCTGTCCCCACTCACACACTGAGCGCTGGGTATTCACACACATGCCAGGCTCCAGCAGGAGGGGTCCCGCTGGTCTGGGAGCACTTGCTCTGCTTGCTGGTTGTTGAACCTCCGGCGAGTCCCACATTAACGTAAGCCAGCGTCTGTCTCTGTTTATCAAATCAAAGCATTTACAAGGGTTAGATAAAAAGCTCTGAACGCACATAACTTGTGCTGAGATTACCAAACCTGGAATGACTGCTGGTTTTGCACAGAGATTCGAGCACGAGCTCTCCCCATGTGTGCAGCATGGCACTTCACCTGCTTTGAACGTGGGTGAACTTGCACTAACACGATGGGAAGGAACAGCTACATTCTAGCACACCAGTGATCCATGCAAAATGGGTCACTGGGAGATTTAGAAACTGTACCTTTCAATCGCAGCCAAGGAGGTGCATCTAGGCACGCTGACATGAAGTGCAACTGACACACCTCGAGGCATCTTCACAGGTGGTGACGCCAAAGGATGTCAGCTGGCAGTGTCAGAGACAATGTCTCGTAAATAACCTCAGAGGAAAAAGGAGGGAAAAAAGATCTTACTTCCTCTTGAGCTTGAAAAATAAACAATCGATCAATCAATCAATCAGCCTCCTTCTTCTGATGAAGGTCTCCAAAATGCCCTAACCTGTAGGACAGCCCTCACAAGAGAGCTGTGGTGCAACAAAATGCCAAAGAGCAGGAATTGGGGCACTATAGAGGATGAGGCAGAGTGCAGAGCACTGGATGCCTCAGCTCTGCGCAAGGTGATTTGGCTCCTTCACAAAGCCACAAGGCCAGGGCACTTCTGTACAGAGGGGAAGCACAAGGAGTGGGGTTTGAAGCCTTCTCCCAGATCAGCCTGCAGCCCTGTGAGGCGATGGAGCCACTCTCTGGATCCGAGGAGAATTTCAGGGAAAAAGAAATCATCCTGTTGCCCAGTCTCGCCCTGAGCACGGCAGTGACAGATGGGCCACCAAGGCCTGAAAACTGGCTCAGATGCTCCTGCATGGCCAGGGCACTGCCCAGTGCCTTCCTTGCTGTCACAAGTCCATCTATACTCGGTTTCATCCCTGTGCTGACAAAAGGAGAGACAGCATTCCACCGACGGCACTGTGCTTTCACCAGGACAGGCAGCTGTGCATGAGCCCACTTAGTCACATGGGGATGGAGATGTGAGGCCACTGTGCTGGGACCTTCAGGCCATGCTCTGCTCATCAGAAAATCCCACTTGCCTGCAAGCAGTAGCTGAATACTGCACCCTGCTAGTGGTGCTCAGCATCCTGGGGGAGCTGGGGGAAGGAAGGAAGCCTACACCTCTCATTTTTTTAATTCTCTTAGCATAAAGGTTTTTGAATTTCTTGTTCTACAATCTTAAAGCTTTTCTGCAAAGTTTCATGAATAAACAGCTGCATCTGTTTTTTAAAATTGAGATTAAAATGAATGCTTTATGCAGTTGCCATCCCCTTATATATAAACAAATGTTTTTTAGTCTAAGTATTTAGTAACTTCAACAAAATATCTGTTTGGCTAATAGATACTTCTTGTTTGTCTTAACTATACTTTTATAAATAGTAAAGGAAGCTGTAAGAGCTCCTGTAAGCAGCAAGGAAAAGAGATGCTGCAAGAAGAGACTGTAAGCTGGAAACATAGCACAGTATTAATATAAAAGCTACATTAGCCTGAACATTGTGAAACATAGCTGGCAAACGAAGTCACCCTTCTACACATGAAAACGTGCATGTGGCTGTAAAACTATGAGCACAGAACTGCTGAGACTTCTGCCCCACCAGTGAAGCCTGGCTGCCTGACTCCATCCTGACACTGCAGGCTCTCACTCAGTGTTTCTTCTTCATCTCAAAGCCTCTCTCTTCTTGACCTGCAGGATCCCAGGACCATGCTGGTGGCTTTGTGCCAGACTTGGTGTCACTGCAGTGGCCTGGGTTTGCCTGAGGTACCTCCACTCACACCTTTCAAGCTCCACAGGGATGTGGCATCCACTGGGGAGAGCAGGAAGGAGGAAGACTGAGAGATGTGGGCAAGAGAAGAGAGGGGAACTTGTGGGAGCTTGGAGCTGAAGGAGGCAACAAGGCTGGAAAGGGTGGGTTCACAAATGGAAGGAGATGGGAGGGAGTTTGATAAATTGCAGACTGGGACATTATCTTCTCACATGAGGTGGACTCATTCAAATAGTGCTGTGCATGTGGCAGTACTAAGTTGTCCTCATTTAGATCTGGGCTGTGTTTGGTTATGGGGTCTCTTCCCTGGAGATATCCAAACGTTGCCTGGATGTGGGCCTGGTCCCCCTGCTCCAGATATCCCTGGTGGAGCAGGGGCTGGGCCACGTGGACCCAGAGAGCCCTGCCAGCCTCAACTGTTCTGGGGTTCTGTGTGACTCTGTATTGCTGAAGTGGGGCAGACACAGTAGATGCTGCCAGCAAAGGCTGTGCTGCCATCAGAAGAGTTGGTGTGGAGTCGTGTGGGCAGTGGGTGCTGTGTGGGAGAATGCAGAAAAGAACTCTGCACACACATTGCTGAACTGAGCCACTCTGCCGTCAGCTGCATTCATCCCAGCATCTGATGTGCAGAGAGCTCTACTAGCAGATGTAACTCCAAGGACTATAATTTTTTTGTTTGATATTTCCTCCAAAATAGGGCTTATGGCTGCAGTATCTTATTACCTGCTGTGTTCTCTCCCCTCCTGTTTGCTGCCCAGCACAGCTGCCTGCTGTCCATAACGTGGCCAGAGGGGCAGAGCAAGCAGTGCCAGAACAGGGGCAAAAAGACAGAAGAGGAAGTAAAGGGACAGTGAGAGGCAGAGGGACAGGTAGAGGAGAGGGGCAGGTGCTTGGGGAGAAGTGGCAGTGTGCTGGAACAGAGCTCCAGAACTACACGGCAGTAACAGGGCTGTTATTGCAGTTAGTGTTTGCATTGGGAAATGCAGGATGGCACTTTATGGCTGTAGGAAAACCAGCCCTGCCCCAGAGATAGCTGTACAGAACCTGTTTCTCTTCCCAACAGCTCTAAAAACAATGAACCATATATACACTGTAACAACCTTTTATAGCTGTCTTTGAAATTTCCCAACAAGAGATAATCTTTTAAAAGTGAATGAGGCATGTCAGTACCAAAGGAAAATATATGGATGTTAAAAGAGAAACCCTAAATCATCTTCTGATGTTTTAAGACCATTGCTACTGGTTTCAATGTAAAACACAGCCCAGGGACTGGCTGCTGGAGATCGCTGTCGCTGCCCCTGCTCAGCCCTTCGGTCTTTGTTCTGCCCGCTGAACTTCGTAATCCTGAGGAGATAAATGTACAGCCTGCATCTGCTCTGGGGAGACTGCTAGAGGAGAGACACCAAACAATTAAATAGAACCTTAGATATATGCAATCATTTTAATGTAGTCCTTTGATATCGTATTAAGTTCTTCCCAAACAGACTGCACATAGAGCCTGGCCCAGGAGCAGTGTGAGCCCACACGCACCCTGACAGTGTGTTTCTGCAAGCAGAGTGATCCCAGCCCCACTGTGTGCTCGGGGCTGAGAGCTGGGGATGTAAGAGTCCTGGGGACAGGAACTCAGAGAACAATGAGGGAACAGCAGCTCGGAGGAAGTAACCTATTGGGAGAGGGGGAATGCATTGGGAATAGAAAAATCAGTCTAATGGGAAGAGCTGTGCTACTGGGGAGATGCCTGCAGAGCTGGGGCAAGGGATGCCCACGGAGCTCTGGGAGGACTAGGGTGCTGGGAGGATGGGGGGCAAAGGCCGCCAGCATTGAGTGTTTCAGGGGTGCAATGACCCAGCAATACCCCAAATCTGGGGTGTGAAGAGGAAGGGAGCTGATGGCCTTTAAATTCACTTTAACAAGGGCCGCTGTCCTCCAGCCAGCAAGGCAGTATTTCTGGCTTGCAGGGACTATTTTTTCCCTCCCCATCTTGTTGGACAGGAGCAGATGCAGAGTCAGCCCGTGCCCACCGCGGGACATTCGGCTGAACATAAAGCTGCCTCAGGGTGGGAGCTAACCTGACTGCCCAGTTGGGGCAGAGTGGATCTGAACAAGGGGCGTGGGGCCATCTGTAGGGTGGCAGACAGAGGAATCGAGCACCATGAATGGCAACGCAACATTTACAGCCCCAGTGGCCCAATTGCAGCCAAGCATTGATGGGTTTGACTCCATTCACGGGGTTCTCTGCTGCAGGACCTGGGAGGGATAGGGGTGAGGACACTCCATGGGCATCCGCTCCCCTCGGGTCTGCTTTGCGTCTGGGGGACCTGTCCCCAGCAGGGAGCCCGCTGCAGATCCCTGACATGGCGGAGCTCGGGAGCAGAGCCCACCCTTGCAGGGAGGGTATCCCGCCCTGGGTCACAGCTCACTAGGGATGGTTTCTCCTAGTTGTCCTCACCTGGATCAGAGTCTGGGCGAGGAGTAGGGCAGGACAGGTGTCCTCAGCCTGGGAAAGAACAGCGCCTGGAACTCTGAGCTCCGGCGGACACAGTAAGGTCACCGCCCCCGAGGGAAGGAGGGAGCGGGAGGTCACACGGCCGGGGCGGAGGGGGACGCAGCGGACGCTCCCGCAGGGTGCGAGGGTCCCCGGGAAGCTGCAGGCCCCGTGCCGGGCTCCGCGAGCCCTGAGCCCCCCGGTCCGTGCAGGCCGAGCCCCGGGCGGGGGGCGGCGTTCACACCGCTCTGTTTGCTCGCGGGCGGCCCGCAGTGAATCGTCTTCTGCGGGATAAAGTCCCTGTCTGCGCGGGTGAATTGCCCGTGGCCAAAGTCTAATGGCAGGGGACCGTCTCCTGCAATCGCCACGACGGGATGACTTTTACAATACGTGGGCTGATCGCAAATAAGTTACTAATAAGCCGCTTTGGTGTAAGAACGGCTTTATGCATTATTTCCTCAGATCTGTTTATTTGCGAAGATTTCTTTCTTTCTTTCTCTTCTTTTTTAGAAAAAAATAAAAGCATTTCGTTCGGGAAAATAATGAAAGTACAGAAGTTAATATTTAGACATTCGTAGTATTAAGTAATAGAGCTATAAACTCTGAAATCCGGCACTTTCATTTTACTTAACAATAGATAACACAAAAGCAACAGCGAAACGGCCAAACAAAAGCGATCACCAAAATTGTTGTGACAGTACAATGACCCGACGGGGAAATTTATTCAATATGCTTCGCCATTGCATCGACACAGCGGGGAAAAAAAAAGCCCAAATGCTCCGAGAATAATACAACCAGGCAGGAGGTATTTGGGGAAGAAATTAAAAAAAAAAAAAAGAAAAAAAGAAAAAAAAAAAAGAAAAAAAAAGGGAATGGGGGGGATTTATTTGGAAATACATTTTTAAGAGATACTTCACCTCCCAGATCCGTTATCAATGTGCATCGGACAGACGATACGAAACGAAACGAACAAACTAAAACCACGTTCTGTACAGAGCTCTAAAATGAGCCGCGATATCTACAGGAGCGGCGCGGCCGAGAGGGGCCCGATCCTGCAGCCCCCCCAACCCCACCTCGGGGCGGCTCTGGCGGACGCGCGGTGCCAACGAGCCTCCCCGGGGCCCCGCGCACGGCCGCGGCTCCGCAACGCAGCGCTCAGCTGCGGCTCCGCGCCGCTCAGAAGTCCTGCCGCGGGGTGTGCGTCAGGCTGTGCCGCCGTAGATCACAGTTTCGCCTGAACACTTTGCCGCACCGCTCACAGTTGTAGGGCTTGATGTCTGTATGGGTAAGAAGGTGAGTTTTCAGGTTACTTCTCTGATTAAAGGTTCTTCCACATGTGGGGCATTTGTGTGGAGATTCCTGTTCAGATTTGAAGCAAGCAAAGGATTAATCCTTTACAAACTACCTGACTTCGCGCAGCACTGCGCTTCTCGCTATCACACAACGCACGGCTGAAACGTCGGGAACGGATCCCGGCCCCGCGCCGCACCGCGCTCCCGACAACGAAACCCGCCCCGACGCCGCGGCCGCCCGAAGCGCGGCTCCGTCCCCCTCCCGCCCGGCTCTCGCACAGCCCCTTCCCCGTCCCCGAGGCAGCGCCGGGCCAGAGGCGCCGCGCGGAGCAGGGCGGGCGGCGCGGGGCTCACCTGCATGTGCAGCGTTTTGTGGACCGCCAGGGTCCTGGACTGGCAGAAGCCCTTCCCGCACTCCTGGCACTTGAAGGGTTTCTCTTTGGAATGGATGTACCTGCAAGGCAAGCGCGGGCTGAGCGCCGGGCCGTGCTCCCCGACCCTTCTCTCCCGCCCGACGTGCGGCACCCGCGGCACCCGCACGCCGCCCCGCTTCCCCACCCGAGGCCGCGCTGAGCCGCGAGGCCGGCGGGAGCCCGCCCTGCTCGCCCGCGGGGCTCCCGCACGATCCGCCTCGGGGCTCTGAGGAGGACCGGGGCTCCCGACCGCCTCTCCCCGGGGGCCGCGGGGCTCCGAGGAGAAGCGGGGCTCCCGCCCGCCCAGCTCTGAGCGGAGCGGAGGCTCCCGCCGCCCGCCCCGCGGGGCTCCGAGCGCAGCCGCCCCCTCCGACCCCTGCCCGCCCGCTCGCCCACCCACCGGTGGTCCCGCAGGTGGTCCTGCCGCCGGAACGCTTTGTGGCAGATGTCGCAGGTGTAGGGCCGCTCGTCCGTGTGGGTCCGCTCGTGGATGAGCAGGTTGTAGGACTTGGTGAAGTGGCGGCCGCAGAACTTGCAGATGAACTCCTTTTTCGTCTTGGAGGGCAGGCGGCCCCGCGACGGCTTCCTGTCCGGGGACAGCTTGCTGAGCCCCGAGAGGGGCGACGGCAGTCCGGGGCCCAGCTTGCCCAGCTCCCCCGCCTTCGGGGGGTCCTCCTGCGTGGCGGCCGCCGCCAGGTTGGCGAAGTCGAAGCGGGGCCGCTCCTTGTGCAGCGCCGGGAGGACGTGGGCCGCGGCGCCCTGCTTGGGGTGGAAGAGGTGCGCGGCGAAGGGCAGCGCGGGGAAGGGGAAGCGCGAGTCCACCAGGCCCTGCGCGGCAGCCATCTCCGTGAGGGCGGAGCGGGCGATCTCGTGCACGCCGGGGTAGCCCAACGTCCAGTGGTTCATGTGCATGGTTTGCACGGCGCTCAGCCCGTACAGCCCCTGCAGCTGGTCCACGGCCGCGGGGAAGGTGTTGACGGCCTGGAGGAAGGAGTAGTTGGTGAGCTGCAGGGACGGGTGCAGCGGGATGGGCGCCGGTAGCGCCTTGCTGCCCATCGTGGCGGGGCTCCGCGGGGCCGTCGGCGCGGGGCGAGGTCCTGAGGGAGAGCAGAGAGCGGGACAGCGTCAGCGCGGGCAGCGCGAAACGAAAGCGGGAGGGAAAGAGAGAAAAACGAAAAGATCGCCCCCAGGGACGCCCCTTCCCTCCAGACAAAATAAAAATAACCCCCCCCCCCCTTTTTTTTTTTTTTTCCTTTTAAATCCTAAAACCTTCGGGCAAAACAATTTGAAAATAAATAAACCCTTCAGGTGCGTGCAGAAGCGCGCGCGGATCGTGCGACGCGCGACGGGACCGCTCCGCTCCCCGCGGTCACAGCGCGCTGCCCCGCTCCGCGCTGCCCCGGCCCCGCCGCAGCCCCAGGGCCGACCCAGGCGCGGGGCGGGGGGCGGCGGGCGCTGCTCCCCGCGCGGTGCTTATTTTTCTTCCCTCGGCGCCGGGTCATTTGTCAAGATAATCGAGGGGGAGAAAAGCAGCTCCTGCCCAACACGCACGCACACCTCCCACCCCCGCCCTTCCCCCCCGCCCCCCCACCTCCCGCCCGCGGGTCCTAAATAAATCCACTTTGCGCTCAGATCCCTTCCAGATGGCCGCGGCCGCCCCACACAGCCCGGCCCGAGGCCTCTCGGCAGCCCCGCGGCGGGCAACGCGCTCAGCCCTCGGGCGGCCCCAGTGGGGTCCGGGGCCGTGCGTACGGAGGGGCTCCTGTCCGCGGCGGCAGCCCCGAGGCGGGGAGCGGAAAGCAGTGACAGGGCCTGTGTGCGGCGGAGCCGAGAGCTCCTCCTGGGAGCCGGGCGGAGGGCAAAGCGTGGCTTCCGAAAATAAAACGTAAAAAATCGTTATAAAAATCACTATTAAAAAAATTATTAAAATAATTATTTTTAAAAAGTACAAAAATAATTATAAAGAACAAAAGCAAGATTTAAAAACATAAAAACAGCCCTCAGACTCAGCAGCACGTACAGGAAGCGCTCCCAGCGCGCAGCCCGACCCCGCGCACGCACGGCCGGGAAGCGATGTCTCTCAGTCGCCGCTCTGTCACTTCTCTGTCCCTTCTCTGTCCTGACTGCCCCCGCCGGCCCCGAGCACTCCGCTCCCCGCTCCGTTTTCGTTCCCTTCGTTCCGAAGGGAACGGTTCGACGCTGCCGCCCGGCTCCCATATCGCTCGCTCCCGTATCGGGACCGCGGGCTGTGGTATAGGTACGGCCGCTCTTCAGAGCCGCTCCGTTTTTCTTTTTTCTTTTCTTTTCTTTTTTTCTTTCTTTTTTTTTTTTTTTTTTTTGGAAGAGTTGTTATAAACTGAATTCATTTTTAAGGATGTCTTTTTAAAGATGTCTTTCAGAGATATCTCAGCATTGGCTCTTATTCTGAATCTGCCGCACAACTCAACGCGGAGCGGGGAAAATCCCTCCCGGCTGCGGCGGCCCCCAGGGCCGAAGCGAAATCTCAGGGGCCGCGGTCCGGGGCCGGGACCCGGCTCAGGCACAGCGCTGCCGGGGGGGTCCGGCCCGGTGCCCCTCGGCCCCGCGCGTTGGGTGCCGAGGGTCGGAGCCCGCCGCCGGTCCGCAGCACTTCCAGCCCCTTTCCCAAAATTTTCGATCTGCACCCGTCGCCTGAGCCACGGTACTCACGCCACTGTTTATCCTCGGAAGGATCTTTATTAAACCCGATCGAAACGGCCCGCAAACGGGATTTTGAGGTTACTTTCAAAGAGGCGAGGGGGGAAAAGCCAACCTCAAACGGATGTTCCTTAAACCTTGGCACTTCCTTTTCCCTTTCCCGCACGGCGCGCACCGGCCGAGTCCCGCCGCCCCACGCCCGCTCCCCACCTGCCCGCACGGCCCTTCCGACCGGATCCCTTCAGACCCGGATCCCACTCCCCGCCTCCACCCCCAGATCGCGGCCCTCCACCGCCGGGCTCAGCGCGGACCCGGAGACGCCCCGTGGAAAACTCACGGGCAAAGCCCTCCTCGGGCTCTGCGGGACCCGGGGACGGAAGGAGGAGACCCCGCGCTGAGCCGCGAACTGAAAGCGACCCCGCGCCGACGGGCAGCGCTCACGTACCGCAGCGGGCAGCTCCTGCCGGGCCTCCGGCACCTTCACGGGGACATTAGATCCACAGCGGGGCCGCTCGGCGGGCCCGGGGCATGGCGGGGAGGGCCGGGAAGGGCCGGGCCGGGCCGGGCAGGGCAAAACGGGGGGGGCTGTGGCCACGGCGCTCCCGGGGCGCCGGGCGCTGACGGCCGCCTCCCGCCCGCAGCCGGCTGCTGCCTTCGAGCCCGGCGAGGCTCGGCGCGCTCTGAGCCGCCCCCTGCCCGGTCCATCACATTTACAGCGCTGAGTGGTGGGGAGAGCTGTCCCCGCCCGCCCGCCACAGGCCCACCCCGCGGCGCGCCCCGACGGCCCGCCCCCGGCCCGCCCCGCCGCGCCGGCCTCGCTGTTTACTTGTGTTTGGGTAGCAACTGGGCTTTAAAGGGGCAGCTCGTCCCCCCCAGCCCCCCGCGTTACCTGAGGTGACATTTCCCCCCCGCGGCCTCCTCCGCTCCCCGCCGCCCCGCTCCCCGCGCCGTGCCCCGTGGCGCGGACCCCCAACCTGCCCCCGCCGTGCCCCTCGCAGCCCGGAGCGGGCACCGAGGCGGAGGAGAAAAGCCCCCAAAGACCCGAGCGCGGATCCCCGGGAGCAGCCGCGCCCTCAGGTAACGCTCCCTCCCGAAGGCCCGAGGTCCGTACATCGGGGTCACCCCACGGCCCCCCCTTCCAGTCTCAGCTCCGCTTTTTAACAGACATTCAACAGCCGAAAGACGCGTTCGGCGCGGAGATACCGGGCCGCGCCGTGCCCCGCATCCAGCCCGCACCCAGGCAGGCAGAGGGCTGCGGGGGTCGGGGTCACTGCGGGAAATTCGCCGCTGAACGGGGCCTCCCCGCCGCCCCGCGCGTTACGGGACGAGGAGCGTTGCGTTCGTTGTCCCCGACAGCGGCGGTGCGCGGGTTTCGGCCGAGTTTTTAGCAATAACGTGATCTCGGTCTGTGCGCTGCTTCCATCCCCAACGGGGGAAATTCGTGATGTGTTGTGGGGGGAGAAAAGAGAAAGTCTCTGAGAGGTATGGAAAGCTGTACGGAAGAATGGTCAGGCGAACAGCTCCGAGAATGTCTCTAGGTGCTGTGTGTGGCGCTGAATTCACCGCGCAGAAGTGAAGGGGACACCCGCGACGGCCGCGCTGGGAACTTTTTCTTATTTCACCGCAAAAACGGGAACCATATGGGGGAACGAAGCCGGCGGCGGCGGCTTTGGACGCGTCCCCGCGGAGTGACGGCCGCTCGGGCCGGGATTCGTTCCCATTCCTACAGAACCACCGCGAAAACGCGCAGCTGCTGCCCCGCTGCCCCGTAGCGATAGCACTTCGTGCTGTGGGCAGAGGGGCGACGCTCCAGGCCGGGGCTTGGGGAGAAGGACGATCCCCGGCGCCTGCTATGCCGGGCGGTCGAGCCGGAGTCGCTGTCACCGACACCCACTGTCGCGGGGTCCGCATGTCTCTTGGATCCCTTCCCGCGGCTCTTTAGGGCCGCTGCGGCGTGGGGACTTCGCGTTTTCAGCAATTTACAGCGCGTTTACAGCGAGTTCAAATGAGCCACGCTAGTTGGGAAAAAGCACAAAACACACAACGAACCTAAGCGAACCAAACCAACCAAACCGAACCTCCGAGAACGAAAAGCCCCAGAATAAACGGAATAGCAGAGGAGAACGAGGCGGCTCAGAGAGACCGCCCGGGCCGCATCTCGTCGGGCCGCTGCCGGCCCGGGACAGGCACCGAGCGCGGGGTCACACGCCGCCCCGAGAGCTCTCCGGCTCCGTACAGCCCCAGCCTGGGACGCGGCGGCCGCGGGCTGCAGATGCGGGGCCGGGCACCTCCCAGCCACCGGAGTCCGAGGGGACCCGCGGCTCCCGGCAGCGGAGAGGCACCATCGGGGCCGCTCCACCGGGGTCTGGTTGCGTCCGCAGGTGCTCGAGAGAGTCGAACGTCGAGGATGCCTGCAACCACCGCCTCGCCGCCCCGCGCCCACCCGGGCGGCCTCTCCCGCCCCGCGCCTTCCCCCGTCCGGAGCTCGGGACCAGCCCCGACGGCAGCGTGGCTTGCGGGGGCCGCCCCGAGCTCCGCGCCCGGCGGCGGCCCGCGGTGCTGCAGCTCCCCCTGGAGGTACCGAGCAATACGGAACCCCAGCGCAGGGTTCCACGCAAGGCAGCACGGAGCGGCGCGGTGCTCTCCCCGCGGCGAGGAACGGATTAACCGTTGCCGTCGTTCAGATTAACATGCAATGATTCCTCTGGCAGCGTAACCACGGGGCAAAGCTTCACCGCTCCCCGCGGTCCGGGTGTTGCGGGCACCTTCGCCCCCGCCCCAGGTGCTGCCCCGCAGCTTCCCGGCACCGTGCGGAGCCGCCGGGGGCTGCCCCAGGGCTGCAGTGGGGCGGGCGGAACGGTGCGGCGGGGTCGGTCCCCTCTTACGGGAGGGACTGCCCCGATAGTCCGCCCGGTGCCTGCAGGTTCTCGGGCTGCGCGCCGTGGGCTTCTTTATTACTATTATTACTTTATTTTTTATTTAAAATATTTATGTATTTTAAAGAAAAAGTGACCGTCCGCTGATCTGCCATCCGATTCCGCTGGCGCCTCTCGGTGTCTCAGCCGTCCTCTACTTCATTCCGATTGATTTTTGTTGTTATTTTTAACAGCCCGCTCACGGCGAGAGGGTTTCACGACCGCCCGTAGAGGCAGGAGCTTAGGAGCTCCGCCGGCTTCCGCAGCACCTGCTCGGCATCACCCGTCCCAGCCCCGCACAACATCGCCGCGATTCATCGCGGAGGCAATCCCGCACACTGAGGGGACAGCGGGCTGCAGCCCGACGGGACCTCACGGATTGCAGAGCCCCGGGCGGGTCCGTGCCCTTCGCTGCTGGGAATGAGGAGCTGGGCACCGGGTGAAGTTCGGCAGCTGGCCGCGGCTGGGGGGCTCGTGAGGCTGGCAACCTCAGAGCCAAGTGTTAGTGGGAGAAATCTGAAGGGAATGCTGCACAGAAACCATACATTGGTTTAAGAAATGCCGATGTGCATTTGTTCTCCTGCCTCGTAACTCACTTAGGATATGAGAACTCCTATGCAAGCTGAGAATAGGGCCCGTGCATCTTGTTCTGTCGCTTACATCAAATAACTTTGCATCCTTCTGAGGACTTTTTGTAGCCGAGTGAACTGCTCAGTTTGTACAGAGAGGGTTAGTGCTGCGGGGTGAAGGTCAGCAAACAACAGCAAAGCCCAGAAGGGTATTTGCAGTTTTGAGTGAGCAGAATACATATGGTCACTAATACAGCTGTGGGCTGAGCACTGATTTGTTTATGCTAGCACGATGCTCTGAAACCAAGGCTGTTCTGTTCAGCTCTTGTGTGCTGTAATCCCCTTTACCCACCCTCCACATGTGTGTTTCCTGCTTTCAGCATGCATTCTCCATGTCTAAACTGCATCAAACTCTGTTATAAACCAGGGCAATACAGAGCGCTTCAGGGGTTTTCAAAGTATTGCAACCACGGTGCAAGCATATGCAAATCATCACATACAGCTGTGCACAATGCATGTATTAATCCCTGCATGCTCTCTCAATTGTTTGTGGCACCAGATTTGAAGAAAAACACAATAATGGATATTCTGAATAAGCCCCAATTGTTCCTGGGCATACTCATCCCTGGGATGCCCAGACAGACCTTGCTGATTGAACACTGCATTTCTGAGCAAAATTGGGGTCTTCTAAAGAAGGGACTGAAGGTTCTCAAACACAAGGAAATTGAGGGAAAATGCACCATAGTGGCATTGAATGCTCTGCAAGAAGGCATGTATCTATGGGATATGATCCAGAGAAGTACTTCAGTGTATGCTTGAGCTCATCACTACCCAAACAGGCACTGTGCTGCCCAAGCAAGTGCCCCACCTTCTCCATATGCTGACGTCACACACTCAGCGTGTGTTTTACCACTGTTTTTAAAGATCTTCTGAATCGAGGCCATTACTGTTAGAATGTCTCATGAACAGTAGTTTATTAAAAAACACAACACAGAAACAAGAGCAGCTACTGCTCCAAGCAAGGTTGTCTTCAGCTGGTGGCCCTTGGCTGTCCCACTGCCACCTTTTAGCAGCCCAGCAGCTGGGAGGACACTGCTCCAACCCAAGCTTGGGGTTGTGATTGCAGTGTGCCTTGGGGGGCTTTCAGAGCAGTTTGGATCTACAGTGTAGCAAGGGAAAAAGAGAAATTTTTCCATGATCTCCAAGGGAATTCTGTCTGAACTCTCCATGGCCACTGTGGAGAAGGACAAGAGCATGACCCCACTTCAGAGGAGAAAGGTTGTATGGTCAGAGAAGGACTGGGAAGGGAATGGGGATGGAAGACAGAGCAGGCAGAGAGCAGAAGAATCCAGAGTGAATCCGAGCAGAGAGCGGGCAGTGGGCTTCTCCCTCCTCTACTCACAAACATTGCATTCTCCTCCTATGGTGACTGATCCTTGGTTAGAGGACAGCATCCAGCTCACTCTTCTTAGTTTCCTTCACAAATCTCTCAAAAGTAACTGAAGGACCCACACAGGCTGGAAAAGTGGGGGATGGAAGCTGATGGAAAGGTGTTTCCCGTTCCCCCTGTGAAGGCAGCACGGTATGCCCAGTAAAGGCTACTGCTGACTGCTGCAGCTCTGCGCTGTTTGCACTGCCTGCTCCATTCGTTTGACCTGCTCACCCTCCATAGGATGGGGAAGCCTATTAGTGGGTTATATCGCTTGTCCAAACACCCCTCTGGGAACGGTTTCCAAGAAAAATACAAAGCTCATTCATTTCAACAGCAGAACTCATTTTAGCCGCAAGAGAAGTGCTGAAAGCCCAGGCCGTTGCACTGCAGCAGAACCAGAAGTGCCTCCAGGCTGCTATTTTGAGCTTCACAGATGGATGGAGAAGGGAAAAAGATACCTCAGCCTCACTGCGGACTTCCAAGTGCAGTATGAATTCCCCTTTTCCACTTCATTTGTCCTGATGATTGCTGGTTGTTCAAATGCAACCGGGGCCGTCTGAACCTCCCCGCTGTGCTTGTCTGGAGGCTGCCCACATAGGTACAGCTGTGCCAGCTGTTGAGGAAGGCTGTATCTGCATGGAGGGGAGCAGTGGAGACCCTGGGACAAGGAATAATTTGGGGTGAGGGTCCCCGGCTGTGGGGGAAGCTGGTGTTCAAGGAGCCCGAGAGCTAATGACAGAAATCAAAGCTCACCGTAGTAAGTGGAAAAAGATTTTCTGAATCTCAGAAAGCCTCCACAGGAAGACTCTTGATGCCACCTGACAGGACTGTTGGACAAAAGAATCTCATGTAGAACCTGCAGTTGGAGAATTCTCCATGACTTTGGCCAGAGGGCTCTGCCTGACACGGCGCACAGTGAGAACTTCTGCTGGGAAGAAGAGGCAAGCAAATACGGCGTGGTGTGTTACCATCAGTGGGAGTTGTGGGGCCAAAGCAGCAGTGCTGGCACTGCCGGGATCTGCAGAGGAGACCTCTCAAAAGGTCACCAGCGGCTCAGCAGAGTAACCCTGACCTGTCTCCAGCCTCCAAGCAGACAGCTCTTGAGCAAATACAAACACAATTATTAAAGGACATTTCAACAACAGTAATAAAATAGAGTGAAACGAAGCCAAAACTGCAGGTCTGTTTTATTCAAAGCATAATATTTATAGATGACAGATACTGAAGGGAGTGCAATTGGTTTCAGGACCATCCCCATCCCTATACGTAGATAGTAGCAGCACACTTGAACGTGTCTGCCTTCTGAAACACAGCGAGATAGGAATTCTAGTCTTTCAGAAAGAGCTTTTTCATTCTTAGAGCAGTTACATGTGCCTGGTAAACAAGAATATTAGTAACAATTTACCGGTAGAATTACAGGTGGAGCCTGAAATGCTAAAAGGCTGTTCAAAGCATAGCTTAGGTCTGATCAAGTTCAGCATTAGTCTCATGTTATCTTTCTCCCCCCACAAGGGTTTCAAGAAGATATATAAAAGCAGAGTGGAGCCGATGTTTACTTTAGCAGCTAATGGTTCCTCAAATCTACCATAACTTCTAAGGAGCAGATAAAAGCAGCTGCAAGAGTGATCTAGAAGTAAACATCCAGAAGAAAACATAACTGCAATCAAAGTTCCAGCTGTTCTCTTCCCAATTCTTATCAGGATTCTTTTAAATCAGACATTTTGAAGTCATAGGCTTACTTCCAACAGCTTCTGCCCGTACACACACATATATATATGTAAGTCCCTTGAAATATTACAGAAGTTCTGTTTCACATCAAAATAGTGTACATTGTCACTGAAATTATTAATTTTCTTCTCTTCATCCCCCATGTTCTCTCTGGGCCCCTCTTTTGCATCTGGCATGTGTACTGATACTCGAGATGACAAATACTGATAACTGTGAAGCTGCAGTGTTGCATACTTCCACAGCACGCGGCTCAGCCAATGCTAGGCATTGATTTATGTGCTGTACTCTGTTCCACAGCACAAGGGTTTTTTTTTTTTCCCAGTTCCATACCTTTAATCCTCGCCACCTTCAACCTAGCGTGTGTCAAATTTCCATCTTATTGTTGCAGCTGTGGTTTCTTAAAACTAAAGTACGTTTCTCGAAGGCAGTGGCACATTCTTATGTTTAATCACAGATTTAAATGCTCAATTGCTCAAAGAATGCCTGGGCTCATTAAAACGTGATGGTAGTTAGAAGGTTTATTCTTTTTCCCCCTATTAAATGGTTTATAGCAGGTTTTAAAAAACAAATTAGGGATGTTCGGACGACTCTTTATTCAATCCAAATCTGTAGAAAGTGTAGTAATGTAGGGAGAGGTAGAGACCTTAAGCTCAGGCTTCTCATCAGCAAAGAGGTTGTTTACACAGGACAGAAGAAAGCTCTCCTTCACATAAAAAGTCTTCCATGGGTGTATAGATGAATGGACACAAATTCTGCCATCTAGGTACCATGGTACCATTACTTAGGGTGACTCCATGACCCACAGAACAGGATCGCCTGAGAAGCTGGCATTGCTCAGGGATCTACATGTTTAAAAGGAGCTGCAAAAGTGAGGGATTTCGGTTGTGATCTTCACTGCTTGAAGAGAATACCCAGATTTCCTGTGCTCTCCTATGGAAAAAGAAGCAGAGGCTGGATGCTATAAATATTCCTCCAAGAACTTGGAGTGAGCGTTCCATGCTACTATCACATCTGCTCAGGGCAGCTGCCTGTCCGTGCAATGGCTCTTCCTGCAGGTGAGCTGCTCGAGAATTCCCTGCCTGCATGTCAGCCATTTCAGCCCAAGGTCTGGCACGGCAACTTAAGTCCACTTTTATCATCCTTAAAAGCGAAGAAATCAGTGTTCTCCACCAGAGCAGCTGAGATACGTCCTATTCCAGGAAAAGGCCAAGAAAATAGCCGAGAGCAGTAAGAACTTAAACCACTGCAAAAAATCTGCCAGAGGACATCTGTCAAAGCCCAAAGAGTTCCAGTTATGTATGATTTCATTTGATCCCAGAGGCTAAATAATGTACAGGAAAGATTTAATAATGTTATGCAGATTATGTGTGGAAATGTAAAGAGGAACCAGATACAATGCCAGTTTAAAAAATGTTAATGTGTTCATAGCACTGTTATTGCCACAGAGTCAGAAAACACAGCTTGAGCAATAGGCTATGATAATAAAATTTAAAAATTGGAATTGCTGGAATATTTACTCAGGTGAGACTATTTGATTTAAAAAAAAAAAAAAAAAAAAAAAAAGATGACTTAATATTTTCTCTCTGCCAGGAAAGTCTGTGGAGAGAGCCCCATTACTGTTACCACATCAGTTCCATTTCCATGTGAAACCTTGATAGTGAAAACATGGTAACCAAAGATCATGGTACACCAGTATTTCCAAAGGAGATGTTAGCTATTAAAAGAACAAAAAATGAATGGCCCTCAGCTATATGTGCTTGCAAGCTCAAGTTATGGCTCCTGACTGAACTGCAGGTGTGGTCCCTTTTGCCACACCACTTCCAGAAGCAGGAATTTCTGACAGAGACGGGGAATGAATGCTAACTGCCACCACAAGGCTTGCCAAAGGGCATCTGTAATGTCCTCTACTGCCAAAATGCTCCTGTGCCATGTGACAGCATTTAAATACCAGCAAAGAAGGGATTATGAAACAGAACTCATTGCCAGAATGGCTACAGGCTTTATCATTATACAACAACCTGAAAGCAGAAGAAAATGGATCCTATCTGATGACACCTGAAAATTTAATACAGCTTCTCACAAGGAAACAAGTGCAATGCTTCTTAGGTTTCCTGAGGCTGGCACTTGTGGTGGTCCTTCTTTGACTCATGCTTTTATCTCCCTTGAGATAAAAGTGGTTGTAGTTTTAGCAGATAAAAACTTACCAGTTTTTCTTCCAGTGGAAGGATCTGAAACTTTTCCTTCCAAGGTTGGATCTTTATTTGAAGGGAATTCCAGCAGGTCTTTTCAATTTCTCATTTCCTCTTGCTATTTCTGCTCTCATCTGTTTTACAAATGGCCACCATAATATTAAGCTTATCTAATGGCCAGGCCTCCTGCTGGAAGACTGCCAGCTGCAGTCTGAAAATGAGTCATCTGAAAGCATTCAGAGGAGATGGCCATCACCTTCTCCCTGAACCTCAAACATAAAACTTCCCTGATAAGCACATACTCCAATGTCATGAAAAGCAAGAAGTTACTCTTAAATTCAGATGTCACTTCAAACAGCTTTCTTGCTGAACTGATTTCACTCTAAAAAGCTCTGTTTTTCAGTGTCTGGAAAAGATGCCACTTGCACATACATAAAGAAAAGCGCAGATGTCCCAGTGACAGCTTCACTGTGAGCCCAAGTTTAATTATACAGTTTCTTCTCCTCATTTTCATGGAATTATAGAACAACTTGGGTTGGAAGGGACCTTAAAGATCATCTAGTTTACTACACTGCTGTGGGCAGGGTTGTCAGCCACTAAATCAGGTTGCCCAGGCTTCCATCCAACCTGGATAATCCCAATCCATCCTCCAATTTTGTTCATTCTTTCTTTTCTCTGTTCACTGTGGCAAATTCCAGGCCACAGAATGGCTGAGTCTGGAAGGGATCTCTGGAAGACACCTGGTCCACTCCCTGGTCCATCTTCTCCCGGCTTTGACATTAGGGCAAAGCAAATAGAGCTCGGGCAGTGGCTGTCATCTTCTACAGACAGTGAGACCTGAAGACTTAGGAACAATTTCTGATGAGAAAGGTGGAAAGAGTGGGATGAATTGCTTTCCTTGGCAAGGGAAATTCTGTGAAAATGTTCCTGCATTTCATGTGCATATACACAGAAGACAAAATCTCCTGAATTTTGCTATGGACCTTGAAGAGACTTGGATTTTATTCAAAAGGAGGAACTCAGTAGGAGTGCTAGGTCTCCAACTTAGAAACTTGAGAGCGAGCCTAAAAAAACTGCCCAAGGTCTGTATAAGACTCTAAGGACGCAATGTGTAGCACGAAAAACTGATGCAAGAGCTAACCTGCTGAACCTTACAATAAAGAAAATCAGAAGTTTGCCATCATATCTTTTATTTGGATAACACCTGAGAGGAAGAGCCAAAAGCCACATCTTACAGAAGAACCAGCTCTGCAGGAATGAGGGACTGGGGGCTGTGTGCACAAATTCCTCACTCAAGCTTCTGCTTCCCAAAGAGAAGGGATTTTGACCTTGTGGAAGAGAGAAAGAACAGGCCCTAAGCTGGAAACTGAAGCATGAAGACACCTACGCAACAACAGAGAACCCCCTGGAGCACCTTTATTTTGGAAAGAGGGCTGACAACAGGAAGAGAAAAATCTGCTGGTCGCTGTGATATTTGCCCCAAGGCTGGTTCTTCCAGCACAGACACAGAGAGCTCCACAGGTCCTGTGCTGCCTAGCTCCCAGTCATCCTGCAGCCTTGGCCCTCTGGGGCCTGCTCCTCGCCCACTCGAAGACCGCCAAGGCAGCCAGCTTCAGCCACAGCCTTCCCTGCCGAGGGAGCAGGGGACAAGGGAAGGCAGGCCCAGTGAAACTTGAAGGATGTATTATGTTGCGCAAGGTAAGGCACCTTTCTGGAAAAGAAAATCTCATCCACTGAGTTTTATTAGATTAAACTTCATGTTAGTTTAGTTTCTTTATTTTAGAGTAAATAATAATTGATTTAGAAGGATGCTGTAGTTCAGTGTCTTCAGACAGTATCAACAGACCCAGCTCTAGAGGTGCCTGCTGCTGAGTGACAGCAGCTGTGGGTTTGCCCAGTACAGCCCTTAGCTGGCTCAACGAACCCCCTGAGGAACCCTGAGGCTCCTTCAGCCTCTGGCTTGCTGACAAGGCCTTGTGCTGATCATCTTGTTCTGCAACTGGGACAAACAAATGAAACAGAATTTCTGGAATCCATTGCTTTTCTTCAGGGTGTTATTTAAAAATTACACTGCGAGAGATTATTACTGCAGGCACAACACTTTAGAGCAGACTTCCTAGAAGCACAGCAAGTTTGGGGAAAACCCTTCAAACAATCCCCCTTACTGTAAGACACCTGTTCTCCTTAAAACACTTTTGTTTTTAGTGGAAGTCACCCCAGCTGAATTAAATTTGTTTCCCTTGGGCTCGCATTTTCTTTAGCCAACACAACAGCTGCACCATGTGGAGATGAGCCACAAGAAGTGTAACAACACATGTTTGTGATTGCTGTATCAGCTTTGGCAGATTTAAGTGCAGAGGTCTTTAGCTGCCTTCTATTAGAGAGCCAGCTTTACAATATATACAACATCTTGCAGAGTAGTAGCAATAATAGATGTAGTTTTATGTATTTCTTGTACATGCTGGTACAGTAAAACCAGAAAGGAACTGGCTATTACTTATGGCTATAAATATTGTCTTAAGCATAAACATTTTCTTTTTCATGCAAAAGTAGGCACAGAACCTAGAGGATGGGTAAAGCGTGATAAAATCCCCCGAGACCCCTCTGTGCTAGCTGTTTACTCATCTTGCAAGAGACACTCAACCAGTCACAATTTGTAGAAACCCTTTCATTTCAAAGCTGCGGTAAATTTAATCGCTCCAAGAAATTACTGAATTCCTGGAAAATAATACATAATCTTGGTTTAGTGTGCTTTTTTTTTTTTTTTTTTCCTTATTTCAAGAACAGGTGTCAAAAAGTGGTCTTGTAGAGCCTAATTTCATGTATTTTGGAGCATGCACAGCTTTGAAGTCTACTTTTGGAGCATTTAATTAAGAGCTGCCGAGTGTCATCCATCCATCAAAATGAGGTACGTGTTTTTGAAAGATCATTTTGAAAGTTCAAGATAAATGCTAATCGTAGAATACAGAATCAATCATTTGTGTTTATAATGTGGTGTTCCTGTTACTTTATGTGCAACCAGTGCTATGCATTTTTGGGTAGCCTTTTTAATTCAGTTATGTGATTTTAATCTTCCTATAAACTTTCTTTCTCAGAAGTACTCTACCATATAAAGAGCCAGCCCAACATTGCATAAGTGCCCCTGTCACTCTGAACAGCAATTTTTCCCATTGTCTAAAATTTCAGATTCTTATTATTCCATGATACGAAGACTGCACTGTTTTATCTTCTTGAACTGCATCATTTCTAATTGGATGAACTTATGACATATTATTAAGAGGTTATGTCTGATTTTGACCTTTCTTTCATCCTTCTGGGAGATGAATTGGGCTGAGGATGGAAACAGCAGGCAAGGAAAAGTTTGCGTTTTATACTCACACGCCCATGAATGAATGAGACAGGGTTCTCCTTTGAGAACTGATCTCCAAAGCAGCGTATTTGAAAGATGCTATTGATACTAATAGATTTTGGATCAGGTCCTAGAGATATTTTGCCTAGTCTGAGCTGTGTAAAGCAAGGATTTCTTATCTATAAATCTTACTGAAAGAAGACACAGCGCATACCAATACATGAAGTTGTGCTTTTTACTTGTTTTTTTTTTCTTGTTTTTTTTTTACTTGTTTTCTTGTTTTTTTTTACTTGTTTCGTTGTTTTTTTTACTTGTTTTCTTGTTTTTTTTACTTGTTTTCTTGTTTTTTTTTTACTTGTTTTTGTTTTTTTTTTCCCCCATTGTATTGCCTAGTATTCAAATTAGAACATTCGTTTTAAAATTAGCTTTAAGGAATTTAAAATGTGACTTGCTAATCTAGGAAGAACAGCTTAATGCTACCAGTGTAATGAATTAGATCATGGAACTAGAGAGGAGCTCAAGGATGAAGCAATAAAAGTGGCGTATTGTCCAGTTCAAGGTTACACAAAACATTAAATTCTCTCTTGTTTAGAAGACATTGAAATGTGATATATGAACACAAAAGAAGCAATGTCTTCAAATCTTAAAACGATTAGCAGCTTTGCTCTGTAGGGATTTAGGGGAGGAGACGGACTCCACCCTGAGGAAGATAAAAGGCCTCAGTTTTCTCAGCTGGAAGGAGTGATTCATTTTAGGTGGAAGTGGTATGCATCCGATATTCCTCATGTGGTAAATTAACTGTTTCCATTAGAAGGTTCCTAGCATATGGAATTGCTCTATTTTCTTCTGCTCTGCAGAGAAATTTATGCCACAAGAACAGTGCTTTTTTTTTTTTTTTTTTTTTTGCTAATTCCAGTCTGCCTGAAAATAGGCAGTGCTGATGGTTGTTGACAAACTCTTTTTGGCTACTCAGTAATTCCACCCATGTTTCATTGGTTCCCTGCTTTTTTTTTCAGAGAAGAAATAATGGGAAAAGCTTAGGTCTGAAACTTAATGTGAATCATAAGCACTCTAGATAGCAACTTGCTTTATGTTCTGCTGTGTTTTTGTAGTTTGACCTACGTAAACTCAGTCGTTTCAAGTTTTGTCTTCAGCAGAAAGTACACTTGCTGTGTGGCAATGGCATTTTAAGCCCTTGTCTTTAGCGGCCTGGCTGCTGTAAACCCTCCTGATACAGACTGAGCCTAATTAGTGGAGGCTCAAATCAGTGTACTACATAAAACATGTCCAACAAAACAGTATTATTTGTGATTTTGCTGTTTCTTTAGTACAGGGGCTGCTATGGGGAAAGCTTCCTGCTGTTTTTAAGAGCAGAATGGGAATGTAAGTGGAAATCCTAATCTTTTTCTTGTTCTAAATTTGTTCTTGTATTTCCATGGCATCTTGTAATCAGACCCGTCACTTCAGAGTCAATCATGAAATGGCAATGCTATTATGGCACTGAATGTTTTTTGTAGGGTATTAGAAATGTATTTGGATATTTTTTTCAGTGTCACTGTACATGTTATATGAGTAGCTTATTTGGACTTGAATTATGATCTTCCGATGTGTTTTGATTGGGAAACATCGGAACAAAGTAGGAAACAGAAATTTGGTGGTTTCTTGATTGTGAAGTCATAAGAATGAGTGATTCTTTCACGTACAGAACACCTGCCTTGCTGTAGCCATGGAACAAAGCTGGAGATGAACTGCAGAAATAAACAAGTAGGGTTTTCCTTAAAAAACAAACAGAACAACAACTGAAAACCCTACATCTAGAATAAAATACGGGCATTTTGTAACTTATGTTTTATAATAGTCAGTACTCACAGTGTGCTTCCCAGTAGTATTGGGTTCCCCTTTTTTGTTCCTTATTGCTTTGTACTTGCACTTTTTATGCTTCAAGCACTTCTGTGAAAGGCCCTCAACTGCAAGGACATTTTTCTTCTTTAAAGCTGAAAGAATGAGTCTTGTCAGCTTCTTGAAAAATGTTCTCCCCCAAAATAAAAAATATCCTGATCTTCTCTGAACTTCTGGGAAAGGCTTCCTTTGCGCCTTCTCCAAACTCTCTGTGCAGGAGCTATAAAGGAGGATGGGAGAAGCTGTAGCCTTCACAGTGAGGAAAGCCTTGAGTGCAAAGCTGCTCATGGTCAGACAGCTGAAGCTTGTACTTGTTCCATCAAGTAATGATGATTTCATTAGTCTTTAACTATTGATATCAGTCTCTGTCCTAATTCAGGCATCAAGCTATGCTAGTTAAGTGGCATTTATTCTGCAGATGATCGCCCCTATAAAGAATCACAGAATCATGGGGGGGGGGAACATTTTCATGAAGGTAGGAAACCAGAGTATTTTGGAGTATTAATTACTGCAGCAGCAGTAACTCTTTTACAAACCAAAAGGCATTTTCTTTTTCAAGTGGATGCTAATCCTTAGATCCCATGAGTACAATCAATGCAGCTGTAGTACACTCTGGGATATCTTTTGTGGTTAACTGTAAACAGCGACTCTGTATCCACTGCTTATTTTTAACATAGTCTACTATATTAAGAAAAATAGCAAATGTAAGTCTATACATAGCCTATATCTATACTAAGACTGTGAGCTGAACGGTCAGTCAACGGGAAAATCCTAGCCTAATCGACAACTGTCTGCAGGTCTAGTAAGGATATTTCAGATACTAATATAATACGTTATAAGTAGTGGGAAGAAATGCAGCAGTACAACTAATATTTCATTATTACAGATCTTAGGAACTTTGTGAATCACGCCGGTTTTGGCAGAGTGGATTTGGGTGCTATAATCTGTACCTCTATGTCCTGGCTGTTTATCTTCTACCTTTCCTTTGCTGGACCAGCAAAAAAGTCAACTTCCTTTTATGCAGTATTGACTATTAAGTAGTGAGGAGTTGAGGAAAAGAGAATAAATACAGTTGTTTATTCTTAACCTTCAAAAAAACTTGTTTAAAAAAAAAAAAGGAAATTTTAGTCCAAACTTGAGAATGTGCTGTTCTTTTATATTTTATTTTTAACTATTTTATGACTGACAGGGTTAGGAAAGTATAGGACAAATTCTTAGATAAGCCTTCAAGGTTACCTCTCATTATGCATGATAGGTGGGGAAAAAAAAAAACAAACAGGCAGAAGTCAGTTTTTCTTATCATCTGTATAAACAAGCTGGTATTTCATTCAAGGCCTTTTCCTTAACTTTCAGCATACCAGATTACTATCAGGCAGTCACCCTGAGAGACATGCAAACATGTTGTTGTTGACTGTTTGTCTACTGAATTTATGAACTTGTTTCCTAAGGAAACAAGGCTTCTGCATTCATTCTGCCTATGTGCTTGCCTGCCAAACTTTCCCTTTATTATTCCTTTACTTTTTTCCTTTATTATCCGTTTGCAGTAATTTGTGACTTAGGAACCATATTAATCACACTGAATGGAAAGCTGGAGGTCTGTACTGAATTGAGTTCCCATCTGTATCAAACCCACAGGTGATGGACAAAGGAGGAAATGCCCTATTTGCAGAGCTGTTTGCCCCTCAGCAGGGGAAATGTGCTTGGCTGTAGGAATTGTCACCGAGCTGTGGTGCAGCCTGCCAGCCTTTGGCTTTCAGCTGAACACGGAACTGTGTTCCCAGCTGGGAATCCAGCCCCATAATTGCGTGGTAAGGCCAGAGTGGGCTGCTGGAGATGTGGAGGGTTTGGAAAGAGCTTCAAGCTGGAGCATGCATCAGTGCCTACTAAGGCATTACAGGTGCCATGAGTTTCGATGTGCAAAGGTGACTAAAATCATTGCAGAATGACAGATGGGAGCACTGGGGGGCTCCTGTGGTGAAAGGGCAGAAAGCATGTGGAGAAGGAAGCTGGGCTGTAAATGGCACCGTGGATGCCAGGAAGGGCTGGGGGTACGTTGCCCAAAGAGCATAAAGTGTTTCTGACACAAATCAGCAGAAAACCGTGCACTGTTAATTCTGTGGTGTTTTTATTATTTTTTTTTCCTAGGAGTACCGTTTATTAGCTAAAATGCATACTGTTTAAATGAGCCTGATCTAATACCTTCTGAAGTAAATGTTTCTTTTATTTGCAATCAAAGGAACTAGATAAGGTCCCTACTATAACATACAGAATTTATTTGCATTATATTTAAGAATATGACTTTGAAGTATATATTTGGAATTTAAATGTTACTATTAGTAATACCTGTCAGAGACTCAGACATGAGCTTTTCAGGTAACATTTTGTCCTTCTCAGACACACTGTGAATTCTGCACAGCTGAGGCACGACTGACACCTCGCAGCTTGCTGGGTCATATACTTAGAGGCTTGGACACTGTCTTAGCTTGTGATTGTTACACAGACTTCATGCTTGTCAATGCCATCAGGATTCCTGATTCTATTGCAGTTTAAGTAATTATAATATAAATTATTTTATTTGTTTACAAAATTACATTTTAATATAAAATAGTTTTAGTACTCAAAAACTAAGTACGGGCTCCATTCATCCTTTGGTCTACAGAATTGATGTTGATGCCAGTTCCACAGAGAACGGAATCCTAATGCATGCTGGTAGATTGTGGAAGTGGATGAAATACTTCAGAAAAACCTCAGTTTTCTCCTGTATTTTTAAGACTGGACTACATTAAGTATTTCCTTACTCACCTACATTCTTAGTAGTGTCATATAGTTTCACTCTTGGAAGAAATCATGGGAATACTCCCATAGATTGCCTGTAACTTCCTCATCTCCATGTTGTCTAGACACCAGCAACTTCATATATTCATGCCTCCAGAACATCTAGACTTCCCTTTACTGGAAAGCCTGAATTAGGCAGTAGGAACAGAGGGAGTCTGTTTTCCCTTTCAAAATTCCTTCTTTGCTGGTGGCTAGGTATAATGTTGTAATGAATACCAAGTCAGTGTCATGTTTCACTGCAAGGTTCCCAAATTCATCTTGCAGCGAAGAAGTGAGATGATGTTATTTATCCTGGTCTTATAGGCATAAAAATACCACTTGAAAGGAGAAGAGATTAAGAAAGTGATCCTGAAGAACTCTATGGCATACATACTATCTTCCTATTGACATTTTCAGCATAAATGTAGTTAGAAAGCATTCTGGCATTTGAGTAAAGCACAACTGAAACTTCTGTGAGTGAAAAAGGCATGGAATTAGTCTGTATTTTTTGGCATTGCTCATCCCACTAGGATATAATGCTAGGTTACTAACTTTTTCTGTTTCAGACATCTTGGGTTATTTTAGACTCCTCATTCTTCATTGGTAGAAGTGGAGGATTCTCCTGTACCCCTCTTCCTCAATTACCTAATGATATTTTGAGGGAGAGGGTTTTGTCTTCTAAATGAGGACAGCTAACATCTAAATTCTAGATCTAGATTTCTTTAACCTTGATCTCTCCAACTGTTTTAATGGGGGGGGGGAAGGAGTGGCAGATTAGGCTGTTTAGCCTAACTTCTTTCCAAAGAAAGTTAAATTTGTGTGAATGCAGAGATGGAACACTTTTTGGCTCTCTGTTTTTCTTGGTGTTAGAGACATAATGTAGTACCTGTCGTTTTTTTAAGACTGCTTTTCCTTGCTGGAATGCACAGCTTATGCTTATCTCAGCTGTGGCTTGAAATGAGGAGCTGGGAAAAAGAAAAAAAAAAAAAACCCACCCAAAAAACTAAGCGCCTGCCTCCTATGAAATAACCTGGACAAAATACTGTCTTCAAGACCTGCGTTAAAAGATGTGGATGGACAGTCTTTACCCTTCCAGGAGTGTCACAGCCAAATAGGGATATCAGGCTGCCCTTTGCTCAATGAAATCAGTGAAGTGTAAATAATAATAACTGGTCAGTGTGTCAGCCAAAATGAAGTTGGAAAATAGCCACGTGGCATTTCCTACCTGCCTCTCCTCACCATTCCTAGAACAGGCAGGTTGGGAGTATTGCAGGGTTCCCCTCCACCACTATCTAAGGCATGATGACTGAAGTGGCTACTGGCTCCTTCTCTCAGGTGTGGGTTTTATTTTTATTTATTTATTTATTTATTTATTGCACCTCCTACCTACAGTTTTCTGTGGTATGGAGAAATCTGGCAGTACTGCTGGTGAGCCACTCTGGCTTAAGGGATGATACTTGAAGAGCTCTGTGTTGGTCTGTTGTGCAAAGGAAGATGTCCTACTCCATTTTTCCATGATTCAGAAGAAAGAAAACCAAAAGGTCATATGCTCATGTGTGATTTGTTAAACAGGTTCATTCAATATTGCCATTGTGCATTTAGTCTAACCACAGTGAGTCAACTTGTCTGGAATTGACTCGGGCAAAGTAGAAAACATCCACAAGAGTGGGACTTCATTCATTCAGAATTTCCTTGCTAATGCCCATCAGGGAAATCAAATTAGGTGTGGAGTGTGGATTTTTTGTATGTTTTGAGTGCTGCTGTACATCTAAAAGCAGCTTAAAGTGGAACATGGGCATTTCCGGACTTTTATGGATCTTACCCAAATGTTTTACTATCTCTAACTTCCATTAATTAGGCAAATAAACCTAAACTGGGCTTTCAGGAAGGGATATGGATGCTGGCTGTAGCATTTAACTGTTCTTGTGTTGAGTTGGTTGACTCTATCTGGATGCTGTCAGTCAGCATCGTTCATTTCTACACAAACACACAAAACGGAAAGTTGTAACGTGGAGAAATAGCAGATAACTGTCACACGGTACTCAGCAGCCTAAAAGCTGCTACTTGAGTAATTACGTGATGGCTTCCTCTGGCTTCGCAGGGTAACTTGTATGCTTTGGCACTGAAACAGCCTCCCGCCAACTGTCAGCGCTTTCACCTCGGAGCTGCACCGCCTCACCGGGCCAGCTGAGGGGAGCGCTGCCGGCCCGCAGCCGTGACCGACTGACCGCGGAGCGCGCGGAGGAACAGCCCTGCCTTTCCAAGCAGAGCTCGGCGCGCTGACCCCGGCTCGCTCCCCTCTACTTTGAGGACGAGAGGTGCGGGCCTCGAGGGCCAGGCGAATGGCCTGGGGAAAAGAGCCGGGAAAGAGCCGCCGGCAGGCTCCGCCGCAAGGCTGCCCGTGCCCGCAGGCCAGGGTCCTCGAGACGGGGCGTGATGCGAGAGTGTGGGAGACGGACGGCCGTCCTTCGCCCGGCGGCACCTCGGCGCCCGCCTCGCTCGCGGCCCCGCCGCCCTTCCCGGCGGGATGGGAAGCGCGGGTTGCTCGGCGGACTACACCTCCCGGCGTGCCTCGGGGGGACGCGGCGGCGCGGGGCACGCCGGAAGCTCAGCGCCTCGGCCGCTCGCACGGCCGCCTCCATCTTTTGCCTCCTTCTCTCCCCCCCGCCGGCGCGCCGTCGCCCGCTCCGCGACGCGTGGGCGGGGCCATCCCGAGCGACGCCTCCGCTGCCCAACCAGCGCTCGAGACGGCGCCGCTCGTAGCCAATGAGAGCCGCGAGGGGGCAGCCCCGGGGTAGGCAGCGGTAGCGGCGGTTGCCTGAGAGGCCGGCGACGTCCGCGGCCGAGGGAGGGCGCGAGCAGCGCTTAAAGGGCCAGCTGCGCGCGCAGGAAAAGTTGCGAGGAGTTGGGCGGGCGCCGGCCCGGTGCTGCCCAGACGGCGGCCGGGGGACGGCGGCGGCGGCGGCGGCGGCGGCATGGAGCAGGCAGCGCCCAAGAGGTAACGATCCCTCAGAACCGTTCCGCGGCCCCTTCCCCTCCCGGAAGCGAGCGCGGCGGGGCGAGGCCTGGCGGGGCCGGCGGGGGTCGGGCTGCGGGCGGGCTGAGCGCCCCGTTCTTTGCCGGCCCCCCGCGCCTCCGGGCTTGCTGAGGTGGGCTCGGAGTGTTTTTCCTCCGTACGTACGCGAATCTTCGTTTTAACCTTCGTTTTATTGTTTTGATTTTTAATGTTTATTTGCTTTTTGTGTGTGAAGTAGGACGTGAAACCGTCAGCTTTTGCTGTAAATGTGGTGCTGTCATCTGAGTGCATGAAATAACTAACCGTGTGGTATGCTTAGGCGGAGCAGCCTTCTCGTGGTGCAGTTATGTGCTGTGCGGAGCAGAGCTGTGAGATGTGCAGGCTGTACATAGTTTACATACGTACTGGCTGTGTTAGAGCTCCAACTGTTTTACTTCCTGTTAGCTTATATTATGTAGTTACTATTTTTTCTTCTACCAGGAGATAATAAACTTTTTTTTTTTTTTTTTTCCCTCATGTAAACACAATTGTTTACGTTCAGAGCCTTTGAAATTTCTTACAGTGACTTCCCAGGGCTCCGGAAGAGTGCTGTTGTGGACCTGTGTCCTTCTTTCTCCCATGATATGTCAAGTAACAGTGTCTGCTGCTGAAATCCTTAAGCAAAGAGTCAACTAGCAGTTGTTCTGCTGAGTGCCTTCATCGTGGTCTCAGATCCCAGATTCTCAGATTCCAGTCTGGATGTGGCTCTGGGCAGCCCGGTGTAGTGGTTGGTGACCCTGCCTGTGGCAGGGGAGTTGAAACTGGGTGATCTTTGAGGTCCTTTTCAATCCAGGCCATTTTATGATCCCAAACAAAAGGTTGTCTGGCTTCCATTGAATTTACATTGCACTCAACATGAAGGTCAGTTTTGTCTTTCTCCTAATTGAACATGTGAGAGGAATCACTCTAGGCATTACTTTGGTCTGATGATAAGCTTTGTGATGTTTGACATTGTTTTGTGATGAAGCCCTTTGCCCTGAGCTGGACATCTTGGCCCCAGTGCATTTCTGTGATGCACAATGAGGGAACTCGTGGGGCAGTCTTTAATGTAGAAGCAGGTTGGTGGAATTTTGTTGACTGAATTCATTCCTACAACTGATGCTAATGTTGACAGTATTTCCCACAAACATGTTTTCTGCATTTTTTTTTTTTTCTTACTTAAAAGACTTAGAAGAGAAGGCTTCAGCAGACTTTTTAAAGTTTGTCTGACACTTCAGGATATGCAGCGGAGAAAGCATAGGCCTGCAGTGTGGTTTCAGATTAACAGTGCTCTGTGCCTTGAATGCAGGGAACAGGAGAGGCGCCAGTAAGGATTTAAGAGAAGAAATGGGAATACCTGAGAAGTAATCAATATTAGAGGCACCAGTGCAAATCTTGGGATCTGGTGATATCAAAGGAGCGAAAATAAAACTTGAAGTTAGCATAACCTGCAGCATTGTGTGCATTTCTTTATTTGGTTTTGTTTTGAAGAGCTAGTTTTGCTCTAGCATTATTACCTAACTGTAAGCTTGTGGCTAGACTAATTGCTGTTGGTGAACTGTTTGAATCAGGAAGAACTAGAAAGCCGATATGAGAGCTTTTTAACTCCTGCATGTTCTTATCATAGTTTTTGAAGTTTTATTTTTGGAAGATTAAATATGATGGGAACTTAGTGGGTTTGTTTCTTGAAGAGAGGGAAGAATCACAGAATTGCAGGGGTTAGAAGGGACTTCAAGACATCATCGAGTCCAGCCACCTGCAAAAGCAGTTCCATACAGCAGGTCGCCCAGGTAGGTGTCCAAGCAGGTTCTGAGTATCTCCAGAAAAGGAGACTCAACAACCTCTCTGGGCAATCAGTTCCAGTGCTCTGTTGCACTCCCTGTAAAGACGTTCTCCAGCATCTTTGTATGGAACTTCCTATGTTCAAATTTTAGGCTATTGTTCCGTGTCTTGTCATTATACACCACTGAGAAGAGCCTGGCCTCATCCATTCACCACTCACCTCCCTTTAGAAGAATTAAATATTTTTTTCTCCATAAAATACTAATGTTTACAGCCTGTGTGCATATATCCTCTTCATCTGTTATTTTTATCTTTTATTATTATAATGTATTTTTTTTTCACAGTTTTCTGATTGTTTGGTGTCCCCAAGCGTTCAGCTTAAGTCCCCCTTCTTTCTGGAAGTACAGAAGGAGTACAGATGACTTCTTGTGGGCTGCATGTTTTCGATGCATTCTTTGGATGCAGCAGTGAGTTGGGTTGGACACAGCACACTTTCTTGGAAAAGCAGATGGGATCACCAGGTGGCTTTGTGTCAGTGCTTGCTATCCATGGGAGCAGCTACTGAGGGACCTGTGGGTGATACGTGCTGTGTGAGACGTTTGTCTGAAGGTAGCAAGAATTTCATGCAATGTTTCAGAGCTTCTTAAAATCTCAGTGTTCTTTTGCAGGCAAAGGGCATTTATTCCCTCTTTCCCTGTAAAGGAACACACGAAAATTCTGGGTAGATGTTTGCAAATCTCTGAAACAGGCCATCAGAAGTCGCCATGATGGTGCCTCAGCAACAGAATAGGCTGTTGTAGCTTTCAAATGAGAATACTATTAACTGGCAAGGCTTTCTTGCTTAATCAGTGTGGTGCAGTAACTGAAGACTTCTGGGGAGTTGTTTCAGAGTAATGGTTAAAAGAATAACTTAGGGTGGGCGTTCTGATTTTATACTCAACAGTTGTCACAGTGTTTGATACCAGGTGTTCCCTTGCATCTAAATCTCACATCTATTTTAGATGTGTTTTGTAGCTCCTCATTATTTCTAAAGTGAATGCCCTTCCTATAGTCAGTTACAAGAAGTGACTGACAGTTGTTTTAGCTGCAGAGTCTTGCCTTTGAGTTGTTTATAATTTGTCCCTGCTATTATCATTGCATTTTTCTGTTTATATTGACATGTTCATGTAACAGGAAATAGCTTGCTGGGAAAGGAGAGACTTGATTCTGTCTCCTTTACCACTACCAAATAAAAGGCCTTGTAGCAGTCATGGAGAGCATTAATTAAGGCTTTCTAGTAATTTGTCGTAACTCAGTCTAAATTTCACTGAAATACACCCATGTTTTGTGGGAAAGGAAATGCTTGTTTTTAAAGTATGGAATGTGTGTGGAAAAATATGTAGTTATTAACATTCATATGGAGGGACATTAAGTTCATGTGGATGACAAGTTTGTCTTGAAAATGATAAGACAAATGTGCAAATTTGCTTGGGTTTTATTGGTAGAAGACTAATGGTAAGTACACAGTATAACAAGGTGAACTCTCTTAAACTTCTATTTGTGTGAACAATGTAAAGCAATGTTAATATCTCAAGACTTTCATGCGCCAGTGCTATTTCTGATGACTGCAGTGATTTCTCTTACTATCTTCCCTTGTAGTGCATCCGTGTAGTTGATGCCAGCCATTCTTTTTGAATGTTTCATCGTGTTAATTCTTCTGCAAAATAAACCACGTATTTATGTTTCTTGGAGTAGTTCTCCAGTTTTCCCTAACTCATGATGGTCATTGTTGGAGCTGTATCTTTAGTCTCGCTTTATTTTTCTGTTAGCGTTCAGTTTTTTACTTTTACTGTAATATCTACCTCCATAATGCATCACCAATTTATTCTGTAACATCTGTATGCTGTGACCATAGGACACTAAAATCATAGTCCTTTTTCAGGTGTTGATGGGAGAAAATCTCACGCTCTTTGAGGTCCCAGTTGAGATTTTTCTATGCTAGGAATGGTAGTCACGGGTAACTCTGTCTCAATCTTTTTCTTCCGTTTAGTTGTTTTGTTGGAGTACTTCAATGATGTGTGAGATTCTAGTCATGCTAGTAAGTATGGATGTTGTCTCCTATCACCTGGATTTATGGAAGTAAAATTCTTAGAGTGCATTTTTCTTCTTCAAGATACTAGGCCTGATGCAGGGAGTCAGACCTGCTTGGAGTGAGAAAACCCTTCTGACAGCTCTTGTCCTACACCTGTAATTGAGTCTGTCCTGCCTCCAGGAAGAGTTCTCCTTCTGGACATCCATTGAAGTTTCCCATAATCACTACCTGATGCTTGTGGACTCCCTTCTGGGATGATTTTCTCTCTAGTGTTTATAGTTACCATCTTGTTTAGATCTTTCTCACAGTTTATACATGTGACACCTGTATCTTGTGGCCAGAGTTTCTGTGTTGGCTGATGTTCTACTTTAGCACTTGTCTTGTAAAAGGAAGGGGCTTGGAAGGGAGAGAAATTGGAGCTTTTAATCTGATGGTTCTTGACCAGTTTGTCCCTTCAGTGCCCCCACTATAGTAGGGAGGCATTTTATTGAGTGCGTAGCATTGATTTGTAGTGCAGAACACCTTAATGCTTCAGAAAAAGCAGTGATGCTTCTCGAGTGTTGGGCTCAGTATGTCGTGTTTGCCTTGTGCACAGAAGGTGATGCTGTTAGGCTGGACAAATGGCAAGAATGGATGCACATGGGCTGATAATGAAGTCTCAAATGTGTTTCTCTGTTTTAGTTGCTTCTTTGTAAGACTAGCAATATTAACTCTTAATTAATGTTAGTATCTCTAGCTCTTTTCTTCTTGTATTTTACCTAGTGCTTTAAAGCCATAGAATCACAAGGTTGGAAAGGACCTACAAGACCATCTAGTCCAGCTGTCCTCCCACTACCATTGCTACCACAAGTTACCAAACCATATCTTGTAGCTCCTCATCCAGATGCCTCTTGACACGACAGCTTCCATCTTCCTCCATGCTTCTCCCTAAGTTTTCGGAACCACTCTCGGTGGCAGCCCTTTCAGGCTGTATCATGTACTGCTGTTTAATGTTTTCTATTTCTAGAAGGTCAGTAGAATTCCCAGCTTTTAAGCAGTTTGAGCCACTAAGATCTTTCTGTAGTTCAAAGAGCTGCAGTGTTAATACAACTGCCTGAATACCGGTCTGAGTGTCTGTACTCCTGCAGTATCTCTGTGAAGCACTGTGAAGTACTTTGAGCAGTGTATTTATTGATAACATTCTGAGGTTAACATGTCTTTCCACCCCTAAGTGGGTTTGGTGTGTTTAGCTGTGCTGGTGTTCATTTCTATTTGGTCTCAGAACACATTTGTCAGAGTTGAATAATGTGGAAATAAATTTAAAACTGCACTATACGTATTTCTTCAGTCTCCAAGGTGCCTTTGTTTTTGAGATACTGTGTGTTTTTCGTTTTTGTTGGTTTTGTTCAATCATGGCCAGCTATAAACTGTTTCTGTAGCTCAGGACAGTGTACTGCCATTAACAGTGCTGCTGAAAACCCTTTGTCCCTGAGCATATCACAGAATCATGGAATCGTTTGGGTTGGAAGGGACCCTGAAAGGCCATCTGGTCCAACTCCCCTGCAGTGAACAGGGACACCTGCAGCTAGAGCAGGGCGCTCAGAGGCCACGCAGCCTCACCTTGAGTGTCTCCAAAAGTTAAGAGCTTTTCCAGTAACCTCAAGTTCTCTTCCATGTAGCAGAATTGATAAAACAGATACATCCAGAAGCGGGGAATTTTAAGATCTCTTCAGAATGTGCTTCAGAACGTGTACCCTCCTGGCTTTTTCTTATTTTAGAAAGCAGTGTTCTTTGGAGCAGGTGGAAGTGTTTTCTTCTGTGTTTTTAGGAAAGGTCACTGTGGTGGTGTTTTGTTTTGTTTTTTTTTTCCTTACTACTAAAAACTGCAGTCTCTGCAGTGCTCTCCTGAGTGTGTCTTTTGCTCTGCAGCTCTTCGGTCAGGTAACAGACTCAGCAAATGGTCGTGGTTCTCATTTTTTAAGGCTCTGCTGACAGCGTAAACATACTTTGTTTGCTTTCCATTGGTGGCAGGCAAAAAATGATTCTAATAAATGTTCTTCTGTTAGCGCTGCCTTTAAGGATACAGGTAACCTGGAGAGAGCTTGGGGATAAGGGGGAAAGAATTTGAAACAAAAGAATCAAAATGAATGAATTATTTCTTTAATATTTGCCTGCCAAGTCTTCTCCCCTTCTGCTTTATTTATTTGTTTTGTTACTGCCTATGTGCTTTCCTGTAGGACTTGATTCCATTTTCCTGCTTTCTAGTCTCTTAACAAGCAGAGAGAATGCGAAAAAGAAGGCATAGCAGCATGTTCCTGTGTTTGATTTGTAGGCTGCTTTTGCAGACATTCTTTAGCTGCTCCCATCTGATTTTTCAGCTGTTTTCTCTCTGTTCCTGCATTCTGCTCTACCTTCATAGGGAAGGTTTTTATTCTCCCTTCTGTCACACACTTTCCAGCTTCCTGCCTGTTCATCATAGCTAACTGTGTGGGCTTTACTGCAGTTGAGACACCTTGCTTTACCAGTGATGGGTACTTTTTGCACTCATATCGCTGCTCCATCTGTCGAAGAGTTGTTTGCTATATAAATCTGTGTGTAGCACGTGCACACAGTTTGCTTCCCTTGTTTGACACTGCATTACTGTGCACTTATCCATGTTCAATTTTTCCTCTTTACTTAGAGGATTAGCATTACGTGTCCCTTTTGACTTGGGAATTACTTTATCAACCACTTCATTTATTGATTTATTCCTAGTTCTGTGAATCACAGAAATATATCTTTTTATAAGAAGGAGTTTCTTTTGAATGCTGTTCTTATGTTACGCTTGACTGTTCTGTTTTTGCTCTCTTCCCTTCCCCTGTTTTGTATTCATTTCCAGTAAATTGTCACAGGATAATGTACCTTCCATGAGGTCTCAGTGATGTGCAGTGCTTCATAGCTTCTCTCCTCACCATTTTCTCCTCCTGCATATGGAATTAGTGGCTATACCAAGCACTACAGCACCAACTATTCTTCAGCTTGTCTGCTACTCTAATAGTACCCTTGGCTACCGTATAGAGTTAACTTGTTACTTCAATCTTGTAGAAGAATTCCCTGTAACTTTTAGGATGACAGATTTACACATTGCAGCCGTGCAGTCTCACTGCAATATCTGGGTGGTTATATTTGCCTGCAGTATGTTCAGTGTCAGCTTCATCAGAGGCTTGCAGCCAGGTGGTGTTCTTAGATCTGTGAGGCATCTGGGGGCTGGGGAAAGGCTGGGATAGGCTGTAAGGAACAAAGGATGAATGGTGGGAGTGAGTTGGTGGTGCTGCGAGAGGTGACAGTGCAATGCAGAGCGATTTGAAACTGTGAAAGAAGGCTGGCGGGGAAAAGAACTGCACCAACAACTCTTCCAAGAGTTCCTAATTCTTGGAAATGCAGTGTTTTGCTACATATGTGTAGCTGAGGTGCTACCGAGTGCTTCTAGAGTCATCCTGGCTTTGGGTTCTGTGTTTAGCTTGATGTAATCCACTGGATTACAAATGGCATAGTTTAAAAACTGGAAACTTCAGGTGAGTGAAGGGTTGGCTTATACTTTCATAGATACTGGCTTGGGATACTTCTCTCAGTAATGACTGTATGTTTGCTGGATCTTTGATTAAAAGTGTGCTTTGGTGTGTTCTTAAGCTGTTTCTGCTTTAGCAAAGGAAACAGATTAGACAGTAGATTTGTCCCATGCTGCTTTGAGTTGAGCAAACATCAGTGAGAAAGCAATAATGACAAAAATTGACAACGTAACAATATAGTACAGTTGTCCATGTTATAAGATGGTTGATAGAATTCTGTTACTGTGTTCTAAATTAGTCATTTTATTTTCATTGCAGTGTATTTTTCTTTGTAATCCTTTTCTTACGTCTGTTTACTTGTGTGAAAATTTCCTCTGAGTTCTGTGCTTGTCTTCTGCAAAAAAATAAGAGCTTTGTCTTTTTTCTAGCAAACTGAAAAAGCTCAGTGAGGACAGTTTAACTAAACAGCCTGAGGAGGTCTTTGATGTTCTGGAGAAACTTGGTGAAGGGTAAGTGCATCTATTTATGAGGGATGGGATGAGAAGAAGGCAGTATATGGAGCATGTGTTACAATATTAAGTTACAGAGAGAATGACTGTAAGTGTCCAAAGGAGTGCTTTTTCTAGGCAACTTTTGATAATAAGGCAAATACACGTATCAGTGAGCTTCCATGCTTCCCCAAATCTATTTATGTGCTTTTACTGTCCCTCAGTTATTAAGTCAAAGACATTTGTGCTTGTGTGAAAATGAGATATGCTATAGCTTGTCAAAGATTTGGTATCTTATATCAAAGGAGGCACACCTTTGCTGAGATACTGATAGAAATGAAATATTGGCAGCCTGAGAAAAACCTCAAACTTCTGCTACATGAACACATGACTTCTACATACTAGAAATGAGAGGCAACTTATCTTGTAAGAAAAATAATGTTTTGAATCCCTCTTTTAGGTCTTATGGTAGCGTGTTTAAAGCAATACACAAAGAGTCTGGACAAGTCGTAGCAATTAAGCAGGTCCCTGTGGAGTCTGACCTTCAAGAAATAATTAAAGAAATCTCTATAATGCAGCAGTGTGACAGGTAGGTGTATCAGTGTATCAGTTCTTCTCCCTTTCTAAGACTCAAGTGAAAATTTAATGTTTTGTTAACACAGCTGAAATACAGGCAGCTGCCAACTTTTTTATGTGGAAAATTAAAGCAGTCTGTATTGAACAGTGTGTGTAAAGGAACTGCTTTGAAGATTGGCTCCTATCCTTAGCTTGAGCTGAAGGAAGTATACAGATAATGTACATCACAGAAACTGTTAAATGAAAGAAGTACTTGCATTTGCTTAGAATTCTCCATGCTTGCTTTGTTTTACTTGCATTGGCAAGCCCAGAGATTTATATTTCCTGTATACCTGCTTAGGCCATGTGAATTCTGAATTACCTGTTTCTGAAGACCAATAAGGACATTCCTAGAGCAAAATTAATAGCTGGCTGTGAACTTCCAAACCGGTGTTCTATCATTAGCTTTTTCATGCAGAAACACATCTTTGATAAGTTAGCAATCTTCTAATGGCTCTGAAAGTTGGTTCCCTTACGCTTACTGAAAAACAGCGTGTCTTTAATATTGTGCAAATGGAGGCCTCAGCATCGAGTGTTGGCAAGAATGTAGAAATTTATTTCCTTTCTTTCCCCCTCTATAAAGTTACTGATATTTTTTGTCTTTTTTATTTTTGGATTAATCTTAAGATTGTGGTTACAACTTTCCAGTCAAATTTGCTGGTGTGTTTATTCATGGCTGGTCAGCGTTACAACAGTATTGTTTGCAAATTGAAATTTAATTCTTGTTGGGAGAAACTTTTTTCTTTAAAATATTGATTGCTCTTGTCACTAACTTGGTGAACTGTATTGCAGCAGGAGGTCTGTTGTTTTTCAGTTGTTTTTGCTTTTGTGCTGTGGTGATGTTGAAGTTGTCCTTAAATAGGAAAAGAGGAGAAAGCCCTTGTTTGGTGGTAGCACACGAAGATGGGCTGTACTTGTGTTTTTAAATCAGTTGATAGGAAAAGCCTAGCTCATATAGCTAACTAGGACAAGGCTGTAACTAAATGTTAACAGTGTTTTGAGATTGAATAGCTTTTGCTGTCTTGATTATCTTGTCCTGATCAGTATGAATACACTATTTTCATTAATAGCTAGCTGCTAACTTTTACAAGGCAGTCACAAAAATCAGTGGTTTTTGTCAGAGGTAATAGTAACTTTCCTTAAAGGAGCAAGATCACTAGAAGCTTGTGATGTGTATGGCAGTATCTTTGGCATTTCATTAATTGGTCAAATTTATTGTTCTAACCAGGTATCAATTAAACTAACTGCAGCTTTAAAATGTGTTTGATTACAGTTGCATTTTGGCTGTTTGTCTTTTCCAAACTGTAATTTTTAAGAGTATTTGTGCTGCTTTTTTTTCTTTTTTTTCCATTAAGAATTCATATGTTTAATTATCTTTTTTCCTCTCTGTCCAGCCCCTATGTTGTCAAGTACTATGGCAGCTATTTTAAGAACACTGATCTATGGATTGTTATGGAATATTGTGGAGCTGGATCTGTTTCAGACATAATTAGACTTCGTAATAAAACGGTGAGTTTCCTTCAAAAATGTGTAACATTTATTAACATTAAACTGTGAATTACGATTAGAAGCTTGAATAAAAGAGCTGTGAGACAAGGTTTTGGCTGATGCCAAGAGATGTACTTAGGCCTTGATTGTGCAGTTGCTCTGGCTGCGTGTTTATTCATTTTTCCTTTGTGTGTGATGGTAAGTAGTAAAAAATGCATCTTGAAATGTGAAGGTCCTGTAAGCTTCGTGAAAATTACTGCTGTGTAAAAGGCAAGACTGTATGACTTCTTCCACCTGACAGCCTGTCAGCAGGCCATTTAGCATAAGTATGACGTGAAAGCTAGCTCAATATTGACTTGTTTCCACTCAGTAATTAGGGAGCATGAAAAGTAATTGTTCAGAGAATGAGAGTGGAAAGGCATACTAGATAGGGAATGTGAGAGAGAACCAAAAGGCAGAGTTGTTAGGAGGAGTTGATGTGGGCTTATAAGAGCTGTAATGAAGAAGAGAATGCAGACCTGTAAGGAACAGGTTTTGCTGTGTTTCCTCCCCTCCTCCCCCCAAACTGTTTATTTAAAGGTTCTGTTGTAGATGTCCAGTAATCTTTAGTTGCTTTGAGGATCTCCAGTGATGGCCTGTAATATAAGATATTCTTTTAACTGACATCTACTGTGAGATGACACTCCGATTGCTAGCTTTCTACATGTGTCAGTATACTTGTACCACACATGAGTGGGGGAAGAGAAAGGAGAAGAGAGTGTTTAGGCTTAGAGGGGGGGAAAAAAGGTTATAAGGGAAGATGGAATTGGATTTGTTAGGAAGTAATGTCCAGTATAGAGGGAGCCTTGATGGAAAAGATAAAAACATATTAGGGCTGCTGTGTTGTTGAACTGATGACTGTGGAAAAATCAAAAACAGGAGACTGCATGGATCAAATTTCTCCATCTTTTATAACTGCTGTTCTTACAGTTTTTTGTTATACATGGGTTAGGAGAATCCCAGAATGGTTGAGATTGGAAGGGACCTCCGGGTCCATCTTGCCCACGCTCTGCTCCATCAGGGACACCCAGAGGAGGGAACCCAGGCCCATGTCCAGGAAGTATTTGTGGAGCTCCAAGGAGGAAACTCTGCAACCTGTCTGGGCAGCCTGTGCTTGGTTGCTGTCTTGGTAAACAAGTGTTTCCTGATGTTCAAAGGCAACCTCCTGTGTTTCAGTTTGTGCACATTGCCTCTTGTCCTGGCACTGGGTACCACTGTACAGAGCAGGGCTACGCCTCTCTGTGCTCTGTTTTCTCTGTACCCTGTTATCAGGTACATATGGACATCGGTGAGATATTCCTGAACCTCTTTTTCTCCCAGCTCTCTCACCACAAGAAAGTTGCTTCAGATCCCTCAGCATCTTGGTGGTGCTGTGTTGGACTTTATTCATTGAGCTCCCCAGTACACGAGAGACCTGGACGCAGAACTAAACCTGGTACTCCAGGTGCAACCTCACCAGTGCTGAGTAGAGAGAAAAGCTCACTTCTCTTGACCTGCTGGTAATACTTTGCCTAATGCAACTCAGGTTACCACTTGCCTTCTTTGTGGCGTGGGCATGTTGCTGACTCGTGTTCAGTGTGGTGTCCACGGGACCCCCAGGCCCTTCTCTGCAGAGCTGCTTTCCAGTTGTGTGCCCCTGGGGCTCTTTCTCATCAGACGTGTGACTTTACACTTCTTGCTGAAGTAGGTGAGGTTCCTGTCAGCCCATTTCTCCAGCCTGCTGAGGTGGCAGCCCTTTGGTGAATCAGCCACTCCTGTCAGTTTCAGGTATCTGCAGGGGTACATGGAAGGAGGGACATGGTAGAAAGTTTAGAAAAGAATGAGTGGCACAAAGTGAATAAGATGTGTTTATGTATTGTTTGGTTTAAAAAAAAAAAAAACAAAACAAAAAACAACAACAACAAAGGATCACTTTTTTAAACTGAAAGCAAAAAATTTTTCTCCGCTTTTGGAAATTTTTTGTGTCCTCTGTGTAGTGATAGAAGATCTTATTGGTTTTAACTTGGTTTTCAAGAAGAGTTGAACCAGACCAAGGAAAAATGACTGCTGTGGAATGCGAATATTTAAATACCTGGAGCAGGAAATTCATATCTTTGCTTACAGAAAGGTGAAGCAGACGGTTATCACTGTTTATATGTTCTTCCATTCTGTAGACCACTCAAAAAGAAAGACTGCCAGGCTACATAGAACTTTTATTCTCCCTTAGAATACTGGGTGTTCTGGTATGTAGAGTAAGAAAAGTACAGATATCCTCTATTTTTCATGCAAACTTTGGGATAGTCTTGCAAGATCTTTGGGCTTATTTGAATTCTATTGCTCTACTCCCGCAGAACGTTTCATTAATAATTTTAGCATTTCTATCTTACACAAAACAAATTCTGAAATTTGAATGTCAGTGAGTACTTGTTCTGTAGATACTGGTGAGGGTTGCCATTCAGTCGTCTTTGTTGTATTGTTAAATACAGAAAGTATTCAGTGTTCTACCTGCCTAAGACAATTTAGATGGACAATTGCTGTTGTATCTGTGCGCTGAATTTGAAACTTGAAAACTTGCTTGAATTTGCATGTCTTTATGAATGTTTTGTATGATGATCTTGTGGAAAAATATTCTTGTCACAAGAACAAACAACTTGAAGTGGCTCAGTTTCTCCTGGCAGGCATACATGTTGGTGGTCTGTATCAGTTGTTACATGAATCTATCAGCATGTGCACTTGTACTGCGAGAACAAGAAGTTCACTCTTTCAATTTGTGTGTTCTTTAAGGTATTCATTCTTCTACAGGTTAAATTTAAACACAAGTATGTTTCTTTCTGTTGTGCCTAGTTAGTGAGTCTTAAGTAGAGGCTTGTATTTGCTTAAATGCCTTATTTTAAAATTACTTTTCACTTTGCAGTTCTTTTCGACTTGGCCATAATCTCAGGCCGATTTAGTAAACCACTGTAGAGTTTAACTACTTTTTTTATAAAATTGGCTTTAATTCTTAATTTTTTCAGGTACTGTTAATTACAATATAATCTTAGTAACTCTAAGCTGAGACATGTTCCATTCTGTAAGTCTAAAAAAAAAAAAAAAAAATCACTTCCAAAAAATAAAAAATTGAGAAACAAACACATAATTTATACTCTTAGTTTTCTGAAAGGGTGATCTAATCACCCAGACTACTTGTAGATTTTTTTTTTTTAATTACATAAATGAGGCTTGAAGTCTTTCAGCTTTGTATTGCTCATCTCAATTTCTTTAACGGAAACAAGAAGTGGTTTTATTGTATTTTTGTTTTTGGAAGAATAGAGAAGTATTGTTGCTTGGAGGTGGGGAGGGAATTGATTCTTATTTTGTCAGAATGTATATTGAATTGCCTCAGGCAGCTGGGGGCATGTGTTCTTTAATTTCCCTGAGCTGTCAAATGAAAACTATGGTTGAACCAAAGAGGAGTTTTTGCTATTTCTCCATGCTGAATTAAAAAGAAATTGAGGAAGAGAGAACTGAAGTACGTAAGAACCCTTACTTTACTGCAGTAGTTATTTAAAAATAAGTGATAGGAAAAAGTAGAAGTCTCCTCATATTTGGAGAGGAGACCTGATTAAGCATATATTCTTGCCTCCAGATCTAGGAATTCACCAGATCTTCATTTTTCCGTAGCTGTGTTTCTTTTCTTAAAGTTTTCTTCTTTTACTAGAAAGTGAACAGTACTGTGCTTTGCTCTACTGGCTAAGAAATGAGGAAAGCAAAATTCAAAGCTAAGCTCTAACTGGTTGGTAACCTGAGTGGTACAGTTGATACACTAGAGGGGAGGGATGCCATCCAGAAGGACCTGGAGAGGCTTGGGAGGCGGGCCTGTGACACCCTGTGAAGTTCAGCAAGGCCAAATGCAAGGTCTTGTACCTGGGCTGGAGTAATCCCAAACAGATAGAGAATTGGTGGAGAATATCTTGAGAGCAGCCCTGAGAATAAGGATTGGAGGTGACAGTTGGTGAAAGACTTGACATGAGCCGTCAGTGTGTGCTTGCAGCCCAGAAGGCCAACCATATCTAGGGTTGCATCAAGAGAAACATGACCAGCAGGTTGAGGGAGGTGATTCTGCCCTTCTACTCTGCTCTTGTGAGACCCTGCCTGGAGGAGATGGAGCTGTTGGAGCGAGTCTAGAGGAGTGCAACGAAGATGATCAGGGGGCTGGAGCACCTCCCCAACGCAGACAGGCTGAGAAAGCTGGGGCTCTTCAACCTGGAGAAGAGAAGGCTCCGGATGGACCTTATAACAGCCTTCCAGTACCTGAAGGGAGCCTACAGGAAAGCTGAGGAGGGACTTTTTAGAAGGGCATGTGGTGATAGGACAGGGAAATTGTTTTAAACCGGAAGAGGGCAGATTATGACTAGATATTAGGAAGAAACTCTTTACTGTGAGGGTGGTGAGACACTGGAACAGGTTGACCCAGCAAGGTGGCGAATACCCCCTCCTGAAGGCATTCAAGACCAGACTGGATGGGGCTGTGAGCACCCTGGTCTAATGGGAGGTGTCCTTGCCTATAGCAGGGGGTTGGAACTAGATGTTTATATAGTACCTCCAGAAGTTGAGAAGGCTTGGGATGAAGACTGGCCACATGGTGTCCTGTGGTGTATCTGCAGTGTGAAATGTTGTTTTCCCCTGTTTTCTACAAGACTCAGTTTATAGGATTAATCATGCTCACTCAGTGAGGAATGGTATACTCTAGTAAAATACTGTATAACAGGTGATCTCATGTATATTTGCCAAAATACTGAAGTTGCTCTGAAGACAATTATTTTCCCCCAGATTTCTGACCTTCATCTTCCCATTAAAATAAATACTGGTATTAACTAATTGTACATATTGCTATGAAAATATACAAATCACGTTTAAGGAGATCTAGCTTCCTGGATGATTTCTATAGTTTCCACCTAGATTGCTTTAGGTAGCTGCCTAAGACCTTTGAGATCCATTTTGTGAGCAATCTTAACATCACTAGTAAGCATGTAATACTAAATTAAATTTTTAATAGGTTAGCATCGCGTAATTCATTGGTTTTCTGTTTTTTTTTTTTTTTTTTTTTTTTTTTAAATGTGCTTCCTGGAAGAAAAAGTATAGAATGCTATTTCAGTTCTAATGGCAGTGTTTGCTGGACTCTGTACTAATATGTTCCAATAGTATATATTCTGTGCTGTGTATATAGTATACTGTATAGTTCATACATTTGTGTTTCAGTCAGGGGTAACTGTTCAAATGAATTTTTAATCAGGACAGTTCTCTTTTGATACCCCATATACACCTGACATCACAAAACAGTCATATTTCTGTTGTACTAATAGGGAAGTTATCCTTATTCCCTCTTCACAGTGCAGTGAAGAGGTGCTTTAGTCCCCCAGAGCTTCACTGTTGTTTGCCTTGGCCAGGACTATGATAAATTACCAGTGTATTTCCAACTTGAGTCAATTTATCAGCATGTAAAATTAAAATTGAGCCAATAAAATTTGTCTCAGTCTAGTGAACTAAGCCCAGAACTGTGAAATCTTTCATGTTTATATGTATATATAAATAAAACAACCTGAGTTCATGGTTGGGGTGGATTTAGTATTGTGTATTATTGCTGAGAGGAATAGGCAGAAATACAGAGAAACTGCAAATAAAGGAAATGTTACTGTGTTAAAACTGAATCACAGAATTCCTAGAGTAGGAAGGGGCATCTGAAGGCCTCTAGTCCAACTCTCCTGCAATGAACAGATATGCACAGCTAGATCAGTTTGCCCAGGGCCTGTTCCAGCCTGGCGGTGAAAGCCGAGGGGTGGGGCATCAGCCATCCCTCTGTTCCGGTGCCTCACCACCCTCACTGTAGAAGATATTTTTCCATGTATCTAACTTAAACCTACCCTCTTTGAGCTTGAAATCACTTCCCATTGTTCTGTCACCATAGTCCCTACGAAGGCGTTTGTCCTTTTCTTTCCTGTAGGTCCTCTTTAGATACTGAAAGGTGGCGATCAGGTTTACAAAAAATATTTATTTGAGAGATACTGAAGAAAGAGGTGAACAGGGTGACACTGTTTTGAAAATAGTAGTTTGGAAGGGACCTCTGAAAGTGGTCTAATCTAATTTCTAGCTCCAAGGAAGGTAAACTTTGAAGTTCAGTTAAGTTGATAATGATATTGTCCAGTTGAATTTTGAAAAATCTGTGAAGGTGAAGATCTGTAAAGGAAGTTCAGCTGTCTCCCTCCCTCCCTCCATTCCCCTTTCTCTAAGCTGCCTTTCCATCCACTTTCACCATTGTTTTCTTCAATTTTTTTCTTCAAATAAACTGGAATTTTCTTTGTGGCAACTTGTAACTGCTGTCTGTTCTGCTGTTTCCTCACAATTTTCTGTGGTGTGTATGTTCAGTTTTTATTTCATTTTTTTTTTTTAAACCACACTTCCTTTACTTGGAAACCAAATTGAACTATCCACCTCTTCTTCAGACCAGACGATTTAGTTCTGTTAACTTGTACTCAAGCCCCCAGAGAGCTCAGTGGTCCACTGCTGGACTTTCACCAATTTGTCAGCATTTCTTTTAATAGTAGCCTGCAACTGTGCTTACTGTTCCAGATTTGGCTTTACAAGTGCTGAATGAAAAGGAATATTTATTTGCCTTACTTTGCCGACTATGTTTTCCTATTGAAGCTTGCCACACCACGAGCCTTTGCTGCTGTGGGGGTGTATCACTGACTCATGTTCATCTTGCCTGCTGGCCCTGTTGCCTATCTTGACCCTTTCCTGCAGTGATCCTACGAGCCCCACTGATCATAGCCCATACTGTTGCGTGGTATAAGGTTTGTGCGTCACAAGCGTAAGACTTTGCCTTTGAACTTCACAAGTTTGCAGTCAGCTTCACTTCTTCAGTTTGTTGAGCTGCTGCTGAGTAGCAGCTCTGCCTTTTAGTGCAGTGGCAGCTTCTTCTGTTTCTTGTCACCCACAGACATGATGAGGGTGTGTTCTAGCTCACTGTCTAGGTTGTTAATGAGGATCGTAGAATATCTGTCCTAAAATCAACCCCTGAGAAATATCACTTGCTGGCTGATACTTAAACTTTGCACTACCACGGAGCCCTGTAGTTGTTCATCTTCATCTGCTCTATGAGTCCTCAGTTCAGCTGAAAAAAGAGATATCAACAACTTTCATAAAGTCAAAGTAAATTACATCCACAGTTGTCTTTTAGTCCTTCTAGAAAAGTGGCCGTGTTAGTTTGGTATGATATTTCTTTGGTAAAATTGTGCTGTTGGTTTCTATTCACCTTCTTACTTCTTTTCTGCCTAGAATATAATTTATCTGAGGATTTTCTCCTGGAGAGTGAGGACAAATTGGTCAGCCTGTAATTTCTCAAATCTTCATTCCTTCCCTGTTTGAATATGGTTCATGAGGGATCTTCTCTACTTGCTTTAATTTCTTAAAGATGATAAAAACTGCCACTGTGTTGGTGGTACTAGCCGACTCCTCAGTACCTCCTAATCAAACAGAATGACAGAATAACCAAAGTTGTCACAGATCTCTGGAGCTGAAGCAGGGTTACCTGGAACAAGGTGCACAGGCCCATGTCCAGATGGCATCTGAAGATCTTCGAGGAGGGGACTCAACAGCTTTGGGGCAGCTTGTGCCGGTGCTTTCTAACTTGTCCTAGCTCATTCCAACTTGCTGCTAGGCAGAGAGAACTGAGATCCAGAGAAATAAAGGTGGAGGCAGAAAAGATACCTAGAACCTTTCCTGCACCTCTTGTCAACAGAGTGACCACCTTCTTTATTAATAGACCAACATTTTCTTTGAGCTTTCTTCCTGCATATAGGCAGAAAGAAGCTTTTTTTTTGCTGTCCTGTATATTTCTGTACGTTTTCAAAACCAGCCTAAGCTTAGCCTTACTAATGCAGCTCCTTAGTACCCAGGCAGTTTTTTACTTGTGTTTTGTGGTGTGTTCATGCTTCTGCCTCTTTAATACTTCAATTTCTGTACTTCATCTCAATCAGAAGTTCGCTGTTCCTTCAAGATAGCCTCCTGCTAGACTTGCTCAATATCTTGTACATCTGGATGGATTGTTTTTCTGCTTTGACAAGGTTGCCCTTGATGTTCAACCAGCTCTCCAAGGTTCCATTAGCCTTCAGGGCAGCAAGGCCTGGGATCCCATCTTAATTCCTTTAATAAGCCTCGGTTTTCTATCTGAAATCTGGTTCTGCTACGTGCTTCTGTGACTTCCTCTTTAGCTTAACTTCTACCATCTAATAGTCACCACCAAAGCTGCTGCAGGCTTACATCCCTGCTCCCTTTCTTGCTCATAATTAGCTGATCCCGTGGAATGCCTGCTGTAAGTGGTTGTAAAATGAGTAATGCTCTGGTGGTGTTATCGAGCATGCTAAAAGGTGGTGATCTACAGATGCATCTGCTCAAGGTAGAAGCCGCCTTCTCTGTCGGGGACAAGAAAAATCACCACATTGCCCCTCATTCACTTTGGGCACATGGCTCAATGTTTCTCCAATGGTGGAGAGGCTCTGTACTGTTCTGTACTAGTTCCAGGATTGTCAGCATCTGGTTAGCTCAGTTCAGCATCCAGTTTTGTACTTCATAGATGTGTTTCAGCAAACTGGAACTTGGTACTGAAGAGTAAGGCCCGAAGAGTTCAACTTGCATATTCAAATCAGTTCTTGATCTCTCTTTGCCTGCTAATTAGTGCCAGCTGATAGCAAGCACATGACAGTAGTAGATGCATAAGGTTTCCTGAAATAGTTTTCTCTTATTATTCTTATAATTGTCTGTTGCTGCTGGGCTATATTAATATTCAAACTGCAGCTGGAACTGTAGTTATATCCCCTACAGTTCAAATTGCTGTTTTACTAGCACTTTGTTGAATTACTATTTTAAACATGTTAATTTGAGAAGACAAGATCTGTTGCCTAATATATTCAAGAAACATTACAGAGGTTTTGCTATTGGGAATGCATAGTCAAAAACTCAAATCTGAAGAGCACCCATTCACTTGTGCAGTGCAACTGTTGTAAATATCACCGTTATATCTATTATTGCATATTTTCCATGTGATTGTATATGTAGAATGGCTTAGGCTTATTAGGAAGAATAGTTGTTGCTGCATCTCATCCTTCACTGTATGATCCTGTGCCTTGAGGTCCCTTCCAATCCAAGCCATTCTGTGATTCTAAGTTCTACTTCTGTAAAATTGACAGTTCTCCTATAGTAGTGAGTTCTTATTCCTTTCATTGCCATGATATTGTGGTATGCTCTTAGTTATGGTATAGGAAGAAGAAGGGATTATGTCCCTTAGTTTGAGCAGTTACTCCAAGACTTAGAGCAAACCATGTTTACTTGCAGAATTTCAATGTCATGTGTGGTATCTCACTCAAGATGTAGGCTGGGAATTTTATTTGAAGAACGCTGTCTTCACGCAGTGTGCAGAACTACTTAGAAAAGAACTTAAAGGTAATTGCTCAGAAAGTGATGGTCAGATAATTATTGGCTTCAGTAAAGTGTAACCCCATTGGTGTTTGTAGCAGTCAGAGTGGGAACCAGATTCAAATGCTGGATCCAGAGTAGAGCAGCAACCATAACAACTATTTTTTTTGTCTCTGAAGCTGTCTGCCTTATTTGAAGGTTAATTTATGTTACAAGCAGGAAAGGTGTCTCAGTAACTGTCCTCTTTTCTCCCCTTCTTATTTGCTTATGTCCCCCATCCAGCCTTAACTTCACAAAAACGGAGGAGAGGTATGTGATAAGGTGAGATTGGTGGTGTCTGATCTTACAGATTCTTCTGGGGGAAAGATTGGTTATCCATGCCTCCTTCATTTGCCATGGGAGTGGACCTACCCAGCATGCTTGATCTAATCAGTCTGTTGAGATGCAGTGATCTGATACTTCCAGGCTTCACGTGCATGTATGACTTAGTGTAAAAAGAGCAGCTGGGAAAGGACGTAGGCAGTTAAAGCAATTGAGCTGAACCATTTCTATGGGGCCCTCAGGAAGAAGAGTGATTGACTGTGAGCAGAGAGACTGGTTAGATGAGTTGTCTCAACAGCTGCATGGATTAGGTAGTGTGTGATTGGCTGCATAAATGCACCCTTAAGTCTCCCTTGTGTGTGGCATCCATGGCCAGTTAGACAGAAATATGTGCATAAGCTGTGATCTGATTTGCCCCATACATTTTTTAAGGTTTTTAAAGATTGGCTTCATTATTTGTGCTTTTATGTAGGCTATAGAGTTGCTGACCTTTATCTTTCTCCTTCATTTTCATGTTTAACTTGCATGTGACTTTAATGATGAAGAAGACATCTGGGTGTGTTCTCTTAAACCCACGTGGTCTTTACATCCAGTGGCTCTATGCCATTACATTAATGCCAGCAGACATGTCAGGGTTCCAGGCCATCCTCCGAGCAGTGTATTTCATGGCTCTGTAGGAGTTATACTGTTCTTGACTGTGTGCTTGCTGGTTGTCTAGCAGCTGTTATTCTTTTATCATCAATGCTTGGATTTGAAGTTGCTTCATGGCTGACTCATGCTTAGAGGGTAGTGCCAACACACCAAAGGGACGTGGCCTACTGAATTAGAGTTAGCCGAGGATACCAAGGAGATGGATGAAAATCTCCTCAGGGAGGAGGGAAGGTCTCATTGCACTCTACAACTTCCTGAAGGGAGGTTGTGATGAGGAGGGGTTTGGCCTCTTCTCCCAGGCAATAAATAGGACCTGAGGAAATGGCTGCAAGTTGTACCAGAAGAGGTTTAGATTAGACATGAGAAAAAATTTTTTCTCTCAGAGAGTGGTCAGGCACTGGAATGGCCTGCCCAGGGAGGTGGTGGAGTTGCCGTCCCTGGCAGTGTTTAAGAGGCATCTGGATGAGGAGTTGCGAGATATGGTTTAGTTTGTGGTAGCAGTGGTATTGGGAGGGCAGTTGGACTAAGATGATCTTGCAGGTCGTTTCCAACCTTGTGAATCTATGGTTCTATGATTCATTATATCCTTCTAAATGTTACAAGATAATAAAGCTTAGTATTTTGTCTTTGTACTGTTGTGCATACCTTTGGCTGTGTTTAGCCATAATACAGACAGAAAGAACTCCTTCCATAATTGTGTCACATTGTAAAGATGATTGTTACACATGTCTTACGAAGCATGGATGGATCTAGGACATCTGGAGTTGGGACTGATGTGTGTCATGTGTCATTTTAAGACAGAATATGTCTATTTTCCCTTTTATCTCTCCGTGCTTCCCTCTTATTTCTGTTCCTGATAAGTGTCACTCGTACTCTGCTACTTTTTTATAGGCTGCATTTGCTTCTGTGGACTTTTCTGGCCACTGCGTATGTTCTGATGTTAAATACTTTTTACTTGCATAACAAGTTGCCATCGGCTTTCCTTTATTAATGGACTGGATAGCGTAATGGATTGCAGTGTATGAGAGTTCACCTTATTTGCTGGCTCCTTGATCCTTAACTTCTTTGTCAGCCTTTTGATACAAGTATTCTGTTACCGTCTCCTTTTGAGAGCTGGATTTTACCAGGTGACTGTAAAAGCATTTTTCACCCAGAGGTCACCCTGATATCCATGTGGTTTTACTGCTAATATTTCAAGAACTGAAACTAGGTATTTACTTCCATAAGAGCACATTGTACTGAAGATACTTTTCCTGTAGAGCCTTTTAATCACAATTTCTCACGATACTACTTTCAAGAAGAAGGCAGGCAGAAAGCTGTGTATATATATAGTGATATTGTAGTGTATATATAGTGTTTTTTTTCAGTGTGCACATTCATGACTAATGGCATGGAAGTCTTTGGAGACTAAGGGTGCTGTATTGTTTCTGAAGTGGGGTAGATTTCGCAAAGCTCTGACAGAAAATGTTACATTCCAGATGTCCTAAACTCTACATAATTGGATTTTTTAATAGCTGGAACTTAGATTACATGTAGTGTGAGTCTTCAGATAACATTTTACTATACTTATTGCAAAAATGGTTGGCTCACGTACTTTGGGTTGTCTCTTTCTCCGGATACTCTTCTGCCCATAGTTCAGTTTATTTCACAGCTGGCTTTAGAGTTCCTTCGTGCTTGGTTGCAGACCAGGTGAGCACTTTCATTCCTTCAGGGACAGAGCAATGCCAGGAGAGCTGTCTTGTTTGAGCTGTGCTTGGCTTTGGTTCTTGCAGCATGCACCCTTTGAAGCAGCATAGTGGTCAGCATGAAAAAGTAGCACAAATAAAAGCTTTGAGCAACCACTCAGTAGAACCACTGTGAAAAATCTCGAGGAAAAATGGCAGACAGGGGATGCATAATGTGCTGTGAAGGCAGCCACCCATCGCTGTGAAGTGTCAAATTAATGCTACCATCACGTTCGTCCTCTGCTTGTAGAGGGAAGGGAAAGCTTATATGAGTCAGTGAAAATCTTTAGGAGTAGTAATGCATGGACTTGTTCAGAAGACTGTGCAAGTTTGAGCAGCTTGTGTCCCTGCTACATCCTTGTTGACTGTGCCATGAATTGAGTCAGGAAACTGTTTCTTGGAAGAACAGTTTGGCAGACGGGTTTATTGTGGTCAGTTAGAATTGTTTAGTGGAAGGGCTGGCAGTGGGAGTTAGTGTGGAGGCTTCGGTGAAAGGGGAGACTGGAGCTTGATGCTGCTATTTGAGTCGGAAGCTCAGAAAGCAAATGGTATCCTGGGCTCCATCTGAAGAGGGGTGGCCAGCAGGGACAGGGAGGTGATTGTCCCCCTCTTTCCTCTGCCCTTGTGTGGCCCCATCTGGAGTACTGTGTCCAGGTCTGGAGCCCCCAGTACAAGAAGGACAGGGAGCTGTTGGAGAGGATCCGGAGGAGAGCACGAAGATGATCAGGGGACTGGAGCACCTCCCCCTATGAAGACAGGCTGAGGGAGCTGGACTTGTTCAGACTGGAGAAAAGAAGGCTGTGGGGTGACCTCATTGCAGCCTTTCAGTACCTGAAGGGAGCCTACAAACAGGACCGGAGTCAACTCTTTGAAAGGGTAGATAACAGCAGACAAGGGGAAATGGTTTTAAGTTGAGGGAAGGAAGATTTAGGTTGGATGTCAGGGGGAAGTTCTTTACTATGCAAGTGGTGAGGTGCTGGAACAGGCTGCCCAGAGAGGTTGTGGATGCTCTGTCCCTGGTGGTGTTCAAGGCCAGATTGGATGGGGCCTTGGGCAACCTGGTCTAGTATTAAGTGGAGGTTGGTGGCCCTGCATGTGGCAGGGGGGTTGGAGATTCAAGATCCTCGAGGTCCCTTCCAACCCTGTCCATTCTCTGATTCTGAGTCAGTGCACATATGACGGTGCCTTTGGGTTTCATACCCAGGTTTTATGGGACCAGGTTGAAGCAGGAATAGGGAAATGGTTCTATTTACTAAGAGATTAAAACTAGTTATGAGTAACTCAGGAGCTCCCATTCTGCTGGTTGACAGTGATGGCAAGTGGCTTTGGTTCTTGTTTTTGTTTTGTTTCTGGAAGGGAACTGCAAACATGTACCAACACTTTCAAAACTGAAACTAGAGGAAATTGGTGTGGCTTAATTTAATTTCTGCATAGGATTGTGAAAAGAGAGGGAAAAGTACAGCTGATGTTGCAAGCAAATTAGTATATTTGAAGGAACCGACGCGGGGAGGGGTGTTACTGGACCTTATTCTCACCAACAAGGATGGACTTGTTAAGGAAGTAAAGGTGGGGGGGCAGTTTGGGTTGTAGTGATCATGAGATGGTGGAGTTCAAGATCCTGAGTGGAAGAAGCAAAGCAATAAGTAGGATTGCTACCCTGGACTTTAGGAGAGCCAACTTCGATCTCTTCCGGGACCTACTTGGAGCTATCCCGTCGGCTTGGGTGTTAGAAGGTAAGGGGGCTTCTGAGAGCTGGTCAGCATTTAAACAGCTCTTCTTCCAAGCTCAGGATCGGTGCGTTCCTGTGAGCAAGAAATTGGGAAAAGGTGGCAGGAGACCTTTGTGGATGAGCAAGGAGCTCATGTGCAAGCTCAAAGGAAAGAAGAAGGTCCATGAAATGTGGAAAAAGGGTCTGACCACTTGGGAAGAATATAGGAATGTAGTCAGGGCCTGCAGGGATGCAACAAGGAAGGCTGAAGCCCGCCTGGAATTGAATCTAACTAAACTGATAAAGGATAATAAAAAAAGCTTCTTCAAGTATGTTAACAGCAATAGGAAAACTAGAGAGAATGTGGGCCCCTTACTAAGTGAGGGGGGGGTTCTGGTAACGGGGGATGCTGAGAAGGCAGAGATACTGAATGCCTTCTTTACTTCCGTCTTCAATGAAAAGGCTCTCCCTCAGGTTTCCCACACCCTGGAGCTTAGTGAGAGGGTCTGGGGAATGGGAGACTTCCCTTTAGTCAGGAAAGAGGACGTGCGTGAGCGCCTAGGCAGTACTAAGGTCCACAAGTCCATGGGACCTGCTGGGGTGCATCCACGTGTGCTGAGGGAGCTGGTGGAGGTCATTGCCGAACCGTTCTCCATCATTTTTGAGAGGTCTTGGATAACAGGGGAAGTCCCTGAAGACTGGAGGATAGCCAATGTCACTCCGGTCTTCAAAAAGAGCAAGAAGGAAGATCCAGGTAATTATAGGCCTGTCAGCCTCACGTGTGTCCCTGGAAAGGTGATGGAACAGCTTGTGCTGGATACCATCTCCAGACACTGGGAGAAAAGGAGGTTATCAGGAGTAGTCAGCATGGGTTCACCAAGGGGAGGTCATGCTCGACCAACCTAGTGGCCTTCTATGATGCTGTCACATGCTGAGTGGATGGGGAAGAGCGGTAGATGTAGTCTACCTTGATTTCAGCAAGGCATTTGATACTGTCTCCCACGACATCCTTATAACAAAGCTGAGGAAGTGTGGGATAGATGAGTGGACAGTGAGGTGGGTTGAGAACTGGCTGACTGGCAGAGCGCAGAGGGTCGTCATTGGTGGTGCAGAGTCTGGCTGGAGACCTGTAACCAGTGGTGTCTCCCAGGGGTCTGTGCTGGGTCCGGTCTTGTTCAACATCTTCATCAATGACCTTGATGAGGGGATAGTGGTTACCCTCAGCAAGTTTGCTGATGATACGAAGTTGGGAGGATTGGCTGACACGCCTGAAGGCTGTGCTGCCATCCAGCGAGACCTGGACAGGCTGGAGAGCTGGGCAGTAAGAAACCGGATGAGGTTCAACAAAAGCAAGTGTAGGGTCTTACACCTAGGGAGGAATAATTGCATGCACCAATACAGGCTGGGGGATGAGCTGCTGGAGAGGAGCTCTGCAGAGAGGGACCTGGGCGTCCTGGTGGACGACAGGTTGGCCATGAGCCAGCAATGTGCCCTCGTGGCCAAAAAGGCCAGTGGCATTCTGGGGTGCATTAAAAAGAGCGTGTCCAGCAGGTCGAGGGAGGTGATCCTCCCCCTCTACTCTGCCCTGGTAAGGCCTCATCTGGAGTACCGCATCCAGTTCTGGGCTCCCCAGTCCAAAAAAAGACAGGGATCTTTTGGAAAGATTCCAGCAGAGGGCCACAAAAATGGTGAAGGGCCTGGAGCATCTCCCCTATGAAGAAAGGCTGAGAGAACTGGGTCTGTTTAGCCTTGAGAAAAGACGACTGAGAGGGGACCTGATCCAGGTTTATAAATATCTGAGGTGTGTCAGCCATAGTGGTGAGGCCAGTCTCTTTTCAGTGGTACGTGGAGACAGGACGAGGGGAAACGGACATAAGCTGCAGCATAGGAAGTTTTGCACGAATGTGCGTAAGAACTTCTTCATGGTGAGGGTGACGGAGCACTGGAACAGGCTGCCCAGGGGGGTTGTGGAGTCTCCTTCTCTGGAGATATTCAAGTCTCGCCTGGATACCTACCTGTGCGACCTGGTGTAGGGAACCTGCTTTGGCAGGGGGGTTGGTCTCGATGATCTCTAGAGGTCCCTTCCAACCCCTACAATTCTGTGATTCTGTGATATTCATCTTAGGTTTTATACTTTCTTGCATTTCAAAACATGTGCCAAATTGTTTTGCATAGTTCTTGTATTAAATCATAGAATCGTAGGATCACAAGGTTGGAAACAACGTATAAGATCATCTAGTCCAACCGTCTTCTCATTACCATTGCTACCACAAGCACTCAACCATATCTTGCAGCTCCTCTTCCAAACGCCTCTTAAACACTGCCAGGGACGGTGACTCCACCACCTCCCTGGCCAGGCCATTCCATTGCCTGACCGCTCTCTGAGAGAAAAAGTTTTTTCTCATGTCTAACCTAAACCTCCTCCAGTACGAGCTTGCAGCCATTTCCTCAGGTCCTATTTGTTGCCTGGGAGAAGAGGCCAAACCCCTCCTCATCACAACCTCCCTTCAGGAAGTTGTAGAGTGCAATGAGGTCTCCCCTGAGCCTTCTCTTCTCCAGACTAAACAATCCCAGCTGCCTCAGCTGCTCCTTATAAGACTTGTGCTCCAGACCCCTCACCAGTTTCGTTGCCCTTCTCTGGACACGTTCCAGGGCCTCAATGTCTTTCTTGTAGTGATCAGCCCAAAACTGAACGCAGTACTCGAGATGTGGTCTCACCAGTGCTGAATAGAGGGGGCTGATTACCTCCCTGCTCCTGCTGGCCACATTATTTCGAATGCAGGCCAGGATGGCGTTGGCCCTCTTGGCCACCTGGGCACACTGTCAGCTCATGTTCAGCCGAGCATCAGCGAACATCCCCAGGTCCTTTTCCTCTTCACAATCATCCAGCCACTTAACCATTGTTTATTATATTTTTTAATTATTATTATTTTTTAGCTTTAAAACTAATGTTTGTTTGCTTGGTTCCCTTAAAAGAAATGAAGTCAAGCAACAGAGTTCTTCAGAGAAAGCTGAAATGTTTAGAACAGCTATAGACAGTTGTGTTCTGAACTGGTAAATGTTATGTAAGGGAATAAGCTTTTTGGAGACAAAAGGTTAAGTCTGTGAGTACTTTGAAAGTTGTGACGGATGTGTTATATGATCTTCACATAGCAATATTTGCGCTCATTAAAATGTGGATCATTTAATAAAGTGTATCAGGGGCCAGCTATAGCTATGTAGGCTCCTCTCAGTTCAGGTATGCAGTTTTACAGTGCCATAGTAACATGCTGTATTGCAGTATAGCTTTTGTGGATTATCTATGCGAAGGAAACCTTTGCATAGACAGTAAAATAATTAACATTCTTAGATATTTTAAAGATTCTGTATTTGCAGCTGAAATGAAGACCCATGTATTCAGTCTGATTATATTTTCCTGTGAGACTAATCTAGCAATTGCTGTATATTACAAATAATTGAAAAAGTACCCAGAAGTTCAGGGAGAATTCATTTTCTTCATCAGTCAGCAACAAGAAAGAAGAATGGTAGAAGAAAAAGCGGAAAGCATCTGGCTGGCATTCATACCCAATCATTTCCATAATTGTCTGTGGATCAAAAGAACAGGTGATAACCGTTACTGGCACCTTCTAGCGTCAGAGTGCCCTGACATCTCAGTTGGCCATTTTCAAGGCAGAGTAGGATATTGGCAAGCTTAAAAGGGCACATCTGTATGGGTGTAGTTCTTTGTGTCACTATGAAGCAAAGGCAGAGTGAACCAAAATTATTTTCAAAAATTAGTGTTTACTTAAGTCCCATATAACATGATGGGACTAGTCTTAAAAATAACCCCTTTTTAAAAGACAGACTTATACCTTTATTCCTTGCTTTTTGTTGCGTGTTTCTTTGTTCTTGTTTGGGTTCATTCTCTCTAATATGTACGTTGTCAGCGGTGAGAAGCTGCGAGTGGTGCAGTTAGGAACTGTTGATGGATAAAAGCAGATTCCTGTTAGTGCTAACAGATTTAACAGTCACTTCACATGTGGAAATTTGAGAAACTAAGAATATGTGGCATTCCTTTTCTCCCTTTCCAAATGAAGGACCGTGGTGGTTTGTTGTACAAACTGTATAAGGAAGTTTGGGGCATGAATGCTCTTAGCAGCTCTGACTTTTTGCAGCAAAGGGCTGGGAAGCAGGGAAGTATCCTGCTATGTGCCATCCATGCAGTGGTGAGCACCTGTTTTGACTAAGGTAATACATAACTTGGCAAGGAATATTTATGACCTTAGTAATAAATGTTTTGTTATATATTATCTAAACTGTGTGACTGTATATATGAAGGATGGCAACATTTAAAGAGTAATAATTTTTGACAGGCAAGAGAATAATGCATAATCTGAACTGCATCACTGAGCCCCTTTACTAATTTTGCAGTTTGCTTGCTTGAGTTGGATTTGGGAGGTGTAGGAATCTAGCTGTATGGATAAAGTCACTAGAGTTTTGAACTGTAAATGCTATTCAGCATATTCCTGTCTATAAAATACCTAATGTACATTGTCTGCATTGTGTATAATAAACCTGAAATGATCATATTTTAAATAGACTATTTCTATGCATTTAACCTACGTGTATTCCTGAAAGTGTTAATGATTTTGTTTTCTTGTAGCTAACAGAAGATGAAATTGCAACTATTCTGAAATCTACTCTTAAAGGACTTGAATATTTGCACTTTATGAGAAAAATACATAGAGATATAAAGGCTGGAAACATTCTTCTTAACACTGAAGGACATGCAAAATTAGCTGATTTTGGTGTGGCTGGCCAGCTAACAGTAAGTACCTGTGGAATGGTGATTTAAAAATGCTTACCACTCCTAACCATGTTTTACACAGTCTCTTCTGCCTTGAATTTTGAGTCCAAGGAGGAACTAATGGTGCTAACAGTCTTTATCATGATGAATATTTATGTACTGCATAGATTATTTATGTACTGCAAGATTATTTAGTTTCTAGTGGTTTATTATTATAACCCACTGCACTTCAAGCGCTTGCTGATCTCATTTTAAACTTCTGTTCAAGGTTTATGATCAAGATTGAGGTGACAACTCTCTGGCTTCTAAAGCCTGGTGGCCTGAATCTGTTTAGTCTTAATTGGAAGTCATTACAGTTTGACCTTTGGGTGGCTAATTTAATTTCTAAATATAGAATAAATATCAAAGGAATCTGTGAAAATAAACATCTCTATTTTAATTGTATAAATAATATAATTACAGGATACAATGGCAAAACGTAATACTGTTATAGGAACTCCATTTTGGATGGCTCCAGAAGTAATACAAGAGATTGGCTATAACTGTGTGGCAGACATCTGGTCCCTTGGTATCACTTCCATAGAAATGGCTGAAGGAAAGCCTCCCTATGCTGATATTCATCCAATGAGGGTAAGCGTGTGTGGGGGCAATTTAATGTTGTATCGGGAAAGAAAGAAAAAGAAAACAATAATGATACGGGAATCATAAAACTGTTCATTCATGGACAAACTTTAGAACTGAAGATTTTCATTTGCTGTCTCACTTCCTGATTGCTTTTGTATTTTAATGTGTATTTGTAAGTTTTTAGAGTGAGAGAGATGGAAAGCAGTAATTGCTTAATTGACTTAGGGCAACGTACAGAGCCTGTTTCAGACTGCAGCTGTACTTGCAGAGTTCCACAACCGAGAGGCCGTTCTCCTTTGTTAAGGGAATTTTGATTTGAAAGTTGTCTGGGAAAGAATTTAGGATTGTCCTAAGTGAGCACTGTTAATGTTAGTAACCCTTGGCAGTTTGTATTTTTTACTGGCTCTTACAGTATGTTACTGCATTAATACACTTCTTGCAAAATAAAATGTAAATACAATTAGTCACTGTATGAGAAGTAGCACTTAAAAGGAATTGCTCTGTGAAGTTCATGGGGGAAACTGTCTCTGGATGACTGCTGCCAGTGTTAGTCATACTTCTGTTTTCTTCTCTGAAATGAACTATGGACTCACTACACCGACTGGCATCAACAGATATTCCATTCCTGGATTGTTTACATCTAAAACATCTTTGGTAGTAAAAAGGCACTACGTGTTTTTAGAAGCAAATTTTTCATCTTTGTGCTTTGCTGCAAAAACAACGTACATACCAGATTATTGCACATAGTTTTATTTTGCTTCTGTTCCATATCAGGATCTCAATCTAAGTAAGCCAGTACTCCTCAGAGAGAAGGTGCTGTTCATATGTGATTATTGAAAGGTAGCACATATGCAAGTTCAAGGGTATTTAATTCTGTTGGATTCTTGGTTTTCGTTTGTGCTTTTTGGAACCAAGATGTTTCCTGAAGCTTTTTCTGTGTGCAGTTCAATTAGAGCTAGTGAGTGTTCTGCAATTTGGAGGCATTACATCATTTTGAAAATGAAACTTTGTATTTTTCTAGCTCCACTTTTTTTTTCAGGGTAATTAGCTATTTTAAAATTAGTGTCTGAACTGAAAATACTCAGAAGAAAGCTGAGAAGAACAAGATAAATATCTCTACCGCTTGTTTTTAATGGGTAATTTAATTCAATATGGGGTGACGTGAAAAAAATGTTTTGAAGAACTACTGATGAGAAATCAGTTGTATTTGATTGTGCTGTTTTCTCGGTTGTACTTTGATTGAAGTAGTCTTCATTATGTCTGAATTCATTTTAACAAAATAGACTGTAGTTGCACTGGCTGTTGAAAGGTGAGGACTGCGTTATCGGGAAGGATTTTATAAGCATGACAATAGCTGCTTATAAATCAAAGGTCACTGTTTGAGTTTGAAGGCTTGTGAATCTGTTTAATTCTTGTAATCAAATGAGTGCTATCAAAGGCCAAAGTAATTTAACACGACAATTCTGGATTACATTGAACATATGTTCTTGTTAATAAATTACGTTATGGTTTTAAGGGCTTTGTATGCTCTTACGTATTCTTTTGTATATTTGATACTTAGAGTTTTTCTTAATTTTTATTAGTGAGTTGTTACAGTGGTTAACAAGAAATACACAGATTTAAGTTGCAGTAGGTTTCCCAGTGTCATATGATACAGCTTCACAGGACATTTGGACATATGTAGATGCTTTCCTACTTTGTTTTAGTTATGACACAGAATTGATATAGGCAAGCATGAAAGCTTGGGCAAATTTTCATTGCTTTTTCTAGATGTTGCTGGAGTTCTGTGGTATTTATGTAAGGCACAATTTTCTTGCTTGGGAATGCATGCTGAAATTATCATGTGCACTATTTTGCTGTAGGCTGGTTGGCACTGCCACAAAGGTAATGTGCTGCCAGTAGGCCATTTCCTTGTCAACTGCATTTACAGCTTAATAGAAATATTACATGACTTCTTTAAACAAGTGTTTTGGCAGAGAGGAAATAGCAGATTCCATGCAAACAAGCATAGCTTCCTCTGCTTAACCACACTCCGGCTACTCTGAAAAATTGTGCTGGTTTCAGCTGGGAAAGAATGAGACGCGGGGGTTGCAAAATGGAATTTGATGTGGGGAAAAAAAATCACTTTCTTTCTGTTGAAGTATTTCATGTTAAGCTTAATTGTCTGCATACGTATCATCAGTGTTATTTCACTTGTTTCTGTGGCATCTGAGTTAAGTATAACCTGAAGTTGTCATATGTGGTTTGAGGCTCAAAGGTCAAGGCCATTGGCTAGTCCAGCACTCTCATACTTCACTCACTTAAGAATTAGAAAATGCCTTGCATGTTCGATGTCAGAACTCTTTTGTGCTTTTGGTGGTGCTGTAATCATGGTGTGCTTTGCTAATGGCGAGAAGGGAAACTTCTATGTTTTCTCTGACAAGTGTCCCACAAAAAGTAGTCTTAAGTAGTTTAGAGCACTTTTAAAGGGGAAAAAAATACAGATATCCTTGTGGATTGTGACAGGACAAGGGGGGATGGTCTTAAACTGAGACAGGGGAGGTTTAGGTTAGATATTAGGAGGATGTTTTCCACCCAGAGGGTGGTGACACACTGGAACAGGTTGCCCAAGGAGGTTGTGGAGGCCCCATCCCTGGAGGCATTCAAGACCAGGCTGGATGTGGCTCTGGGCAGCCTGGTCTGGCGGTTGGCGACCTGCACATAGCAGGGGGTTGAAACTAGGTGATCATTGTGGTCCTTTTCAACCCAGGTTATTCTGTGATTCTATGAAAACATGGTGGTACAGCCATTAGAAGTAGCGAATTTGTTGTTAAGTATAAAAATGACTAAAAGCTAGATAATTCAACCTGTTCAGCAGGACTAAAAGCTCGTTGACTGATTGCACTAGTCAGCTTAATGGGCACTGTTAATCAGGCTAACAGTGTGTGCGTCTGCCTTTCATTGCCCTGCTGGGATGAGCGGTTCTGAAAATTGTAAGAGAGTTAATTAAAGAGGGCTTCTGTGTGGTTCTAGAGCAAGACTTGAGCTCCTGCTCTGTACTTTCACTGCTGGTCTTCAACAGCTGTGCTCTTGTGTCACAAAAGGACTGAAGTATGTATGCGGATCTGTTCTAATATCTATTTATATCTGAATTTAATTCAGACTGTTAACTGCGTTGTTCAGTGTCTTCTTTTTGTGCACTATGAAGTTTTTTGTGGTGATGGTGGTGAGGCACTGGAACAGGTTGGCCAGAGAGGTGGTGGAATCCATATCCCTGAAGACGTTCAGGGTCAGGCTGGATCTAGCAACCTGATCTAGCTGTAGGTATCCCTGCTCATTGCAGGGGAGTTGGACTAGATGACCTCTAAAGATCCCTTCCAGTGACTTCGTGATATCTGTCCCTATTATCCGTTTGTTTCTAGAGGCCTTTTAAAATAATTTATTTTATGTAGGGAAAACACAGAGATTAACAGTTTTTCTAAAGGAGTTGTCATGCTTTTTGATGGAATTTTGTAAAGGGCTTTTGAAATATCTTGTGTTTGCCTATTAAGCCGTGGTCTCAAATTTGCCGTATAAGGGAGCTGGTTTTGGTAGAAGATCATCTAAGCTGTGAAGTTTTTACTTGATCACAGTCTACCCACTGCTGATATTTGTCTGTGTTAACAAATAGATTAACAGCACTTTGCCATTAAAATAATTGTAAACATTAAGAATGGCGGCTTTTGAGATCCTTTCTCTAAGACCACCCATATCATATATATTTTCTTTATATTCACTTACTGCTATGAGGCTGTGATTTTCATTATCAGTTTAAGGCAATCAAGGCGTGGGCTGCTGCTTATAGGCACAGCCTAGCCCTTACCAGGAGCTCCTGCTGACCTTTCTGTGAGCAAACAGTGGCATTTTTGAGGCCTCAACAAGGAGTTGGACGAAGTAAATGATCTAAAACGTGAACCTGCTCGAGCTGAGCAAGAGGAGATGGAGGAGCACACAGATGGATGGGGGAAGTGTTTGGAGAGGAGCTGGTGCTTTTGGCCACAGCTCCGTGCTGATCCGTGTAGACCAACAATAAAACTGTAGCCTGCATTTTATAAAATTTGCTCTTCTTTGCAAGGTCAACACTTACTGACAGGATGTAGCGTTTCAGATGAATGCTGGTAGCTCACTTTAAAAAAAAAAAAAATCTCTTTCATGCTTATCAGGCAGCTGCAATAATTCATGTTGCTACGGTATGGAAGAAGAGAAGAAGCTGGTGGTAGATGCGTTTTTCAACACTTCACAGTATTGGCCTTTGTTTCTTTATGATGAGGTTTGTTGGAAATGGACATGTGGGCATCACATGTTCTACAGTGAATTGGAGGAAGCCAATTTGAACTGCTTCCATTTGCTTTAAGTCCAATCATGATATTTATTTTTCCATGGCACTTACCCAGATTATCCATGCCTCCTGCTTAGCCTGTGTCATTTCCATCCTGGACTAATCTGTTTGTAATAACCTTTTATGCCTGATGTATCTTATAACAATCTACCATTTCCCCGCTTTTTATTCTCAGCATATTGCACTAAAAATGGAGATTGAAGTGAGAATTATTGCTGCATAAAGTTGAAGAACCAAGGAAGTTGTTCTGTTCAAGGAAGTTGTCCTGTTCAGTATTGCTGTCTGGGTTAGCCAAGTTTTTCATGCATTGAGGAAACAATTTCCTTTCCATCTTCTATGCCAGAAGTTGAGGTTGAGGAAAAAAAACACTGTTGGCATTGCCAGGTGTTTTTTCTGTGTAGTCAGTTCTAAGAGAAGGAATGCTTACATTTGTTTTTTTCTCTGACACATGGAATTGTCTCATTGGTGTCTATTGTTTTATTTCAGAGGTCATCGTTGGCATTACTGCCTTTAATTTAAAGCAGCCTACTTAAAATATATTACACTAGTTTCTTATTTTAATGCTTTCGTTTATCTTTAGAAGAGAATTTTAGAGAATACTTCCAAAAGTCATTCCCTTTTAAGAACTTTCTATGAGGTGCTTTTTGTTAATTTCTAACTTGAGATCTTCCCTGCTGTTTCTAGATAGAGTAAGCTAATATTTAAAGAGATTTTTGATTGTATCTTACTGTTTATTACTTTACAGCCTCTTTAGAATCCTGTGGAATAAGGGTAGTGAGCTGTGGTAACACTCACTGACTGGGATTCCTCAGAAAGGTTGTAATTCTTCCCTATTTCTGTTGTGCCTTCTGTGCTGTGGTGGTCTGCCCACAAAGATACTATGTGCTTTCAAGCTACTTAAAGTGCTAAGATTATTTTGAGATAATGAAATATGAAGTCTCGGAAAAAGCATGTGAGCCCCTAACACATCCATTTTTGTCAGTGGAAGAATTGTATTAAAGCATATAATAAAGGGACAAAAAAACCTGACTTTCCCTTTCTAACCGGATCTCTTGTTGTGTCTTGTCTTAAGAAAGCTGGGTTCCTCAGGATAAGATTTTGCTGTGTGTTGTCTAAACAGTGCCACGCTCAAATGAAATTGTCAAAGAACAACTGGTGATACAGTATATGAACATGAGTGTACAGTGGTGATTGAACTCTGTGACATGATGTGGTTGAAGCACGCACCTGCAATTTGAGAAGTGTGCATCCTGCTGGTGTGCGTCTTGCTGCAGGCTTCCCAGTAGCCTGCTAGGGAACCTTCACATGTCTCTGGGCTTTATGTGGGTTGAAGTGTTTGCTGTAAATTCAAAGGGATTTTCTTCCTGTTTCTGTATGTCTTTATCATCCATTTTTGTTGCAGTAAGCTTTTAGGCAGCTATATGATGAACTCTTTCTGATAACTGATCCATCCAAAAATGAACCAAACAAGTGGTAGTTCATACTGATGTGGTTAACGTGGTGCTGGGACCAGGTTGGGGAAAAAATTCAGTGTCTGGAACTGATGAGAGAATCATCCCTTTTTGGGGTTACCAGTGTTGCAGCTGAGTTTGACTTAAAGTAGCTGCAAAGCTGGAGTCTCAACTGTCCATTCAGAAATTTGCTCTGATTAAAATGTCAGAGTTAGTTAGGGAAATGCGTGTATACATAAGTTTGCTGAAGATCATCATCTGTCCTGATGTTCTCATGCTCTTGGGAGCTGTAGCTGCAGGTGCTGTACTGCCGTGATGCTTTCGGTGGTCCAATGTTATTTACCTTTTGAATACAGGGAAGGTCTCAGGGGAAGAGAGATTTCTCTTTCTTCTTCTGATGGACTAGGAAGTAGCAGCAGACCACAAAACTTCTCTTACTTTTGTGTAGCCCATCCTACCTGTTCTTTTTGGATTTTCTAGTTTGCATCAATAATATGAGACAGCTTTCTAGACTTCTTAAGGGTGGATGTCCTTGCTGCAAAGCCTCTCTCCTTCCCCAGCCTCTGAACATTCTGCTCTTCCAGCTTGAAATACAGTGGCTACAGTGTGGCTGAACTTCATGGGGTGAGTTTGCAGTGGGCATTAGTACCAGGCAATGTTTGTGTAACAGAAAATAATGCTGTTTATGCTTTTTTTTTTTTAAGTAGTGTTCTGTGGTTCAAGCCTATACTAATACCAACACTGAGCAACAAAGTGCATTTTTGTACTCTGTGACCTCCAAACCTCAAATTATGACTTAATGTGGCTTTGATTAAAACATGCTTGGTGTTCACTTAGGTATGTAGGCTGTTCTGGAGAGGATTCAGGTACTTTCCTTCATAGCTCCTCTTCTTTGTGAAAATGCTAGGCACAGACACAGATGTATTACCCTTTGGAAAATTTCTTCTGGAGTATCTGTTGCCCTCAGAGCTCAGGGAGGAAGCAAATTTTGAAGGGATTTCATTTGCCTTTTTGCTTGTGACCACTTCTGCTCTGCGCTGCACATTGAGGTGGTGGAGGAGGAGACAACTGGGAACATTGTGATGAGTGAGGAGGTCAACTGAGGTTACGAGTTTTGGAGTTGTGTTTCTGAGATATGGAAATAGAATTTCCTCCCATTTTTCAGCACATATAGCATGAAATTTTAATGGAAGTTCATAAATACTCAACATTGCTTACTTTTGGTAAACTACACACAGAGTAAAATAAAGGTATGTGAATTGTGCTCAGACATTGATATGTCTGATATAGATATGTCAGGTTGCAAAGTGTATGAATAAAGTCTGTCATACTTTACTGATTTTCCTTAATTGGAATTGGTAATTCACTGCTTAGCTTCGTTGGGTTCAGCTACATGTATTGAATCTGCTCAGCAGTGATATGCTAGCATGGCAGCATCCAGCTCTCAAGACTTGACAACTTGCTGTGCAGAAAGGCATAGCATGCTTAACATCAGCACATTTCATGTGGAAAGGAGAGTTCTTGTAATATTTTTATGAAAGCAAGATAGGAAAAATGTCATTTATCCTCTGGCAAAACTTAGAGATGAGAGAGATTTTTCTCCCTAATACTCTAAAGAACTTTTTGAAGAGGTTTTGCCACGTTGCTTTATGCAGAGCCAGTATTCCCTTTTTCCCGCAGAAAAGATTGACGGATAGTTGCAGCTTATGGGACTAAGAGTGCAAACCACATAAAGGAGTGGACGCATTTAGTAGCTGAGATCTGTTTCTGTAGGGAATCACGAAAGGGTGCTCAACTGGCGTGCTAATTTAGTTTCCTTCAGCCAAGATACTGCCTCATCAGCACGTGGCTCTTCACAGAAAGGAAAAATGACACAGAGCAGGATGTAAGGAAATGAGGAAAATGTAAGATGGAGATAATGGCAAACAGGATTGGGTAGAGCTCAACTTCAGAAATCCAGAAGCTACTATTGAGGTAAGGCAGGGGAAGCTATGTGAAATCTGGAAGAGCTCAGTAATGAGAAGAAATCAGTTCATTATGAAGGTTCTCACTCATTCTTATTTGGTTTACTAGCCAGTACGGAATGATAGACTATTAGCATTGCTGCACTAATGCTGTGAAAGCATTAGATTGTGAGGTGTGTATGACTAAATCAGAGAGTGACAAAGAGCTATTCCTTTCTACATTACAGATTTTGAAATGTCTGTGAGCGAGTGCATATAATTGCAGACCACTGTAGGCATTTCTCCTATTATCTTCTCTTTTATTTTCTTACATCTGTCTAGCTTGTTCTTCCCTTAAGTGAAGAAATGTCTTGAAAGTTCACATAATGAAACTATTGTGCTATAAATAAAGTGCAATTAAAAGTATGTGTGGTTGTAGAATTCAACATAAATGTTTCACCATGGTTTGGAAGATGCACCTTCATTCCTTCACATCAATAAAATCATTTGGGCAGAATAAATAATATGTTTATTATTGTTAAAAGTATACATGCTTTTTTTTAAATGAAATCAAGTCTGTTGGTTGCATGTGTGCACAGAAAGAAAAGGAAATGTTAATCTGTCATGTGTAATAAAGTAGCAGAAACAAAGAATATTTGAATTTTGGACTGGAACTGGAGTTTAATTTGAATTAAATGGAAAACATTTATTTCATGCTTCTAAATGAGGATTTAATTAAAATTAAATTGGTTCATCTTTTTAGACTTATCCCTAAATAGGAAATTTGAAACATACTTCAGTTGATGGCTGGTTTTCTCTGACTTTGATTAATCACTTTCAAAGTAAGTGGAGGATCAGTATAGTAATTTCATAATTACGTACAAGTGAGTTAACTTGAAACTTTAACTAAAATAACTGTAAGAGAAGTTTGATGTTGGTTGGTTTCATGTAATGCTGTGTATCTTCTGTGTATTATTCAAATTCTTAGAAGTGCTAATCTGAAAAAATGACCATACTACGGTACTACTATGTTATTTGCAAGGTACTTTAATAGGGAAATGTTTGACATGGGAATATTATTTTTCAAAGACATTGAAACAGTAAATGGAGGCAGAATGAAGCCATCAAATTGGTTGAAGGATTCTTGATGAGTTCAGATAGTATTGGATCCAGCGCTACTTCAGTAACAATTGTTAAAGATTATTTAATAGAACTGCTTGTGGGTAAAGCTAGGAATAAATTCAACGAACCTAGGACAGCATGGGTTAATCTTATCCTCTACTACTGGGCTGGCTGCTTTCACCCTGGAGGAAAGTTAGAAATATACAAACAAAAGCAAAAGAACCTTCTACCTAAAAGTTCATTCAGAAGTTTTAAATCACCATAGATCTGCTCATTTGTGATGTTAGGAAAGCTGTAAACATAGATCAAAGTGCAGAGCAAAACTATTTGGCAACTTGAAGATCTCAAGAAAATTTTATTTGAAATAGGCAACCAGTGGTAAATCATCCAAGTGCACTGAAAATAGAATCATAATTTGAATGTTACATGATGCTTTTTTATTAATTAACTTTATGGACATTCTTGTTTGAAAAAGCCTTTCCATCATTTGTGCATGTAATTGTGTGCTGATTTTATTCAGTTTATTTTTACCTCGCAGTATGGATTTGGAAAAATACTCAGTGAAGTGTTTATGCACAGACTTATGAGAACTCCTTTTACTAAAAATTCTACAACACCCTACAGGACTATTGTAAAATATACAACAGATTTCAAAACTTTAAGGGAGTAGCTATACATATATTTACTACAAATGAATCAATTTCTTTTTATTTCCATCATCTTTCAAGTTCCACGATTAACACAAAATATACAAGGTGAACTTTTTATTTGCAGGTCTGGCAGCAAGCTTTATTGACGAAGAGAGAATTTGTGTACTGCCTTGAACTGAAGTTGGTCTACTTGGATTTTTGGTTGTGATGAGTGTCTTGTTAATCCTCCAAAAGAACTAAGTAAATAATAAGTTTATTGGCATCTTGAATCAATGCTGCTTTATTGAAATGAATGATACGTTCGTTCTTTTTCATAAGCTTTGGCTCGTTTTCTGTCTGTGTAGCTTGTAGGCTTGAAGAAAGTTCTTTAAGGAAACTTGACCAGAATATTGCCAAAGTCTCAATGCGTTATTACACATTTAAAAAGCAAAAGTGTCTTTAATTGGGTTTTGGCTGGGGGGACACTTACTTGATTTCGAATCATGTGGGAGAAAACCACAATCAGATTACGAGGATAATATTAAGCTTTTAATGCTACTCACTGTAAGGTTTTTTTAAGCATTATAATTTTTAAAAAAAAGGTAGTCTAAAAATGACCTAGATTAAAAGGAGGGTAAAATTTCAAATTGATAAATCTTATTAAAATTGTATGTACCTTGTTTCCGTCTTGGTATTATATTGCCTTAAAACATATTCTTGGTAACTTTTAAAGAGGATGATGCATAATAAATGTAAGAAATTTATATAAAATGAAAGGTTGCCAATCAGACTAAATTTGTTTCAGTTAAAACTTGATGGTCTACAGACAACTTATAATCCATTTCTTGTTATAAAGCATTGTCAAAGTTGTAGTAGTATCAGTTAAAAAGTTTATGGAAACGTTGTTTTAAGGTGGTTTAAAACAGAACTAAATCTTTATTTGTATTGATGGCACCTGTTTTCATTTTGTTTCCCTGGCAACAGCGGTGGTATCAAAAATTGCCCATGGACCACCCTGGTTTCAGAGAAGAGTGAAACCAGGCTGACATTTTGATTTCAGTCTTTTATTTTACTGTCTAAATAGAGCTTGAGCACGCGGTCAGTAGTCTGTGAACTAACTCTAGTGATTGGGTATGCAGTTTTCTATTTCTGTAGTAAAATTTTTGGTACTATTTGCAGTTTTTTTAATGTTATTTTAAAAATTGATTAAGAGATTACGTAGGAAGTACACTGAATAATATCCCAGGGCAGAAACCTGTGTTGTCTACTTGCATAAAGTAGAGTAAAAGTTTGTATCTGTTAGCTAGTGTGGTCTGTTTTCAAAGCTGTATGGATCCGAGTTCTTATTCCAGATGTAAGTTGTCATTACTGACATGCTGCTAGGAAAGAAAGTAAGCCAACGCAAATGTTGCCTCCAGATTCCTGCTTTCTTTTTGCCTCTTTGCCTTGTTCGAGAATTCACATTGATTATGAAGATTGGGGTGTTGGAATGCCATACACATCTTAATGCATTATGGGTTTTTGCATTAGTCCACGTTTTAGAAAGCAGAAGTGAATTAACTTGTAGAAACGTGGCTTATTGTTACATGCTTACCTGAAGAACTCTACTAACAGAAGTCTTTCTGCAAAGTATTTCTGAACATCATGGCAGCCGGATGGTGATAAAAGCGTTCTAGTGGAGCAAATAAGAACTAGCAAGACAATTTCTGATTTGTGAGAATTACAGAAATACAGCTGGGAAGTTTCGAGCATGTTGCGTTTTTTATTCTCCCCCAGAAATTTAGAATAGTTTGCAAAGTGATCTAAGAGAAGAATACTGTAGTGGGGTTGGATTCTGAAGAGATCCCAGGGAACATGATGGCCCTTACGATAATTCCCAGTATCTGTGAAGTGCTGGAACCATAACTACAGAGCTGCCAATAGAGATGGAAATAAAAAAACACAGAATGACTCGAGTCTGAAGGGACTTTAAAGATAATTTACTTCCAGCCTCCTACCTGTGGGCAGGGTTGCCGCCCACTACATCAGATTGCCCAGGCTGCTATTTTTTTCTTTTTTTCAGTTTTTGTTTGTTGTCTTTTTTGTTGTTGGTGGTGATAGTTTCTTTTATTTCATGTTCAGTGAACAGTGAACGTTATTGGAGCCCCAGGTAGTAGGAAGCCCAAGGTTTATTGGGAAGTTAATTTGCATGTTTTTTAATCGTCACCTGTTTCAACAGGAATGTTCCTTATGAGATGTAATAATGATGTTCTCTGTCCCAAGGTCATGGTTCATGTCTGCAGCACAGACACTGTCCTTTGAGTAGTTTTTTGAATTTTTTTTTCTGGTCAGTGGGGGTAGGATGTTAGGTTCTATCTTGCTTTTTTTTGTTTTTTTTTGTTCAGGGAAACAAATTTGTGTAATTTTTTTATATTCAAAAGGAGTAAACAATTTTTTGGGGTGAAAATGAGTGTGCAATTTACTAATTTAAAAGAAGAGAAAAAGAAAAAAAGCTTTCATGAATGCAGTGCTGTTCAACACTCAGGTGTAATTAAATCTTGCAGGAAAGTGAGTACAAATATTCTTAAGACTTGATCCTTCTTCTATTTATGTTAATTGTCAGATATTCTTAGACTTAAGTTAGAACAACATGGTGGGCCTGGAGCAACTGGATGTGATGCCAGCTTCTTAGTGGGAAAACACGTTGAGTACGAAGTAGCTAGAAGGTTCTTGCTCAACTGGAAATACTACAGTGAGCTGCTGGTGCTAGAGAAAGGTCTTTCTGCTGTATGCTGTATCTGTCTCTGCTGATCTCTAGGACAGGCTGAAAGCCAGCATGCATGGCTGCCTGGCTGGTCACTGAAACATGGCCAGTAGCTCAGCTCCCTGTGCTCTCAGTGCTCAGCAGTGCCTGCCTCTGCTCCAGCTCTGCAGCTGTGCACTGCCCTCCAAGTGTAACCAGAGTGGCATAGCTGGCCTCTGAGTTTATCTACATTTACCTCTCTCCGTGTAAAAATACCTGCTGTTTCAGCTTGTAGCTCATGATTTTTAATACTGGATTTCTTCATACTGCCAGGGCTGGTTGTTAATTTTATTTATATAACTTTTTTAATGTAACTTTTTCAGTTGAGGGTAGATGAACATCTGGTTCAGCATGAAATTAGCTTATAAAAAGTTAATTCTACTAAATTTCTGTTTTTAAATACATTACCTGGGGGAGAGAGTGTATTCTGTTGCAGTATTTCTGATGTGGCACTAGGATTCCTGAGATTGCTTTAGCGTTATCTGAAACAAGCCTTGCTAAAAATCACATTGATTAACATGCTTATAATATGGCTAAATGGTGCTAGGGGGACTAATATTGACACATGTCAGTTTATTTAGCATGTGCAGCAGTAGCAATGATTATGACAGAAATGGCAGTGAGGGAGGACTGACCAATGGACCAGGACAAACATACTCAATGAATTCAGAAAATTGATTTTACCATGACTTGATTCCACTTTTTCTGCCTACAATGAAACAGCACAGTCACCCCTTCCAATGCTGCTCTTGCCTCCCAGGATTCTCTGGAAAACTTCAGCAAAAATGCAAGCTTGGCTTTAACTTAAGACAAAAATTTTCAGAGTTTGACCTGTATAAAGAAAAAATTAAAATAGTTCCAAGGTTTTTATTAAAAAAAACAAACAAAAACAGACAAACAAACAAAAACCTGTAACTATTCAAAATATGGATTGACAATCAGACACTAAACACCTCCGCTACCTTTATCTACCAACTTAAAAGTGTTAACATTTAATTACCTCAGTTTGCTGCCAAGGAAGGGAAGAGCCCTAAGGTACATAAGGAATTTTGCACCCTGGTCTTTTGTGATCTGTTGTGCTAGTCATATCTGACGAACTTGCCTGTTATTGTCAGTGCACTGATACAAATTTATGATCTGAGAGGTTTTTTTTTAATTTTTTCTTTTTTGAGATGGAGGGACAGTTTTCTGATGGGGGGCTCAATTCTTCAATGCAGTTGGAAGTGCACTAGAGAAGTTGGAAGCATGTGACAGGAGAAGCTTCTTACCCCTCCATCTTCAGTGGTAAGAAGCTGTTGTATCAGCACAACTATATCGCTTCAGCTGTGCTGACACAACTGTTTCTTGAATAGCATTGTAAATTGTTTCACTGAGGTTGAAAATGAAAGGGATGAAGAGATTTATAGTAGCATACGTGCACATAAAGTTGTTGGCACTTGGTTGGTTGTGTTCCAAGAAGCAAGCCATCTTGAAATGTTTGTAGATTTATAGATTTTTATTTTAAAATTTTGCTAGAGGTACCCAATAACAACCACCAATAATATTGTGCTTGTTGTACCTGAGCTCTCACTGGTGCTGATTCTGAGAGAAAGGAAAGGCTACTTCTTCATATTTATGGTATTCGAAGAATTAGGTGGAAAAACCTAAAAAAAAAAATTGGGAAGAAACGTTTCTCTTTTGGGTAGCATCAATCATTTTGACTAAAAGTCCCTGGTGTTTGTCCCAACAAAGAAAACAGGAAGCTAACTTCATTCTTGTAATCTAAATTTAATCCACCCTTCATTTCTGAATTATGCATAATGTTTAAATGACAGTGTATTTTTCACTGTTCACGAAAGCTCTTCTCTCATCAGATCTCCTTTTGCACGTTTTCTTGTAGACTTTGAATTATGTAAAAGAGGTCAAAGCAGGCTGTTGCCCTTTCACACTGGATTTGTGCTGCATTGTCTGTGATCTGAAAACATGCTGCAGTTACAAGTGTCCCATTCACATGAAAACTGCCTGCTTCTGCTTCATGTGCCTCTTGAAAGTGCTGTTTTGTTGGTAGATGGAGTAACCCCTGTGGTCATTACTTCTGGTTGACAGGTGATTTAAAGAAGCGTATTTGGCTTCTGTTAGCCTTGCTTTGTCTTCAGCAAGTTATGTTGTACAGAGATGATATAATTCCTGCTATAACATCATTCCCGATGTTATATCTCTGATAAACCTTATAAATACAGATTTTATTATAGCACTTTTTGGATTTTTGGGGCAGCTTTTGCTCGTTGACTGTCTTTTTGTAGATTCATTCTTGAGCTTTATTATTTTATCCTTTTATTATGGATGAAGCCAGTTGTGTCTAGTGTTCATTTTCACAAGTCACTAATGACTGTACACATCCTTCAGGTGCTATTGTATGCACCAGATGCATTTGTTTGCTGCTGCTGCTCAATAGTCCAGTTAGTATGTTACTATAATTACTTACCTAAATGCAGACAATAAAAACATGGTTGGCTCAGTTTTCTCTCAGACATCAAGGAAATTTGTTTTCCATGAAGTTAATATTGTTGTTAATGGAGGGTCTACTGCAGTTACCATAATTGTGTTTGTAACACAGTTAACTCATAACAATAGTCAGAAGAGGCATAGTGGCATGCTGTGGAATTCTTAAGTGTCCATCAAAGATAACTCCAGTGTTAAATATGTATGTTTTCAATTATATTTTCTAATTTCTCAGTGAGTAGGGGGGCTGCATATTTGTGGATACATCTCAGAATACCTACTTGTATTTTCCCCTCCTCACGGCAGGAGTGTCAATCCCATTCTGTATTTTGGCAAATAAGGATTACAAATGGTTCTAGTTTCTGCTCTCCCAGTTCTGTCTTATTTTACAGTTTATTGGTTCTTGTTAGATTTGTTTGGAATTTGACTTCTATCTGGCTAGCAGGGTTATCCTAGAGCATTTTAAAATATTACCAGAATATTACAGGAACTTTCTTCTTCTTTATTTTTATATGGTCTTAATGTTCCCTCCTCCTCCTTCTCCTCCATGCCTAATAGCAAATTACAGGAGTCTTTTTGGTTTTAGTTGTGTATTTGTGTTTCTGTGTTTATTTTTAAACATTCAGGGATTTTTATATTGTTTGTTAGTATTCTGCTTGGCTTTTGACACTGAAATGTTAGCTATTGGTTGCTGTTCAGGATTTATTCACAAATAATGTTCATCTTCTGCGAGAGAAATTTGTTCTACAAAGTGATACATTATGTTTCTTATGCCTTTGCATTTCAGTGGTGATGGTTTAAATTATGACACCCAGTGCTTGGCCTTAAGGCTCGTGATTCTGTAATTTTTTTCAGATGCATCAACTAGGCATTGCCTAATTTGTTATGAAAGTAAAAGCAAAGTTCAATAATTTTGACTAAGTTGCGCTGCTAACATCTGTTTCCAATAAAATATTGGTAATATGATAAGAATTTGAAAGAATTGTATGATTACTGGGTTCAAATAACCATTCAAATGATAGTCAACCAAAGATGGCTTTTCCTTCCTTTAGAGAGTCATTTATATGTATGAGGTGTTATTAAGTCCAAATGGCAGAGAAATCTAATGCTGAGTGGCTGCAAAGGCACTATAGTGTTTTTTTTTCAGATGCTGTTCTTCATGGATACTCTGGCAAATGTCTAAGATAAGTTTGATGCTTGTAATTGCTTCTTGAGTTCATCATTAAGTATCTTTATAATGTAATTACAGAAACAGCTTGAGTATTCATTGTGAAGGTGAAGGTGACTTACTGTTAAAAAAATTCTGAAGTGTATGCTTAGCTTCTGACTTTTAATCAATATTTTTAATGCATAGAACACTGGTGCTCAAATGAAAATTCTGTGTCTTTTGACATGTCCTTTGAAACACTGTTTGAAACCAAAGTAATGCCTGGACCAAAGCTTGGCTGGACCTGCACTAGAATTTGATAATCATTTTGTGTCATTAAGGTCAGGCACAACCTGCTTAGAACTTCCTGGCTGTCTCCCTGTTCTCACATAGGTTTCCCTCACATTAACCTCCTTTCTTCTCATGTCCCCTGTTGATTTGGTTTTGCAAAGGGAAGCTTTCTGGCCAGCAGGAGAGAAAAGGTGAAGTCAGAGTACAGGATGCTTTGCAAAGTGTCCTTGTAGGTCTGCTGTGCTGTTTCACGCACATTTGTAATGTGTTCGAAAATAGTTGTGCAGGTATGTGTGTATTTGAGTGCTATTCATTATTTAATCCGGTGATTTCCTTTGCTGAAAGAACCTCTGCTTTCAGATTTTGCAGTTCTATGTTTCTGCATTCTTTTGACACTAACTTCCTAAAACAAAAAATAAAATAAAATAAAATAAAAACCACCAACAACAAAACACCAATCCAACAGAACAGTTGCTATAAGATCAGAATGTGGGCATGAGTAGTTGACATGATGTAACTGATACACTGTAAGAACTCACTGTTTCTTAACTGCTGTGCCTTGCCTCGTGGATACATACTTAAGGATTATGCTTCAGCTCAGATAAGAACAGTAGGGCAGTGTGTGTAAGTCTTATCTGGAGGCAGACTAGTGAATCTGAAAAACTTACTCTGGTAGATAGGCAGATGGTCAGGAGCCTCAGGATTTTCAGACAAAAATGAGCATTATGTTCTCCATCGTTTCTTCCCCATGGTTATAAGCTACTTCCAAACGAGTGGAATTCTGTCTCTGAGTGAAGTGGAAAAATACAGTGAATTTTTATGAAGCTAATTCTTTCATGTAAATGTTTGTGAGGTGTGTGTGTATACACTTTTGCCTATATATATGTACACACATATACACATGTATATAAAATATATGTGTGTATATATGGATTATATGTGTATATATATATACATATTATACACATAATATTTTTTTATATTGTATTTATTTACAGTGACTGTATTGGATGTCCCATTACAGTTGGAAATTTTCACATGGGCAAAGAGGTGCAGATTTTTTTAATTTTTTTTTCTTCTTTTTTTTAATCTCTGTGTTACCAACACTCCAAAAGCATTATTTGTTCAACAGCTTGCATACTGTTTTGTAACTGACCACAAGTGTGGTTTTTTGGATAGCTCTCAACTAATGTTTGTGCTTAGCTGTGATTAACTTAAATCTCCACCTAAACTGAGGCTCTGTAAGTTTTATTGCTGAGAATGGATGCCTCAGGAATGCTAAACTAGTGAGTAGAAAATGTTTGTTGTTTACATGGTAGTTCTGCAATTCTAGTATTAATTGGATGCCACATATTTCCTTTGGAGCAGATTTTACCAGAGCTCCTGGTATATCAGTCTGTATTTATATGTACGACTAAACAAATTCACGTGGAAACTTTTAAACTTTGACTTCCACTCGTTGGATCTTGTCATATGAAAAAAATGTGATTACAAGCATCAAACCTCTGTATGGATTTAGTCCTGTTCAGCTGTGCTGGTTACATGCAGGTAAAGCTTATGCCATTATTCTGAAAGTCAACATTTTAGTTTAATTTGTGCTTGATCTTCAGTTCAAGCAACTGAAGTGTCTGCCTGTCTTTTCTCTTTGCATGGTTACATTTAAATGGTGATTGGTGTTGTTGTCGGTCTAACTTGGTGAGGCGTTACAACCTAGTATTCTGGAATAGACAGGTTCTTTTTAGCTCTTTGTATGTAGAAGAAGAGTAGGATAATCTCATATTTCCCTTTCCTCTTGTATGTCAGTTGATTTAGGATTGTCTTCAGGGTTTGCTAATGCTTCAAGTAAAGGCTGGCATAAGTGAAATTGTTTCTGCATCTTCTTTGTTTTCAGTTAATGCTCTTTATTCTGGTTGGATAACTTGTTTAATCACCCTTATGGCATTCTTAGCTAAGTTTTTGCGTTCCATTCAACTTAAGAAGGCTTGTTCCCTTCTTCAGTGAACACATCCATTTATGGACAAAGATAACTTGCCAAAACATGGTTTGTTGGGGCCTTGGTTATGGCTGGGGCTATGGCCTCAGAAGGACCTGTTGGAGTGTGCAGTGCCGGTTTTGAATCATTACTTAGAACAGGCATGGAGTGTATAGAGTTGCAATCAGATGCTCAACTCAAAAATCTGACTGTGTCTCTTTGCTTTTATAAGCCTTTTCTTACAAAAAAAAAAAAATTCAGAACTTTACAATCATGCCTTATTGCTGTCATTGCTTTTTGACAGTACACACATTTTTGCACAACTGTTTTCAAGGGCGAAGCAGAAGAGTAAAATGGCATCAAAAATATCTGAGGAACACTTTGAGAACTCACTAGGAATTGCAACCACAGACATCAAAACAGGTATTGATGCATTAGTTTCACAAAACCAAGGTCACATATCCCACTAGTTCTGTTTCTGTTCCTCTTTTTTCTTTTTTTTTTTTAATAAAAAATATTAAAGATTAAATTAAGTTTTGTTACTTACCTACATGAACTATATTATGTATTTTATGAGAGCTGCTCTGAAAGTAGTGCCTCCTGTTTTATTATATTGGCCCATGGTGTCAAAGGTAGAGATTGGTGATATGGGAGCCGAGGCTGAACCCTCCCACCAGTATGCCGTTACATGCTGTTGCCGTGCTGCAGACAGCAGCAGAGGGGCAATCTGACAAAGTGACGTCTGACATGGAAGTGAGTATGAAGCAAAGGTGTGGGAATTGAATTCCTCCATGTGAAAAAGATGGCACCCATTGACATTCATCGACACTTGCTGAATGTTTATGGAGACCAACAGTGGATATGGAGCACAGTGAGGTGGTGGGTGATGTGTTTCAGCAGTGACGACAGTAGGTCACTTCCACTGGTGCAGATTTTTATAAGAATGGTGTAAAGGCTCTTTTTCATGCCTGGCAAAAATGCATAGCTAATGGTGGTGACTATGTTGAAAAGTTATGTTTTGTAGCTGAGATTTTGCTCTATGAAATACTGTTGTGCTTTTTGTAGTTTTCATGGAAATAAATAGGAGGTATTGCTTTCAGAGCAACCTTTGAGTATGTAGCCCAAGAGAGTTCCTGTTCACTCAGTGTGGCACAGACAAGCCAAAAGGTTGGACAGCCACGGCTTAGAACATAGCCACACACAGCACTGTGTGAGGAGCCAAGAAAAACTGAAGCAAGAATAATTGAGATATCATCCTCTGTGATTTCTGGTCTTGTTGTCTGTTTTAGAGAAACTTTTGCTTTAGCACTTGTGCTCACTGTATTTAGCCTGAGTGCTATGTTTTCAGGTAGAGCACCCAGACTCTCTCCATCTTAAGTTTCAGCCAGTAGTTTCAGAAGCTTTCCAGCTCTTGCTAGATTTTGATCCTATTGCCCTTCTTTCTCTGGCTTGAAATGAATTTGTAAAACTGCGGTTTACAGCTAAATGTATGGGATTGCATTGCAAAGATATCAGCCTGTGAATCTCTAAATATGGTGATTCCGTCTTCAGTGAAAAGGCTCTCCCTCAGGTTTCCCACACCCTGGAGCTTAGTGAGAGGGTCTGGGGAATGGGAGACTTCCCTTTAGTCAGGACGTGCGTGAGCGCCTAGGCAGTACTAAGGTCCACAAGTCCATGGGACCTGCTGGGGTGCATCCACGTGTGCTGAGGGAGCTGGCGGAGGTCATTGCCGAACTGCTCTCCATCATTTTTGAGAGGTCTTGGATAACAGGGGAGGTCCCTGAAGACTGGAGGATAGCCAGTGTCACTCTGGTCTTCAAAAAGAGCAAGAATGAAGATCCGGGTAATTATAGGCCTGTCAGCCTCACGTCTGTCCCTGGAAAGGTGATGGAACAGCTTGTGCTGGATACCGTCTCCAGACAACTGGGAGAAAAGGAGGTTATCAGGAGTAGTCAGCATGGGTTCACCAAGGGGAGATTGTGCTCGACCAACCTGGTGGCCTTCTATGATGCTGTCACATGCTGGGTGGATGGGGAAGAGCGGTAGATGTAGTCTACCTTGATTTTAGAAAGGCATTTGATACTGTCTCCCACAACATCCTTATAACAAAGCTGAGAAAGTGTGGGATAGACGAGTGGGCGGAGAGGTGGGTTGAGAACTGGCTGACTGGCAGAGCGCAGAGGGTCCTCATTGGTGGTGCAGAGTCTGGCTGGAGACCTGTAACCAGTGGTGTCCCCCAGGGGTCTGTGCTGGGTCCGGTCTTGTTCAACATCTTCATCAATGACCTTGATGAGGGGATAGTGGCCACCCTCAGCAAGTTTGCTGATGATACGAAGTTAGGAGGATTGGCTGACACGCCTGAAGGCTGTGCTGCCATCCAGCGAGACCTGGACAGGCTGGAGAGCTGGGCAGTAAGAAACCGGATGAGGTTCAACAAAAGCAAGTGTAGGGTCTTACACCTAGGGAGGAATAATTGCATGCACCAATACAGGCTGGGGGATGAGCTGCTGGAGAGGAGCTCTGCAGAGAGGGACCTGGGCGTCCTGGTGGACGACAGGTTGGCCATGAGCCAGCAGTGTGCCCTCGTGGCCAGAAAGGCCAATGGCATTCTGGGGTGCATTAAGAAGAGCGTGTCCAGCAGGTCGAGGGAGGTGATCCTCCCCCTCTACTCTGCCCTGGTAAGGCCTCATCTGGAGTACTGTGTGCAGTTCTGGGCTCCCCAGTACAAAAAAAGACAGGGATCTTTTGGAAAGATTCCAGCGGAGGGCCACAAAGATGGTGAAGGGCCTGGAGCATCTCCCCTATGAAGAAAGGCTGAGAGAACTGGGTCTGTTTAGCCTTGAGAAAAGACGAGTGAGAGGGGACCTGATCCAGGTTTATAAATATCTGAGGTGTGTCAGCCATAGTGGTGAGGCCAGTCTCTTTTCAGTGGTACGTGGAGACAGGACGAGGGGAAACGGACATAAGCTGCAGCATAGGAAGTTTCACACAAATGTGCGTAAGAACTTCTTCACGGTGAGGGTGACGGAGCACTGGAACAGGCTGCCCAGGGGGGTTGTGGAGTCTCCTTCTCTGGAGATATTCAAGTCTCGCCTGGACACCTACCTGTGCGACCTGGTGTAAGGAACCTGCTTTGGCAGGGGGGTTGGTCTCGATGATCTCTAGAGGTCCCTTCCAACCCCTACAACTCTGTGATTCTGTGAAGGAGGACTGTTCCAGAAAAGTTTAAGGACTAAGAAAGGTGTAGAGATTTGTTACTCTGTTATGGCACTCCTCATGCAAAGTTGCATGATGTCTCCTGGTGTATGCACAGATTGTTTTGTTCAGGTTAGCGTGGACTGTATGCCTGAAGTCCACATCCATAGGATAATGCTGTCTTCCATCTCTTATCTACAGCAGCTAAAACTTCTGATATAATCGCTCCTCTGTGGCCTGAGAACATTGTACTTAAATATGACCAAGAGGAGCAATCTCTTTTATCAGAGGAACATTGTCAAAAGAGGGATGCAAGAAGTCTAAGGATCACAGAATCACAGAATGGCCAGGGTTGGAGGGGACTTCAAGGATCGTGAATCTCCAACCCCCCTGCCACATGCAGGGCCACCAACCTCCCCATTTAATACTAGACCAGGCTGCCCAGGGCCTCATCCAATCTGGCCTTGAACACCTCCAGGGACGGGGCATCCACAACTTCTCTGGGCAGCCTGTTCCAGCACACATCTAAGGATGTTCAAGTCCATATGAAGCTGTTTAGTCACAGCTCAGTTTTTATCTTTTCATCTCAAATTTATACAGTAATATAGTATTTCTTAGGATCAGCTTCTGGCAGTTTTCAGAAAATAGGTCTGGGACAGTGTTTCAAGACTTGCCCTTTGAGATCAGGCACTTGCCAAAGTATCACAAAATGATAGAGTAGCTTGAATTGGAAAGGGTCATAAAACCCATCCAGTTCCATTGCCCTGCCATGGGTAGGGTTGCCAGTCACTGGATTGGACTGCCCGGGACCCCATCCAGTGTGGCCTTGAGAATAGAGGAGGACAGTTCCCTCCATCACCCTGCTGGCCACCCCTTGTTTGATGCAGAACAGGATACAGTTGGCTTTCTGGGCTGCAAGTAGGACCTTTATACCTTAGAAATCCATAGAAAAAAAGAATTCTCACTTATTCAGGACTTGTCTAAAGATTTTCAGCACTTGTGTTAATTTTATCTCTATCATTTCCTGTGAAGTAGTGTTTTAATTCACTCATGCTGTATTTGAGTGATAGGAGCTCAATTCAGCTGAGAGGTGTGCTGAAGTATACTTCACCTCCTCAATCTGCTCTTACTCTTTCAGAGCAGGGAGGTGGTCTCTGCCTTAAGTTCTGGATCTATTTGCTGGGGTTATAGATCAACATGACTTTCTGAAATGTGATTCGTAAGGCCAGTATATATGTGGTTCTATGTCAGATGCATCTGAGGACACTGTAACAGTAATACTTTTAGCACGAAGGGGACCAGATTTTTCTATATTCTTTCTTGTTAGATACTTCTTCAATTCTAGGGAGCTGAAATAAGAGAAGTAGTTTCTCACTTAATCTTTGTGATGTGGTAGGTGGATAACTTCAGCTTTACAAACCCTTAGTAGCAGTTAGAGTTGATTAAAAGTACGGTAAACTTTTTTTTCTTTCTTTTTTTTTTTTTTTCTTGTACTGAGAGATTTTCTTATGTAGCAGCATCAAAGGCTGATGTTGAAAGTTCAGAGAGTCAGGACAGGAAGAACCTCATGCTTCAGCACATGCTAGGGGCTACCCAGCTGGAAAGTAGCCTGATAGAGAAGGACCTGAGTGTCCAGGTGGTCACCAAGCTAAATACGAGGCAGTGGTGTGCCACTGCTGCTAAGAAGGTGAATGGTTCTGCTCAGCACTGGAGAGGCCTCACCTGTAGTGCTGAGTACAAGAGATAAAAAGGACGTACTGCAAAAGGCCGCAAAGATTGTGAAAAGACTGAAGCATCTGTCTTATGGGTAGAGGATGTGAGAGCTGAAACTGTTCAGCATGGAGAAGAGTAGGCTTAAGAAGGTTTTGTCCTTAAATATGTAAGGGAAGGGTGCAGAGAGCATGGAGGAGGACAAGAGGCAATGAGCATAAATTGTAACATAGGAAGTTCCCTCTGAACATCTGGAAACATTTTCTTTTTGGGGGTGCTGGAGCACTGGCACGGGTTGCCCAGAGAAGCAGTTGCATCTCCTCCTTAGAGATTTTCAAAAGCAGCCTGGATTTGGGCCTGGGCACGCTGCTCGGAGTTGGACCAGTTGACTTCCTGAAGTCCTTTCCAACCTTGACCTCTGGCCTCATTCTGTGGCACCTCAGAAATTCTTTTGAGTTTGTAGCCATTGGCTTCCATCTTTAACTTCTAATGGGATTTTAATTTCTCTTGATCATTATCTGCACGAGAAACAGATCAGTTCACTCAATTTTCTTGATACTGGTGCAGTCTCTTATTGGGTTAATTTATTGTTTTCTTACACTGGAAGGTTAACCAGCTATTTTTTAGCATACATCCCATAGCTAACATTATATTTATCAGGCACCGTTTATTTTTTTATTTGTTATAAAGATCTTTTGCTTCTGTTAATCTCGGAATAAGCTGCTAAGAATTAAGAGTATGATATGACCCCTTTACATATCAGTGTTTCTGGTGACTTTTTCAACCATTGCTGTGTTGTTTGCATCCTTTAGTGATTGCTACACTGTATTGCTAAACTGAAATTTTTCTAGTAACGCAAGTAGTGAATTTTTATTCCGAAAATCTTTTGTGATGAAACATTATTTTTGCGTGTACCTACAGTAATGGAGCTTATTTTCTTTTTTTTTCCTCCCTAATGTCAGCCACTTACGGAAGCTATGGTAAGCGTCTTTGAATGGAACACAATGCAAGAGGTTAAACCAGACCCTAACAAAAGTTTAGAGAATGTGATTAGTAAGTGGAGTGTTTGAACGAAGCTGTAAAACACTGACCCCAGATCAGAACCAAAGCCTAGCAAATCTTGTCAGTACTGAAATAAAATATTCAAGGTTAAATTATTTGGGAATCTTGATAGGTACCTGCTGTTTTCTTAAAAAAAAAAAATAAATAAAATAAAAAATCTTCCTTCAGATTCATTTAAAATTTGGTTTCAGCAAAGAAATTTAGATATAAGGTTAATTCACTCTATTACAAATCTTTTATCTGAGTGTCTGTATCTACTTCTCTTTTCAAAATTTCACATTTTATGCTATAAGCATTTTTTTCGATGATGTTTATACATTTTTCTTCCTCAGTACTGTTGAGTGCCATCATGTACATGCAACTAAGGAGTTTATCTGCATGAATTCTGCATAATTCCCTTAGGGTGTCAACTTTTATGAAGATAATGACCATGTTTGAAGATGTAATGACATCTAATTCGTGTGTATTGCACTATGGTCCTGTTTTGTCTATTGGTGAAGTTTGTTGAAAGCTGTGTAGGTCGTTTGGGAAGGAAGTAGAGATGGGCAGAAACACGTTAAGATGTTACAAATAATAACAACCACATCATTCAGTGCATTATAGAATAAGCTTCTAATTGTGCTACTGTTGACATGTATGTTACATTTTATTCTAACAGATGATAATTCTATTTCAGAAATGTAAAACTTGTGGGAAAAGAACATAACAAATCCAGACGTGTAGAAATAACATCATTGGCAGATCTATGCCAGTTACAATAGGTCTAATTTGTTTTTTATTTAGTAGTGTAGATTTTAATTATTTTAAAGCTAGTGATTTTGTCAGAAAAAATCTCAGCCCTTGATCACGACTAAGACATTTACAAAGACATATTGTTTATTTGCTTCTTGGAGATAAGCTTGAGGATTTTCCTACCCCTCTGGAACTAGTTTCTTTGCATTATCAGCAAAGGTTATTCTATGGCTAATTACATGGCAGTTCAGGTTGATTTAAGAATACAAATGTTATTGCAGAAATAGAAGAGGCTTAGACCATTATTATTTTTAGTGTTCAGTAAATCTTCAGTGCTGTGTTTTTCTTTTTTACTGTGCGGAGTTCAATTGAACAGACTTGAAAAGGTTAGTTAGCCACTTGGGATATTAAAACTAAAGTGGAAACTCCATTGTTTGTAGTTCTTAGAATATTAAAAATACAGTTTAAAAAACAAAAGAGTGGGGAGAGAGAGAGAGAGAGAGAGAAAGGGAGAGAGAGAGAGAGAGGAAACAACAAACTTCTGTTGAGTCTTTTCCTGCCTATCACCTCGGGGTGAAAAAGAGATGGCTTTTAAGTTAGTACATTCAAATGTGAGAAATCAAGAAGGTGTGCAGGAATAGCTTTTAGCTCTGATTCTGTATTTGATTTTAGTCAAGATGTAATTCAAGCAATTGTATTCTGTAGCCACTGTATGACCTACCCAGCGGCAGTCAGCTTCCCTCCATACACTTTTTTTTAAGATAATTGGCCAATGTTTAGTTTACTAAATGTCATCTGGACTCAGTAAAAAGCAAGTGACCTGCATTGAATTAGCGTAATTGTAATACAAACAGAACATCTCATAGTTTTGGTCTCATACAGGAAAAGAGAAAGTTGGAAAGATTTTTCAGTTTGATAAATAAAACTGAAAATATGGGGAACAAACTTTGGCTCAGAGTTCATTTTACATCTTAGTGTCATCTTTTAAAAATAGAAATTGGCATCCATTTTTGTGTGTGCATTCAAAGGGTGGGCTAATAGGTGGATAAGGAATTGTTTTGTGTGGTCATAGCAAGAGAATTGTTGTTGGTTACTCTATGTCCAGGTGGAGGCTGGTGATGAGTGGCATCTTCCAGGAGTCCATCTTGGGTCCAGTACTCTTTAACATCTTTATCAATGACAGAAATGAGATCGAGTGCGACTGACACCAAGCTGAGTGGTGCACCTGGTACAGCAGAAGGAAGGGGTGCCACCAAAGGGAACTGACAACATCAAAAGATGGCCCCACTTGGGTCAGGGCAGTGCCGAATAAGCATGCAGACTGGGAGAACTCCTTGAGAGTAGCCCTGTCAAAAAGGACTTAGGTTTCCTGGTGGCTGATAAACTTAACATGAGCCAGCAATGTGTGCTTGCAGCCCAGAAGGCCAGTAGTCTGGAGAAAAGAAGATTGTAGGGAGACCTCATTGCAGCCTTCCAGTATTTAAAGAAAAATCATAAACAGAAAGGAAATAAACTTTTTACATGATCTGATAGTGATAGGACAAGGGGGAATGGTTTAAAAGTAAAGAAGTGGAGATTTAGATTAGATATCAGGGGGAAGTTTTTCCCAGAGAGGGTGATGAGGCATTGACACAGGCTGCCCAGATTGTCTGTGGATGCCTCGTCCTTACATGTGCTCAGTATCAGGCAGAATGGGGATCTGGGCAGCCTGATTTAGTACTTGATCTAGTGGTTGGCGATCCTGCTCACGGCAGGGAGTTTGGAGCTACATGATTTTTGAGGTCCCTTCCAAACCCAAGCCATTCTGGATTCTGTGATCTTATAAAGTGAGATAAGTGTCATTGTGTAAAAATACTCTGCCTTGGTTCTACTCTTCTTTTTGCTTGATGTTTCGAATAGCTAGATTTGACTTTATTATGCCTCCTACAGTTTCTATTTGTCTATGGAGTAGAAAAAAGCTAAATTTGTTCCAGAACTGCATTCTCTTACAGGAAGGGATATTAATCTAGCAATGAAATAAAAGGGCTGCAGTGTAAATGATATTTTTGTCAAACTATTAGGGAGAACATTGGAAATTCTATCTGGGTAAGGAGGGCAACACAGGAAGGCAACTCTCTTATATTTTCTTAGCACCTTGTGTGGTAGTGGGACACAGACTGAAGAAGATGCTTTTCTTATTTTCTTGACAGAAGACAGAACTTTGAGACATGAGAAGTTAGTGCTCAGTTACACTTTCATACTCTAGGAAAATGTTCTGTAATTAATTAAACACTTCCATTATTTCACTGGGATGTGGGTACTTAATATCTGGACAATTTCTTTTCTTAGTTTGAACACTGCAAATGAATGAGTCCTTGTGCTTGAGATTGGTTTTAGCTTTATTACTTGTTTGTCTGTTGTCATTTGTGAAGGATGAAGTTCATGTTTCATGTCAGTGTGTTACGTATGGTCATTCTGTTTCTGTACTTGGCCAACCTAACATTACAATCCTCTTGTTATCAACAACACCTCCAGAGAACCCAGTGAGCAGATTTTGCATTCACACCACGCAGGTAGTTTTACTAGCAAGATTCTGGTTTTTTTGTGTCACTGTCAGTTTAAATTATTGCTTTCTTCTGTGTTACCTGTAACTTCTTGAAGTATTGTTTCTTAGATCTAAGTCCTAACATAAGCCACATGAAGTTGAAGACAAAGGAGCTGTTTTAGCGGGAGAAAGTAATTTGAAGGACTGGTCGTACAGAAATTCTATCGTTCCTCAGGTTATTTGTTTTAAAATATTTCTTACTCTCTAATCCGAGTATCCTTTGCTGAACGTTAGCTGTTTATTCTGTTCTTGTAAACTTAATATTGTCTCCCTTTTTGAAGTTGCATTTAACATGCTGGATATGTATTTCACTTTCTCCTTAGTCTAAGCAATCCCAATCAATTCAGTCTTTCCTTCTAGATCTTGTGCCTTAAGTGTCTGAGCACTGTAGCTGCTCCTTTTTTGGAGCACCTTCAATTGGCACACATCTCACTGAAAGCATGATGCCTAAAACTGAACACAATACTGCTGCTGGAGGTCCACCATCACTTAAACAAAGAAGAACTACTGCATATTTCTTGAATCTCTTTTGTCATTACTACTGTGTGTGGTTATGGCAGACGTTTCACATTTACTGGCCAGCCACTTTACTGCAGCTTTTTCTCACAAATATAAGTTACTCACTTTTTGACTCCTCTATTAGTAAATATAATTGCATGTGCAGTTTTTCCACTTCATGTCTCAATGAATGTTAATAGACTTCTGGATGTAACCACTGTCTCATTTTCTGGGAAACTGTAGAAAATACTGTGGGAAGAAGAGAAAAGATTTTATTATTAAAGTAAGCTATATTGTTGTGGTTTTCTTGGATGGAAAGTAAGTTTCATAGTCTGGGTAATATAATTGCCTTGCACTGTAGACAGTACACCACTGTATCTGTGAATTTAAAAATACTACTGGATTAGTTGTAAAAATGAACTAGTAAAAGAAGAGCAGAAATAATAGAAAGAGTATTCCCTGAGTTTAGTCCTGTAACATACAGTTTCAAAACAATTTGTTTGTTTTGTAACTGATAAGAAAAAAAGTTGTTAAAGTTCAATACTGAAAAAATGTATTTGTTCAAGTTCCATGCTTCTTCCAAATGTCTCATATTCTGTGAAACTTGAGATTTAGGTCATAGCATAGGCAACCTCAAGTTGTGCCAGTGGAGGTTCAGGTTGGATATCAGGGAAAATTTCTTCTCCAAAAGAGTGATCAGGTGCTGGAACAGGCTGCTCAGGGAGGTGATTTAGTCACCATCCCTGGAGATGTTAAGGAAATGTTTAGATGTTGTACTGAAGGACATGGTACAGCAGGAAAATACTAGAGATGGGTGACAGTTGGACTGGATGATCTTGGAAGTCTTTTCCAACCTTAGTGATTCTAAGATGTTTTTATTCAAGAGAAGTACTCAGAATTAATGACGTTTCCTTCTTGCTCTTTGTTTTCTTAGATACTGGTGTGGCTATGAAATATCTTTTAGGTAAATATCTTTTAGCCTTGGTCCTTGAGTAAGGTCTGCCATCATGGAGAACTTGGAGTGAGAGGCATTTTTGTTTTGACTGATCTTGCTGGAGGGTTCTGTTCGGACATTGTCTTACCTTGTTTTCTGGAGTGGAGGACTGGCTGAATCCCTCTGACTTTTTTTTTTTTTTTTTTTTTTTTTTTACAAAGAACAGCTGTTGCCTATAAGGAAAATTGCTCCTACACAACTGTGTTTAAAAATACCTTATTTCACAAATCCTTGTCAAGTAAAAATTGAGTCAGAACATGAAACCACTACTAAGATGCTTCTTTCAGTCTAGAGACAACTTGTTTAATACCTATTTATTTTGTCCTGCTTTAAATAAAAAAAAAAACTCTTCTTACCTTGCAAAAATCTTAACAAGTTAATGTGCATGCATCTTCTCTCCTTCTACTCCTGCTTAAATGTGTTTTGCTCAGTCAGTGTTGAGATTGAGTGTACTTTTCAGACTGATAATGAATGAGTTTGTGGCTCGTTTGAGGTTTTTCATCTGCTGAATTTGTTGGAGATACTATCAGTCCTGTCATAGATGGTATCTCAGCCTTCAGCTTCTTTCAGGTAATTGAAACTGTTGTGTGTTGGTAAGACATGGTGAATTTTGTTGTCCTGGCATGCTGTAAAAATGTGTGGACTTGTGATTATTGGTGATGTGATCATAACATGTTAAGTAATTATATGGTTTTGTACTTATGTTGGGTTATTTGCTAGCTACTTATTTCTCTGAAAATCCTTTGCGTATGCATATATATATTTTTAATGTAATTTTTATTTTTAGAATTATTCTACACTTCTAGCTGCCTGGAGTAGTTTACATAATAAGTCTTTAGTACCCTGGAATGATCTTTGTTTTCACTTTTCAGTGAATGCCTTCACTTTGAAAATTGTGCAGTTTTATTTAAAAAAAAAACAACAAAACAACAACAAAAAAAAACAAGAGAACAGGCAGAAACCTTCATTAGATTATGGATATTTTGGTACTTTGTTTTTCATTAAACAGGCTTTAAAAAGACATTTATTACTCTCCACAGATTTGCTATCTTAACTTTCAAAGTGGGGAGAAAACTGCAAGTTTGATTGCTCTTCCTTCTGTTACAACTTCATTGACTTCAGTGAGTTTGTAATGTAGACAAAATGGGCATTTAATGTTATATCTCTAAAAAGAAAGGAAATGTAAGAATGAAGTTCAGTGAATAGGAGATGTGAAGGGTATTTTCTGCTGAAGGGTTGGCTTCAGTAAATTGAGTCCTGTTGAATTGGATAGAAAATTGTAACTATGCCATTTTTAAAGATAATAGCTGAAAAACATATGGGCAAACATCACAAAAGTTTCTCCAAATTGTGGTGAATTATTTAACTATATTGAGAGAAAGTCTGGAGAAAAGGAGATACATATGCTGGACTTGGAGGGAGAGATAGAAGAATAAGCAAACAAAATAAGGCAAAAGATAAGTTGTTTCTTTGCATACAACCTGATCAACTGCTTTGGAGTGTTTCCGGGTCTCTTTGAATAGTACAAGTGGTAACTTATGAAAAAAAAATCCACGATAGATTAGTGAGCTAGTTGACAGTGGGACGGTACATAAAGGGGGTATTTCTGGTAAAGGGTTCATGCTGATAAAGATTCTTACTACTCAGCAGAAAAAAGAATTTGAATAATGAACGCAGGTGTAGATGGCTCAGTCATTTTAAATGAGTTAACAGTGAGAATTGGCTCTTTGTCTTGCTAATTGAATAAAGGCCAGAGCAATAAATTCTGACTTTCAAGAATGCCAATGCAGGTTTGTCTCAGGATATGCTAGAACTTCAAAGTTATGACATGTCATGGTATTTAAAAAATACTTGTATAAGTGAGCTTGTTTAAAGCAAAATGACACACCGGTCTGGACAAACCCATGGTCGTAGAATGCTGACTGTGTCTGCTTGTTGTCGCTGAACAAAAGATCCGTAATGTTCTTTTGAACCTGTGAGCCTTTTTTTTTTTTTTTTCTTAATTAAATATCACCTTCAAGTAGAAAGAATAAACTTAAATGTGAATCTTAAGCTGCAGCTGTTGCGTGATGATGTTCACAAGGTGAAGGTTGCTTCTCTTCAGTGGGTATACAATTGCACTTGCTATTGCAAAATGTTTGAGATAGGTATCTTTACATTCTTGACCTATTGTAACGCTGTCAAAATGTTATGAACTCACTACCAATAATAAATGTTCAGGTCAATATATATGGCTTATCTTTCAGTAACCCATCTCTGCTGTTAATCATGTGATTATTCTGTCCATTATCTGTCTTTTTGCTGTGTTTATTGCTTTATTACTTTACATCTTAAGTGCACCAGTGCATCATACTTTGCTTTGAACAGCAAAGGTCATCTTTCCAGAGAAGCCATTCCAGTGAATGACTGTTAAACCACTGCTAACAGCTGTGTTGTGTTTATTTATTTTCTTTCTTTTCTTCACCTGTGCTCCCCTCTTCCCCTTAGGTTTTCATTTTTCATTTGTTCTTGGTAGTGCTGCTAATGTGAGATGTTTGGGTTTTTTGTTTTTTTTTTCTTAAAATTACTGGGATATCATTTTCACTTTAGTGCACGCATAATTTAATCACTGGCTGATATTAAAGAACTATTGAGCACAATAGGTGTACATTTTGGATGTTATACATACACTAACAAATGAAAAATTCTAGACAAACAGTAACACTACCAAATTTTTCATTTCGTAGTGTTATTGTTTTTATTTAGTTTTGGACTAAATTTCCACTTATCTGTGGAATTCTACCCCAAGGACTGGGACCTTGAGGAGGCAGGCAAGTGTGACAGCCCAGCCTTCCAAGTCTCTTCTTCTGTCACTGGCAACTCCGAGAAGAAAGTGACTTTTTGACTGAGCACTGGTAGAAGTCTTTGCATTTTTGCTTAATGTTGGAATTCTAATTTTTTTTTTTTTTTTGCCTAGATGTGTATGCTTTTTAATATTTGGCAATATCAGTTTTTCAAGTTTTGTGAAAGGGGAAAACTACTTTTGCTTCTATTACAGATCTAGCTTTTGGAAGAATATAACTGCTGCTTTTTTTTTTCTTTTCAGATATCATTTCAAAACATTTTACTTTGATACTTCGTTAATAATATTAGCCATAAGATAATTTACTGTTACATACATAATTTACATATATAGCTGAACCTCTGAGATTTACTCCCATTTGGAGCTTCCAGCAGTTATCTTGTCTTTATGACCCTATGAAGTGTGTTCCCAGAGGGTCTGATAAGTCTGCTCCTAGCATTGCCACTGGGACAGGCTCCCCGTCGTCTATTGCTCTTGTTTAAATAGCTACTTAGGACAGGGTCAATAAATCAGTATTCAGATATAAATGATAGCTTAAATCGTGCAAAACCCTCTGTGTTTCTTAAAGAGGGAGAAGGAGAAGGAGCCTTGGCATCTTCTAGCTGAGTTCTTCATTATTCTTTTTCACATTCCGTCAAAATGATGGTTAAAGGTTTCAGAAGAATTTAGGCACCCTGGGTGAAGGTGTTTCTCTCTCATATTTTTGATGTCTGACATATTAGAGCCATCTAAATATCAGCTTTGTGAGGAAAGGCAAACAAATGGACCAATACAGTGCTGATTTGTGAAATAACATCTTCTGATTATGTATACCACTTTGTCCTAAGTAAGGTGGTTGTGGCCAATTTTCATTTTGATAGAGAACTTTTTTTTAACTGATACGTCCAGCGCATCTTAAAAAAAAAAAAAAAGCTTAATATAAAATATATAAGTGGATAACAGCTTCTTCAACAACTTAGCTTAAAACAGGAATGCGTTTTGTCTAAGATATTGGATAAGCAGTTGTCCATTGAGTAGGTAGGTCCATCTGGAGTGCGTATTCACTGAAGATACCTTCAGAAAATGTCTTTTTATGGCACAGTTTTGAGGAAGTGTTAGTGATAAATTTGGAGGTGAAATTTACTTGACAGCTGCATCATTTCTCTGCTCTTTAATTCAGGATAAATTGTTGCTCAGCTTTTCTTGTATAAAATTGAAATGAATATTGCATTTCAGTGTATTTCTTCAAACAACCTCTGTAGAAGTTGGTAAGACAAGGAAAATGAAAATGGTTTTGCATGGGCCACTCGTTGTACATTTTTGATTTGAATAGTTCTTGATCTCTGATTCGTGCTGGTCACTGAGGTTAGTAAATAGCAACAGTATTGCAAGAAGGAAAAAAGCAACTTGGGCAAGAAGAAAAAAAAAATAAATATGAACCAACTCTCTCGTGATTATGACTGAAGAAGAAGTACAGACTGCTATGGGGTACTGTGGTGAAAATAGTTTTTCACACACAAAGATAAATAAGCTTTCTAAATGCTTTGAATCACACATTCAGATTTGAGTTAGGGATTTTATTGAAACTGGATGGTGAAAATCTCCTTGGATATCTGGATATATCTTGGATATAGGTGGCTGATAGAACCAGACTTATTTGTAATGCTCTGCAACAGAAAGCTGGTGTCTGAGGTCTTCATGAAGTCCAGTTTGCAGACTGTAAAGGAAGATAGTAATTTTTAGGGTACTTCCAACAAATAAATTTAATGCGCACTGAAAGAACAAAAAGCAACTTCCTTATTGTCACACACTGAAGGAGTTGTTCAGTAACTTTAGTTTTTACGTTACTATGTTTTGCCAAAACAAACAGAAGGCACAGCAAAGCAAAAAAAAACCCCAAACAAAACAACAACAACAAAAAACCAATGCACAAAAAAAACACCCAAACAACAAAAGAACCACCTGCCAGTATCATAGAATCATGAAGGCTGAAAAAGACCTCTAAAATCATCTAGTCCACTGTCCACCTACCACCACTATTACCCACTAAACCTTAAGTACCATGTCTGCCCATTCCTTGAACACCCCCAGGGACAGTGACTCAACCATTTCCTTGGGCAGCCTGTTCCAATGCCTAACCACTCTATCTGAGAAATTCTTCCTAATATCCAATCTGAACCTACCCTGGTTCAACTTGAGGCCATTCCCACATGTCTTATTATGGTTACCTAAAGAAGAGGCTGACTCCCACCTCACTACAACCTCCTGTAAGGGAGTTGTAGAGAGCGATAGGGTCTCCCCTAAGCCTCCTCTTCTACAATTCTAATTCCCTCAGCTGCTACCTATAAGATTTGTGCTCTAGAACCTTCACGGCTTCATTGCCCTTCTCTGTACACTCTCCAGGGCCTCAGTGTCTTCCTTGTAGGGAAAGGCCCAAAGCTGAACACAGCACTCGGCCTCACTGGTGCCAAGTACAGGGGGACGGTCACCTTGCTGCTCCTGCTGCTTGCACTATTTCTGATACAAGGCTGGGTGCCACTGGCCTTTTTTGCTACCTGGGCACACTGTTAACTCTTGTTCAGCTCAGTGTTGGCTAACACTCCCAGATCCTTTTTCTCCATTTTAACAACTCTGCCCCAAGCCTGTAGTGTAGTGCTGGTAGTTGTGACTGAAGTGCAGGACCTGGCACTTGGTCTTGTTGACCTTCCCCATGCTGTGGTTTTATTCCTAGGCAGTGAGAAATAAGCAAGTGATATTTCAATAGCTGTATTGAAGGCTCTGCAAGAAGGGAAGAAAGTTCTTTAACATAAATCAGAAGAAAATGGTATGTTTTTTCTCAGTTCTAAAGCAATAACATGTTGCAGTATTCAATATATAACCCCATTCTGAGCCTTAAATAGTATTTTGTACTCATACTACTGGATTTAAGAATATTTTTGAGTCTGTTTTCTGTAGATGCTAGCTATGCTACTTCACAGCACAAAAATGAAAAATCTTTGCTGTATCCTTCAGTTACATACATGATAGTGAACAAATGACAACTAATGGTTAAATAGCAGGAAATCAAAATACTTCATTACAAGTCACTTACTCAACCTAAGTGATGGAGCTTAAAAAAAAAAAAAAAAAAGAGTAGAACCTCAACTGAGTTACTGTTGATTACTTAATGTGTTCTTGGGCTGTGGTATTACCCTGACTGACAGGAGAGAATGAGCCTCAAGGATTTTCTGATTAGGAAATTCCAAATGCAGTATATGAGGATATCATTTTTCTTTTGGCATTTCCTTATTCATCTAATTGCATTTTCACACCAATAAAAATTGTCCATGAAAGATTCTTCATGGAAGAAATGATTGCAGCCTGGGCTTCATTATAGGGCCCAAAATTTTGGTCCCTTTAAGAATCATAAAAAGCAAATTCTATGCTGAATTGCTATTTTGCTCTAGTTTGGGACTTGGTCCTCTGTTCAACACTGAGATTGACTACAGGAGCTGGTTATTGTGCTGATACATCCTTTCAGAGTAAACAGGTTAACAGTTATGGTAGAAATTGTTAGATTATATAGTGCCCACTTCAGAAATGGCCACTGAAGGCTCCCTGTGGTGATGCAATTTGTGTTTTTTTTTCTATTACAACACCTTCAATGCCACTCCCCATTCTTTAGTTGTATAGATAGCACGTTTGCTGTGGCTTCTGATTTCACCCAGGGCTGTGGAAGTTGTCTCAGAGCACTGTGTGAAAGGCGAGGCAAAGCGGAGTTGGACTCAAGACCCAGAGGTGGAAAGGCCAGTTTAGGTCAAATTGGGCATGGTTTGTCTGTTAGACAGGCAAAGATAAACACTTATTAAGTTGTCATGGTCACTCAGGCCTGAGTTTTGACATCTCACAGCTTAGGCATTTATTTATGAATAAAAGGATGATTAAATGGTTAAAATGGAAGATTGGGAGTCATTCAATCTAACACCTCAGCTGCTTGTGTGATGTATTGCTTGAGTAAGATGTACGAGTCTGTCTCAGATACACAGGGAAGTGTGGAAGGTGATGTTGAAGGTGGGATAGAGAAGAATTAACACTGTCTCTTTCTTAATGGGCCAGAGCCTTGTCTGTGGAACAATTTCCCTGACTGTTTCCTGTGGTTGGCACTGCCAGCTTAGCCCATGCAGTTAGGTGGATGGTAGCATATATTAAGTGCTTGCTGATATTATGTTTGTGGTGTGTGTTTTCTTTATTCTTTTCTAAACAAACAAACAAAAAAAAACACATCAAAATGACCAAACAAAACAAAACAAACCCAAACCATCAACATTAATAGCTGTGGGAAACACAGGATGAAAGAAGAATGTAAGTAACATCCTATCTTGGCAGCCATGAAAGGCAGTAATTGAAATACCTTAGATTTATTTTAAAATGACTGAGTTCTGTTGAGATAGAAAAGATATATTTGGTAATAAATGGAAGAAAAAATGATGAATAAATTCCTGTTAGATAAGAATTTTGGTTTATTCCTGGTGATCTGGAATGAAGTTTATGATTCTCCAGTGGTTGCTTTGCAAGTTTCTTGGAAGGAAAGTGAAGAAGCTGGAAGTTAAATCATAGACTTTCTTTGAAGGTGAAAGGGAGCTTAACGTTTTGCATAGAAGCGTGCAAGCCAAAATTAGGAAGTGAAGGGGCAAGGTTGATTTGAATATAACCTCCAGCGTTTCAGGCTAAGTAAGGAAAGGGAGTGATGGGATATCACAGAATCACGGAATTGTAGGAGCTGGAAGGAATTTCTGGAGATCATCCAGTCCAACTCCCCTGCTAAGCAGTTTCTCTACAGGAAGTTGCACAGGAAAATATCCAGGTGGGTTTTGGATATCTCCTGAGGAGGAGACTCCGCAGCCTCTCTGGACAGCCTGTTCCAGATGGAAAAGAAAGGTTCACACTAGGAAGCGTGTGACATAATTAAGAAGTTGGACTAAACATTTGGAAAGAAGGAATTAGTTTCTAAATGTTTCCTTGCATTAAAAAAATGGTGACGTAATCCATATTTTTATTTTCAGATAATCACAGCTTATGTAACATACCAAGATTTTAAAAAACTTGTAGCATATGCATTAAATAGATGTACGTGTTTCTGAAATTGTCACTTTCAACAAATTTACGAAGTGTAAATGTGTTCTTAGGATCCTGACTCTAGCTCTTGAATATCTTCTTTGTAATTTTTATTGCCTGCTGTAAAAGAATGATTCATGGTTTCTATCTTTCTTCTTGCTGTCCTTTGTAAATTACAAAGATGTCAGTTCTTTGCTGTGATTCTTCACTGCTGTGTAGTTGATCAAAGCAGTTTGCAGAAGGAAATAATTTTTCCAGAACTTTGCAGCTCAGTAGAATTGCAGAGCTAAGCTTTGCTTATATGCTGAGACATAGGTCAATGCTCATTGTCAAATAGGAGGTATATGTTTTGATACCATGTAAACAGAAGTCACTGGTTTTCTGTTATAGCTGTGTGCTTTCAATAGCTACTGCAGAGCTAGCTGTTAGGAGTAGCTAAAGATAAGATTAAAATCATCAGTTCAGAGTTCAGATAGGTCATTACTTTCAAGGACAGGAGCAGCTGAATTTGTTAGCCACTCCTTCACCAGAAGCACTTCACCTGTACCGACAATTTTATATCACAAGTAAGTAATTAAGGACAATTACAAGGTATTAGAGCACTACTTTTCCAATCTGAGATCATACATTAGTTTGGCAAGGCTGTCCATTGAAAATAGAAAGCTGTTACAACATACATCTTAGTTTATTTAAAAAAAAAAAGTGCTGATCCTCTAGTTTTTGAATTAGACAGCATTATATAGTAAAATAAGCTCTGTAATATTAGATTTAAAATGAAGTATTTGATACTGAAATATTTTTTTCTTTAAAAATGTAGTAAATAGTTCTTATATTATTCAGCAATGTTTTTTGCTTTTCTTCAGCGCATGAGAAAAAAATTTAGAATGAGGATTTTGTAGAAGTTAAACAGGCTTTGAAGGGCAGTCAAGCTTCTCAAGAAGTTATGGGTAAAATCTTTGCAAGTTTTTTCTCCCTTCTTCGCTGTTCTTCAGGCACAGTCTGAAGCTTCCAGTACCACTACTGTGCTAATGGTGCACATGTTTCACCTTCTTCCCCCTTTTCTGAGCACGTAAATCTGTCTGTGCTTGTAGAGAGAAACAAATGACGGATTGCAAGCTTACATAATGTTCACTTATTTTCAGTTCAGAGGTTGTGATTAAACTGAGCGTTGGGGGGGAGGGGAGAAATATAGTTTCTGTCACTAGATCTGGGTCTGAATAGTTTGTTGCTTCAGAAGTGAAGCTGTATGCATTTGGTATTATGTGTGGAAGTTCAAAATTACCAATTATTTTACAGTGGTCTCTCAGAATCGCACTGCTTGTCTTCTCTCTCTCTTTTTTTTTTTCTTTCTTTCTTTGCTTCTTACCTCTTAAATCTGTAATTGGAAAGTCTGGTGAAAAGCATAGAAGAAATAGCACAATTTATAGAGCCTCAAGTAGGACTTTTTTTGAGTGTAGCATGAATCTTTTTCATAGTAGAAAAAACTCTGTATAGTTCTCAACAGTCTGGAATTTTTTTTACGTGTAGGTAAAATGCTTCCTTTCTAATTTTAAGTGAATTCTCTTTGCTAATAGGGAAGATACTTGATTGGTTTTGTCATCTGTTAGCTTTTAGCTCTTTTGTTGTTTGTTTAAAAAAAAAAAAAAATTAAGCAAGTTTCAAAAATACAGCCAAATAAAGCATGCAGCAACAAGTAAAAGACCCACCAACTCTCCTGAGCAGCTCTCCTATAAGACTAAATGCAGTTAAGAGATGAAAAGGTGAATTTAGCTTTTCATAGAGTCTGGGTCTGTTTGAAGAAGCAGTACCATTACTAAGAATTTCTGAAAGAAAAAATTATATCCTGAGAGCGATGAACAGTAATAGATAATGTAGAGAGTGATGTGCTCAATGGGATACAGTTTAAATAGAGAAAATCTGATGGGAAGTAGCTACATTAGTAGCAGATGGATTTACTTCCTGAATCTCAGTCTGAGTGGAAATCCTACCCTACTTAAAATTTGTCTTCCAGATTCTTAACTTGATAAGAAAGGTGGATAAAGCAATTTATTTCCTTGAATTTAGTGCTGTGATGATGTGTTTTGTTTAAACTTTTCTGTTGTTCTTGCTTTTTATCTAGGCCATTTTTATGATTCCTACAAATCCCCCTCCAACCTTTCGGAAGCCAGAGCTCTGGTCTGATGAATTCACAGATTTCGTGAAGAAGTGCTTAGTGAAAAATCCTGAACAAAGAGCTACAGCAACACAGCTGCTGCAGGTCAGTCAAGTTTCAGTGGAAATGGCTTTCTCACCCAATCTCAAACCAGAATGGTTGTGAAAATTTAAGAGTACATCTCTTGCCTTATTTCTTTTCCATTTTGAGATCTTTCTTCTATCGCCTTGTGTATCTCCAGCCCTGTTTCGTTCCTTCTTTGTTACTTCTAAACAATTATTTCCTCTTTTGAAGGTTAGAGCTGGTTCTTAGTATTAAAAATGGGTTCTTGTTTGGTGATCAGAGGCCTTCAGTAGATCATAGGGTTTAGGCCAGTGTTATGTAAAGGTAGGTAGGGACCACCCATGGAGTATACTTAGTCTGCCCTTTTGGTCATGCCAAATTAAACAAGACAGGTTGTTCTGTGTCCTAGAAGGATCTGATATGAATGGACAGGATAAAGAGGCTATTCTTGGGCTGTTACTCCAACTGAGCACTTCTAAATTGCAACCACGGTTGGCAGTGTGAACTGATGCATCAGGCTTTAGGTCACTCAGTGAACTAACCTGTATGTTGCTAGGAAATTTAACAGTTTGGTACTTAAATAGAAATAAAGCAGAGAAATTTCAAAGAACTACAAAAACCAAACAAGAGGGACTGATCTGTCAAGGAAGGTGTAGTATTGTGAAACCAAAATTTTATGAGGACTACATGCTTTGGTGCACAGTAAAAACGGAAAACGTGAAGAAAGTACGCTCCTTTAGTTTTGTTTGCTCCTTTAGTTTTGTTATCCACTTCAATACTGTCATAGTCAACCTTCAAATAACCAAAGGAAATCATGTCTATCTTTATGTTCTAGAAGAAAGGCAGTTGAAAGAAAAAAATAATAATAATAATATCTGTAGTAGGTTCCTTGATGATTGAAATGGAATCTAAAATTTCCCAGAAATAAGCTTCCTTTGCTAACAAGAAGCAAAAAATTAAGTAAGCTTTTAGATAATTTGGTATTCTTGTATGCTTTTCACTGCTACTGGTAAATACTGTTCTTAATTTTCATTTTGTCGATCTACATAAGAATCTGATCTTCTGAAATTCCTGCTCTAAGACAGTTGTGATACCTTTATTCTGTCCTAAGGTAGGAGCATGCTCATTTTAAATTTAAATTAGAGTTTACTCCACTACAAAAGAACAACTTTCAAAATAGTTTTCAGTAATAGATCATAAAATTCATATGTAATGGTATGAATTCTTTTACTTCTCGTGGAAAGTAAAATAGAAGGGAAGTAAAAGTTGAAATTCAGGGTTTTAGTTTGATGACTGTATCATTACTTAAGACCTTCAAGATCAGAAATTTGTATGCTAACTAATAACTGGATCTGGTTAAAAGAGACTCGTATTAATGCATACAAGTAACAAAGAACTTTCAGTGTTACGTGTTCACTATGTGTACTGGCCAGAAGACCAACTTCTGCGTCCTTTAGTTGTATATGTTGCCTTTTTCCCAGTTGGAGCATGTGCAGTAGAACAGGAGGTGCCATGGGTATGCTGGAGGGGTACAAGTGGGAATGAAAATACCACTTGTAAGGAACAGTTATGGAGGGGAAAGAAGGGTAATTGAATTCATATATCAAGGGACAGGATAGGTAATAGGCAAAGGAGGACAGTAGGATTTGTCAATTTTGTTCTTCATGGAACAGTTTTTTAATCAGTAATAATGTTTCTGAAGTGCTGAGAGCTACATTTTGACTCAGTTGTACTTTCATATGATAATGCAAGACAAGAATTTTTATAACAGTAGGGGGTTATTAGAGAGTAAAAGGAATGTAAATGGTATCATCCACAGGTTCTCTTCAAGGAGGAAATAATGCTTTATATGGCTTTGAATTAAAATTACTCTTCCTGCTAAAAGTAATGTGTTCTTTTTTTTGTTTGTTCCACATTTCACCCTCCTAGATGAAGAAATGTTTTATGACATATTCAAGTACAGGTTTGTTGAAGTAAGCAACAGCCATACTTGCTCTCCTTACAGCCACTAATTTGTGCTGTCAGCTTGTTAAGATTAATTAAATACTGTAACTGAATATCTGAAAAAAGTTTGTTTTTCTATGTCAGACAATCACCACTCTATTTATTTACTACTTAATGCACATTTCCTTGGGACAATTATGTCCCTAACTATAAAGCACTTGTGTTGTAGTTACATTTCCCAAGTCTTGCTGTTTTCTGTTTTGTTTTGTTTGTTTATTTTTTTCTTATAAAAATCATAGTCATGTAGAATAAGCTGGAAAGGACCCCTGAAGAATCATTGAGTCCAACTTCTGGCTCCACACTGGATCACCCAAAATTCCAACCCCATGCCCAAGAGTGCTGTCCAGACCCTCTGTGAACTCTGTCAGCTTAGGGCCGTGCCCACTGCCCTGGGCAGCCAGTTCCATGCCCACCACCCTCTGGTGCAGACCCTGTCCCTGACCCCCACCCGCCCCTCCCTGACGCAGCTCCATGCCGTTCCCTCGGGCCCTGGCGCTGTCACACAGAGCAGAGCTCAGCGCTGCCCCTCCGCTCCCTGTGAGGAGCTGCAGCCGCCATCGGGCCTCCCCTCAGCTCCTCTGCTCTGGGCTGCACAAACACAGCGGCCTCAGCACTCCTTGTACATCTCGCCCTCTAAATCCTTCCCCATTTTCATAGTCCTTGCTTGGATGCTCTCTAATATTTTAATGTCCTTATATTGTAGGGCCGTACCAGCATAGAGTGGGTAAATAGAAGTGAAATCTTAGTTATGAAGTAATTGAAAATTACCACATTTTAGGTTTGAATTGCTGTGTGATGTGAAGTACCATTTATCACTGAAGTCGTTGGTATTGAATAATGCTTGCAATTATATCTGAACCATATTTATTGTAATTGTCATTGAATCTTTTTTTTTTTTTCTTCCTAGCATACGTTTATTAAGAATGCCAAGCCAGTTTCAATTTTAAGGGACCTTATCACTGAAGCTATGGAGATAAAGGCAAAGCGACACGAGGAGCAGCAGAGGGAACTAGAAGAAGAGGAGGAAAATTCGGTCTGTATTTTTTTTTTCACTAGAACTATTCATATTTTATAGATTAGTTACTGTTCTTTTTTGACAGCTTCCCATCCTCACATCTTCAAATACTTGTCTTTTCCTACCACTTCTTTAGCCTGTAAGGTTCAAGTTGTTTGTCCCTTATTCATAATGAGTAATGCTTCTGTGAGTAATGCTGTATGAGCCAGCTTTCAGTACTGTTTCATGCAGTGCCCTAGTAAGTTTTAGGAGGTGGGTAAAGAAACCATGTAAAGTTCAGCTGTTTTGAGTAGCATTAAAAACAGATAAATACTGTTGGGGTCTCATTTTCACACATGGGCTTCTAGAAAAGTACTAAAATTTTCACAAGTTCAGATCACTTAGCTTTTTTAGTAGAGTTATACACAAAGTAATTACTTATGCAGCACAATAAGTAGTGTTTAGTTGTGCATATGAAGTACAAATGATGACAGCTTTTAATTCCCTTACTTATAATACTAACACACATTTAGGGTGGAAATAGATCATATGAGAAATTGTATTACAATTATTTGGCAATGGTAGAAATAAGTCACTGTTCCTAGCATTATTACTCTAACTGATTTATGAGGGCTGTTCTGAAGAAGGGTTCTTCTGAAGGAAGTAATGCCTCCTATTTAGTGTTGGCCAATGACATTAGCTGTTGTGTTTGCTGTGGCTTCAGGTTTCACCCAGGGACATGGAAGTTGTCTGAGAGCACTGTGTAAAAGGCAGGGCAAAGCAGAGTTGGACTCAAGGCTCAGTGGTGGAAGGCCAGTTCAGGACAAATTGGGCATGGGATGTCTGTTAGGCAAGCAAAGATAAACGCTCGTTATGTTACCATGGCCCTCACACTTGAGTTTTGACGTCTCACAGCTTAGACATTTATTTACAAGGGCTGTTCCGAAAGTAATGCCCCTGACAAACTGGCATCTGACATGGAGGTGTGTGTGAACCTAAGGTGTGTAACTGAATTCCTCTTTGTGGAAAAAATGGCACTCACTGATGTTCATCGATGCTTGCTGAATGTTTATGGAGCCCAAACAGTGGATATGAGCACAGTGAGGCATTGGGTGGTGCACTTCAGCAGTGGTGACATCAACATGAAATACAAGCCACGTTCTGTATGGCCATGCAGATATTTATGAGTGTATCATTCAGGCTCTTGTTCATTACTGGCCAAAATGCATAGCTAATGGTGGTGACTGCATTGAAAAATAGTTCTTGTAGCTTAGATTTGCTCTATAAATAGTGTTATTGTGCTCTATATATTGTTTGTAGTCTCCATTGGAATATATAGGAAACATTACTTTTAAAATAACCTACATGTATTAGGGCAGTATTGTGCAATGCAGCACAGTGTTCTTCAAAAAAGCATATTGACACACATACAATGAGAGCCAGATTTATTCAGAAATAATATACAGAGATGATGGAATACCTGTGGAAGTCTTAAGGATCTCAGTCAACAAAAGACAGCAGGGCAAGCTGCCCTACCACAAATCATATAAGTTTAGTGTATTATGGAGCATTAGGTGATGATCTGTAAGTAGGAATTCTTATCAAGCAGATTCTGTGGACTGTTGTGGATATGGCATACACTGTGGTCTTTCTGTTTTAAGGGTATGTTCTAAGAATGTTGATAGCTTGTCTTTTATAAGGTTGCTTTACACTGGATAGTATTTCCTTAATCAGTAGTAAATCAGATGTGGAAGGTTGTGGATTATTGTTTTATATTAAGAAGTGCTACCTATGTGATGTGTGACTTTACATGCAGAGTTGATGTTCATTACTTAATATATAGAATAGTTGGCATCTGAAGAGATTGATCTATTACAGATGTTAAAACTTAATGTTTAATGCATGCTTTCTTCCCTACTGTTGCCTTACAGATTGTAGAACTCAAACATTTGGGCATTGTTGATGCTTTTTCCATTAGCCCAGGTATGACTTCTGATTACGTAGGCTGAGGTTCATATGGGGAATCAGATTGCCAGGCAGGGGATAAGACGATCCCTACCAGCTCAGCGTGTGGTGTACAGCTGGTTCTCCCATACTGTGTGGAAGATACAGCCCAAGTTTGATTCTCTTCAACGGAAGAAGCATTTAGCAACTCTTCATGTTTCTTGCACGGGTATAAATGTCAGAACTTAAGATTGCATAATTATTATTTTTTTTACTATTTAATATATAAGGGAACCTCAAGTACAGGATTTGAACAGCAGTCTCTTACTTGTGTTACTGTTGCACTAGATATTAGTTTTACAATCTATTTCTGTACTTCAACCAAATGGTAGGATATGAGTTAAAAAAAATAGCAAAAATCTACTTGTTACTGTGCAAGAGAGATGTTCAAATCCAAAAGTATCTGAAGTATGATTGTTTCTCATGACTGAGAGCAATAGTGACATACACTCATGCATGAATATCATGCAGTGGTTTTAAGTTGAAGGAGAGAAGATTTAGGTTGGATGTCAGGGGGAGTTCTTTACTATGGGTGTGGTGAGGCGCTGGAACAGGCTGCCCAGAGAGGTTGTGGATGCCCCATCCTTAGAGATGTTAGGGCCAGATTGGATGGGGCCTTGGGCAACCTGGTCTAGTATTAAATGTGGAGGTTGGTGGCCCTGCATGTGGCAGGGCGGTTGGAGATTCATGATCCTTCAGATCTCTTTCAACCTGGGCCATTCTGTGATTTTGTGGTCTTAAACTGGTCTTAAATATAAGGCAGAAGATTGGAATGGATAGCAGGCAGGCACCAGGAGAGAGACTGATTAATCAGCTTGGAGAGCTCTGGCACTAGCATGCTTTGCTCCTTTGTTTTTTCTTTCTTCCACTTGCCCTGCCACTATTAGTAGGGGACCTGTGAAGAGTGACCCACTCCAACTTGTTACTTCACTTAATGAGTAAAGAATGGAAGAGACCAATCTGAGATTAACTTGGCTTCTCAGGACAGTATGGGAGAAGAGCACGAAAGAGTCTTAATGAGTTTAGTCAAATCAGAAAAGGAAGGCAGTGGAGAAATGAAATGTGTGACTTTATTTTAATGAAACACATTGGAGTTGTTGAGCCCAGGATACACCAATAGTCTGTAGTCAGATCCATTGTGAACTAAGGCAAATCAGGCTGTCTTGTATTTGCTGCTTCTCTATGTGTGCTTTTGAGGCTGCCTTAATTCAGAGGATGTGTTTGTATTACCATGGTACTTGTCACTGTGAGTTCAAATGTGTAGTTGCTCAGCGAAGGCCAGCATTGCATGTGGCGGAGAAAATGGATACTTCTTTAAGGGCAGTCTGTGTCATTCTTGCAAAATCTAATAGGAAAAGGAGTAGGTCTTCTCTTCCAGCTTGGAGGGGGAGGTTCCAGTTGTAGAGAAGCACCAACTATAACAAGAAGATACAATTGTAGGTGGGGCAAACAAAACGAAAGTAGTAACTGTTGCTGCCCACAGAGCGGCCTATGGCACAGGTCTCTGTCATAATTTCTTTTTTTTTCTTTTCTTCTTCTTAACTGTGGATAAATAAATTTCACTGTTCCTAGGATTTAGTTATTGTGGAGAGGTTCTGTGCATTTTTCACCATTATCTTTGGCAGACGTATCAAAGCTACCATGCCTACCAGAAGCTATTTGCTATTGCAAAAGTACTGTGTAATTAACAAAAGGATGTTAAGGCAATTTTATCTTAAGATTTACATTGAGTAGTTTATTTTTATTTTAAAAAGCTTACTTTTACCAAAAGGTTAAGTAAAATAGGACATTTGTTTCTATATGTTTAATTTTTAGAAAAGATTTTGGTTTATATTCTTTTATGCCGTTGAGATATGTACAGTTTTATTTCCCTGTTTTCATATGCTTTTATATTTCTCAAAAATAATCTTGATAAAGTGATGATTGGGATGTAACTTTTTTTTTTTTATTAAAGTTATTTATATATTTGATATTAGGTGTGATCTTTGCTATCACTAAACATATACCTCTATATCTTGGCAAGCCAGAAGTGAAAAAAAGTTGGGAAATGCTTCCCTTCGATAGAAGAAGTAGAGTTGTAAGCGATTGAAATGGAGAATACTGACAGTGAAGTGATGAAAAGTATTGTTTGTCAGAAATCCATATTACGTAGTGACCTGTGAATAGTACAGGAGAGACATAGACCTGCTGGAGCATGTTCAGAGGAGGGCCACAAAAATATCCAAGAGATGGAATGTTTCTTCTGTGAGGACAGGCTGAGAGAGGCTGTTCAGCCTAGAGAAATCTCCAAGTTGACCTGATAGCAGCCTTTCTATCTAAAGGGGAGCTACAGGAAAGAAGGGTGAAGACTCTTTTAGCAGGCTCTGTTTCAGGGTGGATGTTAGGAAAAACTTCTCTGAAAGAGCATTCAGGCACTGGTCAGAGGCTGCCCAGAGAGGTGGTGGAGTCACTGTCCCTGGAGGTGTTCAAGAGCCATTTAAATGTTGTACTGAGGGACATGAGTTAGTGGGAAATACTGGTGGTAGGTGAGTGGTTGAACTGAATGATCTTAGAGCGCTTTTCCAACCTTAATGATTCTATGGTTTTATGTTGTGATAGAGCAAGGGGGAAAATGGCTTTAAGGTTAGATTTAGGTTAGATATAAGGAAAAAGTCTTTTGCATTGAGGGTGGTGAGGCACTGGACTAAGTTGCCCAGAGAGGTAGTAGATGCCCCATCTCTGAAGACTTTGAAGGCAAGGTTGATCCATTGAGTTAAAAGATGATTTCAATAATAATTCAATTGTGACAGTGGTTTTTCGTATCTTGCCACTGGCTTTCAGTGCAGTACTACACTGTAAGATACCCCACATTGGTTGAGAGATTACACCAACATCTTTTTCACTTGCAATTGCTCAAGTTTCTGGTCAGCTAAAAGCACAAAACATGCAGAGCAGGACGAACTATTTACAATTTATATAATTTGAGAAGTTTTCTGTACTGTGTGTCCTGACCTCATGCTATTCATGTGTTCACAGTGCAGTGCATTGATCCTAGAAGACTGGAGCAACACACAGGAGTGACTGAGGCCAGAATTAAGTTCTGAATTAAATTCTGTACAGTGCAGATTTCAGTTTGTAAATTGTCCTAGGCAGAGATTGGTGAACGGACCCAGAGGTTCTTGGAGCAAAGCACAATAAACAGAAGGATAAAATGAAAGCATTAGCACTTTTGTGTTTGTTTAAGGAAAACAAACAAAACCCTGAAATCTTCAATTTGAAATAATGCTTAATTTCCAGAACGTATGTGGAATTGGAGTCACTGTTCAGTCAGAATATAACAGGTACACAGCACACAAATTCTTCAAAATGGTACCTTAAAAGAGGATTGGTCTCAGTGATGTTGCTGTGGAGCTCTAACCATAGAAGTGAAGGCAGTCTCGGGCCTGAGAAATGTGTATTTAGTAACACCTAGCAGCAAGAGCAAGCATTGGTGTTAATGGTAAGCAGACAGTCTATCAATGTTAAAGGTCTCTCATGGGCAGTGATTTGAGTTCATATACTGTTGAAAAAGAATGGTTTGAGTTAACCTGTCTGGGGCTTGAATTTATTGCTCTAAAACCCCAAGAATTTCCTATGTAAAGCTGGAGCAGTCATGCTAATTACTCACTGTTACGTGTGCTGGGAGCTGTCAGGAAGAAAGGTGTGAGTGTTCCAAGTGTAATGCTCTTTTTGTTAGGAAATAGGATTTGACCCTGACCGGCTATATTTGAATATGTATATTTAATTCCCTCTTCGGGTTATGTCTGTATGGTAATGGACACTTGAGTTATAAATGATATACATAGGGGAAAGTGCAATGGAAAGTAGTGGGCGTTTTTGAAGAATTAAGTCAGATGCAAAGATTTCACTGCTACGTATTTAGTTTTCAGGATCAATTTTGGATCATTATTGTTCAGGTGAGGAAGAGTCCCATCTCTGAAAGTACTTCCTATTTTTAGTTTTTACAACATTCTGTGAATCTTTTGTAGCACAGGAAGTTGTCAATCATAACGTAAATAATTTTTGCCCTTCTAAACTTCATTATATGGCTATAAATAAATGACCACGTTAAATACAGTCTTCATGTCTGTATCCTTCCAGCAGATATATAATATCATTACAGATAGTGCGCTCTGAATTGATTTTATGCCTATTACAAGAGCTGCTTGTGTGATGAGAATGCTTTCTGACAAACTGACATGTTTTGATAGGTGCTGAGGTAATTGTACAGATTTTTTTAATTAAGCAAAAATTGCAAGTGGTTTATTCTACAGAAGGTTAATCCCAATATCAAAGTTTAAATGTTAGCTTAGGCATTGCTAAACATGACCAATCTCTTCTCTTGTGCAGTTTTTGAAGTGTGATGTGAATTTAAGTCTGAGGTTGGGCAGCTGTATTATGGGAATGCAAAGTGACTCGTTGCCTGGCAGCTCGCAGGAAACATGCCTAAATATTTATTTCTGTGGCTCTTTAAAGGAATGAGCTAATAAGCAACTCGTCCTTTATGTTTTCTTCTACATTTTAATGCCTCTATTATGTGAGGAATGCTTAATTATTTTAGAGTACTGAAACGAGTAATCACTACTTCTGTATCCGCTTCTGTTTTTTCTTAGACAACTATCAGCAATCAGCAGCTTGGACAACTGTCAATTATCAATTATTCCTGCCTTTAGGCTTATTCATTCACTCAAAAGCTCTTTTGGTTAATCGTATATAGGAAGGTATCTTCTGTCTTTTGAGATATTAAGAAACAGTTGCTATAAATGTTCCCTTATGTTAATAATATTTGTACTGTTTTAAAGGACCTGTTGAGTCATTCAAGTTATTCTGTCTTTTAAATCTGGTACACTAGTCTGTATTTTTGGAGGTTTTTATGTTTATTTTAATGTGCCTTTCGTGTATGATATATATATCTATCTGTTTATCTATGTAGCTCTGCAGGATGAACAGCAATAAAACTTTCTGATCTCATAGCATTTTTTCTCTTAAGTCAAAGGACATTTGTCATATGTACTAATGGATTTTGACTGCAATCCTTTAAGTGTTGTGGAAGTAAGAAATGTGTAGATTGCTATGTTTTGTGAAATATATCTACCTAAAAAGCATAAACATGTTGTTCAAGTCCAGAGCAATTTAGACCCAGAAGGTGTGAGCAGCAAGTCATTGTTTGTAGGTGTAGCGATTAAACATATGTAGAAAAAAATCTTAAATGTTGTGTAATGACTTAGTCTTCATACATAGGACTCTTGGAATTGCTAGAATTTCAGTGTGTGCTGAAAGTCGTCTTGATGTGTTTTGTTAATGCTTTTAAACTTCAGTGTGTGCTCAGTACTGAGCATGTACTCAGGTTGTAGTTGGGCTTTGTAGGTGTTAGGAACTTTTAAAAATCCTTGTTCTTGACCAAAATGTATTATGTGTTTATGTAGCTACTACAGTGCTTTTTTGAAAAGATAGCTGTGACTACAAGCACGTTTTTCAAGGGTGATGATGAAGTGTTAATAGTAAATGAAATTATTTTACGGGATGCTAAATTTTGCCAGCATGTAAATCTTCCTTTAATGTATTGCAGACTAATCGCTGTCTTTGGTGCCATCTAGTGTTTTTTTTAATTTACACAAACCGCAGTTAGAGATTTCAGGGGGAAGTTGCCCTATTTTCTTGTCATTTGTTTTTCTTTGCTAGTCTTCATCCCTTTTTTCCCTATGAATCTTAAAAATACAACTGAAAAATTCCATAAATCTTTATCATCTCACTTCATTTGATTATATCCTAATGTAGGTTCATATATGATACACAAGCTCACCTCAACTGAAAACTTTTCTTGTGTGTTGGTATCTTCTGTGTAACAAGCACTTTGTGAAGTCTTGCATACTGTTACCAGCGAAGACTTCTTGAATTTCTTATTCTAGCAATTGAGTCTCCATGATTACGTCTTCATGCTTTAAGGATTTGCTTTGTTAGTCTTCTAACTTAGTTTGGTAGATGGAGAAGAATTAGTCACGTAGGGTGGCAAAGTGTTGGCAATCTTCTGCATATTCTTAGAGAATCATAGAATTGTTTGAGTTGGACCAAATGCCCTTTAATGGTTCCTTTCAACTCCCCTGCAGTGAACAGTGACACCTACGGCTTGATCAGGTTGCATCCAGCCTCTCCTTGCGTGTCTCCAGGGATAGGGCATCCGTCACCTCTCTGGGCAACCTGTTTCGGTACTTCAGCACCCTTCTAATAAAAAACTTTTTCCTTATATCCAATCTAAACCTCTCCTCTTTCTTTTTTTAGAAACCAAGTTCTAACTTTGGGATATAATGTTCAGAATTTCTGTGGCTGACTGAAATTTCCTTAGCCTGTCAAGAGATGTTAGCCATCTTGTCTACGTGTATCAGAAACCTCTAGCAAATACAAATCTGATAGTAGTTGTGCACAAGAGAATGGCAGACAGTTTGAAGTCATAGTTAGCTGTTCTTATTTCTTGATTCTTGGATCTGTTTTCATAAACAGCAAGAAAACATGTCACTTCAGCTTTAATACTTTATGTTCTTTGGTAATTAAAATGAATATTATATTTGTTTTTATTTAATCAGGGAGTTTACCATTTTAATAACAAATCAGAAATTTGACATCAATATTTATGAACTGTAAAGAATGAATCATAATTTGTTCTAAAGAATCACTTTCATCTATCATGTAAACACACTTACGTAACTTTATGAAAGTATCCTGTTACTTTTTCAGGTCCAGTATGATCTGCTGTAGTATTAGCTAAATTTCCTATTTGTGAGCAATACTGGAAGGATAATTCTGGAAGCAACCTGGCTTAATCTACAGCATTGATTGTTTTAAGATGTACACAGGCTCTGAAAAAGCTTATATTGCTCTCCTTCAGTAGCTCATTTCTAATTTAGAGAAAACAAGATCAGAATTTTTGCATGCATCCCTTTTGGGGACAGTTCTTTTGGTACTGAGATTGGCTTTTGTCATCCTCAGTCTTCTTGGTACTGGATGACAGCTGTTCTTTGTGCTGAGAGATAATAGTAAGACAAAGACTACTGTCACTCTAGGTTGGAAAATGAAATGTTATTCCTTCAAAGAATCCAGATGCTTGATTTGGCTTAGGAACTTTAAAAAAAAAATTAAAAAAATAGTATTTTTGATAAAGGAGAAGACATGAAAATGGTCACTTATGAATCCATTTTATAGTTGTTCATATTGGTGGTCATCACTTCTTTTTTTTCTTTCTCCCCACTTCTAAAAAAAATAGAATTTAAGCTTCAGGAAAATGTCTTTCATTTCTGCTTTCAACTTTACTAATATTAATACGTGGATATTAATATTAGTCAAGCAAAAACATACATCAGATGTTAACTCTGTTTTAATCTCAGTTGTTTTTCTGTGTATTAGAGATGCTTCATTTTCAGTGTTTATTAAGATAAAAAAGGCAGTATGTCCTGATTTGGCTTTCCATTGTGTAGCAATACTGAAAGAAGCACTTATTAATAAATGCTTTAGACACTTCTCAAATACAGAAGTGCAAAAAAGGGGGAGAGGGAATATTAGAAGAAAATACTTTGCCTTCCCACAGTACCCTTTTGGGAAGGGAAACGTATAGAAAGGAGTGAGATAAGCATGAATGTTCAGGGGAAAAAAAAAAAAAGAAGAAAATCAAAGTTGCCACCAGGAGGAGCTCTACTAAACTATTCCTGTTTATTACAGGCACAGTTATCTGGTGCTGTATCTGTAAGCTGTCTTTCCTTAGGAGTTTTGTAAGTTTTTAAGGGTATGGTACTTCACGGAGTTTTTTAGCATGCAGCTTAGAAATGAAATTTAAGAACTCCAATATTTTTACAAATTATAACCTGGAAAACTATGATTCTTTTGACATTTGACAATTTATTCAAATCTGCTCTGAATCCTGGTTTCAGTGCACTGTGTTGTTGGCTAGATTCTGAATCAAAGTGAGATCTGTTTTTGTGTCTCTGGGCCAAGACATAAGAGAACTATTTGCGGGAGGTGATCTCTTGGTACTCTTACTAAATACGGTTTCCATACCTACTTTGACCACTCATTTGTGAAACAGGCACTCACACAGTGTCTCTGGTTCTTGCAATTACATTTGTTCTGCAGGCAAGTTGTCTGCCGTGTCAGAGAATAACAGGAAAGGAAAAGAGCTAGTTCAGTAAGAAGTAAAAATGGCCAAAACTGGAGAGTTGAGTAACTGGAGTTCTTTCTTTTTGCACTCCTTACAGGTTTCCCCATAGTTGAAATACGAAGTATACTAAAACAACACAGATTTAAGCGAAAGGAAAAAGTAGTTTGTGGGTGAAATCTTGTTTTAATGTTCTGTGTAACAGCAGGCATGTTACTTGTAATTGGTCCATAATGTTATATAATACTTTTATGATATGAGCTGTGTAGCTGGAATATTTTCCTAACCAGAGATATTTTGTATCAGGATGCAGTTGAAGTTCTTTTACAGTAGCAAAAAAATATATGTATATACACATACATGACTGTTTTCAGTTGGACTGGGAAGTTTATAAAATTAGTGGAAGTAGTATTTATATGTAAAATTATAAAATTTGGCATGCATTGTCTTTACAGTGGTGGGTATTATTTCTTCTTTTGAGAGGAACATTAAAAATGTACTCGTGTAGAAAATGCTTGTATGCATTCGTGAAGTGCTGTGCTGTTGTGCATATAGTTGAAATCAAACTTCAAAAATGAGTGGCATTTTCCAACAGTATTTTCAAATATTGATATTACATATAAAGTTAATAATTAATTAACTGGATTGTCGTTATTTCTCTGTTTTACGTTCCTGGCACGTTGATTCAAAATCAAAGAATCATAGAATAGGTTGGAAGGGACCTTTAAGATTATCTAGTTCCAACCCCCTGCTACAGGCAGGGACAACTCCCATTAGACCAGGTTGCTCACAGCCCCATCCAGCCTGGCCTTGAATGCTTTCAGGAGGGGCATTCACCACCTTGCTGGGCAACCTGTTCCAGTGTCTCACCACCCTCACAGTCAAGAATTTCTTCCTATATCTAGTCTAAATCTACCCTCTTCCTTTTTAAAACCATTTGTCCTTGTCCTGTCTCTACACAGCCTTATAAAAAGTCCCTCCTCAGCTTTCCTGTAGGCCCCTTTCATGTACTGGGAGGCTGTTATAAGGTCCCTGTGGATCCTTCTTTTCTTCGGGCTGAAGAGCCCCAGCTTTCTCAGCCTGTCTGCGTTGTGGAGGTGCTCCAGCCCTCTGATCATCTTTGGGGCCCTCTGCACCTGCTCTAACAGCTCCATGCCCTTCTCATGTTGGGGGCCCCGGAACTGGATGCAGTACTCCAGGTGGGGTCTCATGAGAGCAGAGTAGAGGGGCAGAATCACCTCTGTTGACCTACTGGTCACGCTTCTCTTGATGCAACCCAGGATACGGTTGGCCTTCTGGGCTGTAAGCACACACTGACAGCTGTCAGTGTCCCTATTTAAGGAAATGTCAAGTCTTCCATCAACCAGCACTCCCAGATCCATCTCCTTAGGATTGTTCTCAAGCCATTCTCTGCCCAACCTCTATTTGTGCTTTGGATTGTCCCTCTTCTTGATGTTCTGACAAGACAGGGTGTTGTCAAGATACTAGATGCAAAGCATGTTGTCTAGTTAAGGGTGATACCCTTGATGATGATCTATTACAGACCAACCAAACAAAATGTGTTACTGATTTTCGGTCCCGGAGAAGCATACGGAGTCCAGAAGATCAGTGAGATATTCAAAGCTGGGTGCAAAAGTGAGTGTGTGGGACATATTTCCGGTAAATCGATGTTGCTGTACAGCTGGCAGATAGGATGAAGATTTTTCTTCGACTTTTATAGGATGCCATTTTTGTTTCATGTTTTTTAGTATTATTAAACCTGCTAATCTAGCAGTATAGCTAGGCTGTGTGAAGACATTAAAAAAACAGTGAATAAGCGTCTAAATTATTGCTTCTTAACTTGGTTTTCTGAAATGCTCTGCTGCATTTTGACCAGTGTTTCTTGATAGGATGAGGATGAGCTGGACTCGCACACCATGGTGAAGACCAATTCAGAGAGTGCTAGTACCATGCGGGCCACAAGCACGATGAGTGAAGGTGCTCAGACAATGATTGAACACAACAGTACCATGCTAGAGTCAGACCTGGGGACCATGGTAATAAATAGCGACGATGACGAAGAGGAAGATGGGACCATGAAAAGTATGTTTTTTTTTATTTACTTTCCTTTTCTGTTAATGATGCATTATGTTTTCTCATCTTCTGTGAGAACACTCTATCATCAGTGTCCTTTAAGGCTCAAGCTCAGTGGTTAAAAATCAGGGGAGAGGGCTGTTTGTTTCTATGAATGCACTTTGTCCTTTGCTGGAGAAGGGCAACTATAGTGGGAGATTCAAAGCACTACATGTAGCTTTTGTATTTTGCTGAGCCTTTCTGGAGGACTCAGAAATTAACCTACTGTGAATTCTCCCTTCTACTACCTGTCACTTGCTTTTTGCTTCCTGTCCTGCATCCATTTGGAGCAGCTCCAAGGAACTACACTCAAGTGGTGCGATTGTCTGGGAAGGTGCTGATTCAGTGTCGGTGTTCCTGGAAACTCATTGCAACTCTCCATGGATTCAGCAGTCAGTACTGCAGATCTTGCTGCAAAATTATTTTGTAAATTCATGGCATTTGTTAAAATTTAATTTGGTAATGCTTGATTTAAGGGAATGGCCAAAACATATTGAAATAAATTAAAAAGTCAAAATCAACTTCAGTGGTGTGAAATATATAACAAAGAGAGGGAAAAGAGTGTTTTAAAAGATGAAGTTGTCAGTTAGACTGAGATGTGTATAATGTGTTTGTTATACAGTAAACATACATGTTTACTTTTGATCTGTTTGTTACTTGGCTGAAGATTTCCCACTGAATTTAAGTTAATCCATTTATTTGAAAGGGCAGCATCAATAGGTGATACTGTAGTGCTTGATTCTGTGAGACAAAATATAATGCTTAACTCCAGGCAATTGTTTAAATAAATTTGTTGAATGATTTGTATCAAACAAGATTGCATTTCTGTTTGTGTGCAAAAGCCTGCTGTAATTTGGTTGGAAAGATTGTTTGGAAGTGTAAATCAGGTGCATTTACCTTGAGGTTGAATGTACAGCAAACTGGGAGGAGAGGAAGATCTGCTCATTTCTGCTTTTTTTTCCCTGTTTTTTTTTTTTTTTCTGTTGTTGTTGATCTTTTTTTCTTCAGTGTTCTTAGTAATAAGGCTATAAACCTGTTGATTAGTGTTTAAATTAAGCAAGATGATTCACTTCATGTAAACAGTGCATGCTTTAATTTGTTCTCATGCTGATACAGTATTTACCTATTAAACTGTGAGGATAAGGGGGGGGTTAGAATAAGTAATCTTAAACTAACACACTTCAGCAAGCTAAGGAACAGAGTAGTGACAGTAAATACTTGATATTATATTATTATAAGATATTATAAGCAAATAAAATAATTCCTATGATGGGATTATTATGAAGCAGGGGACTTCTGCAGTTTCTGTGCAGCCTTTCAAATCACATAAGTTTTAGTAACTATCCGTGCCATTTTCTATGTGCTGAGGGGGAATATCTGTTAGTATGCCAAATCAATTAAAAAAAATGCCTTTCCATTTGCACTATTATCTCTTATCCTTTTAGTTTCTTACGTTCCTGAAAATTTTTAAAAAAACACAACAACAAAAAAACAAATTGAATTGCTTTTGGTAGCAATTCCTATTAAGAAAGGGAACTACCTTTCTTTCTAATCTTTGAGGGTTAATCAGTGTAGTTATTAAGCTTGCTCTTACATCACATGAAACAGAAGAATGTCATCTCTGAGACAGCAGGCGTTCTCCCCTTCCTCCCTTGTAGCTGACTCTCTTGGTACCTGTAACAGTAAGGAAGGAAAGTCGACACTCTGGAAGCAGCATGATGGCAAGTGATGGTTTCCTCATCCATCTGACGGGCAGATTTGGGTTCCTGCACTTGCACACTGAACTGACTGTGTTTTGCATTAGATGTCCAATGCTTAAAACTTTCAAGTATTTCAAGAATAGGGCACCCACATCTCTCAGCTGTAAATAAATATAAATCGTGTCTAATTTAGCTGCTATTCCTCTGCTTCTGTGATTCGTATGTTACGGACTGAAGCAGGAGCAATAGCAGATGTCCTAAAGAAATGTCACTGGGAATGTGACAGTGTGCAAATCATTGCTCTCCCTGAGAGAGGACACAGATCTGTGCTCCTTTGTGCTTGACAGTGATACAAGATTTCTGTGTTTGGTTGCTTTTTCCAGCGTGCCTTTATAGGCAAAGTGGGCACAGTGGGCATTTCCTAGTTGTCTGCATAACTCAGTAGGAATACAGCAGAACAGGTAGCTTGAAAGTGCTCTTCAGTACTTTTGAATAACAAAACACTTGCAAGCAATGTGGATAAATAAACTTAGTTAACTAGGGAGAGGGACTTGATTTCCTTCCTAGAGACGCAAAATAGTTATGACAAATGTTTTTGTAATGCTCTTGTGTTTCGTTTCGCGTTTGTTTCCCTCTGTCTTTTGTTTCTCTGCTCAAGAACAAAATAAGAAACAATAATAATTTTTTTTATAAGTGCCCATGCTTAGAGGCTTCTGGGAGCCATGACAGAAAATAATTAAAAACATGCATATATTTTTTTCACAAATAGTGGGTTGTGCCCAAATAAAACAGGGATTTGGAACAAAGAGGTCTGTTATCCTACCCTAACATACCACATACAGCCAAGCAATAAATAACATTTATGCTTTCCTACTTCGTGTGCCTGTATGCGCTGTGAGCAGAGATGATGCAGTATGTACCTAACAGAAGGGAACACAATGCGGAGTACTGATATGCGGGAGGACGGAGTTAAATTTGGGCGGTTTAACATGGAGCCAAAGAAAGATTGGGATTGATGGCAGGAATCACTACCAGTTACATATCCAGTGTAAGAATTTGAAAGTAAATTCTTGAAAGTTGATTTTATTAATTAATTTATTAGTGATTAAAATCCGTCCTGTTTAAGAGCGTGCCATAGAAGTCAGTCTTTGTAACAGGAGATGACCACTTGGTTTACTGAAGTACATACTTATTAGTATGGTCCCACAGTTGTTTTTCAACTTAAAAAGCTGTTTGTAAATTTTGTTTTGTTTTGTTTCTAATAACAATCTATGACCCAGGACTTCGTAACAGCCTCACCATGAGCTAGACTCATGTACAACTCCTGTGTAGATGTGAACAAGTTTCCACGTAGCAATTTCTTGGACAGATACATTTATTAGATAATGCAGAAGAGTGTAGTCAGTGTTAAGAGATGAATTCATAGGATAAACTAGAGTCTCAGAGGTAGTTCTTTTCAATCAAGACTTCATTAGAAGATGTTTCTGAATTGGGACAGTTTTCTGTTATACACGTATTTCTCGTAGTTAATTTACAAGAATGAATGACTATTGCATTTATGGTGGGGGCTTGTGACATCTGTCTCATTCTCTACTGTGGAGTTTTAACACTTTTGGAAAATCCAGTCAAGAGATGTCAGTATAATACCCCTCTGCATTCCTATAGTAATAGAAAAGAATAGCTGTGCTAATAGAAGTTAGTAAGGCGTGACTTTTTTCCTGTAGCACTGTTAGTTATTCCATATTGGTTTCTCAAATGTTCTCATAAATGGCTTTTAAAATTACTCAACAACCTAATTCAGACAATACTTCTCTAATTATCTCTTTAGTGCTTCACTTACTATCTCTTGAGAATTATCTCTTCTTTAAAAGAGACTCTTTGGATCTTTAAATATCTCTCTTGCATTTGAAAACAATTCTTAAAAATTGTCTTCCTCTTTTTGGCAATTAGGAAGTCTTAGTTTGAATGGAGTAATTATGAATTTATAAGAATCCAGCAAAGAAGCTTAATTATGGGTTGATTTCAACATTACTTTAGCCTGGGCATTAGTATTTCATTGATGTAGCTTTGTTCAAGTGAGAGAGAAAAAGACAATAAATGTGCTTGCTGGAGACCTCCTTTATAATTGATAATTAAGTTGCTCATTTATTCCATTAATAGGAGTAGGTTTTACAGGTGGGATCTTTTTCAAAGAAAAAACCATGTTGGCAATTCAAGATCTGTTGGATCTGTCAAGATTATGTTGGATCAAGAGCTGTTGCAAAATGTTGGCTTAACATGGATTTTCTTTGTTTTGCAGAAAGCAGAAATAAAGCTTTACTCAGCTGAAGCAGAGTAGTGAGTTTATAACAGGACTGTCATTTAATTTTTTTCCCCTTTCTCCAGAAGGTGGAAAAAATAGATCTAATGTTATTAAAGTAATTTTACAAGTCCCATTCTCAGGTAGGAAAGAAATATTTTGTGCAGAAAACCTTTTCCATATAAAGCTTTTAAACTTGAGTTCTTAGACTTCAAAAAATCTGAAGGCTTTATTTGGTTGAAAAATACTTGAGTTTTCCACTTAAATACCAGTTGCAATTATTGATTACTAAGTATAGTGTAAAGCAAATAAAAATCTTCCCTTAGATGATAGAATTCTGAACAGTTTAAGAAATGACGGTTTTATACTTTCATTTTTTCCTCTTAGCTGTCTACCCTATATATTGAATGAGACTTGGCTTGGGTATGCAAGTCACTGGTATGAAAACTGTAAAATCAGTAATGAGTATTTTGTTAGGCATGTATTTGCAGTCAGACATTTTCTAGATGTATTTCTTAGTTCTCTGGTAGACTCCCAACTGCTCTGGTCTAAGCAAATGATGGTCAAGTAGATGGAGATTGCCAGGACAGGGAAGGCTAAGAAACTTGTGGCTTTAGGCAAAAGCAGAAAGCTTTCCTCTGCAGATTTGCAAACAAAAGAAACAGGAAATTGTGGGAGACACTTCCCTAGGAGATATAGGCCCTTGTCTGCTGGGAAGGAACTTCTTCTGTTCCTGCAGATTGTGATAGAAGCCACCTGGACAGGTGTAGGAGGTGGAAAAGGTCTTGAAACTACTTGAGGAAGTCTCTGGAGTATAGACTTTGTTGGTTGTGTTTTTGTTGTTCTATGTTTTGTTTTTTTTTAATGTAGGAGTACTGGAGTCCAATAGACTCTGATCAGCTTCTTGCGTAATGTTTAATAGCAATTTTACTTATTTGAAGATATTTGATGTTATGTGGGACTTTTGATTTAGAATTGATACAAGATATGCTGAAATCGTAGTTAGTTACACTCATCCAAATGTTGGAATAGCAGTGTGTAGTTCATTCAGAGTAAGAAGATGATCCCCATTAATGTGTCTCTGTTTTACACTCACTCTCTTGACACTAGATGTCCCCAGTTGCTGGGAAGGATTACATGGGTTACAGGCAGCTCAAGCTAGAGATGCTCTCTTTGAAGTTAGTTTGTTAGTTGTTCAGTTTTAAAGTCTGTGGTGGCCTGAGATACATACGTAGCCAGAGCAGTATGGAAGGCGTATATAACCTGGGGAGATATACGGTGTTCAGTAAACTCAGGGATAAATATTTACATCACCAGCTGGTATAGCTGTTCACCCAAAACAAAAATTAGGCTTCTCTTTGTGTTGAGATGAAGTTAGTTTTTTCCAGCTGCGATTGTACCCTATGTTACTCCCTGCAGCTTCAGAGCGTGACGAAACCCTCCATTATTCCCTTAACACCGTGGGCACACTGCCCTTGCCCATCATCTGAATTTTCTCTCACTGTAGGGGATTAGTGGTCATTCACAGGAGTTTACACTTTCCTAACATCAGCTGGAAGGTGCAACTCAGTGAAATGCAAGAAATTCAGGAGACTCCTGAAGGACATCAGAAATCATTTTGTGATATTCATACTGGATTAACTAAGAGGGGTAATGCACAGCTGATTTACTATTCACAAGCAAGGTACAACTGGTTGGGATTGATAGTCAGTGGCAACTTGGCTGTAGTGACCATAAAATGGAGAAGTTGAAGAACTTGAGTGAGAAAAACAGTTAGATATAGATCCTGAATTTCAGGGGAACAGATCTTGACTTACTGTATTATTCATTGACAGTAATAATAGTTTACTGAAGGGATTCTAAAGGAATTTAAAATCAATTTAATGTTAATATCTCACTGTTGGAAATATATCAGTATAAAGATGTTTTTCTTTATAGATGACATCAATTGAATTTGATCAAAGCTTGTATTAGAGTCGAACATGTATTTTTTCTTACTTTGAAATGCCTATTTAGAATTAGTTTTCCTTGTCAGAATTCTTTCAGTTTCAGCCTGTTTCTAAGACCAACAGATTGGGCCAACAATGTGGTACTTCAGTGTTTCTAACAGAGACACTGTTAATCTTATTTACAAGTTTTAAGGATGAAACTCACAGAAAGCAATCTCTGCAGAAGAAAGAACTGAAATGTGAAAGGTCCTCAGTGTGGTGTCCTACCTTTTTGATACAAATACTTTCATGCATTTGTAGCAGTACTTGGCAAGTAATAAATAAATAGAAATTCTAATAATAAATATTTTGTTAAGATTGTGCATTGTATTCTGTTTTTATCCTCTTTCCCTCCCTACATACTACTACTTTCTCTTGAATCTGTTTTCTGAATGTATGCTTTGCTGAAATATAGATTCTTCCATTTTTGCCCATTAGTAGTTACTTCTGTATTGTTTGGCATTCCTGCTGTTTCTTCCTTATGCTGTCCACTGCTCTTTAGTCCGGTGATCCATAAACCTCATTCAGATAATCTGGGTTGAGTGGGGCAAGCCTGGCAGCTTCTGGAGAAGGATAACTGCTTTGCAGTCTGCTAAATTCAAGTGGAGTTTAGTTCTTGGAATATTTTTGTATAGGAAACAATTGCCATAAAGTGAAATAAAATAGAAAATAGTAGAGAAAACTGAGGTGTAGGATCAAAGAAGAATACGGTTGCAACTGAAAGAAAATGTGGTTAAAATGGGGGGGGGGGCTTGTATGGAAATGTAGCAGACGGAATGGAGGAATCATTATGGGGTGGAAGAGTAGCAACTGGGGTCTGTGCAGTAAAGTCTAGGATAAAAGGCAAGGCAGAAAAAACACATTCAGAAACCCAGGAGAAATTGTACTGGCAGAAACGAAAGGATAAATCAACATGCCATGAAAAAGAGCAGTGCCGAAATGGATTAATGAAAAAGGATTGCTATTCATCATGCAGCAAAATTAGATTGAATATTAAAATCTCCGTACAGAGGGAATGGGTTGGAATGGGCAGGAAAAGATGATAAGAGGTGAAAATGGAGGAATAAACATCTGATGAATTAACGAAAACAAAAATAAGGCCAAGTGTGAAGATAAGCAAGTCCTGGTGCTTGTGCTAAAAACTAGCTCAAAAATAGTCTTCCAGTGTTATTCCTTTTCTCTTTTTAAAACAAGTAGTTCATGTTAAAATTCCTAATTCTTTTATTATTCTTATAATTAAAGGGCATAGTCCTCCCTGCATTTTTTCAATTTGGTTATTTGTATTTTCCTTCCTGTTTCGTACCTTACTTGTAAATATATATTTAATTTCACTCTATGTAGAAAATATTATACTGTAAGCAAGTATGCATTTCATGAATCATAATGCTATGCAGAATATAGTCCCTGAGGAGACAGCTATGTAGAACTACTAAAATATTTCTTATGTTTTATTTATTGTTCTGTTTATTAATGAACTTATTTTGAAATCCCACAAATGAAAACAAATCCAAATCATTTAGAGTTGTAGATATATATTTTTAAAAATTTATTTTCATGAAAAGGATAACAGACAGGGGGCTCACACTGGTCTTGATCTGCTTCATAAAGCTCTTGCAGCTGTGTAGCTGATGACAAAAATCCTGCAGTGTTTCCACGCCATAAAGATGGGTGCTTTATGGCCGTCTGGAAAGTGTGATCCCATAATATGCTAAGAATCACAAACTGGCAGTAAGTTTGATTAAGCAGCATTTAGACACCATTTGTGTGGCTGTTTTTTGCAAGTTCTTCTAAATCGAAGTCCCGCCTTTTGTGAAACTGCAGTATTCTGCACAGTATTCTGTTACTTTACTACAAGTGCATGTGGACTAGGCCTTAAAGTTAAGGACATTCAGCACCCAGAGGGATGCTTAGCACCTTGTGTTATTCAGTTTCTATAACAACAAATAGATATCACATGAAGTAATTTCTAATATTATCAGTGTGTGCAGCTCTGAAATGTCTTGAACATTTCTCCACATTGCATCTTGCTACAAATATATCACTCTTCTTCTATGAGCTTTTATGCCAGAGATCCTCAGGGGACAAATGGAGGCTTGCACCACATACAGATGACTGTGTTAGTTTCTGTAAACTCCAAGAAACTTAGTAAATTGAGTTAATTTTATAGTACAGTAAATCTTACATCTTTAAATTGTTTCATCTTATTTTCTTATTTTCTTTCAACCAAGGAAATGCTACTTCACCTCAAGTTCAAAGACCTTCTTTCATGGACTACTTTGATAAACAAGATTCTAAGAATAAAAGCCCTGAAAACTGTAATCAGAATATGCATGAACCTTACCACATATCTAAAAATGTTTTCCCCGATAACTGGAAAGTCCCTCAAGATGGAGATTTTGATTTTGTAAGTACATTTTTATTGTTTGCTTTGGTACGTGCTGTTTATTTTATATGTGCCAAAATAGTTAATCCTGTTTTATAACTATGTTAATACAAGGAAATTAAGTAATCTTTCAAGAATACTATCCAATTATCTTCATATCTTATATTGGCTGTGCCTTTCTAATACATGGTGCTATATGACACTATAAATAAACTTTATAAGTACAGGTTTTTAGTAAAAAGCACTTTTGATTCTACAACTTGTGTTATAAAAGCTTTCAAATTTGACCCAGTTCTATTAAAAAACATTGCTAGAGGTGTGAAATATTGTCATGTTTTGTGAATATGTCAGTGAGACAATAAGCAGTTGGACGTAGATGGAGACATCAAATCCATCTGCTCTGAGGTGGTCAAGATTAATTACTATTTTGCACAAGCCAAGTTGTTGATGCTATTCCAATAACGTGTACCTCTCTTTATGGAATTTTTGTATTTAACACCAGTCTATCTATTCAAGGGCATTTTTTCCTTCCCCTCCGAAATATGTTTTTTTTTATTTTTTTTTTCCCTATGTTACAAATTATAACACAAGCAAAAAAGAAAAAAGAAAAAAAAAAAGCTATCTATAAGTACACCTTAATTTTAGGATACTCTCAAAATAGTGTAAATATCTCCTGCTTAGAAAGTTGGAGATAATTACACCTGTTTTTTGACTTTTCTTACATTTTTTTCTTATATTTTTTAGCATTGTTAATGAAAGAATTTAGTTTATCTGCTGTAATTTATACATGTTCTTCACTGCAGTGCAGTAGCTAACTGTGATCACATGGCACCTTTTTGAAAGTACACTTGGGGTTTGGAGAAAAACGTTGTGTTTAATTTTAGGTGACAGCTGTAGGTGTGGGATTTTTTTTCCAGTTTTCACTTACTGCATCTCTACATAAAGCTGACTCTTAAATTTTAAGCTACTGGAGTAAAGCCAGTTAAACAGCACAGTACAAGCTGTTGCTGCCAGAGAGTTTTGATTGAGTTAGATTTTAGTTTGGGTGGGCTTTTTAGACTTTTCTTTTCTTTAAACCCTAAAATGTAATATTCATCTTCTTGATAATTGAACAAAACAATTACTTTCTTTAGTCATTGGAAAGTGACTGTTCTCTAAGTGGCAATAAAATTGCCCTTAGAACAATTGAAAATTTATTCTGTCTTTTCCATCACGTACTGAGAAATGCAAATATAAATGATTTTTTTTGTAAATGCTAAAGATCCTGATTTTGTAAGTGCTTATTCATGAATAATTGCACATGAGTAATCCTCGTAATAGCTCGTTGGTATTGCTTATACGCACAAGTTTTCTTGTAATAAGTTTGTCCTAGAACCATGCCCCGAGGAGGTCTTATTTTCAGAGGTATGTGTGTTGTGTGTGATAGGCAGACATTGCTGGTAGTTTTAGTATGACTGGCACATGAAGGACCTCAGAAGATGCACAGTATGCGATTTGTCCTTGTCTCTCTGAAGAGGCAGGCAGCGCTGAAAGGCTTGTCACTACAAAATTATTCTGATATTGGAACAAATAGTGTAATGACTGTTTGCACGGGCAATGTATGTACTCAGTCTTGGAGGGATTTTGTTTTAAACATAACAAAAGCCAAATACTTCCATAGATAAGTCAGCCTAAGAAAGAGTTCAGGAGGACTCATCAATAATGGATGTCCTGCTTCAGAGCAGACCACTAACCAATGTTTCTCTGAAGCATGTGTTGCCAGGTGATGTCACGCAGCACACTGGTTTTAACAGCCTGCTGGTTTGAACCATAGGCAAATATTATTTATTCATACATTCTAGAAGGACTTCCGTTGATCTTTTAGACAGTGAGTGGCATTATTGATAAGCGACCTACGAGAGACTTTCTGAAAGGCTAAATCAGTGGGCAGCATGCATAATATATTGTCCACTTTTTGTAAGATGAACATGAATGTTTGCTGTTGCTGGCATAAAGTCTCTAAATGATTCATGAAAAGGATAAATAATGGAAACTTTTCCTAGTAAATAGTTCTATTTTGGTTGGAATTATCCTTAATGGGATCTAGAAAGGGATTCTGACATTAGATGCTTGCAGTCATCATTTTATTTAAAGAAGGGATTAATACACTAGGATGAAGTTCTAAATGAAAAAATCTAGCTTAATGCTAATACACTTTCCTGCAATTCTGTCTTCCTATGAGGAAGGGGAGGTGAGCTCTGTAAGCTGGAGATCATCAAACTTGTTTGCTGAATGACACCATTACTCTAAGAAAGCTTTCTTAACCACGTGGTCATGCAAGCCACGCATAGCATGCCACTGCTAGCTTTACCTGTGAGCCCTGGCAGACTGACAATGCCATGCTGAGAACAGCTATTTGAGTATATCACTTGGAAAGACTTCAAATTAATTAGTTTGTAGTTCTCCTATGGCATAAAATGGAGAGGGAAAAAGACCATTGAGAAGCTGGTGGGAGACTTGAGGGAACAGGAAGAAGGAATAATCCTTGTAGTTCCCTGCAAGTAATTGATTTACTCATTTGTGTGTATAAGGTGAGACCTGAGGAGATAATATTTCAGGCCAAAGGATGTTTTTGTGTTAGTTGTCAGTTCTATTTTATCCTGTTACTGATGTACTTTACTGTTTGATAAAATAATAAATGGTTATTTAATTTTGTTTAAATAGACATGTAATGCAGATATAATGGTTTTACGTGCTTGCTAACATTTTTAGATTATGTAAATAAATTATGCAGGAAATTATAAGTTGGATAAATGAAAGTGTAAAATAATGCAAAATTAATTTAGCACTAAGGCTGGTTTGAAAGTTTTTGTGTGGGCATAGTTTTCTGTCCTGATGTAAATGTTTTAAAATCTACTTGCCAATGAAAATAGAAGATTTGTCCAAGAAAATAAGATGCTCTGGTCACCAATCTGAGTTTTAAAATAAGAAATGTCAGCAACGTTTTTTCACTCTGAAAGTATGTGTTTGGGATTTGTTTTTTACTATTGAAGTCCATCTGTTTCGAAAGTCAAAAACTGCTCATATTTCTTTTTCACAAATGCCATATGGGAGATCCATCTCTCTCCTGTTTACTGTTGGTCCTGCTGGCCTTCAGTCTTGATCAGTCTGTGCTGGTTATGGATGTCATGTTCCATGAATTGATGAGGAACAAGTTTTCACTGCTGATCTTCAAGTTTAGCATTGTATTGAATCGGATATATTATAAATAACTTCTCATGAGACTTAATTTTGATACTGAATAGTGACCTACATATATATATGTGGGTGGAATATATATATATGTGTGTGTGTGTATATATATATATATATATATAGGAATAGTATATATAGTATATCTATAGATAGATAGTGGAATATTATGCTATTCCAAATTTGCCTTAATTATGTGCTTCAAGGCTAAGATGCTGTTTTTCATGGATGAGATGTGGATGTTTTTTTGTTTCTTTCTACTGTTGTTGTTTTCTACATTTTTTTCCTTGCTCTTTAAAAAAAATATATATATATATATATTCTTCAATGCTATATTTTCTGTGCCTAGGAATTTTTATAGTTTTGTTTTTTTAATTTTAGCTTTCATTTATTCTGTTACTTATTTATGTTATATCATGGTAAATTCTGGAAAACTCAAAATATGGATCTTCTATATCAGCGACTCTCAGGTAAATGTATTTCTGGTTAAATGTTTGTGAACGTTCTGTTCAATTTGGCATTTCAAAAAAGGAATGCTCAAGCTCTGGATATAAGTGTTACAAAAAGAAACCAATGTTTGTTCAAACGTCAGCTTTTACTAAATTTCAGCCTATACTTTGCACTCTCAAAGATCATTGTGGGTTTTCTTTTTCAGTGATTACTTCTGAATACAGGCAATCATTTTATGTTTCCCTTTTTTTAAGGCATTCAGCAAATGATGAAATTAAATCAGTATTTCCAACTCTTAATTTACTCAGTTTTATTTGGGCTTAAGTGATGTTTTATTCCCAGCGAACCCTGATGTCAACAAGAAACTGCTCATTGTGAAGTGGAATCGTGTCATTGAATAAGTAGTAATGTTATTTATGGCAATGTGAATGATACATAATATAAGCAGCTTTTTGTAATGAAGCTTAACTGCTGAATGGGCCAACTTTTGGGCTTTCTGCCTCGCAGCTCACAAGGCAGCTGTTTGGAATGGAGTACCAGATTAGGCTGAATGATGTGGTGCTTGTTTTGGCCACTTGAATGCCCAGTCCTTTTAAGAACAGTTATTTTTTTAATAGATGGTAGGCATTGGCCTGTTTCTGTTATGATAGGTTTTTTCTTTATATGAGGTGGTTTTCCATCAGCTGTGTTCATGCTGGAGAGAAGCATGTGTTAAATGAGGAGAATAACTAAAGGTGTCATTGAAGCAGATTGCTCAGATTTATCCTTTTGCTTTTTACAGTGTTTGCTGTGTGTTTTATATAAAGCTTTTGTCAGAGTATTTATTTTTTTTAATGAGCATTATATAAGAATTTTCACAACAAATACGGTGAACTTTTAATAAGGAAAACTTGTTTGAAACTTAATATGGGGAAAAACAGCTAAATACTAACTTTCAAGAGTAGTGTGCTATGTTTACATATTGTGAATTAACCTATTTCTTACATTTGTACCATAGTATGATATCATGACATTTTAGGTCTCATTAAGATACACAATTGCTTTGCAAAACCTCCTGCTCCTTTGTAAGGTGTGTTGTATTAGCATGGGACGCAGTGTTAACAAAGCATTTACATGAACTACAATGAAGTAATATCTAACTGGTAATAACTTGTGAGTTGATGCTGCTCAGGTGCTCAAGTTCACTTGCACCGATCTGAAAAATCTATTATTTCATTTTAAATTAAAAATAATAATAATACTTTTTTTTTAAATATTGATGATAAAATGTTAAAAGGCAAATCTATTTATTGTAGCAATGATAGGGTAATGATTTCTGTCTTTAGTAGAATTATTTCCAAACAAGAATGATATCCAGATTGTTAAATATTAAACAGTGAACATGTAGATCATGTTTTGCAGTAACTACAGTATCATGTTTAAGTAGATGCATTTTGGGTGACTTAAAGATTCTGGAATAGCAACAAAAATTTTAAAAGCCATCTGTTACCCTAGGCAGAATATTTCCTTGGGTTTCAAGCAGATCAAATACATTAGAATATAATCATGGTGAAATAATAATATTGCTCATATGGAGTATAATGTGACAATTGATTCACAAAAATGAAATACCATAATATGACTGAAGATCATTAAGAATTTAATAAAAATTTCATTTATAAAGCTAGTTTGAGTTCACTTCATTTGAAATACCTCTTTGGCCAAAATCTTGGCTGCTTTAGTCTGATTTTATTTAAGCAGAAGATGAATTAATTTGATATAGTCTTCTTTCTAGTTTATGGATTGAATGTATTTCCTCTAATTTCAATCCTTTCAAATCTCCCTCTGAGTTAAAAGAAAATTTTAAATGATGTTTTAATGTATATTCATTTTGCTTTGTTTTTAATTAGTTGCATGAATATCATGTAGCATTTTCAGATGCTGACAGGAAGAATATCACAGAACAGAGAGAGATGCATGCATTTTCTTAACTGAGGGAATAGGAAACTTAGGTGTCTGGGTTTACAGGTACTGTTTGTAGATGAGGTAAACAGAAAATTATTTGCCAGGTCATATAGTTAATAAAAGTATTATTGATGTTGACAGTTAATCTCTGTGCGGAATTTCATTCATTTTAGTTCAGAGGCAGCTAACAGACAAGAGACTGTATACTGAATGTAATAGATGTAGTGTCCTTTATCTTTGTTGTTTCATGAGGAGAGTGTGAATCTCAGCAGAGATTTTCTCAGCCTCTTATAACAGAAAGCCAGTACGGAAGCTTCTTGTGTGTGGGTTGTCATTTAGAAAAATAAAAGATGTGGGGAATAATTCACTCAGAGCACTGTCAATATTAGGAATCCAGTGTGGATAGTTTGTATGCTATCTGTGGTTGTATCGTACAGCTCTGCAGGCATTCAGTATGGGAGGTTATGCTGCTCTGATGTGTAGACTAAAAATATATTATTGTTTTATTTTTTCCCTTAGGCAAAGAGGACAGACCAACCTATTAAACTTCTGTGTTGTTTTTTTTTTTTTAATCTCTTCAAGTCAAATACTGGCTGATTTAGTTAAATCTTGTTTGAGTAGTCTAACCACAAAAGGAGAATTATTTCAACAACAGAATAAGGGAATTTACTGTGTGAACAAAGTGTTTCTCCAACTGGTATTGAATTTAGGAGCCTTTCTCCTTGAGTATATCCCTTCCCCCATCATTGTAGAATAATTGAGAACCAAGCCTAAGAATTTGGTGCTATACATAAGTAAATTAGTTAGTAAACAAAATCCATTCTTTCTGTTTGTCTTAAATTGTAGGATTATTTAAAAGTTGTTATTCTGATCACTAAATAATTAATGTCAAAGGGCTGGCACCATACTTGGGCAGTTTTGGAAGATGAATCTTACTATATGACAAAGCTCATACGAATTTTCTACCCTAAAAGTGCATGGAAGACACTCTCTAGGCCAAAAAGCTTTTTTCCATTCGGACGTGAATAACAAAATTATGTATTTTTACTTATCATTCATACATCCTCTGAGAATAAGAATTGAAAGTCTTAAACTGCACCAAAGTATTTGAAGTTGAATAGCAAGAACATCTCATGGGATAGCAAAGTACTACAGCAGTTTGCTCAGAGGGTTGCAGAATTTGCTGCTGATGTTGGTGTTAAAGATCTGATCAGGTAAACATGTCAGGAGCAGTCTTGGTGGAGTCTGCTTGGACCAGAGGACTGTTGTAGGTGACTTCATCCTGTAATGTCTCCAGCAGCCATAAATCCTAAGGAGTTTTAAGCTACTGCTGATGGCTGAACTTTATAAGCATAGAAGAGATTGAGAACACGTAGGTCATTACAAACTCAAGTACTCAAAAATATTGACATGCCTAATTTGTTTATTAGAAGTCTCAGTATTTTGGAGGATCTAGACCTTGGGTAACCTTGAGAGTTTTCATAATTAAAAGTTATAAATAAATAAAATTATAATCAAATAGCGTTTCCAAACATGAGTATGCCTCTGAAAAATTTCAGCCAAGATTCAGTGAACGGTGTTTTCTCTCCTGAAAATTTAAAGCATCCCTACTGTCCTTGTGTTTGTATCATGTCTAATAGTTTCAGTGTGCAATGTAATTCTTATTTTTCTTAGTTAGAAAACAGCTTCTACTGAAAAGACACTTTGAAATTTATTTTTCAACCAATTTTCTAATTCTTGGTACAGAGTTAAGAATGAAACTACTTTACTCCAAAGAGTCTAAATTTAAACACCTGAAAAGATCAAAAAAACTGGTTTTATTTCTCATTAGCACAAAGGTAGTCTGAAGCATAGCCCTAGTGTATAAACTTAAGTATACAGTGTGCCTGTAATTCATGTGTAGTTTGAAGAGAACAAGTGAAAGAAATGAGAGGAACTGACAAGATGGAGCAGCACTGCTGGTTTAAAGTAACGCCTTGTTACCTCAATAATTAGCTGTCTGTACTAATCCACTTCTTTGGGATCCTTGGGTGGCATAGAAAGGCTGAACAAGTTTTAGAGTATTTGTTTTTTGTGCATCAAAATGGTTCAGTTTCAGATCTCTGTATTCTGTTTTTTGGTGGTTTTAAGCAGGGAGATACTTAATCCAAATTGTTTTCATGTTGCATAAATCACTCTTAATGACAGGACAGTGTATCACACCTCTGTCAGATGCCCAAACTGAACGCTGATGCAAAGAGGTGTGTGTGCCACTTTGTGCACTTCAGCAGAATTCTTCAGAATCATTTCTATGAAAGCATCATGCAAATTTAACACTGAGAAACAAAATCTCCTTATCTTTGGTATGTTGATTAATTATCACTCGTATAGCGTCTACATAAAGATCTTTGTTTTATGCACATTTGTATTTGTGTTGAGAATAGGAGTTGTACAGGCATAATAAGAGTAGAAAGAAAATTTAATTACTTAATGAAAATGAGAGGTACAAGGACAAAACTGTGTTCTAAGAAAGCTCTGAAGTCAGAATAACATAGTTTATAGTTCTTCCAAAAGAACTGCTTAACACTGAGAATCCTGACAGTTTTCAGTGTGCAACAGTGAGAACTAAAACAAGCTAACTTAAACCATTTTAAAGAATTTAACTTATTTTATTTACATCGCAACAAGCTTAGGCATTGGAAAAGGTTAGGGTTTTAGTAGCTGTGAAACAGGAACTTTGCATACTGTGCAGCCTTGACTGCATGCTATTGTATCAATCTCCTGTAGAGCTTGTAGATATGAATTCGAACTTTTTATAAACACATTTGATTTTTTTTTTTCCCTCATGGTGTCACTACAGACCAATATATTTGATCGTTTTTTTATCTGGATGTTCTTTCAAGTAAGGATGGGAGAAAAAATGTTCTTTGAAGACACCTTCAGACCAGACTTTTCCATCACATCAGAAAGTTCTCTGAGGTCCAAAACTTGCTTCCAGTAAAAATAAGATAGCTGCCTCTTCTATTCAGAGACTTCTTAAAGTAACTCCCTATGTCAAAAAGCACAGTCTTCAAAGAGAATACAGCAAAAAGAAAAGGGAGAGTTGTTTGGGGCTATCTTGGAGCTCTGAGCATTAGTCCCACTGGAACCCCTAAAAAGTGCTTATACTGTTTTCAAAGCAGTTCTTCATGTGCTTCTAAAGCAAACTTTTTTTTTTTTCTCCAGTATGGAAAGGAAAATTCCTGGAAGTTAACAGTCGAAATAGGCACTGATAGAGGAAAGAAAATTACAGGACAGTTTATATTGAAATTATTTCCATTAATGTTATTTGGGAGAAAGCAAAACAATGTCTTAAGTCTCATCACTGAAGATTGTTCTCATGGGCTCATTCTGAAGAAGTTACATATTTTTTTAATCAAAATATGGTTTGCAAAGCTTCATGTTAGGAATGGAATGTTGGGCTGTCATCCCCTGAGTTGTTGCATTGTCATTTGGGTTATTACAGTATTATCGTTTACTCTTAGTAGAAATAAATTGTTACTTAATATTTGCCATTAGTTATATGTACATGTTCTTACTGCTATCCATACATGAGAAAAACATGACACATGGCCACCAAAAGATAAAAGGTATCCAGGTAGTGATGGATTAATAGCGCTGGAACTGTGAGAGCTCTGTGGTGCTTGTGATGTGTATGTGTAAGGTGAGATGGACTTTTTAGTTTACTTTTGCAGCATTAAAAATTTCACTGCTATTTCTGTCTTTCTAAAGAGTTTCCATTAACTAATAAGAATATACCACTATGAGTCAAGATAAAGAGATGGCTGTAAGTAAGCCGGTATTCAGACAGATTCAATTAAAGTAACAAAGACATTAGATTTAAAAAAATGAAGCTAACACTGCTCCTTTGGGATTTCATCTGTCACTAATTACCCACTGAGATGTGAGCACCTGTGTTCTACCCACCAGGAGTGGAACTGCAGGAAGAGAGGAGAAAAAGGTGGAAATGTGTCCATCACGATGCAGAGTGAGATGTATTTGTGTAATCCGGTGTATGCTCTGCTGTTTTATTTGTTGTTTCTTGAGCCAGCTAACTTCCTTCTCACAGGTTTCAAGGAGCTCTGCTTTACTGAGATTGTTTTTTCCTGTGTCAAGTGCTCTGAAGTTTGAGTATCCATCCCCTTGACACTCACACATCAGATACTTATAAGGGTTGATAAGATCCCCTTTCAGCCGCAGGTCTCTCAGCCTTTCCTAAGGGAGATGCCCTATGTCTGTTACAATCTTTGCACCTCTCCGCTGGACTCTTTTTCAAAGTTTCTTATCTTGAACTGAAGAGCCCAGAACTGGATACAGTACTCCAGGGTAGAGGGAAGGACAACCTCCCTTGTCCTGCTGGCCACCCTCTTTTTAATGCACCCTAGGATACTGTTGGCCTTCTTGGCCACAAAGACACACTGCTGGCTTATGGCCAACCTGTTGTCTGCCAGGGCATCAGGTCCTTCGCTGCAGAGCTCCTTTCCTGCAGGTCAGCCCATAACCTGTACTGGTACATGTGGTTATTTCTCCCCAAGCATAGGACTGTACACTTGCCCTTGTTAAGCCTTATTAGGTTCCTCTCCACTCGTTAGGGTCCTCTCCACCCAACTCTCCAAGCCTGTTCAGGTCTTGCTGAACGGCAGCACAGCCTTCTGGTGTGTCAGCCACTCCTCCAAGCTTTGTATCGTCAGCAAACGCTATGAGGGAGCGCTCTATCCCTTCATCCAGGTAATTGATGCAGATGTTGAACAAGATCAAACCTAGTCCTGGGGAAAAGCACTAGTTACAGAACACCAATTAGACTCTGCACTACTCATCTCAATCATCTGAGCTCTGTCAGTCAGACAATTCTCAGTCTACGTCACTGGCCGCTCAGCTCTGAAGATTCTGTGTGAGAAAGTATCAAAAGCCTTGCTGAACTCAAGGTAAACAACATCCAGTGCTCCTCCCTCACTACCAGCCAGTCTTGAAGGCTTCTTGATTGGTCAAGCATGATTTCTTCTTGGTGAATCCACATTAACTCTCTGGATAACCTTCTTTTCTTCCACTTACTTGCGTTCACTGATTTACAAGACTAAACCTTCAAATTTTGAGCAGTGCCTTTTTATTTAATTAAAAAAAAAAAGTGGTGGCTGGGCCAGGCGCTGTGTTGCTGGGCATCTCTGTGGCCTGGTAACTCTGAAGCCTGCATTTCTCCTCTCTGCTGACTGGTGACACTGCCAACAGCCCACTGGTTGACTGAGGTGGGCTAATTCAAAACAGCGATGCTGGAAAACAGACATAAGAAATAGAGGTTAGTTTGAAACTACCTGACCTGTTTTCTGTGTTTTAAAGAGCTGTTGCTATAGCAACAGTAGCTAGCAGAGATTGAGAGTTTCTGAGACTGAGGTTGGCAGTTGTGCCTTTGCAGGGGCTGCGTTGCTCTGCACTGGGTGGGCTCTGCCTGAATCCTAATGGAGCAGTTACTAGCATAATTTCAATACATTTGTTCATCATCTCCCTCTAATTGTCTACTTCTCAAAATAGTGCACCTCCGAAGAACAGTAGTTAGCACATCCATGTGGCCCTCAAGCTGGCCTGTCACTAAACACCATGATCATTCTTCTGCAGTTCCGTATTCCGTGTTGTGAAAGTCAGCAAACATAAGTTCTATTTTACCATAGGTTAGGGAGAAATTAATTCCAGAGCTGAGATGCCTTCACTGAAAAATAGCCTGACAATTTTAATCAGTGAATTGCTATCTGAAATGCCTCTGCTGCTGGCAGTTGCTATTGTAACATATGGGTGAGAGAAGATTTTGCAGATGGCCAATACAAAAAACTGTTTAACAGCTTTAAGTTGGAAATCAGCGTGGTGAACTTCACCTGACATCTGGAGTGTACTCTGCTTATTGTGAAAACAGTCTCTGAGTAAGTGGACCACAGTAAAGCATGCTAACAGGAATGTTTGGTTAATAGAGGTGTAATCCAATTTTCATTTTATTGCAAATTTTTTGTATTATGAAGTGAGAAAAGCAACTGTAATGTGATCCGTGTTTGAAAGGAAAGGACATTCTTGCCAAGCACAAGTGGAGACCTAGTCATAACTCCAACTCAGTAGGGATCCAACAAAACACCTTAGTTGTAGTTATATTGGAGCCTCTGAATTGTTGAGTGGGATCTAAGAGAGGAAAGAACGCTTGCTACTCTTAGCCATCCCAGATATCAGAAGAGATACCATTAGGTTTTGATTGCCTTTCTCTGGATTTGACTATCATTAAAAGCAACAGTGGGTTACAGCTTCAGTGAGGTCTGTCTGCACCGTACTGGGCAGATGAATGAGTGACAGCCTGCCTGAAGGCATATATCAACCTTTAGCTTTGTGCGATTCTGCAATAGTACTGGGCCTATTAGATCTTAGTACTGTATTGACAGAAAAGATATGGCCGATTCAGGGTCTTTCCTTTTTTTGCTGCAAGAGGAGAAGGTATGCTTGCCTTGCTGCATGGTCAAAGTTGGCAGGCCCTGAGATACACATTGTGTTGAGGTGTTGGATTTGTGAGTCGTTGCTGCTGTACATGCCAAAAAGGCCTCTTATGCTAAAACGGGAAATCTCAAGATCTGGGATAAAATTGAGTTTTCTTTCAGGCATATATAAATTTAACACATGCACAAATACATAGGTACAAGAATTATATAAACTAGTACGAGCCACAGGTGACCTAAAGCTGGGCTATGGCAACTACAAGCTGAGACTTACTGACCTTGTGAAGTATGAAAGTTCTTTGACACAAATACAGCTGTGACAGTGATGGAGAAAAATGATCTTAAAACATGAATAAAATTGTTTATAACTTGTACTGCTTTTAGTTGGCTGCTTCTTGCTGTGATAATCTTCCTGCTTCTTGGTACATGTATCCAGTGTTCTACAGCTGAGTAGAAACCAGCCCTGGCCTGATCTGAGCTGTGCTGCTGAGAGGCAGCATTCTAATTTGTTCACAATACTGTCCTAGCAAGTCATTTATCTCAGTGCACTGAAGAGTACAATATGGTACACAGGCATACCTTCTGTTTCCTCTTGTGGGCATCTGCCTAACCAGCTCTAATAGCCACTGTTTTCTATTTCTTCTGAGTTATTTGTTGAATTTCAACGATTCTGCAATATCAAGTGTGTGTTATACACATTCCTAAAAGAGTGACCCTCTCCCCCATTTGAATTTGTGTCTAGTCAAATTCTGTTTTTCTCACAGAGCAGGTCATCTGGACTATGTCTAATGCAAGTGAGAATGTGAACATGTTAGATATTCAAAATATTGAAATACTTGGAGAACTTTAAAATATTCATTCATCTTCTGTTCCCCTAATAATTCACTATTTAGTCATCTAGCAACACATAAATGAGTTTGAAATAGTTTTATTTAAAATATAATTAACTTCCTCTAATAAAATTATTTCAATCTCAATTATGCAAATATTCACCTGTGTTTATGAGGAAACAAATGCACATATTCCTTAAGCATATGTGTGTGTACTGCTATATGTCTCTGCCTTTTGGAGAGTGATCATATATTTTGTAAAACTCCATGTTGAACCTCAACTCACATGCTAGCTTTAACAGAACTTTGGATACACAGTGATGTGTAAAGTATCTGGCCTTATGGAAGTTTGGAAAACATACCTTGGACGACTGTTTCAGAGGCATGAAGTTTCCCAGTAACACTAAGCTGAGTGAAGTGCTTGCCACAGGAGTACTTGAGTCTGATTAAAAATGGCAGAATTTATTCTTTTTATATTTAGTACTTTCCCTTTGTCTTTAAGGGTTGGCTTTTTTTTTTTCACTCTTCCTTTTTGTTTTGTACAGAAATACCGTAAAGGGAGTTTATCCAAAATAGTGAGTCAGAACTGTGTTCATATGAGCTATCCTGGTTGCCCATTAAACCACATCATTTGGTACGTTTTGGTTGTGATAGGTATGGCTGTGGTGTTAAAAGTGTCAGTATTGGTTAATCCCTGAAGTAATAGTAAATGTTTTTGTAAAAATCAATGTTTGATGTGGTTTTAGTATGAACAAATGTTCGATTATGAAAGAACTTGTAAACTTGCAAAAGAACACTAGATCAGTTTCTTTTGTACATTTAGATAACATGCTAAATTATTTGCTACAGTAAAAGTACCATTGCTTTAAGAGAAATGTGCAACTTCAAGTATCAAATTATGCTGTTAAGAAGTGAGAATTTTCTATAGATACCCTTTGTCAAATGGTATATTATCAAAGTGATGGTGAGAGCATTAGAACTGATGCTAACAACTTTTGTGGGAAGTTGAAGAGAGAGATTATATTGAAATAGCTGTATTGTTTACTCACTTAAAGAACTAATTTTTGAAAATTTTGAAAAAATTTGAAAAATTTACTACCAGCCTGATGAGAATAACAATACCTCTGTATGTTTCTGCTTTAATTGGAATGTTGCCATGAAATGGACTTTCTGGTTTGACTACTAATGATTTTCATGATTGATTCAATTAGTTTCACCTTCAAGTAATGTGCTCCCTAGACATGTTCGTGCATGGTTGTATGAATTTTGGACACTTCCATAGTCCTACCATGTTGCACACCCACATGGAGAGGGCTGAGCTGTATAACACTGGTCTCCTATTCCTAAGCTATTCCTAGTTTTTTAGCTGCTCTTGGAAATATATTTTATTTGGTCTTCCTATTGAGTGTTTGAATTTACTTTCTTCTGGTCTTTTGGAGAGCCATACTGTTATTTTACTTCATATATTGATTTTATTTAACATTTTTGCTCTAACATTTTGGGCCTACAATTGCTTAATCTCTGTGAGTTCTAGTAGTATCTGTTGTGTATAAACTATATCGTGTTTGGAATACAGTGGTGATTCCTGGCAATGTTTTGATGAGGAAAAAAAACAACATAACTGCGAAATGTCTATTTATAAAGAAATTAAGTCTGGAGTCCTAAGGAAATATCAAGAATTGCTTCAGTTATATAATCCTAATAGGTTTTATTTGATTTTATTTAGACTTCTGAATCAGGTTTATTCAATTTCTTGTTTCACGTTTCAGATTGGTTTATCTCAGCAGGAAGTTGAGGGGTTCTCTTGAATTATGATTTGATAAAAATGTCTCAGGTGCTCTTGCAAGCCATTTACTTGCTGCTGCTTTCATCTTCTCTGCCTTCTCCTAATTCTAAGCAGTCTCTAAATGCCCAGAGGGTTGTTTGTGAGCTCATGCTGCAGCGAGCACAGCTTCCACATCATGACATTCAGGTTTGTCTGCAACTGAAAAAACAGAAGTTAGTTGGTCCTTCTTTCTTCTTCGGCATCCCATATAAAGTTCGTAAAGGCACCAATTATATGTAGATTTCAGAACTTTTCCTGGAACAAACTGTGATGTCATTAACTTAAGTTTCCCCTTTATTCCACTTTGAGCAAAGTCTTGTCATATGAAATGGAAGGTGAAGCTCTGCCTAAGCTTTTAAATAATGCAAGATCTCTTTGTTTCTCAGTGCTGAGTGTCTGTGGCAAGGTTTTGGTAGCAGGAGGAAGAGGCAGGATGCTTCCCTATTCCAGATACAGCTGGCCATACAGTGGCCCCCTGCACTTCCATCATGCTAGGGCTCAGTAACTAGCACCACTGCAGATGCTTGCTTTGTGGGAAGAGCACCAGGTCTGGTTCCCTCTCAGTGATCTAAAGCACAAATACCATCTGTCCTCCAGTTAAGATCATTTCAGTGATTTTCTGTATAAGTGCTCACACTTACCAGTCTAGTAATTTCTAGTAAAATCACTATTTGTAATTTCCTTTTACAGAACTGTTTTGAGATTGTTCCTTATCACGTGTATAGAATTCTACTTCCAAATTCCTCCTTACTAAAGTCAACAGCTTCCTCTGAGACTTCAGATAATGTCTTGCCTGCTTTTCAAGATCTTCCGGGTGGCCTGAACACATTTCGTGGCCTTTTTCTGTAGTGAATAGCGAGCTTCAAAATCATGATAAATCATGATCAGAGCTCACTTAGAGTGATCTTGGTGTTTTGCAGCATCTGGCTGATTGCAAGTAGCCGCACTGGTGGGTGTTTAAGTCTTACAAATGGTAAAGTTTGTCAGGCAGGCCCATATTTTGTACAGGTATAGATCTGCAGGCAGTTATAGTTGAAGAAATGGATTTCCTCCCACTGCCCCGTCCCACTGTGTGTTCCCCTGTAGCCACAGAGTAATAGGAACAATCCAAGTCTCCATACGTCAAGAATGGCAAGAACATACCAGATTGATAATTTATATGACCACACAAAGAAGCATGAGACCTTCTTGATCTACAGAAAAGATGATATTTGGAATTGGTTAATTTAATATCAATTTCTTATGTTGACTGTTTGTTTCTTGACATCTCTAATAATATTGGGTAATTATATGGGTAAATATTGGGAGGCTGGAGAACTGTGTGAGTAGTTTTCAGGACAATGTTCAAGGCATTTCTCTGGGACCTGGGTCGTGTTTCGATGGACCTATCCAACTTTTTTCTTATCTTCTGTGTTTTGAAAGGGAGGTCTCTGTCGCTTTGACTTGAAATCAGTTTTTGAAAACAAGAATAGGTGTTGCTCTTTTTAGGCACTTGTTAGGGGTGCAGCTATCTCTTGGAAGTGTTCTCATGACATCCTTCAATGAAATTTCCCAGAAGCTTAATTGGAGTTTTCTGGCTGATTTAGTGAACCAGGTTTTATTGAGATGTTAATGTTGTCCTTACATACCCTTGTGGATCTGTGAACTTAGGGCTATGTGTTCACTACTTCATTATTCTAATACTTTTAATGAAAAATCTTTTCTAGTGATTACCATCTTGGAAAAATATGTCTCAAGTCATACTGGATTTCTTTATGTTGGAAAGACTTGTACAAGGTTGCACTTCAAGTGATTCATGCAGAGTTTGAGTCAAGCCGGGAAATGAACCTGTCTGCATTCTTACCGAAGTCATGCACATCTAGGACTGAGACATCAGATTTATTATTTTATTTTTTTTTTACAAGAAAGTTTAGGTTTGGACTGTGCTTATTTTGCTTTCTCCTTGAAGAATCCTACATCTAAATGCATAGGGTTGTTTTTTTTTTTAATTTGTTTGTTTATATAACTACTCATTTAAGTTTGCAGATTGTTAACTTCACACACTCCAAAAAAAACCAAAAAATAATGAAACCACCATCAGGTTGCAAGTCTTTTGGTAACATTACAAAATGTGTAATTCTTGTTCTTTTTCACTGCCAGGTTTATGTTTTTGATTTCCTATCTGGGCACTTAGAAGAACTGGGATTGATTGATTGATTGATTTTGAGTAGGAAGGCATTCTGGGAGAGAGATGAAAGCAAAAACTTTAGCAGCAACCAAAATTAGAATAAAGCTGGGACTCTGGGTGTTCTCTCCATGATAGTACAATCCAATTATAACCATTTAGAGTAGCAGGGTCTTTGGGGGTAAATAGCTGGTGTAACATATTAAGTTATATTTTCATATGTTAATATGACTATAGAAGATATTCACATTCTTTTATTTCAGCAGTTATTGTTGTTTCAGTTGTTTCAGTTAAGGCTGAAACTCTTTGGATATCTGTATAGTATTGAAAATTTTAAAAATAAAGAACAGAAAGCAGAAGGTGACTCTTGAAATTAGATGAAAGGGGTTTTTTTTTGAGCTGCTGCCTCAATTCTGTTTTCGTAGGCATCTGATAACATGAGCAAGGCAATTAATGCTACTTAGCACTGAAAATTTTATTCAGCTTGTATTGAAATTGTTGGTATGGAGAATATTTTTAGCCCCCAATTCTCTTACTTTCTGAAATGTATGTTTTCTTCTATTTTTAAAATGTTTTGTTTCTTACGATTCAAAATTCAAAATACTGATTTATATAAAGTTAAACTAGTAAAGGTAATCACTGATCTGAGTCAGTAGCTATTTTACATTTTCTAAGACTGTTGACAGAATCTGCAAGCTTTGTTTTAGATGCTTTTTCTATTTTTTTTTTCCTAAATTGCAGCAAGTTACCTTTATACCAACGCATTCACTTTATTCTATCTTATACTTTTGCTTTTCCATTTACTGTAACTGCTGAGTACTATGCTGTCATAGCAGTTAATCATGGAATCATAAAATCACAAGGTTGGAAACGACCTATAAGATCATCTAGTCCAACTGTCCTCTCATCACCATTACTACCACAAGCACTAAACCACATCTCGCAGCTCCTCATCCAGACGCCTCTTGAATGCTGCCAGGGACGGTGACTCCACCACCTCCCAGGCAGGCTACTCCAGAGAAAAAGTTTTTCCTTATGTCTAATCAAAACCTCCTCCGGTGGCCATTTCCTCAGATCTTGTTTGTTGCCTGGGAGAAGAGGCCAAACCCCTCTACACAACAGCCTCCCTTCAGGAATTTGTAGAGTGCAATGAAGTCTGCCCTGAGCCTCCTCTTCTCCAGACTAAACGATCCCAGCTCCCTCAGCCACTCCTCATAAGACTTGTGCTCCAGACCCCTCACCAGTTTTGTTGCCCTTCTCTGGACACGCTCAAGGGCCTCAATGTCTTTCTTGTAGTGATCAGCCTAAAACTGAACGCAATACTCGAGATGTGGTCTCACCAGTGCTGAGTAGAGGGGGCTGATTACCTCCCTGCTCCTGCTGGCCACACTATTTCTAATGCAGGCCAGGATGGCGCTGGCCCTCTTGGCCACCTGGGCACACTGTCAGCTCATGTTCAGCCGAGCATCAACGAACACCCTCAGGTCTCTTTCCTCTTCAAAGTCATTTGGCTAGATCAAAGAACTTGTAACCAATTAATCTCAGATATGACGTATCACAAGTTAAATAGGAACTTTTTGTATGAAGTGTAAAGATGTGTAAACTTAATTCTGATTTAGTTACATTTCGTAAGCAGTAATTTGTATTAACTACTTACACTTTCTTACTTCTGCAAGATATTTGTCTGTTTGCCTCTCTGAGAATTTGTACTGACCCTGTTTGACCCTCTCATTCCTTTTCTGTGCCAATAGCAGATTTTACCTCTGATTCAGTATGATATTATCTTACCAGTGTCATTTAAACTGTGGTTTCCAATTTGTTCTTACACCATCATTTATTTAGTCTCTGTTGTGTTTTAACCCAGCTGGTGGCTGAGCACCACACACTCTCACGTACCAGTGAGACAGGAGAGAGAATTGGGATGAAAAAACAACATAGAACTTGTAGGTTGAGATGAAACCATTTACTAAGATAGAGAGAAGGAAAAGGATTACAGTTATGACTGTACGTATATATGAATGTATATAACAAGTGATGTACAAGCAATTGTCCCTTGAACAGAGGAAGAGAACCAGATGAACTCCCACCCCCTCCAAAACTCCTTTCATGTGATGTCATATGGCATGGAATATCATTTGTCCAATTTAAGTCACTATCCTCATTCTGTTCCTTCCCAGCTCCTTGGGCGCTTTGCTGAGAATGGCCTTGGCTCCGTACAACATTGCTTGGCAGTGTCTATAAACATTGGTGTATTATCAGCAATGTTCTTCTCCTAAAACCAAAACAGAGCATCATACCGGACACTCTGAAGAAAACAATACCATCCCAGCTAAAACTGAGACAGTCTCAGAAGTCTGCCTTCTGCATGTTTTCTGCAGCGTGCCTGGTAGTTTGGCAGATGCAATAAACAAAAGAAAAAAATCAAAGTAATTATGTGAGACAATCTGGAGAGCCTCAGTAATAATTTGTTTCTACCGCTAATGTGTCAGTAGGCAGAGTTATCTAGAAAACACCTTGTATTTGAGGAAAAGTGGCTTCTGCTATTAGTTTGTGGGTAGATAAGAGTTTCTCTCTGAAGATAGATTGTACCTGCATATGATTCTGCTTGAGAATCACTCTTTTCTGGTCTTTGGTTTTTGAGGGTTTAAATAATCTGAATAACACTGGTTCTCTTAAGTGTTTGCCAGAGAATTCTACACATTATTTTTCCCTATCAAGTTAAAAGCAGGTAGGTCGAACAGATTGCAAATACGTGGTTTTCTTATAAAGCATATAAGAGTAACTTTTGTAGACTGTCATGAATTTGTCTTGTCCTTTCTGAATTTTGCATTCAAATAAGCTTGAGTTTCACTTTTCCTTTATGTTTAACTGAACACCTAACTTGGAGAAATCATCAAGTTTCAAAACCACACAAATGTACTGGTAATATCTGTTGCAGCTCAGAATCATTGGAACAACAGTTCATTCTTCCAGTAGTTTCTGAACTTCTCATACTTAAGAAGTGTTGACGCGGTAAGTCAAGTTTGAGTATGTGCAGAGGTCATCTTCAAGTAGATTAGCAGCTAATGATTCCAGCACTGTCTTATGCTGAATTATTTTCACTTAGTAAGGTAGTTCTTCTAAACTTTTAATACTAAAAAATGAGAGATTAAAATGACTTACTAAAAGATCTTTTCTGTATCTCTCCTGAGGTAGATTGTCCCAACAATGTGCTACTGAATCCAAGTGTTTCAAGTCTAAATTGAAGGTGCTTCCATAATTTTCCTTGAGGGAGACGGTCTCAGTTTTATTAATCATACTAAGTGATTTTCTTTTTTTTTTTTTTTTTAATTTAATCATGTGATGCCTAAATATTGCTCTTCAAACAGTATTCAGCAGTTCTGATTTCTGCAACAAGAAATAACTTTCTCTTTGTGGTTATTTAATCTTCCTTTACATGTCTATTAGGAAGAATACTGCACAAATGAAACAATACATACATTAGTGTATAAATAGCCACCCCAGAAATTATTATGAAGATTTGGAGTTCACTTCTACTTTGAAGAGCCCTGGAGCACAGCCAAGCTGTCAGTAGCTGCCAAGAATATGATCAGTTCCCCATATGTCAGTTCTGTACTTGCATCTTGAGCCATCCACAGGTGGGAATAGCTTGTTCTTCAGGATTAGGGACATCTGTCAGTGGGCCACTGGTTTGAAGTTGTGACAGTCTGTCTTTGTAGCAGCACAGGAAAAAGTACAGTAACTACCTCACAGCCCCTTGGCAACAGCAAGACTGTGAAAGCTCATCAATCTGTGTGCCTTTTCAAAGGAGCTGCTCACTCTGCCTGGATACCAAACTGATTCTAGACAGACATGGAGAAAAGGGTTTTGAGCTCAAAGTCTTTCTTTCTGGGCACTAAGACAAAGTGCTGTCAAATTAAAAATAAATAAATAGATAAAGTACTCTGTTTCATGTGTGAATTGTTGTCAGATATCATGTAAATAAATTATTGGCTTCATGGAAGGAAGAGGCTAGTAACTGGTAGATAGAAAGGAATTTATCCTCAGGGATACTGCCAGGGTTATTAAAGTAGTTCTGTAGTGTTCAAAGTGGAGATGCAGCCATTATCTTCAGTATTTCATTCATGTAATCCAGCAGTTTGTAGGAGTGAATGGACTACACTGTGATGTCTTAGGGCTGGTATTAAGGGCTTGAAAGAAGGCAGTATCTTTTACTGTACAGTATATTAAGGAAGGTTAATTAAGTTCATTACTAGAAATAGGAATGCCACAATAAGGAAACAGCCTTAAGACTTTTTGGATTGTGTCATAGAATTATAGAGTCATAGAATAGCCTGGGTTGAAAAGGACCACAATGATCATCTAGTTTCAAACCCCTGCTATGTGCAGGGTTGCCAAGCACCAGATCAAGCTGCCCAGAGCCACATCCAGCCTGGCCTTGAATCCCTCCAGAGATGTGGTGTCTTGACTCAAAAATGAAAAAAAAGTTCTGTGATGATTCTTAGGATTGTGTTCTGATTTTTACCGTAGATTTACCTTCTTGCAATATTTTGACAAGTTTATTGTGTTGTCATTCCAGCTATAGAAATGATTAAACATGTGCTTTGAACAATTCAAAGCCTAAAGATTAAATACTTTCAGAGTTTATTTGGATCAGATTTAATTGAACACAAAGATTATATTGATTTGCCTTTGTTGTGATTGTGGATAGGTGGTATTTTTTATTTTATGTATTTATAATTTAGGAAAGCACTCTTCCTTTTTTTGACTAACATGTTGTCCTGCATGGTCTCAAGGTGTTTTATCAAGATTATTTAACGGCTGGTTCTGATTTTATTCCTCTGTGCGAAAGTGACACACATATTTTCTCCAGGCTGCATCACTAGCATTGTTTGACAGACAGCACTCGTTTTCTTTCCCAATTAACATAGCTGTGCCAGGTCTTATGGGAATGAAAGACTGAACTTCTGACAAATGGTTTTCATGGTGTATAAATAGCACAGTTTGTGTAAAACAGACAGTTGTAAGTTTCAAATATTGTGGCTTATAGGGAAACTTGTCTTTATTGAACAACATACTTCACAGTATGTTCAGTTAGAAGTTTTCAGCATACAAAATGACAGAAAAAAATCTTAATAAATTAAACAGAAATGCCTCGAGGTTGTCAACCTTTTGAAAATTTGTTGTGCTGTCTAACTGGGTCATGTCAGCATGTTGGCCAAGGAAAAGATAATTGAGAGCAATAGTTAAGCAGGGACGTAGGGATGGGAAAGTTCTTCTCCTGAGGAGAAAGGTGCTAGATCCAACCACTTGTGTGCTTCACTGGGTGCAATATCTGTGTGCTTGGCCTAGCCTGTGTCGCAGCATCAGCATAGTTTTTGGTATGGTTAATTCAGTGTAATTGCACTGGCAGGGACCATTTTGTTGATGGACAGTGGAAAGGATTCAGATCTAAGAATTTGTTCATGTGTTTGTTACCTTTTATAAAACAAAAATTAACATGTTATCTTCAGCCCACAAAAACAGAAGGTGTTTCCAAGATGAGTTCACAGCAGAGCTACCATAAGATGCAGGAGTTTTAGCATCAGGTCTTATGTAAGGTGTGAATATTGCTCATTGTGGTGTATCTTACTTTCACTTTCAAAGGATCTCCTGTTTTGTGATAAGCTTATCTTAGGCTGTGTCCCACTCTCTGCAGTTCAGAAAGTGCTGTGTAATAGTCTTGGTTTAGTTGCTGTTGCAGTTCAGGTAAATAAAAAGTAATGTATTTCATTACTTAATCAACGTCTATTGGATAAATGACCTATGTTATAAAGCCTTTTCCTACTGTTTTCTCTTTGTATTAAATTCCATCTATTGGATGTTAAAAGCTTGGGGTTCTTTCCCCCTTTGTACAATAACTATTCTCCTTGTTTTGTCAGCCTAATAAAAGTGATGGATGCTTGTTAACATTCATGATAGACTTGAATAGATCTGCTTTGATCTATTTTTGTTCTTTGATATTTGTTTAATATACTTTCACGTGAATTTGTATAACTGAAAAATGGATTAAAAATCTTTTTTTTTTCTACAAGCATCTACCCATTCAAATCTACTGCTTGTGCAAAACACTTTCTTTGTCAGCTTGTTCAGAATGTTGTGTGTTGAGTGGTGATGGTAGTTTGTTGTCATGCTGAAACAGTGTCAACATTGAACAGCTTTTTCTGTATTCCTAGTGAAGTATTCTTTTTTAGAAGTATGCAATGCTCAATGATACAGAAATAGGAATATTCTGAGATTATGCGTTTGTAAAGTCAGCTGTTTATGAATTTGCCACAGTTAGGTAGATCTTTGATGAGTGTGCTTATGTTTTAATTCATCCTTTTTCTAATACTGTTATTAATATTGCTTACCACAAATGCACTGTACTTTCAATGCTCTGGCTCATTGATGTGGGAAGGATTAGGATTGCAGTGATGACCAAAGTAACTGGTATAAGAAAATTACTAGGATTCTTTTGAGGAAAATGTATACTGAAGTTATTCTTGTACTAAAGTGAATTTGTAATGTCAAAAAAAGCTATAACATAAAATGATATGTGGCCTGGTTATGTTACAGAAATTGTATGCTTTATTTAATTTTGTGTAAGAATTATATTCTGTTTACTTGAAATCCCAGATGCTTTATTAAATATGCTGTGCCTAATTTCTTAGCATTACTTGGTCACAAATAGGACTAAAAAACATGCATCAAATATGTAAAAACCGTTCACTGAATCATTCTTATAAAAACAAGTTGTCACTAAAACTCAACACAACTGAAGAAGAAATTTAAGCACATACTCAATTTCAGGCATGTAAGTAACCGCATTACAGCAGTAGGATAACTAATGTGCTTAAAATAAACACGCCTTTTAAAATAGTTTCTTGTCTCAAAGCCCTTTGCCCCTTCTGCATTGTATTTTCATTGCTACAGCTTCATGTTCCCTTTGTTCGTGGTTGCAATACTCGTGCAAAGTCACTAGTTCCTGAAAAATGTAGCTTTAGCTCCATCAGGCTGCTGGTTGTCAAATCTAGATTTAGTACACTCTAACACATTAAAAATATGAGTAGTGTGAACTTAGTGTTTACCTATAGAACTGTTTATTGCACGATTGAAATCTAAGAGGGATTTGCATTAATAATGAAGAAAGCCATAAAGAGTACGTACAGATGTTTCCTAATGCAGTGGGTCTGTTGCTCTAAAGGCATATGATCGCTTTTGGAAAATTGCTATTGCATGTCTTGGCAGTTTGTTAAAAACTGAAAACTTGAAGTAACTGGTATTTTGATAGACTGAGTTCAAGGTCACCTTTTGTTTAAATGATGTTTTGTTTTCTGTAATTAGACCATGCCAGGTGTATTAAATGTATAATTAAAAACAC